>NC_073707.1:8631035-11126035 GCF_023634085.1 Falco cherrug
GTTACCAGTTCCTTCAGCAGGCCTCCGTCAGAAATATTACAGCCTTCTTGGTTTACTGGTGAACCACAAGGTTATTTCACTCTAACAATGCTTGATTTCTCTTTTTCTCACCTGCAGAAATCAAAGTATTCCCATACCTATCACTTAGCAGTTGCTCCTCAGAACAATTTGTTTCCTTTTCAAGTGGAAATCTACAGATTTGTCACCCTTTGAGGATTAGATGAATGATCACCAGCCCTTTGCAGGGAGTACAGACAGCTTCGGCTTCTGTGCTCTGCTGAGCTGTGCAGCAGTAAATTAGACCACTGCTGTCTTTTGTGGGGAAAGGCTGATATGACTCCTCTTGTGTCCCCAGTTGCCCCAGGGGGGAAAATCATGAAAGCCACTTTTTCTCTCTTTACCTCTTTCCTGAACAGATGAATTGCGAGTGTCTTGTCCTCTAGCATTTTTTTTCCATTTTTTTCCCCCAGAAAAAAATGGACATATTTCATATATTATAACTTATGTAGCATTTTTGAGTATAATCTTGATCAAATCAGGTTCAGTTGTACTGACCGCTGGTAAAAAGATCCCTGCCCTGATGTCTGTGAAAGTTAAATAACAAAACAAAAAAAAAAGATTTGTTGAATGTGTGGAGGAAAGAGAACATGCAAACAGAAATATTTTCTTCAACCTCTGAAAGTAGTTCTTTTAACTTGGTAATACTTTATTTTCTGCACAAACCGGGTGCTTTCTGGCATGTTCCTGACCGTGTTGGGGGTTTCTTTTTCTGATAAGGAATTAATCACAGTTCATGTTGGTGCAAAGTTCTGTATTTGGCTGTAAACGTTCAGTCAGAAGCAGCTCACATTTTCTGGTCCTTTGATTTAATGTAAAAATCAGCAGAGTGAAGATTCATAGTTTTGCATATTTTTAGTCATAGAATCACTGTTTCTCTGACTTTGTTTAATCTTCTAAATTCAGGGCTCGGCTTTGTGTATACGGTTCTTCTCAGGAAACAGAAGCTTTAATGCTTTAGAAGCTTATGTAGATACAGGCTTTACCTTTTTAAAACATTAGTAATTCTGGGTGAGGGAAAGATCATTTATATGTACATAATCGTGCTGTGTCAGGGGCTAGAGGGCCGAAAAGAAATACAGTGAGAGCTTTAAACTGAACTAGTTAAAAAATTAAACTGGACAAAGCTTTAGCTATACACAGAAGTGTTACTTTATCAGCTGAATATCCTGCTGAACATTGATTTTATAATGTAGGGACTCTTCTGACAGCTAAAGCTGCCTATAAAACTTTTATATCATCGTTATTACTGAATCATCTCTTGAAGTGTACATTATGTAGAGTGGTGGGTTTTTTTTAACCACTAAATTGCATTGAATGAATTTTCTGACAACTAGATTTTCCAAATGATTTTTCCTATTTTTCTTTTTCTTTACTTCCCCAACCAGCTGCATTGTGGAAACTGAAGTCCTTCCAACCTGTTGAATACTCATTCTGGTGGCAGGAGCTTGCTTGAAATAAATTCTTGCCTGTGTAGCTTTGCATGTTTCCTCTAGCAGAGGATTTTTTTAAAGACTTAAAAGAGGATGCTTCCATCTGACACAGCTGTGACCAGTTGAGCATCACATCTTCGGATCTTGAGAATGGCATCCTCAGGAATAACAGATTGCTGAATGAGGAAGCGTGTTATGGGAACTGAGCAGGAGAATCTGCAGGAAATCTTAGCTGAGTGGAGGTGTTTGGAGCACTGTTGCACCGTCTGTCTGAAATTATTTGTTTGAAGAAGCTTCTGAGGTTGCACAGCCCAGGTCCTGCTGTTGCAGATATAGTTTTACTTTAGGTTTGATTTACTTCAGTTTGGAATTACAGCATTCACCTGCAAGTTTAGCACGTGAATTTTGCATATTAGTTTAATACATTTTCATTACTTTTTTATAGACAAATCTGCAATTATGTACAGTGACTTATTTTCTATTGTGCTTGCTTTCTTGATAGCAGTTTGTGATACTTTGTCATCAGATACCCAGTTGAGCCTTCAGCTGAAGGAAGCGATGTGAGATGAGAAAGAGAATTAATTTACCTGGTATTCAGCAAGACTCTTCCTATTACATATACAGTGGTCTTCAAAAATGTTGCTGATTTGGGGCTATTTTTGAGGAAAGACTAGATTCCTTTAAGATTCGTGGGGTTGCTGAACCTGGATGGACATCAGGAGAGCTGGAAGAAGAACATGTCACCTGCAGTAGTCTCTCAGGAATGTAAGGATGCTCTAGATACGCAAATCCTTTCCTCCCAACTGAGTTACATTGTTTGGTGCTGGAGCTGCATGTGACAGAACAAGCGAATTGCACTGGTCAGCCCAGTTAAGCCACCCTTGCCTTCCCGTAGTGGCAGCATGTGGGCCATGCACACAGACATCGTGTCTGGACAGTTTTCCTAGTGCTCATCTTAGAGCAGTGGTGTGGAAAAGCAGTGATGCATTCGTGCTAAACAGACCATCCAAGCATTACGGGAATTGGCTTCAGCTTTCTGGAGCTACTCATGCAAAAACTTGTTAAAAACTCAGGAGGGTGTGCGCTATCTGCCTGGTGTTTCATTGCTGCTTCTTTTGTATTTAATCCATGCTGGATCTTCATGGGTTAATAATTTATAAGTGTGAAGTTTCTTGTGACATGCTTGGCCAAGTCCGATGTACAGACTTCAATTTGAAGTGAGCAGAGTGTTGAAAAATGAAATGTTTTTGAAAGTTAAATTGCAGTCATTTATATGAAAATGCCTTAGGTAGTTCATTTTTCCCCCCAAAATATACTCATTTTATAGCACATTAATAATTCATGTGCATATTGGTTGCAGACACAAAGCACAAAAATATACATACTTTATAAAGCATAGATTTTTATGAAACAAACATGAATTGCTACTATCTGAATGATAGTAATGCCTGATTAGCTCCCATACTATTTAATTTTTGATGGATGTTCGTGATTATTCATCAACGCAGGAAAGAAACAGGATCCTCTGCAGTGGTTTGCAAGAAGTCTCCAGAAACACATCTCCTGCAACATCAGATGTATAGGCAAGAGCAAGATATATGTGAGGCAGCAAAGTTTGACTGTTAATTTGCTGCATTCATGGCAAGCTACTGCACTCTGGTTTGCTAATGCAGATTCAGGAGGAAGATGTTCGATGTATGGGATAGCACAGGTAGACGCTCCCTCTGTGTACTAGATCAGGGATCTCCAGGGAGTACTGCATTTCTTGATCTGTGATGACTGATTCTCTCTCAAGAATCAAAGAGGGGCAAATCCTGGCCCCTAGCTCGTGCAGTGGACACATTTTAGAGCAAGAGCTAAACCACTAATGATCCTTTGGCATATGGTTATAATAAGGTTGCCCTTGTGTCAGTGCTGTCTCCCACTAGTGCAGGTTCTTTTACTGACTAAACCGCCTTGTGGGATTAAAGGTTAAAATATTCTTGATCTTCTGTCCATAGGTGCCTGTTGTATATGATAGTAATGTTCTGCTTACATAGGGCTGAGTTCCTCTGGTGTAAAATAGACTGACAATCCCCATAACGTTGATGTCGGCACAGTTGTACTGCTTACACAAATGAGAAAACTCCTTTTATTTGAAGTTGGGGTAGATCCTGCTCTTCAAGTAGGACTTAGGCTATAAAATGTGTTGGATCAGGCTGATACCTTGACACCCATCACAGCAGAAAGCTCAGAGTTGGGTGAAGAAGGCTGCAGGTACACGCACAGCTCAGGTGTGTTGATGCAGCTCAGCTTTTCCCGTTCTGGAGCAGGATGTGAGTGGCTGCAATCGGAACAAGATGACACAAGCACAGTGAATTTCAGTCTGTGTTCAGGGTTCTAATTATGCATTAAACTCAATGACATGAATTTTTCAGAAATGTAAAAAGTTAGAGTCATGACTTGATTGCTTGATTTCACTCCAGCTCCCAAGATTAGTAATTAAATATGGCAAAGAAAGGCATTCCTGTGCCAGGGTGATGTGCTGCAGAAGAAGTGGTCATTCTCCTTTTACGCTGTTTGCCATAGAGGACAATGCAAAAGTAGTTTCATTTTTGTCAGCAGTGTTTCCCAGTTATCTATCTTTTCACATTTTGATTGTGGAATCACATTACCTGTTTCACGGGGCAGAAGTGCCTGGTCAGGACCTGTCTGGAGCTGTTGAAGAGAATGAATGTTGCACATGAGGACGTTGGGAGGATGAGATCTTGGCACATGAGTGCAGCTGCCTAGATAAGTACCACTGCAATAGTGCAGCTTGATGAATTGACTTTGAGGCAATTGCTGGAGACAGGAGAAGTAATACATGAAATACAGGAATGACTTCACATTGCAGGATGATGAGGACTATTCCAAAAACCTGAGCTGGATGAAAGCTCTTTTGCTGCAGGCGATGCATGATGGGAAGAAGAACTTTGCTGCTGATAACTCTGTAAGAGATAAATATTTCATTTTTTTAATCCATCAGCGCATTTTTGTCAGCTTTTAGAGACACTAAGGTAATTCTATTCAGAGATATCTTGAAGATATCCATGTACTATCAGAAGAAAGCCAGCTCTGAGTACATCGCCTCCGACGGTGTTGACAAATACCAGCCCATCCAAGGTGCTTAAGAATTTTACGTAGGAGTTTTAAACTTTCCACTAAAACTCTTATTTACTTTTTCAGTAAAAAGATTGCTAATATTTACCTGACATTTTAAAATAATTTGACCAAGCTTGCATAAACTCATTTCAGTAACATTCCTACACATGACCAAAATATATTTAGTTTCCTTTGAAAATATTTGAGATTATGCTTACCAGTTTCTAAACAGCTATATTAAAGGACTTTCCTGGTCAGGGCAGAAGAAATGCACTGGAAAAAAAGATCAAGATAAATGTGGAGTAGAAATGTGAAAGGTTAAATTACACAACATCAGTTTCGGATGTTGAGATGAAGTACCTATGGTTTGTGTTTGGGTAGCTATTGTAAACAAATCATTTCTGTTTACAGCCAAACTTTACAACATCCTGTCAGCGGTGACTGACTTCTGGTCAGCGTACATGGAACCCACGGGGATATATTTAACCTGTTGAGCGAAAGTACAAGTCTGAGTAAGGGATGCTCCCTACCTATGCCCTCCCTTCAACTTACTAATTGGCAGATGCAGCGACTTGAGCAAACCCGCATTAGTTGTGCCTTAGCAGAGAAGCCCTGGTTTAGAGGTCTTTTCCTCCAGAACTCATTTATTCTCTGGCTCTGAGAAAGCTTGGATCTATTGACTGGCAGGGCATGATGCACAACATTATCATGGCAAGCAATTTTAGGAGGGAAGAATGAAGAGTTTTAGGGCTGCAGCCACAGAGGTACTAATTTGAGATTTTTACTTGCAGCTGTCTAGTCCTTATAGGAAGGTGCCGCAGAAGTTCAGGCAAAGGCAGCTGTCTCTTACACAGGGTATTTCATGCATCTGATTTTTAATTTCTTAAGGTGCCATGGGTTAAATGGTACAGGCATTTAAAACAATACAATAATAATGACAACTGCAAGTGTTGGGAGATATATTTTGGAGGAGAGGACTGCAGTTATGTCATAGAAGAATAAAAAAAGAGTTCTTTAATTCTGTGCTAGGTTTTTGCTCCTGCGGTCTTGTAGTGAGGTGTATTTGGTTTTGAATATGCCTTCAAGGACTGTTGCACAGTAAGAGAGTATAATTGAATCACTTAAGGGGTTGATATGGCTTTTTCTGTGGATTATCTGGATGTGGCTGCAATAACAGTGTTTTTTTCCTCTGGCAAATCAGTGCTGTGTGCTGCCATGAAATGCCTGCACACTTAAACTTTATTGCAAATTTAAATTACTTACATTATTTTGTTGGACAGTAATTCCCTGAAGCATTATAAACCAAATCATTAATTACTGTTTCTAATGTGCACGATCCATTGGAAAACATTAAACAACACTCACGGTTCCCTTTATTGTTATTGCTCTTTCAGTCCCTGAGGCAGCAGATCAGATGGAAACTCCTGGGCAATCTCATACTGACATTCTGCTTCTGACAGAGATGGCTCTGGGCTGCAGATGTTCATGGGACCATATGGTATCTGCATATTGTCTTCTGGAATTATTATGAGATATACTGTTTTGGAGGGGAAAGATAATCTGATCATAAATATTAATCAGTGCAGCTGTAGTTTGAATGACTGTAAAAGTGTCATAATGGAATTCCAGACTTTTCCTGTTTTCATTCACTGATGTATTTTTTTCCATGCTATTTTACAAGTAAAAAGCTATTTTTCAAGTAACTTTGGTAACCCCACAGATTGTCTGAAAACAAGCTGTGTTTCTTCTCTACAAGAACATCTGAACTACGATGCATTGTACAAGCAAAAAGCAGTTCTTATCAGGAGATCTAAGCTGATGGCTTTCCCAGCAAATAACTGTTGTCTTGTTTTTCTCCAGAGCACTAGTAAACCAAACCGTAGAGCTAAAAATTCTGCTTTTCTGCCCAAGCTTCAATACCACTAGGGCATCAGTGAAAAACCTAGCTCAGTCTCACAGTTAAGCCTTAGTGGAAGTTCTTGTCAAATTTCACTCTTTATGACCTTCTCTATTTTTCCTGCAAATAAGTATATTTGGAGGGGCTTTGTAATGCTTGCTTATATGTTGCTTTCTTCCTAAAGGTCCCTTGGTGCCAAATATGAGCGTCTACTGAAGTACTTGTTTTACGGGTTGCACAATTACGTGCTTCATGCATCACTTCTTAGTAGCTTGTTTTATTGTGCAATAGCTAGTTTAATAGATTATGTCTGGTTTACATCTATAGATTATGTCTGGTTTACATCTGAGCCTGTGAGGTGGAGGAAGGAAACTGGCACTGAACATCCAACTTGGACATAGCACGTTCAGTGGAGGCTGGTTGTCCACCAAAATCATTTCTCCCTTTGGTTTTGCATGTAGTGGCCTTCCGGGCCATTTGGCCACGTTACATGGTGCTTTTTTAAAACTAAAGCTTTTTGCTTAAGAACAAGTAAAGAGGCTGGGGGGAGGGTTTAATTTCTTCAGTACAGTTTATCAAATTCTCTAAATGCTCTTGTTTTGCTTTTATTTTGTGGCATTAATTTATGGCTATGTATGTCTGCTTGTAGAGAATTGCCTGCATATTCTGCATTGCCGAAAAAATAAATATTAGCTGTCATGTTGTAATTATGTTACATGATGGCAGGAATCAAATTCCTGTCTTACACTGAGTGTGGTAAAAGCGCTTATGAGGGCCTTGTGCCTTTTCATGTACTTTTATTAGAAGCTGGCATGTTTTGCTTTTTCTTTTGCTTTTTCTATTTTTTTTTAAAGGGTAAGGATAAGGAAATACTTTCAGTACTCTGGGCACATTTGCTGTGACGTGATTAGGAGAGATTTTAATCCTGTGTCCTTGAAGGATCTCCTGTACTTTCTTAAACCATAAAAGCATGTGTCAACAAGTTGTACAGGAAATTCTTCAGAAAATTATTTGATGTATATGGCAATGACCTTTAGATTAAACTGCAGAAATTAAGAGCAGGAGCGGGGCTAAACCAGGACAGGGTGTGTTAGTGCCTGTCACACAGCGGTGGAGATATGGACATCAAGAACTGGACTGCAAGTTTTGCAAGGACTGCTTGAAATCACTTTTTTCTGAAAGTGAAACTAAAAGACTGTGTATCAAAGGATCTGGAGATTTTTAATTTGTGATGTCAAGAAAATCTGAAGGCATGTTGAATTACTTCAAAAGCTTTACCATGGAAGAAGCAAATCAGCGGGACCAAATTCTTCTCTGAGAGGAGCCCAAGTACATCCCAGGCTCCCTGTTGGTGTGTCATTAATTTTACATTGCCTGTGAGTCAAATGCAGTAACACTGATGGAGTGGAGTGGAGAGCACAGCCTGTGGAACAACCGTGGTGTCATGGGGATGGCTTCCCCTCAATTTTTGATATACTGGATTACCCTGATTTTATCAGTCTAAAGCTACCGACATTTGGTATGTTTGGTTATCAGACCTCTGCAAGTTCATGACTCAAAATTGCAGTGCACAAATGATGGACCAAGTACTTTAGACATTATGAAAGTATATTTTAGGTTTACTGAACCACCCTTCCTAAGAAAAAGTAGTTCAATTTAATGGGATTCACCAAAGCTGAATATAGTAGCTCAAGGGCTAGCTCAGCATCTAGTGGAAAATGAGCCTTTCACTGCAGTTTTTCTATACAGTTTGCCTCCTTTTATTTATGTTCTTCCTTCTTGGCCTCATCCTTTCTTTGTAAATGCTAATTAGGCAGTAATGGATGTAGTCCTGCCCAGGCCAAAGGGCTGACCTCTGCTTTTACTGCTGGTTAGTGGAGATAGCTAAAGTGTGTCTATGAATATACTGAATAATTTGATCTCCAATTTCTGCATTGTCTTACGTTAAAACTCCTTTTATCATGTGGAGAGGTATAACGATCAGATGTTGCATTCCCTCCTGTAGTAGGGTTATACTGAGACACTGTCAGAATATTGAATATGTGAAGCCTTCATCACAGGGGGACCCTGGATTCCTCGTCAGGCACCCAAATATTTGTGTATGAAAAACAATTAGCAATCTCTCAGAGTCTTCTAGTTTGCATTTTTGAATAATTAAACATATGAAACCTGTGCAAACCCCTTCTCTTACCCTAAAACATATGCTGAATTTTAGCAGTGGCAGTGAATTTGGAAGGTATGCAGAGTTTTCTGATAATGAAAGATTTGAAAACATGGCTTAAAAGTGTGATACAGAATATTGAAATGTGAAGTATTTGAAGTATATTCAGAGTCCAAACTATTTCCCTATTACAACTCTACTGCTTAAACTGTAAGAGGCCCCATCTGTGATAAGTAAAACTATTAGAGAGTTAAATTGGAGGAGGATGCCACTGGTTCAAGTCAGATATTCTGTGAATAAAAACTTCCCCTAAGGACTTTTCACTTCTTTGGGGAATTTTCTAGCAGTCTCCAAGTTGCTTAGTGGAGTGGAATTTATTGGAAACTTCCAGATGGAGAGCTAATTTCAAGGGTGTCACACTGCCTCAAGTGCAGGTTTCTGTGATGAAGATCCTGCGATCTTCACCCTCATGGCAATTCCAGGGAAGACTGGTTATATCAGCTCACCTGTTGAACTCTGATGTTTGAGCAGAATGAGAAATAAACACTCTGATCCAAAACTGAGTTATTAGCTAGGATTGCAAGTTTTCAACCAGTGTTCCCACCAGAATATTCTGGAATAAATTAAACGTCTGGAATAAATTAAATTTATGCATAAAGAACTCATGTTTGGGGTTGGATGAGGGAGAAGAATAGGCATTAAAACTGCAATTTGTTTTGGGTTTTTTCTTCTTTAATCCTGCAGGCTTGCTCTACAGTTAAGGATTCCTTGGAGGCCAGCACTGAAAAGTGGTGTCATTGGTTCTGATGGGTAGCGGTGGAATATAAGAGGAACATGGAGAAGAACAAGAAAGCAGAGATCAACAGTTTAATCCATTTTTTAAACCGTGTAAGTTCCCCACAGTGGGATCTCTTTGTTAACCTGTGACATTGTGATGATGGATGTAGATTCTGCAAAAGCACCCCAGTGTTGCTTTGGAAATGGTGAAGCAGAAGCCAGTAGCCAAAGTTGGGTAATGGACTCCAGTTTTTCTTCTGCCAAGTCCCAAGCACTTACTGTAGATTCACGTTGCTTAGCAGTTCTTCCCTGACACTTTTGAACTTTCCTCTCAGATATATTTTTATTTTACTGAAAATATTTACTGAAATTATCTCTAGGGACTTGGTGTTTTCAGTGTGATTGGCTTTTCAGTACAAATCAGGATGCAATTTCGTAAGTTAGGTAATTGGATTTCTCTTAGTAACTAACTGAAAACTAAATCCAATTTAACATTGGCTAGGGAAGCAGCTGCAATGGGAGAATGAAGGCAGGGATCACAGAGCAAACCAAGCAGTGAATTTTAGTTCAGTAAAGGATTTCCCATGGATGTGTAGAAATCCTTCGTACCACCCAGAACTCATATCTAATTACACTGGAATACATCTGAGGAAAAGACTTGAGTTTACATTCAACTCATTACAAACTTTGGAGGTGGGAAGGGAAGGGAAGAAGTTATTAAGATTATGTAATGTTTTGTTATCCCTTTGATTTGGGCATTTCCTAGACTGGAGTGAGCTAAAGCACATCAGGAGAGAAATGAATCCATCAAATTTGCAAATGAAACTCAATGCAGAGTAATTCAGTGTAGGAGCTCAGGCCATCTCCCGGTGTGATAGAATACTTCCAATGACAGCTTGCTCCTTGTCCCTGGTTATCAAGGTGGTCGTTAGGAAGGAAAATGGTGGTTCAGTTGGATAGGCCCAGCGTAACTGCTGGATTAATTTATACTCAGCGGGTATTCGGCCCTTCCTGTAGTGTGGGACTGAACAGGCACACCAATACTTGAAGGAAAAGGTAGGCTTAGGAGCAAAGCTGGTTGTGTTGAAATAGTAAGATCCAGATCCCACTGTGAGAAGAATATGCAAGTAGTACGTACCACCCAGCATTGCTCGTGCCGGTAAAACTGTAGCTGAAAAAGACTGAATATATAAGCCAATATTATTACTGGAGAGCGGAGGGATGTACCGAGAAAAATGCTGCCTTCATTTAGCCTCTAACTAATCATAGTAATTGGCCTAATAATGCCACCCCACAGTTATTTATATGCAGCAGTACTGGGATCGACTTCATTTATTTATGTACTGTAGAGACAAAGATAAGAGAGAAACCATATGCATTTTGATGGATACCATATGACTCTTGTTCTCATCCTCCAAATTCCTCCTGTTCTCCTCATGTTTTATAAGAGCAAAAAATAAGAACAGATGTATCTCTTTTCATAGTTTGAAATTGTGAGGGTTTAGCCTACTAATGTTCCTTCAGCTTGTTACCACAAACTACGGGAGCAGTGCATTTTCTTGACACCGTCTAGCATGTTCTGAAAAGAGGGAGAGGTTAGGAAAAATTAATAATTGAAAAACATACAGCACAAAGCAAACGTGCCGCCGCTTCAAATCCCACGCCTAGGTCTTTGGTTATGCCTGTACCTGAGCGGGGGGTGGCTGACTGCTGTGCACGCTGTTGATAAAGGACACCACTGTCAAACAGACGTGTGTGAAGGAGGATAAAAAGACTGACTATTGACCTAACTTCAGGAAGATGTGCTTAATATAAAGTTTCCAGGACTGGTTAATCAAAATGTTTGTGGCATCATATATTCTGAATAAGCATCCTAAATACTTGGTGCTCAGTTTCTGTTATTCTGCAAGAAGTAGTTAGTATAGGGATTACTGTCTCCGAGGGAAGAGAGTTAAAATGAAATAATACTAGGTATGGGAGCTAACTTTGTATGAGAATTTTGGGCTTTCTGCTTTCAGCTCTTTGCAGGATTTTATTTATTCTCTTTCTCTCCGTATCTGGTGGGGAAGGAATGGCTGAAATGAATACGAGACTAGCAGGAGGGTTGCCATCTCATCCTTTCATACTGGAAAGGCAGCATTAAGCACTCAATCCACCTTTTGGTTCAGGCTTTGTTGTACAAGGTGTTGTACCAGTGCAGAATAAATCACTGACCTCAAACAGTCTGGTCAAAGGGCCTAATCCCAATTTCATCAAGCCCTCTTCTCCACTTGGGATCAGACCCTATACAGACAAAGCACAACGAGTGCAGGTAATTATCTACTGTTTTACCAAATAATTGATATTACAAGGTCACAGGAGAAAGCTGGCATTGCAGCTGAGCTGGGCTTTTGAATTCAGACTTTCCAACTTCGATTTGATCACAGAACTGTTCTCCTTGAGCCACCATCTATGACATTGTGTCAGAGCAGGGAAATACATCTGCAGGCATTCTGGCACCGTCATTTGTAGATCAGTCAAACAAAACCATGATTATATATTTTTTCTAACACGCAGTTGTCAGCCTTTCTGGATGTTCCCATTTTGCACACGTTTTGAGTGATCAGAGATTATATGATGTAACTGATCAGAGATAGTCTGCACTCTTCCAAAAATATCTCCAGCTTAGTCATTTTATTATAAATGCTAATAATTATAATTATCTTCTGCACTTGGAAAATGTCTTTAATTGATAATAGTAACATGGAAATGTCAGGAATTTTTATAGGTGAGGATCTGCTAAGCACCTTACAAGTGTTTAAAATATATCTAAAAATAAAATTTCTTGATGACCTACTTGCTAATATATTAAAAAAACATATCATATTGGGTGGCTAGCCCAATATGTTGGCAAAATCTATTTGCTGATATTTTTGAAATGTCCAGTTTATAGATCAGTGAAGGAAAAAGACAGTTTTTGATATTTTTGTAGGAAAAAATTGCTTGTCATTGAATACCTCTCCACATTAGGTATGATAAATAAGTGGTTTTCTTTAACCATTTATATATATATATAAAATAAACAAATGGTTAAAGAAAATATATTGTATATAATAATACAGTACCTGTCTATAATTTATACAATAAATTATAGTATATATAAAACACAATATTTTTCCATATATATATATATAAATTAAGGTGAAGTATTTTTTCAAAACTGAAATAATAATAAGAGATTATTTCAGTTTTGAAAAAATACTTCACCTTAATTTATATATATATGAAAAATATATTGTGTTTTATATATACTATATATATGTATATATATATATATATATGAAAATGGAGCTTTCAGGACGGCTAGGGCCGCAGGGAGCCCGCCTGCCCCGGGATGTGTCCCGGTGCTCTGTGGAGCACAGAAGGAGCTCGGGCTGCAGCCAAGCGGACTTTGGCCAGGCGCTCTGAGGCTTGTCGTCTGATCTTTCTTTTCCTTTTTGTTTTGCTGTGAAAAGAACTATCGCAAGATATGCAGAACTGCAGTGCTTTCACCGCAGGCAGGATCTGATCCAGAGCCCAGGGAAATCACTAGCAGCACTGGACAAGCTCCTTTGGGACATTAACCGCGCCAGGAGTGGATTTCAGCATTCAGCCTTCCCTCTGGCTGTCTTCCTAGTGATGTGAGAAGGAGTTTTGTCTGAATTAGGACGGGTGAGCACCAGGGGATTTCTCTCTGTTCCAGCCCAAGAATGTTTTGTGGGCCTGTTGGAGTTACTCAGTATTGGCAGCCTGATGTACATTTTACATTCTTCCAAAACAATAATCCTGAGCAGGGAAGGGCCAAAGGAATATAACGTCTAGGAGAATGTTGCCAGCCTCTCTGGTTTTAACTACCCTGTCTTTGGAGGTACTTCTTAGCTAACTTTTTCCTATCACTGTCTTAGTGCAAAAAAAAAGCAGGTAACCATTCCTTTGTTGAGACAGAGCCACAGATGCGACTGAATAAATACCTAAACACAGGCAGCGGAACTGGCTGAAGTGATCCGGTCGGGTACAGCCCATTCCAGTGTAAAGAGGTCCATGAAAACCAGTAGCTGGTGTTGCTGTTGGGCCAGTCCATGCGCAGTTACAGAGCAACAGCAGTGACACCCAGAGCTGTGACGGTGAGAACTTGGGTGGATTATGGTGTTTTCTGCCTTTTATTGTAATGCTTTAAGGTGCCTGACATAGCAAATCAGTAGCCCTGTTTACAAGGAGGAGCTGAACTGGCACAGTGGAAGAGTTTACTGCAGGTTAAATGGATGCCTTGGAATTGTTTGTTTGATTTATGGGACAGGGCCAACTATTACATTTCAGCATTTTAAGAACACAAAGCTGCCTCATGGATTAAAAGGCAAATCCTCAAATACACACCCAAATAGATATAATTTGACAATTTGCAGGAATGGTGCAGACCCACCTAGTATGGATAATTTTCAGAAAACTTAGTTGTTTCAGTAAGGACACCATGGGTTTGAACACTTGTCTGAGGCTTGTTCCTGATCTTAGGATTTGCTTCAAATCAGTTTTTTTCAAAATGTGTTGAGAATGTGCTTCTTTTTAAGATCTGTTAGTATACCACGCACAGATTAATAAGCTTTGCAGAGCTGTAGGGAGGGTGAAGATCTCTAGAATCTGTATTCATTTGCCAAGCTCTAGATTTTGGAAGTCATCGTTAAGGTGGAGAGTTGAATGAGTGAGTTCATTAAAGAGTTGGATTTTCAGTGGAAGTCAAAGGGGATTTAGAGTTGTAGCAATCTGAAGCTCATTTTTGTAAATTCTACATCAGTAGCTAAAAGTTTCAGAAGCTCGTAACTGCTGTACACCTGGCTCATTTCTAAAACCTTTTCATGTTAAGTGAGATCTGTAAAATTCCCAGTTCAGTAAAATATTTAAGTACGTACTGAAGTCAATCCTGTTAAATCCAGCAATTAAACCAATGCCAGTGAGTTTTGAGCATATACCTAAAGCTAAAACACGTGCTTAGCTGCTCTGTGATATAAGCATTCCATTCTTTTAAAGTTTTAGTTGGACTCAAGAACAGAGAGATGGTTCAGATTATTTTATCTGAATGGGCTTGGTCTTCTAGACTTAGATTCACTATTAGGAAGAAATTCTCCCCCGTGAGGGCGGCGAGGCGCTGGCCCAGGCTGCCCAGAGCAGCTGTGGGTGCCCCATCCCTGGCAGTGCCCAAGGCCAGGCTGGACGGGGCTGGGAGCAGCCTGGGCTGGTGGGGGGTGTCCCTGCCCGTGGCAGGGGGGTGGGACTGGGTGGGCTTTAGGGTCCCTTCCAACCCAAACCGTTCCATGGTTCTGTGATTCTCCATATGCTGTTCTAGAGCCTTGGGAAAACCACCCAGCCTCCCAGAAGAGATTTTGTCGTGCTATGGTGTAAATTCTACCGTGCTGCGTGAAAGTGCTCTAGAAGTGAGAAACTCACGTCTGTGCTTCTCTGTTTAGCATAAATACTGGAGCTAGATGGCCACAAAACTGGTTCAGAGAAGAAATGGAGAGCTTTAATGATGCTTATAAGGATACCATGAGCAGGCTTGTTGAAGTTACTGAAGTGCTAAACTGGTAGGCAATAATCAAGGTACCACAATAATTATAATCAATGTTAGGCAGCCCATCCGTTTGCCAATAAAAAAAGTGGCAATAACTGAAATGACATTTAGTAACTTACAAATTCAGCCAGAAATGCAACTCCTGACCATCCTAGTGGTACTCTGAGGTCTTCTCTGAATGTGGCCAGCTTGGATCAAAGGATCGCTCCAGGGTATTGCCCTTTAAGCCCTTGTTTTAGTTTCTGTTAAAAAAGTAAGAACTCAAATGAAAGCTCTGAAATGCTTGCTTCTCCTGAATTATTTCCTAGGTCTGCTTTTTAAAAATTAGCATTTCACTTCACCAGTGTTCCTTGAGTAAATGCTGCTTCCAGCCTTCTTGCCTTGTATGTTTCTGGGTGTTGTGTTATGTCCCTGGGCAGTTTTTTTCCTGTGACAGCAAGGCTGCTTCTTCACACACTTTGTCTGCTTTCAGAGTTTTTGCCTGACTCTATGGTAGCTGGCATGAAAACCTCTGATGATTTTGAATATTTTAATGTTTTACAAAGTATGATAGATAATAGAAATCTCTCCAAAAGAGGGGGGAGTGAAGGATGAACCCATAAAGCCAGCCTCTTCGTCTTCTAAACTGATTTTATTACAGCTGTAATAGGAGCAATTTCAGTTAAAAGGCTCTTGTCAGACAACAGTTACTGTAGGTTACAGCCGCATGAGAAACAGTCTTGGTCAAAGACAAATCAGGAATTGCTCTAAAAAAGGTGATCATTTCCTCAAAGCTCCCTTCCACTTAAAATGACCAGATTTTAGTCTAATGAGCGATAAAGAGAATTAATTAAGTCACAGGCGGTGCAACTCTATTAACTGGTGTTCTTGAAAAGAACAAAAAGCTTTTCTGAAGGATTTGTGGAAATGAATGTCATTGGTCACTTTTCAAAATCAGGCATCTTTTAAGATTAAAATTCTCCCATTACCCTCCAAAACCCGACATTGGCTGAACTGGCATTTTGTATTAAACTTAGTTGTTCCGTAATTTGCATTCTGTCTTCTAACAGTCCAACTGGAATGATTTGCTTGCATAAAGCACTTTAGGGGTAATACAGCGGCCACAAGCTTTAGGAAATTATTTCTGAATGTCACGTTCAGTGAGTTCCTTTTGCAATGGTGGGGCTCAAATTATTGGTCAGTGATGTAGTCTAACTGCCTGAACAGTTGAAAGTGCTTTAAAATAACTTTTAAAATATATAAATATAATTTTCTGACTTTTGGGTTTAAATAAGAGCTCCCTTGCATGACAAGTTTTGTTCTGGAGTGCATTTTTACTGCTGAGTTATAAACCCCTGGAGTAGTGGTTTCTAATAAAAATGCTGACAGACCCTTGATGATAGCAGCATGAATACTACTGCTGTAATAAAGAGAAAAAGAGAATCATCAGACTTGCTTTTTTTAATTATTTTTTTTATATATAGTAGGCTTTTGAAAGAGGATCCAATGCTGATGATATTCATGGAGCACTGCTAAGAGTTATAAAATTGTTGACAAATATATGGTCTTTTTACTGAACACCAAAAAATGAAATATTTTCATTTGACAATTCAAGAATTGCCGATGACAAAGAAGCCAGTGAACATTAAGTCTTTAAATTATTTATTACGAACACCACATCTCACACAAAAACATAAGCAGTATTAGAAAGCATCTGAGTGGAAAACCTGGTTATTTTGTTATTCGGTGCCTGTGTTGCGTGACATTTTTCATGTTTGTTATCTGTAGCACTACACACTGTTGGTAGAAAGTATTTTTCCTATGTTGAAAAGTCATTTATAGAGCAAGATACTAATCTTATGGAAATGAGTTGGAATGACATTCGTCAAGCTTAGGCAGATATGTCGAAGCTATTTGGATCCCATTCAGACTTGCTGGGTTAGTACTGTGCCGTATCTCCCAAGATCTGCCGGGCAGCGCAGGAGAGGCCAAAGCCGGTTCCATGGAAGGCAGCGAGGTGGTGAAGGCGGCCGTGCTGCCCTCCCACCCGGGGGGCACGCCACGCCACCGCTGCTGGGGTACGTGAAAACCACCTTGTCACTCGTGTTGGCTTTCACACCGTCAGTTGTGTCTGCTGGCCACAGGTTAAGGCAAGAAGAGAGTTTGGGACCTGGCACTGCTGAGGAGGTTGGCAGAGGGAGTCTTTCAGGAAGAGCAGCTCCGGCCCCTGCAAAGCCTGCCGTTTGCCCTGGCCCACCGGGGGAACGGAGGGTGTTCGAGGGGAAAGGCCGGTGGGAAGCTGTCCCCTCCAAGCTGTCCCCTCCAGGCTGCATGCCCCATCTCCAGGCACTTCAGCCACTCTGGTAGGGGGTTGGAGGCAGGTAACCGCGGCTGGATGGTGTCCGTAGCAGCTGTGGTGCTCCCCTCTCTTTTTCAGGCATGGGGTGACTGCCTTTTCAGAGGGGCAGTAAAGGGGATGTGATGAAGATGGGAGAAGTGCTGTGGTCACAAACTTTCAAAGGCAAGCAGTTGGCTGGGTGCGGGTGTGAGGATGTCCCAGCAGTATCTCAGGTGGCACACAGGAGCATTAGAAGGCATTCATGCAAAAGCATTTAAATCCTGGAGGGAAGCTGCTGGCTGTGTGGCTTTTTTTGTACCCTTGAAAGTCAGCTACAGGACTCGGATTTGATTCTGCGACATGTTTCTTAAAGCCCATCACAAACAGTGAATAGGCTTGCTTGGGCCTTATTGCTTGGAGAATTGACAGAAGGCAGAACAGCAGTTTAGCTGTTGGAACGACATCCTAAAGACAGGCATGGGAAACAAACCTCTTGCTCTTTCTAGACGAGAGGTAGCTGTTTGGTGATGCTCCAGCTTTATCTTGAATCCATAGCATCTTTTTGGGTGCTTATTTTTGAATGCTTCAAAATCAACCTGGGTGTAACACTTCAGTGTTTGGTTTTGTTTGGTTGGTTGTTTCTGGTTTTGCTTTTTTTTTAAAAAAAATTACCATTTGTTATGGGTACCCGAACAACAGAAATTATATAACCAGATCTGACCTTTCTCTCTGCCTAGGCAGGTGTGTGTGTCTGAGCAACACAGAATCTGGCTTAATTCCCTGCATTTAAAATGAAAATTTGTTGTTTTCTATGACTACTTCTACGCTTAAAGGACTTTTGGCACTATTCACTGCTTTCCTTAGGTATTTTCAGTATGCAGCAGCACTGTCCAAGGAATGCATTCAGGCAGCTGATGACCTATTGTACTGCTACAACCTCTAATTCCCAGAATCCTACACTTACTTGGTTTGGAGGTCCTGTTCCTTATGATAATCCCCTGGCTGTCCTAAGGCTCCCTGTCTGCTGGGTAGCAGCAGTACTACAAATAACCCTGGTAAAAAATCTTGAGCCAAGTGCTAGGCGCTTGCTGAGGTTGGCTGTATGTTGTTTTCCAGGCTGGTAGCCGAAAGGCATTGTTAACGTTCAGAGTATACAGTTTCCTGCAAGGAAAGTAAAGAAAAGGTTTGTTAATACGCAAAATCAACCTTATTTTAATTACAACAGCTCTGGCTGCTGATGTAGTTTAAATATAATTATTTTGAATTTAAGTATTCTCTCTAGGTATACCAGGTCCATTCCTTTCTCTGCCCTATTCCATTGCATGACTTAGATCTAATATACCACAGAACTTGTGGGAGTGTTGATTATGAAATGAGCGAGCTGTGAGTCAGAGGTGACAGGGACCTGGGAAAACTAAGGGCAGAGCTGAGCCTAGGTGTTGGCTGAGGGGGGCATGCATGATCTGGGCCTAAAATGCAGAGGAACAGCATATCCAAATACGCAGGAGCAGAGACTAATGGAGTTTAAACCTTTTTTTACATTACAGACATCTGAATTTAAGGTCCGCTGTTGAACTCTCTTTATCGATATATTTGATGTATTAACTCTGAGTAATTTCCTACGGAAGAGAGAAGATAAGGCTTTGAAAATCAAGGCTAAATATTTGACAAAGGTCCTGGGAACTATTTCCTTATAGTCTGCGAAGTGTTCCCTTTTCCAGTACCTTCAGGCCCATTATAAACTGTAGTCATTTGCGTGGGGTGTTTTTTATATTGGATTTTTTCAGGTAGCACATGCTCATTTGGCAGTTAGCAGCTCTGCTAATAACTCTGCCAATGGGTCTGGTACTAGTACTGTGTCTATAAAAGTAATATAATAATCTTGTTACCTCTTTGTCTTCTTGCCGAAATACATTTCTGTTGAAATGCCCCTGAGCTTTATTTCCTCTCTCTGGCATGATTCTTCAATGTACACATGTGGCAGCACGATGGGGAAACGGAGATGT
Organism: Falco cherrug; assembly: GCF_023634085.1. Lineage (NCBI taxonomy): Eukaryota > Metazoa > Chordata > Aves > Falconiformes > Falconidae > Falco > Falco cherrug. Next base: position 8,650,388 of record NC_073707.1, read on the forward strand.
AACATCCCTTTCTTGGCAGCTCAGAGGCAGGAATCTCATTTGATCCATCATCACCCTAGAACAAAGATATAAAGCCAGTGTAAAAAGAACCGACTGAGAATGTTTGCTTAAAGAATGAAAAGGGTAAATATCGAGAAAAAGGGTAAAAGGGGGGGAAAAAAAAAAGAGCAGAGAAAAGAAAAAAAAAGGTAGGGAAAAAGAAAAAAGGTAGAGAAAAAGAAGTAGCCTTGGAATATCTGAACCCACACCTGAGGGCAGGGCTGTATTTTCTATTCCCATCTCTGCAGCAGAATGTTCTGCAGATTTGATACACCAAGCGCTGGCCCACAGGAGTGTGGGGCATTCTGAATAGCATCGCATGCTTGTAACAAGCTGTGTAGAAAGTTCAGTCCGAGTCTTCAGCCTTCAGTCTTGAAAGTGCTTATCCTTCTGTGCAAAAGGAGGAAGACTTGAGGGGCATCTTAGCACCCCGTTCAGCTTGCCTCCAGAAGTACTGATGTCTGACATCCTGAAGTAGACAATCTGGGATAATTAGGAAACTGCTCCTCCTAAATTACATATTTGCATCCCACTGGAAGTCCTGATGCAGGAATGTTTCTCCTTCAAAAGTTCATTAGTGGTAGAACTTTGTGTCAAAACTCATACTTCATCAACTCATACCAAATTCCAGAGGGAAGTTACTCCATCTTATGCCTACATGTGAATAAATGACAAGAAAAGCTGCTTCTGAGCAATTTTTTTCTGGAAGTATGATAGGAATCTTGTCCAGCAGTGTAGAACCACCAGAAACCAGGAAGAAGCAAAGTTAAAGGCATTCTTTACTGTGTCATTATGCCTCTGCCTTGCAACGGAGCCTGTAATTGCATGAGCACACACAGTCAATTCCTAGTGCAGTAAGTTCATGCAATTTAACATGAACACTTAACCATAGCTTCAGTCCTGGAATATTGCACTTCTGATGCTCTAATTGCAACAATTACAGAGGTGATAGGGTACAGAACCATCAGGTTTTCTGAGAAGGTAACATTAAATGCATATTTGGTGCACTCTACCCAGCAAATTCTTGTTTCTGAGAACACTCCTGTGTGTGCAGCTATCTTATTCTGTTGCAGGACTTGGATCTAATACACCACCAAATTTCATACCAGGCCACCCTCTGAGGCAATGATACGCGTAGTGCTTCAAGCTGAGAACACAGAAATGACCTCCAAAAAGTGAGAAACTAATTAAAACTGAAAGTAAATGCTCACCATGTGTTTGCAATTGAGTCTGCAAATGGGGAAGAGTGTTTCAGGGTGAAATTCTGGTCAGTTATGCAGAATTTGACTGTGTGAAAGCAGCAGCTGTGTAACAGAGAGGGGAATTGCCCCTTGGTGGCTCAGAGAGATAATGTGGAGAATGCAGGGTAATTGGTAGGCCAGTGTCTGGTTTTGTTTCCCATAGACTTTAATCCTACAGCTCTGTACTTATGGGAGTAGCAGAAGGAGATGGTATGTTGTGAATCAGATGTCTTGAAAACTGATTTATTTAGACCTGCTGTGACTTGCCTGAGGATGACCTTGAACCCATCAGCCAAGTTTGGTTCCCTGAGTTGGTCCTCACTTCCCTAATTGCTCATAAAGGGCAGGAGGGAACTATGTCCATTCCAGGCCACTGTGGTGGAGGTTGCCTGATGTCCAATGTGCAGTCCAGATCCCTTTAGTTCTAGAAGGCTCTGGGTATCCAAGGAGTATTTCCAGCAGCTTCCAGATATTCAACAGTATCCGTATTTCTAGAAGATGACATTTAGTGGAAGATGACAACTCCAGCTCTGGATTTTCTGCCATTCCGACTTCTCATAAATAGCTTATGCCAAGGTGAAAGTCATCTTATCTGGCTGCTTTCAGCCACCATGGAGGTTACAACCTGCACTCAGTGTAATAGATAGAGCATTCACTGAATTTCATCTGCCATTTTATGCCCAGTCAAGTCTGCTTCACACTGCTATTCCACAGTTGTTATCAATGATCCCTTATGTACGACCTGGAGCAACCTAGTGTCAGCACACTGTGTTGTTCACATTCTTTTCCAGAGCATTTATGAAAATTTTGAAGGACCCAGATGTCAGTATGAATCTTTTGGGGGGGCTCCTACTGACCCCCCTGCTACAAGAAATGACCAGTGCCTATTCAGTTTTCTGTCTTTTGATCAACTATTTATTCATGTGACACACTTGCTTCTGGTGATACAGCTGCTCCCTCTATTTAAAAGCTGCTTCTGGGGGGACCTTGCTGAGTGCTTTTGGGAAGTCCAAGTGTACTGAAGGAACTTGATTTCCCTTGTCTTCCTGACTTGTTCAGGGAATTTCAGTAGGCCTGTGAAGCTTGACTTCCCTTTATGAAGTTATGTTTGTTTTCTCCCCAAATGTTACATTTGTTCATATATCACAAATTGATTTCTTTACAGTAGCTTCTATTTATTTGCTTGGAGAGTCATTTGGCTTATTAGTCCATAGTTCCCCTCTTTTTTCCAGGTATCATATTGCCACTTCCAGCACCAGGGTGATTTTGATCAAGAGGCTACATATCATAGCTGAGAGCCTGAGTCACTTTATCCTTTAGTTCTTTCAGAACTCCTGCCTTAATATCCTCTTGTCCAATGATTTGGGTTTTTTTTTACTTTGTTGGCCTTTAGAACATCTTTTATTTATAATTCAGTCTCAGAGAGATCCTGAGACCCCTGAAAAAATGTTCTGGCTGAGGAACTTCTGATGTTTGCAACTATTCTGTCTTAAGCCTACCATAGACAGGTAAGCAGTAGTGACCCTGGTCAATACTAGCAGGGTTAACGTTGAATGCTTCTGCAGCTCCCTGGGGGGCTGTATGTGATTTAATGGAACTGACAATCATCTGAGGAAGCTGCTCCTTTCTGACCTAGATTTGGTCCATGTCCTATACATATGCTGCATTATATAAACAAACCACGTACGTATCTCTCCTGTAGGTATAAGGGGGCAAGCGTAAAACCTTATGTGAACAGATGCTCAGAATATACAATTCAGCCTTTGAAAGCCTCCCATTACCATAACCTATGGCAGCTGAGATCACGTTTTAATAAAACTTGGCCATAATTTTAAGTGACTCCAAGAAACCAAAATTAAATCACTTCATGGAGCAGGTAGAGACTTGATTTAGAGCTTGGGTGCTTTCATAACGGGATATTCCATTGGGGTAAAAAAGATATTGAGTCTCTTTGAATATTTCATGCATGAATAGTGTTTAAATAATTTATAAGCCTGCCTTTTATTGTTGACTTATATTTTTCCCATGTTTTTGTACCTTACATTGAAGGAAGTGACATTAATCAGAAGTTTGAAGTTTAAGTCGTCATCTCTTCCTAAAGGCTCAAGGGAAATGAAAACAGACGGATTGTTTCCTAGCAGGAGAGGAATAATTCCCTGAACACTGTGACATGACAAATTACTGGATCTTGGCCATATGGGGAAGGAGAATAATTCTGGATAAGGATCACCAGTACACAAAAGAGAAGGATGCCATATTCCTGCTTTACAATTATCCAAAAAGGCAGGTGTGGAGGCACTATTATTTCATGTCCATAGAAATTTGCACAGCAGAAACTGAATCCTGGAGGGTCTTTTATCAGTACCGAAGGAAGAAGCAGATATGATAAAGATTTACCTGTAGTCTAATGAAAGGGGGAGGGTGAGATATTAAACCATCATGTGAAGTAGGTGTTTTGAATTTAAGCCAGTGAAACAAGCACCTTTTAGAAGGCTGTCAGTAGGCACTCTTCTCCAGGCATGGAGCTCTTCGTGCTTCTTATTTACTCTGTAACATGTGACAAGTCACTCCACCTGCTGAGATGAGGGTTCCCTTCATTCCCCAGCCCTCTACTATATTAGGATGACACCAGAGAACTGTATGGTTAGAGTATGAAGATATATGACCACAATTTGTGCCATCAAAACTCCTTACCAGGCGATTGCGGGGCTTCGCTCTGGTGTGCTGTGTTAGGAAGTGATGTAGCTGTCATGGGTACAAAGAACAGCTTTGTTGGGGTGCGCGCAGTGCAGGAGGTGCTGTGTCAGCAGGGCTGGAGTTTGGAGACAAAATGCTGCTTACACTTCTCTCTGTAGAGAATAGTAGATGGGAAAAAAAAACCAACAACCCACAACCTAAACCTCTATAAAGGTGCTAAAGAGAAGTATGAGGCCCCTTCCCATATTTCATCCGTAAGTACTTATATCAGCACTTCACAGGGGGAAAATAAATCACCTTGACAAGAGGTAAATAGCCCTGTACTAAAACCCCTGTTCCTGGGATTGCCAGGAGCTTTGCTGACCTATTTCAAGTCAAAAGAGTTCCTCAGTTGTTCAGAGCAATCTAGAGGAAGCAAAATTAGGATCAAATGTTGATTAAATGAATTGTCGAATTTATTGATTTGCTTTGGCCTTAGTTACAGACTTTGAAAGGCCAAAGGGCAGGCCTTGTGACCTCTGAGCAGTTCTGTTCCCCTTCTGTAAAGTGGGTGTATGAGTGCTTGTGTACGTTTAGGTCTTATCTTGTCTGAAAGCAAAAAGTTATAGTTACAGCTCAGTGAGGGCATGCCAACCCACAGCACCTCTTGGGTCAGCGTTCTGTTGTATCAGTGAAGAGATGCTGGGCAAGTATTTTTCCTCTAGTGAGAGATCACTATTAAAAAACACTAGAGTAATACGGCAGCCACATGTCTGCTGAATCCTCAAGTGCCAATTTTGTACAGGCATCCTGTGGCTCTGGAGAAGCAGGATATGGTGAGGTATTGCAATATTTCCTCCAGGAATTGATCAAGCTATTAAAAACAAAAATGAATTTCGAATCTGTGCCTGACCAAACCCACTCTGGTACAGCTATTCCTATAAGAATTCTGTGTTACAGAGTCTTGGATGATTGCATACACACAGGAGCAAACTGCTGTTTGCAACTTCTGCACAACTATTGAGATATCCAAGAGTAACCTCCTCCAGTTCCGGAGATTCACAGTCCCTTTGTGCTGGACTGTCAATCCTGCATTCTGCACACTTGAGAGACATTTCTTTACTCCATGGAGTCTGTCTCCTTTGAGCTGTTGTGTAGAGCATTCCTAGGGGTTCACGGCAGTGGAGAGGGAAACATAATACCTGATTGAAGGCTGGGAGTAATGATGTTCTTACAAAAGTTAGCCCAAACTTTTTTTTCCCAGTCTATGGACAATGAAAGTTTGATGATTACATTTTAAGCAGAATTACTTAAAAAATATAGGGCAATGTAATATCAGGCTTTTGAATTGGCTATGAAAATGTCTTCAGATATCTTAAACATACTGGGTTTGCTCTTGGGAAGACCTGTATATACTTCTTGTATTTGTTTTTGATCTTCTGTATATGATCTTCCTACAAGGTGTAGGATTGATGGCTGTGACACAGATGTATTTTTGAAATGGTCCACAACTAGGTCCACCTACACAACTGTCACCATTTGACATAGACATGCACCATAACACCACACTTTTGTTGCCCATTTATATAATATATATATATAATATAATACATTATATTATACAAAATACAAGTCCCCCAAAGATATGGACACTTACTTTTCCTGTACTGTTTGTCTTGTTCTCAGTTCCTTTCAGACTGAACACTGTATTTATGGGTAAACTTGATAACAGTTTGGACTGGAATTTGGTTAGATCTTCTAGGTACAGTTGAATCTAAATGCTAATGTAATCAGGGGAGCATTTGTTAAAAGTTATCTGACAGATCCAGTCCTTCAAATGAAAGGAAGGATTTAGGTTATGTCTAATCCAAGTGATCTTTGGTCTTAGATTCTCATTCTATCTACTCTTATATCATCCTTTCATGGGACTCCACTGAGTTTCTTGTTTATGTTCCAGTTGTTTGGGATCCATGCAATTAATGGCTCTGGTTTCTTCCATATATTAAATCTCTGTAATCCCCCCCGTAGTCAGTTTGCTGGGCACTCATCAACCTTGTGAACAGGCAGTCCCCAAAGTGTACTGTATTGCATGCGGTTCTTTTCGTTTGACACTTGCTCTCATCAGCACTTAAACATCTGATGTGACGGTAATTAAACCCTGGATATTATCCAGCCTTTTTTGGTGGCTTAATCATACTTTGTGCTTTTTATGAAACTTGGTATTGAATGTCAACAACCATGCTGATTGCTCACAAGCTGCAAAGACAAGGGCAAGCCATTCTCACCTTTGGGCATATTCTATGTTCCCCTGTATTTGTGAAGCAATAGCATATCTTAATCTTTTGTGTGCTGAGTTTTTCTTTGGCTATCATGCTGATGTACACTGAGCAGAACAGAAAAGCTCAGGGGACTCCGTTATCTAAACATCTCAAATGAGACAATTTGAAGCTGTACAATTCTGGAGTGACAGTGCAAATTCTCCCTGGTTGCCTATGAATAGCCTTTCCTCCCAGCAGGGAATTTGATTCTGTCTTGAATGGTTTTATTCATATGTTTAATAATGTTGGACAGTTTGAATACATGTACTTTGCAGTCCTGCCAACAGATCTTGTTCCTTTGCTAATTTTCATTTGGACACTAGCAGCAGAGGGCAGAAAGCAAAGATGGCAAGATTTGCCTTCCCTGCAAATCTGTTTGTGTTCTGGGGCCAGGTTCAGCCTTGCCATGAACAGATGCAATTTCCTCAGACACCTCTGAATTTGGAGGCTCGTTATATGTAATATGAAACGTGCAGGAGACTGATACAATGCCTTCCACCCTTGTTTCAGTGTTTTGTAAGACATCATCTTTCCTTTGAAAGTCATACAATTAGCCGACATAGCAAATGGCAAGTTGGTGCTGTGAACATAGGGCTTGACAGTGCAAGTAAGCAATTAAGGGTTAGCTGCATTGCAGATGAATCAGCCTTTTCTTTTTTCACTGTGCATGACTTCTGCAGAGTGAAGTGCTTCTCTTGGGTGAGGATGAGTGAAGGGGCCTAATACTTTTATCTGTGAGGAATTCATTAATGTTTGCCTTGAGTAAGAATGACAAAATCTACCCTAGGGTTATCTAGAGCAACGAGGTAAGGAAAGTGAAAACCACCAGGAGTACCCAGAATCTCACTTTAAACAGAGCACCATCAGAAACTTTTGCTGTAGTGGCACAGTTGGTAAGCTTTGAACCAAAGCACTATAAATAATGCTATGGTTTTCCCTGTGACTGCTTTCATTTAATCCTGTATCTGCAGTTCTCTTAAGGGCTTGCATTTTTTTGTCATACACACAGACACATGCACTCGATTTTCTTCTCTCCTTTCATGCAGTAATTTGCTAGTGTTTCAGTTCTTTTGCTAAATAGACTGTCTCTTGTGTCCTCTGTTCTGTCCCGGTCACTCCACTTCATCAGAGTGTAGCGTATCAGTTTTGTATAGTGTAGCTTCTTCCTTTCAAAGTTTAGAAAAACTCTGAGATTTATTTATTTTTTTTTTTAACTGGGGAAAGCTTTGGAAAAAAGAAAACTTCTCATTTATGTTTCCGTCCTCTTTATTTTGTTAGTATCTAAACTGCATAATTTTTAAAGAAAGGCTTTTGGCTCTGGATGTTCAAATATTTTCATTTCTTTTTAACAAAAAGTGGGAGGCAAGATCTGGGCCCCCTTTGGTGTCCTTTTCCACAGACATGCCAGTCAAAGTGAGTTTAGAGGGCTCAGTCCCACCCTTGACTCTCCCCCTGAAGGGAAGGTGAAGTTCAGAGTGTACCTCAGCCCCAGCACAGCACGCGTGTTGCGTGGCTCTGCTTCCTAACCGCCTGTACCTGCACTGCTAGTATGCTACTTCAGGACATGATGTCTCCCAGTTCAGTGAGACTTCGTGTGTCTAATAAAGACAAGTTGTGTTACTCGGTTAACTGAAGCAGGGATCTTATAATTTAGGTGCTCCCAAGGTAGCTGGAGTAGCTGTTGGGCAGCGAGGGAGGCGGCAGGCAGCGTGCTTTCTGCTCCAGGGCCACCAGCTGACTCCATGGGCAGGACTGGGGCTGGCAGGACTGTCCCTGCTGTACGGGCTCACCGCTACAGCCAGTGGGCGATCCTCCCACCACATGTGTCACAGGCAATGAGCCGTCCCCAGTCCTGAGCTCAGAGACAAAGACCAGGGCTAAACTAGCAAGAATGAAGATTAACACGTGGCAAGATTTTTTGCCACTGGTCTACTCTGTGATGCTGTGCAAAATGTTTCTTCCCAGTTCCCCTTTTTTTCCTTCTCCTCCCCTGAAGAACTAGAGCAACGTGCCTCCAGTCAGTGCTCGCTGACAAAAAGTGACAAGCCTTACTACAGCAAAATCTGCAACCATCTCTCCTAGTATCATGGTACTTGCTTTGTTAGGTATTATAAATAAGACAAAAAGAAGTGGTTGTCCTGAAAAATGTAAATCCTGAGCAAATCAGTCAGCCAGACTCTCTCTCTCTCTCTCTCTATATATATATATGTACATCACAAATGTAGAATCAGAACACCTATCAATCTGCTAACAGCAAAAGAGGATGAAACCTCTTATATTTAATAAGAACCAATTCAGGTCCTGTTATACCTAGCTGCTGCTAGAAAAGCATTGTCCCTCCAATCCTGATTCAAATAATGTTTTCTAGCACAAGGTATCATTTCCTTGCTGAGAATGTAATTATTATTGTGGCCTCTCTTGACCCAAGAAGCTAATAAAAAAGTCTGAGGAGGGAGGTTTTCTGTCAGCTGTTCCACTTAAGATGAGAAATGGGTAAGTTAAGGGTGACTTTGATGCAGTCCTGTGTATTCAGAAAGAATTTACAAAGGCCTGCATCCCTAAACACAGCAGGACTCAAGAAAGCTCACTTAAAAGCTGTTGTCTTTAGCTTTTCTGGGGCCATGTTGTCAATGCTTGCTGGTGTCTGTGGCTCGCTTGCTTCTGGCTTTTCAGTGCGCAGTTTTGTTTGTCTTCTTTTTGATCATTTCCACTGATTAATGTCTTGTCCCTTGGACTTGCAGCCCGACATCCTTGGGAACCTCTCTGTGGAGTAATTAGTTCTGTTTGCTAGGGGGATGCAACTGTTTTCTTGCTTTATATTGCCTTTTGTCCCTCTAGGCTATTGTGTGCATCGGTAGGGTTTGTAGTAACCCAGAAGAGCAGTGACTTTGCCCTGTATCGGTGCCTGAGCTGCAGAGGTGCCCCAGGACTTTGGTGGTGGGCATTTAACATGCAGGGCAGCGGGGACCTCACCCTCAAATTTTGTCTAGACATTGAGGGTAGAAAGGAGGTTGGCTAGCTTTTGGGGGAAGCTGCTTCCCTGTGTAAGTGGCAACCTAGCAGAAAGCTACAAATGTTTTTTTCTGAAAAACAGCTGGCAGTTCTGAGTTAAGGCTTTTCCTCCAACACTGGCACGTACCTCCCTCCAAGTAAAGGAATCACAATGTCCAAATTGTGAGCCTGGTCATGGGGAATGGTCTGTGGCTGGTGGAAGAGTTTCTGGTTGTGTGGTGTTGGGCTTGAACTGGCCATGGGCCACCTCAGGAAGTGGTGGAAACGGGATTGGCTTTGGAAGGAGACTAGTTAGTGACCCTGAGTGTTGAAGCATAAGTCAATTTGTGACAAGTGTTTGTTCACTTACGTTTTAGTCTGAGTCCCCCAGCTTTTCTTCTGAAGCATTAGGCGTCTTAACGATAAGAGTAGTTCTTGATACAGAATGTTTCTGAAGATCATGTCCTGAATATCTGTACCTGATGTACTCAAATGGATATGTGTGCCTATCACACACTTCAGCAAGTGAAGTTCATGACACCTAGCAGCAACAGATACAAGAATGTTGCTGTGGGCCTGATATTTACATCAGAGATCAGCTCAAACCCACCCTGTAGTCTCTGTGTCTTCACCCTGCACATGAAGAACATCTTTTTTCATTGTCACTTCAGATTCCTAGCACAGAAGTGCACTTGTGCAAGGTCAGAAGTGGACTTGTGCAAGGTCTGGAGTGCCAATAATTCTTCAGGAAAGCTGTCAGTGACCATCTTTCACAGAAGTTGGGTGTGAAATTAAGAGCACCCTTTGAAACTTCTCATAAGCACCCACCACGATAAAAAGGGCTCCTGTATTGCCCTTGACTGCTACAGGCAGCAGTGTCATATCCTATTGCCGTGCTCACAAGCAGCACCAGTGTGTCCGAACAAGTATGAGATTACTGATGGAAGGACCAGGCAGGCTAGTATCTCCTCCAGCCGTGTGGCAGTGCCTGGGATGTGACACACAACAGGCGTACCAGGGTGCTGCATGATCACAGACCACACAATCCAGATCTGATTTGAGGGTACCACGTTCAGTCAGTGGAGTTAAGCATTCAAGCTTTTTATCCTAATAATTCACAGCTCTGAGCACGACTGATGCTTCTGGATGGTCCTTGGCGTTTCCATATATTGACTCCAGTTAAATAACCCTGTGACTGAAGATAAAAAGAAACCTGTGTATGTGGCACTAAAGCCTTATACTCCTTTCATTTCTGTTCAGTCTCAGGCATGTTGCTGAGCACAGGATACATCCCAGCTCTGGGATAAAAAAGAATCGTTTTCATTTGCTAATGGAGTAAGATATTTTAGTGTACAGTACAGGTTAGGATTTGGTGCCTGTTTCCTGTTTGAAGCTAAACAAGGTCAGTTCAGCTAAATTATACTGTGAGCCAGCTCCTGAAAAGTTAAGGAAATCAGAAAATCTGCAGATTCTATTACTGTGAACTGCTCTAGATGCTTTTAGAATACAAAATCAGCAAGAACAAAAAAAAAGTATTTTGGGGAATAGTTATGCTGGTTCAGTGCAAAATCATAAACAGACAAGAACAAGCAAAGATTATTCAGATAATGTCTCAACTGAGAATAGCTAATCAGGCCAATTAGCCGTTATGATGTAGCTGCCTTATGACTAATTTGAGCAGTCTATGGTGGGTGATGATTATCTTATGACACTTGTGTGAGCAGAGCAAGGAAAGACATGGGCTGCAGATCTGTAGAGGAGAAAAGTCTCACAGGGAAACTTGACTACAGCACAAAACATTCCAAATCAGGATGGCAGCATAGATGTTTCTGGATCTCATTTACACAAAGGCCTGAGGTTGGAGGGCTATGGTCTAGGGAGGTGTTTGAGGAGCGTTTGGAGGTCATGGAGAAGGTGTTGGAGGCTGCTTGCAGGGTAGGGCCTTTCGGAAGAGGAGGAGGAGATGGGGGTGGGAACCCAGTGACGTCCCCGGTGACTCTGTGGGCAATTTCTTCCCTTCCCTAGTAGAAGCAGTGGAGCAGTGGCTGTATCAGCTACCTCTGATTTAACTGGGGTTTGAGACACTGAAGAGTGTAAATAGCATCCTACAGTCAAATCCCTATAAATAAAGCCCGGGTTGTCATTAAGCACTGATCTAGGTTTGAATGGGGCTGGAGCATGAACCTATTTCAATTAATTTGCTGAGTTACAGCTCTTGGAGATTAATTTGAGTTTCAGAAAGGTTGCTAATGAGTTTTGGGTGGAGAAATTCCTTCCCTGAAAGGATTGCTGGTGCCAGGAGAACAGCAGAGACCATGAGGTCTAAATGCACTGGAAAGTGGGAGGAAGCAGGAGAAAACACAAACCCCTGAAATCAAAGGTGTGAAAGGAAGCGTTTCAGTGAGAGAGGTTGGAGAGGCATGGAGAGGAAGCCTCATCTTTCAAAGGGGCTTGCTCGTACTGAGTGGGACGTTGGTGTGTTGTTCCTGGCTGCATGTTGTGTGTTTTTCTGGACTTCCCGTTCAGTGGTGCCTAACTGCAGTTTGGGAAATCTCTTCCAATCTTCTTTCCCTTTTCTACAAGACTTGCGTTTTCTTCATAGACATTGTAGGCTGCAATTTAAGGGATTGACAGTAGGAGGATGAGACTAGTTATAATGGACATAATTAAGGAAAAGATGATCACATAAAAGTTTAAGAGGAGAATGTTATGAAAGACAGATGAAAGCTGTGAGGCATTTCCCATAGTTCATGCTTATTTCTGTGTTTAATGCATTGCTGCTTTATGAATGACAGAGACGAGCAAAGTCTCACTACCCTTAACTTGGAAAGAGGAGTTAATAAGCAGGACATATGGCTCAGTGCACGTGCATCTAATTAAGAAAGGTGGCTGTGATGTATGTTTTGGGCAGAGAAAGGGAAATATTGGAAGCAATATACTGCATAGGGAATGGGCAGTTACATCAATGAACAGTTAGTGAATCCTATTGAGGAAACAGTGAGGAAGCTTTAACCAAAGACTTTAGTTAGAAGTTAGAAGATTGACTTTATCATTCAGTGTATTGGAATGATGAACGACACAGCTAGGGAATACTGAACTGTCACTCCTATCATGACCAGAAGGTAACTGCCATACTGGTCTGGATTATTGAATGTTGTTGTCTAGGAACATTTGGAGAGGAAACGTGGTTTCTTCTGGAAATGCAGTAAAGCAAAGCTTTTGTAGTTAGAGAGATTTCTAGAGACAAAGGTCTGAAAATGATGTGAACATCCTTGGAAAGAAAATGCAGGTGACAGCCTGCAAAGTGAGAATGCCACTTCAGTTTCTTCCTGTTTCTTCTCTTAGTGCATAATTTTGTATATGAATAGCTTGAAGTTGTTGTTTGAGATAGCCTGAGTAGCCTTTGTGACGAGCAGAGGAAAGGAATCGTTCATATTTAAGCCTGGATGCTACTTGGTGTCCTTTCAGCTTCCACCTTTATCTGTTAATTGTTCAAATTGCCTAATTGCTGCATTTTCATTGATGTAATTTGACTTTCTCTTACTATAAAGAATTTTAAAATTAGCATTAACAGATCATTTAAAGATTGTTTTTATGTTCATATCATATTAGTGCTTTAAAATTATTTCAGAGCTAAAAACCTTTTTAAAAAACCTATCTGCAAGTTCCATTTGAAACATTTAAGATAAGTTACAATCTATTAATTAGAAAAGAGAAAGAAATTATGAGGTTGGTTAACACTTGCTGTGCTGGATGGTGTCTGTGCTCTTGCCTAGCACCTCTGTGCACTCTTTACCTTTTTATGGCGCTTGTGTTGGTGTGTAACATTTGGCTGGAGGGGTGGCTCTGTGTATCCCCCGGGACAAGAAATGTTACTGCCAGTGGCTGCTGCATCGAGTCTTTGGCCAGAAATAGTTTATTTCTGTGTCAGTTGTTCACCACATCGGCCTGGGAAGTGGCAATAGGTTAAGCTGACCATGAATATTTCCATGAACTATTTGCATATATTTGTATTGCTGTTTCACTGGCATGTGCACCTTTGGCGTTACTGCTAATGTTATACTGGCAAGTGCAGAAGGAAAACAGGAACAGGTGAGAGAACAGAGGCATACAAAGTACGATTACATCATCTTATTCATGAAAACATAAAAATTTAGATCTGTTGCCCATGGAACTGCATATATACCCGAAGAGTCTGTTCTTCTATCCCTCTTTTGGTCTATAACATTTTGCTCACTACTTCAGACCTCGTAGACCTGCAAGAGCCATTCAACTAAAACGTTCCCCTGTGATTGCTTGTCTCCTGAGAAATGCCAAGAACCCCGGCGTCTCACCAAAGACAGTGAGCCCCATGTGTGAATCTGGGGTGAGAGCAGCAGTCAATACAGGTCTTTCTGAAAAGAGTTGATCCCCTCACTCTGTGCCCTTCACACATGCAGATTTAATCTTCTCCCCACCACTGAGACAAACTAAAGGCTTTGCAACATCTGAAATGAAAAAGAATGTGAGAATGTTCTCTAGAGGAGCTAAGCTAAATCATTTATCATGTGGCAGTCTCCATCTTAGGTAAGTTTTGGAAGTACAGTTGTCTTCAAAGTCAGCATTATTCAGTTGTATTCCTGTCACATTGAAAAACTTACAAGGGAGTGTACCAGCCCAGAAAGGAGGGAGAACTTGGGATGCCTTTGACCATCGGTGAGTTCTTTTATTGTCTGTTCTTCTGGAGACTGGGCTCCTCAGGAGGGGTCTCTGAATGATCCTTGTAGCAAGGGGGCTAAGGGATTTCAGGGGTGTAACACCTCTGGTCAAGTTTAAGGTATGTTTTGCCTGAACGCCATGGAAGAACAAAGGAGGTTTTGGGGGTTTCTTAAAGGCAAGTGCAAAAAGCTTTGTGCATGCATGAAGGGGGTTGGAATACTTGCATAAGAGAAATCTGAATGGAAGCAAATTAAAGAGCAAGCCAGTACTTAACCTGAGGGAGATGCATCTGTATGCTGCTCACAGGGCACCGAGGTGGGCTAGGCTGGCGTAAGCAAACCCCCACACAGCTCAGCAGTGTAGTGTTTGAATAATAGAAACAGAAAAGCAGACATCCAGTTGAGCGCTGGGATTTCAAAGTTTCTGAAGGGTTGACCTGAAGGTCAGATTCTGTTTGCTCTGTGCCAAAGAGCCCTACAAGGATGGAAGGTTGTTCTGAGTCGCTGGAATTGCTCTGGTTCTGTGCAGGCACCACGGGGTTGTGCTGGTGGTGCTCATCCTTGGGCAGTCTGTCCCCGGGGCCTCAGGGTAAAGGAACTAAAGCAAACTGAGCTTTTGCCCCTAAAGCAACCAGAACCTCTGGCAATGCTCTAAACTCCTGGCTTTGCTGAACACCCCCGGTGTTAGCCACCTCTGCCGTGCCGTGCCATGCCATGCCATGCCGTGCTGCCCCGCTGGCAGGATCAGGGCAGCCTGAGGGCCGTTAGTCGCAGCCAACCCACAGATGCTTTTTCATTTGGGATCTGCCTCAGAGAGATGGGTCTCTGGGAATGTCTCCTCCTGACTTTGTGCCCACGTGACTTTCTCATACACACTCTGTTCTGTACCTAGAAAGCACAAACAACTGAACAGTATGGGTTTTGGTTCTTTTGGGGCACAATCTTATGACATGAACTTGCAGAAGCATTTTCCTACGTAGATTTCAGGTAAATTACTGTTTTCTGTTGCAGCACTCTCCAAACTAGCCAGCTGCAGCAAGGTCTTTTACCATCTCATACCAACATACTCTTCAAGCCAGTCCCTCTGCTGCCTTCTCCTTGTCTCTCCTCATCCTGGGCACACGTTCTCTCTTTTCTCTCTGCTTCGTCCTCCTGTCTCTTCCTTGGCTGCCCAATCTCTTAACTTAACCAGCCACAGCTGCACCTTGTCGACATTGGCCAACCTGACACCCCTGAAGCCAGCCCACAGCTGTATATTATCAATGCTAATTAACCCAGCTTCATTCCTCTACAGTTTTCTATAAATTAATATTTTTTCTATGTGGGCTTAAATTGTTTTTCTTGTGGATTATGAATCTTGTGAATTGTTTCTCATTATGCTTTTAGGAGAATAAATAGATAAAACAGAAATAAGAATGGTTTGTGCCAAGACTTGATAGATTTCTTCTTGTTTCTGGGAACAAGTAGGCAGCTAGTTGATGGTTTTTTCCTTTTTTTTTCAGTGCTGCTGAGAGGTAGGCTGGCACATACTGCAGAGCTGAAATTTAGTTTGTGTGTGTGGAGCTTAAATAAAAATACTGTAATTAAAAATTATGACCTACCTGTAAAGCTGGAAAACTGAAACTGAGCCATATATTATTACTGAGGTATGGTACTTCAGTGAAGTTCTCTCCCTGCACTAGTTTTTTAGTAGTGAGACTCCAGGCAGCCCAGGGGAATCTCATGAGCCTTGCTGCTACCTTCTAGAGATTGCTAACGAACTGAACAGTGTGCCTCTTGACGTGCTGGTGGGCTGGTTACAGAGGACCATGCGGTTCATATTGCTGTCTCCCCAGCTGTTATAAAATGTGTTAGAAATGCAACCTTTTAAAAGTACTGAGATGTTTGCAGGAAGTTCTCTCTTTGCTCTGGAAATGCAGTTTCACTCACAGCACAAACCGCTTTGTGCCTGCCAGTTGATGAACCCGCTTTTGGGAATGCCTCACCGGCACGATCCCCGCTGGAAATTTCTTCACTGGGTATGTCCAAAATCACTTTCAGAAATCCTGTCCGAAGGCTTTTCTCTTAGTGGTTTGTCTGCGCACTGCCTGTGGTTACTCCAGGGGGACGATCGGATGGAAATTCATCTTACTGAGATTGGAGAGCGGGTAGATCCCTTGACCAGGTGTGGAAGGGACCAGGGACCTTTCTGTGAGTGCATGAGCTGCGCTATACAAAAGTACAACGTTGTTGTCTTCAGTTTGGAGATGCAGAGCTTAGGTCCAAAAGTTTCTCTGGAGTGTCACGGAATTTAGGAATGTAACATCAAACAAAAGTTTGCTCTTTAATATTACTTGGCAAGTTTTTTGGCAAGTGGTGTAGATCAGCAGAACTCCTCTGAATCAGCTGAGACACTGTTGAATGTTTTAGCTTTTTAGAAAATTTTCAGCATAGTAGCTGGAACGGAGCCGACTAATAAGTAACTTCAGCAGAAGGGGCCTGAAACCTTCCAAATGATCACAGGGACAGGCAGAGCAGCAGTTGATCTGATGAGGTGATTAAGAATCAAGCATCCATGACAAATAGCCCTTCAGAGGAAGTCAGCTTTTGTGGGAGCAACTTGAGCTGACCCTGAGGTAGGCCAATTAGGCTGAAACGACATGAATTGCCCAGCACACTTACATATATTTTAGTTTCTTGCCCTTCTGATCATAATTAAGTGCCTCTACCAGATCAAAAGCTGTTTTAACTCATTTGGAAATAAAATTACTGTGCCTACTGTGCTGTGTAAAGTTTAGGAAAACCTTAATGAAACAAATTCTGTCAAGGGAGGCTGCGTTACTGTCCCAAGGTACTTATTTTAAGTCAAGTGGGTATGGATTTGTAACTTAAATTTGTTGCATGTGTTGTGTGGAATCTCTTTGTGGGTAACCGATGATTCAAACAGCACCGAATATTAAAGTGCTGGGAGTTTGGGTTTTCTCATCTGACACCTCTCTCCTTATACAGATCCCTGCCACCAGGGCTCATCTCAACAACCTTTTATTTGCACTGAAGTTCTAAAGCATTAAACCTTGCTTCATTTGAGTGTACCCACGCATTCTGGGTTTGTCGGTGTAGTTACAGATCTGGCAGAACTCTGCATTCAGAGTGCTGTAAAACTGCTCACAAGCTTTAGTTCTGCACAATGCTTTTTGTCTTGCTCGTACAGATGCTCTGGTTTTAGGCTCTCAATTCTAGTCAACATGAAAACTCAAATGCCAACTGACTATCTTAAAAAGCAAAAGCCTTTTTTTTCTGTAATAGATATAAAATCATATGAAATCAAAACTAGATATTACTTCCCTCAGTCAAAATTTAGTATGAAGCATGTGATTTTTTTATATTTCAGACCAAATTTAAAGTTTTGTTCTGATTCATTGAAAGCTTTGTGGATTTCAGTGAGACCTGTATTCTAGGATTTGGTGGGTTTGTATATTGTCTCAGGTCTTCTCTCTCTACTGTTTATGTTTAGACATTACTCTTGAAATCAAGGGCAGGATTATAAAAGGTCAATATATTGAATGAAGCTTTTGATTTATGAAAATCCAGGGAGGGATAGCTGTATTTGTAGCTGTCATGTTTTCTTTAAACAAAAATAGCAGCCTATTTTAATGAAAACTGGGTAAGATAAAGACCTTGCAGAATAAGTTAAAATTGAACTTAGTGCTGTGACTGTATTGCTTTAAAATTTGTGAAAGTCAATACCAGGAAAATGGATTCTTGAGTTAAAGCAGTAGTAAGTGCTTCCAGCTCCAGAATTGTAACTCTGCTTTTTAGAGTGGAACAACTTAAAAACATGGATCTGGACTGAGATCTTGAAATTAAATCTCTGGCATTTTTGTCCACCGCCCTACCCACCTTGAGTCATGTCTAAAAACGTTGTGTTTATTTTCTTGTGTTCACTCATGCTCAATGCATATACTGCATCACCATTGAAAGGCTGGGGTGACCTTCTGCTGTCATTGCTCTTCTCTCGTTCACTTTTCACTAAATATGTTTTTTTCCAAAAGGTACTTTGTTGTTCAGTACTACATTTAAACCTTGCTAACACTGACTGCTTGCTTCACTGTCATATTTTGCAGTACGCAGTGAATGCTCTTGATTAATTCTGAAGTATGTTCACCTGTTAAAGGCTTGCATTTAAATGACACAAGGAAATCTTGTCCTGGCTGTGACTAACAATTGCGGCCAGCTCTCAAACAGGACATGTTTAACAAGTGGTCCTTGCTGTTCCTGGTAAGGACATACACTGTTGATGACACGGTGGAGACAAAAGATCAGTTCTGAACATTAAAACCCTTATTTGCATTTGTGGGAACACAGGGTGTTTTCCCCAGCCGGACCATGATTGCACTAGACTGAGAGAATGAGGAGCTTTTGTTGTCAGCCAGCTCTGCTCAGCGTGAATTTGTTTGCTGTGGTTCATCTTTGTGCAGTACCCTGCAACTGCAGGCAGGACCCCAACACATGCAGATTTTGTGCAGATATCTTTGTGGTTTTCTGGAGCTAATTAGGTTTGGGGTTTTTTTCGTGCCTTCAGGCAGCACAAGAAATAATGCATGGAAGTAATCTCTGAAGAAGACTGTCAAAATGAATGTTTACAAGGGAGTAAGTATCGATAGCCTTTCGCCCAGTGCTGATACTAGGAGTACTCGTATCTCCACCCAGCAGTGAGCTGAGTACTGAGCAGGGTGCTGCTTTGCTTATAAAGTGGAGCTAAACTCTTCACCCTTTGGACAAGGAAAGGAAATGTTCCCTGACCCTTTTCTGTCTCAAAAATAAGATTTTAAGTTTAGAAATAGTCTTTTGATCATAACTCATCCTTCATCCCTATTCTTTTCTGTAGCCCTTCTTCATTCTTCATACACGTTCACAAAGAAATAGGCAAGTATAGTCACCAAGACCTCTGGGAGACTACAGTAGACTATAAGGAGAATGGAAACAAAGTTTATCTTGCACCAAGGGAAATTCCTTTCTGGCTTTAGAGATACAACCTCTTGCTAATTTGCAGATGGGCTATATATTTTTCACTCTATTGTGCTTAGAAAGTGAGTCCAGACAGATAAAAAGAGGTGACAGATGAAAAATGAAATGAGGTTATATAGGTCAAAGAGGTGGCAGGTGGTGTGTGGTTGTGCTCACATTGAATTGTTGTCATCTTCTCTCAAACACTCTTCCTTGTATCATTATATTGTTACAGGAAGAACGTTGTTTTCCTGTTTAAAACCTCAGGTAGGTTCAGGAAAAGGGAGTGACAAGGCTTTTTCGGAGAAGTTCAGTAACCGGAATTACTGAGTACATTTCATAGACTCTGAACATCACAGATCTTTTTTCTTAAGGTGCAACCTGAGTAGCACAAGAAAGGTTATGGATCTTAGAGCTGCAGTTTTCCCCTCTGTTCTGGGAACTGCCAGATAGCCAATGCGATCCTGTGTAGACATTGCCCTCTTACTCCGATGAGCTGGCACAGTGCCACACTGGCTTGGATATTTTAGCAACAGGGAGGCCCAACATAGCTACCCACTGGTTATAGAAAAGTTAGAAATACACATCCTAGTTGAATGCTATACTCTCTGCAGCAGCTGGATGATGAAAATCTAACTCATTCCCCCTTGACTGTGCTACTCAAGTGATTGCTTGAAATACATACAAAATACATCAGTGTCTGGTTTTATGGCGCCAGATTTTCAGTGTAGATTTTTTCTTTTGATGGCTTATGAAAAAGGTCTGCATGCCCTGGCACCCCACTATTTTCATTGTATCCCACTGCCTTGCTGGTGTGACATACCGTTGATGCAGTTACCTGCACGTGGAATTTGCCTTAGCTTAAGCAGGAGCTGTTCTGTTGGCTTCGCAAGAGTTGCGTTTCTGTATGCTACAGCAGTACTCAGCTGTGTAGCACAACACTTTCATGAACATTACACAATGCAGATGTCTTGTGACACACTGGGGAGTGACAAATAAATGAACAGCTAAGCTGAGCTTTAGAAATTACCATCAATTAATTTGCTTTTGTGGTAATTATTTCGTTAAAATTATGTATCATCTGTTATAATATGCTTTTTTGTTACTAATGGATACTCTTTAGATAAAAAAACAAGTCCAAAAGGTGAATGCCTTAACTTCATGGCCAAAAATCTTTTTTGTCCACTTGTCATAGACTCTTCCCTCTTTTTCAGCCCTTGGATTCTGTCTGTGGTGGGCAGCTGCCTTTGTTTTGTTCTCCTTCCGCGTCATCCTTTCCCTACTGGTTGTACAACCTGGGGGCAACACACTTGGGAGGGGATGGGAGAAACAAGGAAAGCACTGGGGTGAGTTGAAAAGGTGATATTCAGTGAGGTAGTTCATAAAAAGAGGTAACAGGTTTCTGGAAGAAGAGAACTGAGATGATTAAACTTTAGAAAATAGAAAGATAGTATTTGAAACTCATAAATCAACAGTGACATTAAATCCTTTGTGTATTCGTCTTATATAAAACTCCACAGATTCAGAAGCAGAAGATTGAGCATTTGACAGTATCTCACAGATTTCTGTCAGTCACATTACCTGTTCTCAAGAGCAGAAAGTTGTTGCAAACTCTGATGGTGCTGTAGATTATCCAAGAAATGAGTGTCAGGCCTAAAACTCGCTTGCATCACTTCTTTCTTCTGTCTGCCCTTGCCCTGAGAAATGTATTGTTGTAGGTTGGATGTTCATGTTTAATTTCTGCTCAGAGAGGCTTTGGAAACCTGGTAGAACTAGTGCATTTTGGTTCTAGGAGGTGGAGGCATCTTGAAGTGCTTGGTGCAGATGGCTTCAGTTGCAGCTCTGGCAGAGAGGGGAGGTGGAATTAACATTAAACCATTTTAAATTGTGTCACTTGACTAACTACAATTATAGTGAAATGCTTTCTAAAGTATCTGATTATATCTTACAGTCAGAAGTTCTGAGTAAAATGGAAAAACATACATTAAGAAGGAAAACAAGAGCAAGTGTTAAGTGCAGAAAACAAGAGAGGTTGCTAAGTATAATTATTAAAGCTTGCATGAGGTGTTAGTGTTTTGTTGATTCTTTGGTGTTATATATTTAGAAAAGGAGGCTGAACTGTCACCTTTGTAACCGAATCGCTTATCAACTGAATGCATTAAGTATGAAACAGATTGCTTATATTGAATTTACATGGTTAATCTGTCTACCACATTCTGAGTTTTTCCCTACTCAGTCAGTGGAAGATTAGAACCTTTTTTTTCATAATTGTTTTGTTAAACCACTTCACTGAAATTAGCATTTAAATAAGGGCAAATTGAGCACTGAACTGAATTTCCATGAAAATGTGATAAAACCCAAGCCTATACAATGTATATAAACAGAGAAAGCTGCAGCATATGTATGCTTTGTGTTGAGCATCAACAGCAAAAGTGCTGGGAGATGTGGAGCAGAACCCACTGTGGCCACTCTCAGCTGCCTCTGCCCTTCAGCCAAATGGACAACAGACTCATTCTCCTCCCAAAACGGAGAGGTTCAGAAGCAGTGGAGCGAGGTTTTTCAAAATCGCCACCGTGATGAAGCACCTCTTCTCATGGAAAGTCTGCATGGAAACTGCAAACTCTGTGCAAACACTCAGAGGTTTTGCTCAGAGGAAATAGTAGCCCTGGATCTGGGTGTTGCATTCCACCACTTGTGAACAGCTATTTTAGATTGACCTATATTCCATCTCATTTAGCTGTCTCGCTAGGATTTCAGTAAAGAGCTAAACTTGTTTTTACTGTTACTGTGCAGCCTGCAGCTTTTTTTTTTTTTTAATAATTTTGTCTAGTTAATGTTTTGCCACTGGCTCATTTATATATCATCTATAGAGATGCAGTTGCTGAACATCTGTCCTTTCAGCTTTCTGAGTCTGCTGCCCTATGCATTTATGCAAGGAAGCAGCAGTATGATCCTTCATAGAGATGAGGAACATGGGACAGCTGTGTGGGGTCACACCACGGGGCGGTGTAGCACAGTGCTTTGTCTAGCAGTGGCTTCCTACAGCAGGAAAGAGCCAGGGTTTGTCTGCACATGGAGCCGGGCTACAAGGAAATGTAGCTCTTTCCAGTGACCTTCAGTTTAAGGACCTTGACTTAGAGATGGCATTGAACTCTTGACTATTCCCCAATGAATCTGTTTTCTGTTAATCTATTTGGTAATCTCAGTGTTGACCCATATATGCTCTTGGCCTCCAAACATCCTGTGGCAATTAACTCCACCGTGTAATGATGTGTTATGTGAAAAAAAACATGACTCAAGGGAAGGAGCGTCAAAAGTTGAGATGCATAAAAAGCCTGAATAACACAGGTATCGGCTGAATGAAACCTTTGTAGTTCTGGTTGGTATTGGACTCCAGATTTGATAATGATTCTGCTCTCAGTGTGATTTTTATGCTAGTCTTGCATTGTCATTTTTAGGAGAGATCAAAATTAGGCCAAAGTACTTCTAAGGGTAGGCAACATCTGATGTTTCTGATTAAAAAAATAAATCACCTCTTAATGAGATGGTTTCTTGTAAAATTTAAGGAACATCTGAAATCTATGAAAATAACTGAGCTTGTATTCTTTCCCTTTCATATAGGTACCCATGTGTTTAATTAGAAATAATGTTGAAGTCTTGGAGTGCTGCAGTTGTGATAAGAGTTGATGTATCAGGCTTTGATACAGTTAGTTTGAAGAAATTCAATTAATAATTAAGGTGTTTGCTGATATCAGTCACGAAGCACATTCAGAGGCAATTACTGCATTCTACATATCTGATTTAGACAAAAACACTTGTATGTCTCTGCCTTAATCCCTTGTTCCACAGACAAAGGATGCGGGGCGCCTGACCGGAGAGGGAGGGCTGGGAGAGGCAAGCAATGCCAGCCAAACCTTGAGCCAATTTAAACAAGGTACCTGGTCACCCTGTTGGCATTGCTGTTTCATACAAGAACTGTGTACTTCTGCAAGGTTATTTGAGCCTTCCCTCCCCTCCCCTGCCCCCCCTCCCCCCCGTGAATGAAGCACAATAAGAAGCTTTAGACTGTCTGTAGATTTCATTCTTTTGAAAGTGAAGGTCTTTTAAAACGGGCTGGAGCCGTCTCAGCGGGTGTAAAACAGTGGAGCACCACTGGAGTCAGCGGAGCCATGGCACTTTATTTTATCGGGATCTAACACCTTCAGTTTTGTTAATTTATTCAGTTTTGCACTGTGTCATACATTTAGATTTTTATCCATGGTGAAGGCTTTCAACACTTTCTGGGTCTGAGAACGAGCATTTTGTAAATGCTGCCTTGCTGCTGTGTCTCTTCTCCAGCCCCACCCCACCCCCCCCCGCCCCAACACACACACATATTTTTTGCCTTTTCTCATCCATCAACTGCCTTCCCTTCTCCTTGTCCCCACTCCCAAATTTCAAACCCAGGCCATGCTTCCTTTGTTCAAACTGAAAACATGAGCTGAGGTAGTAACAAGATCCATCTCTGACAGTTCGTCAGCCGAGTCAGGGTTAGTTCTGCTGGTGCAGGGGCTGGAGTTGCTGCTCCTGTTAGGAACGCTTGCCCAGGTAGGGGGGACAGATGTTCCTCTCTCTGCTGTGTTCACTGTTTCTGTCCCACACTTACCAGACAAGATTTTTTCTGTAATACAGCAGTGTGTGAAACAAAGCTGGATATTTGGGACAGATTTCCTATTGCAGGCACATGGCAACGATCCACCCCCACAAGGGGTACCCACGGGCCTCAGGTGGGATGGGAAGTACAGGCAAAGTTAATGCCAACGTGAGCGCCCCAGTAGTTGCGTTTCCTAAAGTGTATGTTACATTTATGTCCTGCTACTATAAAAATACTGAGTTGCATATCAATGTAACTGCTGGCTAATGAGTCTCTTGACCTCCTGCTGTCATGCTAATGCGACTGCTCACTTGGAACCTTCATGAGCCAATAAATTACTCCATTTCTTAATACCCTTTTACAGATTGCTGCTATCTCTGCAACGGAGACTACCTATCTCATTAATTTGTAATTGTGCTGAAATATTGGAGCCTTAAAAGTGGCATGTGAACTAAAATACAAATACAGTAGATGTACCGCTGCCAAAAGGCTATATAAAGTCAGTTAAGCTATATGATACTGTAGATTAAGAAATTATTTTATGCTTTGGACTCTGGTATTACTTGGCTCCTTCCTTATATACAAGTTGGAATGATGTAAGGCTAAGTGTAATGAAGATGTGGTATTATGTATGTCAGATATATAAATGCACACACAACATAAAAAAATCAGTATAGGAAGGGTCTCATGGCAATACATGGAAGAAATGCTGTTTTCTAGAGTTTGATATATATGAATATCATCCCAGGTGAACTTTTCTCAACAGTTCTTGGGCTTTAGTAAAATGTGGCTTATGAAACAAAAGTGTGCAAAGACCCTCACCAGCATAGGTAGCATTTGACAGCTTTTGAGTTGGATTAAGTATTTATGGACATCCATAGGGACCTCACGGAAAGGACCTGAACTTGTCATGCTGTATTGCTTTAGGAAATCCTTTTGCAAGAGTCCTCTGTGAACCCATGGGATTTATTTTATGAGTAAAACATGTAATTTTGGGAATGCGATGAATAACAGGGTGAATCATATAGGCAAGGAAGATCAGTTTTCATTGTGGGTTTGGGACTGACATAATTTTGTTGTACCAGGCACTAATAGGTGATACATCTTTGTTCAGTGCACATTTTTAGGTAGCACTTTTCGAAGGCAGTGAATGCTGCTTTTTACACAGGGAGGAATGCAGAGGGAGGGAGGCAAAGGGGCTCCCCTAAGCCATTGGGTTGTTTATGTTGGGTTTTTTTGTGGGTTTTCTATTTGGGGGTGGGTGGGGGTAGTTTCTTGGGCTTTTTTTTTAGCAATACACCCTTTATCCAACAACAAACATTTTGTGAACAATTTATTAGTTTACCATTGCATTAAAAAAAACTATTGGAGTTGTATGACAAATGATCACTTAGTGTTTTGGTTCCATTTTTGTCACTGAGATTTGATGTGGGGGCAGAAGGGAATGGAATATTTTATGCTTTTTTCACTGGCTTTAAACTGCTTGTGTGTCTATATATAATTTAGAGTTTTAATTTTATCAGTGCATAAGTTTGGTTGTTGGGAGAGCCAAAGCATGAACAAACAGAAGAAAGGAAGAGGGATGATCTACCTATGTCTGAACATTTTTTGTTTGGTTCCTCTTTCAAGGGTTAGGAATAATCTTCTTCCATATCTTGCATACTTTGTTTAACATAGAGAAATTTATCAGCTTCTTCACAACGTTTTTAACAAGTCTGAAAACATTCTAAGACAACACTTGAAAATCTTCTAAGGTATTTTACCTTCTGTCTAATTTCAGTCTGTATTTTTAATGAAAAGTAAGTTTTATACTGGTGAGAGAAAATATCCCATTGCTTTTTCTGCATTGTTCTTGAATTGTAAAGCCCCCAAAGTGAAGGATAAAAGGAATGCACGGAGTTAATGATAGGAAAGTGTGCAGTGCCATCTATAGTGGGGCCCAGTGTCACCATGTGCTGAGCTTTCAAAGGGAAAAAAAAAAAAATAATCCTATTCCAGTTCCTGTCTGACAAAGACTTGAGGCAAAGTCTCCCACTGACAGGAAAGAAAACTGGGATGGACCTTGTGGTGGGTTGACCTTGGCTGGACGCCAGGTGCCCACCAAGCCACGCTGTCACTCCCCTCCTCAGCAGAACAGGGGAGGGAGGAAAACAAGATGAAAAAAACCCCAACTTGTGGGTCAAGATACAGGTAGTTTAGTGAAGAATAGCAAAATTCATGTGCATGGAAGCAAAGGAAACCAAAAGGTGTTATTCTCTACTTCCCATCGGCAGGTGATGTTCGGCCGCTTCCCGGGAAGCAGGGCTGCAGTATGGGTAGCGGCTGCTCCGGATGGCAAATGTCATAAATAACAAATGCCCCCCGTGCGCCTCCTTTCTCTTCCGTTTTACATCTGAGCAGACGTCAAATGGTACAGAATATCCCTCTGGTCACTTTGGGCCAGCTGTCCCGGCAGTGTCCCCCCACCCCCAGACCCTGCCCACCCCCAGCCTGCTGGTGGGGGGGGTTGCAGAGGCAGCCCTGACGCTGTGCCAGCGCTCTCGGCAGCACCCAGCCGCTGGTGTGTCACCACCGCTGCGCCGGCTACCGGCACACGCACAGCACCCTGAGGGCCGCGGTGGGGCTCGGCCAGACCCAGTGCAGACCCTTAGGCCCATCAGATGTGGCTGCAGTCACATAATCTCAGGCATGAGAGAAAACCAGTTTAATGACACATCTAATTTTCTCTACATTTCAAAATATATTTCTTTTTAATTCTGTTAGTACTGATTAAAGGCAATCTAACAGGCAAATATCCTTCTATAGCAAATGGCTAATTAAATGTTGTTATGAATTTATGCTCAGATGATGGTACATATCATTGTGTGTCAGTTCTAAGTTCTGTTTGAAATTACAGTAAATCATCGTGGTATTTACTACTGGATAGAAAATGAAATTTATTGCCCCAGCATTACTTTTAGGAGAGTAAAAATGAATCCTGGATACAACATTCTCCATAGCTTACAGTTATTTTGCCCCACTAACTGATTATTATTAAATATCTGGACATGTTTGTATTATTCCATTGAATTGCCAGTTTTCCTCCCTCCTGGGATAAATCCACTTACAGTGGTGTTTAATTGGTCACAGCACTGTGTCTTTCATATAGGAGATAGGGAGCTGGCTAGCACTGAAATTGCTGATGGCTGGCCTTGCTACAATGGGAAAGGATGCTGGATGCTCAGTAGCTTGTTTAGTTTTGTTGGGTTTTTTCCCCACAGTAGCTTTTATACCTTCCTGTGAGTCCTCTTGCTTGATGTCTGTGGGGGCATGGTTGAGGGTCTGAGGAATAACAGGAAGGAAAGTGCTCCTGAAATATCTTTGATGCTGCTAGTTGAAACCTTGAGTGAGTTTGGTGAGATGGATTAAATACTAGTAGCCCAAATGGGCTACTTTAGTTATATAGATTTCAGCTGTCCCCCTGACTTGGAATTGTAACAGGAATATCTTCCTCTTAAAACAAAACAAAACCACTTCTGATTTATAGCATCTGCACTAAGTGCTCAAGAGCAGCTTTTGAATATTCAAACCAGCAATAATTTGTTGCTTTGAATTTCAGTTTTACCTTCCTTCGCATGGAAACTAGTGAACGTCTGGAAATGAGATATTGCAGAGAGTCTGGCCTATGCAAATTCATTTTAATGTATTGTGGCGTTAATGAATTTTGATAGATGATATTCTGTTATTTAAAGCAAGTCTGTTACACGGCTGTTAAATGGTACATGGGTGTGGAGAGGGACAGGACTGCTGAAGGATAGGGGCAGATTTCATTCCCAAGCAAATTATTTTATACCAGCTGACTCTCCTGTTGAGCTGATATAAATGAGCTGGATCAAATCACACATGTTTCATATGGTTAAACTGAAAATTGCTTCTGTACACCCCTCCCCCCAAATCTGCAAACTTCCTCTGAGTATTCATTTAATTTCATATACTACAATCTGGATGGGAGCAGGGGGAGGAGAGGAGAAGGTTACCTCTTTATCTGAGTGTAATTCTTAAGATCTACCAAGTTCATACAAACCAGTTGGATGGCAAGGATTAATCGATAATTTTGTCTCCACTGATGGTTTGTAACAGTACAGTCCCGTGGCTGCAAGCTGGCAGCTGCCTTTCATCTCATCGAGTGCTCTGCCTTCATGAAATTGTTAACAGCATCCCTGTCTTAGACAGTTGTATCTACACAAGTTTATTGAACTTCAGTCAAATTCAATGAAGACACACTTGTGTCGCTGCTTGACCTCAGTTGTGTTGTCCACCAGGCTAAGTAAAAGCTCTGGGCTACTAGTCTTTTATTGCTGTACATGGATTGAATAAAGGAAGAAGTATTTCTTGGTGGTCTGGAGATCAGCTGACGTCTGATTTAAAGGTTGTCAGTTTGATTTCAGGCTAGTGATAATGCTTTTAATGTAAGATCTTGCTCTGCACGGTTACTTTTTTGTTGAACTATGGTCAAATATTTGCCTGAAACTGAAAAATTACGTTTTTTTCCAGCTTCCCTCTCAGTGGTGCAGAAGTCATTAGCAACAGAGGCCCTGATTTAATGAAGTATTTTGATTCTAGTGGAACTTCAATGTATGACAAAACGCATTGCTGAATTAGGGCCTCCAGTCTCAGTTTCACAAAAGGTAAGGTGCTAAAGGAGCCAGCTCAATGGAGAAGACGGACCTGTCTTACTGAATTTTCTTCACTGAAACAAGTGTATTTCTGGCACTTCTGCAAAATAAATGATACTGCTTCTTAAAAGATATTGCTTCTTAAATGATAAAGACTTCTTTACAAAGAGGTTGATGGCATTGAACAACATGTGTTGGAGAAGCAATTAATCTCTTTTTGAGTACCGTGGGTACATAAGGTTCCCTGTGCTTCTTGAAATCTGGCCATTTGTTCAAGTGACTGTTGTCAGTTGTGTAGAAAGAAGCACATTTAGTTACCAGTGTTAAAAAGCATTAGCGTACAGTTAGGGTAGAGTGTTCTCTCTTTGAAACATTTTTGAAGAAAATTTTATAAAAAGCAACAGATTAAATTTTAAGCAGAGGTTTATTTTAGTATTTGGGCATTTTAGTAGAATTAGGCAGCTTTTCAAGCCATTTTTAAAAGCAGTGGTGAAACAATGATAAAAGCAGTGGTGAGCAGGTGAAACAATAATAATCTGTATCCATAGAATTGGAATAAATACAGAGTAAAAGAAAATGCTAGTGATATTGCTATTTATTGCCTTTGCTAACTGCATTCCTTGAGCACCAGATATTCTTTTCAGGTGCTCTGATTTCACCCCTCTTCACCCAAGAGGGGAAGTCCAGTCTTGCTATTCCGCTGTGCACAGAACTGAGGAGCAGTCTCCCATAAGTGATCCTACTGAAGCTCCACTATGAATGAATACTCAAGTAGAATAAGGAATGTAGAAAAAGCTTCCAGTCTGTTCATAAGTTTCATGTTCTTCTGAAAGGCAAGCAATACACTGAGAGCAGCTTTGTCCTCTTTCTGCCTTCACATGGTACATGGGGATTTCACACAACAGCAACCAAGCAAGTGCAGGACTCTGACACTGATTTTCTCTGCTGCTTCTGTGAACGCTCCTAGTATTCCTCAAAGATTCCTAGTAAAATAACAATAAAAAATATACTTGTTCCCTGATTTCTGCCACAGCCCAAACTGTTTTCAGAGCCAGTGGCAGGGGATACCTTTTAACCAAAAATATTTAGCACTTTGATATGTTCTGCACACTAAAAGGCTTAGGAGAGGCAATGCTGCCTGTCTGCCTCCTCCTCTGTGCGAGGCAGTGAAATACCCTGTTGTGTGCTCTGCAGGGACCATGGGGTTAATACCTGTATTTTATTGAGCAAGAGGAAAATTCCAGGCTTCCAGCTTCTGTGGGTACAGCTACGAATCTGTGCAGCTAACGCTCAGTGACGCTCTCTGAACTCAGCCATTAGGTGACTGCAGTAAAACAAAGCTGTTCAGAAATGTAAAATAAGCAACATGCGCCCCTCAGAACAGGCTGGAGGAGCAGAAGCACACTGGAAGTGTAAACTAGAGGGAGAGGTTAGTTTTTACTGCCAGTGAAATGCCACAGTCTGTGAGCTTTAACTGCAAGAATTGCTGAGAAATTAAGATTAAAAGCAGCAAGCTTTGGGCTGAAGCAAGATAAGGGCAGGAATCTGTATGCAGAGGAGAGCCTAATTCAGGGCTCTGTTGGGAAAAAGGGTGGAGGGCAGGGAGGAGGGGGAGACCTCGCTGACGAATAGCAATTTAGCTCTGCTACATATGCTCTGAGGGAAAGGGAAAAGGATGAGCAGTGTGAAAGATGCCACAGCTCTAGAGGCCTGGTGTGTTGTAACACCACATGTCCCTGAAATGCAAGAGGAAGGGAACTTATGAAAAAAATTAATTACCACAGCACTTTTTTGTTAGAGATGCACAATATGAAAATGCATAATACTCCATTGGAGACTGTAGTTAGAGGATTTTTTCTAACTTGTTTGCCAAAGGGACTGGGTAAAGATTAACAGAATGACCTGCTCTGTTACTCCTCTCTAGGCTTCTCCAACTACACCAAAGTTGCTTTTCCCAATTATGGACAAATTTCAATTTTGATTTTGCGTAACACTTGCATGCGCTTTCTCTAAATGGTTATGTTCAAATATTTCTGGTTTAAGGGAGATTGAGTCTGAGCTTAAAGAAATTAATTAAATTTTTGCCCTAGTAGCTATTTCTATTGGTCTAGGAAGAGCTTGACTATTTCTTCCTGTCACAGTGGGGAAGCACACCCTTGTTTACACCTCTGCCTCTTGTCGGAGTAATTTAGAACAAGTAGCTAAAATGATAATTTTTCTTAAAAGTATCAATAAGCATGACAAAAATACAGGGGTGGCCAATGTAGAAGAGAGAGAAGGGTAGTCGTGCAGGGAGGAAAGCAAGAAGCTGCCAAGGCTTTTAAGAGCTGTGGCCCAGCCTGAATAGTGTATTTCTTTGGAAAATGAATGAGATGTTTAACACTGGTATATAGCACTCAGGAGATACTGTAAAGAAGAATCTTTTGGGGGATCTTGGAAATAGTGTGCCCTGGGGTTGCCTTATCTGGGGGGGCTGAACAATTGGTTCTGTCATTGGGGTGTTACAGCTGAAGCTTTCAAAGGGCACAAGGAAGGCCCTTTCATTTCCTGCACCAAGGGGATCCTAGAGGGAATGGTCTGTTGAAAAGATGTAAACTATAAACGTGCAATCATGAACATTTATTTAAATTTTTTTTAAAGACTGCAATGGTAAGGATGGATGAGGCACCACAGCACTACAAAAAAATTGTTCTGCTGTACAAAAATGACAACAAGATGTATGGTGAGACTGAAACATTCTTTTCCTGGATTCTAGAAGAATGTCTAAATATCGTAGAAAATGAATCATAGAGTATTTTACAAATCATGCAGATAAATTTTTAAGTGAAATCCTTTCCTAAGTGAAGAATTTCATTGTTGATCAAGTAAGCTTTACGGACATGATATTTTAATTTTCAGAAAATCTCTCCATGGAACATTCTTATCTCAGTATATCTTTGTGCCCTTAGATGAGGCTTAACTTCATTTTATCCTTGATACCAATTAATGAATCATTCACTGTAGTGCAGTGGCTCACTAAAAATCGGTAGCTGTGCAAGCACAGCTCACAGGACAATCTGTTACCTTGAAAGCAGGATAATAACACCCTCGATAATAGATGATAACACCTTTGCAGCACCTGTCTATGCAATATGCAGTTTTTTAGATGTAACTGAATAGCAGTACTTAAATTTTTACACCTCTGTTAAGGAAAAAAAGAAGTCCAAATGGGATGAGATGAAAAATAACGAGGTTTTAGTCCAAAGGACAAAATCCTTATGCTCATACAATAGGTCTGTAAATTATTGTCTTGCTGTGGGTTTTCATAAAAATGGTGTTTTCTGATCTGCTGTAGATTTTAATTGCTCTGAAAACAAATGTGTTCTGCCAGCTTGTAGACAGAGTATTTCATCAAAGTGCAACCAAGCCCTATAGCACAGTGTATAGATAGTCATTACCTTTTGAGGCTCAGAGCCACCTGTGACCACCTGCTTTCTCTCAGCAATATGCCACAGTGCCTCAGGCTGCTAATTTTGTTTTCAAAATAATCTGCTATTTCTGTTTTGTTAGGCTCTTCTCCTAATTTTGTTAACACAGTCAGTGCAATTAAGGGGAAGAAACAGAGTATGATTTATTAATAATGGCAGATGCATAGAGGTCTATAAACAGGATCGATGGCATATTTAACTGATGCAAATCTCAGTAGTTAAATTCCTCCCTGCCAAATACCTCTGACTTTCTTTTATCCCTTCTGTCACGGTTTAACCCCAGTTGGCAACCAAGCACCTTGCTGCCACTTGCTCACTCCTCCTCACCCAGAGGGATGAGGAGGAGAATCGGAAAGGAATGTAAAACTCAAGGGTTAAGGTAAGAACAGTTTAATAGGTAAAGCAAAAGCCGCACACACAAGCAAAGCAAAACAAGGAATTCGTTCACCACTTCCCATGGGCAGGCAGGTGTTCGGCCATCCCCAGGGCAGCAGGGCTCAATCACGCGTAATGGGTACTCGGGAAGACAAATGCCATAATACTGGATGTGCCTCCCTTCCTTCTTCTTCCCCCAGCTTATATACTCAGCATGTCATCATATGGCATGGAATATCCCTTTGGCCAGTTTGGGTCACCTGTCCTGGCCGTGTCCCCTCCCAATTTCCCGTCCCCCTCCAGCCCTCTCGCTGGCAGGGCCCAAGGAACCAAAAAGTCCTTGACTTAGTATTAACATTACCCAGCAACAACTAAAACCATCAGTGTGCTGTCAGCATTGTTCTCACACCAAATCCAAGACACAGCACTGTACCAGCTACTGAGAATTAACTCCTATCCCAGCTGAAACCAGGACATCGTCTTAATACATTAGCAAAACTTGTTTAATGAACTGGTAACTCTGGGAAGAGCAGTTATCCTACGAGGTAGTGAATTTCTTGCCTGGGTAGCAGTCCCACCACGAAAATACGTATCATGAGACTGAGCACCACAAGTGTGTTGTGGGACTCACCCTCAGAGTTACTCACAAATGCGACCTTTTGTCTGCCTGCGCAGGAGAGGGAAGCTTTCTCTTCCATAGGCTGGTATATCCCGAATATTGTTCACCTACTGCAAGAGGAAGGCTCCTGTGAACTGTTGGTGCTCCTTCAGCACTAAATGTTCTGGATGCAGAAATGTGTTTTAAGTATTAAATTAGCTGTAGCTAATGACAGATGATTCTCATGAGTTTAGCAGAGCATTTTGAAATCCAAATTTTATTTTCAGTCCCAACAGGGAAGCTTAAGGTGCTGGAGTTATGGCCAGCCAACTAGTTAGGTTTGAAGAAATCTTTCAAATAGACAAAATGAACTTTCAAACCACAGAAAAGTGCTATGTACCTTTATTCTTGCTTTAACAGATGGAAAGGGCACTGCAGCTTTTGTAGACGACTGTGCTGCTGGGGAGATGGGACTGGTGCCCCGAAGATGCTGCCTGTTGCTTATGCCTGCACGAAGCCCCACTGCAGGCGAGTCCTTGTTTTCTCAGGCAGAGCCAGGAAGGATGCTTAAACTCATCGAGGTGGAGAGCTTGTTCTTGCAAGAATACTGCCTTGCATCATCCAGATTCTGCGTTTTGCCAGAATTTCCTCCGTAAGTGAATGTTATTGTGCCTGGATCTCATACCGGTGGGAGCTCAGCTGCTAGGATCCAGCCCTGTTGACTGTTCACGCCTGGACACAACCTAGCCTGGAGGCCCTGCCTGGCATCTCCTCCTCTGACATCCTTCCGTTCAGCATGTTAGACTGGTGGGCCCAGGAATGCTGTGATCCACCAGCTTCCTCGCTGGGTTTGGGTTCTTCCTTTTTCTCTTTCTCATGGACTGACTACAGACATGAACTGTCAGGGCTGTGACTGTGCCACCAGGCCTTGGCTGCCCCAGCCAGCCTCACCAGGCCCTGTACATGGACCCCAGCTCGGTGTGATAGGGGGAGAGGACACCTCGCCGGGCAGAGAGGTGGCTGCCCTGGCTGGGGGCGATCTCCAGGCCTTGATCACCCTGAGCAGCCTCACCTGGGGCCTGTGTGAGGGACCTTGCCAAGCACAGAGGTGGCTGCCCTGGCTGGGGGGGATCTCCAGGCCTTGATCACCCTGAGCAGCCTCACCTGGGGCCTGTGTGAGGGACCTTGCCAAGCACAGAGGTGGCTGCCCTGGCTGGAGGGGGTCTCCAGGCCTTGATCACCCTGAGCAGCCTCACCTGGGGCCTGTGTGAGGGACCTTGCCAAGCACAGAGGTGGCTGCCCTGGCTGGGGGGGATCTCCAGGCCTTGATCACCCTGAGCAGCCTCACCTGGGGCCTGTGTGAGGGACCTTGCCAAGCACAGAGGTGGCTGCCCTGGCTGGAGGGGGTCTCCAGGCCTTGATCACCCTGAGCAGCCTCACCTGGGGCCTGTGTGAGGGACCTTGCCAAGCACAGAGGTGGCTGCCCTGGCTGGGGGGGATCTCCAGGCCTTGATCACCCTGAGCAGCCTCACCTGGGGCCTGTGTGAGGGACCTTGCCAAGCACAGAGGTGGCTGCCCTGGCTGGAGGGGGTCTCCAGGCCTTGATCACCCTGAGCAGCCTCACCTGGGGCCTGTGTGAGGGACCTTGCCAAGCACAGAGGTGGCTGCCCTGGCTGGGGGGGATCTCCAGGACTTGATCACCCTGAGCAGCCTCACCTGGGGCCTGTGTGAGGGACCTTGCCAAGCACAGAGGTGGCTGCCCTGGCTGGGGGGGATCTCCAGGCCTTGATCACCCTGAGCAGCCTCACCTGGGGCCTGTGTGAGGGACCTTGCCAAGCACAGAGGTGGCTGCCCTGGCCAGGGGGCACCGCCAGGCCTTGATTGCCCCAGGTGAGGGCCTGCTCCCACCCAGTGCCTCAGGTGCAGGTGCCGCCTGCCCCAGCTGCGGGGTTCCCAGTTCCCTGCTGCCCCTGCCCGGCTGCTGGGCTGTGCTGTGCTGTAGCTGCCTCTGACTCTTTGTGCTCCTGACTGGGTGGATGCTAGAGCTGGTTCATTGCTCGCCATGTGCAGGGCTGTTGATGGACGCTTGGACGCTTGGCTGAGGCTCTGAGGGACACTGCCCTGCCGGTGGGGGCTCTGCCTGTGCTAGAGTCACCCCAGGCTGCTGAGACACCATCCCTGAGGATGCAGCTGGCCATCCCTGGACATTAATGAAGTGTTTGCTAGTAGCGACTGCACGGTCTGCTAAACCAAAAGAGGAGGAGGCTTCGCTCTTCCTGACCCGGAGCAAGGCTTGCGTAGCTGGTAAGTGAACTGCTTTATTTATAGTACACGTGCATCTCTTCTGTCCCAGGACAGAGCTGTCTGGAGGCAGCAGGGCGAGAGGTGTTGTGGCACAGGTGCCACCAGGCAGGGTCTGCCGCGGGTTTGCTCCTCATCGCCCGCCTGCAAAGCGCCTGACCGCGGGGGCTGGCAGACCCGCTTCAGCAGGCGACAGGCACGCTGCGCCCCCTCAGCATCTGCTGGTGCTTGTGTTCTTGTGGTTTGTGCCTCCTGCCATCTTTCAGTACAGGGTGTGTGGTTTCCTTCAGAAGCTGTGTAGTTGTTAATCTTTAGCAGGTTTGCCCCCAGTCATTAGGAGAGGCTGTTTATTCTTGGTGAAACCCTGCTGCATTTATTGTTACTATCTGTGTTTCACAGAAGTGTGAAACACTCATGAAAAGAAAAGGGGCTATTGAGTGATGAGTGTGTCCTTTTCCTTTGCTTTATTTTCTTTTCTCCGTACGCCTACCATCTTCATCTTTAGAAAATTGCCTACTTATCTCCCAAACATAGTTGCATGCTTTGCTTAATGTCCCTCTTCAGGAACTTATTCTATATGGAAATTACCCTGTACAGGAAATAATTTACCTTTAACTGTCATCCTTTGCAATTCTCTTATTTTTAGATTGTTTGCTTGTGGGCTTTTTTTTGCCAGCTCTTAGAACAATGAGGCTGGAGACTGCGGGTATCCTATAGCTTTGACAAACTGAGTGTCAGTCTATTTGTGCTCCAAACCATCTGCTACTTGGGATGGCTAATCCTGGCCAGTGTTATTTCCAGCTGTGGAGCTGCTACAGCCTCAGGTTCTGCTGGGGAAATCAAGGGCATGAGGACAAACCCCAGCAGGGAGTTAAATTAACGTGAAATATAACAATACCCATTTGAAGATGCTACCAAAATGGTCAGCCTGCTGCGAAGTGTTGGTTGGAGTGGCTCAGACTGGAGTTCGGGTATTTGTGACCATAATTATCTTTTTCCCGTGGGATATCGATTTATTTTTTTTATGCTGATCTGAAAAATAGGTTGATTTATAATGTTAAAATTCAAAGGCATTGGAGGAGGCTAAAATTCTTTATTTTAGCTTCTATTTTCAAAGCATTCCTATTATGAAGACCGGGCCTTCAGGTAGCTGCCTATTAAGGGATTATATGTCTTTTCTTATGAAGCTTTTATTGGAGACAGACCCTCCATAAATAGCAGTCCTGAGTGAGCTATGGTTGCCATGGCTGAGATGGAGAGATGAGGGCTGAAGCCTCTGTAGTCAGCACGAAAGCCTGGGTTTCTGTGTGTCACATTCTCAAATACATAACCAGAGGTATTCAGAGCTTGTGTACTGTAAGCTCACCCTCTTACTTGCTTTCTGATACCTTATATGTGTCCCCATGCCTGTAGAAAATCAGGTGAGCAGTCCTAGGACATTTAGTACCTATCACAGAATAAACCCACACCTTCTCAGAGATATTGCCCTGCTTTGAATGAAATGCGGTAGAAAGCTCAGTCAAGCAGGTAGAGATTCGGGAAGGAAGTGTAATAGTAAAAACTTAACGTAATCTTGCACTGTATCGGATATGTACACAATGAATAGTTAAGGAGCAGCTATTCATAATTTTGTTACACTCTTTATGATATTCTCTTCCCTAAACCTACTGTCAGCTACTGCTTTGATGATAAGACTGCAGCTTATGGGCTCTGTAATACTAGAAACAGCAACATACGACTGCTTTCTAAATAGGAATGGTTTTCCTAATACCCCTTGAGTTGACGTTTCATCATTTCTATGAGTTAAAGCAAAAAAAGCTCAATTTTGGATTCCCAGTTTGATTTTTCTCAGCCCTTCTTTACTGAGTTACTCAGTTTCCCTTCCTAGTTCAACTTCCAGGTGAGAGTGTTGAAGAGCTGTGTAAATCAGGTCCAAGAATCTGGATTTGGGCATCTTTTCCAAAATGTTTGAGATCATTTTCTCTTCTGAGCATATCAGAAATGTGAGGTGGCATGGTTTTTTTTCAAAGCAATAAAATCACAAAGTAGTGTGGGCCTGGATTGGGAGGCTAATTATTAGGGACCAGGAGCTCAGTAGCATGTAGATACAGCCTCGGTGGTTGGGCCAGGTATTGAGATGGAGGGAGGCAAAGATGTTTCTTGGCAATATGTCTGAGTGGCAGAGAAATAAACTGGCAGATTGATCTCTTGGGTTAGAGTTACCTGACATTTCATGTGACAATGCTCTTTTTACAAACCTGTATTGGATGTTAGTGTGCTCCCATAGGGCTAGGGAGGAGGAGAGGAGATGCAGCAATTTCTCTAGGCGCTAAATGAAAGAAAAATTGTCTTGGCAGACTCGCTCTGTGGTTGGCAAAGGCTGCATGCCTCTTCTCCAGGCACGCAGGCAGGGATGCAGGTACTGCTCCCTTTTTCTTTAGAGCTATGCCAAATAGGGCATGTTTGGGTTTGATTCCCAAAATATGAGGCCTGAAAAAAACCTTGGTGAAACAATGGGATGTCTTCAGTCAGAGAAGAACAATAAATGTAACTTGCATCCACAGTAGCTCACGTGTGGGTAGGGATTCTGTGAGGCAAGCAGAGCCTTGTTTTTCATGTTGGCCAATAAGTACAGAAGGAGAACTGATGATTTTAGTCAAGAAAATATAGGTTAAATCTCTAGATCAAACTTTGAATGTGTTTTGTCAGGCTGTTCCAACAACAAGGCAGTAATGTACTGCATTGTGCAACTGGAAGGTGACTGTTGCTGTTATGTTTTGATATTAGAACGGTTGATAGTGCCAAGTGCAATTGTTAAAGCATCTACCTACACTCTGCCATCACTTAAAGTCAGCAAAGATGTGCACGGAAGCACAGCACAGGTGGAAAGACAGAAAATCTGGTAGTCTGTTTATTTAATATACAGATATTTTTTTATCCAGCTAAGATACAGGTGATGGGTGTAATTCCTTGTGTTTCTTGCTGTTGCCCTGTAGAAAGCTGAGGGTTGGGGGAGTTATGAGTGGGAGGGTTAAGATGTGAAAGTGCCAGAAGGAAGGGCTATCAGATGGCAGGTGTTGATGACCTCTACATTAGCAGGTTATCAAGATCCTGGCTCATCCACCTGCAGCTTTTCAGGACACCCTGATCAGAAAAAAACAAGGGGCAGCCTCAATGAGGAACAATCCACACCCAGGCAAGAGCAGAAAACACTCTTTAAGACACCCAGGTAAGGAAATCAAGGATAGCAAGTCCTAATGATACAGAAAGGTGAGACAGGATGGAGAGAAATAAAGGTCAGAATCACTGTCAGCTCCTAAAGGTATGCAAGGCACATCCAAACTCAGCATGCAGGCTTTGGGGGACAGAGGATACAGGACAAGGACTTGATGGCCTGGTCCTTTGCGTTGTCTCCAGGCCACGTGGGTAAACACATCTTGGTTCCTGGGTGCTGGCTGCCCCACTGGGACGCGTGAATCTTAGTGCCTGTGAGAAAGTGACTAAAGGGGGGTTTGATTTAAAACACATTATAAATTATAAATCAGTTATTTTAAAATAAAATAAGCTTATGCACTGAGCTGTGCTACAATATTACAATATTCTTTCCACAGGAAAAGCTTGTTAAGGAAAGGACTTTTTTCAGATTAGGAGGATGGTGCTAATACTCCTTTGTCTTGTCTGGCTGTTTTGTAGTGTTTGAACATATAAATAGTCTGAACAGTGCGATAATGAACTCTACCTAGCATGGGGGAGTAACTGGCTGACACCATTATACATTAAGGATGTTGAAGAGGGCCAGTAATAGGCAGAAGATACAACCATTTTCACTAGGCATAATATAAATAAATTACATTATGAGTATATATTTTAATGAGTTTGTATTTGGTCCTTGTTTAAGCCTGGAAACAAGGCAGCAGCAAGGCAGGTTTGGATACTTCTTGTATTTTTGTGAGGGTGCTGTGCCAAGGGCACTGTCAAAGTTCATGAGCAGAGCTAGCTTGGCTGTTTGCTATGAACAAGTGGGAAAGGTAAAGAAGCCCGTCTTCCCCCCCCCCCCCCCCCCCCTTCCCCTTTCCTAATGAATCACGGTCAGGTAAATAACTGCCACCAATAAAATGAGAGAATATTGTCCACTGGTGTCAGTCATTGGCATCCTACTCAAACTCAAGCACTGTAAATGTGAGGCTTTATCGTAATAGAAAGTCAAAATTAGCTGCAGCAACCAAATTATCTGTAGGTAATCTCTGCTCTTGGGTCTCTGCATATATGGATTATGAAAGGGAAAGTTTAAAATAAATGGAAGATTTGTCAATCTCTGTTTTTTTGTCAGTAGTTGGCTTGTGTGCTTTCTTAATGTAGTGACATAGTATTTCTTAGACATTTTTAAGCAAAATGCAAGGAAGTATTAATAACAGCATTTTGATCTTGTTGCTGCTGTTTGTATGAAATGAAAGAGCGGCCCTGGGGTCTTGTCTGTCACTTCTGGCTTCTATCCAGTGTCTCTTTGTTTTCTCTTTTTTTTTCCCTCTTCTCCCTGCCCCACCCCCAAATGTTTTGGATGTTTTAGAAGCAGGGTGATGCCGCAGCAGGGTAGCTAGAGGCTGTAATTTGAATTCATTCACCCCCATGACAAGCTGAAATACCTAAATAAAAAGCATAGTTGCCTTTGGGGTAGGAAGAAGTTTGAGGAAGAGGATGATCACCAAAAATTTGAATTGCTGCTTGAAGAAGCCTGTCTTTGTTTTGGCTGCTTAGGAAGTTCAGAAAATTATGGTTGAAATTGGATGTCTTCCCTGGGTGGGATGAATCTCATTATTCTTGCCTTTATGAGGGCAGAGGACCCGTTTGTCATTTGCCTTGAAAGATCCTGAACTTTGTACAATCTCACTGAAAATAATGAAAGTTGATACTTCTTATGGGTACTAAACCATTAGGAAACAAAACTGCAAAATGTTGAATATACATTTTCAATCTCCTGTTTCTGGATCATGCTCAGTTTTCACTAGCATTTTTCAGCATACCTCCTCAGTAAGAATTTTCAGGGTTTTTTTTGTTTGTTTTTTTTAAAAAATCTTTATCCCACAGTGTTCAAAAAAATGCCTCCTCTGTGATGAAAATTAAGTTCTTCCTTCTGTCTAGGCTGGGCTTTCATAAACATGACTGAGCTGTTTTAGATCAAAACTTTCAGCAAAAATACTTGCCTTTGGGAAGGCCAACCTCAGAAACTTTCTGTATGGTATAAAGTCTGGGAATATGCATGAATGGAACTTGGTGTTCACAGGGAAAAACACTCATGAAAGAGTAACTCAGCCTACATGGGGATATGCTGCTTTAATAGTTTTTGTTTGAAAAAGGTGTTAAGTCCTTAACTTAAATGTACATGACTTCTAGAGGAGTACAGGCATATTGCTTCTGAAAAGCTCTGCCTCCTAGGTGAAAAGGACCAGGGCTTGGAGCTTTGGGGTCCCTGCTGCACAGGCTGCCTGGAGGGGAAGGACCTTGGGGCACCTCCTCTGTAGCCACAGCCTGGGAAGCTGGCAGGGCCAGCACAGGGGCAGGGCTGGCCTGCTCGGCATGCTGCCCGTCCTGGCCCTCTTGCAGCATCAAGTCCTGGCTGGAGCCCTTGGGGCTGCCATGCTGTGCTCTTGCACTGAGGGCCCCGGTATGGGAATACTGGGTCTTCTCACACTTTCTCATCTATCGATCTTTCGGTGTCCAGCCAGGATCCCCAGACCTGGCATACCAGGGCTTACTTTCTGCAAAATTATCAGAAGACACTGATAGAAACTTCTGTGTCTTTTTCTCTTGTATGAATAAGTTATCAGCATTTCCCACAGTAAAGGCTTTCAAGCCAGTCTGCTTCCCCCTGGCCGCTGCTGTCCCTCTCGGCCATGAGCAGGCACGGTGCTGCTGGGCTCTTGGTGGCACAGGCTCCCCAGGGAAGCTGAACCCTGGGCTTTGGACCCTGCGAGCTGCAAGCCCTCTGAGGGTGTGCAGTAGTGTTCTGCTGAAGGCAAAGTTGTTACCTTGATGTCTGCCCCAGGTGAGGTACAAAAGATTAAATCCTAACACTTGGGTAAGCTTTCTGGTGCATGTGGTCAAGTAAATTCGTGGGACGGGAAAGCAAACTGGATTGAGGTGCAGTTGTTTTCTTGGGGGTTTTGTTTCCTTTTTTTAATCTTGCCCATTACTTTTTCCTATTCCTATTTGAGGCATTTAAAACAGTACTAGTTTAACAGCCTCATGTGAAGGGATTATAATTTAGGGAGCAGATCAGACTGCTGAAGCTCCTTCTATCAGTTATTATTTAGGAGCAACATCTCAGCTCTAGACTACAGTGCAGACACAAGCAGACATGGTTCAGTTGGCAACTTGGCATCATTAGCTATAAAGTATAACACTGGGCTTTGTGTGACAGTTTTAATCAACTTCTCCCTCAAGGTCACCCTTGGCTTCTGAGTTATGGGAGTCCCAAAACCTGTTGTGATTTATTTTGATGAAGGTAAGTCAGTCCATGTTTTCTGGCAGTTTGGCTGTTCTGTGATCTGTAACTACATTGCTTCTAGTACTAAAAATACGCTCCGGACAAATATGTGTGGATGGACAGCTCAAATAATAGCAATCCATCTTAGCAAATGACATTAGTTCTTTTATTGCTTCTTTCAGCTGACTTGTCCCTTCATAATGGGAGAGGCTCATTACTCCCATAGGAGGTTCAGAAAAAAAAACCATTTTTGTCAGAAAAACCCTTAGGTTTCTGGTTCAACACTTAGATGGTTTGGGAAGTGACAAAGGGATTTGTAAAGATTCTTGGGCAGCTTGAGTCAGAGTGAGGAGGGAGAGTTGGGTGCCCAACAGTGCTCCAGCTGCTCAGCCTAATGGCTAAAAATTTAAAAACCATTTATATCTGCTCTTCTCCCTTGTGATCCCATTTCCAGATGCACATGCGGCAGGGATCAGGAGGATGCCTCACCAGGTCAGTCTGTCTGCCTTAGGAATAGTATAGGGCTTCTATCAAAAGGATTAGCAAGTGGCTGCTCTTAAAATAAGTCTGGATACTGTTGGTGAAAATCTATGGTGTGTTATATATAGGTTATAACTGTGGTATAAGGATGAAACTCAGGTTTATCCTGCTGCAGTGTTGATATAGTTGAATATCATCAACGTTGTGCCTGTATGGGTACCCAGCATGCTTAACGAGCCGTTACCTGGGTGGTCCAGGAGCTCTGGAGTAACCTCTGCAGAGACGAGGTGTCCGCCTGCCTGAGGACGGGGTGGTTAAACTGAACTCCCAGCCCGCCTGGCAGCAAAGCAACGGGCGGGAGCCCTGCAGACAGGACTTTTGGACAGTCCCAGAGACTCTCCCAGGTAGCTCCTGCTGGGCGCAGACTAACTGCTGGATGCTGCTTGTATGGTGGGATGTGCTGGTTAAATTCCTGGGCAGAGAAGCCAGGAGCTCCTGGGGGTTCTCCCTGTTGGCAGCTGCTGTAGACAAAGGTGTTGACCAAACGTATGGAGGTAACTTTAAAGAATCAGGCAAAACTGCTCAGTAGGAGTAGCCTTGTAGAGCAGTCTTTGTTCATAATTAAGAGAGTTAAGAGATGGTTTGTACATAATTTAAGGTAATGGATAGATATGGATCATACCTATGCTGGACTAGTCACATAAATATGCTAGTGAGATGTAGGGATTCTCCAGAACAGTTCAGGGAGCCTTATCCAGCTGAAGGTATTTTTGTAAGGACACTTGCAGTGAACTAGCTGGATAGCAACCAACCACCCTGTCCAAGGGGTTTGATTCTATAAAAAAGAATTACCCAATGCAGACAAGACTATTAAGTTACTTTTTTTAGCAAGCGCTCTTGTCTGTGCCTATGCAACAGCATCCCCATTCAGCACAAGTGGGATGCTGCCTTTGAGTTGCTGCTAGTATCTACCCTTTAGTGACTGTTCCTCGACGAACTGGGAGAAAATCTTGTGATGTTCATGAAAGACGTTAGTAATTCTGAAAAGTGATAAGCATCAAGTTTTCCAAGGTCCCTGTTGGCTGGTACAGCTTTCTGGCAGTGATTATTTTCAAGCCAGTAGTAGAGTGGGCGCTAGCTGAGGGGACAGGAACCTGCAAGAGGCAGGATGCCTGACAAAGATGCGAGTGCTGCTATGGCTACATCTGCCTGTACATCTAAAAAAGACACAAGTCCTTCAAAGCTACCAAGGTAACTAGGTCATTGCTAAGTACAAAATCTAGATTACAGCTTAAAAAAAGACTTTGAATATAGGTTTTCTGCCCTGCTATTCCTTAGAAAGAGCCCTTCGCGGAAACCTTGCCTTTATTTATAAAACAATTTCATCTAATGATACCTGGCTGAATCAGATGGTATTTCAGGATTTGAATGAAGTCAACAGATTGTCTGTGATTGTTTGTCAGGGGATGTGTGCAGCTATTTGCTACAAGATGAGACCAAAAGAAAAAATCACCACCATTGAGGTGATGCAGGGAGACTGCCATCTTTCTCTCACTGCCCATGTTCACTGAGCTAAAAAGATGTGTTGCTGCTTTCGGTTCTAATATTTGCTTTATCCAATACTTCATCAACTAGTGGCCAGACAAATTGCTACTTTATTGAAAGTAGGTAAAAGCCCATTTCAGATAAGTTTAACCTGAAAAGATTGATTCT
This sequence comes from Falco cherrug, assembly GCF_023634085.1. Classification (NCBI taxonomy): domain Eukaryota; kingdom Metazoa; phylum Chordata; class Aves; order Falconiformes; family Falconidae; genus Falco; species Falco cherrug. The sequence goes on from NC_073707.1 coordinate 8,694,042, forward strand.
GCTTTAGCATTGGCCAGCATATGTCCACACTTTACCCACATTCTTCACATTAGGAGATTAAAACTTAAGCAGAGGGAGACCTTTTACAGAAGTGTTTCTGCTTATTGATCCCACTGAGCTTGTCAGTCCTACAGCTTTTCTGTTGATTTCTATAGCCACTCTGAACTGGGTCATCTGAGACTCTGCTGCTTTGCTGTTCTGCCTGACCCTTCAGTTGAAGGTATTTCATTTTTTTTTTTTCTGCACTCCTACACACAAATAAAGAAGGAATAGAATTCATACTTCTAAGGAACAGACATGGGTCAAAACAACAGGCTTACTTTTACAGACAAAAATTACCGCCTTTATCAGGGAAAGGAAAAGACTTAAGTTTTTAAGGTTTTCCAGACTGATTAGAAGACTACAGCATTGAGAAGCCTTCACTACTACTTCTGTAAAGTGTGTGGGAAAGAGCAATCTTGCCTTTATTGCTATATGTCTGGACCAAAGTATTTGGAAAATACCTGTGCAGACTCTCAAGACTGCGGTCTTTGCACTTTACTGGGTTCTCCTTACAATCTGACAGAGTCACTTCTCGATAGGACAGTGGCACCTCAGTGGAGCTTGGCTGTCTCTGCCATCACTGTGGATATTTGATATTCTCATTGGAGAGTCAGAGTTTGTTGTGAATGTGGGGGGGTTCCTGAGTCATGAGGCTGTTTTTAGAGTTTTACCCCTGGGGACAAAGAGCTGATGCGGCGTGCTGCGTGGTGCTTCAGAGCTGGGTTCTGCTTTGCAGAAGAGGTAGCTCTTCAGTCAGCCTGCTTTTCTCATAGACACGATGTATTAAATTAGTACGTACATACACAGAAGTCTCTTGGCAACCCAAAGACTAATGCTTCTAACACTTCTCTTCATGAGTAGACTTTCTTTAAGAAATATTTGATTGTCCAACTTTTAATAAAGTCTTGTGAAGTAGCAGTAAAGCTGAATATGAAAGTATTACCTTTCACCAGGATATCAAATATGTAAGAGGCAAATTACAGCTAGTCTAATACTTCAGTTTGACGGTTAAGCTATACTGTAACAGTACATGCATGTGGACCATTCACATAGATTATTGTAGCTGTAAAATAAGATACATTAGATCTTCAAGCATCCAATGGGAGATTTTTCCCATCTCATCTGTCCTGAATATGCAGAGGAGTCTGGTCCAGTCAGTTCCTCCAGCACAAGAGTTATGAAGGATCCTACTTCTGCTTTTTTTTAAATAGTCAGATTTCACTAGAGATTAGAGCTTTAGGATACAGTGTCTTGAAGAATCCCTCTGGCAATATCTGAAAAGAAACATCAGTGTCATATTCTTGCTATTTTTAATGCACTTCACTATGGAAACAGATCTGTTTCTCTACTGAGTGTGTGTCTGTCCATCTCCCTAGTAATTTTGAACTGTTGGATGATACAAATCAAATGTGACAGAGGTAAAGGTCTTAAAAAATAATTAGCTTCCTGCAAGTTTTTGTGAAGGTTACTGTCTGGATAGAGAGACAAAATTCGGATTTATGCCTTTATAAACTTAGTCTGCAGTGCATATTTAACTTTTATTAAATGGATTTAAAATGAGGGGAATTTACCTTTTGTGCTCTTAATGTGAGTAAGGCTACAGCTGGAGCAAGGTGAGCCTGTTTCCATCATTTCTGACACTCCCTGAACTGTATGTTTATGCTGGGGGAACTTGGACCTGGGCAGAAAGAGCACAACAGCTTTGCTCTCTGTCAGTAGTAATAGATGTTGATTGAGTTTTGGGTTGGAGTGATAGGTTTTGATCAAAGCAGTTGTACCTAACTACTTCTGCTCTATGGAGTGTGATCTCAGTATGACAACCCACCCAGGCTGGCTAGGTCTGCTGATCAGTGTGTGTGATGTGAAGCAGTTAGAGCAACAAAAGGAATAAAATTTTCCTGTTTACTGTGTATGACTGTGTACCTCTGCAATGTTGTTGGGTTGTGTGGTGTACACCTATGCTCATATACATTTGTATTTCCTAATGCACCTAATGCCCACTGCTTTGTTTCAGACCTTGTCTGAGGTAGAATGAACTGCTAAACCGGTGCTTTTTACAATCAAGGTCCCTGTTCCACCCACCCGCTCACACTTCTGACCTTATTTGGTGGCCCAAAAGAATGGATTTCCTGCCCGGTTTCTCCTCCAGACTATGTCTACATCCAAATGTAAATTGTGGGATGACTTTAAAAACGTGTAATGTTATCACTTTGATTAGCTTTTAACTACTTATTAGTTAAATAGTAGTTTAACTGCTCTTTTTAATACAGTTAATCCCATTTTTAAAATCTCATGCAGCCCCAGGGATGCAACAAAGATAGCCTTAAATTGGCTATTTTCACAAGTGTCTCCTGGATCCACATTTTCTCTTAACGGTTTGCCTATCTTTTGTGCACACCTGCGTAAGAGGAAACAGCAGGTGGCACATAAAACAGTCCAGTGCTCCTATTCACCTTGTCTTACAGCACAAGAATAAAGGAATGGTCACTGACGAGAAGAAGCATGCTCAGAAAGTGTTTGGAATGACAGATAAATGGTGTGGAGCATTTGCAGTCATGGGAAATCATTAAGGCAAACAGTGCAGCAGGGCTCAATGTCTTAGATACCAATAGCAGCAGAATAATGTAACATTTGTAGCTGCTGCAGGCAAATCAAATGTCACTGCGCAAAGAATACCAATAGCAGAACTGGCAAAACTGTTTTGAAGGACATCCTTGAGTAGTTTAGGATGGTTAATTTACGTTTTGTACTTGCAATTGATAATTGGGGGGGGGAAGGTTAAAAATATTTGTTTGCCATAGGAAGCTGAAAATACCCATGCCTCCCATTTTTTCCAGCTTTTTACCCTCTGTTTCCCATCTCCAGCTCTAGGTACTTACTGGGCTAGACTGTGCCAGCCCAGGAGTTTGATGGCCAAGTACTGGAAGGAACGAGACCCTTTTTGGGCAAGGATGGTAAGGGATAATGGAAAGGAAGCACTATCAACAGACAGGCAGCATTTTTTGCCACCTCTTTCTCTGACAAACCCTTCCCAAGCTACTGATGGACTCTCTGCCTCAAGTACAGAAGCACTTGATAGCAAGTTTAAAGGAGAATGGATAGCAAAGGGCCCTTTGGCTTTGACAATCATTATTTGCTGTGCTGCTTTCCCTGGGGTTTTGTGTTTGTGCTTGTAAGCAATGCTGCAGAGCTGTGCTGAGCCATGTGGAAAGGGGAGAACAGCCTCTTCCAGCACTGCTTCAGTAGGTGGGTACCTTTCCCAAAGGTAATATTTAGCTTTGGTTCAACAGGGGCAGGTATAAGTATCTTTGAAGTTGAGACCATCTTCTCTTGGAGTGTTAGCTTGAAGTCTTCATGTCTGCTCTTTCACCATAAGGCAGGCTTTCTCAAACTATAATGTGATTCTGGGTGGGCTGGCTGACAAATTTTGTTTGCTTTTTGATTACTCTGAAAATAACTCTCAGTGGATTTTGGGGCCACGGGATAGGGAGGAAGTGATACTGTTCTCTGCTGGTCTTCTCCAGCAGTATTTAAAACATTAAATTGCTCTCTGATGTAAGCAGAACTGGATCTAATCTCTGAAGACATAGCAGAGATGGCTAAGGATGCAAGAAGATTAATTATCCTTTAATATGTAAGACTTACATACTTAACCTTTTGCCCTTGGTGCTATCAGTTACCCTGAAGAATAGTATCTCTGAAGCTCTTCCATAGGTTTTGCTGTAGAAAAATGAAACAGCAGTGCATATTTAAACATGACATAGCAGGAGAGGAAAGTAAGTTATCTGTCTTTTGATTTGAAGATGATGCTTCTAAACAAAGAAATAGAAAAATGGGTCAGCTATCTCCAAATAAAAAATATTTGGAAAAATGGAAAGAAAGGCATTAAGCTCATGTTTGAATATGGCTACTCAAGGTAACGATCCGTACACCAGAGGGTTTCTGAAGACACGTGACTTTCAAAGGGGCTCTGCATCAATGCATCTCCCTGAAGTATGGCTTTCAGAAATTAGGACTAAGAAGTGTTGCAGATTCCTTGTAGGTGATAGGTGAAAAGCTTTCTTCGTGTGGTTTTTTTTTTCCTTCCCCCCCCCCCCCCCCCCCCCCCCCCTTCTTAGTCCTCCAGCCTTATGAAACATGCTATCTGGAACTATAAGCAGTGTATTTCACCAGTTCTAGTGGGATCTTTGTAGCTGTCACTGGAAGTTGTGTATATGACTGTTGCCTGTCCCTGTCTCTTTCACCTCAGTCACATTTGTTACAGCCTTAGAAGCCACGCTTAAGGTGGAGCGTAGAACTCGGTAGGTTTTCTGCTTTGTGTTGCAATATTTCTAGAGTTAACATAATGCGGATGCTTAGGAAATTGGGCAAATGAATTTATTCTAAAACTTCAGCGGGGACCCAGGCCTTAAGGGATCCTGCAATGAAATTAACCCCTCCAGAGCTGATGGCAGCGTCAGGACTTGTGCTTTTTTAAAACCCTCTTTGTCATTATTGGGAAGGTGTCCTCAAAAAATCTCTACGTAGATCGTGTAGTGCTTTAAAATAATTGGTTGAATATTAATTGCTGTGGCTCAGTGTAATTATATTAATTATGGGGAACTCATTAGGCACTAATGTAAATATTAGAACCTTTTCTGTAACATTCACTGTAATTTAATGCTAATTCACAGAACAATTATTAAACTGCTAATAGCCAGGGCTGCAATTCAAGTACATAACATCTCACGCAATCAGTAAAGCATTTCAGTTTAACATGCATTACAGTCCACATACATGCTTTTGAACACAGTCGTGAACTGTTTGCAGGCTTCCCATCACAAGTTAGAGGAGGCTCATAGTAAACTGTCAAAGATTTCTTGGCGTATTAATTAACCTGGCCCCTCTAGCTCTCATAACTGCAATAAATGCATGGCTCTGTGGCTAAACTACTGCATTGCTTTGTATCTCATGTAATCTGTTTGGAAGCTGAGATGATTACATATCCTACATAATTTTAAACTTATTCTAACAAAGGCAGTTTCCCAATCTTGTGTTTATTTTGTATCCATGCACTTCAGACTTCCTTGGCATAGAGGCTGCTAATAGTGGGCTTGTTCACATGCACAGCCTGGAGTCATCCGATGCAGCTTGTAGTCATCTGATAACGCCAGTGCAAAAGGGGATGTCATAGTTGTTTTTCATGAAATATTCACATCTGTTATTTTGTTAGTCAAGGGGGCAAAAAGGTAAAGATGAAGTCAGCTTGAAGTAACTGTGTGAGGGCCAATGAATTCCAGGCTTCGGAAAATGCTAGCTTTAATAGAAAGCTTTCTATTCTAAAGTGACAAAAACACAGCCCAAGGTAAGCACTGACATGAGGTCTGGCTAGAATTTAGGTGCCTAAAACTGTTGTCCTGAAGGGGAGTCTACATGGCTGCTGTCAACCCCCTGGGAGGGATTTAAAAAATAATAAACTTTGCTACCTGGAACTATGCCAGTCCCCAGCCTTGGCAGGCTGCAGAGCTGCACCCAAGTCTGCCTCTGGATGTGGAAGCTGGGTGCTTGTCCCTGGTAGTGCCCTGAGGAGCTCGGTGGGGTGGGTAGCTGTGCAGCCAGAGAGAGGCCACTCACAGCTTTGGTTTGGCTCCTGCTTTTACAATTTACTGATGCATATTTTTTTTATTTTTCATACTTGGCTGAGAGAAGCACAGGGACCTGAATTCTCCAACAGTCTCACTTACCTCAGAGTGTGAATTCATATCCCCTCCTGTCCTGCACAGTGCTGAAGCCACCGGACTACTGGCATTTTGGGATGGAGGCATGCCCTACCCACCCTTACTGAAGGATTTGGGGATTAGTGGTCCAAACGTACAAAAGAAATGTGGGCAAATGCCTGAAAGGTTAGAAACATGAGTTTCAGTCATCACTTCAGAGCAGCTCTCTGAAATGATTTTTGGTTCAAATGCTTGCCCCCTTTCCCACAGACCTAGGGAGTCTCAACCTCAACCTCCCATCCTGGAGGAGCACAAGGAATCTCCTTGGCAGCTGCTGTTTTGGAAGGAGCAAGGAAAGGACTTCCTTTCCTATCTTCCAGAGAGAGCTGAACTATGGGTTCCCAATGCAAAGAGGTTTTGTTTCCTTCCTGAATATGAGTGTTAGAAGAATAAACTCTGAGCTTCAAACTGACTTTTAGCATTTTCCTTTTCAGTGACCCGAAGACACTGATTAGCAAACACACTGATGCCGAGTAGTGCTTTTCTTGAATGTCTTGAGCTGTGCTGGAAGCAGCCTGCATGTTATAGCAGGCAGCATATTGAGAGTGTAGGTGTGTCTCTGAGGATCACGCTGCTTTCTTTTCCGTGGTCAGATGCCTACAAGCCAGCTGATGTACAACCTAACTCCTAGAGACTTCAACTGATTTTTTTTCTGCTTTAATGGGCTATATTGCCCTCAGCACTGACTTTTCTCCTTTTTAAAAAAAAAAAGTCATGGTAGCAGTCTTGCTGATTTAATAAACATAGAATTAAAAGAACGGTGGTTCATGACCAGCTTTTTTTAATCTTATTTCATTAAATGATCAGTTTGCAAAAGCTTTACATACCATCTTTAACAGCACCATCTGGTGGCTCTCGGGTGATGTTAACATTCATCATGGCTAGAACTGTTACTTATAATATTACAGAATGTGAAATGTTTGGTTTGTTTTATTTTGAATACCAGAGGAGGTGCGTGGATTCTATACGGGTAAATATGGCATAAAAACATAGACACTGACAAAAACATGTTCCTGAAGTCCCACACATTCTGAGTATGTGGGGTAAATCAGTGCAGAACTCCAGGGTTGTATGTGCATAAATATTTGAGTACTAGAAAAGGGATATTTTCTGATTTGTTACATGTTTAAAGACTCCCATTTACCATGTAAAATCTTCTATTAAAGATTATTTTATGCTTGCTTCTAATCTCCTTACATGTATGTAGAGTCAGGAGAGATCAGTGAAGTCACTGATTTGAAGAACAGCATGGGGAATTTAAAATATATTGAGGGCTTAGGGGTGTGAGCTTTCATTTTGATTTATTCAGTCTCACCAAACAGAGAAGGTGGATACCACAGCAGTGAATGAGTAGGTAAAAAGACAATTCCTGTTCAGCCAGGGAAGCGTCAAAGCACAACCAAAGGCAGAATCTCCTGTTATGAGCCTTTGTGTAGAATACCATACTGATGAACAGTTTCTGGAGCTGATGGGTAATGGCCATGGAAATGCCACTAGAATTGTTGCACAGGAATTTCTGAGTGGGCAAAGTATCCTGCTTGCCCTTCCCTCCCCCAGCTGGTATTCAACATATCGGTGTTCAGTGGGCTGCTTTTCATTATTGTGGGATGAGTGGTGTTAAGTGTAAGGCCACACAGATTTAGAGCTTTGTTCTTATTGCGATAACAGCTGAAGATTCAGCATGGAGCTCTCACTTAGGTTTTGGTCCCTGTGCTATCTAGAAGTTCCAGTTCCCTCAGTGTTAGGTGAGCCCTCTGGCTAAGTAGGTTGTCAGCAATTACGGTTGTGTACAATGAGCCTTGGCATTAACAGCTTTGCACTGGCTTCACTGATTAGAAGCAGAACTTCTGCTTGACCATTTGTAAAGCAGTTTGCTCACAGCTTCCAGGACAGAACCCTTTCCAGAGAAGAGCTTTCTATGCCTTCTGTCTGCTTTGTCCTCTGGCTGGTAACATGGAATAGGCGACCTGGAAAATACAAAGCTCAAGTGTTTGCAACTGCTGGTTAATATTTCAAAGGAATGTAGACTATTTAAAAAAAAAAATCCATTTGGAGTTTGCATTGGAAAAGGCCACATTTAAAGATTTTAGGAAGCAATTTGGCATAGTAGGTAGCAAGGTGCTGGCCTGGCTGTCTTAAAAGATGTGCGCTCTGTAGCTGGGACTAATGGGCACGGTTGGCCAAATCACTATCATTTTGTCTGTGCCTATCCTATTCCTGTCCCCCCCATAGGGTCTGAGTTGTGCTTTCCTGATGGGGGGGAGTGGTTGTTTTTTTTTTTCAGTCTTTTCTTATTTTGTGTGGCCTAATGTTGTAGTCAGTATAATGAACTGCATTCTCAGCAGATGCATGTCCCCCCACCTCTGATCATTGCAGTAGAGCATTGTCTATTTACAGCAACGTGGAAGGTACCCTTGTCTGCCAGAACAGGGAGGCATAGCAAAAGTAGTCTGTATTTTTTCCACAGAAAAAGTATCTATTTTGTATATTTCCACTGAGCTTTCTGCTTCATATCTTGAATGAAAGTGAAATAGTAAGTGATGAAAATAGTGATGAAAATGATGATGAGGATTTATGCATATAATAATCACCTGCAGATATTAAAGCTTTGCAGTACCCTTTTTCAGAGATATTCATATGCATCAGTGAGATCTGATGACTTGCTCAAGGTCACATAGCAAGTCTGTGGCAGGGACAGAAATAGAAATTGCATCTTAAGAGTCAGTACAGTATCATATTCATGGGCTTCCATTTGTACAGAAACTGCTTGCAACAAACACTGTTGTGCTGTATGGTGTGGCAAGGCCACAGGCTATGAAGAAAGAGAGAGGCACACCCAGAAGTAAGCTTATCAGTGCATACTATGTTTAAAAATTTGCTTTTGCATCTTCTAAATTGGCATAACTGTTAACTTCAGTAAAATCAGCGTCACACAAAATGTACAGAAATAGTGGCTAAAAGCTTCATTGATTCTTTATGTCTTGGTGAAGAAACTGGCAGGTACCCCAGACATGCTTGATATAACCGTCCTCACTGCCTGGTGGTGGGTGGTATGCACGTGTGCGGAGCTGACCCTGCTTTGTTTATAGGCGCCAGGAAGCTGTGTTTGTCCCGTGTAGTTTGAGAGAGCACTGTTTGTGGTGGTATCAGTATTCAGAGCTGCCCTATTGCAACGCAAAAACTCTTCTCGCTTTTGGCCCTGTTGCAGTGGCTTAAGTTCTACTTTTCTAAGCAAAAAAGGTACCTTTGACTTAGTGTCAAATAATGTGCAAGCCTGGTTCAGAATGCCAGTCCAAGAGCAGAAATATTATGATTAATTCCAGGATCCTTGCAAGAGAAACAGAAATGAAATAATCTATCGCAGCCATGCTCCACTTCGAGGTGTGTGGAAATGGGGAAATAGCTTGTGCCAGCTTGCTAAAAAGGAAGCTGAAAGTTACAGATGGCATGGATGCGATACTGGAGGCAGAGAACAAATGTTTCCCACCTATTGAGAAACATTTGAGAAAGGGCAGAAAGGAAGCATCATCGCTTAATAGCAGCATGATGGTTACCACTGAACGCAAGAGAGTGTCCTCTAAAAGCTCGAAGCTTTATCTAAATGAGGATAATATAAAAGATTATAAAAACTGACAGGTTAGAAGTAGAAATGCAGTAAGGCAGACTGAAAAAAAGAGTTAGAGGACCATTTGCAAAAGGCAGCAAAACTAATAAGTAAGTCTTCAAAAACATTAGCATTAGGGCCTGTGCCAGAAAAATCTCTAGGGCTAGAAGATGCTCAGAAATGACAAATGAATTCTTTGCATCTGTTGTTCATTGTGAAGAAATGGTAGTTCCCTGTGCTGGAACGATTCTTAAAAAAGAATTATTCTGAAAATCTTTCAAATTTAAGAGTCGGTAGGGGAATTTGTGAATCAAATAAAAGAAGTTGCCAAGTAATTTGTTGTTAACCCAAGTTTTCTGTAGGAATTCAAGAACAAGATAGCAAGAGTAGCTGCGGTGTTGCATAAAAGCACCATGGTACCTGAGAACTGAAAGATGGCAAATGTGCTACAACTTTCCAAAAAGGTGATAAGGGAAACCACAGGCTGATGAATTTGAGATATGTACAAGTAAATAGTGCTAATCGGTGGTATATTGAAAATGGAATTACTGGATACAGAGATCAATTTCTTGCAGAGTCAAGAGTCAGCCTGGATTTTGTAAGAAGTCAGGCCATGCAAAATGTTGGAGCTTTTCGAATGAGTTGGCAAACAGATCTGTTCTGGGACCCATGGTGGTCAGCATATGCATAAATGATTCAGTAAGAGTTGAATACCTGATGTCATTTATTACTGTGCTGAATAACTTTGAATTATTAATGATGACTGAAGAATTTTATAAGAATCCAGTGAAACTGAGTGACTGGGCAGTGAAATACAAAACGTGTTGTGCAGATAAACAAAGTGATGATGTCCCAGATATGCTGAAGCTGAGTGAAGTGGTGAGAAGGCAGCAAGGCTGATTGAAACCTTGGAATGGGCTCTATAAAAGGGGCAATGAGGCTAGGGCTCTTCAGCATGGAGGGGAGACTACTGAGGGGAGTGCTGATATTGGGCTATAAGGTCATGTGGCACAAAGAGAGCAGGTAGGAACTGATCTCTAATTCAGAACAGGAGTTGGGGGACATTAATCTGGTGGGAGACTGGTTCAAGGTTAGTGTCACTACTTGTGTGACCCATTCTTATGTTCCTCCCTAGTTACCTGGTTTTGGGCACTGTTAGAGGCAGCATAGAGGGCTGTGTGGGCCTTTGTATCTCCTGCTACAGTTGTCTTATGTTTGGCTTGAGATCCTTTGGGAAACCACTGCTGCAACTGTTAACAGAACCGGCCTCCCCTTGGTATGTCAGCTCGTCGTCTTTAGTGTTAATTCAGTCGGAAATCAAGCAGTTGCAATTTGACAGCTGCTTATCCTGACCAGGCAACTTCTGTTAAGATTCCTGCAGTAAATTTGGGTTGTCGTTAATTCAGAGCCACTCCATGCGTGCGGAACAGCAGGGAAGGTCTGAACAGCATCTCTACAGCCACGTGTGAATAGCTGGACCCCAGCCCCACCCAAGCACAAATCCAGACTGCTTCTGCAGGCTGGCTGAGGCGCAGTGACACAGAGGCAGGAAATTGTAGCCCTAGGCAATGAAATAGGAATGGTCTATTTGGGTTTGCAGTTGTGTTTTGGTTTCAGCAGTATTTTGAAAAATCAAAATGTTGTGCCTAATTCTAAGGCTATAGAAGCCAAAAGATAAAAGTGAGAATGTTTAAGTAGTGTAAAAGCATATGGGACAATTGTAACTAAAGCTGGGTCACTGCCAGCCTTTATCAAAAGGCTACACTTTTGCATTCCAAGCAACAAAGGACTAAATGACAAGCGTACTGACCCTTTATATGCAACTGTAGAGGGGAAATAAAATCTTAAAAAGTATTGAAATTTTTCTTTGCCGAGTCATTTCATGTTACTTTCAGAGATGAGAGGTAAGAGCATGGTACAGGTACGGACCAAACAGGTTAAGGGAATAGTTCAGGGTACATGTCTGTACATGAAACTTGCTAGGAATGGTGTGTTTACCAGAAGGGAGTGGTGTTTCTTATAAAGAATGATGCAGTGGCAAATGTTTCGTTGAACTGGTAAGTTTTTCTTTAACCTGAAAAACCTCAGAAGTTTTTCCTGAGTGCCTGTCTCTCACCATTTGCTTGTGCAGGTATGGTAGATTGTTTTTTAAGATACGTAGGTGTACTATTGGGCTTTCATCTTGATACCTTCTATACCTTTTCTGACATTCCCTTTACTTAAAGATTGTCAGGTAAGGTAGACTGTGTGGTCTCTGGTTGGGATACAAGACTGATCTTCTTACACCTTATGAAGTTGCACCTGAGAAATGTAATTTTTGTGTGTATTTGGGATTTCCACAAGTGTAGTCACAGTATCAAGTAGTTGAATGTGTTGCCATATCAATATGAAACTAATTGACTTGTTTACTACCTGGAGATGGGCACTTGACTATTCAGGTCAAACCATGACTTCACATGCTGCACGATTGATCGGTCATAAATCCTTACAGCTTTATCAATTACTTAAATCAATTTGAGATATTTAGTGTTGGTTCTGATGGCCCCCAGGCATCTAAGAAATCATTCAAATTCATAAGCAGCGAACTGGCTTCCCAGAACAGAATGTAAAACATCTCAGAAACATGGGGAGGCAAAGATGATCAGTGAAGCAGTGTGAGTTTACCCCTCTCCCACACATGCACAGGAGGGAAGACACTGAATGTAAATGAAAGAAGATGCCCCAACAGCGATTACAATATCCTGCAGGTTCTTCAGAGCAGAAAAGTCCCCTAAAAGAGGGGAAAAATGAACAACCTTGCTGTCACTGTATAGAGCCTTTCAACTCAAACAAGTTATAAGGCTCAGTGTCTCTACCCTATCCCTCATACTGGTTTTGTGTAGGTAAAGAAGCTTCTTATTCTTTACCTAGATTGGGATTACTGAGTTCAGAGGATTAGTGTGCTGCTCTGTGTCCGATCTCTACAACTGGGGGACATCTAGAAAGGTCGTCCTGCATATCCTTGAGTTCTCATTTTATGTTTGTTCAAGTAGTTGAGAGTCCCTGATCTGAGAGAGAATCATAGAACCGTTTGGGTTGGACAAGACCTTGAAGATCATTGAGTCCAGCTCTTAACGCAGCACTGCCAAGTCCACCACTAAACCATCTCCCTGAGTGCCACATTTAAACCTGCAGGGATGGTGACTCCACCACTTCCCTGGGCAGCCTGTTCCAATGCCTGATTGACCGCCTTTTCAGTGAATTTTTTTTTTCTAAACCTCCCCTGGTGTAACCTGAGGCTGTTTCCTCTTGTCCTGTCACTTGTTCCCTGGGAGCAGAGCCTGACCCCCCCTCCCCCCCCACCTGCAGCCCCTGTCAGGCAGCCATAGGGAGCCATACGGGCCCCCCTGAGCCTCCCCCTCCCCAGGCCGAACCCCCCCAGCTCCCTCAGCCGCCCCTCACAGCACTTGTGCTCTGGACCCTTCCCCAGCCCCGTTCCCGTCTCTGGACACGCTCCAGCCCCTCCATGTCCCTCTGGCCGTGAGGGGCCCAACCCTGAGCCCAGGAGTCGAGGGGCGGCCGCACTGGTGACAAGGAAACCTGCACTTTTGTTGTTGGAAGAGGTGGCTCCTTACTGCCGACACTAAAAACACCCCTTGTTGTTCTTGGCAGGAAGCATCTAGTCACCCTGTAGCACCTTGCTGTACCCTGAATTTATCGTTAAACTCCTTTCCTTTAGAGCAGCAGCCTCCTGGGACGCTGCATGTGTCACAAATTCAGCCAGCACAGGAGGAATTCTGCAAATAACTTTCAACTGAAGATAATGTCTTTGTGTTGAGATTCAACATGAACAAATGTGGGGTTTAGCATCAAAAGACCCTCTTCAGTCATCGCTCTGCTCAGCATCATCCAGGAACCTGTGGTGTTGGTCCTGGGTCAGTGGTTTAGGCTTTAAGGCTTAAGAGAAAGTTGGTTAGTCCTGGCTAAACTCTCATGAACAGAAACTGAGAACTTTTAAATGAGCTTTAAGATTAATATTAAAAATACTCACAAAAATTCTTCTTTATTTAAAGAGAAAATCTGTATTTTATTATAACGATGGTTTTGATGTACTTTTCTGCTATGAAGCTAGAAGTGTAGATGAAGAGTACAGATCCCTGCCAAAGGTCATGACTTCTCTTGCTACATCGAAGATGAAATCTGAGTTGAGGTCTGTTTACTCCAATTCTTCTTTTACTATGCCATCTATTTCAGATGAAGAAATGTTAAAAATGTAATAAATTGTCTACCAGGGATAGTTCCTGTTGATTAAAGATGGGCTTCTTTCCAATGCAGTTTGATTATTTTTTTTCTTTTAAGTTCTTTCCTACATCATAGAACTTTTAAGAAGTCTTTAATAGCCTTGAAAATACTTAGTCATATCACTGCACAGTATATTTCTTAAATATGCAGCATAGTCTCATGAAAGTAATTTCCAAAGGCAATGAGAAAAATAGTTATAAATTTGGCACATACCAATTTCATTAGATAGCCAAATCTGTAAGCAGGAAACAAATATAGAGATACGGGTATTAAAAGGTAAATCAGTGCAAATTATTCCTCTCTAATTGTTTTTCTTATTGAGAAGTTTAATGTTAGTTTTCCTAGATAATGTAGAAGCTGTTTGGGAGTTATAGGAACAAGGGTGAGCAAGGCAGTACACCTTGAAATATTTGAAAGAATATTTTTGTTAATCGTGAACTGGATAATTTTAGTGAAATGTTATATGCTTTTATGTAGAAAATTAAACAGATCAGGTAGTTGATATTACAAGGAAGATTTTTTTTGTACATTGGTCCACAGTTTCTTGTTGGGAAAATAGAACTGCAGGAAATTCTGGATAAGATAAGCCTAACCATTGTTTCTGGAGTGCTCAAAAACTGCCTTCCAAGTGGTAATAAGTTTTTCCGTTTTTCCTTTTTCCCTCCAGTGCTTCAGAAAAAGTTGTCAGCTTTTTGGACCAAGCTTTTTGAGGATAAGATTTAGCCAGTTTTTGCAGCCGTAAGTGGAAATGAAAATAAGAAACACTATAAATGTTATTAGGCCTAGAAAGATCAGATTCAGTAACATGTGAACTGAATGTTAAAACACTGGCGTAGAGCATACATGGCATGAATCATTCCAATTAAATGGAGTAAATTACTTAGCCACATGAAAAAATTATGCCCTGACATTAAAAGCTACCAGTTTGTTTTACTTTTTTCTGGCACTTTATTATTTCTGAAGCTTTAAAGAACTCCAACCTCGTAGCTCCCATGATGAGTGTTCTAATTATGAACATTAAGAATGTCTTCTGATTGTTTTGAGTTAGCTAATAACTTGATATGCTAAATAAATCAAGCAGTTCCCAATCCAAATGTAGTGTCTGGCTTTGGAAATACAGCGTGCTCCCTTTCTGCTGTGTGAAATAGGTCTGAACAGCTGGAACAAATGTTCTTGTCACTAAATTATAAATTACAGCTGTCGAGAATAAAACATTTAGTTCCAGCACTCAAGAAATAGATTTTTAAGAAGTCTTCCCATTTACCAGTTTAGCCATTGATTATATGTGTAAGGTCATTGAATCAGAGCAGTAATGAATGGAATTCTTGATTGCTCAAATACCAGACTAAATGCAGCCATAGTTTTACTTTCAGGGACCTGATAATACTTTAAAAATGCCTCAAAGCATTTAAGGAACTAATGCTGTATGTAACCACTTACGTACTGCCTTTTTGATCACCAGTAATACGTTTGCTGAATAGGAGAGTAAGATCAGTTTGCTTCCATGAGCTCCTTGCCTGTCAGGTGTGCAGTGTCTCAAGGATTGCACAGTAGCAGGTTAACTTCCCAAAGGCTGTGATTGCCTTGATGACATCTGGAGTGGCAGGAGATCAGGACTAGGGTCAGGCTGAGTTTCCTAGCATTAACCACTTAACTGACAGCCTTGTTTTCCTTGGTGCAAGAGGCAGAAGGAAGAAGATTGCTGTACGTGGTCCAAAATAGGTGTCATATACTATCACAGTCTGCTGCTGTTCCGCAGGCTTGTCTTGAGAAGAAACCTGAAATAAGCATATAGATTTGACCCAGGTTGCTCAGGGGGTTTTGTTAATATTGGTCCCGCTACCTGGTATTTGAACAGTTTTATTTTCCACCTATGCTGATGGCTTCGGTCCTCCTCAGGGCTACTGGCTACAACTTTTCAAGTTTTGTATCCTTGTTTTCACAAACCTCTGCTAATTATGGTTGTTTTGAGCAGAACTTTAAGGAATATCTGCAGGGTGTTTGTGATACTGCTGTGCTTGCATACTGTTTCTGTGTTCAAGATTTCTGTTTGTGAAATCATCAGTTAAGCATCTTTTAGATGCCATTTCAATGGAAATAGCTAAGATGTGCGAGCATTACAGATCCTTTTGAAGTGACCTGCAGTTAGGAGGAGCTATAAGGGGGGAACAAATGTTCTTGTGCTTGCAGAAATACCTGAAGAGCATTTTTCTTAAAGATGTGTTGTGGGGTTGACACCTAACTAATTCTGATGCTTTTTATGATGCTTCCTCCAAAATTAAAGCTTTCTTGCCAGATATTTCATGAAAGTCTGCGCTGGGAAGGTTTTTTCCAGTCTGCTTTCTTTCTCTACCTGATTATCAGTCTTGATAAATTTAGCAGGAGATTTCTGTGACGCTATTCAAGTAAGCTTTGAAATCGTGTGGGTAGGCTGGAGAGGGCGGCAGGGGGCACAGTCTTTGCATAAGTTTCTTTAAACAGAAACCCAAAGCTAAAGAACAGCTGCAAAGATCTTCTCCATGGTCTGAAGTGGGCTGTTGTTCTCTTGCCAAACGCCCTTCCCCAGCCTGCTAGCTCTCCATAACTACAGAATTTACATTGTTAAGGCAAAACCAACTTCTACAGAAGAGATGTAGGTTTAACAGATGTAAATAGGTTTGAGGATATCATTCTTACTAAAATTTAGTTTAGATTCCATTTCTTTATAATATGAAATCTGAGAGATGTTTATCTCAGCTGACTTCTCCATCTTTTAACTATCAATAAAACCGTTTAAAAAAGAAAAACAAAAAACACCACCATAAAAAAGTGCCAATAATTACAGCTAGAATAAAGGGTAGAAATAGCACTTTTTGGATGAAGAGTAGTTGGTAAAGGAAAGAGGAAGCACCTATGCATCGGGTGTAAGTTGGTAGCTCAGCAATTTATTACATTAATTGAACATCTCTCTGCCTGAGGCATATCGATGAGCTATTTAGATCCCTTTACCTTCTCTTCAATGTATTTGGTAAATATCTTTCTGTAAGCTGCTGGCAAATTCTGAATTCAGTACTGCAGTGAGGAATCCAAAAGTTGTGATACTGTTTTTTTTCTGCCTTTATTGGAAAAGCATGCAAATATTCTCTGTACGGATTAGTTTCACTTGGAAATTCACTTTGAGAAAATGTTTCTAGGGTAAACTAGGTCATTCAAATTGCAGAAAACAAGAGAAGTATGTTGACCAAATGGTCAAAATGAATTTGTTAGGAAATTGAGTCTGGACAGAGGCATCTCTCTGTCCAGATGGTATCTCAGCTCAGTCATTCAGCTTGAATAACAAATAGTGGTTTTCTTTCCCTGGTATGCACCACGTATGCTTTGCTTTTGGGGACAAAAAATATGTTTCAAAACTAGAGCAATTACAAAGTTAGTATGGCTTGCAAATTAAAGACTAGATCTTATCCCTGGTAGGCATCTATATCTTCTGGATTTACCTAACATTGCCTTTTGGTTGTATTACTCTACCTCTTACTTGGGTCAGTCAGAGCCACTCATAGTTGCTCTGTAGCGTGTTCATTATAGTGTTGGATGCAGCTTTTATGATACTCCAAAATTATCTCAAAGGCCTTCATATAAAATATTTCTTTGCAATAAAGTTATCACTATATAGGCGAAAGAAACCTGTCTTCCAATTTCATATTGTGCAAATTCACATTTTAAAATTTACATTTTGAGCACTCCTTACCGGACTGATGGGTGTATGTATATATGTGCTGGTTTTCCAGTGCAGCTGCAGTTTTGTTCTGTGGTCTGAAAACGGCATCTGCTAGCCAACAATAAAAGAAGAAAAGAACCCAACGAGCCAGGTAGTCCTCAATGGCTCCTTGAAAGTCCATTCCCCCTATGGTCTCCTAAGGTTCAGAAACCAGAAGACAGAAAGATGAATTTTTGATGCACACAGGTCAAATGGCAGTACCTATCTGTTTTATTTGCTACTTATGTGGTAGAAATGGGAGAAGGTGCTTTTTAAACTTAAAATAATTTTAGGTCTTCATCCTGCTTAGTCTTCACTTTTCTAATGACATTGCCCATGACAGGAGGGAAGGTAGTTGTGGCTTCAGATGGGAGCATGGGCATGCCTGGAAGCAGCTCGCTCTCTCTTCTAGTTCTGAACAGAACTATATGGGAGGGATTTGAATGCTGGTTTCAGAAGTAACTTACAGATGTGCCTAAGTTAAATAGTCTGCTTAAATATCTGTATTCATTTCTTCTGTTTTATCTCTCCTCAAAATCTGAAATTTGCACATTTAAAATAGGTTTTATGTGAACAATGAATTTCTTACACTTGATCATTTCAAAACCATGAAGAATAAAATGAGGCTACAGATAGCTGTACATGTGCAGAAACATTTGACTATTATTATCGTTGGATTTGTGCTTATGCTCACAGTACACTAAGAAACTCTTCTACAAATACATGTTTGTAGAAGCGTGTGGTTTCTTGAATCAGTTTCAGGCTCCTTCGTGACTGTCAGTAACTGTATAATGGAATCCAATGAGGATGGCTGTGCCAAACTGCTGCATGTTAAGTACAAACCTATCAGTATTTTAAGCTGTAATGCCATTTATTTTCTTGTAGTATGATTCTGGAACTGTGAGGAGTACACTCACTGTATACTCACAATACTCCTGTATCCTACTTAAAGGGGAAACTATCCTATGTCTATAAAACAGAAGAGGGGTGGGGTTTTTTGCTACTGTTGCATTTTAACATACTAAGAATTTCACATTTTTCTTCTTCATATTTGTTTTGAAGTCAATTATTTTAAATTAGCTCATGAAATGTTTTGAAGAATAAATGATTTCCTTTTTACTTTGAACTAAAGGAAAAGTAATTAAGTAGTGCTGAACTGAACAAACACCTATTACCTTTAGGTACCATGGAATTATTTCCCTATAATTCTTTTATAGGTCAGTCAAGCTGCAAATTACCCAGGAAAGCCCTCAGGTAGACCTTCTGCTAATTATCTGACATAGCTGCTTGCTTTTAAACTAAGACCTAACAGTTGCAGACCCGTGCTGTAGTGGAAGAGGAAAAATTGGAAGAAAAGAGAATTTAAAAAGTTCAATATGAAAAGAACTGTTTGTTTCATAACTGTTCTGAGTATGGTCCCACCCTGAAGGCAGATTGTGGTAAAGGCTGAAAATGTTAACTTAAGGGAAGATTAAAATAACCAAATGTATTTAGTTTGCTGAAATGGCAGAATATGCTTAGCATATGGATAATAGTGGATAGCTGCCTATGAATTTTTGAGTGCATTTGCCTCTATGCGAGTCACCCTATATTCAAGTTGTTTGGACATGGTCAAAGAGAAATGAAACAAATAATATAGTGTGGTCTGCTACACTCTTCTTCCTCCTGTCTGTCCATCTTCACGTTCTGTGACTTGGGATACCTAACACATATTTTATAGCTAGGTTTACAGCTGGGAATACTGTGTATAGTGTATGCAGCTTAGATTTGTTAGGTTTTTTTCTAGTGAAGAGACTTACCAGCTGTTGTACCCACAGTGTGTTTGCATCCATTAATCATTCTTATGTCCTCTTCTGCCGACATATCCTTGGAAAACATCAATTTCACTGGAATATAATCTGGAAAATTTTCCTGTTTTATTTAAGAAGTAGAAATGTTTGTTTCACAAGTTGTTCAGACTCTCTTCTTTAATAACAGTATGTTGTAACTGCGATAGGCAAAGGTTAAATATGCCTCAATGCTTTAAACGGGGAAAAACAAGCAGATGAAAAAACAGGAGACTTCTCTTGCACAAGATTGCTGTCTATTCTAGCATCACAAGAAGGAATTATTTGAATGCTAATTGGCTTAGTAATGTAAGTAATGTCTCAAACAGGAGTTTCAATCTCTTATCTTCTGCAGTGTTGTAAGCTGACAACTAGGCCTCTGTAGCAGAAAGGCCTGGAAAAGGTTCAGGCTGTATGTATTAATTACAAACACTTGAAAATGGGACAACGTACCAGTGAACTGAGCCTCAGTTCTTTGCCTTCTCATTCAGACACGTGTTAGGACCAGTGGCGGTTAAGTTTGCCGTATGAGGTGTTATATGCAGTAGCAGAGTGGTTCCATGTCCTAGTGCAAAGCCTGTGACTTTAGGCTACTGTAAATATAGCATACTGGTCATACATGCACCATTCCTGCCCTCCACCCCACTCCCCACCACATCACCCTACCCCTCATCAAATGGAGTAAAGGCAATAGCAGGAAAAACGCTGGCAGTTTGGGACTCATTTTCATGCCTCTGGGGTTATGGCGGCTCCTTTGTTGGTTTGGTTTGGTTTTCTTGTATTGCGTGCTTGTTTGACATTGGTTTAAGCTCCTAACTGTCCATTTTATGTAAATCTACCTCTCTGGGGTTGCTCTGCAAGGTAGTCCTGCAAGGTGCTGAGCACTGACCTTAGAAATTCGATGTAAGCAGCTGACCAGCTGTGGCTGTGCGTATGACTCAGATGCTGAAGCATTTGCTACTTCAGAGCCTTTTATTGCTCAAAGATGGGTCTGTAATGTGGTCTTAGTTTTAATTCTGTTTAACATATCCTCCTTTAACCTGGGGGGGTTTGTCCTTCAGAAGAGTGTCAGATAGTTGTCTATCATTGTAAGTTCTTCAGTTCATTAACTTCCTGTTAATGGTGTATAGCGTGCGCCAAGGAAAAATGTTAGTTATAAGGTAGACATAGTTGCAAATGAGCTTGAGGTTCCCTCTTTTGTCTTTCTAGTGAATTGATTTATACAGTGGGAATTCTGTACTGGTCTAAACCTGCATATGTGTATTGCATAAATGCATGTAAACCTTAGTCCATTTTAGATTCAGCGGGCCTTCTAATCCACTGGCACAGGGATCTATTCTGCCCCACTATGCTCACTTTTAAGTAATCAGGTGTCTGATCATTAGCAGAAGACTTTCTGCTTGTGTGTCAACACAGACTTGAAGAATTTTTTATTTCTTCTGGGAACAGTATTGACTATTAAGTCTCTTTCCCTGCAGTGGTGGCTCCTATTCCATAAGGTAACTGGTTTTTTCTGATTATAGGTACCTGTCCTAAGACTTTTTTGGAGACTTGCACTTGAGAAGCTCTACCAGGACAAAACAAGATATTTCTGCAGTTTGCATGTCTAAGAGATTCTTTTTTGGAACAGTTTAATATATTTGTGAGATTTAAAGATGTGCTGAATCTAATCTTCCAGGGGTTGAGGGAAATATTCCTTAGAATGCATTGTTTCTTGCTGAGTTTGACCTTCACTACCTTGCTGGAGTGCACTGCAATTTTTTAGCTGCTTTCATTCTGCTTTTCCTCCTTGGATGATAATAGAAGCAAGGCAGTTTGCATGTCCAGCCTTAGTTCTCTGCAGTCTTGATGTTTTCCTGCCATTCAGGCTCCTGCTGAGGTCAGTGTCCCTGTGCCTGTGTCTTCGAATCTTCAGTCTCTTTGTATTGGCTTCTGCTTTTGACAAGCAGGTAATGAAGTGGTTTTGCTTTCTGTATTGCCCTCACGCTTAGAGGCTTGTGCTGAGGATTGGTTTGCATAGTAATTCTATCCTGAATTTTAGTACTTAAAATGTTGGTGGCTCCTGCGGTCTTCCTGCAGAAGTAGAGACTTCCTTCCGATCATCATTATTATTAGAAACTGTTCAGTCCTGTGGAGAAATACTTAATACTGGCACTGGAACAACAGCAGTTTTAAAACTAGCAATTAAGTACAATGTCGGCACTGGCCAGATCAACACCAGGTCACCTGTGCAGGGCCAGGAAATGCGGGGGGAGAGACCACCTTCCCTCCTTTCCATCTCTTGAAGTTGGTGGAAGTGAACAGTGGCTGCAGTCTGCTGGCTATTGCATTGCACGATGCAGAAGTACGATTTACGAAACATGCTTGCCACATGAAAAGAAAGGCTGATGGTTAGATGTTATATCCCACCCTGAAATAGGACAGTTTGTTTGCCTGTAACTATAGTTCTTATGACCTTAACTGTTTCACTGAATTGCAGGAGTATTAGAATTGGTGGAAAACAATGAGAATAAGTTTTGTTTTCAGAACAATTGTGTGTGAAACTCACCCCCACTCCACAATTAAATATTAAATGTGTTGTGAGGTTTTTCCAGCATTAGTTCAAACAGAGAAATACTAGCCCAATGTTGCTAATACATTTATTTTGGATGGCAACTGGAGGAAGTTAATGTTGGTACCATTCATCCTGTGCTCAGATGAATCTTCCAAAGCCTGAATGCTGTACTTTTCACTTAATTTACCTGGCTAACAGAGCAGGTCCAAGAGTGACCCTTTTGCACGTGGAAATACACAGTTATAAGTAAGTTGCCTGCTGTTCAGGTTTCAAGCCTGTGCCTGGGTCAGTAACATCAGAGGGAGCGATATCACTGCATTCAGAATAATACATGGCCTTGCTGTTGCACTCCTGATGCTAAAAGTCTGAAATTGGAATACCAGACGTGTATCCCAGTAACTGAATTCTTTCTTTCCAAATGCTGCATTCATCCCAACAAATGCAGTACAGTAGCTCCTATCATGGACAGCTGAAAGCACACATTACACTTCAAAACTGGATACTGGCTTATTACCATGGTTATATATTCTGTGAAGTGAGGTGAGTGCTCCTGAGCTTTGCCGATCATCTTCGTAAATCTGAGTTGGGGTCTAGGCTCAGCAAATCTTTCTGAGAGAGATGAGCCAATGGACCATTTTAGACTGAGTGGACAATGGCTCTTTTTTTTTTCTTCTGCTTGTGAACCTTTAGAAATGTTGCTCATCACTGATTGATAGATGAGGCTCTGAAACAGCTATAATTAAGATACCATTCACACTGCTATAATTACAAGATAAAGCATTTTTATTAACCAGGATTATTTATTAGTCACAGCAATCAAAGCTACATTTCGATTAGTCACAGGAGGACCTGACAGAACATGGATGTTAACATTAAGTATCCAATATGTTAATTTGTAAACCTGTCATATTTGTCATGGTGGCAGTAAGTGGTTGTTAAACTGCTTTTTCAGTAGATTCATTAGTGACAACCTTTTGGGTTGATACATCTGCCACAGTTTTTACAATATTTCCTGATTTATGTTTTTAAGCGCATGAAATATGAAGATTTAAATTAGGCTTATTAGAAAGAATTGGGATTTTATTAAACAAATTCAGAAATTTTTTTAATTGCTTTGGATTATTACATTTGATGCCTAATGTTTCTCAGCCACTACCTCAGATTTCATCAAGAAATATTTGATTTAGTTCTCAAACAAAATCTGATTCTGCAGCTATTAAAGGAAAATAATAGAATTAAGATAGTTTCTTGTCACTTTTGAGTTGTTTCCAATTCCAAAAGGCTTTGCCATGCCACTGTTTCTTTATTCTCCTCCACTAAAGAGGATATATTATATGTTTAGCAGGGAGTTCAGAATTAGATGTGTGAATTGGCAAATAACTTAGTAAATGATCACGTAAGCAGAGAATGTAGCTTATGACTGAATTTTAATTTGGACCTTCATTTTTGGTTACTTTAATGTATGCCAATGTGTGGTTCCTGAGATAAGATTTCTACAGAGAAATCTTAAATCACAGTTTCTTGTCCGAGGAGCTGCTGTAGTCCTTTTGATTAAACAATAGGGTTAATTTCATCTGGCATTGACTATTACACTTTGTTGAAAATCTGTTATCATGCAGGCTCAGGCAGCAAGGTTGAGGAACACACAAGAAAGGATGCTAAAATATGCCAGCGCATCAAAGTGAAGCCAGCTCTGCAATTCAAGTAGGTTTGCTAGCAGTATGCTAAACCTGGTAGCACGATGAATGGTAGTAATGGGCATGTGGCTGTAAAGCCTTGGTACGGGCTTGTCCTAAATGTATACAGGACTGGCATAGGTAAGATCAGTTGCCAGCTGTGGAGTTTGTACTGCTGTGTTTGGCAGTTGACTTGGTTACCTAGGTTGATGCTGGCACCAGTATGCCTATTACACTGTGCCCATTCCCCCATTGTGCTGGGTAGATGGGGAAAAAAGCTTGAGCTCTAAACCAAAGTATTGTTTCATATCTCACCCCTGGCAAAAGCTGCTGGACATATTTATGTGCCACAAACCACTTGATTATGTTGGTGAGGCTTTTTACTACTTAAAAATAGAAGTTTATTTGTACATAGCACTTGTTTTTATACATACCACTGAACAGCAAAATCCTTCCTGAGACTTTCAGTCAATGGAACAATCACTGTTGTCTTTACTGAGCACAAGTGTCCCTCGAGCACTTTGATTCTGTAGCAACAGGCTTGGATTTTACACAGCTAAAATACAGCAAATGTTTTGAAGCCTAAGCTTCTTGAGTGGTAAATTTACAGCTTGTGAGTTGTTGAGCTGTGACCAGTCAAGTGATGATGGTACAGCACTTTTGATAGGAGACAGAATTGCCTAATGCTAATGTGGAGCAGGTCCCAGTTCTCTTGCC
Organism: Falco cherrug; assembly: GCF_023634085.1. Classification (NCBI taxonomy): domain Eukaryota; kingdom Metazoa; phylum Chordata; class Aves; order Falconiformes; family Falconidae; genus Falco; species Falco cherrug. The sequence goes on from NC_073707.1 coordinate 8,718,231, forward strand.
TGTGAGTACAGGGACGCTAGAATTTATGTTGAAAGCTGTAAGTAGTGCAGCAGCAAAGCAGAAAACTTCCAGCCTCAAGTGAACACACACGATATTAGTTCAATGTCTTGCTGGAATGCTTCAGAGACATAGAAATCAGGAATGGAAGAGGATAGACCATATAATTTGTTTCCTTGCCAATGCAAGATGTTCTTCCGCATTTTATTGAGTCTAGTTTCAAAATTCTTGAGGAACAGAGATCACGGTAGTTTCCTTGAGTTAGAGCCAAGTGCTTTTCATTTGCCAAGAAGATTTGCTTGCTATCCATCCTAGTTTCTTCCTTCTAGTTGTACCTTTGAGCCAGCCTAAGTTTCTTTATTGTTGTTTATGTGCTTCACTGATATTTTCCCATTGTGGCATTTGACAAAGCTGTACATATTCATCTTCCTTTCTAACAAAATTTATCCAGTCTCCTAGCAAACAGAAAGGAATTTAGAAACGGTTTTGTCAACATTTGTTTAGGGATGGTTGGAAGACATGAGGAGAGGGAGGATATCACAGACACTTTCAGTTATGCACTTTGGAAAAGAAGAAAATCCTATGACCAACTCTGGTTTAATATTGAAAGGTGCACAACAAATGCGAAGGGGGTTTGGTTTGGTTTTTCATGTTTCAGTTTCTAAAAATCCAGCTGTTTCTATCTAATGTTGCAATTTCTATCTAATGCTCAAAATTTTGTTTAAGAGCACAGAGGAAGCACCATCTTAGAAGTAAAGGCAAGAAATTTTTGTTAGTGCAATTAAAATCTTGAGAGTCATAGTTGTTAGTGCAGATCTAACTTCTCTGTCTCTGCCCCTTTTCCCAGGTGGGGTGCTCCCCCTTCCACTGCTCCCCTGGGTCCTAATGCTGGTGGATTCATACTGGTGGTGGAGTGGTGGAATCCTTTGCCAGGAGGAGTAGGCGGCTCCTGTTCTTGTGTTGCTTTGTTCCCCTTTCCTTCCTCCTAGGATCCACTTGGGATTATTTTTGTAGGTGTGATAATGTGTGTTTAAACTTTCCTCTTTCTTCACTGGTCCACAGCTCTGGGTTAGATTCTAATTTATTATTTAATGGTACCCTTTGTTATGTTAGGTGCTTCTTCTTGCTTTGCTTTGTTACCTCTAGAACTGTTTTTGTCCAGCTGCAGGTCTGTGTTTATTTTCAGTTTTAAACTGATCGCTGGTGAGTTGTTTCTAGCTGTGGGGTCTCTGGTGCCAAGCCTGTGCCCCACCTCTCATCCCAAGCCTGTACTCCTCTACACCACAGCCTCCGTCTCTGCTTCACAAGGTCTCTGCTATCACACCAGGCCTTTCTCTCTCGACACTGTGCTGGTACCACACAAATCAGAAGTAAAACTGATCAGCCACAGGTAACCCTGTCGATTAGAGAAATTGCTGTCACGGGTAAACCAAGTGAAGCTACAGGCAGCTTAAGAGAAATGTAGACAGAGCAGGTCTGGCAACCTCAGTCCTGAGGCCTTGCAGATTCACTAGGAAGGTTATGGTCTGTTGCTGTAGTGCAGGGCTCTGAGTTGCACGAAGAATGCAGCATGTGTTGCTCTACACCTGGTTCTTAAGCACCTGAATCTCTCCAGCTGTCGTCTAAATACCTAGCTACTTAGATCTCTCCTGTACTGTTAGTTTGAGACTTTCACATATCCAACTGGGATACCCTGGAGACTATTTCCATTACATTTCAAACATAATTTGAAACTTGAGCACTGATGACTCCATAGTTTTGCTTCACCTCTTACTGTAAATGTAAATGCATCTTATGTTTTGTCTTCTACAGGTTTCATAATTGTCTGATGTTATTTTGATTCTTTTTATTTTTCTTCAACAGTAGGTTTCTATAATTCTTGCTTCTATAATTCTACTACAATATATTGCTGTAGTCTGTTCAAAACACTTCCATTTCCAGGAGAAATAATATAATGTACATGCTGGTTTAGTTTCTTTCATCATACTGCATAGACTTCTTCCAAAATGCTGTACAAGATGCTAAATTAAAACATTAGTTACTCCATGGATTATGTTTCCATTTAGCAGTTTAGGGACAATTTGTTTGGGGTTTTTAGTATTCTAGTCTAGGTTTTTTGATGGCTTGACTTTAATAATGATCAAACCCAAATTCTGATGTGGTCACAGGTAAAAATTAGAGCTATGGCAGTGCAATTACATTACACATGGCATTACTTGTATTAATTATATCAGTTCCTCGTATGGTTAATTTATATGACTGTGCCCATACTAAAGGAAGGAGTTGTATCTGTGTGCTTCGCATGAGTGGGTTTTTCGAAGGAGGCATTGCTCTAAAGTTGTGTATGTATAATTATATACTGTATTTTACACAAATATAAAACATGCATACTAACTCATAGTGGCAAATGTAACATAAGAATATGGGGTTAGGAGGGAAAGATTTGGTAAATCTCATTTCATAGGTGTAGTAGGTCTAGCCCAAAGTCTATGCTTGAAAGTCTGGCCTTGAGCTCTCTTTAAAAGGTGATTCTTAATTTCCCAGAGGCTCTATAAAGACATATAAGCACAAAGAGATAGGATATAGAACAAAAGCAATGTTGATTTAGCTGTACATTTACTGAAAATAGCATATGGAATTTTAACTCCTCCTGAATTGTTCCCTCCAAGGAGCAATCAAGGTATAAGAGCATCAAGAGATGTCTCTGCAGATAATTTCCCCATTCCTAAAGATTGTATGTCTCTCCCCTGAACCACTCATCTAGTTTCTCTGGGAAGCTTAGCCATGAATGTGTATACTCAGACCTGACTCTGTGTGTGTGTGTATGTGCACACATAATAGTACCAAATGGTACCTTTTTTGTCCAACCTACTTTACTCAGTATAGGAAAAAAATTCCTATCCAGTTTTTCATTATGAAAAAAGGTCTGCCAGATGTGAAGCATACACATATTAAGCTAGGAGGAGAGAGCATCTTTAACACACAGTAAGAGTGTTAAAAGCAGGAGGGGTTGTATTGTGGTGGTTTGGTGCTGGCTGGATGCCAGGTGCCCACCAAAGCCACTCTATCACTCCCCTTCTCAACTGGGAAAGAGAGAGAAAATATAATGAAAGGCTCCTGGGTATAGATAAAGACAGGGGGATCACTCAGCAATTACTGTCACAGGCAGAACAGACTCAGGGAAATTAGTTTAATTTACTACCATTCAAATCAAAGTAGAATAATGAGAACTAAAATAAAAACACCTTTCCCTCCACCCCTCCCTTCTTCCCGGGCCTAATTTCTCTACCTCCTACCCCTGAGGAGCACAGGGGAACAGGGAATGGGAGTTATGGCCAGTTCATCACGTGTTGCCTCTCTGCTCCTTCTTCCTCAGGGGAAGGACTCCTTGCACTCTTTCATGCTCTTCCCCTGCTCTAGCATGGGGCCCCTCCCATGGGAGACAGTTCTCCATGGACTTCTCCAGTGCGAGCCCTTCCCATGGGCTGCAGTTCTTCATCAACTGCTCCAGCGTGGGTCCCTCCCACAGGGTGCAGTCCTTCAGGAGCAGGCTGCTCCAGCCCGGGTCCCCCACAGGGTCACAAGTCCTGCCAGCAAACCTGCTCCAGCTGAGGCTGCCCACGGGGTCACAGCCTGCTTTGGGCATCCACCTGCTCCAGCATGGGGTCCTCCACAGGCTGCAGGGGGATACCTGCTCCCCCGTTAACCTCCACGGGCTGCAGGGGGATACCTGCTCCCCCGTTAACCTCCACGGGCTGCAGGGGGGACAGCCTGCCTCACCATGGGCTTCACCACAGGCTGCAGGGGAACCTCTGCTCTGGCACCTGGAGCACCTCCTGCCCTCCTGCTCTGACATGGGGGTCTGCAGGGCTGTTGCTCTCATATAGTCTCACTCCTCCTTTCTGCTGCTATTGTTGTGCAGATATTTTTTTTTCCTTCCTTATGAAGTCCATGTCTGCAGCACGTGTATAGCTCACAATATGGCCAGAAATTCAAATTTATCAGTGATACTTTTGTAGGAGGTATGCTGACCTGTTTCTATCATTTTCTTTGCTAAAGCAGAAACTCACATGAGCAAAATTTGAGGTGTTCACTGTTTTTCAACTTGCTTTTGTTCAGTAACATAGAATGCTAGAGAAATGTCCTCCATTCAGAGTACAGGAAATAAGTATTCCCTTGAGGCAGTTGATCTGGGGATCTACAGAAATGAAGTTAATCCTTTGGAACAAATGCATGGCATTACCAGGGAAAGATTCCCATTCATTTCCTATGTCTCTTGCTTGATGGAATATCCAGTAACCCAGTAAGGATTTTATGCTTCTTGGCCTAGTTTGAAGCAGGTTGTAGCTCAGACATCTGTCAAGACTACAGAGTGATTGTTGAGATTGAATTAGGGATATTATAGGTGTGTTGTGCTTAGTGTTGCTCTGAACTCTGATACTCTCTTAAGGTGTGTGTTTCAAAGATTTGTTTTGCTAAGGTACATTTATACCCCTAACACCTCCTCAAAGGAAAGCACACACAAGACATAAATGCACCATGTATACAGGATAATGTGCCTTGGAAGAAAGAAGAGCACCAGAAAGCATGGTGGGATTATCAAGAGCAGAATCGGGTGTGAATCGCTATTAGGAGCACAGATGTTACTCCAGAAAAAAATATATCTGTAAGTGCCTGCATCAGGGGAAAAAAGTGCCCTCCTCAAGCCACACCAGAGATGTGTAGCTAGAGATGTACAGTCCCCTGGGATTTACATTGCCCAGCTCTCTGTGTCTGACCGTTGGCCCCCAGAGAGAACCTAAGGGAAGGACATGTCAGAACCGGATCAGTTCTTACCTTATGCTCTGAATTACTTGTTATTCTCATCATGCGTTGAGGGTCTCTCCTCTGGGGATCCAAATAAAGCAAAACTTTCCCTTGGTCAAACCTGATTTTTCTCTCTGTAGTCTGTTCGTGATGCTGTGGCCTCATCGCATGTGCACAGACCCCAGTCACTTGGGTCTGCTTTCAAGAGATCCTGTCATGCTTTAGGTTCTTGCTTTCCTGCAGCAGGCAAGGCAGGTCTGAGCTCTAGAGCACACTCCTTGGGGGAAATACTTAGCTGGTGTTTTTACTAAGCACCCTTACTGTTAATTTGGGTTTATCTACTTGCAAGTATATGTGCAGCATCTGGTAAGAACCTTTAAAACAGAGAAATTGTTCAGCTGAATATGCAGATCTAATACTTGAAGCTCCGCTGATGCAGATGGTACGTCTGTTATGCTTTTGGATTCAAAGATACCGAGCAGAGTATCCATATGTAAAGAATATCTATTTTTCTTGGATTTCAGAAAGAAGTTGCAAAAATAGTTGTGACATGTTTCTAAGCAGGTAAGTCAATTAATTATAGTATAGCATATTGAGCATCGTATTTAGGAAGCTAGAGGTTAAAGTTTCTGGACTCCTAGCTGTGGTACAGCTGTGCTATCAGAGTTCTTGTTTTGCCATTAATATACTACGCTGTGATACTTAGCTTTCTGAATTTAAGGAAACTGGGTGACAATTACACTGTTGGATCAAGGCTGTGTCTGAGAGGCCTGAGTCTGGTGGCTGTTAAAAACAGGCCCACTGTGGTAAAAAAGCCATGGTTTAGCTTTTCAGTACCTGGGTCTTTAATATGAAGATGGATTTTGCAGTCCAAAGTTGTTCATAACCCACTTGGACTTACTATTCTGAAGTGTCCAGAAGGGAGAGACTGCCAAAGTAGGTGAGCCCCAAAGTAAACTGCAACAGTAAAATCATACCCCAGCGCACAGAACTGTTCCCTTTCATAACAGCCTAGAAAATCATAGATTCACAGAATCATTTAAATTGGAAAGGACCTTTTGAGATCAAGTCCAACCATTAATTCAGGACTGCCAAGGCCATCACTAAACCATGACCCTGAGCAACACATCTACATGTCTTTTAAATACCTCCAGGGGTGGTGACTCCACCACCTCCCTGGGCAGCCAGCTCAATGCTTGACCACCCTCCTTTCAGTGATTGATTTTTTTTTTTTTTTTTTTCTAATCCCCAATCTAAACCTCCCCTGGCACAACCTGACACGCTCCAGCCCCTCCATGTCCCTCTGGCCCTGAGGGGCCCAACCCTGAGCCCAGGAGTCAGGGGCGGCCGCACCGGTGCCGAGCGCAGGGGGACGGTCACTGCCCCGGCCCTGCTGGCCACACGGCCTGGGACAGGAGCCAGGCCGCTGCTGGCCGCCTTGGCCACCTGGGCACACGGGGGGCTCCCGCCCAGCCGGCCCAGCCAGCCCCCCCAGGCCCTGTCCCGCCGGGCCCTTCCCAGCCCCCTGCCCCAGCCTGTAGCGCTGCCGGGGCTGCTGTGCCCCACGGGCAGGGCCCGGCGCTGAGCCCTGCCGACCCTCACCCGCTGGCCTCAGCGCCTGGGCCCGGCCTGCCCAGCCCCCCCGCAGAGCCCCCTGCCCCCCAGCAGCTCAGCCCCCCCCAGCTGGGTGCCCCCTGCCCTGACTGAGGGGGCACTCGCTCCCCTCGCCCAGCCCGGCGGTGCAGACACGCAGCAGGACGGGCCCCGGCGCTGAGCCCTGGGGAACCCCCCGTGTGCCCGGCGCCAGCGGGATGTGACTCCATTCCCCACCACTCCCTGGCCCGGCCGCCCCCCAGCTCCTGACCCCGCGCAGAGCCCCCCCGGCCCGGCCGGGAGCTATTTTTTCTGCCTCTTCACCCTGGTGGGGTGGTCTGTAACAGACTCCCACCACGATATCTGCCTTGTTGGCCTTCCCCAGGCTCTTACCCATAATCACTGAACCCTATTGTCACCATCGTCAAGCTCTACAGCCAAAACACTCCCTAACACACAGCGCTGCCCCACTGCCTCTCATTCCTTGCCTGTCCCTTCTCAGGAGTTTTCAGCCACCCATTGCAGCACTCCAGTTGTGCGAGGCATCCCACCATGTTTCCATGATGGCAACTATATCATGGTTTTCCTGCTGCACAATGGCTCCCAGCTCCTCCTGGTTGCTGCCCACGCTGCATGCACTGGCGTAGGTACATTTCAGCTGAGCTCTTGATGCTGCTACCTTTTTGGGGGGAGAAGCTCTAATTCCTATGTGACTACTCTCAGGCACTTCTGTGGTTTCTCACACATCAATAACCCTTGTGCCTTTGCTGCCACATGGATCTCCATCCCCTACCTCCACCAAGACAGCAGACTGAAGGACCTCACCAGCACACTGTCCCTCAAACATTGGCATGTTGCCCCGAGGCTTATCTCTAGTGAGCCTGGTTTTATCCCTTTCCCCCCTTTGAGACAGAGATACCCTGGCTGTTGCCAGAAGGCCTGGTGTCATGTAAACTGACCCATGACCAAAAAACCCCAAATTCTGTTGGTGACTCCAGGTCTGGAGCCAGGGATTGCTCTGCTGGCTCTTCCTGTTTCATCCTTCATCGTTCCCTGCAACTTGAAGGACAGAGGAGAACACTACTTGTGCTCCTGATCCCTTAAGCAGTCATCCCAAGGCCCTGAAGTCTCTCTTGATTGCTCTCAGACTTATTGTTGCAATTGTTGCTGCCTACCTGAAAAATCAATGATGGATAATAATCTGACGACCATACCAGTGTAGGAAGCTTCCTCTTCACATCTTTAACCCAGGCCGCAGGGAGGCAACAGACTGCCCTAAGAAATGGGTCTGGCCAGCAAATTGGGCCTTCTGTTCCCTTCACAGGGAGTCTCCTATGACAATGACCCATCACTTTTTCTTTATGGAAGCAGTTTTGTACTTTCATGTACACTTGTGAAGGAAAGCGAGCTCTTTGGAGGTAGGAATTTCAAAAATAAAGGGCAGGGAGGTTAATTGACTGTCCTACAGGCAGGTAGGGGCAAGAACAGCAAGTGGGGCATGTGGTGGAACGTAGGCAGAGTGATTTCCAGTCCTGAGGGCTCTCTAGCATCATGTTATCTGTGAAGATCTGTGCTTTTAACAAGTCTGTATTTATAACGTATGGAGAAGTAAATGTAGTGAAATCAAGGTTATTTCTGATTTTTAATAAATTAAATTTCTGCCTAAACAGGGCAAATTGCTCTGGGATGGAATTACCTGAATAAATTCCTATCAGGTGAAGTGGGCTGGCAGTCCAGTTATAACTTCCAGCAGAAGTGGATTGGATTGGGATCTCATACTATCAAATGTCAAATGCAGCTGGAAATGAAAAAGGCATGGGAAGGGTTGCACCTTCCATGCCACCCAGTTGCCTCTGGCCTCAGCTTGAGATGGGTATCAGCAAGGCTACAAGACAATGCTATTTATCAAGGAATGGGGTTTTTCCAGGCAGGGGAAAGTTTCCAACTTAGTGCTTTTGAAGAACTTTAAAATTTTACCTGGAATCCCTAAGTCATGCTATTTATTGCAACAAATTTGTATCTATTATGTCTTCTATATGTTAACACCTTTGTACATTTGAAGTTGATAGAGGAGAGCTGTATGAAGTTTTAATGTTGACAGTTATGAGCAAAGGTCTGGATTTGTCTCCTTTTTTCATTAAAGCCTTGTATACAGCTGCAGAAAAATCAACAGTTCTTAACAAAATGCTTATTGAGGTTTCAGTCTTCTGGCAAGAAGAAACTTAAACATACTTCAACTTTTCTGTAATACATGAATGTGTTGCTAATCTTGCCCCCTCTGTCAGTGTATTTCTGTGCAAAATGGGTAATTCATCCTTTGTTTAGTTTTGCTAACAAATATACGCAGTCTTTGAAAAGTCAGATATTTGTGCTTCCGACTTGACATTGCTTTCCCCAATTTTTACAGTGAAAACGTGTCACTCATTTATTTGTGCAACAAAGTTGTATCTTTTGAAGTTCTTACTAAATGCAGTTGACTTTAAAATGTTGGTAGTGAGTATTGCTCTAGTAGGTGTCTGTCAATCCTCCCCTATCAGTCTCAATGCTTTTTTTGGCAAACTAAGGAGCTGCAAATGCAGAAATAAGAGTACGCCTGTAAACAGCATAAATTTGATCATGCTTTGTGTTTATGGAAGTTTCTTTAAAGGTGGGTGACAATACATTGCCCATGTTCTTTGGTAGGAGTAAAGAATATTTTAAAGTTATAAAAATCCATTTATTGTTTTAAGGAACTAGGTTGTTGCGGGGGTTTTTTCCACTTGTGTCTCTGGGGAAAGTGTTCAGGTAAGCGCAATACATAAAGCATAAGATACCCAAACTCTTATTGACATTATAAAAAGGATGGAAAATATATGATGTTCTTCTTCACATAAACAGCTCCTGTTTTTCAGGGGATATTGTGATCCGTGGGCTAGAAGACAGGAATCCTCAGTAAGCCATGCATATGCTTGTTAATGATAAGCAATGCCAGAGAAGGTGCTATTGTGAAATGGGATACCATTTGTCTAATTTAAGACAACAGTAAACTGACTTAAAAAAACACAGTGGGGGAAGGCTAGACTGTTTAATTTATTGGCGAGATATTTTTCTGAATTATGCTGGTTAATTTTATTATTTTATTAAGAGGAGCCGGGACACTGCAAAAGCTCTATTTCCAGCGTTTAGTTTGTCCCTGGCAGAGTTCAGTGCTGAATTGATAGTGTATTCTTTTGAGGAGACCTACAACTGCGACCTGCAGTGCTGTCTCTCAGCCTTTGTACTCCAGCTATACTTTCTGTAGAGTATGGAAACATACCCCCTTCCCACACGTGTGCCCTGCCCCTGCTCTCCTTGCTGAGGCGTTGGGCTTTTACTGAGCTGGCTGGAAGTGGCCATGACCAGCAGAGAATGGTTCTGGTGGCCCATGTGCCGATCCCAGCAGCCTCCCACTCTCCAAATGCTGCTGGCTATGCCCAATATAGGAGCTTTATAGGTAGGGAGCCCTTCTGTTCTCTCTCTGCAAGAGGCTCTATGGTCTGCTTGGGCTGAATACAAGCCTAGTGGTAACATTTATTTAAAATTGTCCAATATTCAGAGGTTTGTCCATCATGAACTGTCAGGGGCTAAAATTTTTCTGGCTGATGCCACCCTGAGTTGAACCTCTGATAGATTCAGGGCCAGCCCAGGCTAGCAGGGGGCTGTCATCCTGGCAGAGCATGGCACTTCCGTCACTGATTTGGGAAGCAGCTGGTGGAGGAATGCAGGAACATGGCTGTTTTGGAGGAGTGTGGTGGGAAAGCTGCCTGCGGCCATCTGAAATGAAAACATGCCTGAAAACATGGCTGCAGCAGAATCCCGGGACCATCTGGATGTACTGCATCCTTAGGCTTCCTCCTTTTGTAGCTAAATTCTTCAAATGTTTTGTTTGCTCCAGGCATTCAATATTGTTCTGTAGATATGGAGCACCAGTGAAGTTATATGTGGTAGTTTGTCAAATTAAAACCAACTGCTCTGTGCACACATTAATGCAATTGATTTTTAAGAATTACTTGTGGTGGTTAACCTTGGCTATGCCTGACTGAATACCATTTCAGGCCATTATACTTGTATTTCCTTGAACATTTGTAGGTTGTAATGAGCTTGAGGCACTAGGGTTTCGTATGGCTGGGAAAGTTACTAATGGCATAACCTGGAGCCTGTAGCTTTTTTACTCTTTTATAGGACAGAGATGGAATAGAATCCTGTCCTTTAAAGATTTAGCTTTTTTGAGGTAAACCTCTTAACATTTTTTTTTTCCCCAGTGATGATCAAGAGAGTAGATGTGCTTCATCCAGTGTGAATGGATTTTTTTTCACCGAGGTTTTTGCAATGACTGCAGAGGCTGATTCTGTGCTTAGCAGATAAACAAGGAGGCAGGGCAGCTGGAGGATGCCGAATAAGCTGTGTGCACCAGCACTAACTAAAAATCACCAGAGGTGAAAAATGAAAGGCCTAGAGGCCAAGCACTGCAACTGAGGTTTGGAAACTCTAAGGTATTGCAAAAGTTGGTGTGTTTCAATAAACTACTAATGTTTTCCCTGATGGGAGGCAGGAGGAAGGTGGCATTGGTGCCTTTGGGCTGTGACTGGTTTGTAAAACATGGGAATGTTTGGTTCATACAAGTTCTGCAAAGATGGAAAAAGTGAATGCTTAGCATAGAATCAGCTTCATTAGGTTTTCTTTTTGGTTTTGAGGTTTTCTGGTTTTGACTTTGTTGGAGTTTTTTATATAAGACGTAGCTGTTCCTGCTGAAAACCTGTTTGTTCTGTTTCAAATGGAAACAGGAGGAGGAAGCTGGAGGAGGAAGAGAACAGCAGGAACTGAAAGCAAATTGGTAAATCCAGCCTGCTGTTGTGACATGTGTTTATGGTGTGTGAGTTGGACCTACAGAGCCTGATTAGCACATTCCCAGCAGATAGAGCTGTTTGCACAATAGGAGGAATGGCAGAACTAAAGTTAGCTCGCTGTGTATACAGCATGTCGAAAAAACGTGAGCAGGGGGCAATCATAAAGCTGTTTTTAATGAATCTGGTAGTGGTCACTCTTGCAGGGAGATCAAAAGCAGAAGCTAAGGGCTGTTGCAGTATTAAGGCTTTTCAAGAAGCATCAAACTGAACTCTGATTCAACAGGAAGAAAAACATCAATTACATACCATCCTTTTTCTGATGTTCTGTATTTCATCTGCTGGTTAGAAACAACCCACTACAAATAGGATAAGAACTATTAAAGCTGGAAATAGGGTTTCTAATTACTGGAGGAGTTGAGGTTATTGAATATCTTTTCTTTAAGGACAGAACTGTTATGAAGTGAAGAGTTGATGAAAAAAAGGATTTGGGTTTATTTTTCGTGGTAGAAGTTGGAAGAAAAGCCCTGGAGAATCCTCTTCTAGCATTTTCCCCCTTTTGGATGTAACAAGTTTGAGGAGTTTCAGCAGCTGAAGAATAGAAGGGTTGTCTGAAAATCAACCCACATGCATGAGTCAGGAACACCAGGCTGCGGATGGTCTTGCTTGTTACTGAGCACATGGTATGCGGAGAACACCAAGCTCTGTAAATTAAGTAATGATTGATCTGAGCTGTTTGTTAATTTCTTCATAGTATTGTCATTCCTTCTACCAGTGTCCTGAACACAATTAAGTGTGCGCATATCCTATTTTAGGACCTGCTTTGAGACAACTAATCAGAGCAAATGGCTAGAACTTTTTTTTTTTTAAGAAAAGTATTGCAAGTCCTTTTAAAAGCGTGTCTGTAACAATAAGAAACCCTACTTCTGTTCCTTGAGGCAGTAAGCATTGATTAAAGTGAACTAGTATGATCCCTTGGTGCAGGCACTAAGGTGTAGTGTTCCTGAAGGTTATAGTGTAACGCATAGTATTATGCATAAATGGCAACCAGAGAAGCTGTACAGTAGCTTTTTTAAGAGGGAAGACTACATTGTTTCTGTAATAAATGGTAACACCAGCAGTGACAAATTTTACTTGTGGGAAAATGCTAGGAAAATTGATGACTAACTAGAAGAAATTCATGTGACAGTTGTTGTCCAGGTTTATCTGGCAGCTTGATCTGGAGTGTATCATGTTATGATGAGTGACTGGGAATTGAGTAAAATTTTCCTCCATAATGAGAATGTGATTTAGGCGCATTTGATTTGACAGAGATGGAACTGTGTGAATCACAGCAGGTACAAGGGCTGTAGAAGAAGTATTGCTGAACAGCCCAAAGCAGGCTCCATGTCATATTGTAAAAGCTGGGACTATGACCCACACCTTGGACAATCATTATACTTTAGCAACCCATGGATGTGCTGTGTTGCAGAATTAAGTACTTTATTTGGTGCACTACAAAATCCAATGTACTGCATCAAGAACCTTCTCTGTTACATTTTCTGTTTTCTAAGAAGTTTCAATTTATTTTGAGGCACAGGCTCTATTTATCGGATTATTCAAATAGGAGAGTCATTCTGTGCTCACCATAGAGCTTTCATCATGGTATTCCAGTGATAGAAGAGATTGCATCCTTTTTCAGAGGCACCTTTGGCAGTTTATAATAAGCCAAGACCTATTTTTATGAAATGTGAAAATGACAGCATTTCTCAGTTATGAATGAATATGATTTCAGTAGGAAAAACTCTGTATGTCTTTGTAGAGGAAGATGAAGTATTGTTGTTCTGTTAGAGCTCTTTGAAGGAGCAGATTGATAACAGTGATCTTCTTGATGGGGTGTTTGTATTTCCAAAAACTCGAAAAAAAAACTTTTCACTGAAGGCTCCTAAAGTAACCAAACCACTACAGAATTAGCATTTGTAGGTGAATGGTATTTAGACATCAGTTGTAAATAAACAGGTTAAAACCCCAGGCAGTTACAGGTATTACAGACCAGATTTCATTACGAGTAGCGTAACTAAGAGTTGCAGCATTCACGATGTTCGTAACTAACCTGGAAGAAGTACTGAATTAGGGAGGAAAGAATCTGAGTTATTCCAGAGTGTTGAAATGACACCAATGTGTGGGTAAAGAGTTGCATAAAATATCATGAATGAAAAATACAGTGCCAGATGAAACTCAGTGCTGATAGACACAAAAATATGTTGAGGGAAAACCAGTCCTAACTATCTGTACATGTTAATGGGTTTAAAATTTGCTATTATTGCTTATGAAAGAGATTTTTTTTTAATAATTTTGGGTAGTTTTAAAATACCAGCTTAATGGTTTGGTAGCATGCAAAAGAATAAGAGAAGGTTAGAAATTACTTGTGAAAAGACCAGAGAATGCAATATGCCACTTTTGGAATGCGTAACTTGAAGGGAACCGACGAGTGCACAGAATTCATCTCAAGGGTGTGTTAGAGCTGCGCAAGGTGTGAGCAGGGGAGCTCAGGAGTGTTAAACATTTGACATGGAGGAGAGGGGAAATGCCAAGGTCCGTTTGCTTTACAGAAGGGACAGATGAGGAGGGCATGGCAGATGTCCTTAAAACTCTGGGTTGTTGAGAGGGAGTAAATGAGAACATAAATATGAAATCTCTATGAGAACAGAGAGTATTCACTGATGTTTCAGTCTTCCGGACGCTGAAAGACAGTGCAGTAGCAGGGTGGCGCCCCAGTATGGGAATGCCGTACAGTCCCAGACTGTGGGTCCTCTTACCAACCGATCAGAGCGAACGTCTTTGGGTAAAAGCTCAAGCAGCTGGGAGTGCACCTCTAGCAGTCTGTTAAGTGTGCTGTATTTCACTGTTACCTTTCTGAGTTGTCTCTGCCACCTTCTCTTTATCAGCTGGTAAAGTTGTTGCTTTTATCGCTGTCACTGTGAGCTCAGGAGTATGAACACATTCCTGTAGTGCAAAAGAACAACAGGTTCTCTTCGGCTTTAAATACTACTGTAGTAGTCATTAATGATGGTCAGTTGTTTAGTGACCTAGTTCATAAAAACTCTGGATTTTTTTCCTAGACTTTTCTCTATAGATCTCTTAGCTTAAATCTATGGGTGCTTTATTATTTCACATAAATATTAAAAATGCATTGGGCTACCTTTTTATTTAGTCTTATTTGGTATTATATGATGATCACAATCTCAAATACTGTATCCTTAAGTACATGCCCAAAGCTAAATTTATATTGAATAATGAATCATACACTGGGTTCTGCAGAGCAATAACATTTATGCTCAAAATCAAGCACTCATGTGACATCTCTCAAATACTTTGAGCAGCAAAGGAGAGCACCATCCTTTAACTTCTGCTTGTAAGATTCATTACTTTTTTTATGCCTCAATCAGTCTAATTAAATTATTTTGCCATTGTGTCACCAGATGAAGGCAATGAATAGTGCCAGTAGTGTTGCTAATGCATTACCTAAGGAGAAATGGGTGCAAAGATATGTTTTTCATGTGTAATTGATACTAACAAGACTGTCAACCTTCTTTTGTTTAGGGTTATGTTTAAGAGCAGGAGGAGGAAGAGGAAGGTTTCTTCATCAATAGTCTTATGTCCCTGATGGCCTAAGGCAAGGAGCAGTGACTGCTGTGAGCCCCTGTGCTCTGCTTGCAGTCTGCCTCCAAGCCGCTTTGGGCTGTGTTTAGCTGCTGCTTGGGACTGCTCAGCATGTGATCCTGTGAACACTCCTGGAGGCTGGGTTCTCCATTGCCTAGTGCTTTGTTAAAGTTAATTCCCCCCTGCCCTGGCTACAGTTAATTAAAAATGCCACCATTTAAAGACAGTAATATGCTAGATCCTCTTGGCTGGTGATATCTTTCACGCTTTAGAAATCACTGGGTTAAAATTAAACCCACTGAATTCCATGGCATTGTTTCTGTCCTTACTACAGGATTAATATTTGGATTTCTGCTTCAGTTTGAAATTAGCACTTTCTTAAGACACTTTAATACTTGCTTACAGTTAAGCGTTTCTGTCAACAGTTCCAGTAAATCCATTAATCATTTCCAAAGTACAAGAGAGTAATGCAGCTAAACTGAACTCTCCATCGTCTGCACAGATTCAGCTTCCTCAGGGTTTTTGTAACTGTTGACATTGAAGGAAGGTAAAAGTGACTGGAGAGCTGCACTCTGGGAACACCTCATTGCTCCTCTCGGAAAGTGGCTGTCTTGTCTGAGGTAAATGATGTCATAACAAGAGAAAAAGTGGGCTCGTGTTATAGCAACATAGCTTGTGTGTTCAAATATATTCTTGACAGTGTTATTGCCTAGTAATTTTACATTTCCCATACTTCTGCCTCATACTTATCTCTACGGTGCATATTTGATGTTGGGAAGAATCAGATGTATCAGACTAACAGGTAAGCAGAAACAGTACGTGGTATTTCTCTTCTGCCAGCCCCTCCATAAAACCAGAAGTGGTCCTGGAAAAGTAATTCTCTCAGAAGATGAGACCAGCCTTTGAGAGGGAGACCATGACACAGGTGAAATGAGGGCAAGCTCATCCAGCTGCAGAGACAGGGCCAGGATTTGGGTCCATAGTTTGTAATGATGTACATAAATAATAACGAACAAATAATGTGGAAGTAGTTTAGCTATAGACCGAATAAACCAAGGAGGGTGGCTCTTTCCAGCCTGTGTTTAAATGAACATTCTTAGACTCAGTAAAATCCTCTACAAGAAGAGTATTAAAGTAAATTATTCACATCTTTATGTCAGTTATTTATCTGAATATAGACACTATCAATCCTCAGAGATAACTGTTGGACTGAGAGCAGGGGAGGAGGAAAGGAAGAGAGAGGTGGCTTCCTTTTTCCTTAGCCTGTACCTGCTAGTGTGACCAAGTCATGGGTGCCGTGTAGAGATGATCTGGGACCATTTCAGGTCACTCTTGCTTGCAGCAGTGCCAGAAGGGTAACAGTTCAGCCCCCTCTTCCGACCACGTTGCCATTACATGTAGTTGGTACCAGAACCGCTTGTAGATGATAGCCAGTAGACTTGTGGATTTCTTTTTATCTGGAGTTTTAAAGTCTTCCATGTTGGGGCTGTTCAGTAAGTGCCCGTGTCAGTTTGAGTTTTCCCTGCTATTTGAAATACTAGGTCAAGCTGTGTGCAGTAAAATAGGTAAACATGGAGAACCATGAAAAAACCCTTACGAACCCTTAGAGTACTTAAACTTATGAAAGATTTAATTTATATTATTAATAGCGGCCTCATTTCAGTCCATACCATAAGTACCAAAACTTACTAAATCAGTTTTGTACATGTCCTGCCCCTTCAGGAAGATGCAAGTCTGGTGGCTGCCGTGATTCTTGAGGCTGTTAAAGAGGTACAAAAATGCAGCAGATAAGAATAGTGTTGCGCTGATAGTAATTAGCATGATAGTTGTAGCTGACTGTCACCAAAGTTTGAGGTGGTTTAGATATCTAATAAGTCATTGCATTAGATTTAAACGTAATCACTTAAACTTTCAATATGAAAGGTAAGGCTTAACCATGTTTACCTGAAGTGCTTCTTTCAAGGCTTGTTTCACCGGTGATCTGTCTTTTTATTTGCTTCTGTTTTCAAGCAACACAAGATTTTCTTTTTGAAGTGGGAACAAGGTAAAGGAAAGAGAAAAATAATTTCTACTCCAAGCTCTTGTAGTTGAAATACATCTTTATTTCTTTAGTGAAGCAACTTTATGCAAATAAAAACTACCAGCAATATAGTACCCAAAATAAAACAGCAAGCACTAAGTCAAGTAGGAAAGTTGTAAAACAGTGTTCCATCGCTGAATGTTAAATATTCAAATAAACATTGTAAAAACTTCAGGAAGACTTTATGGGGCCATAGACGCACAGTGTAAAATCATTCAAGTTCTGCTATCAAACCGCAGCAATTGCTCAACATGTTCATATCAGTCCAAGTTGGAAGTGAGTATCTTAAGGGAGGGGAGTACTTAAGCTAGTGCATATGTATAATTCATCTCACCAGCTGCATGTATCCTGCTGCTTTCCCTATTACACCTTTGCATACAGAATCAAGATGATGATTAATTGCACAGAACACTGATGACAAATAAAATGTGTGCAAACATACATCAGTATCTGGATGAAGGAGACAGTTTGTTTCACCTAAGTGTGCTGTTACTGCCCTGGGTGCATGCTGTGTGTGCATTGGTAAGCGCCATAAGGACAGCTAAGGAAGCTCTGTAATCGTACTGTGTGGGCAAAGAATTGCAAGACTGCCTGAAAAAATACAGAAGAAAGGCAGAATAGCAGCAGGGGGGGTAAAAAAAGAAAAAAAAAAGGGGGGGGGGCTTAATATTAATCTAGAGGTTTTTCCCTAGATTAGTTTGTTTTTTTCTTTTTTTTCTGTAGTTGCAATTTATTTAGTGGCAGAAATGCCTTTAGGAAAGACTTCAGTAGAAGCATTGGTTGAATTTGAAATGTTTTAAAGAACTGGCCTTGTTCTCTAATGGCCTAGGATTCTGTGGCTTTGTATTTCTGCTGCTGGAAGTAGACTTGTCCAGTAATGAATAATAGGGAATGACTTGTTATCTGGTGGTCAACATGCCTATGGTGAATGGAACTCCCAAAGCTTACATTGCTCATGCAGAATTTTTTTGAAAACGTATTGACAGACAGAACAACCTTTATGTGTTCAGGTATGTTTTGACCTCCTCACTGGGTAATACTTTATTCTGCAAATAGTCTCACTCAATGGGACTCTTTTACTGGGGGAGGGGGGCGAGAAAACAAAAAGTGGGAGTGGCAGAGCCAGACTGGCAGACTGAAGTAGATGAACAAGATACCAGAAGTGAAAAATACTTGTTAAGTAGTTATCCAGCTCAAATTTGCTAATCAACCACATTGTGTATCAGCTGGAGTAGATGCGGTATTCCCATCTGTATGCTGCTTGTGCATGTGCCCTGTTTCTGTCTGTCAGATGTCTGCTCTTCTCACCCTATGTGGGAGATGACTAGGAGAGACCATCTATGGGCTGACTTGTAACACCTTTGGTTTTTTACCACAAAAGCAGATAGTGTAAATAGATAGCCTGAGCTTACTGAATAAGGTTACTATGTGGATGTGGATTTTAGAAGAAAGATATTGTGGAAGCTTGAATATAGGCTGAGACACTAAACTCTCCAAGACTTCAGGAATTTTTGGTTAAACATCAGCTCGAGGTAGAAAATGTGCCAGAGAGAAATCGCACAGGTGTGATTCAACAAAAGTTATTGTACTAACAGTTATTTAATGGGCTATTTCTATAATGAAGCAGTAGTTCTTTTAAGAGTTTGGTTTAGCTTTAAATAAACTGAAAAGAGGAAGGACAGAAATTCTTAAATGTAATCAATATTTTATTTTAAGAAACAAAATCACACCTTGTATTTGTCATGAAGGACCTGCACTACAAGCTGAAACCTAATTTGTCCTCTGTTTTTTTGGTTTTGGCTCACACAAAGCTTTCTGTTGACAGACAATAAATGATCTTGTGGAAAAGACGTGCGCTTGGGACTTGCAAGATCTGTGCTTAGTTCTTAGCTCAGTGCCAGTATTCCTTGAAATCACTTAATCTGGATGTGTTTCCCATCTGTTCTGCTTTTCTAGGTGGCAAACTTTTGTGACCATGTTTGCATACAGACGAATACAGGGGATCCCAAGTGTTACTCAGAGCCTCTTCTTGCTGTTGAAAAGCCTATGCCAGTGAAATAAATTCTAGTTTATGTCTTTTAAGTGATTGGATCTTAATTACATGCAAAAGTGTATCCTCCATTTGTAAGGAATGGTGGGGAACACTTACAAATGTGTTCCTCCTGTACAAAAAAACAGATTAAATAAGCATGAGGGGAAGGATTTAAGGGTAGCAAGCTGTATCAGAGTTCACAGAGGACTTCTTGAAGGAGGGAGCAGAGCAGAACTACTTTGGATCACCCACTCCAGCTGTTTATGTCCTTGTGACTTTGCAGTTTAATTTTCCAGCCATGATGGCCTGGTCAGACATGCTCAGGTCTCTTCCTGAGTACAGGATGCTGCAGTGTAGTGTTGGAGAAGGCTGAGCTGGGATGAAGTGGTTAGTTATGTACTAAAAGCAATCATTCCTAGTAATAAGGAGTCCCAAAGAGTTTATGCTGGCAATTAAAAACACTGTAGCTATGCTTTCCTGGGTTCATTAGAGAAGATATATTTTTGCTTGATGTAAATTGATAAAGCTCTAGTTAGATATCTAACAAGTCATTGCATTAGATTTAAACATAATTAACTTTTAATATGAAAGGTAGAGCTCAACCATGTTTATCTGTTACCCTCTCAGATAAGCTGAATAGTCAAACTTCAGAATCTCAAGTATCATTGAAATAAAACCACAGACTGTTGCTTTATTTGCTAGGGGTAAATTAGAAATAATCCCAGAAATTTGTCTTGATGTCCTGCCATATTGCTAGATTGTCCCCTCCCCAGTCCCTGCCTTTTGTAAGCAGCCTTTGGTTCTAGAGTTGTGCTCTACCGTACAGAAGTATAGCTAACGTAGCTAACCTTTAATGTCATGTAGTATGTTAACTGCTGGCTTTAAATGAAGTTTTTCCTGTAACAGATATCCTGTGCTGCACAACTTTACTTATATCCAGTTTATTTGAAAACAGATGGTATTTTAAATTTACTAAATAGATACTAGAGCTGTGTGGTATGCATACTTTTTGGCAAGCTGCCTTTCTGATCTGTCTTAAAAAGCTGTTTAAAATATATATATTTATGAGTTTGTGTGCCTTGCATCCCCTCACGCCTGCAGAGGTGTGGTTTTCATTTTTGTCAGGTAATGGAGAATAATGGCTACTAAAATTGCTGGCCGTACTTCACATAAAGGTACTATTAGAAATCCAGGCAAATATTTGCAGACTACTTATATAAGGAAGAGCAGCTTCCATCTGACTTTAAATAGTTTCAGAAGTTCTTGGTAGTAGAGACACCTTCCCCATGTGTGCTGCTCCTTGTTTCCTTTAGCCTAGTTACAGGGAATAGCAATTTAATGCTAAAATAAGTAAAGCCTCTGAGTTCAGTTGTGTCCATTGCTTTCAGACTTTTTACAAAACCCTGTGTGTAGCTTTAGACTGCAGTTCCCAAATATGATTTGTAATTTGTCAGAATAGGATTTTTAGGTGCCATTATGGAGAGATTCACTACAGCCTGGACAGTAGCAGAGAGTGAATGTTGTTATGGGATGTGAACGGGACAGAGAGGCCAGCACTGAGCATTTCATAATATTCTTCCTTATCACGGATCACTTCTGTTCATCAGAAGTGATGGAAATTGGGTGAAATACTCAAGGATTCTAATTTTTTATCTCAACTATAAGATGAGTCAAAATGTGCTCTTCAATATAACCATGAAATTCTTTGATTTGAGCTAAAAGATAAAGGCAAAACTTTGTCTGCAGCTGTTTAAGAACGGAAAAGAAATGGTCACAGGGATAAATCAATAGCTTTTCTTCACTACCAAGCAACACAAATGATGTCATGAAAAGCAGTTTTGGTAAACAACATTTATCTCTGTTTCTCTATTATCTGTGGTTAATGACAATTATTCATGCCAATTAAATATTCATTAAATGATTTGAAAATGCACTTGTTATTTTAAGTACACTGACATCTATTAAAATTATATATTTTTAATGAATTTTTTTAAAGTGAAAGGAGCAATGCTCTGAATATACTTCAAAGAGATGACAGACCACTTACAATAAACTTTCTTGATACATTTTTCATCCCAGGATCTCACAGTTAATATACTAAACCTCATAGCTAATATGCCTACCCTCCAAGCTTTGAAAATGATTCATTTTGAAATACAGGGAGCTCTCTGTGAATGTGGTATTAAAAAGGGAATGGATTATTTTTTTTCAAAACTTCTCAGCCTCTGTGTGGGGAATACAGTCTAGTGAGTACCAGGTGCTTTGAAAATACTGGCCCACTGCATACTGAGTCAGTTAAATATATTTACGTTCACATTTTACTATTTGCTGTCATATTAAAATATTAACAAGCATACTCTGTGTAGGTGGAACCAAGTGCTGGCTGCTCTTCAGTACACTCCTTCTGAATTGCTATTTGTGAATATATCTGTGGATATATTTGATTGTACCAAGTGCAGTGTGATGGATACCCAAGTCCTGATGGATGCCTGTGGATATCAACGTGATTTGCATATCTTAGGTCTTCCCTAAGTCTCGACTAGTTGCGATGACATTGACTCATCAGTGCAAATACCTCTAAGGGGGACACTTTATTAATAAAAGCGCATTTTGTGTTAGTGCTTTGTACACGTGGGATTATGTCACCATAGCATCCTTAGCATCACTGCAATACTACCAGTCAAAAAAAGGAAACAGGTAAAATGGAATAAAGGGAAGGTGGAAGATGAGACTGGAAGACAGCATCTGGTATATAATGGGCACTTCCTGTAACTCCCCAAGTAACTAAGGCATCAGTCTCTGTCCTGGTCTTAGTATTAAAGGTGACCATAGTTGAAGTAGAAACTTAGGTCTTCTGCTAAAAAAGGTAAAGAAAATAGTTGTTGTTTGTGTATACTATGCCAGAGTCCAAAAGCCTGTAGAGGTTGCTAGCGTGGGATTGCCAAGGAAGGAGTTGGGTTGTGGAGGACAAGGAGTGCTGCTGACAGAAGCCATCATTGCAACTTCTACCCTCTTCCTGCACCTCCATCCCCGTCACGAGAAGAAGCTGTGACCCCAGGCCTCCTCCTCCTGCTGCTCTGTACCTCCCAGCTGCTTGTCCTGCTGCAGGAACAACTTGTCTCCTGCCAGGCCTTGGCCCCTCATTTCAGAAGTGGCAAGACTTGGTTTTGCCTGCTATGAAGGAAACATTTACCAACCAACATGATAAGATTTACTTAATTATTTTTAGTCTTGGTGTTTCGCATGGATAACATCACAGTGTGCAGAACAATATTAATGCTGGTCCATGTTTTCTCTCAACCTACTTTCATTTCTTTTCCAGCAGCAAGGGGCTGCACTCATTGAGCCCAGCGGTAGCTTTCTCCAAAACTCACAAGATCAGATTTGTATAGGGTACAAATATTTGTATATGGTACGAATATGGTATACAGTGCTTCATTCTATGCAGACAGATTCTATTGCAGCTCATTGCTGTGATCAGCGATTCTGGTTTGTAATCGGTGGAAAGAACAGCTCCATCTTACACCCAAATACAGTGGACCTGATGGGCTCTGCCTTGGCCTCTCTGCCCAGTCCCCCAGTAGAAAATGAGATGGAAGCTGCAGTAAGCGAGGAGCTCTGAGATTTTGTTGCATTTTAGAACTGGCACAGGTATCAGGTGGTTGCCTGAAGGTAGTGAAGTTTGGTGGCTTTTGTGGTTGAATGTCATGAAATGAATTTGATAATGGAATTGATTATGGGCCAATGGAATTGATTCAAACCTCCGTTAGCCCTAGGTTTGTGACTGCATTGCTCAGTGTGAGTTACACATAGCATCTGGGTGTGTATTCTGATGGGTAATTAAATGGGAGTGAGAGAATTTACAAAAAAACCCCAACTACTAAGTAACCTTAAAAAAAAATAATAACTGCAATGACCTCAGTAGGCATTTATTTGTAATTAATGAAATGACAATTAATGGGCTAAAGAAGAAAATAATTTAAGATTATTAAATTGGTGCCTTATATGTTATGGTTAGACCAGTAGAAATGTGATGTCTGCTCTTCCGTTGCCTTGACACTGTGGTTGGAGTGGCAAGTTTGTGAGCGATGTGTAGGGGTTACACAGCCTTAGTAGCAGCACTTCAGGCGCACTTTGTACAGGTGAGGGTTGCTTGACAAACCTCAGGGACGTGCAGAGCATGTGCTTAAAAGGTATGCTTGGCTTTCCTTTAAATGCTTGGGTAACTCCCAGTGCTGCTAGTAGGAAACAACTCTGTTATGGCAACAGCAGAGGCCACATGAACTCTTCATTTGGAGTTCAGCTCGGGTAAATTACTTCTGTTCCTTCCAGCCTGTCTCCTGGATGGGAGAGGGCCAGTGCAATGCCAGGGTTCTACCCAGAGAGAAACATCAGGAAAGCATGGGGAAAATAAAACCCCAAAATTGTTAGTTCTGTAGCAAAGGTGCCCAGCTTAGCTGAGCCTCTGTAGGTTCATTTGCATACCAAAGAATGTTTAAAAATAATTGTTCTAAACGTTGACTAGCATTTAGAAGTAAAATATTGTAGTTTAAATTATAGTTTGGGAAGCTAGGCGAAATCAATTTTAAATCTCTGGCATCTCAAAGATTAATACCTTCTAGGATATTATTTTTTTTCTGTCTTGAGTATTATTTTAGAAGCTAAATTAAAATGAGCCAACAGCTCTCAGGTTTTAAAGTTGTTTAGACCAAATTTTGACTAGTAAAAATGTTTGAAATTTTGTAGGTACACAATTAAGCAAATGAAATGTTTGTGCACCCCTAGAAAGGCTTAAGTAAGGTAACTTCAAATACTCAGCATCATGGAAAGGTCACACTATTTTTCCCTATATAAAATTGAACAAAGAGCAGTAGAGCTGTGTTAATTTTTACATCCACAAGAAGTAGCATAGAGCTTCACATCAAGGTGTCTCCTGTCAAGTCGCAGTCATTTCCCAGAATGCCTTCATAAGTACAGAATTTTCTATCACAAAATAGAAAATTACTCCTAATTTCATAGCAGAGGTTATTTGAGGCTTTCTATATAAAGGCAACTTAAAAATTTAGGGAAGACAGGTGTACATTGTGTGTTCCCTTTGCACACCTGAAAGGGCTGTGCTCCAGAATTCCTGATGGGGAACACAGCTGTGTGTCTGTCAGTTACATACAGCTGCAGTGCTGTCATGACTCACTTGTCTTTATAAGAAATTCAGAGTTTAGATTAATTTTCAGGGATGTTTTTAAGTGTGCCCAGGATTCAGAAGGACCTATTTGATGTGGCTAGTGAAAAAAATTACCCAGTGAAGTAATTTCCCTGAAGACCATCTTGTTTCAGCTGTCAGTCTTTCCTCCCTTTATAGCTGTTCATTTATCATTTGCCAAGATGTGTGATAGTGATTTTTTTTCTTAAGCAACATTAAAAAAAAAAAAACAAACCAAAACAAAACCTCAAAACCACAAATCAAAATCACACAAAAAACTCTTTGGTGAAAGTTTCTGTCAAAGCACTTCCAAATAATTTATTTCACATTGTTAGCATTTGTACTCATTATTCTATATATCCTTAGATCTTCTAAAATTAAGACTTGAGTTCTGAGTTCAAGAAAAGAAAATAATTTATCAAAACTATGCAAAATTATGAAAGGTATTTTATTCTTATAAAATATTATGATCTATGTTGAGCCATTTACCCACATCAAACTCTGTATTTTCAAGTGGACTTAATCATTCAGCACATTGGATTGTCATGAGGAGTTAGTAGACAGGCAGTTGTTTTCCACATGATTATTTTTAAGTAGAGGTGCCACAGCTGTGTAGAGGCTATTAGTAAGGTTTCTTTTCTCTAAGATAGCTCTGCTTATCATCCTTGGTTAATTTTCCAAGTCTGTCTGTCTACCTAGTCTTTGGAAAGGTGTTTTTTTCAGAGTATTGCCACTAACAGGCCTGTGCTGAATCAGATGATTCTTTAGTGGTTAATATAAAGAACTCTCTGATCAATGGGAAGTCTCTTAACCTCTGCTTCCTGGGCAGAATATCTTGAAGATCCTTTGATGGTCTGGAGACTTTTAAAAAAAAAATATTATCAGGATGTTATATATTAGAGCAACAGAACAGGAAATTAAATCAATTAAATAATAATGCAAAATACACAGAAAAAACCTACTTTAGCATAAAAATATGCAGACAAAGCACTATGTAAAAAAGATAGTCACCCAATTAAGACAGTGTGTACAGAATTATCTCACTGTGACGTTAAGCTGGACGAAGGGCTGTGATGGGAGGCAAGCTGTCAGATAGCGTCCCTGACAGCTCTGCAACACTGAGGTCCAGGTGATGAAAACCTAGTGACTATGGACACCTGCTTTACAGCTCTGTCCAGTGTTGTTTTTGAAAATCCGTCAGTCTTGGATGGGATTCCTGTCATCATCTCTGTGGTTGTGCTTAGCTCTGTTCTCTGTATTCAATTACCCACAAATGCTTGTATGGATTTAACTTACACTGTGGGTATGATGATCCCAGTTTGCACAAAAATCTCACAGGTTTAACAGGATTTTTTTAGAATTTTTTGTTTAGTTTGGACTTTTCAGCATGAAATGGTAAGGAATACTGCCAAATGCATCCAATTCATGTACCCGGTTATTCTCTGGTAGTTGTCAACTTTTCAGCTGACTGATCAAGATAGACTCTTGAAATATTTCAGGTAGTAAAACTGTTTCCCATTGGAATAACTGTGCTCTTTACGCATTAGGACAATATTGGGCCTTGGGGTTTGGCCAGACAAAAACCTTTCCTCCTGTTAATTGACTGCCAATTAGCCTGAGAGCAAACTAGCATTTATATAAACGTCCATCAAGATACTTCAATTGTATAAGTACAATTTGAAAGTGCTAGCAAGGGCTCAAGCTTACAGTCTGGCTTCTGTTTGGCCCCTGAGGTATTGCAGTGTTTTCAGAGCTGCAGTCTCTTGAAAGGCTTTGGTTACCGGCTTTTCTCCAATTTCTCAGCATCTAAAACCCTTCCTGCAGTTTTTATGCCTGTTGTGAGTGCATTGGTTGAGAAAAAAGAGGTTGATAAAGTAATACAGCTCCCATGTGTAGATGTAGTTACACACACATGTGTAACTAGATATATGCTGGCAGTTAGGATAGCTTCATTATCGCTGTTCCTATACTATATGCAGTATGATATGAAAAATGTTTAGTCAAAAAGAAATGTAGAGGCAGCACTTCACATTGTGAAACTGTTCTACCATTAACTGAAATCTTAAAAGCCAGCTTGGGTGTCTCTGGAGTGCAGAAGGCGTGTACGCTATACATGTACTGGTAAGTAGACATAACCACAGAGTATTTTAAATGTACTCTTTCTATCAAAAATCTGCTCGTGATAGCACCCTTATTAATGAAAAGCATTCGTATTGCTTTGTTCTGTTCATAAGTGGTGACGAAATAGAGGATCTGAAACATGTCTTGCATATTTGCTTTCCTCCAGTGCTACCCACAGAAGGGATACTGGGCTGTTCGCATCCAATTTTACAGACCGTGGCCAGAAGTGAGTCTTGAAAGATAAAAGCTATTCAGGTTTCAGATTCAGAGTGTAACGTGCGTTGACCTGCCTGCTAGCAGCATCTGTATTGCTTAAGTGTTTTATTAAAACTGCATTCAGTTTAGAGATCATAAAGTTAACTACATCTTGTATGGAAGACTATGGATGAGAACCATACAGGCCCGGCCAGCGCGGGGTTATGGCAGGCAGGGCCTGCCTGGCTGCCCTGATCTCCTTGTGGGACAAGGTGACCCCCCTGACGGGTGAGGGACAGGCTGCGGGTGGTGGCTGCCCGGGCTGGAGCGAAGCCTTTGGCACCGTCCCCACAGCATCTCCTGCAGCCACCGGCTGCTCCCGGCCAGGCCGGGGGGGCTCTGCGCGGGGTCAGGAGCTGGGGGGGCGGCCGGGCCAGGGAGCGGTGGGGAATGGAGTCACATCCCGCTGGCGCCGGGCACACGGGGGTTCCCCAGGGCTCAGCGCCGGGGCCCGTCCTGCTGCGTGTCTGCACCGCCGGGCTGGGCGAGGGGAGCGAGTGCCCCCTCAGTCAGGGCAGGGGGCACCCAGCTGGGGGGGGCTGAGCTGCTGGGGGGCAGGGGGCTCTGCGGGGGGCTGGGCAGGCCGGGCCGAGGGGCCGAGGCCAGCGGGTGAGGGTCGGCAGGGCTCAGCGCCGGGCCCTGCCCGTGGGGCACAGCAGCCCCCGGCAGCGCTACAGGCTGGGGCAGGGGGCTGGGAAGGGCCCGGCGGGACAGGGCCTGGGGGGGCTGGCTGGGCCGGCTGGGCGGGAGCCCCCCGTGTGCCCAGGTGGCCAAGGCGGCCAGCAGCGGCCTGGCTCGTGTCCCAGGCCGTGTGGCCAGCAGGGCCGGGGCAGTGCCCGTCCCCCTGCGCTCGGCACCGGTGCGGCCGCCCCTGACTCCTGGGCTCAGGGTTGGGCCCCTCAGGGCCAGAGGGACATGGAGGGGCTGGAGCGTGTCCGGAGACGGGAACGGGGCTGGGGAAGGGTCCAGAGCACAAGTGCTGTGAGGGGCGGCTGAGGGAGCTGGGGGGGTTCGGCCTGGGGAGGGGGAGGCTCAGGGGGCCCGTATGGCTCCCTATGGCTGCCTGACAGGGGCTGCAGGCGGGGCGGGGGGGGGGGGGGGGGGGGGGGGGGGGGCGGGCGGTCTTTTCCCCTAGATAACTAGCAACAAGAGGAAACAGCCTCAGGTTGTGCCAGGGGAGGTTTAGACTGGATATTAGGAAAAAAAAAAAATCGATTACTGAAAGGAGGGTGGTCAATCATTGAGCTGGCTGCCCAGGGAAGCAGTGGAGTCACCATCCCTGGAGGTATTTAAAAGACATGTAGATGTGGTGCTCAGGGTCATGGTTTAGTGGTGGCCTTGGCAGTCCTGAATTAACAGTGGGATTCAATGGTCTTAAAGGTCTTTTTCGTCCTAAACGATTCTGTGATTCTATGAGG
Organism: Falco cherrug; assembly: GCF_023634085.1. Lineage (NCBI taxonomy): Eukaryota > Metazoa > Chordata > Aves > Falconiformes > Falconidae > Falco > Falco cherrug. Next base: position 8,746,237 of record NC_073707.1, read on the forward strand.
CTTTCATAGTTCTCTTTATTTGAAGCCCTCTGTTTTGGCATACTTCCTGGCCGGCTCCTTAGTTACCGCATGTGGAAGTCTGTCTGCCCGCAAGCATGGCAGTGTCTTTACCTGCAGCTCTTCACTCACTATTACAGGCCTTTGTTATTTTATTAAGGTTAGAGTCAGCAGTTGCTGATTAGTCTTTCTCATATTTGGCATGTCTGGAGTTGCTCTAGGATCTGTTTTACTTGCATGTCTAGCCATGTAGTTATACTTCACTGTATTAATTTTTGCCATTCTTTCCCTTTATACGGAATTAAAATCTGGATATTTTACGGTACTTTATCTGATAGTGGTTTACAAAAAAGGGGTTAACATTTTTACCCCTTTTTGCAAATGAAATACTTAAGGGAAACGGGGACACATAAGGCAGATCTTTGAAGATCACCCAGTAATAAGGAATAAAACAAAGAATTAGTGTCATGCTGCAGTGCCTGAATATTGCTGTCTCCTTGATATTAATGTCCAGAAATAGCTAGATCATTACTGATTTGGAAATACAGTTACTTTAATTTTAATCTTTTCATATCTTTTTCTTTGGAAGTTTGCTCTATGAAATCCAGGAAGTTGACTTTCAGCTCAGTTATTTTTCTACCGTCACTCAATTTCTCCTAGTTAAGCTGTTTTTATGTAATCAGGTTTATGTTTCAATATAAGAATTCCAGAAAAACCATTAGAACTTAAATTCAGGAATCAAATGACGCATTGTTTATCCATTCAAATCAGTGGCAAAACTCTCAGTTACTCCAAAATGCTTTTACAAAAGTGACAGACAAGGTGAAATTCCTAAATATTATCTTTCTTTGAGAAAATTTTTTGATCAATCATTAATCATGACTGTCTTGAGTCAGTGAAGATGGAGGAACATATCAGTGACAGAGGAAAAAAAAAAGTTCAGTAAACTGATCACGGGTTTATTGGGTTTGGGGGATTGGTTTGTTGTTTGGTGTTTTTTTTTAAGAAACACCTCTTTAATTCTGGTTTTGAAGTTATATATTAAAGCACAGCACCATGGCTGTTTTGAGAAGATTGTCTAACTGGAATGAATAGGATAATTCTTGTGAGATAAGCAGCATGAGTTGTATATCCACCTTTACAACTGTCCCTTCTAGATTATTAAGAACAAAAATAGATAATTTTCAGGTCTGTTTTCTAAAGTACGCAAGCATATTCTCAATCAAAAATAGTGTGGATTGGAAAGACGTTTATATATAGACAGACATAGATGCAAATGTCAAATCCTTGTGTAGGTAACATTATACAATCAGCAGTTTCTACAGATGGGAAGGCTACATGCAGCGTTGGCAGTAAGTTAGTAGGCTGGATACATACTTACACAATACAGTTTTTCTTTATTCAACTTCTTGCCAGAAGAGCTTGTGTTGTATTTCCAGAATTACTCAGCTAGAGAATGTAGTTACCCCAAAGAACAGTTCGGCAGTGTCTTTCTAGTAATGGTGCTGTAATAGCTAAAGCTAACACAGCTTTGCTGTAGGTAAGCAGGATGCTTCCATTCTGTCATTGCCCACCTCAGTCGTCATGGTACTTACCTCAGGCATTTGGAGCACAAATTTACTGCCTTCAACTGCCCACATGCATATAGATTTGCTATTAAAATAAAAACAAATTGGAAGGCTTCCCTGAATTTAGTGGTGACAGCCAAGCCTTGTGTTCCGTTTGAGATCAGCACATCATAGTGTTTCGTTCAAGGCTGATGCTGTCCAGAGGACTGTTAGTAGTTCTGTTCGTTTGTTCCTTTAAGTTAGTACACACCATCCCAGTGACGTGTCTGAATTCCAGTGTCACAAAACAATATGAAATGGATAGAAGTCACCGCTACGTGCCGTAAGTGTAGAAACTGATGAGCTGCTGCAAATAGTCGGTCATCTATGCAAAAGTGACCATGAAATGTTGCTTAAAGTGGTCCCATGCTTGGCTGTGTGAGATTTTGCGCTGTCAGGTTGGTGGAGGAACATAAAATCAAAGTTTGTGCATGGTTCTCTCTGTCCCCCAGCTGTAGGATAATGTTCTGGAACACAGATACTGTGTGAATATGGTGCTCACAAAAAGAACTGGGAGTTTCTGTGTTAGCCTGGGTGGGAGGAGGAAGAAGTAAAAAAGCTTCCTAGTCCTTATGATTAAAATAATTTTATTCAGTATATTTTCCTGGAAATCTGCGTGCAAGCTGTGTCTTACTGGCTGTTAAGAATGTTCCACTTTGGAACAGGCAAATTACATGCTCTAGAAAAAGAGTTTGAGTGCCATTTGAAATACCTCAGAGGTATTCCCCCCACCAAGGAGGAGGAGATCTAGGGGCTTTAGGGATTTGTTCCATCTGTAGCAGGGTCTAGCTGAGAATTCTCCTCCCTTGGCTCACCCTTCCAAGACCTGTCATTCAGCCCTGTTCCTGTGTTTTTTCAGCCTGGGAGCGGAAACTAAAATGGAAGGCTTGCTTATAAAGACTGCACTTCCACCAGTATCTTTTGGAAATGCCCCAATATCAGCAAACACTGATCTTATATTTATCCTTTGCTGTGGATACATTTTATCTGCATTTCTTTTTTTTGGCTCTGAGCACTACAGAGCATTTATGGACCAAGTACCTGTACCTCCTTCCCTAGAGTGCTAGAGACAAGTTGCCTGCCTAGCCTCTCCAGCTGCCTAAACTTGAGCCAGATTTGCACTACCATTGGGTTATCTCATGTTTTAAGTACACTAGAGACAGACCTCTCCTGGTCCTTTAGGTCTGGTGTTCCTTTTAAGCTGGTGAACAGTGATGTTTTAGTCCGTGTTCCTAAAAGAAAAATCAGACCTGGAGTGGGGCGTTCAGGGGCTGTTTCCTCTCCCAGCACTATGTTAGAAAGATTCTGGTGTGAAGATTTAGCTGCATACATGGTTCTCCTTCTTTATTTGTTGGTCTGAGAGTTAATACTTTTGGCCACATGCCTAGGAGATGTGGGGCAGCTTATTCAGGGTGAGTTTTCCTCGCGTTCTCCATTAGTGTAAGCTCACAGTGTGTATGTTAGACCCTGTGGTAAAGCTGGACCAGTGAGTTTCTCTATTTCATCTGCTACAGTGAGAACTAACACAGAGTGGAAGCTATTGTAGATGTGTACTTGACCCATCTGACTTCTGACATTGAGGTACCTTCCAACTTTTCAGGGGCTGAACTTCTCTGAAATGTAACCACACAGGTTCCATACCTGTTTTGCCACCCTAAGAATCAGAAACACTTGAATTGGAATTATTAAATATATAAATGCTACACTTTTCAGCTGGATGAAAAACTGCTTGTCCCATGAATTGTCAGGAAATGAACCTCAAATTAGGGTCTCTGGGTCTTGGTGAGTCTAAGATGAGTCTGAGCTAACTGAAAGGTTGTTGTAGCTTGACTTCAATATTGGTGGTTTGCAGCTGGGTAAGAGCCTGAGTGGATCTTGTTCGTATTTGTCTGCAAGTCTGCTCAGGCACAGTGTGGTGGGTAATTGCAGGTATCCTGCCCATTAACTGTAGCTGCTGGGAGCACTGGATTTTTTTAATGCACGTGTGTTGGGGATATATGTCTTGAATGAGCGCTGTGTGGACAGTGCATTACCTAGTCCAAGAAATAAATATTGCTGATTTATTTTATTTGCAAGAATTAATATCCTTGAGAGCACTCAAGAATGTGAGAGGTTAATGTAAACAGGACTCTGAAAAATAAATACTAATTTTGAATGTCGTAAGGCAAGTATTAGAGGTAGTGGGCCTTTCACAAGACACTAGGGTAGATTTTTAGATTTTCTAATATTCCTATATTCAAAATCCAGACCAAATATATTCATTTTATCTTAGACGTTTGCTCTTCTGTGAACACTAATACCACAACTGTGTTGTTCTGTCATCATGCATCATGTATCATTTGGACACAAAACAGCTTCCAGATCCTCTTTCCTGCAAGGAAATTGACCTTCTCATTAGTTGAAAATAACACTATGATAGGTAATCAATATTTAGTTGAAATACCAGCATCTCATTTTAGGCATTACTCATCCTTATTTCTGGAAAGTGTTCAGACTAAAAGCAAAATGTTTAGACTCATCTGTGTATGGCAAATCTGCCCTTATACACACAGATCATGTGTATACAAGTGTTATTTTGAATGTACAAATTGCAGATTTGCATCTCTGAAGCTCGTTGTGTCAGTCTGACCTTCCACTCAAGACCCTGTATCAGAATGTAAAACAGTCCCCCTGGATGCTGACAGGTTTCCTGGCTGACAGGGACCTAGTTAGAATGACAGCTGGGACCTTTAAGAAACAATTTAATGGCGCTTTTTGTTTTGTTTTGTGTTTGTTTTTTTTTATGCTACTGTAGAGACTTGGTAGAAAAATCACTGGTTTTCTCCTTGCACTTTTAAAATAGTGTCAGATAAAAATTGATGCAAGTATTGATTAGCATTTAGAATTGTGAAGTCAATTCGGTTTTGGCATTTTAAAAGAAAATGCACCTTCATCAATCCATTTGCTGTAAAGTTGAAGGAAGAACCAAGCAACTATCTGAAAATGGGGCTTCAGCTTTTAATGGAAGTGTGACCTAATAGGCCCTGGCTCAGGTCAGATCTGCTTGATCTGTAATCACACTACAGGTTTTGTGAATATAAAAGCCTCTTTGTCCCTTATCTGTAATGAGGCTCTGTAAATTGTACATCACCATATATCTGTTTCCAGCCAGATTGGAGACCCTTCCTTACAAGGTTGCTTACACTCTCTGAAGACTGGATTCCCTTTAGATTTATTAATCCCCTCTAGTTTTACACTTCTTGGCATTTTTTTCCCAAAATTTTAATAGAGGTACGAATAAATACTGCAGTTATTGTAGGAGGACTCAAAAGGAGTGTTTCTTCTATCCTGTCTGCAGAAACACAGGGTCAAGGTAGCTGCTGAAGTGTATTCCCTTTTACCCCACTGTGGCTCAGGTATCTATTCACAGCTCAGTCCTGAGAGCTACAAAATCAAATCTGTGTCCAGGTCTGCTTATGAGAAGTTAATCCGAGCAGGCTGTATGTTTAACAGCTGCAATTAAATGGTGTGGAATGCTTGAAACAAAACCACCTCAGCCTCCCTTAGCTTAGGGTTGCCATATGTATATCAGGAATGCTATAGGCCATAGCATCAAAAAGCTTTTTGCTCCTGCATGGGCCATTTCTTTTCTTAACGAGCATAGCAGAGTAAAAGTATATGTAGACTTGAGTCTTACTCTGGTACCAGTGAGGAAAACTTTGGCAGATAGAAACCCAGACCCTCCAATCACTGGTACTTGTATGGGTGGCTCTTCTCTCACGGTAATTATGGTTACTGTGGTTCTTGTGATGTTCAGGGTTACATCCTCAACCTGTCTAGTGGCCAGATTGGACCTCAGTATAACACAAAAGCAGAAGAATCCAGGCCTTAATGTGACATATGCTTAAGATGTGGCAAATCAAAACTGTAAAGTATGCTTTGCTTTTGTTCTGGCAATGTCAGTAGTAAGCAGAGAAAGAGAAGAAAGTAATGGTCATGTGTTTTTTCTCAAGAAAAATGCTAAGGTCAGGTTAAAAATAAGTGTTCAAGAATAATCTGTACTGGAATAGTTAAGTATCAAATAGTTCTACAGGTTAGTGATGTGAATTTCCTTGGCAGAACTGAGAGCAGCTCTTCCAGAATGGGTGTCTTGCCCTGGCAGAGCAAGCCCAGCTGGGCACTGGTGGAGACTAAACTGAGGATCAATCTGTAGGCATGCCTTATGCCCACTCTGATCAAATATAAAATTACCTAACCGATAAATGTAAAATTACTTTAGAATAAGGATCAATATATGTATCTTAAGCTTAGTGTTAGTTAAAAGGTTTTTTTTTCATTATCATTCACCTTTAATTCTCTACATGCAGTGAAAGGTACCTAAGCATGTGGGAAAAATACCTAGCTGAGTATTTCATTCAGATGATAAACCATAAACTGTACATAAGGGCTACGGCATCTGCTAAGGATAGATTTCCTTCAAATGCTGTGAGAATTGATCACAGTAAAGAAGAAATTATGCTTCGTTTTGTTTGCTCTTCTGACACAGAATTTCAAGCAGTTTGACGGGATAAGAAACCCTAAACAGGCGCACACACACCTAAGGAGCTACAGACTGCATTTTTGTTCCTCACTAGTGGTTTTATGTGGTTTATAATGGAGTTTGGATGCTTTATTTTCAGGCATGTCTTTTTGTACAATGTGATAGCGTCAGCGTTTGAGCGAGTGATACCTGGTTACCTGATGCAGTCATGGTTCGGATGCATTGCTTTTTGTATTCTGCAGTTGTTTCAGGCAAGAGAAGCGTGCATTATTGTAAAACGGCTTTCCGGGAATCACTGCTTTTGTTTGTTCATCCACCAGTGGAAGCCTGTGATAAGGCTGAGTTTATACAACAGTAATACAGGATTTATGACACACAATAAAAAGAATGCCTTATTAAGGCCAATAGCAGCAGAACTAGTGATTAATATTCTCAAAACAGTTTTGAGTTTTGAAGTGTAGGTGACTACCAAAGTAACGCAAAGATTGAAAACAACCCTTTAAAAGTTTGAGGCTTAGCATAACTTAAGATGTAGCTTTTATCTGAATAAAGTTGGAAATTACACAAATTTAAATTCTGCAAGATGGTGATGATTTTTCCAAACCTCTCTTAAAATTAAGTAAAAAAACAAGAAAAATCACTTGCCTGTCTGTTCAATGCTTCATTGCTCTTACACGTGATGAACATGCAGCTGCTTTGTGGGAAATGCTGGTATTACTGTAACAGATTTGATCAGTGACTTGGCTAAACTAGTCTCTCCAATCAGGAATCACGGTCTAGATATCCTGACTTCACTAGAATGCCAATACACAGGTAAACCAGGATGTGGGGTTTTTTTGAGAGGAATCGTTTCCAGTGAGCATTGCTGCAGCTTTGCTCTTCCAAACGAGGCTGAGGCACACAGCACCACGGGAGGGCTCCTGCCACCACTGGCGGGTTTTGCTCCCCATCTGTTTCTTCAAAGTGTCTCAGCTTTACCTGCATTTCAGCCTAAGGTGGTAATACCATTTTATTCTTCGGTTAGAAGTCTTTTTGACTGTTACACTATTGCTGCTTGTTTCATTTAAATTGGAGAATTTATTTTAAGGAAGCTATTGCAAACAAACCAGTCCTACCAACAACTTGTACTTAGTTCCTGTTTTTTAGCCCAAACTTTCTCCGGGGAGGCTGTTAATGTATGTAGATACTCTTCTAAGAGGCAATATTTTCCTCCAAATACTACTAAAGTGATTTGGTCCTATCATCTTTGATCTCCATACTCCATTGTCCCCCTTTGTATATGTCTTTGGCAGTTAAATAGTTGTTTAATTGTTGGGAGGTGGTTTTTTTTTGGTGGGGGGATGATCATATTCTGTTTTTTTCTGGGAGTTATTTATCTTTCAGACATGGTTATCTGTTTAACTGAATTTCAGATGTGAAAAGAAATCTGAAAAGAAACTCTCCATCTATAGGGCGATTTTGGCTACATAGATTTTTTTTTTTAAATAGTTCAACTTTCAATGACTCATTAATGATTACGAAATATCTGCTCGTCAGTGATCAATGATGCCTGTGTATTTTTGTTCTTAAATAAAAGTAGATACTGTAAGAGTGTGCTGCTGCTTTCAAATTTATCATAGGTGGCCTTTTGTTTTTACATTAAACTTGCTCAATTAGTCTATTAGCAACTTTATAGAGCAGAGAAATATGCACATTTTTCTCCATGCCCAGAAGAGCAAAGGAAGCATAATATAAAGCATTAATCTACATTGGTGATGGATGATCTTGCTTCTTGTGGTGTCTTATTCTCACCATTTGAGTGCGGATTTTGCAGAAACTGAATATGACCCCTATTTCACCAGAAATAAATATTAAGCTTATCTCTTTCTTTTGAACATATTTTTCTGGTTGTGGGGAGAGGGAGAATGCTGAAGCTGCCTTATAAACCTAACTGAAAGCTTCTTAACATAGTGTAGGTATCATATTAAAAAAATTAAGTACAAATTTATGTGTTATAAAGGTGTTGCATGTTGTGCTAGGTTGAAGAAAATGGATTTTTTCTTAATCTGTCTCATAAGTGTTAACTGAGTAATGTAATAACTTTATTCTCAGGAAATCTTGACTATTGGGTATAAAAATACTTATTTACAGTATTCTGATCATTACTAGACAACTGTTTCATATGCATTCATAATGGAAAGTGATTCATCAATAATTCAGGAATCATGCTTAGTTGGTATGGTAAGTGCAAGGACAGGTATGGAAAGAATATTATTAGAGGGGGCCAATAAAAGAGTAAGAAAATCCTGGAATATGAGTATAATCACCTGTATTCTAAAAAGCAGCCAGCACTCAATTTGATATGCAGTGGATGTCACCTTTGGAAATGAAACACTGGAAGCTTCCTTAGCAATGAATATAAAAAAGTGAAGATCAGTTATGCAGAAAAAGGAAATTAAAACCTAACTTTTATCCATAGGTGTGATTAAAACTGTAGAATAGTTTTTAATCCTTTTGGGACAGGTATCCTGATGTGTCATTTATTGACGATAGACTTTGCCCTTAGGATTCTCTCCAGGCCTCAAGGAATTATAGTACATACAGTAAATTATTTTATGTTGAAACTTACAGACAAGCGGCATGAAGACTAGCCCTCTTGGGATCAGTGTGGCTGGGGATGGGGTGGAGAAGAAAAGAATGGCTTTCATTTGCAGCTAACATTGTAGTGCTATAAAGGGCTGTATGTATATCACACCGGAATAGATTTTCAAAGGATTTGCAATGAGGTATAGTGCAGCAACGAGAAGCTACAATACAAGCACAATAGAGTACTTCATCTTATAGCTTCAGGTGTGACCAATAGTAGATATTCCCAGCACTTGGATGCTGGCTGCATGGCAAGTAATGCTAGGCACAGAACTGATCTGAAGGTTGCTCTAGTCAAACCACTAGATGAGCTTTAAATGGTAGAATAGCTGATGTTTGGGTGTCACAAGCATCTCCCACATTCTGTAATCTCATGCCCTACAGCAAGTAATTTCTGAGGAGGGCTGATTGAAGTTGCAACCACTTTTAATTTCTAAAATGTTTCATATGGGTATCCTTTCTTCTGCACCAAGACATTGGAGGAGTAAAGGAGTTCTATGATGTGCTTATCAGCTGCCTTTGTGGAGCTCCAGATTGAACTATAGTACAGAACCGTGCCTTGTTACTGGACATTAAAGGTGTTCTTAGATGCATCTACATAGGTGTCCTCCTCTTTAGAACAGTTGTGTTTTTACATGGAGGACAAATGGTATTTAAGAAGGTCAGAGACTGTCTGTTTCCTCTTTTGGCAGTAGTGGTAAAGGGAGTCGGATCTCTGCTAACAAAGCTTGAAGCTTGTAACCCAGTATTACATGTAAGTACATAGGACGGTCAAGCATTCATTTCGGTACTTGTATTCATAAGAAGATGGAAGGGGAGAGCTGTCTGACTCATATGTCAGGCATACTAGAAGTGGGAGGCAGGAAAAAACCATTACAGCACAGCTATTGCACTGAAACTGTTTTCTGACGGGGATCGTTAACATCACAGGGATTAGGTAGTTGGCTATTTTTAGATGCCTATAACTTTTAGAGGCAATTTGAAGCAGTAGATATCACCTAGGGCATGTTTTTGTGCTTCCAGAACAGCACCTTGAGAGAAGCAGGACTTTTCTCAGTTTGGAATCCTTAATTTCTTTCAGGACAGAGACTGCATAAATTCAGACTTGCACGTTATGACCTCTCTGTCAAACAGCTTGTGAAACACTCTCTGAGAAGGAGAGCCAGCTGGGCACTTCGTTGAGTGGTAAGAAGGGAAGAATTGGCATCGACTGTAGCAGCAGCAGCAAGGAGGCACATTCACAGATGCTCATTTACTTTCTCTCTCCTGCAGGGCTGACATGAAAAGAAATAAAGGTCAGAACCAACAGAGGAATACACATTTTTAATTAAAACAAAGATGCAGGGTGTGTCAGGAGATAATTTTAATTTAAAATTAGAGGAGGGGAGGAACAAGTTAGTTGATCAACCTTGGCTTCCCAATGCTGCTCTGATCTTCTAAAACAATGATTGAAATTGGGTTAAATAGCTCATAGCAGGACCTGAACCCCTCCTCAGATGCTGTCATTCTCAGATGTGTAAACGTGTGGTAGTTGTAGACAAGAGAAATTCGGGTAATAGAATTGCTCCAGATACTCTGCGCTGCTCCCTGAGCAATGTAAGGCAAACAAATCACCGAAACAGCACTCCTCAGGTTTTATGTTGTCATGAATGGGAGAAGAGTTTGGTCCCTGCTGTATGGTAAGAAATATCACTTCAGTGACGACTGCATTTGCTGCATTTGTAGTGTTTGTTGGCACTGCACATTCCACCTAGCTGCGAGCAGACAAACTGGCTTGCACAGCTCATCCTTGAATTTGTGTCCCTCTTACCTGCGATACTGAGTCATTTGCAAATAAATCAGGGCCTGACTAACACACTCAAGTTGAGATTAAGGTCTCCTAAGTGCTCCTTTTAATTTTGTCCATGCCTGCTTTTTTTGGACTGATTTGAGTTATCAAAGCAGCACAGCACAAACTAATCGAATTGTATCAGGAAAACCTCCATTTCGATATCAACTGGTCGTGTGCTGTAGCAGTCCAGCATTAAGAAAATTGATCTGGCTTTGATCGCTATGTGACTTGGTCAGACTTGCTTGTTCAAGCACCAAAATGAATCTGGCTTGACTGTCAGATGTTAGGTGGAGTTCACTTTTAGCAAACACAGCTTATTAGTTGTGAGATAAGCAAACTTGATAACGAAGCTGTAGAGAAAGGCTGAATAAGGAAACTGCTAGAGCTCTTATTACAGTTTTGCTGATGTCATTACTGTTCAAATTAGATCACTTAAGCCAGAAACTTATTGCCTTCTTTTCCTTAGACTCTTAAGTCTGTAATCTGACACGGAATTTAAAAACTTGTCATCCAGGAGTTCTAGCAGAGTAGAGACATGAATCCAGATCCTGCAAGCCTTGGTTTGGTTGTGTCATAAGCAATAGAGGCCCCTTTACCAGAACATGCGTTTCCAGGAGTGTAAGTAAGGCTTTGCTTTGTCTGAGTGTCTGTGGGAACGGCACAAAGCCAAAGGTCACAAATTTTTAGAATGTTAAAGGGCAAGAGATATACTCTTTCACAGAACTTCACTGAAAATTCATCATCCCATTTGCTGAAGGTCCTTTGAAAAGAATAGCTAGATAATTAGATTTTATTTTCTAATATTTTATATTTTCATCCTTTTTTTTTTCCCCCCAAGTCCCTTTAAAAAAACCAAACAAACCATACAAAAGCCCACAACAACAAAAAGCCACTAAATTGGAAATAGTGGAAAGTAATTGCAGGAATTACAGATTTGTTTTTCTGAAGATGAGTTGCTTTATAACATCCCCAGCAGAACTTTAGAATTAAATACTCTTGAACAGCACTTGGCACTTGTTATATTAATGATAATTGATTCTCAAACACACACAAATCTATACTATGGTGCAAGCTCTGTAACATCCCAAAATGCTTTGCTTGAATTGCAATACCTGAAGTATTCCAGGGTTTAAATCAAAATGTAATTATTTTGTTCCTCATAAATCAGCATCCCTGAAGATAATACCAGCTTACATAAGAACCCAATGGCTGCGCAGCCATTCGTCTTCTGAAGAGCCAGGGTGTTTTTCATAGTTGTATAAGAAGTAAGTGACTCCTCGGACTTGGAGACTACTAGTGTTGTGGCAGAGCGGTGGTGTACTTTTAATGCAGTGGAAGTGCATACCCTAGCAGTTGGACAGACCTCTGACGTGTACAACAGCTGATTCTGCAAGATAAAGCACTTCATCTCTCTGCAGATGTAACCATCTTCCTCCTTCACCTGTAAAACATGAAAAGACGTTTTCTATTTATGCTGTGAGAGCACGGCTATGAAATGCCCGGATACTGCACTGAGAGCCTGAGTATTTATATATATTTATATATATAAAATACAATATTTTGGGGTTGCCATTCTTGTGCTCAATGTACACTGTGCAGTTCTCCCAGTGTTGGTAGGGTTTAGTTCTGGTTTTGTTACACAGTGTTGGCATATACTGGAAGTAAGGAATTTGGGGTTTTAAGGCATTTCAATATATTGGATAAAATTATCTCTGTACTTTTGGTCATTGACACCATAGTAGCATACAGATTTCAAAAACCTCATCTGTTGGCTAAAGCAAAGAGTTTATTCTAAACCTTTTGACGTTTTTTTTTTTGGTGGTGTGACGGTGACTTCAGTGAGTTGCCATGGACAATCAAAACTGAGCTTAACTCTGTGTGTGAATGTTCTTTTAAATTGCAGTACGAGGTTGCCTAGGATGCACACACATTAATCATGTGCCATACCAGAAATATCAAAAGCCTATTTTATTTTTTTAAGGTAATAGATTCTTGAGGCAGACCACATGATGGTTGTTCTAAAGCTTCATGCTTTGAAATGTGTTCCGTGTCGTAATTAGCTTTGTGCATGCCCACGTAGCATATGCTTTTAATTAGTGGAATCCATATGGATTTTTACATACACTGAAGCTAACACAAGACACATGGACTTGAGGAGGGTGAATTTTTAGGCTTGGGTTGCAGGAAAGGCTAAGCCCAAAGGTACAACAAATCAAGTCTTGTTTAACATGATTACCATGTGACCTGGCTTTGGCTAATAATTGTGGGTTTAAGCAAACATGAAATGCAGTTTTTTAGTCTGAATGGAAACCAGTGACGGTAACATGAGAATTCTTGTGCAGTGAGGTAACTGGGAATGACTCTGCAGCTCCTTTCCTACACTCCTGCTTCTTTCCTAAGATTATCATAAATTAAAAAAAAATAATAATGCAGGCTCTAAGCATCTCTCTGAGAAGCACATGCATCTGCAGAAGTTACTATTGCCATGATACTCTCTGGCTGAACCATGTCTCTTTCACGGTTGTGGGCTTGGAATTGTGTTCTGGCCCTGGCAAAACCAGTGGGTTCTGTGAGCTTGGAATTTGCACTGTAATTCCTGGAGCATCTGGCTGATGCTCTGCAACGAAACTAGTGCTAGAGGCATATAAATCTTATAAAAATGCAGTTATTGCCAGCACAGCACAAGACGATCTTCAGTGGATCAAGTTGCATCTGGGTGTGCTTGTGGACTGAAAAATAAATTCTCTATGGAAATAACTTCCATCAGGCTTGAACTTCAAATTCGCATATATGATTCTGGCTTCAAATTCAACAGGGAGGAGGATGTAAGTGAAAAGCTGGTGCTGTAATCGCTTTGCTCTGTCTCAGGCCCTGCATCCATGCCATCAGTCTTGTGTGGCTTCCTAGTTTTTCATTCCTCCCTCTCCTCTGACTGTGGAGCGGCTCCTGATTACAGAGCAGGTGGCCCCAAAGGCTGCTAATGTTACTTCCGAAGCTGCAGTCCCTTCTTTCACAGACCACATCCTTCGGTTAAACTAAGACTTTTGCCATCTGCTTGTAAGTAGCTGGAACGTACTGCTTTCTGTAGCCTTTGCTATTTAGTAGCGAGGCCCTGACAGAAATGCACCAGTGCTGGTGACGTTTAGTCAGGTCCTGCCTGAGATGAGACACAACCGCTGTCAGCTCAGCCATCTGCTTAACAGGTTTGGTGGGAAATAACTGCATCTGCAAGGGAGCGTTATCAAGGGTGCAAAGCGCAATGCTTGCGAGAGTTGAAGCGTGCTTTCTACCTTCATCTGGTTGCCTCTTCTGCCTAAAAATGTTATCGCCGTTCAAAGGACTGCCTGCCTTGCTTCATTTAAGCCTTTCTGTAAGATGTCTGGTCCTATGCTTTATTTATTGCATGCTATTCACACCTTGTTCTGATCAGAGAAGTATTGATTTCCTTATGGGCTTTTCTGTGTACTCATCATTTTGAGATGTTTCACAAATGCTAATTGATCCTCAGCTTGCCCATTAGGTGACAGGTTGGTGGGTATTCTCCTTCTCCAGATGAAGAGCCAAGACTCAGATTAAGCCCAAAAAAAAAAAAAAAGAGGCTGCTCATTTCTATTTGCCTAATTTGATGTGACACTGCCCTGGCTTCTCACAGCACTCCAGATCATGTAACAATTCCGACGCTGACAGCCTGCAGTTCTGTGACCCCAGCTGCAGCTGTGAGCACTTAAGACTCTTGCCTTGCAGACCCTGGGGTCTTAGAATACCCAAAAATGAGCAATGTGATTAGTGGCCCCTGTGGGAAATTTGGTTAAAACTATGCATTTGGTCTGTAGGAACTCATACAGAGTGGCAATAATAACTGGTGTTCTCTGGGAGCAGAGGGTCTGCCTTAACCATGGGAAAGTCCTTTCTTTCCTTGCTCCCCACTCTTTGCACCTCTGGTTAACCCCTCATGTCTCATGGCCAAGTCTCCTGCCACGTGGAATGGACCTGTTCCATACATCCACAGCCTTCCCCCTCCCACTTGTACCAACCACGTTTCTTTCCCAAAGTTCCTTATTAATGTAATTAACTTGAACTCAGAGCAATTGTCCTGATTATTAGAATTTGATGCTAGGTTTCTACAAAGCAATGCATTCTGTCTGTACTTTTAGAGGTGAGGTAATGACATTAAAGCTTAAAATGTAAATCCATGTACTGGGCCTTGGGTACGGATGGGAATACAGATCTGCTTTCCTGAATCCAAGTCGAGTGTTGTCTGCATTGTGTGTATCCTTGCTGCCACCCAGAATTATTGCAATGCAAAACTAATCCAGCATCGACTACTGCTGAAATATGCTGCAAATCTATACAAAGTACCTAATTTCAGGAGCAAGGTAGTTATTATCCATGTGCTGGTTTTTTGTTGGTTTGGTTTTTTCCTCCTTACTTTAAACAGGTAATAAAAATGAAGACATATATAAAGTATTCCCTATAAGAAGGGAGCCAGTACAGCCCATAAAACAAAAAAAACCCCTTCATTCAGACTAGCTGTTTTTGCAGACAGCAGCTGTGCTCGCCCCTTGTAGTGGTTTCAGGGATATTGTTGAGAAGCATAGAAAGGTGCTGCACGTCTTTGTTTAAAAATGTTGCTCCCCCATCCCCCGACTATTTAACTTGTCCAAAGGAGCAGGTTTGTTGGTCTCACCGCCCCCCCCACCCACCCCCACCCACCCCCACCCACCCCCACCCACCAGCCATTTGTGCTCATCATGAAAGGACTGTGCATTTTGCTGCAAATGGCTGCACTGGAAATGGCAGGGGTTGCTGCAGATAAGGATTAAGGTGCATTGGTGGCAGGAGGGCAGTGTGAAGAGGCTTGCTGCTTCCCTTGCTTGTTATAACTAGCTTTTGCTAAAGGCTGTTTGTTCTTGTATTTCTAGAGCATTTACTTCAAGATTAATTGAGACACATCATCTGAGACTTAGATTTATTCTGCCTGTTTAGGTGAAAACAAAACTTTTCTTGGATTCTCTTTTCCTCCTAACTAGCAAGCCTCGGGTCTGGCATCTTTTGATATGAATAAAGGGCAAATAAAGAAGCCTTTATTTAGCAACTGCAGTCTGGAGAATTTCTGACATTAAAAATGGGTAGTTGTTACCAATGGAGGCTGCTTTTTTGCTTTCTGAAAAAATTAACCATGCTCTGGATGTGTGTTACAGTAGGAAAGAAGTCAACTCTACTGGTAACTTTTAATTGCTACGACATAGCATAATGCCCCTTCCTTTTCCTTCCTTACACGTGCTTTCTTCAGCCATGCAGCAATTGAGGACAGGAGAGTATGTATAGGAAAGAAAAAAAAAAAAGAAAAAAAAAAAGATTTTTTTTGTGCAGCCTGTCATTTATCTGGTATTTTGGGATAAGAATATTGGCATCTTTATTTGGGAGAATGATAAATTGGCTATCTGCTAAATGACCAGGGGCCAACGTTGCACACTTGTAGCTGTGGAAGCAGAAATCTGTTACTTCTGGCCAGGCACGACCTGCAGCAGGGTAGGAGTTCTGGGGTCTGTGGGGTCCGTGGGACAGGCGAGTATCTCTCACAGGGGAGCGTGGCCTGGGTGACGGGAGGAGACAGGAGGGTGCAGCACTGCCAGGCTGCTCGCGGGGGCTGAGCTGTGGCACTGCAATGCACTGGGGGCAGCTGGGGCAGGTGATCCTGTTTTCATCTGGGTTTTTGTAAGAGTTTGGTGGAAGCAAATATCTTTGTCTCTAGGACAGTACGTGAATTCTTCCCACCTTTGTGGGGCGCTGGCTGATGCTGTCCGTGTAACCGCGGCAAAACCGTTTGCTCTGAGAGACCTGTCAAATTTTTCAAAGCACATTTCATATTGAAACCTTGCCCTCACCAGAGAGGCACTGGTGGTGGGTGGGAGCCAGTCTGGTTACAGCACAGAGCTGATATTATTCAGACATGAGGCTCTGGGGGAAGAAAAACATTTCCTTGCTACAACTGTACAATTCTGCATCTAGCGGTAGGTACCTGATGGGAGCTCTTTGTGCTGCTTCAGTATACATAGCTTGGGTCCTTAGAGCATCCGCAGCATATCAAGTTCCTCAACATTATATTGAAGAATCCCAATGTTTTCCCACAGCATCATACTCTGGTTTGTGTTTAGTTTTCCCATAATGTTGTCTGCCCTTCCATGTAAATATCAAGAAAGAGGGTGGGAAAAGGTTGGGATTTTCCAGATGGGTTATTAGAGGGGAGCTTAAAATGCTGTAGGAAGTGATATTCTCTTGAAGCCACAAGGGAAGGTTAAGCACAAGGTCACTGTGAGCTCTCTAGCACTCAGTACATAAAATGTGTGACACAACTGTGCGTAAGCTTTGCCACTGAAGCTAATTGCCCCAGGCCAGCCCCGCGCTGGGGACCAGGCGGGCTGTGCCTGCACTGACACAGCATGTGTGCATCGGCTGTGGCGGCGCTGAGCTCGGTGCTCAGCCTGCCCTGGCATTTGAGGCCAGTTTGTGCCAGCTGGGACACCTGGCTGTGTTCCTCTGCCCCCCCACCATTATTACTCCATTTATTGATATACTTATCTTTATTAGGTGCAGTGTTTTAAAATTTAGTTACATTAACTGCAGCATTACAGCACATGGGGTTCTTGAGGTTGTTCTTTTTTGTTCTTTTTTTTTTTTCCCCATGAGAACAGTTTGTGTAAGAAGCTTTGAGATGCCTTTGCAGAAGATATATCATATTAGGATTGGATGAGGAACTGCTTTTTCTTTTCTCTTGCTTTCCAGGCACTTGCAGCCTTTTT
This sequence comes from Falco cherrug, assembly GCF_023634085.1. NCBI lineage: Eukaryota > Metazoa > Chordata > Aves > Falconiformes > Falconidae > Falco > Falco cherrug. The sequence goes on from NC_073707.1 coordinate 8,763,619, forward strand.
TCTCCCCATATAATTCAGCCCCAGGCACAGCATGTGAGCAGTTTTTATCTGTAGACTTGTTAGCTTTGCTTCTCCAGCTTTCAATCTTTGCTGTTTCTTCCTATGACCTGCTGCTTGTTTGGCAGCTTTGGGGTCAATGTTTTAAGGGTGGTTCCAGTCACCTGGACTGCACAAGTTCATAAGAGAACAGCTGTTTTGAGTGTGTTTTCTTGTTGTTCCCAGGCTGGTGAATTGCCGCTGCTGCCAGCTTATAGCCCTTCTGGGTGTGAGATGTATGTTGTGCCCAACCTTTGGATAAGAACAGAGTGACAGAAAGAGTAAGATCATTTCCCACAGTATTGAGAATCATGGATTTGATTCTGATAACTCTTCTTTTTCAAAAATTAAAAATTGGATGAAACTAAAGGCTTACAGGGTTTATTTCAGTTTCTGTCCTGCTGTAAGGACAAAGTGGGGAAGGAGAACATGGAAAGAGCTTTAAGAGGGAAAAGGAAACCTTTTCACCTTGTAGTCTTTTTCAGCTGTCCTTGTATTTCCAATGCGTCTGGTAAGCTGCTTTTTTTAGAGGATGCTTTTTCTGAAGCTTAGGAAGAAAAACTTACCCCATCCTTTCTATTGAGGCGATCTCCCAGGGTGGAACTACTGTTTGAGAGCACTGTCCTTCTGTTAAGAGCCAGTAGTGACATGCAGAACAGGGCTGTAAGCAAACTTAGTTCCCTTTACTCCTTCTCCCCAGGAGGCAATACTTCAGCTGTCAGCGCAGGAAGATAGCTGCCATATTGCATTCTCTTCATTTTGTCACTCAGGACATTGTAACTTTAGCAATCTAAACTTAGATTTTTAGCCTTGGTTCCCAGCAAGAAGAGGGGCATGTTTAAAAGCGGATTTATGCTCTCCTAAAACAGATAAACAGATGTTTGGATGAGGTAAAATCACCCTCAGGAAAAAGCTTATCTTTCCCCACTGACTGTAGAGAAAGCAGTAAACAGACTAGCTTTGACCATCTTCCAAAAACCTATATTTTGCCTAATTTCGGATACTTTTCTCACATTTAGTAACCTTCTAGGTTGTTGTCGATGCATCCAGGAGTCCCTCTGAAGCAACGCTGGTGATATTCATTTGCACCTCAGGTTACAGGATGAGAGGAAAACGAAATACCTTTTCATGATACTCTCGAGATGAGGTTTCTTCCTGGTTCTGTACTCCAGTAAAAAGTACCACTGCTGGTTTCATTGTGTGTCTCCTCCACCCAAAGCTCAACACACGCATTTCTGAGTTAACAGTGGTTTTTTCAACTTCACTTTTAGATAAGTAAGAAACAAACAGAGAATTTCAAAGTGAAAAAAAAACCACCAAAAAAAAAAGGATTTAGGCAAGCTTTTCTCCCTGTTCTCTCATGTACTTTGCAAAACTTCTCTAGCTTCGGAAAAGTTAGGGACAAAAGAAAAATGAAATGCCACCTTCTGCCACTAACTTATTGAAGTTGGCAAAGCTTTGAAAATGGAAAAGGTGAGGCAGGAGGAGGAGAACGGTAAGGAGGACATGAAAGAAATAGTTTCCGCCAAATTTTTATTGCACTGAGATGAAGAAGGAGAAAATGCAGGAGGAAAAATGCTTAAAAAACAAGTGGAAATGTCATTCCTCTCTCCTCTCCTCTTTCTGAAGTGGTCTTGCAAAAAAGTTCATATTAGAAGAAAAATTTGATAAAATAGTTTTATCTTTTTTTACCTACTTGTGACTGCTGTCATGTTAACAGAATAACAGGGCAGCAGTTGTATTTGTATGCTGCTGCAGATAAGACGTATGTATTTTTAATGATTTTGGCATGTTCCTCTACTACATCTCAGGTCATGTTACTGTTGTATTTGGAACACAATGACTTAGCAAAACAAAGAAGTCATCCATCTTTTTATGTGTCTCAGTGGGGAATGCTGCCATACTCAATATTCTTTTTTATCTCTCTTACGAGTTTTTCTGTGTGTTGGATACCTTGGCAAACTGTCCTGTTCTGGAGGGAACTAACAGCATCAAGAATTCAACTAAAGTAATTTCTATTTCAGTCTAACTGCCATACTGGGCAGAAATAACTTGAATAATTGGGTGAATCATAACGCTGGCACTGCAGCTGTCTAGATGAATTCAGTTGCGATAACGTTCAGCCAGCTAGTTCGAAACATGCCCCTGGAATTGGCAACTAAATTCACAGAGATTTGTACGTAGAGCAGTGTAGTTCAAGGGTGAAGTTCAAAGTTTTCATCCTGGTTTTAGGGTAGCAGTGCTGGACTTCCACTTTCCGAAGCACAAGTTTGGAATTTGCAACTTGTAGAGACTGGATGGACCACTGTGTCTCACTGTTGTCCTCTCTTGTCCAGTCCAGCTATCTTTGCTCCCTGCTCCACTGTCCTTCCTGAAAGACTGCAAACACCACAAGATGCTTTTTGTATTAGGACACCTTTCAAAAATCAAGTATTTAATTTACTTGGGATCATAGTAAAAAGAAAGGGTAAAATAATGCACAGAACCAGACACTGTTTTGCATAGACACCTCTTCTCTGTCTGTTAAAGTGAGGTTTCCCTGGCCCACATACCATCTAGAATTTTGCCTGTAAGATGTACTGCATACAACATTTCCCCTTCTAAGAGTCCAGTCTTGGGGGGTGTGTATTAATGCATCTCTTTTATTAAGTCCCAGGCTGAAGTGTATCCACTTTTCTTTTTGAGTTCCCAAGCACAGAATTTTGCATTTTTCAGATCAAAGATTATATTCATTCCGTAGCTAAAACATAAGAACAATTATTATACTTGCATTTGCCATCTTGTTTCAGTTTTGATAGAACAATGGTAAACAACAAGATCTGAAAATTAAGTATAGGGCCAATGTTTTTCACAATAATGAGACTCTAACTCAACATGCTAATTTTAATGGGTTATCCTGAATAACTTAAAGTCATTACTTATATCTAGAGACATGTATCTGTCCAAGTTCAGGTTTTTTAGTGTAAACTGAGGTGGATTTTTGAAAAATTTTGGCCAGTGAGAACAAGATCCAGTTGTAATCCAAGACAACTAAAATTTTAAATGTGTATGTTGCATCTACTGCATGAATCACTCTGGAAAACTGTGTGATGCTATTGATAATCAGTTGTATTACTGTCATCTTTGTGTTCTCTGAATTTTTTATTAGTTTACTTTTCTCCACAGTCAGAATAAAAATGCATTAATTTAACAAGCAAAATCCTAAATAGCACGTTCTTCCAGGGTGGTGGGTTGAGTGTGCTAGTTCTATAATGATCTACTGCAATTGAGGATTACTGTTCAATTGTTTTTCTTCTAAAGAGGACAAAAATATCAGCAATGACAATTTTTATTCTCTTTGAATGAGTTCTGCTTGGAACGTGACTCATCATTGAAACAGAAGGAGCTTCCCAATTCAGAGTCCCTAAACAGTGTCACAGGAGATACAGAACAAGAATGTTTTTGAAATCTTGAAATTTTTTCCCAAAAGAGCTGTTTTTTTCTTGAAGTTTGTAAGCATGAAAGGGAAGAATGAGCTTTGTATCTGATAAACCCTGTTTTGTGATAATGATATTGTGGCAAAGCAGTACCTCTGCTATAGGAAATAATTTTGTTGATAATCTGCCTCTAGACCAAGTGTCATCATGCTTTTGCTGAAAACACCACTCTTTGCAAATATTCATCAAGCATTTGTACCAAGCAAACCCCAAACCTTTACCAAGTGTTGTGAGAATAAGCACACTTAAGTGATTTTCTATTTAATTTGAACAGTACAAGCAACTACCCCGATTCTTCTTGACACCTACTTGTACTCATATTGATTTGATTTTATAAGCCTTCCCTATAATTAGAAATTCTTTCTGTGCACAGAGGAAGTAACCATATGCAGATTGTAATCCTTTAGTGTATGCTGTGTCTGGCAACACTCTTGGAAGATTTTCTGAAGTGTGTTTCTAAAGCATTAGAGAACTGTCCTTTCCAGAGAGTATTTCAAGCATTTCTGGGTCTGGGGAGCTTAGACTTAAATTGCTTTTTCACTTCATTTTATTGAGTAAAGGTTCTGTGCCCTTCTGTCTTCGGGGACTATAGCCATATTTCTAGTAGACAGATAATTGTAGGTGCTATTTATGTCAGGTTGTACTCAGTGGCTAGCTCCCAGGAGGTTGTGCTGAAGTGATGTTATCCCTCACACAAAAACTTCAGCAGTTCCCTGGCTAGCTTGTCTTCAGGATTAAGAGAGGCTTGACCCTTGTTAGGGGCTGGTGTGAAAGGATAGCTGATAGTCTTTGGCATCACGCTTTGTGATGATTTAGAAGTATCTGGCAAGAATATCACAATGTTTATACTTCTGTCTCAGACTTGAGGAGAAGGGATTAAGTCAGTCAAAAAAAAATGCCCTATGTTCAAACTCATCCCTAAAAGGCTGGTCCTATTCTATGAGTAAATTTAAGCCTTTGTACAGTGGAGTAGCTTATTTGTCAAAGCCATTGGACTGTCATGTTGGAGATCTTGGTTATTTTCTCTGCTAGATTGCAAGGTTTTAAAATGATGTTGAGGGAGACCACCTCTATTTCCACCCATGAAACAGGAGCAATACTTGTTTTCTGTCATTGCCTGCCGGTTTCAAGACAAGGTTTTCAGAAATATGGTTTGTCATCTATTCCTGTACTTACTACCATGTCAATGGCAGGTTTCTCTTTACTAAGTGATAGGGGAGATAGGTCAGTGCTAAATGCTCTCAAAAAAACCCCAGAATGGTACAGGAAGGAGAGAAATTCCTATGCTTACAAACATTTAGAGCTTAATAAAATGGGTCCCTGATTTTGGTTGTGCACTGAAAAGAGCTTCTTTATAATGCCACAGAGCTAATAAAGAAGCATCTTGGTTCGTGGACAAATTTCATACATCTTAATGATACTTTCCTTTAAAGGATTGCTGTAGAGACTTAGGAAGTAGGAAACGGATCATTGCTGAAAGCTTTCCTTGGGCACCAGAAATTGGTGCTGTCACATTCAGCTTTGTTGAAATTCTTTCCAAACAATTTGGGCATCTTAAAGAGAAAATAAAAATAAAGATCACATTATCCACCTGTGTTTTAATCTTTCTTCCCCTTCATGCATTTAACTTATTTTTAAAAATGAGTTATGTATTTAGGCAAATTCCTTTTTCCCTTCGTAAGCAACTGGATGGCTCTTTTTGCTACTGATTCATGGTTTCATTATTGAAATGGCAGCCTAATCACAGGACTGAGAGCCAACTGTTTGGTGTTGCAAAATGAAATGTTCAGCTGAACAGTGATGTTTTAAATGAGAAATATTACTATGGCAGCTTGAAGTTCAGCTGTTACAGAAGAAAAGGGGAATGGTTGATTCCTGCTTTCTTCCCCTCTGTTACTTCCCGTTACCTCACTGACACTCTCAGAATCAAGTTGTGCAGCAACCTAATTTTGTATCAGATCTTTCATTTCACTCCTTGCCATTATTTAGGATCTAGTTGCAGCTGCATTGTGTATGCTTAACAAATAAAAGCTTTCAGAGAACATCATTCAATTCCCACCTCCTGCTAAGGGTTTTCGAAGTGTAATACATCACAGAATCAAAATGACTTTCACTAAAAGTTCATGCTGTTTAAATCACACCAAATGTTATATTGAGCTGTAGCATACATAATTCATGTATCATTAACAGCTTCTACGAGTCTTTGGCTGCATGGCATACCAATGAATCAGAATGTGTGGATATTTTTTGATACCTGCCTTTACTTAAATTGTATTTAGAAGCAACAGCATGTAATTGTACTAACTTGGAAAATCAAAAAGGCATGTAATAAATTTTGGGTTGTGACTGACATGGTAAAGTAAGTCTCTTTCCTGATGTTGAGTAAGCAAGCTGTTTTAAACAGGAAAGACTCAATAGTTCTGTGCTGCTATTAGTATTATAAATAAAAATCCATTTTCATTGGTTATACTGTGAGAATTCTCCTGCAGCCACTTGATTCATTACATGGTTGATGGATCAATAGTGTCCTTTAGTAAGTAAGGACGTGTCTGTTTGGTCAGTTTGAATCTGTTTCACAAGATGCTGGCTTGGACAAGGGAACATGGTCAGGAAGATGGCCGTGGGATTACTGATGTGTTAGCCTCTTACTTATGCCCCGAAGAGATGCTTGTCTTCCAACAACGCTCACAGCTTAATGATTGCATATGTCTGTCATTCCTACCATTATCCTCCTTCTGTCACACAAGTGTCAAAGGCTTCAATTTAAAAGATCTGTGAGTGCCAACTGGAGCGCTCTGAAGCTGGAAAAATCCCTGTGTCAGGTTTAGGAGCACGGTGCAGCCCTGACTGCATCAGAAGCTCAGCTCTACCTGCGTGAAGGGACTGTAATTCTGTTCAAGCATCTGAACGCAGTGATATATCCTGTATGGCTCAGTACAGGAGGATGTTAATCTGATTGCAATAATGGTGCGGGAGAGCCCATTAGACAATAGAACTACCTCCCAACAAAAAGAAGTGTTCTGCCAAAATTAGGGGAGACTGTACCTTGCAACTGGTGGTCTTGTGCTGGGTACGTGAACTTGATGACTAGGAAGTGGAGGTCGCCAAGGTCTTGCAAAACGCATGTTCTTCTAAAGCGGGATTACGAATGTTGATTGTAGCTCCTGACCAATTGACAAACAAGTAGGTTAGAGGTTTCATATTCAGAAATGTGACTTTTCTAGTAAGTGTATTCAGCCCTTAGTCATTGATATACCAATTTATTTAAGCAAAACTTGAATTTAAATATATATTTAAAGTAGATTTCGACCCCAGGTGCTTGTCTGTATACTTGTATTTAACAGACTTTAATAATAGATTACAACCTGGGAAACTTTTTGACTGGTTACCAGGAGGCAATTATTTTCCAAAATGATGGCATATATCAATCTTCAGATTGCATGGGAAACAGCCCCAGAACTGGATGACTTCTCAAAATTAAGTGGTTGGCACTTTGCAATTGGTGCTGTTTTAACCTAGCCTGTACTTGGTCTTTCATTGTGATTGCTGCTGGAAGTGGAAGCATGGCGTTCACTTTCAAGAAAGTAGCATGTCACCTGTCTACCCTAGCTGACCTTTTTTTTGGATTTTTAGGACATCCAAGAACTGAACAATCAGTAAAGATTCCTCAGAAAAGCACAGCTTCTAACTCTACTTGTTATGCCTGAGAGTTCCCTGCTTCTTCTTAGGACTTAACTTCCAATGAACTCAAAGTTGCAGTGTGAAGGATGTGCAGATCTTGGTTTCCCTTTACGGTAGCTATGAGACAAGCAGCCCTGATCTCACCATTTGCTCACTGGTCATCTTGTTTGGGTGGCATTGGGTTTGTTGCCTTGGTTTTCCTGCTAGGCTTTCTCCGGTTTGCTTACCTTTGGGACAGAATTTGACTATGAGAATTAGCACGTCTCTAACTGTAGCTAGCACACAGACATTTGTGGGGACTGCATCGTCTCGCGGGACACTGGGTACTGATGACTCATCACCACCTTGCGATGAAGGTTATGTCTGAGACAAAGCTGCACAGAACTTTAAGGGATGTTTTCCTGAGTGGACAAGTTGGTGAGTTAGAAAGCGTTAATCTAGCTCACAAAAACCCAAATGTGCCTAGTGCAGATGCGCCTACATGCGAACCAGTAATTACATACCTGTGTGACCCGCTGGGCATAGAACATAAGGTGGCTGTGCAGTAAAACCTCAGATGGTCCTGGTATTAACCCGTAAATTGTTTACTTTTGTGAAATGGCCACTCAGAAAATGGCCACACCTAGAAAAATAATAAACTATTAAAAATGTCGGTACCTTCTAAGTCAGAAAAGGCTTATGCCAGTTTATTTGTCCCTAAAGCTTCATGCTTTTAAAGAGCAACTGAATGAGCATCCCTCTGAGTCTGGGCAGAACAGAGGAGCTGCACTCCATCCTTTCACTGTAGGGTCTTTGCTCCTTCTTTCCATTGAAATGTGGTTAAATGAACTGGAGCAAATTATACTCACCCTAGCAAGAAATGTGTGTGGGGGGGAAATTACCTGATTAAAAATTGTTTTAATTAAATATCAGGACCTACCAGATATTTTTACCAGGTATCTGCAGCATAACGTGAAAAAATGGAGAATGTCCCTGTGAAAAATGGTACAGTTTTAATATCATTAAAAAATAATGTAACAGTCATGTTATTATTTAATTTACCTTATTATTTAATTTACCTTAAATTTGAGAGTCTTTCTTTTAATGCTGATGTACCACTGTTTATAACCAGGAAAAATTATGCAGTAAAATAAGAGCTAGGAAGATATCGAGAGGTGAAGCTGCAGGAGCTGTATGAACCATGCCTAAGAGCGGTGTGTTCAGAGCTGTGGGCATTTCTAGTGTGACTTTTGTGCGCAAGGCAGTAGCCCTCTTGGGCACTGAACTATTTATTCAAGTTCTGATCTTCTGACTTTTCTCTGCCTGATTCAAACCATATTTAAGTCAGGTCTGCTTAAAGCTGCAACGAGGTGTAACTGATTTTGCTGTCAGCAAAAACAGATCTACTCAACTCCGGCGCCTGGAGAGCCGGAGAACATGTCCTGCACCGCTCTGTGTGCGGCTGCGCTAATGCAGAGGGCAGCGCTGCCCCACACAGCAGCAGGTCAATGGCTAAAGGGATCGCAGAAGGCAGAGAATACACCTGAAAATGCTGTTATCTTCTCGCTCGTTAGCTTTGTTTTACCTCCACCTGTTTGGCTTTCTAGTTATTTTTGCTGTAAGCAAACAGACGACATGGTAATGAGTTCGCTGTCTGGTTGGTTACTGCTGAGATCTGTGATTACCACTTTAGAAGCATCATCTCAGAATTTAAATGAGTCTTTAACTGTAGGAAAGTACAGTAGCTATCTGCATACAGGTGTGTGTACAAATACAAAAGGGTTTTAAAATGTTTTGAGGAACAGCTCCTAAAGATACAGCAGTGTCAGCCACAGGCTGCGGCATTACCTGGCCTAGCTGGGCGTGAGCTCCCATGGTATATCCCTAGTGTAAAACATACTTAGTATTTAGATAAAAATAACATTTATTAGTAAATGTTAATCAAATGTTAACCAAATTCTCTATAGTTTTCACACAGAATTTGTTTTTTCTTGCCGGCGGCAATGCGTGCCTGTATTTTAAAGATGGGGAGAAGCTAACTAGGGGTTTGCAGGATTAGCTACAAGAATACATTTGTGTGCTGAGGTGCTGCCTGCCCTGAGGACCTATAGTTTTAAAGACTGGGGGAGGTGGGGAGGAGAAAAGGAAGCATTTGTGTTCATTGTATAGTTTGTGTCTTCATCAGCTTAGGATTGAGCTGCATGAGTGAGAGTAGAACTAGGATTTTTGTGTGATTTGGAAAGGTCAGCCTTCCTCTTCCAGCCCTGATATTCGGGCAAGCTTGCTTGCATGCTTGATCACAGAATTATTTTCAGCTCAGTTTCTCTTTTCTTTTGGTGTTTGAAGGAACTTGCCCCAGCTGCAAAAAAAACTTAGTGGTAAGAGGAGTGGAGACATTTTCAGCTAGCAGGCAAGTCCCTTCTGATTTTTTTCTGCAATATCTGCCTCTGCGTGTCTGCACATGTGTGTGTGTGTTGTGCTTGGGGAGTGGCGTGTGCTGAGAAATCAAAAGTTTGCCAGGAAAGTAATGCAGGTGTCTGGGAAATGAAGGTAAGTGTCCCAGTGATGGACTTGTCTGTCCTCATGTACCTTTTGCGGTCCTTCGGGATTTTTAGACTGGAATTTCAAAAACACTGGTACTGTGAACCCCACTAATGGAATTTTCTCATTTTCAACAATAACAATCCCTAAATCTTAGGCAGATGAGAGTCAGGGGTAGGCATTTCTTTATTGTGAAGGCGATCAGCCTCTAGAGCTATTTGAGCCTGGACCCAGTGCTGTTGCCATATGTTGTAGTAGGCTGACACTAGTCTTAAATGTGTGGCTTTGGGCTACACGTGTGTTGTTATTAGTGTATGTTATTAATAGAATACATTATTCATGAGGGCTAGTGTGCTCAGATATGAGGAAGAAATTCTCCCCCGTGAGGGCGGCGAGGCGCTGGCCCAGGCTGCCCAGAGCAGCTGTGGGTGCCCCATCCCTGGCAGTGCCCAAGGCCAGGCTGGACGGGGCTGGGAGCAGCCTGGGCTGGTGGGGGGTGTCCCTGCCCCTGGCAGGGGGGTGGGACTGGGTGATCATTAAGGTCCCTTCCAACCCAAACCGTTCTGTGGCTCTCTGATCAGCATGGCGTGTGCTTTGCAGCAAGCAGTGTGGCCACACAGCCACCCACCTCCCTTCCCACCCATGTGGGACACCAGCCGCTGCTGTAGCAGGGCTAGCAAAGCAGCTGCCTTGGGGGCACGTGGGGACAGGCCAGCTGGCTGGTGGGAGCAGGACCCCGGGGGGGACCTTTGGTGCTCCTAGTCACTCGGACTGCTGACAGAGCTTTTATAGCGCTTGGTGCTGTGGTCAGTACTAGGAGGTGTACTTGGAGACAGACTTTCCCTAAAGTTCACTACCCCTGATCTTACTGTTTCACTGTTTGCATTAGGCAGTGATCAAGGACAGCGAGGATACTATAACATGGAAGGAATAGAAAAGCGTTGTGAGCTGGGCTGGACCACCGACACTGGCTGGTTTGAGCCAGTAGCCAGGCCAGCCTCCATATCCCTTAGGGAAAATGATGTCCCTTGACTGAAACTGTGTGCTTCCCAGTTACACTGAATCTGCTCCCATGAGCTTCTCCCCCAGCGTCATTCCTCGTGCAAAGAAAATGCCACTCCCTTGACTCAGAGTTGGTACTGTTGTATCTGTGGTGGTTGGTAGTATTTGGAGTTGAGAACAACTTCTACTGGATTTTTTGTGCAGTGTAAGCAGAGAGAGGTGACAGTTTGACCCACAGACTGTGATGGTAATTCCCCCGAACTCCGGCCTTCTGGCAGTTTGGTGACAGAATATTTGGGGATTCAGTGGAGCAGGAGGTTAAATCAGACAACCAAGGAATGGCTTTGGAAGCATAACTCTACCCCGAGATGTTAAGTACAGGCACAGTTGTGATCTGAGAAATTCATGAATGTCACCAACACAATCTGCTGAAGTGATGGCTATAAAATGAAAGATTTAAAGGAGGCAATCATAATGGTTAACAGCGGTATGAAAAAGCTTAAACATGTTCATAAATTTCAATAACTGCTGAGCAATATACTGGATTCATCTAGGAGAGATTTAATTTGAAAAATGCTAAACAGGAGATACAAAGACTGGAAACACAGACATTTCTCCTGAAGATGGAGTCTTTTGGTGAGAAATTTACATTGTACTTCAGCTGAAGTGATATTAAATGCAAGTACAATGTGATAGAAAAGGAATTATAAAATAAATTATAGAGAGAGTTTTTAAATTTGTACATTAAGGAAAAAAGCTTTATTTTGTATTCTCACTTTGGATGGTATTTGTGTCTAGATCTATAAATGACCATACATGCTGAACGAAATGAGATAAAAGATTTTGGTGTCAATTATATAGATATTTAATAGAAAATAAAAATGACTGAAGTCTTACCTTATGGAAGTATAACCACACATACTTTTGTGCAAGCATCTAGAATATATACATCATTTAAATTAATGCATTCTATTTAGGATACAAATACTTCAAATGAATTTTAAATTTTCTGTGTTTAATTGTATTCTGAGGCAGAACCTTTCATTGCACATATTTTTAGCAAGATGCATCGGTGCAGTAAGATTTTTGAAATGGTGAATACCTTCTTTGTGTTGCTAATTGCAGCTGTGCAGTCTGCAAATGAAGGATATCCAGCATCTGATTTCCAATTTCAATCACTTTATTCCTGTTGATAAACAGCCCTTATCTTCTTCCCACACACCAGATAGATTTTACATTATTTTATAAATGTGAATTTTCCATTGTGCTTCAGCATATTGTTAGCAAGCTTGAGCTTTATTAAAAAGAAATAGAAACACAGAATTTGGAAACTTTCTCCTCATTCAAGTGACTTATTTTCATATGCAGTAATGCTGCTTGCAGTAATGATTTAAATTAATGGAGGTTGTGTGGTCTGAAGCAGCAATACTAGTGATTACCATCTTCTGATCTAAACCCTGGTGCACCCTTATCTCAGTCAGAACACCAGCCCACTTCGGATGGGAGTGGAAATGATCACAGCTCCGACTGCACTGAGGTTCTTCTGAACTGTGGGCCTGAATTTCAGAAAGGTGGGGCACCAACTACCCCGGTTCAAACTGCTGCTTGGCAGGTGTGTTGAACATCCCAAGCCCTAGTGTCCTCATTTCTTGTGTTATGGTCACAGGAAGATGGCGAATGCTTATGAGCAACCAGCTTGATCTGGGTTTCTGCCTGTGATGGAGGTACGTTCTGCTGTATATATCCAACCCCCTCCAAGAAGCAGCACAATCCTATAGATCAGTGTGTTGCTTATGGAAATGCCACCTCAGAAGTGCTTTAGGAGCTGAATCAGTCTTTTGAAGTCATACGGGAGCTGACTTACAAGATTTTGGGGGAACATCTAAGTAGGCACCCTTGTAACAACCTGTAGGTTTGGAACACTGAGGACCTTTCTTTAAAGCAAAATGTTTGTGTTTTCATCTTGTGCCTGCTTGTAGTAGGTAAAAATACACAGGGATTTTTGGACTTTGGGCTAAATTTCACTGTCTGTCCTTGCTAGTTTGATGTATCTCCTTGATCCCTGGCATAAACAAAAGTGCACACTTAGCTGAGAGTGGAAACCAGAATGGCTGAAGTTACAAGGCAGGTACCTTTGGGACCAGCGCAGGGAGAGCAAGGCAAAGGGAATTTCCCTTTCTGTGATCACCAAAAGCTACTCGTAAATTCTGGAAGTCATGAGTTCTCCTCAACTGAAACAGAACGTGCTCTCCAAGTTTGATTATTGAAGGAAGATGGCAACAAAAACACGTGTTAGAGAGTTTGGAAAGAGGAAATACAGCTACTGGCAGAAGAGTGATTAACCTAGCAAGGAGCTCAATACCAATGTTTAATTCTCAAGATAGGTTACATTTCTGCCATGACACTTTTTATTCTGAATGGCTTTACTGGTGCAGTTCCATTTGCTTCACAAACCACTCAAAATACAAGGAGATTTCTAGAGGGTGAAAATAATGATTTCCAATAACAGAATGAAATATTTTAGCTGACAAGTTCAGTGCCATGGCTCTGTGAATCCTCCTACATTACCTGCCAAATACCACATCAATTTTGTTTGACTTCATGCAAATCTGGATGGAGAGGAGGGGCCCTTATCTCTCTGTATACTTACATACACTCTCTCTATGTGTATAAACATTCCCAAACACGTTTGTGCTGGTGTCTTAGCAAAGCATATGGAATTTCACATTGATTTGTGAACTCAATAAAACACTAATGGAGCTGCTGCTTTAGCTTTCAGTCAGTTGGGAAAGACTCAGTGATGAAAAGCAGGCGAATTCTGCCTTTGCTGGTCCCAATAGTGCCTTCCTTGTAACTTTAGCCATTCTGTTTTCCACTACCCTCAGATTCCTTTCTCTCATTTGGGAAGCTACGCAAACTCATTCATGATACAATTCAGAAATGAATTCTATCTCACTCCATCTGATACACTTTATTTATTTCTAAGCTCAGCTCTCTAAAAGGGAAAACAAGCTACACAATTCCATACATAATGTGTACACCTACAGTGCTGTAAAATGCTTCATCAGGAAGAGATGGGGAGCATTGCTCTTCTCTCCTTTTTATTCTGAAATGAATTGTACTGCTTTCAACAGCCTACACATGCAGATTTGTTATCCCTGTGCTCTGCTGAAAATGATCTGCATTATGTGGGTTTTATGTGTGCCTGAGGGTACATCAGTGATGCCTTAGACTGCTGTTTAGGGCACAACCTCAAGACACCTTGATATTCAGAATCAAGTTCTATTATAAGAGAAGTCACCTGCTTCCAAAGAGCTTTTCATTGCCATGTACTTTTTGCAAACAATTTTGTTATATTGTTAGTCCAGTCACTGCTGGAGCAGTTGTTTTTGTAGTAAAATTATGCTATATCACAGCACAGTTGACTGATTGTCACAGGCAGTAGCTAAAGAAGAAAGTTAAACAAGCAAAAATCTACCTGCAATGTAGATAGTGCTCAGAATTACTGACCTTGACCTCATTTGTGAGAAGCCGTGAGATGTCTAATGGCAAATTGTATCTTCCTCACTCAGTATCAAATTGGGTTTTTTTTTCAAAAAAAAAAAAAAACAACACCCTATATATACAGCGGCATGATTCCCTCACATGCTGCACACAGGTGTTTGTGCAATAGTGAATTCAGCATACGTGCTACCCATTGAATTTGTGCCATAGTGAATATAGGATACATGCTATCCTACGCTTCTTCCAACACGCATAAGCCAGCTTTTCTCTCCAGAAGCTGGAGGAAGCAGCAAGCTGGTTTGTTAGCATTTGGGGTTTTTTTTTGAGGAGGTGTGAATAAAACCAAACCAAAGCCATGCAGCAGTGAGCGTGGGCCAGTGTGGGGGCTGTAGTTACTGAGGTCTAGGGGAAGGTGTGCTTATCGCTGGACTGAGTGCAGGGCTTTGCACAGCAGCTGACTGCTTTCAGAGGTTTGACATAATGCTCTCAGCAGAGGTCATGGGTAATCATAGATTCATTTGTGTTGGAGGCTGGAAAAGAACTTTAAGATCGAGTCAAATCATTGACCTAACATTGCCAAGCCCACCACTAAACCATGTCCCTAAGTGCCACATCTACACATCTTTAAAACACCTCCAGGGGTGGTGACTCCACCACCTCCCTGGGCAGCCTGTCCCGATGCCTGACCACCCTTTCAGTGATTTTTTTTTTTTTTCCCAATATCCAACCTAAACCTCCCCTGGCACAACCTGAGGCAGCCACCACCCGCAGCCTGTCCCTCACCCGTCAGGGGGGTCACCTTGTCCCACAAGGAGATCAGGGCAGCCAGGCAGGCCCTGCCTGCCATAACCCCGCGCTGGACGGGCCTGACCCCCCGGCTGTCCTGCACGTGCTGGGTGATGGCGCTCAGCACCGTCTGCTCCGGCACCTTCCCCGGCACCCAGGGCAGGCTGGCAGGCCCGTAGTGTCCCGGATCCTCCTTCTGGACCTTCTTGTAGATGGCTGTCACACTGGCTGACCTCCAGTCTTCTGGGACCTCCCCAGTTAGCCGGGACAGCTGATAAATGATAGAATGTGGCTCAGTGAGCACTTCTGCCAGCTCCCTCAGCACCCTTGCGTGGATCCTGCCTGGCCCATAGACTTGTGAGTGTCTCAGTGGTGTTTGAAACTGGTCATTGACCGTTTCCCCTTGGATCATGGGGGCTTCATTCTGCTCCCTGTCTTCCAGCTCAGGGGCTGGGCACCCAGAGAACAACTGGTTTTACTATTAAAGACTGACAAAAAGAAGCCATGAAGTACCTCAGCCTCTTCTACCTCCCTTGTCATGATGTTTCCCCCTGCATTCAACAGAGGATGGAGATCCTCCTTATCTCTCCTTTTGTTGCTAATAGAAAGGATTTATAGAAATGGGTTTTATTGTCTTTTACAGCAGTAGTCAGAGTAAGTTCTAGTTGGGCTTTGGCCCTTCTAATTTTCTCCCTGCATAACCTCACAACATCCTTGTAGCCCTCCTGAGCTGCCTGCCCCTTCTTCCACAGGTCATAAATTCTCTTTTTTCCCCCTGACTTCCAGCAAAATCTCTCTGTTCAGCCAGGCCGGTCTTCTTCCTTGGCACATGGGGATGGCCTGCCCCTGTGCCTTTAAGTTCTTCAAGAACTTCTTTTTTTTCTTGAAGAATATCCAGCCTAATGAAATGAGCCACTGGATCTGGTCTGACTTCTTCCTAACTGGTCTAGCGCTAAAGTTGCACTTGATGGACTCGCAGTTTTTAAATCTAGAACCAGGCTTTTCACATTTCAGTAGCTGCTAGAAGGACTGTTTTCTGTTGGTTTAAATAGAAGTATCTGTGTGCAGGACACTGTTAAAATAAATGGGTTTAGACTGGGAGAAATCCAGACTACTTTTCTGTGTACACACTGAAGACTATGTATTGTGATATTTCCTTGTGATCGCCCTGTGAGTTGGTGGAGAGGAAGGGTGGCACTCAGAAATGAAACGGATTGTCTGACTGTTGGGTCTGACTTCTCCCCTAGCTGCTTTTCATTGTCTTTTTTCCTTCCTCTAATCATGTTTGTTCATTTTGATCATTTGTTTTCCCCTGGACATAGTCCCCTGTGGGAAACTTTATCAGCTGAGTGAACTGCTGCACACATTTCATTATGCATAAATGAGCAGGCTGAGAGCACCTTATTGATCACAGATGCTTCGTTATCTGTGGTACCCTTGTTGTGATGCCCTGGGGGATAGGGGGACTTTCTACTGTGAGTCTATATGCTATTTTTTCCCTTCCTTTCTTTTCTTATTTTATGTGCACAAATAATAAAATAAATGTATCGTTATAATTTAGTGTTTTCATACTGTAATCTCTCTTCTCCCTTCTTCCCAGTAGGAATAATGTAGTTCAGATTTTTAATTTCACCTTTAAGGTTATGTGAAGGCTTCTGATTTTGTTCTGTACTCATACTCTTTGCACAAGCAAGCCTGGTGCTAGTAACAGTGAGATTTTTACAGTCAACATGGAGAACCTGGCAGTGCATTTAATATGCTCAGAGTTTAGAGGCAGTGCAGAGTCTTCAGAAGTCTGCTGGATATTTATTGCTTCTAGATAAAGAGGATATTTAAAAAAAAATAAAAAAATCTATCTCTCTTGCTGGTCCCTAGTGTTTGTTGCAAGACCCAAATACCTGCTGGGAAAGAAATATCAAACCTGAAACTCTGTTGATCATTGTCACCAGGAAAAAAAACCCGTTTTCAAAGTGAAAGGTGGACATGTAAAAGCACAGTTTTGTTGATGTCATGGCCTGATTTAGGCTCCGTGACCTTTTCCCAAACCTACAGTGGCTTTGAATGTTCCTGAAAATTCTCTTCTAACATCTTGAATCTTCACTGATAAAACTTTAGGCATTAAAAGCCTCCATCTTTCCTTGCTGTTATCTGTTTACCTGACACACTCATCTGCTCTGGGCTTGCTGAGGCCTGCATGGGGTAAACCTGATGGAATCTTTGCAACTGATAAAACTTGCTTGAACTACACTTCCCTGGAGGCAACTTGATGTAAACCAAAGTGAATGCAGAAGTGGACTCACTTCTTACCAATCTCTCTCTTTGAACATGGAAATCCTCATAATGGTTCCTGGTAGCCCTGCTGCTGTAATGGGATGGGGATGGATCTTTGATGTGCAGCACACTTTGCTTTTTCACTGTACTAAAAGCCATGTAAGAATCACACAAATTGCATTTGGTTCATATTTTCAAGCTTGTCCAATTTGCAGGAGCTAGGGGCTGTGATGTTAAAAATGCCAGCATGGGACTCCAGTGGTTGGTATTTGGTTTTGGTAAAAAGACTCAATTTGCTAGTCTTGATTTGTCTTACTCTGAGTTTAGTTGTGTTAGAGAAGTACTCAAAGCCTTGACTTGTATTTTCTAATTAATCTAACTTAAAATCCTCTTTTTTATTGCAGATAATGATGGCAGCAATGGCGATGAGAAATCATTGCATTCAGTTGCTTTTAGCAACTTTGTTTAAAAGAAGTAATATTAATATGTAAGAAATAGATTTACAATGCAAATGGAGCGAGTTAATACCTAAGTCATATACCCAGCTTCCCAAAATTCAACTCGAAACCTTCAGCTCCAGAATACTGTATTTAGAAAATCAGCTTTCTTTCCAAGTCACTGCTTTACGTGGATAGCAGAGTGACCCATTAGTGGGAAGTCAGCATTGGTTCCACGTATATATCACAAAACACATGGTACAGTTCACTTCAGTGCGCACTTTTGCCTTACAACTCTGGTTTTCAGTCCAGAATATTACAAATAAGAACTTCCAAAATGTTGGGTGTACAACACATACAGTATTTCTTTTTCTTTTTTGTTTTTTGTTTGTTTGTTTTCTTTTCAGCCTGTGTTCCTCTTACTACAAAAGAGCAAGAGGACAATCCACAGTGCCAGAGTCTGGCACAAGTGCGGACACAGCATTTCTGTTCATGGCATTTTTGTAAAATATCTTGGTATGTACACATCAGCTTTCTAGAAGCTGTCAGAAAAGGTTTCCAAGTGTAGTAATTGTATACCTTTCACAAGTATACATTAATTTGTTTTGATTTTAAGTTCACTGAGAGGTGAAATTTTCAGTGGGCCTGCTGGTGAACAGTCTTTTCAGTTTGTGTCATTCATCAATTTACACATCACTTAAATATGTCTGTCTTTGACTGCGTTGTACAAATAGAAAATATTAAGTTGAAAGTTTGCCTTGTGAACCAGAATTAAAGTTAGCAAAATATACACACTAAAATGTTATGCTTTGCTGTTAAGTCTAGGTATAAAGTGAAAGGTTAATAGAGTATATTCATAAGTTATATTTAAAGAGCATGTTTACCCAAGATTGCAGCTAGTGAGTATGAAAACTCAGAGCACAGCCCTTTCCTCAGAAGCCTCCAGCCTGAATGGACAAGGCAAGTGAGAAGAACGAGGAGTAACAAAACTCAAAGAGCTTTTTTCTGGGTGCTGATTCCTGTAAGAATGGGGCCATGGCTCTGGAAGACTGTCCGTAGGCTCTGTGTGAGCAAATGGTTTCAGCAGGCAGAGACATGAGAGGTAAAGAAGTCTGTAACACACTGGGAATCAGATTTATCCTTGCGGGGTCCAAATTCTTGAATGTTGTGCAGAAAAACCTTCTAATAACTGATGATTCTTTAGATGACCTATGTGGTGGTTCTCATGCTTGGCTTGGTGAGTTATCATGTAAATCTTTGCTACAAATCCATCAGGTTAGATTCTTTCTTTTTATAGGTTCTTATGTAGCATGCTCTGCAGGACATGTGTGTGAAACTTCAGTGGCTTCACATTAAGGTACCTTTTTTTTAAGGGACATGGACAAACTGGCTTTAGAACTGGAAATTAAACCCAGACTGATGCCTAGTCCAGAGCTTTACTGATTAGACTACTATCAAAAAAATATTTTTCAATTAATGCTGTGATCTGCTGTATCTTTTATTTTAAGCTTTCATTTCCTGTAGAATTGTGTTTCCACAAAATTTGCCCTGCATATTGTGTAGTTGAGTTTTAGTAGCTGCAGCTATCTGATTTCAGAGTGATAGCGATGAACTTGCTTTTGCAGCTGATGTTTCCATGTATGGGCTGCTGGAGATAGCCTAGGGGTATTCCTGGCTGAAATGAAACCTTATGCACAGTGTTGGGTGCTTTGTTGCTATTTTAATATTTCTTCTGCTGAAACTTTCAAATACACTGCACAGAAGAGGGAAAGATTTTGGGGTTATACATAGGTATACCCCATTGTTCCAACAGATCTATGCATTGCACAGTTTTGAAAATGTCATCTGTGTGATAGGCTGTTTTCTATATTTAATCTTTTCTTCTATGCTGGATATCACAGGTTTGTAAAAACCCGTGACGAGAGAAGTGGACAACTTAAAAGGGGATATAACCCACAATGGTGGGGTTACAAGATGCTAGGCAAAGTTATGAGTCAGGATGCAATAAAATTATTTACCAGATTCAATGATCTGCTCTGCCTTTGAGTTTCCATACAAGGTAGAAGGTAAATACAAATCCTGATCATGTCTCATGGCTCTGTTTACCAGCACCCAATTTGTGAGCTGGAATGAATTTATTCCATACTAACTCTGTACGCTAACGTATTTAAGAAGGCCTAAGAGTGGCTTCGTGCTAGGTAACATTTCATTCTGAAGACACAGCAAGGTATCTAGTATGGTAGTATCTCAACACTTCAAGCTCCTTTTTTATACAGTTAACATTAATGACCTGGCATTGGCACCGAAAGCAGCTGAACCACATCAGCCTATGGCTTTGTGTGAACCTGCCTGTTTTTCCAAGAAGCAGCATGCAAGCCAGGAATCTACTCTTTGCTCGTGGGCAACTCGAATGTCCGGTGCTGTGTAGTAATGGAGGACCAGCTCCCAAGGCTGGGTCTGGTCCACACTGACTTCCCAGCTGGGCAGTCCTGAGCTGTTCTTCAGCCTGCTAATTTACCTCTAAACTTCTAAAGGAGCAGGAGTCACTGCTCTCCATGTGGGATGTCCATGCCGGGTGACTGCTGTCCAGAATGACACTTGGGACAACTATGTGTGCACATTTTCTTGTAGGGTTGGCTATGGATCACATGACTGTGCTGTGAAGGACACAAGCCTGTAAAGAAGCTTACATGGTTTAGATTCTTAACTTTTTAATGAGACAATGGTAAAGAAGCCAGGGTCCCCAGTATTTCGTGTTCAGAAATTTAACTGCAGATTGATAGTGACAGTACTGTGTAAAAATATCTCTTAGGGATTTTCTTCCAGTTCACCTTTTGCCTCTAGTTTGACAGTGCTACACTTGTGAAGTGTTTTGTAATAATGATCTTTCAAACCTCTAGTTCATAACATCACTGAGAGAAAACATTTGTCAGAATAGAAAATGCCGTGCTATGTTTCAGGCTTGCAAACACTTCTTGATTTCACCAGAGTAGGATGTTGGGAAAAGGGAACTTTCAGTCTGATATTCTGCTAAAAGCCTGTATTCTCAAGGGTATACTGTTGACAAAGAAAAGCTAGAAGCTGCTTTTGGTTTGATTTGAACAAACCGCTGGATATAGGGGACAATGTGGTAATGTTTGAGCAAGAAAGGGCAAGATTTATTATAGAAGCACAGTTTACATCTTGTGCTTCGGAAAATTCTTCTCCAGCCCATAGTTATTAATGTTTTCTCAGTTGGTCTCTTGACTTATTTGTGGAAACATAATTCCAAAATGAACAGGAGAAAGTCATGATGTTCCAGCAAAAATTGGTTGTATGTTCTTAACAATAATCACTGTTTTCAAACAATTATTTCTACCCCTCTCAGGTAGGGCCTTTGCATTCCAAAATCAGAATTAACAAGAAAGAAAAAAATAAAAGAAAACATTTGCTTAAATATACCAACAGCTGACCTACATTAACTTGTACATGTTTCTTCATCGGTAAGGAAAGACTTGATATCCATTCCTTACTTGTGAATTACCTCCTGCTTCAGAGATGAACTATCTGCTATACATTATCTTCCCTCCCATCACACAAACTGTAGGTTGTATCTGGATATCTATTCCGGGTGTTATGTGCACAGTATAACTTTGGTTGAAGAGTAAATGGGAAAACTTATAGCTTGTGTTTTAATATGCTTGACAAAGCA
Source organism: Falco cherrug (assembly GCF_023634085.1). Classification (NCBI taxonomy): domain Eukaryota; kingdom Metazoa; phylum Chordata; class Aves; order Falconiformes; family Falconidae; genus Falco; species Falco cherrug. The sequence goes on from NC_073707.1 coordinate 8,785,023, forward strand.
GCAGGATGCTCTGATTAAAATGACACAGTGCAGCACGGAATGGGACAGCTTCCCCTAATGAACCGCTTAAAATGCTGATGATAAGTGCTCATCTATCGCTGTTACTGCATACCAAACAATTGGTTACAAAAAACAAGCACTTGTTTAGCAGCAGGTGCTGTGCTGGTGCCACAGCTGAAGAAAACTTGTCATCCTGTGATTTTATCCTTGAAAACTTCCTTCTTAGACACTGTAAACCCACATTGTCCCTATGCTTTTATCTTCTAATTCAGCCATAGACATGTAATGCTTTTTGTGCAACTACATGCCTCTAAACAAAGCAGGTCTGCTTCTGCCCTGGAAATCTATGTATAGATTCTCCCTGTGTCACACCGAGCTTGCAGTCAGTCACTAGGTCATCTGCTTTAGATTCCTCAGAGACAACCTCAGTCACACCTGGTGATGAGTGGGTGCATTATATGATGAGGTACTTTTTGTTTTAAACCAGAGTATGAGAGACAGCTATAGATCTCTGATGGACTTGTGGATGTGGAGAGAGCTTTGTGAAGTATTCCTGAATTCCCAGCCCTCTATGGATATGCTTTAATAAAAGAGTGTGCTCATCCTTAAATTATTGTTAAGCACTCAGCTTAGCTTAGCATAAATAATGATATAATCAATATTTAAAGACACTGCACCATTCAACATAGTCACATTTAACTGATTCTGGAGCCTATGTCAAGTTTTTTATGGTGTTTGGGAATTTAAGTCTGCTTTCCAAGTATCTAATTAATTGGGAATTTCAGTGCTGAGTGGAATAGTAGCTGAACACCTTTAAGAAAATGAGGTAAAGCTTCATACTTCTTAATTTCTTACTATGAACCATAATTGGAGAATTCGCTGTACAGGCATACAGAAAAAGGGCTGAGCCTTTTACTGCAGAAGGAAATGCTCCATTTCTATGGCACATCTGCTGTGCTCATCAGTCCATAACTGAAAAGCAAGGAATCATTTCAGGTTTCTGCAGGCAGAAAACTGACTCTCTATAGTCACTGTGTAGTTTTAGATCCTCTTGAGGTTGTTAATTCTCAATTCCTGTTTTGAGGATTCACAATTCAAACCCAGTTCCAGGCTACATTTAAAGTGAGGGAAAAAGTCTATATATTTCCTTCTTCAAAAAATTCTGAATGTTTTTGAAATCTGTGCAAGTAAGTGTCCATGTGAGTGAAGTTCTCCATGTGCTAGTGTTGGCGGCATTGGATCTTGGCTAAGTAGACATACCTATGTGGATAGACTCATCCATGCATACACTTACATGTGGGGGAGAAAGAAACTTCCTGTGCTATCGCAAACTGATGTGGAAAGGAATAAGTATAAACTAAATGAATCAAAGAATTCAAACCATTAATTTCTGATAGTAGATGTGAATGTATTTTAAGCACTACTTCAGTAGTGAAGAGTTGCTTAAGTAAATGTATCAATCTGTCAGTGAGAATTACACATTATATCCTTTACCCATTAATCCTGCCACCTTTCCCCTCTTTGTCTCTTTCTCACTTCTGTCAGTGGCTCTTGTCCATTTTCAGGACTCATTCACAGAGAGATCAGCAGCCATGCTAAAGGACAGGAATAGGTTATTTTATGTGGTGGTCACATTAAAAAAAAAACAAGCAAGCAAGCTTATGAACAAGACTTGGGTGCAAATCTGCAGCAGTAAAGTAAAACTTATGTAAAGGAATTTCAGAACTGAAATAAACCACTCTTCTGAAGAGCAATGTGAGAGTGGCGTTAAGCATGCATGGCCAGTGCATTGTTGTCTGGTCTTGTTTTGAAGCAGAGGTAGTTGGGCCAGTGGCTGCTGCATTCCTTTGATTCTGGAAACGTTTAGTTCTCCATGTTGGTCAGTAAAAAACAAAGCCCTGCATTCTTTAGACTTGCAGGCATCATCTTTGTGGTTGTGACTATCATGTCCTCTAACAGAAATAGGCCTTTCTAATCCAGTCCAGTTAAATAGCAGAGTACCACAACATATATCTACTGTGGCAATAGGCTTATATGTGCATCCTAGAGAAATATTGTGACAGCATACAACCATACACTTTTAATTTATATAATACGAGGTACCAGGGTCATTTCCTTTGAAATACGCAGTGGTCCTGTATGTTATAAAATATGCCTGTTCGGAGGAGTAACTTTGGTTAAATCTGGTGCAAGCAAGTCTTATCAGTAGCTACTGCAAAGTTAGCTCATCCTGGACATGAACTCAAGCTTAAAATTACTTGGAGTGTGGTAGTTTTGTGTGGTAACTGCCATTTTGTGGAGGGGGAATGATACTTGGTGCAGCTCATGGGGACAAGGTCTTTAACAGGCTCATGCTGAGCTCTTGGAGGTGTTAGAAAGCATGACAAAAAATTCATGGAGTCATAGACTCATTTAGTTTGGAAAAGATCTTTTAGATCATTGAGTCCAGCCTTTAATCCAGCACTGCCAAGCCCACCACTAAACCATGTCCCTAAGTGCCACATCTACACGTCTTTGAAACACCTCCAGGGGTGGTGACTCCACCACCTCCCTGGGCAGCCTGTCCCGATGCCTGACCACCCTTTCAGTGAATTTTTTTTTTTCCCAATATCCAACCTAAACCTCCCCTGGCACAACCTGAGGCTGTTTGCTCCTTGTTATGTGGGAGAAGAGCCCGAGCCCGACCTGCCTGCAGCCCGGCCTGCCCAGCCCCCCCGCAGAGCCCCCTGCCCCCCAGCAGCTCAGCCCCCCCCAGCTGGGTGCCCCCTGCCCTGACTGAGGGGGCACTCGCTCCCCTCGCCCAGCCCGGCGGTGCAGACACGCAGCAGGACGGGCCCCGGCGCTGAGCCCTGGGGAACCCCCCGTGTGCCCGGCGCCAGCGGGATGTGACTCCATTCCCCACCGCTCCCTGGCCCGGCCGCCCCCCAGCTCCTGACCCCGCGCAGAGCCCCCCCGGCCCGGCCGGGAGCAGCCGGTGGCTGCAGGAGATGCTGTGGGGACGGTGCCAAAGGCTTCGCTCCAGCCCGGGCAGCCACCACCCGCAGCCTGTCCCTCACCCGTCAGGGGGGTCACCTTGTCCCACAAGGAGATCGGGGCAGCCAGGCAGGCCCTGCCTGCCATAACCCCGCGCTGGACGGGCCTGACCCCCCGGCTGTCCTGCACGTGCTGGGTGATGGCGCTCAGCACCGTCTGCTCCGGCACCTTCCCCGGCACCCAGGGCAGGCTGGCAGGCCCGTAGTGTCCCGGATCCTCCTTCTGGACCTTCTTGTAGATGGCTGTCACACTGGCTGACCTCCAGTCTTCTGGGACCTCCCCAGTTAGCCGGAACAGCTGAAAAATTATGGACATTACACTGATTATATGGCAGTGTTTGAAAAATGTGGTGTGTGCTGTGTATCTCTGTGAGCCTGCAGGCAGCCTGGATCCCCGTCCTGAGGAGGTGCCTCTCCCTCAAGGGCAGGGCCATGAGGCGGCTGCGGCTCCGCTCCCCTCTGGAATCTTCCCTGAGCGGCTGTGGTGCTCCACACCTGAGGTCGCATTCACCAAGCTGCCAGTCACTGCTCTCCAAGACACAATAAAAACTTGACTTTTCAGGTTTGCCTTGAAGGTGAGACTCGCCAAGGATATTTTAAAGCAGGAGGTTTGTCTTTTGTAATCTTGGATAAAGGGCAGGGAGGGATTGTGTAAGTCCCAAAACACTAGAGACAGTTGTAATTACTTCAGGTTTAGCAGCACGATGATCAGGTGAAACTTAAGAGGACTTGTTATTTTGGTTAGTGGCTCCAGGTTTTTAGACTTTTATCTAATATTTGACTAAATTAGTGTGAACCTTCTAAACAATTAAATTTCCTCTTTGCTTTTTCAAAGCAGTGACTTTTTCTCTCCTGCTGCTAGTCTTTTGGGTTGCAAATGAGAACTGTGTGTGTGCAGAGAGTTAGGGCACAATGTGTAGCTGATTTTTTGGTGCGAGGGTAAGAAGCTGTTGTGGGGTTGTCTCTCCTGACTTAGCAGCATGCTGTCCCACTTGGCAGTACTTGTCTGAAGAAAAGATGAGGTAAAAACTTAAGCTTCTCCACCACTGTCCTTGAGTGATGCCTCAGAAAGGTGGACCAACAGTCCACCCGGCCCAGCAGGCCTGTTGTCAGGAAGCAGAGACTAGCTTGCTTATTTTGGGGTTGTGAGTTATATTAACTGTACTTTCAACTCCATTGTTTTTCTCTGCTTGAGAAATTTCAGGATGTGGAAGTTGTTTGCAGTGGAGAAAAAACTGTTCCTTTGATGAAATGTGTTGATTTAGTCAAAACCGGTTTGACTAAATAGTGGGCCTACCTCTGCTTATCATGGTTTTCATAGCTCTAAGAGCATGATGTGGTTGTATGGAATCCACAATTACTTCCCAAAATAATGGGGTTCACAAAATTTTAAGATCCTTTATATAAACCCTGTTCCTCACTGAAGCAATTTTCTCATATATGGAGTTGAACACCAGAAGAGGCTCCTTTGTGTAGTACATTTTCTAGTCATGACGAGACTGTATGATCTGTTCTCTGCCCTGCTTCCAGATTCCTGATGAGAAGACATGAATCAAGCAAGGTTTCCCATCTTTTTTTGTTCGTATTGTTTTTAACCAGTTAATTACTCTCAGTGTTGAAGGAGAATTTGAATTTGTCAGATACAACTTCCTCCTGCAGTTTCTTGTTATACCACCTTTGACAAAGTTAAAGACTCCTTTAGTACTAGATATTTTTCTCCCCCAAGCTGATCTATCTCCTGTCTTTTTAAAATTACTTTTCTTTCTGAAGACTTTAACCCAGTCTTTGAATGAAGTTTTCTTCTCTGAAATCTTTTCACGTATTTAAAAAATCTATTTTGGAAACGTGAGCATGAGAAATGGATGCAATATTTTGATAGCTGTGCCAGCTCTGCTGTATGTGAGCCTAAAAATATCTGTCCATCCCTCTGTGCTGCTGTTTTATATACCTGTAATCAAGTCCTCTAGCAGCATTTAGGGGCAATAATACTCAACTGCTATTCACTTTTAGGACTCTATTTCTTTTAGAATCAACTAAAAGCTTTCTAGTGCATGGATTGTATGTCCTGTATTGTTAAATATACGGTAGGGCTAAAACACAGTTTAGGGCTAAAATGCTTGGGGTTTTTTAATTAATATCTTTAATTTGACCTGTAGTGCTAAACAAGCTAAAGCGCTCTGAAAAACTACCCAGAATTTTATTCACATCTTCTCATTCATCTGTCACCTGCTAGCTTTTCTTTCAGTGGATTAAGATGGAATGAAATACATTGATTAGCATCAGCTGGTTATTACAGCTCTCACATTCCAATATCATTTCTTACTGAAAATGAATATTTTGATTCCTTTCATTATCTGAAATCCATTTAATGTTGGCCTTGTATAGGGTTAGTGTAGTCAGAACATGGCATTCAAATACGTTACTGAACTCTGAGATTACAAGTTTTTACCTTTTTCAGCTAAATTAGTAGGTGTACATCATGTTACTGCTTGGAATATGAATGACATAGTTATTACTTATTTTATCTTAAATGTGTAATTAAAATGGACATGGTAAAGCCTTAAGTAACAGCCTTATGATCCAATTAGGATTTATTTTGTTTTGGTTTCTTTTACAAGAACAAGTACTACTGAGTGTGATCTAGCCATAATTCTTGCAAGACTTAACAATGTCTGTTTCAGTTCACTTTAAAGTTCAACATGACTCTTACATTAATTAACTGATTTTTCTGTCCTCAGCCGATAAGACCTCTAAGTCTGTTTTTTTAAGGAGTACTTGCGATAATTCATAGAACCATAGAATGGTTTTGGTTGAAAGCGACCTTAAAGATCACCCAGTCCCACCCCCTGCCACGGGTAGGGACACCCCCCCCCAGCCCAGGCTGCTCCCAGCCCCGTCCAGCCTGGCCTTGGGCACTGCCAGGGATGGGGCACCCACAGCTGCTCTGGGCAGCCTGGGCCAGCGCCTCGCCGCCCTCACTGGGAAGAATTTCTTCCTCATATCTGATCGAAACCTACTTTCTTTCAGTGTAAAGCCATTACCTATTGTGCTATCACTACACAAATTCACTTCAATATACTTTGTTAGGTGAATGATTAATAATAATAATAATACCCACAGTACTGAGCTTTCTGTGTCCTTGTAGGGAGCACTTCCTGCAGGCTTTGTTCCTCATCAAATGTCAGTCATTTAGATTTAAAGTGCCTTTTGAGCTCTGTACCTTAACCAGCTCTTCTGTGCCACCTTTGAAACAAAAATAAAATGATCAAAGAGAGTAAAATGGGAATGCATTATCCCTTGTATCAGAAAGGTTTTTAAGCCTATTTAACCACAGTGGATAGATAACCTGTCATTCAGATATCAAATAACACATTCAAAATTAAAATTACATATGTGAGAACTGCAATCAATATGAAGATCAGCCATCTGAATTGTCACTAGAGGCTATTTAGTCCTCTTGCCCTGACTTTGCGTTTGGTATATCTCAGGAGGTGTATACCTTGCAGGCAGCAAACAGAAAGAGTTATATTTGCAACACTTGATTCCTATTAGAGTTTTTACTACAAGAATAGATTTCTTTGCCCCACTTTCTCTTCATTGTGATGAGAACACAACACCAGTGTAGTCAGTAGCAAAACTATAAACTTTTAATGCACTTATAATCATATACTTTAACCTTTTTAATATTCAGTGTTTTCATTGGTTGGCCTTTCACCTTTCCTTCATGGGTTATTGAGGCAATAAACAAGGGAGTGGGAGAATAACTAGTGACTCAAACCTCAGAACACTGAAAATGTCACTGACATATACTTCACAGCTTTTCTTCGGTATGTATGGCACATGGAAATGCCAATACAATGGACTCAGTTCAGGGTGATCAAATCCCTTTTTGCTGCTGCAGATCAACCCCAAAACTTCCTTTATGAGTCTGCAGGGGGACCTATGGCTACAGGATACTAGCTTAACCTGCCAGGTATTACCTCCTGCAGGTCCTGTTCCTCAGCGTACCGGTCGTTGTGGAGGGGCTGGGAAGTGGTGTTCTTGACTGCTTGCTGTCGCTGTAGCCTCAGCATGCTCTGGGCTGAAGTGCAGCATTTGAACATTCTGCATTTGAACACAAACTTGCTCTTGATACAAATGGTTTGGATACAGGCCTCATGAGGTGTTTGTGTCGGGTGAGTGCAGAAGCACAGCAGGAGGGAGAGGGCAGGTCTCCCAGCAGTGTCCAAGAGACACCTCTGCCTGAGATGCTGTGAGACACCGCATCTCAAACTGACTGTCTCAAAGCTGGTTAACTGAGCTCCTGCAAGGCTTAACAGCTGTGAACAGATAAAGAGCCAACAGCTGCCTGACACCAGTTTTCAGCCGAGGCCTTTCCTTGCCCCAGTGAGGAATGTGCCTAGACATGGATGATCCCCCCTATCTATGCAGTAACCCCACATGCCCCATGGAGGAATGCAGTAGATGCCATTGTCTGGGAAATGACCCCCCTGAACACTCTGTAAAAGACTATGCCACCAAACAGTGAGTGGCGATCCAGGAGACCACCACCACTGACATGAATGGAGACTATGGACCAACGGGACGCTGCTGTATCCATGGTGCTGACTCTCTCTTGCAACTCTATCCTGACTGCTTGCTAGATTTCCTTCATTCCTATCTTTCCCTCTCTTTCCTATCACTATTTTCTTACTACAACATGTGAACGTTTTGCACAACACATTTCCTTGGGTAGTGGCATTTGACCTCGTTTGTGTCTTAACCTCACTCTGGGCATAACAAAGAATCTCCCTGGCATGGGTCTTGCCAGACTGGAACAGGTGTGTGCTTGTCTCCAGCCCATCATGCATCCCACCATGGCTCGCTGAGACAGCATGCTGGTTGCATTTGGCAGACAAATTACCCTTGTCTTTTTCCTACAGAATCCTAAAGTCATATGCTGCTGAATATTTATTAAGGGGTTCTTGTGCTACGGGATAGAAATGGAATTGAATATGGGATACAGAACATGCTCAGCTTTGGATTCTGTAGTTGGAGCATTGTTGGTGCTTGGCTCAGTAGTACAGAGAGAGATACTTGTCGTACGCCTTGTTTATAGCAATTCAGCTGTGAGGGTACTTTGGGAGTGTGTCTTTTCCTTAACAGTCACTGAATCTGCTAATGCCTTGGAGTTGCTGTTATACCTATTCTTACTGAGCTCATCATGTGTCAAGTGTAGTGGTGTAGTAGTATGTGGGGAGACAACCATTGCCATTTTGTGTGTGTGGTGAGGTGGCTTTAGATGGCAAAGATGAATAAACTGAGCTATTGAATCCTAAAATACTTGGATAGTTCTGGCTTGAGAATCCAGATAGAGAAACAAAAGCATGCTTATACCTTGGACTTAAAGACAATATACAATGAGACCTATAGAATTTGTCAGCTGATACAAGAGATGGCATGTTTAGTTCACTCAGCTTAGAACAAGTTGTAAATCAAAGCAGCCAGATTTTTTTACATTTTAATGGAGACAGCTGTGAGAAGCCAGATTGAAGCCCAAAGCTGTGGTAACCAGGACAACACACAGGTTTTAACAAAACTGAATATTGATAAGGAAAGGAAAAAACTGCCCTACTGCACTATCTTTGAATTTGAATATCTTAAGGACTGACAGAAGGTTTCTTCATAATTGTTTGATTTGCATGAAACACTTGACCTTTTCTGATGAGTTACTAAATATCACAAAGGGGTTTATTTTTACTTTTGGTAAGAAGCATTTGATCCACTTAATTGATTTTTTAAATTTTTTAGAAGCATGACAGCACGGGATCATTCATTTGAAGTCAGGAATTTCACAGTCCAAATAGCTGGACCAAAATAAAAGCTCATGATTTTTACTGCAGCTTTTGTGGCTTGAATATTCTGACCATTCTGACACGCCTCAGCATTATGAATAGCTTAAAGATGTTTACATTTGTTTTACATTTAACAATGTAGTTTCTGATTTTATTTAGAATGTTTCTTTCTGTTTACATATGACATGCTATACCGAATACCACCAACTACAAAGTATATGAAATCTTACAGCTTGTGTATTTTGTAGGAAGTGGAAGGTCTGTAACATTACTTACGCTTGAGCTGCTGGTACTGTTGGTGAACAATGGACTGCAAAGAGGATATATTATAAAAAAAAAAAAAAAAAAAAAAAAAAAGAAAAGTGTGTCACAAGGGCTCAGAATGAGTTTGTGGCCACAGCAGAATGACAGGGGAGAAGGCCAACAAGCCCTAAAGCCAGACAGTGCCTAGTCTTGCAAATGATCCCTTTCCCATTGACTATTTGCCTGCAGCAAGTTGTAGACACTTCCTTTGAGAAAGAACATTTAACTTTTCTTCTTCCTGGGTGTCCATCTCATCGAAAAGAAAGGTGGAAGTTAACTTTCCCTGGAGCTTTCTGTTCATGTTTACCTTCTTTTCTGTTTTCTTATCTCTCCAGACTGTCAGACTGAAATATGGAATAGTAAACTGTGCAAACAAAAACCCTTGTTATTTCTCCAAATCTTTCAACACTGCCTGCCTTTAAAGCTTTTACCATACTGAAGACAAATGATTTAATATTACTGCAATGCTCTGTTTTCTCTAGGTATACCTTTTATGGAATTAAAGAAATGTGACATAAATGATCATAAAGTTGCCTGTTGGTAAAGGCAGCCTACTTGTTAGTTGAATTGCTCCAGGTAAACTGGCTTACTGATCCGCTTGCAGCTGGAGCTAATGAAAAACTTGGGTAGAGCATGTAAATTCTTTAGAATGGATGAAGCAGTTTCTATCATATTCATAGGCCTTGGAGAGTCATAGATATATTCCTTCCAAGAGAATATAGATAGATATATTTTATCAGCAGTCTAAGTCCAGAGTATGTTTAGATAGCTGCACAAGCTAAGCGTCTCCTGTTCAAGGAGATCCATTCTTTCTTGTTTGTTAGGTACAAATGGCAGTATGCATGCGATGTCCCTGCTGCCCCACATCGGACCCCCTGTCAGACTGGCATGGAGGGGGTTGTACAGAACAGCAGGGGCTGCAGTACTTCATTCTCTGAGGTATCGCACCTCTTAATCAGCCCAGGAGCAGTTGCCCAAAGTTAAATGAGACACTGAGAATGCTCTTAGTCGTGCAAAGCACATTTTGAATCCTTGCGAGCACCTTGCGTGCCTGAGCTGCAGTATTTCCCTGAGGCTGAGTGCAACAAACATCAAGCTTGTTTTGATGAAAGCCCACTGAGAGTTGTGAAGGGCTGCTGCTGACAGTATGCTGTGCTTTGCTCAGAAGCTGGTGGTGGTATCGGAGCAGTGCTGGTAAGCACTCAGGCTGCATTCATGATCTGTGTTCAGTTGAGTGACTTGCTGGGGTTTTTTTCAGGCTGCTTTAGCATGCAGTTTGTTTGACTCTATAGCTTCCATGAAAAACTAGCACATGAATGCATAGACTGATGCTGTCTCCACTAATCAGTTCAGCTGCTCCAGGTCTCAGTCCATGCCCTGTCTCTGGAAACTGTTGGTTGCTCAAGTGAGAAAGTTTTATTGTCCAGTAGGATTGGATAGTCAAGTGTACATTTTGTCCAGAGAATCTCTATTTTACTTCAGGTGGAACAGTTTCTAGCATAGCTGGCCTCAATGCATGTTGACCTTTTACTCATGGTGAGATGGCTATTTGGAAACATAGGAAGTGTCTGTGGCTGCCAGAGTGCTCTCACGCATATTTTGTTTGTATAAAAAGGGTTGAGACACCTAGTTCTATAGCCACATATTCTTTTTCTTTGCTTGTATTTGACTAAAGTAAAAAATACTGACTGCTGCCACAAGTCTGCTGCTCTGATTTGTGTGGGAGGTTCACTGGGTCTTGAAGAACTGCATGGAGGTATGTGTCCTGTGGGATCCGGTCAGGTCTGAGTGGTTCTAAAGAGACATAGAAGCACAACTTGGCATTTGGGGTGCAAAATATTTTGGTAGTAGACTTTTTCTGGACTTTATGTATGGCTTGGGAATTGCACCGTAAATGGAGCACAGAAGTGTCTGCCTCAGGTTCCTTTTAGATGATCAAGTTCTTCTGAAAATCTCGATTGATGTGACTTGCTCTCAGCTGCCACGTGCCAAAGTCAATTAGTGGCAAAGCTGAGACAAGTCACATCTGATTTGAAGCCTGTTAAGAAAGTTCTGAAGACTGAATTTCCATGGCCTTCATTTGACTTGGGCTCAATTTGGATCCAAATTTGCTCTTTAGTTGTAAGACTGTTCTTATTCATATTTGCTGATATTTTCACTGTACCTTCAGTTAGCATGAATGATACATCAAGTGCTGCACAGGAATGTTATGGAGTGTGTGGACCAGAAAGGCAAGCAACATTATTAGAAAACTTGTGTCTTGCATGTGCAATTTACTGTTATGTCAAATACTGCATATTCTGTCCAAATTTTGAATCTTTTCTTCGTAAAATTCCACTAAATATTTGATACAGCTACATAAATATAAAAGTACCAATAAACCTAAAATAATATGGGTCTTAACCCATATAATTATGCATAATTTTGTAAATTTTCTTCGTTATTAAATGAAAGCTTACATAAGGGGCCATATAAATCATATGCAACTCTAATTGATACACTTGGATGGAAAAGTTTTTACAGATTGTTGAGATACATTTTCAGCTGATCTGTGCCTGGCAGCTGCCGCAGGCTGAAGGCAGATGTGCTGCTACCATTTTCTCCTGGCAAACAGATGAAAGAACAGTGCTGCTAAGCCCCTTTCAACTGGTAGTTTGTGCCCTGTGCATATATTGGCCCATGCCAAGGTATAGATGCCACTCTAGGGTCTTTAGTAGAGCTCTGCTGTTCAGCACCAACAAGGGACCTAGTCCTTTGTGGCTGTATACCAAGGCATGTTAGCTCGTCGGGTTAATAGCCAAAATTAGGGGGAAATGAGATGAAATATTTCCAGGCATTCTTAAAAGGACTGCAGCCTCTGTTGTTGTCACTCTGTGCTGCTATCGTGTTCATATAAACTAAATCTCTTCATATCGTGTCTGTAGATGGTGAAGATTCTTGGTACTCCCAATATGAATAAGCACACACTGTGTTTGGCAATCATCTCTCTTTAGTAAAGAGTTGGTGATTTAATAGGCTAGGAAATAGTTTTCACAAGGGAATTACTCTGTTAAATTCTGTCCTTATGTTGTCATTTGTTCTTCAATGGGAATATATTTGTTGTCAGGCTTGCCATACTGTCTGGAGGAGAGAGCAAGCTGATTTCATTTAATGGCAATCAGTGTGATCCAGCTGAAATCCCACACTGTATTACAGACAGAGGTTTCTCATTAATCTGGCAAGGTTTTCTGCTACGATAGATCTTTACACATTTCCCTCTTAGAGGATTTTTTTTAAACCTTGAAGAATTATCTTGCAGGGTTTTGTGTATAAAGGCTAATATTTCTTAAATTCCTCAATTTAAGAAATGGAAGGAGTGGTCTTTCCCAGCACTGAGACCATGCCTTCCACAGACTATTGAATGGCCCTGGCCTTGTCTGAAGATCAGTATCAGATGGGCCTGGTATAACTTCTGTTTTCTTTCCACATCCGCACTGGGGATTGTGTGATCTTGACAAATACCGTTACCAATCTGTGGGTCTTTCCCTTCTTGTCCATTGCCTCATCTTTCCAGCTTGCAAACTTCCCAAGGCTTGGATTATTTGTGATATACAGTGCCAAGCACAAAAGGCATTCTGGTGTGGGAATTCAGATACAGACTTTAAGGGACTTTGTATACATGACAGGGTGATGGAGCCAACAGATTATATCAATCTTACACTGGTCCTCCTTGTCAAACATATTCAGTCCTCATGGGCACAGCAAAAGTAAAGAATGGGACCCGGGTATTAAGTGCAATAGGGATCGGTGCCTTAGGCTGCAGGTTTTCTTGGCTCTTGTTAGGCTGCTCCATGCTCACAAAGACTCCCTAATTGCCCCAGGGGGAAAGAGTATCTTAATCCACCTAGCTCCAGTTAAGAAATTTCCGTGGTGACTTTATAGCTAGGTAACTTGATAAGCTACAGTATAGCTCATCATTGTAATAATCCTTCCCACATTTTAAATCATGTTAGGCAACAAGGGTAGAATGAAATCTTGATCTCACTGAAATCAGCAGCAAAAGTGCCAGCTGATTTATCAGAAATTCCCACCTAGTCTAAAGGATTGCCAAGTACTGGAGTTCAAACTGTCATTGCAGAGACTTGGAAACTGAGCTGCTTTTATGGCTTGTCATGTCTTTAAAGAGTAAATGCCAGTTAAGAGGATAAGTAGAAATGATACGTAATCCAGAAAAGCTGCCAAGTTTCTGTATTCTTAGTTATGTCATTAAGGTTTTATAGGTGTTCACTGTCTAAGGTTTGCATCTAGTGCTCAATAAGTACATCAATTCTGGGTACAGGACAAAAACTAACAGTGAAGAAAAAGGGAACAAAATATGTGTTATACATTTTAAAAGAATAGTGTTGCCATTCACAGAATTTTAAAATCGTGGTCACTGCAGAAAAGGGGGTGAGTTGCCGGATACAGTGCAGCTGTCTCAGTTGGCAGTTGTGCTTTGCGTATTTTACATACAATATCAAACCTTGCGGAGAGTTGATCAAAGTTTAAGTGTAAATTAAGACAGTATGTTTTCTGGGGGAACATGTATGAATAATAGAAGATGTTAGCTTACCAAGAGCCAGCCATTTGGTAGCTGCCATAATTTGCAACTAGAAAGGGAAATTAAAACACGTGTGGTTCCACTTCTTTGTCATTTGATGTTTTTAATAATGTTATTAATTCACTTTATATTAAGCAGTCACCAAAGACGAGGTGAGTGACTAGACGTTAAATTAGTGGACTATTTTTTCTGTCCATAAAACCTGTTTAATACTAAGCACCAAACCCTAAAGATATTAAAGAACTAGAACTCCTTCGTTCTGCGCTATAGCACTTTAAAATAAAGTTAATCTAAGTCATGATGTGCATCTATAGGTTTTACAAGAGCCTATAAATTTCAGGAAATTAACTTCCTCATAATCACATGTTCAGGCTAGTCTTTTTGAACAGGCATCTTATTTTTAGGTTAATCACTGCTGATTTTTTTTTTTCCAGAAACCTGTTCACATTCAGTCTCTTGAAAGGGTGAATAAAGTTATTTTCATTTTATTTATCAAATTGGGATTTCTTTCAATCACTTGTATCAGGAAATCCTCGCTGCTAACGAATGTACAGGCATGCATCACTGGATATCTGCTTTCATGCTAATTAGCTGATTATTCAAGTACTATGCAGATCAAAGAATTTGTCATGGGTTTTTTTGCAAAGCAGGGGGACAAATTTTGAAGTAAGGTGAACCAAACATAATGGTATTGATTTCATTAGTGTTGGGCAGCTTTCAGTTGAAGGTCTGGCTTAAAAATCATAATGCAATTATATGAGGTCATCCTGCAGAGGGTTTTAGAAGGTCTTAGTTTATTCGCTTTACTGATACTTCTTCGTGTGTTGTCTGACATTCCTGAGTTGACTTCTGAAAGTTGAAACAAATATAAGCTCTGTATCAAGCCAGTGGCATTATGAAGTTGTCTCTGACACTTTTATAAACATGCACAATTCTCATTTCCAGTAAGCATCAGATTTGTCACCTTAGTCGTTACCTACATCTTAAGTCAAGAGCACTTAAACTTCCACAGCAGTTGCTTTCTGCTGATTAATATTTACTTGCATGGTCTTGTCAGTTAGTACTTGAAACCCAGAAGGCACCAAAACAGAGTTTGGTTTTTGTAATCATAGGCGATAATGTACCTTTCTAAAGTTACTGCAGCAATTTTACAGGAAAAGCTCAACATAATTTGCATAAATCAAGCAGTGACCTTATACATGCCTTTCTGACAGAGGTTTTGCAAGTTACAATAGTCTTCAAAAACAGTAAAAGAGAATTGTGATCTTTTCCTACAGTATGACTTTCAGTCTGAGAGGCTTGACTCAGTGGTTTGCATCAAACCATTCTCTTTTTGAGAACTGAAAAGGTGGTTTTAAACACAGAATTGGAATATAGTAGAATTTAGCAGGAAATACGGACACTGGGACCGTTCAACACAAAGGCAAAGGCTTACGCAGCTCACAGCCCTGCAGGAGTTTCTTTTTAGGAAACACCTTTTTTATTCCATTGACAGCAAAGCCAATTCTCTTTTGTGTGTCCACATGGAGTGGATTTGCTGAAAAACTTCCACAGATAAAATGTTCTTCATAACTGTCAAATATAAATGAAAGCAGAAGTTTTGCAGCCTCATTAATGGGCACATTACTCTCTTTCACCATAACCTGCTGTCACTTAGCAAACTGAGATATCTGCTGTCTGGTTTCTGTCTGAATCTAGGACTTCTGGTGTCAGATCCTCTCACTGCAAAATGAGTTTGATCGAGCATTTCATAGGGTCTATTTTTGGTGTTCCCCTCCACCTCACCACAAAATGAGCTACCTTCCTTTTGGTGAAAACAGCGGCTTATGACCTCTTTAACTAAGTGTTGGACAAAGAAATACGGGGATATTTTAGTGACTAGCTGTGTCCTACTGCTGCTTTTGCATTACAAGGTGACATATTCCATGTAAGAAGCTCACAGCCAACTGAAAGGACAGTCTCCTGAGTGCAAAGGAAGCATAAGCCAATGAGAATTGGCTCGGGAAAGGCAACATTCATTCATAGTTCATCTCTTTTTTTTGTGTCGCTAAGCTAATAAGAATAGCTGAGACCCACAGCCTGCTTCCTTTTCTGCTGTCCCCCAGAGTATAGCTTGTGGGACTGGAAGAGTGAAAATTAAATTACCTTCTCTTGCTTCAGATGAGTTGGATACCGAGGGATACTTGAATAAAGTTCTAAACAACAGCCATTTTTCTGTGTGTCATCAGAAAGGAGAAAAAAAATACATGAATGCAAGATAATTATAAAGTCAGTCTCTGGCACAACAATTAAAAGGGAAGTAGAAGAACAACCTGCTCCTTTGAAGCATTAAAAGATGGTGTCGTCAAGGTATACTGACTCCTGACCTCATTTCTCTGTGTGCTGTTATAAGCAGGTGGCAGGGAGTATGGCTTGTGTGTGTCCTTTCAGCCCCAGAAATCTGGGACACTTATGTCACCCTTTATTTTACAAGAAATGTTCAACCTTCCCTACCATCTCTTCCCAAAATCTCTTTGTCCCTGTTCACCTTGCTTTAATATATACCTGTCCTGTGAAAGGCCACATCTATGTGTTTTTAATTGTGTAATAAAGCTTTAAACAATTAAAATTGGAGTGGCAAGAGTGAGACTGAGATGCTGCAAATTTTCTGCAACCTGTAATTACCTGGGCAAAAGCTAAGTACTTTAGGTGTCTGACTTCTTTGCTCGTAGGTGCAATTGAGCACCTTTCTCTAAATAAGCAAATGTTTCTTAAAACCTTAAGGTGAAAACCCCTGAGATTTTAGGATGAGCTGAAAATCAGACCCTAGGTATGTTTTGGTTTACTGTTCCTGATTCTTGGCTTGAGCCACGAGAAGGAATTGTTTAACATGGTAGAGTATGAAATAAAGTGTTATTTAAAATTGGTAGTGTATTTTGAGTCACTTCTGCTGTAGCAGTACAAATTGCAGCCTCTGGGGAAAAAAAAAAAGCCATTCATCTTAAGAGTGACTTTAACAAAGCAGAAGGAACTTTGCACACATGCACAAATGGTGACTTCTGGGTGTCCTCTGGCTTAGTTAGACCTTAGCTGGACTTGTCTGGATCTCACAGAAGGTTCTTCAGTATCATCAACAGGAGCTCCTTACAGGTCCTGAGGTTCGTATGTCAGGCTTCTGAACTGCTCTCCATGCAACCACTTTTGAATATATAGAGTTGAAAGTATAGTGGGTCCTTAATTATCCAAAGAAGTTGGGACCATATTGCTTCTGGATTACATTCATTCACACTTCTGCAGTATGTTTGTTGCTGTACAAATACGAACTCTTCAGATAAGCTGCTGAGGTGTTTCCCTGAAAATGAGTGCACTGGCATTAGACAAAACACGAGAAAACCTGTGCATTATATGTGATAAATACCTAGAAATAAAAAGCAGAAGCACAATGGCAAAAGGAAAAGCAGAGGCAAACAGTAAATTGTCCAAGTTAGTAGAAAACAGCGAGACTCTGTTGTACTTGGGTTTTAACTATTTACATTCTTCAAGACTTTAATGCCCATCACAAAGAAACTCAACTGAATTATCTCAAAGACAGGCACAAACTGAATCATATATAACTGGATGCGGATGAAGGGTTATATTGGAATGTTTGGACAGTGTTATTACAACGTTATTGGAAGATGGCAGAATTGGCAGTCCAGATAGTTTAGATATGTGTGAGGCCGCCTTTCCAGACTCAGAAGTCGCCGGACCTTTGCAAGCAGATCTGGTAGTCCATCCAGTAATTGAGCAAGCTGGTGACTTCTTGGTGTGGTATCTCTCTCATGATTTTTCTGAAAAGTCCCAGAATAAATTGTCTGTTAAAACATGGGTGAAATAAACACTTGTTCTTTCTTGTGATCACTGCAGAAGGATGCTCCCCACTTAACTGTGCCAAACCTTGGCAGATACTTCTACATGCCTAATAAGAGAGCACAGCAAAAGAAGGGATTTAAAAACAAACAATACATGCCAAGACATAAATCTTTATTTTAGTGAATGATAGGTCTGGTACATGTTAGGAAAAGGCTTGCAATATTAATCGTTTTGAAGCTGACCCACACTAGGACACCAATCAAAGTTAATGAGCTGAGTGTACATTAAAAGGACAATATAGAACACGTCTGCTTTAATGGCATCTCTTTTCTGCTTTTGACTGTACCTTCAGGTAATGTAGAAATGATGAATGAGGCACTTAGATTAAAAACCTTGTGGATTATCATTAACTGAATTCAAATCAGAAAGACTAGCATTGCTTATACAAATGGACTTATGGCAGACATAACAACCATCACCCAAACATTTCAATTTACCAACAGAAGGTTTTTTTTAATAAGTATTTATTTAAGCAATATATACAGTAACTCTTCTCTGGCTGCCAGTCTGAAAGACATTGATCAATGCCTTTTTATTTATCACTGGTGGCTGAGTTTTAAGCTTTGTCAAAGAAAGTAAGAATTAATAAAACCTACTTGTTGACATAGAAGAAAAAGAAAGCAATAAATGTTCTGGGGTGGTGTGGTTCTTTTTGTTTTGGTGTTTAGGTTTGTTGGGATTTTTAGCTAGAATTGTGCAGCCAAAAGGGTGAGTAGTGTTACATGGAAGAAATTACATCCAAGTGATTCCAGGGACTGTATTTTTTGTCAAGAGTGGGAATGTGAAGATATTTTCCCTTTCTTGTGCTGCTTTCATTTAATCCAAGCTGGAGACTGCCATTATTCAGTTGTGTTAACACCAAGCCTGATAACTACAATGCTGAGTGCTGCACAGATGCATGGTTAAGAAAAGGGATTTACCTTTTGGAATTTATAGTCTAAATGAACACAACAAATTACTGGAGAGGCTGCTTAAATCTTGTCGGTCATTTTATGTTGTTTGTGAGTTATTGTTTGGCTTTGCTGCCCTTTCCATACAAAAGTGAGTCAAGTTTTTAAAAAGTTGTTGGTTTTCTTTCTCCCTTTTTTTTCCTTTTTGTCTTGTTTTTTTGGGGTTTGTTTTTTTTTTTTTGGTTTGGTTTTTTTTTTGGTTGGTTTTCTTTCTTAAACATCTGTCGAAAACTTTGAGTTCTTAATGCCTCAGGAAGTCCAAAAATGCCCTCCAAGTAGTTACTCCCAGTGCCTCTCAGCTGAGAGTTTATTTCCTTAGGATTTGTTCTGTTACCTTTAAAGCCAAGAAGAAATTTATGCAGAGGCTTCTGCCTGTGAATGCCAAATAAATTATGTAGTATACTCAGAGTGCTTTATTAAAGTTGAGCTGGAGATCTGAAATTAGGAATTAATGGCTTTTTGGGGGTTTGGATCATTGTATTTCATCCTGAGGGCAAACATTATGTGGCTAGATTCATCCTGTGCCTTCTCCTGTCTTTGGCAGTATAACCATAGGCCATTCTGTGGGGAGGTGTCTTGAAAGAAGAGTTGTACTGAAAGGATCCCTGCCTGGGAGACATGTAACTGAATAGCTGATGCCCATTCATGCTGCTTTCTAAGGTGCATATTTAAACAACAGCAGGAGATACTGCAGTGGCAAGCAGAGAGCTGTTCTCAGTATCTATTGATTCCAGAGAAATGGCAGAGGTGCCACTTAGCTGGACAAGATTTCACGGCACATCGTGGCTGTTTAACATTTAGTCTGTTTGGCTGGGATTAAGCAGGATCATGAGATTTTAGACATAGCAATATAATTCTTGTTTAAATTTTAACCTGCATTTACTGATGGTCTATACAGTTAAAAACAAATTAGAACATATGTTCTTCTAACTAAAACTTTCATTTATAGTCAGGGTATTCGAAAGCACTGAAAGCAGTATCTGAATTTTTAAAGGCAATTCAAGGCTTTGTCCAGAAAACAAAGGAAACTGCTAGTGCATTCTGCTACAGAATATTGTCTGGCTGAGTAAAAGGTTTGGACTGGAGCTCCGCAACCTGCTCACTCTTAACCTGAAATCCGGACAGACCATGCCTTGTCCTGCAGCTCCTCGGACTGATGCAGGGCTGTGCTGGTGCCCTGGTGCCAGCTCTTTTCCAGGGGGAAAGCTGCAGTGGTAGAAAGTCTCTACAGTAAAATTTGGAACACATGCTCCTAACTGCTCTCTCCCTGCAGGTAAAGGGCAGTGCTGTGGGAGCTGGGACCCCACCATGCCCTTTGCTTTGGTTGCTCTGTATCATGCCTAGTGACACAAAATAACTGTCGGGTCTGGATCTGCAGCCCAGATGCAGGAAGGGAAGGAATCCCTCTCTGGCCTTGGGTTAGAATGCTGGCTCCCAGACTAGCCTGCAGTCTAGTGAATGGAGGGATATCCCTAATGAAGGAATATTACTGGAGGGGAAGCAGGTAAAAGGGGTAACAGAGTAGACCTGAACATGGTCTATGCTATAAAGAAAAACCTCGGAGGACAATCTGGTGCCATGGAAAACCGCTATGAATGGATGAAAGCACTTCATCTGTAGCATCCTGGAGTAGTGTCTGACCTGAGAGATGAACCGTTGCCCAACCAGTCTGAAAAAGGGCCTAATAGGGAATGTTAATAGAGGAGGGCTGGGAAGTTCATGAGTTTGGTTAAAGGGCAGTTAAGGCGTAACATCACCTCTCTGAAATCACAATGGTTTTGTGATAAGCAAAGGTGTTAAGAAAATTACAAATTTGGGCTTACAAGGGAATGATTCAGCCAAGGGAGAGTCGATATCAGTGTAAAAAAAATAATCAGAAGAGCATTTTTTTTTTGGCTAGCTTTAGTGTTTTCTTATGCAGGTGAGAAGACTTGTGACAATACCATTTTTTTACTCTTTTTTACTTTTTTACATGAATGACTCTCATGAAGTGAGAACACATGGAACAGCAAGTTGCCACGAAGTCTAACAAGTCACAGAGACTTTTATTCTACATTGCAAAGTCAGTCTGTGTATACAGAGTTGAGTCAGATGTGTGCCTTGGTCAATTTTTAATGGCATGAAAGATTTAAGGGAATTGTTCTCAGCGTTTCCAGCATTATAATATGAAAGCACAGGAAGGATAATGGTATTTAAACACTGCTGTGTGTAGGCATAGCACCCTTTACTGCACACCATTAACTGGGGATTAAAGGAGATGTAAGACTCTGGCAGTAAGAAGAGATTTCATAGAAGCCTTATGGTTTTCTTGTTCATCTTGTCAGTAAAAATAACCAAGGCTTGCTAGGGCTCACTGGTGGTATCTGTTACCATGGAGACTGGGGTTCAAGTTATTTTTAGGGCACAGAAGACTGATGATTGTGGACCCATATCAAACCTTTCTGCTTTAAAGCAAACATTATGTATAGGCACAGTTAAAGAGTAATTTGCAGAAGTGCCCATGCTGTAAGAAGCAGGAATGTTAAAGATCAGACCAAAGGTCACTGGGAGCTCAGTTCTTCCACCGATGGGGAAGCTAAGCAATAAAAAGTCACTCTTGATGAAGTGCCTTAGAAGGTTGTAATTACTGATGTCTGAAGAAAAGCAGTGCTTAACAAAAGCAAAACTTGAAAGAACTATTGCTCTACAGATGATATTAAATAACACACATAATGGACTAAAAGCAGCAGGGAGCCAGAATCATGTTTTAGTGAGACCTAGAGAATTCTTGTGCCAGATTTTAGTGTCTTGGGGCACTTCATAAAAAGAAAGCTCCTTGGACTGAATGGATCTTTAGCAGCAACTCTTCATACACAGTATACGGCACAGTCTCCCCATCTACTGTCTTCTTCACCTGGAGTGTACCTGCTTATATAAATAAGCTAGGTGTGTTACATGTGCCCCATTCATGCGTGATGCAATTTTTGCTGTTAGAACTTACTGCTAACCACAGTAACCTTAACTTAAACCTGCTCTTTCTTGTGGCAATGGGAAGTTTTCTTACTGACTTCTAGCACCTTGCTGAAGAGATGAAGAATAATGTTGATATCGTGCAACTTTCAACTCCATGGTTTTAAAGTGATGTGTTAAACGATCAGGTACACATAGTATCCTGTCCAGTTTGTCCAGTGTTTTTAGATTATACCAGATGTTTTCCTGTCCTATCACAGCATGTAATTTTAGGCTGGTTGATGGAAATATGCGTGCATTATAACCTAATTTCTTATTTCTTAGTTTTAAACCACCTCATCAAAATTGCTGATAAAATGTAGCAGTGTATACTAGTGAAACTGTTCATGTAAATTAGGAGCAGTTTCTGAGGCTAATATCCAGTTGATTTCCAGTTAGCAATCGTGAGTACAATTTTTGGAAATCTGTGCAGGGAATGATGAAGAAGAACATCTGGTTTTGAAAATGGCAATTTAAATTTCAAAGAAACTATTTAAATTTTAATAGCCCTATTCTCTGAAAGTTCCTGGGGTCTGATACTTCTGATTAGGAAAATTATCTCTGGACCCACATTTTGTATTTGGTATTCATTATAGTAACAGCCCTAATGAAATTATCTTGTATTAATGTGGATGCATGTAATGTGCAATTACAGAGGAATTCCATTGTCATTCAGCAATGAATTGTCATAGCATTCCTTTAAAGTCTGGGAATTCACCAAAAGGCAGGGAGAATGGCATCTGAAATAATTCTCAAAGGATCAAACTGAAAAGTATTTCAGTGGCTTCTTTTAATCAGGAGAAGCTCTTTTTTGTTTTCAGCTTCTTTGCTGATATAACTTGCTGAAAGGCTGACTGATGTAGCGGTAGACTTTCAAGCAGCCTTATTCTATTTAAAATTTAGGGTCCTTGGTGACTTGGATATTTTAAAATACTTTCTCATTGGTGTCTATTAATCAATGCTACAATATTTAGTAAATCTTTTCAATATGCAAAGAGCTTAGTATTGTTGATCTTTTGGAGGGCTTAGAGTTACTAGAAGTTACATGTGTGTGTCTGTATATAAAATGCATCCTGATACTTCAGCCTGGGGCTTACTCTAGGACAATTGACAACGTTGTTGCCAGACACTTCACAGGATAAGGTCTTATTGTCCATGATCAGTAACTGAACATCAAGAGACTGACTTTTTCAGTTTAAGGTATTTGCTAAAGACTGATTGATTGTTTGAGGGATTGGGGTTTTTTTGGGTGGGGGCTGGGGTTGTTTGTGACACAGAGCCAGAAAATTTCACCATTGTCAAGGATAAAGCTGGGACGTAACACATTCACCTCTGCTAAAATTCTGGTGAGTTTTCCTTTGAAGAGGCCTAATGCCCTGACTCTTCAAGGCAGGAAATTGAAATCTGGTAGGGATTAACGATTGGGTCAGGGATGTGCCTTTTGATTTCCTCCTGAAATTGAAATTAAGCCTGTCCATTTGGTTGTTTTTTTTAATTATTGTGGCCTGTGATGTGCCAACAGGGTAATGGCTTTTTTTGCTAGCCTCTGTCTATCCTTCTACCCAAAACTGCTGCACGAGCAGGGAGGCACAGAAAGCATGATCATCTGTGACTTCCTTCTGATCTTTCCTCCACACTAAATCTGCGTAATTCCCATGAAGGACTCCTCCTGCTATCTTGCAAAGATAATCCTAGCCTCTCATTTCTAACATGATGCTCCTTCTTTTCCTCATCTAATTCAATTCTTTGGCATTCTCTTAGGCTTAACATTTGGCACCCTTTATAAACTTTAAACAGCTCTCATCAAGGGTTTTATATATCATGACAAGTTTATAACTTACCAGAAGTTTTCAAACATGCTTAAGGAATGTGGGGGTTCTCATCTCCGATGACAAACCTTCAGAAGGTTTTCAAAATGTCAGGCTAGATTATTAGGAAACAGCAATGTGTAAAGACAAATTACATGCCTAAGCAAAGGCCAGAACAGAGGCCTGTGAAACCCTTTTATAAAGTTCAGTGGGTTAAAGAATTTATATGCGGTTATCATTCAAATTGAGATTGCCAGCTTGGCAGTTAGGCCATGGTGGGCAGTTGTTTATCACAACATCACCTAAAGTTTTGTCGACAGATCATCACAGTTGCTGTTTTCTATTTAAGAAATTCATGCCTGGAGCATCTGATGTGAAGTGTATTGGAAGAGATATGTGCAGTGCATCTGTCTGTACTAAGACAGTTACTAGTCCATGCTGTCAATCTAATCACTTTCAGAAGCCCTAAAAAAAACCAGTGTAGTTTTAGAGAAGCGTTGATGTCTGTGAGATGCTCACATACTGCATTTACGGGAACCAAATGCCCAAGTGATTAGGCAGATATAGCCACCATTTAATAAAGGTAGGGAACCAGAACAAAGTACAATAAACACTTAATCATTTGTTTTATTTAGGTCTTTCTATTTATACACTAATACAGTACCTGAGAAACTGAAAAATACTGGATTTTTTTCTTTGCTGTGCAGTCATAGGTACATTCCCACCTGACGGGGAAAAAAACAGAAGCCAGAATGTCCCCTATAAAACTTATTTCAAGCTAATACAGGAATTCCTTCTAACTTAACAGTCTTTGGATCCCACCCTGTGAGATTTTATGGGTTGGCCAAAACCACTTATGCAGTCTGCAGGAGCCAGAAAGAAATCTGGTCCTGATGCACCTTAGTTCAATGCCATTTCCTCAACCACTTTTGAAATTGTGATGACCTAAATTTAGTGGGAGAGGTGCAAGCTAACTGAAGAGTATTTTCACTGCCAGGACTGAAGTCACTCCAGGTGTCATTCCAGTGTAACAGGTGATCGAATCCTGCTGGATGTGTCCGTGGGGTGCAGTGGAGCTTGGTGCCCAGGTGTCTGAGTTACTATCGGTCCCGCTGGTCACTCCGTTTGGTGTCCCACAGCGCCTATCTCAGCTGGCCAGCTGCGGGCCGGCATTGCAGTGTTGGGCACAAGCTGTTGAGCTCCACCAGCTTGCCTTCCTGATACAGCTTCCCCGGGAGATGCCCGCCGTAGGATGTAGGCCAGGGCAAGAGTAAGGGCTGGGAAAACCATTACGTAATCTGCATTTCTATGGCGGATGAGGAAGACTGAATGGCAGCTGCATGCAGGGGAGATGAAGCTAATCCAAAATATTGGAAATGCCACCCCTCACAGTCCCTGGAAGACTGGCAATCCCTGATCCTGGCTTCATTTGTACCACTTTAATGGAATTACTCTTCTTACAGCCTACAGGAAATGAGGGGGGCCTCAGGTTCATGGCATGTGAACAATGTATATAGTACGAACCAGCATTATTTGTACCTGTATTCAACTTATATAATTTTGAACCAAGAAATACTTTTTGTCCCTGAAGTGCTGGGTGCACTGGTAATAAACTCTGGTTGTCTCGTTACTGAAGTGAATAGCACCATCTAGGGATCAGGTTGGTTTTAAAGTCATCTTTTTAAATTGTACATGGCAACAATGAGTAGAATTCTAGTCAGCTGTGCAATGCACATACACTCTTCCTATAGCCATGCTTCTCCATAATTATACTGCTGCAGGCACACATATGATATTTCCCTCTGTTTATATCTATATACATAATAATTTGCACATATAACATTTCCCTTAGTTTTTTTTTTTTATATCTCTGTGTGCCCCCAGCAGTACAAAGCTTAAATGAAGAGCATATCCGTATTTAAAAACACAGAGCTTATAGATATATGCTTCACATTTACAGAATTCTCCAGAGCTGTTGCTTTCAGCCAGTGTTAATGCAGCAGCTAGTCTCTCCTGTACTGTAACAGGCCTTTCCGAATATTTGTGCCAAAAATGCAACAATTTAGAGTGCGTGATACGTTGCATTGCAGAGAAAATTGGAATTACCACCTATGCTGCTTTGAAATCGCTCCCTATCTTGACTATGCAAAGTAGGGAACATCAAGATAATGGTACTAATTTTTATTACAGTGAAGAAGCTGGGAGAGGTCAGAGCTGCTGTTCAAAGAAAAACTTACATGTACAATTAAGCCATTTCTGTCCTGGCATTTAATGAGAGTGTCTTGGCCAGAGGTGGGATTATAATCTCCTTGACTAAAACCTTTTTGGATTTCTTGATTGAGACCAAAACTCTGAAAACAGAAAGATTGCTAAATAAATAAACTCGGAGACAAAACCAAATAAAATAGACCAGAATCACAACTGAGGTAACTGTAATAACAAACCTGGATTTTTATAAAATGATCATTGAAAAATGCAAAACCTCCTGTGCCTGAATCAGTTAGTTTGCTTTTAATTTAAATGTTTGGGTTTTATCTGCTATCGAGAATACTTGGCTTCCAAGTGGGCTCTGTTATCGAACGGTGGGCCAGGCTCTGTGTGCAGGCAGCATGGAGCTGACTTCATGTCAACTGCAACGACCTGCAGAGACAGAAAGGTCTGTTACCGAGGCAGAAAGGTCTGCAGACACCGTCGCTGCAGACTCTGCTGTGTTTCATAGAGTTTGGGTGTTCAGACCTTGACAGATTTGGTGTAGTCTCTTCTGCTGTCATAAACGGCTTAAAGGAACGCTGCCAATCTGGGCGCATTGATAGGTCCCAGTAATCACAGTCAGCGAATGCACAGAGTAGGTGTGATTTTCCTCCAGCCACTGCCAGACTAGTTCAGCTTGTCTACTCATGCCCAGGAATATATCAAGCTAGAGCAGAAACCCAGTGCGCACAGAGGAAGCTAGCCATTGAAGTAATACTTACTTTGTGTGAATTTATATTTTAATTTGAGAAGAACACATAAACTCCAAATATTGTTTCAGTAAAGTAGCTGCTTCGCAGATGCACCTAATTTTTGTTAAGCTATTTGCACTGGTAAATATTAACGTTTGACAGAATTTGTAAAATTATATTCATTAATGCAAATTTCATGCAGTCTTTAGTATACTTATGTAAACAGTGTTCATATACCATGTTCTTATTATGGATGCATCTGAAACTTAATCCAGCTCATGTTGCTATCTGAGTACTTTTTTTTTTTTTTTTGGGGGGGGGGGCGGATTGGGTAAATGATGGCTCTCACACTTGAATGCAATGCCTTTGGTTATTCTCTTGGATCCTGCTCTTGAAGAAATAATGATGGGTTGGTTTTCTGTAAAAATCTAGCTGGCTATGACAGCCTTCTGTTAAAATCAGTGGTACAACCCAAGCTGAGTTAAGATGCCAAGTGAAGTTTTTCTTTCTGCTTTTTTCTGCACTTTTATTTCAATGAATTGTGATGTAAAAAATTCTACCATTAAATGTGAACAATCAGTTTTATGGTTTTGCATTACTATTAAGGCACTAGTTTACCACTTCAGTACTGCTGTACTATGTACTTCATTTTGTATTTCTATATTTTTGCCTAACCCATAGGAATCACTGATGCAGTAAAAATACTGGCTTTCCCATCACTCTGCAAATAGCAGGAGTTTTTCTTGCAGACTTGACTTGATTGAATATTATTGGTGTTTAATTTTTTTTACATCTGCAATGTATTAGACACCAACTATTCAATAAACATGTTCCCATCCAAACAATACTCCTTAAGTACAATGCCAGAACTGTGGTGAGTTCATTCCTCACTGTAGTTGCCTATAATTTCTCTGTGTTGTGGAATCATGGAGCTGGAAGAAATTTTTTTTCCATTCCTCTGTAAGATGCTCATGTTTGAGTACCCTCTACCTGATTGGGAGATTAGGGATAGAGAAGCTGTCTGCTTGAATGCAGGGACTCCATTTCCAAACTGCTCTTAAAAACCTTCATTATGGGAAATGTACAGCCCTTTCAAGCAGTCTCTTAAGGAAACTACACATGAATTTTGAAAGAGCTCCTACGAACGCATGCTAAACTTAGAAGGAAAGTTGTTTTTAAATACCATGTTTCTTCCTTTTCCTAGGTAATAACTAGAACCTGGCCCTGGTCCTGCAGTGAGCTCCCCTTTGACAGATAGAGCTGCACAGTTCCAGGATTTTCAAGGACACATTCTTTGCAAGGTTCCAAGGTTATTCTAATAAAAGGAAGTGATTCTAGTCCATTTCAGTGAAGATTGGCAGCTCAACTGTTCCAGCTGTCTGTCATCTGAATGGTGGCTAGTGCCTTCAGGTGAGTGAATGTTCACCAGGTTGCTAAAATAAGCTTCTCTAATTTTGGTATCTAATCTTGTCTAATAAGCACTGGCTAGTCTTGGCAAACAAATACAGCCTTAGCGTACATGTGCGTCAGAGCAATGTTGCCTCTTGGGCTCACTGGCCTCTTTCCTCACGGGAAAAACGTTGATCTTCTGAGAATCACTGAGGGGAAAAAAACTGCCTTCCCTGGATGTTTTATAAGTGTGTAGGCCTCCAATTGCTGATGGTAACCTGTACAACTGAAGCACGTTTTTTCTGGAATTGCACCGTTCTGTAGAGGGGTGGCTTCTCTTCTCTCCTTTGGAGCTAAGCAGGGAACAGATTTCCCCTGCTCCCCTTTCTGGAGTGAATTGGACCCCCAAATGTGCGTCAGTGCTGCTCTGCAGGTCAGTCTGAGGGTAAGCTCTCTCATCTCAGCTGTCTGTCAGGAGTGGTTTGATATTGAGAGATTGGAGAAGTTGAGGTGTTTGATTGAATGTGAGAACTTTAATGCTTGGTTCTACAACGTATTAGAGGTTTGGATATACAGTTCAGTTAGGGCTCGGAGCAGTGCAAAGGCCTCATCAGAAACATGGAGCATGGTATGTTTTAGGAGAGGTGTATAGACAGAGACAGCTGTCTATACAGAAGTGTGGGACAGAGGTCTCCATTGTCACAAGTACTGTGGAGATGGTGATGGGGAAATTATACAGTTCCTTACTGTACAGAGATCAGAAAGTGCCTCTGATGCAATAGTATGCGCATGTTTGAAACAAACCAAGAGGAGGTATTTTTTTCATATATTTCATAGTAATAATTGTGGAATGTTGCCAGAGGCTATAAAGGAGACTAGAAGTGGTAAGTGACAAGTTCAGGGATGAGAGTTTCCATCAGTGACAAGAAGCCTGAGGGTCCGATCCAGCTTCTGGGAATCCCTCAATCACTGATTCCTGGAGTGTATAACAGGGAAATAAACACTGTAGTTTTCTGCTGCGGGCATTTCGGGCAAGCGGGAGTCAGATTCAAATACTCACAGAGTTCAAGATCTGATCCGTTTATTGTACAAACCAGGTAGACTTTTATAAGGCATTCTATAAGCGTGCAATAATGTGATTGGCTATTTTACAAGCGTATAATAATATGATTGGTTAACAATTGTTTACTGGGAAGATTTCTGTTTCTGCTTGTTCTGGCATGTAGGCTCCTTTCTGCGGTTTCCCAGCTCCTCTTATCACGTCCCGTTGGCCTTGGTTTTGTGCCAACATCTGCAATTTGCTCCTTTTTCTTCATCCCACTGTTCTGGCCGTAACCTCGTCTTATTTCTTCAGTATTTTTCCACTTGCTTCAGAGTTCAGTATAATCATTCAATACAGCAAGAGCCCCAACAGTTTTCCTTAAGAAAGAAGTAAGTAGAAATTTGCTTACTGAAAGGTAAAGTTTACAAAGTCAGAAAAATCCATAGTCAGACCCTGAGTATCTGTTTTTGTGTTTACTGCATCCGTTGTATTTCTGCAGTGGGATTGTAGCAGGACAAAGCTTAACTAGCTACATTTATTTCAGTTTGTTTTGAATTCCTGGTAGTATTACTTCAGATCATAACTGCACACTAGCTCAGGTTGTCCTGTTAAACACAGTTACAATGGTTTCAAAGGTACTCTGTGATATTTGTTACTTTATGTTGTCTTTTCACTTAAAAATAGACTGTTGGAGAATGGCCAGCAGTATTCCATCATGTGTGGCTGCCACACTCTTGGTCTGCATCATTATGCTTTGGACAGGATTATTGTGCCTTTCCCCATCCAAGTGCAGGCTTGGAGCATAGTAGGCACGTTCCATTCATGTCACAGGGCTGGTTATTCCTGCAGCAGATGCAAGAGAAATTCGAGGGTTGCTTGCAAAAATATTACCTTTTCATTGCTGGCACAAACTCTTTTCTCCATTTCTTAGGAGCTTGCTCACTGAAGGACAGGGCTAACAACACGTGATTGTAGTCCTGCTGTTTCTTGCTGGCCTGCTAAAGGGGGCTGCCATGAAGCAGAGTAACTCCTCTTGATTCAATTCATGGAGCTCTGGGATGATCTTTGTGCAGAGTGGATCAGGGAATTAGAGAATGTGTACCTCTAATAGGTGTATTGCCTCTTCAGTGACCCATCCTTAGCAACGGAACATAAAACCCCCATTATTTAGCCCTAATCAACTCAGTTTCATTAGCCTGACAAACTCTTCTTAGGAACTGTAACTCTTGATTGTTAAAAGTAGAACTAAAAGATCAGTCTCAAAAATAGATCTATTATGACAAGAGTCAGAAATTTCTGCCTTTTTTCCAGCTCAGGGGGAGCTCAATCGTTAACAGATTCCTTCAGTCTTTGAGAAATGTGACAGCTGGCTATGAGATCCCCTTCCATCATTACATTTTTCCTATAGAAGCATGTTGACAACTGTATTTTCAAAGCATTATGCAGGGATTCAACCACATGACTTGTGTTAATAACAGCAGGAAATGCACAGCTGTATCTCCACCTACACCTTTAAGAACTTGCCTTTTGCTATCTCTGGGTTATCTTTCTAAAATATAACACTTTAAGTGTTCAAATTACTTTATGTCTGCTTCACCGAGAAAAGGGTAGGCTTGCTCTTTTTGTATGCCTCTGCTTGAATGAGCAGTGCCTGTGAAATACCATTTACAGTAATGCCAGTTTTAAAACTTGCATCCATGCATTAACTAGATGTTCTTGGCTGAATGTGTCTTATTATAGTTATTAACAGGCCACAGAAAATGGATAATTGGGAAATGAAAATGAAAGATTGTTATACCTTCTTTGTGTAAGTAAGCAAAAGAGGAGAGGTGGCTTTATAGACACATGTAGAAAACCTCATGCAATGAGAGAAGAGGAAAGGTTGTGAAAGAGCCTTATGCACTTAATGTGTTTTTATTGGTTAGGATTTGTAAATTGTTTGGAAACTTCCTTGGCCAGAATCTGTTGGACATGTGCCTTGTATAGTGAGGCTTTAAGAGTGGAAGGTAGAGGGGAAGACATGCGGGAGGGAAGAGTGAGGAAGAGAGCGTTAGGTTTGTTCCGCAGGACTACTCAGAGTAAAGACATAATGGCTGTAGGAGGCTGGGCCAGAGTCTGCCTTGGCCAGTACTGGACCTCTGGCTGTGGCCAGTGGCTGAAGGCTGTAAGATAATACGAAAACACACCAATGACTGAATAGTCTCCCAGCCTCCACCAGTTTCAAGCTCAGGGTCTTCCTGTACCAAAGATGATATTTCTGGTTTCAATAATCCACGTTAAGATTGCTTTTCTGTTGAAAATACTCAGTTAGTTTTGAAACTGTAAGCTTTATGGCATTTGTAGTTTCCTGTAGCAGGGAATTCCACACTTGACAGTGTTCAGGGAGGGAGGCTTGCCTTGGCTGGTTTTGAGTTTGCCTTTTGGTAATTTAATCTGATTACTTCAATGTACTAAGAGGCTGTAGTAGCTCTGAGTCCTTAATCATGTATGTAAAGTTAGGATTGTTTTCTTCCATGTGTATGACTTCACATTTCATTACGTATAATTTAATTTCCTAATTGTTTTCATACTTGTTCAGTCTTGGAAGGTCCTTTTGCAACATTTCATCTTTATCTTTAATATCCCAGATAGCTTTGTATCATCACCAGGTTTCACCATTATTGACTTTGTTTCAAATCACTTATGAGCATGCTGAACAGCATGCACCAAAGGTTGACAGCCCACTGTATCCTAAGAAGAACCAGGCAGAAAGAAATGGACACCAAATTGCCATTGCAATCAAAGAGGGCTTGGGTGCAAAGCAGAGTAGTAGAAGCACCATAGAGCCTAGGTATCTGTGACATGGGGCTTTGTAGGTACCAGCAGTGCTAATGGGTGGGGAGAGATGGCTATGGGAATGGCTCAGCAGAGTGACCTCGTGGCCCTACACCTCTCTTCTAAACCAGCAGCAAATGCCAAGCACACCCCTTGTATCAGGTACCTTAGGACATCTGTTCTCAAACTATAGGCTGTAGCCTTGATGAGGTCACAGATGTTTTGAGGTGTTGGTGATATTAAAAGATATGTTTTGCTTCATTGTCTGCTTTCAAGGTAAGAATGGTTGCTTTTCTTTTGCTTGGAGCATTGCCGTTACTCTTAGATAGGTAACAGCTGTGTTGGGGCAGTACCTCTCCCCTCTTACCCAGAGACAACAGCTGCCTGCGTTGGCAGTGGAGGTGGGCACCATCTGTTAGCTGTGTTCAGAGCAGCTGCTTGAGAACTTCCTCCCCTCTACACACACACACACACACACCCCCCAAACCAGTACAGCTCTGTAAAATGTGTGCAGCAAATTAGGGGACTGAGAGGTGAGCAGGCATGAAAGCTCAGGGCTGGCAAATCTCTCTGAACAATCTGTGTTCATTTGTCATGTGTGGACGTTGTGGTAAAGATAAGGACATTAAGATTTACTACCAGAAGTAATAGAAACTTCAAAAGCACAACCCAAAATTGTTTCTAATATACTTCCAGATTAGATACAATCAGAACTGGAATACAGCCTGTGTCAGTATGTCATTTTGTGAATAAGAAAAAAATCTTGAATACAAATGCTGCTTGTGGCTCAACTGTTACCATGCACAGCTAGACTTTAGAAGCAGAT
This sequence comes from Falco cherrug, assembly GCF_023634085.1. Classification (NCBI taxonomy): domain Eukaryota; kingdom Metazoa; phylum Chordata; class Aves; order Falconiformes; family Falconidae; genus Falco; species Falco cherrug. Next base: position 8,817,421 of record NC_073707.1, read on the forward strand.
TATTTGGACCTCAGGCAATTTATGGTGTGTACTTACTGAAATCTTCATCTTTAAATGCTAGTGACAGAAGATAGATGTTCATACACAGCAGCTCTTTTCCGTAAATTCCCTTTCACACAGTTTGACCGAATGAGTCAAAATGTATCCTCCTCTACCCTTCAAATGCAGGACGCTGTTGTGTAACAGATTTTGCTCTCTGGTTGGAGCAGGAGAAAGTCATGTCCTTTTCCAGGGGAGCTTCTGCAGGGAAATAGCTAACCCGTGCATGTGTCCAGTGCTATCAGTATTTCACTTCTGGGAGGTCTCCACACTGCATCACATCGGATAACTTATGGCATAAGTCTTGAATATAACATCAAAAAATGTTCTGAGCACAAATACTTAGATTCTCCTTTTCTTATGATTGAAACACAGTCTGTCTACAGATACCTAAATAAAGATGGCTTTCTTTGTACCCGTCTCTATTTTTCTTGCTCAAAAAAATGATAGTCTTCTTTATTGATAAATTGTTAGTCTATGTTTTTGTCAATTTTGTTTTAAATTATCAACTTGCCTGAAATACACAGCTATAAATACATCTCTGGATTATTGAAAAATATGTCACAGAATATGAGTCCCTGCTCCCAAATTTAGCAATAGTGGCTTGTTACTAATTTCAGAGATCAGCAGTAGAATCTGCAGGGAACTATTGCACAAACATTCTGGAAAGTCAGTACACCTTACATAGATCCAAATAAACAGAAATATATCTTTTGCCTTTGTTATAGTCACATTTGTATGTATCTGCTTGTGTTGCAGATATTTGAACATTTATATTATAATTATGCATGTATAATAATGAATGTTAATCATCTGTGTCACAGATTAAAGCCTTTCAACAACGCTAGTCAGCCCTTTCACTCTGCAGCTGCAGAGCTTGGAGCCGATGGGAGAATTTGGTTTGTGTCAGTTACCACTGAAACCTGCCTGTAACTTTGTGCCTTATTGCACTGTTTTCATGCACGTCTTGAATGGTATTGGAGAAAATACTGAAGTTACTTATTAGTAAGGATTTTTCAAGGCACTGGAATATAGTTCAGAGATTGTTATTTGGATCTCCATGATAATCACAGGGTGTTTATATATGCCATCTAGAATCCTTTTGCAGTAAGGATTTCAGTTAGCAGAACAGAATATGTGAGATCAGCTATATGGCAGAATGAGACATACAGCCAGTTGTTGAAGCTGCTTGTAAACAACATGAATGTGATTGCTTAAAGGAATGACAGTTAGTGTCCAGCAAAAAGGAGCTGGTGTATTAAGAATAGCTTTGTTGTTAAGCTAGAGAGATCACAAGTGGATCATGCTGTGTTCATTAATTTTCCAGTTTCCCTTTATAGGGAAATATTCCATTTTTAAAGTAAAACAAGACATGAAAGTGATTGAGGGATACAGGTAGGGAAGAGTCTTTTTCAGTGTGTATAATAATAGGATGGTTGTCTGTTATAAGCACTCTAAGTGTGACCAGGTAGCCTGCCTCACTGCTGCCTCACATTTCTCATCTTCTTGTAAAAGGTACAGTGATTGGCAAAGTTACTTTCAGAAAAGTATTTGGTGTAGTTACTTCTAGTGCTTGGCAGTAGCTGGAAAGCAGGGACTGTCATTGTCAGATGAACTGTAATCTACCTGTTTCGTGGTTGTACTGTTTGAGCTATGGTACTAAGACAAGGTACTCATGGGGGGGGAGAATTTCATTTGAAATACCTTTTTCCTCAGTTTTCATTTGTAGTTTCTTGTTGTTTGGCTGCCATCTGACTGTAAATTTGCCTTTCCCACCTTCTGATTCAGGCAATGCCAAGTGTTCCAATGATTTCCTGCAAAGCTTCTGATTCCTGCCTTTCTCCCTTTAACTGGGAACTTCTAGAGTTTTCTGGCAGGAAAGGTGGAGGAAAGAGGCTGCTGCTGGGGAAGCAACAGTGCCACTGTGAAGGACAGAGATACAAGACTTTGCAACAGAGTGCAAATTTAACTGTTTCTCAGCTTTCTTCTGATTGAAGCGAGGTGGGGAGGGGGATCAGTTCAAACAGAATTTGTGCATACAACCTTTGCACTGATATCTGATGGAATAGCACAGATATGCTGATTGCCATTTGAGGAAAAACCTTGTAGCTTCATCTTCTTTTGTGCATTATTGGAAATGTGACTGGTATGAAAGAGCATCTTGAGAAACATCAGTTTTGTGAAAAATTCAGGAAAGCAAGTCAGATAATCCTATTCACCATATTTCAGACGACACAGTACATTGTAAGATAGCACAGCAAGATTCATATTGTATTATATTCCTTAGTTAGGATTTAGAAATGATGAGGAGCTGTGCCCTGGAATGAGTCCATTTCAGTCATTCATGGGATCTGGATTCATATTTTTGTGTCAGTTTGATAGGACTGCCATAAATTGGACATACTGATTTCTATCTTGATGTACTGTGGTGTCCTACCTTCCTGCAGTTCTCTGTTGGAAAGGACTGTTGGGAGCATGTGGTGGGTTGACCCTGGCTGGACCAGGCACCAGGTGCCTACCAAAGCTGCTTTATCACTCCCCTTCCTCAGTTGGACAGAGGAGAGAAAACAAAATTTAACAAAAAGCTCATGGGTCAAGATAAGGACAGAGATCACTCACCAATTACCATCATGGGCAAAGCAGTCTTAACTCAGGGAAAAAATTAATTTATTGCCAATCAAATCAGAGAAGGGTAATGAGAAATAAACCCAAATCTTAACACCACCTTCCCCCCACCCCTCCCTTCTTCCAGGCATAACTTTATTCCCAGTTTTCTCCACCTCCTCCCCCACAGCAGTGCAGGGGGGTGGTGAATGGGGGCTGCAGTCAGTTCATCACACATGGCTTCTGACACTCCTTCCTCCTCAGAGGGAGGACTCCTCACACTCTTCCCCTGCTCCAGCGTGGGGTCCCTCCTGTGGGAGACAGTCCTCCATGAACTCTTCGAATGTGAGCCCTTCCCACGGGCTGCAGTTCATGAACTGCTCCAGCGTGGGTCCCTCCCACAGGGTGCAGACTTTAGGAGCAGGCTGCTCCAGCCTGGGTCCCCCGTGGGCCCCCAAGTCCTGCCACCAAACCTGCTCCAGCCGGGGCTGCCCACGGGGTCACAGCCTGCTTTGGGCATCCACCTGCTCCAGCATGGGGTCCTCCACGGGCTGCAGGGGGATACCTGCTCCCCCGTTAACCTCCACGGGCTGCAGGGGGATACCTGCTCCCCCGTTAACCTCCACGGGCTGCAGGGGGATACCTGCTCGCCCTTAACCTCCACGGGCTGCAGGGGGATACCTGCTCCCCCGTTAACCTCCACGGGCTGCAGGGGGGACAGCCTGCCTCACCATGGGCTTCACCACAGGCTGCAGGGGAACCTCTGCTCTGGCACCTGGAGCACCTCCTGCCCTCCTGCTCTGACCTGGGTGTCTGCAGGGTTGTTGCTCTCACGTAGTCTCACTCCTCTCTTCAGCTGCAGTTGCTATCGCACAGGAACTTTTCCCCCTTCTTGAACACATTATCCCAGATCTGCTCCCACTGTCACTGATGGGCTCAGCCTTGGCCAGCGCTGGGCCCATCTTGCAGCCGGCTGGCATTGGCTCTATCAGACATGGGGGCAGCTTCAGGCAGCTTCTCACAGAAGACACCCCTGTTGCACCCCCTCTGCTACCAAAACCTTGCCATGCAACCCCAATACAGAGCAGAAAATGTCAAGTTGCATCAATTGCTGTTGAAAGCATGGTGGTATGTAGCTACCACCTGGGAATCCACAGGAAACAGAGAAAACGGTGCAATGGCGTTCTGGCTGACTCTCTTGGTTGTTTTTTTTTTCCTCTTCCCCTCCTTGGCAGCTATTCAGCACCTGTGTTGCTGTATGGTTCTGTAGCCAGGCCTCTGGTTAGGGATCCAAGTATGAAAGAAGCATTAATAGTACTCAGACAAGTGGTAATTTGTATGTATATTTCACAAAAGAATTTCTGTGGGATTTCACCTGAAACAAGGTCAACATACCCTATTGTGAGTATGGACGAGACTGCGCCGCAGGAGTGGCATTGTTCCAGTGCAGGAGTGGATCTTGTGGCACTGCTATTTTCCACCTTTGTGCACTCAGTCCAGTTGTACTAACAATGTCTCTGCCACTTAGGTTAGTGTAAGGCATACTGGAGTGGACAAGGTACAAGGAAACACCAGTTGCTTTCAAATAGTTCTACAATACAAGTGCAGGTGGACATGTTCTGCACATATTCAACCAATGCAGCCCCAAAGACCCTAAAGCTTTCTCCAAAAAAATTAAGTATATAGCAAAGTATAAGGACATTGTCAGTTCTTCATAGTACTTTTAGGGAGTTTCTGCATTGTCTCAAAGATATGAAAAATTTTATTGGCTTCTTAGGACAGGTATGCATAATGTGACATTTAAGTGTCTTTTTATGGCGATATCATGCAGGTTTCCTTCAAGTTCTCATTCTTGCACAGAACTTTTAAATACTAAATTCAAAAGGTCCACCCATACTATTTTTTTTAATGCAGAGTCAGAGTACTCAGATTTCCTAAACTCTGTTATTTCAGTACTTCCTAGCTGCTGAAGTTTAAATTCAGTTACTTGGTGCTTGTGATCTCCTATCAAACTGTTATAAAGTACTTTTAATCCCCTTCCTCCTTCCTCCGTTCCTCTGTCTCTCCCTCTATCAGTGCAGCTGAGGTCTGTGACCACATTAGCATTAAAAACTGTAAGAAATTGCATTATAAAAGAGCAGTTCAACGTGAAATACTGTACAGTAAAACACTTTTTGTCAGTCCTTACTGTGAAGTAACATCCACTTTAAATAATTGGGGTAAAAATAGCAGTAATCCTAAACTGTCTTATTTTTTGATTATGCCTAGCTTTCAGTAGGTTTAATTGGGAGAAGCATGACACATCTGAGTTCTGTTATGGTTGGGAGTGAGTTTCTAAATTTCAGAGCCTGTTTTCAGTTTGATGCAGAAATAATTTATTTTATAAAACTTTGATACTTTTGAGGAGATCTTGATACCTTGATGGGTCAATACCTTCAGAACAACTAAGAACACCTTTTATTCTTAGCATGGGAAAAAAGCCAAGTCTCCTTGAAATTACAAAGTTCTTTTTTGTTTTCCAGGGTTTCAGGCAGCAGTTCAGCATTTAATATTTTCACGTGGCGGTGTCTAGGAGGGAAGTAGATATCAGAATATCCTTTCCCGCTCCTTTAGAGGTTTCTTCAGTAAAACCAGAGGTGTGGAGACTTAGTCCATAACTTCTCGGGGTTTTTTAAACTTTGGGGGAGAACCTCTAGCTGTGAGAGGTCCCTTCCATTCTCTATGAAACTCATTGGTGGTGTGATGTGATGATATAAAGCCCTGATGCTACCACACAGTGTGTCACATTGGTTCAGCCTGTGTCAGTCAACTTGTGCCAACATACTGCATAACTGTCGTGTTTTCCAGTAATTAATTGCTACTGGAAGCAGCATTCTTGCTAGTAGGTAGGGAACCCTTTCCTGTGGAAGAGGAGGAAAGGAGTCTTTCTTTCTGTTCCTGCCCTGTTCTATGGGAGGGCAAGCTCTTTGCTCCTCACTGGGTGGCTTGTGGCAGCCTGAATCCTTTAATGAGAAACTCTACAGATACATGTGAGGACAGAAGGTACGCTGTACTAACAGATTGCTAGTAGATCCCAGCTGATCACTACTTCATGCTGAGCATGGCCTTTGTAATTATAATGAATCACACTTTTATCTTCAGCACAACATGCATCACTCACAACACTTTGAATATTGCAGCTGATCCTCTTGTAAACAAGAGTTAACCCAGGATATTCTCCGAGATCAAGAAACCTATTTCCAAGAAAAGCTGCTGAGCTAACACCCCAGGGGGATTATTGAGTGGGAAACTGTTGATGAAGTCAGACAGTGGTTTGATTTTTTTTTTTCCTTTTTGTTACTGGAGGTGGAATTCCCCTAGTTGTCTCTTTAGTCAGTTTACTTTTTTGTCAGCTCAGTGGATGGGGGGATGGTACAAGAAGACAGTTTTGCTCATTTGTTACACCATCTCTGCCTTTTGCTGTAGCAGAGCTGTCAGAAGATGGTAGGTCTGAGTTGCATGGCTTGAGTGACAATGTAACATATCAGACCAGGCATGGCTTCTCTAGGTTGTTGCTCTCTGCTGATCCTTCACTGTGGTTTGACTGTTGCATTTTCTTATTAATATTTTTATGAAATTGTTCTATGCATCATTCTCCTGTGGCTATGGATTCAACTGTTAAAGCCCACCAGCTCTATTCCTAAACAGTCTCCATCGAACAGAACATAGCCCTTTGCCGGTGAAAAGATGCTTTAAACTCCTGTTTTTGTGCTTGTAAAGGTAATTAAGTAGTTTGCTGTGAGATTGAGGGAGAGGTTGAACAGAAGATCTCTAACCTCTCCCATGACGTTCTGTGCAACATGAGTCTGCCCGAATAGAAGACTGAGCAAAGTGCCAAGCCATCATCTGGGCAATATGTATCTGATTATTTTCAGACCCAGCCAGCATGGCAGTGCCCACCCATCAAAGTATCTTCATGTGTCTGAACCCCTACAAGTTCATGCAGAATACAGCCCCGTGTAATCCTCCTTCATCTGTACCTGTAGGACCATGCTCGGAAGGCTTGCCATCTGGACACCTTCTGCGGTATTTTTGCTATACATCTAAATATGCATGTACGTATTTCAAAGTATTTAGGCAGCTTGTATACCTCAGGAGAGAAAATTATGCCAAAGAATAAAGCTAAATTGTTCCCTGCCATCGCCCCTTTTTTTCTTCATCTGCTCAAGGCAGCAGATTGTAAGAGTTCCCTTCTTCATGAGGAGAATTAACCAGTCTTGGGAGATGAAGAACATTATATCCCTAAAGACAGTGGCAACCTAACAAGCTACAAATTAAAATAATGGGAAAGTGTTGTACCACAGTTTGCAGTGTAGACAGTTTCATCATCTGTCCTGTTTTCTTAACATCAATTTTTCCAGCCATCTTAAAAAAAGAAAAGACTATAATCTAAGGTATGGATGGAAATGGAGCATGGATGGACATTCAAGAATAGCACACTGCAGGATCGTTTTAGAAAATTCTTATTCCCTGTTGTAATCTGAGGGTAGGGGAGAGTGAAATCACATTTCCATTGAATTGTCTTTTCTAAGATAATCAATCAATGTGCTTTCTTGTGAAAACATCCAGCCTGTTAGTAGCCAGGCATTGAGAAGCTGTTATGATAATAGGTATGCTCTCAGGAACTGATCCTAAGGCAGACCTGATCCTGCTCAGTTACTATACCTCCAGTAACATCTTAAGGAAGATAGTATAAGGGATACTTCCAAGAACCAGTCATGCTCCTCAGAAGAATTACAGCACTAATGAATAACATACCAGCAAAGAAAAAAATCTGTTCTGATATTGTATGTGGGTTTAGAATTTACTGACTTGGGTTTGTCTTATTTTGGCACCACATCTGTGATGTCGGTGGTTACTTCTGCACTGATGCTCCTGAGAGGTGCTTTTACTCGGGTTTTTTGCTTGTTTGTTTTTTGGTGGTTGTGTTTGGTTTGGGTTTTGTTTTGGTTTGTTTTGGGTTTTGTTTTTTTTTGGGGGGGTATTATTGTGAAGGGTGTAACTGAAGAGAGCCTCTTGATGGGAAGAGTGCTGTGCAGTTCTGCTCTTCACCAGTTTTAGTTCTTAATTGTGCACAAACATTGGAGATAGCAAGCTCTTACACTTAATTTTTCATCAGTTCTTAAAACACTTAACCAAGAAGATGAATATCCCATCACTGTACAGAGACACGAAGCTGACATGCCAGCAGCTTGCCTAAGCTGTTTCAGCAGTACTTGCAGAGCTGGGTGCAGAGCTCTGGCTCAGTGCTGCTCCAGTGCCCTGGGCAAAAGATGGTTTAAGGCAGATGTGAGATTCTGTGACTGTGGTCACAAGTGTCTAAGGGGGGGAAAAATCTCTGTGTGAGCAACAAATTTGAAAGGCGGCTTATGGGTGAACCTAAATCTTTGAGGCTTAGTTATTCCCTCTGCTCATAGAAAAGATCTGTTAATTGTCAGTATGTGGGATTTGGCCAGCAGATTCCCCAGCTGAGGCTGAAGTTGACGGTAGGGTGAAGCACGCCCAAGAGTGTTCAGTCCCAGGGTAACTGCTGTAGCTGACGTGTGGCTTTGTGCATCGCAACTCTTTCTCTTTCTGGGCCCTGCTTTATTTTTCCCAAACTGAGTTTTCTGGGTTTCCCTTCTCTCTTACGTGGTTTGCCTTGCTACTTCAGGTTACTAGACACCTGTCTTTAAAGCCAGCAGGGAATATTTTGAATAAACTTTGCATAGCTCCATCTTTCCAAAGAAATCACACCAATTAATCTTTGCCACAGAGGCCGCTCATATGGATTATATGCTAACAGTAACTTGAGTTTTGACAGAAAAACTTGTCAGTGTATTTCTGCCAAGGCACTAAAATTGCCAATTGCTCTGCTTTCATCAACTAGAGCAGGTGACTGTTTTGAACATTAAAAGCAATGTGGGAATAAGCTGGTACTTTTTCCATCTACAAAAGCAAATGGATTTTAAATTTCACTCTGCTTGCAATGATGGCTAAGATAGCCAGCTTGGGGAGGATTCAATACAGTTTCTTTTGTACTAATCTGTCAGGCTATATCCTTGGGACTCTGGTAATAAATTGTCCAGAGAATTATGGGTGAGATTATGTAAGGCACTTCTAAAAGGCACACGTGGATCTTTCAACCAGCAGGAGTGAAGGAAATAGGATGATATAAAACCATTCTTATGTTATCCTAATAAAGAGCTTGCTCTCTCTCTGTTTTCTTTAGACCACCTCGAGGATCTGTTATTTCATGGCTGCCTGGCATAGCCACTGTGATTTCTTTTATTTGAGTATAACATTCATGGATTGGAGTGGGATCTTTGAAAACAGAACTGGGTCTGTCTTCCCCCAAGACTGTGCCAAAGGTGCACTGGCATTTTATAAAGAAGCTGGACTGGAGATAGGCATCTTACATTAAATACTGCAGAAAACGTAGTACTGGCTATCTCTGAGACTCCAAAATGAGGAGATGGGTGCCAGTATTTTAAGATGAGATCTTTCTTCTTAATCTTACTTTCCTTGTTTAAGCTACTGCTATAGGAGGTTTATTTTCTATGGAAACTATCCAGTTCCCTACTCTGTAGGCTTCAGAGGCTGTACACTCAGTTCTTCTAGGTCTGGGATTCTTTCTTAAATTTCATATGGTGAATTTTCTTGCTTGCCCTGTATGTTAGCATTAGATGTCAGAGTGACCTTTCTGAAAGGCAAAACTTGCCCAACATCTGCTGGAGTCTCTGGGAGTCCTTGCTGGATACTAATGTTGTTTGTAGGTTATCTGAAATAGCTAATTCAATCTGCTTCAATAAAATATTCCTCTGTTCCAAACAGTCTTGCATTTTCACAGCCAAATGTCTTTGTCTTAAATGTTCCATTTCCATAAATCTCTCTGATGTATATTTGACGTTTGTTACATTATTCCGGTCATGTATTAATGCTACGAGTGCTGTGCAGTCCTCTCCCTTTCAGGTCTTCAGTAGCCAAAATAGGTGTCTGAAAAGTGTTATGGACGTGTTTTTCCAGAAGGTTCCAAAAACTTTTTCTTCTTATCCATTTTTTAGTTTAAAGTCTTGAATGAATAATGCACAGCATGACAGCTCCGTTCACACCATGTAGCTTTAGAATGTTCTTTCTCTGGACCTTTCCTTTCACCACACCACTTTTGTCCCTAAGTAGTCTTCCCTTTGGAGATGTTGATGGCCACTGCTGTAGTTGCTGGTAGTTCTCTGAACTGCATTTGAGCATCAGCCATTTCAAAGGTCCGGTACTCATGTTGTCTGCAATAATTGCAGTCCCTCCCCTTAAATGACTGTGGCAGAACTACTGTTATAAGCAGTCACAACAAAGCTAGAGGTGTGAGGGCTTGATTGAGGCAAGAACTGTTCTCACTAGGTTCAGAAAAAGGCACTCTAAAACCAGCAGAAATACCATTGATGTTGATGCCAACTACTTAGCTTCTGTCCGGCAATCTTTGCCTCCTACTTGGAAAGGAGATGTCTGCTTTCCACCTCATGGTTTTAGTGTTGCAAAGAGTCACACTGTCAGCTCAGCCTTTTCCCAGACTATTTAGTTCTAGCTTCACGTAGCTGGGGACAAGAAGTTCCCAAAGTGTTTGCCTGTTTGATATGACAGAAGTTAAGCTAGGAATCAAAGTGCAAACATTAACTTCAGTCATCACTATAGAAAAGACAATAACTACTACATCGTGTTGGATGACAACAGTTATTTTTTATTGTAGGTAAGTTGGTGTAACTGTAGACTGTTTATTAGATTTGTGTTGCTCTGACCAGAGAAGAAATGTTTTTTAATTTTTTTTCAATGCTTTTCCTGCTGTTAACTATCTGGTTTATTAAATAGAGATTTCCGGGCAGCCATTTCCTATTCATCCAGGGAATCAATTTTCAGCATATTCTAGAGCAAGGTTTTATAACAGGTCAAGTCCTATACACCTACAAGTCTACAGGTAGATTCATGGCTTTTCCAAAAGTTGAAGTGGAGTGTTAGGTTGTAGATGTAACTCTTCCCCTTTTCCACAAGGTGCTCTGTTGTTATTAAAGCAGTGGCTGTATCAAGGGGTCCATTCTGTTAGCGTGGCTCAATGGATTGTCTCAGGGTGGACTCAGAAGGAGCAGAAATAGGAAAAGGTGAGGAAGGCCAAGAGCCACAAGACCTAAAGCATGCAGACAACGTACCCTCCTAGGAATTGAACAGGCACCAGCATGGCAGCCTGCTTTCAAATTCAGTTTGACGGAGTGAATTGAGCAGTTTTTCTGCTGAAGCTGTTTTCTTGGCACTCAAAAGAAATAGCTAATCATTTCCAGGTTGTGATTTACCAAGAATAGAAAAGGAAACTTATCTGCAGGGCTTCTACTTCAATACCAGGAGAATGGCACTAAATAGTTTGAGGCTGAGTTTTCTGTAGACTGGAATGACGTGAGCAAGCCTGAATCCTGGAGCAACAGAGATCTGGTACTGAAATATAAACATTTCAAATCCAGAAGCTTAGGGAAGGATAGTGCATGGAAGTTTTCCTACTCGTTAGCTTGTGGTCTGGATGTCGGGTAATATGTGCACAATGTATGTATCGCAATTTGTGCTGTCCTGTTAGCCTTGTGTTTTGGAAGTAAATGTAATTATCTGAACTCTCAAACTTTTTGCTTTCTGAGCTACTGTTGTGTTGCTGATTTTAAAGGTACTTGGTAGAGGGTTAATTGGATTTATGAATGAGAGTAATTTCTAAATCGAAATGAGAAAATAGGATCTATGAGAAAAAATAAATTAACTTGACTTATTTAAAAACTAAGGGGAAACCTAGCAGAAACATGATTAAGGTTGTTTAAAAAAACAAAAAAGAATAAATTGTTTTCAGTGTTCATTGGGTGTAGAAAGTTAAAGAAATTGGAAGAAAAAAAGCATTTTTTTAATGGTACATATGTTTAAGCAGTGGTATATAATGTAGACTCCATTGCCAGATATTACTAAGGCCAGGTTAGGCACATTGTTTAGGGATGGTGTAAGATGGATGAACTTCTGTTGGAGAGCAAGAGGCAGGATATGATGCCCAGTCCACTAAATTTTATCTTGTTCCCTGGTATGTGTAACTTTCTATTAGAAAGTCATGAATGGCTTTAATATTCTGACACATAAACAGAAAGAGGAAAAAGTGTGGAAGCTGAACTGATACATCCTCTGAAGAGATGGAGTATTTCTAGAGCCACAAATATTTTAAGACAGCAGTTAAGAGAAACAGGGGAAGAAAACCCTGTTGTTGAAGGAGTTCTACTCTAGGAAGTTGGATAGCAAGCACTTACTCAGAGATAAACTTCAATGAACTGGAAGTTCTGGTGCACAGTGCTCTTTATTTTATTCTGCTATTTATTTGTATTTAAAACTATATAAACATGTTGGAAATTGCCTCCTGTGAGTAACTTATTCCAGTCAAACTCACTAAAAACTGCTGGGCTGCACTGAATGCTTATTTTAATCTTCACCCCTTTATCCATGACAATTTTGCTACCTACAAGGAAGTCTCATCCTGTGCTCAGCTGCAGCAAAGACCTTTTCCATTCTGGTGATGAAGCTGTAATGCCTCACTTGACCTGGGAAGTTAGCAGCAGTAAGTATGGACAGTGTCTGCTCCTTACAGCCTTTCTTCAAAACGAAAGCCTGCTTTCAGGGCTCTGTTTGAGGGTCAGACCTCCCCTTGTTATTTCATAGGAAAGAGCTATCAGGTAATTAATCTGGCAGCCAAACTCCTGAAAGGTCTGCCTGTCTCATGAAGCAGGACTATAAAAATCTGTACTCAAATCAGGAGAAAGAAGAGCTGAGCTTGTTTAATGTAGAGGGACTCTTAAAGAAAAGGGATTTCCCACTCTGACTGTAGCAGGCAGTTTTGGTTTGAGGTTGGTGGGAGCCTGTGAAGAGGTGAGTGAGGGAGGACTCAGCTGGCCTCTGGTTGGGAAACCGTAGTAGGGAAGGGAGTGATGTGTTAGAAGCCCAAGGCTCATTAGGGGCAAAACCTGACCCTGACCAGCAGGAGGACTAATTGTTCCCTGTGCCTTGTGGCAGTCAGTGGTAGGCTCCTTTTCTGCCCTTGCTGTATGATCTGACTTTTGAGTGCATGAAACACTAAGAAAGAAGACTGAAATTATGCATGCAAAATATGAGCATGCCAAGAGCTATCTGCATGCAGGAAATGTATGCTCAGAAAAGCTCGTCTGTACTTGTACAAACAGATGTGGGGTTTTGTCTGCTCTGTGAGGATCAAACAAGTGAGCTACAAGCAGGTAGTTGTAAATGAAAGAAAGTAGAAGTTAGACATCATCCAGCTTCACGCCTGAGGTCTCTTGCTGGAGTTGCAGGAGAACTCTTTTAGTTTGCACTTCCATTGATGTTGTAGTCCATAAAGGGCAATGTTGTTTTTCTATACTGTGTCAATATATTACTCTGTTTGATATCGTGTTTTATTTCCTCTTCAATGCTAAAGATCAAGTCCTATATATGAAGTGTTCTGCTCCTTGAGAGCTATGCAGCTGTTCTGGGAGCTGGTCTGTAAAAAATACCATTATTTGAAGAGAGAGAGGGAGACAGCTACATCCAGTAGTTCTGAAACTGAAACCTGTACCAATAAGGTGAAAAAAGTTTACAAGTGTTGTGCAAAGCTAAAGATTCATGTAGTTTGTTCTAAGTAAACAGGAGCCCCCCAGGGAAGCAGTGGTGTACTTGAATAGTCCCACACACATATTCTGTACTAAGTGATCCTTCTGTAACAAAACAAACAAACTCTTCAAATGATGAATCACAATAAACTCTGACTGTGCAAAAAAACATTAGCTGTATTTATATTTTTTTTGCATAGTCTAATAACCTCAGTTACTGTTAGACAGCTGTCAAATGCACCCTAAGTCTTTCAAACTATAAAAATCCTTATGATTCTCTGAAACTGCTGATAAACAAAAAGGTTTCTGAGATTTTTAAGCTCTAACATCTATAAGCATTCCACAGAAAACATGGGATGAAAACAGACTTCCAATTTTTCTGAGATTTTTCTTGACAAAATTATTTTTCTGACCACCTTTGTTTCAGCACTTGGGCAGGTAAAATGGAGAAAGTATTTACCACTGTGCCATGTGCAGCCATTAAAGCTGTGTGCTAGATCCTTCAGGGTCTGGGCCATCAAAGAAGCTACAAGTGGCCCAAACAGCAAAGGCAGGCTGTCAGCTGTTCTCCAGCCTCCTGCTACAGGAGATAGAGCAGGCCCAGAAAGGGAGAGGGAAACCCTCTCCATTGCTGGGGCAAGGGCAGGACCTAACCCAGCTCAGAGAAATCAGCGTCATCGCAGAAAAATAAACCTGCAGGACAGGCATGCACAACCTGGTGTGTGATTCTCACACCCGCTTTATTGTCCTCTCCTCCCTAGACTAGGTGAGTGCAGAGGAGGCCTGTAGGCTGCCATCCTTGGGTTACAAAAGGAATATCTAGCTGGTCTACAAGAAGACAGGGAAGTAACTACAGACAAGTGATAGAAATAAGTATGTCAGCAGGGGCTGCTGTGTGTTCTTCCACTGAAGTTCAGGACAGTGACAAAACAACTGTACTTGGGAATCATGGAATCGTAGCATTCTTTAGGTTGGAAAAGACCTTTAGGATCATTGAGCCCCTACCGTTAGTCGGACTTTAGTTTGCCCTGGAAGTAAGACTACATTGTATACATCCCAGCTGTAGCTTAAACGTGTGGGGTGTTTTGCCTGGGAAACTTATGCTCTTCCGACGAGCACTTGCGCACATGTTTCTCTTTACTGGAAGCTCATGTGTGGGCATGGATTGGACCTGTTACATGTTTAAGATGAAAGTGTGTGTGCAGATGTGTGCAGGATTGGATTCTGTCTGGGCGAGTGACATTCATAAACTTCTTGAACATATTTCATAAGCACAGTATAATAAATCTCATTTTAACTGTGTCGTTCATTTTGTACTTTCAATATGTAACTAGTTTCTCAGAGAATAAAAAGTTAAGGAAATGTAAGAAAGCATTTTAAGCAATTTTCATAGTTTAACAAATTACCAACTATTTATAAAGTGAAAAACTTATTCTCTGATTATATGATCTTCTAATAAACTTAATCAATGAAACTAATATCCCAAACAATTTATCACAGGAAGAAAGGCAACCCATCAATTTTATCTTTAAAAAATCCAAAACACCCACACCACAACTAAATGAATGCCAGTGTAACTTTGAGACCATTTTTTATGTAGAGAATCTATTCTAACTTCTACCTAATAAGTCTGTTTCCCCATGGATCTACCAGAGCTCCAACCTGCTTCCACAAGGGCCACTTGACATGACAGGGCTCTCCTTGCATCTGATCCCACACCTTTCTTACAATGATGACAGTGGCATGGCTTGGGCTGCTTCATTATATCCACTTCAAATTGTGCATCTGTGCTGTGTATATTTTGTCCTTGGATGCAGAAGTTAAGTACCAATCTAGAAAAAAATAAAAAATTGTCTCTGTTGTTGAAGTACTGACGTAACAAGAGCTGCTTTCCAGACCGGAGGGGTCTTTGCCTTGTACGCCTTGTACTGACTCTCACAGTTGACCTGAGCAGTCTCTCACATTACTCTGAAATCTGATCACTCTCCTTTCTTCTGTGTCTTTTTGAGTTCTGTTACACTCTATCCTTCTCATGCCCGTGTTATTTTTTGAATACAAATACAATTGAACTCAGGCTAGTTATCAGGAAGTACCAGGTCCAGAGGTCTGAAGGATTGGGCAGGTTTGATTTTAGCTTCCATCCACAAGTCTTTCAAAGAGTTTTGGATGCTGGGCTTTAATAAGTGCTAAAAAGAGTAAATGTCTAAAATGGGAGCTACAAGTAGGTGGTTACGCTGCTTGAAAGAACACCCTGCCTCAAAACTACTAGAGAATCAGATGTTGTCAAGTTGATTTGCAATGACTCAACTGATCTGGGTAGTCTCACCAGTTAAAGGTGGGTGATACAGGACTGTGTGCTCCAGCAGAGCAGAGATCTCCTCTAACAGTTTTTTTTTTTTGAGCTGTGTGCCATGGCAAACAAGCACTTGCCTGCCAAACAGGAAGGGTGAGAAGGAATTTGTGCTTGAAGCGGTACATTGCCTTCTGGCACCTCTACAGCTCTTCCTACACAAATCTTTTGGCAAAGCCACAAACCTAGATGACAACTGGGAATTTACAATTAGCTGAATGCACGAGTTATAATAACGATCATTTTCTTTCATTCTGTTTTATGAATGAGTGGGTTTATGGAATGGAATTTGATATTAAAATATGTTCTTCTAATTGACCTTTTCAGCTGTCTCAGCATTAGATTGCAAAATCTGTTAGTGAGCTGAACAGTGTTGCTAAATTAAATACCAGTGCAGACGAGAGGAAAGCATGCTAGTGACAAACTGGACAGGGAGCCCGCTTTACCTCGTGTACATCTCCAAATGGTTTTTACAGCTGCTTTAATAAAGAAACAAGCTACATCACCCACAGCCTGGAGAAAGGGCCATAAACTCTGTAGTACACCATTAATATGTTAATATTGAAAGCAGTAAAGGATTTGCAGTACAACTTTGATGTTAGCCAGCTGCAACTGAAAGCTGGTCTGAGGGAAGCTTCTGGGTGCCAGCCATGACAACACACCGGCAGCCCCCTCGGAGATGATGTGCCTGTCCTATGTGGTTCTGCCTGTGATTTATACCCATGTCTGCCTGGCTTTTGACTGCCTGTCAGAAACTTTTCAGGCTTCTATTTCCCCTGCTCGCTCATTCCCTCCAGCCGGTTCCAACCATAACTAACCCGGTTCTGCTTGGTAATCACTGCTGCTGGCGAGGTGAAATGGAGACTGGATGGAGGGGCTGCCCATGTTTTCAGAGAATCTGATGGCTTTTCTGGGTCATTTTGGAAGGCATAGCTGCCCCCCTTTTTTTGCTCAATTTTACAATTAAGCCTAATTTTTCCCATCTTTGATAGGCAGTTTCTTCAGGTCTCAAGACTTCTCTGAGTCTACAAATTAACCCCCATTCACTGCAGGTCCCTGCTGCCATAACAGCAGGCCTGACTTGTAGAGGATGCATCTCACTGCCACAGTCCTTCTCAAAGCTCAGTTCTCAGTTAGTGCTTTTGCACTAAGGAGCAAATCTGCCATTTCTCACCGCATTGTGTGTACGTTGCCTGGTCAGTCACCCGTTCGCACCTTCAGCAAGTCCTTCTTGGTGCATTTAGGTGCTACAGCAAAGCTTGGTACAATTGCTTGTGCTGCCTAAGGGAGTAATCCCAGTCCTCCCATCTCCCTTGTGTGTTCAAACAAGTCCAAACAAGTTCTGCTGCTCCTTTGACTGCATGGCAGGATGGTTCACCTTGCTGGTCCTGCAGAAGCTCTTCACTGCTCTTTTTGGCTGCCTCAGCAGCATGTTGGCCTTGCTCACCTGAATGCACATGAAACATGGATTGCAGGATGAGGGAAGTGTAGCATCCTTCAGAAGATTTGATCAACCAGAGTCTGTGATGGTATCCTACACATCAGAGCAGGGATCTCAGCCTTCCCTGGCCACCTGCATCTCTAGTAACACAAAGCAGGGACACCTCACTGAACCTTCCCTCAGAGATATTTAGGAGGGAAAGCAGCAACAGCCAGGGCCCAGCCCTTCACATGTCCCTTATTCCATTGCTTTGTACAACCTGTACAGCATCTTTTAACCTGCACAGCTCCTTCGAAACATCTTTGCTTTTGGTTCATTCACAGATGATCCAGAATAAAACTGCTTGCTGTGGTGCTGTTATTGGATCCAAGAGCAAGAAGCACGAGTCATACACCCTATCGCACAGATAGAGGTAAGCCCTTCAACACTTTGACATTTCCTACAGAAGCTGTGATCTTTCCTACAGACTTCCCTTCGTTTTATCTTTAATTCTTCATTCCACCCTTTGGAATCTTTTTCACAGATTTTATTTTTACAACCTTTTCTACATAGATTTGCTGAGAGATGGTTATTTCATTCTGAGAGATATATAGAGTAGATAAAATTTCTTCCTTGTAGCTGCACTGATCACAGTGCTTTAGTTAAGAGTCTGATGGTGTTTTCATTATAAACTGCTGGTTTCAAGGATTTATGTAATGTCCTGAAAAGGCTTGGCTTAAAAATAGTCATTTGGAAGAAATGTGTGTATGTACTTAACTTTCTAAAATCAGTGGTGTGTTTTGCAAGACTGTGGGGTGCAAAAAAAGTATCACATTTTTGTATACATTTTTATTTGTTCCTAATAACTCTAAACTTTTAGAAATGTTTATGCTAAAGACCCATATACTTGGGCATCTTGATGCAGATGCTGGAAAACATAATTGTCTTTAACAAATAACCTTTGCGTCTTTACTTCAGTACTCCCTTCCCAACTGTAAGTAGTACCATATAGGTCTCTGTCCCCAAATGTACATCCACATTTGTTCTTTGTGTATAATACTCCCTTTCTTTTGACATGTCTTACAGCTTCATTCTGCTTGTTTACGGTATAACCACTGACATATTAAAAAATTATGGTTATCAAAGGCTTGAATCATTGTAGAAAGAAATGAAACATAATGGCATATTATTTTGTTCAGTGTCATGTTGATGGCATGTATTTTAACAAAACTGTGTATTTAAATCTTGTAGAAGCTTCAGAGCACTCTAAGCATGGACTTCTTAGATGGTAGGATCTCGATGTGTCAAGCCTGCAGACTTTCTTTTTTTTTCTTTAAGCTGCATACTACAGGGAAAATCAATAAGGATAACTTAAGAAGTGTAGTGAGAGCTCTGCATGGGAATTTTTGGAGTGTGAACTTAGCTACTTTGGACTGGTTGTCATGTCTTACGTACTTAAATGTGAAACAATGCTGCTTTTTCAACCCCCGCAGTGTTGGAAAATGAGGCAAAGCTTTTCTTCACAACTGAGCAGCAGAGCTACTGCTGATATGTCTATCACTTAGTGCATCAACCTTTCACTGTTACATGCAGATCTGAATTGATTTGAGTTCTAAGAGTTTTAATTGAAGTCTAAGATTTTTAAGATATATTATGCCAAAAATGGATTCGTCGTTTTTGAAATAGTAACAGAGAAACTAAAGAAGAGAAAAATAAATGAAAGGTAGATTAAGAGCAGTGATAATACATAAGGTCAGTTTCTGATTCACCAAAATTCCTGCACATTATCCTCTAGTCACCATTTCTGGACTGAACTCAGTTAATTTATGTCTGTTCTTTAGTCCAAACCCCTGTTGCTGAGAAAATATTTCTACTAATTTAGAACAGTTTTGGAACAGAACATTCAAAATATTTGGGTTTGAAAGTCTAAGTTCCATGCATATATTAAGTCTTATTCAGGTGACTCCAGTAAATTCATTGAGGTATGTTCTAAACTTGAGACCAGAAAGTGTTTTTGAAAGAACCCCCTGACATAAATTCAATCTCTTTGTTTTGAAGGGAAAAGATATATGAAAGGGCTAGTTCAGAGCCTGATTTAAAAAAATGAAATGGAAGAAGAAAGAAAACCTGGTAGAAATTCAGGCTGTAAAAATGTGACTGATTCTGGGGACAGGTTCATGTACTTGTGTTCTGTTTGGATCTTGATACCCGTTACATACTAGTGCTTCTCATGAACTAAATAGTGCTTCCTACTCCAAGTGAATTTAGATTTTTAACTTGTTCAGGAGAGCAGTGATGGATTTGATGGCTGAAAACTTTTGATAGAAATGAAAACAAATCTGAATAGATTAATTTTTAAAAGTCATAGCTAGAAGACACAAGTTCAGTTTAGTTCCATATGTCCCTGTAGAAAACTACCATATTGCTAACAGGATGATGAATAGCCTTAATGTCTCTTACTGAGCTGGGGAAAAAAGTCCTCCAAGATTCTATTATAAATAAAATTACAGAGATTCCTTTGGCACCCTATTTATTTATGTTCTAATTATTACTTAGCAAATGCAAGACGTGATATAGCTTTTAAGCTGAGATATTTATGAACCATGTGTTCTCTCTGCAAAATTAATTCAGGCTTTTTAGCGGTGGTTGTTCCTGTCTATACACAAATTCTGCAACACTTTTTTTAAAGATTTTGATCTTTAAGTCCAAGACAACTGATAAGGCTGCAGATGTATGCTAGACTTTGGTTACTCCTTTCATACCTTTTTGCAGGTAGGATATAGGCTGTTTGTTCCAGCACGGTTACTCTCATCTAGCTTTTCGGTGTGGCTGTGTATGCATCAGCTAAACTAATCCAAGTTCTCAGACCCCAGTGGTGATTAGGTCCATGGTAAAAGCACACCTTAAAAATAAACGGATCAAACAGATAAATGAACCAAATAGATAATGGATATTACAAGATATACATAATGCTTAAAATTGAAGTATTCAGAATTATGAAGAGTGGTAGCCCTGTGCCAGAGGTATTATTTTAGTGTTTCTGAATTCCACTGGTAAGCGATTATAGGTTCTTTGAACTTGGTCTAAAAAGGTCATATGAAATTGCTTCTGTTGTTGGTTAGTTACATGTGCTTTCTCACCAGAAAAGAGAATTAAGACAATACAGACTGTAAAAAAAACACATTGTAGGTCAGTGGTGTCAGGAAGATGAGCTAGAAATCTGGTTAATAACTACCTTGTTTAACTTGGATATTGAACCTGCTCTGTGTTTAGGGCTGCATTTGGGAAATCATCTGTGCTGCTCATGGGATTAAATTATATTATTTTCAGTGTTTTGTGAGCTCTTATGGGCCTCCTTTTCCTCTTTTGTGATAATTCACAAAATCTGACAGAGCAACACACGTTGGTGCAAACCTCATAAAGTTCAACAAGGTGAAGTGCAAGGTCCTTCACGTTGGTTGGGGCAATGCCAAGCACAAATAAAGGCCAGGCAGAGAATGGATTGAGAGCAGCCCTGAGGAGAAGGACCTGGGCGTGCTGGGGGACAAGAAGCTCAACGTGACCCGGCGGTGTGCGCCCGCAGCCCAGAAAGCCAACCGCATCCTGGGCTGCATCACAAGAAGCGTGACCGACAGCAGGTCCAGGGAGGGGATTCTCCCCCTCTGCCCCGCTCTCGTGACCCCCACCTGCAGCACTGCGTCCAGCTCTGAGGCCCCAGCAGAAGAAGGACATGGACCTGTTGGAGCAAATCCAGAGGAGGCCACGAAGATGATCAGAGGCCGGAGCACCTCTCCTACAGACAGGCTGAGAGAGTTGGGGTTGTTCAGCCCAGAGAAGAGAAGGCTCCGGGGAGACCTTGTAGCAGCCTCCCAGCACCTAAAGGGGCCGACAAGAAAGCTGGGGAGGGGCTTTTGACAAGGGCACGTAGCGACAGGGCAAGGGGGAATGGCTGGAAGCTGAAGGAGGGCACATGGACATTAGATATGAGGAAGAAATTCTCCCCCGTGAGGGCGGCGAGGCGCTGGCCCAGGCTGCCCAGAGCAGCTGTGGGTGCCCCATCCCTGGCAGTGCCCAAGGCCAGGCTGGACGGGGCTGGGAGCAGCCTGGGCTGGTGGGGGGTGTCCCTGCCTGTGGCAGGGGGGTGGGAATGGATGATCTTTAAGGTCTCTGCCAACCCAAACCATTTGATAATGATGATGATATGTAATTGCATTTAATAGTCATTTAGAGCCGAGTTTGGTGGGATGTCCTTCCATATTCCTAATGCTATATAAAAGTAAAGGCACTTCAAAATTGCATTTAAAAATATGCTTAAATGTAGCATATCTGTGTTTGCTTTCTTTGAATCAGAGCCCAAATTTACAAATTGTGTATCTGTTTGCTGGTATCAACTAAGCCCTGCTAGACGGTGAAATTCTTGAGGTTTTTTTAAACCTGCAACAATGCTGGAAATACTGAGCTGCTTTGTCCGTAACAGTGAAACGGATTTCAGCACGGGATCAGGAGATACTTTATTCTTTTCAAGGCAGCAAGCTTGACATTCTGGCCTTAATGCATTCTTTTCAATTCTGTGTTAGGCTCAGCAGTAATTGTAATGGACTATTGTTTTTCCCAGGCGCATGCTATGTTTGAGAGTGCAATCAGAGTTTGAAGTCAGGGCTGGACTCCTTCTGCTGGCCTTTTTCTCATCTGCTGTGTCAGAGGAATATCAGTTCTGTTTCATCAGACTATCCTCACTAAAGAGATGACTAAGATTGTGTGGGTTTTTTGCTAATTTGGCCCGACAAAGGCAAAGGCTGGAGCTTCATCCAGATCACTTGGATGCAGCAGCTGAACAACTGCAGCCCAGACCAGCACACATCAGTCTCACAAATATTAGGTGTGTGAAAAATCAGAAGAAAGAAATCTTCTTGAAGATAAGGAAATGGTGCAAGTTGTGATCTGTGCCAGGCTTTTATCAACAGAGATTTTTTATTTATTCTTTTTAAAATGTGTGCACGCTTTCCCATAAACTACCTAGAAGTGGAATACCATGAGGCTGTAGAAACTTCTTCTGCTTTGCAAATCCAAAGCTGAAGCACATTTATTCCGTCTGGAGTTCGTAGAAGTGTAGCAAAGCCATTATTATTGTATCAAAAAGGAAGGTTTACGTGTGATGCTAAATCTAGAATTCTCAAACTCAAATGTAGTAAGGAAAAGACATCATATAAATAATTCAGTAGGGTGCCAGAGTTCATAGAATTAATATACATTTGATATCAGCTCTTAAGCTATCTAATTAGTATGCACAACAGAAACTAAAACGCCACAGTGTTATCATCTATAACAAACCTTGCAACGGCATGACAAATTCAAATCTTCAGACAGGTACTCTACAAGTGGTTTTCTTTCAGGAAAGAATCCAGTGGCTGTATTGTCAGTGCTGAGTGTTTTACATAGTCATTCTTTTATGACCTGGAGTGTCTGGGTCAATGATTTTAAGCAAAATAATTGCATATATTTTATTATTACAGAACTACCAATGAATAAAAATAAAATCAAATATTTACCTTACATTTATTTATGAGGGGACTCAGAAAAGGGACTTTATAGTCAGAATTTACAAATTTTCTTCTTTTTCAAAATGTTCTTAACCATGTAATATTTTTCACCCTGAAGAAAGGATAAGAATAATCTTGAGTATTATAAATTTCTCAGTCAAAAAGTAGTACTTCATTCTTTTATACTTTTGGTCAGTACATTTCATTCCCCTCCTAACACCAGTCTTAAACACTGTTGTAAACTCTCTTACTTTAAGATTCACATCATATATAGTCAGCAAAAACAAGTTTATAGTTGTCCAGTGATCGGTTAAAAGACATAGAAGACTGGGATAGATAGTGCAGTTGAGCTGCCAATTTTTAAAAGTAACGCTTTTTTTTTCTCTCCAGAGTTCTTTATGATTGTTTGCCTCCATGTGGATTGTGTGGTGCTGTACAGACGATATGCTGAATTTTTTTATGGCTTGGTCTTTCCAATGCTCGCTAACCTCATTAAAAATAACAGTTTACTGCAAGAGGTGCCCAGTGTGTCTGCACAGAGGACTGGATCTCACCTTACTAACGTGCTGTGCCAGGGAGCATAGCAGCATAGGGCACTGACTTTTTTGAAGGGTTAAAATGGAGTGTGTTCTTCATCTTTTGACATGTATAGTTAAGAGATTTTAAAAGTCTTCTTCAAAGTCTGCACCCTGGTGGAAAGATTGTACTAGTTTTGGACATTAGTGATTAGAGCACCTATTAGCTCGAAGCTGCATATCTTGTGTGCTTGTTTGAATTTAGGAGTCAAATTCAGCTCAGAAGCTTGTATCAGGCATCTACTATTTTCTTAAAAGCTGATAATTGAGGGTTTTAATTAAGTTCAGAGGCTGCTGTGATAAGAAAAGTGTGCCTGTTCTACTTACAAAGGAATGACCATTACTGAGGAAGCTGCTCCTGGAATCTGGCAATTCAGATTCTCATGCTCGCACTGGGAGTTTACGTGATCAACTACCTGCACCTCTAATGCATATTTAACTCTCTTTTCTCTTTTCCTGCCCTTGTTAGTGTTATGGTTCACAGTCCCTGACCAGAGTGTGACACATCCCCTTTGGGGCAGAGAAGGGATGTCTGACACCGTGGGGAAGGAATACGATGCTGGTATAGGAAGAGCAGTGCAGACCACAGTTGCTTGCTGTAGAAACGGTGCATAAAATCACAATCTGGCCAGAAGTTCCACAGCCCCTTTGGTCTGAACTACCCGTCACCATAGAGTAAAAGCCACGGGGTAGAAAGGGGAAAGTACCAAGTCACACAAAACGGGCAGCATACCATTTGCAAAGGGAAGTATGCTCCACTGAAATAAGTGACTTCCAGTGCATGGTCACAATCATCAAAATGAAAATTTTATTACAAAACATGAAATAAAACTAATAAAGTTGAATTCTGTCTCTTATTCATCTTAACCGGTAGCTCGGTTTATGGTTATCCTAATTGATTTTAGTGAGCCTACTTGCTATAGAAGGAAAAAAAAGAATGGTAGTCTTGCATCCTTTTCTGTCTCTGCATGATGGCTGTTCTGCATCCCCTGGAGACATCCATGTTCTTCCTCCTCTAACACATAGACCAGAGCAGCTGGACCAGTGTCCTGGGGAAAGCAGGCTGTGCCCTTAAGGAGCTGGGGCAAGGGTCTTCCCTCGCCTAGGGTGGGAAGGGCAGTGAATTAGAAGGTAAATGGTGATGCTTTGCTTCTTTGTTTAGTTCCCTGTTTGCTCCCTGGTGGGAACAATATTGCATTGTCCTTTCCCTGGAGTTCTGCAGCAAATAAATAGCTGAGTGCGAGGCCCTTAAACCTTGTGTGTTTTGGGAAGATGCCACAAGAGTGAAAAGAAGGTGAATCAAAATTTCATGCAAACACACACAAAAGTGAAATGAAAAATGGAGGCAATTTTTTATTATGATTAAAAATAAAAAAGAAACATGAGTTTAGATATCCTTGATATCAACAGAAAATAGTGTTTGCTATAGAACACACCAGCAGGTGTGGGTTATTTTCTTTTTCCTCAAGTCAGTGGGTTGAGCCAAATTGTGTTCTTGGCAGAGGGGACAATGAACCACTGAAGATGAAAGCACTAGAATCGAATACCATTGTACTCTGCCACTGAGGCTATTATTTGAGTCAAGCGCATGAAATGAACTTCTGTCTTCCATGCATGTAAACAGCAGATTGGATGTTAATTGGAAAGTACTGGAGTAGTGGGAAAACCTGGTTGGAATTGTGCTTTTGGTATTTTCTTCTATTTACTTTCTGAACAAGCCCTGGTAATTTTACAGGCTATTGAATTGCTGGACAGATAAGATATTTTAACAGTGTGCTATAATTCTTAACTTAAAGGGTTTTCTTCCAGTGCACCAAGTTGGAGAAAAGGAGAAATACTTCACCAGTGATTTCTTTTTTTTTTTTTTTTTTTTTTTTTTTTCACATAAGATGATTTAAAATTTATCCTTTCCAGACAGGTCAAATCTTCAAAGGATACAAGATGGCAAAGTTCCATTGAAGCCAGGGTGTTCTACGGTTTTACAGCAGCTGAGCATTTCTTACAAGAAACATCCACTGAATAAAGTCAGAGGAACTAGCCAGCTGCCTTCACACTGAATTGGAAAACTCAACATCAAACCTGTTTTTGAAAGACCTTGAAGGTTGTAAAGAAAATGTTGCTTAGGTGATGGAACATGGCCTCCCATTGCAAAGAAGATGCTGGCTCAAGGAAGGCCAGGCAGAGTTGCTGGTATAAAGCAAGCTGCGTAGCTCAGGATGAAGGCTTGTCCTGCGAGTTGCTGGGTACCTTTGCCTTTCAGGGGAACGAGTGAAAGCTGCAGGTGTCAGATAGCAGATAGCAAGACGAGCATAATGCTCATATTGGTGTTCTGAGCCTGGAAAAAGAGTTCATGCATGTGCATACCTTTTCCTGAATCATGAAAGCAATCTTTTGTAAAATAGAATGAAGCAGAAATATGAAAGCAGACTTTTCATTAGCTGAGAATCTGGTCTGGCATTATGTAATGAATTCCTGGAAAGTGTTGATGTGATTTCAGCTACAATAGCATCAGCAGAGCTGACGAATAGAGTCCAGTGAAAGAGAAATCAAATGGGCTGAAAAGCATAACAATTCATAGTGTTTTAGTCATTTTCCAATGAGTTAGAAATGAGGCCACTATTAGGGATACAGCAGGAACCATTTTACTTACATCTTCAGCTGATAAGGCCTGGAATTTTTACATGTACACATGCCATATGCCTGGGCAGGAAGAATAGCCCCTGTAGCACAGATTCTGGACTGTCAATTAATGGTGTTGCTCCTAAATAGGGGTTTTTTGATCCTGTATAGCATAGTCAGCAGTTCCTGTAGCGGGCCTTGCATGAGGTGAAATGTTTTATGGCAGTAATAACTGGGGAGCTCTTCATGGTTCTGGCAAGGATCCAGGAAATGACAACATGAAAATGATAAATACGAAAAGATTCTCAAGAAGTGGCAACAATGCTTTCACACATAAGGCTTGCGTGCAACTTGTATTATCTTTATAGTAAGTAAATCTTCCTATGCAATTGGAAAAATCCTTGAGAGTTGGTGATGTTGTGTTCTTTTATTATGGCAAAGCCGATATGTTCACAATTTCACATTTGAATGCAGAAAGGTAAGGATCTGGACTATGAAAAGTGGGCATCAGGATACATGACAAACAGAAGAATCCCACTATGGTCACTCTGTTTCCAGTTTTGCTGAACTGTGGTCTCTTGTCTTGGCTATACGGTCACTGTTGAGCAGCATTTTACGCTTCAAAGCAGAGGTCTGAGCAGCTCTGTTCTGTGTAGGTCTGTTCGGTGGCTGCACCTTCCATGCCGAGGGTTGCAGGTTTTATCGGGTCTATAATGCATGTTTTGTTCTGCAGTCGACAGTGGTAGTAAATCCCACAGTAAACTGCACAAATGATAGTACAAAAGGCACCAGAAAAAAAATAACAGTGGAGTCACGATTGCATCAGAATTCTGTGACAGGGCCTTAAAATACCAGCAATGTCTTCCTGGAGATAGAGATTTCACAGGAATTCCAATGAGGCATTTCAGCCTAGTGTTCATTGCCAAGGTTCCTCTGGGACATTCAAGAATGAGACCATGACAGGTTGCTGCCTATCACCTCTTAAATCGGAATCATTATTTCCATGGCAACGGCAAGTGTATAATGTACCCAAGGCCTCGGGGCACTTTGGCATATCTGATGGTTACCTGCTGTTGTGTCTAGTCGCAACTAAACTGCACTTAGCAGACAAAAAGTAAGAGGTGATTTATGGTCCCAGTTTTTGATTCTTTGATAAATGAATGACCTTTCCAAATTGTGGTTGTGTGGTGAATCAGTAAGCATCTTGATGCTGGGATTCTTTGTGCTCCTTTGAAGTTTACAGTAAGCATCGATGAAGTACTTGCATTTGTTCTGGTAGCCCTTTGCTCCACTCTTACGGTAGTAGGGTGCCTTGTGAGGCAAACCCCTTATGGGTAAGGCAGGAGGAACTTTCCTAAGAAGTTTTCTTCCCCATAACTGGCTACTTTTGTCTTTGCAGAGATTTCTTTCTATGTGCTTTACTTATTCCATAAAGCAGTCTGATATGTTAGACTTTTCCTATAGTATGTTTTTGCTTCTGTATTTTGTGATTTCTGTCTGGATCCCTCTGAATGACAGTGATTATGTTTTGCCAGAGTCAGATGAGAAACTTACGGTCTTCTTATTGATAGTTTCTACCTGGAAGGGATGGTTTCAGTTAGCATTTAAGATAGACGAAGAGTTCAATTTTTTCTTCTAAGGTAGAAAAAGTGATTTTTTTCTTTGGTTTATTATTATCAAAGTAAATTGCCTTCCCAGTTTCTCAGCTTAACTAACTGTGTTATATTTAAACCAGAGGGCTAAGAGGGGGGGGAAAAAATTGCTGCAGATTTCTGCAGTTCCATAAATCATGAGAGTGAAGCTGGTGTGTTTGAATGAAATCCAAGCAAGCAACAGCTTTCTGGTAATGTGTAATGTGATTACCTGCAAGCTCAGAGCTTAATTTTATTTCTCCTAAGCATTAATCTGGGCAGACGACAGTTTTGAATTAGTATCTGTGGAGCAGTTCTGGATTTCCTGGTGCTGAAATAATTTTTCCTTCCCACCACAAGTTCACTGAAATGTAGCTATGATTGCAGCTTATCTGCCTTTGAGGCAGAGTTGGATGGGGACATTTAATAAAACCTGTGGTCCGCTTGTCCTTTCTCTTAGAGTCTCTCAGACTGGTCTATATTGGATGTTTCAGAGGCAGCTGAGAGCATGTCCTCACATCCCTCAGCTGCAAAGGAATGGGCTAGACAAGGAGTCAAGAGATTTGCACATCAAGGCCTTTAGATGTACCTAAGTTATTTAGTATTAAAGAATGGTGGGTTTCATTTCTTTCTTTTTCCCTTTTGCCTTTCATCCATGAGTGGCCCTTATTTCATTAAATGATCATATCTTGTGTCTGAACAAAATAAAACTGTTGTTTTAAGGGAGGGGAAGGAAGCAGTTAATGAAGAACAACTTTTATTTTCTAGCATAAAACAGTAATTTACAACACGTAGTAAGTTGACAGTATTTGCTACTCTATTCTCTGTGTGGCAGTATTTCAATTCTAAATTCCATAATAAAAAGCAGATTACAGGTGTTGCAAATGCCATATTTTACAGCTGTCCACTGTGCTCATTGTAGAGATTTGATACTGCTTTGGCAAAAGTCATCAGGTGTATGTTGCATATAGTCTTTAAAATCTCTCTTTGTGTATGAGAAGAGTATGCAGTCTGGAAGGAGATGCTTCTGCATTGTTCATTAGCATTGCATTAACTTTGATTGTGGTGGAGAGAGCACAAGCAAGCAGCAAAACAGTGTTTTAATCTCTATGAAGTTCTGTTCTTTCCTGTGCATTTATTTTGTGTATGTAGGCAAAAAAAAAAACCATCAGAAATACATTCTAAAAGCTTCCAGTACAGACAGATCTGTGTCACCATTCAAACATGTTATCACGTGGCTGCTTCAGACTTCTGAAGCTCAGGTAAAATGAAAGTTCATTCAAGTGGGGCATAAGCATCCTCCATCAGTCATTAGGGCAGCTGGTTAGCAATCTATGGTAACGTTCACAAAATGTAGGATTTTGCAGCTGTATTCATGTTGCATATCCAACAATCCATTATCATGTTGCACATGTCTATCAAATGGCTCTGAAGAAATTTCTAAGAATTTGAAATTTGACAAAGCAGTGGTGGTTAGAGCTTGCACTGCTCTCTGGCTGCTGCTGGGTAATACTGGGATTCAGTAGTGGTGGTTGGTGGGTTGGAAGATGAACGACAATGTTTTGCCCTTGGTGCTCTGAGAGGGTAGAGAAAAAAAGCTGTAGAAAGCAGGTGTGTACACTGATGTGCTCAGGAGCACCCAGAAAAGCACAGGTAAAAACATTCTAATCTTTCCTACAGGAATTTGGACTGTGTCTGTCGAAAGCATTTCAAAGAAGCCTGGTACCATACGGTTCCGCATTTGTTCTGTTCTTATGGTTAGTGAAGAGTGATTGACAGTGGGTTGGCAGGGGAAGGGGTGTTTTCGGTTTTTTAATATACCATTCAACACCAATACCTTTCTACTTTTGTACCCTGCAGAAGTGACCAGGCTTACACCTGCAGTGCCTTGCCTCTCTTCTACACCTCTTTGTATCCTGCCAGGGACCAAGGATCACTTGACACTTGTATATCAAGTCAGATGTGGTCACCAGTACAAAGTGTAATTGTGGGAATATTTCATTTGTTACTGTTAAAGTATCACTAGATAAATTTTTATGACTTGTGCACTTGAAGGACAGGTTAGGTATCACACAGGTTCTTTTTTTGGATTTCAAATCTATTCAATTTATTTTCCTTATGGTATTACCTAGGACTTCTGGGACTCCTAAGCCACGAAACCTTGCCTTGTTCTTTTTATCTATATTCAGTTCTGGGTTTTGCAGCAGGGAATTCTCATAGTTTTGCCATTCCCAGTGCAACTGCAGGGAATAAGCTTGGCAATTTGTGTTACAAGTAGCACTGTATCACAAGGATTGCACTTGTGTATATTTTATTCTGCATTTTATATTTTCTTACTTGAACTAGATTTCCAGGAGGTTTCTTCCTTTTGCCTAATATTTTGCAAGTTCTCCATGCTGACTTATAAGGGAGCAGAGTTAGATCAACAACTGCCTTTTGGGAGTGCAGAGTCAAACCAATAGTGAGCATGCTGAGCTGCTTGGTTGAACATGTTCTGGAAGCAATTGGGTGTTGTCACTTTCCTGCCTGAGAAAACTGCATCACCTGCAGGGTGAAGAGGTCTACACGTAAACTCTAGCAGTTCTTCTAGCAGTTCATCCGTACGTCCTTGCATTGATCGTGTAGCCTTGGTAGTGTTCCTCAAACTTCCTCATATGAATTTGTGAAAGTTCCTAAAATATTAACGATACCAGTCAATCATCACTAGTGGTCTAACAGTATGTGGTATGCAGAATGCACACTGTAGAAGTCCATTAAAATGACTTTTTCTATAGCATCTTGAAGTATATAAATGACTCGGTACTGGTAAGGCTCCTGTGCTCTTTCCACACGAGGATGTACCAGGTATGACAGCTTGAGGAGCACTCGGTTAGAAGTGTGCCACTGCAATACCCATTGACCAGATATGTTTCTGTGTAAATGACAGCTGCTTATGGTTAACTGCCTGTACTCACTTAATAATCAAGAGGATTTATTACATCTGTCAGATGTAGCGGTGGGGTATCGAGAATGGATCTCAAAACGTTGCCATCAGAATCGTTTTCGGACCGAAGATGACTTTCACATTTCCATAATACATGCTATTACTCTTCTCCAGCCAGCGCTTCTAGTGTTGGTGTCACCGCTCCCCGTCACAGATAAACGGGGCACACTAACCTTTCTGGTCTCGTAAATTAACACCCGACTCCTCCATATTTCTTGTGCATAGTACATTGTCACTAGCATCAGCACCATTAACATCAAGAAGCAGCCACCCTTCATCTCTCCCTGCTTTGAGTACCTGCGTGTCGTGCCAAAACAGCCGTTCATTACCTTGAGGAAGGGCCATGTGATGATTTTGGTGTAGTTTGTGAGGCCTGTGGGAAACCAACACGTAACAGGCTGGTTAAATAGCAGATAGATTTTGTTACATAATTGCTTTGCTGTTTTTGTGAGCAGAGTGTTGTTTTTAATTAAAATTTACATTCCATAACTTATCATTTTGACTCTATTGCTCCTTATCCTCTATGGACATTCTGAGTGCAGATAATTTTAATTAAAAAAAGCCAACAGATGCCTAACATGAAAAATATGAAGGAATGATATTGTAGTCCTTTCTAAACATAGTAATTGCTATGCTAATATTATGTACTATACTAATAGTTCATGCTAGACCATTTTAAAATATGCTTTCCAGACAAAAAGATTTTTGAAGAGAGAAAAATTAGCTACTGCTTCTACAGTCTGATACACAAATTCACCGAGAAAAAAACCTTATTTGACTTCAAGGGCTTTTGGATCAGACCCACACAAATAAATTCAGCAAAGCATGTGAAGTACATGATTAACCTTCAGAATGTGCTCAAATCACTCTTCTCAACAAAGCACGTAAGCACTTGCTTAAATTTGAGTATTTGATTAGCTGTCTGAAGTATTCGCTGAAGAAAGACCAAAGCACTACCACTTTTAGCTAATGGCATCTACCTAATGCTGTCTCCGCGATTGCATACACATGTGAATCTCTTTTGTGCAAAATGCCAAAAATTCAATTTTTACTTTCAGTCTTCATGGGGCTTCTAATGCAGTGACAATTTAAAACAGACGGGGGTCACAATAGTTAATACATTTTAATCAAAGCCATTAGTTTTGAATTTTATTTCTAACCATTTTTTGTTTATAACAAAAAAAATATTAAAATTAGGCTTGAGTCAAAATATTTAAACTGGATTTTAAAAGTCATTTTTATTGGAACTCTAAATTTCATTGAAGAGCATTTCCAAATCACAACACAAACTCAAAATAAATTTATTTCTTAGGAAAATTTATACTAATTGAAAGATTTTTCAGCTGGAGAAGTGTTTTACTGGGAAATGTCTACTTGACTGTAATGCTGATATATCACAAAACTGTTTTGAAATGAGAGCAGGCAATTAATGTTATTCTGATTCACTTTATTAAAGCCAGCACAAAGCCACTGCATTTAGTTTTGCTTGTGACATTTGGGCATTCACTTTGTAGAGCGTTAAACATTGCTAGTTATTGAATGTTTACAGTAAGAAGGTGGCAAATATATTTAAGTATTTTTTCCCATTGCTTTTTTAAAGGGATCAGTATTCATTTAGAGTTCTGGAAAGGATTCTGTGACTATAAATGCAGAAAAGGATGACAGCTTATGCCTGAAGAGACCCCAGATCACAGCGATACAATTTGAACTAAGCTGCCTGTAGTGAGCAGCTCTAGCCCAGTCCATAATGCATCTGATCTCCCAGCCCATCATTTATATTCTAGTGCATTCATCAAGGCAGCACTTTTGCCAATAATATTTGAGATGGGCTCAGACACCGACCTGTGGTTTTGTCTTTGTGTTTTCTTAGTGAACAAACAGGAGGTAAAAACCTGTAGGTGGATGTGGACTTGTTAAAGAAGAAAAACTCACTTGCCTTCTAACTCTCCCCCTCCTTGTAATGCCTGCAGTCATACCCATGCACGCTGCCTCTGCGTGCTGCTCTCCGCTGCCCTACAGCAAAGATCTCACTTTCATGAGTGAAAGCAAGGCATGTGTGCTGTTTTGCTGGAGGAGAAGGCAGCCAAGCAGCAGTGCATTTGTTCGCAGTAGGTATCCTCTCCAGCACTTTGTTTGCATTTGCCTGCTCTAGACAGAATTTGCATCTGTTCTAGAGGCACCACGCTGAGTAGGAAGTATTCGACAGACAGATGTTTGTAATAATTAGCAGATTTTGCCTGCTATCCGTTAGGCACACAGCAGGCGAGGTATCTAACACTGATGTTCAATAGCCCACTAAGCTTGCTGTAATGACCCCTGCTGAGGAAACTTGTCTAGCCTGTTATCAGGTACAACAGGACAGCAGTCCTGCAGCCAGCAGTCATGGAGAAGGCTGTGTCCCTTGATTACAAAGAACCAGTCTCTGCCTGGTTCTGGGATGTCCTTTCCCTGGTCCCTCTGAAACAGCTTCTCTTCTCATTGCTGATAATCAGCACATGTATGGTACAGAAGTTGTGCCTGAGGGAGTTTGGATGGGAAAGTGGGAAAGCTGCTCCTGAGCAGGGGCACTGGGAGTCCCCGAGCTGTACTGAACGCAGTGATATGCTCGGCCTGGATCCCAGCACGCCTGGCCATCATTGGGTGCTGGGTCCGTCAGTTTTCTGTTGTTGGGGACTGCTGTGAAGCTAGGACCAAGTGACACCAAGGGCATATTGACATGATTGCTGGCAACGTTTTACATAATTTGTTATATTTTGCAGCATGACTTTTAATACTATTGTGCTATTCAGGGATGTGAGAGATTAGGCAATCAGGCCTTTATACTCTAACAGAAGCAGTTAAAAAAATCACAGGTACCAAATTTGTTCTTTCTCTGGCTTGCCCTTTTCCTTTTTCACTCTCAACTTGTCCTATTGGCATGGAAACCACATTTTTACTTTTGTTGCCTGATTCTGTCTTCCCTCCTGCCCTTATTAATCATCTGCTAGCTGTTTAGTCTAATGTTCCAGGTACGTAGTGTAGACAGAATGACTTGGCAACCCCAGCCACCCAGAAACCTATTTATCCTGTGTCTTCTGAAAGAGAAAATTTGCTTCCCTTGTTTCAAGGCAAATTCAATGCAGTATGACAATATAAATGGAGTGTCTCCCTCTCAGTAAATGAAGAGCCTTAGTTTTGGACCATTTGAATTGAACTTAACTTGGTCCTACTAATCAATAAAATGGGTTGCACAGAATGAGTCCCTGATACACACCGAAAAAGGGCTTGTCTAGTACTGACTGGGAAGCTTCAGCCATGCCATTTTAGTAGGGTATCACCTTTGATACGTAACATATATAATATACGTGTTTTGATAAAAGGTATGAAGAGCAGTAATTATTTCTCAGCAACTTCTACTCACCCTCTCTTGTAGAAAATCAAGAGTAAAGAATTATATATTAATCCGTTTTGACTACCCAACTGTAGTTCTCTCAGAGGGGAAATCTTTCAGGATCAGCAGCTTATGCAGTATAATAGTCCTGAAATTTCTGTACAAATTTGTAGATATTTCTACAGCTGTCTGTATTTGTAGGTAAAAAAGAGAGCAGATCTGATAACCAGAACGTTATGATTACTCTCTTCCTTTTGCTCTGCTATGATTTGCGTAAGAATTTATCAGCTAGTAAATCATATATTGCTAGGTTGAAAGGCTGTTACATTAGTCCAGGATCTTAATGTTTCAGATGCTCCAAAATACTGGTGTCTATCCTTTGCAAGTATTACAAGAACAACCACTACACTTATATCTGGCTAGAGGAACATCTGGATTTCTAGTGACGAGGGGAACATCTGGATTTCTAATATCCAGAGGTTTTAAGGTGCTGTCTATTGTCATCTGGTAATGCAGAATTGTATTTTCCGTGCTTTGAAATGCATGGAAATGGAAATTGCTACAGAGAGGCTCTTTATCAAGGATGCAAACTGTCAAACGAGTATCTTTTAGTGCAGAAACTCTTGTGAAACCTTTTGTCTTTTGGACCTGAAATAAAATAAAAGTCTGAGAAACTGCTGATATTGCTACATTCATTACAGTACCTGTAAGACTAGACTGGAGGAGAGAGGAGGGGAAAATTACTTTTTACAAAGTTTCACAAAACAGATTTAAATGTGGCTTATTTGTTTAGATGCTTGGTTTTTTTCCTAGAAGATTTTTTTCTGTTGACTTTAATTACATCTCCATGGGTTCATTTCTTTGGCAAGCTTTGAAAGAGAGAGTGAAGAGAGCTTTCATGCCAAGATGGTTTCTCCAAGTTCTTCCTAATCCATACTTCATAGTAGCTTTATCAGTAATTGGTTTGGGTATGTTGGCAGTGCTTGATAGCTTTCGGTTTGGTTTGTATAGTCAAACACATTTGTGTAATCTACAGCAGAGTATTGTTCGTTTAGATCTTGTTTGTTCTTCTTTTCTAAAATAACTTTTTTTTTTTTCCCCCTCAAGCATTGCAATGTCTAATGTTTGCTGTTCCATTGTAACAAAATTTATGGTATAGCTTAGGTAAAGTTTAGGAGAGTAAACCTCATACGTGTACTGTGCTTCTTACTAATTACAGAAGGCTCAACTCAGTACTTCTGGGACAAAACAGAAGAATCTAATTAAGAAAGGGGAAGTCATCATGATGATGGTCTGTGCTTATGAATATTATTGTTATAAAATGACATTTGACGAATATATTTCTGGATCCAAAACCCAGTGTAATGTTAATAAATCATGTCATCAGACCTATTTCGTCCTCACTGTTGGTAAGGTGCTTAGCCAGCAGGTCTAAAAAGTGCTGTGGCACACAGCAGTAATTTAATTTTGGGGTAATTTTCCATTACCCACATGTGTCAGTCTCTTTCAGTGCTCTGAAAATTCTGCAGCTCAGCAGGAGGACGTGGCAAAATGCCGTTTGCCTCTGCTGAACTTGATGATATGATGGTTGGGGAGCGGACATTTCTCTGTATTGCAGATCAGGCTGTGACCGTGAAAATTGTTTTGCATAGAGCCAACAATCCAAAGATGCTATGAGCTGGTGGAGTAGATTTGGGATTTGAAAATCCAGGAAAGGTAAAACTGAAAGAAGCCACTAATTTTCATTATGTAAAAATTCTGAATACAAAAGATAAAGAAACTGCTCTGCATATGTCCTTGCTAGGACAAGGCATTGAGCAGAATTGTGTGCTGAAACAGATTGCATAGGAAAGCAACGGAGTCTTCAGTCAACAAAGATTTGTAAGAACAGGCTGGGCATGAGGTTTTAAATCCTCTTTCTGCTGACAGAAAAAGGAGATTACAGGTCCTGGTGGCAGTAACAGAAGTACCAGGCTATGTGCTGGTTTTCTAAGGTGTCTTATGTCCCTTGAGCTCCTCTCTATAAAACCATAATTGAAGACTTTCTGAGGGATTAAAATTTTGCAAAAAGCATGTTGGTGAGAGGTGGCAGCTCTCTTCCTGAGGGCCTGTGAATCTGCAGAGGACAGTGTGGCAGTGAGGTCCCCTGGATGGGGTAGCCCCACCCTGCCCAGCCTGGCAGCAGTGTATCCCAGGTGACACTCCTCTGCAGCTCTGCCACCACTGTGCTGGTGACAGTACCAAGGCTTGTTGGGTGGGTCATTACCACCAGGGACTCTGGTGTGGACTGCAGTGCTAAGCACCATAGTCAGTGTCTCCAGGTTTCCCGAGCTATGCCACAAACGTGATGGGAAGGGTGACCACAGCATGAATGAAGGCTGGGGTGGGCTGGGAGGCAGAGGTCACTGTGAAATGGGCTGAACTTCCAAAAGAACCAGCAGCCACCATTTCTGGTTGCCCCTGTTGGATACCAGAGCCCTTATATCCTCATGAAGATGTTCAGAGGCTAGGGATGGATCAGCAAGAAATTCAAAAGCAGAGGAGGGCCTGGCTCTGACTGCTCCCTGCCGTTAGCTCTGGCCACGGGCGTTAGCTCATGCCAGAGCTTGTACCCCCAAGCTGTTAATTATATAAATTGGGAGAAATGTGCACACCCTGAGAAACCATACTTTCAGCTGTCCTTGCCGTTACAGAACAAAGCCTATTTTTCTTCCTAGTTTTGTCATTCCTCTTTAAATTTGAACATTACTATGAATAATGTAAATGAGCATCGGCCACCTGGGGTAAGGCTAACTAAAATGTTAAATGTGACTTTAAATGGCCTGTCTACCACCGCTTCATCATGTTACATATTACAGTCATCGCTTGTTTAACTGAAAGGCTGCTCCCTGCTGCTTCACAGCCATTGGGGTAGCAGAGAGCTGTGTATGCTGGGGATGCGAGCTGTGTTCTGCAGTTAGCGGTGATTAACAGGCACAGTTATAAATAAGTGTGTACATGTGTATAGTAATCTTTGCAGAAGATTATGAAGTGCAATGTCAAACTGAAAAATCTAACACTGGGACATCTTTGAAGAGGTACCAACCCCCTTTGGATCCTTTCACTGTCACTCCTTCGTATCAGCTTCTGCTGCTTCGTTGCAATCTGTAGCTGCTAATGCATTTATAGGAAAACAGTGCTCAGTGGGAGAGGCTTTAAAATGGTGCTTAGTGTTTGTGTGGAGAAAAAGATTCATGTCTCTTCAAAGGGAATGGTGAAAATGTGTTTGTCAATATGCATGAAGTAAATGAAGAAGCAGATATTTTTAATAGGTTGCTTGTAGAATGAGAATATGGTTCCCCTCTGAGGCAGGTTTTATCAAGGCTGTGCCTGCATCTGTCTGGTTTATTTCCCTGCTATAAGAGCAATGCATTGACACCAGTAACCCCACAGCCTCTGAGTGCAATTCAGGGTGCTGAAGCGGACTAATTGCAGGGAGGGTTTGCTGTTACAGAGACTTTGAACAACCCCCTGAGTCATCTGTCCTGTTCCTGCCATCCCTCCTCCATTCCCCATTTCACTTTGAATCTTACAGCTGCACATGGCAGGCAAGAGACAGCAGACATCAACTAAGACAAGAGAGGGAGAAACTTTTCCCCTACGAGAGAGTCAGGCATGGGGACCTGTTGTCCAGGGAGGGTGTACCATCTCCATCTTCGGAGGTTCTCAAGCCCAGTTTGGGTAAAGCACTCAGCAACCTTATCTGATCTCATTGTGGACCCTGCTTAGAAGCCGGAGGTTCTTCCAGCGTGCATGACGGTGTGACTCTAAATCCCTCCCTTCCTGAGAGACTGCAGGGGCTCTTAGGAGGGGTTGGGCCGGAGGTTTCTGCTGTACAAAGGGACTACACGTGGTCATTCTGGCCATAACTGTAAAGATCTGACTGTAGGATGTGAAATGAAAGGTAACCACCAAAAGAAGTGCAAGGCAACACAGGATGGGGAATCCCTTTGCAAGGGTACTGGATATGGAGCTTCTCCACTGGAAACTATGTTAACAGCCCAAGGACCCATCCGTTGTCCGTCAGCCATGTCTTTGCCTGAGAGCTGAGAGATCCTTCTGTTCCTGTGTGCATGCTGAGATGAAACAAACCAAACGGTGTAACTGGCAGAGAAAGAACAGGCTCGCTATGGGAACACCTGCTACAACATGCTTCCCGTCCCTCTGTAAATCTACCTAGCCCATTTTTGCCATGGAAACGTCACCACCAGGCTGGAGGAAGGGTGACCAAGACAGACACAGGTCTCCCATCTTCAACCAGACTGCAAAATTAATGAGGTTCACAGAGGAGAGCGTTGGTCTGTA
Organism: Falco cherrug; assembly: GCF_023634085.1. Taxonomy (NCBI): domain Eukaryota; kingdom Metazoa; phylum Chordata; class Aves; order Falconiformes; family Falconidae; genus Falco; species Falco cherrug. The sequence continues at coordinate 8,855,575 of NC_073707.1, forward strand.
CCCTAAAGAATATTGTCAGCACACTGGGACCGAGAGGAATCCCCGTCATGGATCGGGAGCTTGCAGGACGCTGGCACTGAGAGGGAAGCAAGCATACCTGTGCAGTCTTTCTGCCCACTCTGCTGCTGGAGCAGGGGTTTCCTTCCCTGTTGCACATACCCCTCTGGAAGCTCCTTCACTATGCAATAAGCTGGAGACTTTCAAAAGAGCCTGAGTGACGTAGTAATCAAGCTGGGTTCCTTTGGGCTTCTTGAAAATTCCCTGTTGCTCAAGTCTTCATTTAATACAATTGCTTAGCTGATATGTGCTTGAATTCCTGGCTGTAGAGTGGCATGCAAGCTATAACGTGGTACACAAGACACTTTACCCCCAGGTGACTTTGGCTGCTGGGACTCCCATGCTTTTTCTGTTTAGAAAGGACTTAATGGGCAAAAGGGAAGGAGGAGCAGTGCTCAATAAGGAAATTACCCTCCCTGCTAGAGACTCATCAAGATCTCAAAAGAAATTATCATGAATGCTGGTAAATCAATGTCCTAACAGAGGGATCAGAAGATGGAGTACTAGTTAATGGCTGTTACAGCCCACCCACTGGCATTAGAAAACAAGTTGGCCGGCTCCTCGAGCAGCCAGCTGTCATTTCAGTGGTGGAAAAGCAGACTTCAGCCTGAGCTGGTGCTCATGCTGCTGGTGCTAAGGCACTTTTGCCATTTTTTACTATTCTCACTGACAGAATAAAAATCAGAAAGTCTGGCATCCAGTGAGGAGACACCTGTAAAAATGAGGTGATTGTAAAATAGTTATTTTCAGTGTAAGTAACTGTGATTGGGTCATACTTCTTATCTGCAAGTCTGAAACCAGGAGATATTCCCTGGGCAGTTTAACATTGCCTTTTTCATGGCATTGCAGATAATTTTGAGGCATAGTGGTAAGGATCTGGGAGTAAAATTGTGGAGCACATAAGGGGTTTGGAACTGTTTTAGCTCCTCTTATGAGCTCCCTAAAATATCACAGCCAAAAACAGGCCACTGTCACCGAGAAACGAGAAGCCTGATTTAGGGGGAGTGTAAGGCAACTAGAAAGGAAGAAAGGTTTTAAGTGTCTGACACATACCAAATGGAAGGAAGGGGAAGATAGTGGGTCGTAAAACAGTAATGGAAAAATCAGGGAGAGGAGGAGTAACAAAAGTTGAAATCTAAGTCATCACCAAGACAATCAGAAGACCTGGTGGGGGGACGCTGAAGGTGTATTAAAACACAAGAAATATGTAACAGTTGCAACAGTCCATTCCTAGGAAGAGGTAACACTGCCAGTGAAGAGGCAATTTTCTGTAGATGTTTTTATCTTCTAGCTGAGGAAAGGCAAGATGATGTATCCTTTTCATACGAGAATGTGACATTTTCATCTCTTACAATGAAAAGTGTGTTAAAACTCAGATACAGAAGGTACACTTCTTGAGTCTGGCAAATGTAGATTAACTTGCATCTTGTAGTTGTAAAAGATCTAGCCAAAGACTGATTTTTTTTTTTTTTTTGGGGGGGGGTGGGTTTTGTTGTTATTTTGTTTTTCAAAACTCCTAGAACCTTGGGAGCGTTTCAGGGCACTAAAGGGAAATTAAGGTTTCAGAATGTGAAAAGCAGAAATGGTTTGATCCATGTAAATAAAATTCAGGTAAATATATGTCAACTTGATATCAGACTCAGACAAAACAAAAGGAGGACAAATATATGATTCTTGTAATAAATGGTTAAAATAAGTAAGTTCTTTAATTAATACTGCTTGGTGTATTGGCTTTTGGAAAAATGGATCCTGTCAGATTAGCTTTTTGATAGTATTATAAACTTATTTGGCTAAATTAATAGTGTTTGTGTAAAGTACTTTCGCTTGGTACCTTGGAATATTTTGACTGAGAATGTGCAGTACAAGATGACCTTCATCCCTATTAAGTTTTATTTCTGGCTGATAGGTGTTGAACTCTCAGAGCAGCTAAGTCATTACCATGCTGGTGTGCTTGCAGGGAGATCCTGCAGTATTTTTTCAGTGACCTCAGAGACAATCTGAAGTTGCTGAACAAAGCTTGCAGATGTCATGGCAGCTCTAGAATTATAAATAATTAAAAGGCCAGATCAGTGTTGCAGGTGTGAGAGAGAGAGATGCTGTAACACAGCAAGATGTAAATATGCATGCCTAGGAACAAAGAAGGCACCATACAAATTTGAATGTGTATTGAATACAAATTTAAGTTTTAAACAGAATTGCTTAATATTCCGGTATCCTACTCCCAAGACAGAGTTCTGTTCCCCGTTCCAGTCCCAGAAGCTTCCTTGGCTAGCTGGAGCAGGCAGGCACAGCCTCTAGCACCAGCCCGCTGCTGGGCTGGGGGCACTGATGTGTTGGCCTGACGTAGCTCTAGCGGGAGGGACACCAGGTGTGGGCCCTGTGTCGAGTGGGTCAGAGTCACAGGGATACTTTTGGGTGTGTTGGATGCCTCACTTCTCTTTGGAGACCTCTCTCAGGCTCACCGCCACCTCCTGCTCACCATCGTGGCATTTGCAGCCACTTTCCCACAGAGGCAGCTGCAATGAGCAGGGGTCGCTCCTCGGCTGCCTCCAGGGCTTTGTTCTAGGGGGAAGGTAGGATGGGGGAGGCAGTGCTGGAACATCACTGAAAGGGCTGGTAATCATGCCGTCAGGTTGTGACTCCAGAAACTGGAGCTTTTGAGTGAAATGAGGAAAAGGAGGATGTCTCCATATGAGTGGCTGTGTGAGGATCCAGTCTTGGAAATAGACTTCATTTCAACCAGTAAATGTATGAGAAGACCCAAGATTTAGTGGATGTAGCTGGACATGTTAATATTTTTGAAGTTAAAAATGGCTGACAAATATTTAGCAGCAGGGATAATAATACCCAGAAAAATCTTTCTGAAAGTGTGCTTGAACTCTCCACTGCTGGCAATTTGAAGACTAAAGCTGACTGTTGTAGTCCAAGGTATGAACTGCTCCAGACAAGAATTCAGCAAACGCTAAGACCTGTGTTATGCAGGAGAACATCTCAGTGATTGCAGCAGTCCTCCTTGGCTGCACAATCGGTGATGTGAAGGGTAGTGTGAAGTTGGGCAGACGCAGTAGTGAGCGAGATGATCATCTGAATGAATCCCCTTCACTCACTTGAACTATGAGGATAGGATCCTTCTGACTGTGATGACACTCAAACTTGGCTCGTCCTCACCAGTGTGTCTGATGTACCATGTGCTATTTGCAGAATATCAGGGGATGCTAATGAAGTTGTCTTTTCATCTACCTGGCAGCACTTTTCAGGAGGTACTAAGGCAATACTTCAACATGTCATTTCTCTTCATTTTTGGGAGAGTTCATGTGGGACACTTAAAGTCACGAGGCAGTACACAACTGTAGATCTTGGAGACAGTTGTCTTCCCTATTCCAGTAAAAGTAGCAGTAGAATGCCAACTCCTACAGGAGCTAAATGAAAACTAAATAAAAAAATCATCCTTTTCTTAATTCTCAGAAAAATTAAATTAACAAAACCTGAATCTAATATCTCCTGAACAAAGGACTTAGTTATTGCTTATTGTCTAGAGAGACAAAATAGTGAGGCAGTACTCCCCCTGCAACCAGTGTTCTCAGCCATTACCAATCTGCCTGTGTTTCTTGGCTCTGTAAATCCTTCACAAAGTGACTTCCTAACTCCCAATTTTTACCAGCTATCACCACCACTATTTTGCAAATCAAGGTAACTTCTCCAGTGCATTATTTCAATGCAGTACTGGATTCAGCTCTGGCCCGCCTTCTTCCACCCTCCATGCAGGCAAGTTTTTAATGGGAAGGGTGTCTGGAAAACTCTTGAGCTTAGCGTTTGCTTATGGGAAGTTTATATATAGTCTGGGTATTAGGGAGAGAGGAGAAGGCTTCTACTGGTGTCGGAAAGTAAGGAGGTAAGAAATCATCTGTAGTTTTCCTAGGATGACAGGCAGTAGAAATAAAGAACGCGTAAGCAAAACAAGTACTAGGGAACCTCAAACTGCTTATTCACAGCTGTGTGCAGTGCAACTAGTAACACCTGCAGTATGTTTGGCTGGACAATAAACATGTTTATAATAACCTAGCTCTTCCTTCCTTATTACCAAGCTTTAATAAAAGTACTGCAACAAAAACTGACCCTGACGTGGCCACCCTCACCCTACCCTAACCCCTCCACTGGCTTCAGTAGTCAGGGTCTGCCATATAAATTTGTCTGAAGTGATCATTAGATTCACTCCCCAGAGCTGCAGACCCCACTTAGGCAAATTCAGTGGACTTGGGCTTAAGGCTGGCTTTGCAGCAATAGGGCGAGTCCCACAGGAAAAGCTGAGTATATGTGTGACTCTTTGCAATGCTGGAGGAACCCAGAGGGCCCCTCAGCAGTACAAGCTTGAATGTGCTGATGCTCCATTTTAGGGCCTGCATCTGTAAATTGCATTATAAATTGTTATAATTTGATCCCAAGGTCAAATGAAAAGGCATCATCAAAACAACTTTGAGGAACTAGGAAAGGTCATTGTGGCTGCTTCTGTACTTCTCAGATTCTGCTGGAAGAAGCTTCCTGCATGGCCTGGGGTGCTGTGCTGAGTATGGTACTGTTATGTTTAAGGGATAAGGAGCTCCCCAGCTGTGCACTTTGTATTTCACAGGACTCCTTGCTCTCTTCCAGTTTATTTCTCTGTTACACATCATGCAAAGAGACATGAGATCAACTAGACCTGGGAGCTGCAAGATGAAAGCTTTAGGCACCATCTTTCAGATACGGCAGCTGCTGTGTCTTTGCTCTGTATATCATTAACAAAGCACCTCTCTCATCCCACCTCTCCACTAGGAAATGAGGGCTGGGAAGAGGGGAAAATTAGTAGCTGAGCTTCCACGCACGGTGCCAGATGCAATATATTGAGAGCATACACCAGATTAGGCCTATTTGCAAAGTGAATAGAACAGTGTTAGAAACCTCTAATTTGCTCTTTCAGGAAAACACATGTTGAAAAACCTGAAACCCCAGACTTCCATTGAACTTCTTTATTCATCAAGGGTGCACAACTGAAGGCAGAAACATAGGTTGTCCATTCAGCAGTCAGACAACACAGGATGAGAAGACATTCCTTTTCTTCCCTGTGACACTCACCCACATGAAGTGGCCTTATCACAAGGGTGAGAGGGGAAGAGAGAAAGCTGGCCCCCAAGAACACTACTTTCTTGTCAGAGAAGTGGACAGCAAAGTGCCATGGAAGAGAAGGCAAGCAAAAGATGAGCATTTGAGCTTTTATACCATCTCACTTAGCCCACACAGGTCAGCTGAAAACACAAGGAAGTGTTTGGTCCCTGTTTGGCAGGTGCCAGTTGTTGCTGCTCCTCCTCTGAGGGCAGGTAGAAACCATGATGGCTGAGACACAAATCCTTCCCGGGCAGGAATGCAACAGCATGTTACTCTATGCTATGGGCCCTAGCTGGATTCTTAAGCTTGCCACTAAATCTTAACACTGTGTCTGCTTTTATTTTTAATTTGTGTTTCACAATATTTGCTAGGCATTTCCTCTAGTAAGTTCACATAACTTCCAGTGGGGTTTTTGGACCTCATCCTGCTGCCTCCTGAATTTGGATGATGCAGATTAGTTTCAGTACCAGTTAACGTGTAATGTTGAATGAGGGGACCCTCTAAACCTTCTGAATTGCACCATTGTTCCTTAACAGCATTATTTGGTGTAGCCAGGCTTTAATCACTCCCAGTTCTTGAATTATGAATCATTAATACGAGTGCAGAAGAAACAGAATATAAATGAAAAGTGGATTTCATTATTAAAGCAATTTTAACTTCATCTCTGAAGATAAGAAAACAAACTCTGATCTTCTCTAATAGAAAATAATTATGAACCTTAATCATTAACTTGAAATTATAAATTTACATACATCATTCTCACAAAAAGCAAAAATATTCAAGGTATGCTATTCTCCTTATGATATATTTTAAACACAAGAAAAAGCAATTTTCAGAAACTGATCAGTTAGCCAAAATTTGATGGGCCTACTGACCTGAAATAGCAATTTACTCTTTGAGTCGTCTCCATTATATCAGTGGAGGTTCTTTTCCTGGAAGGACACTGCTTGATATGTATAAAAGTATCTGACTTTGTATAGAAATGACTTGACACACTGGAAATAGTTGATGTGATGCTGTGAGTTCCCTTTGGCCATATATGAGAATAGGTCCCAGCATATTCCATAGCTGCTTTGTATGAGTAAGCATGCTGTAGAAGAAGTACCGACCTCCTTTCTGAGCCCGATTGAACTTTTGTACAGTATACAATGCTTTGTAAAGCATTTAAAATATTTTCCTTCTTACAGTGCTAATGGATTTCTTATGATCACAGTGGTAATTTCAGTGTTTGCAACTGGAGGGAAAACAACCCAGCAAATACGCGCTTCCACTCCGCGGCGTACACACTCACATGTGCGGAGGTCACGTTCATCACAGCAGGTGTTCCTGCACTGCTACTGCCGTAAACCGGAGCCTGTGGAAAAGAGAAGATTCAATAGGAAGGGAGGGGTAATAGCAATGTGGGAGCCTGGGAGTGGGTCTGCAGTAAAAAGAGATTAGGCAGACTTGGCTGCTTTAACAAAGAGAACTGGAAGAGAAAAATAACAATGATGGGAAAAGATAAGGAGAGCTTACAATAGACCTGCAGGATGGAAAGTGAGGGCAGAGTACCCAGTGTTTTTGCAGATTCATAAAGAGCCTGGCACAGTCATCATGGGAGGGTTTTAACGACCCTTCCATTGACTAGAATAAGAATTACAGAATGACTGGGGAAGGATGAATGTTTCTGGTGGTTATTTCAGGACTGTTTTCTTGCTGCTTTTTCTTAAGCAATCAATAAGATCAGAAGCTGTAGTGGCTGGAAATGAACACTAAGTGACAAAAGATAGAGCCTTCATCTGAGGGAAAATGGTCATTATACCGTTGGATTTGTTTGAGGTACTTATGCGGAAATGTTCAAAGGCAGCAGCACAGAAATATTGGATTTTTTTAAAGGTAGATGTGAGGGAATGTGAAAAGGCTGGGATTAAAGCAATTGAAAGAACTATTGTCCAGAAATTCCACTCAGGAGCAGCCTGATCTAGGGCCTGTGAAGAGGAATCTCTTCATTATAGACGTCCTTTTACTGTTAATGGTGGCAAAGGAAGCCACCTTTGTTGAGGAAAATGTGTTTTAAACAAAAAAGTGTTTAATCGTGTGCCAGGTTAGAAGGGTGCAAACTGAGCGAAGAGGGTGAGGGAGGGTATTTCACTGCAGATTATCATCAGGAACACTGAGAGTTGTCCGTTCTCATGGAGCAGTAGTGATTTCAGCCTACATGGGTCCTCAGCAAATATGGACACTCTGGAGGATCTACAAAACACCAAGATCACTCATGCTAATCTGTGGCTTCCTGTGCTTCTATTCACTTTGAGGACTTCAACTGTTACCACCTGCCCCCAAATCCCCACTGAGTGGAGGTTTTGTAGCCTGCAAGGTGGAGCCTTGGACTTTATTACCTTTTCAGCCAATTCTCCCCCTTGCCTGCAGCCTTTTGCCTGCCTTTTCCAGCTGTCTCCCACCACAGACCTCTGGGACACTGTTTTCTCTCTGCAAGGAGAGCAGCGAGAGAGAACAATTCCCCCAGCAAGTGCCATCCCTAATGTGCTGAGCTATATCCTGCTTTGCCCCACTGCGTGGGAAGGAAGAAGGATATAGCTGAACATTTCTCAATGCACAAAAGAAATGAGGCAAAATAGATAATGTCCCTTTTATTAAAATAAGTGGTGTTTGAAAAAGCAAAGTGAAAATCAAGCTTGCAGATTAGAATAAGTACCAAGTTCCTTTTTATGCAAGATTTCCATTTATAATAAGTTAATAAATGAGAAATAAATGTCTAATGTTTTTATAACATGACTAGTGTGTGTTTATAGACAGTTTTCTAATACAATCAAGAAAGTCTTATGGATGGTTACCTGCTGAGGTTATGACCAAGCTGTGTGACTTTAACAGCTGATCATTTTTTACACACCTATTCCTTTTCTGAGTCCTTTACAAACCCTGTGCCAAACTTTCACGTTACATGAAATGGGACTAAATATTGAGCGAGGTACAGATGTTCCACTTACTGCTGGTCCTTGCATGCTGCAGCCTGCCGTACCCCTGGCTCCTGCCAAGCGGAGCTGCTGCTGGAGGCAGACTGAGGATGCGATGGGTTTTGCTTTGCAGTAGTAGCAGGGGATTTGGAGTACTGGCAAGGGAAAGAGGGGCAGGACTAAGTTATACTGATTCATTAGCCAAAATATCATGTTTGCAGCTTACACCTTGAGGTGCTGTCAGCACGCTTGAGGACCGTTGTGCTCATCTGGGCACACTGCAGCTTCTCTACCACTGTTCCTGCTAGCAGTCTTGTCAAACAGAGAGAATACGCAAAAAGGTTTACATGGATAAAACTCACTTTCTAATATCTCTCCTTAGAAGTCTGGCTTGCAAAGGAGCAGGAAGAGGGAAGGAGATTGCTTCTCTTTCTTTTCAGGATCAAAACACTTCATGGTGGTTTCACTGACTTCCACCAGCATACGTTCTCTTTTGTCTTCCTCAGCAGCATCTGCATCAGGCCCCATGTTCTCTTTGTGCCTGTCTTGATGTTTTGTCAGAGCCACAAACTCTTGTCCACCCCCAGGGCTCTGGCTGCCTCTAATCAAGGCCAGCTCTGATATGGTGCAGCTGGGCCCTGGGATCAGGCTGCTGGGGCAGGGCTGTATGAGGCTGAGCCAGGAAACACTTCGACAGGGGCTCAGGAGCTGCACTGAAGCTCAGGCTCTTGTCCTAGGTCTTTACCTGTGCTCAGCCTCACGTTTTGCTGATCCCAGCTTTGTCTTGCTAAATCAACATCTTAGCCTGACCTTGGACCTACCTGCTCTCTGCAGGCTGACTGCTGCTGGGCCTGCTCTGCTCACTTTGGTGCTGTGGGAAGCGTTCCCCATGCTAAAGAAGATATTGCCATGTGTCTGCCTTGTCATCACCCTTGGCTCATCCCCCCTTGCTAGAGAAGCTTGTTTGTGATGCTCTTGGAGATGATCCAGGTAGGAAGAACCTGTGTGAGATTTCATCTTTGCTCATCTCCATAATTTTGAGTGCTTTCTTTGGTTTGATTTCTGGGAAATGGAGCGGGCTAACCATGCATTTTCTCAATGGTGTTTTGAGGTCTTTTGTGGTATGGGATATTTTCTTCCTGTTTGCATCCTCCGTGATTATCTTAAAAGCATGCTGGTTGTAGACTTTGTCTCTCTAATTGTTCTGATTTTTTTTTTTTTCCTTCTTTCCAAAAAGAGAAAGACTGAGATATTTTTGGACTGATCTTGTAGAACAAACAGTCTTTTGTGTACCAGCAGACAGTCCCACCATCTGTCAAGCAATAAGCTGTTCTCACTTAAGCACCTATGCTCTGCGCTCTCCAGGAGACTCAGGAGTCTGTTCTTCACTCCCTCTTGGGCAGGAGGTGTTTCTCCCTTGGTCCTCATCTGGTTGATAGCAACTGTGTGTGCAGCCAGTTGTAATAAAGGCAGCTGGCTGAGTAATGCCTGCTCATTGCTCCAGATCCCTGCTTCTCTGGCTCAGTCCTGCTCTGTGTGGGTTGATGTTCCTCAGCTGCTGCTGAATGCCAGTTCAGGATTCAATGCAGTGTTTTCCAGGCTCAACACCAGACTATACCCAAAGGAAAATCCATCAGATTTCTCTGGGATCTGTTGTGAAAAGATGTGAGCTACAGCCAGTGTGTCCTGAAGAGGTTCAGCCCCACCTGGAGCTGCTTATAATGTTGATAGGAAGGAAGGGAAAGGCAGAAGCAGCTTTGCAGCCTCTTAATCTTTTTTACAGCAGGGAGTATGTATGCAATGAGGGGGGACTATGGTGGGTGGAGAGGCAACTCCATCTGTCCTTGGCCTTCATACTCTGCCCCAGTAAGTCTGCAGTGGGTCTCTCACGTGGCACAGGTTTCTGCCTACTGCCTCCTCTCATCTGCCGTCGTCTGCAGTCTTGACAGCTTTCCACTTGGAAGGTTCAGTGGAGAGGGCTGCATTTTGTGGCTGGTATTACATGGAAACAAATCAAGCACCACTCTTCATTACAGGTGCTGTTTTGGAAAGGGACTTAATTGTTAAGCAGATTTTCAGGAAAGAGATCTCGCCAAATCAGCTCATGTGATTTAGACTCGAGTGATTGTAGGCAGGTAGCTAATCCTTGGCCCTGCAGAGCTGTAGGGTTTGGGGCTTTGTGGGTGTGTTTGTTGTTTGGCTTGGGATTTTTTTAATATATAGCAGGAACTGTTGCTTTAACATGTAAAATGAAACTAGCTTGGCAAAGTAAATCCCTATAAAATGCTAACCTATGTAGCCTATCCTTTGGGTGTTTCTTTGTTCATTATTCTTTAGGATATGGAGTGGAAACTGAGTGGCTTCATACAAATAATGGTCTCTTAACCCATGTAATCTCGAATGGTAAATTTCTTCCTCTCTCCAAATATTTCCTTGAGACCAGTTCTAGGCTTAGTATGCCAAAGACTTTAAAAATAATAATAGTTGATAAGTGCATCTTCTGCAGAGTTAAGATAGAGGGGGATACTTGTTTGAATGTAGCATTTTCATGTCCATATCACAGCAGTTTATAAAATGACATTTTTTTATCAAGAACGGTGTAAACATGAAAGCAGTAATAATTATCTGAATAGAGCTTTGGCTTATTTAACAAGGAGGAGGAAGCCTTACCTGGGTACTGCCAACTCTTTTGCTCCTCAGAAAGGAAAGAAGAGACAAACTTTCAAGTGGCAGAAGCAGTATGGCTTCATGGAAATCAGTTTGCACAATCCAGCTCGTGTTTTCCACCTGTTTGGGCACAGAAATGAACAACAGGGTTTGAAAATCTCACCTGAAAATTTGTTCTCTGTTTCACTCCAGTGTCATCACAGGATATGAGCCTCTGTCCCAGTGTGGGAAGTGAACTGGTGACCTAGCTTACAAACAAAAAATGTTTCCCAAAAGAACCTGGACAAAATTGCAGAGCATGATTTAATGCAAGAAAGAGGGCAGGCACTGAAAGGTCAGCGTGATGACAGATGATATTTCACTCTGCTTAGAGTTTTGCAGCTGTTTGCTGTTGCAGGAGGGTGGTGATGGGGAAGGACAAATCCCAGTAGTACTATATCAAGACGGCGTGTCATTATGTCATGTGGAAGTGGTGCTTATGGGGGTGTCCACCTGACACCTAACGATACTCACAGGAATGTTTCTACTGGCTCTGCAGCCCTGGGGCACCAATGGGTGTATGCTCTCCCAAGCTGCAGGTAGTGTGGGTTTATAGAGGCAGGGGAAAACAAGCTAAAAGCCCCCTTCCTCCCTCCTTCACCATTGTTCAAAATGATTCCCGAGCCACAAGATGCAGGAGAGACCTTACAGCCCTTTATGGTGACCGTAGCTGTGTGGTGTAAGAGGTACAAGGGGGGGGGGGGGGGGGGAGCTTCCTCCCAGGAGCTGGCCTAAGGCTAAAAGCCCCAGGTTTACCTGTTACCAACCAGCTTGCCTGTTTCAGAGAGGCAAGAAGCAACCATGTTGCCCTGCATGCCGCATCTTTATACCTGGTCCAAGCTTTAGGAAGGCATGAAAAAGATGTGGCCAGGAGAAAGGGGCTCTCAATTGTTTGCAGAAGCCCATGTGTCAGCCTGCTCTGTGTGTCCCATCGAGGTCTCCTGCAGGTTTGTCCCAAACTCTGCCACGCTTTAGAAGAAATGGCTGTCATGGTTCCTTCGGGGTCAGGGAACCATGCCAATCTACAGCACCTGGGGGCTGCCTCCAGCAGTTGTGACCCAGCATGGTGTGCAGGCGGTTCAGAGGATTGTTAACGGGAGAAGTTTGTGCTTGGCTGTGTCCCTGTTCCACGGTTTTACACACAGCTTGCCTGACATATATTTTCTTAGCAAATAATAGATAACTGCGTTTGGGTGAGGCTGCAGAAGAATTCTTTTTGCAATTATCAGTGTCTATCTTAGCCTGCAAAATCTGGTGATTATCATATTCATCAAAACAAATTACATCTTTTTTGGACAGATTAATTAAAGGGAAAGACGTAAGTTGGTATGGTAAATCACTCTTACAAAAATGTGACTTCCCTGGAATTATACCTTAGTAAAATATATGTGCTGCTGTGACTTATGCAGCTTTTATCATTATCATGATTAAAAATGCAGAAGACATTAACCCTTGAACACCTTCAGAGGTTATTAAGCAAAGAGGACAGAAATGATTCTAAATTCCCCTGATTCCTGTTATGCACAATTTTGGCCTTTCATTCTTTGGAATGAAAATAGAATGGAAAATACACTACAGATAACTAAATATATATATTGTGAATTACTGCATTTTAGAAAGGAAAATAAAGGCACCTGTCAGTGGTCGAAGTTCTAACTGCTCAAATGTTTTTTCTAAGTAACTCTAAAATTGTGTCATTTGTGGAAGGGAAACTGGAGGATTCTCTTGAGATTCATGGTTTATTCTTAGGTTCAGCACAATGCTCACGTAAACTTCAGTTTTCTTAGGGCTTGTGGTCTTACCGTACACAAGAAACATCTTAGCATAGGGGAAATGAGTAACTTCATGTTTAAATTTAATTGGTGTAGTTGTGATTGATTGCTGTGGTAAGAGAACTAGGGAGTGCCCCTGACCTGGGGCAAGAGGAAGATAGCTGGCAAAGGTAAGAGTAACTTGATGTGCACAATGCAGAGAACTTGGACCCGCACAAGAATACAGACTTTCAGCTGCTGGTGTGGTCACCCACCTGCCTTTATGGTAAGGGCATCAGCAGCATATCATACCGTCACATGTAGTCAGGTAGGAGCTGAAAGGCTCATAAAGGCATGTAGGGCTGTTTGGTGTCCTGGGATGGGGATTTCACTTCTGTATCTTTAAGCGCTTCTGTATGATGCCATTACATGTTCTTTAGGCTGTAGGAAAAGCCAAGACAGAAACTGCCACCATAGTCTAGCATTAGGATGCTGACCTGAGGTTTGGGATGGGAAGGTTCCCCATGTGCCATCTCCTCTGCTTGGTGTGGGAGATGGCAGGCTGAACTTGTGCGTTTGCAGGGTGAAGTGTCTGATCCCCTGAGAGAAGTGGGCTTGACATCTCTCCCAAACAGCTCCCATCAAGTAACGTAGCTTCCTCCACGTGAGACTACAAAAACTGGTCCTCCTCTTCTGCTTATGTCATGCCGTGGTTGGTGCAGCTGCTTTCTGTGCCCCTGTGAGTGGGTGAGATGCTCTCCACCAGGGTCGGTGGCACAGGAGTGTAAGGCAGGAGGTGCCACCTCTGCATCTAATAGGTCATAGACCAGGTGTCAGACTTCTTGAGTTGTCAAGACTGAACAGGCAATTAGACCTGACCAAAGCAAAACCGTAGTGTTTGGGGAAAGCCAGCGTCTTAAACATACCCAGGCATATTCAGGGTGCATCAAAATCGCAGTTTTGAATGGGAGTTAAATGGGAGCACCACACATGCCTCTCTCCCTTTTTTCTTTCTTAACGGTCTCCCAGTCTTTTCCCTGGATATAGTCTTTGCCCTTTCCTGATTAATGTCTCTTGTTCCCTGTCAGGTTGGTGTGTCTGTTTAGGAAGGCGTGTTCCTGCGTACCACCTACGATCTGTGTTGCTCTAAGGAAAGTGCTGTCATAACTATTGCATACATTTTACTCAGATGTATTTGTGCATATAGGACCACTCAAAAACTATAGCTCAAAGTGCTAAGGCTCACCTTCTTACATGTATCAGTGTTCCTAAATAAGTAATGAAGCAAACATAGTTAAGATGCAAATGTGAAGTATCTTATTTTCAGCTTGGCTTGCATTAAACTGTTAATTTCCATTAGCATTAATGAGAAAATACACCCAAAGGTTTTCCCCAGGAAAGAGCTCTAATCCTCCTAACAATAATTTCCCTTTTATAGTGTCTTTCAATCAAAGATATTTGTATTTTGCAAACTTAATTAAGACTTAATTAATTAACAATATCCCTGGAAGGAACAGCAAATGGCATTTCCCCCATTTTACCAGTGAGTGAAAGGAGGGTGCCCATGTGGGACTCCTGGCTCTGATGTTGAAATCTGAACCACCTGTGCCACCATCTTCAACTTACTGGGGACTTTCACAAGTTTGTCCAACGTACATCCGTATTTATCCTTTAATGTATCGCTTCTTGGATACTTGTTTACTAAATTGGTGTATGAGAAAGCTGTCCTTAGCCAAGCCTAATTTGTGATTATAAAGGATCTGGCTTGCACACAGCAGTTCTCTCTTGCTTGTTATGATTGCTGTTTCTGTTAAATACCTGACAGATCTGTTAAAACTTTCATGTCTGCATTTGTGGAAATAGCAGACAATTTTCATAGTTATCTTCAGAAACAAATTACATTTTGGCTGTAAACTGTGACTGATGCTATGGAACAGTACACCGGGATATCCACCCTATGATTTCCTATCAGATACTGTCTGTCTGTACGAGCAGCCTTAGTGCTGTGCATAGTGGCTAGCTAATTTCTACATATTCATTTTATGTAATATTTATTCCTATCACTCAATCAGATTTGTAAACCAAATTCACAAATGATGGGGGAGTATGTTGTTCTTTGCAATTAGGATGATTCACCAGTGGCATAACTAATAGGGGAACAGGAAACAGAAATTATACCCTTCTGCGTGAGACTGGGAGGGGAGCTTGGGAACAGAGATGGTAGGAGACAGAAAGATGGGATGAGAAAGAGAGAGGATCAAAATACTGTGAAGAGGCAAGGAGATGAGAGACAGTTCATTGGAACAAGAGAAGTGATTACAGGCAATGAGAAAGGCTGGGGAAGCCACTTTCCATAAAGAAAAGTAAAATAATGAACAAATAAATAAGAAAAGTATTTTACTTTCCACAGAAGGAAAGAGATGATGGGGAAAAGGGGCTAGCAAAGTTGGGCACATCTGTGTGGTCTGGGGGCGGGTGGGGGCATGGGTGCGAGTGTGTCTGTGCTCACTGTGCAAGTGTCCTGTTGGTAGCATCCCCGCAGGGAAACCCAAGGTGTTGCAAACACCTGATAAGGCTGTTCCTGGGTAGAGAATCTGCATTATCAGCACCAAAGTTACATCCAGCTCTGAGGCCCCCAACATAAGAAGGACATGGACCTGTTGGAGCAAATCCAGAGGATGCCACGAAGATGATCAGTGGCTGGAGCACCTCTCCTACAGACAGGCTGAGAGAGTTGGGGTTGTTCAGCCTGGAGAAGAAAAGGCTCCGGGGAGACCTTGTAGCAGCCTCCCAGCACCTAAAGGGGCCGACAAGAAAGCTGGGGAGGGGCTTTTGACAAGGGCACGTAGCGACAGGGCAAGGGGGAATGGCTGGAAGCTGAAGGGGGGCACATGGACATTAGATATGAGGAAGAAATTCTCCCCTGTGAGGGCGGCGAGGCGCTGGCCCAGGCTGCCCAGAGCAGCTGTGGGTGCCCCATCCCTGGCAGTGCCCAAGGCCAGGCTGGACGGGGCTGGGAGCAGCCTGGGCTGGTGGGGGGTGTCCCTGCCCGTGGCAGGGGGGCTGGGAATGGGTGGGCTTTAGGGTCCCTTCCAACCCAAACCATTCTATGAAAGGCAACATGGAGAGCTGGTGTGTTAGGAAAATATTTTACTCTACATTTCTTGTAATTAACTCCAGACATAATTGCAGAGGCTTATTTGTTCAATTGTTGATGTTAATAGCTTATTCCTTTAGTTTCTGGGAAGGTAAAAAACCCCAATTACAGACACCTGTTTTTAAATGAAAGCTCTATGCGGACTAACTTTTTTTCTTCAAACCACTTGTCAAAGGACAATATCCCTGGCTTTCTGTGCAGAAGCAGCCACCTATTCAAGGATTGAGACCACCTTACTCTCCAGAGATTTCTTACTTTGTGTGCTGACTCCAGGTATAGCTGAAAGATAGGCTCTGAAGGTATTCCAGACTGCTGAAAGTTACTGTTGGATTTTCCTCTTTCTCCCCAGAAAGATTCAGTTATTGAGTGTCCAGCATAACTTCTTGGCTGTTACTGATTAAGGCCTGTTAACTCGGGGGAATCAGCACTGGGCAAAGGAGTTCCAAGGACAGGAACCTGAGAAGAAAGGAATTTAGCTGGTGAAAGTGGTCCTAGAGATACATTACAAGCTGGGTCCTTAAGCAGATAATCAATTCATGTAGTTTAGTTTGAAAATGACAATGGAGAGTTGAGAGCAAAATCAGTCGTCCCATGTTTTTCTTTTTGGATTTAAAATAAATAAATCCCATTTTTCCTAATCATAGTAAGTTCAAAAGTGTTCTCCATCTGGTTTGTTACTGTCTGTCTCTGATATGTTGTTTCATCATTGCTCTGCAGCCTGTACGTTGGACAGTACCATCACTTCAGTTGCATTTTTGAGCGCTTTTCCTTAGTTCCCATTCACAGAACCATATGATCATATGAGTCCCAGCTTTCATTTTAAAGAGTGTAGCTGGCATTGCCTAGTTGGAAACTTGAAAAGTGGACCTGACAGGAAAAGAAAAAATACTTGAAATTGTTTCTTTTTTAGTTGTTCAACACAAATAAATGGATCATCCTTTTTGAAGACAATCTCATTTTTTTGTGTGGGATCTTACCTTTCCTATGGTTCTGGATATACATTAATAAATTAAATTTTGTCATTTGCATCTTAAAAATAGTAGACCTGTACCTCTCTTTATTCAACTAATTTGAATTTTACAATCTTATTTGGAGCAGAAACAATTCCAAACTGTAATAAACACATCTGAGTGCAGTTTTGTGTTGGTTGGAAGTTACTAATGGTTTCATGTTCTCCTTTGTGAGAAGGATGATCCCATATATTGATTAAAATTAAGTATTGCACAAAACCTTTATAATCGCAAAGGACTGTAATTTTTTCTCTGCATTGTCTTCTGAATAACTTTTTATACCCCAGCTAATCTACTCACTGTCTTTTTTTTTTTCTTTAACAGACATTTTGCACAGTTAATTGATTTCTTATTTTGCTTATATTCAGCTTTTATGAAACATGCCAATGGACACTTACAGGGCACAGTAATGTGAATAAGTGTAAAAGTGGACAGTTCTAGCTATGTAGTATGTAGCTGTAGGATAGGGAGCCTAAGTCTGGTTTTGCATATACTGCTTGGTAGGGATGATCACAAAGAACATTTAAATTCTTTCGGTGCCAAAGTATTTATTGTCTTGTATTGGTTTATACCTACGCAGCTTTGCAGGCTTGGGTGATTGTCTTCATACACAGCCATAATGAACAGTCTGTGGGTTTGGCTGTGGTTTTTTGTTTGTTTTGTTTTATTTTTGCATTGTTAAAGACACAAATTGATTTAACTGCATTATTTTTGAAGAATCATGCCAAGCAGAGGAGCATCTAAGTCATACTTGAATTTGGTCTGTCTGGCCAAAACCGTATGTGATTTATATTCTTTCCCTTTAGGACTGGGACATGAAGTGCCATCTGTAAAACTACAGCTCCTGAAACAACCGGTTGCTTGAGGCAGCCCCAGAGCGTGTAATTTCTCAAACAAACGCTAATGAACTGTCTGGGCACATTTCTCCTAACTTACCAGCCCTGCAACCCTGCGTTTTGCTTCTGATTTTAAGAGAGTGCTTATCTGATACTGACCCCTAAAAGCTAGTATGCTGCACTAACCGTAGATTTACACCAAGCGGTTCTTTTTTTCTTGTAGTTCCAAGCAGTGTGAATTATTCCTTCTAGGTTGACCCTGCACCATGTTTATAAACTTTGGGAAAGGCAATTGAGCCCAGAATGAAACCAGCAATCCATCCCTTGAGAGTAACGTGGCTAACCATGGCGTGGTGGTTCTGTGTAGGTACAGCTGAGTCATGCAGTGGCTCTGAACTGCAACGCTTTTGTTTGATCCACGTTGTGATGAAAAGGCTGAAGATCTGGGAGCTGATCCTGCCAGACTACCAAGAGGAGGTGGGGTTGGTAATTTCTGGTGCCAGGTCAGGCAAGGAGCTGTATTTGGCAAGTGGAAGCCAGCATCTATCCTGAAAAGGAGTAGTCATATAGCTGAGAAATGCTCTGTGGCAAATTCTGAAAAGTCGTAGCAACCAAACAAAATGTTTCAGAAAGGTAAGTAAGCAAAGGTACACTACAGGGACTGTTTGTTATCTGTGAGTGTGACTACTGCATTCTAAATAGAGATTTGTTTATAAGGAAACAATAACACAAGTGGGAAGATGGGAATTCACCCGCCTGTCAGTGACTTATCATCGCAGTGCAGAACGCAATGATTGGGATAGACAGGCTGTGTGATGTAGTTAGTAGGATACTCGCAAGATTTTCTGTGTGGCCTGGAGAGTCATTCCTACCCCCTGCTCTGGGCTTTTCAGACTGGACATTTGTCAGACCTGTGAATTTGCATGGCATCTTGTCTTGGCTACAGCCTCACCGTGCTTCCATAGCATGAATAATGCAACAGCGTATTCACTGCTGCGCGTAGCAATTGTACCGTGCCAGTAATCAACATAAACAGGTTGGCAAAATGTCTTGAGTACTGGTTAAAATTACCACTCTGAGCACAACAGAAGAAAGTTATGACAAGGTTAATCATTTGTTTAAACATTAAGTTTCTGCTGTTCCTTAGCAAGATGCTGCTAACGGACTCTCTCCCAGGCTACCACTTAATTACAATTAGTATGGTTAGAAGGTTAAGCAGTAAGGTCTTGCAGCAGGTCAAATTATTCATTAACAACCTCTGGGCAAAGCCTAGCCAGCTCATGTGCTTAAAAAACAATTAGACTTATCCCTAATTTTACTAAGTCTCTCTTTGGTCTTGAAGGTTCAGCAGCAGAGTTGGAAGGGACTAGACCTACAGTCAGTCCTTTGGGGCTAAACGTTTCCTTTCTCCCTTCTCCAGGGTTAGTGCAGGATTCCTTCTGATATAGGATCGGCTTGCTAGATTCTTCAGTATGTTTGTGTCTCTGTAATCAAGCATCGACTGACAGCGCTGGCTTCAAAATGGCTGTTAATAACTTTTTAATACTGCTTTTTCTTCTGCTGTCTCTCCTATAATTTTTTTTTTGTAGCATTTTCACTGAAAATCCAAACTGTGAAACTTCAGTTCTCCTTTCTGTCCCTTCCTACCTGCTTCTTGGTAGCAAAAATGGCAAAAGGTTATGCATTTATGAGCAGTATTCTGCTATTTAATTTATAAGTTAAAACTTTATAAGCCAACTTACCATCAAGAGTTTTGATTACAAAAAAAACCAACACAACAACTTCTCATTGAGTCCTAGAATTCCCTTTTCCTTGGCACAAGCGAAATACTGGGAGACAGTGACTGTACCCTGATTCTTTTCAGGGCTTCATCTACAAAGAGTTGAGGTTTTTTTCTTTGCATCTGGCTTTTGGCAGATGTAAAAGCATTGCTAACAGAGTGGTCATCCCCGATACTCCATACCCTGGTGTTGTGATGGGTATGTCCTAGGGATTCCAGGTTACCAACCACGAGCCCAGTATTCTCCCTTCTCCTCAAAGAACTATTTATCTTTATTTACATTGTTATTTGTGTTAAAGTAGGTCACCAGTTAAATAGAATTTCTTTATGTGAATTTCCTCATCAGAATAGGATTTGTAAACTATATAAAGCTATACAATGTTAAAATAATAATACTGTTGTGCTAGCAGGTAGAAGCAGCCTTGAGCTTGTCAGGATTGTCTCTTGAAGAGTGCAGGTAGCAGTTGCTAGGACATATCCCATGGCTCTGGGAATCAAATAATTTTGTAAGGAAACAAAAAGTAAAATTACATTTTGTGGTTTTACAAGCAGACTTATATTTTAAAGTAATTTTAATGGAACGACATAATGCAAAACGGCAACTAATCCCCTAAAGCAATGTAGCAACTTCAGATTATGCAGGCTGTTCAACTTCAATGTGACAAACAATGCTGCTGTAAAAAATGAGATGGTGAGATATTAGATGCACTCCCTGTGAGCTAAGAATGTGCATCCTTCTCAACAGGAGCTGAAAGTAAGAGCGAATTGGCACTGCCCTACCTTGGCTCAGTGTTGCAGCATCACCTCAAGTGGAGCTTTCATACTCCAGTTCTGAAATTGCAGTTAAACAGAGAAAGCAAAAAGTTGGTTTTAAAGGGCCACTGGCCTTCTCTGTTTTCTACAGCCTGTTAATTTTTAACATTGAGAGCTTGGACTTAGAAATCTTTACCTACATGTTACAGTAGAAGCGAAAATAGAGCATGTCATTTTTCTGATGAGCGCAAAGTGAAGAGGAACAGTCTTTAGCATTTAACTGCATTTCTAGATAAAACTGAACGGAAGGGACAAAGAGGAGAATGTGATTCCTGACAACACGTCCTGAGGCATCCACTCAGTGACCAATGTGCAGTCTGAAAGGAACCTTTTTAATTCCCCTACAAGAAACCTCTTCCTGTCTGCTCTTCTGCAGAAGTTGTAGGTTTTTTTCATTCTTCCTTGGGAATCAGTCAGAACTCTATCTTGTTTCCTAAAACTACATGTTCTGTTGGCCTTGTGCTTCCCAAAACGAACCTGTCATGTTGGCTGGCAGACTGAGAGAGAGAACCAATTCCTTTGCTCTTTCTCCAGACGACAGTGTTGAACCCAGAAATTATTTTGTGTGTGTCTTGTGTCATAAAGTTCCTCCTGTGTCTTTCAGGTGCTCCCTCACTGGTGTTGCTGATAGAAAGCACAACTATATTGCTTGTGCCCTAAGGAACCCCAACCTCTCCTCTGTGACTGGCTCTGCTTCAGCAAGCAGTACGGCACGGGAGGAGCGGATCTGTACAGGGAAGCAACTGAAACTG
Source organism: Falco cherrug (assembly GCF_023634085.1). NCBI lineage: Eukaryota > Metazoa > Chordata > Aves > Falconiformes > Falconidae > Falco > Falco cherrug. Next base: position 8,876,530 of record NC_073707.1, read on the forward strand.
GGAAGCGGCCATCCATAATTTGTTCTGGGGGTGGGGGAAGAAGCTACTACCCATTTTCTCAGAGAATTTTTATGGCCTGAGTGCTTGTTGGAGGTTGGAGCACATTAAAAGCACACCTGGCACACAACTTACAGTTTACTGTCACCTAAAGTGCTCCCCTTAGCACGGTCTGAGACAGCTGCGTGGTGCAAACTGGAGCCAAGGAAGCAGAGATCCTGAGAGGTTTGCTGCAGCAGTGCTCTCCTCATCCAAACCCACATGCTAATGCAGATGTACCCCTTCAGCTCCTCGGCAGAGCTAAGTGCCCACCTTCCCTTCGCTCCCCTTTGCAGCAGGCTGGCTGGTACTCTGTTTTAGCTCGTAGGGATGGGATGGACAGGCTGGTGTGGAGGTTGGTAGGTTAGCTCCTTGCAGTTAGAGAAAGGAAGGTTTTGGAGGAAGCACTAAGGTAGTTAACTTGGGTGCAGTTGCAACACTAAATAGTTCTTTTAGTAAAAAGATGCATATGTAAAAATATCTCACATGATTATCAAAACAAAATATTGAAGATAAGTAGTAGACAGGAAAGCATTTAGGTGTCTCTTATCAGCTGCATGTTTTAATCGGGACCCAAGAAGATTTCTTGATTGTTTCTTATTGTGATGGTCAGCATGTGGCAGGAATCCTGACTTCTTGGGGTTGCTGCTGCTGAAAGAGCAAATGAGAGTTTATTGTTTAACCTTGTAACCATAGTAATTGTAATTAAATGGTAGTTTGGGAGTAAGTCCATTAGCAGCATCCTGCTAAGACAAAGCAGAATACGAAATATTCCATAAAACAAAAATTCTGCCAAAATTCTGTTCATAAATATAGAAAGACTTTATTTGATTTGTCTAAACAAAATGTTTCATTTTTACTAAAGCAGTAAGAGAGAGCCAAGCTATACACTTTGACAATTCCCTGTTGAAAACATGACCAGCATTGACATATTCCTGCAAAACAGTTTGATTCTATTTAAACTGTGTTTTATGATAGGTGAATTTTCCCCTTTGATACATTCCAGCCAGTTGTGGCTGTACATGCTGACATGACATGCCTTAGCTATCACAGTGGCGATGATACAGAAGCTCGAGTCAGGCAACTGAGGCTGAGCAACCCCGTTGTCCCTGTGAGGAAGGCTCGCTGCAGCCTGCAGCTGGATGTAAGTGGACCTTTCGCTTTGTCCACAATGGCAGAGCTAAATGAAAAATATCACTAACTGATTAAACAGCGTAGGTCATATTTTCTTCTGCAGGAAACCTCTTTTTACAAAAACAACTTTAGGGTTGGGACGTCATAGAACCATAAATGGTGTGGGTTGGCAGGGACCTTAAAGATCATCCATTCCCACCCCCCTGCCATGGGCAGGGACACCCCCCACCAGCCCAGGCTGCTCCCAGCCCCGTCCAGCCTGGCCTTGGGCACTGCCAGGTATGGGGCACCCACAGCTGCTCTGGGCAGCCTGGGCCAGCGCCTCGCCGCCCTCACGGGGGAGAATTTCTTCCTCATATCTAATGTCCATGTGCCCTCCTTCAGCTTCCAGCCATTCCCCCTTGCCCTGTCGCTACGTGCCCTTGTCAAAAGCCCCTCCCCAGCTTTCTTGTCGGCCCCTTTAGGTGCTGGGAGGCTGCTACAAGGTCTCCCCGGAGCCTTCTCTTCTCCGGGCTGAACAACCCCAACTCTCTCAGCCTGTCTGTAGGAGAGGTGCTCCGGCCTCTGATCATCTTCATGGCCTCCTCTGGACTTGTTCCAGCAGGCCCACGTTCTTCTGCTGGGGCCTCAGAGCTGGACGCAGTGCTGCAGGTGGGGGTCACGAGAGCGGGGCAGAGGGGGAGAATCCCCTCCCTGGACCTGCTGTCGGTCACGCTTCTTGTGATGCAGCCCAGGATGCGGTTGGCTTTCTGGGCTGCGGGCGCACACCGCCGGGTCACGTTGAGCTTCTTGTCCCCCAGCACCCCCAGGTCCTTCTCCTCAGGGCTGCTCTCAATCCATTCTCTGCCCAGCCTGTATCTGTTAAAGCATTGCTAAAGCATTCCTTAAAGCAATTAGATTTAGGCTGTTAAACCTCTGTGGTGAACGGATGGAAAGATGGGATGGGAGAGGAGCTTCAGTGTAGGTATCTTCCCTAAGGAAAGACTCATCACAGTTTTGATCCCTGACTCTCCTACAGGCCTTAACGTTACAGCTTCTCATGACAAATGAACCTGAAGGATGCAGGAGGAGGTGCTTTTTCTTCCTTTTCTGTCCTTACTGGCTATCTTCCCAGAACATTGTGGTGCCTTGACTTTAATTTGCCTCTTATTCTCTTTAACTGCACATTTGTGCTTTTAATAGTCTGGATTTACACTATTTGCTGGTGTGAGTTAAAAGCCCATTTGCAACTGCTGTTGTATTAAATGGGCTCATAGCTGCCTTCTGTGTGCTCCTTTGCTGCAAACCAGGCATCTGTTGTACAATGTGATGCAGAGGAGGTTGTAATTACTCTGTAGTCTGTATGTTCAGCCATAGGTCAGGTGAAGGCTTGAGGTCAAAAGGCCCAGTTCTGTCATGTCTGCAGCACTGAAAAATGATGGTTTTAATAAAGCTGGCAAGATAGAGGAAAAATGTTGCTTGTAGGACCTGTCCAGGAGTTGACAGTTCCCCACTAGTGATGGCAGAAAAGTGGGTCTGTGCTCAGGGTGACAGAGCTGATGGGCTCCCCAGTGCTTATGGGACTGGCACGTGTTTTAAATCTGCCCGTGATCCCTGCACAGACAAAAGTAAAGACGTTAGAGGAAAGGGCCTGAGCCTGCACTGTGCTGCAGGCGCTGCTTCTGTCACCAAGACTTTCAGTGTCAGTGTTCGGTGTCTGCTTTTTTGGCACGTGAGCACCATGGTGCTCAAATCTGGTGCTTTACAGGGGCAGTCTGAGATTTGAGGGGTTTGAGACCACCAGTAATTTAGGAAGGACTGTCCTGGTTGTTGTGTTATTGGTACATAATTACTGAGTTAATTCAGCAGTTCAGGGGGAGGAAATGCCCCTCTACAGGGATGGAGGGCAGGGAAGGGTCCAGGTAGACACTTCTCTGCAAACCGTGTTTATATGTCAAGGAGGAAGAAAAGAGAAAAACACTAAAGTGTATTTTAGTGACTTTTAAGAACATTTGATGGTGTGAACTACTTAAGTGCACTTTTTTTATTGCATCTCACATTGGTGCTTATCAAAGGGCGAGCCCAAAATAGTACAGTAGCTTCTGTAAGACAGTTTTTACCATCTGCACCAGACCTTCTGAGGGCCTGAAGAAATTTTGTGCCTGTACCATAATAAAGAAGTTAGGGTGAATTCTGGTAACACACATTAAATACACGTTACATTACATGTAAGTGAGCAAGGCTTGAAGCACAGTAAAGGGAACCTCTCAATGCCCGGGCAGGTGGGAGAAGCTCCTGTTGTATGTGGGGCAAGTCTGGGAGTGAGGGGAAACACTTTGGCATAGCCTGCAGCCGCCATTTGACTGCTCCTTTCTTCAGAAACACAATTAAGCAATTGAGTGAAGTGCTGCTGCTGACTTTTAGAGGATGAAAGCAATAATAGAAGCTGAAGTCATCCTGCAGCTTAAAACTAAAGGCCCCCCCCCAAAAGAATAATAAAAAAAAAAAAAAAGACAATTCTTCCCAACTGGACTATTCCACCGGTTTGAAGCTAGTGGTATTTCACAAATCCCTGAAAGACGTAACTATGACTTTCTGCACTCTTAGGTGAAAGGAAAACTCATTTGGAAATTAAGTATTGCTCTTAATGCTTATGATTTTGATCTGTTGGTTTACAGAAGGGAGGCATATATTAAAAATAATGAAGAAGCACTGGCATTTCAATGCTGCTCAATTACAGCATGTGTCTCTCTTGAGAACGGCAGTTACGAGATTGCAGGTGTGACTATAACCGGCATTTCTCTGGAGATGACTTTTTTGTTCACATTTGAAAAAATGTCATAAACCTTGTTGCCTTTGTCTTCCATTTTTTAGCTCTTAGTTTTATGGGGAGGAGGAGGACAAAGGAAAATGGGGGGAGGAGGACGATGAAGGGAAGACAATAAATGAGAAGAGTGATGTTTGCTATTCCAGGAAGGTAAAGAAGGAAGGCCATTACTGGCAGTGTCCCAAGGAAGTTGCCACTCAGCCGTGGCTGAGTCTCCTGGGGAGAATTACTTCCCTTCTAAAGTAGTCCCAGAAGACTGCTTTGAGAACTTGCAATCACAAGTTATTTCAAGGATGTTCCTTATTGGAGACGTAATCAGGGCTGCACATCAGAAACTATATAAATTAACACTCTCATTAGAGCCCATGAATAGCTACAGTTTGTCTCTTAAGAATCACCTGAGAACATCCCTATTTCAATGTAAATGCAGCCATGGCAGGAGGTTGCAGGGATTTCTTCCACAGAAAGCACAGAAAAGAAGGGGTCAGTTGAAAGGAACTCTTTTGCAGACCAGACCTAAAGGATGGGAGTTTCTTAATCTCCAGGTAAAACTTGTTACTTGCATACTTTTATGCCCCGTGAATCACTAAAACCAAACCCCAAACAAAAAACATTGTGTTTTAACATGCTGGTCAAGTAAAACTACTTCCCCAGTTCTGGAAAAGTCCTCTCTCCATCAGAGATCACAGTGCCTGTTCTGATGCCATATTATTTCTAGATGGAAAACCAGTCCTTCAGGAGCGAAGGTCGTATTTCAGAGCAGAGTCAAAATTCTGGTGTCAGCTGGCCAGGAAACACAACGATCAGAAGTTCATCACAGTCATACCTTTGGATTTGTGTCCCTTTCTGCTGGCCCACTCACGTTCGCCTGCTGCTGTGCTTCCACGCATGGCAGCAGCCAAAGCTTGAACTGCTGCAAGGCTCCTGGTTCCCAAACCGCTGCAAAGAACCTGCTTCTTTGGCATGTGCCTGTCTGTTTATCCAAAAAAAAAAAAATAGAGACCTTTTATTTGGATGTTGCAGAAGACATGCCAAACCCAGGGCTTGGGCAGGACTGTAGAGCAAAGAGGAAGGAACTGAGGCAGTGCTACCAGAAACCTGCCTCCACTCCCGGGGAGCTGCACCATGAAAAGGATGTGTGTGCAAGAATGCAGTCTCATGTGGGAACAAGTGTTGTGTAGAAATTAAACTTATCCAATTCCTGATTAGTTATTGAGTAATTGGTGTTGTAGGCTTTCAAAAGCAAATGCAGAGCTCCCTTTGCATAAATTAAATCCACTGGGTCATTGTGCTGAAGGTAGAGTTTAAGCTGAAGTGAAAGTTGCACCAAAATTAACTGCTATTTATCAGCTACTAGGCAAGGTAAATACAACATAAATGCTTTCACATGCTTCTGCTTAGAGTCATCCTTTCCAACTTCTTCCTGAGCCTGAGAACTGATAAACATTTTGAAGCCAATTCTGGTCATAGATACTTGGCTGGTTTTTCCAGAACTTCAGGGTTGTGTTTAACAGGCTTCCCCAGGAGTCACATCTCTCCTTCATTGTCCTCATCCTTCTTTATGACATTAAACAACATTTATTGCAAAGGCTTGATCCAAAGCCTGTTAGTCTCTCCGCTGCCTTCAGTGGATTTTAGTTTGTACACCTCAGTTCAGGCTTGAGAATTCCCTTATTTTGTTAGAACATCTAAAAATTATTTTAAGCCCACTGACAATCGGCACAGCTGTTCTTTGAGTCTGTTCAAGACCATTAGAAACAGCCCTCCATGGATCTGAAAACTACAGATTAAGAACCACTGAACTAAATACAATTCAAATAATGCCTCAAGCACTAATAGATACTTTTATTTGCTTCTCCCTCTCCCAACTCTGATCAAATCCAGCCTTTTCTGTTTTACCTTAAGGGGTAGAAAGCGGTTCAAGCACTGCACTGACAAATGGATGACTGTAGGAAAGCACAATTGCTTTGAGGAAGTTACTCTTCACAGGAGCAGTTTAAGGCGGGGGCGGGGGGGAAATAAAATTGCTTCACATAAAATTGTATAAACTCCATGGTTTATTGCCTAATCTAGGAAAGGGCGGTAAAATAGTGCCAAATTGGAAATTTTTTTAATTAAACCCATGCTTGTTGACTTAAAGTTTGTTTATGAATTCTAGCAAAGATTAATATACAATAGGAAACCAACCAATTTATTATTGCAGAGCTTGTTGTCATGTAATTTGTAGAACTGAGTGAAAAAGAGGTTATTACATTCAAACAAATTTATTGTTCTGTAGCTTGGGGATTTTCTTTTGGTTCTTTTGGTTGTTGGGGTTTGGCTTTTGTTTCACGAAGTAAGAGTAAATAAATTAAAGTGCTGAAGCTACTCTCAAAATTTCCCCAGAGTGGGATACTCACACAGGCTCCAGGCCAGCAGCTCTGGACTCTATCAATCAAGGCAGAAGGATTGGGTTTCCTCAAAGCCAGAGTCATGTATTGTTATAGATGTAGAATAGAAGTGGGTAAATCATTGGTCTAATCTTTAAAATAGCCTGTTCTATTAAGGGAGAGATCCAGCAGATAAAATGTACGCGTACCTTTAGAGTGGTGTTGGGTTCTCAAAACCTTATAGAAGAGGGTCAGCTACAGAACTGCTCACAGGAAACGGTATGAAGTGTGAGAAGAGCAGAATCCTTACTGCCCAGTTCATTTTCTCTAATGAATTAGCTACAACCACCTCATTAAGGACACTGTTCTAGATGAAACTTTTCGGTCTGTTTTCTTAATAATCAAATTGAATGTAACCTCTCTCAACTTGAGAACGATTATTCTTCATCTAATGACAGGACTTGATTTAAACAATCCTTTTCATTCACTACATTATTACAGTAAGTACTAAATGTTAAAAAGAAACCATCCCAAAACCTTACTATACTAAAATGGAAAACTTAATTTCACTAAAATTAAATTATTCAAAAACTGTCAGGGTATTGCTGGATGAACAACCTCTCACCTCATCTCAAAGCCGTTTACGTCTTTGCTCCAGTTGTTTGTTCCTGACCCCATATGACATTAGCTCAGAGCCCCTCAGTTGGGGGTGGTGGTGTGTGTGTGCAAGCTGGGACCTCACTCTGAGCCCTAAAATCATTGCTTTGGCACAACAGAGGGAGCAATTAAGAGCAGAGACAGGGATGGGGAGGGATGGGAGCAGGATGAAAAACCTCTTACCCTAGCATTTACACAGCTATACATTGCCACAGTGCTGGACATGAGGAATTTTCTTATGGCGCATGTTTTCCATAGTCTCCTGTGGCCCTGCTGCATGAAGGGCTGAACACAGCGTGACAAGTGCCATACAGCAATCAGACTTGTGTTTTAGGCTGCGAGGAGGATTTTACCCTTAATGCTTCTACATCATAATTTGATGATGGTAAATGATGACTAGCTCTTTGGATGTTGTGAATGAGACATCTGGCAAATGATTTTTTAGCATTCTCATAAAGTGTTGGGCCAGGCTTTCTGAATTTGTATGTCCCTACAGAGAGATCAGGCTGATGCTGGCTGTAGGATCTTTTAGAGTTGTAGCATGTTTATTTCACTCAACTGAAATTTTTCAGGAAAAATTTGAAATCACCCTGAGAGCCTTCCCTTTGAAAAGCAGAGGCCACCCTCAGCAAAGCAGCAGTTCTTGGGCTGAGTGCTGCTATTGGAATCTCAAATTTTGGACATTCAGAACTCTCTTCAAAATATTTACTCTGCAAACCCCTGCCTTTATTGGGACACAATGCAATAGCAGATAGAGGATTTCATGAGGCAATGAATATAATCTTTTGTTTGTATTATGGTTTATTGTTTCTTCTTATTTTTGTCATAAAGCGGGAGTAATGCTCATGGCATTAGAAGACACATGCACAATAAACAGCTTGGTGGTTCTCAAACACCTCAACTTTCCTTTGGTACTTAATCACCCAGAGAAAATGTTTATTGCGATTCGCACTCTTCTGCTGTGAACGTTATCCTTTTAATTACAAAACGTTGTGCTGTGCAAGACATATAGCACAGTCTACAGAATAAAATCCGCTATTTGTTTCTCAGGCAGGAAGTATCCCGTGGTGGGATCCTTGTCCCTTTGGTCTGCTTATCTTGACTTCACATAATACAGATCTAGCCTATCTTCTCTGACTCGGGTGCCTTCAGGCTGGCATCCTCTTTTAAATGTGCGGTCCTCCTGTAGAAGCTCAGGTCCGCTTCCCCCTTTGGGGTCAAGTCCTGAAAGGGCAAATTTTAAGGGCCAGATTTATTGCCTTTACTCAATGAAGGAAAGGGAATGCTTGCAAAGTAAGTGACAGTACAAAGTAAAAGCCTGACAGAATCAGACTTTGTCCCTACTATTGCTAGCGATAACCCTTGCTTAAAACCTTCCTTTTCTTGGACTTGCTGAATACCACTGTCTGTTTAACTGTTGCCTTTTATGTTGGAAAAAGAGAAAAAAATCAGGAAGTTAAAAAGCAAGTTGGACTTAAAAGGAGGTTGCGGTAAGTATTTTTATAGATTTTCTGTACCGTGGGAAAAAATCCTACTGTGTCTTTCTCCCCTTGCATTGATGCGTAGCAGAGGCATTACAGGGACACAGTGTGCAGCTCAGGGAGGGGCTGTGCAGAGGGCATGTGGCCACCCCCGCCGCCAAGTCCAGGTCACCCCCGGCTTCCTGGGAACAGGCAGCTGCAGCCTGACTCATGTACATCCCCATTCTGCAGAAGTTTGGCTCCTTTGTCACAGAATAAATACAGAGGAAAAGGCTATATGAAAGCAGCTCAGCACTTCTCTCATGCCTCCCTCCCTCCTCTGCTCCCAGATGTGGAGGTACATCTGTATATGCTGGAGTGTACCTACCTTGCCCCACAGAGCAGCACAGTACAACCCCCAGCTGTCTGAGCCTTTCACGGTCAAGCCTGGAGCAGGGATGACATTCTCTGTGCAGTTACAGGGATCTGACCAAACAAGACATAACCACAGCCCAGAAAGGCTTTTTCAGCTACCTTTATTTTAAAGAAAATGTAAGCACCTACTGTCATTCTGTCCCTGTACAGACTCCAGGGCAGTATACCAAACCCCTGCATCACATATTCCTACCTGCTGTGGTTTTGAGTGCAGGCACAGAGTGCCATGTAGCCTATTTAACCTCTTCTGTGCCATCTTGGATTTTGAGACATGGAGTGAGTGGCTGGAGGTTGCACCTGATGTAAGATCCTTCGCTTAAGACACAAGCTACCGTGGCTCCCCTGGCAGAGTGTAAAGCCCCAGCTGTGTCCCAGGGTTTATATACAAGACCCCTCTGCTGGGAGCTCCAGGGGTCCTCGACCAGGGGAGAGGCTGTGGCAGTGTAGTGATAATCCATGAGACGTTGCCCTTGTGCTGGGCAAGAGTTGTTGCTCCAGCTCCATCCATAACTGGGGAAAGCTGACAGCTTTTTGAAGAGCCAGAACAGCCTTCAGCTGCAGTTTCCCATGGACTCTTTCTGGGTTCCTTCTTCTGTCCTCCCCTCCTGCAGAGGATTGTGGGGCAAAACTGATTTATCCATAGCCACATCTTTGCTGGAGGACCTTCCTCCCATTATTTATGACGTCCTCAATCTGACCCAGTGCTGTTTCTCCTTCTTTTTTTCATGCTACATCCCCTGGGCTTAGGGCACTCTCCTTGAAATGATTAGCTGTCATCTCCACTTTGTCTCTCCAGAAATTTTTCACAAATTCAGTGGAGTAATAGGACCTCAGAATTTTCTTTTGAAGTATTTTCATCTAAAATTCCAGCGTCCCTGGATTTCTCCCTCCCTCCTTTCAGTTGTTGTACTAGAAGAAAGATTTTTTTCATAATGTTGTAGATTCTGAAGCTCAGACAAGAGCTGTTGTTAGGGGATAAGACACAATGAATCCATAGGAGTGGAACAGAACCTCATTGTGCATCCGAAAACATACTAGATGCTACATAAGAAAATAGTAATGTTTCAAATTACTATTGTCCTTTAGCAACTAGGAGTCAGACTTACTGCTGTCATTTCATGATAGCTCTTCTGGAAGGCACCCAGCATGCATTACCCGGTAATGTAACTTTGTCTGATGTGCCTCTGTTTTATGTATAGGCAGTGGAACAGCTACAGACAGATTTTTATATTTAGCAGCAGGTTTATAAGGGTGAAGAAAAATGTCTGCGTACCTGTATTGTTCCCATGGCACTTGAGCACTTAAATGTCTTTTTCTGTTTGACATCCTTTGTATTTTAATAACACACAGAGGCATCAACAGAGATTGGAACTCTATTATGTGAGGCACTAAATGAACATGGAAAATGGCAGCACCTGCCCCAAGTAGCTGACTGTCTAAAACAGACAAAATAGGCACTGAAAGTCCTATTATCTCCATTTATAGGTAAGGCCACAGGATAAATTAATACTCCTATAGTTATACACAGTCTATAATAGTCATAGTCATTGAACCCCTATCTCTAGAGTCCCAGACTAGTGTTTTTTTAAAAAGAATAACTGCTGCTTTCTTGGAAAAAAAAAATCACTCTGTTAATAATAAAGATGTAAAATGAAGTAATGCAGGTATTAAGACAGAAAGGTAATATGTTCAGGTATTACTTCATGGGGATGTTGCCATTTTATTTCCATAGGAACAGATCATTAAGAAGCAAATTAAGACTTTTTCTTTTTAAACGGGTAAAAAAGTGCATCATAAAACTAAAATAGAAAGAGCCCCAATTGTCCTTTACACCACTTTCATGCCCCAGGTGTTCCCTACCTTGACTGGAGTTACTCCAGTTTTAAACTACACTAAGGAAAAGAAGAATAATGCACTAACAGTCAATCCCAGAGACTCATTCATTTAGGGATAAGACCTCAGTGCAGCGTTCGCTGCTGGATTGCCTGGTTCCAAGCAGCAGCTTGCCCAGCTTTAAGGGAAATCCTCCATTTTTACATATATTTTAATTTACTAGCAGTAGTCAAAATACAAGAGGAGAATCATAGAATCATTTAGGTTGGAAAAGACATTGGAGATCATCAAGTCCAGCTGTTAACCCAGGGCTGCCAAGTCCATCCCAAACCATGTCCCTAAGCACAGCATCCACACACTTTTTAAACACCTCCAGGGGTGGTGACTCCACCACCTCCCTGGGCAGCCTGTCCCGATGCCTGACCACCCTTTCAGTGAATTTTTTTTTTTTCCCAATATCCAACCTAAACCTCCCCTGGCACAACCTGAGGCTGTTTGCTCCTTGTTATGTGGGAGAAGAGCCCGAGCCCAACCTGCCTGCAGCCCGGCCTGCCCAGCCCCCCCGCAGAGCCCCCTGCCCCCCAGCAGCTCAGCCCCCCCCAGCTGGGTGCCCCCTGCCCTGACTGAGGGGGCACTCGCTCCCCTCGCCCAGCCCGGCGGTGCAGACACGCAGCAGGACGGGCCCCGGCGCTGAGCCCTGGGGAACCCCCCGTGTGCCCGGCGCCAGCGGGATGTGACTCCATTCCCCACCGCTCCCTGGCCCGGCCGCCCCCCAGCTCCTGACCCCGCGCAGAGCCCCCCCGGCCCGGCCGGGAGCAGCCGGTGGCTGCAGGAGATGCTGTGGGGACGGTGCCAAAGGCTTCGCTCCAGCCCGGGCAGCCACCACCCGCAGCCTGTCCCTCACCCGTCAGGGGGGTCACCTTGTCCCACAAGGAGATCGGGGCAGCCAGGCAGGCCCTGCCTGCCATAACCCCGCGCTGGCCGGGCCTGACCCCCCGGCTGTCCTGCACGTGCTGGGTGATGGTGCTCAGCACCGTCTGCTCCGGCACCTTCCCCGGCACCCAGGGCAGGCTGGCAGGCCCGTAGTTCCCCAGATGATTCAGAGAGAAATACAGTTAGTCTCTCTTGCTCACCTTTAAAATGCCAAAGCTAATAAACCCACTATTTCTTCAGGAAAGTAAGAGATTCTTTTGAGATGATCAGATCCACTGCCCACTATTTTTAAGTCAGATCTGCAGCTGACACTTTATTTTCTGCAGTGAATGAGTAACTGCATGTGACAGGTTTATAGAAAACGAATTCCTCACCTTCAGTGATACTTAAGGAGAGCAATGGTACCATCTGCACTGATCCCATTACAGCCAGCTTACGGACAGCTGGGATGTCTAGGCATACACTCTCATCATTAATCCCCCATTCCACTACGATAAACTTCTGCAGAGATGGCAACACATTGCAGATGGAATTAATCCACTATGGCAGGAGCTAATTAAGAGAACAAATCTGAAGCAGTGCCTTATGGCTTTAATTCCCTTTTTATACCTGCAGGGCAAGGACTGTTAAAAATGAAAAGAAGTTAAGCATAAGCTGATGCTGGCATTAACCATGTCTGCAATCTCAAATGCTATTGCCTCTGCTCATTTCAGCAAAGCCTTGGATCTGGCTTTAAAAAAAAAAAATTAAAAATTAATGAACTATGAAGAGAAGAGCGGAAAAAAAGCAGTTTTCATTAGGAATGTTCAAAAATCAACCTGACCACTCTCCTAAGAAAGCTGATACGATTAATCTCACCATCAAAGCAGAGTTTTGTGAAGTGGCACATATTTCTAGGAAACAGTATTCAGACAGATACAAAAGGTCTTTTTAGGAGCAAGTAGAAGTATAAATTATCTGAGATTGTATCATTTATAACAAGAAATAGTCCTCTACAAAGTGCTGATGTGTCAGGGTAAAAGCAACCATCTGTGCTTGTGTTTTTCAAAGGGGGAACTCTCTCTTCATAGGTTTTGGAACTTATCATCTTCAACCATTAAGAAAAATAATAAACATGAAGCCTTTCATTACGCACCAGTTCAACTCTCTGATGAGCCCCTCTGTCTAAAGCCAAGAATGGGGGAAGACAAAAATGAAAACCTCTGCACATGATTTTGCAAGATAGGAGTGCCAGCATACAAATGACCAATAGCGAAGGAAATGAATGAAATGTTCACAGGAGCATACGGGAAATGTTACAGCTACTGGTGATCTGTGCAGTATTTATACGCAAAACCTTGAAGTATGTTTTCTGGATCAGAGCTTTACAAAATGTGTTATTTCAAACATAAATAGCTCTATTTGTAGTGTACTGAAGCATGTACTTAGCTTTCAGCGTATGTTTAAGACCCTTCTCTGCTTGTGAAAACACTTTGGACTAAATACACAAAGGTTATAAGCCTGATGATTAGTATTATATGATCCATCTTAAGGACCCTTGCTATCACAGAGGAATTCCCAGTCTTGACTTTAGGCTTTAGGCTCTCTAAGCAGTGAAGTCACTGGTAGCACAGAAACAAGGAAGGAGTTGATAAAGCTAGTTATATAAAATGTTGAGTAATTGCCATTTTTTTCCCCAGGAACTGAGGCATCTCCTTCTGCAGAAAATTTTACAGACTTACATCTGGTCTTGGAATTAATTCCTTATGCCCTTACTTATGAAAGTGGTGAAAAAATAGGTCAGAGCTTGCTTTCATTCTTGACAAGTGATAGCCCTGGAACTTCCACACCATCCCAGATCAGTGGGCTGAACACATCAGGTGATATCCAAGTATGTCTAGACCTACAGGGCACTCTTAATTGCTTTGCAGCATCACCCAGAGACGTGTCTGCACTGCTGATATTTAGGAGATGGAGATGTTGTTAGCCCAGGAGTCAGCTGCAATTCAGTAGGATTTTTAAAAGACGGTGGTTCTGGCCTGAGCATTTGCCAGCGCATGAGGCTTGGTCACCTTTATCCTTTTGTGGATCCGGGCAGCGGTTCCCACAGGCAAGGACTGCAAGTCTGAACAGGGTCACGGTGCTAAGAAGTGGCATCAAAAATTCGCTGTAGAAATTAGAGAGGGAATTGTGAGCCCAAAAGTGGACAGCCAGGAGGGAAGTTGGGGAATTGCTGTCCTAGGGATGGAGGGGCAATTGTAGCATCATTGAGCAAAGCACTGTGCAAATGGATCCACACTAGAGGCATCTGAGATAGATTAACGCAGAGCCCTTCTTCCCTTACTAGGCTTTCTGAACTCTGGGATGCTTCTGCATGCTATGGCTTCATACTGCTACAAGTTTCCTATCTGTGGAAATCAGTGGGATTTCTGTATCCCCTCCAAGTTCAAGGTTGCTCTTAAGCAGCGACATTAATTGGAGTAGCAAGTCCTTTGCTGAGTTAGGGTCGGACAGGCATTGTTGTATCCCACACAGAGAACATCTCGTTAAAAGAATGTCTCTGATCCCAGAAAAATAATAGCTTGGGAGCAGAAAATAATATGTGCTTTTGGTCAGGGTATTTGCCACTTACTGCATGTCTTGTTACTGAAATAAATTAGAATGATGTATTCTTAAATCCAACTTATAGCTGTTTCTGGACAATTAAGATTGATTTTAATATGGATCCTTGGAGTCTAATAACTTATATAGAAACAGATATCTTAAATAGTAAGAGGCCTCATTATTTTCCAAATTATGCAGAAGTCTTAAATTTTACTGCTAAAATATTAATGTCCAGTTGTTTGCATATGAAGAGATAGAGTCTGGATAAATTTTTGAAAATGTGCCCCTGAGCACTGATGCTACAAAAAACATCAAAGTTACTTCAAAACTTTCAGTCAGACAGGGCTCCTAGGGCTCCTAAAGGTTTGTATTGTCTCAAAGTGAGCAATTAAGCCTGAACTGCTGGACTGAATGTTTAGAGGAATTGCTATGGGGAAGAGGAAAAAAAAGTAACAGAGGTTTTGGCCTATGCTCTTTGGTTGTAGCTTAAGGAAGACTGTAAGTATTATTGACTGGGGTTTTCAGTTTCAAATTGTGAAAAAAGATTGAAGACTGAATTTTATTGGTGGCAGGCAAGCATCAACCCCCTCCTTCTGTCACCGTGTGTGCGCAGGCAGGCTGCCAGGCCAGGCACAGCTTTGTTCCCCTCCTTCAGAGTCCACACGAAGAAATTGCAGAATGCTGTTTCAAAAGATTAAAATTAAAAAAGCACCAGACTTTTGAATACTTACTGAAACTTTACCACAAGGAAAAGACATGTTGTCTGTGTTGAAGAATTAGGTTCTTTTTCTAGACTGACAAACTTCTGTATTTGCTTCATGCCTACTTGATTTTGCTGGGTTTGTATTTTGAAACCCTGAGCTCTGGAGGTGCGTGCAGTGAGCCACAGGACATGAAGAGGAGTATCCAAACTCTTGCAAATCCCAAAGATTCAAATCAGACCTCATTTTGATTTGGGGTGAAGTTCTAATCAATTAGACGCAGTATGTTCTTACCTGATTTGTTAGTGAAGGTTTGCTCCACAGCTCTGTATAATCATGGAGAAACAGCTTCTAAGTCAATTGGTTAGGAATGATTTAAACAACTTACCATTATTTGTGTAAATAGTTGGTCAGTTTATATGAGCCCCTTTGAAAGAATGAGAGATTCAAGTCAAGAGACATTTTGTTCAGACTTTTTCAGCTTTTTGAAGAACAGACCTCTCTGTCACAGAGTTACTGACTCCTTTTTGACTGATGGACAGTAAGGGGGAACAGCACTCAGAGGTGGCATTGTGTGGAAATCCAAAGTCAACAAGCATCTGCCTAGAGAAGTCATGTGTCATACTAGATTCTCCTAGACCAGCTTCTCATTGACGGCATATGTGCAAGACCAATGCACATGGAATCAGAAGCATGGCAGCGATTCCCACCAAGAAGTAGAGCCGAGTGGCAAATAATTCCTGCTAACTTCAGAGTTGTTTGATTCACAGGCAGGAGGAGCAGTAGTCTGAATTCTTCTGAGTAGGCAGCTTCTGTGTTGAAGAGATACGAGTCTTGGAAGACATCCTTAGGCAGAAGATCCACATATTTATTTGTTCTGTAGGTGAAAAAGAATATTTCTGTGACATTTTGCGATTCTTGCAAAGGCTTTCAACTTAAATTTTCCCTAATGTTTTATTCCCACACTAGTTCAGATGGCAGGTTACTCTTTCAAGTTTCCCAAACCGGTATGTCTTCAGATCAAATACTTACGAAAAAATAGTTCAGTGAAATACCCCTGGCCTTCTGCAGAGAGTCATGGGAAGTGTCAGAATGGTTTTGTTTTAACCAGTTTTGGTTTTCAGAGTCTGATGTCTATGTATCATTTGGTATGTAACTGTGTTATTTTGCCCAGTGACCTTAGCAGTTTTATTTTGGAATTTTGCATTTTTTAAATGAACATACATTTCTGCAACTGAGCAGAGCAAGTGTTGACTATTTGTGGTGTCATGGATAAACAGCAAAACTGATTTAAAACAACATACAGGGGGAGACGGAGGGAAGAAGTCTCAGGTGCCCTTTCACCTGCTGGTGAGAGAAGAAAATTGGGAAGGACTGTGTGACTGTGTTTATCTTTCTTTTTGCCCTCATGTATTCTGCCTGGTCAGTTCCTCCACACCCCCATCAGAAGTGGACAGCCCCTGTAAAGCAGGAGTAACTTTCTTGGACTGTTTTTGCTCCCATCAGGTGGAGGGCGGTGGCAGGAGCTGGAGCAGAAGTCCTGGGAGTGGTGCTGGGCAGGTGGGGGGGTGCCAGGTCCGGGTCAGTGGCTACTTGCTCTGCCTGCCTAGCCTGGAGAGCTGGTGTCCTGAGAGTCCTGGGGACAGGCATTTGTCCCAGACACCACCACACCTGTTCACAGCTCTGATAGAATAAACCTTAGAAACAGCAGAGGCTTTGAACAGACAATTAGGAGTTAAGCTATCCATCAAAAGCCTCTAAAAGCACCCCAGGGAGTTGAGTTCATATTAGAATTGGAGAGGAGGGGGGAGTTTCTAGTTGATTCTTTTGATGTATCAAGAATAAGGTTTAAGAAGAATTTAAACACTTTCTTAAAATAATGCCTTTAGTTGTGTGGGTGGAAGTAACAAATCTTTCAGCTCATAAAACTTACGCTTTGTATAATTTCCTGATGTTCACTTACCTTGGCTGTTAATGGAAACTCGCATTCCACCATAAACTCTAATCATCCCACTGAAAGCAGCAGGAGAGTTTTGTCCCTGGTGACAGCCATGGGCCATTAATGCACTACACCAGTGGATGTACTCTCCCCTTCTGTTCACGCACTTCAAAGCTATCATGAGCAGTGCAGTGCTAACCATTCGGAAATGTACAGCTGGGCTGGAGCAGTACGCACCCACCCATGGAGCCAGGTAAGCCCGTCTCAAAGACAAAACAGGCAAACTACCTGGGAGGCCATGCCTGCCTCTGGGGTAGTCACTTACATTTATATCCCCAAATGTGCTGACATGTGCCACTAGAGTTCCGCAAAAAACGCTGCTGGCCACCAGGTAATGCCTTGGCCGCTGAGCTCACCAGTGCTGAGGGCTGCCACACATACAGATTTTCCAAGACTCCCTCTTCCCATACAAAGATGGGAGATGCAGTGCCTCAGGGGTGTCTTCTTGACTGTGCATGCACTGCACAGCTGCTCAGTGCTGGCACTGCAGCTGCTTCGCTTCAAAACCTACTGCCTGTGCCCCGAACTGACCCTTGGGTAGCGTTTCTGGTATGAACACCGATACTCTGATTACAGAGCTTATTCTATA
This sequence comes from Falco cherrug, assembly GCF_023634085.1. NCBI lineage: Eukaryota > Metazoa > Chordata > Aves > Falconiformes > Falconidae > Falco > Falco cherrug. Next base: position 8,894,065 of record NC_073707.1, read on the forward strand.
CTGAAAATTCACTTGTGGAAGAGTCTTGTAGCACGAAGCATTAATCAGGGCAGCGGAGCTGGCTGTGCCCTTTGAGGGGAGGGCACAAGCAGAGCAGAGGAGAGCTGGGCACACACTGACCAAGTGGGCAGCAGAGAAAGTTGAGAGATGCGTAAACAATAGTATGGGAGGAGTATGGCAGTGGGCGCCAGGAGAAAAGCTGGTCTTAAATCAGCTCCTCGGCGGGCCAAAGGGAAATGTTAATTAAAGAATCTGGGAAGCCCTGGAGTCTTATCTGCCCAGCTCAGGGTAGAGCCACACCAGTTAGCTAATACAGAGGAACTGGTCACTGGTCAGGATTTCTATTGCAGCTGTAACAGCAGGGTGGGACGTTATACCTCTCTGTGTGTGTAAATATATGCAAGTGTGTGTGTGAATATACATACATATGCCTAAATCCAGTGTAGAGTTTGTGCACAAAATTTAACTTTCTGGCATGGTTGCTAATTGTACTGTGTTGGCCTAAGTCCCCATATTCTTACTGCAAACTGCTGCCAGGAATGAAACATTGTTCTTATTTTCTATTTCCTTTCTTGGAGGCAGTAAATTAAAAGGAAGATCAGAGTCACTGAATGCCTAATTTGCAAGAGAGGGCTTAACTGCTTGTTCCCAGGATTTGAAATGTATTTTGCAAACTTTTATCCTGTTCGGATTGAACTTAACTGATTGGAAGTGACATGGCCAGTCTTGCTCCCTACGAGAAAAGTGCAGTAAAGCAGATGGCTGGCCAGGGCACTGTTCCATTATTAAACAGATCAGCAAGGAGCCTAGAAAAAAGAACACTTACAGCCTTTATATCTCACAAGGCCATATATTTTCTCTAAGATGAGGGAAAATTAATATGGCCTCTTTATTGGGTGGAAAAGGCTTTTCAATTTAACCTTGAGCTATTTCCCTTTACAAAGAAATTGCATAAAAGCAACAATGAAAAATTTTAATCTCCTTACAGGATAATAGGAGAGAGATCATCTGGAGTTTATAAAGCATCTTAGTTAATGGATTCATTTTAATAATGACAGGTTTATCCACCCACATTGGAAAATCTTGATTTTATTTTATTTTTTTTTTTTTTTGTCTGCATGCATCCAGATTACTTGTCTTAAAGCACAGAAAGAAAGTGTCATACTAAGAATAATAAAAGTACTCTTCTGCCTTTCCTTTGGTCAGTCAGGATGGAAAGTTCCAGCATTCTCCCTGATACTTGGGTCCATAATTTGAGCTCTGTCTCTGACCATCTTTTTTTAAAATCTTAATGTCTGTGCTACAGCTGATTGATACTCAGCTTGAAGCATAGCTTGACTCTGACAACAGAGGTTCCTACTTGCAGCTCACTAAAATGTAAAACATTTCCTCCAATGGTGTTTTCTGGCTGGTTCAGCTGTGTAACCTCTTTCTGTGTGTCCTTCTGCTGGTTCTTGGGGTTTTTTTAACCACCACCAGCACTAACTGCTTGCCTTTCCTTTAAAGGCCCTGCCTGATCTCTTCACGTCCCCATTATCACTTCTATGCTGCCAAGACAGTGTCTCCCTTTTCCATGCAGCCAGGGATGCAGCTGTGCTCACTCAGCCTTCAACACATTCTCTGTGTGCTCCAGCCATGAAGCCCTTCATAGCTGGAAGGACCCTGCCGCAGGCTGTGCCGTTCTCCTTTCTGCCATTCCCTGCTTAAACATTATTTGGCTAAAATAATTATGAAATTTCTGACCGCTGCTAACACCACTGCTGTTATCTCCTTGCTTCCTTAGCTGCCTTTTTGCCTTCAGGCACTGGTGTCCTGTTGGTCTGTAAGGATGTGGGGGAAGAGATTGTCCCTGCCCCATCTGCGCAGCGTGTAGCTCTGGGTGTCCATGGTCTGCCACCACAGCTCCTGGACCCTGCAGAAACACAAATAATTGATAGCAGTTCTTGTCACCATGATCTGGAAATCTTGTCAGCTTTGTGGCATTTCTTGTAAAAGTTCAGTGAGCCTTGTTGTGAAGCAAAGCTTGCCATTGAGGAAGAAGGCCAAACTGATTATCAATACAGGAATAATACAGCACTGTCCTGTGTTGAGTGTTCATTGATTTTTTTACCTGATTTTCTTTAAGTAGGGCCTAACTTTGCCCCAGCAGACACTTACATATAGTGGAATTCCTCTCTCTCGGGTGTTTACCAAGGCTGCTGGAGTCTGCTGTTCTACTCCTTGCTTTCTCTAATCAACAGGCATCCTATGATGCTTGCTAGATTAATTGAAAAGCTGCCAGCTGGGAAGCAAGTCTGTGTTTGTGTTTGACCATTTGGTTGGATCTAATGTGAAAAGGAAAAAAAAAAATCCTCTTTCTGTTTTGGTAAAACTCCCTGCAAAGGCTTTCTGAAGGCTCAGGATCAATGAGGCTCCTTTGCTCAGCAGTACCTGGCTGGGTGTTGGGAGATTTCTGGTAAGATCCCCAGTGCCTCCTTCAGGATATTAGGAACCCTTAATACTTCCAACAGGATATGCCCTAAGCAAAAAACTTTGTAAATGTTATGTGTGCTTTAAGTGATCACAGAAGCCTCTCTCCAGTGCATTTTATTTTTTCTCCCTTCTTAGCAGTTCCATAAGTGGTAAAGCCAGAGCATTTTGGGGGATTCTACCAGTGCCCATCATGCAGTCAGACCTACACCCACCACCCTTAACTTTCCTCAGTCGTCTGAGAAGGCAGAGGTGCTAGACCCTGCTCTTAACCCTGCAGATCTGGAGGAAATGGGAGCTTTAAAGAGCAGCTGTCTTGCTAAACTAAATTTCTGATCAAGTTCCCAAACCTCATATAATGCAAATTTCTCAGAAGCAAAAGTTTACCTTGAAAAAACTGCAACCAATAACTCCAACAGAGAGAAATAAGGATTTTGAAGGTGAATCCTATGCTAGGAATAATGCTTTAAACAAGCCCAGGAGTTAAGAGCTCAGATTTGCTACTCTTATTTTCACTCTTCTTTTGGTTTGGTTTCTCCATTTCCCCTGCATTGTCTGAATCAAGGAATTCTTTTTCACAGCCTTGATTTTTGCCTCTTTCCAAAACTACTTAGGAAACAGTGTAAGAAAAGTGGAAACAATCTTTGCAATACCAAAGACTTGTTTGATTTACTGATCTATTTATTAACATTATCTTGATCCATCATTATTAAGCTGTATCTTCCAAACCTACTGAGTAGGAGGAGGAAATCTTAACCCTGTTTTCTTCCTCCTGGGACATCCAAATGGGCTAATTTTGACAGAACTCTCTTTTGTGACAAATTAGCAAGATTTTAGACTATAAATGGGTGGATTGTAAGTCATTTTGTAACCGTTCCAGATCCCACTGAATACACTATAGGCAGCACAAGAATTGCTTCTACTAAATCCCAGATGTGGATATGGAAACTAAAAGTGTCTTCAGGGATCCTGTGATGCCCACTTGTTCAAAACATAGCTGCATTTTCAGCAGTCTCCATCACCTTAAATGGTGCCCATGGGTTTGGCCACTGCGTGTCCCTTGTGTGTAAAGGTGCACAGCTTCAGATCCATGTCCAAAAAGGTTGCAAAGCCTAGACATGGAGACCAGCGTGGCTTCATTCTCTGCTGAGAAATTACTTCCAATTTGAAAACCAGGAAGTGCACCTTATTGTGGGTGAAATGGCATGTTTTCCTTCACCCATTTCACAAGCCACGCTGTTGCTCATTTGCATATAAGTTCGAATACTTGTGTGTTTGTGTACCAAACCCTACAGTGGAGCCACCAGCAAGCTTCCTCATTTCATGTGCACGTTTCTTCCTTGAGCAGAGTCCCAGATCAGAAACAAAGAATGACAAGCCTCATTCCCCTGTAGTTATCTTCTCAATCTCTTCTGGAGGGCTATCCATAAATGTCAGCTTTATAATATATGCAGAAGAAACTTCTTCATTATCAACTAATGTCAGACTTCATTGGATTTCATCTGCTAAAACACCCAATCAAGAACCAAATTTTATTCTCTGGAGATTAAGAAGACTCATCCCTGCATCCAGAAAGTGGCTTGTGGTGCCCTGAAACTACCTGCAAATACTGACCAAAGAAGTTATTTTATATTTGTTTTTTGGGGTGAGTTATTAAGAAGAAATGTGTCATTCTGCCCTTTTAAATACCAACACTCTGCTGTAAGGAGCTATGGCCCACTTTGTGGGCCGGGGGTCAGGCTGGGGGAGCTCTCAGGCAGCTGTAAAGAAGCTATTTTACTTCATGTACTGTTAAGTACCCACTAGCCTGGAGACGACAGGGGGCACAGCCCAAGGGACTGAACCCAAGGTTACAACAGAACGATTCTCGCTTTCTGTTCTTTTCTCATCCAATTAATTTATAGTTATTCCATATTAGAGGAAATACCATCAGTAAGAGAGATGACGAACTCTACTGTGGCGATGCTGTGGCCTAATGATTAGGAATTCATTCTCAATATAGAACAAAGCAATGAATTTGAATGCAGATTCTCCGTGTCCCCAGGCAGTTCTCTGCCTGCCAGGCTGCCTACTGCCTACAGATTCTGCTCTGGGAGCCCCTTGTCTCCATCACTTTGGAAAAATGTCCAACACAGGCAGGTGGGAACTGCTGTTGGATCATCCGTATTTTCATTTTGGTTCAGTTAACAAGTTTGCTCGCTTGTGAAGCTTTTTGGAGTGATGTGTGGTTTTGCCACCAGACTGACAATTTCTGCATGCAATTCTGTTTTTCTTCTGACTTCTCTGCCAGTTTTAATTCATGTAGAGAAAGGAGGGGGGGAAAAAAAAAGATTAAGATATGTAAAGTAAATAGCTATCATTTTTTCTTAAATGTATTCATTAGTCAAAATTAGTCACTGAATAATTTACACGGATGATTCTTAGTTCACCAATTGTCTGTGAGCAGTTCATTACCCGTACTCAAATTGCAGATGTTTTGATTAGGTACATGAAATGCATCACAGCTGTGATCTTTCTTTCAGGGTGGTTTTTCTGATGTCAGCAGAGGCTCTCCCCGTTTATACCAGCAGTAGACCTGAGTGAAGCTCAATACGTTATCTCTTTTGATTATAGAACTTACGCAAAGCTTCCTGAAATCAAGGCGATCTTTGCATTCATGACTGCCAGCCTTGGGCTGTGAGTGGTTTTTCAGCCATTTCCGGGGAAATAGTGGGGATCCACAAACCCAAACAGAGATGCCAAATCCTGCACAGCAAGTATGAGGGAACAGACTTGCTTTTCTGCATGACCCTTCATAAGTTCTTGAACAGTAGCCCATAGAGCCTTGGTAGACCTGGGGCTGAAAATCACAGGATTAAACCTGTAATTAGGTATCTCGGAGCAGGGCTCTGGATGTGAAAGCTGACAGCTCTGAATTGGCTTTGCTCAGGGCTGTCAATGTCATTATGGATACATTTTTTAAAAAACTGTAAAACACATTCTGAAGTCTTTCCTCTCTGCAAACAAGCTTTTCTTGCAACCTTTGATTTCCACTTTAGCCTCTGGTTCGTTTAGGTAGGACTGTGTCTCCAAGGACAGCTTCAGCTCTCGTTCTCCTTACACCCTCTTGGGACACAGCCTCAGTTCACCATCGCTGTGGACAAACAGAGCATTCTTCTTGCATTTATTAAGCTGAGAAAAAGGTGAAATCATTATTGTTAGTCGACAAACAGGAGTTAAATACCTATCATGAAATGTAAAAAGGAATAAATATTGTACAAATTATTCTAATAGGTTTGCACAAAAAAGAGCAATTAAACTAATGCAGTTTGACTTCTTTTCAATTAATAATGTACCCAATCATTTCTACATTGTTTGGAAAGACTATGTGCAGATAATATTGTCTCATGGCCTAATTTTTTTCATGCAATTAGTTGCATACATTTGCTGACAGGCTAATTTATGAGCAATTGCTTTGAAAGCAGAACTATTTTGCATTTAATTACATTGGTTGTAATCCATCTGTTGACAAATTTGTGTGTTTTGCTATTTATTTGCTAATGCGTTCCACTACTCCAACATGATCAGTCATACAAGTTGAATATTTTTTTTATTATATAAATACCATAGGGTAATTAAGGGCCAGATGTATGGCTGGTGGGAATGAGTGGTTGTGGTATTTCTCCCCCTTCCTCCCGCAGTTGAACCTTTTATTACTGTTCTGTGGAGAGTGAACAAAACTATGATTCAAACTGGAATTCTGTGGCTGCTCTTTCTCAGCAGCTGCAGCAGGGGAAGGTGGGGAGAAGTTAATCCGATGGAGCCCTCCGGTGCTTTGCGCCCAGGACCTGCTTGCTGTTTGCTCACGTGCAGGTTACCTCCAAAGTCCGTGTTCCTGAGCAAATCGATACTCCTGCAGTGGGAAGCAGAGGGGAACCTGGGAAATCTGGCCAGCGTTTCTGAATTCACTGCTCTGAGGAGGAGGGAGGATGGGCTGGGTGGAATGACCCCTCAGGTGAGGTGCCTTTGGATGGCGGGTGCTTGGACGTGGGAAGCAGGAGCACTTGGTTTCAGTCAGTTTGTTTCTTGCTGAACTGATTAGCTGCGGATGCCTGGACTGCGAGTGCAGTACGGAGGGTGGTAGTTGTTGGGAGCACATTGTTTCCCTCAGCAGCTAGTGCTTGCACTTACTGAGGAGCACAGCTGTTTGGGTATAAGAATTATTTTTTTTTTCTGGTACCCTTGAAAGAAAAGAGAGTTATCAAGCTGAGTGGTTTCAAGACAGTATGGTGCTTGTACTTCACATCATCCTTGGGGGAAGAAACAGGGTCAGAAAAACATGGGCCCGGTAAGGGATAGGTGTGTGGTGGCCTGCGGGTGGGGGAGCTTGCTTGCTTTTGTTCCTTTAGTGGGTAGTTCCTTCAAGACCAGTTGAGTTAGGTTGCTTTCACCAGCAATGGACAAATCTTAAGACAAAGTCTTGAAAAAGGCAGTTGCATCTGGATACCCCATATCACTTGACAAAGCACACAGGGACAATGGGCAAAGACTTTTTTCCTACAGCAACAGCTGCAGGGTGTAGTGTTGGATTCCCTCTGCAGACAAAGCACTGTCATTCTTTCCCATAATAATACACTGACCCCCTAAGAAACCCCTTTTATTTAAATATGGCTCTTGATAGAGCTTCTAAGACCATTTGTCCAAGGCCCATCAAAATAGCTCTAGAGAATGCCATGCAAAAGTGACAGTAAGAGTGACAGCTTCTTGTGTATCAAAAGCAAAGATTGAATAATGTGCATTGAAGCCTTTTACCGTGACAGTGCCATATGTATAGATGTGCACGAAAATACATATGCTCCAGCTGGTTCATTTGCACTATTGTGATAGGAGTACTGCTTTTGATTCTTTTCCCAAAAAAAAGGTCATTGTAAGGCTTGCAAAGGTAGATGTTTGTACACTGGGTTTATCTGTACTTCGTTTAGCTTCAGATAGACATCAGCTTTCTCAGCCTCTGAGTGGGGTTGAATTGAATCTTGCAATTACCACATTTTCAGGCAAACAGTTTCTGACTTTGGATTAAAGATAAAGGTCAAATTAGAATTCTCTTTGTATGCTTTGTACATTGGATTTTTGGTTTTGTTTCTTTGTGGTCTTAAATAACTGAATTTCTGTTTCTCCTGAGTATTAACAGCTGGCAGCTGTACAGATTATGAGAGTTCAGGCATCTATAAAAATATCAGTTCCTTTTGAAGTCCTTTAAAAGCAGAAATTGCAGTTAGATAATATCCTCAGATGACAATATCAGTCTGTGAAAAAGGATTTTCTTTCCCCACCTCCTTCTGCTTTTAATCTAGGAATTAAAGACATTAGGGACTGCAATTATCAAAGATGCCAAAAAATATTCCCTCTTGGAGGTTTCACCTAGAACTTCTAGTTTCTGCTCAGTGTACTTTGGGAAGTTCAGTCTGTTCTTAATATGGTTTTGTAGAGCTAAGGGTCCTCGTAAAGCATGGTGAAAATAGAGCTTAAAGGAAGGGATGGACACTCTGTGAGAGTCAGACAAATAAATTGCATGCTTTTTATTCTCTGAAGCACAAATTACTAGAATTGTAACTAACTGAATAATTCACAGTGATTAATTTGAAGAGATTTTCCAGGTTTTCAGTGTTCTTTGAAAATCTGTACATTTAAACAGAAGTATAGTTTACTTAAACATATTTCAGTGTAACTGTTTGGTCTTGAGACTGCTAGCAGGCAACTGTCATTTGAAATATTCAGTGTATAGACAAATTCCACAAAATCTGTGATATTTTTGCCTTATATGATAGGGAGTTACATGGAGATGGTTATATTGCTTAAATTGCAAGTCACATGTTTGATGATAATATTTTGCTATTCCTGCCATTTTGGCTAACCGTATCAGACCGTCAGGGAGAGGAGATGCTAACATATAATTCAAATAAGTAGCGGACTGAAATGTGAATTTTGCAATTGGATTTTTTTATCATTGCTATTTTTATAGTAGTGGTTCCTAGCTACTGTTATGAACAGGGTGAATGACTATGTGGGTGTTCCATGCAACTGGCATCTTAGAAGGCTTCCGTGGACTACCTCACATCATAGTTTTACACTATTATCATCTTAACTTCACTTTAGAAGCAGTTTTCTCGTTGTAATTAATAATTGTTTTGACTATTGTTTTGTCCTTGTAAACCGAGATCATTATGTAGGAGAGCAAGATGAAGATAGTAAGAGAACATGAACCCCGTCCTGTGCTTCTGTGAGAAGTCAGTGATGAGCAGAAGCCACAGGGGAAAAAACCAACAACCTGCTCATGTCCCTGTGTTCTCTAAGTTTGTTTGGGATCAAGAGCTGAACTAATATATTGCGAAGGGCAGGGGGAAGGGGAAAGCCGTACAGACAAGCGGCTCTGGCATCCAGTACATCAGTCCGTGTCCATACTCCTGCTGTGCCAGCTGAGGGTGTAGGACTTTTTAAGTATTTAACGCATTGCAGTTTCATGTCACGTATTCAGTTTCAGAACTGAAGATAAGCATTTTCTCCCGAGATCTCTGTGCTGGTTTCCCAGCTGAAGAGGTCCAGAGAGAGTTTGTAGTAGTGGAAGTAGGGGAATTCTGAAGCGTGATGAGGCTCATCCGAAACTTAATCACTGTTGGCCCTGATTTTACATTCAAAATCCAAATAGCTGCAAATATGAGTGTGGGAAACAGCAGTGAGTCTGTCCTGGTTTTCATCATGAGATCCTAGTGCCCCCCAGAGTCTGACTAACAAAATCACTGAGACTGAGATCCAGCACATGGGCCGTCTTCCCTGAAACAGATGGAAATATTTCATGGCGCGGAGCTTGGACTTTCCCGGTTGTCCTATTCACTGTCCAAAGTAATTCGGTTCAGATGACCAAGACATGGATGCTGCAAATTCTTCCTAAGTTGAAAAAAGAACTTGTTGGCCAAATGAGGGCAGGAATTGATTAGTGAGGAGAAAAGGTGTAGATCTACAGCACTGTGAGGAGTGAGGAAGCGGTTGCATTGCAACTGCCTTGTTATTTACTACAGCAGCATAATTTAGGTTGGAAGCGAGATGAAGAGGGTGTTTATACCATTAGCTTTAGACATCTAACTGAAGTACAGTTTGGTGAAGGTTAGCAGTGGATGTTCTCTGAAGTCAGTAGAAGGAGGGGTACTACCTGAGAGCCATTCAGATCACAAAAGTTAGGTGACACAAATACCTTCTTCATTCCTTTTCATGGTTCTTCATTCCCCATGTTCCTACCTACTCCGTTCTTCAGACCCACTTTGCAGTCACAGCTTGTGTGCCCGAGGCAGCTTTGGTGGGCAGCTGGGGGAGGCAGAGGCAGCACCCCAGTGTGACGTGCCATGTTTGCTCTCGGTAAGTGCCCCCTCACTACCTGCCTGCTCTCTGTTTGCCCCTGTGTGCTCCTGGCATTAGTGAGCAGCACCACCGATGGAGATCATATCCCCAGGCCTGCTGCACAGCCCACGGTGCTACATAGCAAAGGGATTACTTCTTTGCTTCCCTGAATCCCAAGCCTGTATTCCCGTGCACTTGCTTCCCCTCAGTTGCTGTGGCACTACCTACCCAGCAGCCCTTTAACCAGGGAGGTAGCCTGCTGCTCAGAACATTTTTTTTTATCAGCATGAGGACACTTCCTCTGCTATATCCAGCTAACTTTCTCATGACAGTTTATAACAAACAGTAATGTCTAGAAAAAATGCAGATTTTATCTGCTCCCAAGATAGAACATAGAAAACATCCAAGGCACTGTAATGCCAAGACATTTTGAGGATGCTTTTCAGAACACGGACTTGACTTCAACCATTCCAAATCTATTTTGAAATCACAAAGCCATTTTATGTTCCTTTGAAACCAATTCTAAAGCTATTTCACAACCATAGTGAAAATGTTATGTATAGAATTTACACAAACATTTATTTCAGTCCTGTTTGGGTTTTTTGGTTGGGGTTTTTTTGTTGGTTTTCTTTTTTTTATGGTGTTCATAATTTTTACAGTAGAAAAAGTGGTGTTTGCGGAACCTGAGGTGCTCTAACATCTCACCATGACCTCTATAAAACGCTGCTTGAAGGAGTTCCATTCATCCGGGCAGTGTTAGTCTTAAAAAAGGAAAAGGAAGCCCACCCAATGCAAAGTTTTAAGGCCAGATGGAGTCATTAACATTTAGTTTCAACTTTCCCTATGGCACAGGCCATACTGCTTCACCAAGGATTCCTTTGTCAAGGCGAGCAGCAGAGGTTTGCTAGGCCACCAAGTTTATTACTGGCTCTAAGGTTTCATCAGCTGGCTGCAGGGCATGGCAGTCTGGTTTGCTTGCTGGGTAGGAGAAAGGTCCGTTCTCTCTTGTCAGGTGGTGGTAATAGTAAAGACAAGATTGAAAACCACTGAAGAGGCCACACGCTTCAGGAATATCAGTGAGGGCTGGGTCAGCACGCTTGCCTATTATTACAATGTTGCCTTCTCCTTGATGATGTTGTGTGAGGAACATTACCAGATTTATCAAACCGTTCATTGTCCAGCTGTACATAACCCTGCTGCTAAGCAGGTTCTCTTTGACTGCAAAATAGCATTGGCAAAGCACAGATCACCTGCCTACTACATACAGCCTATCTCAGGCAAACCAAAGCTTTATTTAGAAGCAGCTGTGTTAAAGCACAAATCCATCATTAATGTGTAATGCCAGGAAATGAATGAAGTGTGTTTAGAGAGCAACCTAGTCCTAGCATGTGTATTGCCAAGTAAGAAAAGCACATAGCAGAGGGGAAGGTGTAGATCTGCTTCTGTGAGTATGTGCTATATTCACAGTGCAAGAGTGTGTGCGCTGAGTCAAAACAACATGTAATGAATTATCAAGTGTTATTATGTAAAGTAGCTGGAAATAAAACTGACATTACATAAAAAGTAATATGATGCTGCTACAGTAATCACTCTGAAGGCAGAGGAAGGAATTGTAAACCGATGTGATCTGGTTCTGATTTGAAATTGGTGGAATTTACATCCCCTGAGCATCTTTTTTGGCCCACAAGGAAATGAGGAGGCTTCCCGCTCCCTATGTTTGTGGGAAAACCAGCTGCGTAACTGTTCTCTCACCCCAATCTCATCAATATTGGCTTTCATGTTATTAGTTCTCAAGATTGCTCTTGTAATGATTCAGCCTTTAAGATGTGGTTATTGTGCTTTCTATAACTGAATGGAAAAAACCCACAAAGGTTAGCTATATTTCTTCTCAGTGAATTCCTTAGCAGAAGGAAGCATTCAATGATCCTCCTTTCTGTGAATGTGGTCTGACAGGTCAATGCATTTTCTGGGTTCTGCTACCCTGCTGAGAATTTATAACAGATTTTGAGGCCAGACCACATCTTCCTTCTGACCAAGGATAAGTTAATTAGGTAAACAGGACCACACAGTCTCACAAAGTTTCTAGATCGTCACTCTCCACAGGGAGAGAGGGCCATACTGTCCCTGTCCCACAGGAGAACCGATGAGAGTCGCAGCATGTCTGTGCGTGGCAGTGCCATCTGCTTATGGGCCTTTTCCCCAGTCTGGGAGCCTTTTCTGTGCTGGGGGCTGTAAACCATTTACCCCCTGTGCAAGAGGGATACGAATTGCCAAGGTGAATTATTGATGAATGAGAAATGGATTTTTTAATTTGTACTACAAGTCTATTCTCTGGGGGTTTTTTTTGTTTAATTTATACCAAAAAAAGGTATGATTTTGCTGATGATTTCTGCCTACTGACATAACTAATTACTTAATCAAGGGCTTCTGCCTTCTGTTTAGAGATTGCTGAGATATTAAGAGATCACATTAATGCCCTTAGAAACACAGCGAGACTTGAGAAATCTATAAAGATATATTTAGTGGTAAAAAATATTCCATGATAATTTGTCAATTACAGTGTTCTATCAGATACCGAATACTTGAGATGAAATCTGCTCCAGCTGGGGGAAGGATCCATTCTCTGTGCCTTCAGACGTGTCTGGAAAGAAAATGCCTTCACTTAACAATTTTTTTCATGTTTGCTGTGTGTGTAGGGTTTGGGTTACATTATGCATCAGGATGGTTTTGTGTAGGGCTAGAAGATGGCTGATAGGAGTTTCCAGCATGGTACAGGTGTAAATTGATGATTTCTGGATTGGTAAAGTATGCCATAGAAAATGCTTATAAATAAACCTAGTTCAGAGGAATGGAATATCTTAGGCTGCCTGGTCCACCTGCCCCCTCAAAGCAGGGCTAAATCATGTTAAAATGATAAACAACCATAATAAAATGTAATTTACAAGCCCTTCCCATTTCTACTCCATGTTTAATTTGCATGTCACTTCCGTGTACTTTAACGCTCTTTTTAACTGAGAAAAACCATGCACATGGAGGCATTCTAAGTTTTTCCTGCTAAACTTTCCTGAGTTTAAGGAAAGACCATCTGTTCTTCTTCGACAGAGGGGTGTTTGCCCATGCTCACAGCATGCAGGCTTAACGGCATTTTGCTCCTTCCTGCAGCCGAGTGTTGGATTCTTCACTTCTTGTATAACTGCACCTCCAACACATGGACATCACTCATATCCACAGGAGGTAAAGGTCAGCTCCTTCTGCAATAAATCCACGAGCCATGGCCATGGAGCCCACGGGGCTGTCCCCACAGACACAAAGTGGGGCCTCGGCTTTTTAAGACCTCCACAGAGAGCAGCTGGTAGAACAGGTTACAAACTCACCGCGAGCGTTGTTACAAATGAAGCCCTTCATCTGCTGTATATAATATGTGCACACATATTGATTGGCTTTATTATAATTTCTGTCATTTTATCCCATCTTATCAGTTAGCGAGACAAAGCCACGGTTTTAGTGACAGAGAACCTCACACCCTGCCCTGTCTCTTGTTTCAATGGGAAAGCTTACTCAAGGAGGACTAATGAAAATTATAGCTATTTATCCACCAAAGCTATGAAATGATACATTATGATTCCCAAAGTGCTGGGTTACTGTAGTGTGACAAAGAGAATACTTTCCAAAGTACCCTTGAGTGAGAACAAGTGTGCAAAAAGGGAACTAATATTGGAGATTTATTTTTGTCAACCGCTTAGTTGCCAGTAGAAGGAGTTATAAGTTTATATTTCTTAAATATCTGTTGGCAGGAGGGTGGGGTAGGAGGGGGTGGGGGGAGTTAAAAGCTGATAAAGCAGGGGGAACTTAGAGCCTATGGAGTTTGAAGTAGGAGGAGGAATAAATGTGATTTCCACACATCTGATGTTTTTTAAGAATTGTTTGTACTGCTGCTTTTCTGGCTGTGTACAGCCGCTGAGCCCTGGAGCAAGACGTGTGCTGTGCCCCGTGCCACAGCCTCGGCACCGTGCTGTGGTGCAGCTCGGCTGTTGGGGCACCATGACAAGCACCGATCACTTCTGTCACTCCTCTTCCAGGTGATCTTATTGTTCATCTGCTTGTTGTGCCTGCAGCAAGCAGCCAGCCTTTACCATCACACCAGTCAGGTCCGGACTATCTTACTCTCACGCTAGGAACGGGCAGCAGTGGCAGCACACGTCAGTGCAAGCCTGGTGCTGCACACACCGAGAGGCTCCTGAATCGGAAGAATTGCCATTCTTTGTTCTGCAAAATTAGCATTTAGATGTAAAGCTCTATCTAAAAGGAATAGAAGCAAAAAGCTGCATTGGAGGTACCTGTCCCACCTCCTCTCCCCAGTGCAGGCAAGCCGCATGAAAGAAGGACTTTGCTGCTGTTGTTGGAAGGGTGGCTCGAGAAAGGGTACTGCTTTCGGTATCTTGCTCAGTGGCTGAAAGATGGATAATACATAGAATCATAGAATCACTTAGGTTGGAAAAGACCTTTGAGATCAAGTCCAACCATTACTGCCATTGCAACCAGGACTGCCAAGTCCATCACTAAACCATGTCCCTAAGCACTGCATTTACGTGTTTTTTAAATGCCTTCAGGGATGGTGATTCCCTCCACCTCCCTGGACAGCCTGTTTCAGTGCTTGACCACCCTTTCAGTGAAGAAAGTTTTCCTAATAACCAATCTAAACCTCCTCTGGTGTATCTTGAGGCTGATCATCTGGGAGAAGAGCCCAACCCCCACCTGCCTGCAACCTCCAGTCAAGTAGTTCTAGGGAGCAATAAGGTCCTCCTGAGTCTCCTTCTCTCCAGGGTACACAACCCCAGTTCCCTCAGCTGCTGCTCATAAAACTTGTGCTCTGAACCCTTCCCCAGCTTCACTCCCATCTCTGGACATGCTCCAGCACTTCTATGTCTTTCTTGAAGTGAGGGGCCCAAAAAGCAGTGCTGTCCCATATAGGTTATAGGACTGCAGCGTCCTGCATCCTGTATTTAGAACCTGCATCTACTGAGGGCAGAAGTAGGGGCAGGGGTAAATGAGATGTCCTGTTTGAGGTCCTTCACATCAGAAAGAGAGATCATCTGGCTTGGCTTTGTCAAAGACTTGCTGTATTGTCTCAGGCAAAGTATTTCATACCAGTTTCAGTCCAGATTTTATGCTTTTCCCTCCCACTGACACTCCTGATGATGCCCTTACTTGCTGAGATTTACCTAAAGGCGGTAGAATTGCTGGGTTTGTGGCTGATATCTTTAGAGCCTTTGGCAGCTGAGTGGGAGCTCCCAAGCCTCTATGTCTCATGCCCACCAGGCAGGGGCAGGTGTGCAAAGCCATCTGCAGTGTGCACTCTTGTTCCTTGCTGCAGAACCCAGTGGGATGATGCCCTGGGCTGCAGGCAGTGGGAACCACCATGTACCCGCTGCAGGGATCCCAGCAGGAGAGGGGAGTCTGTGTAGGCAGCGCGCACAGTCTGCACAGGGCACAGGGGTGGAGCAGAAAGGGCTCTCCCCACTGCAGACCCCCACAGAGGGGCTGTGCCCCACTGATGCACACCCTGCCATAGGGTTGTTGTGTGTCTTGGGTGCTAGAGGCTTCTCAGAAAAAGGGGAGTGTAATAGTTTCCCTACATTCATAACTATTAATTGTGTCAAGTTAACGGCCTCAGCAAATTAATCTGTGAAATGATCATTAATAACTCAGTTCGTAAATGGGTGAGCAAGCCAATAAATTAATGGAAGTTCTGTAGGTCTTGTAATTCAGCTCTGATGCAAATGCAAAACTGACGCCTGAAATAAGCCCTTTAGTTGTGTTTCACCGGATTAGCTATAGAGGAGAACAAGGTGATGTCTTTTGGTTTCTTTAACAAACTGTCTACTTTGAGTTACCAAAACCTATATGCTTTTACACCACCTGGGGCAAAAATCAGGCAGCTGAGAAGAGCTTTCTCATTATTTTCAAAATACCTTAAACTTCATGAGGATGTAGAGAGGAACCCCATTCTGTCTAGTGTAGTCTAGCCCCTGTTACCCTAATACACCCTGCTTTGCAGTCAGGCTCTGGCTCCTTGTCCTCAAGGCACTTCCAAACCTTCCATCGTGTGAATAGACATTCAGACTTGCAACTGGGCAGTTAAATTACATGAAGTGCATGGTGACCATTTTGACTGCTGTTTCTTGATTACTTTTTATGTGCATGGGATGTTTTTATGAATGCCACTGCTCAGTGAGCATATTGCTGAACCAACCACCTGACTTGTCCTGGGCCATTACCACTGGTTTTAGGACACATTAGGGCGCCTGTGTAGTTCACGTTGTTCTTTTCAGCCTGTATGTTGTTACAAAGGTGATCATCAAAATTAGGAAAGAGGCAATCTCTGAACAAACATGCTAATAATAAGCCTGAACTTGTGTTCGTATTTGTTATGCTTCTCAATTCTTCCCTCTCTTACAATGCCTACAAAGTGCTTGAAGTCTAAGCAGTTGATGAGTTGTGACTCCTGCTCATCTTTCATTTTCTGGTCTGATGGTTTCTTGCTGCCATCACCGTTTGCCCCTGTATAAGTGTGTTGAAAGCCTGCTGAGGTACAGATCTTTTCAAGCATATTTGGTGCTCACCCTGAGTGAGTCACTTTAAAAGCAATATTAAAAAACAGTGATCTTGAGATTACAGTGTTTTAAGAAACATGAAGCAGTATCCTCCACTCTCCTCTGCAGAGGACTTTTAAACAGACTTTTCAGTGAGACATTAAAGGGCATCAGTCTTTTCGCTCGCCAAGGTAGGCTTAGAGGCAGGAAAATTGCAAGTACCTACACATTAGGAGGTTTCTGACTGAGGGCTCTTTGTTCCCCCGTACAAAGTCTAGTAGCTGGAAATGAAAGTGAAGTGAGAGAAAGTACTTGCACCATTTGTACAATGAAAGAAATTAGTGATTTATTTAGGGATGAAAAAGTGCTCCATTCACTTCAGATCAAGAAGAGATGTCTAGCTGAATGACACGTTGTAGTTCAATGACAAATGGATAGGTCTGATACAGAAATAACATGGTGAAGTTCTTTGTCATGTATATAGTATGTCAGAGAAGCGCACCTTCTGACCTTGACAACTAAAGAAACAACCTTTCTCCTTTACCCTGTGGATCTGTGAAACATTCAACCACATGAGGAGAGAGAAAAAACCTGGGAAAAAGGTCTTTGATAAGTGAGAACTCCTTTCCCTACTTTTCACCTGCAGGCACCTTTGTTGATTAGTGACTCTGACATGTGGCCTGAGGTGGGTTTTTTTCTTAGTAATGAAGAAAAAAATTAGGCATCAGTTCCTGATTATGACTGTTGTGCAGAGTTTTGAAATAAAACCAGTGGTATGTGGCTGAACCTACTTGATAAGAAGCTATTAAAAAAAAAAGTAATAATGTCTTCGTCACAGCATTGAGGAGATAAATTATATGTTAAATGGCAAAGCACGGCACTGCATATTTCGTGCTCTGTAATGACTTAAGAGTTCATCGTGATAAATGTTATTAAAATAAGCACCAGAGGAATTAAATGTGATGCTCTGCTACCTGTGCTGAGATCTCTTCAACTCACTTAATTCTTGCTGCATTGCTTTTTGCATAGTCACTATTCAATATCACTTTTGAAGAATGTGAAAAGGCAGAGAAGTAAGCCCTTTATGATGAAAGGCTGCGCAATTAACAAATGGAAAAGGGGAGTTGCCTTGAAGCTTTCCTGCTGTCTGTAAAAAATGAGCTTTAGGTTTTACACAGGTGGCATTATTTTTAAATGTCAGATCTGGGCTTTGTTCCCCCCTTTAATATAAATGTCAGTGGCATTTTGCTGGGAAATCTTTTTGTTTCACCTTCCACTTTGATAAATGCAGACTGGCTTTCAATCTTGCCATCTACCTTTGTATACTAATAACTCTGTTGACCAAAGTTCTGCATCAGGTTTTTTCCAGAAGCCATGAATAAAACACAAGCGGTGGACTGGGCATATTCCAGAAGATCAACAGCAAGGTTTAGCATTAAGTGGACAAGTGCTGCGGAGGGCATGGGGGGTGGGTAATAAAACACCATGAACCCTCACAGCCATAATGAAGGCAGAGAGCTTCATTAGCACTGGGGCCACTGATTGACTGTATGAAGAAAGTGTATTCCTTGCTGGGAGGGAAGATAGAACCAACAGCGCTTGTGTCTGCAGTGGATAAAGAAGGCAGGGTAATGGAATACCACAGGGAGAAGAGATAATCAGAAACTGCTAAATACTACCCGACTCTGCTCTTAAGTCATCTAGTTCTTAGTAAGCTGTATAAGCTTTGAACACAAATATGATGGTGTCAGAAGACTGACCCTAATTATCTGTACTTCCAGATTGGGTGCAGGTGCTGCCCAAATACCACTGCGGGGGGAAATCGCTTTATCATGAGTGCATTAATCCTGTCCTTGCTTTCTAAGATGATTCAGTGCCCTAGTACCTTCAGATGCTTTTACAGCTACCATTCATGGAGAGTAACACACCAGCGGGAAGGCAGGAGTGGGCTATTGGCAATGTTACTGCTCACTTGGATGAGAAGGTTGGAGGAAATGCCAGGGAATGTATCTCCATCTGCTGTCACTCGCCTTAGCATCTTCCCAGGGAACTGGGCTCGGGGGACCTTTGGTCTCACTCAGTAATGCCATCTTTGCTCTGTGGGCCCTTAAGAAATGGGATTAGCCCTTTCAGTTGTATGCATTTGATATTTTTAAAAACAGTATCCCAATTTTCTATGTGGTTATTTACCCACCCAGAAATATAGTTTGTTGCATTTAATGCAAATAGATTCATCAAATCTAAAATAGCAAAAACTGCCTTTCTGTATGAAGCAAAATAAATGTTGGCAAAACCTGTTCTTACTATAGCAGATTTCTGCCCTACCTTGCTAATGCCAACTGTTTAACTTCCAAAACCCACTAAGGTTCAGTGTCATTTATATAATCTCTAAACTATACTAAAGCGGCCAATAGTTCTCCGATCTCATCATTCTTTGAATAGTTGACTACTAGCATCTCAGGACTGAAATATATTTCTTTAAAACCTTTTTAAGCTGTCTGTAATGATGCATAAACTGAGAAGTAACGTTCTAAGGATTTGCATGAAAACCCACGGTGTTCATGGTACATTGTCTCTGAGTTACAAGGGTTTATAGCAGATTTTTAGTGTATTCGGATACTTAAAGGTGTTCAACTGTATTCTGTCAGAACTTTTTGGACATGTTAAATCTCTACTTTTTCACATCTTAGAAACTCCCATGGATCTGTCAATCCTAAGAAGTCAGCTTAAAACCATCTCTTTAAAGAGGCTTCCAAGCCTGTGCAGCTGCTTATGCTGCTTTGCATTATGAGCAGAATAGCCCCGACACACTCACCTTCGTTCTGTTACACAGATGTAAGCGCACATGGTATTCTCAGCACTACAGTATCAAGTACCTCCATGGTACAGGAATCACTGCTGATGAGGACTGGGTCATCATGTCAGAGACACTGAAATACTTCCCCCCGCACCCCACCCCCTGCTACTGGCTCCATTAACGTTCCTTTATAAACTTCTAATGGAATTAATTGCCCAGTGACCAACTTCAGCCCAAAAGGCACCATTGGCCTGTCCGTCATCCTCATGTGATGTTTATGGCAATTTCACCTCCTTGAAGATAAAACAAAGACTTTGTGCTCCTTTTGGGAAACGGGAGATGAAGGCAGACTGCCAAGCCTTGCTGCACAAAGCGTGCCTGAGATGGCAGCCGGGGCTCTGAGGCTAGAGCTGCTCTGTCTTTCAGGCTCGCCTAAGTGCATGAGCAAACTAAAATTAATCTCGTGTCCTCACTGAGTAGAAATATGTGCATGCTAATGCAAGTGGAAAGAGACTGAGGTCTGTGACACAGGGTAGTGCAGAGTAAGACAACCAACAGCTCGCTCTACTGTCCTGTCTCTTCCTGTGAACATCCTTTCTGTCTTAGTGGCAGCATCATGTTAGGCCAACATGTCAACCATGCATATTTTTTTCTGGAAAGTTTCCTAGGTATCAAAACAAGGATTTGCAGGTAGCAAAGCTCAGGCTTCCCTTTTGCACCTTGGATTCCCAGAACAGAGTCAAGACATACACCAGGTGTGGGTTTTAGCCTGCTCTCCTGTAGAGGAATGAAGGCAGTGGGTTGATTAGCATTGATAACATGCAGCTGTGGCCTTGCCTCAGCGGCAGTGGGTTGATTGACATGGATGATGTGCAGGTGTAGCTCGTTCCCACTAAGTGGTTAAATAGCCCTGAGGATGGTGGGGTCTGACCTCCGGAGGAAGGAGATACAGCTCAGGCAGTAGAATCTGACCAATGGTGAAGCCTTGTTGCAGCCTACTAGTTTGTTTGTGCTGCAACACTCTCCAGCTTAGCCTGCTAAAGAAAGGATAGAGGTATGGTGAGTGATGTTGCTACTGTGATTTGAATCAGCACTGGGTTAGCAACAAAAATCACACTGTCACCTCAGGTGTGCTCTTTAATCCAGCTCCTGCAGGCCTTTAAACAAACTGTGTTGTACCGGAATACCTCACTGGGTTTGAAGTGGATGCCAGATGCCACTGGGCTTAACAAGCTATACTGAGCTTCACAAACAAGCATAGAGACCAGAGAGCTGGCAAGCAAAGGTATGTCCCACAATGTATGGTCATTCTGAGGTGGGGCAGATACATCAGGCTAAGAATGGAGCAAGGGAGTACAGATCTAATACTCTTCAGTATGAAACCTCAATTTTCAATGAAGCCCTGAAGTCATAAGAGTAACTCGTGGCAGATAGGTTTTAAAGCACAATTAATGAAAATAAAGGCAGTTAACTGAGCAGTGACAGTTACAATTCATATGCTATGGTATGCTGTTGTTCGATTTAGGACCAGATGCTGGTACTTGCAATGAGTAAAAGAAGCTGGGGGATGTCTAATGTGAGATTCAGCGGGATACTTTTGTATCACGGTACCAACAAATAGAAGTGACAAAGTCTGTCAGTTAAGGTACAGTTCTTGATTGGAAAGACTGGTGTTTTCTGATTAAAGGGTAGTTAAACCCATAAGCTTTTGTAGTGGTGATAAAAGCTGAAATATAATAGTACACAAGGAGTGATTTCTTTCTCGGATTCTTGTAAGATTGCTAGCTGCCAAAGCCCTTGCAAAAGTGATGCTGGCAAGGTGTGTTCTCTTTTGCAAAGTAAAGCCCAGGTCTGAGCTGTCAAATGCCTGATTCACATACAGTCTTTGGATTACAGCTAACTGTTTCCTATAGCATAGCTGCTTTATGTTCGGTACATTCAAACTCAGCTGAAAGCGTGCTCTGAGTCAAATTTGACTACTTCCCATAGCCAGTTTTTGAAAACGTCTTTTACTGTTAATTCATTGTCTTTAAATATTTAATAACTTCATTGCCTTTGAAAAAAAATCTTTGATCTCATGAGTTGAAAATATAACTGGCAATATAAAAATAGAAAAACTTACAATGTTTTTATCAATGTAAGTTTACACAATAACTTTGAAGGCTGCTCTTCCAGTCTGGGAAGGAAATGTGATGCCAGTGCAGCTGCATCTCCTTTTTCCCTATCGATGGGTTTTTTTCTTCCTCTATAGCAGTTGCTGAAAGCTAGAGTTGTTGCTTCTCCCAATTCCCTCTCCTCTTCTTGCATTTTCCAGCAGCTGCCAAACATATCACTTCATCCCATCACCTCCTATCAATGGATTTCTCTCATATCTCTTCCTTTTTCATTGCATCAAGCTTGAATTTATCATCTGCATTTCTTATTGTGTTCTCTTCTTGTTCTCTTATTCTGTTGCATTCCCTCCATTCTGCCCATGGTGGTGGTCTCAGTGCCGTCTTTTGCTGGCTTCTTTCTTTTTATAGCAGGTGCCACCCAGAAGCACCCTTCTTTCTCATGTTCTATGTGGTGATATAAAAAAAAAATCCTAGCAAATGGAAATTCCTCCTTAAAAAGTAGATAAGGAAAAAAAATGCATTTTTTTTTTTACTGTCCTCTAAAGCATTATGAGCTCAAATTGTTTGGACTAAGGAGGCCACCTTGCTCTCTCGAACACCTTTGTTGTTGCTGGTCCTCCCAGTGCACAGGCTGGCTTCACCTGTGGAAACAGGAGCAGACTAAAGGGATGAAGGGAGACAGCCCTGCAAAGGATACGTGCTCTGTGAATCACCACTGGCTCCACGTCTGTCTTCCTGAACTACGCTCTTTAAGACGTGTAACTTAAACACTGAATGTTTCAAGGGAGCCTGGAGAACTTTGGCACCCAGTCCCTTCTAAATCCCCAAAGTACTGACAGCCTGACTCCAGCAATTAGGATTAATCATTGTGGTTGATAATATCCATAGAGGATGGAACAAATTTGCCATGTCCTCAGAGCATTTAACTCTTACTGTCATGGTTTAACCCCAGCCAGCAACTACGTACCACAGCTGCTCGCTCACTGCCCTCCCTCCTGGATGGGAAGGAGAATTGGAAAAAGGTAAAACCCATGGGCTGAGATAAGAGCAGTTTACTAATTGAAATAAAGTAATAACAAAACAACAAAAACACAATAATAATTGTAATGAAGAGGAGCAGGAGAGAAAAGTATAAAAGCCAAGGGAAGAAAAACAAGTGATGCACGATACAATTGCTCACCACC
Source organism: Falco cherrug (assembly GCF_023634085.1). Classification (NCBI taxonomy): domain Eukaryota; kingdom Metazoa; phylum Chordata; class Aves; order Falconiformes; family Falconidae; genus Falco; species Falco cherrug. The sequence continues at coordinate 8,916,593 of NC_073707.1, forward strand.
TGCCAACTGGAGCCCAGCCAGACCCTGAGCCACAATTGGTGGCTCCCGGCCAGCTCCCCCCAGTTTATATACTGAGCATGGCATTCTATGGTATGGATTATCCCTTTGGCTAGTCTGGGTCAGCTGTCCTGGCTCTGCTCCTCTCTGGCTTCTTGTGCCCCTCCTCACTGCCAGAGCATGGGAAGCTGGAAAGGCCTGGACTTAGAGTAAGCACTACTCAGCAACAACTAAAACATCAGTGTGTTACCAATATTATTCTCATACTAAATCCAAAACACAGCACTCTACCACCTACTGGGAAGAAAATTAACTCTACCCCTGCCAAAACCAGGACAACACCTAAATGGGAGGCGGGGACAGTCTCTACTCTGGGTCTTCCACAAGTCAAAACAGAACAAGGTCTTAATAAGATTGGTCAGGGTGAGTTTGGTACAATGCTCTGAGTGATGCTCTGTCTGTGTTGAGAAAGGAATGTACTCTGAATAATAAGAAAAATACTCTGAATAAGAAAAGGTTCCACTGACAATGTTAAAGGAATGTACTCTGAATAATTAGAAAAGATAAAGTGGGCACCTGAAGGAGATAAGGAGACCATGAGTCAGGAAATCGTTGAACAAAGAAAGTTGAAAGGTTTACTCCACCTGGATCCCACCTATTATGAATAGAATGATTAGGTGTCAAAATCAAATGAATATGTATGTAAAGTTGTTGCAACATCTCCTGAAAACTGTATAAATTACCTAACTTTTCACTGAAAACTTGGGAGCTAGTTTGCCCGGGGTGCAAATCAGCTAGCTTCCCAACGTTGCATGAAATACCTTTCCTGCTTAAACACAAAATTTGTCTCTGAGCAGTTGCTCTGTGCTGTTTTGGCATCAAAGTGGACCACAGCCAGGCGCAGTGCTGTTCCAGGCAGCTGCTCTCTTTTGGGAGCTGAGCGTTGCTGTGATGGGTGTGAGCAGAGCCTGTGGCAGCCCTGGGCCGTGGTTTGTGACCCGTGTGGTGCTGTGGCAGCCCTGGGCCATGGTTCGTAACCCGTGTGGTGCTGCTCAGAGCCACTTCCCTGGTCAGGGTCCCACTGCAGCTGGCCTGGCGAGTGCCCTGGGAGGTTGGTTCATTAGATAAGGTACGCAAGTTTTCATGTTGCATGAAGGTTGGTAAGGCAATTTCTGGTAGAGGTTGAAAGAGGGAGAGATACAGGGACAAGATCAAGGTGTTGAACTTAACGTTAGTGAACTTGAGCCCAGGTTGTATATGGGGAAGACCAAGCAGCAAGTTGGAAATGAATCTTAGACGCTGCTGAAACCTTACTCCCCTGCAGCGCAGCAGTGATGGGGACATGAGAACGTCCAGCAGAAGTGGACCATGCCCCTGCTGTGGATCCACCCGACACAGGCACCTGCCGACCGAGAACCAGCAAGACCTCATCTGGCCAAAAAGCTCCTTCACCTTGATTGGGAGCTGGCCTATTTGTCAGCTCTGAGATTTCCAGTAAAGGACAGAAGTGCTGAGGAAACACTTCTTTCCTCTCCGCCACCCCCCCCCACCCCCCCACCCCCCACCCCCACCCCACCCCCCGATGTCTCCTAAACACAGGTCCTTTCCCCTCAGGGACTGGGGCCTGTTTGGTGCAAGATGGGAACAGAGTCTGTGACCTGATGGCCAGGAGCAGTGAGGGGGTAGAGGAACTCATGTTTCAGCCATCCTTCTGATGAATTTACAAAAAAAACCCCAAAAACCAACAAAATCCAAGAAAGGTGGTGTTACAACCCAGGGAGAAAACTGTTCTAAGAAAGCCTTTAGCAGGAAAGTACTCACTTGGTCTGGGATTGCAGGTAACCCAGCATCTGTAGGACAAAACATTAGATCCTGCTCGCAGGATCTGCGCTGAGAAACCAGCGGGGCTGTAACTGTTAGAAACAGGTTATAAAGACATAAATTAAATGAAAGAGTCCAGAGAAAAGAAACTTCTTCCCATTCACCATCTTTCTAGACATAGGAGCTGCATGGACAGTGTCCTGAAGCAGGGATGGGGACTGAGGGCATGAGGACGTGGGCCAGGCAGTGCACGAAGGCTGCAGTCTCCCCATTTAGTTCTGCTGTGGCTGTGCCTTGCTGCCTGCATGCTCTGGAGGTAATTCAACCATATTTACATCTGGAGGTCCTACAGTACACTTAGCCTTCTGTTTCTCTGTGGCTTTCATTTTGAAAGGCAGGAGGGGAGGTGCAGAGAAGGAGGAACTTTACCTCGAAGGATCTTCCATGATAAGGCTGAGCATTTTAACAAAATGCACTTTCCGGCCTCTTTTCTGGGAGGCAGTGAATGAATCACAATCAGCTCTGCCGCAGGCTGCGGGGCTCAGCAGCTGAGTCATGACAGACCAAAGGGAGTGATACATCAGGAGCAAAATCAGAGCTGGTCAGCCTTGAGTGCTACAGCAGAGGGCCCCCATTAAACCGCTGCCAAGGACCATTCACTCTCTAGGACACTCTTCCATTTTGCTACATTATTCAGGTTTTCCGACAATGACCTCTCCTGACTCAAGGGATTTTTTTAGGAGAAATTTCTCTATTTAAATTTCATGCATTGTGCGTCTACTCTGATTCTGTCATAAGTTCTACATTTGACTGACTTCCTTTAAACAAAAATAGTTCTAGAAAATTAACCCCTTCTTTTCTAAGCCTCTGTCTTGTGAGTAAATGGTAGCTAATACTAGGAAAGGGCTGAAGCTTCCAGTGGGAGTCATGATGGCAGAGGAAGCACTTTTCAGGGCTCACACAGGTGGTGCAAAGAAGTAGTAATGGCTGAAAATAAAAAGGCTAACAAATTGTTGGGAAAACTGAGCATGTCTCAACCCACACCATGTTTAATTTGCTTAAACAAACAACCTTCCCACACAGTAGTCAAGACCAGCGGAGGATCTGGAGGACAGGCACATAGCAAACCAGAGACTGGAATATTCAGAAGTGTGTTAAACATGAAGTAGCAACTGGTGTTGGTAAATCTGCTGTAGGTGCACATGAATGTACTTCCGAGCTTATTTCTGGTATACGCTTCCCTGTTCCTGGAGTCAGAGACTTCTGCCGAGCCCAGTTAATGGTGCCCGTTAACTTCAATAAGCTGCCGTTTTAGTCTTCCAAAGAATCTTGCATGTTTCTGCTATCCCATGGGTGGGAGAAAAAGAGCTCTGATTTCCTTACGTTTTACTCCAATAGCTTGGCAAGAAATCATCTCATATTAATTTCTGACAGTTTTGGACCACTTGAGGACAGTACAAGAGGCCAGTATCAGTGGTGGTGCTCACAATCCATTCCTCTATTGGTTCAATGACCACTTTGGATTTCTTTGCTCCTACATTTGACAAACTGTGAAATTACTGTCTCACTGTTCATAGGGCAAATGAAGACCTTAATACTATTTGGGTGTGTTGAAATATCTGCACTACAAAAGAAGACTGGGTTTTCAAGAGCTTCCCATCTCTCATAATTGCTTTCCTTTGGTTTTACCTGTGAACAGGAAAGAGGAGCTTGTTTCGTGTGTCTCTGCTTCCTGTAAATGCCAGAGACATTGTGTCATCCTGACTGAAAAAAAGTCCTGTAATATTAATGTATGTGTATTTTTAAAAATAAGGTATGTTTAAGAAGGAAACAAAAGCATTTAAAGTTCATATAGTTGTTTGGTGTTTTTTTTCCCAGAATGCCCAAGCCTTTCTGCTGCAGTTCAATTAATTTCCACCATGGATGTCACCAGAAGGCTGAAATAAGGAAAGCACTAATATACACTCCATCCTGAGTAAAAGCATCTGAAGGCCTTTACTGCCCTGCTGTCGTGTTGCAAATACACACTGAGTGCGCCACCAAGCTCTGCATCCTCTTCCCCTGCCCTGGGTTTTGGCTGCATGTCTGCAGGATCAGCTCCGATGTGGTGCAGGTGACTTTGGACCGCTTGTCTGATGCCCATGGGAGTCTTGGCTGACCCTTATTACCAGCACCCACCCCACTCTGCCCTTCTTGCTTGGGCACAACAGGACTGCGCCAGGCTGGGGAGGGCACTGCCCTACTGCTTTGTTAATGCCTGCAGCTCCCAGCTCGTCTTCACAAATCAGCCCACTTAAGCATGGTAAGATCCTGTAATTTTACTTAAATAGACTAATATTTTCTCAAGAAAATCTCTAATGTCTTAAAAATGTTGCTCTGTGCATTTAATCCATATCTGAAAGAAGTGGGAAATCAACCTATAAAGGAGGGTTTTTTTCTACAGTGCATGTGCTAGTGCATGCAAGGGTAGCCAGCTGCAGGCTTCTTACTGTCTTCTGCCTCTGAAGTTGCCTCATGCGACCACAAAGCCAAGTGTGCAGGCTGCTATCTTTAGGGAGTACAGTGAATCCTGCCTGATTTCAGGCTGGCTCCAAAGTCCATTGAAATAATCAGAAATGTCTCGTGGATTGTCTGTGAGCAGTCCTACAGCCTGCATTTACTGCAGCAACCTATGTGCTATAGTGTGCTCTTAAACCAAGACAGTATTTCAGTGCCTGCTGCTCCAGGGGAGTCCTTTGGCTGACTTCAGTTCCTCTGCCTAAACCTTTACCAAACAGGTTAGTGTAGACATATTAGGGAGGCTTTTGACCAAATGTGGCAAGAAATCTGTTGTGCTTATTGTTTGTACTTGTGGGGAGCATCTAAGGTAACTAAGCTTTGCTTTAGCCCTTTACGTTATTGAACAGCAAAAAGGATCAGCAGCAAGGTAAGTGACATTCAGAGTTAGGCTCCATCTGAACAGCTTTTCAAAGTCAGTGTTCTAATCTTGTAATCCAAACCGATAATCAAAGTAAAAATCCTTTTTCTGTAATTACTAATCTGAAATACTTGGCCAAAACTCTCCTCTATCAGCTTCAGCAAGGGGGCAGATGGTCTTTAAAGGTGTTTCAACATTTTAGATGAAGGTGGTTTTGGTTTTGCTTTGGGGTTGAGGGTGTGTGGGTGGTTGTTTTGTTTTCTTTTACAATACTTAATCAGACCTTCGCATGAGGTAAACTGGCAGCCACTAACAGGAAAGCCAAAGACTTTGTTAGAGCAGGAAATAGTCCTTTTAGTTCCACATGCAAAGGCACCTTTTAATGTGTCTGCTGAATTGGATTCATCAGAAGTAAAGGCTAATCTTCCCCTTGACATTTACGGAGTTGGTTGATTACTTCTCTTCTGAACCATCCGTATAGAGCATTGCAGGTTTTTATAAATTCTTTCCTGGAAGTGCTTAATATTAAAAGATGTTTTTCCAATTCCTGATTTAAGCTCTGCACAATAATATATAATTGAAAGCTTACAAGGTAAAGCAAAAAAAAAAAAAAAAAATGACAGACCAAACCTGGCAGAACACACTGGGAGAAAAAAATATCACTGAGACAAAAACATTTTAACTGCAGTGGCCAGAGTTCTCTTGACCTTCATAAAATCACTTCCTGACATTAGTTGAAGGCTAATGTGGCAGGAGGGTGAGGAGCTGGAGGCTTGTGCAGCAGCTGGTACTCATGCAATACTATGTGCTGACATTATTACAATACATACACTACACAGAGGTGGAATTGAACGAGGGGATCCGCTGTGTATTCTCTGCTAAAGAAAAACCTTTTTGTTTGTTCTACAACTTACGCAATTTATTTGAATTTACATTTTGATTGTTTTGGAAGTACTGTGACCCTATGAGAAGAGTACCTATGCGAAAGGGAAATAGTTATTGTTATATATAGTTAAATGCATATGCATATACATATGTATGTTTTATATTAGAATAACAGTAGCAGTTAACAGACCATGAGAGGTCACAGTCCTCCTCTGTAGACTCTAGACCAAGTAGGAATTATTCACTGTACCACAGGGTTGACAACTCTATGAAGACAGACAGAAAAAAATAATTTCTGTACCTATTTCTAGGGAACATGATGCAAAGCAAACATAAGGACTCAGATTTCTGTATGGTATGGATCTTCATAGGCCTTGAAAAGGGATCAGATTTTCAAGTTAGTTCTCTGTCTTTGAAAACCTGGGCATAGGTGTTTACTGCAGGTACTAGATTCAAAGGTTTTCTTTAAATACTGGCCTGTATCAGGCTCTCTGTAGGAAAACAAACAAGCAAAATCCCATCCCAGAGCTTACACCTCTGAAATCTCTCCGGTAGTGCTGCTGCAACCCAGAAACAGGCACCTATGGTGGACCTTCTGCATCACCACCCATCTATAAGCTTGTCGGCCCTCATCTTAAAACTAAATAGGTTCCTACTGGCAAAGCTGCTACCATTTTCTCCTGCTGTTATCTCAGAGGTGATTAAAGAAGAATCTAGTTTCAAGCTTGAATTTATCTGTGGTTTATTCATACTTATTTATTCTTTGTCAGTGTTGTCCCTCACCATAGACAGCTCTTCCCCTTCCCTTGTGTTTCCTCCTTTCCCAGCCCCTGTGCTGAATTTACTGGCAGCAGGTTCAGCCTTGGCTTTCCAAGGTTACATGAGCCTTATCTGTGCACTCTCTTATCAGCTAACCTCTCCACAGCTCGTGTTATTCTAAGAGCCCTTCTCCACATCTGTTGCAGATTGAATGGGTCTTTCCCAGCTGGGGTGATCAGGCCCAGAAATGTGTTTGGGATATGCCGCCTTATCCAGGCTCTCCCTCCAGGAGTGAGATCCAAGTTCATTTCCCATCTCTGAGCGAGTGAATCTGAACAGTCATTTCACATAAACTAGAGACCAACCCATAAGGTACTCTGACCTGGCTATGTTTCTCAGTCACTTTCAGGTACTATTTCATTCACTCAAAGAAATTACATGTTAAAATGGAGCAGCAGTATCCCACAGCACTGCTGAGAGTCTTGAGCATTAAGCTAGAAAGTAATTCTCTTTCCTTTCCTGTGTCAGTACTATCATAACTGATAGTAGATGAGAGCCTCACCTTTCCTCTCTGCAAGACATGAATCCTGAAACCATCTGGAGAGCTTCCTGGTACCTGCATCCTCCTTTTCCCTCAAGCAGAGTGAAACGGAACCGCTTTCCCTATTCCAAGGAAAAGATAGATGCCACCTCAAAGTAAATGGCTTTTTCCAGGTTTAATGGCATCAAGAATACCTGAAAATTGAAAGCTGCAGATGAGTCTGGACTGATTTTTGTTTAACTTCAGTTAGGCCTGATGCACTGAGCAGGGGGAAAGGGTGGGAAAAACCAGCATGGTGAGTGCTGCTTGCCTAGCAGCGTGCCCCCTAACAGCCACAGGGGAGACTGGCTTTTGGCCCATTTGCAGGCTGCTCCATCCTGTTCAGTACAGATAAATGGGTGTGAACAAAGGTGAAACCCAGCTCCAGTATCCACGCAGTGGAACAGTGCAGCCGTTTGTTCAGGGGGCTTGTATCTGCTTAAACACAAATGGCTGGAGCCAGCTCACGTGGTCCTGTTCTCTTATTAGACAGCCTTACAGCAGTAGGCACAGCTTAGTTTTCACGCAAAATGATTCCGTGATGATGAACTAGGGATATTGTTCACTTTGATAAGTGAGGAGGCCAGAAGATTTTTAAACAGGTATTCCTTTTTTTAGGTTTTGTAAGTAATACATTCCCCTACAAAGTTAACACAAGAGAAGTATCACAAGGTCAGAGTTAAACTTGTTATACGAAAATTACACTTGGTAATGATCTGAACTTTAAAAAATACCTGCTTCCCATTTCAGAAATGAGACAGCTCAATTCCTTCCTACGTTTCATTTGTTTTAAGGCAGAGAATGGAAATGGTATCAATTTTTCTGCCAGCATATTAAAACATGTTTTTATTAACAAGTAATTGCATTGAATTTTGGAAAGCATTAGCAACAGCAGCTGAAAATACTTCTGGAAAGCTGAAAAATGTATTTCAGATTCCTTTGAATAAAAATGTAAAACTGCTCCAGCAGGGTATTTCCCTTCCCTGAACATAAAATGGGAGAATTTTATATAGGTTCTACAGCTGAGAGCTATTTTAAATCTCATTTTGAACTCAAGTAATCTGTGAAGTGAATGCTCATCTGGGTGAAAAGACAACCTGTCCTTTTTTTTAGACAAAAAAAGTACAAAATACCTGAAAGCTTAAAAATTCAAATGAAATTCAGAAGGAAGTCCACATTTGAGCTATATGTGGCATCGGGTTTTTTTGGTTTGGGCTAGTATGGATCAGCAGGGAAGGGCAAGTGTTGATCTTCCCTGTGGTCATTTTTTCAGGGCAGTCTCCTATGTGGATGTAGTTATAACCACGTGAAGGTGCCAGTGGATTAGAAAACATTATTGGTACATGAAACTTAAATGTGATGTTATTAAATGTGATGTGATCATCTGGCTTGTCAAAAAGAAAATTGAGAAGCAACATTATTAGACCACATAAACATGGTGAAATGAGGGAGAATACCATGTGCTGATGAACTCTTTGTTCTTGCAAAGGAGGACAAAGCAAAAATAATGGCTGGAAGCTAAAGTTTGATAAAAATCCATTGGAAATGGTTTTTCAAGTGAGAGTGACTGGGACAATCTACCAAGGGCTGCACTAGGTTCTGCATCTCTGATGAAAGCTGCATCCCAGGGTCATGGTTGCCTTTGGGAAAGACACAAGGTCCTGAGCTCAGAGCAGGATGAGTTTAAGTGTAATAGCCTGAAAATAAACAGGATACTGACTGGACATGGGACAGTCCCTTTTGGTCTTAAACCCTCAAAGGGTTACATCTTAGGTTTAATCAAGCGCATAGCTGCCATTCCTGCAGCAATGAGTTCAATAAGCTGTTGTGGCAAACGCGTTATTAAAATGCAGTGACAGGATTATGGCTGCAAGCAGCTGGAGGTTGGTTCTTTGAAGAAGGTGTTAAAAATAATGTCTGGGATTCCCAGGAGGCCTGTTTGGTTCATGTGGCAGAGTATCAAGCAATACTCAAAAGACTTGCCTGGGGAGAGGGGTCTCCCCATGTTGCCTCAGGGAGCTAAAAAAATCAAGGAGGTTGACTTAGAGTAATGGTGTTGGTGAACAGCGCTGAACGCTCTCTTCAGCGAAAACAGGGATCGGGCTGGAGGCACCGCTGACTCTGTGCAAGGGCTGTCAGGGAGGCCTCTACCTTCCAGCTAAGTTTACCAGATCAAGCAACTTGGTAAAGCCCAAGTCATGTGGGGGCTTCATTTCCAGCCAGAAGCCAGTACAGAGGGCCTGTGGCGGGGATCAGACCAGGGCAGTGCTCCGAAGCCTGTCCTCTTTGCTGCCGTTCATACTGCTGTTGAAACCGTAGGCACTGTGCAGGCTCCTTCCTACTGCCTCGGGAGTGTTTTAAAGCCTCGATGCAGGGTGAGGGGCAAATGCAGATGAGGAAAATCCAAACCCACCTGTCCTTTCTATTTTCAATCAAACTTTATGTAGTGATCTCTTTGAAAAGATCTAGTGACTGGCTGAAACCAAGCTCCTCTGAGGCATGATGGTGAGACCACTCACTGATCTTTGCAAAAGCAGTATTTCATCCTTGCTTTTTAAAAGAAAGAACGATGATCCAACCTAATCAAAACATTCAGTAAGTGTTTAAGCCCAAGCTATCCCATGGAAACAGTTTCCTCCTTTATCTCCTCCTTCTCCATCCAAAGGCACTTTTTTTTAAAAGCCTCTGCAGGCTGCTGCAGTAATTTTGTAATTTGAGGCTAGAAGGAAGCTGGAGTTTTCTAAAGGAATAAAGAAGCAGTTTGATTAGAACGTGGCAAACCTCCCAATAGTTCTTAAAACAGGTCTTTGGGAGGGTGTTTATATCACCTGTTGGCATAGCTGGGACCTTGCAGATCTGGACAACTATCCTTTCACCCTTAGGTTTTTTTAAATCACCCTAATAATACTAAATACCAGGGCTCAAACCTTTCAGACTCCAAGTATTTTTTCACCTGTTCTTGCAATGAAGCACATTCACGTTAATGCTAATATAGGAAAATAAGCAGATGATGAAAATATACCTTAACCCTGTTTTTTTTGGTGGTAGAATCTAATGAACTTTCATCCACAATCTGGCTGAAGGTGTGTGGGTCAGCGTGTGGGTCCCTCACTCCAATCGCTCAGCTGAAGCACCTGGATTTGGCACGTGGGCATGCCAGCAGAACCAATTCTGAACAGGCTGTGTCACTGAAGAAATAAACTGGACTTTGTGTCCTTCCCACTCGCTGGTGCAACATGTGTTCCTTGGCCACCAAATACTGGCAGGAAATCTGTGAAGGATACAAAGGAGGGTGGAAGGAACAAAAGATGACACTTAAAACAGACAGATGGAAATTTTCATATATTGAAAAAAGATGTCTGTTTTGTAGAAAACAGGCTGTTAAGTATGTTTGTTATTTTTAGCCAATAATACACTTGGTGAAAGAGTGTTCTTGATAAGGAACAGCCTCTGATGGGAGGGAGAGAGACAGAACCATGGCAGGTAGTTATTAAGGTCAGTTTGGTTGGCAGCTGTAAAATGAAGTAGTAGTGCTGCTCTTGGTTAACAAGCAGCAAATGGGGGGATTGAACAAACTTTCCAATCATTAAACAAATGGAAAGTTCACTCAACATCAAAGTGTGGTTTGGTGTTTAATTTGTACTTAAAAAAAAAAATTAAAAAAGGCAAAAGAAAAAGAAAAAAAAAGCTGGGACTAAATACTTCTGCAAGTCTTGTGCAGCCTCCATCAGACCTGCCTGGGAGCAAGACTGGTGCCATAGGGAGGAAGGTTTTGTTTAATTCCTCATTTGAGTGGGTAGGTCTACAGTGACATCTGTCCGCTTGGACATCATTTCTCCACCCAGGTTCCACCTTTTCTGTAAAATCCTGTCATTCAGGGAGCCAGGGACATGAATGTGTTGCTCAGGCTGTTGAGTTACCTGGGAAGAGTGCCTTAATCAGGCACCGTGTCCCCATATCCAGCTTATTTTCGCTAGAAGGCAATACAAGGATCACTGTCAGTCTCATTGCCTAATTAGTATGTTATTGGAAACAGGATGATGTTGATTGAAAATAAATGAAAAAAAAATCTAAAAATCAAAGGTTGAACAAAATTGCTACTTACATAGGGCTTTGTGGCTTCTGTGTGGTTCGAATGTCCCCATACCCCTAAACTTATGCTCCCATGGGCACAGACCGTGTGTTTGTCTCCTCTGCCCAGGGATGAATTTGAGTCCGTAGCCTCCACATTTACCCATTCTAAATGTGAACAGAAATTCTGTAACATTCTCTTTATTGCAGTTGAAAATAGAAGAAAGCTCATTATTTACACACAGCATCAGTCTTCCCCTTGATGTCAGGCAGGCATCTTCATGCTCCTTCACTCAAATTAAAATCTGTCTAACCGAGCTCCCACCCTCTGGCTCGACCCAGAGACTAACAAGGGGAGAAAATAGCGAAGATGTTGTTTAACTTACAGAAAGACTGCTGAAAAAAAGCTTGTTGTAAAGATGCTGTAGTACTTCAGTGAAAAGTAAATTATTGGGGTTTACAGCTTTGTGTAATGCAAAATGTTCTGTAACAAAGCCTCTGGAACCTTGCGGTATTAATTACCCTGAGTACCCAAACTTTCTTTTTTAAGATGGGGTCTTTCAGCTATTTGGAAAGAAAAAGAAACATAAATACGTGATTTAAAGGGGAAGAGGGGGGGAATCACTTATATACAACAAAGGAAAAAAGCCCTATAATTTAAAACGAAAAAAAAAGGGTAAAGACATTTGATTTCCCCTCACTGATCACACTGGTACAGAAGGATGGCCATCTGATTACTTAGTGCTTTGAGATGGCTAGATCAGCCTGTGCTGGACTTTTTTATTATTATTATCTTTTTTTCCTCTTCTCTCTCCTGCCTCTTGGCCATAACAGAGATGAGGGAAATCATCCGAATAGAAATCCTAGCACTGGTAATAATCAAAGAACTATTCTGTTCTTATTTCAGAATCAAGTAAAAAAATCTTTGTTCTTCCCCCCCCCCCCCCCCCCCCCCCCGTTCTCTGCTCTTAAAGCAATGCATTATGGCCACCTCTTAGGTTCTTGTTCATTTCAGGGTAGATCATGATTTAGGTGATTGATTTGGGGGGGTGGGGGGAGCAGGAGCTCCCCTCCCCCTCCTGCGCTCCATGGATGCACACCAAGGACAGGAGTCTCACGGCCATTTTAAGGCAGCAGCAATGTTTTCTCTTCCTCTCGCAGCAGCAGAGAATCGCTGTGGGAGTACCTCGAGGTTGCTGTGCTGGGCTTGGCTGGGCTCCTGCCACCCAGCCTACAAGCCGCTCTCTGTTTTGCCATGATGCATATTCCTCAGCCACCCTTTTGTTGCCTGTCTTCTGTCCCCCTTCCCACACCCAAAATCACACTGCTTAGTGATTTTTAAATGGAACATCACACCTCATTTAGGTTTTCTTTGCAAGATAATCTAAAGTATTTGTGATTTTTCTGTGAGAAACGGAAGCCAAATAAGCGAACAGACCCTAAGTATCTGCTCATGTCATCCGCATACAGGCTTAAGTTCTATTTTCCATATTCTACCTTCCCCAAATACCAGTATTAGGAAGAACCTCAGGTCAGTTTGATCCAGGTAAGACCCTAAAATACAGGTGTTTCCTCAACCATTTGCAAACTTCATCTTCTCTGCTTTGTTTCCCTCTTATTTACTATACACTCTCTAATTTTCCAAACTCCATCTATTCCAATCCAAGTGTCCCAGAGGTCCTTTATGCTTCCTTCCTTGCTCAGGTGCAGCAGATGTACCTTTCCCTTCCCCAAGCCCTGGCCTCTCCTGTCACTCCCGGCGCTGCTGTCCCCTCTGCCAGCAGCGTGCTGCTGCCCTGCCCTTGCTCTGTGGGTCAGAGCCAGGCTTGTCCCAAAACACTCGTGCTGCCAGGTGAGGCTGTGAGTCCAGCTGCTTTCCATACCACCTGTTTTATGACAGATAAGTCTACGAGTAAATCTCATTGCATTCTCCCCATGGTGGGCAGCAGCTCTCTAGGGACCCCTGGGCAGCGGGAACAAGGACCAGGCTGGCAGGGAGGGTCCCCCAGCTGCCCCCTGCTCGCCCCTGGGGGCGCGGGCTCAGCCTGGCCTCCCAGCAGGCGTTCGCAGGGTCCCACAGTGAGCACAGCGACTGGGTCAGGCTCACGCTCTTGTGGAAGAAGGAGCAGATGGATGTGGGTCCAGGCTGAGATTGACGCATGTACCTGTAGTTCAGCCAGCAGAGAGCCAGGCTGAACTTTCCCTGGGAAGAAGTGGGAAAAATAAGGCATAACCTGCAAGGAGCGAGGCATGGCTGAGGAGAGGAGGGAGATGTGCAGAGCAGAAGGCACCTTCTATGGCTGCTTGGCCTCCACTGCCTCTTCCTGCAGGGAGTGAGAGAGCCCATCCTGGAGCCACAGCGAGCGCTGCTCCTGCGCTGCCCACGTGGGGCAGGGTGGTCCCTTTTGCTTTGTCAGGCAGGTATTTGCCCTGGGTTTGTTCATTACTTTTTTTTTTTTTTATTATTATTCCACTATCAGTTGTGGTTACCAGCCAAAAGGAGCACCATTGCATCTGAGCAAGGCCTGGAATTAATGGACACGAGAGCAGCAGGTCCAGGAGACTGTGCTGAAATAATTATGCCCCAACATTTTCTACCGGATAGATTTGAGGAAGACAGGGGCAGCCACTTGGCTCGCAAGGAAGCTGGAAAGCTATTTGTGCAAATTCTTGGGGCTAAATTTAGCCTGGTTGGGCTGGGTTTGAGGCCACTCCTTCCCAATCCCATTCCCACTTCTAGTTCAGGACTGTGTTTATGATCTTCCAGCAACTGCACAGCAGTCAGCCCTGGGGACTGAGGAGAATAATCACTGTGGTTTGATCCTCAGCTCCTTTTCAGAGCTAATAAATAAGTTAGCTGCTGGTTTATGTAACAGTTTGGAAGCTCACACCATTCAAAGGTGTGTTTCATTGGCACGAGCAATTAGCAAACATTACCCCAGCACTGTAATTTGCTGTTTGTTTTCCCTCAGAAGGAAATAGATATAAATTGTTTAAAAGGGCAAACCTGGGCAAGAAAAAAGCATCCAGGCACCCAAACACCAGCTTCTAGCAATTAAGGAGATATTATTGGCATCAACAGGATTATTGTAATTTTTAAACTACGCAGCTGCTTGTGATTACAGTGCACTCCCAGAAAGGCAGCTGATCACCAGCACGCCCAGCCAGCAGGCGCTGGGGTGGGCTGGGAATTGCTCCCACTGCTATGCTGAGACTGTTTATCGTGGAGGTCTCCGGCCGGGTTTATCTCTCAGTGCCTTGTTATCACTGCTGGTATTTTCAAGTCAGCCTGTATGCCTTGAGCTGCAGCTGAAGCCTGCCCGCCCGTGTGTTCCAGCGGGTACAGCCAGATGGGAGCTGTCTGATGAAACAGCTCTTTAACCAGGAAGTGCCCGTTTCTCAAAACTAAAATGCTTTTGTAGGAATGCATCCCTTTCAGTGAATTTCTAGGAGCCTACACAGTTTGTGACAGGGTCCCCACATGCCAGCCTGGCCCTCAGCCCCAGGACCTGGTATTCCTGGAAGCTGTGGCATTCCTGACCCCAGGGCAGGGCTGCCCAGGCTGCACCACAGCGGCTGGGCACAGTGCCGCACTGGGAGCAGCAGGTGGGTGAAAGCCCTGCCTCTGACATCCCGAGCCCAGCCGTGGGTTATCCAGCCTCCGTTAAGCACTGCAGCCCCTGTTTTACTGGGCTTGTCTCAGATTTTGACACCCAGAAACCAGGTCCCAAATAAGTCTTGGGACGTGCTTTCATTTTCGTAATTGAAAAAAAGAAAAAAAAACTGGTTTGTACGTGAAATTTATTGGTTTTTTTCTGCTGTGGGAGACAGCAAAGCTTCTGTTTTGTTCTGAAAGAGAATAATTTTTCTACTTTTGAAGTAGTCTGGGACTTCACACTGAACAGCCATTGCTGCTGTGACTCTGGAGCTGTGATGGGGTCCCTGCCCCACACTGATGCTGCCATTCCCTTCCCTTGTACAAAGGGGCAGAGCTGTCGCTGCTGTAGCAGAGCTGCCCATGCCAGAGGCTGGCACACATGTTTATGCAGTTTTAGCTGAACTGAGAAATGAGAGAATAAAACAGGCTTCAGTCTCATTTATAATTACCCAGTGGGAAGGAAATTAAAATGACAGTACTTAAGTTTTCGCTCTCTCCTGGTGACATTTAGACACGGGGTCACCCTTGGCAAAGGCAAGTAGCTAGCCAAGTACAAAACCTTACACAGCCCCAGTTCTCGTTGCAGAGCATTGCCAGCGGGCCGTGCAGTCCGTCTCCTCCCTTGTACAGGTATGCCATTAATTTCATTAGGCCCCTGTGAATTCTGTTGCAGATAATGGCGTAATTGAATTTAAACAAACTAGACTAGACTCTCCTATGGTCTAGTGAACATTTATGTCACTCAAGCATCAGGAGACCTCTGGAAGGGTTTAGGGTTTTGTTCTTGGGTTTGTTGGTTTTTTTTTTCTTTCCTTAAATACTTCAGAAAAATCAAATGTCAGTAGCGTTTTCTGGAGTAAATAGTTCTAATGGAGCTGCACAGAGCTTTGAGTGGTCGTGTGCTTTTTGTGTCCAACAAAGAAACAGGACTAGTTTTACCTGAAAGGCAGAGCCACGGAGCTCCCTGCAGCCTGCTCAGGAAATGCTAATTCTTCCTGACTCAGGCGGATAAAAGATTCTGACACAAACTGACATTTAAAGAAAATAGCTCCTCCCCAGAAAGTGTTTTTTTCCTTACCTGTACCGTAATACTAACAGATTAATGAGCTGTTACTTAGATTGGGAGATCTGTATGTATATCATGATATACATTGCTCAGGTAATCAGGAAGGGAGAGCAGGAGATGCTGTGGCTTTCACCTGTTGTGTGGAAAATTGCCTAAGGTGCTAACGAAGTAAAGCCGGATTCTTGGCTGCATAAACGTGTTGTGGTTACAAATTATAGCAGGAGAAATACGTCTGCATTTAGTTGGCCTTAAGTTGAACTTTGTTGTGAACAATCATTTCATGGAAAATGTAAATGGTGGGGAGCTTGTATTGACGGAGCTTCCCATCCGCAGGCAGTTCTCGTTGCCACCTGCAGCACCCAAAGGGCTCCTTTTTTACCTGCAGTAGCAAGAAGACCAAAATGAGTCTGCTCCATGGCTGAGGCTGACCCTAAGCATGGAGAATCAACCCCATACTGACCAGCCCAGAGCCATAAAGAACCTGTATGCCCTGTGACCTTGACCTGCTGGTAACTGCGGGATTCCTCCTAAAGAGGGCTTAAGCTTGTGCCAAACCCCTGCTGTAGGCAGACACTAAACTATGACTGGGCTGCAAGGACATGTTACAGTACATCCTATCTCTAGATTGTTAGAAGAATTAGCATTTAATAAAGTGGTTTTGGTTTTTCTTTCTTTTTTTAATTTCTTTTTAATTTCACTGCAATAACCATGGTTAGATGGCTACGGCCAGGCATTGAGATCACCTCCATGTACAGTTCTGTTAGCTGAGACCTTCTCCCTCTGCATTAAACATTCATGGTATTTAGAATAAATGTTGCATGCATCCTTCTGTTGAAATAAAACCCAAACTTCCTCAGTGAAGTAATTAGGGTGTGGGTCACAGGTCTTTATATAGCAAGTCGGACATTATTTAACTTTGCAGAAATTCCGCACCAGGCCTTTTACCAAGAAAGTGCATTCATTTTTAAAAAACCTTAATCAATAAATCCTAATTAAAATCATATGTCAGATAACTAGTAGTCCTTAACATTTTGGTTTTATACCCGGGAGGGTTCTAGCTTACTGATGACATAATTGTATTTATTTACTGACTAGATCAATAGCCTGCTCAATAATTGTTTTTTGCCAAGGTTACAGGCATTTGGCTGGAAATAATTAGAACTGTTTGTGATGATGGATTTTTTTTTAAACTTGCTGTAATACCTGAAGAAACTCTAGCCTGGGTGCCTTGAGGCTCAGACAGAGCTGCGTTTAGTCCCATGTGCAGCACAGTTCTCCAGGTCTTTCTAAGAAATAGGTTCTGTGCAATTTTCGATGACCTGGCTTCCAAAACGTGCCATCCGCAGGGCCACAGTATGTGCCCTACAGCTGATATGTAGAATCATATCACATTGACAGCACTTCCAGTTGTATATTTGGTGATATTTGTCTGCAGTGGTCTGTGGGAAATGTTAAGGTTTGCTGATGGGTTTTAATCCCAGAAACTTTGGAGCTTCTGGCTTACAGGTGAGTTCTGGATAGGGTTCTGTGACATTGAAGGACTGTAGCAGGGATAAGGAACTCCTCCTTTCATTTATAGGATTTCTTAGCTTCCCTGTTTGTGTCTTAATAAGTGGTGATTACACTGTTCCCTGGAGACAACATACAGAAGATGGCACAAGTGGTTAAAAAGCAAGTACTGCTTTGAAGCACCACATGCTTTCGCCAGCAAGTATCAGTAGGGATAGTGAGGATGGCTGGTAAATCCCTGCGGTGCTGGGGGAATAAGGCCAGCAGTGGTGGAGGTCTCAACTCTCCAAAACCACTGCAAGGAGTGACAGACTGGCTATGAGAAGCAAAGAATCTGGGGAAAATGGGGCACAGCAGCTAGTCAAAAGAGCTGCTTTGACAAAGAGGCTCTAATAAAGATTAGATGCTTCCCTGAACTGTAGTTTCAAATACCTCTTTAAACTAGCAAAGTGACTAAGAACACATTTGGTTTAACCATAAACATATGAGTTCTTCCATTTATTTTTATTTGGGCTGATTAATGTGCACTGGAATATTTTTTTTCCTGGATAAGGTTCCTTCACTGTTAATTCCAGAGTACTTTGTCACTCAGTGAGGCTCACACTTGAGACATCCTTCCATTGTCCTTGCAATATACTGGGTCAGTGAGGTCCTCTTTCTCTTGCTGTGCAATGAATCTCCACTAGCCAGAGGTTGTTATGGTAGCACACGCCTCCGTCGTGTTGCACAGCTCAGTAATAAATACGTCTGACTTCTGCATCTCATCCTTTTCCCAGGGCGTCTGTTTGCCTTTGTGCACAGGAGCCAGCCATACATATTTATTACTGGGATGGAACAATAATTAGGAAATTTTTCATTTGAGTTATGCTTTTTACACTGTTTCTTGGTGTTGTGCACAAATATATTGGGGAGTAAACAACTTGATTACAATGACAACAAAAAGGAGAAGAAATATCTCTCTTCAGTAGGAATATAGTCTCAAAACTGATTATAATGATAGCTTTTATCACGCTTGCTCTTCATCCCTTTTCCCGTAGGTTAAGACTCAAGTCATTGATGCAATATCCCAGAAATAACAATTCAGTTTATTCCCAGACGGCATCCTCAGCTGTGTATTTGGAGCCACTTGCACATAAATTACAGGGAAAGCTTATAGAAGCATAAAGTATTTTCAGTAAAACCTAAAACCTTTGACTTTTAAGCTTGCTCATGACAAACATCCCAACTACGTAAAAACTAGAGCACTTCCTCAGAGAACAGAATCTCTCAGTCTTCATAATCATTTAAAAAGAGAAAGAAATCACAGATGGGATGGCTAGAAATGAGCATCCTCCTGAATGTGAGTGTATCATGGCATCCAAGCAAGTTGTTGACCTCTACAGATTTAACCCTGTCTTTTAGTGTGTCCTTAATTAAAACTGGAGGTTAAAACACAGATTTTGTGCTTAAAACATATAAATTTATATATATGTATGCACACATATATTTATACACACATTTATAGAAAGGAATTTACATGAAAATGTGTTTTCCAAAGGAACTGTAATATCTTCAACAGGAAAAGCCATCAGGTTCTTGAACCATCTTTCCCTGACGATATCATAAACCTAAAGAACTACTTAGACTAAGTGTTTGCTTTTACATGGCTAAATTTAGGTAGGATGATTCACTCTTAATTTTAGAGCCAGATCTGCATAACGAGACAATGGCAGTTAGGTGTCTAAATGCCTGGAGCAGATTTTCCAGCTTCCTTACATCACAAAGCTGTCGTTGATCTGAGTGCAACATGAATTCTCTGAAATCAAACTCCATTTGTGGATACGAAGCCTGTTGCAAAGTTTAGTTCAAATTGTCAGAACAGTGATGTGACACCTGGTTGGTATTCCAAGTTGAAAAAGGGCAATAGCATTTGCTTAGGGAAAGAGTTTAAGAAGCAAGGGAAAATGGTATGACCCTTCCCATGGGATAGCCTCCTAGCTCACCGCGGTTGGCTGGGCAGGGTTGTTTTTGTGCTCAAGGCTGCACCTAGATCATTTTATGCTCAGTAGCTACTGATGAGTTTGCCTTCCATAAATTTTTGAGCTCCTTTGTGAACCTTTCCCATTTTGAACCCATTTTCATTTTTGATCTCTAATATGCTGTGGTGATGATTTCCACAGCATAGTTAATAATTGCCCTCCTCGATGCAAGAGCCCGATGAAGGTCTGCTCAGTGGAAGAGACATGATGGGAACATAGTTATACAACCTTGCTGGATTTAGATTGCCAAAAAAGCATACTGGCGAAATCTTTATTTAGGGTCACTCTACAATATATAGGCCAAAAGCAATGCAAATCATTTTTCTTGAAGAAAAGGAAAGTAGAAATTGAACTTTATGTGCTTTGAATATGTGGTTGGTGTAGGGAGAGACAGTCTTTCTTTCACTGATTTAATTGAGTTAAAAATAGTATTTTCTTTGAAGTGTTGCTTGGCATGTCTCAAGCTACAAGATTCTTTTGTAAAAACTAATGCAGTCGAACTGTTCATCCACTGCCTGATGCTCCTTGCTTTCACTCTCAGGCATCCTCAAGGGAGTGTGCCTAGCAAAAGTGACACTTTCTCCAGTTAACCAGAAAATAGAAAACCAAGGACAACCCTTCCAAAACCAGCATCAATTTCACAGTATGACAACTTACATATTTGGGAGGCATTGTTTTTTTGCGTGTCTGTAGGACTGACAAAGTCAAACCAATAAATAATCATAAATCAGCTTACAGATGGTTTTTCATCTTTGCATTCTCTGAAACTACTGCTGGCTTGGTGGCAAACAACTGAGCTTTGATACAGCCTTGAGACTCTGTGTTTTTCAGCTCTCCAGGGACTGGCCAACGCACAGGCACTCTTGTTCTTCAAGCCTTCAGGTTTACTCCTTGGGTTCAAGGACTCTGTGTCATCGACGTAGATAGAATAGAGTTCAAGTCTATCTGGCAAAACTTTTCAAAAACTGTCTCCTTTCCCTTTTAATGTGTTAGCCTGCTTTCAGATATGTGTTCAAGAATACATAATTTTGAAGAAAAAAGGCCACAGTCAGAGCAGAATGTGTCTAAACTGGTCCCTCTGTACTTCAAGCAATGCAAGAGCTATGCGTGAATCTTCGTCTTAATGCCCTCCTCCTTCAGCTGCATCAGGAGCTGATCCTCATCCTCGAAGCAGACCAGGACATGTCCTCTCCACTCCCATCTCTTTTGATGCAGCTTTGGGGTTGGGTTAAAGTTTCCGTAACAGTAGTAGACCCTCTTGTAAAGACAGCTGGTCTACTCTGTCAAGCTTGCTCTCATTTTTTTACTCTCAGGCTAGCAATTAAATTTCTGTCAGGAGATTAGCTGCTCATTTGCCCACTTGAGATTTGCTCTGGGCAGTAGCCAGCTCTTTGAACAAAAATGTTTCCTTTTGACTATAAGCTCATCAAAGCTTTACAGCCCTCCCCCGGGAGCCTTGTGTGAAGGAGGGGTGTCCCTCCTGGCACTGCCAGGGATCTCTGGCCAAATGGGTTTCCAGAGATTCAGATGGAGAGACACAGGGTAGGTTTTGTGCTCAAGGGTGGCCAATGCACAGGGCAAAGCACAGAACACAGTGCAGCAGATGGAGAACAGTGTATACCTGTGCATAAATGTATAGTCACTGTTCACGCTTTCATAGGCATTCATTTCTTAAAAAAGAGCATCTGTTTCATAGCAGTAATTTTCTGTGATAAAATTACTGAGCATTTTTGTACCAACTCATTTTTCAAAACTTAACCCAGCACCGTCCTGTTGACTGGACTGGGATGGTTCTTGTGAGCAAGCACAGCGCTGGTGTGGGCTGGGTTGGCGTGGAGGTGCGGAGGGCAGCAGCAACGGGGAGTCCGCAGGATATACAACAGCAAACGGATTCACTTGCTACCAAAAAGCAAAATGTAAAGAGCTTTCCCTGAGCAGGTGAAAGAGAACATTTAATACCTAGTGCTTTCGAAGTCCAGATGAAAAATACTATAAAACATCCAACTTCATGTCATTCTGGTCCGGCATCTGCTTCTTTGGCGTGGAAGTTGGATTTTCCCCTGAAATCTGTTCTTGTTACCAGATTAGATCTTTTCCCAAGAAACGTGCAGATGAGAGCACTGAAACCATATGGATATGTACCTGTCACAGAATAGGTGTTGTCCCAGTGGATTATCATTTATAGATACTGGAAAGATCTGAATAAACCTTAAGTTGTCTGAGAAATAATAAGGTATATTCAGCTTGTGTCCTTGATAACCTACTGTAGTGAGCTCAGCCACTGCTTCTTAATACTGAATATTCATGAAGTCATTAAATGAATAATTGGGATACATTTACACTTTATTACTGTTATGGGATAGCCTGGGCACCTTAATAAGATGCTGATGATTCATTTTGGCATGACAGGAAGAGGGTGCAGAGGGAATTTGTCAGTATGACTTGCTAATGCAAAAATAATTGTTCCATTTTCCAACTTTAATGTCAAGAAAGACACTGATGTGTAAGAGTGAATCTGCCTAATAGTGCCTTTCGCTATGTGTTAGAGAATTGTACAGAGCCAGTGCTCCGCAGCTGGCTGTTGCTATTTCTGCAGTAAATGAAGAACCGAGGAAGAGGAGGCAGAAATAAACCTCCTCTCCAGAAACTACTAAGAGCTCCTGTACGTTGCAGATCAATTCTGATGCACTTGATAAATGAGGAGGATTAGATAAGTAATCTGATTAGAATGTAATAGCAATCGAAGGAGCTTTCCATTACACTGAGACCTTGACTCTCAAAATATAATGAAGCTTTTATGGGTCAATTTAATAATATTTGAGCTATACAAATATTTACCATGGCTACATGTTGAAAAGTTACATTCCTCTACTATAAGTCAGTTCCATGAATATATCAGCCATAAAGATATAAAAAGATTTATAAAGGTAGTAGGAAAGAAAATTTAAATGAAAACTAGGTTGAAAATGTAAATGAAAACTGTGTTAACTCAATCCAGTGTGCTCATTTTTGTGTTTTTTTAATCCCGGCCATCTCCCCCATGGTATCTTTCTATTTGCTAACAGATTGCCATGAGGCGTGCTGGCTGGCGGCACAGAGCTTGCATGGAGCAGGGTATTGGACCTGGGGCTGACCTGTCCTCCTGCACAGGACCTGCCCTCAGCTCCAGAAGCTCACGGTGGGTGGGTGTCTCATCCCACAGGGTGAGACTGTGTCTTGATTGTAGAGGGGAAGAAAGGTGTCGCTGGAGGAAAATGGCCTTGGCAGGGTGTCTGTATGTGAGGAGCTTCCCCAAGATCTGATGGTTGTCAGAAAGGTGAATGTAGCAGACATAATGCACAGATAAAGGCAGATGCAAGCCTTCAGGCAGCTCGTATACAAGAATTTCCAGACCATGTACTCTACATCTGGCAGATGGTTCACATTATATGTCTTTGATAAATAGTGCTTATTAAAGAGTTAGAAATTTCTTCTTCCCAAGAGAAGCTGTTTCATACATTTTTCAATCTTTAAGCGAAATGAAAAAATGTAATGAAAAAGCCCCCGTTCAGCCTCCCCCGATGAGCCTCCAGTCAAGATTTTCCTGAAGTATATAAATTCTTAATTTGCTGTAGATAATGTCTACCAGATGATAGTACCAGGAGCACAACTGGAAATTAAAGAACAGCAGGCTTGGAACAGACATTATTAAGCACTTTTTCATTAAGAGAAGCATTAGCGTGTTGACTTAGGCAAGGCTGCCAAGGCAAGAGACGCCAACTGAGATCACATAGACAGGCTTTAGGTGGCCGCCTTCTGGAGCAGGTCAGCCGTGCAGGTGCGTATGAGGCAGGGGACAAAGCTCCCTTTCGCTGGGTCCCGATGAGAAGTCGATGACCATGAAAGCACATGTTGCATTCAATCACATCTACAGAGCAACATCGTTCCTCAGCTAGCCGGTCTTGGTTCCCCACGGTGAGAGGAACGTCTGGTTCACCTGAAGCATGGTGTGAGTTTCTTATGTGAAGATTATCAGGGATACAGAATGCGATTTGTACGCTGAATTTGTCTAGGTAATGATGTTGGAAGCCAAAAATATGGGTTCTTTTCATCTTCCCTTCTCCACTGTTGATGGTGCTTATGTGTGGAACAGCAGTGGTGGTATATCATATAAATCCAACGTTTCTGAAGGAGTTTTTAATGTCTGTCGTTTTGGAGAGAGGAGCTGTACAGCTTTTCTGGACCATGAAAAAATGGCCTCGGCTGTGGTGTGTTTTAGTGAATGACTAGAAGAGCAGAAAAAAATATTACAAAATCATAATAAAATTCTTCTTGTCATATAGTGAGGTTCATCAATAGCGATTATATGCGTTTGCACAAAGATTTATCACATCACCCCTCTTTCATAGATGAGGAAATGGAGACCTACAAGAACAAAGCAGCCTGCCAAATCCAAATGATCAGTGGATGAGCAAGGGATGGAGCGTAGGTCTTGATTCCACACTCCATCCTGGGAGGCCTCAGGCCGGAATAAGAGTTGAAAATTAGCATTTTATCAACTAGAACACGTGATTTTTTTTTTCCTTATATCTTTAGGGAAAGGGCTAATTATTTTCAGATTAACTTTTCATTATTCTTTTTTCCTATGACATGAACATTTCTATAGGGGACAAAGCAAAATATTCATTATGGAATACTTGATCAGAAACAAAACATTGCATTTACTTTGTGTGGGCACTTACTGAAACAGCAGGTTCAAAGGAAAAACTGGAATTTCTAACTTGCTTTGAAAAGAAATGTTTCACCTTTTAGGAAAATTGTAGCATTTTGAGTCTGGCTTCCTGAGGAAGATCTTTTGCTGTATCCTGAAAAATGCCTGATGATGTGTGTGTCCATCTGTGCATGAGCCTCTCTGTCCTCAGTCACTTTTAAACGGTGCATCTTGCAGTTGAGAAAATTCAGCTGATCTGCCTACAGTATATAAGTCAAGTGGGGAAAAATGTTCCTTGTTTTTACGTTTGGCAAAATGACAGCCGGTGCTGAATTCTATGCCTGCTTGTTCCAACATCCTCCTTACCCTGCAGCTGAAATTAATCTTAAGGCAATCTCTCCTATTTCCAAATGAAAAGAAAATCTTCATATTCTGCAAAATGCAGCTATTGATCTGGCTCTAACCAGAGAAATCCTTTTGAAATGAATTCCCAATAAAGCAATAAAACGTACTGCTTTAATAAGTTTACAGTGCAAAACTTATTTGACAATGCAATAAAATATTATCTCAATCATGGAACAGATTTAAGCGTACTTGTTAAATGAGGCAGTGTTTCCTTTTTCCAGAAACTCCAGTGCCAATATAGATGCAAGCTTGTTTAAAAAAAACACAGTTGTGGTGCAAGGTTATCCTTGTGAGAAGTTTCCAGCAGGGACTGTAGAAGTAATTATTCTTTCTGTGCTATCAGTAATTTCTACTATAACTTCTCATGATGGCAGAAAGCTTCAGTACTGGAAAAATTAGTGGATGGGCTGAGATTGAATTTAGTTTTAAAATGTATGTTAGTAACTTCAAAGTGATTTTTTTCTGAAAAAATTAGGTTTGTCAACAATATACTTACATGTTAAAAAGAAACATCCTAGCATTAGAAAACTTACTACCATCATCTGGATTTTTAAAATAAAATATTCATAAAGCCAGATCTGAATTTCAAAAAGAAAAATAGCCTTTAAATTCTGAAGTAATATATTCTCCCACCTCATTAAAAAGCAGAAATCTATCTTGGATCTTATACGCTCTTCCTCATTACAAGACTATTTATATAACAGTCTGATAGACATCAGCTCTTCTTGGGCTTACGGCCCTTGAAAATCATATAAAATACTTTCCTTGCTGTTTTAGCCTATATATCTAATTTTTCATTATTTATGACATACAACTCAACTCTCAAGGTCGCACTCTGAAGAAGTCAAAGCGCGTTTCTTTTTAGGTTTTGTTATATCTCAGAATTCCAATCAGCTGAAAGAAAAAACACCACAGAAAATACAGTGAAGGCAATCAAGAACATAATATGGTTGCGGTAAATGCTTTTCAAGGGTGGTGAGTTACTGAGGAGCTTTTTAGCTAACGCTTTACTTTAATGGTACATTTAACTAATGCCAACAAATTGCAGCGGGGCTTGAGTGAAAGTCCATGTGATGTGCATGTAACTATCCAAGAAATTCATTCTGACAGTTCTTTTTGCAAAAATACTCTAAGACAAAAGGAGACCTTGGAGTTCTCCCTGCTTTGTATGCTGAGTCTTGCTTTCCCAAGTATCGTGCCCAGGCATTAATCCCAGGAAAGGTTTCCTATCAGTGCATTATTCTGGGAGAACAGAGCAAAGCTCACGGTGAGCTTAAAACTTAGCCTGCAGTCACTGTCAGTTGTCAAACGTTTGCCACAGTACACCGAATTTTAACCCTGTTGGCAGTTTGAACCTGCAGGCAGGTGCCCACAATTCTGTGGCAGGAGGAGGGGGACAGAGGACATGAAGCCCAGTGTATGGTAAGAGCTGGCTTTGTAGGAACAGCTCTACACTTCCCATCCACATTTTATATTCTCTTAGAGGCAGAATTAAATAGAAAAAGAACTATGGAACAATCGGTGGAGTTTTGGAAATTTCTATCAGAGATGTAAACTGCCTTAGGCATGAAGTACGTTTTTCTTTTGATGCATGCTAAAGATTTGGTTAGCCAAGGTGGAGCTGTGGCATTTCAGAACATAATCACATCTGCAGCCATCACTCGGCCCATTCAGTGCAGAGGGTGCTACCGTTTCCCTGGAACATCTCCAGACTCCATGTGTGTCCTTGTAAACCAGACCAGGGCACACACCAGGAGCAGGCACTCGTGTCTCCTGCATGGTCTCTCAGAAGAGGGTGGTGGCACCCCCTTCTCCCCAGGTCCTCTGGCCCAGATCTGGCTGGGCAGATGTACGTGCTGCACCACGTTCGTACAGCCAAGTCAAACATGGTGACTGTTGGTCTCGGTGCTGCCCAACACAAATTGTAAAGAAAAAAATGGTAAGAGGAAGGGCCAAGCATCACCCTTCTATTCAGCACTCTCCAAAGAACAGGAGCTAGTTAGGCACAGGACATTCTTCCAAGGGCCTAGAGTGGCTAAAGCCACATGTCACTGTATTCCCAGCAATGACGATACCGGCAGCTATGTGCCAGAAGAAAAATCATCCTAATTCCTAATCATTAGAGATTGGTTTAAACCTTAGGCATGGCCCATGGTATGATTTCTAAAACAAATAATTAAATAAGTAAATAAATTAAATCAGATGTTGTTCTCATCCCTACAAATACCCCATTCCTCTCTTTCTGTTAAAATTTTATGCAGCATAAGAAGGTGTTGTGGACTGCTGGCAAAAACGCTAAATATTCAAAATTACCTGATTGTATATTTATGGCTTAGAACACTGTATGATTTATTCCTCCTATTATCCACTTAAAGGCTTCATCATTTATTTGTTTGCCTCTTTTACTTTCTAGTCTGAGAAGGGCACAAGAATGGTACCGTGTAAAGAGGGATGCCCTTCCCCCACTTTAGAGGATTGGCAGGCCTGAGCCGTACCTGCAGAAGTGAGCCAGATCCTCCCCTTGCTGAACACAGGCCTGCAGCTCCCCTGATGCTTGCACCACAGGTACCCAGTGGAAAGGAGATGAGAATTTGCCCATTGAACCCGAGTGCTTCACATCTATCTTTTCTGCTGATGTTCTAATACAAGGGGTATATCGCAGCTCAGC
Source organism: Falco cherrug (assembly GCF_023634085.1). NCBI lineage: Eukaryota > Metazoa > Chordata > Aves > Falconiformes > Falconidae > Falco > Falco cherrug. Next base: position 8,943,637 of record NC_073707.1, read on the forward strand.
ACCTCATCTTCAGGAAGAGTCCCACACCACTTCATGGCACAGTTATGTACTAGTGCTACCCGTAATTCACCAGTGTCCTACTAAACATATGCTAACAGGACTGCTTTGGATTTAAATTCGAAACAGGGCCTTTACTCCTGCTACTCATCAGTATTAACCTGTGCTTATGGGAAAGAAACTAAATAAATCTTATGCAAGAATAACAAAGCATATGGTGATAGGACAACTTTATAGGGACATCAAAGTTTGTGACTCTTCAACAATTCATTCCCCTGCCTACCTCAAATTCTCTTTTCAGTGTATTACATGAGTTTCTCAGGTACATGAGGGTACTCTTCTGAGTTCCTCCCAAAGCCTGCAGTTCCCATGACGTGTGCCATATGCTCTTGTTGTAGTTAGAACAGCATCTCAGTTTTGTATCTCACTGCAGAATGTCTAGTTATCAGTAACTGGGACTCCCTGCATATTGCGTATGTTTTGTCTAGAAACATCCCTCTTTTGCCATAGGCCAGATCCTGATGTCACTGAGCATCCTTTATGTTTGCAACAGCCAAGTCTTACATATCTTCAAAATGAACATTACATCATCCTTCAGCTTCATCCTTGCTGTGTGTTCAGGTGCTGCTGACCAGGTGGTTGCTCATTTCACTGCGAGAACAGTTTCTTGGTAGCCTCATTCTCCCCCTCCTATAACGTGCCATGGCAAGAGGTCCTGAGTTGGCAAAACCAGCTGCTGCCAGCTTGGTATTACATGCACAGCACTTGTACAGATGCTGTCAGCCAAAGCCCTGTCTTCTTCAGCCTCACAGAGGGACTGGGGAGCTGGCAGCCTCAGAAGCCTTGTTTCTTGTTCATCTCTTCTCACCCCTTGTTCTGCAACACCCCACAGGGGTTCCACAGGGTCCCCGTTGTGTAGCCCTACATCTTCCACTTGTGAGAGATTTAACAACACTTCCTAACAGTCATGAAGTTTCTGCAGGCTCATAATGTGCAATCTCAGACCAAAAGACCATTTAGACTGAGGCTGCTGTGGGACTCTGATGTCAGATCGACCGCTGGGGGAGAGGCCCCCGTAGGAAGGGCAGGGATAGCAATACCCCCCAGTAAGGGTGTGCGGGCAGCATGCGCGCTGTGGTCCGGGGGAGCAGGGCAGAATGTCGGGGCGTGCTGTGGCAGGTCTGTGTTTGGTGGTACATGCTTCATACCATCTGCATACTGTAACTAACAACAGTATCACTCAGAGCATGGGACAGTCCATGGAAAGACATCCAGGTGACAGAGGGAAGCTCTGCAGAGAAAACTGTGATGTTTATGACAATGGAATGACTATGTTGCGGATTGTTCGCAGCCTGTTGATGCAACACATCTTCCTAAAAATTCATGTGACTCTGGGCATTCTTCGGCTGTGTGAGCATCTGCCCCGTGGCTGGGGTCAGTACAGGGTCCCTGACCCTGAAAGCAGAACAAACACACTGCTGCTCCTTGAAAATTGCTGTTCCCATCACCTGCACAGCTCCCACCTGTAGAAGGCTGAAGGACCTCTCAGCCCCAGCGTGGTGCTACAAGGCTGAAGCTTTGTATCACTGCAGAGACCCGTTTGCCTTTGCTAGTAGATCTTTATTCTAATGCACAAATATAAATGTATCATGTGGCACCTCCCACCTGGAAATTTCAAGGCAACTTAGAAACACTAGTTAACCAAACCAAGAAGGTAACCATATAGACCAGAAACCTGAGGGTTTTGTCATTCAGTCATCTTGCCAAAGTCAAATGGGAAACAAATGCCAGAATTAGAGCAGAATCGAGGGCTGGCTGCCAGCCCTGCCTCCAGTTAAAACTTAAGCTGTTAAATGCCTGCTAACAACATTTAAAGCACAGGCCGGATGGGTGATCTCTAGTAGAATTGTTAGCTTTGCTTACCACAGGTACCAAAGATAGTGCATTGTGGCAAGTCAGAAATTCAGGTTCCATGTGAGTCCAGCTGTGATTCTCACTGGCAGCTTTTGCAAAAAAAGGGAGTAGTGAGATGTAGTCCATCACCATGCATACGCAGTATCTAGTGGTGTGCTTAGCATGAGGAGACCAGCCTTCTTCTCTTTACAATATAGGTTTTGTTGACCAGATATTGTCTGTCCACTTTGAGCTGACAGTGGCTGAGGCCCAGTGCAACTTGGAAGGGAAAATAAATGGGAAGATGAGACCTTCAGTTAAAATAACATTTTAAAAAGAAAGAGGAGTTTCAGTGATTTGTAATGAGAATGGTGACAGGGAAGAAGAGAGGTCACACTGAAAAATTTAAGGGCTTTTAAGCTTGGTTTAATTTGTACAAAAGGATCTGCAGTGCACCTTGAGGCAACAGAGCCATAAATCATGCCTTTCCAGGGCTCATTTATCACAACAATTAGCCCCAGGATTTGGAAAAGGAGGTAGAAGCATTCCAGCTGTTTCATGCAGCAAAGTGTCATTGATAAACGCAAGTCTCCAAAGTAAACAATAAAATACCAATTATAAGTAAGACATTTGCAAGGAGGCTGCATAAGATTATGTTTCCTGTGCATTGCAGAGTTTTCTGGATAGTGTCTCCTTCCTCACCAGTGACATTGATTCCTCCATACTGGAGCAGTTCTTGCAGCTGAAAACAGGCAACCCAGACTTCAGGCCCACTTTCTCATCAGTAGCAGGTGGGCAAGGAGTCAGCAAGGCTCGAGCAAGGAACTGGTCTCCCCATCCTTCTGTGCCCATGCAGTCTGACACCAACATTAACACTCGTACTCATTTGCCATTGCAGAGGTCTCTCTTTGGAAGCCTAACATTTTCTCAACAACTCTGCATCCCCCTTCCCAGGGAGGGAATGACAATGAAATTAATTCAAAGTATACGCACCCAAATAAAGCCAGTGATAAGCAACGTACCTTCTGGTCACTTGGGTAGGGCAATGCTGGTTTTGCTGCCCTTGCAGATGCCAGCTGAGGCAGAACTGTGCCAGCCACACCGTGTGCTGGTGGCAAGCTGGGACCCACCTTCCCCAGGGCTCGGCGAGCTTGGGGTGACAGTGCTGCCAGATGTGCCCATGGACCAGCCTCCTGGTCCCTCCTGACCACGGTGCGTGACAGTCAGCCATTAATCATTTGCAGAGCTGCTGCTGGCTGCAGCCGTGGAGGGAGCACAGGGGTGTTTTGAATTCACTTTGTGGCATACAGCAGTCAGCCTGGGGGAGGGGGACACCTCACTATATTAATTTTCCAAAGTAATGTACAGGAATGGAGCTACATAATGAATGTCAAGGATTTTAATAACATCTTGTGTGACTAAATCACAGCATAATGCCTTGAAGTTCCACACATCCATACATTTGTACAGCACCCAGCACAGTGAACTCCCACTTCTTATATCTCAACAACATTAATAACCTGAGAGTATAAATTCTATCAGAATAGTTTGTGATATTTTCTTCAGCAAAGGCTTTTTATGTTTATCCAAGGTGTTAGTTGCCATTGCATGCTAAAAACTCTTGTAAATTCCCTGCTACTCATTCCATTTGTAACACTATGTAAATGCCGTGGGTAAGGGATTTTGCTTGCCATGGGCAAGGTGGGGCAGGCAGGTTGGATAGGTGTAGGGTTGCTGCAGGGACTGTAGGAAGTTAAGGTGCTTCTAGTGTTCACTGCCTGGAGGTCTGAGTCCTGCAGCAGGGCGTGCTGCCGGTGGCCCCAAGCCAGCGCTCCCTGCACCTCAGCACTGCTGAGGGGGGCGGGGGGAAGGACGTATCCTGAATGGTTTCTGGCTGCAGGTTTCTGGGCACAAGAGCTCGCTGCTGGGCCTGTCACGCTGCCGTGGTGAGTGCTGGCTGGGGGCTGCTGTGTGGAACTGCACGGAGCCTGCCCGGTGCCCAGCTCCCCGGTGCCTGTGGGTCAAGCGTGCCTGTCGTTGCAGAGGCTTGACTGCACACCCACTGACGGCTGAAATGCATTAAGGCTCCCTGTGATGTTTGATGGGGAGTGGTGTGGGGTATCCTAAGCTCGGCCCCACCCCAGACCCATGCTTGCAGGGAGAAAGACTGTTCTGGACGCTTGTACTTGAAGAGGAAGGGCGCTGTGCCAGGCTTTGCTGCGGCTCGGTTTGCTGCTGGAAACCACAGGAGGGAGCAACCCTTTGGGGCCACCTTCCCTCCCTGCGGCTTCTCCCAACGCTGACCTGTTTGACATCAGCCTGTGTCAAACATGCAGGCACTACCTGTCCCTGATGGTTTGTAGAAATCTATAAATAAGCCTCAGCCCCCCCCGAACCAGCAGTGACCCACCCCAGAGGGCCTCACGCTGCCCACGGAAGAGGCAGTAATGCCTCTAGCCAAGGGAGCACGTTTTCTTGGGCGTCCCCTCGGAAGAGGTATGCCTTACTCCTTATGCTGCTCTCCTGCTACGAGGGGTGTAAACCCAGTGTAGTACCACAGCAACAGTTCTCCGAATCGATACTGGTGCAATAGCGCAGACTAAACTCAAGGAAATACCCAAAGTCAAAGTCAGTTTAGTAGGAAAAAAATAAGTTATTTGTCATCAGTAGATAATAAGAATCCTATACACTTGCCTTAGTATTTATTTGCTCTGGGGGAATCCAGGCCACAAATTATGGATGATTTCTTAATTGCAAAGATTTATGATAAAAAAATTGCAGTCGTTTCTATTTAATTGCTTGCAAAAATTCATGAATATTGTTAAGCAGCATAATTTTTCAAAATGTTTTTGGACGTTATTTTTATTAGTTATTATTGTACTGTAGGACTATTTATGTTTTGCCAGCAATCTAGTTACTGCATTATTAGTTAAGCTCATTAGCCTAAGTGACTAAGGCAGTCTTCTGTGCTACAGAAAGCTCCGTCTCTGCAGCTAACTAGCTTGTTGCAGTCCAGCTTGTCTTGGATGCCTTCTGCTGGCCAAATAAATCCAGCCCATTTTCAGGACACCATTGTTTCAGGGTGATACTGAAAATTACAGGAAAATAGCAGGAATTAATGGTGGTTTTCATTTTAAAATTTTCACTGTTAGATGGATAGTGAAGTTGTGTTTGATTCTGTTTCTCTACCGTTGTAGTTCCAGCCGAGTTCAGCTGAGGTCAGGGCTGCTGTGTGCCAGGCACTCACCTGCACTGCCCAAGACTGTGCTGTTCAAATAGATGTCTTGGAGAGGGGTTAAACTCCCTGTACATATAGGAAAGGAAGAAGCTGCAAGGTAATCACTTGGGCAGGAGGCTGAGAAAGCCATGCTCCCAGCTGCTCCTGTGACTGCTGTTTATAGCCTGTAAACAGCCACGGGTTTGTAGACTGACCTGAGTGCACCCTTCAGTGCTGGTCCACTCAGCCACCTAAAATACAACGTGAATAACATCCAGGTGGCCGCCGCTCACCATGGTCCCTGAGAGATGTTGAGGTTCACATTCAAAGCTTCATGTTTGGGCTACCATTCAGCAGCTCACAGCAGAATCTTTAATATAGCTGTGTTTCTGGCACCAAACTTGTCTGACAAGGACCCTTAGCCTTGACAGAACAGCTTTCCACCTGGAGTATAGGTGCTGGAATGACTCCCCTTCAGCTCACTAAAACTCTGCCTCACCAGTTGCATCACTTCATTGCAAACCACTGCAGCAGTTCAAGGTGCTCAAGGACAAAACATGTCTGATTTTTCAAGGCTTTTAAGCCTGAGGGCAAATGCATTTGCTGGTGTTTTATTAATTTATCAACACCTTGTGAAAATTCCTTGTTTTCTGTAGCAGCCATCAGTCCTTCTAGAAAGGACAAGATGCGTAACCACACCATGTAGCTAACCTGAGTAAATAATAAATAAACATAGCAGAATTCAATAATTTAAAACACTATACTCAGAAAGGATTAGGTAATTTCAGGGAAATCAGCCTGGTTAAATGTTGCTAATGCACGAGAGCTAAGCGCCTTGATGACTTCGATCTGTTTCAGCCAGGCAGGAGGGTCTCCAGGCTCAGAGCTCCCCATTGGCAGGCACATGGGCCAGGAACGGGGGGGTGGGCCTGGGGCTCCATTAGCTTCCCCCAAACATCGGGAACTGGGCTCACGGCTGCTCGCAACTGCTCATCTTCACCCTTCCCTGTTTAGATCAGCATCGCTGATCACAGTATTATCTTATCTTAAAAGAATCTGCATACAGATTTTTTATCTTAGTCTTTGATGAAATTAGGGGTGTTCTCCATTCTAGTTTGCCCTTCTTTTTTTCTTTTTCTTTTAAGGAAAATTGATTCCAACAGTTATTTCTAGGGAATCCATTATCTGGTGTATCAGCTAATTGGCTTTTTCCTTATTGTTCCTCAGGCTCTCATTTGGTTTACAGTTGGACAGTCCCAGTCAGTAGGCCAGATTCAGCCCTGCTGTGAACCATAAGGCAACATCATAAATATCAATTCTGCTGTGTCTGTGCCACCAACACACTTCTGCTTGAGTTGTAGGGTCTCAGCATCTCACAGAATTGGGCTGGGAGCATATACAGGCTATTAGTTAGTACGGAATTTTAGGTAAGATATTAAAAGTAATTGCTTTCCAACGTACCCTGAATTATGGTTTAGGAGACAAAATGGAAAACATAGCACCCCAGTGTTCCCCTGCCCTCCTCATTAAACAGTGTCTTCAGTATTGCCTCCAAAACCAACCCGAGCCTGTATCGTCCCAGCATCAGTTCCTAGAAGACATAGGAACGTCTAACAGGCAGGAATTAGAGACAGTGATATGGTAGTCACCTTCACTCCCTTATTAAAGAGATCTGTACTAATTTATTCAGCAAGCTGGAAGGCCAGATAGCCCCAACCGAGCCAAAGTGAAACTGGGACCGTTGTGGCTGATGACAAGGCTGCATATATTCTCCTTTCTTTTCCAGCTCGGTCCCCCTGCTTTGGGGCTTCCCAGCCTACAGTTTCCATCTGGGATATAATTTGTCCTTTGCAAAGGCTCACACTGTCTTAACTGCTGCACAGGACTGGATTCGAGCCTGGGTGAACCCTAATCACTACTTGATGCTCCCAATCCAGGGCTTTTTCTGACTGGACTGAAAGCTGTGCTGAGCTGTGCACTGGTGATTTTCTCTGGCTCATGAAATTTCCCCCAAATGTTTCCTGCCTTGTCAATGATCCCTAATTTTCTGAAGGCAAAAGGCCAGAACATCCTTATCCCAGCAAGTTAGCCAACCTCCTGCAGGTCCTGATGCTCTGCTACAGTCTGTTATCTTCATTGTTTCCCTCTTCCCATCACTCTCAGGTTGTAAGTTATTGATCATTCTGCCAGGGGTTGCTAAACCAGAAAAATTTGATACCTTAAATGAAAGTGCGTATCACAACTTATTTACTAAACTGCAACTAGGTTATCCAGAGCATTTTTCTGTTACACGTGAGCAAGAATGACTGCCATCAGGCCCAACAACAAGTTGTGAAAAATAATCATAGCGTGTTTCTTTATCTCATCTTAGATAGAGGCTATGGCCAAATTAAACCTGACCTTCATTGCTAACGAGGGCTTGGAGAGGTCTGTTCCAGCACTGTCCCCTGTGGTTCCATAATTTTGCAGTTCTGGTTAATAGCCACATTACAATGAGGTAGCCGTTACACCGAAATAGTAGTGCCCATTGGCACGGAGGTACCTGGCTGTATTCCTCCTACTGCCCTTACTGCCTTGTGCGATGCAGAGCTCCAGAGTCCAGGGCATGTTCGCAGGATCCTGCGGGGATCTGGGGAATGGCGTGCAGAGCATCTTCTGATAACCGGACTCCATGTGTGGCAAGTCAAATTTTGCCATTTCTAATGCAACCCAAAGTTACTTTTGAAAAGCTTCTCTGAACAACATCAACTGATCTGCTGTAGTGGGAAAAGGGGGATGAGTGGCTTTCGTGCCACCTCTCCACTGGCTTCCCCTGACTCTGCTGACCGGGCCAGCAGGAGCTGCCAGTGGTAACCTGGCCTCGGCCCTTGGTTTGAAACAGTGACTATGCTTTATGGACTTGTCCAAAGGTATGTTAACACCTACTTTCTGTTTTCCCAGCTGTGTTCTCTATAATCAGCAACACACACTAAGCGCAATTTCCAAGCAAAAAGATCACCATGTTAAAAATAACAGCGCTTGGTTTCAGGGCAAAGCAGCAGCTTGTGCATTTGCTTTAAAAACATACAAATATTTTTAAAAATCTTGACTCAGTTTAAGTGGTGACTTTCAGAACATATTCCACAAATCAGAACAGAGATCTTGGGCATTTGACAAATAATTCCAAGATTAATACAGATATATATCCCTGAGTGCAAGGACTTTAATCAATCCCTAATCTCCCAGAGAAGCAGTTTGACTGTACCTGACAGCACTGTGAAAGATGATCTGCTTCTATGTGACTAGTATAGGAATAGCAACAGCAATTTCCTTTTTTTTTTTTTTTTTAATTCAGTTTTTAGTATACATAGCCCACAGTTGCTCAAAGCCACATCCAGAGCTTCCGTTGAATGCTGGAGGCTTTGGATCAAGCCCTTGGACACTTCCCCACTAATAAATTAGACCTAATGAAGTGGACAACAGCCTATGGGTCTTTGAAACTCCTCAAGTCCCAGCAGTTAAGTGTAAGACCGAAAACACACCTGAGAACAGTTGGGAGCAGGCAGAGAACAGGGAGCTGGGGACTGGTAGTGATCTAAGATCGCTGCTCTCGAGTACTTGGCTTTGCTTTCTCTGCAGAGGACAGCTGCCCTCTTCTTTCCTTCCTCCAGGTCATTCACAGCCCACTGAACTGCCTGCCAGTGGCTCTTGCTGTTATACATGCCGGCTAACCCGAGACACATGGGTTTCATACGGCCTGTTTGTGCATTGCCCAAAAGAGATTTACAGCTGAACAACCCCAAACCCTTACGGGATTAGAGCAGAGAACACGCGTACACACGGAGTAACGCGGTGCCCGGGAGGTACGCCGGGGTCCGGGCACCCCTGCTGAGGGCGGGGGGCTCACTGCAGTGCCCGGGGCTTGCTCTGGCTCTAGCGCAGCCCAGCACGTGCCCTGGTTGCTCCGGCAGCGTGGCTGTGCTCTGCAGCACAGCGGAGGGTGATGGATTGCCTGTGACTCTTTTTCATAGCATTGTTTTGCTGCTGGTCTAACCCAAGGCAAACTGCTTGCTTTATTAGCTAATTAACATGAGAGACCATAACATATAATTCTGTACAAAGATAATAAAAAAAAAAGTAAGAGTTAGGCAGCTTTGTGAACAGAGGTTTAAAACTCCAGCATATTCTGCCTGATGAGCTTCATTAATAACACATTAAGAGACCAAACATATCCTCTGATGAGATACACCGTGATGACTAAAATTTTAACAAAATATTAATAGCAGCTTTATGAATTGGCTCATTGATACATTCTTATATAATGGTATATGTTATTTATTATCTATCTTGTTAATAGATTGACAAAAGCTTTTCACAATAACCCTGTAGAGGATCTGAGAAGGTAGCTGCTAATAAACATTTCCACTTCGGTTTGGATTGTGAAACTTAAGATATGCCCACAGCAAAAGACACTTAATAGATCCATATAATTATGATCATGCAACATCCAAAGCATATGTTTAACTTCACCTGCTATGCATACTTCCCTTGAAACCAATGGGATGGTTCATTGTCTATAAATTAAGCCAACAGTGATAGAACAGCATTGTGAATGCTTACTCTTACTATTATGATCATGGCTACATGCTAGCTGAGAACATGGTGCCATCGTGCCTAGCCTTTTACATGATTGAGAGATTCCTGAAAATAATTTATCTTTCTAAATAGAGGAGATAAAGTAACCAGTCTTACAAGTAGGAAAAAACCAAAGCAAAACTGGGGGGAAAGGGAAAGCATCCACTGCCATGCTGTAGGGCCGATTCCTTTGCACCAGGGCATGTGGTACTTGACTGCATCACCAGCGCCACTGCAACATATACAGGAGTAGTAAAAGCTGCCGTACCCTGAGAAGGAGCCTGGTCTTTTATCTGAAAAATCCTTGTTAATGCCATTTCTGTCGGGTTACCCATGTAAACCTCAGTCTGAATTTCAAAGCCATGTTTGGTGAAGTGGATTTCTGAATTTACAAGCTAGCATATGACAGTTAAAAGAGTATGAATAGATCCATTTTAGCATCCCAGTTTGCATGGAAGCTGGTATATTTTCTTTTAATTTAAATGTCCAGATTCTGGTCTGAGAGCAAGCAAGGGGAAGTTACTCTCTTAAGAAACTATGAAGTGACTGAGCACCAGCAGAAGTGCCAGGATCTCCAGTGTAATTACAGCCTTCCCACGGTGCCCCGCGGATGCTGTGCAGCAAACCTGAGGTTCCACATGCAGATTTCCAGCAGATTTGGAATTTGCATAAACCACCACAAATATAATAAGGAATTGAACCCAGTTTCAGCTATGGCCCCGATCTCACTGTATCTGAAAATACAGCTCTGTTGTGCCTTGACCTTTTCTTTTTGGAATTTGGATTTTCTAGCCCCTCTTCAATCTGTTTACAGAACCAGCCCCTCTGGGAAGCATAAATAAATAAATCTTTTCCCCTGTGCATGCTCATGACATCAAATGATGTAATAAAATGAAATCTCTCTCCTTCTTTCTCCCTTTCAATATTTATTCTGGAGATTTATTGTTTTCCCTCCTTTTCAGGCTTCAAGGTTTCCCTCTGATAGATCACCTCAGTGTGGACCATTTCTTATACTCTCCGTGCAGTACCTCTCCAGCTATTATTTTAAAATGTAGTTGGAGCTGCTTTAAGCTGAAGACCATGAATGCAGTTTTTCACTTTTCTTTCTAGCTATGCTGGACCTGCTCCATGAGAATTTCAAGTCCATTTTTAATTGAAATATTGTTAACATTTAATAGTGATTTCAGTAAACACCTGAAGACAAAAAAACTGTGTGGTCCATGTGGGTCCTACTCCCACAGGATTCTGCTTTTATCATCAAGATTTATGCTGTCCTGAACTGAATTCTCAGCTGACGTGAATGGGAATTCTCTTTGGGATGGAGACAGGCTGATTTAGACCCTGTGAGTATTTAATATTGTGATGAAAAGACATAAAGCCGAGTGCACAAGCATTCAAGAGGAAGAGCTTTAATTTTACTTTCTGTGCTGTGAAGAGTTCCACAAGGTCAGTTAAAGCTCTTACACAGTTCAGGACATGCCTGTTTCAGTACAGGGTAATACTGAAGCCAAAATCAATGAACACACTAAAAATCCAAAGTCTTCTAGCAGAAAATGGTTCAGATTATCTCACAGGTCTTTTCTGTTTATCAGCTGTCCTAGAGTTTTCTGCAATTAAAATCCAGTATTTTCCCCATCGGGGTATTTCCCAGCAGTTTCCAGTAACTGTGACACTGGCTGGCAGAGGCTGTGAGTAGCACAGGCTGACTGGACTACTGCGCGGGAGGAATGGGATAGAGGTACCTACAGGAGAAACCTGCTTCAGGGAATATGGTACCCAACAGGACGTATCACTGAAGGGTCATTTAATGATTCCATTTGTTCACCTTTGAGATATCATGTCTCCAGTCAAGAAAGGAAGCACCAGTGCTGCAGGATCACTTCTCCCTGCCAGCTCCCCACTACCCTTACTCTGTAAAACACAAGGCTGGCTCTTCCTGGATGGGACAATGATTTTTAGAAGCTGAGGCAAGCCACAGACAATCAGATTTCTCCTTTGCACTATAAATACGGCAGCAGTTTGGGTTATTCAGGCAGCACCCCCACCTCGGAGGGAGGATGGCAGGGCAGCTGGTGCTGGAGCAGCTGTGGGGCTGGCAGGATGGCTTGGGCAAAGCCGGGAGTCCTGTGCGGCTGGTCCCCAGCGTCCAGGTGCTCTGCAGGAATGCTGAAATGGGGTGGTAGCTGGTGTAACACTGAACCCTGTGTATACGTGCTCACTTTCAAGTGTACTTCACTGTTACTTAATCTCAAGGGAGAATAATCATAAGGAATATAAAGTATCTTAGAGCTAGATTAGATCCGCACAGGGGTTTGATATATTGAATCCAAAGCACAAGAGCAAAGAAGCTACCTAAAGCAGGATTTCTGTAACGTTTAGGCACCAGCATTGCAACCCAGAAATACTTCTGAGCCTCTGGTGCCTGAGGGCATCTCATTTCTCTTGCCCACACCATGTGCCTCCTGGCCTGCCTGGCAGTGCCTGAGTTTTGTTTGGTGAGTGCTGTTTGGTGAGTGCTGCAGGTGGCCTTGCCTGGGCAGTTGAGCCCTGCTCTTGCCCGGCTTTACTGCAACTGAGAGCCTTGGAGAGTCTGGCGATGCTTTCTGCTGCCAAGGGGCCGGGGCTGGGCTCCAAGCACACCAGGGGCACGTTGTGCAGAGATCTGGGGTTTTCTTTATTCCCTTTTCCTCTTGTGGGCTAGCTGAATTTCTCAGTGTGCCTGTTCTGTTACTGAAAATAAGTGCCTGTTCTCGCCTGTTGCTGTTGCTTTTAAGCTTGCTGACGACAGGGTTGCTTTTCCTAGTGCACTGATTGCTAAGGAGTGCAACTAGGAAAGAGTCCTGAAAGAAACCCGACTTCCCATCTCTGCCTGGGAAGTTTCCCATAAAACAGTAACTTGGAATCCTGTTTCTAAATGTAGTCAAGGGAGTTTTAGGGTGCTTTGAGCCCTCTTACACTGACCAACTTTTCTAGTTTTCTTATGAAAAAAAACCACATATTTTTATCCCATGAGTTAATCATTTAGCTATATCAAAGCTTTAAGCTTTCAGCAACAGGCCCATTGTTGAGTTTGGATTTTCTGAATAATCCCCTGCAATAAAAGCCACCGTCTTTCCCTGAGAACTTCAAGGCCATGCAACAACAGTTGCCTAACCAAAAAATGATTCACTGCTATGTAATTAGCAGCTCACGCAAGAGATAATCTTATTGAAATAAGTATATTCCATGGGTGGTAATAAGAATTTAAAGCAGTGACATATACAAAGAGCTCATTCAAAAATGGAAGAATATAGCCTTTTATTTGTAGAACAACTTATAAAAGCAATAAGTGTGTTACAGCTGCGTTATCACCATGAATATATTGCAGATGAGCTGTACAAATAAGCAAGCATTTACAATAGCTTTGTTTACACCATTTTTTACACAAACTCTGTAATCACTCAGAGGGTACCCTGGGGGAGGGGGGCTGCTGAAGAATATTGAATATGAAATGTTGCAATTCTGCTTATTCAGGTAGAAACACAATTCTGAGAATCTGTTTAGCCAGCTAAGTTACAAACAAGTACTGGCACCTCTCTGTCCCCCCAGAGCTACCCACATACTGGGGTATGAGAAAGCAGCAGACCAAAAACCTGTTTGCTTAATAAGGTCTAATGACAAGTTGAAGACAGTCAGAGGCCCTTTGCAGATGAGTCATTAGAAATTAAATAGGAGACATTTCTCAGGCACACAGAATTGTCAGCCTGCTCCAGCTGGTGTCATCTCCCCATTCAAAGCTGATGCTGGCTGAACTGTGTATGACCAAATGACAGAGACGTTTGTTGTAAGATGCCTGGCTGAAGGTTACATCTGTTCTTCTGAAATAAATATATTCTCCTATATTATCAGCTCTTCAATTATCCATGTACTGAAATCAGCAATTAAGAACCTTGGAAACCTGTCCTTTCTGATGGTGGCTTGCAAACTGAGCTGGTCATCACCATGTGGCCAAAGCTTCTATTTCTGGCTTGCCAAGAAAGCACAAATCTGCATACTGCCTGCTCATGTGGGTAGACCTCCCTCTAGCCCACATTTCAGCCACAATCACTGGTGCATGGCCATCTAGATAGCTCCTGACATTTCACAGTGATTCTGAGCTGTAACACCTGCCTGCAGAGGTTAGCTAACAAATATGATTTTAAGCTCTGAGCCCACTGTCACAGCAGTTGCTTATTCTGTAATATCACCTTCTCCTGAGAGTGCATAGCTCTACTAGTTTAATTCACACACACACTTAGATAACACCGTGACATGTGAGACAAAATACAGAGACAGGAATAATTTGTTTCAACTGTATTTCTAGGTCTAGTGGTTTTCACTGATGTCAAGCAATCTTGCATCATCAGGGATGTTTTTCCCCTGACTTTCTTGGTGCTGTTAGGAAAGCTCACTCAGCCACTTACAGTCGAGCTCACAGACCTAATAAAGGACCAGGTTCACGCCTGTAATGAACTGGCATTGCTCTGCCTGGAATCAATAGAGCTGTATCGATACATCCCAACTGCAGGCTGCCCCGCTAGCGCAGATCTCTGTTAGACCAAGAAGGAAGTTTTAAAACTAAGCAGAGGAGTTTAAAAACTGTACTCATCTTTCTGCTCTGTACCCTAATCTTTCAAAAGAAACATTGCCCACCAGAGACAGAATTAGAAACATTCATTAGGAAAATGTGGTGAAAGGAGGGAAGTATGAGTTTGATAATTAAGATCAATTTCTGTGTCAAGGCACTCTCATTTTAACTGAAAACCTGCAAAATATCCAGATCCTGCTGCAATGTTCTTTGCCAAGGCATTCATGTTTATGCTGGACTTGGGTAATTTTGTTGTTTTACCACAAATTTCATCCCAGTTTTCTCTGAGCATTTGTATTTCAGTATGTTCAATATATTTTATATAGTTTTACTGAATATGAGGGCAGTCAGTGACACACTGGACATCAGCTGTTTTGTTAAAGAGCATTCGAATTAATAAAAGTTAACAGTTATCTGTAATATCAGATAACTTCAATCTCTGACCTTGATTTGTGTACTTTTGCCATTGGTGCTGAATACATCGTTTCTGCGGTGGGACACATAATAATCCCATCACTGTTATGTGCCAGGAAAATTCCTGGATTGCACTGAGCTGAAGTGTAGTTGCTAAATACGCATCTTTTAATCATATAGCAAAATGGAGAAAGATGAGGGAGAGTTCAGGGGAAGAGCATTAACTGGAGCCGTAGCGTTGGCCCCAAAGTTGCTGAAGGTTAATAGAGGTTTTTCAAATGGTTTCAGACAGCTTTGTGGAGAAATGCAGAAATCTTGTGTCCAGACACTGCTTTGTAGGATTGCACCGATACGTGCTGCTGAGGCAACATCAGCATGGACAAGATCACAGTGACGTAAAGCAGAAGTGTGCCCCCACCTTTTCTTCAAACCATTTTGTCATTTGTGCAAAGATTGAGTTTGGTGTGAGTCTTCTCTTCATAACCTGGAGATTATTCCTCACCTCACTGAAAGTGATATAATTTACCATAATGGAGGACATGTGCCTGCAGTTGTAGTTTCTAACCGTGTAGGTTATTTCACAGGGCATCAGATGAACGGGATAAAAAATGAGAGCTGCAGTTCTAAAATAAAGCATGAGTTTTAGAAATGCAGTGAATGTGACTGAACTCTCCTCTCACTGGAAGTACAATGGGAAAAGATTCAGGCCATGTCTGAGAGCTCCTGAAAAATCTCATTATGTATGTCCCCTCTATTATTTACATCTTTTACATATATCATGTAGTGCCAGTCTAATAGCAGTAGATAAGAATTACTTCTTTTTTTTTTACACAGATCCTTTAATTTAGAGACACCCAGCAGTATTCTAGTGTTCAAGTTCTTTCCTCCACTATTTGTAAATCAAAGTCTTAAGCTGTAGTGCTTTATTGAATACAGTGACAAATAGGGATGAACTTCATTCTCCCCTATAGTCATAAAATTGATTTAATATTTCAATTAATCTTTGCTACACCTTCTCCAAAAATTTATGTGAATACATTCTGAGTAAGTCATCTTCAGGAGTTAAATAAATACTAACATAAATATCACTTAATTTATTTGTTCTCTGTGAAATTTCTTTATATCACTCTTGCAGTCAAATGCAAGTATTGCTTCCACCAGCCAGGAGTAGCAGATGAGGTTGCCTTAACAAAGGGATTTTCACATTTTCATTAAATGCTTCTGCATTCCTTGTCTGGTTTCCATATCAAATGAAATGGTTCTTCACAGCTTTGCAGAGGATGGAAGTTGTATCATAATCTATCCCTTAATATCAAATTAAAATAAAAGATTATTTTAAAATAAGTGAGATTTTTCTTTCCAGAAAAGAAAAGCTGTCAGTGTTAGGGCTTTCCATATTTTCATTCTGATACAAGATTGCAGAGGGGCTGACAAGACTTCATGGAACATTTTTGTGTATGTGCAATTTTTGATAAGAAGTGCTATGGTTCCTATTTTTTCTGTGATGATCCTTTATGGTCATAATTTGATGAAGCAGACACACAACTCTTACTAGGCCGCGCTTAGGTAGTCCAGAAGTGGTGAGAAGAACGGGTATGTGGATGGATGCATTGTTAATACAAGATTTCTGAAGTCTAATGCTTTTTGCATAAGTACTTTTCCTCTAAACCAGAACCTTAAATTCGCTAAATGTAGCATGCAATTAACTGCGCATTAGCAAGCTATTTGTGGAAGCAGGCGGTATGAAGCACCCCCACCCCAAGCTCACCAAAGGCCTCACCCTGCAGTCATCGCAGTCCTCGGCAAGGAACTGACTGACTTTAGTAGATTTTAGATCATTCCCCAGTAATCTCCTACTCTAAAAGGTAAAGAGTTGGATTAAAAATTAGGTTTGGGGTGTTTTGTGAAATATAGCATTCTATGCTGAAAAGTACTTTCTAAGGAAAACAAATAAAGGAAATAGTATAAGGGAGAAAGGGCATCTTTCTCTCTTCCTGGGTCTGCCCTTCTGGCTACTCTTTCAGTGCTGGTTCATGACCTGGTGATGACTTTGAGCTCTAAAGCTGGTGGAGATCCTAAGGCCCTGTTGGGTAGGGACAGCCACAAACAGCAAGCCCCTGGCTCCGGTCCTCCCCACCGCGGTCCAGGCACAGGGTGGATGCATTTCTTCACGTTTTCCAGAGGGAGTCAATTAGAAAGCTGTGGGGTTTTTTTCTAAAAAAAAACCAACTGACCCTATTTGTAAGAGTCCTAGGGAGATACTCCGGTGGTACAGAGTTATATTAACAAAAAAGAGGGTGAGCTCTCGCATTGCAGGCCATGCGCTGAGAAGTGGTCTGATTTCTTTTCCTCTTCTGTTTCCTCACGGTATCCCCATTTTACTAACTTTACAGTTTAAGATGTTAAGGGCCTTAAACTACCTTGCAGTTCAGCGTTCTGAGCCCAGCTGTAACTGAAAAAGCTTGCTGCTCACTCGGGCTGGTGGCGAAGGAGAAGGTTCTCTTTGAAGTGGACCTGGAGGGGAACCAGTAAACTGGGAGAACCTGCTGAGAGAAGCGGCAGAGATTATATCTGTCCTCTCGGTAAGAGCAAGCACACTTAGTGCTTATTATTCCACTTTACAATGTAGAGACATGTTAAGCTCTAAAATATTTGTGGAAACAGCAGGAACAGCTGAAGTAGTTCTCTCATCTATCACTGATGAAAAATGTACAAAAATGTGCAGTACTGTTATCTGTGCATGTGATGTTTATAGAGTCATTAGGCAGTTATACGGCCCCTAGCAAGGAGTCTAACTTGAGACCACCACCTGTAAACTTCAGTTAATGCACAGGTGTAGCTGCCCATTTATTAAGTGGTGCTTTTACACTTGGGCTTGCTGGTCTCTGCGCTCCTGCTGTTGGTTGCCAGATGGAATTTAAGTCTTGCTTCATTAAGCCCTAAATGGCTTGGGCCATGCTTGGCTTTCTTGCCTTGCAGTACCATCATGCACCCAGAAGAGACACCTGAGGCACCAGTGCTATGCTCCAGAAGTTACTGAGACGTTTGCAGTCCATCTGCTACAAGGAGTAGTAGGTTCTCTTTCCCTCTCAGGCCAGAACTTCAGTGTCTTGACCCTTCTGGCAGAGGAAAACACTCTTCCCTTCTTGCACGCGTCTAAAAAAAGGATGGGGGGAGCTAGGTCAAGGCTGCATGGAAATGAACTTTACCTTAGGGTGACAGCTGGCCAGAGCTGATGGGGAGACTAGCCTGGTGAAGAGCTGTGAGGTGGGCAGGGAGAACCTATAGCACCTCCAGTTGTGTGTGGCATATCTGACGTGGAAGAAAATGTGAAGGGAAATAAAAAATTAAGCTCCCAAGAAAAGTGAATGCTGATATTCTGATATTCAGTAAACACTCAACTATGTGGAAAACATTGGCCAGATATAATATTGGCATAATATTAGCCCCATGAAGCTGATGATAATACTATCCTACTGCTGCTACCACTTTCTGTGCACAATTATAGAGGTCCAGTACAATTAGCGTCAGCTAAACTAGGTTAAAAATAATGAATAGGTTACTGCCGTGTTGTGTGTCAGTTTAGATCACACAGGGGCTTTTTATAAATCTCAGTGGGAAGAAAAATATTTGGTTCTTTTCCATTTTGGTTCACACAGCGAAGGCACAGATGTCTGGCATTTTTTCAGTTGCGTTTTTGCAAGTGGCACCACATTGGCACAGGGTGCAGTGCCAAGCTGGTGTCCTTGCACTCCTCTCTCCCAGCTCAGGGCTCCAGCAGCAGATTAAGTCCTCACTTGTTCCTCCTCTAACCTGCCAGCATGGGCTGGCATGGGCAAACATGGGACAAACCTATTTAAAAGCAGGTCATTGCTCTTTTAATGCTGCCTTCTACGAACCACTCTGCAGTATGTGCTGGGACTATACTGCTTCTTTAAGTAGGCAACCATTCCGAATGGGACCCCAGAGAGCTCCAGCAGCTCCAGGAGGCTGTAAGGCTGAGGATAAATTTGGTCTCCGTGCTCACCTGACCTGGGCAGTATATCTGACGCCTCAGTGGAGGCTCTGTCAGCCTCCCCTAGGTGTGCTTGCTGCAGCAAGCAGGACAGGATCCATCCTGGAGCTGAGCAGGTAACAAAAGGTCCACAGCAAGCCCAGCCTGGAGTGAAATGGAAGTACCAGCTTGGCATGGGCCTGACGTGCGCGGGATGCTCTGCATGCAAGAGGTAGATCTGATCTCTGTTTCTCACTTGGGACTAACTTGTCTTTAGTGCTGAGGAAAGGGGAGGCATATACCTGCTCCGGCCAGCTGGGACCACTCGGCCTCTCGCTGTAGCCCCTACAACCTGCTTTCAGCTTCCTTCGTGGGCCTGGTGCCTCCTCCCTGCCTGGCTCCCTGGGCAGAGGCACAACAAGGCTTTAAAGTTTGGAAGCACAGGAGGGAAATCCCAGAAGGAAGGAAGGAAGCCAAGGAGAGGAGAAGCCTAATACTGAATGTGAGAGGAGTGTTACCCAAGGCTGCAGCTCTTGTTCCAGTCTCAAGCTTTGCCCGGTTTACCAGGTGTTTTGTCTTCTCCCACTCACTCCACTCTCTATCCCCTTGCTGCCAATGCCAGCAGCCTTTCTTGTTCTGTATTACCTTTATTTTCCTGCAGTTTTTTTTCTAATTATGTCACATTAGCAAACATCTCTTTGGGTATGTGCTGCCTGCCTTCTTCTGCCACATAAATATCTCTATGGAGGAGTGAAAACTTAGCTGCTGCCAGAGTAGGGCAGGGGACCTTGTGCCTAAGCACCTCTCCAGCTCTGCACTCCCTGTGGAAAAGCCTGCTGGTGACCACCACAAGGGGCCTGTCCCCTGGGAACCAGCTGTGGCAACCAGCTCATCTCAGCAGATCCCGAGGATCTGTCACAAGGCACAATCATTGTAGATGATGAGAAGCAGCATCACGGTTGCTTTATGCTTGCGCCCTCCTTTCTAAAGCCCTGTGCTAGCAAACCACTCTGGTAGTGCAACCACGCTGCAGGAGGGCAGAAGAGTACATTAACGGATTAGCTTTTTGGTCATTTACATGCTAAGGGTTAAATGTGGCACACGAAAAGCCTGTTTAAATGTCCTTTAAGCATCCCTTAAGCTTCTTGCTTTCCCCTCTTGATGCATAGCCAAGGCTTTGCCCTGTGGTAAGAGCAGAAGCCCGTGTGTAGCTGCCAGCCCTGCGTACGGCACAGGGCAGAGCAGGAGGGACACAGCGCGTGGCTACCTGCTGGCTGCACGCAGTGGCCACAGCCTGGCGTGGGCACGCTGCCCACGAAGGGCACGGCAGCCGGGCTGGGGCATGGCCACGCTGCTCTGGCTGGCCTTTGCAGTTCTCGCCACTTCAGCAAGAGCAGTGAGGGTCCTGCATATCCCAAGTGGATCTCGGCAGGCCTGGGGATGTTGTATCATATTGCAGGCTGTCTCGCTGGGCAGTGCCGGGGGCTCCTGGAGAAGGGACTTGGTGACCTCTGATGGTTCGCACACTGAAACAAAGCAAACCAGTACTGTATAGACACTGACATGGGCGAGCAATGCTAGGGATCAGTATGCTCCACTGTACAGTTAAAGCATATACAGCGGCCTGGTATTTTCTTCAGAAATTTCTCGCATCTGGAAGGGCTCCTGGGCACTGGAAATCCTTTTCTGGCCATGATGGCCATTTGCTTGGGCTCGGTGCTAACCTAGCCCTCGGGAAGGAGGATCCACGGGGATGACGATAGCAGCTGCAGTTTATGCTAAGCTAGAGAGGTGCCTAAGCTCGGTATCAGTCTGCACACTACCGGGGGCACCTGCTGTGTTGTGGTCAATTTTTTCACTAGCTAGTACAAGAGCTGAACACCTGGCATTCACTTTCAATCTGGAATGCTTCAGATGGAAGCCAGCTTTGGCCAGCACACTGGTGTTAATCAATCCATTGTTTGGGTCATACGATACTTGTACAGCAGCGAAGCTGTAGAGCCACCTTTCCAAAAGAAAAACAGCTTTGAATTTCCTGTACTGAGGTGTACAGGCTTCCATATTGATTCTGACAGCTTTCCCAAGCATCTGGAGTAGTGGAAGCAAATAGTTCCTTGTTTTACTGACACAGGAGAAAAATCAGTATCTCCATGCAGATCGGATCTTTTTTTCCTTTTGATTAAACGATATTGCATCCACAAAAGTCATTAGAGTTCCAAATACTTTGCAATTAATCATGAAGAGAGTAAATGAATCATTGATTTAACATTAAGAAAGGCTGGGGGTTTTTTTTGCAGTGTATTTTCCTGACAACTTATGTTACTAGTAACTATTCAATAAAGAATAAAATCATACATTTGGTCTGTTTTAGCATGTGCCCAGAACTTCATAAATATCAATACAGATACAGCCAAGCAAATCCTGCTGATTGCGAACTCTAGCTGACAATATATCTAGCAGTAAAGGTTTTCAACAAAAAGCAGTGATGGATACAGTGTTCTGATATGTCCATTGATACAGTTTGGGCAGCCGCATATATATTTGCACAGTCTAGGAATAACTTTTTGGGTGAGAAAGAGTGTGCATGGAGGTGGCAGGGACATATTATCTGGCCTACACCAAAAGATGTACTGACTTTTTGTCAGTACTGTGTTTGCATGTGTGTGAAAAACTGCTTGTGAGCATATACCCCCAAATCCACAGAGGTGTTGATGCTCTTGGCTGAGAATGTATTTGTGTCCATATGTAAAGAATTTTCATTGGAAAGGAAATCCAGAGAACTTTACAAATACTGTGTATGTACATAAAAGGTGAAGGTTATGAATTTAAGCACTCAAAAATTAGGAAATGCGCTCAGTGCTCTGTAACTGACCTATAGATTTGACTTTTGTGTATCAGACAGTCTGATGTCTGGACAAAGGTATCCCTGCCGTTGGGACATTCGGCATTCATTACGTTGAACCAAATGTAAATGAATCAAATTAGCAGGTGAGGGTGGAAGAGAGGTCTAAGCCTCCCACCACACGCTCTGCATCTGCCATGTCCAGCAGCTGTGTGACCACACGCAGCTGGATCAGCTTGCTGATCTGGAAGAAAATATCGTCTTTATTTTGGTGAGTTACTTTCCTGTGGGCTCAGTGAACTGGACCCACACACTGCACAGTTGCACGACCTGAGGCAAGGAAGGTTGCCAAAGCATGTGGCAGGCACAGTAGAGAAGGGAGATCAGGATCACTTTTTTTAACGAGAGCCTGCAGCTAGACTGGACATAATGAAATCCAAAGTCGTAGCCTTGGAAGGGAATATTGTTCATGTGCCTAATGGAGCATGCAGTCATGTAGCAGCCTTTTCTTCATTAACATGGTCCCTCTGCCCCAGCCAGTTCCCCATCCTCGACTTACAGAAATGTCGTTGTACCGAGATTTTTACTCACCTGTGAAATACAGTCTCTGGCCACTGGTTCAGGATGGGCAGGTTCCTGTGCAGGTGGATGCGCAAACACAGAGGGCTGCGCACGGGGAACCAGGCTATCAAACTAGGGCTGGGTCATCTCTTCCTTTTTCCTTGCAAACAAGGTATTACATATCATCACTGGATAAGATAAAGAAGCAGATCAGAAAAAATACTAAAAATAATGGAAAAGATGTCCTCAATTTAGGACAGAAGAGTGAATATCTGGACTTCTGATGTGTATTTCTATCAGACAAAACTGTTATAAGGCTAGAGATTCATCCAGCTTGAGAAAAAAGAGCATTAGTCTATAATGTGCTCTAATAAGATCCTGTAACTTTATGCATATTAATATCCACCGCTGAAGTTAATGATACTGCTTTTAAAGTTAGATACTTGATTTTTTGATACCTTGCTTGATCGGAGCCTGTTGTATCAACTTCTCTTAATAACTGTTGCTTAGAAGTGGTTATGGAAAGCTTTTATGGGGCTCCAAGGTTAATCTACCAGTATCTTTCTTTTCTCCTATCCCCAAAGTGCCGTAATAACTTCAAGCTTCCTTTGTACCTTGTTTTATGTTTTTGTCAGCTCTGTTGGTCCTTGAGCTTAAAAATATTCTCCATCCCTATAATAAATGGTAGGGGGAGGGAAGGCAATTGGGGCCAGAGTATAATTACCCTCTTCTGTAGCTTTTGGTGCATTTCAAGTCCCAGTATCCCCTACAGGTGAACTAAAACATGAGGGTTATAAACATATAAAAATGGTAAAATATGTATACATCCATAAATCTACTTAAGCAGAATTGGTGATGGATGAGTGCGTTTAAATTTTAGAATCATATTTCTGCTAACTTACTGGAAGAGGAATCCCATAATTCACTGGAGAGTCTTATTCGTGTGAATTATTGTCTTCATCATTTAAAGAATATTTCACCTCCTGAAGATGATCTCCAGCAACTGTAACCTGTAGTTGGCTTTCAGCTATATTTCTTTATCTTTAATGTCTATGATCTTGTGCAGTTCAGTCTGGAAAATTGGAGTCTCTGCTTTCTAGTTTCTGGAACTTGTTTATTCAGGAGCACTATTAAAGTCAACACAGTACAGCAGTATGACCAGCTTCTGTTTTCTTCCTCCTTCCTTGTGATCACCACTCATTTACTTCACCAGCATTACCTGTGGCTCCTGAGCAGCAATGTAACTTATTTCTAAAGGAGGTGACCCGGCAGTGCCTCAAGCACATATAATGTGCTAAAAAGGAAGCCGTTCTAGCACACCTAAATGTCCAGTCATTAAACTAGTGACAAATGGTCTTACGGGTAAAGCATTGGGCCTGGTGACAGGGTGACAGCTGAATTCCTGGCCCTTCCACACCTTGGCCATGTTACTGGTTGTTCTGTAACCCTGTGTCACAAGGTGGAGGGTAATGTCTGCTACCTTTGCCTGTTTGCATTAACAACTGCAGGGCACTTTAAGTTGTGTAATTACATCTGCTGTACCTGCCAAAGGGGCCCTAACCTTAGCTGGGCTTCTAAGTGCTGAGTAAAGCTCATCCTGAAGAAACCAGTTTAGAGAGGATCCATAGTCGCTGTGATGTAGGTATTTAATATTTTGTTCCTTATTTAAAAATACAGTAGTGCTGGTAAATGCTGCAGTGTGCAGGGAGGAGCTGTAAGGAGCAGCGTGGTGGAGGCAAGGAGGGAGCATCGAGCCAGCCATGAGGCTGGGCTCTGACCACAGCCTTCAGTCCAGGGCACCAGGAAGGAGGGAGTCCCCAAGCCACCCTGGAGCACATGATTCCCAACATCAATCCTCCTGGGAGGAAGCCTTGTGCTGTCAAGTCATGTCTTCCCATCCATGCTTTGGGAAATGAGGATAATACTATTTGAGCTATCTTCCCTGAGTTGCTTAATATTTGAATACTGCTTTGATCCCATGGAGTGCTGAGGATTATTGCTCTGTATAATCCCTATAATTCTATTACTCTCCAAGTGAAGTGATTCAAATAAAATTGGAAGCATCTTTTATGCAGACCCAGAGCCAAAGTACAACTGAAATCTTGTGTCTAGTGGAAGAAATTAAGCTCAACCACCGCAGAAAACTTCGGTTTTAACAAAGCATCCAAAGTCTACCAAAATGTGTTGGAGTCTCTTTATGCCAGTGGGCTTTGAATGGGAGCCGTAGAGACAGGTAAGCCAGAGAAAACGGAGGGGGGATTCATTCATTCTGATACTGCTTCCAGTTCTCCTACATGGTGTTCGCTATGCCCCAGATAGCTTTGAAGCTCCTTGTTATCTTTTTTTGTGTTTGACAATCTCCATGGACATAAGAAAGGAATAAAGTAATTTCTACAAAATTACTGGTGCTATCCTCTGAGCTCGGCAGCAAATCTTAGATCTGAGTCAGCTCAAATTTCTCCTCAGTCATATGGCCCAGACCCGTCAATAGGCTATGAAGATTTGCCTAGCAAGTTTTCACTTCGGTTCTTCCCCTTCTCCTTTTTTTGCAAATGTTCCTCTCTGAAACTTTTCAGAAATGTTTGTGTCTGATGAGAAGTGGAGCCATTGGAGATGGGTTAGTGGGCAGGGCGAGGACATTTAAAATGGATGATAGATGAACACCATTACAAAGCTATTACCATCACACAACGTGTAGCTTAAATATCTTGAGGATATGCATGGTTTTGCTAGTAAAGAAATGATTATGTGAGTAGAAGACATTAGTATGGGAGTGATTATGCTAATGGCACTGTGCCAAGCTTGTGAAGGAGGAGCAGGGGAAGCTGAGGTCCCTGGAAACCTCAGCACCCTGGGACTCAGCCTTGCCATTTGTGGTAGATATAAACAATATTGTGTCTTCTTTCAGGCCCAATTTTTAATTGCTAATCAAATTCTGTGGCTGAGATTTCATTATTGCTTAAGGGAGTGCCACGGGGTCATGTAAAAATCTGATCATCAAATTTATACCCCCGTGTGGTAAGGGTGTAGGCCTGGGATTTCCCGGGCGCTTAGGTTAGTGCACTGGCGGTCCCAGTGGTGACTGGTGCAAAGGTCAGTGTGAGGCAGCAAACAAGGTATGTTCCTTCTTCACTCAAAAAAAGAAGAATCTGTGAGATTCTTTTTTGAAAGGATGAGCACCTTGTTGGGATGTAGCCTGAGAGGCCTCCAGGGCCAACAAGCACTGTACCTACAGGGCTGCCTCCAGTTTAGCTGGTTTCTTGCTCCACTACCTGACCACACTGCCTGCCATTCCGCAGCCATCAGCGCCACTGAGTAATAACACAATGTTTTGCTTCTTAGTAAATATCTTTTAAACTGGTGAATTCAAAAAGCACTTTAGATGACATTTAAAATTTAGAACCAAATGACTGAGCCGTGAATAATGAATCTTGCCCAGTAGATGGATGGCACGTTCCCATGCAATTCTCTCCCTCTCAGTCATTGTCACCTGAAGTGTTTTTCTCTTCCGCTTGGTTTCCCTCCTCTCTTCCCTCCCTCACCCCTGGTTTACACAAGACCTATTCAGAAATGCTTTATTTGAAGAGCACATGCAGGAAGAAACTTTCAACCCAATTGGAGATCAAACTAATCACAGATCCATTTTTCTCCTTCTCTTCAATCCTTACCTGAGGTTTGGTTAGTTATGATGCCCATCTTTAAACTGGGGCTTTCTCCAAATATCAGCTCATCCTCACCCATGCATTTGCCAGCAGTGTCTCCCAGAAGAACAGTGAGGCAACGTAACCGCCTGGCCCCTGCTACCCCCTCGGCACACTGCCTCGGCCACGCGGTGGAAGGCAGCGAACAGGCAGCCCCCCGTTATCCCACAGCCCATAAGGCCAAACCAGAGGTGCTACCTCCAATGCCCAGCAGTACCCAATGTTCTGGAGCAGCACAAGGTGGCGGTGGCCTGTCACCAGCTCGGCTGTACAGGTGCTCTAGGAGAACTTGCTTTAGCAGGGGGTTGGATTAGATGGTCTCCAGAGGTCCCTTCCAACCCTGACCATTCTGTGATGGCTACGGTACACCTATCTCAGCTTTCCTTTTTGGGGATGGCACTCCTTGGCCATGGCAGCTCATGCCACACTGTCCCCCAGCTCTGGGATGTGTCTCCTGCCACCCATCACTCTGCCAGACCCACAGCTTCTGACTGATGCTGCAACCAAGTGTTTCTTTCCTGGATGTCTGGCCCCTGCTCAGCCCCTCAGCCCTTTACCTGGTTTAACCACGTCCCTTGCTGCAGGCGGGGCAGGTACTGGTCACAGCGTCCCCTCCAGCCACCCGCTGTGCCCAGGCCTTCACACCACTGCAGGCAACACTCAGTTGGATCCCCAAGTTGGGCTGTGAAACCCCTTGGCTGCTGCATCCTCTGCCCCGAAGCTGAAGTCCCTTCATCACCAGCAGGACAGAGAGCAGAACAAGGAGAAGGGGGGTCATTTAGGCAGGGGTGCTCAGGTGCAGCGAGGAGGCAAGTAACAGCATCCACCACGCAGGCTCAGAATCTGAATACTCCCGTCTCAAACTGAGCGGGTCACAGGTGCCTCAGCACTAGGGAAAAGGAACAGGTCTGTGCCCTTTGTGTTGTCAGGCCCCACAAATTAGGCAAAGGGGGATAAAGAACTGGTCAGGAGGTTCCATCAGATGGGAGCAGGCGATTAGGTGAGTTTTCTAATTGTCTTCAGCTGGGAGTCAGTTCTATAAGGGCTGTATTTCAACCATATAAGGTTGGCTGTCAGCTTTGGTTGGTTGTTGTGTGCTTTATCCCACCGTCTGGATAGGGTGGGGGAAAACCCTTGCAGCATATGAGAAGTCATGCTAAAGAAGGTAAAAATCTCTCTGTATTTATTATGGAGTTTGTTCTTTTTTTGCATTCTTCATTTTCATTGTTTCCATTCAATGTTTCTGTTTAAAGGAATTTTCAGTGTTGTATTGTGTGTCATCTCCTAGTGCTGTTATCTTGTTCCAGAAGGAAGCTGTCAAAAGTGCTTGCTTTGGTAATTACTCTCAGTTTTTTGAGATGGAAATTTTTTCTAGTGAGGATGATCAGGTGAGGTGGGCTGCTGTGAACATGGGCTGACCAGTCAGACTGGAGCAAACCAGCAGGGCTGGATGCAAGCCCTGGGGCCTTGCTCCTGTATTGCTTCTACACACCTGGCGGCTCCCTTGCCTCCCCCTGGCAGTTTTAGTGCTGCTGTGGTAGCGTTGGAGCACTAACACCAGGAAATTCCACTCAAGGACCAAAGTCCCTGCTAAGCAGGGCTGAGCTGGCTCACCCGCAACTAAGCAGGAAAGTTTGTGTTTGTTCCTGTTGCACTATTGCTCTGCTAAAAGTAATTTTTCCAAGGTAAAAAAAAAAACCCACCCTTCATCTGTACCTACTAAAACCTGCTGTTTTGCTTGTGCTCCTTGATGTATGTTTCTTTTTATATGATTCTATTGGAAACATTAGCCAAGAAATAACATGTTTAAGTCTTCATGTTGACTTCCTTGGTTTCTGTGTGGGTTCTTAAAACATTTTTTTTTATTTTAGGGTTTCCCATTGATTTAAGCACCCAGATTAGAGCCTCTCTCGTGTGGGAAATGCTTTTCTTCTGTGAAGACTTGTAGAACGTTTGCCAAGAGTGAACATGGAGGAGGTGCCCTTGGGTGGTAAGTACCCGCTTGGAGGTTAGTGCTCTGCAGTGGGTTGAACTTACAGCTCTGTCTGGCATCGAGTAGCAATCAATGGGCGTTGCTCTGTATTTATGAGGAAGGTAAATGAATGTTGCAAACTGTTGTTTACAAACCCTGCATTCACATCAAGGAGTAAGGTAAAAAAGGGCGGTGTTTGTTCAGTTGTGATTTTTATTATTTTTTTCAGTATATGTTAACTGTCAAAGCTGCCTCTCCTTAACTCCTTTGTATGCAAAATAGTAATGCAGAGCCAGGTTACAAGATGGAAAACTGTCTTTTGAGACAGTTATTTGGAGCAGTAACAAAGTAGCACTGACTGCA
The DNA here is from genome assembly GCF_023634085.1 of Falco cherrug. NCBI lineage: Eukaryota > Metazoa > Chordata > Aves > Falconiformes > Falconidae > Falco > Falco cherrug. Next base: position 8,971,811 of record NC_073707.1, read on the forward strand.
TCTGAACCTTGATCCATTCATACCCTGCAAAGCTTTGCAAATAATTAATCTCTGCAGGATTATGTGAAGAACAATAAAAACTACTTTTTTGATCAGGGAGAAAAAAATCTGGTGAGCTAGACCCTGCTTTCAATGTCTGGGTATTCCGGTATGGTTGCACCTTCCAGCAGGACTTTGAGATACTCAGAGGAGAAAGACATTTTCCCTTGAGTATGGTACACCTGAACCAACAGGAAAGGGTGATGGGAACAGGGCCTGCGACTGATTGGAAATGTCTCAATAAAGATGATGGAAGCAGCATTGCAAATCCCAGGGTTGTTCAGAGTAAAATAATACTATTATTTTATATATATATAAAAACTGGGAAAACTTAGCTGAGAATTTTTTAAGTCAGGAAATGGCTTAGTGGTAGGTATTGGATTGCTAATGAGCTGTAAACTTGACTGAACCTAACGTATTGATTAAGGTGGTATCTTCTTAATCTTGTTCTTAACACTTATTTACCCTTCATTAAACTTAAGAAAAAGTACTGCTGAAGATGCGCGTTTAAGACTCAAGGTCGCTATAATGTTCTACTGGTCAACTCACCTTGCACTCCAGCTAAGCACAAATATACGACGCAGTGCAGTGGGATATATAAGGCAAGCTGGTATCGTCAAGTGGGAAGAGCCTTGGGATTTGAACTATACACTGGGGTTACATTCAAACAGATCAGTATTCTGTGTGCACATCACAGAGCATTGCGTCGCGTTACTGCAATGAAGTTCATTGCCATGGCATGTGGGACAGGCAGCGCTTTTACCTCCCAGACACTGCGGCCGCAACGCGAGTGTGGGCGGGGTGACTGTAGTTACTGGTGCCTCCAAGAGTGTCAGAGCATGATGAGGGAATTGCATTGCATTCAATAGCTATTTGCTAAGGCCTCAGAAGTATAAATAAATAAATGGTTTCCAAAAGCTGAATGGGCTGTTCTACTGAACCAGCAGTGTTGACAGAATACACAGGCCCACACGCTAGTCCTTGGGTCGTGATTACAAGCTGCATGGTGAAATCGGGGATCTTTCTGTAGGCCTTTATTCCACTTGTCCTGGCAATACTCAGAGTAACAGTCTCTAAGTGTTAACATAGTATTTTTACTTTCACTCCTATCAAAAAAAAAAATCCAGAAAAAGCAAAGTAGGAAAGACAGACATTAACCAAGGATCATTTCCAGGGTACTGATTTAGCTCTTAGGACTTACAGTCCTTTTGGACAAATTGACTCCTATTACAGCTTTCTTGGGTGGGGTTTTTTTGTTGTGTGTCATCTGTCCCCCCTCATCCCTGATGCTTCTTCCCTGGCTCAAAAGACTCTTCTAACTCCTTACCTCACAGCTCAAAGGAGGAAAAAGGGGCAGGGGGAATAATCGGTGTCTGTGTATGCTCAGAATGCATGATCGCTTGTAAAAGACATTGTACATCATTGGAATAGATGCTGAGAATGTGACCTTTGTGTTTGAGAGAGTGATTAGAGAGCGTGAGCCTTGGTTCAGCACAGCACTTAGGAGTTTACTTTAAATTAAGCAATTCCCAACAATTGGTGTCTGTCAGGGCCTAACACAACTGTGTAAGGTGTTTGAAATATAAGTTTTTCTTCTAAAGATTTTTTTCTTTTCACTTGGAAAGTGTTCACAACAAAATGCTTTATTGTAACATCAAATGTTCTGGAAACATGATTAATCAAGAGCTTGCAGGAGTTGACTTAGCAGGCAAGAAATTGCTTGTATTGATTTACTCCACGTATATGCAAAAACTTTTATTGTGACATGAGCTGCTGCTCCTCTCCCCCTGATTCCTGGCAGCAAGTAGAAAGCAAATTTCTACCAGATGGTATGGGGGCAGTTCAGACTTGGTGTTAGGTATGTGATGGCACAGGTGTGGGGCTGTAAGAAGACTGGAGGGCTCACTGATAAAAGCCAGTGTACTGCAGACTGTGGCTAGGAACCAGGAACTGACTCTTCCTTAGCCTATTATTGACGCTGGAATTACTAAGAACTGTTTCAGAGCATTTTCTGTTGCTGGTAGGTGTGTAACAGCAGTACAGCTTCTAATCCATATGATTAATGGACATTGAGATCTTTCCTGAAATCCTTTAAAAGTAAAACTGTGACCATATGAGAAAGTGCTCTGTTATTAATGTCCCTTCTCTGGGGGGTGTATGTGGGTTTCTCGTTATGCTGTGAATAGCACAGTGTGAACTGTTGAAAAGCTGCTGAGCAGCACAGGTCTGCAGATTGCCAAACCCAGGTTGACCAGCTCAAGCTCTTGCTTCTTTCAGGGGATGCAGCTGACATGGGTGATCTCGGCCTTGCTGTGAGAACTGCTGCAAGCAAAGGAGAATGGTTATGCAAAAGCGCATAGCAAGCAATCCTGTGAATGATTTTCTCCTTCATTTATTTCATAGGAGAGCCTGCAGTGTCTGAGCTTGGACCAAATACACAGGAGTGTTTGGACATGTCTGGATTTTCACTATTTGTCTGCATGCAGTCCTGGGTGCTGATTTAAACTTCATGTGGTAAATGTAATGGAGGGTATAAATCTTCATCTTGCTTCTCATCCAAACCATAAAAATTAGATAATCTGATTCATCCTATAGCTCATGCTAAAATGAGTCATATATATGTATGTGCATATATGCTTATATAGGAGTCATTACTGAAATTTCTGCTGTTAATGGGTTCCTACAAAATCCCTTTCAAGGGAAGTAAGCCAAATAGCTTTGCTCTCTCATCATTCCTACAGAGGCAGCCACTGGGTCCCTGCAGGGATGTTAGCATCAACCAGTCTGTGTTTTGAGTGAGACACCAGGAAGAGTAGTTTTCTGGGCCAGTATTTCCAGAAAACATATGGCAGTGTCTGCAGCTTGTGAACAGCAACGGTGTAGTCAAACACTGAACCAGGATTTTCCCACTGCACAGACTTAGAAGAATCCAGTTTTCCCCATGCTACTGGATTCTAGTGCAGAGCTATCTTGCATTTTCTACTGTAGCTCCAATAGAAACTTTCGTGCAGCTAACCCATGCAGGAATTGAACTCTATCATTAGCACTGAGGTCTTCAGGCTAACAAAGCCCAAGTTCAATAGCTAGCCTCGGGAATAGGTAAGCATGCCTCTTGCACAAGGAAACCACTAAAGACGGTCTTCTACTGTAAGCTGTGTTTTGATTTGTGTTTTAATGCACATCATGTTAGATGAAGTCACTACAGGGCAAATGCGGTTTCTAATATTCTGTTGGGATGACGAACAGGCTAGCACTTCAGAGCAAATCTGGGGGGAAAGGGCACCTATCACTGCTGTACCTTCACTGTTCAAACTTGCATTGAAACTCATTTTGTTCTGCCATCCTGAACTTCTGACATTTCTGCCTCATTGCTGTTGTGCTGTCTGCATTGAGCTTGTTTATAATGGTATGTTGAAATAGAATAGTTGCAAGTGGACCTCTAGGCTTGTGGAATAAGTTTAAAAGTACATTAGTTGCCTTATTCTGTAATACAGCCGTGTTCTGACAGTTCTTCCTAACATGATAAATAACTGTCTTACGAGAATCTCTTGATTGTATTCTTTTGCTAAAGAGCACTTTCACAACAGGCATTAATGACTTGGTTTCTAGTATTCTGGCTTCTTTGAGATCCCTAGCAGCTTGGGCATCAGGTGACTGCAGGACAGCAGGAACTTTACTTTTAAGCACCCACCATGGTGTTATCTGGCCTAGCAATTTTTCTGTCATTCAGGACCCAGGAGCAGATTTCCCTTCAGTGCAGAATGACTTTGTTATGCAAGGTAATTATTTTTGTCCTTTAATTTCAAATGTTGATTGGGCTTTTTCCAATCTGTAGCTGTAGTATCAGCACAGTGTCAGCTGTGGGTGGGATTATAAACAAGAATTGCCAAAGCATATAAATATTAAGTATGGATATTCACACAGTCAGATGTTGCATGGGGGTTGTCTTCATTAAAGTTCTGTATTAGTAGTTTCCGTTATGCTGCTCTCCTGCAGTGCAAGCATTCTGGATCAGAAGAGACCTGCCATTTCACATGTGCTCCAGCTGTTCCCTTCACCCACCACAGTCAAGCCTAGCGTTTTCTTGTTTTTAATGCATTATGTGTGTGGAAAGCAAAAAAAAAAAACAAACAAACAAAAACCCCACAACCAATATCAGAGGGAGATTGTTAGATTGAAGAAGCTGGGTGAGATCACAGAAGGGCCCAAGGAAATTTTTCACAGCTATGTGAAATGGGGCACTGCAGGGCTGGCTCATTTCCTTGACCGCTCATTGTGATGGACCAACAACAGGGCAGTTGCTGTCTTTCCCCTGACACTTTTGTTTCTGAGATCACCGATTATTTCTGCCCCATTTTCTAGTCTCCTTTTGTTCTTGCTCTTTTGTTTTCTGGGCTCTTTATTATTCTGTTTTGATTTTGCTTTTACTGTTCCTTCAGGGATTTTTCCCATCTCCTTATGTCTCATCTTAAAACTACACTTGGTTCAGGGCTCCGAGTGATGGCCCCAGGATGCCTGGTCATGGCTTTGATGCATGTCATAGTCAAGCAAGCTGAAATCCCAACACAAATCAGTGCACAATCTGACACACCCCTTATTTTTTCATGCAGCGAGGGAAAAGCTGCGCCCAGTAAAACCAAAGCAACAATGAAAAGTGTGTCCCTTCACAAGGATTGATACAAGCCCCCCCACCGTGACAGTACACGTGCTGCATGCATGTGCCCTGCCTGCCTCGGGCAGCTCCGGAGGCCCCTGTATCTGTACCCAGTGGCACACTTGCACTGAAGCACTGTGCTTTTGCACCTCCTTCAGCCAGCAGAGCCTTCCCAGAACAGGTGTAGATTGTCTGTGGCATGTCCTGACCGTGGGGGTGATCACACTGATGGGAGGTTCTTCCTGGGTGGTGTTGGGATCCTCTCAGCCCGTGCCATGTTTGAGGCAGGGACTTGCAGAGCAGGACTCCAGCTTTGTTGTGAAAGCCTGCTCCATTTTACAAAGAACTAGCACAAACGTGACTGCAAACCTGAATGCCAAGCTGTTCCTTGTGCTTCACATCCCTTGCAACTTTGACTAGTTGCACAGCAATTTCAGAAAGCTTGCTGACAATAAGACAAACACTTGCTGCCTGTGCACAGGAATATCCCAGCTCTGGGCATGCAACCAACAGAGCATGTAAGCTTCTGTTTCTCTCTTTCCTTGAACCATCTTTCTGCTTCAAATAATCTTCAGAGAAAAAGAATTCAAAACTGCCATATCGAAGGCATATACCCAGTGGTCATGAAGAACTGCTGAATAAACAAGATTTGTCTTGTAGCAGGGCTGAGGGGAGGGAGTGGGTGCTGTGGCACTCTCATTGCTTGTCACGCTCTTGGAAAGGAATAGGGCCTGGGAAAGCGGCGCTGAGCTGATACAGGTCAAGTAGAGTGGCATTTTCAGTTCCCTACCCTCTAGCTATGCCTGATCGGCCTTTGCAATGTTCGTTGCTTCTGTACAGCCTCAAGCCTTGCTGTGAGGGAGTAATCAGGCCCCTGCGGTATCACTTGGAAAGAAGAATGGATTAAAGCTCTGGAGGTTTGATAGCGGACCACCAGTACTTAAAATCTGAGAACTCTGTATAGTCTGGAGACCTTTATAGCTGTGCTGAATTACCACTGGCCTAAAATATTGCCAGAATGCATTACTCTTCTCTGGAAGCCATTTGTTTTCATTTACTGCACAAAGTAAAACAGGCCCAGGGTTACAAACAGCTCAGCCTGTGCTGTGCCTGTAATTCTGCTGCACTGGTAAACGCCATCGGCACTCGGAAGTGCTACTGTCGCTGATGTGACACAAGCAGCTCTGCTAGCTTCTCCAGCTCGGTGCCAGAGTGTAAGTGCTTGGCTGTTATGGAAATGGATGTGCAGACCTGGCTTGGCAGAGGACTGAGGGAAGGGATGTGCAGGGAGGGTTCTTTTCACAGGCCTTGGAGGGAGGGGGTGGGTAAGGGGTGGCAGAGAGAGGCTTCCTCTGCCTTGGAGCCTGCTGCCAGGGGCACCGCCTGTCTCTTGTGCTTGAGTAGTCTGTTGAAAGACCAAACCTGTAATCAGAGAGAAGACACCTGGTGTGTGTGGTGAGCAAATGAGCACTTAACACAACTAAAGTGTGTATCCACCATAGGTGGCCTCTCTCTAGCAGGGCAGCGCTGCCGGGGCACAAGGTTCAGGTGTTACAGCCAGCAATTTGCTGCAATGCTCAGTATCGCTAGCTGAGAAGCTCAGCGTGTTTCATTTTAAATTGCACTGTAAAGCTGAAATAAAAGGATAATATCTCTGCTTTACAGAAGGGGAGACTTAAACTAAGAAGAGCTTATATAACTGTCCTCATGGAAACTTCTTACAAAAGCAGAATGTGAGCAGGTGAATGGTTAACCAGTCTGTGTTCACTGGATGAATACAATCATGTAATGGGTAGGATCTGTACCTAAATTCTGTCTTCTGTTGAGAATTTAATTCCTAACAACCAGAGTAGTCCCTAATGTGGTGAGGAGAACTTCTGGAGCAAGGAAGATGTACCCTGGGTAGAGAAGGATGAAGCTAGAAACATTTAAATGAACCAGACAGACGCAAGTCCCTGGAACCTGATGGGGTGCACCCATGAGTGCTGAGGAAGCTGCCCTGTGTCATTGTGAAGCCACTCTCAATCTCTGAAAGGTCACCGCAATTGAGGATGGTTCCTGAAGGCTGGAAGAAATCCAGTGTCACTTGTATCTTCAAGAAAGGCAAGAAAGAGGATCTATAGCAATACGGGTCAGTCAGCCTCACCTCAATCCCTGGAAATCTGAAAGAGTAAACAATAATAGAAGCCATTTCCAAATACACTAATTAACAGGAACATGTCTGGGAGAAGTCAGCATGGGTTTACAAAGGGTAAATCATGCCTGACCAACTTGGTAGCTTGCCACAATGAGATGACTAGCTTGGTGGACAAGGGGAGAGCAGTGGATGTTTTTATCTTGAGCTTAGTAAAGCTCTTGACAGTATCTTCCATAACATCTTCATAGACAAAATGACGAAATATGGGCCTAAAAACAGACAGTGAAGTGGACTGCAAACTGGCTGAACTGCCAGGCTCAGAGGTGTGATCAGCACACAGACCCCAGCTGGAGGCTGGTCACTGGTGGAGTATCCCAGGGGTTGGCACTGGGGTCAGTGCTGTTTAACATTTTGGTTAATGATGCAGCTGATAGGACAGAGTGCACCCTCAGCAAGTTTACAGATGATGCCAAATTGGGAGGAGTGGTTGGGCTGCCCATTTGCAGGGACCTTGATGGACTAGAACAATGGGACAACAGCGACTTCATGGTATTAAGCAAAAGGAAATGCTAAGTCGTACCCCTGAGGAGGAATAACCTCACCTAGCAGTACACTCTGGGGGCTGAATGGCTGGAAAGCAGGTCTGCACAAAAGGACCTGGGGGTCTTGGTGGACACTGAGTTGAGCAGGAGCCATCAGAGTACCCTAGAAGCAAAGGCAGCCAACAGCACTGTGGGCTGCATTAGGAGGAGTGCTGCTAGCAGGCGAAGTGATCCTTCCCCTCTGTTCTGCACTGGTGAGGCCACATCTGGAGCGCTGGGTCCAGTGCTGGCCTTCCTGGTACAGAAAGACATGGACTTACAGGAGCAAGTTCAGCAAAGGGACAAAAGATGATTAAGGGCTTGGAGCATCTGTATAAGAAGAGGCTAAGAGAGCTCAGATTGTCCAGCTCTTAAAAAAAGAAGGCTCAGGAAAGGTCTTATCAACATGTTTAAACCCCTTGATGGGCTGGGTAAAGGAGATCAAGCCAGATGCTTTTCAGTTGTTCCCAGTGAAAGGGCAAGAGGCAATGGACACAAACTTAAATTCAGAAAATTCCATTTAAAAGTAAGAGAACTCTTTTACTGTGAGGGTGGCCACATCCTGGAACAGGCTGCGCAGAGAGGTTCGAAACCTGACTGGCCACAGCTCTGAGGAACCTGCTTTAGGTGACCCTGCTTTGAGCATTGGACTAGATGGTCTTCAGAGGTGCCTTCCAACCTCAGCCCCTCTGTGGTTCCCGGGGAAGGCAGTGGTTTAGCGCAGGTGCAGAAAGGTAGTGCTCTAACTAAACAACATAACTTGGTGCTCTGCTCTTATTCCAGGAGGCCTATCAAAAATCTAACTTTGAAATCTGCATTTCCTGGCTTATGAGATCACCCGTGGAGGTAGAATCTCATTTCCTGAAATGGTAAGAGCCCAACAGATAAGCAAAGGGCAAGAGCTTGCTCAATCTGTTAGTTATATAAGCACATAAATATAACAGTCACTCTTCTTAGCATCAGGTACTTACTCTGTAATTGGTATCACTTAATGTAAAGCGTTGTTCTCCATTTCCCTGCTCAGTTTTAATGGTTGATGTAACTGCAGTTCTGCAAACCGTGGTAGCATACCAATGCAGTTGCTTCTGTATCAAGTGAAGTACTTGGTGCTGTTCACGATATGTTAGCATTAAGACTCAGACGATCACAGAAATAGGATGGAATCGTAGTTGCAGACAACTCTTTTGATATTATGAAAGAAACAATACTAAAACAGTCCTTGAAATAAACCTGCAATTCTTAATAAAAAAATAAATCTACATGAATAATCGTTTTTAATTCAGGTACAGAAATTGCTGGTGTTATTCCAACTACCTGAATTTTCATATGGGAGAGGTAGAAAATTCCACTCCACAGAGAAAATGCGTAGCTAGCGGGATGTAGAAAACTTACTAAATGTATTAAACAGTTGGAAAATTCACAACTGCTGTACAGTGCGTGTGGCAGCTGTCTGAGCCAGCATTTCAGCTACAGTTGCAGAGCTTGTGAGGAATATCTGGCTTCACTGAACATGCTTGCCTGAGTAATAACCAGCTCGGATATGAGCTCCACCAAGCTTTGGGGCTGCTCCTGTCTCTGTTTTATTCAGGGTGGAAAATAAGCTACTTCATACAAATAGCAATCTGATTAATCCTGACCCTGCTAGAGAATTAAAATCGCTCCCTCCTCTGTAGTCCTGGCTGTAGCGCCTAGCTGGTTGCGGTGCCATTTGCTGGGTTTCGCATATGTGCCCACCGCGTTGTATATGGTTAGCCTTGGCAGGCCACTCACTAGGTGACTTTTGGATATAAATGAGATGATCATAAACTCAGTCTGAAGCTGTGTTCAAACAGCTTGCACCTGATGCTCTGAGGACAACTGCTTAATTAGAAGAATATTGTAGAAGAGGTGAGGTGTAGGATGGGAATGATGGTTTTTCATTCGACCTTGCCTCAGGAGTTGATCAGACTCAAATGTTACTTACTTTTTCATTTTATTGTGTTCTGTGAAGACCCCTGCCTGCCACCTGGCCTTCCGCTGCACAGAGATGAGCAGGATTGAAGATGCAGTAGAGGCACCAGACGTGACAGCGGGAGAGTGAACTGATGCCTGTGGATTTGCCACTTGGTGTTACAGTTATCCCCTTAAGCTGTGAGGCAAAAAGCTTGCTGGGTAATGGGAAAGTAAGCTTAGCTGGGGGCGCGAGGATCATCTCTGAAACACCTGCATGTCTGAATAATGCTTTCAGAAGAGCTGGTGAAAAGAACAGGAGTTTTCCTGCAAGAAATACTCATAAAATCTCATCTCTGCCTGCTTTGTACCTGGACACTGGTATTTCCAGTTCTGGGGTGGGGGAAGAGGAAGGAAATTGCTGTCATTCATTGCAAATGGTCAGCAGAAGAGTGAAAGCTCCTCCTTGGAAATGCAGGCAAGATCCTTGTGAGAGCTGTCCTTTGAAAAATTCCACAGAAAAGAATAGGGATTAGCTCCGTTCTGAACATTAACTCAGTTTTAGTGTACAAAGTATGCTTTCATCTGCAGTGAGGTCCCAACTAAATTAATACTTACGAGTGTTTATACCAGCGATATTTAGGACCTCGCTGTCAGTTCAGTGCAGGGACGGGATACTTCCCTAGAATTGCCTCATTAACTTGGGTTTACTGGGATTTGATCAAAACCATAATCTCACCTCCCTGCCCACAGTGTCTTACTGTCTGTATTAGAAACAATCAAACACAGCTCCGAGCTGCCAATTTTCCCCGTGTGCCATTAAAATACAGTGCAGTGTGCTGCAACATCTGTAGGTGATTCCATGCATGGAGTATATTGATGCCTCTGCAAAATGCTAGATTGGGGTCACTTCCGAAGCATTTGGTAATACTTCTGTTGAAGGGAGAAGCAGACTGTTTTGTTTACAGTACAGGCATTTCCTTTACTTAAAATGGATCTTGGAGAGCCTTCATTAGCTGTAAAACCAGGGTGCAAGCTGACACGTGGATTCATTGGTGCTCTGCTCATTTACACTGGTGCGGACTTTGGCCTGGTTTCTTGTACCATGTATAGACAAATCCAGCAAGTTTGGAGAGTTCCCCCACTTCCCCCTGCAAATGACTATGTTCCTGGGAGCTTTGTGTTTTTTGTAAAACAGTTTGGCGCATCTGACAACACAAACACTTGAAGATGCGGAGTGTGCATGCCATTGAAGTCAATACAGTTATTTCCATGCCTGAAGTTAAAGTACACTGACTGCCTGGGCCAGAACACTGACTGAACTGGAATAATGGAAGTATTTCTGGTTTTCTTTCTTTGTGGTGAGGACAAAGAAAGCACCAAAAAAAATGTTTCTTCTGCTAAATTGACATATGCCTGTCCCAGAAAGTAGTCGTGTTTTGCCTGGGTTGAATTGATGTGAGGTTTTCTATTGCAATTGTGTAAGGAAAACACATCCTAGCGTGACTGATCATAGGTGCATAGCTTTAACAGCAATTAGCTCCACTGGTAGGTTATCTGAACAGCTGCCAGATGTATTGATCAGGAAAAAAGCTGTTTGGAATAGTGACATCTGAAACAATTGGTTTTAAAACAGTCAGAAATATAGGTATTGATTGACTGAAGGGGATTCTTCTGGTTTCCAAGTGTACAATTTTGCTTTCTTAACTCAGCAGGATGCTGTGGTGTGAACTTTGAGAATAACGTTTATAGAAAGTTTTAAGAAAAAAAATGCAGCAGGTGTGATTGAACATCTTTCAGTGAAAATTACAGAGAAATCCAGGGTTATTTTCCTGATTATTTCTCAGCTATCCAAATCCAAGACTGAAAACGTTGCCTAGATTTCATCAGGAAGATGTAAAAAGGGCCATTGTTCAGAATCTGTCTGGAAAGTCTGTATGCACATCACTTTCCTGAGAATAGGAACTTTCCTGGGACTAAGAGATGGTTAAATCATATTTGCAAACTGAGGAACACAGAAATTGAAAGTGGTTGGTGGCATTGAGCAGCTGATTGAGAAATCATTACTGGGATTTGTTCTAGAACTAGCCAAACAGTTCTGTGCTGGTGGGAGGGATTTTACCGGAATGTGTGTTCTTCAGGCCTCTGATTATCTGCCTTAATTCATGCCTGCACAGAAGGATAGCACATGTTATTATATTGAACCTCCATATCAGGAGACATTTCAGTTAGTGAAATGGTTGACTTTAGTGTTTTTCAGGGTAGTTAAAGAACAAATGTCTCTCTGTTTTCCCATTCCTTGTCAGCCAGTCGTTGCAACAGCGAATAAATTTCAAGTACAGTCTGTAAAGTCTCACGATCCAGACATTCAATTAATGTGTTCAGAATGTGGCTGTTATCATGCATGGTCTGATGTGCCTGACACAGTTGCATCTCCACCTGCTGAACTAGGCAGTTGTTTGAAAGATGGTAACGTGTTACATGTTGTAATGCTTGTGTTGCTGTAAGTTGAAGGTAGACAGTTTCTGAACTGATCCTTCCTGTCTATATAGCTAAAATGAGCTTGAAACAGGGAAATTGAAATTTAACATTTCCTTTTAAAAAAAGCTCTGTCCAAAGAGAATTGTGCTTCTTTCTCTTTCCTTCCCCCAGTTTGCAACAATGCTTAGTCTTTGTTTGTCTGCATCAGGTACAGGTTGTGCACCATGGGCCTTCCTAGGGCTCGGGATTCTGCGGAGAGCTGGCTCTGCTGCATGTGTTGCAAGGTGATGGAGCTGAGTCTGCTTTGGATGAGGAGGAGGGGTTAAAATGTTTTTCAGACCTCATGTCCTATATTCTGTGGGGTAAGAAAAAAACAAACAAAACCCCACAAACCAAACCACAATGCTGTTCTTGAACTGCCAGCCGTTGCCCTGCATTCTAGGCAGTTTCTTATTGAAACACTGTTAATTGTTAATTTGTGATCATATCAAAAGTCTCTGAAAACATCAACCAAGGCCAATGTCCCTGTATCCTCTGTGCAGCACACAGCGGAGCAGGTTACAGCTTTTCATGAACTTGTCTGTTTCTTTCACGTCACCGTCTCTCTCTGGAGAATGAGGGAAGTGAGATGTGACAATGTAAAATGGCTTTTTCCAGCATCACACAAACTGCCTGTGACAGAGCTGGGAAAACTGACCCAGCATAGCCCCGCGCCAGGCTGGGCTCTCGGGCCACCCTCGGGGTTACAGAGCGGGCTGGCGATGCACAGCGGAACGCTCCTCGGCAGGAGGCTGGAGTTTTCCAAGCTGCCCGAGGGTTGGACTTTGATCAGTGCAAAGCCAGTTCATCTGCCAGCTTGGCAGGCCAAGGAGAGCCAAAATATCCTTGTGTTTCCAGTAATAGAAAAAATCCTGTGACTTTATCATGAACAGCTCTTTGGCGGAAGCAGCTAGGGATTTGAGTGTGGAAATGTGGCATGGAAATAGCCTTTCGTTACAATCGCGGCTCTGAGCATTCCCATGAAAAACTGCTTTTGAGCAGCCCCAGGCTGGGAGAGCGTTACCTGGCGGGGACTGCAGCGGTGCGGGCTGCCCTGCAGTGGGGCTGCCCTCGCCCCGGGCTGTTACGGGCAGGGCAGGGCAGGGCGCCGCGGCGGCCACCCCCACGTACCCCCTTACAGACAGGGATGGAGGGGAGCCGGCTGGGGCAGCTGGAGCTGGCTGCTGGCGGCGTTTCCAAGAGAGCCTTTGTTTCCTGGGGAAATCTGGAATTGGTGCAGAAGGCCCTTACCCCCCCGCCCCCCTCCCCGGCCTTGCGGCGGCCGGCGCCGCACTGTGACCGACGGGCAGAGCCGTGCTGGCCGCTCGGCAGCGCAGGAGCGGGGCGGGGGGCGGCGGCCCGGGCGGGCGCGGAGGGGCCGCGGGGCCATCGCCGGTGTGGCGCCGCCATCTAGCGGGCAGCGGCGGGGCTGCGCGGGCCGGCCTGAGGAGAGCCGGGGCCGCGGCTGGGGCTGAGCCCGGCCCGAGGAGAGCCGGGGCCGCGGCTGGGGCTGAGCCCGGCCCGAGGAGAGCCGGGGCCGCGGCTGGGGCTGAGCCCGGCCCGAGGAGAGCCGGGGCCGCGGCTGGGGCTGAGCCCGGCCCGAGGAGAGCCGGGGCCGCGGCTGGGGCTGAGCCCGGCCCGAGGAGAGCCGGGGCCGCGGCTGGGGCTGAGCCCGGCCCGAGGAGAGCCGGGGCCGCGGCTGGGGCTGAGCCCGGCCTGAGGAGAGCCGGGGCCGCGGCTGGGGCTGAGCCCGGCCTGAGGAGAGCCGGGGCCGCGGCTGGGGCTGAGCCCGGCCTGAGGAGAGCCGGGGCCGCGGCTGGGGCTGAGCCCGGCCTGAGGAGAGCCGGGCCCCGGGGCCGTGCGGGCGGTGTATGGACGGAGCCTGCCGCTGCCCGCCGGGCGCCGGTGGGTGTGCGGCCTGCGGGCCCGCTGCTGAGGGGACGCCTCGGCGGGGTCCCTGTCGCCCCCACACGCCCCTGGCCCCTGAACGCCCTGGGTGTTCGGCTGCGATAGCGCTGGTTCACGCTCTTCTTGACTTCACCTGTCGTATCGAAAGACTTTGCAAATCACGGAGCCAACTTTGGCCCTGAAGTACTCAGCGAAGCAGCCGGTACCGGTACCGCACCTGCCGCACCCAGTCGCGTTAAGCCTAGTGTCATCAGGCTGAAACGTCCACTACCTGCACCTTAAAAATCAGCATCACACAGATCTTACGTTCTGAATTACTAACACCCATACGTTTGGAGATTTTATGTGCCTTGTGAGTCTTGGAGCCTCTTAGAGATGCCTCGAAAACCCTGAAGCCTGATGAGGGAACCTGTGGTCATGGGCAGACCCCCAAAGCAGTGCGCCGGTGTCAGTTCGTTGTTACAAGCAGTTGTGTTTAGGTAGTATGTGCTCACAGCGTAACAGGGGAAGCTTTCAGCACCGCTGAAATGGAGAGAACAGCAGATGCTCCACACCCACCTCAGTGCCTTGTAGTGAAACTGCAACAGGAAGGAGAGGAGCAAATAAAGGTACTTTTGGGACTACAACCCAAGTTTTACTGTGGTTGCACTTTGCAACTACAAACCAGACAGGCAATGCAGTCGGGAGAAGGGAAAGCAGGAACAGGGGCAAAGCATGTTCCCCAAGCTTTTGCCAGTTCAGGACCACAGCAGTTCAGGAAGGTATGGAGCTGCGGAGCCTTGCACAGCAAATTTAGTTCCCTAACTTGCTCAGGTGGAGAAATTTCAGTAAAGGTAGGCTCTGGTGGGCAGGGTTAAGCGTACATAATGGTCTGCTTAGCCTGGTAAATCCATCATACAGCACTGACAACTGATAAGAAGCCATAGCCAACATAGCATGCTGGGGAGAAGAGCGATGTGTACTCCTACATTAACTGATTGGTTTAAATAGCACTTTTGTTTTTATTCCTCCCCCAGATTAGTGGCTAAAAAAAGCCACCACCCCTCAAGAGTAAAAACAAAATGTACATAAAGCAAGGATAACGTTTTACAAAATGTACTGTGGTCCTTCTGACAAACACTTTAATCCCCAACAAACGTACAAGATAGATTGCCTTTAGGTGGCAGAGCTAGTTGTGGTCATTTAGTGTCTTTGTCTAAGCAAACTTATTGATTGTACCCAACTCTGCAATTCATAAACAGGAAATACCGATACAGCAACCAGTAGCATTTAGCCCAGAGCAACATCTGTGCTCCAAGCTGCTTACTGTAATACTCAACAGTACAAATCTGTTGATTTGATAACACACTGTCAAATGGTAAATCTGGATCAGCACTGCATACATCCAAGATTAAGCGTTTCTGAGTCAAAGCCTTCAACTCCATTAAAAAAAGAAATAGGCCTTAATTCTAATCTATAGCTATAGTGGTGTTAGCGCAGAGTTACTTTGATTTCACAGATGTTACATCATCTTTATTAAATGGCAACTGAGATGACTGAGGTATGTCAGCCTGAGCCGTAACTCAGCAGCCACAGTTGTCTTAGTTCATTTTTCTACCAAGTAGTCACCCTTGTAATTGCTTAGGAAAGACGGGAGGTGCACAGAATTAATCATGGCACCGTTTCCTTGCAAAGAAAACCTCTGTAAGCCGACTACCTTTGAAAAACATATACCTGTCTACAGACCAACTAAATGAGAAATGTGGAACAAAGGCTAGTAAACATGTCAAGACAAAACAATTACACTTAAATATTAATTTTATTGCTAAGGAAATTTTGATATAAATTAATAATGAGAATGAAGACAGAGTAAAAGCAGCAGTTAAAATAGTGCACAAGAATATGAAGGATCAGGGTGGGGGGGAACATCTGCTGCATGCTACCCTCTGTGACTTACACGTATCTATCCTGGTCATATCACAAAGAGGAAAAGCCAAAAACATATCTGAGGAACACGAGTGTGAATTTTCTTCTTTACTCAGCTTGCTTAGCTGGTTCTATCACCTATTGAATCTCCACTGAAGAACAAACAAAATGAAGCCAGTGTTGTGTAACGTTTAGAGCAGCTCCATCTAGACGCAGCTCAGAAATGTGCTTCATCACTACAAAAGATGTCTTTGCCAAAAGTCAGTGCAGTTGCTCTGTATGTAAACACTTCCCACCCACTCCCCTCTAGTTCTTAAGCTTTTACCCACTCACTAGAAGAGGCTGGCTCCCTAGTCCCCCACGTTCAAGCCAAAGAAGCCACCAGCTATGTCTTCAAATGTAACTAAGAATTTGGGAAGAGGGCCCTGGTTCACCTCTTTAATGGGGCTGGACTTCTGAGAAGGCTGAGCATTTCCACCCCACTTTGGAAGCCTGCCCCTGCCCAGCTGTCCATGACTAAGAATCCAAAAGTAATTAGTCACAGATGAAAGTACAGCCTTGTGACCTCTGTCAGCATTGACATTTAATTCTGAACGGACTGTAACTGCTACGCAACAGACTTAGTCATCCTTACCCAATAGCATACCCGGCAAGAACAGCGGCACTGTAGTGGCTGTGGGCTGCCCATAGTTTAGGGAGGGCAAGTATTGGCCCCCAGGTGGGAAAGTGTGTGCCTGGGTGCTATGGTACCCCTGGAATCACAGCATCATGAACAGCACCACTCCGAAACAAACACCTGCTTAGGACTACCATTTCAATCTGTTTGGAAAGTGATCTTGGCACACGCACTGCCTCTTCCTATCACTGTGGTATCACCTATCTCTCGAGTTTATGCTCTAGCACAGTTTTGTATACTGGCTTTCTAGCTTCAAAATGCCTATGCTGGCAGGATAGAGAGATAGCTCATTATTTTTGTATTTTTATATTTAAAAAAGATGGAACTAGAACCTTCAGCTTCAATTTGTAATTATTTTTTTCCCCTTGAGAAAGGGGTAAGGTTATTTTTTTAATGGAGACATACTTCAATTTGAACTTTTCAAAAGATCATTTCTTGCTTTGAATCCAACCCAGCAATGTTTTGCAATGAACAGTGTCTTTATCTAACATGCATTATTCGAAGAAACTGGAGACCTAGATACAGTTATGTCCTGAAAGCACAAGAGACTTACATGTCCCTCTGCAAAACATTTTAAAAAAAAACCACACCACACAATAAAACACTGAATTTAAAATAAATTACTAGCTGATTCACTTTGTGCTATTCTTTCACAATCATTCTGAAATTCAAAAGAAATCACAACTATGTTCAATTGTTTTACTCTCCCCGACCCCTAAATATCACGCAGGGAGAAGAGAAGATGGAGGCAATCTGCAGCACTGGCTAGATTGCAAAGCACAAACTGAACAGCAGTGTAGACCTGTAGTCAGCTTCGAGGTTTTCTCAAGGCTGAAAAAGGGTGACAATTCACTGAAGTTCTAGACAGTCACCATCTCCTTCTGGCCTCAAGGGTACCAGGCCTCAAAGAGAACTGCAGTAATGTACTCCCATTTCTTTTAGTTCAGACTAGCAATAGGACACTTCTGCTTTAGTCCTCTTTTGAACCTGCAGCACGTCCTTTCAGTACATACCACTGGCAGAACATATGCAGCTTGTATCTGTGAAAGGACATGCATGCACATTGGTGTTCCGCTCCAAGCCAAAGTTTCTCAAAAGAAATTTACGTTCCCTGGATTAGGCCCACTTCTAGTAATGCAGCCAAGATTACATCCATCTGTTTACTTCCAATCATTTCAGTTTATTGGGTTGGTCCTGAGAGTCATGAAAGCTTAGTGCTTCCCCTGGCTGCTACCCACTCTTGTCTGAGATCTCTATGGCTTAAATACATAGGGTAGAGCCAAGACAGCTTTAGGATGAAAAGAAAAAGGTTGCGGCTCGATCTAAATTTATATGGGTGCAAGTTCTCATCTATTTTCATCTTTCCTGACATACCTGGAAACCCCACGAACCTTAAGGAAATTAACCTACTTCTGAATGAAAGCATAAGACAGGCAACATATTACTGTTTTAATACAGGAAGCTGAAAGTGGAAGTATAAAAGTAAGTCCTCTTCCTATAAAGAACTCAACGTAGGCACCCTGCCTCTTTTACCTGAGTAACAAAACACATGCATTTCTTCAGAGCTTTCTTTCCCCTGCCAAGCACAGCTCAGCATGGATTATAACAGGATAAAATAACAGGCCACATAACACACATGACAGTTGCACTCCAGGTTACAGTTCATAGCACAGCAGCCTCCAAGAGCACATTGTATAAAGGAACCAGACATAGAAGCAAAGCCAGCCAGGTTCCTTGGAGTGTTTTCCTTAACAAGCCATGAAGGGAAGAAGAGACCTGCTGAATATGAGGGGAAAGTGTGCACAGAACAAACCCAGCCTCAGCTGTGCTCAGAACTAGTTGCAAATAATGAACGTGGTTCAGGAAACCTTGGAGACCTTCTCTCCAAGCCATGGCAAGGCAGCTGGTGTCAAAGTGCCTTGTGCACAAGGTCTACTTGTGCTGGTTATCTCTGCCCTCTTGACCATTACTGCCTGCAGAGGGGTTCTGGTAGGCCCAACAGGGCAAGGGTTGTTCAAGCTGGTTCTCCTCCTGCAGACTCTGCCGAGCGATAGCAGTAATGAGCAGAGGCACTAGACAACGGCCTCTTCCTCAGTAATGCACTTGGTACAGTGTCCGAGGCAACTGTACAGACATGAAAGACCGCTTGCAAAGCTGGAGATCTATTACTTCCAGCTGACCAGAGAAGATTCGGGATAAAGAGGTTGGTGGAACAACAAACATTGGTCTTCCTTGCCACTGGTCATTCACATTTCTGGGAGAATAAAAGAACTGAGGAGTGCTGTTGCTTTTTGTGGTTTGCTTATACATTCTCAAAGACAACCTGGGCGGTGTGAGAGGCAGGTATAGGACTCCATCTAAGAAAATACACTACCATCTGCAGGCAAGTTGGACAACAAAAAAAATCCTCAAGCATGGCAGACTAGCTAATGCCAAGGAGTTTCTGCTGAGCTATATGTTTGTCCAGGGAATGTTTAGAAGCCAGTAGTACACAACTACTAATGCAGGGCTCCTGTCAACCTCCTATTTGGACCAGATTTTAGACTCCCCCTAAAAAATCAATTTTTTCTATGGTGTTTATAGTAACTGTCTATTCATAAAGCTAGCAACTGCTACCATGTTACATTGGTGCTCACATTCATCCTTATCAGTACAAATTCTTATAACTCCAAACATCAGAACAGAATTCTAGAGCAACACATCATCTCCAATCACTTAACTAAATGGTGCCTTTAAACTCTCCATAAGACAGTTAAGAATCAGTTATTAAGATGTCACTACTGAAAAATAACTATTGCATTTCTTAAAGTTTAACAGTAAACAACATTGCCAATATATTATTGCACACAATAAAGGTTTTTGGAACTACAAAGATAAGGAATGGGTAATCTAGAAGACCCAGAATAATGATCCCAGAGCCATTCCAGTTGCTGCTCCAGCAAGCATGCCCAGTGCAAGGTCTCCATCGCTGTCACGGTAACGCTCTCGGATGATGACATGATTTGCAGGGGGCTGGCCGTAAGGTCCTAGGCAATAAGAGATCATTAGGAGGAGGGCAAAAGAAACGTGTATCTTAACACCACACACTGCAATTTCAAAACATGCTCACTCTTTCACCCTCTTTCGTCCATTGAACACTAAGGTGATATCAGCTACAAAGGTAAAATACATCTCTGCTTTGGGTTCAGCCTCCACATTTATTAAATAAATGCAGAGGTCTAGCAATACTTCTAGCCTTTTAAGAGTTCCATACCTGGAAGAAAAGCTCATCATAAACATAAAATGGAACATTGTTCTGCATTAATATTATCAAAGAACCTATGATCCACTTGCATCATTCTATCCAACACTTAGTGGATTTAATGCAAGAAATGGCTTTAAAAATGGATTCAGCCTTGAAGTTAAGGCAAATAGTGTAGTTCCTTCTGCCAAAAAATCTTTGGCAACTCTTAAGCCAGCGGTTTGTCAGGAATTGCGTACCAGTTATTCACTCTATAATTACTGCCTACTACTTCAGTTCAGCCTTAACATACTGGACTGATCTACTGTGCGGTGACAGCTGCTAAGTTTCTTTCCAGATGAAGACTGGCCCGGTAGCAAGGCATTAACCTAAGACTCAAGACACCACCAACTGACCCTTGCTCTGCAACAGACTTGTACAAGCTCCATCTGTCATGTTTTGTGACTTATCTTCTACCTGCAAAGCAACCATACAGTACTGCTTTCCCTTCCAGACATTTCAGGAAAATTGAATGTTCTTGAAGATACCATAATGTTCTTTGTAACAGATACTGAAGTGATCCAGCTAACACAACTGGAAAAAGCTCTCACTGACTCTCAACAATGCATGACTGGGAAACTCATGAGGAGGATTATGCCAATTCAGAGAATGAGCAATGAAGCTGAAAGCGCAGGGGTTAAGTTAGCTGCCAGGGGTGAACTTGACCCCTGAGATTTAGTTGCACTAACTCTAGTGAAGGAAAACATCAAGACTTGGTTACTACGCCCAGCCTAAAACTGGTATCTTAACACACTGGACTTGCAAACTGTTTAGGAGAGTTGCATTTTTATGATAGAGGTTTCTGAAGCTACGCCTGCTGCTAGTTTTTAAAAATAGTTCTTGGGACTTTCAACAAGCTGCTGCTTTTCAGCTGCTGAGAACCAACAGAACCCACCTTCCCCTGTGTTTGCATATATACACTCTGTATCTTAGGACTTCACCAACTTAGATGAAGAAAGCTTTAAAAGCTTTAGGCTCATGCACCTCCCTTGTAATAAAAAATGGAAAAGGCAAAGGAAGTAATTTGACAAATGTCAGATGGAAAAGAATTTCCCTCAAAACTGAGAAAGATTCTGAATAGAGATTCTTGTTTGCACAGCCAGATCATAAGCAATTAGTAAGTTAAATCTTCCGATTTATATTACCTGTACTACTCTAAAGCCCCAGTTCTGTAGGATTGTGGCTCTCTGTGCAAAGCTAATCCTAAATTAAGTTGACTAAGCTTAAAAGCACACCCTAAAATTTTACTCTCTTCCCTCTTTTATTGGGATTGAAAGCTATACAAACCTGAACAGAGAAACAGAAGACTTCACAAGGCTGAATGCACTGCCTTACAGCAATACCAGCATGTGGGACAAGAACCAGTTACAACCATGGTTTGGGTGTGGATTTACCTTTGAAACTTGGGTTTAATTCTGAGGTCATAGCTGACCATCACTGTTGAAATAATTAAGCTAGGTATAAGAGCAACAGATGAATCAAAAGCTCTATCAATGCCCGTCATGGAGTACTGAATCAATATTGTTCTGGCTCTTCTATCTTTCCTAAGAAAACATGCTGCCTCCTGTAGTTATCGTTTTCTGTGTACTTCATAAAGAGTTTATGAAGTAATTTAAGTATGTTGGGATCACATTGGGAAGGTTAAATCACTTAATACAAATTTCACTGCACTTGCTTTGTCATGGAAGGGTAAGAGCACTTGGTTCCAGCTGCAAGTCATGTTTCTTTCTATCACTCTGTTGTGCAGGAGTGGTGGGTGGTAAACGATGGTGATTAATATAATTAAAGCCAGAAAGACTGACACAAGTAACTTCTATAGGAAGGTGAAGGATATGGTTGATACCGATTACCTTGGTATGGATACTGATAGGGAACAGCATAAGCTTGTCCATTGGAGGCATAGAAGACTTGAGGACCAGGAGGGGGATACGCACCGTTGTACTGATCATAGCCATACCCATAAACCTGATGAAATAAAAAATGTCCATTACAGAGGTATTCTCTGCTATGTACCCGATTTTGCACTCTGTTCAATTCTCCCTCATTTCTAACGCAGTCAAACTTCCACTAAAATATCTAGTCCATACTGATATAGTCTGCCTAGTCCCTGGAAAGGATTCAGAACCGCTGCTTGCAAAAATTAGTGCTTCTAAGCAGCACTCCACCTCCAGCCTTCCTGGATGGTGAACGGCAGAGGCAGAGCCCGGATCATCAGGCAGAGCTGCAGCAGCCTTACCGGCTTCTCCTCTCTGCTCTCATGCCAACAGCAGCTCTCTGGACTGCTCAGAAGTGCCACGTAGGCAGCAGCTGATCTGAAACTCCAACCAACTTTCCTCTAGCGCACTGCAAGTAGATGTCAGATGCAGGACAGATACTCTGTAGCTGTACGTTTTGGAACCAATTTTGTTCTCCAAAAAGAAAGGACTGCCACTAGCCCTGATAAAGCTCCCAGTACCACCTCTAGGTCTTAACAACTATTTCTAACAGTGAGGGGCTGGAGCAGAGCAGCTATACTGCAACAAGTAACACCACCCCAAACCACCCCTTTATGTACCACTGCACATCAGTCAGAACATCCAGAAATCCGCAGCGTATACTGGTTTGGCCCCAGTGCTGCTCCTTCTCCACTGCAAAAGAACACTGCATCCAGGAGCTAGAGTTATTGTGTTGCTATGATATCTTGGATACAACTAAATCCTTCTGTGTTAAAAGTGACAGCTCCAGTCATTAAATCCTATTTTTAAAACTCCTGGTTTTATATCCTTCCAGTGCTTACACAATGTGAAAGTGTAGTCACACCTCCTTATGTCACAAGCTGCATGGCCAGTATCTTTCAAGATCAGCCAAGTATTTTCTGCTCTGTCTCTGAGCAGCTTTATTTTCCAAGTTGACTGAGCAGCCACCCTTTTATATACCTCCCAACTAGATCTGCCTCATCTCTTTCAAAGGAAATCCATGCAAAATAGGAGTGACAATAGATTGTTAGTGCCTTACTCACCCTGCTTTCGTACAAACCTTAAAGCTGGATACAACTGTGAAACACAGCACTTTGGGAATACAGTTTGAGCGCCTGAAGGACAGCCACTTACGTTACCTTGCTTATTTTAATACTTCCTGACTGCAACTCTTACCTCAGGTGATGGTGTGGCATAAGCTGTATAGGGAGGAGGGGCTGAGGAAATGGCTGTCTCATCGAACATCACATCAGATCCCAGGTAGCCCTAAACAGCACGGGAATACAGCAGTTAGCACCTTTTCCTACAGATAGCTAGTTAAGAGTAGTACAAGGATTAAAACTGAATGACTCCAAAGAAAGAGTAACCTTTAGATGTGCTACATGTTAAGGAAGCAGTGAGTACCTTATAAAGTGCTACAAAAAGAAAGAACTTGGCGAGCAGACCTGGGAGAATACACATGCCTGATCAACCACAGGAAGGAGCCACAAAATTTCTTACCTGTGTGTGTGCACATACATGCATATGTGTACATGCAAGCACACCAACTGCTTCCACCATTCATAGCCTCAGTTTTAGAAATTACCCTCTTGTTCATCCTTCGTTTTCAGATAAAAAGGTCTTTACAACTCAGCTACTGCTTCCTGGCACCCTAGGGTGGTATCACCAAGTTCTGCAAGGGCAGATAAAGGAAACAAATGCAGTAGCCAAAAGCAGCACCTGAACTTTTTAGCAGAACATTGTTACAGTTCTTAGCCACCTCTCACTTTTTGGCTGCGAGGAGACTTTAAAAAAAATATATGGTAAAAGAGGCTTAATTCTAGGGATATGGGGGGGCTTTAAAAAAAATATATGGTAAAAGAGGCTTAATTCTAGGGATATGGGGGGGCTTGGTTGTTTTTAAGGAATTATTTTGCAATGCCACCTATAATTCTGGTCCTTCTTGAAGGCAGCCATGAAGCAAAGGTGATAACTTACTTCAGTCCATCTACAAGGAGCTCTCAAAGCTAATTAAGATTTGTTACAGTAGCCTTGTGTTTTTGCCTCTAGTATCAGAAAGCTACAGTGATGCTTTTAGTTAGTGCCCTATCCCAAGAAAAAAAAAAAAGCTCCCTTTTTTAATTTAAAAGTGAATGCCTTATTAGCTCAATAGAGAATGTTCCTATTGTCTTTTGTACTGTAGACAGACTTCTGAGGGCATACTGTGGCTTATATCCCAGCTCAAACTTGTGGTGGAAACTCTAATTGTTGCTCGAAACATACTGTTGAAAGCACTATATGTAGAAACAAGTATTTCTACCACCTGAGAAAAAGTCCAGCAAGTGCTCGTATCTTAGCAGGAAACGTATTCAGTCCTGCTACAGGGAACTCTGTACAACACAAGCCGGTAAACGTCTGTAAATGACATAATTCTCAAAGTAGGGTGATCACCCTGCTGCTGTTCCAGTGAAGTTATGAGGCACTGCTGGCTGTTTGGTATTTTTGAAAGCTGCATCAGACAGCTACAGATGGACTCAAACCCAGTTACGTGGTTAGTTCAAGTCTTTGCTGGAGACCTTTAACAGCTTTAGAAGAGCTAATTTTCGACACTACCTCTGCGGAGAGCTACCTGCCCTACTTTCAGTAGCAGGGGTCTGCCTTGGCTGACAAAGGTGATGCACTGGCAAGTTTTGAATGCCATCTAGCAGGGCTGGCAGCTGTCAGAGACAGGACAAGCAGCAGCTCCTAACTCCTGAAACCAGGAGTCACCATCTCACACATAAGCAAGATAAAATGTCTAAACCAAGGGCAGACAGACCATGAGTGTTGTCCCCTCTGCATGAGGACAATTCCTTCACTTCTCATTGAACACCATGAAGCAGCATAGTATGGCTGCAGTCAGAGGCAATTGTATCCAGGGTAGCTTTGCTATGACAAGTGTTTGGTTCGGATATCTACAGATCTAAGTTACATCATATGACAGATGCCTCAGTACAGTGGCAATGTTAATGTGACCCATAAAAAACTGAGATAAGCTTCTACAAAACCCAGCATTTCCCTATGAGACACAAACATCTCTAGCTGGTTCAGTCTAGCCATCTAAGGAAAGCTAGTACTGAAAAGGAGTGAAAAATGCATTTTTACTGGTTGCAGAACATTTACTTTTTGTCCATAGCCTCAATGCCCACTTCCCTTACAGACCTTCCCAAACATTCACTTCCACCCAGAGAAATCATTCCCTGAAACCATTCACTTCCACCCAGCATCTATTTGCCTGGACTTGGCTGCAAGGACCACAAGTGCTTGTGCTCCAGAGGATCATTCTCACCACTGACAAGCCTTACCATCATGCTCATGACCCTGTTTTTCTCCAGCACAGAAGGATGGAACATGATTTCAGAAGAAAATTTCTGGACCACACATAACACTGATGTGCTGCTTCTTTATCTGTATAAAGTCTAGGCAGTACACTTACTGTGTTTGTTCTGGCATCCTGGAGAGCAATTTTCCATGCCCTGCAAAAAAAAAACCAACCCACTGTTTATTGGAACACTGATAGAAATTAGCACCACTTTTTCTTTTTAGGACTATGAAAAAACCAAGGTCAGCAACCAGAGGTACTGCAGGAGCAGAGTTTAAGATACTGCACATGTCAAAAAGTAATGATACACTACAATGAATGCACAAAAGTGTTACATCAAGATTCAGAAATAATTACTCCCTCTGCAGAGCTAAAAAGGCATGAAGAGGAACATGAGAAGGAACAGATGCAGTTTTGAAGGCCTCCCTGCAAGCACAACAGCTAGGTAATATGCAGCCAAAACCAGCTCAGGATTAGGTAATAGGAGGAGATGGACCAGAGAAGTTGTATCTCCTGCCTGGACACTTGCATCTGTGCTGACTAGAGAGTGTGCATCTTGATGTTATAACAGGTTGAAAATAAGGTATATGTACTTCCCACAGATACCCCCACACCATACGGCTGGGAGCATGCTTGCTGCACCACGCGTACTGCGCAAACACTGATGATAGGAGTTATCTAACCATACATAGCCAAGCTCAGCTGGGAGTTCATCGTAATAGAGTATTCTTCCTTGCACTACTGATTGGGCTATGCAGGATCATGTACTACTTGAAGAATGGGAAAAGTGGAAAAAAAAAAAATCTGTTCAGCAAATCTTGCACTAACCATTTTAATAAGATTCTTTTATTCCTCCTCACCCTTCAGTGTTTTCAGTCAATTCAGCTGCAGTTAGTTTGCATGAGCTACACAACTTCTTATAGGAGAGCTATGTTTTTTGTCACTGAAAGCCTGCTTTTACTTGCTTGAAAACTTCCTTCAAATGTGTCTTCGAAGTCCAAAGCAAGAAAAATCATCAGGCAGAGAAAGAAAAACAAAGATAAAAGAGGAAGAGGCAGCAAACCCAGTATTATCTGGCAGACTTACAGGCAGTCATCTGGACTCTCTGCACAGAGGTTGACTGTCTTCCCATCACGGCAAACAATCTGCAGTAAACAGTCTCTCTGCTTCCCCTCCGGAGGCTGGAAATCTGAGTTAGAAAAAGGACATGAGTTATGAAATATCTATAACCAGAATTTCACGATCACATTTACAAGAATGGCGACATTTATGCAAAAGTCTAGACAAAATAAACTAGGGCCAGTTGTAGCTGCCTTCCACGGCATCAGAACCAATTACAGAAGGAAATAACCCATTCTCACTCTTCAGCCTCCTGAAAGTAAGCAGCTCTGAACATCATTCCTAAGAAATGCAAATGTCTCACAGCAGAACCAATTCTTACTTTGCAATAAGTGCTCTCCCAATACGTACATCCTTTACTTGTGTCAGCATCAAGTACTAACGAGTGGTAGAAGTGAACTTAGTAATAACTGGAAAAAAAAATATCTGCTGAGGTTTCCCATTTCTAGTCTTGCCTCTCACTCCAGCCAGCACTATAATTACACCTCTAACACTCTATAATCAGACACAAGCCTACTGTGAACATCCTGTTCTTACGTGCATGCCTGCCACCTGCATATATAGTACACTGTCCTCACTGAGTTTTAAAAGGAGTATCGAACCCTAACCTAATCTGTCACATGGTGATACCATGCCCTGGGTATCTATAGGGGAATTTAGTAGCTGGTTGGGTTGGGGCTTTTTTAGGGGATGGGTTGTTTTTCTTTAACAACAATGAAGTTGCACACCTTGGCCACATTTATTACTGCAGCACTGTTGTAAATGGTACGCTAGGCAAGCACTGCAAATGTAGAGAAACTGAATACACAGATCCTGAAGGTTTCATTATTACCTCGACATTCATTCCCCACTCTGAGGTTGATGCAATGGATTCGCATGTGGATTTTATCTTCTATATCACGGCGATTTTGATCATCATAGAATATTAAGCGGCCATCAGACCACAGGTCAAACCAGTTCTTCTTCCAACGCCGTAAAATAGTACCTTAAAAATCAGACAGTCACTTTTAAGGGCACATATTGGGAAGTATTTGTGTCCTGAAGTTAATAAAAAATAACCCAGTAAATCCTTCACAGCTGCCCCAGACATTCTGAGGTGCCAAGCAAAATCGTGTACCACAGCATCCCTACTTCAGAACATTACAGGATTGGGTTCCATACTTTATCTAGTATTCAAAGTCACAACTGAGTTTATTTTCAAGTGCATAACCTGGCGCTTCAGTTCTAACTTGCTGCAAGAACAAGCAGAGGGCATGACTAATTGAAGACTTTAAGTTAAGGTGTCAAGTAAAGTTTCCAAGTCTCCACTTATACAGTACTAATTACAGAGCAGCATCTGAAGCCTAATGCCAGTCAGACGCGTCAGATATGGTATACCCTGTTTCACACCAGTATACCCAAAAAGTCCCATGGAAATGCTGTCCTAAAACACTTTGTAAAGTGTCCTAAAGATAAAAAAAAAAAAAAAAAAACAACAAACCAAACCAAAAAACACTCACAGAGCTAGAAACTTGTTTTAAGAAAGCCCTGGGAATTACTAAGTTGCTCTGATGTTTTTGAAGATGTTAAGGCACAGTGGGGAGAAACGGAGGTAAAAGGCCCATGACTTACTTTGCCGGAGCAGCCATCCGCTCTTCACAAATGTCATTGTTGCTTAATCTGGTAGACGGAAGAGGAAGGTGAGGGGGAGAAAAGCAGGCTTCAGTATTTCACAGTAATACATTAGAAAGAGGCATTTCAAGGTATAATATCAGATACTATAGCTGCGTGTATTGTAGACAGAGATGGTAGGTCTCAGCTGAAGATACCCAGTGAGGCACAACTAGTATTCTAGGACTTAACAAATGGAACAAACGTGCAATTGTAGCAATCCAACATGACTATCAGGGACTGCTTTTAAGTTTAACCGGAAAACGCACAAGCTTACAGCTACCACTCTTGCGACACTGGGAAGACAGACTGGAGTGAGCGTTCCCTGACTCACCAGTTCCTTTCAGAGCTGTTCTCTCCATGTGCTGTGTGCTTCCTGTATTCTGCACTCTCACATTACTAACCTCCCTCACTTCTTCCCCACCTCCCTTTTTCTGTACTTCCTCTTCTGTTTTTTTTCATTCACTGGCTCAAAGTCCAGCCTAATCAAAAGCTGAAAGTTTCATCTTCAACAGGAAGGAGAAAGCTGGTTTTATGACTTTTTTTCTTCCAAATTGTCACTAGCTCCCTCCCAGATTAACTGAAATAAGTAAAAGTTGGGCCCATAAAGGGAGATTATTTCTCCTCAACTTTTTAAATGAAGCTTGCAATGGCAGGGGAAGGACCCTGCATTAAATGCAAGTTATCACACGTGACATTAAGCACTCAGCCACTGCACTCTGGTTTAGGAGCATGCTAAAGAAAAAAGATCAACTACAGTGTGTATTAGAGAACGTGTTTTTACTTTATAGCATAATGGCCTTCTGACTACTGTTCTAAAATGGATTAATAAAAACACAACTATCTGGATGCGACTGAGCTAGAAAAGCAAGAACAGAAGCATTATAAGCCTCCCTTGAGAAGGCTGCCTTTTTTTTTTTTAATAAATTATTTGTGGGGCTTGTAAGCCAATATGAGAGACAGGTACTTAAACCTACCAGATAACATTCTACTTGTAGCAGCATAAGAAGAGGGCCGGGGCGGGGGAAGTGGCATAGGTTTAATAGACAGAGGAACTCCTCTCAGACAAGGAATGTGTTTAAGGTTGGGGGGGGGGGGGGGGGGGGGGGGGAAGGGACTAAGAGAAGAAAGTTTTGTTATCTTCTAGTAAAATATAGTTAGTAAGCGTTCACTTATTTTCTGATAGATGCCATCAACTGGATATTACTTGTAGCTGTGTCCTCTCCACAGTACTGGGCAAATACTGTAACATGTAAGACTACAGCCAGCAGGATTTCATACTGAAGGAACGCTACATCCTTCACAGGCTTGGGTGTGATAGTAAGAACCACCTGCAGGTAAACTTTAAACTCCAAGATAAACCAGCTTGCTGGGAAAACAAACATTTAGTTGACAGCTCACTGAAAGGGAGCGTCGAACTCCTATCCTGCTGTAATCCTGGTCACCCTGACCTGCCCTGAGGTCTAAGTATGCCATTGTCACCTGTAGACAGAGAACAAGCTCCAGCAATAGAGGCCAATTTACTCTTCCAAAGTAACAAAGTGGTACAAAGGACCAAAGCATCACTGTCCCACCACCTCAGTGTATGCTCCTCTCCCCTGGGATTTTCCTTTACAGGGAAACAAGTCTTCTTGCTCTTCATTTTCACAGGAATGGGTCCCTCCAATGGAGCTTCCATGTCTGCTAGTTTCCCTGCCAAGGTGCAATCACTGTACATCTTCCAGAGGCCTTTTTATAGTCTAAGAGCCAATAAAGAACTTGGATGAACTTCAGTTCTGATGCAAGTGCTAGATTAGGCCACTGAATGTATTCTGCTGCCTTTAAACCTACTCTTGTTACACAACAGCATAATTAGATTTAACTTAGACACATAACGGGGAAGAAGTGAAGAAGAAAACATTTCTCTTGAAAAATTAAGATTTGCCTGTGATTACAGAATGTCTCACAGCTATCCGGGGCTATAACAGTGAAAGGCTTCAGCAGCTGTGCAAGCTGATCACCTTGCACGTGATCTTGGATGCAACAACTGCATCTTCCCAACACAGGCTGAAGTGCCCAAAACTTCAGCTCTGGCTATAGAGCAAGGAATCACACAGAACAATCTGTCGGTACTGAAGTAGGAGGTGCAAAAACAATTAGATATTCTTCTCTGGTCCTTTTTAAGCACAAGCACTTACTTGAAGTTCTACACAGTATTGAGAAGCAACCCACGTTATGTCTAAAAGAGCACTTGCAGAGCTGGAAGCCAGCCTGGCAAGTGGTCACGACTGAGTATTATTCGCTTGTTAAAGTAGCTCGGCGCAACCAACACGGAAAATGGGATTTAAACAAAGAGAAATCAATTTATCACCAACCTCAACCTAGTTCCTTGGTGACTGAAATCTAAAAGCAGTAGCTGCCTAAACTGAGCGCAAGTTAGGTGTAAATGCAGCAAAGGGGTGGGGCTATTCCCTCCCACCCCCTGGAATCGCCGTTTTTCCTTCTGGCACAGAATCCACTGTGGAACATCCACCAGCCTTTTCCAGCGGACTTGTTCTCACACCAGCTGGCTGGCAGGAAAAGCGAATTCCAAACCAGATCCAGCGTCTGAACCCGCAGCCCGCGGCGGCCCGAGCGGTGCGGTGCAGCCAGCCCGGGGCGGGGCCGCTGGAGGGCGCTAGGGGGACGGGGGGGCGCTGGGGGGGCAGCGCGGCCGCTGGGGGGGCGCTGGAGGGCTCAGCGCTGCCCCGCCCCGGCGGCGGGTCGGCTCCTGCGCAGCGCTCAGCGGTGCGGGCCCCCCCGCGCCCTCGAGCCGGTTTCCGTGGCTGGAGCGCGCCGGCCACCCGCAGGCCGCTTCCCCGTGAGGCCGCGCCTGGGTTGCGCTAACCAACGCCCCGTCCCGCTGCGGGACGTGCCGTTCGCCGCGGCAGCGCTCGAAGCGGGCGGACGGAGAGGCACCGGCCCGCCTCCCCCCGCTGCCCCGGGGGCGCCGCCGCGCAGCCCCCCGCTCCCGCCCGGGGCAGGCTGGCCCCGGCCCGCCCGCCGCTCTGCCCGCCCAGGGCGGCACCCGCCGCGTCCCCGTCAGGCGGGACCCCGCCAGCGCTCCCCGCGGCAGCCCCCGCCGGCCCCGGCAGCCGGGGCCTGCTCCGCCGCCCCGCTGACCCCCGCGCGGTCTGGCCGTGTCCCCGCCCCGGGCCGGGCCCCCGCCGCCGCCCGCCGACGTGCCCAGGCGCTGCCGGGCCCCGCCGCCCCTACCTGCCGCTGCCGGGCCTGCTCCCGCTGCCGGCCCCGCTCCGCCAGCGGGCAGCGCCAGCCCCGTCCTGACGTCAGCCGCCGCGCCGCCCGCCCGGCCCCGGCTGCCCCCGCCCGGCCTCGCTGCCCCCGCCCGGCCTCGCCGGCCCCGTCGGGCCGGGCCCCGGCTGCCCCCGCCGCTCTCCCGGCCCCTGCAGGCCCCGCCGCCCGGCCGGGCCCGGCTGCCCCTCACACGGCCCGGCTGCGCCCGGTGCGGGTCAGCGCTGGCCCCCGCCGCACGGAGGCAGCGGGCCCGTTTGTGCCCGTCCTCCGGCTGTGAAGGGGCACGGCCTCGCCCCGCAGCCCGGCGCCGTCAGAGCCGTGTGCCAGAAGAGGGAGGGCCGGCCGGGCCGGGACCCCCACAAACCTGCCACCGGCTGTGCCTGGGGGACCCCGGGGACCCCAGCCCCACAGCCCTGAGCCGGGTCAGTGCCCCGCACAGCAAAGCCAGCGTGCTGTGTCACTGCCTGCCTGCAAAACATAACTGTTTTCTGTTTCTAACCCAAATTACTTGAGATCGTTACTGTTTGAAATGAGGAAGGAGCCTTCCAGAGATGTAATATTGCCCTGGATGATGCAGCTTCCTACTGGAACTTTTCCCAGGCGCATCCTGGTAACATAGGGATTATGACTCCTATCATCACAGTAAGTAAAAAGAAAAAAAAAAGAAAAAAACCCACACTAATTGGTTTGCTTCGGCCAATCATTTTCTTTTAAGACTGGACAATACAGAAGTAATATTCATCATAGTTACAATTTCACTTAATCTGTTGACAAGCTCCGGTCTTCCTCCTACCCATCTATTTTCTCCTCTTGAATACAACAGCAATTCCAACCAGGAATTCTGTGGAAAGCCTGCAGTAGCGCAGTTCCTGGCTGCAGTGCCGTCCAGGCTCTGATACATCTTTGAAGTACCATAAAAGTGGCAAAGGCAGAACAGGAGGGATAACAAGGGAGGGATCATCTATCTGTAACCAGAGCTGCAGGTCTCAGAAACAACCAGTAACTGAGGTTTGTGTAGATCAGATTCTGGTCGTGTACGAGTCCTTTTTCTGAGACTGAAACTGCTTGCTCTGCATCACTGAAAAACTGTTTTCAGAAACTCGGAGGTATCGGTTTAGAAGTGGAAGGCAAGAAAATCTTTAGACTGGGAGGGAGCAGTTTTCTTCTGGAACAAAAAATACTCTTCTTGAGGATCTGGGAGCCTCAGCAGATCCTATCCTTGGTGAGCAGTTCTAGGGGACAGCTGCCTGTCTGGAATGTCTTCCAAGCACTGGCTGTCTGGGTTCATATAAAACTTAAGGTTTCAGACTAGGTTTAAAGCCCTTTTAGAATTAATTGCAAAACTATCTTTGTGTTTCCTGAATGAATTACCTCCATGGGCACAGAACACAAGTTTTTACACCAGATACCCCAGGAGGCTACGCTGCCGTTCAGTGAGACCTAGACAGGCTGGAGAGCTGGTGGAGAGGAACCTGATGAGGTTCTACAAAGGCCAGTGTCGGGTCCTGCCCCTGGGCAGGGAAGCTCTGCGAGGAAGGACCTGGCAGTGATGGCACACAGCAAGTTGCCCATGGGCCAGCAGTGTGCCCTGTGGCCAGGAAGGCCAGTGGGACCCTGGGGAGCACTGGGAGGAGCGTGGCCGGCAGGCGGAGGGAGGGGGGGATCCTGCCCCTCTGCTCTGCCCCGGTGAGGCTGTGTCTGGAGTGCTGTGCCCAGCGCTGGGCTCCCTAGTTCAAGAGAGACAGGGACCTACTGGAGAGGGTCCAGAGGGGGGCTGTGGAGATGGTGAGGGGACTGGAGCATCTCCCTGATGAGGAAAGGCTGAGGGAGCTGGGCCTGTTTAGCCTGGAGAAGACTGAGAGAGGATCTTATCAATGCATATAAAGGTCTTAAGGGCAAATGTCAAGAGGACAGGGCCAGGTTCTTTTCAGTAGTGCCCAGCAGCAGGACAAGGGGCAATGGGCACAAACTGCAACACAGGGAGTTCCATCCGAATATGGGGAAAAACATCTTCAACCTTGAGGGTGACAGAGCATTGGCACAGGCTGCCCAGAGAGGCTGTGGAGTCTCCTCTGGAGACATTCAAACACACCTGGACGCGACCCTGTGCAACCTGCTCTAGGAGACCCTGCTTTAGCAGGGGGCTGGACTAGGTGATCTCCAGAGGGCCCTTCCAGCCCTGACCAGTCTGGGATTCTGTGCTGTTGTTTAGTAGCTGTTTGGGACCATGTCCTATATTATGTTGACCTTGGAAACCCAGTTCGGGCTGTGAACCCGAGTCAGGGCCACTGTCATGGGAGTTCTGTGCCCCACAGGTTCAGTCTGAGGGTGCACAACAGAGGAGCAGGTCCAGGGAACACCAGACCTTCAGTCTGGCAAAAATGCAAGCATATGCTGGAAGCCCATGCAAACATGTATTAGGCTTATCATCTCATTAAATTCTGAAATGTTTTAAATTAAATATATTGGGCTCTGCATTTGCTGATGAAACTTCAATCAGGAAGTTTCTAACTAGCTGTGCTGCAGAGCTGAAGGCATGAGGCTTAATACCCTGAGCAAAAGAACTAGAGGATTTAGATGAATACTATGACAAATGTGGATTGTTTTCAAATTGTTTGCCAGTGAAGTTGTGGAAGTGAAGGCTTTTGTTGAAATTTTCAGCCTATTTATAATTGCACCTTCAGTTTGATCACGTTCAAAGCATGATGTAAGATTCATCCCTCACTGATAGCTTAAAAAAAAATACGTTTGGAATGTTTCAGAGTTATCAAACCCTCTCTTTTTGCTCCCATTCTTGTCCTGAATCAAAGAAACTAAGGCTGAAGTTCAACTTGCCAGTCATAGTTACAACATACAAGTTAAAATTCAATTGGAAAATTAATTTCTAAATACAAAACAAAATTGCTATTTGGAAAAGTTGAGCCATATGGTGACTTCTAATTCTTTGTCATAATGCAGCTGACATAATGTGTCTTTTCAATACATGCTAAATTTTGACTGCCGCCAACGTAAAAGTTTGAATTTTCACAGTCATTTGAGGGTCTTCATTGGTTCTTTATATGCTGCTGAAATTTAAATTTCAAATTTCCCACTTTGGTTCATAAAACATAATTAGTCTCCAAACCAAGCAGAATACAGGTTTTCACTAAGGATAAACAAATTATTTTAAACAAAATACATGCTAACATTATTAAGTACTATAATTAATACTGTTAATACTACTACAACTAATATAGTGCTCAACCAGGCTAAAAAAATCATATTAAGAATCAGCATTGCTTGAAATGAAAAATATTAATATCCGGAAAAATATTAATAAATGGACCTAACAACCCTAGCTGTAACATAAAAGAACAGGAGAGCTGCTGCCGGGGAATACCTGAAGAAAGAATTAAAAGAGCTAGAACTCCAGGTTTGTTATATGATTATTATTATTATATTTATTAGTTTTTCAAAGCTCAAATATGATGGCTATGGGCATTAGTTAGGCATTAGGTGAGAATGGCAGAGCAGAAGATAGGTCCCAAAATAAATCAAGCTTGATTAAGCGTTTGTGAAACTAACCAACTCTGCAAGAGTTTGTACATAGCCTGTAAAGTTTCCCTGATGAAAGAGAGATGGAGAAGAACATCCTTCTGGTTTTCCAGAGGGCTGTGTTGTCTTAGCCATTTATGTGATAGTCCCAAACAGAAAGGTAAATCAGACTTGGACAAAAACCTTTCTCCAGACAGACTGCCTTAACGTGCTTCCTTCTCTCCAGTGGAAAAGACTCTTGGCTCCTTCCATTCCTGTGGGTAACTGACCTGCACCCAGGATTAAAATTCCTTGGCACATTTTACCTACAAAAATGAATCTGCCTGATGGGGTTTTGTCACATTGTCATGTGAGATGAGTGTCTGCTTATGAACTGAAGGGTTCTTGTGCTGCCATACAGAGGTCTGAACAGGACTGCAGCACGCAGGTGGTGCAGCCAGCCTTCCCTCTGAACAGCAATCCCATCAGGACTCCCAACAGGAGTCTTACATGGGAGGAGCTGGAGCAAAGGGCCCAGGTTTTTAAAGCGCTTTGAGTTTTGTTCCACTCAAATTTGCAAAACATAATGTATCCATATGGCAAAACATAACATAATTGCAAAACATACCATATCTGTGTAATGTACATGGAAGAGGAACCTTGCTTGCAGACTGCACGTTCTGCTCCCGCTGACTTAACTAGTAGTAAGACCTGAGCGGTGCTGACTCCGGCATTCACTAGCAGCCAAGCTCCCAGGGATTGTGGAGGCACATTGCGACTGCAGACACAGGGAGAGGGCTGTGCCACTTGTCTTCCCAGCTCTTGTTAGCCTGGAGAGCTGGATTTTGCTAAAGGTGATGGGAGCAACAGTCTACTGTCTTGACAGAACAGATGAGCATTTTTGGAGCAATTCAAGAAATTAGACCCCTGTGTCTTAGGAAAATCCAGGCTTCAGAGTTGAGAAAAGCCTAAATTGCTCTTGAAAATGGGACTTGCCTTTAAGCAGGACAATGCCTGATTAGCTGTAGCACACGGGTGGCGGGACGTGAGAGGCTTGCCCAAGTGCATGTGGCAGAGGCGGAGGATGCTCCTTCTTGACCTATAACTGAAACCATGCTTCCTCTCATTTGCCTCCTTCTGGCCTGTGGTTTGTGGAACACTCCAGTATGCTTCTGGAATGAAAAGATCTCTTCAGATGCTTACTCAAGAGGAAACGTTATGGAGAGTTATATGCAAGTAAGACGCTGTCTGCAGCTGCCCAGTGCGAGGCCAGCTCTCCAGCCGTGGCTCTCCAGCCGGCACATTGCAGAGTACACCGAGAACAACAGGCAAACAAAGAGTCCAGCCAAAACCTGAGGAACTTTCTGGGTGAGACTCTGGCATTTCATTGTCAGCTTCTATTGTTCGGACCTGATTAAAAACAAACTGGCAGGAGAAAGGCCACGTGCTTATCGGACATCCCTGCAGGTCACACCACTTAAAAGCCATTTCACTGTTAGCGATGTGGCCTGTTTGGCAGGAGCAGAGGTTTGGATTTCACTTCTATTTGTAGGCAGCTTTGAAAAGCACAGGATTATCGGGGTGGGTTAGGTCCTTTGCAACTTGCAGAAAAGTTCCTGTCTCATCACAGCCCTTCTGAAGAGGAAACGGATAAAACCCTTGTGCAACACATTTCTGTTTTCCACTAATAGCTTATGTTTTGGCTTGACAGCCCACCAGCATCAGTGGGGGTGCTTCCTCTGGGTTATCTGGGCTCTGGCTCTCACCTTTGCTTTATGTTGGCTGTACTGTTCCATTAGCATTTAAAGACAGTGCTACATGCACAAAGGAGAGGATTTACACTCATAGCCAAAAGAAAGACATGGCAGAGAAAGAGGGAGAGATCAAAAGAGTAGGTACACTTCATTTTCGTTGAAGGGACCCCACTCGGTCTTGTCTTCAAATGCATATTGCGTCTGCCCTCTTAAACCCAGACTGCTAAATACTGGAATTGGTGGGAATCACCATGTCTCCAGAAGGTTTTGCATTAGGCCCCCTATTTTTTCCCTTCTCTTCCAGCAGTCAGACATTAAAATACCTTGTCAAAAAGTGGAGGATGACTATTCGTTGTTTCTCAGGAGTTACTGTGCTGTGTATTAGCTGCACTGACATGTGTAGGATGTGTTTGTGTTTGGCTTTTAGAGGGACAGCCTCCAATACTTGCCTCTCCCAGAAGCTTCTACATGCCTTTGGATTAAGCAGCAGGAGCTCGGGCTAAGAGTACAGCTTCTTGACAGGCAGTGTTTTATTTCCACAGCTGAGATCTGCTATACAGTCCTGACGTGTTCTGGTTTTCTCTAAGTGAAAATAGAAAATCTGACAGCTACTTTTCAGGAACGGTCCTGAAAGAGGGACAGTGCATTCTATGAACCCAAACCCAGGTACTCTGGATTCTTTGCTAAGAATAATTTCTGCTGAGCTATATATTGCCACTGAGATCCTCTGACCACATTGCAGTGATAGGGCTGCCACACAGCGTAGTGCCATTTGTTGTTGCTAAGACAAGCCAGAAGCAAATTACGTCCCACCAGAACAAGGAAAAGGCCACATGGAAGTGTGCCTCAGAAGTGCCTCTCTTCATCTGCCCCTTTGTATTTAGGTCTCCTGAACGATCATTCTCACTTAATTCTCGTTCTTTTCAAGCCTCTATTTTATCACTTCTGGGACTGGATATTTATCTTGCACGTATATGGACACTGAAGCAGAAACATTTCAGGCCTCTGAGCTGCAAGAAGAGGAAGAGAGAGTTCAGCACCTAGCATCAGCACTCAGCTTGCAGTTAGTAAAAGAGGTGGGCACCCAAGGAAATACGCAGGAAGACCTACTCTGTCTAAGCAACACTACAGATTGCACATCAAGCTGAAATGTTCCATATATGAATCTGAGTGGCATTCAGAGTAGTTCCCTTCCACACTGCACCTAGGTTTCCCTCTTCTGGAAAGGCTGTAAAGGATGGAAGTGTGTGCCTAGGTTGAACCAAGAAACATCCTGTCTCCCTCGCCACTGACATGATAGCACAACAGTGCTACAGGGTCTGGCAGCCTCAACTTTGCTGAGATAATCTACTGGATTTTAGTCAGAGCAGAAATGTTATCTCCTTTTGTTTCCTTACTGTGGCAGGTCTGGGAGTGTTCGTGGGTTGCTATAAAATGCCATCAGAATGAGAATTGTAAAGATTTCTGTTTGGAGCACTAAAGGTATTTCCCCTACGTTGATGTGTTGGGCCAGCACTGGAAGAGACAGCCCTTAATCAGGATGTAGTGAAAGATACTACGGACTGTGCCTATTTGTGCAGTAGTTGGTAAATCTCGAGAGGATAATGCTCCCCATATTATGCATTCTTTGCATATACAAAAGCTTAGGAGACAATTACTTGACAATTTCTATGTACCTTGCAGAAAGCATTCACCAGAAACCCGTGATGGGAACAATCAAGTGCCAGGCATGGAGCCAATACGCAGCTGAGTTTTACAGTGTGGTACAATTGCTGAAAATCTCATCTATATGAAAAGGGCTTCCGTGAGCACACAAAAAGCTCTTTACATGACTTGACCCATGATCTAAGAACAACCAGAAACAGAAAGTTTTGTTGTTGTTTGTATCACAGGAATTACAGAGGCTTGGGCACCTCTGTGCTCTGTATGTATGCAGCCAAAGCAAAGTCACGGAGTGTTTCACAGACGTGGTGCAGCCCATCTCTCAGGCCAACTCCCCAGCTATGCTGCTGTTCACTTGTTTTGAATAGGTTGGTAAGTTGGCTCCAAAGCAGAAAGCTGTTTTCCAAAACCACTCAAGCAAGAAAAGCAGATAGAATGACTTCAGGGATGGTGGTTTCACCAGGGTTTTGTTGCCAGCTGCATCTCTGTTTCAAAGTGCACTGTCTGCTTCCCAGCTCCACAACAGCGTTCGGCCAACATCCATGTCTTCAAAGAAATTATTCCATGCAAAGGCAGAAAAGTTAAGGCAGTTTTCAAACATTCTTTGTTCAAGTGTCACCCAACTCTGAAAGAGCTACAAACCTTCAGAAAATTATAAGATCTGTGGGACATGAACTCTTCCTGCTCCATTTTGTGTGCTACCCACACCGTGGGGTTTGGTCTCAGCCAGGCCCTACTCTAACATAAGTAAGAGAAAAAAATCATCGCAGAACAGGCACTTGTAAAGTTTAAGGCATATCAAGAGATTTCGTGTTCCTTCAGAATTTGCACAGTTTGAGATCGAGTAGTCCTAATTCAGTATACATTCAGGCATTGACTTCGCTGGGACTGCTCATATTGATAGGCACTTGTGCTGAAGCAAAGCATTAGGCCAGTGCAGAAAAAAAAATAAAATATCCCCAGCCCTCACATGCAGCAAGGATTGGCTCCTGTTGGCTGGCATTTGACAACACCTCAGAGACCTGTAGCCAACAAGGGATCTCCACATTGAGAATCCAGGTATCCATTTATTCACATCCCTTCGCAGCATTTACAACAACATGTCAGCATATCATCTATACATCTGCCCTAAATTTTCTGGAGCTCTAACGTGTTTGTATCTAACCAGATCAAGCCTTAAAATTATAATATTCTACTTCTAAATGAAATCCCTGTATGACAGAACCTGAAAGCGCTTAAGATGATGCTGAGATTCTTGCAGAGAAAGTATTTTAACTGGTGGGTTTGATGCAATGGCATAGTGAGTAATTTGGGAAATTAACTGCTTATGCTTGCTGGTCATTCTTTAAAGTTTTAAATTCAAAATGGGACAGCTTTCTGGAAGATATGCTGTAAAGGTGAGGGAAAACATGCTGCATACATGGACAAACATGTAGTGGACTCAGTGTGTGGAAGTTCAGATTAACTTGAGTGTGCTTTTGGCTTCAAACTCAATGAGTCAATGAAGATAATTGCTGATTTAGAGAAATTTCATTTCTGAGTCCCTTCCTGGTGCGCTTTTCTTTGCCAGCCAC
The DNA here is from genome assembly GCF_023634085.1 of Falco cherrug. NCBI lineage: Eukaryota > Metazoa > Chordata > Aves > Falconiformes > Falconidae > Falco > Falco cherrug. The sequence continues at coordinate 9,011,280 of NC_073707.1, forward strand.
TGAGCCACTGTAATGTGATAATTCCACTGCTGACAGAGGCAAAATGAAGCCAGCCAAGTTATAATGTGTAATAGGATTTCCTGGAAGCTTCCTCAGGCTGTCCCCATTTGTACAGCTAGACGTCCAGATTTGCCAACTTATTAGCTGCCTAAAGAGGCAGTTTTATAAATAATCTAAGGAGGTGCATCATCTTGCTTCTTAATTTTCTGAGGCACTATTCAGATACTTCTGTGGTACCAATCTATCCCATCAAAGTTCACACGCTTCATTTAGGCACTGGGACAGTGATATAGTTGCTTTAGATTTCGTCTATAATCTCCAGAAGACAGAAGGGCTCTCCAGGGAGTGCTTCCACCTACCTCAATTTCAGGCACCCTTTAAGGGTGCCACTACCTCTTCATTGAATAAACAGAAACTCTAGAGTGATCCTTCTCCTCGTTTAAGTGTTTGAGGGGCCTACTGCTAAGTAGCAAAACCCTGGATCTGGGGTTTCTCACTGTACCTTGAAGTGGTTTGAAAATGTGGTCCATGATGACTACTTCCTTGAGAAGCAGAGAGCGCAGGGGGTCATGTGTCACTGTGACTCGAAAAGAACATTGGCCTCCACGGGAATAGTGGCTCTGACACTCACTGCTGCTCACCTCGGGTGGCTGCACTGCATAAAGAGTAGTCATTGCGCCAAGGATTGCATCTCCTGGGTCTTTCCTTGGGGAAGAGGAAAAGGCTTAGAAATAATTAAATAAATAAATAAGTAAGTAAATAACTGAATAAATAAACGAATTAATAAACAAACAGATAAATAAACACACTCTCTCATATATGTGTATATATATACATTAAAATATATATATAAACCACTCTCATTAATATTGCATTGCCTTGCAATAGCACTGAGCTCCGCCCCATACCAAAACAATGCTTGTCCCATTAAAAAGCATAGGTACATTAAAAAAATGCTGGAAGGCATTAATATTTATGTTATTGTTAAAATGCATATAAGCAGACGTTGACAGCAAGTTCTCATTCTGAGTCTAGGAGGCTTTCCTTTTGCTGCGCTGAATTCCCTAGCACTTGTGCGCTATAATAACGGTTCCTGGAAACTTCTACCTTTGAGGGCTGGCTGCTGTCATTGCCAACTTGTGCTGCTAATTGACTTCCATGCTTCCCTTTTGTTTTTATCTGTTGAAACGCTGCATGTCATTAATGCTCTCGCCTCCGTATGTCATGAATGCTCTCACCCTCGGCCTTTGTGCTTTGCATTCAAGAGCAGATGACAACAGAAAGAGCTGTAAATTAGATGACCTACAGCAATGCCCTTTCCTTAGGAGACAGTAAAAAGCAATCCCAATAATTTACTTAAGAACTTGTCAGTTTTCTTTTATACTTCGTTCATGGAGCATGTGCGGGAGTAAAACACTTCATCTCCACATCTAACACAACCAAAACAGAAATACAATATGGACATCAGGTTTTGCAAATGGATTTTTTCCCATTTACCTCCATGCACTTGCCCTCATCAAAACTTTCCTTGACCTCCTGGGAGCCCTTTGCTTTCACACAAAATGGAGGCAAAAACGATGCCAAGTTGGAACAAGACTCCCATTTTGTACTGGTGTCAAAAGGCTGCCAGCTAGGGAAGAAGAGGGGATATGGTTCCTAGTCTCGCCCTTTATACCATGAAACTGAAGAAAAAAACCATCACTGCTAGAATCATCTCTGCCAGCCCCAGCTGAGAGGACTGGCAAGGAGCGAGGGACACACTGAAGGGACGGAGACAGTACCCTAATTATTTTCATGTCAGTGATACACTGGGTGCACTCAGTTTACCAGGGAATAAACAGAGCTTTCAAGGGATGGGGCCAGCTGAGGAGAACGCTCTTTTAATTTACATCCTCCAGCACCCTTGTCACATGCATAAGTGCTATGAAAGCAGCGTGTATGTGGAATATGCTTATTGCAGCTGAGAAGACATTACTGGTTTCTTTAAAAACTCAGGTTTTTGGAGGAAGAATAGATCCAGTGTAACAAAACCAACCATGACTTGCTTGTGCAGGGAAAGTTTCTCACTCAGAGCTGTCACTGTGGTGAGGCACAGTTGTTATGAGCCAGCGATACTGCAGAAATGCCTGCCTGCCTATCTAAGTAGAAAACTCGTGGAAATACAACCCTTGGAGGATAATGCAGTGTACGTGCTTATCAGTAATTTGTCCATATTTGCTTTGGACTTGTTTGAAAGTTATTGTTTAGGGGGATATTTTACTACTTTGATTTGCTTTAATACCTGTACCCACATTAAGCTCCGGTCCATCAAAGCCCAGCAAGGTGCCCCGTGTCTAACAACAGGGCAGTTTGCATTCTCTCTTCATGGGACACCACTCGGTGCCCACATCGGTTGGTACCCTGGGTAGCCAGCTGGCAGCCAGGGCACGCAGATGTGGCACAGGCAGTGGCACTGCAGCTGGCCGCGGTCATGTGGCTTCAGCAACAGGAGCTGAATTAATTGAAGCATGAACCAAGAACAGCGCGGCTGGAGTCATGCTCTGCCGTGAGGATCTCACTTTGGAGGGTTTTGTGCTGAATCTTTGCTGCTGGAAGCTTCTGCACTGGCAGAGGAAAAATCAGTGGGGCTGTGCTCAGCCGGCTGAATTAGGAGGGGAAATTCCATGGAACCCATCAGACTGGTACCACAAGGTCAGGTACCAAGAGGTTGTTTAGATAGGGTGTATCTGGCATTTTCTGGATACTTGCACTGAACTCGTAATAGTCAGAATTATTAACTTGTTCAGAGTTGGTGGTTGGTGTTGGTTTTTTTTTCTTTTTGAACAGAATTCAAATCTGTCAGAGATGTTTCATAGCTTTGTCCTGTGTTTCCTCTAAGGGATGGGTTACATGATGGAAGAAGGATGTCAGAAAGACGACCACACATAATCCAGTTTAGAAGAGCTTTATATAGTCATTAAGAAAGATAAAAGAACAGATTCCACAACAAGCATTGTCCCTAGGCCCAAATGCAGCGCTCTGAAGGGCAAGGCCATACAGAAAGCTGTGTATAGCATATTTATGCATTTCTATGCATTACTTAATTATCTTTGGATTTATTGCCTTCAATTTCTTAGTAAACTGTTTACAGCAGTTTAATGATGATTTTCAACCACCCTTCCATCAATATGTGGTGCTGCAGAATTATCTTTATTTGCATTATGTTTCTGCCTATCAAAAGAAATTCAAGTCCAACTGTTGTAGGATGAAATAGTTATTTATAGCATTTTTTTTTGTGTGACTAAATGAGACCCTCTTAAACTGGCGGTAGGAAAAGAAAATTAAATAGGTTCATCTAAAGTTCAGCATCCAACCTTACAAGTTTAGAAAGTTGACTTCATAGTAAGAGATCAGCCTCTAAAAAATTCTGTAAACTACCTCTGCTGAAAAGTAAAATTTGATTAAAAGACAGGCAGGGTTGAACACTTAACATTAACCCACCAGTAAAGTAATTGCGGTACAGCAAACAAAAATCACCTAGTCCAGAATTCAGTTTATGGAAGTCAGGTACTACTTCCGTACCAAGAGCAGTTTACAAAATCCAGATACTTCAGAAAAAGAAACTAGCATCAGAAAGCCATGAAGAATTCAAAGTCAAGGTCCCTCAGAAAGCAGCACTTGCTAATAAACACTCTGTGTTAAGCTGTGCAAGTGAGGAGAGCACCCAACATTTGCAAACAGATGTGAAGTATTACATCTTTTATCTTTTTGCAGAAGTTTGCTAAAAACAGCTGCGTGTACCTTGCCTGGGGGGAAAAAAAAAAGGAAAAAAAAAATGATAACAGAATTACATACTCCAGAGGTTTACAAAAAACATAAAAAATTTTGGTTGATATACAAGCCTTCTTGTTGCTACTTGCAGACTTGACACATTAGTTATTCACATGAAGCCTCTGGAAAAGCAGAAATGTTCTGTTCTTATCTCAAAAATGTGACATATTTTACTCCGTAGAATGAATTGTATTCTAGGCACTTCTTAGATCCATAGCTGTAAGAAGAGTTTCTGCTTGAGATTTTTAACACATCTGCTAGCAAATTCAGAAGTTGAAATGTAAAATCCAGGGCACCATGAAGATTTCAAATAGTTTCAATTTTATGTGGTAATTTAAAATCAAGTGTTAGAGAACACAGTTGAAAACACTGCTTAAATCAAGATAAGCAATATAGAATTTTTATTTAATTAATGTCTTATGGACCAGTCTCAGTGCAGTGTCACTCTTTGGTTTTTCACTAAACAGAGCCACAGTGCAAAATAGCATGTGGTAAATGAAGGCATCCGGTGAGAACTGTATTTTCCTGTGGTAGAGGGCTATGAAACATGACCTATTTCATTAAATGTAGCCTAACTTCATCATAAAAATGTTTTCTGGATCCGAACAAATACTTATTTAATGAGGGAGTTAGCCACAATAGGATTTCACAATTTGCAGCATCAAAATAATGAAAAATATCTCAGTTGAAAGAAATTTCAATGTAAAGTACTTCCCTGGATATTACTCAACAGTAGGAAAAAAGCAATGCAGAACGTGGTATGGGGGAACATGCTTACCTGATAAAGGCAGTGTCTAGATCAGATGGCATGAGGTTGGTAATTACAAACGAGAGGGAAGCCACCAATTTGGTGGGTCATGCTTTGTACTGAGAAGCGAAACATATTCAGTGTTGTCCAAACTAGGCACAGCTGAACTCCACTGCCCTGTGCTTACTCACATCTTCACGGCTGTGGTCAGCCCTGTGGCTAATGCCTAATTACCAATTTAATAACTGACTCTTGCTGTTGGGATTGGTGTTATAAGAACAGAGGCTTGTTCGTGCATGCCATGAGGCCTGGCGACATAGGGGGCTAGAGAATGTTTTAGGTACAGGCTTGATAGAGAGTGAACACAAAGAAGAACTTGTTTAATCATTTTTAGTGAATATCTAGTTCTTCTAATAAAGTTCTGACAGTAGTTCTTGAAGGCACCAGTTCTCTGTAGGGCCTTATTGTCACATAAGTGTCAGCATTTGATTGGATTACTTGAACTTTCCAAGCAGGATATATTGATAGACAAATGGAAATCACTGATGAGCATTTTCACAGAGGAGGTGCAAAGAGCACTAATGTTCACTTTTTCTTTAAAATATCAGGGAAATGTCTGGCAGATAATTATCACTGGCTTTTCTACAGTCGCTACTCAAGACTTTTGTCTCTGCCATTATAAGCACTTGGACTAGGAACTGTCAAGCTGAGTTTATTAATCTTAGTGGATGTTTCTGCATTAAAGTGCTTAAAATGTGCATTTGAGTGAGACTGGTATCTGCAGAAGTGTAGAATTATTATCATCAGAAAGTCTCAGTGCAGTGTCTCACTGTTGTTAATTTTAATAATTTGGAATAACTTTAAAAATACTGTGAAAAGTGCCAAAGCCAAAGGGTATTCAGCTGTCAAATAGCACAGCTTTTGGAGAGGCGATTGCCCCCCTAAAGAAGAAAAATAACAAGTTCAGGAGTTTTGCAAATGGTATTTCTTTCCGTATAGCAATAACAACACTTCTTCCCAATGAAATAAGACTTGCAGCTGATGTAGATTGGTCTCTGTGGGTCCATATAAAGTGAACTACTGGCTTGTGAGCTGGTGTATATAACAAAAGGAACAAACTTGCTGTAGAAAAAAGAAAAAGGAGTATCAAAGACATTTAAAGACTCAAAGTTTCAGCATGTATCCACATGCCTGCGGCTCTTGGCCAGCTGCCCTTCTTTGAATGAAAGACTGTGGGACAAGTGGAGCTGGTCATCAGCTTTCACCGCCCGAGATGGGGATGCGGGGCACAGAGGTCAGCCAGGTGCAGCTTTTACCGCATTCAAACTCAGGCTGGAATCAGGATTTTAACCACATCTTTAATGGAACTTCCAACCTATGGTAAGAAGACCTTTCGCTCTGGTTGTCTAGCCGTGGCACACTGAATATGCCAGCTCCATTTGCGTACAGATACCTGGTGGGTGCTGGGGATCCAACACAGCATTGCCAGCATGTGTGCCTGTTAGCAAATACTTCTGGTGCTCTAAGCATCTGTCTCAGAAGAGTTTTTTTCAGCACCAGAATGATTCCCAGAAGACAGACAGATGGTACCATCTGTGTAGTCTTCTGATCTCCAGCCTTAGTGCTTGCTGCAGTCTCGCTGGGTACTTCACGAATAACTTGTTCAGTTTATGCTGCCAACTGATTCAGATTTAGAATTGCCCTAAGACTTTCCCAGCCTGGTGGTCATCTCCCTGCCTCTTTGGTGGTTCTCAGGAAACTTGTTTTGATGGAAATGAGTCACGTCCTTACAGCATGCTTCACTCATTATACTGTCAAAGCAGAAAGACAGATAAGGAAAAAATGTCCTTGGGGAGAATTACCAGGCCATATACTTTGATGTGACACAAAATCACTTGAAACAGACTTAGAAAATGTCGAATAGTTACCATTTCTGTGAATAGCATAGGAAAAATAATAAATCATACTGTGCTGTGATTCTTAACGACATATGTATCTATTATCCTAGCCCTATCTTCATTTGGTTGCAGTTTTAAAATTTTGCTTAGTAGTTAAAAATATGGAGACACAAAGTGTACATTTTTTAAGAAGGGCAATTAGTCTCCTACTGAAGGAATGTCAGATACTGTTTTCCTCCCAATCAGGGCAGTTTTGAGATGAAGCTAAACTGGCTTTTTACTTTCCATCCCAAGTTTCCATGGTAATAGCATGTAATCATCATATTTGTAAATAGCAACTACCCATTTACTTCACAGCCACTTTGAACATTTTTCGCCACAATTTTAACATCCTTGAAACATCCAAATCTTTCTTGTTTTTTAATGCTAGTACATATAATACAATTTTACTGCCAGTGTATATAATTATTTGGGGATATTTCTGTTTATGAAATCTTCACAGATGTAGTAGCACTGTAATATGTCTGTGTATAAGTCTGTGTATGTGTACACGTGTGTGGGCATACATACACGGACACATTTATAACAAACATTGTCTGGCAATGGCATATCCCATTATAAATCTTTATTTCTCAACTTATAAATTTGCCAAGTTGAGGCTGCTCAGGTTGAATGCCATTCAGCCTAATTTAGATTCCAGAGATTTCTTTTGTGCTGATAATTTGAAGTTCCAGCTAACTTTTTTTCCAATTGTAGCCAAGAATGTGCCTATGGAAGAAAACAATGTCTTGCCTTCATGGAGAAGATTCTTTACAGCTTTTTTTGGCAAGCCCTGGCCCAGGGCTCTAGAGCTGATGGATGATGCCTTGCTGTCACAGAGCTTTTTGCTGTCCTACTAAGAATTAACCCAAATTTGGCCAAGTTTTAATCCTCTGAAAAATTTCATCTCTCATACACACAATCTTGCCTTCTTAAAATTCATAGCTTGAATTTGCTAATGTTTCTATCTGCAGAAAGCCCAATTAAGTCCCTGAGAACTCCTACGTGCTGACTGGCTCCATGTGCACCATCCCCAATGGACTGAGCGTGCACTAGTCTGAATGACACTTAGTCTCTAACTGCCTTTGCTGGGGTTCAGTGTAGACTGGGGTCAAAAGGTAAATGTAGAAACAGAGAAAGAGAAGAGGAGAAGGATGCCTCTGCGAGACCTGCATATATGGTTAACATCAAACAGGTATTGAAAAGCTTTGCAGAGTAAGGATGCAGTCCATAGTTTTAGCAAAGCCCTTTCCCCGAATCTTTCAAATCACACCCCTTGCAAACTTAGTCTTTTTCCCACTTCCACCCCATCCAACTTACATCCCCAGGACAGTGCTTCATGTGGAATTATAAATCAAGGATACAGCTTTTGGTTTTGACCTAAGTGGTCCGTATTGGAATCTTGTCAGTTGTTTTTCATTAGGAAAAACTGAGAATGAAGTAGGGCATTACTTTAATGTAGCCCTTTTCCAAAGAACATACAAAGGTTCCTTTCCATGGGCACAGGAGGAATTAAGCAAAGACAGTTTCTTTGCTCATAGTATCTAGTCTCTTCCAGTCAGCAGTTGGCCAGAGAAGTGCATTCTGGCCATGATCCTAAAGCTAGTCCTTACTGCTGCTTTAGCTTTCTCTGGCTCCTCTGTCAAATCCTCTGATGCTGTAACTGTCTCGGACAGACGCAGACGATGCTATTAAACGGTATCAGCCTCCTACTGCTGCACTTGGATGCAGCTGGCAGTGAAATCCCTCCTCCCACACGACTTGGATTGCTGAGCGCTCTTCTGTGCAGTCTGTGTTTCAGGTGGTGGCACTCAACGTTTCCTTGGTCTAGTCCATGAAGAAATGTGTGTTTCCTACATTTATCCCACCTAAAAGACAACTATGCATACACATGAATTCCAGAACATAGCCCTCACTCACAACAGGACATAATTTTTAAGAAAAGGAAAAATAGCAGCAGAAAAATCCTTGCAGGTACACCAAAGTTAAACAATTACATCATACACAAACAAATGTACTGTTAACAAGAATTACCAGTATCAGATATATTTAAAACACACTTAAAACTTAGGAATACTAGAAAAGTGCTCACATTTTCTCTTTTCATCCTTCCTGATTCTAGGAAATAACCCTAATTTTTGCAGGCAGATGTTTGAACTGAAGCAAATACTTTGTGGTGATTCCTGCCCTAGTATGGTTTCGTAGTTCTCAGTAGGCTGGAACATGGGCAACACAAGGTAGTATCTGTCGGCAAAAGACTCTGCAAAGCTCCTGACTCCCTGCTGCTTGATTTAAGTCATTCTTTGTTGTAGTGTCTGGAGAAATAAATAGAATCAGGAACTGATGACCTTAATAATAAATACGATCAAAAATACTCTTTCGCTTTAGTAATGCACAAATGAAAAAGGTTGCATAAATTAATAATTTTTCATTTAATTTATTTAAATGGTAACATTATTTTTCTTTCCTTCTTCACTACACTGAATTAACCCTAATTCTCTGTCTTCTGCAAAACATTTGCATCAAATAAAATGCAACATGTCAGTGACAGGGAATACAAACTGGCTTCCTTCCCTAAGTGCTATTATTCTTACTCTTGATTCTGTTAAATATAGGACAAAATTGAATGTAGTATTCCATAACACTACCTGGGAATTGTAAAATATTCTACTGATACCAGTTTGAATGATGTGAAACATTTGTCTAGCGTTTATTTATCATGAAGTTGGAGGAAGGGGATGGAGGGTCTAACTAGTTCTCTGTAGAATTTGTATTGTGAATTTCTACACAAAATTTATCAGTTTTATTTGTAAAGGCTCATGGGGACTTAGAGCACCATTAAAATGGAGCAGGTGCTCACTCTGCCAGAACAACTGCTAATGGTCTGGGAAGAATCTCTCCTTTTGAAACTAAAGGAGATTATTACAGTGCTTTCAACAGTATTCAGCAAAACTGTAGCTGATGATTTGCATCCTTAAGTCACAACAGTAACGAACATTTGTAAAGCCCTGCTAAATGCCACAACGCAGTGGTCCTTGTTCTAAACTTTTACTAACAGAAACATAGGAAATACATGTTTCCTTGTTATTTTCTCCACCTTTGGGCAACCATATACCTAGTCTACAGAAATTGTCCGCGTTTATCAATGGGAGATGGTGGCTTAAAATCTGCCTCCACTGAGTGGAAGAGAAATCTAACCAGTAGATTAAGGACTTTACCTTGAGTGTTTGTATTTATCTGTGTAATAACGGAGTAGAGTTGAGCTGATTTATGAGACCTTGATATTTACATACATTGCAAATACTTTTTAATTTTATGTCTGTCTTTAATTTTGTAATTCCTGGGTTTCAGATGTCCATTTGGGGTCATGATGAAGTTTTCACCATGTTTTCTGTCACACATTTTCAATCCCCACTATGATGGAAACAGTATTTTGTCTGGTTATTTAACTACATGTATTAATTACTTTTTATCATATTGTGCTTTGGAATTAAGAGCCATGTTGACTGCCTGTAAAAACCCTCATGTATCTGATGGAGAAAGAAATGCTGCAGCACAGCATATGTTCCTCATGTTACCTATGCATAATGTAGGGATGCGCTGAGTAAAAACACTTCTGATGCCCATAAAACAGAATCAAAAGCTGTGGTTCTGCTGAATAATGAATCTATCATGTCTGAGTTAGATCTGTGCTACAGCTGGTGTCCACATGGACTGTTCTTCTCAGAGGTGTTTGTGTACCTGATGAAGATACTTGTGATGGAACTTGTCGTTATAGAAAAGCATGTGTCTCATACAGAAATCCTCAAGGAATTCAACTCATCAAAAAAGGGAATGTGTTCACTATTGAGAAGGGGAGAGTCAGGGATAATAGCATTCTGAGATATTTCCGTACGGTTGATGTGTCAGCAGGGTTCTGGCAGATGCCCTCAGAAAATCAGAACACATTTGCACGTTTTTTCACTGCATACCACCCTCTGAATTGTGCTTGTCACCCAAAGTGTTTGATCAAAACATATACTTTTGAAGACTTTTAATGATGAAGAGAGTGATAAGGCCTACAGAGATAGCATTTTGATCTTGTGGAAAAAACTAAGAAGGAGAAGCATAAGCAGAGCTCCTGAATGGTGAAGAAATGGGTAGGAATGGAAGAAGCCAAAAATGAGAAATGCTCATGAATAGTTTTATAGCATTTACCAGTCTTATTGAGGGCAAAGGTGCCTGAAATCTACTTGTCAGTCAAGATACCAAATCTTAGGTGTATTTTTTAATTACAGGCTCATTTGAGACTGCTGAACAAGATAGACAAGCTAGTATCTATCCTGAATTAATGACCCTCCACACATCTCCATTGCCCGCTCTTACTTGCACACCAGTAAGTTTTGCTTCTTTTAGAATGTGTAACAATTAAACACACAGACAACACAGTTCAAAACCACCATTCCCCACCAAAGTATTAAAAGGATAGTAAATAACTATCCATTTGTTTACATACAAAACTGGAAAACAGTTACCCAGATAAAAATAGCCACGCTATTGCAATATCGTCTGATAGGCACAGGGTGGTGGCTGTCCGAGGCAGTTATCCCCTTCCAGGGCACGTCCCGGGTGTGGTGGATGCACAGATTTCCAGAAGAGTTCAGGCAATTCCAGGTGAGACTGATGATAGCAGAGAAAATCCTTAGCAGTGCAGTAGTGGCGGGGGGGTGGGGTGTTGGCTGTTTCAAGTGCTATGGAATAATCCACAAAACATGGGAAATCGTTATGGAGCAAGTATCGTCTCACTGTAGATGGTATCGTTCCCTGTAGTGCCTTTATTGTCACTTCCTCATTACTAAAAATTGAGTCCCCTCCAGCAGATATATTGAAGTGCCTGCGACTACATCTTCTCAAGCAATTTTTTTGTTATCATTAGTGTGGTTACAGCAGTTGTGACCTCTCACCCCCCAGACAGGTCTCCCTCCTCCTATCCAAACACACCACACTCAGTCTTACATTGTGGTGCCAGAGACAGTATTTGAGTCACCCTGATACTCATTCCTGTCTAGAGATTAATGCTACCATTCTTTCTGTAATGTAGCTAATGTCAGTGCACCAACTCTCCATTTATTGTAGTGCTCCTCTGTGACTGACCGGCATGACTGATGAATGTCAGTTCACATTTCTGGAAAGCGTATTACAATAAGAGGGAGACATCTGAGGATAATTAGAGAAGAGCAAGCTGTCCTACCTGTCATAAATGTCAGCAAGCTGTGAATCAATTTGCAATTCTGCCACAGAGAACATTATCATTGCTACATTTTACTACTGAAACTATGACATTGTACAAGAAAAATATTGAAAGGTCTTCAGGTCTATTAGTTTTTAAAAATAATTTTCATCTTTTTGTGATTTTTTTCCAGCCACAGTTGTATGTTTGTAATTTACTGTTTGACAAGGGTTGTGTACCGTAGAACCGATATGTAGTTAACATATGAGACTACTAATTACACAAACCAGTGATTGACTCATATATGCGCTGCCAGTGTGCAAGAGTTCAGATTGTTGCCTTGTCATCTCTTTGGTATCAGATTTTTGTTTTGGCTGGAATGTGTTCCACCATGCTGTAAGGTATTACACCACGAGACAAGTATAAATTTACAGTTTAGGCATAGTTTTCAGAACGCTACTTAGCATAAATAGTAATACCCCTATGTTTTTTATAATAATGCATTGTGGGGTAACAGAAAAGGATGTTGATACTATAACACATCCCTAAGCAAGGGGGCTTTTAGTGAAACTAGTTACCAGAGTTCAGCAGGGTTCCGCGGCACCCTGTAAGGTCATGTAACCCTATGGATGCCAGGCCCATTTCTGCAGGCTGTGTATGGGCCAGGGCTCAGCGCGTTGTACTGGAGACCTTCTTCAAGAAGAAGCTGATCTGCTATCTTTTACTGTCGTAGGAGTTGTTGGTTTACCCACCACATTTGTCTGTCCCGACTGTAGGTTTGTTAACAACACCAGGGCTGCTGCTCAGATCCCCCTGCAGTGCACCACCACCAGCTCCTCACTAGAGGTGCGGTGCTGGGCCATTTGCCTCCTACCTGTTGTGGTTTGTTGGGTTTAATACCAGTATCACCCTCCAGCAGCACGCTGGCTTAGGCATTCAGGTGCAGCCTCAGCTAATTAATAATATATTTGTTGCCATGCTGGCAGTTCACCCTTTGGTGGCATTAGTCACGGTGCCTGTCAGGAGCACCTCAGGAGCACCTCTGAGCTAATGGCACCGTTTGTACAGCCTTCTCAGGACAGACCCTCTCTGTTCAGGCTGCCTGCATGTACTTGCAAAGTTACGTTTCCTTAACAGTTGTTGGACAGCGCCAAGTATTGTCTTGTCTTGGCCTTTACCACAAGTGTGTGCAGCTTCACGTGTCATGTTTTTTAAGGACGAGCAGTATGATTGCTGTGTGGCTGGCACTTTGGTCTGTGCTGTGTGTTCAGTAATGTCCACAGTCTCTGGGCAAAATTCACACGTTGCTATTGTGTCCCATCCTCTGCAGATACTTAGTGCTTTACCTAAGAAGGTAAGTTCTAGATCTTGTAAGATGAGAAGTCTGAATGTTTTGTCCGAGGAACAAATCATAACCCGAAGAGGTCCCGTGAGGTCTGAGCTGCCAGGTTGGCTTCCACCTGCAAGTGGAAAGGTGGAGGGAGGCTCCCCAACCTAAACAGATAAACCCCCTTTAGGCTGGCTTGCTCATGTTTCAGTTTTATACTGAGTTTGGGACAGTTCCAATTTCTAGAGAACTCTGATGGGTTTCCCTGCTCCGAGCACAGAAAAACTACAGAAAAAGTGAAACTTTTCATGAGGAGTTACTGCATTCACAGCACCACCTGTCCAGGTGCCTCACACAGCCACAGGCACTCTCGGAGGTGCTGTCTGACAGCTCTTCTTTGCCTGCCCGGTCCCAGTATGGGTGGATCTCCCCCTTCCCCGGATCTCCCCGTCCCTCCGCAGGTGCAGCCCGAGGGGCCCGGCCTTTCTCACTACACAGCAGCTACTGCACGGGGGCCTGGCCCGGGCCCCCCGCCCCCGGCCCGCGGCGGGGCCTGCCCCGCCGGCCGCCCCCGGCCATCGGTTCTCCAGGCGGTTTCTGGGCAAAGTGCGAGGAGGCCGAGCCCCGCGGGGTGCCCGGCACCGGGTCCGTGGGCGCCGGGGACGCGCAGCCGGGAGAGCCCGGGCCCAGGCGCTCCCCCCCGGGGCCGGACGAAGCCCGGGCTCCCTCCGACGCGGCCCGACCCCTCAGGCGGGCGGACAATCCCCCCGCGCTCCCCGCCGACGGCGACAGGGTCACGTGCCACGGGGTGGGGGGGCAGCGCCCGCGGGCTTCCGTGCACGTGACGGCGGCTTCCGCCCCCTCGGCCGAGGGCGCGCGCCCCCTCCCCCGCGGAAGTGACGTCGGCCGCTGGTCGGTGCGCAGTTGTTCGGTGCGGCCGGGCGCGGAGCAGCCGGAGTCGCCCGGCGGCCACTGCCCCCGCCCCTCCCCCCCCTCCGCCCCGCGCAGCGCCCGCCCGCCCGGCCCCGCCCGCCGCCCCGCCCCGCCCGCCGCCTCCCGCACCCGCGTACAGGCGCGCACAGCCGCACAGCCGCACGCACGCAGCGAGACAGCCAGCGACGGCCGGGCCGCCACCACGAAGCGCCGCAGCCCGGTGAGTGCGAGGTGCCGCGGGTGGCGCCGGCTTCCGGGGCCGCTCCTTCCCCCCGCCGCGCCGGCCCGTTATGTAAGGGAGCCCGGGCCCCGCGCCTCCGCCGCGGCCTGCGCCGCCGCCGGCCCCTCGGCAGGGCCGCGCCGCCCCGCCGCCCCCTCAGGCGCCCGGGCGAGTCCCTCGGCGGCGGCGCCACCCCGGGGGGCGGTGCGGGGGCCGCGGGCAGCGCCGGGGCCGGGGCAGCTCCGCCAGGCGGGGCAGCCAGCGGCCCTCGGGGGCTCGCAGCGCCCCGTAACAGGTGCCTGGAGCGGCCTGGGGAGGGCGGCAGGTGACGGGCCGGCTGCGGGGGGAGCGGCGGCCCCGCAGCGGCGTGCGGGCCGGCCCGGGGCCCTGCTCTGCGGCGGGCGGGAGCTCGGTCAGCCGTGCGGTGGGTTGCGTGCGGGGCACGGCCGTAGTGCCGCCTCGCTGGTGTAGGCTGGAGGTGCTGGGGATAACTTCCTAAAAACCGGGTACAGCGTCGGGAGGGCATCGGCCGGCTGGATTTTTAATTAAATAGCGTGGGTAAGCTGCGGCGCGTTGTACCTGCCCTGTTACCTTTGTGTCTGTCAGCTGGTGGAAGGAATAACATTTTAGTCGTCCATAGCTTATAGGAGCAGTTGTGAGACAAAAAGGCTCGGTGCGAACCGGCCTTTCAGCGCTTTTCTAGAACGTTTGGAGCCAAACCATACACACCAGGCACATCGTGAAATCTGGGCTCCCAGAAACGTAAAAAGTTAGGTTTTTAGCTAAGGGGAGGTACACCGGTATGCAGTGCTCAGCATGAGAAGAGCTGGCCTTAACTGGTTCTTAAATGTTCAGTAGTAGTGTGCATGTTAATCTAATTTGACTAGACTTTCTGTCTGCTCTAATGTGATTTTACAGTAGGATATATAATTGTTAGTGTCATAAAACTTCCATGCTTGTATAACGCACGCTTCCCAACCTGTATGTTTGGGGTAGTAATTACACGCCTTAGCTTTCAGGTTAAAAAGCAGGAGGAATTAAGAGGCTTTTGGAGATTCTTTCTCGATTTGGAACTTGTAACAGTTTCATCTTGTTTCAAAAGTCAAGGTGGAATAAACTAAAAATGAACTTAATGAAAAAACGCTTTGCAGGGTAAGAATTTACAAAGAAGCAGAGCTTCAAGATTTAACTAAGAAGTTGTAAATGTCATTCCTTCACATTGTAAGGTTTTATTCTTCCAGTTTGATCCCCCTTCTCAGAGTTGATGAACTTCCCCTGAATTTGGCAATAGGCAGGCTTCTAAGATTTTTACGATGAGGAATTGAATATTTTGCTGTGCTGCAGGGAGAGGAGCTGACAACTTTTATCCCCTTGTGCAGTACCACCAACAGGAATCGTAGACTGAGAAATGCTGGGCCATTTGTTTAATTTTTCCATAGATAGTGGGTGTTTGGAGAAGAAAGGTTTCGGTAATGTTCTGGAGTTTTAGCAAGAATAGAGTAACGCCACTAACGTACAAATGAAGTTGATTTACAAGCAGGGTCTTAGTATTACATTTTTGGTGTGGGTTTTCTGTTTGTGAATGACATAGAACTTATTATGTGGATTCTTTAATATATGATCACAGTGTCTCTATCCTTACTAATACTGGGTACAAGTAGTGTTGTGTATTTCAGCACCAAAAAAAACATAACAACAAACAGCAAGTAGAATAGGCTTAGAGATGAGAATTGTATTCATTAGAAAGGATTAAGAAGTCTAAACTGCTCTATTCCTTTGTAGTCTTGAAAAATTGCATACACACAAAATATAGAAGGGTGATTGCAGGCATCTCATTCTTTCTTTTTTATGAGAAGAACATCTTGTAACTGGAGCAGGGGAGGAAGACTTGCATGTGAATGATGTTTCCAGCTTTGTATTTTATTTTGCATGAACTTTGGGCAAAGTTATTAACTGTCCTTTTCCAGGCTGTGGTTCTGCAACCTCAGTCTGTACTGCCACTCTCCATTCATGCTGCCTTACTTGCATTGGTACTGGTGCTATCTTAGCCATTTGGTGATGAGTCTCGGCTCTCTCAAGCTGGGACAAAGAAAATATAGCAACCCTCTGCTGAAAAAACTCCAGGAAAACACAGAATTCTGCCAACCGACTTAGCTGATCTAACTTACTTGAGGGGTCAGAGTGCAGTGCTGTCCCAGCACAGGGAGTGGGACCGCTTGCCAGAAGTGTGGCAGTTGTGTGTAAGCATTGATTCCAGCTGGCTTCAGTTGCAAACTCCCAAAAAAACCATGCCCTGTTCTGAACAGGGCCAATACTTGCTTCCTTGTAAAATTTGGTGACCTTTTTTGTGGATGAATGGAAGAAATGAAGCATGTACTACCTGCAAATACCAATGCAGTGTGATATGTGTTGTCTTAGACTTCATGAAGTCTTGAATGCCTGCTGATAGGAGCCCCCTTTTCGAAAATAATTGTGACGAGGGCCTGCTGTTTGGCCTAGGATTTGCATCAAAGGGCCTATTTTGGTGGCTGAAGTTTTAATAGAATGTAATGCAGCTAGGACTTTAACCGTTGTTGGTTATTTGAAGAACTGAAGTGTCCTGAATTATTTCCTTTGTTGCTTAGGAGAGGAAACTATATTTTTACATTACAAATTACCAGGCATATAGGAATTGTATTTTACTTTCATTAAGCTTCAACTGGAAATCAAAAGGGTAAAATGTAGAACATTACTAAGGTGGTAATTAAGGAATTGTACGTAAGTGGAAACTGGGTAGTTTGTACAGTTTCATAGCAAATGACATTCTGAAAGTATTACAGGATGGACAGATGTTAAATACTATAATGACTTAGTGTGAATCTGCTTAAGTTCCAAGAACAAAAGCATTAGTGGACCGCAGTAGTGTGCTTTAGGCAAGGTACTTGGAGATTCTTCCCCAGCTCTTGTGATGGAATTGTCATCAAGTGGGCACAAAGTGGCATTCAGTAGATCTGGTTCTGATAGTGTTTCCACACACCTTTGAAAATAAATTTTAACAGATGTATTTCTTACTAAGGAATATGGAGATTGATTTACAGTATTTGCATTGATATGTGGGTTTTTGCATGTATCTCTGTAAAATTATTTTTAAAAGCAGAATTTCATAGAAACATGCTTGTTCTGAGTGCATCAGGAAAAGCTATGTGCAAAAGAGCATCCAATTTGGAATGCTGGAGCTTCAGCGTTAGCAGTGGCTGGCCTTTGTGCTCAGCTTCCTGAAACATGGATTGTCCTGGTATCTGTACCAAGGTGAGATTTAACAAGCTTGATCAAAACTTGAGTTTTATTGTTTGGCTTTGGCAAGAATGAAAGGTGAAGCATTTGCACTT
Source organism: Falco cherrug (assembly GCF_023634085.1). NCBI lineage: Eukaryota > Metazoa > Chordata > Aves > Falconiformes > Falconidae > Falco > Falco cherrug. The sequence continues at coordinate 9,028,832 of NC_073707.1, forward strand.
CCCAAGCATGCTTGCATAGTCTTTAATCAGAGTATCTTTAATAAGGATGATTACCTTAATTTCAGCTGAAAGAATTAGTTGGCTGTAATTTATATACAGTTGACTGTGCAATTTATATACAGATGATGCACAGTAGACACTTATTTACATATACATTAACATGAGAATGCTTTGGAGGGGATGCCAACAAAAAGGTTGAAAGCCACGGTTCTTTGGGTTTGCTTCGTACTAGTTTCCCTAGCGTTTGATGTGGACTTTAAGTGTTACAGGGAAGTGGACTGCAAGTTTCCATATTTCAATATAACAGATGCCCTTCCAAGTAAAATTATTGTAAGAGTGGGATGATTGCAACCACTGCGTAATACTATATAATTATACTTCCACATGCTGGGTCCTTCAGAGAAGACCTGAAAATAGTTATTTTCAGTTAGAAGTGATCTGAAGTTTTGCCTGCATTATAAAAACTGTAAGCACTTATTGTAGGCTGGTGGATTTCTACTTGTATTTCAGTGGTGAAAGCTGTAGTGTGAAAGTGCATACCTGTTCAACCAAAGTTGAATTAGTATGTGTCTGTGTACACACTCCCAGTTTCGACGTATGGATGCATTTGAAGTGGAAGTTGACGTTGTTTCCAGTAAGAGGCAGCTGGCAGGCTCCCAGTGCCATAGGTGGTTTTTTTTCCCCTTACTGGAGTGGAATTCCTGTCTCTTGATCTGCACTTCCTTTGAGATTGTCTGATGAGTTATCTGACCTTTTCTATTCATCTTCTGTACCTTTTCAGCTTTGTATGTCTTCTGTTTGTCATCTCCCAGAATGTATGTCCTTGTGTTATTCTGCAGTCACCGACTAGTAACACTTCTAATAGTTGGAGGGTGGTTTTATATTCTTTATGTTTTACCCAGATATTCACAGAATGCTCTTACTGTTTGTTTTTTTCTTTCTTCTTGTTGCCATTCAGAACGGTGAGAGGGTTACAGGCTCTTCTTTCCTCCTAATTGCTGTAGGGACGGCAAGGAGCAGCAGAGTATGTGTAGGGGTATGGGGGTGTGGGAGAGTGCTGCTTACATTTGAGTGGAAGGCTATATCCACCTCCCTTAAGACCCCCCCACAACTTGGAAATGCTTGCTGAGACTGAAGTGAAGCTTGAACCTCTTACGGGTTTTGTAAGTTTAGAGACAAAATGTGACAAAATCAACACTGAAAGAGGAGCAGAGTTGCAAATGAGAAGGAAATGCAGGGAGATGCTAAGGCAGCAGACTGGAAGTTTTCAAGTAAGTAAGTCCTTCTTTAGGAAGGAGGATACACAGAAGAAAGTACAGGGGAAAAGAACAGTCTTGCTACAGTGAGTGAAATGCTAGTCCTGCGAAATATGCCTGTTGGTTATGGCACAGCAGAGTTAATGCTACTAAAACTCTACGGGGCTTCAGTGGAAAATACTGCTTTATACTTGAAGACAACTAGTTTGCTGTAGAACATTTCCAAAGAGATTTGTGTCAAACTGCTTTTTTAAATGTTGGTCAGGTGATTAAAACATTGCTCTGGGGAACTTTTTTCATCCTAAGCAATGTAAATGGCAAGTTGTTTGTTTTTAACTCATTCTTGTCTTGATACGTAATCCAAGTATGAAAATGGAAAAAATAAAAGCAGTTCTAGTTAAGTTAGTGTTATAAGTGTGTGTGGGGAAGTCCAAGAAACTGGTGAATCTTATTTCTCTTACACAGAGTTTGAGTGTTTTATGAAATCTGATGATACACTTTCTGACTTCTTAATTGTGCACAAATGGTTCTTCTGCTGTGTACTAGGCACTGCTAAAACTTGACGTACAGCTGAATTTAGTGTTACTTCAAAAGCAAACTACTTATGCTTTATACAGTCACTTAACATAAGTTTATTGATGCAGCTATACTGATAAACTTAACTCGGGTTCCTGCCATAATGTATTCTGTAGCTGAAGTAGCGCGTGATTAATGATGTCTCTTCTTGCTTCATAAACTTTATTTACAAAATTCTGTTAAACTGTTTAACACACTGTTCATTTAAAGAAAGACAGCATCTCAAGCGGTGGAAGAGGAAGTGACTCAAGTATCAGATATTAACAGTTAATAGGAAAGTCTGGTTTCATAGTGTGCCCTCCTGTTCTGCTGTCAGAGGCTGTTGTCAGAAATGGGCAGCTGCAGGAAGAGAAGTGGTAGATCTGTAAATAAATGAAGAAAACAAGATAATTGAAAATAAAGGGGGGGGGGCGGGGGGGCGTGTTTTCTAAAATACTAGAAAAGTAGTTGTGAATGGTACTGTGTAAGAGGCACATGGAAAGCTTGCTTGTGAGCTGTGATTCCTAGAAGTACATAGGTGTACTAGAAAAGCTTGAGAAGCATCCTCAGTGCAGTTTTATTTTCCTTGGTGTTTATATATAAGATGTTTTTTAAAGATGTATTTGGTTTTATTCCTGCCTGTGATGCTAGCTGTAGGTGCCTTTCTGGTGTGTGAATACGTAATTCAGAAATGACTGGACCCAACTGTCGGCTTGTCATAGGCTCTGAAGAACTTGGCAGCAACTAAACAAATGTGAGCTAGTTGTCTAATACAGAAAGTCTTTTGCCACTTAGTTCTGCAATACTTGGGCTGTTGATGGTTGATGAATTTAGTGCTGGTAAAGGACTGGAATCCCAGGCTTGAAATGTGAGCAGTAGTAGACTGGCAGTATTTGCATCCCTTGGCTAGATGCTTCACGAAAGAACTGGGAAGAAACAAAGATTGATGAGATGGTAGATAAATGCTAAGTGATTGAAAGATGACATGGGGGGAGAAGTCCAACACAGGTGGACTCCTGCAGTGGATTATAGATTTGCACACCATGGGGGAGCTCTTAGGGATGGAAATATTTTGAAAACATGCTCTGCAACAAGGAATGTTTTAATTCCTGACACATTCTCTAGGTGATTGAGACTTGTGATGCTTTGAAACTTACTTCTACAGCTACTCTGTCTTGCTTTTAGCTACAGTTTTAGTGTTGATGAGCAGTGGAATTGCTGCTTTTTCCTCTGTTACTTTTTCTTCTGATTATACTTTCCCCCATTTCCAGTTCAGTTGTTGAGATCTCAAGCTTTCCCTATGCTCAAGTAAATACTTTTTTCTTTTTCTTTTTTTCTCCTCCTGATTTAGTTACTGAAATCATGAATCCTGTGTATAGCCCTGGATCTTCTGGGGTTCCCTATGCAAATGCCAAAGGAATTGGTTATCCAGGTAAGTAACTTTTTTTTTTTTTTAAATGAGTTTCAATTACATTGATCTGTATAATCAAGGAGAAATAGTCAATTATGAAGGTCTTCATGTATGGTAATCTGTTTGGGGATTTGGGTGGGTTTTTTTTAAAATGTAAAGAATGATGTTTTAAGAGTGGTGTTAGTTGTTCTGTTATATTTCTAACTCCAGTATCTCTTCCAAAGCAGCTTATTTTAGGAGCTCTAATAATTATGCCCTGAAGGAAGAGGAGTCAGTCTATTTCTGCTGCTAGTTGGCTGGCGCTGTTAACCTTTCTATCCTCTTAATTCTTCTTCATGCTATCTGTTTTATGACTGCCTGAAGCATGGCATGAAAGGTGGGACCAAGCAAATGGCCAAAAAATGTGTTTAAAAAAGAAATTAAATGCATTTCTTGCTTTTTCTGCTTCTCATTTGTCTTCAGGTTTTCCACCAGGGTTTTTTTTTCCCCCTCATCTCCTAATGTGTTTGCGAGCAGGCTTCATTTCTGGTGTCCCCATAATTCAAAAGTTGGATAAGGTAGTAGTTAGATTTGGATAGAACTTACCAGGGAGGCTGAAGAGAAGGGCTGTGTGCCTCTGTGAGGCACTTCAAGCAGTATGTCTTGCTGCACTTTCCCCCTCCCACCCTGATATCTGTGGGGTAAGGGAATTACTCCATCCAGGGAGAGGCCAAAGGGTCTTTCAGCTCAGATTTTATGTGTCATAAGCAATTACACTTTTGTAGCTTTTTACGCGGAGGCTGTTTTGTGATCTAGTTGATGTCTGTGTTGGGAGCTAGAAATCATTCTGCGTTGCTACTGTTCATATTCTCTGTAGCTGTACTGTATTTTCCTACTAGTATTTACAGTTTAAAAATTCATTTATCAGCTTAGGTAGCATACTGGAGTTCCTGTCTTCCTCTTCCACTTTTCTCTGTTTCTTTATTTAAAAACTGGTGCTTAAATGAATTTTCTTTACTGTTGACTTGATAGTCTCAAAAACCTTTTACTTTTTATTTTTGCTTTTCAGGTACTTTTAATTTTTCCTCAAACCAGGGTATCTTTCTTGATTTCTACAGTATTTATAAGGGGAAAAGACAGACTGTGTTGCGATGTTTTTAAGTCAATTGAGTGACTGAAATGGTGCAGTAATAAATTGTAAAGCTGATGCTATGTAACCATAAGGTCCTGCGTGTTTTTTTCTTTTATTCTTTGTAACTGTCTGTAGTTATATGGACTACGGTAATTTTATAATAAGGTGAGCAGCAGTGGTTTACTAATCAATATAAGTTGCAGTGCAGTTATATTCATAATATTTGCTTTTTCAGGGCTTTCTTTGGCATTAGATATGGATTGTTATGAATTATTTAAATATAACTGTATTTTTATCTCTAATCATTTTCTAAAAACAGATTTATGTTAAACTGTTTCATTTGCACTTATATCCATTTACACATTGCATTGAAGCGCTTGTTTATATTAAACTAAGTGGTACCTTAATTTACTTAGGAAGATGCACTATTGTAGATTGATGAACAGCAGTTTAAACAACATTACAACTTCTAATCTTTTATTCTGTTATACATATTAGACTACATATACAGTACTTACATAATTCAGTATTTGCTAGTTTTCACTTGGTTGTAAATTAGTATAATTAAAATACATGGAATTGAAGTAGAATTGCTATAGAAGTGCCATAAATGTCATGCTACAAGTTGATCACCCAAAATTCTTCCTTAAAACAGTCAGTCTGTTTACACAACTGTAACCCTTATTAGTAAGGTCTTCAGATTTACACTGTTAGAGATTGTTTGCTGACCCACCTGGTTCAGGCTTAAAGGTCATGGCATAAACACAAAACACATTCTCTAAAATGAAAAGTAGATTTGTATTTTAGGATTTCGTAAAACTGTTGCATTACAAAGTCTCCCTTCTTTGCCTCTCCTAGTTCAAAAGCTACAGATTCTCCGTTCAGAGTCACTGAATTCACATGGGTTGCATGGCGATAGAAAGTAATGAACATATCGCTAGGTGGGATGTATTATGTAAAGGCACTGTTTCTAAAGCTGTTGCATACTTAATAGCTGTTTATGTTACACTACGCCCATTTGAGGTTGTTGGAGGGGTTTACAGTAGCAAGGGTGCCACAGCCGAATAATCTCATATAGATGAAAGTTCTGTGTAGAAGTTAAAACTACTGCTTCTTGTAGTTGTTTTTCATAAATGACTTGTTTCCTGAGCAGCTCAGGGTGCTCTACTGTGGAGTTAAACCTATGAAGAAACAAAAGAGGACTGAAAATGTATACAATATATAATGTTGCATGTGTGCAGTCACTTTGAGTAAGGTGTAAAGCTTCACTAAAGTTTTTCGCTAGCAGCTTGTGAATTTGAAAACTTAAGAGCTATATACACTCTGAAAAGTTTTGTATTGGATATGTTGTTTTTACCTTTGATTTTTAAGCTTAATGCTTTTCTTAGTCTTACCCATGCTGACCACCTAATAGCAGTGGCAAGTGTATGTCACTTGATATGTTTACAGAGTACTTTAAAAACTAGGTTAGCATATACAGTCCTGAGCTAAGGAATTTTTATTATTAGGAGTAATGGCTAAAGACTCTGGGATTTATAGCAAAATAGAAATCCTTCAAATTTGAATAGCAGTTTACAACTTAGCAACTTTAAGCCTGACAATGAATATACAAATAGTAATTCCCTTTTTTCTGGAGAATTGGAATCTTTATATGTTGATAACAAAATGTGGTAGTAACTCTGTCTTTCTAAATACAGACATTAATCGTTTTTACAGTTTGGAAAAATGTAAAGAAGTTCCTGGGAAAATTAACAACTATGATTAATACAGATATTTCACTTACTACAATCTAAACAAACTTTGTATCTTTCAAGTAACTAGCTTTTTTTAATACTGTTTTATGCCTTATGTTGGAGACCAATATATCGTGATGTTAGTTCAGCCACAGTGGTTCTTGTATTCTGGTGTAGAAGTGTTTACCTACCCGTTTGTCGATCCCTCAGTGAACCACTTGTTACTGTTAACTGTGATAGTACGTGCCTGGAACTGGTGAGCTTGTCTGATGCCTGAGTGCAGTAACAAATCTGTGTCAAATGCAACAAATGTTTTGGACTACTCAGTGTTGCTTTGTACTCTTTGCTTGGGGTATCTCTGATCTGAAGAGTCGGTCACTGACTTTCAGGGATCTATTTCTGTGAAAAAGTCCCTTTTGTTCAGATAAATATTTTATGTACATCAGGTCTTGTTCACCAACACTTTAATCGGTGTCAGAACAAGTCAGGGGCGAGAGGGGGGGGTTGGATAGTTGCGCACAACTTTGTTGCCCCACTGACTGAAGTGTTACTTAACCAACTTTTGGGATTTGCTGAAACAGGGATGTAAGGGAGAATGGCACTTGTCACTACTTAAGCTGTTCCCTTCATCTGGCTTTCAGCTTCAGGTGGCTTGGGAGAATTGAAGCCCAGTGTTTTAGTTGAGGAGGTGTGATTGGAGGCTGATTGTTAGCTTATCTCAATCAAAAGATGCGCAGTGAGAATCTTTGAGAGTGAAGTCTGGTTAGACTGTTCAGTCGGTCTAGAAAATAACTTTGACATATTCTTTTTTCTAGCTGGCTTCCCAATGGGCTATGCAGCGGCTGCTCCTGCCTATTCCCCTAATATGTATCCTGGAGCAAATCCTACCTTCCAGACAGGTACGTGTAATAGGTGTGTCAAAGCAGTAACCTGAATTTTGGAAGTTGTTAGAACCAAGAAAGAAGAAAAGCTGTAGAGGCTTACAAATAACACTTAAACTGTGGGATAAGTTTTACGTTACTTTGAATATGACTCATAAGGAATCATCTGATAAATTAAAAAGAGTATAATCTTGTCTTCAGTCATACTGCTTTCACCTACAGAGAAAGGAGAATCTGAGTTTTTAGCTGTTGTTTCTATATTTCAGGCTTGAGGATTTGCATCATGTTTCCCTTCACTGCTTCCTTCGTGAATCCGCTTGCTTTGCATCCTACTGGTTGTTTCCAGATTCCTGTTTTTCTCGGTTGTCTTCAAAATTATTCTTTTTCATCCTTTCCTTAAATTGTATCTTACCAAGTTCAGTTTGCTGCCTTCTTTCTGCCCTTAAAATTGTCTTGCACAAACTAATTGTCTGGAAAGCCTGGTTGCTGGGTGAAAGCGGTTTGCCCGTAGTAGATACTGGAGGAGGGTTGAGGTAACTGCACTTGTATGTGAGAAAGGGACTGTCATGTGCTTAGGAAAAGGGACATGGTGAAACAGGCACGAGAAATGGAAGCACTCGCCTAAGTTGTTTTCATGTAGGTCTGCTTCCACAAATAAAAGATTATTTTTGTATGGTAATGCTTGAAACCAAACAGAAACTCATAGCATTTGATTTCTACTTAAACCAGGAACATACACCTGATAGAATAGTACTCTCCCTGTGGTTATTTTGTATGTGAAGGAATTCCTTACATTGCTTTGTTAATGTAGATTTGGGCTGTCTTCAGGAACTTTCACTTGCATGTATTATGTCAGCATTTCAGAGATACTTGTGGCACATAACCAAATTTGTCCCAAATGCCTGTGTGTAACTTGTGGAGATAGGAAAAGATGCTGATTGAAATTGGGAAGCTTAGGTTGTGAAAGTCTGCTTGCAGTATTGAAGTTCAATGTTTGCAATGTATGGTGTGTCATTAACTACCAGGAGACTCTTAAAAGGGTGTGGCAGCAATTACTGAGGCGAGAGTGTAAGTCATCTAAAATGTTTGCCTTCAGAACCTATTAAAAGTGTGTAGCTTTCCTTGGAACTGTGGAGTATTCTAGTTGTACAAACAGGTACGGCCCGTGTGTCTGTTCGGTTTGCTGCTTAGAGGCATAGCAAGCGCAGAGCTGATTTTGGCTTGTCTTTGGTCTTGAATTCTAGATAGGGAAACGGATGGATATTATAAAGTTCCAGTAATTAAAAAAGAAAAAAAATATATCTGTCCTTTGATAGGGTATTGCCTCTGTGCAGGAATCCTATCTAGGGGCACCAGCCTGCATTTGCACTGGGTTGCTTAACTTTTCGAGAGGGGTGTTCAAGGGAGAGTAGTTCCCATCAGGGGTGTAAGTCTTAGCATGGGAATCCAGACCCTATCTGGGATCTGATTATTGGCTTGTATTACTAATAAGCCTTCAGTTTCACGGGTGAGATTTGCCTTGGTGATGTCTCTGCCTTCTGTGCTTCAGTGTACGTATCGTCAGGATTCCTGCAGCTGTGCTGAGGAGTAGCTGTAGTTTTTAATCTAAGGATCAGATAACTGAAAGGTATTTTTGGTTTTATTACTGGTTGCAATTTGTGAATGCTGTTGCAGGAAGATGAACATAAGTTGCACGTAATCAATTTGCCAGATCATGAGACTGATGTTTTTACCCAGTTGATTGCATTTTCTCCTTCATGTCCGTTAACGTTGTAATAAAAGGTTATGGTTTCTAGGGAAGAATGTTGACTTGTTTGACTTAATCTCATTGTAAAATCAGTTTGCATTGATTAATCTTGGAATATATTTCACACTATATAACAAGGTTAGAGTAATATATTTTTCACTTTTCTGTTAAAAAGGAGTAAAGATATATAGAAGTCGTATACCATCTTGGAATGTCCTTGATTCTTTTTAAAGCTAGTACAACTAGTCTCTATTGCTGTTGAATAGAAAATAAACTTCTGTTTCAGAACTAAGAATAGCTTCAAGCTTTAGCTACTCTTTAAGCTACGAACAAAAGTTCAAAATGCCCAGATCTTCTAATTCAGGCAGATAACTTGACGTACTTCATCCTACCAACTGGGATGGTTTTTTAACTTTTCTGATGTAACTGCTTGTTTGTAGAATCAAAGCTTTTGTAAATTCACATCACACAGCAGTATTTGAATGTGCCATGCCACTGCTGTTCAGGAAGGGTACCTTCTGGTACCTACAAGTATTTTTCTTAAATTTCTGTGTTTTTCAGTAACAACGTGGTTTACTTTAAGGTCTTTGCTCCCTGTAAGGGAGGAAAAATTTAAATGGGAAAGCAGAATACCTCTTGTACAGATGTACCACTTTGCAAGGATGAAATTTAAATTACTGTGCAGCCCTATCAGTGGGGTTTTAGAATGAGAGGGCTTGCTGAGGGCATAGTTGTAGTTCAGTAGTGGTGCTTCATGTTCAGCATTTTGTAGTGGAGTTCTTCAATGCAAATAGCTCCTTGTACTAGAAGTAGAAGTTATTCCTCACCATGCTCTATTAGTCAGATACTTAGGAGTTCTAAAAACTAGTTCAGAGTAAGTGCTGTGGTAGCTTTCTTTAGTGTCTAAAGGCGATAAATTCTATTTGGAAAAAAAAACAAACCCAAACACCCACATACATCCCCAAAAAACCCCATGGGAAGCCTATTTCTTCGTTAACATAACAATTTTCTGTTTGAAGGGTGGAATGAAATTGGAAAGAAACTCGGACTTCTGCAAAAAGAATGAAGGTCATCTGTCGTCATGCCGTCTGCACAGACTGATCTTTCACAACACAAATGCCAGTGTTCTCTCTGCTATATGGCTTCAGATCTGTTCTCTGTATTGAAGTCAGCACATTCTAGACAGATTTTAAAGTCAACCTAATCTCTGTTCTGATAGTCTCACTTTTTACTATGATTACCAAGTGGTTTTTTCTTCCTTGTGCTGCCCTAGTACTCGTTTGTACGATTCCAACTAAACAGAAAATGTGTCTGTGGATGTTTGTCTCAGTGTGGCCTGCATGAGACCCAGGATCTCTTGGGTGTAGCACAGGCTTGATGTTTTCTCCAGAATAGGTCATGAATATCATTACTGGTGGGTGCTGCTGCAAAGGTATTGGTATTGCCACTCTGGCCATTAAGCCATCAATCTTGAGAGTATGGCATGCAGCAGCAATGCTGCTCTTCATAGATCTCCTCCATGCCTCATCAAGCCCTTGTTCTGTTATCCTGAGACCTTGTCCAGCGAGGGCTGGAGAAATTGCAGAACTGTCTTCAGGCAGGGTCTGAGCCAGCAGTTGCTACTTATCTCTGTAAAATTGAATGGTTCCCAACATTTACAAGGCAGTCTGATTTGGGGGACCTTGCAATAGGAAAGCAAAATTCTTTCTGATGGCACCTGAAGTCTTACTGTAATTTATAAAAACAATTCTTAAGTCATTGTTAAGGGTGTATCTATGTGTGTAATACACAAAAAGATTTAAAGATATTAAAGTGCCTTCAAAGTCTTAATTTGTGGCTGCAGTGATCTCTACAGTGCTTGTGTTAAAAAGGCCTATGGCCTTTTGTATTTATTTCAGTCAGTTCAGAAAATGCCTGAAAACAAATATGAATAAATGTAAGTTGAAGTAGAGGTTGCAAATTGTGAATCTGTGTTCTCTGAAAATCCATCTGGAGCTCTTTACATGATTCTGACTTTTGAAATTGTTGTTCTTGTGCTGTATCATCATTGGTAGAAGGTAACTGCAGGTTAATTAACCGTTACCGTTTTGCCAGTACAACTTGGGGTGCATTGAGAATCAGGCCAATATTAACAAGTGCCAAATCCTGCTATGTAGGAGCTGCCTAATATGCTGAATCCAAGTATTTAACGACATCACTATGAAAATCCAAACCCACTTTTTTTATTCCTTATCCATAGATTTAAAAAGAAAATTGTGCAAATAATATCTTTAACTTTTCATGCTTACTTGACACAGTCAACTATTACTTTCAAACTGTTCTCAGTATTGTGTAAATGATAGAACTTGTGCTTGGATATTGAGACTAGCCTACTAAGTACTCTGATGAAGATTAAGGAATTTGGAAATCGTTACACCTGACCTTAGAAAGCAGTGTACTGACACTTGTTTTTCATGTTTTTAATGCAGATTTACCTTTGTTTCAGGTTACACACCAGGCACCCCATATAAAGTATCTTGTTCACCCACTAGTGGAGCAGTGCCGCCGTACTCTTCGTCACCGAATCCCTATCAGACTGCTGTGTACCCAGTTCGAAGTGCCTATCCACAGCAGAATCCATATGCACAGGTAAATGGACCAAACAAAAAAAACCTGGATAGTTTTTTTACTTTGTAGTATCTGCTTGAACTCTTTAACTTCACATCACTTACTTCTTTGTGGATGGAGAGAATATTTAGTTGCCTACAGTAAGAATTTTTGATAGTGATTTACAGACTGTGCGTGTGTTAACTCTCGCCTGACAGTTACTCAGCACTTTAACTGGTAATGTGTTCAGTCTTTGAAGAGACACTACATTCGGTAATTTTAAAAATGTGTGCTGGATGCTGTAAACCATATTCTGATTTCATTTTGTCAAAAATTGTCATAAACTTGTGTGGGTTTTTTTGATATTTTTTTTTAATTTTAGGAAGTCTCGGTTGTGATTCAGGGAGTTAGTCTCATACTAGGCAAACTGTTGAAAATTATTAGAAAGGATAAAATGAAGACAGTTCACTAAATATGATATTTTGGGGAAAGTTATCGCTCTTTCTTTCATGGAGGAAACTTGCCTTGCATGTACACGGTAGTTGAAGGGAATTAAAAGCATGTAACAATGTTTATCTAGTCTGCTTAGTGTACTTGGATTTGTGAAAAACCTTTGGTTCTTTAACTAAAAGCAGCTGAATAAAAAGTTGTGAAAGAATAATCCATGACAGAACTTCTCTCAATGTAAGAAAAGATAGGAAAGGAAGGGGAGCGAGTGAAGGATGAGCTGTTGTTTCTGAAGGTAGTCAGCACTGGAGTTCTGCAAAGGTAGCTGCTTTGAATGTTATCCTAAATGTGTTTAAAAGGGGCTAAACGTTAAAAAGTTTACCAGGGAAACAATTGAAATAATTGAAATGAATGTTTTTGCATCTGCTCTGTAAATGCATTGGATCTTTAGAAAAGTTATGTTGTCGTTCATGAATGTATCATAAAATAAAATCATTAGGCTTCCCAACAGATAACTGTAATTACTTAATTTACTTTTGTCTCCAACAGCAAGGCACTTACTACACACAGCCTTTATATGCAGCACCACCCCACGTAATCCACCACACCACAGTTGTGCAGCCGAACGGCATGCCAGCAACCATGTATCCTGCTCCGATTCCGCCGCCAAGAGGAAATGGTGTGACAATGGGGATGGTGGCTGGGACTACTATGGCAATGTCAGCAGGTATGTGAACCCTTGTGTTTTCCGATGAAGCTCTCCTTTCAGTGTGGGACAACACAGCTGCATTGCAAAAATGTGATGCCAGAAGTGTACTTGGCAGTTCAGAATGGGTCCAGCTAGATCAGGTTTCATACTTACTTGGTGATATTTTGATTATACCCGAGGATGGAGATACCACACCCTCTTTTCTGATACTAGTATTACAGTAAAATAGTTCACCATATCTGTATGGGATGTCATTTCCTCTTGCATCCTTTGCTTGTCATCTCACCCAGAGTCTGACTTCCTCTTCTCAATACATTTCTCTATGCCTGGTTGAAAACAGCAACCTCTTCAGGCTGAGGGAGATGCAGTGTTCTCAGCCCACCCCTCTATCACTGACCTTCTTTGTATGTTGAGATAAAACATTTTATGTGTTTACACTACCTGCAGGTCTTCTGTGTCATAGACAATGGTTAGGGATGTCTGCTTCCTAATGCCACGCTCCTTTAGTGGCAGTGTTTTGGAGAAAATGTTGTTTAACCAATAATCTAGAGTCATCTGTGAGCATTTACTGAGGGGCTGTCATGCTTTGTTACTCAGTGGGTGTTAACTTGTGAAGAAATGTCCACATTCACTCAAAGGATGCTCAGTTCAGTAATAACCAAGAGCCGTGAGCTGCTCATCTTCAGATTCTGTTTTTTTATCTTGTGAAATTTATGATTTAGTTTAAGGAATCTCAAAACTAGATAATTTGTGTGTCAAACTGAGCTGGCTGGAGATTTGCATGTGGGCAAGCTTATGCCAGGTGTTTGTTACTTTTTCTCCAAAGTGCTGTAGAGTAATGCTGTTAAGATCCTGCCTTCTCAGCCTGTTTGTTTCTGAAGCCCCTTAGTCTGTAATACAAACAAGAACTAAACTTGACTGATAAATCAGAATAAATATCTGTACCATCACGTATTCTTAGGGCTTGTTAAGCCTGCTGTGGGAAAAGTTTTGCAGTGAGTAATGCTTATGTTGCAGGCTTTCTGCTAGAGCTATTTTTGAGTAATGAGTGTCTTTGGGTGCATTGGACTAAACATTAAAATGGTCCCCTTGCATAAATGTTTGAAGAAAGATTGGGGCTGGAGTGCAAAATTATACTGGTTTTAAATTGGAAGATGAACAAGCTGTGATGGTTTTTATAATTAACTTTTTTTTTTTTCCCCTCTGTAGTAGAATTTGTCCTTACTGAAAAAAATGTTCTCTTCATCCTAGGTACTTTGTTGACAACTCATTCCCCAACTCCAGTAGCCCCTCATCCAGTTACTATGCCCACATACCGGGCTCCAGGAACACCAACCTATAGTTATGTGCCCCCACAGTGGTGATCATCCTGGCAGTCAGTGTAAGTTACTGATTTAGATTAAAAGCAGTTAATATTTCTTATAAATGACAGCATTGGAGGTTCTTACTGGGGAGATTTTTCAGAAGGTAAGTAGTCTGTGGTACTTCTACAGTATTCTAATTGAGTAAGAAGACACAAAAATTAATTGCTTCTGTAATAGCTGTTAAAGAGAGAAGCCTAGTGGGACTTCTTTAGTGGTCTGTATCTTCAGAAACCATGAATCATTTTCATGGTTCATGATTGCTGAATATGAAAGAAAGAGCCTCAACTTTGCCTTATTAAAATACATCTGGGACTAAATGTTTTCAGGATTTTTGATTCATTGGTAATTGCTGAATTCAGCAGTAGCGCGAATCCTGAATGAAGCAATGTGTGTAACTTTAGTCTTACTTTTGATTGGCTAAATATTAGGCAAGGTAAGTGTTTTGCCTTGCTCTGAGGGTGAATTTTTCTCACAAGGTGCTGAAACAAATACACAACCTTGAGTTGATTTCATATATTCACTTTGTTTCATGTAAATACCAATCAGTTCATACCTCATGCAGTCAGCAAGGAAAAAATCACTTCTAGCGTGGACCAAAATTTAGATCATGGGTTTCAAGAAAAGGAGTTTAATTTTGAAATCTGCTGTAGGGTGGGATGGATTTTGGGGGCGTAATTTGTGTCAAACTGACACGAAGCCTAATATTTTTGGGATCCTCAATTCTATTTCTGATTTTTTTTAGCATAAATTGAGAACTGTTTCATTTGCAATAAGGACTTTTTGAGACCAACTTGAACTAGAAATTTTCACTTTTAGTCTGTTTAGTTTTTGACAAAGTTAACTTTCTCTGGATTTCTGTTTCAGCTGTTAAGAGTCCAGAGTTCTATGATGACAGGTGACTATTCCCTTTGAGTTAGTAATGCAACAGCCATTTCTCATTTTGCTGTGATGCCACATATCAGTCTGCAGATCTGAAATGTTTCACGTACTATATGATACTATACTATGTATTTCATCCAAGAGCATCATATTACATGAGTATAAAAAGTGAGTTTTGCTGTGGCTAAACTCATGACTGCTGATAATTACATTTAGCATAAAATACCTTTTTAATATTGCACCTTCTACTTTGCCATCACTAGTAGTTTTGTCCTAAGCTGGAATTGACATGGCAGAAGAAAATGAATGTAGTAAACTCTTAACCTAGAAGCCTATAGGACTGGATAAGTGCTAGGGTAGCATTACCTAGTGGTTAACATCTGTTGTGTGTGCATATCGATGTGGTGCGTGCAACGTTAGAATGTTCTGCCACACTCGGATAGTATCTCACGTAATTGAGAAAATTTCCTGCTTTTTCCTCCCCCTTTTAACGTAGGTTTGAAGATGGGAGATATGCAATCAAGAAATTGAGGTTTAAAAGTTGGTGCTGAAGCCCTCATGCCTCCAACCAGGACTTTTCTTCTGAATGCTTTCAACACTTGGCTAAACACTACTAATTCCTGATCACTGAAGATTTTCCAGTGCTGCATATCTTACATCTTGGAACTCCAGCAGTTAGTCTTAAAGCAAATCCTGTTTTGTGGACTGTCTTGCAATTTTTTAGCTAATTATAATGATAAAAAGGGAGTATAAATTTATTCTGATCCATATCTAGTTGAATGCATGTTAAAACACAAAAACAAAGCTTGCTCAATCTACCTGCAGTGACTGATGCAAAAACCATCATATGCAAATCCAAAGGAACCGAAAAGTATTTTACAACTTGTATCACTAATGCACTGTTGTAATGTATGCAGGGTCTTAAAAGGTAGAATCATGAAAGTGAGTTTCTTTATAGAATACCATAATAGACATTAGATAAGTGCTTCAGCCTTTTTCAGGTTGATGGAGTTGCCAGTTCAAAAGGGGCATATTTTTATTTAAGTGATGTATTCTTTTCAAATTCAACTATTAATTTGGAGTGACTGGAAAACGAGTCAGACAAGCTGTAGAAATCCCGCACACGATTAGTTTACTTCATGCCTTTTCATTTTCATTATATGGATTCAGTGTTATACAGACCTTCTTAAGGATCAGAATGAAATGACAAAGGTAATGCTGTGTGTGCCAGTAAGTAGAGCAAACTTCCTTGAGGCAAAACTGGCTCTTGGGAATAGTAGGAGGTGACATCACCTGCGTAATGAATTGCATGTCCTGGGGAGATAACTATCCAGTACTATCTTTCATATGATGCAAGATGTGTCAAAGTGAGACTGCCACACAGACTTGATAGAAAAACACTTTCTTTTCGTTCTCAGTTCAGGAAATCCGTGCTGTTTTTCCTAAAGAATGTTGTAGTCAGTTGAAAATGTATGTGCAATTGATCCAGCTTGCTTTCCTGAAACTTAAGAAATGCTAGGGCTTTCTACAACAAACAGGAGTTCAGCTGCATGTTATTCTGAGGAAAGCTTGTGTGCCTGATGAGTATGTTAAAGGGGAACAAATCATTTTAACACAATTTCCTTATTAGCTACTTGCAGTATGGGCTATGGATATGCTGTAATAGGACTGCCAGGATACAGAGGTTTCAAATACCTGTTGGGTTTTTTTTCCTGAAAATATTTGTAATTGAAGTAGGAGCCATTTGTTGGTTACAGCATTTTGATGTTTTCGTAGTATTTTCTTTTTTTACATCCTAAATTGCACTTGGAAGCACGTAAATTAAGACTTGACTGCAGATTAGCATTTCATTGCAATGAGTCATTTCTGATATTCTTTCTTGCAACTTCAATTTTTAAAAAGTACCTCAAAGCAAATGCTGTGGAGATAAAGGGCTAGCCTTCGAACCCATTTGTATACCAAAATTGTTACGGGGGAGATTTTAAATTTTTAAATTTGAATATTGCACATTAAAATCAAGGTTTTTCTTGAACCTGCTTGATTTACAGTTCCGGAAAGATGCGAATTTTTTTTGATACATTCAGCCTGCAATAAATTATGCAGTAAATGGTTATAAAATGTTGTTCCCTTTTAAGCGTTTACACAGAGGTATATCAGGCTGTATTGTTCTTGTAGGTTAACTTCCGTTCAGAAGTAGATTTTTTTTTTTTGAAGTTGTATATGTAGTTACGCTTTGTTTTGGGGTGTTCTGCTCCTATATGGGTTTGGCAGCTACTTCAGGGTATCATCAGTGCTGATTTAATGCTGCCATTACAGTACTCTGTCCTGGCGGGAGGCTTCTGTACCTTCATAACTTGTTGGTGGTTAGAGCCTTCAGTAACTTTATTTTTTACAGTAAGCACTCTCCATATTTTGTACTTCTTTTTTTTGTTTAATAAAGTTTAGGTTGATTTTGCATGAATCGCTGTCAGTGGATGGCCCCCTTATTTCTAATGCCTTGAATATAACTATGTTTTTGGAATAAGTACTTTAAACCTTACTCATGAGCACTTAACTGCAGCTTAGGGATTTCCATATGTTTTTCTATGGAGCAGAAAATTACCCCAGGCAAACTTATTTGAACTTGTACTGCTTTGTTGCAAGTCTGTTGAACAATTCCATTTGTGTGGTAATTTGCAGTTTTGATTAGTCAGGTGTGCCAGAGAGTACAGTGAACATTAGTACAGGCCATTTGTCCATTTTAGCTAGTAGAGTTTGACATTTTGTCGTCTTAGCGTGGTTTTAACAGAGCTGAGGTTGAAACAGTGCTCTACTGGGGAGAAGCTATAAAAAACAAGCTCAAAGCTTTGCTGTCTCCTGTCTCATCACCCAATAAACTAAAGCTTGGAAAATCATAGGAGAGAACTTTCATGAATGCTGCAATAGATAAATAGTTAAGGAATGAATATGACTTCCTATATATTTGCTCTGACTTCAGATTCCTGAATGTCATCTTGGAATTGGTCTCTGTATAATATTCTGTAACATTTAGGCAGTCTCACTTACTTGAGCACTTTTTTTTCTGAGTTGCATTATGGGATTCATCCACAAGGGGAGAACTGTACCTTTGTCCAAAGGTACTGCGCCTTCCAGTTTTGATAGATTATAATCTGCTGGGAGGGTGGAGCGTGTCTCCATTAGTTGATATGGAAAGTAACCAAAAGCACAGTGCAGGGGGACGGGGGGAATATGTGTATATATAACTATCTTAATGGTATTTTGTTGCAAATAGTAGAAAGCATGGATATAAAACTGCGGCGGGGGAAACTGTACATCGTTAAATAGGCGTTTACACAGTGAGGGTCTTAATGAAACATTCTCTCCTGCTTTTTATATAACATTCCCTATTTAGAATTCCTTTATAAATAAATACGCAGTATGTGTTTGCACTAGAGCTCCTCAGCAGGTGAAAAGAGCTAGTGCAGTAGAGACATTTCAGATCAAGCTTCTCTTTAAAAAAAAAAAAATACAAAAAAACAAAACTTTTATGGCAGCTTTATATGATTAAGAAGAAAAAAGTACTACTTTAAACCTGGAACTGAAAATAACTGTTGCAGCAATAACAAAGAGAAGTCCAAGGAAGATTTTTTTTTTTAATTCAAATTTCAGGTGTTGAGTTTAGATAAAGTATTTTTTAAAAACTGAGGTATTCCCTATGTCAGTAACAACTGATGAAAATGTCTTTTAAATGTAGCAGCAGCAAAAAAAAAAAAAGGCTAATAATTGGCTCTAAAAACGTGTAGCCCTAGTCAGTGGTATGGTGGTTATTAACGAAACACTAGGAAGGGAAATGGAGAACCTACTACTAGATCTTGCTTATGCTTGTAACCATCTGATGGAAGTTTCTAGGAGAACGTGCAGGAATGCTACTCAAGAAAGCTTTTTGTGTGTACTATGCAAGTTAAATGCTTAGATGCAGTGGTAGATGAAAAAAATCTTTTATTTTAGTTGAAGTCCTTCCTTATATTGCTTCATCCACTGAAAAAAAAACCCCAAACCACCACCACCCTTAAGTACCACCATGTCTTAGTGTTGTTTGAGAATAGTTCATGGTACAGAGTTGTATACCAGGGTACTCAGCATTGACTGCTCTTCACATGGAGCATTCTGGCTTCACTGCTGCTTGGGTAGTAAGGCCACTTCAAGGTATCTGAGCAAGAGATGGTCAGAATTGACTTGGAATCGCTCCCCAGTGCTTAAGCACAGTATTATACACTGTTCATTTGAGTTTAGAACATACTTTTGCTTGAATAGGTAAGCGCAGCAATCTGATACCACCACTTAACTCTAGGCTTAAACTCATACCAGAGCATAGTAAATACCGTGTATGTGAAACCTCCCATCTTAGGAGCACGAACAGTAGTGAAGCTTCAGCTGGAACTTGCGGGAGAGAGGAGAGGTGCTGCGGTTGTTGGTTGTTGGACGGCAGGTACGTGCAGTTTCCCAGGACGCCGTGTGTGCGGTAGCGGGTAGGACACGGAGGGGCTCCGCCACCAGCGGCAGGGGTGTCCCTGGCCGACCCGAGCGTGTGCGCGGGGCTGACAGCAATCCAGTCATCCTCACCTCCGGGTGTGTTTGGGCACCTGTTCAAGAGATGTAAAGATTTAAGCTCATTCAGATTGTTCTTGTTAATAAGTATCAGCTTTCTATTCCTGTGTTTTACCAACTCTAAGCTTCCTGCAGAGACCCTGGGACTGGATGAGGTAGAATGGCGGGGAGCAGGAACAACTGCAGCAAAGGTAGGAGAGTCTTGTGCACCGGGTCTCACCAGGAATCCGGTTCCTCTGAGGTCCCGGCAGCAGCGGGGGCTCTCGGCGGGCTGTGTGTGCCTCTGCGGGGGCGCTGGGAGGACATGCGGTGTTTTGTAGGCAGAGAGAGGGAAGAGGAGCAGTGCTTATCTGGGGACAAGGAAACCTTTTCTTGTGTGGGTTGAATATAACACTGAAACATCGGAATTCCACAGGTAGTACGGGTCCACTTGTGATGTTAAAAAATACTCTATAAACAATTTATGGGCTCTGAAGTTTCAACATCAAGAAAGCAAACGTGACTTTTCTAAACTGTTGCGAGTTTTGGGCACTTAGCAGGCAAACTGGGAAAGCTTTTTTAGCTGGCTGCTGTACAGACTTGTTTTAAGTAGAATGGATTTGTTAGTGGGGTTTTTTTATTGTAATGCTATTATTGGCTGCCCTCCTGTCTAAGATTTGAAAAAGTGAGTGCATGCAGTGGAAGTACAAGAGGCCCCAGTAATAGTTCTCCATGTTTGTTATGAAGTAGACACAGGTTTCCTTTTTAGGACTTTTTTTAAAACTGTCTTACGAACAGTTGTATTGGTACTTTTTTTTAATTTTAGGTCAATGTTGTCTTCCAGAATAAGTTTTAAGGCATCACTCACTCCTGCATTGAACTATCGCATCAACACAAAGAGTGGAGATTCCATTCTGAGCCAGTTCAATTGTGAAAAATTCATACTTTTTTATTTTTTATGCAATTCAATGAGTAGATGAGCTCAGACTTAAATTCTTAAAAGCACGTTTATTGTAACAAGAATTGTTATGTATTAATACTTCAGTTTTCAATAAAGATTGACTTGTGTTGCTTATTGTGTTTTTTTCCTACTGTGCTTGGTGAGATCCTTTTAGAAGACATTCTGTTGCTGAATAGCAGTGTGGTATGTTTGAACGCTTTAATGATGTCTGCCGATTGATTGAAGGAAAACATTTACGTTAAGTGACTTTTCTCAGTAAGGTTTCTTAATGGCTAACAACACACAGTAGTAACGGCTTCCCAGTGGGGGGAGTAAGTTGCCCTGCGGAGAAGGTGGTAAAGATGTGCAGCCCTGCCTCTTTCCCTCTTGAGGCTTTTCCTGGCATTTGTTATTACTTTATTTCATAGCTTAAAACAAAGGAAATGGAACAGATGCAAAACTTTGTGACGCTTTAGTATTTACTTGATACCAAATGAATGTGGTTTCAGAGGTGACAAGCCTTGAGCAGAAAGCTGTTATAAATCAGTGGATTTATAACTGAAGGAAAAGAATTGAGTAGGTGTGAAGTGTAGGTAATTACCTGATTTCTTTAGAGTGTGGGTGGCTGAAATGACACAAACGTTAAAATGGAAGTGTGTATATTTAGGGGGGGGGTCAGGATTATATTGTTTGAACTAACGAGCTATTTTCATTTATTGTAGGTCTCCAAAAATAACAGTAACTTACCTGGTAACGTTCCTGTGAAAAGCAGCGCGTGAGGAAGAGGAAGGTGTAATGTCAGGAACTGCATCGACCTGCAGAAGTAGCATGTGGTTTTTGAGATTATTGCTACAAGGTGTGTTTTGATGCTCAGTCAAGTAGTTGAGGAGCTACAACAGTAGCCGTGCACTAAGAAATCCCATGGACGGATCTTTTTTTCCGGTGCGTTTTACCTGAAGCTAACTGCTGGTCAGTTACCCTGGGATGACTTTATTTTACAGCTAGATAGGTTTGGGAGTTTGGGTTTGTTGTTTGGTGGGGGGGTTTTTTGGGGAGTGGGGGTGTTCTTGAGGTCACTGGAGCTGATGTAAGTTCATAATCTCAAACCAGTGGGTTGCCAGAATCTGGGAGGACATAAAGGGGAAATCCTGTTCTTCAGAACGATGCTGAGCGTTCTTGTGTCAGAGGGATTCTGGTGCAGCTGTTCTTGCGGTTGTCTGTCGTGAAGAATTGCTTTGTATCTGATGTTCATCGGAACGTGGTACTGAACTTTTAAGTCTGTATATGGGGGTTTCTTTCTGGTTTGTTTTAAATGTATCCATGGAACTACCAAAATGGTGGGTCGGTAATGGTTTGATTTCCCCTCCCCCCCCCCCCCCCCCCCCCCATCTTCCCACATTGATTTTGCAATGGCATTGGGATGCATATTGCTCTCCCACTTGCTGCTGAGTGGCTGTTAGTGGTTTGCTGGGAAGGTTAGATACGCTGGTGAGAACTCCCCTCGCTTCAGAGGCAGCTTTGGACACTTGGTAACAGCCAGAGCCCCTTCCAGAAAAGTAACCGCTCAGTTAGTGATTGTTAGAAATAGGGAATGTAGTTTTGAGTTTCAGGTTTTCCTGTAACTGATCATGGGTGAAAAGAAAGTTTTTGTTTTGCTAACATCTTGATTTAGATTCTAAACTCTATGGCTTGCTGTAGACAGAGTGAGGTAAATTGTTGGTGAGCCCTGCTGGAACTGGGGGTGATGCACTGATTGTTTTTTACCTGAGAGCCTTCCTTTGTAGGAAATGTCAGTCCTAGCGCTGGGGTAGAAGGTGTCGCTGCGTGATGGGGATAAAATGCCTGACTTGTGGGGGAGGCCAAATGCTCTTCTGGATTTTATTTCAAAATCCATCAGGCTATTAGCTATCCTGTCTTAAATCAGCCAGAATAGAATGGGCTCCATGTGACTCATTAAAAAAAAAAAAAACAAACCAAACAACATATATTCTACAGCAGTAGGAGGACCTTGGTAGCTACGGGAAGTTGTATTGTCCGTGTTACGGAGGGAATGGCAGACCTGCAGGGAAGACTGCTGAGCCTGATGGGTACAAGTAACCTATAGCTATAGACCTTGGTGGGCTGAGAGGTAACTCAGACTCAACAGACAATGTGGCACCGAGCAGCCCCACCGTCGGTTTCAATCAGTGCAGCTGGAACTTCATCTGGGGGCTAAAGGAATCGATTTTGTAGTGTTCTACAATAGCTTGTGCTTTTCTGAGCAAGAGGGGTAAAATACATAGACAAGTTGATGCTTCAGGAAGAGGAGTTTTGCTTTTACCAGCCTTATTGTAAGAATTGTGGTCGCGTGAACCTCACAGCTGAGGTCAGAGGCTGTGCCCCCTCTGTGTGGGAATGCTGGCGTGGCTGAAGTGGGGGGTAAGGTTTTTCTGGATGGTGTGATTCAGATAGCACATGTTTCAGGTTGCTGGAGGTTAAAGAAAATATCCCAAATTATTATCAAGCCTAGGTAATGGATGTGCAGGCGGGCTGCCGCTTCTAAGAAAGGGGGAAGAAGCTGGTGTGGAAAGATGGAAGGAACTCTTAAGCAGAATGCTGTTACATAGCTCCATTTGGTTGTGCCAGGTACAAAGGCTTATTTTGTATACTCGCTAGTTCGTGTTTTATGGGGGCATTGCAGAAGTAGACAAGAGTAAAGTTGATAGCTTGTTTATTTCCCATCTCACAAATGTATATGTAAACAGTCACACGCAAAGGTACACAAGTCTGGGTTCAGTATCACAAAGTACTTCGTTTGCACAGGCTGTACAACAGGGAGCTGCTTTGGTAGCAAAGTTGTGCAAAAGAAAAGCTTACTACGTGCAGAGAAGAGCGGCGTAGTTGCAGGAAGGAAAATGACAGGAGCGTTACGTAAAAAGAACAAGCAGCCTGTATTTTTTTCTAAACCCACCAGCGCTGCCAAAGCCATGGGATTTTAGTAGCTGCTTGTTAGGGAAACGTGGGAGGCACGGTGAGAAACGAAGTGTGGAGCGAGGCGTTAGTCCCAAGGCAGGGCGAGCGCGATGGCTGGTGGCTGGGAGGAGCGTCCCTTGGCCCCTCAGCCGGAGCCGTGTGGCTGTGGCCACCAAGGCAGGTGAAACCCAGGTCGCCCCTCGGCAGGAACATGCAGGGTGCGTTCTGGCTTCTGTCCGTGCTTGTGGGTGCCTCCCTGCGCTGGCGTCGCTCTGAGCGTGTCTCTGCTGCTTCCAAGATCGGTTCCCTTCCTGCGCTATTGAACTGCATGAGCAGTGCTGCATCTTCAGGAAGTTGGAACAGTCTGAAAACACCTCTGATTTTTTCAGTTAATTTCTATCCATTAGCACAGCTGCTCTTCTTTAACCCATTACTTACCTGAAGACCTGATCCTGCCACTTTGCTTAGGCTGGGAGCTCTGGGGACAGGGACTTTCTCCCGGTAGGCTGGTATGGGACATCCGAGTTGGAACCTGGTGATGGTGCCGATGTGGTTCTGCTGCTTGGTGGTGCCGTGTCCTGGTGACTCTGGCCGAAAACCCGAGTAGCAGCAGGTACAGGCTGAGGCTCCCGTGGCTGGGTGAAGTGTGAAGCGCTCCCTGCATAAAGCTTCGGGGCTTGTGCTGCTGCGGTCGCTGTCCGCAGGTATTGCAATGCCGTAACCCTCGTGGGCAGGTACATGGGGAAACTTGGCGTGAGGATTTAAACCAGTTGAAGTAAGAACAGCACAATGAGAAACCAGTGCTTGCTGGAAGCTGTACCACCTCACAGACGCTGACAAAGTTCTTGAGCAGTCGGTGTGGCAAGGGGTACAATACTTGTTCAAAAGCCTGGTATTTAAAAATCAGCGGCAGGATTGATAATATTTAATTCTGCTGTTACATGAACATGTGCTTCCACTGCAGTAAATCTGGAGAAGCACAGCCTGATGTTCTGACATACTGCAAAAGATCAAAGGCCTTTTTATTAAGAAAGCTAATTTCTGTCATTCTGGCATCCCAATAAATGTAGTGTTTTCAGTCTGAAGCCAGGATCTCTTGGAATGGCTGCTACTTGTGGATGCCTCAGCTGGGAGCGGTCCCGCTCAGCGCCGGGAGGCCTGGCTCTCGGATGGTTCCAGGAGGCCACTTGGACACCCACGCAGGTGGTCTGCACAGCCCGGGCTTCGCACGGCAGCCTGACACACGGGTTTTGCAGAGCAGCATCCTGGGCAGCTGGAATTACCCGCAGCAAGGCAAGGGGCTAGGGCAGCGGAGACAGGGCTCCTCCTCACCCTGCGCCCCACGGCTCCTAAGGTAAAGGCAGCCTCCAGCTCCGTGGAAACAGAGCTATTTGTTATTTTGTTTTAGTACAAAGACAGTTTGTGCTGCTTTTGATGCTATCTAAATGTGGAGCATAGGCATTTTTCTAGTCTATGCACCCACCTTTTCTGACTCGGTTGTTCTAAACTAATAGCTCAAAACAGAGGGCCTTTTTTGTTAGTGTTTTGTTAGAACAGATACTAGATTGTTTAGCAGCCACTGGTTCTCTTAATTTTACTGATAGCTTCAGCAAATTGTTCTTCTGAATGGTTCATATGCTTTACATAAGTCTGTGTCTTACTTGTCCAGGTGAATCTGGGCAGGTTTACTCATTAAGAATCAGGGCTGTCCTAAACAGGTAGCTACAGAGTGAGGGGAACAAATAGTGCCAAAATCCCTAAAAAAACCCACCAAAAACCAAAAAAAACCAAACAAAAACCAAAACAAAACCCCAACCACCCCTGGATTGAGTAGTCTTGTCCTCTTTATATAACTCAATGCAGAAGTATTTGTCGGAGTAGTTTAGGTAAGTTCTACCCTGAAATCCGGAATGATTGGTGCTGTTCAGACCCAGGTCAGGAGCTTCCGTTTGTTTTGCATCTCTGGCCACGCAGAAGGTTTGTCTCCAGAGGAGTGGGTACTGAAGTCTCACATCTCTGCTTATTCATGTTTCAAATGGATTCTTGTGAATCTGGTGAGATTGTGGTGTTCGGTAAGCTCAGAAAGCTTGACAGAAGCTGTACTTGACCTGTTGTTCATATGCCAGGCAAACCCTTTATTACGAGTTTACATTGTGACTGTGTGAATCTACGTACTGTGTACATCAGTGCTTTCTGTCCTACACACGCATTCTCCCCGATACTTCTAAATGGCAGTACAATGTGAGGAGCCACTCAAAATCCAGGTGCCAGGGTGAAGAGGCGGGGAAATTGTGTTGGTTATTCTGTTACCGCTGTCTAACACATACAATTTACCATTTAATCAGTAACAGGAGATGAGGTGACTTCTTATTTAACACCCATGGAGGTTACACGTGATCCGATACACAGTTTGTTCAGGAGTTAATAGGTGGTGTGGTGAGAGAATCGGGAAGTAGTGCTGGGTGGAAGGTGAAGGATGGCGCTGCTTGCTGAGCGCTGCCAGATGTACACAGCGGTCTGGGGCCGGGTCGGTGCGTGGGTAGGTGCGCTCAGCAAAGTGGGTTTGATCCTTACCTGTCAGCGTCGCGCTGTAACTCTGTCTACTGCGTTACAAGATTTCCGCCTCCTTCAGTGTGATCAGCTTTTGTACCTGATTTCAGTCTTGCATAGGGGATCGGATCCTAGCTCCAAATGTTTCTTGCAAGACTAGAATCCCAACTGAAGACACTTTTTAGGAAGAGTACCGACAGTCAAGCAGAGAATGTATTTCTCTCTACCAGAAAGTAGTAACTTTTCATTGACTGTTTGGCCAGAGAAGTCTGTTTTGTCACTTAAAAAGATTTCTATAAAAAGTTTCTCTCTATAAATCCTTTGTGTGCACTGGTCAGATATGAAGTTGTGGAAGAGGTGATAAATAATCTGATAAACAACTCTATGTGTATTTACTGTTCAGAGTATTGCTACACAGATAGTACTAGCCAATTCTTGCATGTGTTTTAGCAGGGGAGGGCAGGGTTATTATTTTTTTTCATTGGCCTTCAAAGCTGCTGCACCTCAGAGTACTGTGCCGCTGTCGCCCTGTGTTGTTCAGTAGACTGGGTCGGGGCGGTAGGGGAGGGTAGGTAGATGCACAGTTGCGTTTATAAAGCAACATACAAATGAAAAACAGAAGTTGCAGCAAGAGAAGCTTCCAAAAGGTGTAAGAACATATTTCCATGATGGGGACAGTGAGGTATGAACAGGGAGCTGAAGAGGTCCGAGCACACGTGGATAGCAGCTGGGTGAGACCATGAGAAACCTGTTGCAGCTTCACGGCTGGTCTTGCTTTGAGGGTGCCGTGGGGTGGTCCGAGGGCCCTTCCAGCCTAGGTTCACTGGGCCCATCCAGCGTTCCTCCCCCACTAACTACAAAGCTGAGAAACTCAGAAAATTGATCGCTGCTGTGCCAACAGATACTATTATTTTTTTTCTTCCTGGCCAATCAAAATAAACACGCCATGGATAAGGAAAGGAGGGTGCAGACACTGGGGTAAACACAACAGTGACAACTGCCTGCTGCTACCGATGGGTGCTGGCTGAGCCCGTGCTGGCAGGGGCAGCGCAGCGGGGTAATTCAGCGCTGTGGGTGCTGTGCCAGCCCACGGGTGCGTTGCTGTGCTCAGCGTGAGTGCAGCAGGGGTGATTCAGTGCTATGGGTGCTGTGCCACCCTGCTGGCGGCTTGCTCTTGGGGCGAGCACAGCCGTGCAGCAAGCACGGGGTGGTTCACATATGTGAGCATGTGTGGGCAAAGGCTTAAGCTTGTTGGGGGGGTGGATGCTGTTGCAAAAGGCTGTTACGCTGGTATTTGTGTAGCTGGGGGGGACTGGGAGCAGCCCTGAGGACCACCGGTTGCCACGTCTGGGTTAGCTCAGTAGAGCTGCTGTCCTCGCCCTGCCGGGGGAGCAGGGCAGGCACCAGGGCTGCAGCCTGTGGCAGCTGGCGGAGGCTGTGCTGTGGGCAGGCAGCTCTTCCCAGCGGTTAGACTGGGGGGGTGGGGCGGGGGGGGGAGATGTCCAAACCATGCAATGCTCAGGGCACCGGGGTGCTCCGTAAGCTGGCACGGGTCTGTGAGGTGTCACTGCTCATTGTGGTCCCTGGCAAGAGGTAGTGCAGCCCGAGCTCAGTGGCTTCTTGCAGAGCCTGATTATTTTCTTTACCTTTTTTTTTTTTTTTTTTTTTTTGGTTAGCCCCCACACCCCCCAAGTATCGACACCCTGTCCTCTTGTGCAGAGAACAGATGTTCTGTATTTTAGTTCAGGTTGAGAGACCTGACTGTCCAAAGCCCTTCGTGTTGGCTGCTGAGAGCTCAGCTGCGCTGGGCTCTGGCTGGCGTGAGGGGTGAGGGCAGCGCCGAGCGGGAGGTAACGTGCGGTGAGGGTGGGTGCAGGGGCGGTTTGTCCCTCGCCCCATTGCAGTGACCCACACCTGTCTGTGCAGCGTTTGAAGGCCGTTCCTGCAGTTCCCACTGGCTCAGTTTCCCAGCGGCTACGTGCCGTTAGAGAGGCGTCTCTGACGAATGCCAGACAAATGCAGTGGGCAGCATTTCAAGGCACTGCTTCCAGTTTGGTGACCCCCGCTTTCCTCTGTTCCTTGGGGTGACACAGGGGGAAGGGGAAGTGCCAGACCTTCCATGGGCAGACATCTCTTGTGCTTCTGCATGAGAGGGAAGGGTTAGGGGGCATTGTTGGGTTTTGGTTGCCATTCTCTGTAGCAGCATATTGCACAGTGATGTGACAGCTGGTTCTGCCTGGGAGAAGAGCATGGGGGTAGGTGTTTGCCCAGGAAGAAGGGCAGGGGCGTAGGCTGGGCAGGTCCCGGGAGGACCCATGGGTTCTCTTTACATTTGTACTTCTTCACGCTTCCTGGTACTCCTTAATTCTATGTTGCTCAAAGTGGGCTTGAGCATCCCCTGCACTTTTCTGATGTTTCCTAGACACGTGTTTTAAGTAACTAGCGGGAATTTGGGAACTGGTGACTTCCTAACCTTGATCAGTGTCCTAAGTGATCAGCACGTCTCCAGTACGGTCTCTGCTTCACCAGTCTTCCACCCCAAGGATGGCTTGGAGGATAACCTAGCACGGCTTCTACTGATCAGTGGTCACTTCTGGAGTGCAAGAGCAGAATCCCTACAGTGACTTTGAAGAGAAACAAGTTCACACAGACATGTTGGAGACAAACACAGGCTGAGAGTCACTTTTACAAGTTTCTTTATGAAATTAAATGTTACCCCTGGTCTGGGGGAAAGATATAGTGCAAGAATGACTTTGTACATGCTACTGAATTCAGATATCCCTGGATGACCAGACTTTGGTCAGCTACAGCATCAACAAACACTGGATTTCTGAGCTCTGCGGGCAGTTAATGCTCACTCACACTAGCGTCGTTGGAATGAGCTGGCGTCTTCCTTCCACTGTCACAGGATGTCTCCTAAGCTAAGGAATTCAGTCAGTATGGCTTCTAACTCTCACTATGGTAAGGCAAATCTTTCCTTTCCTTTTGCTAACCAAGGTTTAAATTCTTTTTGGCCACAGTTTGAAACTTGGGTACTTAATGTGAGGCTCCTAATGCCAAATCTAGGCCTTTTTAAAGTGGCTTTCCATCTTTTTAAAGGTGGCAAAGACCTGTCGTAATACCCCTTGAATGGAGGGTCTGTGGGAGTTTGCATAACAATCATCTTTCAGAGTTGAACTGTAGACTCTGACTTCTGGGAGCTAGGTTTGCAAATATTGACCTTTCTTTAAAAAAAAAAAAATAGACAAAACAGGCATCAAGTTAACAACATCTGACAAGAACAATTACAGACTTACAAAATACACAGTTCTGATTTTTACCATAAATAAACACATTACAAACGATGAGCATTTTCATTGGCCAGGAAATATGGCAGAATGATGGAGAGATGAGAATCTAAGGAATTGAGTACGGTATTAATTAGGCACACTTTTCTCTAACTTGCGTAACTCAAACCCACTAGAGAGATTCTTGAACTTTACTCATGCTGCAGGTTGATTGGCACAGTTTAAAGTACTATCTAGTTCATCATCAGTGGTGTTGAACTAAAGGGAAGGAAAAGGTCACAGTGCGATACTCACTGTTGGCTGAGTGCCTGCCAAGGCTAACTGAATGAGTGAGGCGGTGGAGGAGGATCGTGTCTCTGAGAAACGTGGGGAGTGGGGGTGGGCAGAGAGCAGAAGGGTTTATCCCTCCACAGAAAATGTATCGTGTCAATGACTCTGAACTGTTTGGAGCGTGTCAGTGGGCAGGAAGCCAGCAGGTGTATCAGCCACTGTCCCCTCTGACAGCTGCCAGACAGCAGCAGTGTTCGCAGCGGGAAGAAAGTACAGCTGACAAGCGAAATCTTTTTAGGTGAAACATGTCAGGCTCCCTCCCGTGATCTCTTCCTGGAAGTTTGCCTCTTGGGCGCTGTGCAAGGCTGGCTCATTGGGACTGGCACAAGTGCACACGTGTGTGCAAGCACACGCACGCAGCGTCTCACCTCGGAGCCAGTGCAGTCAGTCGGTCTGCAAAATAAATAGGGAAGGCCGGAGCACGTGTGCCATCCTCTGTAAACAAAGGATTGGAAGAACCTGGGCTCCACCTCCCAGGACTGACGGATAAAGTGCTTTCTCGAAAGGGGTTCAGGCACAAACACGGGGCTGCCCTTATTTCCGGAAGGGCGTCAGCCTGCTGATGTTCTGCCAGAAGTTCGAGGGCTTGCGCTTGGGCTCTGCCAGCATGAAGACTTGTTGCTGAGGGAGCGTGGTAGGCAGGGTGGGATGCTTCTGACGCATCAGAAAGTCATAGTATGGCCTGGTGACAGCTGCGGCGAGAAGGAGATGGGGAAGCATGTTAGTTGAGCACAGCTCCCTTCCCCACACCCTGCCCAGTCCTTGTTAAAGCTGCAGGGGAGTCAGCGGGGTTTGCCTTAGTATGACCCTTGGTTTCGGCACTGCTGGGGGGGATCAGCTTTGCTGTGGAAGGCCCAGCAATGTGAAGCGTAACTGACAGGTGTTCTGTCAGCACAACAGCAGGGCTAAACAGCTGTAGCTCATCATTAGTGACAAACTTCACCTCTGCCTTTGGCAGTTTTGGGAGAAGCAGCTGCTGTGCATGTGCCTGTCTTGCCTCTTACAACTTCCTGCGGTGGATTTCAGAGTTGTAATGGTCGGTGCCTAGCCTGCGGACAGGGCTGGCTTAGGGGGTCTCCTTTACTGTGTCACCCCTAGGGCTTGGCTCTGTTAGAGAGGTCTGGCCTCCTTCCAAACTTCCCTGTTTGCAGCCAAGTCTTACATCTGACTTTGAAATTCAGCCAAGCTTGCTTTCTGGAGACTGGGCTGGGATTTACTTGCTGGCTGGTACCACCAAGAGGAAGCGGTGGCCTGTCTGTGGGTCCAGGGGGAAAGCAAGTGACACCTGTCCCTCTGGATATAAAGAGGTGTGAAGGCATCATGAAATAAGGTAGCAGGAATCTTCAGCTGGCAGCACAGTGGGCACAGGAACCTCTTGAGCACACGCTCCCCTGGCTGCTGCTAAGTCTTCCTTGTCTTCAGGGTTCAACGTGGAGCTCTGTCAATGCGCGTGGTACCTACCTGTGGTGTTCTGCCAGAAATACAGGTTTCAAAGCGTCTTCCCAAGCAGGAATAGTCCCTGCTGCAGCGACCTTTAGGACCCTCTTTGCACCATGGGGGTTACTACAAAACTTAATCTTGTCTTTTCACAAAGGGCGTACCGCACTGCTTGGAGAGCCTGGCTTCTAAGGCGAGCCTGTGAACTAGCCCTTGAGCAGGAGCTGCTGGTTTGTATGTAACCGTGGCACCCGGCACCGTGCTCGGCAATCAGGTGTGAAGCAGCTTTCCTGTAGTTATGAATTGTTTCCTGACTCCAGCTGTCTGAATCTGCCAGGAACAATACTGCAGATTGTCACATCAGAGCTCACCATCTGGCTTTCTCAAGAATTAATGCCACTTCATTGGAAGTGCTCCCATATAGTAAATATAGACACATGCACACACACACACGGTTCTAGCAGCATTTATGTGTTCAGGTGTGACTTACCCTTAGGCTTCCCAGTATGGTGCTGCTTGCTGGCATTCAGCATTGCCTGCTTTTTCTGCACCTCTGTGATTGAAAAACCTTGAAGATAAAATAGGAGTTTGTCAGCAGCAGGTCACCATTTTATATCTCATGGAAGACACTGGCACAGAGAGCAAGGGAAATACGGTGGCAGGAATATGCCTGAGGTGAGAGGTCACAAGCTAAAATTACTCCCAAAGCTGGAAGGGGCACGTACTGCTCCCCCCAGCTTGCGCTGCGCTGCACAGCCCTCCCTACCTCTCATGCAGGGTTTACTGCCTGCGCTTTGCTGGGTGAAGAAGCTGCCAGCCAGGCCTGCTGTGGCTCAAATATCATTAGATCACAGGTCTGAATTAAGCAGTATTTAGACAAAACAATTAAAACCCTCTTTTACAATGAGAACCCTTGACTGAACGTGTTTTTTACAGATATTGCCAAGCTGGGGACTCACACTGTACTGCAAAATAATGGAAGCTGTATGTAAGTATTGACTATTTGGTCAGCCCTGCCTGAACTCATGAAAGACACATCAGCCTCCCTGAGGACATACTGCAGTGTCTGCTCACAGTGGTTTGCATTTTTTTTTTTTTTCAATTGCACAGATTCATCCAGGATGTGCAATTCAGCAGCCCAGAGCTGGACTGGAGCACGGACTTGCTTCCCTGCCCTTTCATTCCCATGCATTGGCTGGTGGTTAAAAAAAAAACAAACAAGAAACAAAAAAAACACCCTCAACACCCATCGAAAGACCACTGGCTCACAACACTGCTCTTCCTATACCTGTCTCTTGGTCGAGCTGAACCTGTCTTCTTTCATTCTCAAATGCCTTCAGCCAGCGCTGTTTCTGCTCAGGCTTTTTTGCACAGAATAAGTGGACTTCCTCAGTGTCTCGGCAGTGCAATTTAAATGCATTTTTCACGCTAATATTGAAGTCCTTGTCCTTCCCATCTTCTACATCCAGTATTTCCATATCATCCATATTGATCCGACTCTTATAATACAAGATGTCCCGGCGCAAAAGATCCTGTAAGAGAGATCACACAGACTCATACAAATGTTACTGTTCCCTGTCCCATCCCTTCCTTAAGCATTCATATTCTTTGGTACGATGCAGCATTTAATCTTTGTGGCAGTCATTACAGTCCTGTAAGAAAAAAATGATACAGGATTTGACTCTATGAAATTGCAAAGCACTGAGCTCCTGTTGACACCATTGGCAGCAAGGGGAGGAATTGCATGGTTTCTTCAGTGGTGGGGTCAGGGTAGGCTGGCATCCGTCATTGGGGAATATCAGCTGCCCTGAGAAGCTCTGAATGAGAAGCAAGCTTGTGTTGGTACACATGATCCCAAATCCTCATTAAGCGTGTGTCAAAAAATAGTATTGGAATCCTGCAGTCCCAGTTAGAAAGCCAAAAAAAATATCCTAATTAGCTTTTGATTTTTGTGTTGACAACAAAAAGTAAACTTGAGCGCAGTGATAAAACAGTGAGGGTTTCATGCCTTAGTTACCTGTAGCTACCTGTATGCCATGGATTATGCAAAAAAAATGGCATGTTCAGTGCTGAAATTCCAATGAAAGATACCTTTCATTTGCTCTACCAAGGAAGACTGATCACTTGGGTTATGAAAAATAGCATGGTCTGTACTTACATGTGATGTTAATATGGTGTTAGCGACTGTCAAGGCCCACAGCTCTTCATCAAAGCTGCATATATATATAATATATATATTATATATAATATAATATATATATTATATATATAATATAATATAATAATAATCTCATGTCGAAGTGCAGTTGAAAAAAAACAAACGTATTTAAAAGAAAATGGGTGACAGTGCTCATACTTGAGCACACATACAGCACACAAACCCATACACTAACCCTAGAAGCAGCGCAGTGCTTCCCTTTTGCTGTAAGAATTAGGCCAGTAGATGGTTTCTGTAGCTTATTGCTGTGGTCAGGTGATGTCAGAGGAAACAATGCAACGAATGCGCGTAGAAATCTCTGTGCCAGAAGCATATATGATGCTAGTAAGTATTAAGGAAGCAAACAGGTAAAGAGAGAGTTTGCTCAAATGCTTTAGTGCTGTGACAGACAGCATTCCTGCCTGGCTAGTGAGGTTACCTTCTTGCAGCAGACGAGCTGGTGATCGAAGAGGAAGAACATCCTCTGTTGGCTCTTGGCTTGAGGGTGGGAGATTTTGGTTAATTCCCCAGAATAGATGAGTTCTGAGCTTCTGACCAGGACATCTTCACCCTGAAAACAGCACAAAGAACAGGTGGGTCTCAGCCATCTGAAAACGGGGGAGAAGAAATAAGCCCACAGTCTCATAAGAGAACCTCAGCCTGGCTGAGGGGCCTGGGTGGCCTGAATTCCTGCTGATGAAACTTCTGGGAATGAGAGGGAGCTGCTGGGCTGGAGGACAGTCCTTGTCGCATCAGGGAGACACTGTGCCCCTCGCACCCGGGGAATGGGAACTGAATTTGATAAGAACAGTGTGGTAAATGAAAAAGATCTCCTTTTCCAGGCAGTCTGCTCAGGGCAGCTGATCCATCCCTGACATTAAAGGAGGCACGTAAGCGGAGAGCTGACAACGTAGCCTGACATCCTTGGGAGGGAGACAGTCTGGTTTTATTGAGTGTAGGATTTAGAAAATTAGTGGGTTTGCTTCTTTTACTAATTTTTTGTTTTAATGAGTCTACACGAAACCTTGGCTTCCTTTGTCACTACATCAGAGCTTGCCTTTCTGCAAGAATAATGTGGCTATTGAGCATTAAGGGGCAGTTCTGCCCATTGGGAGCATTTGAAATCACTCAAGATAAAATGGGGGGCAAAAGGAAAACAACAGGATTTCACTAACCTACGCACTCATTTTATTCTGCAAGGAAAATGGGAAAGCAGAAATCTCGGGGAGCATGCAAAGGCAGCTGGTGTAGCTGTTACGCACTAGAACATTTCTGTTGTACTAAAAGATTGTATCTGTCTAAATAAAAGAACGAACACACACAAAGAGGGGCAGCTGACCTGAGGCAGGGCTAGACTGTAATCCTTACGAAAATCCTGCTGTAGACAGAAGCTGTTGCAGGGGGAGAAGAGGGGCAACGCAGAACGTTCAATTCATGGCGAAAGTAAGTCTCTTACCTCCCAGTCTTCTATCGAACTCTGCCACTGAGCAATTTTGTCAATGTTCTCCAGCCGCCGCTTTCTCTCATTGATGAGCCGAGCAACGTTCTTCATGGCATTTAAGGCAGCTTCGACGTCTTTAAAATCCCTACAGTAGGGCAGAAGTGTTAGGCATGACAAAATGACGTGTGCTTATTGTACCTACGCTCCAAAGGAGTGCAGTCGGGCTCGGCCTAGGGCTGGAGAGCAGAAAACACGAGTTCCACTTGCGGTTCTGTCCCAGCTGGTTTCTGCTGGAAGTCAGAGGTACAGGTTTCAGACACATGCTGGCTTAGAGGCCCAGATTACAGTCTTGTAACAAATCCAGGCCCGGTGTGTGGAAGGGAAGGGGGTAAGCAAGCAAGTTCAGCCACAGAGGTGTAAATACAAGTTGCTGGAAGAATCTCCAGGGCTTTCCAAGCCTTGGGTGTTTTCTGCAACATAATGCAATATATTCATAATGCACCACTTGCATACAGGGACTGAGTCTGCCATGCATAGGTAAGGCAGATCAGCAATAACTGGCTTCATTTCAGGTAGGTTTTACCTGGAAGGGTGAGACAGAAGCTGATCTACCCTCCCCCACAAACCATCTGCTGCCACCAGCTACTTCTGAGTTTAAGTAGCTGGGAAGGAGCTGTTCTGCACAACTCGTTTCCAACATAATTTCCCAAACATCTGTGTACTGCATCGAGAAGCTTTCTGTTCAGAGGTCGGCTTCAGAACATCATGCTTATAAATCTAGTAAGACATGCTTAAAACCATTCTGTGAAATATCAGTGCTGCACTTAGGAAGGTAAAATTAAGTCAAACCACAATGGACCAGTATCAACACTTTTAAGACAGATTTTTCATGTTTTATTTCTGTAGCTAATTATTTCAGATGCTTGATTAAGTGACATAGTTATTTGAGCCAAGGGCAGTGCCTTTACTGAGCAATGGATTTGGAGGCTTCAGAGCTGGTGCTGAAGTGGCCAGTGTGCATGGCCTGACGGCTGTAGGCCATGACTTCCTGCTGGTGAAGCACTGGGCAAAGCGCATGACTGCTACACAGCCCTGACATGCTGTGGGGTAGTGACATGGGCATTTTGGGGTATATTCAACCAGTGCTTTTGGAGGCAAAGTTTTCAACACCACCATTAGAAACAAATTTTAACTCCAAAGTACGTATGTGCTGGTGCCAGAAATATGTGGGCCAAATGAAATAGAAAAGTACCATTATAAGGTGAACCTTGCAAGTCCAGATCTGTAACAGACAGGAAAACCCAGTGCTACTTTAATGAAAAATTATGTATTTGATAGAAAAATACTTTTTTCCCCCCTGGTTTCTACAAGGTAACACAGAAGAACCATGGTATCGGCTGCTCTTGGCAAGCGACCCTCCTCCATACACAATTCTGCATTAGTCCTTTTCCATGAGACCAGTCTCGCTCCTTCCCTCCCCACCGTGCTGACCTACCTGTGCTGGGGGTTGGTGTATTTGAGCAGTTCAGCCAGTTGCAGTGGGTATTTGCAGATTTTCTGCACAGGAGTCAGCAGAAACCCATCCAGTGAGATGTCAATCATCTTCTGCAGCAGGCGGCAGGCTTCGAAGAAGTAGACGTACTTGTTAACTTTGGCGAGGCGGGACAGCTCCATGCAGGCGTTGGGGTGGTTGTTGCAGTATTCAGAGTATATCTGAAACTCTGTTTGCTGCAAGGGAAACGAAATGATTTACTGTCCGTGTTCCTGAGGGTGATGGCTTGCCTCAGACTGCTGTGTGTGAGTTCCCAGTGCAGGTCCTGCTCGAGTATCACATGGGGCTGTTCAGTAATTTGTATCCTGCCCAAACTTTGAAGCCCAGAGACCTGAAGCAGGGGTTGGGCAGGGTATATTACAAATTACAGGATGTGCTGCTTATCTGTAAGAGCAAGACATTTCCATGTATTCTGGCCTGTGCTCAGCTGCATGTTTGTAATGGTCGAAATCAGCCATTGCTGATCCTGCACTGACCCGAAAATGCCACAGCTGTAAACTCAGGTCCAGCACAGTATTTTGGAATCTTCCCACATTTTTGCCTCGAGGAGCACTGTCTGGCAGGGAGTATAGTGCTCAGACACTGAGGCACCTTTGTAAGTGTTCTTTCCACAGCCACAAGAGCTAGAGGATGTTGCGTTGGGAGGTGGGTAGTGGTTGGACAGGGTAGGGGGTAGCATTTAATTTGGTTCGGTGGGATTTTTTAAACAGAGCTTCAATTCAGTTAGATCGGTTTCTAAATCCTTTGGCTTAATCCACGCTCAGCTACCCCTTTCCCACAAAGTCAAATTTACTTACATATTCCAAGAAGCATGAGCCAACCTCACTCAAATGTGGGTGGTCTTTGTTGAATTTCTTCTCTAGTGCTTTAACAAATTTCTTCTGGCACCTGTAGATGTCCTCAATATTCCCAAAGATTGTCTTCAGCTGTTCTTCTGTAAACATGTCGGCTCTTTTGCGGCACTGCTTAATATAACCCTAGGAGGAAAACAAATGGGAAAACTTGGTGGGCATTTGCTCTGTGGCCTTTGGTTATCGACAGAAAACTCCGTGAACTGTAGTCAGCTGTACACTGGGTTCCTGTACCCCCTTCCTGCATAGCTGCTTCCATGTTCTAGCTATGATTTCCTCTGATAACTACCCAAAACATGGTGGAAACAGAAACTCAGCCACAGTTACATCATCACTGCCTTAGAGGATACTGTAATCCACACTTGGGAGTCCCATGGCAGCTTTCCCTCCTGTGAAACCCACCTTTGTCTGTCTGCAGGCTACTGGGTGTTCTGACCCCAGCGCTGATCCACTGATGGGTTTAGACCAATTAAATCCAGTTGTGGATCTGGTTTGGATGCTTGTATTAGGAAATGCCTGGTTGACTCAAGGGAGGAGGAGTGCACAAAGGACATGGGGGGGACACTGCAGGAGGAAAGGCCTGTCTGGTAAGTGTGTGCTGCTTTCCCCCAGCTGGCTTTCCTGGAAGGCACTACGTTTTTGTGTCATTTCAGTGAAGAACTATGTTCCTGCAAAACCCTCACCAATTACCTTCGTTTGCCCCGGTGTACCGGGTCTCTTTTAGAAGAGGTGTCGCAATGTTCAGCATATTTGCAATTGAAAGACCTAATTGGCTGAAAATCCCCCAGTTGTTTCGATCTGAGCATGACTTGCCTGAAGGCTGGGGTTGCTGATTATATTACCACAGAACATGTATTAAAGAGGACAGCAATGCTAGACATTTGCTTTTTCTCTGGCTTGGCAAATTCAATCAATTCCATTTAATCAGAGCCCAAGTGGGTGCTCCAAATACAGAGGGATTTGGGATATTACTGTAATGAATTGTCTTCTGTTTTCTGAGCATGCAGTGCCGTTTATCAGAACAAGCTCTGGTGGAAATAGTCTCATTTTCAGAAAAGTTACTTGCTTAGGGTCTCTCTTTGGGCAAGAATGGGGCATATTCTGTTACCCTTCAAACAAGTTCTTACGTTCGCTTCCCCCTTTTTTCCATTACCTCACAAATGTCCTTCAGATGCTTGATGTAGTCTCTCTCTGTGCTTATGATCTCATTGATGACGTTGGTCCTCATTTGGTCTTTAGTGGTCTGCCCCATCCCAAAACGGCGGGTGCTGCTGCAGGAGTCGTCCTCTTTGCCACCCTCTACCTTCAGGGGGTAATCTTCCATGGGTTCATCCTGGTTTACTCGCAGCTGTGCCAGACACACAAGATGTTCACCGTTTGTATTGCTGAACACAGCTCTCCCAGGGAAAAGAAGCGTGGGCAGCTGACTGAATGGCAGAAGAGTACTGTGCTAGGGTGAGGAGTGACAAGGGCTGCTGTGTGTATATTACCTGTAAACATATTTTCCCTGGGGGGAAGCTAAGGCCAGATAGTTTGGGGAGGGTACTTTCCAGCTGCTCCCACTGTGTGACATGGGTGGCTTTAAGCAGGCATCTCTTGTGGACAGAAATCACAGGAATGATCTGGAGTCTTCCAGGAAGAATACATACAAAGTCAGGACAGAAACGGTTTATCAAGTGAACTCTGCTTAGGTACGTGTGAGGAGACACTTAGGGAGAGAGGGGGGAAACCAGCAAACAGTTGCTTTTTGATACAGCTGTATTGCTGTACTCGTACGATGAATAACAGATGGACGCTCAGTATCTGCTTCCCCAAGATTATTTAAAGAGAATTTGTGAATATAGAAGCAGATAGACGCCAGCGGGCGTACTGTGCGGTAAGGAGCAGCACTAGTTACTGGGCTGTTGGCGCCCATCAGATGGCAGCGCAGCACGGGCAGAAGCACCGGCGTGCGCAGGCACGGCGCCCTGCAGGCTGCACCCCGCAGCCAGGGCCCGGAGGTAACAGCGGCCGCTTGACGGTGCCTTTCACTTCCGAGCTTTCTCTTCTGTAGCAGTACTGTAGCGGTCAGAGTGCCCCTGGGAGTATTTTGTACACAACTCGAATGATCAGTTCCAGCACAGAAGTGAAAAACACTGAAGCAGGAACATGCGTAACTACAACTAGTACAATTGCACAGAACTGTAGTTTCTTCTAGGCAGGATTACTTACCACTTGATACAGATATAGCTACATATAAAAACCCAGAGCATACTCGTATCCCTTTGCCAACACTGGCATAGATCACATTTACTCACTCTTTACAGTTGGAGAAGCCCTGACGATGTGCAATCCTGGTTCTCCTTCACTGTGAGCAGAACAACACTGGTGAGTCTTAAACTCGGAGCCTGGCCTGAAACTGGTGTGGAGTAACTGAGAGACCTGCACATCATGCAAGTCTGCCAACATACCGGCCTTCCCGGCAGTAAGTTGAGACCCAGCGGTAATTAGCAGGGAAGCTTCACTCAGATGCCTGTGTAAGTGTTGTAATTACTCTGATAAAAGAACTTGTTACTCTGTATCCCTAATGGCTAGCAGTAGTCTCCTGAAATCTTACCACAGATTTTTGCCAGCCAGTACAACAATTCAATGTAGCGGTAACACAAAAGAAAAAAAGGCCTGTGTTTTGACTATGAAAAAAGCAGTTCTGTCCCCGCCGGTGCTGAGAGTTTGGTTCTAGTAATCTCACTTGCAAAAACATGCACCATTTGTAAGTTACCCAGGTGAGACTGTCTGCTGCAATCTATAACAAAGCATTTCAAAATTTACACAGCACTATCTGCCTCAATTCTCGAAGGACTTTTGCTACAGACAGGGGATCACCTTGTATCACCTCCTTTCATGCTTCACCTGGTTTTGGGTCACTGTGATCTGAAGTGACCTGGATAAAGAGCTAAAGGGCTGAGAATCTGCCCTGAGGCACCTAATTGCTTTTGCAGTACTGAGGAGCCTGCCCTGAAGTGGTGAAAGCTGGGTCAGGCATCCACACCGACAGTCACAGCCCAAAGAAAGGAAAAAAGATGCTCCTCACAGCAGGAAAGTGCACAGCGGTTACCCAGACTCTTATCTTACCCCCAACTTGCACAGAGAATTCAGGTGTGTTTCAGACTGCTCTGTTGGAATTTAATCCAACCTCTGTTCTATATAGCTGTTTCTACATGGCCTTTGTAGCTGGCCTCGAGGGAGAGCCTTGACCCACAAGCCTTGGCCCAAAAGCATCAAGTGTTTCCTATCTTCCCTCATCAGTTGTCCCACATGACCTCCAAGACATTTTTTGTGGTTTTCTCCACCATTTTTAAATCCCTGGAATACAGTGCCATGTGGCAGCCCAGCAGCCTGACATTGTTAAAACTCCAGGGATAAGAGCAGGTGTATGAGTGAGTCAGGTGGGACATGGCATTGCACTGGACCCAGCACCAGGTGGAGAAAACTAAATTTGGTGCCATGCTCATCCCATACTGTCTGAGGTGGACACTAGAGGGAAGACCTCTGCCTGCTGCATCTGGGATTCCTCATGGAGGGTGTTTGTTGCTCGCTCCTGAAGGGCATGCTGTGTGCTTGGGCACAAACTAGCCGATATACGTATATGTAAGCAGGAGCCCAGGCTAAAACCACCATGCAGGGCAGTTCCCCAGCTGGCACAACTCACATTAGCTCCAGGAGTCTGGAACTGAACCACCCTTGCCCTGATTTACTCATGTAAAGAGGGACCTTCTCCACACTGGTGGCAGTTCAGCCCAATGTACCGCAGCCATGCGCAGAGGAATAGTAACAAGGCACATTGAGCCAACTATCTCTAGCAGTGACAGTGCTGAGGAGTCACTACAGAACATGAAACCAGCAGAAAAAGAACAAGCGCTTGCTACTAATGGAGAGGCATAAAGAAATATCAAACTCTTACCCGTACAAAGCTGGCTGGAAACCAGCCTTCGCTGTCCAGAATCCTCCCCCACCACCACTCCTTGTTGGTAGCATCCATTACTTCAATGACATCGCCAGCCTTGAATCCCAGCTCTTGGTCATCCATCGTGACATGGTCCCAGAGGGCTTCTGCGTACACCACGCTGCCATCACTGATCAGCTGTGGACAGAGTAAGTCAAACTGTCAGCTTCCTCCAAGAAAGCAGCGCAGTCTGCCGACGTGGCTGCAGCTTTTGCAACACTGCTGCTGAGCCAAACAAGTGTTGATAACTGTTGACTCCCCCTGAGCAATGTGAAAAGGAGTTGGTGCTAGTCTGGGAGTTCCTTCAACTGACCTTGCTCTTGACAGCATTTATTCAGAATCACTTGGTCACAAGTATGTTTACTACCATAAAGAACATCATTTTGATGCTCTGGAATTTCTTACTGGTGACTTTGCCACAGCAACCAAACAAGGCTCAGTGGTACACTGTGGGTGGAAGATGCTCTTGTGCTGCCCTGTTTTGGAAAGCCTTGGAATAAACCCTTGAGCATTAATGTTCAGAAACATACTTAGAGCAGAAGGTATTCTGAGGCCTCAGAGCTAGTCTAG
Source organism: Falco cherrug (assembly GCF_023634085.1). Lineage (NCBI taxonomy): Eukaryota > Metazoa > Chordata > Aves > Falconiformes > Falconidae > Falco > Falco cherrug. Next base: position 9,070,166 of record NC_073707.1, read on the forward strand.
GATGGATAGAGCCTTAAGTCTTCAAGGTGGTTAAACTTAGCACTTAAGCTGCTTAAAATAAGTCTCCTAGAGAATTTAAGTAATTATACAGAGGGACAATGGTTATTTACTACATGTTCCATAGAGGGCCTACTCTACAAAAAAACAAAAACAAAACACTCCCAACAATTAAAAAAAAAACCATAAAAAAACCACCCCAGCCTATATGGCTAGAGGCTGTGAGGGGCTCTTGAACATAGTGATGATTTTGTCTGTATGTGCCTAATGCCATTTTCAACCACTCACACCTTAGCTATTGTGTAGCTAAGTAAAGTTACGGTGGTGGTGTTGTGACCTGGTCCCGCTGGCCGTTACAACAGCAGCGCCTGCCTGATGCCCACAGGTCTTATCAAGTCAGAGTCTTCTTTGAATTTCAACAACTACATAGTACATGCACAGACTTCTCGGGGCCTGAGCACAACTGAGAATATCTGAACGCCGAGGATTTCCCCAAGAAGGCAAAGTGTATACTGGAGTCCTGCAAAAAAGGACTTAGCCATTCTGGAGTGGAAGTGAAGCCCTGTTTTTCTCCAGGAAGATGGTGCAATGATAAATTCTGGGAAGACAAGAGGAAGAACAGTCTATGAGGCACAAGGGAGAAAGAAAAAAACTGTACAAAACCCACTGCCCATGGTGTACCTGACAGCGTTGCAGCAGTATTGCCACAGCCACATAATGCACATGTCATCCATGCTGGGCACCTAGACTGCTCGGTCACACAGTAAGCTATCTGCTGCTCTGCGTTACTGTTTTTGCCCCTCTCCAAAGAAGAAAGATGCGTGTTGTAAAAGAACGTCAAGATAATGGTGGATACAGTAAATCAGGAGAGAGTTAACGAGGCATTAGAAAGAAAATTCAAATGCAGTCTGCCTTTGGATAGCAAATGCCCCTTCACTGAACCAGAAACAGCTTAATGCAGTGTTTCCATTCTGACAAAAATATGATGGGGAAAGGAGAGGATGAGAGGCTTCCTCCACTCATACATAGCGTGTTGGTGCTCCCCACACTGTCTTTTCTCCGCTGCCCTCCACTGCATCACCACAGGGCTGGGTGCATCCTTATGGCAGGCTTCTGCTCTTCACAGAGCTGAGCAGTCACTGCGGTGAGGCTCAGCAAGCAGGGACTGTAAGGGACACGCTGCTGTCATCAGCCTGCCAGTGGCACGATGGGAAAATAATCCAGGCATCGTAAACAGTCCCTCACTAGTCTAAGCTCTTATAGCAAGGGCAGCCTTTGACAAGGCAAGTAGAGAAGTAGTATCATTAGTCTCTGAAAACCACACATCAAGAGATAGTAGCAATGAATACACCGTACAGCAGAAGCAGCTATGCCCAGTCAAATGGCAGGTATTTGTCCAAATGAGCTGCGGAGGGAAACAATATTTGGGCTTGACAATTAATGCATACAGCTGTTAGAGCTGTGTGTATCTCAGTGGAGGTAGGGGATGGAGATCCATGTGGCAGCAAAGGCACAAGGGTTACTGATGTGTTGGAAACAACAGAAGTGCCTGAGAATGGTCACACAGGAGTTAGAGCTTCTCCCCCAAAAAAGGTGGCGGCACCAAGGAAGCGCACCTGCCCCAGTGCACGCAGCGTGGGCAGCAACCAGGAGGAGCTGGGAGCCATTGTGCAGCAGGAAAACCATGGTATAGTTGCCATCATGGAAACACGGTGGGATGCCTCGCACAACTGGAGTGCTGCAATGGGTGGCTGAAAACTCCTGAGAAGGGACAGGCAAGGAATGAGAGGCAGTGGGGCAGCGCTGTGTGTTAGGGAGTGTTTTGGCTGTAGAGCTTGACGATGGTGACAATAGGGTTCAGTGATTATGGGTAAGAGCCTGGGGAAGGCCAACAAGGCAGATATCGTGGTGGGAGTCTGTTACAGACCACCCCACCAGGGTGAAGAGGCAGAAAAAATAGCTCCCGGCCGGGCCGGGGGGGGCTCTGCGCGGGGTCAGGAGCTGGGGGGCGGCCGGGCCAGGGAGCGGTGGGGAATGGAGTCACATCCCGCTGGCGCCGGGCACACGGGGGGTTCCCCAGGGCTCAGCGCCGGGGCCCGTCCTGCTGCGTGTCTGCACCGCCGGGCTGGGCGAGGGGAGCGAGTGCCCCCTCAGTCAGGGCAGGGGGCACCCAGCTGGGGGGGCTGAGCTGCTGGGGGGCAGGGGGCTCTGCGGGGGGGCTGGGCAGGCCGGGCTGCAGGCAGGTCGGGCTCGGGCTCTTCTCCCACATAACAAGGAGCAAACAGCCTCAGGTTGTGCCAGGGGAGGTTTAGGTTGGATATTGGGAAAAAAAAAAAATTCACTGAAAGGGTGGTCAGGCATCGGGACAGGCTGCCCAGGGAGGTGGTGGAGTCACCACCCCTGGAGGTGTTTCAAAGACGTGTAGATGTGGCACTTAGGGATGTGGTTTACTGGTGGGCTTGGCAGTGCTGGGCTTGGAGTTGGAATGAACAATCTTAAAGGTCCTTTCTAACCTAAATTATTCTGTGCTTTTTATGCATATTTCACTTAACAGGCACGTTGCATATAGTTTGACATGCTTGAAGCATACTCAGCATTATGAGTAAAGCCCTCATTCATATTTTTGAAACACTTGTAGGCTTTGTCAGGCTTCCAGAAAGTTAGATGTTTTAACTTTCTAACAGAAAGCGGTGAAAACTAGAGTAGAGAGCAGACATAAAAAGTGTATGTTTTTCTAAAATCAGCTATCAGACTTCAGTTAGAGAAAGAATGGCTGGATGTTAGCTACTGTCCGAGAAGAGCTCTGCTGCTGCTTTGAGCAGTCTGCCTGTGCACCACCCATCTGTTTGCTTTAGCAATCCGAATGCAGTGACGAGTGACCGTGTGGACCACAAGCTGAGCCCAGCTCTACCCTTCTGCAGGGAGAAGAGAGGAGTGACAGGGTGATGGGGTGGCTGGAGCTGAGCATCTGGCCACCCCTACAGAGAGGAGCTGATTAAATATGCTGCTCTCAGGCAGAGTGCTGGGGAGTCACCTGCTCCTAGGTAAGCCCTACCAGCAGGTCACGCTGGAACGGCTGCCGTACCGTGCGGAGTTGTGTCCCTGTGTGTCAGGGATGGCTGCTGCTCAGGAAATGGGCATATGATACTAAATCTTTGGGAAGGGTGGCACTCAGCAGGCTTTTCAACATACAAATTGTGAGCAGCACATAAAGAATGTGGCTCTTTTTGGGATAAAATACCTTTGCTGCGTGCTTAAACATGCCACTCTGAATCAGTGCTCTGAGTATGATGTGGTAGCTGGTGCACACGCCGTGACCATGACCAGAGAGACTAAGGAGGACCTCCTTAGCATTTTGATGATCACACAAGCAGACCACTGATGTGAAGGCATTGATACCTTACAGTACCAAGCTGTCAGATCTCAGTATCTTGATGAGAAGACAAGACCAAGCCTGACCTAGCTTTAACAGCATGTTAGGGTTGATACATCCAGCTCACAAGGGGGCAGAGCCACATGGTTCTTCTCAGAGTCACTGAAATCCATGGGGTTGACTAGTGAATCCTCAGCTGGTATTTTAATCCATCCACTAATATTAGTATCTTAAATTTTCCCTATTCAACAACATCCCTTCTGTGACTATGATTTGCCAAATGTAGCAAGTCACAGCTTCTTGGTCACCAGCCTGGCCAAGTAGGCGCAGGCAAGTAGACAAGCCACTACCCATGGCCAGTTCTCATGCAAAGGAGGAACTGAAAACACACCTGAAATACAGGCCGGGGTTTGATTAACTAACACCATGTTTGTAGGGAGGAATGATCAATATGGAATAAAGCAAGAAATAAAGAGTAAAAAAACACTTTAGAGATGCTTTGGATTGTCTCAGTTAATTTAGTAGAGCAGCACTTGAAACATCTCCATGACTGCAGGCTGACAGGCTCTGCCTGGTCTCCCTGCACTGCTTCAGTCTGTGCTCGTTACCTGGGGGTGGGCAGGGGAGCAGGCGCTAACGTGAAGTGTTTAATGATCACCATGCTCAGTGCTCATTTTTCTATTAGTCCTCAGTCTGTACCAGCCTGTACCTTATACTATTTTTTTCAATTGCGTCCAGCCCAATTCCTAGGCTGATACAGACATACCAGATACACCCAGTCTAACAGTCCCTTTCCCAAGGCAAATACTGAAGGGTAGCTCTGAGCCAGGACTGAAGTTTCCATGGCACAGAAACACCTACAGTACTGCATGCCACTGCAGCAAGCAGAGCTGCTCCAGCTGGGAGAATGCAGTATCCTCTCCAAGGACCATACTGTTACTGGGGACGCTATGACTCCCTATCCCAGGAAGGATAACACACACCAGCAGATAAAAAAGCTTTCTGCAAAATGCATTGGAGCATAGCACAATCAACCAGCTATATTGAGAGAGCTGCCTATCTTCTAGAGAAACATGTATTAAAGGGAATGCTCACCATTTCAAAGCATGGCAGCTCCTCCGCTCAAAAGGCTCATCTTACCACTGGTTTTGATCTTTGCAATTAAAGCAAAGTTTGAAAAACAACTATTAATTTCCATATGAAACAATATTTACGTGCTGGCTTTGTATTATCAAGGGCAACTCAGTACATGTTCTTGAAAAGCCCCAAAAACTAGTCTCTAGAAGAGAAACATTAGAAGGCAGAGAGTGCAAACCCAGCCACCCTACAGCTGCTCTAGCTCCTGCAGCTGGCAGCAGTGAAAACAAACAAAAATTGGCTCTTTTTCTTTATTTATAACAACATTTAAGTTTTTAGACAGCAGTGTTTGCAACCCAAAGGCAGTACTAACACTGATGCTTTGAAACTGAAATCGACTGCAGCTCTAATATTGCATTGGCATTTCTGTGCAGCTGCAGCTGCATTCCCCAACCGCCCGTGCAGCTGCAGCCTCACAGCACATTCACAAACAGGGAGGCTAAGGGAGGGCGCCAGTAAAGCACTGCTTGTGCAGGTTGCTCAACTTATGACAGAGAGATGGAGGGGCGAGGATTGCTGCATTACTCCTCCACACAATGTCCATGCGCAGGCTACCAAAGAGGAGAGACAGCCAGGGCAATTTGCACATAGCTGCCCCAAAATAAGTCTGTTGCATGTGGGCAAATAGATGTGGCATGCAAAGGCCCGCGTCTATGGGCTTGTTTGCATTCCAGCCACTCAGTCCCTGTTCTTCTCAGGCTGGACACCTTGACATAATTACCTTGTATGTCCTGGTCTTGTTCTGACAGGAGCTCCAGGCAATATTAACAGAGATAAAAGATCTTGACAACTTACAGAAGGAGGGATGAAGACGCCTTTAGGAAATATTTATCTTTGAGCTACTCTGTTCCATTTGAATAAAATTTGAATAGCTTTCTCTTGATGATGCCAAGTATGTTGGATCATATTGAGCTCAAAAAATGAACCCAGAAGCATCAGAAGATAGTGGGAACAGGGCAGTTCAGGGAGAAGGTGCAGATAAAATGGAATTTACTTTTCAGCTCTGTGACCCTGAAACAGACACCTTCCATGGAGAGCACCTGAACCCAAGCCCTTCCTGGTGAACTGAAATGGTTGCTCTGAAGACTGTGCTCATCGCTCAGCCCCCCAAGAACTTGCCAGTGGCAGACTGAAGCTGAACTGGGTCAGCACAGCAAACATTTAAACCCTGCAGCGGTCCTGACCCCAGAAGCAAAGCCCCCCCAGCCCCAGTTCCTTCACCCTTCACTGCTTCCAGAGTTCCCTTCTGCCTTCTGTCATGCAAAGTGCAGCAGAGGAGTTAAAGAAAAAAAATTATTTCCACTCTTGCCCCAAAGTAGTACTTCATTCACACAAATGCTTATTTTTCCTGAACGTGGGTAGAAGCCAGCTAGCCTCTCCCTTGAGCTGAACCCACAAAATAGTTTTCAAGTCGTCCTGACAGCTTGCTTCCTCTCAAAACTTTTAACTTCACTGTTTAATGATGGGCAACTGAGATGAAATTTATCTCATACAGCTTCTGTCATCTGAACAGCAGGCATTTAGTCTGAACGAGTTATCTTGATTGTCTTTACAGAGCATCTCCCCTTTGTGGAGAAAGACAGGCACCCCAGGGAAGGGTTTGCTTTAGGCATATACCTTATTATGATGAATTAACCAAGCCCCTGGGGGTCCTGTCTCCCTTCACTGCCAGGGAGGAATTTGGGCTAGTCTTGCTAGACTAGACTTGCTGCCTGGCTGCAGGGTGCCAGAACCACTGACACAACTCCACAGCCACAGTGAACACTTCATTGCTTCCTGCTGCTGCTCTGTCTACATACTTCAGGGTAACACAAGCCCTCCTTGCCACAGCATCACACCAGACATGCCCCCACAAGGGCAGCGGGTTGCATTCATTGCTTCAGAAGCACAGACCGGAACACCATGCCCCCAGTCAAGCCATGCCCTCGGCATTTGTTGCCCCTTTGCCTACTGTGTCAGCTGCATATTTTTTCAGCACAGATTTTTGAGTACTGATTAAGGATAGTGGAGGACTCAGACATTTACCAAACACTGCAGATCTCCATTCAAAATACTTTAATTTGACAGTGATTCTCCTTAACAAATCTGAGATGTCAGTCAACCAAGATCTGACCCCAGTTAAGTGTGCTACACTGATACTCTGTAGTGCTGCTTTTTTAATCAGTGCCTGTAGTCAAACTCCCCATGTGACATCTAGTACAGCTGCCTCCATTTACCAAACATTCAAAATTTGTCATCTCATTTATTTGATAAGAACTGTTTTCCACAAAACCATTCTGACTGGCATTAATTACATTATTCCCTTTTATTTATATCATCTGAGTCCTGATTCCCCCTTAGAAGTGGTTTAAACAGATGGGAAGAGGAGGAGGGTCCCCCCGCAGCAGGCAAGGAGAAGCTTTGAAAGCTCCCTTTATCAAGTGCTACAGAAGGAGGGAAGCAACTCTTGTAGAAAGCGAAGGAGGCAGAGCTCTGCTGTGTGAAAAGTACAGCGTGAGAAAGCATGCCAGGTGCAGGTCCATCTGAGTCCAATTAAATATGATTTTTCAAATTCCAGAGTGATGCAAGAAGTTCTCAGCTCTTCACCTAAGATACGGGAGCTGATTATTATAAGGTGAATCAAATCAACTGAAATTCCTTCAGTCCATGTTACTTTTGGCTGGAATAGGTCAGGAAAATTCTTATGAAAGCGTGGGGATAGTTACCTGCAGCTGAGGACGACATCTACTCATCTAGATCCTGTCAGCACCCTCAGCACCCCAACCATCACTCTCCTATCACCTAGATATCAAGGGAGTCTGCTAATTTTGGGAACCAACATCCTTCAGCTTTGGCATAAGGAAACAACAGCAGCAAAGTCCTTCTCAAACTTGTTCATACTCTGCAAAAGCTTGTCTCTGTGTCACATTTTACAGTTAAATGTTCCAGTTGCTGGTAGTGCTTAGAGTAAGCAAAAAGCTGTAAAATAGCTTCCATTTTAACCTTTCACACAGGTTTCCAGAAGATACTTATTTAACTCATCTATAACTTATTTTTAAATGTCTAAGACATTTATTTTCTGGTATAAGCAAAATACATATTAACTCTTTCTAAACAAGCAGATCCAATGCTGAGTGTCAGGGTGACAAAATGGCAAATGAAATTCTATGCTGCCAACTGCAACACAGGCAATACCTGACACAAATGACTGCCTCAGTGAGCCACTCCTCAGGAACGTCTCTGCAGACAGATTTAAGAAAACGTCAGCCTGCTCCATCAGGGTCAGAAAGCCTGCATGGCGGGATGACTCAGAAAGAAAGAGAGAAGAGGAGAACTGGACAAGGCACAAAGAAGCATGAATCAAAAGTGGTAAGAGCTTCTAGGCTAAGCTAAACCCACCCTGAAGCTGGAACAGAGAAAGGCGGATGGAGGGTGGCACGGGAAGGCTTAACAATGGCTGGTTGTAATGCCAGGACGATGGGTGCCCAGTGAAACCGCCAGGCGAGAAGTTCAGTACAAAAGCAGTACTTTTTCCCTGTGGTGGGTAATTAAGCTGTGCCACAGGATGCCACAGAGCCAAACACATAGATAATTTTAAGCGAGATTAAGCAAATGTCCATCCTTTGAGGCCATTTTTGGACACATCATATCCGGACACAGCCATCAAGGATCTTAAACACACCTGGGAAGGCACACAAGGGAAAGAGCCAGGCCATGCTTGTGTCTATTCCTGAGCAGTTATCCCAAGTCACAGGTAAAAGTGTTACTGGCTGGCCCTGCAGAGCTGGTCTTGGCATATTAGGGTAGCAAAAAACACAAAAGAAAGGAACTGTTGACTATCCATATTACCCACAAATACTTCTTTAAAACGGTGAGCCCTGAAAATGTTAACTTGACGGGGACAGATAGGTTCCCTCAAGTACAGCAACAGTCTTGTTTTGTTTTCATTCTTGAATGAATGAACAACATTCAGGTGGAAAAATAGCAATTGCCAACACAGTAATTACAAGGACATTAGGATGTCTTCTGGGGTAGGGCTGTCCTCCTCCCAGCTGGGACTCCTCAGGCAGAGGTAAGTGCAGCACTTCCACACAGCTTCGCCCTAACAGATCCCGCACACTTTATCCTACCCACACAACACTCTCCAGGCACGTGGAGGAAGGTCAGTCCACACACCTGGAGCAGCCATTTGTCCCTACCACATGGATGTCCAACTCCTGGCCATTTCTGCCCCCTGCTTCTCCCCCTCCCCTCCCAAAAAAAGGGGGAGGATGAAAGTGTACCCAGGGCAATCTGTCTGTTCAGATATTGCCTGGGAGGCTTTCAGAGAGAGAGTCCCTGAGCACAGGCTGCAGGAGTGAGTATGTGCTGCACCCTCACTCAAAACGTTCAGAAAGGCCTTTGCAATTAAGAGCTCCAAGGCCCTCAAAAACTTCTTAAGCACTCAAAGCCAGAGAACTTAAGTCATTCCAAAGCTCTAAATCAGCTTAAATAGCTTAAACTCATCTAAAGCCTTAAAGTGTTTTAAGCATTTTAAACCCATCTAAAGCCTTAAAGTGGCTTAAGGAGCTTGAAATACTCTAAGGCTTAAAAGTGGTTTAAGTATCTTTAACTTTCATCTAAGTCACTCCTCGTAGCTCTCCCAGTTGTGTGGCACCCATCGCTCCAGATAAGGTGGGATCTCGGCACCACAGTCCCACTTACCACAAACAGCCCAGATCTCTGACAGAATCACTCTCTTTACTCTCCTTCCCAGCTCTCCTGGGGAGTGCCGAGCCCCCAGCTCTGGCTGCAGTGGCTGGAGGTGGGTGCACGTAACTACTCAGGAGGTTGTGACAGGGTTTGCTGGGCTGGTGCTGTAATAGCACCTGGACATCAGCCACACGCTCTTCTCCTATGTTCTTTGGTTTCAAAGCCTGGAAAGGAGTGAGGTCTGGGGTTGAACTCTCAGGTTTGAACAAGACTTTGACCTAGGGCTCACACATCTACAAAGTTTCTAGTTTCTGGTTCCAGTTTGGCTGTAGATGAAAACCACGTCAGTGACTGACTCCCCTCTTTCACCTCACCCAAAGTTTTGAAGCCTACATTTACTGCAGAATATGAAGCATACCTGGTCAACACAATATTTATGTTTTTCTGATGCCCTGATTTTAAGTGTACAACTTGCAAATAGAAATAGCCCAGGATGTTTCTGTTTCTCACGTTTAAGAGTGATGTTGCATCTTTTTTACTACCCTTTCTCTCAGACACCCAAGTAGAAACTATTTTCTTCAGAAAATTTTATTTAATGTTACATTAACATATTTTTCTGTCAGTGATGCTACAAACTTACCCCATTCTTCTCTTGCTGCTCCCTGCAGGATTACCCTTCCTCTGTGCACTCCCACCAGCACATGCCCTTGGGACATTCCCCGACTTTTTCCCCTCTCTGCAGGACAGCTCCTGATTTCACTGCCTCTCCTCTGACTTAATTTTGAGATTTTTCCTTTCTACCTCCTTTTTTTGCTTCCTCTTTCAAAACTATTTCTTTGGACAAGTGAGCGATATACTGTACAGATCCCCCAGGACAACATATGCCAAACAGTTCAGCTGCAGCTCATCCAAGACAGGGATTTATTGAGGATAAATGTTGCATCCTGGCTCTTTGCAGAAGAAAAGGGAAGGGAACCATGCAGTTCCCAGAACTCTCCGCCCGCTGGTGACTGTCGCTATTCCCTTCTCCCAAAAGATACAGCAAGTTACAGAATCAGTTATAGCTTGAAGGCAAATTAATCTGAATTTGTTTTACAAATAAGGTTAAAGAAAACATTTTAAAGCAGATACAAACCATGTCGCTAGCAAACCATTCTGAATCATCAAAAGGTCAGCATCTCTTTGGGCTCACAGCAGGCAGTACGCCAGAAACACGGCACACGGCTTTGCTTTTCATGTGTGTGCATGATTTGATTTTAATGGAACACACTGCAAAGGACATGTTGAAATGATTTTTATTGCTTCTATCTCCTATGAAAACATCTCTGTTGGATTAACAGTACTGTGCCAAAGTGCACACAACACTGGTAGGTGCTGACAGACATGCTGAGCCAACAGAGATTGTTTAGCCATTTCCATGACCTGGCTCTCAAACATGGTCTCCCTGCTTCAAAAGAACCATGCACATTTTAGTACCTGTTTCCTTTCTTCCCCTTCACCTGAGAGAGGAAGTCCACAGGTTTCTGGTGACCCAAAACTTATGATTTCCACCTCCCTGCACCTTTCTGGTGATCTCTCTCCCAATACACACACACTGTTTTAGATCCTTTCTCCACCGAACTAAGAATTGCTGTCTATCCTTTCCTTTGAAAATGGGGCAGAGGAAAATCTGACTATCAGACAGAGAGAAAGAAAAGAACAAAAAACCTTCATAACATCTCACTGTCAGGCAAAAGGGGCTGCCTAGCCTTTGTTTTTGGTTAGTATCTGTAAATATAAAAATGAGTCATTTCTTTTGTAGTCCCTGCAGAAGGTTCTTTAAGCTAAGTACACTCAAAACCCCCAGCAAAAACAACATCCCCGCCCCAGCCTTTTCATATCGCAAGTGTCCTGTGCTAGTTAAAGGAGATCGATTCAAGAAGCAGCAGATCCCTGGGATCTTCTGAGACCCTGAACTATTATGCTTTTGAATATATACCCATTTTGTTAATTTGTCGTTAAGTCCACATTATCTGGATGAAGAGACTCAATGGCCTAAGCAAAGCTAAAGCCTCAAACCAGAAGCACGTTCCGTTTCCAAGACCACCTTGCAGACAAGCTCTCTAACTGCAGGAGGCTGAAGCACCTGCCGCTCCTCCCGCAGAACGTGGCTTCTTTAGTCCAAATAGGAAAAGATCCTCATATCTCCTGTTCCCCACAGGTTCTCATTTTAGTCACCTTGACTCCCTGCACAACCCTGCCAGAGAGGCCACTGTATGACAAAGTGGTTTTGCAAAAGCAGCTGGGTGCAGAGCATGTTCTGGTAAACCAGGCAGCCATGGCATACTGCTGTCACTGGCTCTCCTTTCCTGGTGTCTAGTGCAAACCTTCTCACTACATAATTAGCGCTTAGTATAACAAGTCCTGACTCCTGGGTGCTACAGGTATGAATTGGGATACTAAAAATACTAAGTCATGACTCCTTAGCAGCCTGTCTTTTCTTAATCTCCTGCCGGAACTATTTTATAATAGTTAGTAAATAGTTAGTAAAAATAATAGTTAGTAAAAAAAAAAAATAAATAGTTAGTAAAAATAGTGAGTAAAGCTGTGTTAGGCTGCTGCGGAGAGGTCCTAGTGTCCCTCTTCAGATTCACATGGGATGCCTATATACAGCCTTTGTATTTACATACAAAGTTTGCCGCAACCCTGCAGACACTCAACATGCCAAGACTGGACAAGATTGTAATTCAAAGCAACCACAAGCAGTCAAACCCAGCCCAGCTCCACTATGCTGTTCTGAGCCACGTTACCACAAAGGCTACAGGCACCAGGCCTATAAATAACACTCACGTACTGCCCCTGCACAGCAGCCACTACAGACCAGCATAGCTTAGAAGAAGACGATACACTAATTCTGTTCTTCTATCAGTATCCTAAATGGATGCAAGATTGAACAAGCACAAGATTTTTAAGTGTGGATGCTACGGTGGTTTGCTCCATGCCCTGTGTCTCCTCTGCTTTGCCCAGCAGCCTGCTCCGGATAGGAGCTGCTGCAGGATGGAAATGGGGGTGGGGGAGTGGGTGAAGGCAGCCCCTGTTCCCCCAGCTGGTGGAGGCCGGGCTTGCTCTGCCACCAAGGGACAGCAGAGATTCAGGTGCCCAATGTGAAATCGGTGCTCTCTGGAGGAAAAAGCATGCTGGGGTTGCACTAGGGTCTCCCTGACAGGGGAAGAGGAAGACATGGGACCTCGATGCTGCAGCAGGACGTGCGGGACTGGAGCCCTGCACCAGGTCCAGAGGGGCCAGATCAGCTGCAAGGGAGAGCAAACTCCCAAATCTCCCTCTCCACGGTTCTTCACACCTGGCTGACTCCTCTGCTGAAAGGTTCAACAACATCCTCTTGGTACTTAGGAGGACACTTTTCTTTCAGTGTTACCAGCAGAGCGGAGCAATCACTCTTATCAGTTACAAATGCAGAAGTCTTGCACACATGCAACAGGACAGAGACCACCACTGTGGGCCTGTGTAATACTAAAATGAGAACCTGTGGAGAACAGGAGATACGTGGATCTTTTCCTATGTGGACTAAACTGTAGGTCCATGCTACTGCTTCGAGCCCCGTTTCCAGCACTGCCCGATGCAGACACAGAGGGGATGGGCTGTATGTGACAACCACAGTCATGCCTGGAGTAACTCCAGCAAAAGAAGAAAGATTCAAAGGAGACTTGATTTTATTCCAGAGTTTCCAGCACATTCTGTATTTAACAAGCCCAGTGACATGGCATAAATCGCAAGTTCCTCCCTCTTTTTTTTAACCTGTATGATGGGACTTTCATAGATATTTTTTTTTCTTTAAATCAAAACACTGGAAGCATTAATTAAAAGTAATTGTTGATGCTATCATCCTAAATGCTCACTGTGTTTCTTATCTGGCCAGCTCATGCCTTAGATTCCAAGAATAAATCACAAAGACAGCAGATACCACATATCACCACAAAAAATGAGTTTAGCCTGGGAGAACAAATTAAGAAAAGATACAATCTAAAGCCCAGATCTCCCTCTGGAAATGATGTCTTGGTCTCACCCCTGTTCATAGATGCTCTTTGCCTTGCGAGGCTCATAGTAAAGCAGTAGCAGAGCAAAGCTCTTGCCTGTTAAACGTTCTGGTGAACTTGCCCCACAGCAGGGGCAACACAAACTACCTGTGCAGGGCTGGAAGCAGCAGTACCCTGCCCCATCCCTGCACACTGCTTTGCCACACAGCTGGAGTACACCAGCACCACAGTGGCAGCACAGGGGAAAGAGTAGAAGCACAGCTCTTACTCTGCATCCTGGGGAAGAGGAGGGGTCCAGCAGCCACAGGAGGGCCGGGCTGATGTGACCTGATCCGCAGTGGGAGCAGAGAGCACAGTGGGTACCAGGCACCCCAAGTGCTTTGCAGAGAGGCCTGACAATGTGCCTCACTTCCCTGGCTGTGTTGCTCCCTCCCTGGGGCTACAGCCCAAATGCCAGGGCAGAGCCCAACTGCAGGGAAACAATCACAGCCTTCCTGCAAAGCACCCATCTCTGCTGTCAAATAAGCACGCTGAGAGCAAATTAAAAAAAAGCCAACTTTGTTGACAGAAATGCCAAAGGCTTCTCCTTCCCCACCATCCTTCTGTCACCATCTACAGCTCTTGCACATGATTCAGGGATCCTTCACCAGCTTTACTTTTCCTGGGCTTTAATCGGCCATCGCAGCTTCTTCAGCCAAGATCTGAGGCAGGCTTGAATGAGTCACAACTAATATCAGACTGATTAACGCTTACATGTCAACTGCAGCTTCCAGCTGAACATATACATCTGTAGGTGAAGTTGAGGAAGGAGATAAACACTGGGTTCTCCATAACAAAACTCAACACAGATATTTTAGGATTAGTTAGGTATCAAACACCTAGACAAGCAGTGGAAAGAGAAAGTTAAAATTCCCCTAATATTAAATACTAAGAGGAAAAGTGTTCCCAAGGCTCTTGGCAACCAGTGTTACCTGTGGCAGGCAGTGTTATCTCCAATGAGTACTCTACAATCTTGCAATTTGTCTTCTGACAATTTTTAAATGCAAGAACCATTCTACTATTTTGCTCCCGACTATTCTGGTACCAATAATCTGGTGAAATTGCCATATGCAGGGGTGATGCAAATTGCCCGACAGAAAAGGGATGCAGTTTCACCAGGGGTTGCATTACCTTTTTCTCTAACATCCTTTCTTCCAGGTTATCCCTCACTGCCCTGGATTCCCCATAGCCCTTGAAGGAAATGCTTTATTTCTCTAGCAGCAGGCAGGTCTTCTGCAACTGGGGAAGTCTCAGTATCCTTTGTATCAACAACTGCCGTGCTTCCCAGAGAAGAGAGCTGCTTTGCAGGAAGCAACGTGGCAGCTCTGTACCTCAGAGGCACTAACTGCCCAAACTCATGTTATTCCCAAGACTTACATTTTCTCCTTAGTATCAGCAGCGAGCATTTTGGGGCACTGGATCTGCTGTTAGCAAGACACTCCTCACCTCCCATTATATGCACTGGCTGCTTCTGCACAAGCTTTGATGTGTCAAAGCAGCAAAGGCAAATGGCTCTGGCTCCCACAGGCACAGCTGCTGTGGCTGGGCCGAGCAAAGGAAACTTTTTGGAAATAAAGATGCTGAACCAGGTGTGATGTAGATGTGGTAAAAGTGGGCTAGAGAGAGAAGGGAAGGAGGAGGTTGCAGCATTGTGGGAGCACTTGCCTGCTCACACAGGGCTGTGCCTGCCCCAGCAGCCTGTCATCACCACCTTTGGTATTTGATCCCTTCCAAAGCCAGCAGAATCCTTTAGCAAGCAGTGGGAATAAGCGTCCCCAGACTGACCAAGCAGAAGGTAAACTATTTCATCACCACAAGACCAGCTCCAGCTACTTAATTAATTTTGCAAGACATTAAATAAAAAGAAATTCCTGGAAAACTTCCCTTAAGTACCTTCCTAGGAAGAGTATAAGATGAAGCTACAGTCTCCAGTTCAGTGACAAAAGCCACCCAAGGAGCATTTCAGTGACATGACACCAAGGCTAAACAAGAGCGTAAGCCACTTTGTGAATCTAGGATCAGTCTTAGCTGCTCAGCTTACCAGCTGCCCTACATGGCTTCTATACGTCGAGCCAAACATTCAGATTACGAACAGGGTCGACCTGCTGGATAGTCTCCAGAGTTATGTGTGTATGTGCAAGCCCTGGGAATAACTACAGTTCTCATCTACCATCAGGTGTGTTTTGCACTATGTCAAGATACAGAGCAGGTGAGACAGCAGTAACTGGCCGTTCAAACAGCTCGTAGGGGCTGCCATGGTGCTGAGGCCTATTACTGCTCCTACTGCTGCTGAGAGCAAAACACTTCACCCACTAGGTGAGGGGTGAGGGCTTCTGAATGCTCAAGCACTGTCAGAACCTGCTCAAGCCTTGTGCATAATCCTCCCTCACAAGCAGCTGCCAAAAGCTTTCTGTCACCGACACCTGTGACCCCAAAGCCAAAATTTGGTCCCTCATCTGTCATTTGAATACCAAGGTATGCTTTCACATCTTGTCAATTTTGTCACTTGTCCTTTCCAATGATCAATCTTTTTTTCCACCTTACACCGTAAAGTTCTGATTCCAGCTCTAACTAAGGCCACAGGTAAAGTTTAGAGGGGAGAGAAAACAGATTTTTTGGAAAGCCAGTGTTGTGTGCAGAGGCTTGGAGATTTTTTTTGAAATGGTAGCTTCAGAAAACAACATATACTGGGTAGTTCCAGTGGCTGTTTATCACAATGTCTAGCTAATAGAGTTAATAGCCTAGTCTGAGATTTTTAATAATTCAAACCTCTTCACCTATATAAGAGATTCGCAGAGAAATGCGGAGAGCTGCCCCACACCCAGCAGGAGACTCTCCACTCCCAGGGACAAGGCTGTCCCATGCCTCAGATGTACAGAAAGGAGCTCAGCAAGTACAAATTTCATTGCTTTGTGTGCTAAAGTGACGTGGTTTTGTACAACACTAATGTATTACACACGATCACATAAATAGCTGGTACAGAGTACATCATTCATGATGACAGAGACAACATCAGCATCCAGCCTTTCTCAACATCAGCTCAGACTCCAGGAGCCATAAACATTCAGGTCTGAGAGGGCTGAAGTAACTTCAATCATTAGTGCCAGCAAACACACTGCCCTCATGGAAGTGGTATGTAAATTGCAGATTACCTAACACACAAAATGAAGGATCTTGCTGAATTTCAAGGGCTTGGATATTTTGTACAGTCTCCGGCACAAATGCAAGCAGTGTCATTAAGAACAGTGCACTGTGGCTTCCTTTCCAGTTTATCTTCCACCAGGATTCGGTCTTCTTCAGTGCCATCAAGTAGAGGGTTGCTCCATTGAGGTGCCAGTGCCCAAGTCTGGAAGTGCTGTGACGCACAGGGCTGCCGATAAAATTGAGGTGAACAGGCCTGGAGCGAGCACGCTGCTTTGCTGCCCTTCCCTCCTAATGGGTCTACAAGAGTGCTCCTTGAGTTGCTTCCCTGCTGTGCACGGCTACTACTGGCCACTGAGAGCCAAGTGGCCTGCGAGCAGTGTCCTGTGCTGTTCTGCCAGCCATTTTAATACCCATAGCAAATAAGCACTGAGATATAATAAAGGAAACGGGATAAAAGCCAACAAAACACTCCTTCCACACTGCTGCAGCATTTATTTAGCCCGAATTCCTGATGCACTATCGATCAACCACTTTGGCTAATTGGGCATTACTCACGCCACCGCACAGCACAACGTTCCCAGTGGCAGAGCAATGGAGGCATTACGGCGTTCCGCTTTTTACAGCAGGTGTTTACATGTAGTAGGTCCTTGTGCAAGGGCTTGATATAGGATGACTGTCCCTCTGCAAACAAAGCAGCAGCACTTTGGGCTTCTCCAGGGCTGAGAAGTGCTACGTATAGGCACAGTATTGTCATTGTTAGGAATTGAGGCTGATTAGTGCCACGGGGAGCGGTTACGATTAAACAGGTTGGCTCCCTTACCTCTTTCCCTTTCTCTGGTTTAACGGTGATCCAAACCACAAGGCACAGGTGATGACAGGAGGAGAGTGAGGGGAGCAGGGTGGGGAAGGAGGTGATGATTAAAAAACAAAGGAGGGATACTCTGAGACACACAGTTACCGTAACAGCAGACAAGCAGACCAGAGGCAGACAACAACAAGCTGACCTGCTGATTTGTCGCCCAGTCCTGGAAACCCCCATGCACCACACACCACTACCAGCAGTCCTCCTTCAGTGAAATGCCAAAAGAAACATCAGTACCACGTTGACGATGATGAGGAAGAGCAGGATGACAAAGACCACTACCCGCTGAGTCTCCGGGTTCATGTTGCAGCGGAGGAAAGTGTGAAGTGCACTCCATTTGTGCCTGCTTCGGTCAGGGACCTTTGCCATGGCTTCAGCCCCCAGAAAAAAAAAAGAAAAAAAATTTAAAAGCAGCAGGCTTCTTAAGTGACCGCTGTACAGCCCACAGCGGGGGCACGGAGGGGGGCAGAGGGCCGTGAACAAAAGCTGTTTTGCAGCTCTCAGAAGCAGAAGTCTAAATGGCTCGACACAGCCATTGCTGGTCCTGCACAGCACGTGTGCCAAAACGCCCCCTTCCCCACCCCCTTATCTCAGGGGATGCTCATCAGCACATCCGCGGGTTTCCACATCTTCTTTGCCAAAGGAACCGTCGCCATCGCTTTAGCAGAAGGAAGACATTGAATCCGTTCTTGCAGAAAGCCCAAGCCGGAGCACTGCAATCCGGGCTGTGATATTGGCTTTCCAGAGAGCGGCTCAGCTATTTGCTGGGCGCCGTCTCCAGGATACATGCAGGCCTTAGCAACGCAGCCAGCCCAGCCCGATGTGGGGTGTGCAGGGGAGGCTTTTAAGGAGGGTCAGGAGTGGATTAGGCGGCTGCTTTTTTAAATCCTTCCACCCGCACTAAGAGCGTGCCAGCAATAGAGACAAGTCCTGCCAGCAGGCAAATCCTGCTGCTCCGGATGGGGCTGGGGGAAGCTGGCCGTGTGGCAATGCAAGGGCACGGCGAGGGCACGATGGCTTCCCACATGCCCGAGTGTGCAACAAGCTGCTGGGTGTCTGCGAGGAGGATGGGGAGATGCAGCCTTGGGCTGGGGGTCTGGGAGAAGCAGCTCCCATCCGAGCCTGCTGTCCACTTCCAAGCAGGGTCCTGGAGCCAGAGTGCCCAAAGGACTTGGCTACCTCTGCCAATGCCTCTGCAGGACCGAGGTACGCCAAAACCGAATCTCCGCAACCAGAAAACCTCTGGTCAGCTCTGCAGAGCCCTAAACGTGCTTTTAGGAACTTAACATTTTGCTGCTGGACTGTGAAATTCACCGAGCACCCAGCTTCCCCGGGGTATGCTCACAGCTGCTGCAGCCTGAGCATAGCTCCCAGCAGTGTCTGACCAGGACCAGGATGAAAGGGCAGCACTCCTCCTTGGAAAGGCCAGGGATGGTTCTTGGAGAGCACCCATCACAGACAGTCTCTTTGACTACAGGTGCAGCCTTTTTCTCTCCTCTAGCCAGCAAAGTGGAGCCCACCTTTTGCTCAACAGCCGGCAGTAACAGCACTGCTCAGGAAAGGAAGAAGAGGACATCATGAATGATCATTCATGCCCTTCACTGACAGGAGGCAATTCCACACCTTCCAGTTCTCATGTGCTCCCCCTATACACACCTTCTCACGAAACAGAAATATGAATCCAGCCCCTGGAGCTAGGGCTGGATGACACAGTCGCTAGTGCGTGGAGCTGGGCGCAACAAGGATGACTGCACTTCACCTGAGAGCTTCAAACATGGAAAAAAAAAAAATATCTCCAATGTGAATGTGTGTGTGTGTATATACACACACACACACACACACTCTCCTAGGAGCAGGAACCAGAAGTCATGGCTCCCTCCCCTTAAACATACTAACTGCTAAACACCTACGGTAGCAACCATCTCTGGGAAGGGCAATGATGGAGCAACCACATGATGCAGGTGTGAACAGAACACACTCAGCTGCTCTCACGCTTGAGACAAAGCATAGCAAAATGAAAAAAGCTGTCTTTTTTCAGGTGTTAGCACATCAATGCCCATAACGTTTCTTGAAGATCTGTACAGCTCTATATATATCCTGGAACACAGCAGGTGAGAGATTTAAAAGGGAAAAGGTTTAAGAGTTATGGTCTGGCTGGGTACTTTTATTTCATTTTGTGTTTTCCCAAATTGTGCCAACCTCTGCAGGGGTTATATAGAAAGCACTAAGCAGTCAAACAACTTCCACTGTCTCCTTATGTTTCTGTAATGTTTTTTAGATGTTATAAAATGAAGTCAATAATTATTTCAGTTTGCTGGTTTCTGAACTTAAAGACCTTGTAAATCTCCTTGCGTCTAGCCTAAGTGTAGAACAAAGGGAATAATGCATAGGACAAGGGCTTGTTCTCTCAGTGCAGCTTCAAGACCTGATAAGCAGAACTTCCCACATGAAGCAAACTACTGGGATCCGCAGGCTGCCCAAGCTCCCACATGTTTTCGGGGCTTTGGCCTGCATTCGCTTAATGGCTTTGAAAAACTAATTCTCCCCGCCATATGCACCAGAGTGTAATACTTAGATCCCTAAGCTTGCAGACTTCAATTTAACAAAACTTCTTCAAGTCCACAGTTGACTCACACGATTGCGTTATTCAGTTTCTGAGGATTTTGCAAATCTTGTCTGGTTTTGAAGTCTTTTCATGAATTGATTGAGTATGGGCATAAGCCACCAAACAGTATTAGGGAGGGGTGTGGACCTTCAGGAGAAGGTAATCATGGTGAATAAGAAGCACGATCACACATACTCCTTTGAAACCTCCACAGCAACTACCATCTTCTCTAGTCACTATTACACTGAAAAGAAACAGGTAAACTCCAGTGACCCACACCAGGACACACACTGGTAAAGTCATGCTGGCAGAGGAATACTGTTGGTGCCACAGGATACCGGGCAATTTCTAAAATCCACGATGACGTAATTCTCCCATAACCTCCTGAAATCTTTGCCACTCATGAACATGCTCAAGCATTCGAAGTTGAAGCACAGAAAGTTTGAATAAATATCTATAAAGACATCTTAAAGGTGAGATCACCTTGCAGAAGCAGCTGAGGGGAAACTGATACCAAGATGAAGATGCAGAAAAAGCAGCTGCAAAATTGCAGGGAGGGTGCATTTTCACCTGCGTTGGAGCTGTCTCTAAGAAACATCTTAAACCACAGCTACGTCCCTTTGCTTTTCTGATGTACAGACCTAAGTACCCTCCTGCACTACATTGCCTGGGCACATATAACATATTTACCTTGCATACATCTTGGAGCATTACACAATTAATGTTAAGTTGCAGCCACCCCTCTGACCCCACGGTAAGTAAGTGAGAACGAGTAGGAACTGGTCTCGAACAAGGACAAAAACTGCAGAGTTACTCTAGCTGTGACCTGGTTTTTGTTTTCACCCCCAGGCAGTGAATCCCCTCACAGATTCTGTGCATGGGGCAGTTACTTCCATGGTAACTCAAAGTGCTGGGGGCGGGGGGGAGGGGGAGGCTCCCACTACTGCTGCACACGGCTAAACACCATGTGGCGTTTTTCTAAGACAGAAATGAAACCTCATTCTTATTTCTCACTGATCAGACATGCTTCTGTGGTAGGTGGCAAGAGATGAAACAGCTGAAGGTTTTACCCTGTGGCTTGTAGTAGGGCGAGACTTTGTATAACTATCAGTGAGGAAGCATATTTCAAGTAAGTGTTGCACGATATTTGTAGGAATCTGATTTGCAATTGTAATAATTTACTTGCAATCATTTCTCTAAGAGCCATCCTCAGCCAGGACTGCACCCAGGGTATAACACTGTCACTCAGATAGTGCAAGTGGCGAGTGCAGCGCAGCCTCGCAGGCCTGATCACACACGGAGTCGTGCTGCAGTCAGTGACCACGCCTTCAGAGAGTACATTATTCAAGAATCCCCAGTCTAATATTAGATAAAGCAAACAATACTAATTATTGTCCAGCCCTTGTCACCTTGCTTATACATGCAATGGGGCCTAAGCTTTGGAGGGCTGTTTTAGGTGCCAGCTTTTAGAGGCCAGGAGCGCACAGACAAACCCACTTTCTGCCAAGTGAAAAAAGCCGTTTCAATATTGTAGCAGCTGAACTGGGAGCCGAAAGGCACATGCACATCAACGTGAAAAATCAACAACTGCAATAAGCAGCACGGGTGCTTCAGTAGAACAGGCAAAGAACTACCTAGGGAGACAAGCAGTGACGTTATATCCAGTGCACTGGGACAGCAAAGTGCACGTGCCCCAGAGCAAGGTCGGGGGGGGGGGGGGGGGGGGGGGCAGCCCTACAGAGGGGACCAGCCCCACAGAGGGGACCAGCCCCACAGAGGGGACCAGCCCCACAGAGGGGACCAGCCTCACCAGCAGCACCTTTCCCTTCTCTCACAAAAGAGCAGGCTTGGAAAGCAAGGCTCCGAGCAGTAAGCTAGATAGCACGCTAATGCACATTTCCAGGACTTCCTACACTTGTCTTAGCACAAACAGGCACGTGCTTGCTACAAGGCACACAAGACAATTCAACTCCTCTTAAAGCCAAGGATGCACTGGTATTGTAGTACAAATAAACTGTGCTCTCAAAATCACGAGACAAAAAAAAGGAACACCCCCACTGGGTCATTTATCAACACCTTCTCTCCAACAAGGTAAAAAATGTGTCAAAGCATTAACAAGTAAGAAAGACAGAAGAAGTGCTAGGATTGAGCCTGGATTAGGCCCATCTGATACACAGACACATACTTTTTGACCCAGCTGCACTACCTGGCTCCCTGCTCCAGGCACAGAGCTTGGAGAGAGCAGCTCCATGGGGTGTTTGCCTGCTCTGTTCAGCAGAGCTTTGCATATCATGCAAACACAACACCGAGCATGCAAATACTGACTACTTTACAAGTTTTCCTAAGATGTTCCTAAATAGGGTATCTCCTGAGGTAGCATTACTCTCTCTTTTTAGACCAGTGAAGACACAGACACAGACTTCCCTATCCATCCAGTTGGCATCACTGCCTGTTTGGATGCTGTGTATACAGAACTACAGAAAAGAACATGTTCAGTACCCGAGGAAATCAACAATTCAACAGCCAAAGTAACAAATTTCACCTAGATCCATATGACCAGGTTTTTCCCCCCCCCTTTAAGCTTCCTTTGAAATAAAAATCACCAAATTATTACTGCCCTTTTTGTAACACAGAGCTGTTGAAGAGCTTCTTGGAGAAGAAGCTCATATTTATTTATTTAATTGGGTGATACTTCCACCTCATAACACTGGGGTAATCAAACTATTTCAAATGCATCTTTCCAAAAACAATCCAGGTTCTGAGTTGGTGTTCAATAGACAAATTTCTACTCAGTTCAGCAACTGAAAGCAAGGGCTGAGAATGAAATTGGGAGGGGCAAGCACTGCTACCTGCAATCAATCCATCGAAAACTAAGTTTCCTTAATGCCAAATAACCTATCACATATTGTCCAGAATCCAAACAAAGCAAGTACCAAACCCTGTTAGGCACTGAATTAACTCTCAGTAACAACTGTAGCCAACATCTCCCAAAAGCACGTCATTCACTACTGAGCCACGGACAGAAAACATCAGAACAAGTACAGCTTCTTAAACTGCAACTGATCGTATATTTCTAAAATGGAAAACGACCTGTCAAAGGCCCACGGTTTGTTCTGAATTTTACAGTATTTTACACTGTAATGTAATGTAATGAATTTTACACTGTGATACTAGAGCACAGTTACCCCCACTGCATGTTTCCTTAGCTAGCACTGCATGGTTTAAGCCCACACAGCTTTTACAGCTAGTACTTCCCTGGCCAGTGTAATCATGCAATACTGCCAAAACGTTACAAGTTGTTCTCTTCCTTGACTACTAAGATTTACGAGATAATCATCAATGGGAAGAAAATTGGCATGACAGTTTCTTTGTGTGGTGCACAGATTAAGGCATGGCCACACTGGTACGCTACAAGAAAAACAGCCATTTAGATGGACCACCCCTGACAACAATTAAAAAAAAAAAAAGACAATCTGCTTAGCAACCAGTCTTTTGCTTTCACACTCTACTAAAGCTAGAAAATCTTTCAAGTCCTCCTAAAGCAAGTTTTATTTTCAAGAACAGTAACTATTAACATGTTGGAAGCAGCTGGGGATTATTGCCATGGCCTAGAGCTCCCGTGTCAGAAGAACCGCGTTGCTGCTGTGAGCCATGTACCAACACAACACATCCCACGCGCTTGTGTGAGCTGAGGCAACGGAGCTTCCAGCATCGTACACAGAAGATGACACGTTTCCAGGGTGGGTTTGACTAGTGCTGGGCATGCATTTGGTTTGACTGAAGGTACAAAAATTCTCTCTCAATACTGGATGACAGATAGCAGGCAAGGGATACAGACAGGAATGGTCTGGGAAAAAAAACAAAGCATGTTATGATAGATGTTGTGGAGCAAGGAACAAGTAGAGAGAAGCAAAGACAGGCTCACATGGTCCACGCAGCAGCCTAGGAAAACGGATCTTGTCAATACAAGATTGGACACAGGCAGAACAAAGGCTGCTGTATTAATGGTGCTCTGAAATAAAGATAGGCTGAATGGTATATATGGCAAGACAGAGGGATAGGAAAGGAAATGCCACATCTTGGAGACCTGGCAAGATTAACAGCTTCAATGCAATAGCTAGAAAGGGGTCAAAACAGAAGATGACACTCTTATTACAGAGCTGAGGAACAGACAGGATGGCAATGACATCCTTAGTGAATGAGGGAGGAGGTGTTCAGGAGGTCCTAGAAATTATTTTAATGTGGTTTTTTTAGCTATCCTGTTTTTGAACTGAAAATTTGACAGCCATGGATAACACAGAAAGACAAGGAATGGTCTTCATTCGGGCATTATGCGGGCCGGAACAGAGAAATAAGGGAGAAACAGAGGCAGAGAAATACTCTGAGAAAAGTCAGGGAAAGGAAAGAAGGAGCAGGCGCAAGTAGAGTTGTGGGACCTGAGGCAGCTGAGGTCAGAGAAAGATAAAATGAAGCCAGTGAAAACAGGTAAAGTGGGTGAGGAAAAGGGAATGAATAACCATGCAAGGTGAATGACAAGATCTACGTGGTGACTAACAAGGGGTAGAGCAAGATGTATAATGTACAGAGCTGAACCCCCCCACAATCAAAACACTAAAACATAATTCCTGTTAAGAGTCCTTAAGAGAGGTGGCTGTCAGGGCAGGGGGGAACAAGGGCAAGCTTTATCTCTTGGTTATTTCTAGACCATAAGACTCCTTTCGTTCTGACTATACAGGAGTTTTCAAAAAAGCCATGTAGCTTTAGGCTGTCTGGCATAGTCTGTTGAGCCCACACATTATAAAATGTGAGTACAGGGTTCCTTTAGCTGTCATCTTAAACAAAAAATGCCTTTGGTTGCAAAGCAGTGTTATGACACTTCTCTGACTGTTCAGCCTCCTCACCTCTTACAGAATATACCAGTCTTGCACATGTAGAAAACAAGAAAACTGCTCACAAGTAACAGCTTTGTAAAGTTCTTCCAAGCTGGCATGTAATAATGTTAATTTGAGAATCCTCCTTCATTGTCCTCTGATGGAATTAAAGGAGCCATAGGAGGGCTGGGAGAACAACGAGTTCCATGGAGTACAAGCAAGAGAAAGCTATGAGAGGGTAAAAGACATACATAAGCTGTGTATAGTAGGCTTATTTTTTGTCCTATGCAACAGAAAAGCAGGGCAGAAGTTTTACATGGTCAAGTAGCCTTCTGAGGCCACCTTTTCCTGACACCCCTGTTATAGCCAACAGGCAGGAAAAAATGCAGCAGAACACCACACCCTTGAAGAAAGAGTCTTGATGGGCTCTTCTCCAAGAGCCTGCGCCATTGACCAAGAAATCAGTAACAACCTAAGATAAGATACAGGTCAGAAGCAAACTTGGTAAGTGACTGTCAAGGTGATCAGCAAGGCAAGGATGGGAAATTGGTAACCGCAATAGTAAATGAACAAGGTGTCCCCCTGCTTTACTAGCAAAGCATCCATTAGGGACAGAGGAAGGTGAAAAAGCAGGACATTCGGTCCATGTTGGATAGCTCAAGTGGCCTGCTTCCTTTTCACAAAACCCACAGACAGGAAGACTCGCCAGTGGCAAGTCAGTGGAATAGCCAGAAGCAGGAACTTCTCTAAAGATTATAAAGCCAGCTGGAAGTAGGATTGAAACAAATAACCCCCATCACACCTTTCTAGGCCACTGGCCCCAACAACTGCACCTGTCCCTCAACCCAAAACTTCAAGAAGCAAGCTGCACTTTACATTCAGCCGCTGTAAAGCAGCACAGCTCTGCTCCTGTCCTCTGAGGCCCTGATTACACTGTGCAACTCCGTGCAGATCTGCCGGACAAGTTTGTGCCACACGGAGGTGTGCCAGGCAGTCCCACGCTGCTAGGGACAAAGGGACAAAGGCTGTTCTGTTTGCCCGCCCATGCAGCGCGCGTGTGCTCCAGCGTGGGAGTAGTGGGGTTAATGCAAGTAACATTTCCTCACTTTGCTGCAAGGAGCAGGCGTAGGACTGACCGGCACCCAACGGCTCTCCCAGGGCATGAGCAAGGGCTGGCCCCATGCGCCCCGGAGGGAGGGGGAGTCTTTCCATGAGCCTCAGGAAAAGCTGGGTTGGCGCTTCAGCAACTTGGTTGTTCTTGCTGTTCTTTCTTTCCGCTACAGCTCCCGCAGTTTTGCTGCTTTTATCAGAGTGGCGATATAAAACTGCAAGGAATACACCAAGGCCTTCGCTGCGTTAAAGCGTGGCTGAACTTGCTAACCCTGCCGCCAGTTTTCTGGGTGTAGGACAAGGGGCCCTGGTCACAGCCTAGGGCTGAAGCTGACCGGGAAGATCTTTTGAGGGATTAACAGTGCTCTCTGAAGGGCCAGAAGAGTCAGGATGGATTTTATTTTTCCACCACAAGGTTCAAATGTCTTCTGGGGATTAGGAAAAAAAAAAGAAAACTTTTCAGAGAGGAGCTGCTCTCAATCAGGATTTGGAGAGAGAAGAACGAATCAAAAAAATGTTTTGATATCAAAACCATGCGGAGAGGAACCCAAGGCACAAGTATGGTATAAAACCAGATATGTTCACTCCTCTGTCTCTATGCAAACACTTAAACCTGTAGTAACCTCTGCACTAACCTTTACCCAACATTCCTACTCTTGTCACATTCCTTCTTTATCCCCTTGTCTCAGCAAATCTTTGTACTCCAATACCCACTTTGTTATTGTGCTGTTATCCATCACAGGTGTTTCTCGAACTAACAAACTGGGGCATGTACAACCCCAAAACTACTTTTTAAATCAAGACATATGCAGAGTGAGTTGTAACAGCAAGATTCTGCAAAACACACTTGTCTGCATGCTGTCAGGCTACCATTTCAAGCAGGATTAACTGAAGTTTATGCTATACTTCTAAAGACCAATCTATAGATGGGGTGAAAATATTGCAGTGCTTCTAATGCTCTTCCTCCCACCGAACAGCCGTGGAGAGTTAGGTTCCAAACCAAGGATCCCTGAAAGCCCAGCAAGGAGATCCCAAGGATAGCTAGTGAGATACATCATGGATGGGGGCAAGTTCCTCCTCTGCATCAGACAGAGGGCAGGTTTGAAAGCAAGGCTCCCACTGCACACATGAATGGTGAAATCACTCATCTTCACCTGCTCACGCGTTATCCTTGGCTGTCACTGCACAGGCCTGATGAAGCGTGTCTACTCTGCAGGCACGTCCTGCAGGCAACATTGGCTGAAGGGTGACAGGTGAAAAAGCCTGCGTTGGGTGCACACGCGAGCCCTCAGCAGGCAGGGACCATCAGGAGCACAGAGGGGGACTGCCTGCCTGCCACACTAACTCAGGTGCAGCAAAGCAAGGATTTTAAGATCTCAGTGGCGCCTTGGTAGATGGTCCTCACGTGCTACAAGTGGCAGGCAGGAAGCCAAGGCCTTCTGCAAACCCAACCCTTAGCTCTACAATATACACCACCACTGGTACGGATTAAAAGAGCTCTTTTAACAGGTTGCCAAAGCACTGGAAGTTGGTTGCAACCTTCACCATAAAGAGACAACCACCTCTTGTGATAGCATCAGTAGACAGGCCATGTTTTCTTTAGGTGGTGGGGAGCAGGTGACATTTTTAGGAAGCCACAGATGCACTGGATAAAATACATGCAGACTTCGAAATGGCTTGGCACAAGTAACTTCAGGAGTTAAAATATTGTTGGATCATTTTTTTTTCCAAAGGGAAAACTATTTGTGGGGCCAAGCCTCTCTCTACACCCCAGTAACTGGGAACACATTTAATTCCAGCAAACAACAGATGTTATTGAGTCCCCTAATACTCACAAACTATCATTAACAAGCGTTAACAGAAACTTTTTTACAATTTAATGGCTGGCAGGACTGGTGTAAGAACTCCAAAACCACCATGCTGTCTCCAGTTATTTCCCTTGAGTGGTGTATTTAGGTCTGGTTTACAGCCACAGATGAAAATTTCAGCAGTACTTTCCCCTCTTTAAACATGTTGGTATGTGTGTGGGGACACATCTGTGGTCCAGAAAGAGGTGAGACACAGATGCTACCTCTCCTGTTCTGCTTCTTCAGCTTGGCTCCTGGAAGGAGGAGTTAGGTCCATTCAAGACCAACTCCATAAACTCAATCATTCCCTTATGCACCTGCAGGCCCCCTTCCACTGTAACACCTCAGCATTTTTATTTAGGAGTTAAAACTGTGAAAGACTTCCAATGTGCTGTTCTTGCCCCAAGAACTAAGCTAAGCCTGGGGTTGGGTTTGTTGTTGGGTTTTTTTTTTGTTCCTAATGTGTATTAGATTAATAGGGCTATTTAGAAAAAGCATGGGTCTAGCAGAAAAATGATACATTTTTTAGAAATACTCTGTGTGGATTGAACTCCTGCTGGTGGTCTGTTTGTATGCTAGAGACTGTAGCATGGCATAGGAGCTACCTACCTACACTTTGCACGTGTGTGTGTGAACAAGCACTTGGACTGCTAAGAGCTCACTGCATGACTGCAAGTATGCAAGTTTACCCCATTCCTCCCAGCTCTCCAAAAAAACCCAGCATTCACTTGCAAGATAGTCCTTCCTCAGATGAAGATAATCTCCAGCGCTGAGCGAGCTCCGCTGGCTTCCATCACCCTCTCTTCGTCTTCAGCCTGCTGGGGGAGGTTCCCTTGCTCAGGGCATGACCAAATCCTAACGCTGACAAGGGCACAAGAAAGCGCCTTGGAGAAGCAACAGCTGCCCATGGTAGAAAGTAGAAATACGGCTCTGGCAACCCCTGGGACCACTTAGCTCCTGATCCTTATGTTTGATGAGACATAATTGCTATCAAGTATTTGAATATACTGATTTGCTTTAAATCCATTGAAAAAGCCCTCTGAAATAACCTTAGAAGTTTGCAGACCTGAGAACTGTGAAAACTAAATCCATCAGGCAGTAAAAGAAGTTACAGTTCTGACTCCATACTCTGTTCGCACCGGATTCCTATACAAAATCATGCAAGCACTTGGGACCAAAAACGAGGATTCAGTAAAGATTTATGTCCATTGGGGAACATTATTTCTTGTCCTTGACAGCACTGAGCTTTATACAGTATTCTGCAAATAAATCACAATTGCTGCTTCTGGACCACAGTTGTCAACCTTGGTTGCAGAAATACGTAAGACACAAAGGCAGGAATTAAGCCCTCTGGATAAAAAAAAAAACGAAAAAAAAAAAACCTAAGGGGAGGTATGGTGGGGGTGTATTTGTTAACTGCTTTCTATTTGCTTTAGTATCAGTTGGGAGAGCAATATACTCACATTAAGATATAAAAGTGGTAATAAATCTCCTTTCCCAGATGACACAGGAACGTTATATATTGCTTCCATATGATCAATAATTCTAGTTCTGTTTTCAGTCTGGGAATCTGTCGTGACCATAGCTTTTTCAACCTATTCCGTACTTTTTTAAAAAAGGGGGATGATAACATTTTATGGCACTATTTTAAATTTTTCTGTCTTTTGAAAATTGTCCTCATGTAATACAAAACAGATTTCCATTAATTGGAACATAGATAATGTGAAAAATGCTATGAAGGATTTTATTCACACTTAACAAAACTAAAATATGTTCTGATCTCATCTGCATTAACATTTTATGAGGTTTGGGTTTTGTGGTTGTTTTTTGGGGTTTTTTTTTGGGGGAGGGGGGGTAGTTGCTTTGTTGCTGTTTAAAAAAACCACACCAACTAAATAAAAAAACACAAACCAGTGTACATATAAAAAACCACAAACCAGTGTGCGTATGCCTCTCTTATTTAAATTTGGCTGTGCTTGGAGGAGCACTGGGTGAGCCTAGAACAACTTCCCAGTGAGTGATCAAAGAGTTTAGCACAATAATCATGCTTTAGAGACTCAAGAGCCTCAGTTGTACCCTGCTCAGCAAGACAAAATGAGGACTGCCACAGTATCTGTCGCTTTTGGTACATGGCAGATGTATCGTTTGTGCCACTTCCTGAGCATTCCTCTGTATGAATTACTTTGTTAAATCAGAAACGTTTATGCTGGAACCAATTAGCTTAATTGCATGTTGTCAACAAGCACTGGTTAGCGCACAAACATCTGTAACATACTACAGGATTGTAACTTTAAAACGTAAGGCAATGGTGTTACATCTTAAGATAAAATCCTGGCCTGTTGAAGCCAACGAGTTGAGCAGTTCCCCAGGAACAAGACTTCGCATACCAAATTCCGAACTTATCAGAGATGTAAGAGATAAGGAAAAAACAGGGAGTCTTGCTGTTATTTTGCAAACATGTAGTGCTTGGCTTTCACAAGCCAGGGACAGCACTGTTCACCTGGGGCTGCATGGGGCTAAATGCCCCACATGTTGAACTGCAACAGTGCTTCTTCTGGCGCAGAGCGCCACGCAGACCCCCCTGCACAGCAGGACAGAACAAACCCTTTGCACGCATCAGGTATTTCCACAGTCAGGCCTACCTAACCCTACTCACACTTGACAAGCAGTATAGCTCTCCTCGTTATCACCACGATCACTCGAGAGCTGGCCAGGCAGGCTTTTTATATACATAATCCCTCATGTCCTCAACTTCAGTCTAACATATAACACGTTTCATGATGCTTGAATCTATGTCTGCCCTATACGTAAGACAGAACCACAATGCATTGGCCATATAGATTTTTCTCTTGCCGCGTTTTACCTAATTATACTGTGGAAGCAAAAAGATACAAGGATAGGGTCTTTATCTGGAACAAACACAAAGTAAACTCCACCAAGTACAATCTAAACACAAAAATCTCTTTTCATGAGCATCAAGAATGTCAAACAGATGCCCCAAGAAAATTGCTTCCCCCGCCTCTTTCTCATCCCAAACCCTTATTATTACTTTTTGATTGATTTTTCTTGGCTATTACACACCCTCATGCTGATCTTCTTAGGTGGGCTCTATACAGCCTTCCCAGCTTTCTTTGATCCCTCTAGTCTTCTTGCCAATAAATTATTCTAGTTCTGTGAAAGGTTTCTTTCTTATTTCATAACCATTTTCTCTTGATCCAAAATCAGCTAAAACTCAGTGGTCGGGTGGTTTGTTTTTTAATGCAACACTTTGTCTGCCAAATGCCTTAAAAATATATTTCAACCTTCTCTGTTTATTTGAAAGCTGCTTCTTCCAAGAAGGCTAAGAATAGTGCAGTTACCATAGTTTCCTTATCCATGACCAATAAAAGACAATTTGGAATACAATAAAACAAAGAGAAGACTACTCACAAAACGCTACTAAATGATTGGACATTGCTATCTTCCCCCCCCATCACTCCTAGCACTACTATAGAAAACACTCAAGATGAATCAACACCCAGCTTTTGGTCCAGCAGGGAAGACGAAGACAAGCCTGTCCGTCTGCCAGTTATTTGAGATATTTCAATTCCAACACTTAAGATGTCTGTTCATGCAGAATCCCTCCCTCACAGATTTAGTATTTCACCTCAAGAGATTTTGTATTTTACTGTAGTCTTTTGTTCCAGGAAGTGGTTGTGCAGGAAAGCACTTTGCTAAGGCTCAGTGAAGCTAAGTGATGGATTAATTACCCGTAGGAACCAGTTGACAAAGTAAATAATGTGCTGCCTGTTCTTACAGCTTTGTTGGCCCCTGAACAGGCAAGCTTCTAGGGAACAAGCCAAAAATAATCTTTTCTCTTCCAGTCAACTGGCCAACAAAACCCCGCATACCCTTCAAAGACTAATCAAATTACACCTGCTTTGGGCACATCCATTTGCTTTCCTGATTAGGAATTTTCCTGATTAGTTAAATGATGGAATTTTACTCTAATAAAATGAACTTGTAAGAAAAAAAGAACAATTGCTCTCAATAATAATGGATGATGAAAGAGAAAGCCCGCAAGATGACTGATGGATATATAGACCCACTAGCAAGTTAATTTTTTCCCCTGACTTCAAAGATTTGTAAAGACGCACTTTAAAAAAATAAAATATTTTGCCTTTTCCTTTAAAAAAAAAAAAGGAAAGAAAAATCCAGAGGATGTTCTGTTTGATGAGACACTAAGAAGACTTACCAAGGCAAGCACCTGCATGGGAAAGAAGCAAAATCCTCCTCGCACACTCCCAGTGGGAATGACTCCTGTGGTGCCTGGGACACTCACAACACACCAAGTAAATGCAGAAGAATGCAACTCAAGATTTTCTGGTGTTCTACCGGCATTTGCTTACCAGTGACAACAGCCCAAAAGAGCTGAGGTTAAATCAAAAAGCTCTGGCCATAGTTTGACAACCCCCGGACATAACCAGTAGGGGAAGAAAATATAGCAAGTCTCTTCCTTACCCCAGGCACACGGGGCTGTGTAATCAGGGATTCTGGGCTCTAGGAGCAGGAAAACTGCTAGAAGCGCATTTGCTGCTGTTGTTTTTGAAGAAAAGCTGTTATCCTCACTGTGCAGCTTTCTGGAGCTTTTGCAGACCCCAGAAGCACCACTGCTGTATAGATCAAACACACAGGCACAGACCCTCAGTCAACAGTTTCAGTTACGGCTTAGCCACAAGGAAATATACTACATCTTTTATCCTTGCCTTCTCATCTTGTGAAGGTCATGTAAAGGTAACAGTGTAGGGAAGAAAGAAAGAAGGTGTAAGAGTGCAAGAGATCACTCACATGGTGAACATGCTCCACTCTTCTAATGAAAAAGCTTATTAGTTCACCCCAACAAAAAAGCATTGTGCATGTAACAGGATGCCAGTTCTAACACATTAGACAAAGCCACTGTATTTTTGCAAAAAAAACACCCAACATCTTAAATCCTGTTAATATGTTGCTCATCACATCAGTTAAACTAAGTAGTACAATTTTAAATTGCTGATCTCAAGTTAATCAGTGTCAGCACTATAAAATAAAATAGCTAAAAGTGCTGACTAAAAAGGCATCTCTCACATCCTGAATTTACTGGGGAACAGGAAGAAGCAGTGAAAACCAAGGCTACATTGAGCTTAGAACCCTTCCACCTACCTATGAAGAGGTACGCACACCAGTTGCTTTTGGTGTTTGTTTGGGGTTTTTTTTGTGTGTTTTTTCCCCCTCAGCATTTCCTTTATGCCCTCAGTACACCACATTTCAAGTCTCACACCAGCCCTGACCAGGCTGCTCATTCATAGTTTTAAACTTCCCATCCAAAAACACCTAAGAGGAGAGTTACCTGCTCAGGACCTGTGGCTCTGCATTACCTTACATCATTGTCCTCTGCTGTTAGGGACAGCACCCTGATGGAAGGCCCAGACTCCGTCATTACCCAGTTGTAAGTGGTACCCACAGCAAATTTGAAGCCCCACGCCCTTTACCGTTATCAGTTCAGTTGTTGAGCTCTCTTATGGTTCACAAGATCCTTCCTTATCCTGCCTGTCAGAAACCAGCCAGTGCAATACCTCATTGATGGCAAGCTGCTCTCCACCTCCCCCAGGGTGGCCGTAGCGGTGGTTCGAGCTCCGAAAGTCCTCATAGAGGTCCTCCTCGCTTCCCACGTCATCTGTTAGAGCTGTCTTGTCCAGTGCCCCATCAGCAATCACTGCAACA
This sequence comes from Falco cherrug, assembly GCF_023634085.1. Classification (NCBI taxonomy): domain Eukaryota; kingdom Metazoa; phylum Chordata; class Aves; order Falconiformes; family Falconidae; genus Falco; species Falco cherrug. The sequence continues at coordinate 9,103,595 of NC_073707.1, forward strand.
ACAAAAAAAGGACAAATTGCTATAGACCACAAGATCCTTAGCAACACTGCATTGATCATACGAGCCTGGCTGGGGTGAGGGAGGCTATAAAAAAAGACAAGGAAACTAGATAAGCAATTTCAAGGCACAATTCCAGCCTCGTTCATGCCCGTTTTTCAGAGAATTTTTCTCCATTTGTGTTTTGTTATGATAAATGATTGTGTCGTTTTCTAGACTGGGAAGTACGATTTTAAAATGTTCAACAACTGCTGTATGTTGCAAAGAAAAGATGAAGAATAAGAAAATAGGCTTGGAGAAAAGGGGCAGGGCAAAGACGACACAAACAATGACTTCATTATGACATTGCTGCGCTGATAGGAAACTTAACTAGGGAACAAGCTCATGTCTGCCAGTTCATACCTTGATAACTACCATTTATCAAATCCTATCAGGCCAAGGAAACTCTCAGCCCTTGGGAAAAGCATTCCCCTTCCTTAATGTCCACATGTTTATTTAATTTGAGAACCCTTTTTGTGGCTTAGAAGGGTGTTTGCTACAGAAGTATCCAGTTTTACCACAGGAGGGCCATTCTGCTCATCACAGCCCTGAACAAGCTGCAGCTAACAGAGGATTAGCAGTCTGTAGCTAGAACAAACACTGAAGTCTCAAAGTAAAAGCATAAGCCTGAGAGAATTAAAAATATGGCATTTATACTCCTTACACAGAAGAAAACTGCACTTCATCTGTTTCATAGGCAGGAACCTTTCCCTAAGGTCTCCTCAAGGCATTAGCAAATACCCTTCAGTGGCAGGTTGACCTGTACAGGCTACTTGAGCATAAACTTTCTGTTCTCAAAATCTGTGAAAAATGTCAATGCTTAAAGAAAACATTTGCTGACATATTCATCTGGATTAGCACCTGCTAGGACAACAGTGTCCATGATGAAGAAGGGGGCTTCACAAAGATTTCTGTTGCATGAAATAGCTAACATGACCACAATGCAGAGAACAGCTGATTTAACTAGTAATTTTAGTTTAATGGATGCAACACAGCTGCAGTAGTAGAACTGAACCAAGTGGAAAGAAAGATACTGCTGTCAACACCCCTGGTGACAGTCTGAGCTGTCCAACTTACACGTGATGTCATGCTCAAAATTTTTGCCAAAGAGGTGGAAAAAAAGCCACCTTTGAGCTTGATCTTATACAGCTTGGATAGGAAAAGCACTGGAGTCTGGGGACACTTAAGCCTGTTCTTGAGTCCCCATTTCACTCCATAATGCAAATGCATCTTACAAATGTAACTGTGTCAGCAGGCCAAGAAAAGCACCTAAGGGTTTGTTAGCTTATTATTACCTGAAACCAAAGCTTCCCAGTAACACAAAATAAAGTGCTGTCAGAGGTTACAGCAAGACCTGCAAAGATTGTCCACATCAATATTTTCACGACACAATGTTTTGTTAAGGGCACGTCACCATCACTTGATTACTTCCAATAACATGGCAAGGTATAAATTCAGTGTAGCAGCTATCAGTTCAGTGCAGTAACTTGACATCAAAATGACTGGAATATGAGCTATTTTTTAACAAAATACTTGATTGTTTACGCTTTCAAATCAATAAATACAGATAACATACTAAAGACTTATTCATTGTCTAAATCAGCTCCATGCAATGTTAATGGTGGTTCAGGACATGGAGGTGCATATGATGTTATAATAAAAGCAGAATATTCTGTGGAAGTGTGTAACTTTCATTCAGCTTTGCTTGATTTTTGTGAAACATCACTTATTCTTTCAGCTTTGCTCTGACATGTAATATCATTATACAGAAATTCGCTACCAAATACATGCCAGTAGTATAGATTGCATATAAAGCAGTTCTGGGGCCAAGACCTGTCCCATTAATATAAAACTCAAAGCCATATGGAATGCCACTGATTATAGTTTTATGCAGAATTACCATAGTTTGCACTTATTTTTTTTAATTTTTTTTTAAAAGAGCATTAAAGTATCGCTTTTTGCTCATACACTGTCTGAAAAACATTTGTCTGACAGCGACAAACAGCTTTCAGTGAATTAGTACAGCAACAGAAACAAACTAGAAACATTTTTCAAGCACAAACAAAAATAAATCATTTATAAGAAGGGATTTTGTAGTCACTTAATTCCAAACTTTCTTTGTATCCCTCTGATCTCATTCTTTCCCCTTATTTTCTGCACGGCTTCATCGCTCTTGCCTTATGCATCTTCTGCTATTTTCACTGCTAAGAGTAATTTTCAGCTTGAAAAAATGTTCATTGACATCTTTAAAGCTTTTGCTTTTCCCCCTCACATTTTGCTATTTGTTCTCTGATCTCTGCTTAGATGAAAAAGCAAAAGCTCCAGAGAGATATTTATCTGTGTTACTTAAAATGCTCTATACCTCTGCTAAGTGCCTTGAAAGCTGTGTTTTCTTTTACTAGAGATCTGTTTTTCTTCCCTGATCTTACCAAGCTCATCAATTTTCTGCAGTCTCAAAACCTGCTACTGCATTTTGGATTAGTTTTCCTGGCAGAAAAGTCCTCATGGGCATATTTCACCAAAAAAATGCAGTTCATAGTATATGGAAGTTTTCAATTCTTGATGAAGAACAGCCCAAGACAGCCATTACATGTTTTCCCAAACTAACTAGTGTTCCAGGGAAGAATAAGACCAATGAAAAATAAGAATTTGCTCTAAAGCAGCTTACATGGGAGACATGATTACAACTAAATAAATAAAACAGTAGTCTGGAACTGTGACCCAATGCACTAGAAATCCATCAAGGAAGTAGGAGAATGAAGGCTTTTAATGTAGGTACTGACCCAACATGCACAGCATAAACTAGGTCAAGCAGCAAAGAAGCAAGCACTGTACAAAAATCTTTAAAGACAAGTTAGCAGAGATTGCTGAAATAGTCTTTCAGCTTCCTCAACAGCACAGGACTAGTCAGACAGACAACTATTAAGCTGCACAGTAGCTGACTTGGATGCCTCATTCCCGCTGCCCCAAATGTTCATTCTCTGTTTAACACTGAAATCCACCAGTACGGTCACAGCTGGCCCCTCCGTGTCTCTCCGAAACCACTGATCTGACCTGTCCCTGGCAATCAGGCAACACCAAAAAACAACGTTCTGGCAGAGAATAATGCCAAGCATCCAATTAGCTCAAGCAGATTTCTCCATATTTTATACGGCTGTCCTGATAGATTTCACTAAATACGGCAACAAATCCCATACATAGGAACACAGGGAGGGGTTGTCACCAACATTTAGTACTACAACCTTCTGTGCAAGTATTAAAACCCTGCTTTATACTGTTGTTAGTCAAAGCCCAAGCTTGGGATTTATGTCATTGAAGTACAAAAGCAGACGGATAATTCTAGCAACAGTAGCTCACAAAAGAATGCTGCACAAACCTTTCTTTACGCATCTGAATAGAGAATAAGGTGCCAAGAGCCCAACTCCACAAAGAGCTATCTTGAGGATATGAAGCAGCAAAAGTCATACAAAAAACGGCACTGAAAAGAGCAACTGGCACAGGTGGTCTGCGTTCAAACCTGAGCAGGTAGCACTGAGACAGGCTACACTGAAGGATAGTCAGAAAAACAAGAGGGAAGGATTGTGTAAAAATCAAATAAAGCTTGTCCAAAATGGTCCAGAAGAAGAAGGTGTATGTGTCCACCCTTGCACTTTCCTACAGGTTTGGGATGCAGGCAGTCACCAGTGGGAATGGTCCTGGCTGGGCTCTGCTTGTGCCCCCACCTTGCTGAAGGGGAGCATGGAAAAGCAACCCTTAGAGGTGCTTCTCCCACACAGTTACAGAGCTCTCCATCTCACCAGAGAGCCACTGGAGCTGTTACCAGCTCTGTGGTTTTACACAGAAGAGCACTCTGTGCCCACAGTGAGACACAAGCCATGCAACGGCCACAGCAGAAACCATGGCTGTACCGCTCGGAGCAGCCTGCCTGCTGCACCCTGCTTGTAGGCAGGGTTGGATGATTTGAAATGCATATAGGCGGCTGCCCATATGGTAGGATGTTTAGTCTTGGAAGCCACAATCGAGCCTATCTGACACTGGAGAACAGCTGGACTACACTGGGACAGCCCCAATCTTCATAACCATCAGAAGCTGGTGGAGAGGGAAAAATGAGAGAAGCCTTGTGTTGTTCATCTAACTGGTGGGAAACCAAAAGAAGTTGGAATTAGATCATCTACTGAAGGTCACAGACTGAAACGAGTATTAACCATAGACCAGAGTTCACTTAAGACTAGTGTCACCTAGTACAGGTAATACTATTTGCCATGCCCGAGTTCCTCTTCTTTCTCAAAGGACAGACCTGCTTCATACATTGCAAGTGCCAGGAATTAGTGAATACAAGTTGTTGTTGGCAAAAAACCAAACCAAAACCAAACCAAAAAAAAAAAACAAACCCAACACACACCCACACCAAAAAAGCCACCCTCTCACTGGAGAAACACAGAGTAAGTTTTTAGAACAGTTTCCTCAGAGCAGCTGGGCACTGCAGCCCCAGATCTAGCACAGCCTCTTAACAGGGATCTCTCAGTCACATAGGTTTATGTTGCAGCTGGAATAAACCCCAGTAGCCTCCTGCTGGCGAGGAGCTCCAGCCATATGCCTGGGTCAGAAGCCCAAGCGATGACCCAGGAGTGAAGGAAAATGGGCTAGAGGCAGTTTCCCCAAGATTTTGATTATCTGTTTTCACTTGACTTACAGCCTACAGCTTTTAGGAGTAAGTCTGGGACAGGAATCCATGATGATCAGACAGCTCTGAAAGCCAAGAGCATCCATAGTTTATTAAAAGCACATTATATTAATGACAAAGGGAACAACTTTTGTGTATTTGAAGTGTCTCTCTTTCAAGTGTGCTTTGTCAGTACCACATCTACACATTTAATTTGTCTCTGTAGCATTTACATTTAAAATAATTCACCAAAATAACAGTAGGAGCCAGATTTACACTCACAGAGCAAATTAATTCAGAGCTAACAACATCATTCCCTCTCTGCCTCACTGAGCAGAGATTGCTGTGGTTATGTGCAGCGCCCACAGGAAAGCACACTGCAGCTGGTGAAGGGAGTAGCTCAAGAGATTTAAGATGATAAACAAATGAAAGGAGTGCATGGGGTGGGGAAACTCAATCCAGACTACGTTGCCCAGGTGAAAAGAGCCCCTCCACCCATTCTAAATTGCTAACCCCTCCTCTTCCTTAGAAATTGCTGCCACAGTAGGGCTGCAGCCTCCATCAGTCCTGTTCTGAATTACGTGCTTCATTTATCAGCTGCTTGATATATGGTATGGAGGTCCCTATGCAGCTGCCACAGTAAAATCCATCAGAGTGATGTCATCCCAGTTCTGCCCCAGCAGTGCAATTCTCCACCTCTTTACTGTGCTGATGGACCCTCTCACATCATTCTGCTTATGGTTGTGGGCCAGTTTAACAGGAAGAGGAAGTCTGGCAGGGAATTAGCAACAAGGGAACAATGACCAGTTAGTATGAGCTTCATGGGGGGGGATGGACACAGATACGGACACACACCAACAAAAAACCAGCCAAGGATATGGGTCTGCAAAGTCAAGCCTTAGAGAGCCAAGGTCCTCACAGGGATGTTGCTGAGCAGTTAATGAAACTGTGTTCAGTGAATCATTGAGAAAAAATAAAATAACACAATGGGGAGGAGAGGCAGAAAACATTTAAGTGGAGAAAGCAAGCTGGATCACCTCCATTTTAAAGAAACACGAAGAAGGGAAAGGATTCAACATAAAATTAAATTAAAATTTTGGTATAATGCCACAAATGGAATTGCTGTTGTGAATGAAACCAGCTCCTAATTAGCTGAGGCAAAGAGCAAATCTGCACTCAAGAACAAAAACGAGACAGTCCTTCAACGGAAAGCTGAGCACAGGTCCTTTGTGGGTCTGCTGGGTGCATCACCCAGGGTAACATTCATCAGCAATAATGCACTGAGCCACCCACTCAGGTTTCAAGAGTTTTTAAATCCCAATTAGAATCTAAATGACTTGCAGGGAGGCTTAAGGGAGTTCTCAGCTCTCTTGGGTAGCGAAGATAATTATGGGGAAGAGAGATGTGGATTATGAATGGCTCTGCAGCTCTGACTCCCACGTTACCACTTGCTACGCTCTTGCAGCTTGGTCTGCCTTTGCCTTGGCAGACATGCGGCAGCGAGCTGCCCCCAGTCCCTTCCTTACTTGTTGAGTGATGTTGTGAGTGGGAGAGAAGAGGGGGAGCAGTTTAACTAGATTTGAAGAGTGGAAACGATGGGAAAATAAAAGATAGGAAATCACATAAATGTACTTTCTTGACCCAAAGCCTGATCCTTCATTGAAAAGCCCCGCTGTTGTACTGCATACAAACTATTAATTCACTGGCTGTGTTCCCGTCACAGCTACTGACTTGGAAAAAAGCAGGCATGTCCCTCTGCGATACGTATTGGTTGTTTATTTGCTCAGGTCTGATTACTCATCCATACCAATTTGTTTGCTCTCATTTTTCAGATGGATATCTTTGGAAATGCTGTTTGCTTTACGTCTGGACAATGTTGAACATGATGGACAAATTCTAGTTCAGTCCTTTAAGCCCTATCACAATCTAAACATTAAATCAATCATAGCAAATGAAAACTAGCAGACAAATCCCCTCTAGTATCCAGGCACATTCTTTACTGTATCCTTGGTAGGATATACCGGTTGGAATATCTGGCATGTCATTTACTGCTCCAACAAGAAGTCTTATTCATTGACACAGCTGCTATGTAAGGAAGTTGGGAGATGGGTGGGTGTAGATGAAACAATCCATCATATTTTTTTGAAAGTTTCCTCCATGGAAGACTAAAATGATTGTGTTTCTTGTTTCCAACAGGTAACAAACACTGACATTCCAAACTCATGCTGAATTTTTACCTGTCCATTTAACTCTGCTGCTTAGTCTTGGGCCTGTTATGCCTTGAAGTAAAAAAAAAAAAAAATAAATAAAATCAAACCCAGACCAAATTCCCCTCCCTTGAAGTGAAAAACATCATCAACAAAACTGTCCCTTCATCGGACAACTGCCGACCAAAATACTGACAGGCTGCTGGTTGGGAAACAACTTATCTGACAGTGTCTAGCAGAGCATGATCAGAGTCAATTCAGATCAACAGTATCCTCGTATGAGCTTTGAGCTCACCTGCAAAGATGGAAACACCATGTCTGTGTCTCCACACCCACTCATTCTTACCCAAAAGTGTAACAACAGAGGAAATTCAGGCAAATGAGCCAGAAAACCAGAACAATAGTTATTTCCAGTGAACAACACCTACTTCAGCAAACACAGGAGGTAAAAGCAACAACAAAGAGTGTTAGTGCAGCTGACAAGCCTGACAAACATGAATTTGAAAGGGCTTCGTCAATAAGATTTCAGGCATTTATTTATTTATTTTTAGCAGAGCAGCTGTTCCAGCTTTTCAAAACCTTACAAGCACTTCCCACAACTTGGAAGATCAGCAATCTGGCAAAAAAAGACACACCGCTTTCTTAAAAGATCATTCCCACAGATTCCCCTACATGATGTCAACACCTGCCACTACTTCAGTGCAGTTACATGTGGCATCACTTCTAAAGGTCACCTTTGGGCTTCTCTCATCTTTGCTTGCACAAGTATACGAACACACAAACAAAAGGAGTCACACTATCTTAAACTGCTACTGAGCCTCACCACTCTGCCATTACTTAGTCTGAGTTCATCTGAACCAAAGCCCAGGTTCATACTCAAACTCTGTGTTTTAATCCTTTTTTTTTCTCCTCCAGAAAGCAAACAAAAAAGCCTCAAATAATTTGGACATAAGCAATGCTTTTATTCATCACCAGTCCTCAAACAAAGTCCTTAAACAGAAAATGTTCCCCCCTATTCTCTCAGGGATTGTTATTCTTCCTACCTCTGCAGCTACTTTCCAGGGACTTAATTGGAGTTTTCTTAATGCAGTTGCTGTTATCTCCCAAATCTCATGCTATCCTCGTCTGTTTTAATTATATTGATTTAGCTATGATGCTTGCTTCACCTCTAAAACAACTTCCTAAGAGAATTCAGAGGACAGTGTTAGAAACTCAAGCCATCATTGACCTCACAGTGCCTCCATTCTTGTACCTGTTACTTTATTAGACGAAGAAAATAATGTAAACATGCTGTAGGAAATTCTGTTTGCTTTATATTTCCAAATATTCTATGCTTTTATTATGTCTTTACATCCAAGTACACCCTCAGAAGACCAAGAGCTCAGAAGCTAAGTCTTTGCTAAAGATTTTGTTGCCAAAAAGCATACAGTTTTGTTTAGTCTTAAATCGCAGTCTAGAAAAAGACATTTCCACTGTACACTAAGCTTTAACTACTAGTCTGGAAGAGACCACGGTGTTAAGAATGGTTACGGTCATTTTTAAGAAGAACTCTCACTAGGAAGTCAAACAATTCGTACTACAAAAGTCTTTAAAACGTTGCACCCAGTCATGCCAACTTGGCATGAAAACATCAACTTCCTTACGCTATTTTCATGACAGTCAAACCTGGAGCAGGGAGACATGGGTCTTTCTTATAATGGAGTAACCCACGTTACAGCTTGAAAATTAAGAATGAAGAATTGTCTTGATAATAATTTAAAAGCTTTTGACAATGCAGCCACCTTTAAGACAAAGCTATTTAACAGCAGAACCTGGAAGAGGACCTGCAAGCCTATAGCTGGCTCACTGATACAACAAATAACACAGAGGCACTGGGCAAAATACTGTTTCCAGCAAAGTCAGCACAAAGAGCCACTGCCTGGCACTTTGGAAAAGCAGGCTGTTTATATAAGCGTCTGAAGGCTGATTTAAGAGGCTAACTTTGAACACTTAAATTTGAAAAATGTGACCTTTGTTTTTTCCCAGAATTCTGCATAATGCTATAAATCTAGTCTTTATCTTTGTGAAGCTATCCAGGCTGACAAGTGGCTTATATCTATGACCTTGTACCACAGAAGTAATTAAAAATGAATGCCATGAGAAGACTTTCAATTGCTCTTGTGCATTATCAAGTATAAGTCTCAAGGGGCAGCAAGACTGTTTTGTTGACGTTATTTTGAATGACCAGTCTTCACGTAAAACACAACAGATCTCGTTTCATACTGGGGCTACGTTTTTTTCATTAAATATACCAGTAAAACTGCTTTACCTTTAGGAAATCCCTCTGTCCCTATTTATGTTTTAATCCGAGTTCTAAGAAAATCCCTGAGATCAAGCTACCAAATATTTCTGAAGGGAAAACAGGAAATTAATATTATTTGACTACAACTGTCATGACATCCAAGAGATCAGGCTCTTTGCAGCATATATTTGAATCACACAACCCTACACAAAGGAGGCAAAGTCAGGCTCCAAGTTAGTCAGGGTGATTCTTCTTTGGCCTTATTCAGAACAAATTTGGGAGATCAGCTCTGAGCAAGCTAGAGGGGATACGCTGACCGTGGCCAAATGTAATCCAGTCTTTGTGTTCTGAGTAGACAAAGACACAAGAGCATCTCCACTGGAAGATGGGTGCGGAATAGGAGGGTGCCACATTAGCTCTGTTTAGAGGGACCTCATGGACAGACAAGGCAGAAATTTCAAACGCATTCAGAACATTGCACGTTTACAGTTCTGTGAGTGTAAACTTTGCTGCCAGAGTCCAGCAAAAAAACCCCATGACTGACTGGTTTTATTTAATACACAGTACTGCTACATCACCTGTGTTGAAGACCAGCTCTACAAACTGATGGAAGGTGGCAGCTGGAGCACAGAGGTGACCTGGATGAGAGGATGGTGCAGTCTCTTGCCCTCATTGCAGGGCTGGGGGTGTGCTTCACACCAGCTCCTGCAGCAGTCAGCTGTCACCACCTCTCCTCCCCAGGACCTCCAGACTTCCCTGCCAGTCATATATAAATGAAAGACTCTGCACCAAAATAATTTCAAACTGTACAAGGACAGCAATATTCTTATGAAATATATTTAAGAACTCAACAACAGGTCTTACAGCCTTATACATTTGATACTGTTCATACTGTAGTGGGAACAGAGCTGCCTGCTGTGAAGCATTTGCTCCCTGGGAATCTGAGGGTGCAGATATGATATATTACTGCAAATCAAATTTAAAGAATTAAGTTTGACATACTGAGCCTGTTGATTGATGCATCTCAATACATTTTCAAATATCATGGGGGGGGTGGGGGGCGGGGGGAAGACACTTCACATTCAATAATTTTAAGTTTCCTAGGAAACTGGTGTGAGAAGATACCTTATTTCGGAGTGTTTTCACAACATTCAGCTTCAGGTCTGAATTATAGCTGAATGTGTCAGATGCAATCTCACCCTATAGCAAGAAAACTCTTCCAAGGAAAACATTATTCCTCTTGGAATACATCAATTATTCAATTCAAAGCCATTATTAATCATCCCTTTAAAAGGAGAAAGCATTCTGGCAAGGTCACATTGGTCAGGATGCCTTTAGTAGTTAAATTCATTACTTGGAATGTTTACTGCTGGCTTCAACAAGGAAATAAGAATAGCAGAATTGGTAAGATCAGCATTTCAGAAATCACGAACCTGAGATGCTAAGTGTGCATTTGGAACTATGAATTCAAAATGACACATTGCCACTTACAGATCACTGGATGCAACACACAGTATTTTGGAAGTTTTGGAGACTGGTTTAAAAGTTGAACCCATCCCCAGCTGGTGGTGGTAAAATTAAATGGCAAAAGTATAACCACACAGACAGCCACATAATCTCAATACTAACTAATAAAAGAGTGCTGCTGATCAAGCAGTGACCAAACTGAACAAGGTCTCTTAAAAAGATAAGAGAAGATGCAGCCTCTTCAGAAGTCACATTACCTAAAACAACCCTATTGATCTTTTGACCAGTACATAGAGGGTACAGTCACATGCAGCTCCACCTAAGGCACATGCCAGAAAAGGGACATTCTTCAAGAGAGGTAGCTGAAGCAAAGTAATCTTTGAAAATTTGACATTAGTGGTGTAACTTACAAAATCACAATGGGCTAAAATCAGGACAGTGTCTTCCAGAGCAGCTCTGTCTGGGTGTTCTAGCGCACAGCATCGGTCGACAAACCTGCAATTCTCTATCAGTTGTTTGAACTTATAAAACAAACACAATAATCCTTTCACTTAAAGGCAGATGTGTCAACTTTCTTTTCCTGTGATTATCCAAAATCTAAAACATTTAATTCCACCATATTGCTGTTATTGTTTCCATTTATGAATTGTTTCTTATTTAGATTCCATATGCCACCAACGAGAATAGGAAAACACTTTGTTTCTGAACAGAAACCGTACGTTTACTACTTCCCGATCCTTAGCTTTTCCAAAGCAGCTAAAAAAATACAACTAACTTGCTTTAGACTCCAGGTTCACAATTCCAGAAACATGTTCCAGTTTTCCAAACATCTCTCCAGCTACGCTGTATCCAACAGAGGGGCAGGGGGAAAGAATGAACCCAAGCCCCATGCCACCTAGCTTTCAAAATTGCTCAAAGTATAAAATTACCTTTACCCTTAAATACTCTGAAGGATGTTACACAATTATTTGGTCCTTCAGTGTCTGAAAACCACAGTTCCTATGAACTAAAGCAAATGGGCAAAGGAATTCTTCCATTAACAACTTGCCAATTTAGAAGTTAAATTTAAATTAACCTGATTTTCCAAAGGTCTTATAGCTGATGCATGTTCACTTAGGATGATGAATCTAATGTTCAGTTTCTCCTTTCCCTGACAATTTAACCAAGCTGATTTGTCTATCTTTGCAGCCCATTTTTTGGCTATGAGCTTTACTCTTATACCTCAAAATTTGATCTTTTGAACAAAGCAACACGAATTTTCCTATGGGCTGGTAGTCTTAGTACCCTTATCCCGTTTCCAAATGAAGTTCCAAGGAAAACAAAAACAATCCACCCATATTTACAAACAGATTACCTTCCCCTAAGAGAAAACTGCTACAGAGCAGGATGTGGTTGAGCTATATTAAAAAAAAAAATAAAAAAAAATAAAACCACCACTCAATGAAAGGGCTACTTTAAGTATCTATGTATTTTAAGTTGGCTGATGACATAGCCTGGATGAAGTGTAGACACAAAATCTGTCAGTTTAGATTATAGTTCTGCGAAATCAAGCTACTGGTTTATTTTCACATTCATCATGAATCGTTCTGTGCAGTAGCATCTTCCTTTAAGTTTAGGCATAGCTGTTATCTCTGTCTTGTAGATCTAAATTATTTTTATTTTCAGCTTTGTTTGTATTCTATTCCTCTGCACCAGAAGCCCAACTTGATCATGTCTGAGTGACAGACTATGCAATACAGGATTATTACATCAAAGGACAACACTGAAGTATCAGTAAAGGAGAGTCCCTCAGGAGACTACTGTCAGAAGATATAAATTTCTTCCTCCAATATGAAAAAAAATAATAACCCCTCTAAAACAAATTCCCAGAAGATGTCTGTTCAGCCTGGAAAGCCATCCATCTTTGCTTTGACAGTGCTCTCAGCACCAAAAACATTTGTTGTATTTGATGAGTATGGAGCGTGTAAACAGCGACCTGGAGAGACCAACAGGAGGAAAAGACCAGCAGGGCAAGGCACATTGCCTGCTGTACCGCTGCGCACACCGTGGCAGATCCAAAGTGGCTCTTTTTAACATTCACTTAACTTCTTCACATATTTCCCCAGAAGCAATCATAAGGGACACTGGTCTACTTCTCAGTTTCTGTAAAATCCAGAGTTCAGGGATAGAAAAGAATAGTGAGAGTACTGCTGATATATTCTAAAAGAGTTTTAAAAGAGGAATTGTCTGGTGATTAAAATCAGTGAGTGAGGCACATAGCATGTACTGGGGATCATGGAAGTTTAGCATGCTGTAAAACTCATGAACAAATTAGGATGCATTTTAAGTCCACAAGGCCATGTGGGTGCAGCAATGACGAATATTCCACGCATATACATTCGGTATTTGGCACGCTGCATTCAAAGCATATGGCTCAACGGCAGCACGTGGTATCAGCCTGACTTAGGGGGCGATGCCACAGCGCAGCGCCTTTGTGATAGCCTAGAAAAGGAAAATGATTAAGAGGCCTCATCCCTTACTCTTTCTGGAGACAGCCAGCACTGCTAGCAACTGCAATCCTATACAGGACAAATGCAAAGAGGATACTCTTTAGTTATTCAGGTGTGCCCCTTCTACTCACAAACTAGCCCAAGGTAAGCCTGCAAGTCTTTACAAATTAGCTTTTGGTTGATATCAACAAACCGTCTGTTCTTCCCTTCTCTCTCCCAGTTCTACAGTAATCAGAACAAAATCCAAGGATGAGGGAAATAGGGACCCACACCACCCTGTAGCAACCTTCCCACCTTCACCTGCCTCAGCCTTGTAGAGATCTAAATCCCACCACGTCAGACAGAAGCCCCTTTATAGGGGCTGTGCTGCAGTTGACAGAGCCATCATACATGCAGATGATGTATATAAATCTCTTTACAATCCTGTTTCCTCACACCTTGATTAATTACGCTTCTGTCTGCCTCCTTTCCTTTCAAACACAAACGCGAAGGACAGACTCCAAAAACGGGACTTTTTTCCCCTCGAGCCCCTTTCTGAACTCAGCAGGTGCAATTCTATTGAAGTCAGGAAACCACCACTTCTAGACAATGTTCCTGGCACCTGCTTATCTTTCCTGCTGAAAGCACAGCAAATGCCATCAAAGTGCATCAGAACAATCCCCTCGCCTCCAGTATCCCTTTGCCGTAAATACAGTCCGAGCTTGTTTGAACTGCAAATTGTTGTTCTGGGGAATAACAGCTCTGTACACAGCGCTGTCTCCAATTGATTCCAGGACACGTTTTCTGAGCTGTACGAGTTTTCGTTACTAACCTCACAGTAACCTCAAAGGTTTGTGTTCATTCTCTTCACCAAACGGCATAGATCCTTCGTTGCATAGTCTCCAAAATGTCAACAGCAAAACAATGGAAAGAGGCACGACTGTGCGTGCCTTGTTGCAATGCAGCATGGCATTTCCAGGCTGACAGAGGTTAGCAAGTGCTCTCAGAGGTGAAAGAAAAATTCTCTCCATGTACACATACCTCTGTTAATGGTAAGCAGATTGAAACTAGATGGGAGGAACAAAAAGAACAGATGAATTCACAAGTAAATTAGGTATTAGCAGAGAGATTATGGAAAGTATTATAATGAGTACTCCCATTATAATTAGTATTCCCAGGCCAAAGTAACAAAATAGCGTCCTTTGATGTTAGCCTTCCCAGATTTTGTCTGAGGCCAAAGCAATACTGTAGGCACAAGTACATGAAGTCTGGACTTGCACCCCCTCATTTCTCATCACATTCTGCAGAGGCTGGGATCGCCGAAGGTATGAGTCGTCACTTAGGAGTGGGCTTGGGTACCGACAATCGAAATCCAGAAACGTTTGGCATTCAGATACTATGGGTATGGATCATCACAGATCCAATGACCCCACCACTAAATCTACAACCCCACTTTTTATCCAATTCCAGTTTAATCCAGCCTTTTAGGAGGCAGAGAAGCACATTATCTGGATGTTGCTTTTCTGAGCAATGAGTTCTGGGACTGGAAACAGAGATGAGGGTTGATGATGAAAAAATCAGTAGGTTTTCTCAGTTCCAAATGATGACAGCCGAAGAACTTAACCCAGAAATTGTGAGGAGAAGGCGTCTATGCTCCCAGTGACAACGCTGCAGGCATGGCCGAGTACAAAATAAATTTCATTTTCCTGGCCCTAGCTACTGCTAGAACACGTGAAGAGATAACCTGTGAAGTCAGTCAAACGCAAGCAAGAGCTCAGCTTGGTCTGTGTGAGGAGGGCTTCCTGACTTCACTGCTATTTTCCTCTCCCTTTTGGGGAACGGAAATAGCATGAACCCCCATCTCATCAAACTGATGCTACTTCCTTAACTAAGCATCTAACCTTGTTCCTTAGAATAATCACAATTAGATCTCCCTTTTGAAAACAAACTAAAATACAACTGCAGGAAGAGGAGAAATTCGTTGTGGTTTGTTTTGGGGTGGGTTTTTTTGCTGTTTTGGCAGGGGTGTTGTTTGAGGGGTTTTGTTGGGGTTTTGGGGTGGGTTTTTTGGGTTCTGGATTTTTTTTTTAGCTTTTTATTAGCTTTGGTTTGTTTGTTTTGTTTTTAGGTTTTGTTTGGGTTTGGTGTTTGGTATTTTGGCCTTTTTGTTACACTTTTATCTAATTCAGCCTCCTGTCATTGTTTTTCCTAGGTACAAAAAGCAACACCTTCAGCATGGTCACAGAATTAATTATCTGAAAATAGGAGTTTTAGACAGAAAAAATCTCACATTAAAATTCCAGATACTTCCACAGTCAGGAAGACAACAGAAATCAAAATTACACAATGTAGAAAAAAATTCCAGAGCAGACACTATCCCTAAGCCACCATAAAGGCAAGATCACAGCAGGAGGTAGCAGCAAGAGAGTAATCATGAAGGACTACACAGCAGACTCACGGCTGACCACCTTGCCCTCCACCAGAAAGCAAGCAGCACCAGCTTTATCTAATATTAGCAATGAAAGGGGAGGAAGGGTGCACATTGCATCATATTGTGGACAGGTCTACCTTGCCCAAAAAGGACCCATGATGCAAAACATTTTTTCCCCCCAGTTACTAATTTATACTTCTAACGTCATCGAGAGAGGCTGTTATTACCCATATCAAGTAAATTCTTGCCTTCCTCTGTATGATGTGGAAAAAGAGCAAGACCAAGCACGCTGCTGAATAGGACAAGCAGAGTCCTGAGCATCAGAGTACTACTTTACTCCAAAGCGCTACAATTACATCATTTTCCTTTCCCACATTAAGGCACATCTACAAACAAAATTATCTTCTGCTTTTAAGAAAGGAACTGTAAAATTTGTGCTCAGCCTATATCCCTTTCCACCCACAATCCTCTCTCTGTAATACCCCCATGATTCAAAGTTCTTTTTCCCCTGAAGAGGAAGGATCAGTCTCCCAGCATACTGGCAGGGCAGAGTATTTTCTGAATATATCACTAATGCAGTGCAGCTACAGTATAAACCTATCAGTATGCCACTCCTTATCTTTCTATTGCTTTTATTCCATTTATTAAGAAAAATACCCAACCCCTAAAACTATAAATACTATATCTGAACTCCAGACGTTCTAGAATTCTTCCTAATCCACCAGCTTTCCTTTTCAGAATTGCCAAGTAAACACTGCAGGGAAGACAGGATCTTAGACCAACTACATACTATGCATCATCCATAGGCTTTCACAAGGTGATGCCAGCAAGATGCTCTGCTTGTTTTCCTACGCTCACCCCAGGAAGGGGAGCATGTCCCACAGCCACAATTAGTATGATACAGAAGGGGTAGATTGCCTCTTGCTGCCACGCAAGTAATGTAACTCCTATCAATCTCCACTATAGGAAGAGGAGAGGATTTGGGCCTTGGAAACAACCTATGAAGCCACATAAATTTGTTCCAGAAACCAGTTTGAAAGAATTTGATCACTGGAACAAGCCTCTTCAGTCTCTAATGGATTGCATATACCCAGCGAGAGGCAACATGCAAATTTTGGCTTGAGAGAACAACTTGTAAATTGTATTCCCCGGCCCCACAGACAGCTCATGGTGGGTTCTAATGAAAAAGATGTTGAGACCCTGCTTCAGTTTTCTCTTGGGGCAGCAGCTGATTTACATCTCCTTCAGCCCTTCCCCAGTTATCTTCCTGCTGTAAGCTGACCAAGTCTGCAGCCGAATGCAGCTACTTAGAGATAACAACAACATAGAGATGGCCCCAGAGGCATCACAGCAGAATCTGGAGCCCTCACTCCCAGTGGGTATGCAATACCATTTTTAGTAGTTGCTGACCTGTGTCAGAGAAAGAATGAGGTCAGGAAGGCAAGAAAACACAGACATAGCACAGCATTGCTGGAAGACAGTGCGTGAGACAACCCACCAAAAATTGTATGTACCATTAACTACTGAGCAGCGCTTTGCTGCTAAAAACATTCTCTGATAACGTTTGACATCTGGATTCCATCTCCCACACACCAGGAACTGATGATGCTAGTAAAAAGGCTAAATGCTATCACATCTGAATTAGTCACAAGTGATGGTTTTTGTTAATTTTTGGAACAGAATTTCTCCACAGATAAGTTCTCCAAGCCAAGGTTACTAAGCCTCCTAGAACCCCAATCTTTATCTAGTATTTGCTCCCTATGTGACTTACATAGTTTGAATCATCTGCTGAGTTCCACAATAGACAGAACTCAAACATCTACACAAGATGTCACTGAAAGGGGAAAGGGGGACCTGTAAAGTCATCTTCATGCTTTAAAAAGATAAAAAATGCTTTTAAACATATAACAAGTTACAGGAAATATCTTGAAACCACAGCTGTCCTTCTAACTGTGCAGAAAGGATTTAATCCAACTTTTACCAGAATAAAGAATATTGGAATGGAGCCAAAGTTCCTCACTGTGTGGTAATAAAACTAAAAAATTAATGAAGCTAATTACTTGAGTTGCACCTCAAAGCATAGGTGGCGGCCCAGTGTTCATTCTGACCTTGTCTACAAAAGGCAAGACTGGAAGGGAACCTCACAAAGTCTTCTTGTCAGTCCATCTGCTTCAAAGCTGAATTAACAGCCATAGTAGTTTTTAAGCAATGTTTTCCCAACCTTGTTCTCAAGATCTACACTGCTTAAGACTTCACAGGCTCTCCAGATCATCTTTTCCCAGGGCTTCTCCTAGCATCTAATCCAAGTCTTCTTCACTACAGGTTTCCCTGCCCCCTCTACCTGCCAACTCTCACCACCCCATGATTAAGAAACAAATTATTCACTTCACAACAGAATTTTTTAGGCATTTCAAGATTCATGTCTTCCCCCATTCTCCTCTACTGTATACCCCTACAATGATCCAAACTTCTCCTGCAGATCAAGTTCTCCAGATTACTCTCGTTACTTTCTTTTGGATCCTCTCCAACCCATCCCACAGTGTGCTTATTGTGATGCCCGAAAATATGCACTATGTATCCTTTGAACAACTACACATACACTTAACAAGTCAGCCTACACACAATTTCGTACATAAAGCTAAGCATGTTCAAATTATAATGTTATGAGTTCAGGTCAACTTTATTTAAAATAAATAAGGGGAAAAAAAAAGATTGATGTAGCACATTTTACACCAGACTGGGCAACAAGAATATATTTGCTATAAACTCCCTCAAATTTAGTTAAATTAAGGGCACTATGTTTCTGGACACCAGGGCATTGCTCTCCTCACAGAAGTTCAGCGTTATTCCTTGGGGAAGGTGCCAGACAGTTGCACACCTGCTCTGTAAACCCAGCGCAACATGTTCTAGCACAATTATGCTCTGTAATTTGGAAGTCCTCTTGTTTACTGTGCCTCTCGATCCGATTTAAGCACACAAAACACGGACAGCGCTATCTGCTTTGGCTTGAACTTCTCACACACTCCGGAGAGCTCTGCTGAACCCGGGTGTCTCTCATTTTCTCTCACTTACTGTAACTCCATCAGATGCTGGAAAGAGACCTGTCAGTTCTTGTGTGCAGCTCAGTGACCTTCAGGAGACCCTCTGGCTGCTGAGCATTTAGTTTAGCAAGGAACGGAGGGAGAAAGCACAGAGCCACATCCCTGTCTTGCAAAGAGTCACACCACTTGATGACGTGCTCTCCCTAACACAAAAGGGCAGACAGAGTATTCCCTTCCCTTTTTTTCTACCCAGTTAGTTTGACCATAAATGTGACTGCACTGAGAAACATCCGCAGCCAGAGATCATTTGCCCAAACTAATTAACTGCTGCCACCAAATCACCATGCAATATTTTCACTAGGAAAGCGCAGCCTACGCTGCTTGTGTGACATTTAGATTTCAACTGCACTCAGTCACTGGCAAAAAATGTTTATATTCTTATTTGTGTTGGTTAAAGTTCCCTCTCTAGATAAAACAAATACCACCATAGGAGCACCGGTGCACTGGGTTAAGAAGCTGCTACTTGACTCCTGCTGTCCCACGGGCTGAGGTCAAGGGGAGCTGCCCGCAGCCCGCAGGCACTAGCTGGGCTGCACTCACACCAAGGGCTTGGCACGCACTGGCTCCTCCAGCCCCCAGAGGGAAGAGGACATGGGAAGCAGGGGATTAGGACAAGCTGATGCAGTGCGGCAGATCAAGCAGTCACCGCGGCACAGCAGGGAAGGAGGAATGCTTAGGGCAGGAATTCACGCTGAGCAGAATACTCCCACCCAACCTCCTCTCCAGCCATGGGGAACAGGGAGTAGCTCTAGTCGGAGGGAGCAGAACAACACTCTCCCAGCCTACAGCTTTCACTGGATTTTGAAAGATTTTGACCAGCAAGGTTTGCTCCAAGTGATACTTACCTATGCAAACACTGCAAAGCACTGCACAGGACAATGCTATCTTGCTCCAGTCAGCTCATGGCTGCTCACTAGCCAACTGTCCTGGTAACAGTGGTTTGCAGTTGGACCATGATTTCTAACCTCACTCCAAGCACCGTTAAGAAATTGCTCCAGCCAAGTTGCAGTTTGCATTTTAGTCTCTCAATAAATCTGCCTGTTGATTTTGCTTTGATGCAGCGCCATGCCTATGGTGTGGTTTGCAGACCAAAGAATCCAAGGGCCTGAAGCCAGTCCACAATACCAGCCACTTAGCTGATGCTGATAATTAGGAACAACTGAGAGTGCACCAAAATTTTAATGCTTGTCTCAGTCCTAGGATGGGCAGCATACCAGCGCAGCAAACCAAAGCTTTTTGGGTTGTATCACATCTAGTACTTTATGACCACCAGAACAGCAAGGCTGTGCCAGGTCAGGAATGGAGCTATTAATCAAAGGGAGTCTCAGCTTTCAGTCACAGCACGTGCAGCAGGAAGCACAAGGTTATTTTAAAGTTGTAACTCAAGAGTGGCAGGATCAATACCCAAGTAAGTTCACAATGACCTAGCTTCAGAAGAAGCACAGATACATGAATTCACCATTTCAGCCAGGTTGATTAGCCAGACTGTTAATCACTGTCCCTGTCACAACCTGGCTATGAAGATCTAACCCAGACAGACATGTTTGCTCATGTGTAACTACCTTGGAAGTCTTTAACAGTGCTCTGTTTTGACAGGTAGAAGCCAATTTTCAGGCTTTCTATCCACAGATAATATTTCCAGGGAAGAAATACCAAATTCCATTTAAAGTTCCAGTAAAACAGGGCCCACAACAAACCAAAATTGAATGTCAAAGGCTAAACTGTGAATCCTTTGCTCACCTTAGTATATAAATCTCCTCTGAAATTGTGCCTTGTAAACCAGTGACATGTCACAAGTAAGAGCTCAGCAGTCCAGGTAAGTGGATCCCAAGTCCTGCTATACCACAGCACAGTCCGGAGAAGAATCCGGCTTGCCTCCCAGCCCCAGGTCCTGCAGACACCGCCTCAGCTGCCCTCATTTGCCTTATGGCTTGAACTTGACTCCCATTTTCAGTATAGCTTTGTAAAGCACAGCAAGGGGGGACTGTCAGCTCAGAAGATGTGGTACAGTTTTCTGATCTTGCTTAATCAAGCAGTATTTTGAAAGAACTGGGAGTTACGTGCCAGAAAAGGGTGCTCAAGCTGCAGACTAATTTTAAAAGTTGAAGATGACATTCCTCTCCTCGTTCATACGATTTAGGCCATAACTGCAGCCTTGCTGTCTTCCAGGTAGTCTTTAGTGAGGGGAAAGACAACTGATCAGCAGCACAAGAACTCAGACACTTCCTGGAACTGTTGGGGGTTAATTCAAATGCATAAAATCCAGGCATCACAGAGCATTTTGCAATATAATCCTAAAGCTGCTTACAGACCTACTCAAAATAAAATTGTTGTTGTGCCTGCCTGGTTACAACGAGCATGCAATAACTTCTCAGATGCCAGTGCCGAAGAATAGAAATTTACCTCAGTGTATGTGTTCTACATACAGCAATATGTTGTCACTAAAACAAAGCTCTGAAGAAGTGACACCTTAGTCATGGTCTATAATCTTCCCTTGGAAACCATTTTGCTCCCCATTGACTCCAAGAACACCATTTTTTGCTGCACAAGGTGCTCAGTATGAGCACGTTCCAAAACTGCAACAGGATTTCCACCCCACCCCCCCCCCAAAAAAAAAAAAAAAGCTTTGAATAGTTCCTTGTGTTACTAGCATGCAAAAAGACTTCAGAGTGGATCACAAAACCGTGCTGCTAGGCAATTTAAGGACACAGACCCTCTGCTGGATGGGAGTAAAAGAGGGGACAAATGGCGATACAAGGCTGACAATAGAAAGCAGAGCCAAAGCAATTTGCCAGTAACTGTACTGAAACTTAAATGAGATCTCATTCTTACTTTGGTTGGTTTTGCCTCACCACTAACTCACCTGTAATCACACTCAGACAGACCTGAACATTAATTTCTGCCAATTCCCCTGCTGCACTACCCAGTAAAATAGCTCCTGGAACTCTTACCCTTGGGAGCAAGACTCACAGTATCATGGCTATTGTAAACGGGCCTGAAAGCTACTTGTTTCTGTAATCATCTTACACAACTGCTATCAGGCCTGACAGCATCCTTTCAGATGATAATGTCCTGAGACATGCAGATAGGAAAGACTGGCCTAAGGCTACTCTTCTACCACTTGTAAAAATATTAATAAAAATGCCTAAGCAAAGGCTTGACTTTATTACTATATATTAAAGGAAGAGTCAACTCTGCAAGAAGTCTGGCCAGAAGGATTACATTTTTATTGATCTGGTTATTGTCTGATCGGGTCAGCAGCGGGACTCGCACTTATGCTATACAGCCCAACCATTTACAGAAGATTTGCCCTCATAAGGCAGACGCTGTCTGCTTGTACCACAGCGACTGGAACGATGCTGTGGATTGGCAGGACTCCACTGCTACTGCAATACAACATTTGCAATGGGCTAAAATTTGCTATTTTGGCTGCACTTTTCCAAGCTGCAGAAGGAAGCCCAGATGGGGGAATAGCCACATATGTGGTCTGCCTGAAGGAAGGAGTGCAGCAAACCCCTGAACTTATGCTTTGAAAAAAGAAAGAAAAAAGCAGGTTTGTGGCATTTGGTGGTCTGGTTCCATTGCTGTACCTACCTCAGCTTTGCTTTCTCATTAGGCGGCAGCAGGCACCCAGAATGCTGCCTGCTCCGCTATGGAAAATGGGCGACACCAAAGCCAGCAAGCTGGGTCACATACCCAGAAGTAATTACAATGGAGAAAGAAAATAGCAGGGAAAAAGAAAATCCCCAGAATCAAGTGGTGGGATGCCAGAAGCACACACTTCTGTGCTTCAAAATACCCACAGAATAAGCTCTATAATTCAGTCTGCACCTTATTCCCTTGGTCCATACTCGTACCAGGATACTACTCTGGTTTTGCTTGGGAATATGAGCGCCTTGCCAACAGTCACGTTCAGGATGTGCATCACAAGCTTCCTAATGCATACAAGCATGCTGTTCCACTAGCAACAGACCAGGATGTTATTGTTCTCATGGACTCATGCTGGCAAGAAGTCCTCCCTCCACCCAAACCCACAAAAAATGCCTCCAAGTTGGAATCTCACACTTCCCAGTTTTCAAATCCCTCCATCCCAGACACATCATGGATGCTGATCAAGCATCAGACTTGCACAAACTGTAATGCAGCACTCTGTGGTGACCTGGTGGCCCTGTGCCCAGCTACATCTCGATTGTATTGGAACTCAAAATGCTTTCAGTGTCCCAAGTTTACATTGTCCCCATTTCCCACTATTTAGGCAACTTTGGATGAACCAGGGAAACAAAACATAAAAGAGAAAACATACTTCTGAAGAAGCCTTTTCCAGGCTTACGGTAATCGCATCAAGAGACTGGAAACATTCCAGCTAGGAATAACAGAAAAGAGCGGAGGTTTTACTTTAAAAGACTTCAGTATGCTCATCCTGAAGAAATAGTTTAAAACAGATTTTAAGTCTCATCTATAGCTTTTTGGAGGGGGGGGGGGGGGGCAGCAAAAGAAACCCATAACTTATCTTTGAAAGCTTGGTCTTAAAACCGCCTTATTCTAGATGTGCCGAGATTTGGGCTCACAACTGAACCCTCCAAGACATTTTAATAAACATTTTTCCTGTGATTTTCCTTGGTGTACATAAAACATAAATGTTGTACCTGTTGTGGATATATATCTTTATTGCACACATTAGGAGGCACCACCACATCATTGCTGCCAATAAGACGAGTGCCTCTCCTACAAACCAAGGCTCCAGGAGAAAGCCTTAAAAACAGAAACAGAAGCGAGCATTTGAGAGCAAGCAGTGGCAGATAGCTCCAGGCTGAGGCCATTACTGAGATGAAGATGATTCTTAGCCTCCGCTTTCTATTTTTTCTGACATTGCTTCGTATTTTCAGTATCCTGGTTATTAAAATGTTCCTCTTAGGAGTAGCACGGGAATGAGAACAAAAAAGAGAGGTCTCCTTCAATAGCATACACACAAGGAAATCCAAAGCAAAGGAGCTTAAACCCTGTTACATTATAGAGACTGTAATATTTATGCCATGGCTAATGTCATGTTATCTTGGCCAGATACGAAAAGACTTGCTTTAGATTTCAGCTCAACATGAAATATGGCTAAAACCTCAAGTTGATTAGTAAATTGCAAGTCACAGTTTTTGTCTCAACCAGAGAGAAATCCATCCACAGAATCTATGCCCCTGTAACCTGGCTGGTATAAGAATTGAATGCAAACGTATCAGCCAATAATTAGTCCAAACTGTCAGTTTTGCTAATGGGGATTTATTGCTTAACCACAATACACAAATTAATTCTATTATTTGTAGGACATAAAGCAAAAATTATATCCAGGTGTTCAAAGAAATTACCTAAACATGATGGTTGACAGAACAGTAACTAAAATCTTGAACACCAAGTAAGAATTATTCCTTCAAAATTGACTTCCTAGACAAGGTTAGTCCCATGCTGATCTCAGTACAAGTAACGAAAGAACACTTGGGAAGGCTGGAATTCACTTCTCCCCCTGCACAGTTTTAGTTAACATATAGTCTTCCATCAAATCTGTTTAGCCTCCATAGACATAAACAAATCCCAAGGAATGTAAAGAATTAGACAGGCCCATTAATAGAGGGCCTAGAAGTTCTACATCTTCAATTTGACATTAGCTGTAGTTGTCAGAAAAGCATGCAAGATAGAGCCTACCAGATGCTTTAAACCAAACATCTTAATTGTTCATAGTGTTACTGGAAGAAATGTGACCTTATGAAGCAAATGCAGTGGTAAGAGTATCTCCAGTGCAAAAGGACCATTAAAGGATGGTACTTTTAATTATTGCTTGACCGCAACATCCTCAGATCCCTGACACTCAAGCCTTTTTTGCTCAGAAACTTCTGGCTCCTGGGTTGCCTGAGGATTCTCTTTGCTATACAAAAGCTAACAGGACTCGGAAAATTCCCACATGGAGAATTTTTATTTAAGAAGGACATATTCTCGGAGAACTCCTGCAGGTCAGAGGAATCTGAGGTTCTTTTCAACTGTTGGCATAATATTCACAAAGCACAAAGTATCCTTGTTTGAGAAAATAACCTGTAATGCCAAAGCCCTGTGCCCTTCCTGGCACAGAGAAGGCCTCCTGTGACAAGCAGAGCAATAGGGGCTTCTCAGAAGAGAAATGCCTACATAACATGAGGGTGGGGAGGGAAGCTATTCAACTGGAAGAACAATGCTGGCCCAAGGACAAACATGTACAACCTTGCTGTAAGGAAATTTAAGACTGGGAAGACATCGTAGTTGCAGAAGGCTTGTAACTTTCAGGGTAGTAAGGTCATGGAACAGCCTCCTAAACAGCAGTGATGAGAGCAGGACAATCTAGTTGATGTAGAGACACTGCTGGAAAATAAGTTATGGAAGTATCCCAGAACAGAGTTGGCTGCAAGAGAAAAGGGACTATTCTTATTTGAGACTGTAAGACAGTCACTCAGCAAGTGGTCCTGTATTTTCTTTTAAAATCAAGGTGACAAATTAAGGATCAGTCATCACTGAACAAACCACCAAAACAAACCAAAAAAGCCTGATAAAGCACCCAAGCTGGACACCTGTGCTAAACACTACTGCCTGTAAGGAGATTGGTTCTGCTCTGCTGCATGCTCCAGACCACTCCACATACCTGTCAGGATGCTAACTCCACACGCATGGCAAGAAGTGTAGGGGAGCCAAGCGTACAGGCAGGGAAGTCCAAGGGTCCTCTGTCAGGCACTCTGTGCTTAGCTGTCCCCTGGGCTGCCTTTCTGACTGCAAACAAGACATGCAAATCCCTGTCTTGGCACCCTCAAATAACAAGCACATAGAATCCCTTATCAATCAAGCGTCAGTGGACAGGAAAGGTTTATTGAACTGTAAGGGAATCTAGATACTTCAATATGCCAGGGTATGGCTCCAGCCTCTTTGAAATTAGTATTTTTAACTACTTTGCATACAATGCTAAATCAATAAAATATTATGATCACATAAATCTTGTAAGGAACCATACCCTAGAATTTAATAAAGATGAAAGAAATAAGATCCTCTTGTCATTTTATTTCTCTAGTCTAAATTGAATTGATCAAGTTTCCTTTCTGCAGACCTCTGCACCCATCCAAGGAGAAGTTACAGGAAGGGCTATAACTCTTGCCTGTACAGCTCGATCCTTTAACATGCCTCAGGGTACAATATTTCCAGCTGACGAGGGGATATAAGACTGGAATCTTTTTCAGCTTTTCATCCAAGCCTATGAGGCATGGCCTGCACTACAAAATTTTGTTCAAGATGGTTTTGCTGCAGCCATTCCCTGGGCTGATTCAGACCCAGGTGTTTGTTCTTGCTTCCTTCAAAGAAACTGACGAGTTTCACCTTGTAAAAGATGGGAAAGAGTTCCAATCATTTATTAATCTTTCTCTCTTCTACTCCCATTACCTTGTCCCTCACATAAGGCCTTCCCAGCTCCCCCTAAAGACTGCTGGTTGAGGAGGACTCTTTCTGGTAGGTGGCCTTTTGCTGTTAAGACTCCTGGCTGAAGATCAGAGCTTACCCTTAGGAAGCAGAGCAGAAAGCAGCAAATGAGACTTTTCCCATACTACAGAAGAAGCACAACTTGCTTGCTTGCCACCGCTTTGGACTCTGGGTGGGAGGCACTGGCAAACAGAAGCACGCTTGGGCTGCTGCAGGACTCCCACTCATGGGCTGGAGCAATGCTGTGCAAGCATAGAAACAATGGAGTCTTAATTACGGCAGCTGTAACAAGGGCTGGCGTTTGAGAGCATGACGGATAAGCAGCTAGATAACAGACTGATGAACGGACCATCTGTAGTCTGTCAAAGAGCTAACCAAGGTCTGGACCAAATGCGCTGAACGCACCACGTGCAGGCTGAAAAGTGTCCTACTATGGTCTTCAACAACATCCAACACAAACAGAACATAGTCACAGCTAAAGGCCGGAGCTTCACATAGATGTGAAGTAACCAATCCAGACATGCACAGCAGAAGGTGATAGTTTATAGGAAGAAACACAAGATAAGGAACTGACAACATACATGTAATAGAAAGCCAGAGATTAGATTTGGGCCACCAGACTGAAGGGTTTTGCTATGGAATATTTGCCCAAAAGCACAGTGTTATCTTTCTATCCACCACACTACCTTGAATTGGAAACCTGTGTTACGCTGAGCTCTGGAGGTACACAAAGCTGAGTAAATCATGATCCTCAGAACTTCAGAGCAGCAAACAGCCAGCAAGCAACAGGCACCACTCTGTATTTTCATCAGCAAACCAGGATAGAAGCAAGCAGGAGCACCAGGCACACAAAGCAGCAGCTACTACAGATTTAACATCTGTAGTCTAATTCACCTTTCTCCCCCTACTAGCGTGAAAGCAGTGAGCAGTGAAGACAAAACTGTGGAAAAAAACCTTAATTTCTCTTCAGAATTTACCCTGTTGCAACTGAACCTACAAACTTACACAGACATTGTTAGGAAGCTGAATAGATCTTCTTCTGCCCCATCAATACAAATGATAAACAGCCCAGCTGTGGTACCAGAGGAAAAAAAAAAAATCCTTCTCAGCATCTTTAGTTAGTCCTGTGAAACAGCTTCTTGCTTCCCTTCCAGTCTCAGGAGAATCGTTACCTATTTGCCAGGATCATCCTGTTATGCTCAGGAATGGGCTCACAATATGGAACAAGGCTGGTGAAAAGATGCTTTGCAAAAACTTCTCATGCCCAGGAAATGTAAAGAGATCTTTGAGGCTACAGTCCTTTCTGTGAGAGAAAGCATCTGTGACAGCTTCACTGTGAAGACTGGATTGGAAACACTAACCTATTTTTCAATGGAGCTGAGATTTCCCTATTTGAACAGGGTGAGCATCTCCTGAATTCTCCACAGGAGTTAATGAAAGACAAAATAATATTCTGCCTGAAAAGATTTGAAGCTTGCTTGGAAAATATATTACTACTCCTTCTTTAGGTTTGTTATATAGCCTTGATTAACTAGTCGCCTTGTTTGCAGGAAATTTTTGTCCCACATTTGCAGTTGAGTTCAGTTTTTTAGGCTGACAATTTTGAATTTATTGAATCGCAAACCCTATGTTGTATTTTCTTCAGTCAGCTTGTTCTTTATTCATATGTGCGTGTGTGCACAACACTGGTTAAGCTTGTGATCTCAGGATAATAAACTCACTGAAGGTATGCATTTCTCTAAGCACAACTATGCAGTCTTCTTGCGCCAAATATTTTAAAACTTTTTTTTTTAAACAGGGGATTTTAATCCACACTATTTTTAATCCACATTACATCTAGTTTCAATAGCCCATTGTAGGCATTTTCATATCACAGTAAATCTTGTAACAGGAATGCACAAACCAGGGTTGTGACCATGGCTTTTTATACTATGAGGAATTCCAATGTTTTATTAACTGTTTACAACAATCTTAGTTGTGTATTTCAGTCTGGCAAGGAAAGATACCATTAAGTCTCAGAAACTGAAAACCAAACAAGAAACCCCGATGTTTTCCCATGTTAAAAGAAAAATATTATAGGAAAACTCAAATGGGGAATTTGGGACAGAAAAGATGGGATTAAATTTAATTCCATTTTAACAAAACACAATATCAATATACATGCTTCTCATATACTGATGGTAAACATGATGCAAATTTAAGTGTGATGACAGGGTAGGCCACAGATCTATGAGAATCCTTTTGTACTAACCAAATTCCAAATCCCTCTGATCTGCTTTAAATTGTAATTTGGACCAGGAGGTTGCATGCACACAGTGCCCTGATACTCTTTGGCTGTAAGATCCTACTCACAAAACTTGTTAGATGAGCTTTAAATTTCCAAGAAGAATATATTTAGACCAAAACAAGAGAATGTGAAAAGTTACAGGATTTATATATATATATTTTTTTTTTTTTAGAAGAGATTACCATCTCAGAGATAACACATCAGCTCTTTAGGTAAAAGAGTGAATGCAAAGGCAGATTTCAATCAATATCTAAATAGCATAACTAGCAAAAAAGTAATGGTGTTGCAGTTTCTGTTCAGGGCTTTGGAATTCAACACTGAAGGTGGGAAATGAAAGTTAACTCATTGCCTACTATGGCATTGCATTTGTCTTCTCACTTCCTCAAAACAGTCTTCTACTGGTGCTCAGAAGAAGGGCACAGCAGCCATATATCACACATACCAAAAGCCTTACTCTCTTTGAGAAAAAATGTTTTTATCTCTGGTTCAAACAATCTCTTTCATACAGAGAATAGAAAAAGCAGTGGTATACAAATATCATGCTATAGCTTTCTAGCAATAGGCCAGCAAGGAATATGGAAGGGACTTCCCAACTGAAACATGTTCAACTACAAAGAACTGTCTACAACAGGATGCAAGCCATAGTCCATTGTGCATCAGCCAGCAGTTGGTAGCTTACTTCTCAAGACGACACAGAACTGCACTTCTGGCACTATCTTCTTCAGCATCCTTTTATCATCAAAAAGTACAGAGCAAAAATACAGAACAAAACTCTGTCTCCATCATCATGTTACTTTAGCTAAGTGCAGACAACAAATTAGGTGATTCAACGAACAATCACCTCTCCCCAGTGAAGTCAAACAGATCAGGTTGTGCCTGCAGAGCAAAACACTGTTTTGAAAGGCACCTGTAGCTTCAGTACATTTCACAAGCAAAAAAATATATATAAAAAAATCAGAGTTCAGCAAATTTATAGAACTGGGACAGTATTTATAATTATAGAGATGCTGCCACCAGTAACTTCTTGTCCTTGCCTTCAGTTTCCACACTGCGGCCAACACTGCCTTCAGGACAGAATCAAATCACATAGCTGACTGGTTAAGAGCCCTCGAACCAAGTCAAAGAGGCATTGTCGGGCTGAACTCTTGCCTTGAAAAAGGATGAGATAAACAATTCTAAAATTAAAAGAAAAGAAGGGAAAGATTCACAGTAACAGACAGGTAGTCAAATGAAATGTGACACGCCATCCCTAGAGGACGGGAAACTGGCAGCCTGGCTGGCTTTTCCTCATGACAACCCCAGGATATATGACTATCTCGGCAGAGAATAGAAAGAGGTACTATACTTGTCTGTATCACTGCAGCCCAATTTAATTAGCAATCTGCTAAAGAGCTAAGTTTCATAATTAACAGTGATGCAAGGAGGCCAACAGCACAACAGAAAAGAATTTGCAGGGTTCTTCCAGAACTAGCTGACTAATCCACTTTGGGGATCATTTTAGCAAACACGTCCAATGAACACTTCTGGCTTCTAAAGAGCTTTGAAAAAGATGGGAGGCAGCAAAGAAAATACTTGGTATTCATTTCTGCCTGCTGACCAGCCTGCTCTTTCGGTTTGTTTTCCAACCTGCTATCAGATTAGGCATCTTATTTGCACAAAAGGCTCGTGCCAATTACAGACAAACTACTAAATTGTTCCCTCCGGACATCTTGAATACCACCACCTTGAAGAGGAAATAAGTTTGATTTACAAATGTTTCACAGTGAGAAGCATTTATGTCCCCACTAGCTATTGCACTGGTATACTCTGTCAGGTACTATCCCGCTCTTGCCAAAACCAACAGATTTTTGACTGGATCCATAATTCAGGAAGCAAAGGTATGCCAGTAACAAAACAGTAAACCCAGGTTTAACTTGCTCATCTAGCACAGAGATTCTTGATTAGTTGAAGAAGAAATGCAATCCAGCTGCCCAGGGCCAGGCCATGTCCAGCTTCCCTTTTCAGATGATGAATTCCACAGTGTATATCTGTGGCTGGTTAAAAGAACAAAGCCTGAACTTAGCGTCTGGCACAGGGCTTGTCTTCACATTATGATTTGCCTCTCAACTATTAAAATCCCAAATGAAGTTTCCTCTTCCTCTATTTTTTTTTTTAAGCTCAAATAGACACAGGGAAAAAAGCTCTTATGAGTCTCGATCTTCATAGCTGTTTTCATGAGGCAAGACTTTACACTGTCTTGTAGAGTTCGACATCATCTCTTATTTTAACGCCTTCTTATTTCTTTTCTTTCTAAGGTAACAGGTGCTCAAATTTGGCTGAAAGGCTGTTAACAGGTTTGTAGATTTATGTCAGGAGACTTGTTATTTCCCTAAAATAAAACAATCAGCACAGAGGTATTCTGAAAAAGAGCGATACTTCTCCCTCCCACCCCATCAATTGCTGTACAGTCTTTCAAAGAGGTTCTGAATTGTATACTGCTGGAGTGATGCAAAGCAACGTCGTGAAGCCAGCACAAGTGATGATGCAGAACTTTTAACCACCAGTTATTCATACACACACATCACCTGGCAAAAGAGATCAACCTGGAATAGCATTTTGCTTTCATAAAGCAAAGAATTTCACCAATTACTGAAGAAGTCTGATGGTGTGATGCAGGCAAAAGTGTTGGAGAACAGCCACAATGCTTACTTGAAAAAGTTTTAATTAACTTTTAACCTCAAAGGCAGCCCAAAATGGAATTATTGTACTAAGGTCAGCACAGCAAACTCCAGAATCATGGCCAATGTGTGGGAATGACCTAATGAAGTCGAACCATTCTGAAGTGGAAAGAGTGAGTCAGTTCTGACTTCAGACCCTTCCCCACCTTTTAGCCTGCATAGACAACAAAACATCTCCCATTCCCACCTTCAGACTTTATCAACATGCTGCAGTGGGTCAGACACCACTTTCAAAAAAGCAGATTTGTTTGAAGTAGAGCAAAGGCATCATTGCCAAGAGTGTCACAGCAGCCATTTGCACAAGCATGACTTCTCTTTACTAATACTACTCCAAAACAGAAAAGCTGTCCTTTTCCAGAGAAACAAAACAAAAAGCCAGCCTAGTTCAGAAGTCTCCTCCTGAGCAGTTCCCTCCAGACTTCCCTTTTCTACAGTACTAATTAACACTCTCAGCCTGAAGTTCTGTCCCAAAGGAAGCTCATACTCCAGGAATTCCCTGTAGCATCTGACAGGCAAACAAGGGATGTGCAGACAGCCTCCTGAACCATGTTATTAGCCATGTGTGCAGGAAAAACACTTGACATACTGGTCTACAGCTGATTCTGCTGGGGATGGAGAGAAGGATGTATATACACACACTTTACCAAAAGCAGCACTAAATCTGCCTGTTCAGAATCCAGTCTCCAACTGGAATTCCTCATGGTGTTTGTGACAACTGTGAGTGGAAGTGCTTATACCACTAGAAGGATGACCTTGCTGAAATACGGAGACCAAGCTTGGGTCTGGTTTTGCACAATAGGCCCTCTGGAAAATTGTATGTGCTGCTTCAGTAGTCACTAAGAAATCCAGCACTCAAAAGTCCACAAATATCTGGACAGACCTGAAAGTTACTCCCTGGCAACCTCTCTTCCAAGACAAACCAGAGTGATTTTAGCCCCAGTGGTTCCAAAAACTCTATTTCAGCTGAAAGTCAGCACCGGTTTGAACAGCCTACAACCATCACCTGAGATCCCAGCCTGGTTTGTGAGCCTGCTCTCACTATTTTACTTACCACTAAGAACCCACTGTATGCGTCAAGCTCTTTTTCTTTCTAGTAAGACAAAATTTGCAAGGAAGGACATTGCCCTTGCTTTACCAGAGTCTATGATATTAACAAATATTTGGCCAAGACTTGATGATGAAGTAGTATGTCTGTGAAACTGGTTTAAATTATTCCAACTCAAAACCACTTCCCTGATTAACAGCCTAATCAATTTGACTAGATCTGTGGTCAGAAGCACACATTACTTCTGACTAAAAACAGTAAGAGTGCTCATGGGTAAGGAATGGGAGCTATAAAACTCATGCATCACGTTAATAGACTTTTGATAAATTACAGTCAACAATGCCATTTAGTAAAAAGTCTCAGTCACCAAGACAGAAGCAAACCACCAGAAAACTATACAAACACTCCAAAGTGGCCTATTTCGATTTTTTTTTTTAGGCAAGATAGAAGTTTAAGACAACAACAACCCTCCAGCCACCTTTACCACTGCATTTCCTAGTCTGTGTTGGTTTTTTGCTCAAAAGCAGGACCCCAGCATCATGTAAAAGATGTCTGTGCATCTTTCTAGATGTGCTCTGTGGAACGGAGCTGTCATCTCTGCATTTTGTAACACTTGGCAGCAAGCCCACATTCCTTGTGCATCACAGACTTCCCCTAAGGCCATCAAGGGTGTTGGATATGGACAGTACAGGGTCAGGGCTTCCAATTATAAACCCAGATCTACTCACACTTTCGGCAGATGAGACACACAGATCTCACGATAAGCATGTATACTAAACATATACAGGATATATCATTTCTGCATACCTACAGTATCAGGGGACCCTCGCTGTTTCAGTAAGATTTTTGACCCATTTTTCCCTGTGAAATCATGACCTACATTTTATGTGTAATTTCCAGAGTAATAAAATTACCTCAAACCCTCAATATAAATATTTCTGGGATCTAATTCTGTACCTTACAGCATCACCTTATCTTGTGAATCCAAAGGAAAACCTGCCTAACAGCAGTATAAATTTGTACTGTGCTTGCTGACCAGACTGGAGCAGAAGGCACAGGAGGTGCCTGGGTTTAGCCACGCAGTGTTGAATTTGGGTTCAAACGCACTTCTTGAGAAACTCTAAATAAACCACCAGTCACCCCAAACAGGCTGAAAACATTCTGGCTGCAGATTGACAGTTTCAATCTACATGTTGAAGAGCGGAGTCCAAGGCATACATTCTAAAAAAATAAAGTAATAAGTGACTCGAGAGGTAAATTATAATCTCATGGAAATACTACAGTAAAAGGCTGCTCCCCAGATCTAATGGCAAGCATGCCTACTAAGCAAAGACTGATCAGACAATGTATTTTTCTTCAGCACATCTGAAATGGGCCAGTGAATTAGTCTTGGCAAACAGACTCAAACATGACCAGCTTTCCATAGGGAAAAAAAAAAAAAAAAAAAGCCAGTTGTTCTGATGGCACGAAGCAACAAAATTAAGCATTTACAAAATGCTCCGAAAGTAAGAACCGGCTGTAAATACCATGTTCTCTCTCCCCTTTTTCTTTGCTTCACCAAAAATCAAGGTGAGTGGGACAGACTGACAACACAATAGTAGTGAAGGGGTCACAGCATAGCTCTGTCATCATCTTCTCTGTCATTATTTAAAGAGGTTGGGTATGATTCTTGAAGACTTAAGGCATTAGTGCAGGAATTGGAATCCAGCTTACAATGGCTGGGTTTTTTTTTCAGAAACACACCTTCTAGCACATCTGCAGCTATTGAAAGAAAAATTCTGATCCTACCCCAGAACTGCAGTAGAATTGCTATAAATCATGAGACTATCTTGGTTATACTGTATCACCAACACTGCTTCCACTCTGCATATTACCTGGGATGTGAGAATGGATTTTGGTGGTTTCAGACAAAACACAGCTATACCTCATGATGCAGCTCTAGTGATCCCGAGATTAGTTTGAAATGCACCTTCTTACTCTCAAGTTCCCCAGATAACTTTTTCCCAGCACTAATCCAGAAATAGCAAGTGGTTTCTAGGTGGCTGGAGAATGAAAGGGGCAAAGAACTGCGGGAATTTCTGATAGAGCTTGTCTCTGGCTATTAGACAGTGAAAGAACCCGAGAAGCCAAAAAGAGGTCAACTAAAAAAACCCAAAACCAACAGAAGTACTCCTCACTCCATTATGCAAACTGAATTTATTCATGTAGAAAAATCTCTGAAAAAACCCTCACTTTCCTAGCACGGCTGCTGTTGCCTATTGCTATAGCCAACTCCTCCGGCTCTGAACTCTGACCACTGGGAATTTCATTCTGCTTCACAATAAAACCATGAATACTTTGTGCCACCAAATAGCCTGTTCTTCAGCACTCATGCTACACAATATTTCAATTTTTCTTTCTCTCCTTTCTTAAAGGACGGTCATGCCTACCTCTTTCATCAGAGATTCCTTCCTCTTTCAGAAATCAAAACCTAAATATCTAAAAATGAAAGAGGATGAATCTGGATGAAAAGGAAAAACACAAGACAGGAAATAAAGTCAACAAGCTGCTGCCTAGCTGTGGACACAGAGAAGTCATACAGATCACTTAAAAGTAAAAGGAATTAGTTCACGTTCCTGCTGTGATCACTTCATTTCAAGGTTAGCAAGGGCATGTCCTCAAATAGCACCTTCAGCTCTGATGGGAAGTAAGCACTTGAGAAACATTAGTAAGCTGCCAAATTCTTTAAAGTGTTCCTCATCTGTTTGGAGAGCAGGTGGAGAAAACGCAGAGGCCATCTGAGCTGTCTACAGAAGCCCACAGTTCTGTAGTTCTATTTAGGAAGGAACCGCTTGGGATGAATTGACAAACCTGCTCCAGAGCCTGATGACAAGAAACCTCCCTTTGTGTTTATCGCGATGTGGACACTTGCTCCTGAGGACAGGGCTGAGACAGTGAGCATGCTCTGCGTAACATGGCTAAATAAAGTTTTCTTATCTACCTGAAACACTGACCCAGCTGACCTCTCCCACAAATGGTACCAGACCCAACTCTGTCACCCTGCAGTTGTCACAACAGGAAAAAAAAACCAACACCAAAACCCTAGCTTTGCTCTTCCTGTAAAAGCTACATCCTTGTAGCTCAAATATTTAAAGCCTTGAGTTGCATTTTTAAATTAAGAGTGGAAGTATGATCTTAAAGTAGGAATCATTCCTTCTGAAAGGTCTGGTAAGCACATTTGATCAGACCTACCTTTTTGTATTAAAAGATTATAGTCTCCCTTTCTGTTAATTTTACAGACCTAACACAACCATGGGAAGGTGATATGTTACAACTAATACATATTACATACCAAGACATCCACTAATGTCTTCAACTGATGATCACATTCCAAATCTTTACTGCCACCTCAAATACTAGAGGTATCTTTTTTTAATCATGTTTTGAAACCTTCCTCTAAAACCATGATTACAAGCACTGAATTCTCCCAATCTTAATGCAGGTCAGGTTTCTGTTAATGGTGGTCAGCAGTAATGTTATAATGCCCTAATATATCAGAAGTTTTACAGTTATGCTCTGTGATTGTAAAATGCAACCAAGTAAGTATACTAACTTACAATCAAGTGTAGTGTTTTCTTCTTCCAGTTAGCTGTCATTGCCAGGAAAAAAACTAGGTGGTCACTGAGCTAAGACAGTAAAACATTGTCCTCTCTTTTGAAACATGGCACTAGGGTGTATGAAGCACAAAGACAGAGATTATTGGGTAAAACACAAACAGAAGAATCTTGTCTCTTTATTGAAAGGCATCTGAGTTTAGAACCTTCATCTTGCTGCAGTGATGTGTTCTGCACAAGTGGCATTAACTGCATATTTCACTGCTCCCAGTGAAGTCAACCAGAGCCAAGGACAGAACCTGGAACAAATTTGTGCAATCCAAGCAAACCAACCAAATAACCAAACCCAAAAATGCAGGAAAAGTTTACACAGCTTGTCCAGTTTCTAAATTTAAAGTAACTTCCTCTGCAATGTACAAACTAGGTCCTGAACTTCTCATGTTCTCGTGCCCATACTCTTCTTAGGTCACAGTACAACAATATGTGACAAAAATTTCAGTGCTTTCGTAGTGAACACTTTCCTCAAAGGAGTGGGGAAAGCAGAAGGAGTATTTTTCACCTTGGGTTACATGCATTTTGTGTGCAGTAATAAAATTTCCTCAGAGTCCTGGATTTATAATAAACCTCCTGAAATCTCTGAGAAATGCATTTGGTCTGCAGTATTTTCTCAAAAGAATTCATTTGTTTCAGGTTTTGAGCTAGCTGATCAATTTTACTTCATTATGGTTATTTCTTCCCATATATACTTTGCATAAAGATTCCCAGGCTCCTCATTTTTTGGAGCCAAGTAGTAAATTAGCTTCCCAGGTGCCAAAGTGATTAACTCTGTTTTCTGCAATTGTTGCAGCCAAAGTTCTGGAGTTCTGTTTGCCCTAACATCTGGACAAAAACAGCTAAACAGTTTCCTTCTATTACTGAAAACTGGGGTGATAAGATATCCCACAGCGTTTCCTTCTTCCATAAATTACGCCTCTCTAGGTCAGCCCTCTGGATTTTTCTTTCATTGTTAGTATAACCAAATTCCATAGCACTAAGGAAAATAGTATGGCTGAACTCTGAGCATAAATTAGTCTCAGAAAATGAACAAACTGAGCAACTACATCTTCATTTGTAATGTAAACAAAATAGAAAAAAGCTGTCACACTGGCTTAGGAGGCTAATATATTCAGCTTTTTTTCATCTGTGCTATAGGTTTAGGAATGAAAGCCCTTTCCTGTACTCCATTTTAGGTGTCGCGCTAAGATTTTAGAGATGCTCTAAATTCAGTTCTGTGGGTAAGAGTCACTGTCATTAAACATTTCTACTCTCCTGAAAGCAAAACTGCACAGAATTATTCAAGAGTTCAGCTAGCATCTGCAAAAAGAGGCATCAAAGACTGCTGTTCTGTCAAAAGTCCCTTTTGCAACAGAAGTTCTGGTGCCCATTTAAGAATGACAATGCCCTTTACAGGGACTTTCTGCCTGTCCCTCTCCTATCTCAGAGCTAAGCCTAGAATGAACAAAATAAGAGTACGAACACAAACGGGTGTTCCTTGTCTCCCAGAAAATATGTCCATATGTGGTAGGTATACTCAGAAGGCAAGGCATTCCATATGTTCTTAATCAAAGATAAAATAGATTTTACTCCAAACACGGGCTCCACTAAGAATTAAAGTCCTACTCCTGTTCATTTCATGTGTCACAGGAAAGGCTACACAAATTTAGGTGGGTTTACATGTCCCACTAACCAAGGTCACACAACACAACAATAAGTGATAGAACCTCCTCCCAGCAGAGATAGAAACCTAACACAGAGATCCACCACCCTACTGGAAGCACCTAAAGTCTTTTGGTTATAGGTCTCCAGACAGCACAGAACTTCTGGAAGCCCATGCATGGAAAAATCAGCGTCTTCAATCTCTTTCAATATTAATGACCAAGAACTCAGCCTTAACCACTTAGAGTAACTAATACTGCTAAACCACAGATGAGAACACAGAGGTAAAGGGGGATTAGAGCCCAGATTCATCCACCTTAATTCCACCCCAGCTCCCATGCTCTGAGTTTCTACGCTATCCAGCTCAAGGCCTTGGTGAATGGCTGGCTACCAGGAAATAGCAAGGGATTTTCCATGGCAAGCGGTAGCCTTTTGTGATCAAGCTAACGTGCATGTGAGACATCCATCCACTGGCTTGTGGCTCCAGGGGCTGAACTATGTCCTTCCTCTGGCGAGCATTCCAACGTGAAAAGCTAACAAGTAACTTAATTCCTTGATTTGTAAGGGCTAATTGGAAATCTTGAGGAAATTAAAACACAACATTAAAAGCCTTCGCTTTTCAGATAAAGAAAAGCCCCAAAACAAAACCCAGTATTTTTCACTACCTCAGAGTCTCTGCTCCTGCTGTGAAGAGAACGCGGAAAATTCCGAAGTCCAGCACAGGAATGTGAGACATATGGGCAGAACTGAATTCCTGGGGCATCAACCTATCTCCTGCTATCACTAATAAACCTCCAATAATTGCACCCATAAATGGATGCTTCATTTTAGAGATGAGTTACAGTCTTGGTCTGACATCAAAAAATAGCATCAATGTAAATAACCAACAGTCCTCCTCAGGAACTTTGGGCTTTGTGTGCTAGCTTCTGTATTTATTCCCTCATCAAGAGGGAAATGCATACCGACCACTCCTTGAATTCCTTTCTGCTTGAGCAGTGCCAGAGGTTAAGTGCCTCTGCGTCTGTAGGAGGGGGCACAACCAGCCATGCCAGCCTGACAGTGAGCGTGTCCACGCTTGACCAGAGGCACAAGATATTCACCAGAAAGGTCCACGGATGGAGGGATATTCCAACCTCAGTCACAAACCCCATGCTGTATTACACAAATCTCATACTTGTCTTATTTTGTCCTTACTTTCTCCAGTCTCACAAACAACAACTGTCACCAAGTAGAGGCAAGATTATTTTAAGTCACAGGATATCATTAACTGCAAATGAGCTGACCGACTATCAAGTCTATGTATTACAAATTCTTCAATGGATGCAGAGCAAAATATGCTACAGGTATAGTCTAATACT
Organism: Falco cherrug; assembly: GCF_023634085.1. NCBI lineage: Eukaryota > Metazoa > Chordata > Aves > Falconiformes > Falconidae > Falco > Falco cherrug. The sequence goes on from NC_073707.1 coordinate 9,142,420, forward strand.
GCAGAGTACCTTCCTCTCCAGTGCTAAGTGCTCTACTTGCAACTTTTCCTCTGCATGTTTCCTTTTTTTTCTTTAACATTTCAATTAAGAGCTTCCTCTACCCCTAACCAATTAACTCATGCCTATTGCATTATCATAAAGTGAGAAGCTGCCCACTGTAAACCACTGGTATTTCCCATTGATGCCACAGAAAATCTTCATTTCTGTGTGCTCAAATGCAGCTAATTCACTTTTCTAATACTTCATGCTAATTACTTGTTCACAGAGCAAGACATCAATTTCAAATACATTTCCTTGAAGGCCAGCAATAAGAGATCCATACATCAAACAACTAAACAGATTTTACTCCATACAGCTAGTCTATATGAAGGCAAAGTCATTAAAATTAGATTCAAAGTGGAACATCAAAGATAGCATGAATAGTTTGATGCGAAGTATTATTGGATAGAGAAAAAAGTGAGTACAGGTAAAAAAAGAGACTCCCAACTTATGTTGACTGTATCACAATTGCTACTTATTTACAATTGCATTCAGCTGCTGAAGGAGTAAAACTAATTTAATCAGTTATAAGAGCAGCTAATCACAAGAATCACCTTCCAGAGCACAAGGGTCTCAGAATGAACTGAGACACCAGATGTGAAAATCACTCTTTTCAGCAGTTTCAGGGGTTGAGCAGAACATTTAGTGAGTCAGAGCTAATTTCTCAGGCAAATTAGCTTTTAATTTTCCGTGTCACTTATTATGCAACTGGTTTGGAAACTTTCTCTTTTCTTAAGATAACATCTTCTCACCTGCATACTATTCTTTCTTGCAGGAGGTTATTTCAGTTCACAGCAATACAAGCAGAATAAGACTCATTTAGCCTGGAAAAGCTAAATTTTAATTTCAGGCACACTTCTAAGATTTCCTTTTGCAAAAGCTAATTGGAGTCAGCGAGCAATTGTTACATGTTACTCTGAAAGCTGTAAAACACAAGGATTGGATCCACTTTGAGCACACACCACCTCCTTACTGACAAAGGTTCGAGGCCCTCCAGACAGAAAACCTCAGTTCTATCCCCTCGATAGTTTACTTAGACCATCTGAAGAAGCTATGCACGTGACAGCAGAGGATACAAGTTAGTGCCATTTACAGCAGTAGAGGCCAGTGGCACAGTGTTTGAATGCGAGCAGAGTCAAACTCCTGCAGTAAAGCCACAGGTTTATTACAGGATCACCTATAAAGAGTTTAAAATGCCTCCAACAGAAGCAGAGGTGTCCAGAAAGCAGAGACTAGACCTATATGTCACAAGCTTTTATGGACCCCAAGTAAAATTTAAGGGTCTTTTCCCACATACCCTTAATGAATCAAACTGAAATGACAGGTTGTATTAGGAGCACCCGAGACTAATGTTCAGTGATGGGAAAGTGATAATGGAGAAAGTTTGGGAGGAGAAGAGAGCTGACTGAAGCTGGTCATATATGGATGACAGGACGAGGAAATCAGCATGTCTGAGAAGAACTGATGATGAAACCACAGTAACTGAAGCAACCTGTGAAACCACAGTAGGCAGACTGGTGGGTGACTGTAGCAGAAGCACAAATGAAGAAGTAGACCCTATGGATAGAGTAGGGGAGAACATGACACTGATAGAGATCCAGACATGTTACCCACAAATGGTAAGGACAGTCAAGAAGTCACCCGCCTGAAAATATCAGTACATTCAGTATTTCTATTAGCATAATCTGCACATTAACTTCTCAGTCAGAAGTACCTAAGAAGCCACCAAATCCCATTTCCTCACTGATGCCACAGGCTCCGCAGAACATATCAATTAATAACTCAGAAGCTGTGGACAGGGAGGTCACAGCAAAACAAGGCAGTACAACACTTGGCTGTTTTAACCGTAACTGTTTGCCTGTGGAAGTCTGATTACAAAGCTTTACATTGCTCCTCCTGAACAGGCCTCCCAACCCTTAAATTCTGGCTGATACAAGTGCTTCTGAACAACTCAAGATGCCTCCTATAACCGTGGCCATCAAACACATGCAAACTGGACACACCAGACAACAAGGTGAAAACTGTGTGAACCTGCTGAGGAGCTGCTATGTGTAATTGAGCAGGTTTCAGCCAGGCGAAGTAGCTTGTGTGTCAAATGCCCCACGCTGCTAAATAACGGACTCAGACTTTCTGTATTAGCCAAGTTGGCATCCTGCAATAGGGATGATGACGTTCTTGCATTTGGCATCTTCTACTTCTGCACTATATCAAATTTTCCACTGCAGTGTCAGGAGAGATTTCTACCTACTTCCACTGAAAGAGGCCAGGTAAGGACAGTAGTTCTACACCTTTGTTATCTTTATAAAAAGGTTAGTTTGCAAACCGCCTTCATTTTCCACCAAAGCCAATGTACAGCTCACCAGAACACATATCCCTGTTCCCACAGATTTCTTCACCTTTTCCACTATGCTATCAAAACAGTGAGCATACTTACAACAGCCACTTGATATTCGCCTCAGGAGGTGGCCCCAATCAAAAAAAGAAAACAAAAAAAGTGTTCTATATTGCCATTGTGATATACAAAAAGTTCACCAGAGAGATGAACTGGAAGCAGCCAACTGGCCCTCCTTCCCTGGGTAAGGTTCCTTGATCTGGAAAGATTACTTCATAAGGTTCAGAGTATCTGGAAAAGTCCCTTTGCTCCAAGAAAACGTACATTAAAATGGCTTTTTAAAGGAAAATATTTCTTCTTAAGGTCTTCCCCAATTTCTAACATGAAAAATTGCCTGGGAACTTGTTCTGATTATACTTCATATTTTGTTCATTCCATTATTCAACCACAACCACATCCTGCAGACAAAAGCCATCCAAGGCTCTCATCAGCTGTGCCCAGGGCAGCAATAAAAATATGCTATCATTAATCAAGAGAACTATCTTCCTAGAAAGGAGGAGAAATTAAGATGTGTTTTATTTAATAAATGATATTTAATAATAAATAATGGCATCTAATATTAAATATTGACCATTTTTCATTTCACTTATGACAATTAAAGGCCAAGTTTACAGAATACATCTCAGTATTTGGCTTTATCAAAGCTAAACAGAAGTCCCAGTTTGTTGCTGTTGATGCTTTTTTTTTTTTTTTTTTTGAACAGCAGCAATAGTATGGGTTCTGTAACCCTAATGTGCCAATATTTACAGGGTGACCACTTTGTGCTAGGGCCGCAGAACCCTGAAGGAAGCAGAAGCTTTCTCAGGCAGAACAGCTGGCACAGATATAAGCAGCTAAAAAATTACATTCTTCATCTTGCAAATTTCTACACAAAATGAAAATCCTTCCAATCTGGTTCCCTTTATACACACACACACACTAAAGCATCAGAAAACAGACTATTGCTTCAAAAGCTTAAGCAAAACAATAAAGGTTTTGGGTTTTTTTAATCAAATGTGCATTACAAAATTTGAAAACTTTGGTTTTGGTAAGCTCCAATAACAAATACCTTCTACCACGCTAATACGGATTGCCCAAGTGTGACAGAAACTGGAAAGTTGATTAACAAATACACATTCCTGAAATCTGAAAAGATGAAATCCGTTAAAGCACTTAAAAGTGTTTGAGAGCCCAGCAGGGGTGGATTCTGTGTAAGTCCTGCTGTACCTTCTTACAGGGGGATCTGGAGTCCAAAGGACAGTTGTCATGCAGGGACAGAAGCTCTACCTTTTACTTGCATTCTGTCTATTCCGCAGAGGCCATCATGATAAGTGAAGATTTTAAACATGAACAGAGAAGACTGTCCTTATCTGCAGTCTGACGGCAATAATTTTTGGATTATGATGGATACATAACCAGACTGCATTAGAAACAGCATGGCTTTTACTAAGCACGTACCAGCCTCTATTTGCACGTGTAACAGAAAAAAAAACCAACTGCCCAAATATCTGATTAACAGCATTGAAATATGCTCCCACCATATTCAAGATGCACAGGAAGGGGGAGGAACTCCTCCCACAGATCCAGGCACTAGAGGAAAGAACCCTGCAGAGCTCAGTGCTGAGACACAGGATGCAGCTTCCCTGACTGCTTCTGAAGTTTCTTATCTTCTGACTCTTCTTGGCATGAAGCTGAGAAGCTCCCTGTAGCAACAGGCTGTGAAAACACTCTGACATGAGGCAAACGGATCCAAATTCATTTTTCTATTCCTCCCCCTTCTCACAGCCAATGACCTGTCTTGGGGGAAGTGCAAGGTGGCCTGGCAGCAGCAGAAAGCACACTAGGCATGAAATCCGCCAATACTACTAACTTCTACCATCTAAGTTCACTTTCATTAACTTTCCAAATATTACCCTTTTCCAGGTGTTCAGGAGGAAATAGCTGGCTACAGTCCCTGATGTTTCCAGCTACAATATTCAAATGGAGAGCACAAAGGATGAGATTAATTTTTTTTCCTACTATTTTCAGAATAGTTCTTTGTAGGAACATGCAAGATCTCACATGAACTAGAAATAGTAAAAAGGACAGAGCAGGGATGTTACTGCTCTGCAGTGGTGCTAATCAGTAGCATACAAGCTATGTAGGAGGCAGCTATTGTAACTGGGGATCCTATCGTGTGTCATGTTCAGCAATGCTCTGTGTTAAAGTCCAAATGTTGACTATTGTTCTGCATAATTCTTTCAATACTGGCTCAAAACAACAAACCCAACAGCTGTATGCCTTCCAACTGGAGCTAAGAAGCTGAAGAACAAATATTATTAACGCCTGAATGCTGAGAACAGGCCCCTTCCTTTCTCACTCATCGTCCTTCTGATCCTTCTGTACAAAGCTGCTCTGCTATGGATGTGTCAATACAACCATTTCCATGACAACAGCCTAGGATGCACCAAATATAGACATCTGACTTCAACAAAAAGAGAAGGAAGAGACACATGACTAGATGGCCATCCGCTGCACTGCATTTAAACCCAGTTCCCTCCTTACGGCCACGGGCAAACACTCAGAGAATAATTAATGGTAGCCCTTTGAGATACTAGTGCTCTGGGCTGTTGACCACCACATTTCTGCCACCTATGCCCTCTCCTGCTGCAGAAGGGAGGGAACCAGCTGCCTGGCTTTACCCTACATTCTCCACAAACAGCTGAGTATTAACTGCTGATGAAGGAAGGTTTAAATTTAGTTTCTCACCCTCATTTTGAAAGAGTTGAGGCTCATACAATTGTTTCATTTTACCAGCTCTGCTTTGCGAGTTGAAAACTCTGTCAGAAGCAAAGAACAGACCGCTTCCAAAGTCACATCAGAAGGACTCGTCAGCATTTTCCTTCTTCTCATAGCCAAGTGAAGTTCACAGAGTGACAAGGCCTCCTGCAGAGCACCACCAACAGCATCACCCGCTGAAGAAACCCTGTTGCAGTACAGGACCTGACCCGAGGCCCTTCCTGCACAATACACTGCATGTTATAAGACAATACACGAGCATCCTGCTCTTCTGGCTGTAGGCCTTTAAGTAGTAAATATAATTCCGACACAACTAGAGCTCAATAACGTGCAAATTGCTTGGGCTTTTAACGTCAATCCATTTAAAATAGTGAATAGGTAAATACAGCTACTGTTAAACTCTGAAAAGTGACTAAGGCACTCCCAGTCACGTGGCACTCAGCTCCTGGATCCGCGCTACGCAGGGAGCCAGGAAATTCCAACCTGCAGCAGGATCAGAGCTCTTTCTATGGCCCTTGTAGGGTACTTGAAGCAATGTTTTTGGTCTATGGCCCAGCTCTGTTTTCCTTTTGATTATCTTACACACAGCGCTTAGCAACCAACACAAGCTTGTCCCTTGTATTTAGGCTTTGTAGAAGAGGAAAACAGAGCAGGGATGAAGCTAATGTGCCTGCGTTACTGAGTTAGTAATTGCTAAAACCCCTTTTCCTGCAGCATTCCTACCTACTTCCAGAGTCTCTTCCAAGAACCTCCCAAAGTCTTGCTCCCTCAGGTGTTTTGACAAGAAGCAAGTAGCCTGGATCAGTGTCTACAGGAGAAAGTTCTGGTTTAACTGCAATGCTTTAAATTGTGTAAGAACAATTGCTAGCTCAAAATCCTTTGTGTACCACAGGCCAGGCAACAAGGGAGGACATTCACAGCCGAGGGATGCTGCGTTTAAACTGGGTTATCCATGGAACTTACTCACAAGTGCTCATTCTAACAAGCACACTGGCTTCTCACATAAGTTTCTGGGATTAATAATTACAGTGCTGCCGCAGTGAAACTGTAGGCTGTTGTGTCCAATATGGTAGGCCCCTTCTGTGCCATGACTTGTTACTTACTGAGTGCTATAAATAGAGAGGCTGAATGAGTTTCAGTGTATACAGTACAGAAACCACATACAAGGCTCAATCAAGGAGCACATAGACTCAGTGCTTTCTAGAGACTTCAGACAAGGCTTTACCTTTGCATAAACTATTTGTGCGCAGATCCCTTTCACATGCACGCCGACGTCTGGCCTGGCATATGCCAGAGGCCATGACACAGCTAGTATCTGACATAACTCTCAGAAAAGCAAAACCAGTACTGACCAGGTGTTCTCTCTCCCACTTCCCACTGGCACGCTCGGCAAGTGCAGAAACATGCAGCAAGAGGCCACAAAAAACCAAACCCACGAACAAACAAAATACCCCACACCATGCAATTCACAGCCTATGAGAATCAAACACCATCTTTGAGCTTTAGGTGTCAAAGGCTGCAGAAGCACATGTCACCAATGAACCATCGGCTACAAGATCTGCAGCTCCAACTTGCCTGGTCTCTACAAAGGTTCCTCTCCAACTATGGGTTCAGCTGATCAATAAGCAGCAACTTGTGATGCCTGCAGTGATCCAACAGCCAGCAAAGCCTGGCCCTGAGGACCCAGGTAGGAACATTCACCTCTGCTTTGTGTTTTCAGAAAAATTCATCTACTTGCCTCCTTTGCCAAAGAAAGCACTTGAAAGATAAAGCTTCAGATGTGATACCAGGTGCTCTCCTACCCACAGGGAGAAGGATGATTCTTAAGGTTGTGAGGACTCAGAAAACCCCAGCATATTAAACTCAGCCAGGACTCAGGTGGCTGCCAATGCAAACAAGACTGCAAGGAAAATACAGATGTACTGGAGCGGGTCCAGCAGAAGACCAGACATAATTAAGACACTGGAGCACCTGACACACACAGAGAGACTGGGCGAGCTGGGATTGTTCAGCCTGGAGAAGGCTCAGGGGGATCTTAACTATGTGTGTACACACCTGACTGGAGGGGGCACAGAAGGCAGAGCCAGACTCCACTCAGTTGTGGCCAATAAAAGTACAAGAAGAAATGGATACAAGCTGAAAGACAGTAAATTCTATTCAAACATAAACCTTTTTTTACTGTAAGGATGGTCACAGCCTGGAACAGGTTGTCCAAAGAGGTAATGGAGTCTCCATTCCTAGAGATACTAAAAATTCAACCAGCCACCCATTCTGGGTGACCTGTTTTGAGCAGAGGGGTGGGACTAGGCAGTCTCCAGAGGTGCCTAAACCATTCTGAGATTCAGAGTGGGAGGGAAGACCTGCTTCAGAAGCCCTGAAGCAAAACTAGAACATTCTACAGTAGGTAAACTTTTCAGGAACAGCCCACTGCAAAGGATGCTTTGGTTCTCCAGGACTCTGGAAACAAGAGCATGATTAAAGAAAAATGTTGTCATTCATACAAGTTAATCTCCTTGCAAAGTACAGTGGTGCAGGGGGAAACTTCCATCCCCCGCTGCTGCCTGATCAGAGAAGAGAAGAGCATTAATACCTCAGCCAGCACAGTGAGCTACACATGTCAAGATGCGATCAAAAACCTTTGTCATATGTAAAGCTGGGAAGTAACTGGAATTACTTCTGCCCTTATCTGCATACAGTTTGCACTTAGACAAGACTCATTTTCGTCTGAGCACTGAGAACTTGCTGAACTGCCCCTTCTTTGCTCAGCATGATAGAGGAACTGGGTCACAGTCAGCTGCAAAGTCAAAGCACTGGTGCCACTGCACAGTGAATGCCCTAATAAAAGTGTAAAGCATAAAACTAGATGACAAATCTTCTGACAAGTGGACAGAATGATCCTCCTTCTTCCCTGCATTTGCACTGTATTCCCATAAAAACCAGAAGTCATCCTCATCTTTTATTCCAGTTGCAGCTGGAAGAATCTTTGCAATCAAGATGCTTTTCTCAAAAATGAAAGCTGAGAAAAGGAAAAGCAACACCTGAGAGGAAGGCAGAATACCAAGCTGCTCTCCCCATCTTTATTCAGAAACAGCCCCCACACACACCTTATATTTGGCCAAGCAGTCTTTCAAAAATTGACCCAGCAGTGCTTACACTCACCTAAACTGATGTTTTCAGAGACACCAAGAATCATTTAGATGAGTCAATATTAATGACCTGGCCATTATTAATTCAGTGGATTTTTAAACAATTCTGTTTAAATGTCAAGTCACAGGCTTGAAAAGCTGGGACATTTCTTTGTCTTATCTATGGAAGTATATTGTTTTTCTTCAGAAAGGTGAAGTTCTCCAGATCAGAGGAGTTATCTAGAGCAGTCTGTCACTAGTGGCTCCCTAAAAGATGCATGAGCTGCCCTACATACAATCACTTTGGAGACTTCCTCCAGCAGCTCATAGATGATGGTCAAGTGGTACTTGGAAGCCAAGTGGAAGTCCCAGCCATCCAGTGCATGCCCTCATGTGAGCCAGAAAAAGCTGCATGAACACAGGTGACCATTATACCACCAACTGTGAGCACAGATGAACATGAGAAAGCTTGACCAAACCCCCAAATTCAGCCCATGGACAGTACTGACATTAAGCCAGCATGAAATAGGCCTTAGATTTACAGCAATCTAGAGATTGTGGTAAAGCTCAGAATTGTAACCAAAAATAGCCCAAAATAAATGATTTTGCTCTCTCTAAAGAGAGCTGACAGATCCAATCAACAAGTTTCAGTACAGATGGTTTCTGCATATTTTTAATTTATTCAGGCTTTTAAGGCTGATCAGAATGCCACATTTCAAATCGATCCAAATCCACTGTTTTCAGGGTATTAGTAACGCTGTGTTTTCATAATAAACTCTCTTAAAAGGTTTATTGTCAAAGCTTCTTTCAGGCATGCAGGGTAGGTTTTTGCCTTGAGCAGGATGTACCATCAGTGACCTCAAGCTGACATGCAGCTCTGCTCAGGGAGGGTGCCCTCCTGCCAGCGCATCAGTCAAGGCAACAGGAGCTGAGCCAAGCGAGAAGCTGCTCAGCATTTCAAATAAAAGCTCCAGAATTCATGCTATTATTTCTTTTTCCAGGTCACACTGTATCGTCAAAACCTGGGACACTTTGAATATATCCATACAACAAAATCTTCACAAGAGCCTCATGAGCCCTTTTGCTTGCTGCAGGACTACAAAACAACCCAGGCCCGGAGCTCAGAGCACCTTACTCCTGTGTCGCAGCACTCTCCAAACTATCAAGCTGCAGCAAGGTCTTTCACCACCTCATACCAGCACACTCTTCATACAGTCCCTCTGCTGCCTGCTCCTCATCTCACCTCATCCAGGGCATGTGTCCTCTCTCTGCTTATTCCCTCCTCCCTTTCTTCCTCGCCTGCTCTCTCTTCATTGCCTCTCAACCACTTACCAGAACCAGCCACAGCTGCACCTTGTCTACATCAACCAACCCACTGCCCCTGAAGCCAGCCCACAGCTGTATATTATCTATGCTAATTAACCCAGCTTCATTCCTCTACACTCCTGGACCATACTCCTGCCTTCAGAATCCTTCCGTAATCTTCCTAGTGCAGACACTTCACAGCTGAAACCGAGGTCAGGTCTGAACACTGCAGGTGTATATTTTTCAGATGAACTCTGAACTGACCCCTTCACACAGCACTGAACAGAGCTGCTGCCTTGTGTGATTCCCTGAAGCCTTACAGCCTCACTGTGTCCCAGACTATACAGTATAAATATAACAGTAAGTTACCCCAGACACAGCGATGGAAGGCACACACACAACAGAAGCAGCTCCAGCAGCCCTTGGGAAGCACCTGTTGAGTAGATGAGACTGATTCTCACAGCATGCTGCACCTTATTGCTACAGCTGAACCTTAAGTTTCCAAGCAGATTTTTTTGTTTTTTCCTAAATTCAACAATTATGTAGACAGCTTTTCCTCCTCCAGACTTGTAGATGCCTTGATGTTTCTAAAGATCCCTGCAAGGAATAACCTCAATGACAGCTCCATGAACAGGAAGGCATGTCCAATTAGTGCATAAGCACTGTGCAGTCTTCCTTTTCTTCTTGAAAGAATCTGTGAACTGCCATTTCTAAATGTCAGGTATGCACTCTGCACGTGCATTTGAGTAATGATCTTGGTTCATGCTTAGTCAAGGGCATTTAACACCTGGCATGGCAAGTTTTCATTGGCAGAAGGAGAGCATGGGTAGCTTAATCCTACCGATTAGAACAGATTATCTGGTGTTAGTATTGGGCCTCCTCGCACATCATCTTTTTGCCTACCTTTTTAAGGATAGATTTAATAAAAAAAAAAAAAAAAAAAAAAAAGAGACTGATTCAAAACTACCTCATGGAAACTATTTCCATTAGCCAAAGGGAAACTCTTGCTATTTCACTCCCACATAGAAATAAATCTCTACCAGCTGAAAACGTAGCCAGTCTTATCTTTCTTTATTCTCAACGTGAAACATTATACTGCTTTATAATGTTTCTTTGATTTTAAAGAAAAGTAAAATCAAAGCTCTGCATTTTCCTGATGTTCCTGAAACAAAACCTTCTTTTTCAAGTTATTGTATACTCACATTTCATTTACCTTCCAATACAACAGGATAGTACCACATATCTTAATGGTACATTTGAAATAGATTTCAAATGATTATTTAGATATTTATTAGATCCCTTAAGAATGGTTTAGAAAGAAACCTCATCGTTACCCATCTGTAGATGAACAAATTTAGAGCCCAAATCTAGAAATACTTGTTGAGAACCTTCACAGACAGTTTTGATAAGCACATGGAATACTCAAAGCTTAACTAGTGAATAACTATCTATACACACATTCAAATCCAAGATAAAAAGATAATTCAACAGAGTAAGAATGTGAAGGACATTCAAAAGAACTGATATGGATTTTATTTTTTTGCATAGTCAGTCGCTTTTGACACATGAATTGCCTGTTCTACTACTACTTGCCAGCCTACACCATGCTGGGAGGCCACAGAATACAGAAATCTGCCTGCATGGGGGGCTGATGCCCCAGAGCTTCCATAAGGGCTCCTTGGGATACACCACAGCTTGGAAATGGCTCAATTACTCTAGCAACGCAGTTACTCTGTACTCCATGACAAAAGTGTTACTTGAGCTCTTAGGAGCCAACAGCCAGGGAATCTCTTGCTCTTTGATTAGAAAGCATTGAGAATAACATTGGCAAAACTCTATAGCTGTCTAGGCAAATATACCCTTGAGGTGTACCTGTAGTGACAGTTGCCAGCTCTTGCAAGTTCACACAATGTAATTCAAGACAGTATCCAGGTGCAAACTATGGTCCTATCAGCTTACACCCAAGCTCATGTCTTGCTTTCATGTGCAGACACACCACTTTACAGCAGCTTGTCTGAACACCATAGCCACTGCAGGCATTCAGCACTCACCTTCAGACTTCTGCCTTGCTCAGAAGAAGTGTCCTGTGAAGTCTAGTCTCTTGTCCCTAGCACTTTTAAGCAAACTACTGAACTAGTTAGCTGGTTTAACAGACCTCAGACTACAAAGGTTTTTGAGATGAGGTAGGATTCTAATTAAATTAGACACCTCCACAGAAAATTACTGACCCTCAGAAGAGGGCTACATTTCTCTAATCCTTCAAAGGTACTTCTCGTGACTCAGATGAATTGGAGAGCAAGACCTTAATAGTGAATAAGCTGAGTTACAGACAAGCTTAGTAAATTAAAGGATACATCCCCATGACAAAGAAAAGGCATGATTGTTGCCTATATTGTTTAACTTAACTAACTGCTAAGCAGTAATAGGGAAGCTTCACCCTGTGTAGGCAACAATTATACACATTCTTCATGACCACTGAGCATAAACACTACTTGCCAGCACATGGTATAACCTTTTTTTTTTTTTCCACTGCCTCTTTTAACTAGATGAAGTAGGTCCAGATAACCCAAATGAGCAGGCACATGCAACAGTTACTCCAAGCCTTTGCACATCTACCCAAAGGTAGAGAAAGGAAGGGTGAGGTAGGCTTCATGGTACCACTTAATTGCCCCTTCCATTTACTCTCTTGGACTGTGCCAGTTTCCTGCTGCAAGAGATCTGATGCTGGTAATATCCAAACCAGGCGGCTTAAAGCTGTTTCACTTCCATCTAGAAAAACAACAGCAACCAAAGCATTGATATACCCAAAAGAAGCGTTGGTCTGAAAGACTACTCTAAAAATAACTGAATCTTTGAGGAAAGACAGCCTTCGAAGATGTCATCTTCCTCAGCAAAGGGAAGTAATCACAACCTAAATGTTCTTCATGGGAGTTGTTTTGAGAGCAGAGAAGGAAAAGGATGAAGGTGGCGTACCTGAACGGGGTGTATGCCTGGGGAAATGCCATAGGCAGTACTCCCAAAGATTTACCACCTTCTCCCTGCAAACACAACATCAGCAAAGATGGGAGTGTTTTTCTTCTGGTAGACACAAGTGGTAATCTGTGTCTTATGGGGACATGATAAAAATAAGCATTTACTCCTTTTAAAATGAAACAAAAAAAATATCTCAAGGGAAAGTCAACTAACACTGCTCCCCAATACAAGAAAATGTGGTTAGAAGTACTAAATAGCTGAACTTACAAAAAATGGTTCTGCTGGAAACAGAGCTACAGAAACATGATAAGGCTTTTCTACTTACATGAATACTATTTTCTCTTCCTTTTTATGGAAAATCATGACACTAGAGGATATTTTGCACTGAAAAAAACCATTTGAGTGTATTAGAAGTGTTAGGTGGCCAAGTTTACATACACTTAGCATTTACTGAGGTTACATTCACTAGAATGAACTCAACCACTATTAATGTAGATGCCCTCACTATTTGAGTACGATGCCAAGTCACAGTTCAGCAACACTCAACACATTATTTGGAAGATGTACTTTCAAAGAAGAAATCTTTACTTAAGCTTTAGGGCAGCTCATTAGTTCAGCCAAGAGATGTTAATCTTGTAATTCTTCCTCAAAAGTTCAGGATCTCCCTTAGGTTTACCTCACTGTATCAGTCACCATTACAAATGAATGCATGTAGAGAGAAAAATCAAAGTTAATTTAGCATGGATTGTTGTATCTTTTTTAAAAAAAGAATGTATTGATTAATTGTTTGGAAGATGAGTGGAAGTTATTCTGGCAGGTGACACAGGAAATATATGGCAGAAGCGGGGGACACACACCACACACAGGACATGCTACAATGCAATCGATGAATCCAGCTGAAACAGCCTAGCGCACAATTTGCCAAGTCAAGGGTGAAACAAAACATCAACACGCTGTAGCGTGTGCTTTAAGGCACTAACTCCCACCCCCCATCCCACTGGAAGCATTCTGAAACACTTTGAACCTTAAATCAATCTCCCCTTGCGTGACCTCTAACTCCTCCTGACTATGTGACCCTGGAGAAAGAAAGGTCAGTGGAATTATGCACTGCAGTCCATGAGCACAGCTGCAGACACCAGTACCGAGAAGGCAGGGCTAGAGGAAGGAAAAGGAAAAAGAGGGAGCTCAAAAGCAAATCTCTTGCCAAACAAGAATGATGCAAAGCATTTGCCACAGCTCTATTACTGGCTCCCTCATCAGCCACAACAATGAGATGAATTACTTGAAAAAAACTTTTCTAAAAACTTTTTTTTTTTTTAAAGCTCTGAATGAAAAACCCTCCCCACCCATAGTCTATGTTTCCTTGTTTGTTTAAAGGCCATATTCCCAAGGCTAGTAGATGAGCATATCTGCATATTAGGAGCCACAAAAACGTGCACAGGCACACTGAAGTGTAGTCTGTACAATTAAATTGCTACATATGCACAAATACACAGAGGATCTCTTTGGGAAACTATGGCAACCGCTAGTCCACCAAGTTGCAGTTCCCCCTTTGTCCCTACCTTTCTTTGCTCTTCTAGTCCTTCCCAACTTGGACAAGCAAAAGAATAAACAACAGTAATAATGAGGTCGGGATTGGACCTGCAACAAAGGAGCTGGAAAAGCAAAGAGACCTACTCACAAGCTTGAATCTGGAAATATTCTAAAGGAAACAAACTTTTCAGTAGAGCTGTACAACAGTGATGAATGGGATAGAGACAGCATGAACCTGGGATACAAAATCTCGCCTAGGAAACCAGGGTTAGAGTGCCCATAATGCCATTGAATCACTTGCTGGAGCACTGTCACAACTGACCTTTAATTTGGATGCCTCACATCTTTTTGTCCAGCTCAGATACTTAAGGCCTGATTTTCAGAATTGTGGAGCAACCCAAGCTCTCAGTCATTTTCCCACTGGAGTGTTGACACAGCCAAACATTTAGAAATTGCTCTAAGTATTTAAAAATAGAAAGACTACTATCCAAGTATCAAACTGTACATATCTCTTTTTCTATCCTAAATCAAACTTGGAAATCCTCTCAGGCCCTCTGTGAGGGTTATTGATGCTTATGAAGTCCTCTGGTATCCTCATATGGAGAGCCTGGTAGAACAACAAAGAATTCCCTCTTTTCATGTTTATATTTAGCTTCAGGGAGAACGGCCTCCTCATGTAATGTATATTGACATTTAGACCAAAAATGACGTGGACTGATATTAAATAACAGCAGAATTTTTCTACTTCATACAAGTCTGAACTATGGGCTTTTGCATATTTTTTTCAAGTGGCATTTGTACAGAAGTTTGTGCTGTAACAATGTGTCTTTTCTCTATCAGTTCTGTATCACATTTAACTTCCTTGCTTGATCAATAGATTACAAGAAAGTCACCTCCAAAACAAAAGGAATCATACCTCATCACTGGTTGCAGAGGAACATTATTAACCAAAGACAGCTTTTCCCGCTTGTGAACCTGGGAAAAACGCTACCTGTCTTTTCTACATAGGGGACATCACTTTGTATTCCTGAAATCTCGTGTTGTCGAATATATACATGTGTAAATATACTATGCCTCTGTCTTTGCATGCTCTTGAAATCTAAATTATGTAGAAGAGAAACCCAAACAGCTGCATCCCAATTGTTCTGAAAACCTCCCACCCACCTTTCACCTCCACTTTTCACTTAAAACTGGTTTCTTTGTAATCTTCTCTGAAGTCTTAGACAGCAACAGACTCAGTGTGAAGATGCCTAGAGACAAGTTTATGTGTACAGTGGGAGAAGAAAAGCAAAACCCTGTCTTTCAAGTCCATTTATCCAACCTTATGGCCACTCCTGGGAATGCAGAATCCCTTCAAAACAGAAAGGGACTGGCTATTTTTCCAGCCCTTTTTTAATGCACCATCAGGCAGGTTATAGTGTTTCCACACGTTCATTCTTCCCCACCCCCCCTCCCCCAACTTCTTGATGTGACATGTGCCAAAATGCTGGAGACTTCTTGCCCCTCCAAGGTGAGAACACTGCAATGCATTCTAGTTACCACTACTCTCATACACTGCCAGCTGCTATTGCTCCTGCTGATTTGTTTGTTTGAAGCAGTGTATCAAATTTTACCATCCAAAAACATTATTTAGCCCATGCTTTAAAGAAATCCTGCCTCACTCCTCTGACAGCCAACTGGCCTTGATGGCAAGGAGCAGTTCTCCTACCATGGTTGCCTTAGCTTAATCCAAAGAACACCGACAGAGCAGAATCAAAGCAAAATAAACTCTTTCGGGAGATGCACTGCTTTCAAGCTTTAATCCTAATTCTGACCTGAATTTCGTTAGTAGTTAGAGGCAAACTGCTCGGACATCTTTTGCACATGAGAAGACAGACACTTACCCACCACAGTATTTTGAGGCAGAAAGGAGCCTGAAGTGCAGTTATCCGTTTTTATTATTGTATTGATATATCAATACTGTAATTATAAAACTTAATTTGGTTTTTCCCTGTCCTCAGTTTGTCCCCATACCATTTTCTATTCTATTCCCTCTCATCTTTGCATTTCCTGCTAAATGCAGGCAGCATCCACAAAATGACACCATGCCTCACAGTTGTGGAAATGAAAGAGCATTTAGAAAAAGAGATTTAGCTTCAAAATTAGTTTTTGTTATCAACCTTACTTCTTTTATATCACTGTATGTCATTTGTATCAACTGACCCGATTCAGCCTGAGAAAGCATCCATGGGAGGACAGCTGACAACAAATCCTCTAGGACAGAGGGGACCAAACTACAGCTACTGCCCCATGTGCAACTCTTGGAGCAGTAGTTTGGAAAAGGATCCTGTGCCAGGGCTACTTTATGTCAATGTCAGAGCCATGCTGGGGATTATTTGCATTCCCTGTTACAGCAGAAAACAAGCCAGCAAATGTTACCAAGATGCAGAATTGCATCCCCTTGCATTTGCAGCCCAGATCTTTTCCCAAAAGAGAGCACCGATAGCCTGATCTCAGCCTGAGCCTTTTTTCCTGCCCCCGGACCCTCAGGACATACTGAAGGTATTTAGTGTTTCTTGGCCACCTAGAAGGTCTGGTGCGTGGGTTGGAAAGTCAGGTAGGCTGGCCACCCTGCTGTAATCCTTCCCCACACGCTAGTGCAGTTACTGTCACTTCAGCAGAAGACTCCAGAGAGCAACACAGATTTTATTAAAAAGCCCCAAATCTACAGTCGTAGATGGAATTACAAGACCTTCCAATACTTACAAGTATATGCAATTAAAGCCTATTACACAGAACTACACCTAAAATTCTTCCCAAGCCTTGCCTCTAGCTGGTAACAGTGAGTATTTTTACTAAGGAAATGGCAGTCACCGGTGGCCTTGAAGGCACTTGTCTGAATTTATCTAAGAGAAGAACTGATTTGCTGCAACTCTACTAAAAAACTCTCTAAACAACAACAAACAAGAAACAAACTGAACAGCTCAGAAATAGCTGGCCATTAAAATAATTGCCAGGCTCCTTTGCAAGTATCAGTTGGGAACGAGAAAGCTTCTTTCCCATGCTTGCAGTTGAAACATCCAAACCCTAAATAGGCACATCACTGATTAAAAACTAGAGTGCCAGATCCAGGCAGGTTGAGCTGGAACGGATCCAGGCTATAGGAACATGCCTCCAAAATCTCTGGTTCAAAAAGGAATTGAAAGAAGGACAGGAAAACAGAAACCAAACTTGAGCAGCTGGCTCAGGGAACTGCCTTTCCCTCTTTCAGTACACAGCAGTGCAAACCTACCTAGAGCTCAGCTGCTGCACAGCACCTCGCTTGGACATTTTCTAACAGCAGCAATACTCTACACTGGCATTTACACAGAGAAATGCCAGCTCTAACGTTGGGCTCTGTGTAATTAAGCTGAAATATGAAATGCTGTTCCAAAAGGAAAGGGCAGCTTTGATCAGGTAGAAGCCTAAGCATTATTTCCAAAGCCATTAAGAACCCATTTCTTGCCTTCTGACTTAAGAAGTATATTAAAGGTCTATGTTGTTTTGTTTTAGCTGTTAAGTCTGCAGGGGGTACAACTAGCAAACAGAGAACGTTTTGGTTATTTCTCCTGACTAAAAGATTGCATTTCCTAATTACATACTTTTCCCAGAAGGTTTGATTTAGTCTCAAGGTCAGTACAATATCACAGAACAGGTTGTGGGTGTTTGTTTTTTGTTTGTTGTTTTTGTTGTTTAAAAAAAAAAAAAAAAAAAAAAAAAAGAGAGAGAAGCCCCTTACCTGTGGCAGAGTGGAGACTCTCCAAGCTCCAGTATCTGGACAGGACGCCTCTCATCCCACCACCACCACACACCACCCCGCTGCTGTCTGAATCCGAACCCGGTGAGAGCCCAGAGCTTCCACTGCTACTGCAGTTTTCTCCACTGTGTGCCCCGCTGGACTCACTGGGGCACTGCTGGGTCCTCATGCAGGCAGGTAAGAGGGAGAGCCAGGGGCTCTGCTCTGCTGGGGGAGGAAATGGGCAAAGCGCTCCGTAGCTGCTCGCAGGGCAGCGGTACCTGGCAGTGCTGTCTGAGGACTGAGCTGGATTCCTATCCTCCTCTCGCTTGTCTCGATGCATCCTGACATCATAGGGGTCCACTAAGGAGGCTCCCTCTGTGGCAGCTCAACTGCTCTCAGCTGCAGCTCCTAGCAGCTGATTTTTATTAAAGCTGATTTCAAGGCATTAAAAAAAGCAGGGGTTGGACAGAGATCTTTCCTCCTAATTTAGCAGAAACGTCAGATTAAAAATAAATAAGTGGGAATAGTAGAATTTCATGCATTTTAAAAATGCCCAAGTGAGAGAGACCTTGTGTTATCTGCTTCCCCTGAGAACTCAAAAAGGACTTAACATATAAACTAATCATGTTTAGAACTGGCTGCGGCTGCTGCTATTAAGAAACTATTTTTGTAAGTCCTTAGAAAAAGAATTCAAAATTAAATCAAAGCCAGAAAAACACAGATTGAGATTTGGGGAGGTTGCAGCTGGGAGCTTTGAAAAAATCATTTAGCATCCACTTCCAGGCTGTAGACCTGGGTTGGTCCCTATTTCAGTGTGTGATCTTTGTAAGAGACTTCAGCCCCAAGTGAAACAACATTACTAACTACTTTTTAATCAGAAAGTTTTATATTCTTATTCCCTAACACATGAATCAGTGTGCCGCTACAAAAAGAATTCTGAACGAAAACTGATTTCCTGAAAATGCAGAAATACCTGTACCATTTAACAACAGCTTTGAGACACCACAAAGGTTTTATGATAAAGGACATTGCCAGACTGCCACTCTGCCAATAGCAGATTTGTCAAACTATCAAGATAATTTAAGAGTAGCCACATAGTTTGTACCATATGCAGCACAAAACATTATAAAACTTCTCATGCTAGTTACTACAGCAAGTGTAGGACCAGAACTAGACTGTTTCAGTGTGAGATCACCCAGGGCAGCTCAAAGTTAGACAGGTGAGACTTTGCAGCCAGGGGTTTGGACTGGAGGAACGGAGGAGCTCAGCTCCGCTAGCACAGGTGGGGGGGTGACAGCCACCCACGGGTGGGACGCAAAGGATCATGCTGGGAAATACCAAACTGCTCCTACCATTTACAAAGTGAATGCGTGCCTAGGCACCCAAACCCAATACTAGGAGCTTAATTTCACACAAGAATTGAAAATGCTTCTTTTACTATTTCTGTGTAAGCTAATTCTGTCTGAAGCCATGTTCTTATATGGCCACCACAGCATGCTGTGACAGACTTACCCCTTTGACTCTGCCTCACTATCTGTGCAATAGCCAGGTTATTTTATTGCAGTAAAACTTCTGTTTTACTAAGTATTTCCTAACAGAAAAAACCTTTGCCCTCCATCACTGCAGGTTATTACAAAGCATCCAACAACGCTGAACCAACTGTTAAGTCGTTAAAGGTTTCAGCTATTCCTTACAAGAGAGGTCTCTGCAGTAATAGCAAAAATAACATTTCTACAGTGTCTCAGTAACAAAAAAAATCTTTAATTATCTTCTGAATGTAGCTACTTAGACAAAAATATCTTCCTCTAATGCCTCCCAATACAGAAATGGAAATGTGTTCTCAATTTGACTGCAGTGGAACCACTCTTTTGCATTGATCTGGCCCTTCCGGGGCCTCCTAGAACTGCCTGCATCAAAGTACAAATGGAGAGAGACACTTCTTGCTCATAATGATGGGGCAGAAGGCAAGTTAAGCATTAACAACCAAGGTGAATGCAGCTGTTCTGTAGAGGTGGAGCACAGGGCATTTTGAACAGGGACAGTGCAGCTTTTCCGACAGGAAAGGTGCTAAGAAGAGGCTACAATTCAGTCCAAATTATGCTACATCTGCTCCCTGAAATCCGTGCTTGGCACACGAGAAGTAAGGAAACTCCACGTACCTGTATCTCTCCTTGACTGAACTACTAAACCTGACATTATTTACAGAGGCTCTGTAGCAACTGCCCTTGCCTGGGAGATCTCTGCCCTCAACCTGCTTAAATCACTCCATCTGTTCCTCTGCTAACCCTCCCATTCTGGACTGAATGCTCTTGGCAAATAGCAAAATATGTTTATTTAGTGCCACAGACGATAGTGCTGTAATCCTAGCTGAAGGTGCTACAGAAGTATGCATATTCTATTCATGTGCTGGATAGTCATTTTTAAATAGAATAGAAAGAGAAGAAAAATATTACAAAGCCAGTTTGTGGAAAGCATGACATTACATCAGAGTTGAAAACTGCAATCCATCACAGAGAAGTTCTATCTGACTGCAGACCTTTCTTTTTTTTTTTTTTTTGTTAAATCTACATAGATAATTTTTATCTGTGACACTAGAGAGAGTAGTCAGCTAAAACTGCTGTCAAACTCCAACTACAGATGAAGGATCTCATTGCACAGCCTGATCAATGTAATCAATGTAGTCAAGCCAGCTCGAGCCTTGGACAGCCTGATCCTAAACATCTGCTGGATTTTTTTGTCTCTGTTGGGTTCTCCTGTGGTCTCATAGCTTTGAAGAGCGATTGCCAGAATCATTAAGGATTTGCTAGGATCTTCTTTTATACTCTTTGCCCTATGGAAAGTTTTTATTCGTATGCTAAATCTTTCACCTCAGTAGCTAATACATACAATCCCACCCAACTTGCTAGGACAAATTTTCAGGAACTCAGCCATCACTTGGCCCAGCTTTTAAGGTTGGATGAAAATCTTTGAGTAAGCACATGTTATCAGAGACCTCACAGCACAAATACATGTGGCTGTGGTTAAACAGAATCAAGATTGACACAGCGGGTCTAATTTTGCTGTGATTCAGTACAAAGTGAAAAAATACAGTAGGCAACACGACTACTTTTTAGCCACTTGAATTCAATGGTACTTCCATGGGTTCATGAGGATACAACGGCCATTTCATACTACAGCTAAAATGATACACTGCTGCGCACTTGCATACCACTTTTTTCTGTGTCCCTTCAAGAACTAAAATGACAAAAATGGAATAAATAGCTCAGCTTGTTATTTCGCTGAACTACAGGACTGCTAAATATTTATAAGACATAATGAAATCCTGTTATTAAGCTAATATTTTCCCTCTTGAATAGATTTCTCCAGTGGCTGTCAAACATCTTCACATTAACTGTTGCCAAGTGTGAGCTTAACAGCCCATCTATAGCTGGGAAAAGAAGATGAAAGTTGGCCACGTGATGTTGAGTAAACAAACAGTCCCTCTGCCTCTGAGAAATACTTTCCGCTATACCAGCGAGGCCAGAGCATAACTCAGTATCACTAAGTGGTCAGTGTTTTCCAGACTATCCACAAAAGATTCAGCCTCTGAGAACTTGGCTTGCCTATCCTTACAGCTTGTGTGAGATTTCCAAGGCCACCAGCATGCTCAGCGTCAGTACACATCAGTCAGAATGAATTCATGCCTCTCTGGTTGGCATAACCAACACCCGCACTGTGGTAGAACTCCAGGGCATCTCTTGTAGATATCTGATAGCAGGAAATGGAAAAATCTCAGGCTGTTTAAATCTGACAAGACAGAGGGAAAGTTGCCAAAAAGATTCAGTCTGCATTTAAATAAAGATTTTAAATAATACAGGTTTAAGATCTGTGATACCATGCTACAAACGCGATCTTGTCACACACTAGTTACAAGTTTCTCCCTCTATGAGGATGACAAAGGCCGAAGGCTTACAGTTGTATGTTCATATGTGTGGCCCTATCCTAAACTTTCACAGATTGTCTGAGAGGTAGCATGGGGGAAACATCTGGGAGAAGGTGTAACAAGGGCAGGCACAAGAATAGAAAAGTCTCTAGCTGAGAAGCACAGACAGCGGCAAGAGTAGGGACTTCAAGGAACTACACCTCTAACTCTCAGACAACTGCCTGTGTCACCTTGTGATTGTCCACTGCTGAAAAGTCCCTTTAAAAAAGCTCAGAGATGACAGCACCTCCTCAGAAGAAGTTCCCTCTGCTCTACGCCTGGGAGATAGTAGCTCCCACACCCAGCTCGTCAGCCCAGCTGCTACATTCTCACAGCTGCATTCACTGTCCAAACAGCTTCCCAGACATGTCCCCAATTTTAGGCAACACCTTCAGGTTACCATAAACAGATATCAGGAGAAAGATGAGGAAGGAGATGATAGGCAAAATAGCCTAAAGAAAAACACGATGGTCCACTGCTTTAAACCAAAATCTTGCTATTCTACCACTGCTCACTCCAGTCCATTTTGGGCTCTTCCCTCTCACCCCTTTCCTGGGGCAACTCCTGGGTCAAAAGGTCTCTCAAGATCTTCAGAGGCTGCCAAAAAGCAGAACGACATTGCCATATCTACATTAAAAGTGGCTTGTTTCCTATGCTGGTCTTTCACTCTAGCTCAGCCTATTCAAACACTGCAGCAAACCAGGTGGTGAGGAGCAGATACATACCGCAAGGTACAAATGAAGATGCGGGCATAACCAGGCAACTAAAGGAAACGCACTTGATCTTCAACACTACCTGCCAAAGTGCATGGTGCAGCCAAGAAGGTCCTTCCAAAGTGTTCAAACGTTCCTGATGTTTGAACAAGACAGTTAACTTTACTAAGCTCGCAGGTGCATGTGTATGTGCACACGTATTAGTGGGGGTGTTCAGCCTCTACACTTCTTTGGAGGAGGCTCAAGACTCATTCGGTCTTCACTGAATCGGGAGATTAGCACCAGCTTAGCGGCTCTTTATTTCACAGATGTTAGAGCCACCTACTGGTTCCTTACAGTTTTATCAAGTGGCTGCTCTGGACAGAAGAGGCGACAGGATGGCAGTCTGCAAAACTTGATCAGCAACAAAAAGCACCTCGCTATGCCTGATCCCAGCTGCCGGGATACCCAAATAACAGGTCTGAGCCTGCCTCATTTCTCCTGGCATGACATAAAGGCAGAGAGCAGTGTCAGAGGAAGCTAATGAGCACAGCAGATACAACATTAAAATGAAGATCTCCCAGCACTTGCGGTATGCTCTAGTTGGGAACAGGTTGCCTCACCTAAAATAGCAAGTTTGTGCCCAGCTAAGCTCTTGCCCTCAGGCGACAGGTAGGTGCACCACAGAGGTCTCACAGCTACACACGGCACCTTCTGGGCTGGGATCATGACAGCCACCCTTTCATACCTGAAGAACTAGAGAGGGCACCAAAATACCCCATCCCTCACAGCCTCTGCAGCATTCCCTGCACGAGGTGACCCAGTACAGACTTTGGGAGTAAGAATTTTATCCAGATTTTCAATGTGGAAGTGTATAGTACCACTGCATATTGCACAGTACTTTCATATCCAGTGTCTTTTATGATTAAGGCATATGCTAGGATCATTAATACAAGTAGTTGCAGCTTTAGAGTTAGGAAACTTAAAATTAAATGGATTCATCATTTAATTTTATGTTTATTTTAAATGACCCACAGCTCTGTCAAAAGCAACAGGTATCACAACAAAGCTGTGCAAGAATCAAAGAGGGCATTCTGCTGCACGACTGCTGCCTCAAAGACATTCCCAATCCTTACACTGATCCAACAACTTGAAGAGTATTGCTTCAGTAATTCGCAGTTTTCTTCCCTTCCACATCCTACCACAGGAAGTACACATGCACACACTGATCACCTCCGAAATGCTTCACATGAAGCCCACCAGCAGCAGCTAGCAGAGACGGCTGTGGTAGAAGCATTACAGCGCTTCCTCTGTTGGTCAGTTTTCTCTCCCAGGAGCCTGGTTTTGGTGGTCAAAAAGGGGTTCTGCTGTATTTGATTTGTTTTGCTACATTTACACAGAAATTCTTGACACCCAGGCTTAGGCTGTGGTATCAAATTCACTTGTACCTACCTCAGGAATATTGTAGGAATTGTAGATGATTCAGATTTCATGCCAAATTCTAGATGGCATATAAACACATACAGCACTACCGCCTGGGCAATCTACATTTACTCCCCCTGTTCACTCTCCAAAATTCATATATATATTTTTTAAATCCCTCAGGTCCCTGTTGGGAACTATCATGAAATTTGTATCAGCTCAGACTCAGAATTTACTTCTATGACAGTGGCACTCAGAGATTTCAGCTAACGTCAGAGATGCATGGACAACTTGACAATGATAAGTTTCCACCTGGGATTTCCAAGGAGCAAAGCTGCATCTCTTTCAGTTCTGCCAAGGAGCTGGTCTTAAGTGTTGGGGCAACACCAGATGCTTGTGACAGCAAGTGATCAAAGCCCTCAGTGCTGAGAGAGCAGAGGCAGAGCTCTTGACATCAGGATAGTAAGTAGTTTGTTTTCTTATTTCCAGATCAAATCTCATGACTCTGTGCACAAGTTGTACGAAGTGTCAGAAAGTAAACCAGTTATGCTTGGCAAAATATTATGAACATTCAACTCTGACATAATTAGCACAATGTTATGGTCCCTTAATTAGATAATTCCAGTAGTGTTTAATCGATGGTACAAAGAGACTTTCTAAGGGAGAAATGGCCGCTTAGCACCCAACTGTGGTTGGCTTTTCCTGGCTTGATTCTTACCCACCAAACAACTCCTCTCCAGTCTGCTTTTCTTGTTCCACTCCAAAGTGCTATGATAGAGATATCTGCAAGGTTTGGGCAGGCACTGTCAGATGGAGAATTTAAAAACCTGGCAAAGATATGTCTGTTTAATAATCTGCGTGACTTACATTTTAATTCTGAGAAAGCATCAGTCATTGGAAAGGAAGCAGACATGATAACTTCATACACATTCCTCATGAAAATACAGCATACATGTTCCTTAAGATGATTTATTTAAAGTACAGGAAACTTCTAACTCTAGGGGCTCACTTGGTTGCTTTAGTGCCTAATTAGCATGTTGAGAGGAACCTCACCATACCCACCGTAGTGGTCTCCAGCAAACAAAGGCAGAGAGTCTGTTTCATCTGCAGAAACCTAATTCCAAGTTTGTGATATATATGACATCAACCTAGATGAGACAGAGTTCTCATGAGACAACACAATGTTTCTATATCAAGCAGACTACCATCACCATTAGTGATCTTTTCTCTGCTAGAAAGCTGACCACTGCCTTTAAACAGCACCCTGGTTATTCACTCAGGGAGAAAACAAACAAGAATATGAAAAGCACATGAAAGAATTAACTCTAAAGCAGATTTCTGCTCAGGCATGGATGCAGCATTCAACATAAATAGATTAGAATGCTTATCACATAGTTTCCATACTCAATACACCAAAGCTAAATTCTCTCAAAATTTATGTCCAACTAAGACTAGTGTACACACCAGGAGAGATGTGCCGTTTCCAGCCCACACAGTCTAAGCCTGTCGGAGTGCTCTGGGAAAATGGGTGCAGTTTCAGTGGTAGGACGTCAAAGGCAACAGCAGATGTGATGGATGGACTTCTTCCAGCCTGCAACAAGAGTGGGAAAACAAAGACAACAAACATTAAACTTAGATGCCCTGCAGGACAAAATACAGTATTCATCACTGAGCACCTCTTTCCACCTCTGATGCCTGCTCATGTAAGTAGTACATTAGTAGACATGTGGATGATTATGGCTAGAGCGGTTAGAAAACAGTGAGAAGGCAGGGAAAACTGAAAGGAAATAAGAAAAGAAGAAACGGATAACCAAGTACTGGACTCATACTTCACATACTACCACATATACCTACATTTATAGAAAGTTTCGCTCCTTCTTATGAAGTGTATCTAGTGAGAGGGGGAAGCATATCACTCCAACAAGTCATCCCCTCAGCTACAGAGCCCTTTCCTACAACTTTATGACTAAATTCCTGTTCTGGAATTTTACACTTAAATAAAGCTTTTCCCTTCAGAGATTTATTGGTATCAGTCCCCAGCCATACAGGACATGGATAACACAACATTCTTTCCTTCAATTAAAGGTATAAATAAGATAACTCTCTCTTTTCTTTAAAAGACTTACATAACTTTACAAAACTTTGAAAGCTCTGTACCATTGCCAGATCTCATTGAATTAATAACTTCTGCTGGTTTAAGGGGGGAAACATACAGATACATACACACAACTCATGACCTCTAATGCCTCAATAAGTCAGGCTTAAAATAAACAAAAATACAAGATTATTTTTTTTAAGGAATCAAAATCATACAAACCACTGCCACAAAGATACTCCACCCATACACAGACCAACGCACTCTCTCACGCAGACATTCACTGAAAGATTTTTTAAAGAAGATTTATCAACAAAATCCAAAATGTAAACAAGCTTGTTCTCCTTTTCTATGTCAAACCCAGTATTTTCTGCCAATCTTGACACACTAACAAACTTTCAGTATTTTCTGTCTCCTCTCATCCACCCTGAAACAGATGGGGAAACAAGACCAGCATTCGCCTGCTACTTCACCAGGGAATCACAAGATATTGGGCATGATACCACAAGAATACAGATCATCTGACAATGAGCAATACAGATTGTAGTCAAAGTCACTGAAACTTGTAGTACTTAATGCATATATGCTTTTATTCCTTTTTTTCCTTCTCTCTTTTCTCCCCCGTACCGCCTAGAGCTGGCACACACAGAAAATACCAGTAACCACAAGTAACTGGGAGATCAGCTGGTCAGTAAGCATCGGTCCCATGGGTGTAGCCATTTTTCCTCTGTGTACTGTTACCGCCTGTTCCTTTTGCTGCTGTGACATTCAGTCACAACATATCCATCCTTCACTGAACCTGAAGTTTGGTATATTGGCATCTAGTACTTTATCTGGGATCTTTCCTTCCCTCTACCAGCCCACACTACGTCCCATCAGCATAGGGTCTGCTGACTAGCCTTAACACTGAAGCCTCTTCGTTAGAAGGTGGCGATTAGTCAAAACATCCTTCCAAAACTAAACAGAAAACTAAGCCCACTGAATAGCCGCACGATGCCCAAGCAGCACATAGTGCTGCTGCTCCGTGCCTGGTTTGCTTTATTCTTCTTGGACTTACTTTCCTAAAACAAAGAAAACACTGCCAATACTTTGGCACAAATCACCATCTCCTGAGGGACATGTGAACCCTCTTCAAATTAACCTGAGCAGCGTCTGGTTTTCTAGAAGAGTCACAGCAAAGCCCCAGTGGGAGCACATGCTCTTCCAATGACAATGAAATCAAGCAAAACAGACAATTTACTGGGCTACAGTTCTGAAAATGCCAAGGGTAAAGTCTAGGTTATTTACATGAAAGGTGATAGGAAGCATTATTGCTCTGTTTAAGACTAGGAAGCAGAATATTGCCTTAGGGTTGTTACAATAAAAATGGCAGGTTTCATTCTTATTAATCCCCAGGACATCAGAGCAAATTTCAGGTACAGGCATTGTTTGATTTCTATAGCATGGGAGCCAGGCCTGTACAACCCAAAGTCAGAAGAAGCATTTTCAGAGATGTTCGTAACACATGGGCAAGGTTTTCCCCAATCTACAAGGGAGCGGGGGGAAATGATGGACCAGGGTATATTAAAGACCCTCTCTACGTTTTCTGCTATAGGTTCAGGGGGGTATTTCTATGTTTTTACACACAGCAGTTCAGTCCCTGGGAGAGGCATTTACCCCTGTCGTGTGTCTGTGCCTTGTCAGGTGCATAATAGGGGGAGACTTGTCTCATTCAATCCCCTCTCCAAAGTGCATTTATTACCCTCTTGAAGTGTACCCAAGGTGCCCACAGTGCTCATAATCATGGTAGCACACAGCAAAACTTAATTTTATATTACTTCAGATGGGGTAAAATCAGATTTCCAGGAGTCATATTCAGGGCAACAAGCTAAAGATCTATTTTTCACTGTTTCTCATTTCTCTTTCAAAATAAAAGCGAGAACTTTTTCTGCATTATACTCACTCTGGGTATAGTCCCCTGATGGGCCTTTCAGGAATCTCTCCAATTTGGCAGTGCATAAACTGTGCTCTAAAAAATGCATGTAGAGGCCATGTCTGTGCTTCTATTGCTGCGCACTGGAGAGGCATCACAAGCTCAACAGTCAGGCTCGAAGGTTTTGTCAAAACAAGAAAGAGCATGATGGGGGCAGACAGGCGGTTCAGTGACATCACTAAAACAATTTTTGCAATAATTCCCATAACAGAGCCCATTGCCATTACAGCATTACATGTATCAGTGGTTTGGGGCATTGTCTCTGCTTCAGCTAGGGAATTTATACTGCATTAAAAGTAAGTAAGAGGACCCCAGGCTACACCACGAAACCCATCACCATGTGAAGGGCAAAGCCTATGGCCGTGCAAAAGAAAACAGATTCATGCACTGCCGTGTGATTTTCTTTTTTTCCACTTCTGGAGAGAGTGTGTGTTACCTTCAAAGGCTTGCCAGGACCAGTTAACATTAACGCTTTAAGGTACAAGATCAGACTCTGCTCAGCTTGCTACTGGCAGCATTTCATCATAAGGGACAGCTGGGTGAAGCTTTGAGTTTGACTCTAGGAATTTACACAGTCTGTTCCCATTTAAAGCAGATGGGTAACTTACTGGACCTAAGCAAAAAAAGACCAGTATATAGAATTGTTTAGGACTAGTATTTCAAGGGGTTATTTTTCAGTTTATAGGTAGTTTCCTGACTGTTTATCCATCTCCCTCTGAATCACAGAATAGTCAGTAAAGAAATTTTTCCCCATGTTCAGATGAAACTCCCTGTGTTGCAGTTTGTTTCCATTGCCTTTTGTCCTGTCGCTGGGCACTACTGAAAAAAGCCTGGCTCTGTCCTCTTGACGATCACCCTTAAGATATTTATAGACTGATAAAGATCCCCTCTCAGTCTTCCTTTCTCCAGACTAAGCAGGCCCAGGTCTCTCAGCCTTTCTTCATAAGGGAGAAGCTCCAGTTCCCTCATCATCTCCATAGCCTCCCCTCCCCACCCCTACCCCAGACCGTCTCCAGTAGTTCCCTGTCTCTCTTGAACCAGGGGGGCCAGAATTGGACACAGCGCTCCAGATGTGGCCTCACCAGGGCACCCTTCAGAATAGCTTCTTATTACCACTATAGTCATTTGTGCACATTGATCTGAATGATAGAGCAGTATCAGAAATTAGCACTGGAGAAATGAAGAATTCCTCCCTTGTCTGATCTATTAAGTTATTTCCACAATATTGCAGCATTACATCACCTTATAAGCTGACCTGATCTTGACTTAATATGACTTGTCATAACTGAAGCCACACATCCCAAGGCAGCCATGTGTCAGAAAACATCAGACTTGCAATTTCAGATCTCCAAAGCCCCATACAGTTGCCTTGATCCAGTCACAAAAACACAATAGACAATGAACATCTTATAAAGCTTCTTTTGTGATAATTTACTTCCCCTTACAAAAAGGGATTTAGCATCCTTCTAAAACCGCCCTCAAACACTGCAGCTTGCGACAGCACTCCCACCACATTGGGAGTATGAATAAGCCAGCATTATTACAGGAATATAGCATTGCAAAGACAGAATAAAACACATCAGGAAAAAGAAACTACACTATGACTATTATAAATAAAAATTATAAGCCAAGAAATGCAGTTATATGGGCATACAGTAAATAGCCCTTGAATCCCAACAGTTCTTGTAATAAAACTTAGCATTGTGTTCTCTTGGCCAGCCCACAAAGCCAAAAAGCGTCAATAACTGACGTAACACGCTTAAATCAACAGAAACAGTAAAAAGAAAAATAACGAACTACCTACATACTACTAAATATCTTCTACTCACCTCTACTACCCAAAGAATGAACCAGAAAAGTAACTCAGGCCCATGAGCCCCACAGGCAGATGATGTTAAGTGAGGGACCTCAACGGGCACAGGGGCAGCTGCAAACCATTACGCAGCTGATCACAATGTAGAGGTAAGTTTGCACCAGAAAATAAGGGTGGAAATGCTTAAAGGAGAAGCTGGATTTTTGGCGACATCAAAATGTGCAGTCAATCAGCAAGACAGACAGCATCCAAGCTGTGTGATCTGATGGCTCTAGGAGAAGCTATCGAGGTAACTGGTTGCTCCTCTTAGAAGCACTAATGGTCTCAGTGCTGGCTAACATACCCTGCAGCATGGGCTAGATTTCTATCACTATTTGTGCTTGTCAAGGAATTATAAGAAATATTTTTATGAAGTTTTACTGGCTTCTGTTTATCAATGAGCTTATGTAAGCCAGGGATTCGTTTTCCCTAGCTTGTTTCATGCCTATACAGCACTAAGCTCTCAGAACTCCAAACAAGGTAGAAAAGTAACACAATTTCTGTTTAGAATTTTTAAATCCTTTTAACATACACAGGCCTCAGGAGCATTTTCAGCACATAGGTAGTAGTGGGGCTGAGCCAGCAAAGCATCCTCACTGAACTGAGTCTCGGCAACGTATCACAGAATCACACCCAGCACTCATTCAGGCATCAGCTGGTGAAGTTTTGTTTTGAAGAGCCCTGACAAATATAAAATAGCACAGATTTTTTAGCCCTTTTTCTTGAGAAGGGGAGAACAGTGGGTGGGTTTTCAGAAAACCTGTTCCTGGAATTGGCCTGGCTCGGTGTCCCAGATGTCAGTTAGCTTTGACAGGAGGCTCTCCCAGGCAGAGAGGTGTGAGGCAGCAGCTTTACTCCCAGCAAGCCACAGCAGACAAGCTGAGCTGTGTCAGGTGAATGTTTCCCCTGGCCATCCAGAGAACTATTTGTGCACATAAGCTCAAGCACATGCTGAAGTGGTGACAGGACTGGGGACTCAGCTCCCCTCAAATGTTGTCATTTTGATGCAACAGCAACTAGAAACAGGCAACCAGGACAACAAAGGGAAGAAAATGCAAATAACAGATCAAAACAGAAAACCCTGAGGAAAGCTTTTATTTAAGTATCTGCTACTTGATTTCAAGCTTGCTCAGAAGCTTCCTCCATATTATCATCAGATGCTGCATAGAGTGTCCCTCTATCTCATGTCCTTTTTCCCCAGAAGTTCTTTTTTATGTATGAAGGCTAAATTTGGCTCTTGGATACAGATTCATGGCTCTCCCTGAAAGGAACCGACCTTAGTTCTGGATCCAAGAGTAACAGATGCCATCAGTGTGAGTCACAACAGCCACAAAGTTTGTCACAAGCAATCATTATGCTGATCTAAAAATCTCCCCTGGCAGAGAGAATACTAATAGCTAAATCTCCAATGGCAGTGCTCTCTCAGACATTTACAGCAGGAATTTGCCTCAGTGGGAAGTGTGGAGTTGGCCTCAGATACAAGGGAAGTCTAATTTAGAAGTCCCTTGGTAAAGTGATACAGCAATGCCACGGGGCACGGAATGAGATTTCATCAGTTTAATTTATATTGATTTAAGGCTACTTTGATTTGCTCCCTGCCCTCCCTATCTCCCAGCTCACAGAGCAATCAGATGCTCTTACATTCTGTTGTTTAACGCGGCACACGGCAAGAACTGCTCACTTAGAGTGACTAAACAAACCACCACCTTTAGAGATCATCACTTATGGACCAGTTCAGTGTTTCATTAGTCTCTGCAGACCACTGAGCTCGAAGAAAAGCAGGCAGAACTGGTACCAGACAAAGTGCAAGGACAGGAATATGATGGCAGTAGAAAGAAGCAGCCGGAGCAGAGAGGAAGACAGCGCCAGAGAATGAGCAGGACAGTGTATGGTTTCTTACGTTTAACTGGTCCTCTGGGAGGTGTCGCAATTGAATCCCTCTCTCTGGCTGTGTCTCCTTCTCTAGCTTCCTTTTTTGGCTCCTCTCCACCCAAACATCATCGAAGCTGAAGCACTTATAGAGGGGTTTAGGTCTCTTCCTCCTCCTCTCTGGAATCTCCTTGGCTTTTTCATCTGGAGCAAGGAAGGAAAGCCTCCAGGCTTTGCTCTCAAGGGTAGAGATAGGGCGTAGGGATGGTGGAACCTGAGGGGACCTCCTTTTGCGATGGGGAACCCATTTCTCATTTGGCCTCTTTTCAGGTGGCATTTGACATTGCTGTTTTGACTCCTGTTTTACAAACAGCAGGTGAAAACACAGGGTTTGTTGGCTGGAAATTTTGTTTTCTTCAAATCACTTTAAACAGAAGATGGCAAAGCTCAGTTACCTAGTCCTGGAACTATTCAGAAGAAAATACTTTCCCAAGTGTACTGGCTGGCTGAAACCAGCCTGTCCACTCACTCAGCCTTCTCCATAGGCTTTGGGATACTCCACCCAGAAACAGCAGCTCTGCTCTCCTTTGAGAGTGTAATATACACTCCCTCTGCACAGGACGATGCCCTTTTCACCCTCATTCTAGATGGCATATTACAATAACATTGCTACTGGGATTTAGGTCACTCTGTATAATACTATTACAAAGACAGACAGTGTCTCTTAAAATAGAATAATGACCAGTCTTGTCTGTCTGTGCTTTTCCAACTGTACTTCAGTTACACAATGTGAAAAGGCTTCCTAGATGCCTGCAGGTCTGATATATTAAGTCTTGTGCTTCCTGATGTGCTCTTTACGCTATCCATTTTGCTTGATGTTGGGCCGAGAGCAAGGAATTGCACAGCTTTGCACTTCACTCTCATTTGCTTTTAACGAGTGGGTGCACAAGATTACAGTTTTTATACTGGAACAACTTGAAATCAAGCAGGCCCTGAGCCATCTAACTACTACTCCAGGTAGCATCAGTGTCAGAATCATTAATACTTAAGGTGGGAGACAACACCACTGAGGAATGAATGATCTCAGGAGTCTCTTTTCACACAAGTGTGTCCTGACAATAGTATCTCTCCAGTTTCTCACAGTTCATTTGAAGATCCTAAACAACACCCCTTAAACCAATGCAGGCACTTCCCAGCTACTCTCAATTAACCAACAATTCCAGATCAATTCTTCTTCGCCACTGGTAAAAGATGCCACAGTCTAAAAACACTTCTTATCTGCCAGATGCGATAAAAAAGGGAAGCATATGCTGCTGGTACTCTGCGCCTAACGCCATCATATTGGAGAAGAGTGTGGAGGAGAACTTGCACAGATTCCAAACATGGGACATATTAGGACAGTTCTCTCTTGCCTGCTGGGCAACACAATTATGGTAAGTAAAATCACGCCACAAACAGATTAATTAAACATTTAATGAAGGCCCTGACATATAGGCAAACGGGAAATTGTTCTGCCTTGCTGTTCTCACAAAATTTTTGTCCTGGATGTAACCTGAAGAAAGTTAACCATTAGCAGGTAATGAGAAAGGGGCTGGTCTGTGCTCCATCAGGTTAAGAAGGGTTACTTACCAGCGTGGCAGCCAGAGCCATCAGAGGCAGGCTGGCCCAGTGCAGGTTGGCACAGCACTGTAACACAGATAAAGCTGAGAGCACTGGAAAAATACCTGGCTGGGGTCTTGGGGAATAGATACATATCCCCACAGCAGAGGCCACGCTGGGAAGTGAGCTCAAGGAACTTCACAAATATGCATTTGTTTTGCAGTAATTACTAATGTGGAACAGAAAAGGACTTTTATTTAAATATATCATTAAACTTAATTTTATGACCTTTTTAATTAGTAACATACATAAGGAAGACCATCCTTAGTGCTGAGATGGTAATTATGTCTGAAAGACTTAACATTGCAAATATATTTTGCCCAATGTCTCTGCTGTATTTTGAGAGATTCCTGAAAAAACAATTTCACTTACAAAATCCAAGGTGCAGTTCTACTTCATCTCACATTGTCATGAAAATGGAAATAAATAAAAGCCCTATCTGCTTGAATAGGTTAGGTGTTGTGTCCTGAAAGCTGGGACATTTACATTAATTTCTAGGCTCCAGCTGCATTTATCCAATTTCAGATATCATATTCTGCAGCCTCCAGAAGTATCAGGAAAATTAAACTGTTTTTATATGGCTTAAATACCATTTAAATTTTTCATGGTTTTCTTTAAATTATTTAATCTAGCAATCAATTTAAGTAATTACTTATTTTCTCCTAATGGTTGAGTTATACGATGTGGCCTTGCCTATTCAAGGCTTTACATATGCCTCATCTCTCCTCTCTTTTCTAGATGCTCTTTTGAGTTATCATTTACAGGTCAATAATTTTATTCATCCTCTGAGAGGCTTCATCTGTTGACAGTGTGTTTAGTCTAAGTGTTTTGCACTTTCCTAGGCTGGTGTAACACTGCAGTCTCATTTGGAATGTGGTGTCCAGTATTAAGTTTGGAAGTTAAGTTGATGCCCATGAAAGCAAAAGATTTTCAAGTAACAGAAGGGATTAAAGCAAATTCTTTTCCCCTTCTGCCCACAGCAATTCCAGTACTAGTACCCTTACTTCTCAAACTGCCACCCACACGCTTCTTTAGATTCCAGACAGCATTAGCCAAAAACCCCAAACCAATCAACCAAAAAAATTCATTGGGAATGTGTGGGGAGAGGTTGAGGCAATTGAATTTATTCAAGCTGATAAGAGGGCACTAAAAGCAGTCTAAGAGCAGTCTGCAATAATTTCGTAATTGCATGAATGATGGATCCAAACCTCAGCAGTTCCAGACAGTGCCACAAGGCAATAGCCAGAAAGTGTAGCTTGGAAAGTTCTGGTTGGGCATTAGGAAAAAGATTTTCCTTGGGAACATGTTTCCCAGAAAGGCAGTGAAATCTCCAGCATCAGAGGTTTTCAAGACTTAGTTAGACAAGGTCATGGTTTTGTCTATCTGGTGTTGTCACCAGTACTGTCTGAAGAATGAGATGGGATTAGATGACCTCCCAAGGTCTGTTCCAACCAACCTTTTTTTGTTTCTATAAAAAAAATAGGGAGTTTCTATTAAAAAATGGGGAGAAAGGGTAGGCTAAGACCGTTTTGGAGGGTATCTTAAAACTTTAATATAATTTGGGATGTGAGAGACAAAAGGTGGCAGCAGCAGCAGCTGGCAGTGGCAAAAGCTATGCAAAGGCTCATTTGAGTTGAACACAACCAGCTGCAGAACTGATCAAGTAGTTCCAGATTAATGAACTCTCCAAAAAAATATCTGCTTAGGGTATGCAGAATGTCATACTCTCCTCTCAAGAGCCACTTCAGAAAACCTGCTCAACAAAATTATTTTGCCCATTTCTTCATGTCAAAACTCATCATCAGCAATACTGAAAAAGTGGCTTGATCAAGCCAGGTTCTGGGATCTCAGCTAACAGATCGTTCTCAGTCACTTTGGTGGTTTGTGCTTAGTCACGGAAAGAGTCCTAAACGGCCAGCCACCTAGAGCTTGGGAAGTCCTCTCTGGGATTAAAAACCTACCGACAGAGGATGTTTCTGCTTTTAAAGGCCTCAGCCAACCGAGAAATCCCTGTTGAAGACACAATCTTTTCTGTGACATCCAGCCTATCACAAGGAAATTAGTGCATAATGAGGAGCAGAATACAACACATCAAAAGGAGATCCTCAGTCCATGGGGGTTTTTCTGTTTGCTGTAGAACAGGCCAGAAAGGATTTATATTGGTAATCAAAGGGTGACTGCAAAAGATTCACAGTACTTTGAAAGACAGCTACTGATTGTCTAAATAAAAATATTTTACTTCTTAAAAAGTGACTGCTAGCAATGGGAATTGATTTCTTTTGCCTTTCACTTCCAGAAACTTATTTACTATAAACCAGTTACAAGGCTCAATACTGTCTTATCTTAAGAGGTGTAAGACCCAGCTAAAAACTGGAGCTGAGCACAGGGTGGCATGTGTAATCTGTCTGAGGCATATTATGCATTAGCACTGCTGTGATTACTCCATTTCTTTAGATTTTTGTGGTATATCCTCCCTGAAAGAGTGCATAAATTCATATAGTCTCGAACTGCAACTTATTTTAGACAGAAGTGGAACATTTATGCACCCATCTAACTAGTGTGCTCATTAAGAGTTTCACTGGAATTCCTAAACCATATTAGAACAAAAGACTGCAAACCAAAACACCACCCGATCATTTTCAGACGACAACTCACCTCATCCCGGAGCATGTCACTAATGGAAGAAGCTGTGTTTAAGCTGATCTGGGATTGACTGCTTATGCCACTGTCATCCCTCTGGTATTCGTTGTCCAATGAGTGTACAGAAAGTAAGAGACTGCCTCTGGGTTTCAGTGTCTTTGGTCTCTCAGGAGCCTCCAAATGGCTTTCAAATGCAGAGCTGTTCCCAAGAGAGATCATCGAAGTGGCACATATTCTTCCTGGATAACGGAAGCTCTTGTGTTGAGAAGTGGATCGTGGACTCTGCGGTTTAGGGCTCATGGGCCTACAAGGCATGTCTTTACCATCAGAATTTGAGAGCTGGGGACACGAGGGACTTGACTGACTAAATGGCGACTGCAAGTCAGTGGGACTAAATGGAGATTTCACCCAGTATTCCTCTAGAGAAGTATTTAAACTGTTGCTCAGAGCCTCCTGTTGTTCATCACAGTCTGAACTCTGTGAGTATCTGATGCCCAAATCATGGGACTGTATTCGTTTTCTCCACATACCTGCAGGTGAAGAGACATCAACAGGCTCCACAGTGTCAAAATAGCTGGTGTCTGTTGAGGAGCCATTAGCTGTTTCTGTCTTAAACAATGTGTGCCCATTGGAACTGTCCTGTTGCTCTACTGACATTGTCCTCATTACCTTGCCGCTCAACGCATTCGGACTCCCCTGTGTTGGCGATAAACTTGCTAAGACAGGCCTTTTTAGTCCATCGGCCTCCTTGCTTTTTAGAAAAGCTTTCCAAGCGCTCTGGCGAAGTTTGGCTTTCTCCTTTTCATTTTTCAGTGATACTCTTGAGCTTTGCTCGGTATTTTCCTTTTCTGGAGATTTTGATTCAAATAAACTTGAGAGGGATTTGTGTGCCAAGGCCAATCTTGTCCTGAACTTCTTACCCTCAGGGTTTTTGTTTCTTTTGTATTCATTTTCAGGGGATGATTTTCTAATCCCAGAGTATTCCACAGGTTCACTATCATTGTTTTCAGATGAACCTGAAACTTGTCGATCTGCATATTTGACAGCAGCCGGTGTGAGAGAAGTTGAATTTGTATCTGCATCTTCCATCAGTATCCGGCCAGAGCCAGAAGCCTTCCTCAAGCTCATTCTGTTGAATAATCCTGCAGGTCTCTCATAGAATAAATCATCATCATCAGAGTACTCAGAGGTGTAGCTTTCCTTCCTGTGGAAGCCTGAACCAGATGAACAACTTTTGAAAGACTGTAAACTTTCAGTGTCTTCATCATCCTTCCCAGCATCCAGTTCTTCCATCTTTGCCTTGCTGCCAAAGAAGCTGCTGCTTCCCTGATTTTCTGCTGTGGCAGGCTTAGTTTTCCTGAAAGATGTCATTTTTGAGAATACTAAAAACCTGGAAGCTTTCCCACTATTCCCATTCTTTGCTGGCTTTTGCACAGCTTTATAGAGACTGCTGTTACTTCCCAGGACGTGGAAAGAGTTCTCATCCATTTCCTCGCTGTTAGTGCTGCAGGTACTTATATTATCGAGGCCCAGCATGCAAGCGTTATGGGTCTCACTTTTCATAGAACAGTTGAAGGCATCAGACACATCACTCAGTGTACTATCTTTGCTAGGGCTAGCTGTGTCTTCTGCAGGAGAGCCCTCCGTTCCCTCTCTAGGAGAGGGTTCTTCACAGATACCTACTTGTTCCTTTGAACCATTACAGCCTTCGCTTTCTTGCCTGCCTACTGCTTGTTCAGAGATGACGCCGGGCCCTTGAAGGTCAACATCAGCACCATCACTCTGACTCAAATTGCTTACACTGCACATTGCTGGTGTTACTGCACTAGGTACATATAAGCCTCCCTCTCTGCCTTGATGTGCTTTGAATTCCTCTTCCTTAGACACCTGGTCATCTCTTGGTTCAGCCTCTGACTTTCTGAAATGTTCTGCCTCTAATTCAAAAACAGCCTTTGTTTTGCAGGGCTCTTTCCCAGAGATCTTAACACCACTTCTGCTGTGTGATTTTAAGAGCGCTTCTTCACATTGATCTGCCTGACTTTCTGCAGTAAGTGTATCATTGCCCAGTGGTACAGTAACACTCCCGAATGCCACTTTAGCACTTGTTAATGTAGAATTACTACAGGTGAACCCTAAGGATGAAACTGCATCTGTCTTCTCGCCTTTCTCTTGTGCAACTTCTGGTTTTTCTTCAGCTGTATCTGTACCAGGGAATACCTCTGCATTACCAGGAATAGGTGGGGTTGCCAGATCTTGTTCTTCACAGCTACAGCTTTCACTCAGAACTGTCTCTGGCTCATCATGAACTTTGCTGACAGTATGAAGAGACATCAAGTCCTTGCTCTCCACATTTCTCAATGTTCCAGTTACCACTTCAGTAGGAAGGTTATCATTCAGTGTCTTGGACTGTAATCCCTTCTGCTCTACAGATACTATCATTAGGGCAGGCTTTAACTCTGGAAGAGTCATTAAATGCCTTCTCTGGCTTATAGAATCTGATCTGGGATTCATTTCAACAGCAGAGACACTGTCTTCATCCTTTCCTTTATAACTAGGATGCTCATTTGTTACTAGCTCAGAGGAACTTTTTAAGGCACCAGTTTTGCAACTTGTATTTTGCTGCATTGACTCTTTGAGGTCTGCCCCACTGCTACTGCCACCTGGTTGCAATGAGGTTTCCAGGACTTTCCAACTGAAGTCAAGGTTAGAAGAATCATCTACCCAACTTTCCCCTACCACAGTCTCCATACCCGATAGTTCAGATTCAAGGCCATTCTCCTTCAAACTTTCCTGCTGTACGTTACCAGTGGAAAAGTGGTTTAAAGAACAACCACAATCTCTGTTTTCCACAACAGTAGGAAAACCTACATGCCAGGCTGATAGGTTCTTAGTGTCACCAGTGTCAGATTCAACATCAGTATCGCAAGGGAATTTGTCTGCTTCCAGATCTCTTTCAGCTTCATACTGGTCACTTTTTATAAGTTCTTCAGCATTTACGATCACTGGCTCAGAGTCCAGGGTAGATGAAGTCTCCTTTTGTTTTGGATTACAATGCTCACAAGCATCAGTCCCTGTAAAAGATAAGCTATCTGCACGTCTATGTACTGCTTCTGGGCTAAGGTCACATGTCTCTGATTTAGAGTGCAAATAACAATCAACACATTGGGGAGAGGCTGCTGGTTGAGAAAGCTGACACTCATTTGAATCTGTGTCAGTATTAAGAAAAGATCTTTCAATGCCAAATTTGCCCTCTATTTTTATTGCCTTTTCAGGGCTTACAGGTACCCTTCCTAAGTTTTTCCAGGTGTATTCAAAATCTAGCCCTTTAAGATGTATTCTGGAACATGACCATCTAAATCTGTCTGTCAGATGAATACAGTTCCCCACGTATTCTCTCTTGCTTTGAGCACTGATATTTTCAGGTAGACTGTGCCATGTTTTACTTTCTGTAATCTCTGACCTTGTGAGTGGTGGCTGAGATTTTGATTTGAAGCAACTCTGGTAAAACAATGAATCTGATGTCAACATCGTCTCTGTACTTCCATGTTTTATCTTTTTACCTATAGTTTCCTCACTGTCAACCGAGTTCCTCCTGCTGCATTTTACACTGGACATAGAATCTAATTCACACTTATAGTTGGATGTCTCAGTGTAATTTTTACGGATAGGTCCATTTGTTTCAAAATGAAGATTAGGCAAACTACAGCTTGATGCTGCATCTGACTGGAAGGAAAATTGCTGTGCCTCAGGAAAAATCAAACAGCTTTCTGAGTTTGCTTTGAAACAAGCAATGCTTAATACTGCAGGATGTTCATTCTGCCTTGTAATATCATCTTCCGTAGGTACAGAGTTGGTATAGGACTGCACTTTACTGCTTTCACGCTCCACTTTATTTTGCAATCCTCTTACAAACTTTCTGTTTGTCTGTGATGTTGTGCCCTCCTCACTGACTTGGTTCTCTGTGCTGGAAATATCACTAGTTAACGTTACCTCTTCATCACCCAGTTCTTCACCTTCTAACTTCGCAGATTGTATGCAAAATACAGTTTTGCTTGGTGCTGCTTTTATTTTGGAGGATACTTTTAACCGCACCTGCTGGGTGAAATCTGGTTGCCTTGAGCACTTAAGTTCATGGAGGGTTGTTTCTGCCTTTGCTTTAGGAAGACTAAAGCACAGATTATTTTTTTCAGTAAAAAGGCAGTTTGAATCCAGGCAAGTTTCCCCAGTTATGTCACTAGAAACAGATTCTGTGTCTGATGCACTCTCATAAGGCTCAGTTTTTACATCTGACAAAGATCCACTCTGATGTGACAGGGTCTCAAAATAATCTTCATCTGTTTCTTGGCTGGATCCGCGTATCTCCAGCTCTATTGTGCTCGGGGTAGAAGAGCTCAGATCGTCTTCAAACTCTCCTTCACTGATGTAGTTTTCAACTGGCTCTGGGGTCTATGAATAAACAGAAAAGAATGATGTAGCAATGATTTCCTACAGCAGC
This sequence comes from Falco cherrug, assembly GCF_023634085.1. Classification (NCBI taxonomy): domain Eukaryota; kingdom Metazoa; phylum Chordata; class Aves; order Falconiformes; family Falconidae; genus Falco; species Falco cherrug. The sequence continues at coordinate 9,182,958 of NC_073707.1, forward strand.
AAGGTAGCATGAATTATTAGAAAAGAGACCTAGAATCACAATTAACTTAATACACACTGAGCTCTTCGGAACTTATACTTATCTTTTACACATTGATGGACCTGAGGTCTTTCCATTTCTTACTTTTTGTCTCTTAATTTTTCTTAATTAATATTTTTTCATTTTAGTATGTAATTATGCAGAGGCAAAAATTTGACTTTTGGCCATATCTTTCATAGCCCAATACCAAGACACATTTCACATTCAAGTCAGTCAAATGGAAATCATCCCTTGCCCTTTATATCAGTAGATATAAAAACTCTAATGAATCCATCTTCAGATCTGAGGAGGAGGTTTATGTGATGAATCTGAGAAGTAATGTTACTATCCAGATTACAGAAATGTGACATAAATACATGCAGAACAGTTTTGCACTTGAATAAATGGACACTACCCATACCAAGGCCTGAACCAAAGGTGAATGAAGTCTTTGATCTCATTTTCTAGAAGGCTTATACCAGGAGTACTACATGTATCAGTTATCAGGGCACATCCAAATCAGTGGCTGAGAGCAGAAAGATCAAAACCACACTGTTAATATTAGGAAATGTCTTTCTTCTAGACAGCTACCCTGGCAGAGTCTCGGTCTTCTTTTCTTTAACTATCAAAACCAAGTCTGGATATTTCTTGAGTTTAAAGTAGAAAATCAAATCACAGCAAGATTTCCTGAGGTTTTAAAAATAGTACTTACCACCTGTCAGCCTCAGATACAGCTATTGTCAGAAGTTCTACAAATGTACCCAACAAAGACATTTAGCTGAGCCCAAGCCTCCTTCCACTAATACCTAGAATGAGAAGCTATATCAATGGCAGCCTTTAACCCTAGTGTTGGATGCCTCTTTAACCAGGTTTTGATAACAGTCATCACAAGAATGATCAGCACGTTTCAAAATCTGAAAACTGAGATAATAAACAATGAAAGACATTTCTTAAGGAAAAAAACAAACAAACAAACCAAACCAAAACAAAAACCCACAAGTTAATGGTAGCCATCAAACTAGAACACAAGGTCCCTCAGCCCGAGTTGCGTGTCACCTTCCCCAGGGAGCTCTGTCACACAGGAAGCGTGAGCCCTTCTAAGGGGAGCCAAATCCCATCAAAGGACAGGTCACAGCACTGCTGATTCTAGGCTCCAAAACATAGGGGGTAAATCAGAAAAAGGAAGGCACTAGGGTTATTTCCAAAAAGGAGTCTCAATAAGAAAATTGGTATTTTCTCTTGACAGAAGAGGGAAAATACAAGTTGAATGGAGGAATGAGGGGGAGGATTCAGTGTTTCAAACCAAGTCCAAAAATCACTTTCTCACCATTAAACCTGACCAAATTGCACTGTAATGGCAATATGAGTCACACAACCAGCAAAGCAACGTGTCCTTTACTGTGTGCAATCAGTGATACATGTAATTGAGGTCCTTTAATAATGTCAAATCCCGCTATCACCAGGACAGAAATGACCAGCATTAAAGCAGCACAGACTAGCATTTCACATAATGATCGAGCAGCATTAACTGTGAGCAGTTGGCTCACACAGCAGTGAGTACAGCAGCAGCTGTTCAGCAGTAACAGCGCTGCCTCTTCAACAGTGTTCTGAACACAAATTTACAGATGGCAATGAACTAAGATAAAAACTGTTCAGGCAAGTAGGAACAAAGTAATGAAGATGCCCAACTATCCCCAAGGATAGTTATGAATTAAATTACAAGGGCACAGATCCCTTACAGTCCATCTATCATTCCAAACATAGCTATGTCAGGATATTTGTACTGTGACCCCTCCCACATCCATTATTTGTTTTTAATGGGCATTATACAAAATTATGCAATTAAAGCAGAGGCCCCACAATTGCCTCCATACCTTGTGGGAAAGGAGGAAACAAAGTCCAGGTATGAAGGGCACCCATTAATATCACCCAGCATTCCTGGACCGGGCCCAGGACTGACCACGTGCCCTCGGTGCTGCTAAAGAGCCGGCGTCAGAGCCAGCCCGGCAGGGTGTACTCTGCCAGAGGGAGTCTGCCCGGGGATGGAGGTCCCCTGAGGAGGGAGAGGACATAGAAACTTAGTCTAGATGACTTTCCTGCCTTTAACTACAATATTTGGAACCACTATAAGCCATTCACATATTAGCAGCAGTGGCAGAGTTACACAGAAGGCTGCTTTTGCATTTTCATAGGTCATCTTCAGTGGTAAAGAGAGGAAGATAATTTCTCTTTCCCTCTTGGCTTGGATGAAACAAGAACTTATGACCTTCTAAAAGCATACATTGCTTATACTTCTGCCTGTTTTTTCACACTTCTGTAACATTACCTAGGCATCTCTGTGCAGGCTTCCATGCAAACACTTGTGGCTGGAAACTCCTATCCTCATTCAGATTTCCCGTCAAGGTGAGAGAGCTCATGCTTTGCAAAGCCTTTCAAAAACTACTCACGAGAGAGTTACATTCCCATGGATAGCTGCTTCCTCATGTTCTCATTACAGTTGAAACTAGCTTCCCATTACAAGCCAAATTTTCTCTTGACTTTGACAAGGACTAATTCAACCAATGTGACACTTCAGTGGCTGCATCATATCATAGCATAGATAGACTGCTATGTCTATCGAAGCCATATGTGGAAAAGATACAGACTCAGAATTAATGGTTTCAACTTACCTACTCTCTTCCGTACTTAAATAAAGGCAAAGCACAGCCAGAAATCCTTAAAGCAAATTGGATGCCAGTCAGAGGTTGGATTATACGTGACACAAAGAGTCACAGGCTTAGCTCTGGGAAATTTTGTGTGGCAAATGGATTCACATGCAAAGTTTTATACTCTGAAGGGAAAACATAAAATTCTTTGGGAGAGCCCTCCCACATGCCCAGAGTTGTGTTTTTCAGGGTTCATACAATACAGAAGCATAGAGCTTGCAAAAGGCTCTTTAATTAATGGTGATCCAACCACACCTCAAAAAAGCTACCATTGGGAAAGGACTTCAGACAGGAGGTGACAGTGTAGGGTACAGAGCAGTACCTGCAACCTACCCAGAGCCCCTCTGCACCCAGCTACTGGGGCTTGACAAACAACCCAGCAGAGACTCAGATTTGAAACTGTAAAGAGAACTTCATGTAAGACAGCCACATAATGTCCCCAAGGCCTCAAATTATCTTCCTGATCAAATCCAGCTATACAAGCCCTTTCCTTAAACCGTGTTCATCATGAATAATGGAAAGAAGGGAGTTAGAAATCAAAAGAGGGCACACTGGCAAAGCCATCACTTTTTACTACTACCTTGTAAAAACAAACCTTGTTACACTTAATGAGTAAGAAGTAGATTGAAAGACATTAACTTCAGACAGAACTTCAGTATCTCATTTGGCAGAAAAACAATTTTTCTGATTGTCTGTCATCGCAGTGGATCTATAGGTGCTACAGATGTTTATAAAGAGCAAAACAGATGAATAAGAGCAGATGCAGCACTGAACCTTGATAAGGACTGCTGAGAAGTGATGCTGTTGTCAGCAGTGGTTCTGAACGTTCAGACTGACTTTGACCTGTGCACAAATGGCAGTTCAACAGGCACTCTGCAAGACACTGGAAATGAAACTCTCTGCAGGAAGTGAGGAGAGCGCTCTATAGCCACTCAATAATAACACTTTACCTGCAAAACATATTCAGTTTTTGGTGCAGGACACAAACATTTGCATCTTAACTGCACAAGAGGAAACAAAAATCACAGATGGACGAGAAAAGCAGAACTTCCCCAGAAGGTTCTTGCTGCAGTCAGTGCAGATATGTACAGGCATCCAAAAGTAACTTTGGCACTAAGTTCTTTAGCCATTTGGTGACACAGTTGTTTCCTTAATCACCTATATACAGCAATAGCACTATTTGCAGGGCACTCCATCCTTAAATCCTAACATTTTTATATACACAACATTCATATCTAAAGTCACTAGAACAAAATGTCTCCCTTTTCCACAAGAGATGGATGAGCTTTTTATTCTTCCCAAACAGTGCAGTTACTTTTTGCGGAAAAAGATCTTTAGGTCAGTCCTGTTGATTGTGAGAACATGCAATATAGTAACAATTAGTGGCATGAGGAAAAAACATGCAGACATCCTCTTCGTTTCTTGCTCTACTTGTATTTAGTGTCTTCACTGGAAAGCCTCCAAATGGTTAAGCAATTCCAAAATCAGCAGGACTATGTGAGCAATTGCATAAGGCTCTGGCAGCTACCATCACTCAAGGTGGTAGTGCCAGGGAAGGCAAAGAGAAGGGATTGGAACCAATGGCAAAACAATGCACAGAATCAGTAAAATATCTAAACATCATAACAACACCATAACTGCCAAAAAATCAGCGTGTTTCCCCCTCCTGCCAGCTTGAGTGACCACGCTCTGTTTCTCTTCAGTGAGTGCTTCAACATTACCGTTCAATAACCTGGCCCCAGAGGTAAATCTGGGCCTCCACCATGATGTTGTCTCGTGACATTTGGTAAGTGCAGGACTGCATCAGCAGAAAAATGCCATAAGCAGGGGGCCTGCTGCACTCCACGCAGCTTCTCCGATTCCTTTCAACACACCAATTCCAACATGAAAACACTTTTATAGCCCAAAGCCAAAAACATTACCTCCCTCCTTTGACATTAACACTCCTACTACCACATACAGCTTAGCAGCAAAGTTGGCCAAGATAAAACGCGTTGGCCAAGGTGTAGCAGTTTCTAGGAACAGTGCGTAATCTGGGTGCCATCTAGAGGTTGCAGTGAGGTCCCTGGTCACACTCGGCTTGCATGGAGAATTACATGCTCCCTTTAATAAATACAAGCTGCATTCCAGTGTCTTATTGTGCTGCAGGTCAAGCGTCTCACCAACAAATTCCTCAGTACTGCTTTAACTCCAGCCAGATAAGGAGTGCCCAGCAGACGACGAGGTGAGGCAGTGAAGAGGCATAAAGATTCATTGTGTTTGAGTAGAAGATAAATATGCAAGATTTGTCATTTGTACAATACGATTGCACAAAACTGAAAAGTTCATGGTTCCCTGTATCTTGTATTTGTGGTTTATTTTTTCCATTAAGCTTTACAAACTGCAGCTATCATCAGAAATATATTTTTATTAATGCAGCAATATCAGACACAACTATTATGAAAATATTTTTAGATTTATTCTCACAAGTACATTAAAACCTGACAGCTTATTTGTGCCAAAATAAATCCTGTTTTAGCCAAGGCACCATGTAGCTTCACTCTTGAAACGTAAAGTTTAAACTGTATCAATAATTAATATTGTTACTGTTCTTAAATATAAAAGGATTGGAGTTTGTTCAACACAATAATATAATATGTCAAATCAGATTTGGAACGTGAACAGCTAAAATTCAGACTCAAGCAACTTCCCTGCTGTGCAGCGATCTGCACTCATTGCGTTGCAATACTCCCTCTGCTGGCAAATTTAAAAGGGAATATATTGCTTCTTCGTACTTCTGCCTCCAACACGTGGGAAGCTTACACTGTTAAATTTCTGCTTACCTTTTCATGAAAGCAGGGATATATTTTGCTTGCCTTACAACACCAAGTCAATACTCTTCCTCCCTCTCCCACACCCTTCCTCTCTATTATTTTTTTTTCACAGATAAAAGCTCAGGACTGCCCCAGAAGAAAAAAACAGGAGTTACTATGTTCATTTTGAAGATAGAGAGTAAAATATGAGCAGGTAACATCACTGTTCCCATGAAATGGGGGTCTAAGCCTCCGTGAAAACACTTTTTGTGCTAAAACGGAAACTCAACTTGCTTGGCCACAGGGAAGCTCTTGCCTCAGTCACGGAGGCAAGTGTACATCTGCCTCTGATGTCACCCTTAATCTTTCTCTAAGGCAGATGCACTTACACAAGGTTGAAGCTGAAGCAACGCTTGGCTCTGCACAGACCAAAAGTCCTACCCAGAACCTATGTGAACAATTCTTCTCCAAGGACAGGGCCCATGCTGAATTCTTGTGCTATGCAGCTAGGGAGCTTCAGGTACTAACATCCTCCTACCACGGAAGTTTGTATACCCTTTAAAAGATCATTTTGGCCTGCTAGTCTCTGCTAAACGAACGCAGCACTCACAGTTAGTTTCTCTTCAGTGTTTAATGACATGTTTGAACTCTTTGCTGAGTGAGAACCTTTAGGATTTCCGGTGAAAGAAGGGGAGATTCTGCTCTAGAAGACCAGACAGAGTGCTGTGGTGGTTTGTCCTTCCACTGTAAACTTGCTCCAATCACTTTTTTGTGAGTACACTTCATCACAGACATATTTACCTTTTCTAAATTCTGTTTTCTTGAGTGCCATTGAGAAATTATAGAAAGAACACTGAATCGGAGGGGTAGAAAGACAGCAAATACTTCAAGGCAGGGCAAACTCCTCTGATGAAGAAAGCTATTGGAAAAAAGACTCCATTAAAAGCAGAGTGGTCCTAGAAATCCTAAGTACATGTGTGCACAAGACATCCATTGATGTTCCCTCAGTGATCAGCAATTCAGTGTTCAGGTATGGAATTGCAATGAAATCAGAAGTGCAAAGTCATGAGATATATGGCTTGTTCATCTTATAATCTAATCAGCCTATTTTTGGAACCACATACTTTCTTTGTTTAATCATGAAAATCAGTCTGCAGTTATAATTCAGAGTGTTCATTAAAAGAGCACTTTGAAGGAAAGGGCCTATGTGAAGCTTGTGAGACACAAGGCAGTGACTGATAAACCCCCTGCCTTTCTTGACCTCCTTCTACTATTGCTGGAAACATCATCACAAATTGCTCAGTACACTTAGCACTGCATCTCCCTCTTGATGATGTTTACTTTTGAACTAATATTTCAGTGGTCAAGCTGCTCCTTTTTATCAGCCCTGTGCAATATTACTACATTAAATATTCTTCCTCTGGAACATCATACTGCATGAGTTGCTAGATGCCACAAAGCCCATGACCTAATTGTGCTAAGTGCTGGATAAACATGGCGAGAGTGTCTGCTCCATAGTGTTTATAGTCTAATTATGTAAGATAAAGGGAGGGAAGCAAGGAGAGGGAGGAAGTACTGTCTTCATTTTACAGAACCAGAGTAAATGACTCACTCAAGTCATACCACGGCATCTGCAGTGGAGCCAGCATTCAGCCATCTCAGCCCCTGCTCATTATTTTTATCTTTTCATTTCTCTGTTGAGTCTAAGGCCTCTCTGAGGGTTGAGATCTCAAACAAGCTATTATGTAAACAGAGGAGAAAACCTCAAGGGCAGTTAGGAAAGAGACATGACTAAAAGGTATGTATACACATCGGCTGGCAACTCACAGGCCTGACAGAACAGAAACACACCTAACACGTTTGTAGACTCTTTCTTACTGCATTTTAAGGAGTGGCCTCAAGGGGAAGGCAGAAGTGAGAGGAGCATCAAGGGGAATAAAATAATAGGAAGAAGGAACAAATATGAAGAAAAAGTATAGCACTTTATTTTGCATCACTGGGACAAGTTTAATGGTGCTCCAATGGTACACTCGGTTAAACATGCACCATGCACCCCTATCATGAGATGAGTAATAAAAGCATTATTCTTTCATATGTCTCTCTCTGACTTGCCATTAGTAACTACATGCTCTTGACAGCTTTAAGTAAGAGCTTTGCTAACAAAGTCAGCCTGGCCTTTGATAGACATTTTTTTTTCCTCCTTTTCTTGTCGTTGCCCTTCATCTTCAGGTTAACCCCTGGTCAATATCACTCCATATGCATAAAATACATGAGGACTCCCCCTCCCCAGCTGCCTCTACTGACCTTTAGTAGCTGCTTCTTACACAGTTGCCCTGAAGGATTTTACCTGGCCTGTGGACTCTTGCTAGTGTTACACAAACAGAAATTCAGCTGACAGGCTTTGCAGCCAAAGGCAGCTCTTAGCAGCAGACTGCATCAGATCTGGAGACAGCAGTAACATATGAAACATGGGAGGAATGGTTTTTAGACATGGAACAAGGACGGGCTAGGTCTTGCTCACAAGTTCAGGAAGTTAGTTGAATCCAGCACAACTTTGCATCCTCACACCATATTTGAGTTTTGCCTAGCTGGGTGACATGAGGTAGTCTAGTGCCAACAACCTGCTCACTCCCTTCCTCCTCTCTCAACAGTGGTTGAGATATCTTCTCAATGAGCTTTTAAAAGCAGAAGAGATCAAATAACACACCAAAAAAATAACAGCTTTTGAGAAAAACTTAGCTAGTAACACTGTGCAGAGCATGGATTCAGCCAGGTGAAGTTCTGACATTTGCAAAGACCTTTTTCACTCACTGTTTCCACTTCTCTTCACACGTAACATAAAGTAGAAGGGCTATTTACAGGTATTTTAATGGCTTCGCTGTAGGCACAAGAACTGCATCAGCACTAGGCCTGATCTGCAGCTGAAATATGTGTGATCAGGGTGCACTGCACCTACGCAGGCTCCAACTACTTTCCATGTCTACATGGCACACTGCAAGGAAGAGCAAGCCTTTCCCGTTGAGCGTCTGCCAGGGTTTCAGATCTGGACTGAAGCTGAAGTATACTGCATGCTACTACGTGTGGGCACAAGCCATTCAGCTGCTGGGCCTTAGGAGGTGGCTCAGGTGCCTTTTTTGGTGCAGCTACTCAGTATCCAGCTTAATGCCTTGCTTCTCCTTTGACTCTGGATACCTGGTTTCACTTACGTTCCTCCTCTGTAAAACAATGGTAACACCTCCTGACCTCAGAGCTGCACTGTAAATACGAGATTAAGTGACTAGGCACAGGGGAATGAGACTCCTGACTCATGAGATGAATTGAGGTCACATAAGCCTTGCCTTGTATTTCAAGATCCACAAGGTTTATATGAATCTGTGACAAAAATTTCCCATTCTCTCCCTGAGAACCCGCCCATTTTCAGGAATATTTTATCCCAGTGATGACTTCATTTGATGTCACTTGATTTTATTTAGATTAGATAGATAGTCTAGCCCACTACTTGGGTGAGTTAGTATAACTACCGACTGTGCTTTTGCTACAAGACTCCTGCCTCATTCACGTAAATGGCTTCCAGGGATTTTCTGACACTCCCAACAGCACGCATAGCTAAAACAGCAGACACAGTAGTTACAGCAGCAGGGGAACCAGTGTTTGGCACAGGTAAGGCCTCAGCTGGAACCTTCAAGAAAGCTTGATGTGCATCCTGCATCGGGATACATGGAGCAAGTGGCAATAGCCAAAAGAAGAACAAGAATGAGCTAGGATAAATAAGCTACAGGGGAAGACTGGAAGTACAGTGTGTAGTTCAGAGAGAAAATTCAATGTTAAAACAGTCTTTTAACTACTGATCCAAGGTAGTAATCTTCTCTCCAAATGTATGACAGGTAAAATAAGACTTAAGGGATTTAAACTGAAGCAGCGGAGTCAGAAGTTAGAGGAAATCAATCAACCACCAACAGTATGGATCATGAAAAACTGGGACAGATTGCCTAGGAGACAGCACTGAGTCACCATCACTTTCTGTCTTTTAAGTACATATTAGATACACGTCTGACAGGAACGACACAGGTAGAGCTGATCTCCAGTGGAAGGATAATGAGAAGACCTTTTTTGGCTCCTTATAGACCTCTAATTCAATAGTTATTAACTTGTAGATGCTCATTGACTTATTTTACTGTGATACACGGGCCCAGGGGGATACACCATTGTAACAGAGGTGACAAGAAGATGAGTCATAAGTAAAGAACTCCTAGAGCAATCCAGATCTACAAGCAACCTACATTGTTCTCTGCAACTACAGGCAACCACATATTAGGTGCAGAGCTTAGAAAGGGCCCAAGAATGCCCACTAAAGATATGAGAGGTCTAGAAACCGTGACATACCAGAAAAGACTCAGAGCCAGACCTACTGATTAGCCTAAAAAAGACTTCACACTGCAAAATGGCACGTACCACCTAGTCCTTCTAACTTCAGGTTTTTATGTCAATCCTCAAAACTGCAACATGATAATGACAACAGCAAAAGGGACAGAAGTTGTCCATATCCTAGGTCATTTGGCACAATCTATCTAGGCACACTTGCCCTACAATCTGAGTTGTGCCTCTATCTCATGGGAAAATGAACAGTATGGTAAAGATTCTTCTACTGGCAGAAAGCATTATATATCCTTACCTAGGATCACAAATTATATCCATTTAGTTCTTCTGATGGAAGGACTGCTCCTTAGTCTGTCATACCTATTTAATACCAAGGCAGATTCTAGGATTGCAGCTGAACTATTCGTTTTGGCTTCCCTAAACATGAGCAATTTAGCAGTAATTCATTTTTTTAAAAAACAGAGGGGGCAGAAACTGGTGCCCCCAAAAAAGTACTAACTTCAAGAGCATGCCACTCATTAGTTCAGTGGGAAGGATCTGGTTTTCCATATTGTAAGATTAGAAAGAGGGCTGGAGGAGGGGAGGGAAGCTGTGATAAATCATCACACACAGTTTTTCCAACCTGGCAATGTGCAGAAATGAGGAAAAAGTCTTGCAGAAGAAAATCCAGGACAGCAGGATTGTGAGCAGGAGATAGCAGTGGATGTGGTTATACTAAGCCATTCATCCCTCAACTGTTCCCAGACTCCCAAACTGCCCTGTATCTAGAAGTAATTAGCAAATTACTCCATGTGGTAGGGAACACAGTCACAGGTGAGCAAGATCCAGTCACTTGATCCATACCACAATTCCCCATCTAGCCAGAGCTAACTTGAACACAGAGAAAGATTTGGAAGCTTATCAGTTCAATCACGGAAATGTGCATTTTAAGCCGAAATCCAGCTTTCAGCACTGTAGAATCAGGAATGCAGCAACTATAGCCTCCTACCTCGTGATTTTGCTTGGCACAGAACTGACTTAGAACCATCCCCAGGTCAAAAAAAAAAAACATGTTGCAAAAGCAGTGTCTCATTTGATACTATTTTAAGGTCAGTTCAAGAAAAATGGCACACACATACCTGCATGAACATTTAAAACGCTGTAAACTTTAGTTAACAAAACAGAACACCACTTTGCTCTTAACCACAAAGATCAAGTGACATTTAAAGGGAAACAAAAAGATGCAAATCATAAATTTTCATGTCTTTGAAGATCCTGCTGGCACTGCTCCGGGTCAGAGTACTTCTCAGTTTGTTTCTCTTCAGTCAGCCTTTTCACTTGCTTCAATGCTGAATATGCAATAAGCACCAGACATTTTTAACCTCAATAATATTTTTTTCATTACCTGTCAGGAATAGCACTAATAACAGGCATTAGAGGTACAATATTCAATTGTTCAGGACAGCCTAAACATTCAGTTACATTATGGTAGCTCATCACAAATAATTGCCTTTGCTAAGACAGGGCAGCTGCAAGTGGATGCAGCTTGCCTGTTCAGCTCATGGCACAGAATTCATTGAGGCCAAAGCAAGCAGTACAGGGAGAAACATCTTAAAACCACCCACAAACCGTCCTTCCTCTTAGTCTACTTCAGCTTACTTCTTACTTCTGTGCAGCCCAATGATGACCACCTTGTTTGAAAAAAGCCCAATTCCACATAGACTGTGCTTTGGGTTCTCTCATTTTATTATCACTCCTGCTAACAACTGTCCTTTTCTCAGATCTGACTCCATCAGGTTTCTTTATCGTTGTTTCCTTCCTTCCCAACCCTGTAGTTATCTTACACAAATGACTATTTCCACTGACCTGCCAGAGAGAAATCAAGTAGAAGGTGATTATCAGAATCAATGATGTTGAAAACATGTCTTTTAATGAAAAAGAAACAAATAAACCCAAACAAACAAACAAAAGAAAGAAAAAAAAAATCCCACAAAAAGAAAAGAGAGAGAGAGGAACTGATCCTTCTTTCTTCTGCCACTATATAGAAGTAGGAAGTTTAGGCTAAAATAGAGCAGAATATTGTGAACAGAGATATGTTACAGCAGGAATTCTATGACTCAATCTTATTTCACAGGCACCTCAGATATGGACTCATATCTATGATGCCTACTGGCCTGTCCCCTCCTTATACGTTATTATCTACGATCTTTCTTTACAGATACCTATACCAATCTCATGCTTCATCACACAACCATTATATTCCAAAGCACAATGGCTATGGAGCGATGGACATTTCCGCAAATCTTAGCTTTTACAGAAATGAGTTCTGTTCCTATGTGTTATAAAGGCTTAAGAATATTTTCTTCAGCCAGTAGACAGTCTCCTTCAGTACCAATTTCAAAACTCCATTAATAAAATTATTTCGCTGGTAGCTCTTTTAGCAGAAGCCTCCAAGCAACATATCAATACACCAGAACCAGTGCAGACACCCCTTTCACAGTTGTTAAGACCTCAGCAAAAGCCTTCACAACACAAGACTGAAGTCTTGCAAAGGACAAAAAGCAAAAGTCATAGCATGTAAAACCACTCAGCCAATACCTTCATTCCAGAGATGGAAGGGTTTTATTCAAGTGTTCAAGTAATGCAGTATAACCTGGAAGACTACAACTTAGTCTAGAGTTAGGATTCTGTATAAGCAACAGACCCACAGTTAGAACGGTCTGGTCCCAGGTGCCCGTGTATAGTTTTCTGTCACTCTTTCCCAGTCACTTTGCAATCAACAGCCTACCTGGAAGTTCCTGACTCTCTCATGTTTTGTATTTGAAGCGGCAGGACATCTCAGGTGCTGGCCCAGGTGTTGCCTCCCCATAACTGGTGCAGATGACACTGGGCTGTGACAACATGGGATGAATTGATTTTGCTTCTCTCGGTCATATTTTGTTGTGAGGGCAGGGGAATTTTTCTGTCCCCAGAAGTACCATTGATTACAGCAATTATAATTTCTTATCTTCCAGATTATACTACTGCTGCTCCTGTTCTCCCACTGCTTTGTCAGAACTGAAATAAACCTGGGGCAGGTTTCCTGCAACATTCTTTCCATCTGCGATCCCAGCTCCACTGCCTGGGCCAGAGTCAAGGTATCAAGTTCCATCAAGAGTTTCTCCCGAATTCGCCAGTCTGCTGCTTTATCAATTAGCTGATCCAGGATCAGCTCTTCCTGCCAACAGCCAAAAGCACAGGCTGATGCCAATTCTTGTAGTGCCAAAGCAAAGGCTGTAAAAGTTTCACCTGGCAGTTGTGCCCGCTGCCTGAACTGGAATCTCTGTAATACTGTGCCATGTCTGGGCTTAATGTGCCCTGAAAGCTTCTTCATTGTTTCTTCAAAGGAGGCAGCTGTAAGCTGGGTTATAAAAATCCTCTGATCTTTCACATCCAAAGGCTGGAGAACAGTCCTCAGGGAGTTTTCAGGTTTCACTCATCTATATCAGCCAAATCTCATATCAGCCACTGACACCAGGGGCCTGAGAGATTCCACAGTTCCAGCAATATGTAGGACACAAACCAGCAGCAAGATGGAACTGGAACTCGCCAGTCTTCACCGCCACCACTGCGTACATCCACTGGTATTCCCACTACCTCTGAACAAAGAGCACAGAGGCACATCACAAACGCTTTGCCTCTTGTCACAGGAAGCAATTTCTTGTCACCCAAAAGACTCCAGCCTTCCAGCCCAGGTTGTCTGGCTGGGCAGGAAATACAGTGCTCCTCCCAGACCAGCAGTCAGCGTGTGACGGGAGGAGAAAAGGAACGGGAAGGAAACAAGAAGATGAGATGCAAAGACTCTCTCCCCTGCCAGGAAGTTCTTGTTGCATTCCCTAACACCCTAAGCTACAGCTTGTCAAATGTTTAATGGGAATCAAATGTAAAATCCAGGTTTAATGATTTTACATGCATTGCTCACAATAATTAACAGCACAATCTTCACCAGCAAAACAATCCCGATGTGCCACCAAGGCACATGTAGAAATTGAGTGGGACTTCAGTGGCAATGAGATGCTGCTGACAGTCAAGGCTGAACTATGTTTGCCTTCATAGATGCAGGCTGTCAGCTATTTATTTTTTTGATATCTAACAATAATGCCTAAGAATGGCATCCTCCTCTGCCAGAGCCTATTGATCTGTTCAAAAGGTGGCACTATTTCACTAGCAGTTTACAGAGATCAGTCCCACAGGTAAGTAAAAGCAGCAGAACTGCAGAAAGATCTTTGTATGGCAATTATTCTTCTCAGGACTGGAGTCTGAGGCTGCCTGCATTTTGCAGCTTTTTTCAGCAATTACACAGCAGGTACCACTGGAAACACAGAGCCTCAAAAGCATGTGTTGTAGAAAAGACAATGACAGAGAAGGAGGAGATGTCTTAATTGCCCTGCATATTTGTGAATATGTATGGTACTAAGAAATAATTTTTAGCCCTTTTTTTGTATGTTGTTGTGTGTCTGCTGTATCCCAGCCAATGAGACCAGAAGGGTCTATGCCTCCCATCCTGTAATCAGGGAGGGTTAAGCGGTTCTCTGCAGCAAAACCTCTATATAGGCCAAGATAAACACTGGTTTAAGGCACCCTTTCTCAATGAACTAGCCAACTCCATTAGTTCAGGAGTACTGGACAATTTTTAAAGAACTGTAACATAAAACACTTTCTTTGGCTAAAAAAAATTCCTGAAAAACACTGAAGAAGTTCACAGATTTACCTATACCTGCCCACTGCTTTACCATTTCTTTTTCACAGGAACATACTAGCTGTTTCACTAAAGGCTTGGTCACACAACAAGTTTCAGTGGAGGTGGAATGCTGAATTACTCAACAGCTTTTGCATTTTTCAAAGACTTGAACTTTAAGAGGTTTAAAAAGTATTGTCCCAACAATTTAATAAAGCAGGATTTAGATTAAAATTAATCTAGAGAGTCTCAGTCCCATTTTGAGCAGGAAGATTTACTGTACAGAGATTAATGACACAGATTTGGGTTATTTTTATAAAAGAGCCCTAAAGGTTGCCCCATAATTTTTCTGCCACTCAAAATTCTCAGTGTCCACTGTTTTTACAAGATTTCCAGTTTATTTACAGAGTCAGCTGACTTGAATGAAATTAAGCTAAGTGAAAAAAGGAGATGGAGGTGAACTCCCTGGAAAAAGCATGCGAAATTTAAAATACCACAGTGCCTTGAACTGCTTTGCTCAGAACACTCCAGTGTACAGTTGGGTTGTAGTCACCAGACTTTTGTCTGAATTCCTGTGAAGTAAAACTCTTAATAGCTCTTTACTAGAGCTGGACAAAACTATCAGTGAAATATACTGATAATATCATATGATGTTAATAGATTGTGAAGTTTCAGCAGCATAACTAATTTTTAAAGTATTTTCCGTAAGCGGAAACTGTTACTCATGCACACTGAAGGAATATGAAGAAATGTTTCCTTTCCTAAAATATTAGATGACCTAGAAGAATATTTGTGCAGAAGGGAGACAGAGGGGTTGGACTCTGAATCCTACTGTTAGAAATCTATTTCTGGACTGAATGAGACATCCTTTAACATATTAAGCATCTTCACACTATGCTTCATACCATCCCTAGGTCAGTACTCCCCTTATCACAGAGATAACATGTGATTTGCTCTTGACAATAAATGAAACAAAGCCAGGATAAGGAGTTAGGGCTTCAGTATCCCATGCCCCTTTCTTCAGCAATTCATTAACCCTACAGCCCCATTGCAGTTCTACTTGTGGAAACAAACATACTAGTCAAAAGATAGTCAAAAGCTATTGCCATTCCAGCTCTTGATAATCAGCCCTGAATTTAACAACAACCCTATTTAAATTACTTCTCTGACTGGAGAAGAGCCTGAGCTACAAATTGTTGGCAGCTGACAGAATGCTCAGGAGAAGCCTCACTATGTTTGCTGTATTTTTATACTTTTTCCTGGACATCTTATTTTGATCACTCACAGAGACAGGATATTGAGATGCAACAGACTATAGATCCATCTGGTGACTGTGGCCATTCTTATCTTCTCAGTTCACAAAGAAGGAAACAAGTTCAAAGAGGGTGATGCCAAAAAGTTACCTCCATGAAATTTCAGCATGAATTTTTAAACATAGAGATCTGAATCTTGATGCCACCTTTGGAAAACTTGCCTATAAAAATCAGTATTCAAAGCCTTTTGCTGTGAACTATGGAACATCAAATAAAGTAATCAGGTTGGGTTAAGAGTAAACGCGCTGCAGAGTGACCTTGTGTATTTAAATTAGAACTACACCACGTCTTCAAATCAAGAGCTTTTACCCTCTATAACGTAGTGGGTCAAACACATGCCATCTGACCTGGGTCTAATATGACTACAAATAATTGGACATAGTGAGGATGTTTAGAGAAACTGTCCTGCACACAGAGTGTGTTGTGTTCCTTAACCATTTCTAAGTGACCCTTCAAGAAATCATGCCAGGAATGAGTCATTTGACATTAATTTGGCCATTTCCATCCACTTACTTTCCTCAGAGCTGGAGAAGCTGCTCGTACAGTAGTAGTTTGCTCCCAGCTACCCTCTCTCCAGGAGCCATCAGCCCATCACCTGACAGAGAAGTATCAGAAAACCTGCCCAGAAACAGAATGGTCATAGCAGGCAGCTGTTGGGACAACTGGGAGTGGACAGATTAACTGACCTGTTGTGCCAGACACAGCCTCCAACTGTACTCAGACACCCCTCACTTAAACAGCCAATGCTCTGGTTAGTTTCTTGGCTTTTACTATGAAACATTTCCAAGTTAGAGCATTTATGTGGATTAGCTATGAGGGGCTCATATTTTCTCATGAAGCTACCCAAAATGTCTAGTAGAAAATTTCATTACTAAGCTGTTAGGAAGTTTGCGCCTTTTCAGGGTATTAATTATCTTCCTGAGAGTTCTGCATTCGAAGTCCACATGAATGTCAGAGTAATTAACGAGGAAAAGCAGAGCACCCCACCTGCTAACTCACTTCAGAGAAAACAGATGTGAATGTGTGGCCATGGCTTGTTTAGAGGCAGGACTTCAGTGAAGAGAAACAGTTCGCCAAACAGGAGAAGGAGACACTTCTATAAGCCCCAAAACAGCGACTGCCCTCGTGATTTACAGGGGAAGAGGAGAAAGGGAAAGAAGATACATTCAGCCAAACCATAGGGAGCTCCTTCAGAAAACCATCCTTCTGAGGAAGGCAAGTCACTGACTCCACATGTTCTGCTCCATGCCACAGAGCAAACGAGCGGCGGTGGAAAGGAAAGCTCTGGGTGTGTTTGGTGTTCACTTCTGTGGGCACGATGCCACCTACACAGGAAACTGTTAATCCTATCGATGCAAGTGATAATACTCCCCACAATTCACACAGGCACATTGTTGCCAACAACTCTTCAGTGTTACGAGCAACATCGTGAGTCAAGAGAAATGACATTAGCATTCAGGACACTTATCTAGGCTCTACCCATAGTACAACACAGACAAAGTATAAAGAGCTGAGTACAACATAAGCTTCCATTTACTCTGGCTTCACTGTTAAGACATGACTAAACCACATCATGCCCCATCATGATAAGAACCCTGGTGGGACAGAAATATGTGGAAAAAACTTTGGGTAAGATTAAAAATTATGCAGAAATACCATTCTGAAACTTCTTGTCTACAAACCATGATGCCACAAGACAAACCCAAGCAGTCAGATCAGATGTTCCTGCTTTCCGTCACACTCCAAACTCCGTTGACTTGAGAACATTAACAACCCTATTATATTGCAAAGAAGAAAAGAAAACCCAGCTTGAATGGCAAACACGATGTTTCAGTCAAGTCCTTCCTTCCTGTAATTGTTACTTTGCTCCGCATTGGTGTGACTGAACATGAGTTTTCAACACTAATTACAGCTGCCTTGCACAAGAGCCATTTTCGCTGTCATTGCCCACCCATTTCCCAGAGACTGCCCGTGTTACTGTTCAGAGGAGTGACTGCACACTTGCTCATGTACCAGGAGACATCACACTTGAACTAGAAATACCAGAAACACGTAAAAGTGCCTTACTTCTCACGCTTGCTGGCACTGATTAAAACCATGAACGCCACTGTTTCTTTGCCCTCCCTGTAAATGAGGCACTAGGATTTTATACGTTTGTGACAGAAAATCGTACAAAATCTTTTCTTCAAAAGATTTCAGATTCCATGGTGTCTGACCACATTAAACAAGGCTCATGAGTATAACATGGCCAGGCAATGGCAAGTTATATAGATTGTCTCTAGATGTCCTATTGCCTGAAAACCCCGTGTTAGCCTGTACATCTACAGGAATTTGTGGGCATAGACACTTTCACATGGATATGTTAATCACTGCACATTTCACTGATAAATCTGCACTTCTTTTTAAATTCATGTCATCTCTCCTCCTTCATCACACTCTTTATTTCACCTGCCTTCCTTGTTTCAGCCTCATTTTGGGAGATGGATTTAAACACCATTTGGAGATTGTCACAGATTGTATCCTCAGTCTCTGTGGTTGTAAAGTGCACATTTCCATAGGCTGCCCTTAGTGCGAGCAGCATTTCTCCAGTTTTGGCCCAGTACTCTGAGGTATATTATGCAGCCTCACCGCTATAGAAGTCTATCCTTCAAGCAGGTTTGCTGCGGAGCATTCTCTTCATTTTGACAATGATTGAGGGACATTTCGATCTCAATAGCTTAGCAATATATCACTGAAACAACCCTGTTCATGTCTCCCAGCCTTTTGTCTTCTGCAGGACAGCACTGAGACACTGAAGTTTCTGAGACATTGTCCATCTTAGTTTGCTGCATTAATTATCCATTAATTATAAAAGCCAGTATATGGATTTCACATAAGCTAAGCCTGTTATTTTAAAATCAATGTCTCTGCACCTCTGCACTCGGTATTGGGTAGCCTCATGGAAGATCGAGTCAGTACCAAATGCCATCACATTTAGCCACCACTTGTATATGTTTCAGAGCAATGGAGAACAAAATCATGCTCTCCTGTCAGTTTTTGTTCCAAGGCACTGTGCAGGAGCAGTATTTGCAAGATCATTGCCTTTAGGATCCATTCCCAACCAACACTGTTAATGTTATGCATTCCTGCTCAGGTATTAAAAAGATCATCTCTGCAAATAGTGTCAGGACTCCATGTGACTTGTAATAGCAACAGAGGTTTCCCAGTCAAGAAGTCTCAGGCAGTAATAATTAAGAGTCTGATTTGGTCAAATTCCCCCTCTATTGGACATAAGCTGAAAGAATTACCACTCTGCAGTTTATTGTAGCTTCCAGTAATGTTCCAGGTGGCAGAGAGCTGGGCATATATCAGTTTATACCAGGATCTAAAATTAGACAAACTTTTTCCAACAGTGCAACTTTGAGGTCAGTTATACTTTGTGAGTACCAAACAAAAAGCTCTGTACAGCCAGAAGTTTGTTTCTCTATAGATTACTTTCAAAGCTTGACAAACATCTCCCTCGTATTAATGGAAAGCAGAAAAATACATGAGGCTTCCCTTGGATGCCACACCAAAATTATTACAAATATTCTCCTGTTCCAGATTTAAGCCTTCAGAAACAGAGCTGTGGGTTTTCAGAGATGCTCATTTCAAGGTTCTCAGCAAGCAGATCTGTCCTTTCAAAGTTGTTAATTCTCTGAGATTAATTGTAATCTCTCTGATGAAAGATTTATACAAGACCTATCGACTAATATCATTTTTTAAATTTTTTTATATATATTTTCCTGATTTTAAATAGTACATTGATGCAAAAAAAGATCTCTAAGGTATGTAATTTCTCTGCTCATGGCATAGACTACATTTTCAATGTCTGCTTTTCCCATTCATTGCTTGGCTGAACTCAACAGCCAAGGAGTGAAGTACTGCCACATTTTGAGTATGCAACATTTATCCAGTCCCTTCGGATTTAACCAGGCACAGAGATATCTGGGTCACCTGAGCCAGCCATGACACAGACCTACTTGCAGGTTTTCTTAGGAAAGACAGACACCCAAGTGGCTTTGAACTGTGAAACCTCACTGGTATTGGAATATAGACCAGAAAAAACAATAACTTAAAGCAGAGAAAATCCAGACCAGTGAGACAAAATGAACAAAACCAAAGGGATTGTAGATGAAGTTTCCTATGCCCAGTGTCCCTGAAGGACAAGTCCTTTCTTTAGGGCTTCTTCTCAGTCCAGCAACCTAAAACAGCTGTCAGGGTTATAGGAAACACACACAAAGGTATTTTCTAGGAACAATGGTGTATTTTCTGTCATCTCTTAGGTGCAGTGGTTTGTCTGCTAGTTTCTCTCCCACTCCCTGCCATGCCACAGACTTCTAGTGGCTATGTCTCTGTCTCTGCATTGTCTGTCCTTCCCCTCAACTGCACACATGCAGTTACTTTCCCACACTCTTTGCTTCAGCTGTCTACCTCACCCAAAATGTAGAGCTCCTCTCCTGCTGCTCAGCCACAACCTTTTCAGGGAAGAGAGAAGGACATACAGCACACTACAAACAAAAAAACAAATAAACCAGCTGTCAGAGAGCCCTTTTCAGTAAACTAAACAGAAGGTTGTTGCAACCCTAAGTTCACATGCCAATAATACCTTGGCTGAGTCTAGCCAGGCACAGACACTGGAAAACATTAATATCTCAGCACAGCATGAGCCTTTTCCATTACATGCAAGGAAGGAGGCTGCATGGCCAGAAATCAGAATTTGAGATAAGAATGTGCCTCAGCCACATGCCCTGCTCAGGTCAGCAAGGTACTCCTTCATCCAGAATAGAATGTAAAGACATTAGGAAACAAAAAGCTGCTCCCCTTTCCCAGATTTGCCTTTTAGCATGGAAGTACCTGCAAGTTTAGGAGGAGTTCTACATGAAAGGTCTCCAAAACAGGACCCTCAATTTCACATGGCAAAAATGTGCCCAGGCATTAAAAGAACACACTGGAGCAGGGAGGCTGTCTCTACTGCAGCTGAGAAGCCTGTCTCCCTGAAGAAACACTGAAACTTTGAGGAAAGGAAGGGATGTCTGGATTAAACAGAAAAGGAAGACACCTGGGGCCTTATGAAGCAGGAAATGAGTATCTGCAAGTATTCAGTAAATAAAAGGAACCAGGTGCTTAAAGAATTTCTTCACAGGTTTCCCCCAATGAGAATTGTCTAGCTTGGCCAGAAAGGCTAAACTCTGCCTTTCAGAGTGGTGTATGGAAGGTGAGGTATCACAAGGCAGCTTGATTTGCCCTCTCAGCACATATATCATGCATTCAGGTGAAGGAAGATGATGTTGCTAACACCCTACAGCACTGAAAAAGGTCCTATAGGATCAACTGAAAAGGACTTTTTATAACCACATACCTCACGGAGCACCAACATTAGAAAGGGGGGGAAATTGCCTGCGGCACTGTCTACAGCACAGGCAAACATACTATTAAAGCTTCCACTGCAGAACCACATCAATATTGGTGTATAAAATAAAGATAATGTGATTAAAAATAAATTTAGGTTTGTATAAAATTAACAAGAGCAGATTTGGAGAAGTCTAGCATTGTACCTGGATCTCCGTAAACACTGGGAGATGCAATAGTACCTGTCAAGCTCACAGAGACTGACTCTCCAGTTTGCATTTCACAAATCCCTTGTACTGGTGACTACAGCTCACTAGTGGCAATGTTCAGCTCCTACTGAAAGCAGTGGTATTTGAAGATGGAGGTACTGGCAGGATCTACAGTGATATATGTATATAGAGAGACTATTACATATATATATTTCTGATTTTAAAACATGAAGTGTGCATCTTAGCAAAGCCATGAACCCTAGGGTTTCAGGTCAGACAGGACAATTCTGATATTCACTAGAGAAGCAGTAACGCTAAGAAGAACATGACATCACAGTATGACACGTTTCTGCAGTTCTACAAAGCTTTTCATACAGGATGTCAAAGCATTAAACATGAATGACCTAAACCTCCTGAAAACAATGAATCCGCCATTGACAGCATAAGAGGAGGTCAGTTCTGTTGGTTATAGTCCAGAAACTCCCACATCATTATAAATCCAGGACCTGCTACATGACCATATCAGTTCAATAGTCTGAACTGAAATCCTGTATCAACTATTTTACAATTGCAGATTCCACCCATTTTCAAGACTGTAAATATATGGCCCTGGCTCCCAGAAGTGTTATATTGCCAGGAAGGCCCGTATCTGTTAAATACCTTATCTACTTAATGAAGTTACTCAGTATGGTATTACTGCATCAAACAAAGGTGGCAGAAACAACTCCTCACATGGAATGTGCCCTTCTCTTGTCCCTTAATAAGAGTAAGCAACTAATGGATCAGGCCCAGGGAGCAGAAGAGCACATGCCAGTAATAGCTGCTGAGGTAAAGTTGTATTAACCCAATTCCTACCTACCTCTGTAGATGACTGTATTTCCAGCTCTTCAGTGGCTGCTGGACCCAGTGCGCCAAAGTGATCATTAAACACCTCAGAGAGAGAGACAGTATGGCAAGCTTGAGGCAAATGACTGCCCCAACAGAACAGTAGTCTTTTTACCAGCTGCGTTTCATTGAGCTATCACAACAAACACCCTGCTCACTAGCCAGGCTCTCTGATGAGGCAGGCAGATTGTGTCTCCAACAGCCTTACCTAGAAGCTTTTAGAAAATCCTGTTCATTACTCATCAGGCACTTCATAGTTTCTGAAGTGAGCACTTCTTACAAAAAGTGTGAATCAGCAGTACTGGGGATAGCTGAAAGACCTCCAGGGTTGGGAGAAGCCCCTTACTTATTTAAAATGGAAAAAGAATCATGAGACAATTGCTTGGGGCCTCCTTATAGCAGTGAACCTTGCACAATTTTATGGAGATGTCCAATTGAAATGTATATGGTGTTAGGAATAGGATCACTTAACTCCAGGTAAGGCAAATGTTCAGATTTGTTACCATACAGTGGAATTTGCACCACGTTTGCAGCACTGATCTAGCTACATGTGAAGCCTTACACTCTGAAATGAGATGCATGTTTTCCCATGTCCTAATTGCCACTTTTACCCCTGCCCTCTTTTGTTGTCATTAGTCATTGGAATATATGGCTTCTTTCCAAAGCAGAATGCTCTGTTTGCTTCACTCCTCAACTTCACTCCTCAACTCTGTACCAAGTTGAGATAAACAATGTTCTGATTTAATCTCTCCTCTGGGACCCAAGACAATTTAAAGAACTTTAATTCAGTTGGACTTGGCCAGATTTCCAGCATCACCTTGGCTTGCTACACATTATGCCATAATGCTTCTACCTGTAATGTGAACGCAGGGTGAGTGTGAATCCCCTGGTATTCGCTGTCATTTGACGTAAAAGGATAAAAGAGATAAAATAGTGGGGTTTTTTTTAAAGACCTGACCATTGCTCCCAGGATTTCCTAGATATCCTTGGCTCTCTTTTTCTTTGTACATACATACCTGGTTCTTCCATATGACCTGAAGTTTTGAAAAGCTGAGAAAAAAAACGACCATGAAGCAATGGTCATGTTGCCTTCATAGCAGCTGCAATAAGACTGTAATATTGAAATATTAAGGGATAACGATTTAACATTGAAATGTCAAATGCTGCTGATAGAGGAAACATGTAAAATGTGCTTGTGCTGGTATTTTGACACATAACAATTGTTTCAGGGTAACCCTATAGTTTTTCCTGTGGGTTTTTTCATGAGGTAAAGTAAAAATAGAAGAGCTTCATTTTTCAGCCTTAATGGGTATCCAGTTACAGAAAAGCAGAGACAGAGAAGCTAATATTGCTTTCAAATTCTACAGTCCAACAATTTATTTCAGGTTCCCCCAGGAAAAAACCTGCAGTGTTAAAACAGAAAGAAAGAAAATGAAACAGAGGTGGAGAAAGAGAAGAGAAAAGGAGAAAAGGGAGAGGGAAAGGTAGATAGCTATGTGATATTCCCCAGGTTACAGTGTAAAAGACAGTAGTTAAACTCAAAAATAATAAGATATTAATATCAAGATTAATATCAAGATTATCAAGATCAATACCAAGATTAATGTACCTGACCACAGTTGGCCACCTGTGTAGGACCAGTTCTGAAATCAGTGTGATCCAGTGTACACTTGGCTCCCACCTGAAGTCTAAGATATAGCTGCAGAATTTGTGCTATCAACTTTATCTCCTATGGTGTAAAACAATTTATGGGTGATTTAGATAAAACTGAAAGCTTGAAATGGTTAATTTCCACCGATGTTGGATTTTTGAACATGGCCTTGGCTATAACATTCTTGCTAGAGCTCCCAGAGATGACAAGACATGTGGCATGTATCCTGCAACATTTCATTTCAAAGCCCTAGTTGTCAGAAGTTTCACATAACTGAAATGTATGGGTTTATTCTTTTCATTTGAGAAAAAAAATCTTAACTGTGCACCAAGCCAAGAGTTGGAGAGATAAAACACATTTCCTGTAGTGCACCAAATCCAAGTACATTCCTTTTATTCCCAATACAGCAGAAGTTGGAGGCCAAAGACAATCATCAGGCTTGGAAAAGGCTGATGACTGATGTGTACATGGGGATTTGTGCCTCTGAAGTGCTCAGAAACCAATACCTTTCCATCTTCATGACTTTGTGCAATAGCAATGAACCCAGGGAGCAAGGCTCACTCTTTCAACAGCCACACATGAGGAGCTAGTTAACTTCTTTGGCTGGGGCAAGACTAGAAAAGCTTTGAGAACATCTCTATTTCCAAAGTTTCGAGAAGCCTAAGGTCAAGACTGTGTTTTGCAGAACACTTTAGCAGATCCACTGCTAAGTGCCTGAATGCTTGCTGCTGCTGCTGCTGGGGTGGGCATGGTTCAGGAAGACGAGAGAATTGGACCCTCACATTCTGTGAGCAGAAGGAAGTTACCTTTCTCAAGCAGTCTTGAAAGCTCCACCAAATTAAGTATTGCGAGACATCCCTGAGTTTTAAGCTGTGACTGCTTGGGAAAAAAGCCCTTGAGAATCACGAGTGGGAAAGCCTTCCCACCCCTATGAGTAACTGTGTAACTATTATTTCTTTTGTCTCCTATAAAATAAAATAAAAAAAAAGCCTGGCATCATAAAGATAGACTGAAAACATGTGCTGACTTGGCATCTAGTTGTGTCATACAAATTTTAAGCCACAACAATGCAAACACAGGAAAAATTTGGATACTACTCAGCAATAACAAGGAACATTGCCAAATCAATTAGCACCCTCATAATAATTAATCAGGACAGCTCACTGAGGGAAGCACGTCTTATTTACGGAAGCCTTGTATAATAATCCAACATGAGTTACCATACCAAATCCACAAAACTAATCAAATGTAACATGAACTTTATAAATCATGCCACGCTATATATTTAGACACACACACTTATATAAATGAACTTAAATCAATGTATGTATTTACCTGGGTAATTTTACAGGAATATTAATTTTTTGGCACTGCACAGTTACTTCTTAACCTCTCTCAAACCCATTATATTGCAAGGCGGATGCTAATGTTTAAATCCCTGTCAAAAAAGGAAACAGAAATACTTTTTCCTTTTCAAAGGACACTTGATGAGACTCTCTTAGCTCTCCTTGCATTTTTTGTGTAAGGTCCTTGTATTTCAGCCTCTTCAGGATGAAGTCTGTGATGCAGAATGCAGCTTCCTATTTTGACAGCATCACCGAACAATGAGCATTGAGTGCACTTACTACATATTGGTTTTTCTTCTACTAGGACAGTGACTTACTCTTACTGTGTAAGACACCAGGTTTTTTAAGGCTTTTCAGACACAGTATCAAGTTGTCAAAAATATGTATCAAGAAATGTCAGATACAAAATCTGATCTTCAGCCCAAACGTGGAAGACTTGCCATGCATCTGTCTGGCAAAAAATGTTACTCTTAAAAGTGACTCTATGTTCTTGCTGCTGCTGCTTAAAATAAAGGCACACCAGGCCATACTTTTTGCTACTACAAGTTACCACAGCTTCTCTGAATCTCTGAACATCTAAAGCTGGAGTGTGCCCTGCCCATTGCCTTTAAGCAGTTTTATCCACGTTGCATATGCAAAAAGCCCACCCATTTCTTACAAACAACACACAAATGCACGGTGCCCAGAGATCTTCCCCTGAAGTCCCTGCCCCTAAATCACTCACGCCAGTAGCCCTGGATCATGGGAAGTACCCTTCAGGAATTTCAGTTATAAACTACAGAGCCTCTGAACCAGGGAGTCATCGTAGGAGGACTTGTGACTGATGGAGGATTTTATGCTAAAAGAGAAAATCCTACCTACATACCTCATCTTTCCATACGGGGGTTGCCCCAAAGTAATCTTAAACCTCATACAAGATTCACTGGGGGCGGTTTTTCAGCGAGCAGCACTATGTAATCAGCACTAGGGAATTAAGGGAGTCCCTTGCAAGTGAACACTTACTTCAGAGATGGCAAGGAGGAAAGTTATAAGGGTGGGTAAAGGACAGAAAGTAGCAGCTAGTGAAGACTGCTAGAAGATGAATAGCAGCAGCTCAAAAGCAATCAGAGTGAAAGGAAAACAACTTTTTACTCTTCAAATTGAGCTTTCTATAGGAAGGACTATCTTTAGCCTATAACAAAAAGCCATGATGAATCACAGGAAACTGCTTAGACACAGACTCATCACTTGGCACTGGAAGGAGGTGACATGCTCTGAACTCACCCCTGGTTTGCACCGCAGGGCCTGTCAGTGTGCTGACACCCTTAGCGACAGCACACAGGATCTTCCCACTCCCCATCACTACAGAATGAGACCTGCCAGGAACCACTCGCTGCCCTGGAGGACCGTACCCACAGAACACATCTACATTAATCCAACTCAACAAGTAAGGCTAACATTTATGCACAGTTTGATTTACCCACATTTAATACAAACACATGACCTCAAGAAACAGAAGAGTAATCTGCTTTATTTAAAATAGCCGTTTCCATGGAAAGTTTGTCTCCAAATGGGGCTTTTGCAAGTTCTCAAGGCTAGTGAAAAGAAGGGCACTGTCTCTCCACATACAAGAAGACTGCTCCATTTGTTACTCTTTTTTTCTTGGACACCTTTGCATTCAGAACTGAAAACTGAACAAAAGCAAAGCACAGCTGCCTGGTATCTGGAAGCCATCCTTCAGCTCTCATCCTCCAGCCCCTAAAAGATGTTCAGCTCCCTCTGAGGCACTGCAACTGTGGTTTTATTTTTGAGCTGAGGTGAAGGCATGTACCCAAAGACATTTGTCTAGTTCTTTGGAAACCTCAAAAGTTTGAGATTATATGCCAATACAACAATAGCTCGTCATTTCTGCAGTTAATAAACTCCCAACATGTTGTTTGGGTTTTTTTTTTTTTTTGCAAAGCTGCTGTTTGCATAACTTCTTTGTACAAAGCCAGGCTACTAAAAGTTAGGTTTCCTTAGGTGACAGAATTACTCTGGCAAGGGCCCAAAATTAACAGAAATACAGCTTTGCTGGTCAAAAGGACAAAAAGCAATCCCAGCCTCAACTGTGGTTTGTTTAAAAATAATAATAATTAATTTCCCACAGTCATTTATTCAGGGAACAAAAACAAATTGTCAAGTGACTAGAATTTGAAATATTTGATCAGTCTGGAGAGTATAAAATTAATGGTATTGGTCAAAGTTGAGAAATGGAAGTGCAAGATAAGTGCAGCAGGAAAGAAAACTGAATTCCTCTTCTTGTGCAATTGCTTGATCAGCTGCAGGGTACTATGGTGTTCAGCCTGGGACAGAGTCCCCTTTTCACTTGGGAAGGGGGACAAGGGTTAAGATTATCTGTCTCAGTGCAGACAGGCTTAAGGAAATAATGAGAAGGTCTGAAGAGGATATGCTGAACCATCAGAAGAGAAAAGAGAAAAAGGAAAATTCTCAACACAGAATAAAGACTAAAGCTTTAAGGTGGGAGAGATCAGCTTCACGCTGAGAACCACACATTCATCCCAAGACTCTCCTCAGCTCCAGTGGAACCTTCCACTGTGGCACCTGGCCACTGCAGAGACAGGCTCTGGAAAGCACTGTCACAGCACAGGTAACAGAGGTAAAATCCTTTAACTAGGAGTAAGCAGCTCATACTTTAGAAATCAGAAAACATTAAAAGGGACTGGCAGCAAAGAGTAGTAAGAGAACAAGAACATTTATGGTTCACTATTATACAAATCCTAACTCTCAACATTGGAATATGTTACTTGGCTGGTACAAAAGACCAGGGAAAAAGGACACTCACTCCTAATGATCATAAATGAACTCTATTGATAGACATGTCTGGCCTTTCCCTCTTTAGATATCTTCTCTTTACTCTGTTTTGGGGTGGGGGTGTCCTCTTCGAAAACAATAGTCGAGGATGTTGTGTACTTCAGTTTAACGTGTTAGCTTTTCCTTTGTTAAGAGCTGGATTCAAAGCCCAAGTCCATCTGAAAGAGAAGTAAGTGTGGGCATTTCATACTGTTCACTCACAGCCATGAAAAAAGCAACGCAGAACTGCACTCAAGCAGAAATCTCTGCCCAAACAAGTCCTAGAACTGGAAGAACAAGTGTGGGTGCTTTGAAAATTTTTCAGCCCTGAGCAATATGTGGGCAGTCCAGCCAGCCTCTGACTGTGATGTATACAGCACAGTCTGCTACCATTAAGTGTTCTGCTTCTGATTAAAAGGAAAATGTAGCATAATAAAGAAGACTGAATGAGGGAGGGGGAGAACAAAACTGCTTATGCTGCCACTTTGTGGTTTGAAACAGCATTTATTGTTCGGTGCATCAACCTAGTTTACGCAGCCTCCAGACTCTCATAATCCAGTCTGAGTCCTGACACCCTACTCAGAGACAGCAGAAAAAGAAAGAATTGATAAGAAACAGAAATGGAAACTCCATCACATGTGAACAGGCACAAAGCCTGAACTGTAATGCAAGCAGCAAATGCCAGGTCATCAAGTCCCCTAAGAATGTATTCAACATGGGATTATGACTGAACATTTAAGGATAGTTTTCCTTGATGGCAAAATCCCACCAGCGCAAGTATTATTAATTTTTCTGTGTTTTCTTCCTTTGCTGTGTTTCTTACACAGCCCTTCTGAAGCTATGAGCTCTTCTGAAGAAAACATGTATATAAGTACAGCAGTATTAAGACCAAACAATTATTATTTAACAGCACTAATGAAAGGCACAGATTAATGCTGCAAAATATACAGAACTCAGCTTTGTTAAATGCTCAGTGGGAGAAACCCCAAAGATTTCACACACATGACTGACTGTTAAGAACCAAAGCTCAGGCACTTTCCAGGAGAAGATACCGTACTACGTACAAATCTTACTAATACATATGGGTCACAACTGATCTGTAGAAACTGCCGCACATTTACATGCGCTACACAAGAGAGAACTATAAAACAAGTTAAATTGACAGCTTGGGAGCAAGAAGGACACAATCTTCCTTTCTGCCATTAGTTTTTCATTTTTGCCCAAGACAGCAGATACAAACGAGGTGTGACCACTGACCGCTGGCGTTTCCGCACGAGCTGTACCAGCAGTGGCTGTGGCTGCCCAGTGCAGCGAGTCCCAGTCAGCAGCAGGTGGAGCCCGTCCATAATGCTCTCCCGTTGAGGACATCACCCTCTTACATCGGCATTCCCTGATGGTTCTCAGAGCCGATTTTCACATGCAGAAGTTGAGAATTGGATTATTCCGACACAGTAAAATTATACTTGTCCTAGAACTGCGTAGTACAGAGAGCTAAAAAAAAAAAAAAACCCAAACCAACCCCCCCGCCCCGCTCAATTTTAAAGCATCTACATTCCTAACATTTTCAAAACTCCTTCACTCCTTTCCCAGATGATCTCAAGGAAATCAGAGGAGTATGTACTGAGTGCAGTTTCTAGAGATACATGGCTCCTCACTTTGGTACAGCGAGCCAAAGACATACCACAAACCTCACTCCCATGTTCAACAATTTTGCAAGGACTCCAGACCAACAGTTTAGACATAAGAGGTTCAGACTGCTTGGATAAGCAATTCCCGGCATCTGGATACATATTTGGAATTTATAGGTCCAGAATCTAAATCTCTGGAGAACCTTTCAGGCCTAACACCATGCACTCTGTGTGAGACTTCCTCATTCCTACCTGAGCTCTACAACAAAAGAGGAAAAGGAAGCCAACATTTAATATGAGAAGGACTTGTACGTCTCATGCACAGCTCAGCCCAAGCCTGACCTTTACACCTGTTATTTACACCTTTATACCTCCCGTTATTTGAGAGTACCCCCAATGAGTCCAACAGTCCTTCCCTTACTAGCACTGTCTGTCCAGAAACTTTGCCAGACTAATGAAGGCAGAGTAAGCATTGTCTGGAGCATGAAGAGCAATAATAGAGGAGTCCAATTCTCTTTCTGCTGTTAAATTACTGGGGCTCACCAGGGGTTGATGTTGCTGGCTCCTTGTTTTCCTCCAACAGTGCACAGCTGAGTACATAAACTCTGCTTGTCTGTCAGAGAGGAGGTGACTCTGGTTCTGGAGCCTCGTTCATCATGCTGGAGATTAAAACTGTAATCCAAAATGAAAAAAAAAAAACAACAAACCACCTGTGCAGCTGAACAAGAGTTCAGTTAGATCAGGCAGGTCTCTTGGGTGCAGCCAGCAAGTGTCCCCATCTACCTGAGAACCCAGATGTGCCCAGGCTGGGGTCTTTACAGAAGCTGCAGCACTGTGGTTCTTCCACCTGATAAAGAATGCTGACACGTGGAAAAGCTCAAGAGTCAGCCCTACCTCAGCCTACCTTGACTTGCTCCAGGTGAAGCTGAGCTTCAACCTCCAGAGCAGAAAGTGTGTTTCCTTAGGCTATTAAGCGTAATTCAACCTGCTATTTTCTCCCATTCCGGGGGAAAGAACAAGCTTTCTAAAACAAGTCCTCCACCCACAGAGGCAGAGGAGATCTTCAGGGTATAAGATACTCAGAAGGAAAAGGGTGCCTCTGGCACACCAAGCACTCAAGCCTCTCTTTATCCTCCTCTCCCCACACCTTCCATTTAGCCTTGCAGCTGCTCTAGGCTCTCTGGACATAGCCTCACCTGTCCAACCCGAAATGCCCCTATTTTCTTTATCCCTGGCCTGTCTCATACTAGGCCATCTCAGGCTTCTTTGCCCCCCTTCTGCAGAGAAGCAAATTGCTTTTAAGTCCACGCTCAGCTGCCTTTCCTAGGAACAAGAACTTCCTTTGCAGACTAGTGTTCTCCCAGCTTTCTTCACACTGAGGAGGGGTGTCACCTTTTCATCATACTTGGAAGCCCTGGAAGGCTCTTACAGAGACATTAGTGCTCCCAGCTGGCAGGGAAGTTAGGTACTTGAACTTACTCCGGTTTACATTTTGCTTTATCTATCTAGACTTCGGGTTTGTCAGTGTTAGAATAGTACCAATCAGCAGTACAAACACATATCCATACACAGCCACAGAACAGACTAATGTGAAAGTCCTGGCCATAGCAAGCTGGTTTTGAGAAGCCCACAGCAGATTCTAGGGAGCAAACACAGGAGCATAGTTCTCCCGCTAGCTGGGCAGGTAGTATCTTCCCATACGCACCGAAAGGTTCATTCTGTGTGAGAGGAGATCAGCCAAGTGGAGAAGGGGAACAATTGACCCAAATGGCAAAATTCTCTCAGTTCAGGTAGCCAAGGAGACTTGATGGAGGAATCACAGAACCATAGAACGGTTTGGGTTGGAAGGGACCTTAAAGATCGTCTAGTCCCATCGCCCCTGCCATGGGCAGGGACACCCCCCACCAGCCCAGGTTGCTCCAAGCCCCGTCCAGCCTGGCCTTGGGCATTTCAAGGGATGGGGTATCCACAGTTGCTCTCGGCAGCTTGTGCCAGTGTCTTACCATCATTATAGTAAAGAAGGAAGTCAGTAACCTCATAATATTTCACATATCTGTTGGCAAATCTACAATCCTTATGAAACAGGACTGCAATACCCTCCAGTCCTGGAAAAGTGAAAAAAGGTCCCTAGCCAGGCTCTTCACCAGAAATGTCTGACACCAGACTAGAAAGCCCTGAGCAGGCTACTGCACCTGCACTGAAACATGGAGATACTAACTCAGTCCCCAAAAAGTCTGTTAGCTCTAAGCTACACCACATTAGAGCTGCGTCCTAGCAGAGGTGATGAGCATGTACAGCCTGAGAAGCCAGCTTGCCTG
The DNA here is from genome assembly GCF_023634085.1 of Falco cherrug. NCBI lineage: Eukaryota > Metazoa > Chordata > Aves > Falconiformes > Falconidae > Falco > Falco cherrug. Next base: position 9,215,098 of record NC_073707.1, read on the forward strand.
GAACAGCTGCTGTACAGCTTTCCTTTCAGAGCAGAGGCATATCCTCAGAGTCCCACTGCTTTCAAATCCCGACACATATTATTGCACCTTGGGGAATAGACAGATACCAAAGGAAGGCAGGCAGCCAGACTTCCTCAGCCAGAGCTGACAGAGGAGTTGGGTATCTGTTTTTTCTCCCAAAAATACACCAGCTGTTCTAATGAAAGATAATAACTCTCCCTCTGCACCTTGGCTCACAGCAAAAGTAAAAAGATCGGGTTTTCTGACATATTAGGAGGCATAGGATGGGGCTTGGCAGCAGGGAAACAGCTTTGGACTGGATCTGTGCAAGTCACAAGTGGTTTGGCAGAATTTCACTTGCTCAAACATTTGACTCCAGGTGAAGTGCATTGGGCATGAAGTTGAAATACAACACGGGGTAATAATCCTCTAAAGCACAGTGTAAATCAAAATATAGCATGTACAAACATGCAAGATTATGCAACAGTACTCCAGAAAACACTTCCTCAATTTCTCTGATAGATTCAGTTCTTCTGTGGGTCTCCCAAGTAAGAGGAATCCACGTAGTCCTTGGTTTCCAGACATGTATCAGCAGAAAAAAAAATTCTTTCCCTATTATTAGAGAAAAAGCCAAAGCAAAAATGTGTTCATGGGCAAATGCAGCCTTGTTCTTTTCTTGTACTAGGTCTGTTGTATCAGCTGTGTGGCTGTGAGTGTCAGGAGTAAGTTGTAAAGTAACAGAAATACTTCCTCAGGCATCCTGAGGGACTTAGGAGCTCCAAGGCAAACCACACGCAGTGGCTGGGTTGCAGGGCTCCATCACACCCCAGGGAGCAACTCTGTAGCCAAAGACAGCACTCAGCACCACTTTTGCCACTCCAACTCTTTTTGTCAGTCATCATTCCTCTTGCACAGGTAATCAAAACTTCAAACACAAGTCTAAAGCCCTTTTCTCAGAAATGGGCTCACAAGCACCTCTAAAACCACTGCTACCTCTTTCACAAGGGAGGCACTGTGACAGTACCTTGTCCTCTGGATTCAACCCAGAGCAGCTTCCCCCCATCTCTTGCTGCTCCCCTGGATCACCTCCCAACTATTCTCTTTCTTCCTTTTTCACAGCTTCTCTAAGCTCTGAGACCAAACCCAAAGTTTTAGACTATTGCTCCAAAAAAAGCCTATTGCTCTGTTTCAAATCAGCTGCTCGATCACCACCATGGCGATAATTAGCTATTTGATTCACTATGCCTGGACAGCTGCCATGTGGGACACTGTTGCATCGGGTTTTCAGGCAGGATTTCTGCCTATGGCATTGACTTGGCAGAAATGGGCATGCCCACGAAGTTTATCAGCTGGTGGCTTTGCTGTGCAGAAATGAGCCCTAGAAGTAGAGCTATGCCAGCATGTTATTATTGCACTCGTTCTGCTGTAGCTGGTTTTACCATATTCACCAAAGTAGAAAGGCAGTATCTGCTTCCCTTCTCTATTGCATTTTTAAAAGAACAGGCTAAACAAAAACATCTCATAGGATTATATTTGGACTCCAGTCTGTCCTTCCTCAAAAGGTTGGACACTTCCACAACCCTATAAACACTTCTGTTTCCTTTCACATGTCTGTGATACTCTTTCAGTGGCAGTCTGCTCCTTTCCCAAGCAGGGACCACTACGTTTCAATCGCTGCAGTCTGTCCATTACTCCAGTATACTCCTGCAACTTTTATCAAATGGACGTGGGAGCAGCTTTTCAGAACAACATCAAGAATCACTCCCTATCCGATATTAACTACTATGCCAATACTGAAATTGCTAAATTTGGTTGTGACCAATCAATTCACCAGCAGCTAAAAACTCATTACACTCAGTCATGGGCCCACCCTTCCACCCCCACGCCCTCCTACCCACCCCCCCACCCCTACTTCACAAACCAGCTAGAGTAGACTAGTGACAGACCCTGTAACTGAGGGGCCACACTGAGAACACCTCGCAGTGAAGCTCCCACATCCTGCGCTAAAAGACCTCCACAATATCCTTAAGAACAGGAATCAAGCAAGGAAGATGACTGCAAAAGCATAAAACTAACAATTCTACCCAAAGGACACAGCCAGCTGATACACTCATATATGGGATACCACCTCCCACTGAAGGTTTCCTCTGGCAGCCAGGCTGCTACTGTCTTGGTTTTGACTGTAAAATCCAAATGGTTCAAGGAGTAATCAAAAAATGAAAATCCAAACAGCACATTATTCCACTGTTATTTTCAGCTTCAAAGTAGAGGGAAGAGGGGTTTCAGATACAAGTCGTATCAGTGCTTCCTGTCAGTTAGCTCACATTTCTGGTACCAGGCTTTGCAGGATAGTTAGTTCCTATCTATATGGAGGGATGCCAATAGTTGCACATCATTCATCTTTGCTACATGTCAGGACATATTAGTTCAGGCTCAGCTTTATAGTAACATGGCTGTAAAGATTCTCTGATGGAAATGGATCACACGCTTCCAGCTCCGAGATCCAGAAAACTGAGCACAAGGTTGTCTGTAAAACTCTGAAAAGCATAATGAAGACATGCAGATGGGCATACCGAACTCCAGCACATGTGCACTGTGTCCTCTAAGGACCTGTCTCTTCAAGTTGTTTGGATTAGGAGCCATTAATGTAATACAATTGTTGTTGGAAGAAGTAAGTGAGACTCAGAAAGTCTGAGGAGGAATCCAACATATTTTTTCAAGAGAATAAAAGGCAATGACAGCATATTGGAGCTTCTTACTCTAGGCAACGATCTAGATATAAAACAAATACAACTATTGCATTTCAAGCCTTCCTTTTAGCAGCCCTGATATGTTTTAAGCCACAGGGACTTCACATAGATGAAACCCTTTACTGGCATCTCCTGCAGGGATATGCTTAGTAACAAGCAGCATGCAAAAGATAATATCACTCTGTGCTTGGCTAGGCAGTGAGAAGAGAAGGAAGATCTAAAAACCAGGCACCTGAAGAGTATAATCTGCTATTGAAACATCCAGGTTTTGAAACATCTGTAGTCAGAGCCTTTTATATTCTCCAGAGATCAGTAGAGTCAGTGTCCCCTGCTGCTCAAAATGTGAGATGCTATTTCACATTTATACTGTTTAGAATCCTTTCAGTAATCATCCAAGAGTCAAAACTGGCACTGTGGTTTCTATCCATGCCTGAAAAAGCTGGCTGAAGTTTCAAGTCTGTGCCATGATTCAGCAAGAACAGAGAGGGCAGGCTCACTCCAAAGTCTTCACTGGCAGGAGTACCACAGAGGTAGAGTAGCTCTCTGTTTCTAAAGGCATTCCCAACATCTTTTGTCCCTTTGGAGTTGCCAAGGAGACAGAGCTATTCAAGGAGGGTGAACTCATTCAGTTCATGTTTGCAAGCATAAATGAAAATCCCAAAGGGGCAAAGTATGAACATCACAGTTTACTTCCTCTGTCAGAGCAACTTGTGCCTCAGGGAAAGACAGACACCAATAAAACCGGTAACAAAGTGATACAACATACACACAAAACCCAGCACAGGGAAATACAGAGTTTGTCTAATTTTAAGCAGTTCAACGCAGTTTTCAAATTCTTCCCATAGATTGTTCTGAATTTTTCCTTGCCAGGGTCTAGGGACTTGTTCTCCAAGAGCACGGTAAAAATAACTCCCCTGGCATCAGCTTAAATTTACAATGTACATGTGGCACAATGTGTAAGTTGTACAACAAGCCCTAAATATTTAGGAATAATTTAAAAATAATGTTATAACTCTGTATCAAAGACTGAGAATGACTAAGAGCAAGATCTGAAAAGGTTTACTTATTTCCAAGGCTGAATTCTTGCTTCAGTGGGGTTTAATAGTATCCCACTTGTAAGAATACAGCCTTGTGTTCTGTTCCCCTTACTTTTGGGGCAAAAAAGGTCTCTATTGATTCAGAAGTAAAAGTCTTATTTCTTCTTTCTTGAAAGCCTCATTTATGAGAATGACTGGAATAAGATGAACACTGTTCTCAGAGAGCAAAGGTTATTTTACTTCCACAATTAAAAATTCCTTTCAGAAAAAAAACAATGAGACAGAGAAATAATGTTGTCTGTGTCAAACTTTTCCACAGATATTACGTGTGAAAACCTGTGCAAACATCTTCCTATTTTAAAGATGATAAATACATATTTAAACATTGATAAAAACATGGCTTAGATTTTGCGGTGCTGTCCAAGTGTGGGTAATAAGAGGAAATAAGAAGAGGATTTACTCCAAAGACCTTTTGGCCAATAGCCCTTGCTCCAGATCCCTATATTCCCTGCCTCCAGGTCTTAGATGCTCACTGTGCCCAGGAATGCCACCGCCTAAAGCCAAAGGCCTCTGCCTCCCAGTCCTCCCAGTCCTCAGAGGAGGAGAGTTCAGGTTACCTGAAGACTTGTTTTCAAGCATAAGTTATCCTGAAGGGCGCGATAGTATCTGAGGTGCCAGACACACACGACAATAATGCATGCTGATACTGAACATTCAGCGTATTTTATATATTCTATTGTGTCATGGTTAATGCCATAGTTCTTGATGTTTAAATAATTTCTAGACTGTTCATAAATCCAAGATGAGAATGAACTAAGCACAGAAATTAAGCCTATTAACCCCCCACTGCTGAAAATAGTCTCTTTTGAAAATCAGATGTAAATTGCCTAAATATGTCAGCAGGAGAAATTGTTCATTCTTAACACACTTTGGACCAAATTTCGTAGCAGCATATTCACCTCTCCAGAAGGTGACTTGTTCCTAGAAATGCTTTATTTGCCTCCACCTAGCATTAGCCCCTCATGCCCAAATATGTGTCTTTAGTCTTGAGAAACTAACCTGACTGAAAAAAGATCCCTGTGAAAGGAAGTAGGACACGTTCCAACAGGCTAAAAACTTGTAACGATGCATAGTTATCTATCTCCCATCATAAGAAAAGGCAGAGTAAGTATTCCCACCCAGCTACAAAATGAGGAAAAGCCTCTTTTCCAAATAATCTGACACAGAACTTCTAACCCTGTAAAATTTTCAGTACAAAATATTGGGGATAATCTCTACAGCCCAGTAGTGGAAATAATCTTGTCAATAAGAACATTTCCTGCATGTGTTTCTTACTTGGGAAGTCAACTGCATTTACATTATCCTCTGCATTTGCACAGAGATCCCAGCTCACATGGTTCTTTGCATGAAGCAGTGGAGTCGTTTCGATTGAAACACCGAACTCCTGGACATGTGGAAAGTTTGCTCTTAAAACAGCAGAGATGTGTCAAAATACAAACAGAAAATATGAGGAGGAACAGAGGGATGACAGTCACGTGCAATGTGAAGCAAAAGAAGAATTCATACATTTTCAAGTGACACCTTACAAAGTATCAGTCCAGACCCAGTGACATAAACCCAGAAAAAATAAGATTCACTGACATAGACCCATATGCCACTAATTGCAGTGGAGTTCCACAAGTGTAGTCTAAGATAAAGGGGCTGAATTCTCTCTAGGATAATTGTGTTCTACACTGACATCTAATTCTCCTGGCAAGATAAAAATATTTAGCAGGCTAGTTAGGGATTTTAGAGGTATCACTCAGGCAACAAGAGCACAACAAGGAAAGAGACAGGCTGGACCACAGCCCACCCAAGTTGCAGCTGGGAAGTGAAAGCCCCTTTGTTGTTACCCTGCCCTGGGGTTGGTACAGGTCTGGGTGTAAATTACCCCTGCTCTCTCACTAGTATCACAGCCGTTCTTCGCAGCATCCTCCCTGTGGCTCAGAGACACCAAGATGACATCCCACTAGAATCATCCCCCTCTCTGTGGCTGGCGTAGGGAATAAAGCCTAGGGCTAGGAAGTTCGTGGAGGGGAGCTTATCCACTCCTGGCACTGTAGGGCACAATCCAGCTGTGCACATCTCCAGAAAGGCAACTCAGGCTATTCCTCAGCTTCTCTCTGGTTGACTCAAATACTGATGCAAAGAAGTGACTAAATTTGATGTATTGAAAAACATGCTGAGGATTTGGCAAGAGTCGGACCTTTGTGCTACAGTTAATGAGGATTCTCCACTGATTTCTGACAGTCTGATTCCTTATTGCCTTTCAGGCCATCTTTCACATCGCCATTCTGCCCAATGCACTGCATCATGATGCTATGTGCTGCATCAGTTAATTTTCAGTTTTCAAACACACATTTCCTCCTACATGTGGGTGGTCTTGGCTTATGCCTCAGCTTTCAAGAGCATGGTCCTCACTTCCAGAACACCAAAAGCACTTGGCACAGTTCATGCAAATGGGATGCAGCACTGAATGGCTACAGAGAGACCTTGTAAAAAATTTTGTCAGTCATCTTGCTTATTGCATGCAAGCCTAGTGAGAGAACCTGCTGTTCTAAAGGAAGGATAAAATAAATCTATTCAGGAGATCATTTTTTTTCACATTTTATTAAGACTAGCTTTTTGTCGAAGGTTTTATGATAGACAAAAGGCAGCTCAATTTATTGGCAGCACATCAGAAAGCATCTGGTACCTGATGGCTACCTGCTAGATGCACACAAACCAACAAGTCTATAACTAAATGTCAGCAGTAAAAAGGTTTTCACTTGCAAAAGTGCTTTGCACAATAAGAAGGTACAAAAGTCAAGGCAAAACAAAGCATTTTGCTGAAGTGTAATTCTTGATTAGTCACTATAGTGCTACTGCTCTTATGCAGCTCTACAATGATATTACTGGGAGAATTTTCTCATAGTTTAGCATGGGACTGACATAACCTCAGGAGCTGCCCACTGATTCAAGAAGGTAAGGCATCGATAGAAAGGGAGACCAAAACCAAAACTCAAGACAGACCACCATTCTTATTTTTTCTGTTTTTTGTTACAGGAAGACAAGAAATGCATGGAAGTAAAGCTTATACTCTCAGGTTACAGAAAGCCACCATCTTTGATTTAATCTAAAACTCTTTTCTGCTAAACCCTTTTGTTTTAGCAAACAAAATGAGTTTCATGTTGGTCGGATACCCAAGTAAAATCAGTTGTAAACCATCACATTGTCCCTGACTCACCCTTACACAAAACCAAATAGGCTCCCATTCAGACAAGTACCAATCACCCAAGTGTGTTTGAAATACTGGCAGATGTTGCCCAAGTACAGCTGATCACAAGAGTCCTTAAGAATAAGGAAGCTTTGATGCCTGTCTTCTGTTCTCCCATGCATAGAAAATAACAACATTGTTAAGAAATTCAGAGATAAGAAAAAATTAAGTATGAAATCAAATATTTGTTTCTTAGTACAGAAAGTAATTTGGCAGACAAAATCCAGCTTGTTTTTGAAGTTCCAGTGATACTTCTTAATGCAAGAGGTACGTTATATGAGAATTATGTTAAGTCAAGATAAGAATTATGTTATATTGTGTTATCATAGCTCTTGTAACATCATGCATTTCGCTTAACACCTTTGTTTTAACACAATTTAGCTGTCTGTAGACCTAGGTTATTCTTCAGCTGATTTTGAAGTTAGCAAAAGTTAAGGACTGTGGTTTCCTCCTATGTCCTTCAAGCCAAAAGTGGCTGAGAAACTCACCTACTAAGGTAAACAAATGAGCAAGTGGGAAAATGTAAAAACTGGGAAAATAAAAGGTATTAAAAAATGTATAAAAAAGATTTCACTCCTAATGGTCTTCCAAGTCTGACTATAAATCAGATCAGATTGCCTGTGGCATCTCTTTTTCAAGGCCCAGTCTCCAAAACCAGATCTAGAGATTATCTATGTCCCAAAACAAGATGTACTTAAGTCTCATGCTCTGTAAGAAAAGCTAATCTGTATTAATTAGTTGTCATGGAAACTCTCAGCCTTGGGAAGGCTATGAATGGTACACCAAGATCACATACAAATGGCTTTTAGTAAATGCCTTCATGATGATTTGGATAAACAAACAGTAAGCAAGGCAAAATCAGACTATTTCAGAAGTCTTGCAGAGAAACAAATGATAGAGTAGTTAAAAAAAAAGAAATTAATTAGAAAAAGTTTAAGATATTGCAAAGAACAATTATTCCAGTTCTTTCAGGCTTTCTGACAAAGATCTGTAATATTAGCTAATGGTGCCTGAATGATGAACAACTGAAAATACCAAACCAGCGATACCAAGTATGAAACAGCACTCCAAAAATAGGGTGTGAAGGCCCCTGCTCTTACCGCCAGCTGGATGATGCATTTAACAGAGAGAGGCCAGGTGTGATGGTAGAAGGCCAGGGATCTTAGCAAGAGCCTTACATTAATTCTTCACAGAAAATAAGACTTCTGGGAGTACATTATTCAAGTTGACTTTGGCTTCTTTTCCTCTTTTCAGAACTGTGTAGCGCATACTTTTCCAGGAGTTTAAACCTCACACCCAAGAGGAAAAAAAAGATTCACAAAACTGATCTTCCCCAGCACTGAGACACACCACCTCATCAGCAGAATAAAGCTGAACAAAACAGAGCGACAGCACAGAGACCACAGTATCCAGCAGAACCTGCCGAGCAGGCAGAATGCAATGGGCAGAGCTGTGCTCTCACCAGCAAGATAAAAAAAAAGCTGAGGAAGCATATCATCTTATTTCTGTGTGGGGCTGCTCTGTCTGATTTCTGTTGCATTTGCGGGGCAAGTGAAGGGAGGAGAAGAGGGAGAAGCACAAAAATTTTTAGGCTTCTGGTTTGTTTCTTCTAATGTGGTCGTATCAACTATGTTATACTTAAATTCAGAAACAAAAAAAAACCACCCCAACCTGTGGAGTACACTACAACCGTAACTGCACGCCTCTGCAGTAACAGTCCTCTGTTCTGGTACTGCAACACCACGTCTCCGGCTTTCCCACTTACAGATATGATTTGTCCTTTGAACTTCCTTTTGTTGAAATGGTGGATTACAGCAATGTAGATGTACATTATGTATATTACATCTAAATGTATATTTTTATATATATATTGTTATAGCAATGCAGAATAGCTAGTTTTGCTACGAATTTAAAAGGGAATTTTACAGATTATTTTCATTCAGGAAGCACATGAGATTATCTGTAGGATTATTAAATGTTTTACTCTGGATCAGAAAATTATTTTGTTTGATAAATTAATGAGGGGTAATCAAATAGCTTGATTCTTCTGAAGATGGTCAAAATCTGAGTAAGGTAGCATTTACATGCCTCCTCAAATAAATCAGCTAGCTGTTCCAAAATAAAGTACAGTAACACTCCCACAGCTGACCTGGGAGATGTTCATTCCAAAATTCAGACCAACTTTTCTTGCAACAGTTGCAGACAGGAGCCAAAACAGAAGTTAGTAGCAGGGTGAGAGCACAGGCATGGCAGCAGGGGCTCCCTGCAGGCTCACGCTTCACTTGTTTACCCAGATACTGGAACAGATTTTGCTGCGGCATCAGTCCGCATGTTATCCCATGTTACTTAACTGTCAGCAAGCGAGCTACCTGAGGTGTTACTGCATGATCTGCAACTGCTGAATAGATATGCTCTCTGAAGAAATAGTTGTCTTCATTGTGGTGGTGACAAAGATTTAAAGCCATCTGTTAAACAGTCTCCTGAACCTGGACTGAATCTTTTTACCATGGGATGTTACATTAAGACTCAATTGCCAGGGCATTACAGCACTTGTTTAACTGAAATCTAAAATAAACAAAAATGTAGTAGCATTGATTGGCAGGGTTTACATGCTTGTGTATAAAGCTGAATGAACTTCATGCACACTTACAGGAACTGCGATCACCCAACAGCATGCACTACAAACTCCGTGTGATAAAAAATGTTGTATTTGGTAGCAATATCGTATCTGATACCAGCTGAAACCCTGTAGTAACCATGAGTACTCTGGAATAACTTTGAGTCTGATGAAAGAACAATATGAAAGACACCTGTCTCAACTTTGATTGTTGATGAACTCAACTCATGATTATTTTAGCCTGCTGATGGTTTCAAGTGCATTCCAGTTCTTTTTACTGCTTGAGAGTTACCTGCACACTAAATGTCTATGTTATACCTAACTACCCAGAGCAATCAATCTAGCAGACAAGCTCCAAGATAAATCTACAGAAGGGAGAGTGTCAGTTGGAGACAAAGGCATCACACTTATTAGACAGCATTAAGGCTGACTTTAAAAAGATATTATTATCTTTACACTTTATTCAAACTATCCCAATCATGATTTGCCTTTCCATCATTTTTTACAATTTCTATTACAGAGCTCCCTAAAACGTCCAACTCATGGAACTTAATTGTCATGAAAAATATATAGTTTCCCAAATACCATTTAATGACATGTATTTGCCATTTGATTGTCAAAGTAAAAACCAGAATTTATATAAGCTAGAATTTGAGATAGCAGACAAGAATTCACTCTGTATGTAAACTGCAGAAGCTTACCTCCATTAATAAGGACGCACTGCGAATTGAAAGACTTTTTTTTCCCTTCCCAGAACTGCAGAATTATCCATTTTTAACTCAATCTCCACCTGCTAAATTTTGAGTGCTTATCTGATAATGCATCAAATTGTTGTTGATGTTGTTTTTCAAAGGCTGTTTATTAAAACTTTGGTTTCTTCATACAACTGGTTATTTTTTCTTAATTTATTACACTTGACCTCTTTAATAGGCACAAGGAATACACAGGGCTAGATGCTCACTTGCTGTAAACAGATTTGTTGAAGTTGTATTTAAAACTGGAACGGGACAATTTTAAAATTGTAAGCTTGATCAGAAAATTGTCTATTGGAAACGTTAAATCTCAGCCAGTAGAAAGAGCCAGGCTTTACAGACAAGGCTTATACAAAACCCTCCGTGACCGCGATGCTGTATTTAAAAGCAGAATTTTTAGTACCAGAGAAGCAAAGATGTTTACGATACCCCACTTAAGAGGAAAAGCACTTGTCTTGGTTTTTTTCAGAAAGGTCACATATATGATCCGGTAGCATTTCACTCAAATTGAAACACTATCCTGGACACATGCAGACTGTGCATGTCTGTGGCAAGCCTACCATGAGAGATTTCCACGAGTAACAGATTGGTCATTAGCCTGCCCCTATTTAGTGTCATTGTGGAAAATTGGCTCAGCAGAGGGGTTTGAGAGAGAGAAGTGTTATAATCGGAAGGCAAAAGAGTCATCCATTGCTGCAGCAAGCATTGCCTGAATTTCCACCTTTAATCTTCGTGATACCTGTCCTCTTAAGAGCACATCAGTATTCCATCTTTATTTTTATGTATGTGATCTGAAAGATGCTGTTTCAGCTGTGAAGCATTTCAGCTAATTGTTTAAAATGCCTCCATAAGCTCCAGCCCCAGCTGGTTGAGGTGCCTGGAACAAGGCTGTCCTATTCAAGAAGTGCTTGTGTGTTGCAAGGAACTGTTCATTATTTTAATCATCTTCTTGCATTTTGCATAAAGCCACAAAAAGATTGTCATTGGCAGTTAATCTGATGCAAATTCTTGTCTTCTCTCCTAGGACTTTTATTCAGGCAATTATTCTTGTGGGGTCAAAAGTTGAACCTAAGGCTATGTATAAGTCCTGATAATTTTTAACTTTGTGGTGCAGTTTAATCATACAGATTTTCATTCTTCATTTACAGGCTGTGCACAGGGTGAAATCCTTTTCTTAAGGAACACTGTTTAACTGCTACTAGATTGCAATCATGTTAATGGAAACTGCTTATCTAAGTAATTATATACTTATGTGTATGACCTCAATAATGTTACTGCAAGTTTCTCAGCAGCAAGCCCTATTCTAGCTGTGCAGGATTCCATCTCTGAAGGCAAAAGAAAATTGTGACTCCCAAGCAGCTTGAATTCTTTGGAGCACAACCAGCCATGTCACAATTCTGGTGATTTGGGAAACTGTTGACTCGGTCACAACAGCCACCCTGCAGGAAAACTTGATCTCAATATAACATGAGCTTTGATTACACACAAAAGATGACCAAGACCTTCAGGACTTGTCCCACACTTTTATCTGTAAGCAAATCACTCTTCACTCTTGGATGTCACTTTTCGCATGTGTTGTCTTAAGGGGTCCGGTTTTCTTTTCTGAAACACAAGTTACTGCTTTTATTGGAACATCTAGAGCCTACAAGTGATTTATGTTCTCACACATTGAGATTCAATCTGTAAATAATCCAAGTGGCCCAGAAGTCAAAGTGATTCCATTAAATGTAATCTCACGTGGTACCTCCTCTCAAGTAAATGTCTAAGCAAATGGATATGTTTGTTAATTCCTGTCAATGGATGCATTATAATGGTACCCACTGTTACGCTTGTATTTTAGTGGACATCCTCTGCAATGTCAGTCGTGGATCAGTCTGTCCTGCCTTAAAAGCGATAGGCATTACTATATACTGAAATAAGTATTAATCACAAACGTTAATGATTTGGATGCAGAATCTGCTTTGCAGAATTTGCCTTCTAGATTGATAATAGCACTCTTGTACTGAAGACGAAGACAACTCCCGCAGTGATATTTCAGATGGTGTCTGTGTGTCATCACCCCTTTTAATTTACATACATACAGGCAGGTTAATCAGGAATTACCTGGCTGTCATTAATTCCAGTTTCCATTACTGTCAAAGACTCATTAACGCTTCAGAGACTCTGTCTTTCAATTATTTAGATACTTTGCATACTAAGCAGTTCTACCTTTCCTTTTATATCTCTTTAAGCCTCTTCCAGGCAAAATGCACTCCCTCCTTAAAAACAGTGAGAGTTCATTTAACACTTTGTTGCTTACTAGCATACCTTCACTGACGCAACAGCTATGAATGTTCCAAACATCATTGCATTTTTCAGTTAATAGTGATTTCAGGCTGATTCTTTAATCTTCTGATATGTGAACTAACTCTTAGTTAGTTTAAAAGCAATTTATTTGCTTTTGATACAGAAATGGATAGCTCCTGGCTCTCATCCGGTATCATGTTCTTTCCCAAATTGCAGCATTTCTTTCTCCATGAAGACTGCCCATTGCCATGCACTATGCAGCATTTGTGGTTTAAGTAGGTACAAAATAAATGTCTGGGATTAGAAATTTCCAATCTGCAGCTTAATTCAGTATCAAGAAACTTCATGGGTTTTAGATATAAGCCATCGCAGGAATAAAATATATGAATTTCCATTCTTCCTTAGTATCAAAGCTATTATTAGAAAATTTAACTCCGGCCACTGTACTCCCCGTCTTGGAAAATGCACTTCAGTCAAAGCATTTTACTTCCTGTGGCCAAAATTAAGAGTTCGTGGTCACCTCAATTGAAAAGTATTTGTCTACAGCTACTTCAGTTCCTCTGAAAGCCAGATCTTCAGACGCATTTTATATGAATTCATGCCCCTAAGATAGCTATGTTTTTAAAGCTGTTTAAAAACTCAAGTTAAATTGTTTATATTTTTGCAATAACAAATATTCACAGCATTGACTACAATATCCATTCTACACGTATATATAACCCAGAGGTTCTTACAAGTCTATGTGCAATCATACAAATTTGTTCGTTTGCATATTAAATGAGACATTAGCAGCCCTCTAAGTTTTTAATGAAGAGGTGTGTATTCTGGTATTACTTGCAGAGTTGTTACTCTGGTAGTATGAGTTGCTATAGACTTTCCTGTAAGATCTAAGCTGACACTGTAAGGTTGTCATTTTAGCTCCAGTTCAATATTGGCTTGGTTTAATTTATGCTAAGAGAAGTTCATTAGCTAAACACTGACAGTCTTCTTCAGCCAGTTTTGCAGGAAAGCAGTTCCCACCCAACACTGAAATGTTCTATTTGACTGTTCTTTATACTTTTTGTTGCTATTTAGAATGCTGCAGCACCAGTGCACAGAAATCCCACTGTACAGGGTGACCTTGATATCTAGAAGATTGAAACCTGAAATTCCACACACTCACAGGGTGCCAAATGTCAATACACTGTTATGATATCTACATTGTATCTGCTTGCCTGACAGTTAAGCATGCTTAAAAATCACATCAGCACACCACATCGTCTAGTTTAGGTGTTGAACATCTGATAAACACAATTCTAAAACAGCTGCATGTTACAGTCACCTCAGGTTTCGGTAAAACCTGCAATATCCACAGGCATTATTCAGCAAAATATGGTGCATTCAAGACACAGCCCAATACAGCAGCAATGTTACAGATGCATACGACACAACAAATGCTTCTGCAGGTTAACAAGGTACATTTTTAGTGGGACAACATTCTGAATTTCCAAGGGAATGTCCACTCAGTAGGGTCACTGCCTCTACATAAATGTTTGGCACAGGTCCACCTCAAATTGGAATTTTCTTTAGAAAACTCTACTATAGTTTCACTAGAAGGGAAAAAGGAGATGACCCTCAGAGCAGAATAACCAGACATTATTTCAGTGCTCATTTCACAGCTATCTTAGAGGTGCCAAGACGGAGGCTAACAAATATTAGCTCAGCTAAAAGGACGATGGTTACAAAAAAGGAACTAAACCACAAAGTTTAAGGGGGAAGCTAACCTTTCAGCATAGGTGAATATCTAGTGAAACAGATGCAAGACATAGAACTACTACACAAGAGGTGTTTGAATTGATGCCAAGTCTGACAGAGAAGGGGAAGAGCACCTTTGGTCAAAGGCTTGCCAAGATTAAACTAAAGTTGCCAGGGGAGGGGAACGTCAGTCCATCCCTGTTTGTCCAGTCCTCCTACCAGTTTGGTGCCAATGCCAGCAAGAGATGCCTAGAGCCTGGAGGGGAATCACAGGGCAGTGGGGGAGCACCTGAAGAGCAGCATAAGGGAATTCCACGTGCTGCAGCCGGTAAGGTTCATCGGAGGCCCAGCTGAAGTGCCTCTGTGCAAGCACACATAGCATGGCGAATAAACAAGAGCAGTTAAAGTCATGCACATGCCTGCAGGGCTACAGTCTGACTGGAATCATGGAGATGTGGTGGGGTCACTCTTATGGCTGGAGTGTTGGAATAGGAAGGACAGGCAGGGGAAGAGAGGAGAGGGTGTCCCTCTATGTCAGCAACCAGCTGGAGTGCATGGGGCTCCATCTGGGGATGGATGAGGAGCTGACTGAGAGCTTATGGGTCAGGATTAAAGGGAAGGCAGGGACAGGTGACGTTACAGTGGGGGTCTGGTACAGGCCACCCGACCAGGAAGACCAAGCAGATGAGGCCCTTTACAGACAGATAGGAGCTGCCTCACATTCACAAGTTCCCATTCTCATGAGGGACTTCACCCACCCCAGTACCTGTTGGGAGAACAACACAGCAGGGCATAGGCAATCCAGAAGGTTCTTTGAATGTGTTGATAACTTCCTTATCCAACTGATAGAGGAGCCAATGAGGAGAGGTGCCATGCTGGACCTTTTTCTCACCAAGAAGGAGGGGCTGGTGGGGAATGTGAAGCTTAAAGGCAGCCTTGGCTGCAGTGACCACGAAATGGTGGAGTTCAAGATCCTTAGGGCAGCAAGGAGGGTGCACAGCAAGATCACTACCCTGCACTTCAGGAGAGCAGACTTTGGCCTCTTCAAGGATCTGCTTGGTAAAATATAATGGGATAGAGCCCTGGAGGGAAGAGGCACGCAAGAAAGCTGATTAAAATTCAAGTATCACTTCCTCCAACCTCAGCAGCAATGCATCCCAACAAAGATGAATTTGGGCAAAAAATCCAGGAGGCCTGCATGAACAAGGAGCTCCTGAACAACATAAAACATAAAAATGAAGCCTACGGGGCAGGGGAATTAAGGACAGGTAGCCTGGGAAGAATACAGAAAAACTGTCCAAGCAGTCGCAGATCAAGTTAGGAAACTTAAAGCCATGACAGAATTAAATCTGGCCAGGGATATTAAGGGCCACAAAAAAGCTTCTACAGGTACATCAGTGATGAAGGGAAGACTAGGGAAAACGTGGGCCCTCTCCAGAAGGAAACAGGAGATGGGATAGGGGGAAGACTGAGGTACTCCGTGACTTTTTTTTCTCCATCTCCACTGGCAAATGCTCCAGCCACACACCCAAGTCACACAAGGCAAAGACAGGGACTAGGAGAATGAAGAACTGCCTGCTGTAGGAGATCAGGTTCAAGAGGATCTAAGGAACCTGAAGGCGCACAAGTCCATGGGACCTGATGAGATGTATTTGCAGGTCCTGAGGGAACTGGCAGATGAAGTGGCTAAGCCACTATCCATCATATTTGAGAAGTTGTGGCAGTCTGGTGAAGTTCCCACAGACTGGAAAAGGGAAAATGTAATCCCCACTTTTAAAAAGGGAAATAAAGAAGACCAAGTAAACTACAGGCCAGTCAGTCTCACTTCAGTGCCCAGCAAGATCATGGAGCAGAACCTCCTGGAAACTATGTTAAGATAGATGGAAAGTAAGGAGGTGATTGGTGATGATTGGTGACAGCCAACATGGCTTTGCTAAGGGCAAGTTGTGCCTGACAAATATGGTAGCCTTCTATGACAGGGTTACAGCATTGATGTATCAGGGAAGAGCAACTGATGTCATCTGCCTGGACTTGACACTGTCCTACACAACATCCTTATCTCTAAACTGAAGAGACATGGATTTGACAGATGGGCCACTCAGTGGGTAAGGAATTGGCTGGATGGCTGCACTCAAAGAGTTGTAGTCAACAGCTCGATGTCCAAGTGGAAACTGGTGATGAGTGGCATTCCTCAGGGGTCTTTACTGGGTCCAGTGCTGTTCAGCATCTTTGTCAGCAACATGGACAGTGGGATTGAGGGCACCCTCAGCAAGTTTGCCGATGACACCAAGCTATATGGTGTGGTTGACACGCTGGAGGGAAGGGATGCCGTCCAGAGGGACTTCCACAGGCTGGAGAGGTGGGTCCGTGTGAACCTTGTGAAGTTCAGCAAGGCCAAGTGGAAGGTCCTGCACATGGGCTGGGGCAATCCCAAGCACAAATACAGGCTGGGAGGAGAATGGATTGAGAGCAGCCCTGAGGAGAAGGACCTGGGGGTGCTGGGGGACAAGAAGCTCAACGTGACCCGGCAGTGTGCGCCCGCAGCCCAGAAAGCCAACCGCATCCTGGGCTGCATCACAAGAAGCGTGACCGACAGCAGGTCCAGGGAGGGGATTCTCCCCCTCTGCCCCGCTGTCGTGACCCCCACCTGCAGCACTGCGTCCAGCTCTGGGGCCCCAGCAGAAGAAGAACGTGGGCCTGCTGGAACGAGTCCAGAGGAGGCCACGAAGATGATCAGAGGCCGGAGCACCTCTCCTACAGACAGGCTGAGAGAGTTGGGGTTGTTCAGCCCGGAGAAGAGAAGGCTCCGGGGAGACCTTGTAGCAGCCTCCCAGCACCTAAAGGGGCCGACAAGAAAGCTGGGGAGGGGCTTTTGACAAGGGCACGTAGCGACAGGGCAAGGGGGAATGGCTGGAAGCTGAAGGAGGGCACATGGACATTAGATATGAGGAAGAAATTCTCCCCTGTGAGGGCGGCGAGGCGCTGGCCCAGGCTGCCCAGAGCAGCTGTGGGTGCCCCATCCCTGGCAGTGCCCAAGGCCAGGCTGGACGGGGCTGGGAGCAGCCTGGGATGGTGGGGGGTGTCCCTGTCCATGGCAGGGGGGCTGGGAACGGATGATCTTTAAGGTCCCTTCCAACCCACACCATTCTATGAAACATATATGGTGAACAAACTCTTCTCCGATTCATGCAAATGCAAGCTTGGCCTGTTGTTCAAAGAGAAAACCAGCAACGTTAGGTTCAGATCCAAAGTCTAAGCTGGAAGGGCTGCAAAAACTAACCAAGCAGATGACACAGATCTCTAAGCAGAATTACATGAAAGTTGTGGCCAATGAGAGAGAAATGTATGACACTTCAAACACTGAATCTGAAACAAATTTCAGGTGTCCTACACCTGTGCAATGCTGTTCCCTGTGACAGCAGCAGCAGGGCTCCCAAAAGCTCTGCCTGCAACTGGTGACTGCAGCAATCACTGCTCAGGCATACACTGGCCTTTTAAAGTGGCCAGGAATTGTTTAGCTGGTATTAGTGGCCTGGAGCTTTGGTTCAGAGAGAACAATAGGTGTACTATTTTAGAGGCATTAAAGGTATTAGTGGCAAATCTGCATCGTGCGTTGTTTACCGCTGTACCAGTGGTACTAGACAGGAATTGAAAATTACTGCAACAGGCTGCTTGTTTTGAAACCCTCCATGCCATAAGTGAAAACATGATTCTTATTGTGGCCATCATTATAAAGACAGCGGTATTAATCAGCATTTTCTGGTTTTGAAATTAAAGAAAATAATAATATACTTCCATAAACTTTGCTGTTGCACTCCTCAAAAATTAATTATAGCTCATCTGAACCATATATATGATTATTCATTTAATAAGGAGTTACACTTTGATCTCTGCAGATTTTATATGAAAAGCAAATATTTTCACATTAAGTGAACAGACATGTAGAATATTTTAATTAGAGAATTATTTAAATTAGTGGGAAAAACCAGCAGCTAAAACCAATGCAGTTGTATTTTTATAACAACCTCAATATCTCTTTCCATTTCACTTGGCAGAAGCAAAGATAAACATATTAAGCCTTTAAATGGATTCCTATGGGAGATGAAAAACTTGATTGATCAAAATATAACAGGATACCTCTGCTGACACATCTTCCCAAGTTCAGATGTGCATGCAATTGTGTGTCTACTTTGAACACGCAGTGAAAGGAACCATGATACCATCACAGTTATGTATTGCAAACTCATAGCTCTGTGCTACAAAAGCCTTGCAGCCAGAAACAAACAGGGCAGGTGGGGGGTCCCAGGTTTTTCCCCACCAACCCTTCCCCAGGGTCCTGCACCCAAATCTGGGTCCCTCCTAGAGGTGCAGGGACAGGTTTATGCTAGTGCCACTTCCTCCTGCTCCTCCCGTCAGCAGTAGCACTGATGTAACTTCCAGAGGAGGACAAGAGGCACCACAGTAACTGCCACAGCATTAGCAGCATTTATCCCAAAGCTGAGGGCAGATTTGTTAGCTGTTTGACCCAGGCTACTTTTTCTTTCCAGTCAGGTGAGGGTGATACTTGTAAAGTTCCCAGCCATGGATATGGGGATCTTAGGAGCTAAAATCCTATTGAGAAACATGGCTAAGACCTGAGACTGCACTTCAAGCTATTCAGGTCATTCTAGCGTGACCCAAACCACAAGAATATCAAAGTGCAGCATGGTACACAGGACCTGCAAAATACAGCTCTAGATATACTGTGTTTTGGTCAGCTTTCAATTAAGAACTTTCTATTTCAAGAAAACTTCACAGAAAACAACGAAGAAACTGTAATTAAAATAGTCTTAATTTTACCTCCATTTCAAAGTTTGACCAACTTATCTTAGATTTAAGACAATGAGTGCAAAATGAAACTTGTAGACATAAACTGACCCTTGCTAATCTCTCAAACTGAAACCAACAGCGATGGCACAAAGCTGGTACAAACGACAGTGATCATCTTCAGAATGAATCCAGTAATCACCAACTTAACAGCTACCAGATTTACTCAGTCCTGTTTTTCTCAAATACTAGTGTCTTAATGCTATTGCAGGTGTATCATCCTAATGTAACAAAAAATCCTCTTTTACGTACTGAGAAGTATATACTCTCCCACCTTAAAGTAAGGTACTTACATACACTTTAGCAACACGTTTTACGCTATAATTTTTCAAAGTCAAGGCCAATCATGCGATGAAACAGCAATGCAAGTATGATGAGTGAATAACCATATCCCAGTAAGGCAGAAAAACCTTCCTGTTGCTTCCTATTGTGTTTTTCCTATACCTTGCTTTTACCTCCCAAAGAATGCAGTGTTTAGAGTAACAAAGTAATTCAGAAAAAGCTACGTAGATATTTTCAACCCAAATGTAGGCCATTTTTAAGACCAACTCCACACAATCTCTCTAAGGAAGGCTGCCAAAAATGAGGCCCACCTTCTACTTAGAAGTGCTATTGGTTTTCTATGAACCGTCGGGTGGCTGCAGGTGCTAACTGTAACTACATGTGTTAAGACCAGAATCAAACCTTTTCTCACATTTATTTTAAGCAGCAGTCGGTCTCCACGGAGCTGTAAAATCAAATTTACCGCTGACTTTACATTACAGCTGCAATCCTGCAGCATACTTTACCAAGAAGCAGTTTGGCATGCAAATGTGTAAGTGACAACATAATGGGAAGCTGGAATTCAGCTGATTATAGTTATTCTATTCCTTAAGTACTTTTCTTCTAAGTTAGCATAATTCTCTATTGCATTTTAAATTCTAACATTTTAGATCACAGAATAATCCAATATTCACTAATCTGATTAAACTTCCATTTCCTTTGACCCACACTTCTCCAAATCATCTACACATTTCACAGTGCACGCTTCTAACGAAACCTGCAGCACACGCTCCAGTTGCAACATGCGCCGTCACTCTGAGCAAGGTGAAAGCCACAGCTGGGACTCAGATTTTAAACAGCTATTTCAGCCCAACAGCAGACAGCAGCAGGACCTCAGTCATAAAACTGTGGAATTTATTAGATTCACAGAAAATGAAACTGCCCCCAGAAAGTTGCATACACATCACTGAAGATTAGATTTTTAGTGTGGTTGTTTTAATAATATGAAATATAAACTTATACTTATTGGCAATATTTTATAATTTATTTTGTATCTAAAATGTTTTCAATGATGGTAGAGTTCAATTGCTCAATTTGGTATGTTTAAAATAGAACAAACACTTCAGAAAAACATAACAAAAATGAGTTGTAATTTGGTTTTGTCTCACAACAGGCATCTTTCTGTTAATAACTCCCTGTTGATGGATGTGGGTTACACCACAAATTTTATAGTTTTCATCATATAAGGATCTTTCAATGTAAATTCACAAGTGTTTCCTTTACACTGTAGCAGAAAATAACCACTTTCTACAAATCAAATATTAACATAGCAAAGCAAATTGCAAACCTGGTGAGTGCACTTACTTACTGGGCATCAGTTCTCAAGAAAACTACTTTCTACATTCCTGTACAGACTTCAAATCTAAGTTTCTCTCTTGTCAAAACAGAACTAAACCAAACAAGCTCCCACACTCAGGAAAAGTTTGAAATTGCTTACCTTGAAGAAGCTCCGAAGAAAATACATTATGCTTAGCATTTTGGAAGGTTTGAAATGAGGAATTGTTCAATCTTTAGAACATCCAAGGCCTGGGTGAATTCCTACACTCCTGCTGTGTCTTTAGTTACATGCTTTCTTGTTGCTATTTTGGACGGTCTTAGTACAAGGGAAGCATATGAGCCATGCCAGGAGCTTATGCTAAGGAGTTGCATAACAATTAGGGCTTATCTGTGCTGCGCTCTACAGTACAGCAATGCAAACAGGTTTGTTCACAGTTTACTAGCCCCAGAACACTTCTACTAGGCATGCCCAGAATGATGCCATTGTATTTGCTAAAGAAACTAAAGCTATTTGTGAGTGCTTCTAAAAGAACTGGAACTACAAAGGACAGCACATGTTCTCTTACATCCCCCCCAGCTTTTGCTTTTGCCAACTGCAAGTTCAATCAGTGTGTATTATGCTTGCTGCAGCGTTTAAAAGCAAAGGCTCCCACAGTATGAGCTTTCTAGTTGCTATCTTTAAAGGTAAGGGAAAATTTTATAACAAGTCTTTTGAAGTGCAGAAGAGTAAACGCAATTTCAGTTTCTTCTTTTTTCTCACTTGACATTGAAGTCCCTTAAAGATTATCTGTGCTTCAGTAACGCTCAGCAACACAGAGGTGCAACCTATGCCACACTGCAAAGAATCTATCAACATTTAGCAGCCAGGACTGAGAGTTACAGGTAGTCTGCTCACAGTGCACTTAGAATTAAAGGCAACTACTGAGTGCAAGCAAGTTCTCAGAAAGGGATCACTCTGCATTACAGCAACTGTCAGGCACAGCCTGATACTGCATGCTTTCATTTATTTTTTAATCTAACTTCAGCTTATATTTGAACTATTCAAACCACACACTCTTAAAATCTTTACACCAGGAAGAGGTGTTTTAGGGAGGTGCTCCAGAGTAGCTTCCGATGCTCCA
Source organism: Falco cherrug (assembly GCF_023634085.1). Taxonomy (NCBI): domain Eukaryota; kingdom Metazoa; phylum Chordata; class Aves; order Falconiformes; family Falconidae; genus Falco; species Falco cherrug. The sequence continues at coordinate 9,237,155 of NC_073707.1, forward strand.
TGCTGCTGGGCACAGGGAAGAAAGACAGAGAGATGTGCAGTGCACCCAGCACAGCAGGGTGGAAGGAGGGACACAATCCCCCACCATGGTTGCTGCTCCAGCACTCGCCCAAGACTATCACCAGCTCTAACCTAAAACATACTCTTTTACCTGCTCAGTGCAATTGGGATCTTGGCAGCATCACCCCCTCCAGTAAGCACATCCCCCAGTTGCCCTGGATTTGCAACACTACAAACCCCTCTACAACTTCCAGCAGCTATTCTTCCTGTTAGTCTATTTCAATTAGAAATATTACTGTTCTGGTAGTACATGTAAATAAGACATTTATGCACAAATCAAATACTTCAGAGCAGGAAGCCATATTTTACCATGTACACATTTTTTCTGCCATTGTGGGAACTGCATATGTTAAGCATAATACTGCCATAGGGAAGGGCACACCTAACTTGTTAGAAACCAGGCCAGTAATTTCTAAATTGCAACATAAGGTGCAAATGCAATGTAACCTGTGGTTTGACTTGCCAAAGGACAATGCTGCTGCATGAAGCTTGCTTCTGCCATCTCTCATGATTTCATGGATAAAAGACATACAGAAGATTTTTCCTTTAAATCTTAGTTCTAAAAGACATACATGTGTCAATATTATACACATCCAGCAATCATTTTAAGTAAACTTGGCCTACAATTTGGGATGAAAATTGCAAATAAAAATTCTAAAAAGTCTCAAAAAATTTCACAATGCAATATTAGTTTTTAAAAAATCTCCTTGGAGGCAAAAGGGCCTGGCTCAAGAGTTTTCAATGCTTTTATTTGTTAATTCTTAAGTTTAAATTATTTTGAAGGATTACTTTTCATGATTTATCCTGAAATTACTGTAATTCCTTTAAACCCCGCTTATTCAAGAAATTGCAGGTAGACTTATACTTCCTCCATGCCTCTCCTGGTACTGACTCAATGGACACAAGGTTCAGCTGAAGCATTCTTTGCCCAGGCCCTGACTTCAGACTCTTTGGGCAGAAGGAAATGCCCACTAAGATGACTCCAGCTCTGAGGTGCCTTGGTATTTATCTTTCACAAGTGAAAAGGAAGATAAAGATTTATTCACATATGAATTAAGGGGGTTTTAATAAGAATCAATCTATGCATATGAAAAGCCAGATTTTTGCTGCCCAATTTTTATCTACCAGTATTTCTAATATCTACAGAAGTGCCTGTGTTGTGAACAACATGCCAGAAGCAGGTCATTGCTGCTAGCCAGGGGGGTTGCCCTAAGAAACCGACTCCCCTTTCAGTTGCTTATCTTTTCTGAAATGAAGGTTAAAGCTCAATTGCCTATCACTCATGCTGTTCTTCCCTGCTTTACTTGTTTGTGGGCTGGAAATAAGGATGTTCCTTTTCTGTAAATCAGCTGAGATCTTTTCTTCAGATTGGTACATTTCTTGGACTGTTTTACTTCACCACACAGGATGGGCAAATTGCAGAGTATTCCTGTAATCCTGCAATTCCTTAAAGACAACACTACTATTAATGGAGCTCTGCTGTCCAAAACTTTGTAAAATTTACAAGAAACTTTCTAGAAATCAGGCCTTTGTGAGTATGCATCATAACATATGATTACAGAGCTACATAAGCCCTTTTACATTCCTGAAAAACACAGGTTGTATCAGGTGCCCGTGCATGGCAGCTGGCTGCAGGGCTGCACCTTCTTGATGAGGAGCGGCTGGGGCTGCCCCGTACCAGGCACAGCAGGTTCCAGTGGTCCCAGGGCAGGGCATGGCTGGGTCTCTCAGAGGAGCTGGAGGACCTCCATGACAGAGTGCTTAAGAAAGGGCCAAAGGCCACCCAACAGCAAGGGGTGAGGGACAAGGTGTGAGAGCCAGCCCTGTGGGCAGCAGGGTCACAGCAGGAGGTGTCGCCAGGGCCTGGGCAGGCTCCCCTGCGGTCCCAGGGGAGCCCATGCTGCAGCAGGTTTGTCCTAAAGGAACCGCAGCCTGTGGGAAGGACCCACACGGGAGCAGGGAGGAGGAGTGTGAGGAGGAAGGAAGAGCAGAGAGGGACTGTTGCTGGCTGACTGCAACCCCTCAATCCCCTTCCACCAGCCAGGGGAGAGGTGGAGGCATTGGGAATGAAGGAGTGAACTTCGACCCTGGGGGGAAAAGAGGAGAAGTGGAGGGAAGGCATTTCAGCTGTTGTCTTTGTTTCTCATAGGTAATAGATTAATTTTTCTAAAATTGCATCTGTTTTGCCCATTAATTTTTCTAAAATTACGTCTGTTTTGCCCATAACAGTAATTGGTAAGTGTCTTCCTCAATCCATGAGCTTTTTCATCTTATTTTCTCCCGGTTCTCTTGAGGGGGGGGAGTGAGAGAGCAACTGGGTGGGCGTCTGGCAGCCAGCCAACATCAATCCACCACAGAGGACAACTACAAACAGACCTAATGGCATTAAAGAGAATCTGTAACCTGAATTAATTTGTCTTATGATATGTGCAAACATCTAAAAGATCTCCCCCCTTTAGTTACATCTAATAAAGAAGTCTCTGACAGTAACTTTGATTAGCAAATCTATTAAAAGCTTTCTGATGCCCAAAATTTTGCATCTAGAACATCAGCCTACTGCCAGCAGACTGGGGTTTCTTCATAGCTAACCTTTCACAGTTTTCCCCCCTCCCCTTAAAAGCAAACAACGGGTTCCCAGGAGTTTACTATTACCAAGTCCATTTTCAGAGTGAGTTTATCAGTTAACAGAAATTTCACTTGCAAAACTGTGGTGAACATTTTTTCAGCATATGATTCTGAGGTTTCATTTGGTCAATGAGGATTTATCATCTTTGGTACAAGCATAGAGCTGTTATCCCTGAAGTGTCCAGGGCCATCCACTGTTGGCACTTTTCCTACTGGTCCACTATATAAATCTACAAGTCTTTTCTGCTTTTTAAAGAACAGCAGCTGGAAACTGTCACTGACTCATAGAACAAAATATCCATTTTGCCTTTTGCCACCACAGTAAAAAAAATACCGTTTAAACTGACATGGCCTTCAGCAGATTAGGTACTATGGGGTGCCTGGACCAAAGCATCTGTTTAAAGTTAGGTACCAAAACCTTGCAGAGCACTGAGACTAGGATTTTCTAAAGGCAAACAATTGGCACTGGAACTCCACTACTGTACTGGTGGAAGGCTTTTCTTCCCATGATTTCAATTCTTTGACTACTTCATGTAGCATTCACCTGGGTTAGTTTAACGTAATTGGGTATTATATAGATTTTATCATGTTGGCTTTCAAACCAACTAAACGTTAGAATACGTGTTGATGTCATTCCAGCTTTATGGCTGCAAAGGTCAAAGGTTGCCTTTCTGCCCCTTCTGAGAGTATCATATGCTTCTGTAAGATTCCTCCAAGGAACAACAATTTTGCCCAATATTGTCTTCCCCTTAGAGTACGAAGCCCAGAGACTTCATTTTTTCATGTCAGTAAAGACATAACCATCCTCTATCAAAAAAGGCATTGAATATGGCTCAGCAGAACCTTAATTTATATCCCCAGGCTCTCATAGTTTGAAACAAAAAGCTCCAACAATGAAGACTTTTAAGCTGTCACCCTGACCTGGGCAGTAAGGGACATACTGCAGGCAGCCATCACTAACAGCCTGAGCAAGATGACTTAAGTGACAAAACAGGTATTCTAATTTCTGAATGATCATGTCAGACACTTTCATCTCCACTGTAATTGCTTATTTGCTTTTAGGCAGTTCATTTGATTACCATTATCATAAAAATACACCTCTTGATGCAGCCCAACATGTTCGTTCAAGTACTCTTCAAATCTTTCTGAATTTCACTCCTGTAATCAAAATATTTAAATTTTCTGTCTTCATAGAAGGTAGGAGATTCTGGGCGTATAATGGGAAACTGTACCTTTGGGAGCTGAGATAGGTATTTCTGAGCTTTACCACAGCCTCGGCTCTCAGCTGGGTAAACATTTGTGCTGCTAAGCCAGAGGTGTCCATGCACCAACACTGTCCACCATTGCCCAGCAAAATCCCATTGCTTCCAGACATCAGTAAACAGCAACTAAGTTAGAACTTCTCAGGCTATGCCTTACATGACAGGACAGTTTACAAGCTGGTTTTAAATATGAGCTTCTAAAGAAACATAATAAACAAAATCTGAGTAGCAAAAGCCATGGATCAAACTTGCAAGGAATTTGGTCAATAATGGCACCAGCACTAATTTCTGTCAAAGTATGTATGGGGACTTGCTGGTGCTGCCACAAGGAGAAGAAATGCCACTGCTGTCACTTCTTACTCAGTGACTTCCTCAGACACTTCCCCTACCCACAGGCAGATAAAGATATTTTTACTGCAGTTTGACACCTCCACTCAAGACTGACCCCGGACTGTGAGACACAGCAGCCTTGCTATGAATCTTGCAAAATTAATTCAGAGCTGATTAGATCGCCAAAGTTCTCTTCTAAACTAGTGTGGTGGATTGACCATGGCTGGATGCCAGGTGTCCACCAAAGCTGCTCCATCACTCCCCTCCTCAACCAGACAGGGGACAGAAAATATAACAGAAAAGCTCATGGGTCAAGATAAGGACAGGGAGATCACTCAGCAATTTACCATCACAGGCAAAAGAGACTCAGCCTGGGGAAATTACTTTCATTTATTCCCATTTGAATCAGAGTAGGATAATAAGAAATAAAACCAAAACCTAAAAAATACTTTTCCCCCACCCCTCCCTTTTTCCCAGGCTTAACTTCACTCCAAATTTCTCTGCCTCCTCCCCTGCAGCAGCACAGAGGGACGAGGGAACAGTGGTTATAGTCAGTTCATTACATGTCTCCACCGCTCCTTCTTCTGTAGTGGGAGGACTCCTCACACTCTTCCCCTGCTCCAGCATGGGACCCTCCCGTGGGAGACAGTTCTCCATGGACTTCTCCAGAGCGAGTCCTTCCCATGGGCTGCAGTTTTTCATGAACTGCTCCAGTGTGGGTCCCTCCCACAGGGTGCAGACCTTAGGAACAGACTGCTCCAGCCCGGGTCCCCCAAGGGGTCACGAGTCCTGCCAGCAAACCTGCTCTTGTGTAGGCATCTCTATCCATGGAGCCACTGGTCCTGCAAGAAGCCTGCACCGGCATGGGCTTCCCATGGGATCACAGCCTCCTTCAGGCATGAGGTCCTCCACGGGCTGCAGGGGGATACCTGCTCCCCCCGTTAACCTCCACAGGCTGCAGGGGGATACCTGCTCCCCTGTTAACCTCCACGGGCTGCAGGGGGATACCTGCTCCCCCGTTAACCTCCACGGGCTGCAGGGGGATACCTGCTCCCCCCGTTAACCTCCACGGGCTGCAGGGGGATACCTGCTCCCCCGTTAACCTCCACGGGCTGCAGGGGGATACCTGCTCCCCCGTTAACCTCCACGGGCTGCAGGGGGGACAGCCTGCCTCACCATGGGCTTCACCACAGGCTGCAGGGGAACCTCTGCCCTGGCACCTGGAGCACCTCCTGCCCTCCTGCTCTGACATGGGGGTCTGCAGGGCTGCTGCTCTCACATAGTCTCACTCCTCTCTTCAGCTGCAATTTGTTGCACAGGGTTTCCCCCCCCCCTCCCCTTCTTAAATATGTTATCAAGGAGGCTCTACCAATGTTGCTAATTGGCTTGGCCTTGGCCAGTGGCAGAACTGTCTTGCAGCCGGCTGGCATTGGCTCTGTTGGTCACAGGGGAAGCTTCCAGCAGCTTCTCACAGAGGCCACCTCTGTAGCCCTCCCTCATACCAAAACCTTGCCACACAAACTCAATACAACTAGAAGCACAAGTGACACAGAATTAGATGCCTGGTAGCCTACTCCAACAGGAAGCTCTTGCTGTGTGTTTAGAAAATATCTTATTCATGTTCATTTAAAAATCCCCTGCAGTAAAAAGCTAAAAACCAAGTGTGTAATAGTTGCCTCTGACCCTAATAAAGCCAGCAAAATGTATTCCAATCAGCATTTCTAGAAAGAATTTACTGGGTCCAGAGAAAGGCCAGAATGGGAGTACTGAGGTCCCAAACTAAACTCTGCCCTCAAATATGCTCAGTAACCCCCAGACAAATGGAAACTTCAATGCAGTGCAGAAGTAGGCTTCTGCAATTTTTTTTCCTGTGCTTGTACAGAAGTCCTGCTAGTAGTAAGCCAGTTAGAAGCAGAATGACTGGCTTCTCGATCTACTGTTCTCCACAATCTCCATGGGAGGTGGATGGCAGAAGGGTGCTACCACATGCAGGTAATGAAAATGACAGGGCATAATGAAGCAGAGTTCAACTATTTTTATTCTTAAAGTTATTCAGAAACTTATGACAACTGTCTCAAAGTTATAACCATTATCTCAGATGCAACTCTGCCATTAAAACCTCTGCCTAGTTGGAAATAGTACTGTGGTGCAAAATGAGAATCCAAGCCATCACTCTCAATGTACCATATACTGGACATAAAATCCATTTTTATGTCTTTCAATCAGCCCCAAGTACAGAGAAAATGCTGGCACCTACGGTAAGCTGAGATGCAGTGATACCCGAAGTGCTAAAGCTACAGTGTTAAACCATTAGGTGCATGGACAGAAAGTGACATAAACCAGCACTAGGTATTATCAACCTGATGAAAGACAAAATAAAAAAGCCAATATCAAGGATATTAAAATATCACCTTCAGGTCAGAGTCCTTGTCCTACTTTGAGGGCCTGACTCTTCTGGAACCAACCAAAGCAGGCCTCTGGGGAGATCCATTAAGACAGGGAATAAGACAATAGTCTTTAATTAGGTGATAGAATCTGGTTAGGACAATGATACTATTTCAAGGGCTCATGACATTCAGATTTCTAATCCAGAAAGTTTAATGTGTGTGGCAGAGGCACAGTACTTTATGGAGAGGTTTGTGTGTAGGAAAAGCTCTTTGGAAAGCATTCCAGGAATAGACAATGCACACACAACAGAGAAATTCCCACAGACTGCGGTGTCCCTCTCTGATGAGATCCCACAGCTGATCACTGGGGGGTAAGAATGTCTAGAGCTTTCTTCCCAAGCAGGTGACATCATGAGGTTAGTTATTTGAGATGGGGCCAGTTCTTCAGTCAAGAACTACTTCAAAACTGAGAAAAAAAACGAAAGGACTTGTACTCTTGGTACAATTATTCCTTTGATTAACATATAAATGCGGTTCTTGTTAACCAACATGTTTTCAACTAAGGTGTTGTTAGCAATAGTATGCTTTCACTTGTAGCACAAGTAATTAGATTCTGCATACATAGAAAATAGCTATACAATACACAATAGATTGTATAGCAATAGGCAAAGTATGCCATTATTGTCATATACTGCTACACTTTACACTGGAAAATATTAAATGCAGATCAAGCCTTTGAGCCTGTAAGCACAGTCCAAAGTGCTGTAAGCACACAGATATAAGAAACAATATTCCTCTGTATTCCTTTAATACAGAACGATGACTAACTTGCTTTCCTGCTTCCAGCCTCGTTGATCTCGTTCCTTCTTCCAGGAAATCACGGCATACATTTCCTATACTATCTTCAACACCCATTCACTGTCTCTGCCCTCTTACATGTGTTTTTTTCTGCAGTGTTGTATCATCTATATGCTTTCCTGGACTTTCCAGTTTTCACTTCTCCATGTTAGATTTCGCTCTTTTGAGTAGGCCATTTTTTCACAAATATCTTTAAAATCTTATCTTACAATCAGTTTGCTTTATAGGCAAGAACTCAACAGTTTGTCCTATTGACAGAGAATCCAAGTGACATGTTCAAACCCCCTGCTTCTAGTTTCCACCCTTCTACAGAACTAGCTGGATATCTGAGGACTGGGCACACCCCACCTCTTAGCTGCATACTTGTTGGTTGGCACTGGTATTTACCCACCACTGGAAAACCCACTCCCCAGGCACAAATAGTTCAATAAAGGTGAGAAAGTATCAGATAAAAATAAGAAAGTATGCATCTCTTTCTTAGCATGGCATGACACCTGGCAAGAGTTAAAGACACAGTTACTAGCATTAACTCCTTCTGGCAACATACTACCAGTGGTTATGCAAGTAATCACCTGGTATTTGAGTCGAAGCACAGATGGCAAACAGCAACACCTCCACAAGCAGGTGTCAAAAGCCCCCCAAATCACATTAACTCGAGTATTAGAATCCTGACCTCGTCAGGCAGGAGAACAGTCTCAAGCAACCCTCACCAGTTCACGTCACAGAACTATAATGCACTGTGTTCAGTGCAAATGACTGAGAAAGGAAGACTGCAGCTGGAAGAAGATAATCTGCTGCAGGCTTGAATGACAATATGCAGCAAGAAGGGAAGGTGAAGTTCACAAGCTAGTAGCCTAGCTTGCTCCTGTAGCCATCATTTCCTCAGTTCTGTATGCAAGAGCAAATTAATGAAACAAAAATAAAGGTCTGTTAGTGGGTTAAGCTGGACAAGTTACAGCTGCAGAACTGATACCGCACTACACCATCTGTTGGGATATCTGGCACAGGCACCAAAACCTCATGCTATTTATCTTTGAGCTGTTCTAAGTCACTGTCATATATTTGTATTCCAAGGACTGTGCTGACTGCAGCTTGTATCTATTAAGCTAATACCTAACAATTCAACCTTAGACACTGATCAGAATCTTAAAAAAACTGAGCAGATCTGTTACCAAATCAGTGTCAACCAAATCAAATCTCAGGCCTCTGCTCAGTCTTTATAGTACTGGTCTGCTTTATATGCCAGTAGACTTGCACTGTTTACCTGGCTACGCTGGTGTTGCAATAATGATAGAGATGAGAGTACATGCATTTCAGCACAACCCGTACAAGTCCACTGGGAAACTCTGAATGATATCAGGCAGCTGCACTTCCTTTTAAATAAGCTGTTATTTATTCCAGGTATGATAAAGCTACCATATATAGCCAATCTCTATTGCAGCTGCAATGCATACAGGCCCTTTGAATGGTCTGCAAAAGGCACAGCCTGGGGATCTTGATCTGGTTCTACACAGGTCTAGTTTTCAAGGAGGCTAAGAAAATCCAGGACATGTACAAATCAAAACAAGCTACAAGTTGTTGCTGTGGGCCAGCTATCCCTGTGGAAGGAACAGAGACACATATAGTTGCCAACTTCTGCCCAGAAGCAAAGACCATTAGCCTAGTCTCCATACTATAAGCAGCAAAGTACAGCTTTGATCTAGTTACCCTCCTAATTTTAGCTTTTGGCCTTTCTCCACTCTGGGAAACAGTAAGGAACAGAAATGTTTTCCAAAGTAAATTGAAGTTCTTCACATAGTCCCAGTTCAAACAGCCAGCAAGAACTAATAGAAGTCCTGCAAAGTCTTGTGATACTTCACAGTTCTCCATACCTTTGAAGGTTGAGGGTGTGCAGCTTTCCAGAGGTAGCACGAGTTACGGGTAACCACTCCTTCCTCATGCAGGTCATGCTCTCTGATGACAGACAAGGCTTTACTCAGGAGTCCCCACGAGTTCAGGAAAGGCCTGCTTCCTACCTGCTGCTAGACCCAAGAGTTAATATGGAGAGGCATGCACTGACCATGTAATGCCTCCAGGTACATTATAAACTACAAGCTCATGGAAGCATCTCTGCATATTTATGGATAGAACTTAGACAAGCACAGTCACCTGAAAACATATATCCATTCCTGCTCAGATTTCAGAACAGCACGTTCATCACACTGCCAAAACCATCACACAATCCTAAACTACTAAGTTGTATGCTGAGTATGGAGTTGCCCCAGACCGCCTGTCATCCAGTGTCTATATACTCAGCTTTTTCAGCATAGGAATTTTGTTAGTTTTGTCTTCTTTTATTGTCATTTGCATTTTATTCAGATCATAAGGCCTTGCAATTGTATTCTTAATTCTGCCTGCTAAAGTTCAACAAATATCTCTTGTTGTATGCCAAGCACAAAGCAATAGACAAAATTACATTCCCGACTCGTGGCTGGCATTCACTGCCTTTCCAGTTATTTGCATTGTTGAGCTTTATGTAGATTATTTTCAGTTTGATAAAATATTTTTAAGTTTGGGTGAAGAGAAACAGTTTGGGTGATCATAAAACCTATCTATCATAAGTACCTATCTATGTTTATTCACAGTAAAATCTTTTTAGATCCATGCATCAAATATTTTGGATAGCAATTTTTCACATACACCACAAGTGACATCCCAGTCACTGGCCAAATACCCAGCCTTGTCACACTGACTTTAAGAGAGATAAAATCTTGCCCTAGCAGCTGCAATTGCCAGAAAACAGGATGTTCACTAATGGATATACGTACACAATATACAGCTACAAACCTGGCTACTTAAAATTTTAACCTCCCCTGCAAAATCTGAAAGTTTCTAAAGCTTTCCTCACCACCTTGAATGGAGACAATTACTACACCTAGAGGACCAGAAACATTGATTCTTTCTTTCAGATATTACAGGACTCCAACTCTTTGCTCACTCTTTAATGGCAAGACAGAGTAAGATACAATTTATGTTCACTGTTACGTTCTGCACCAACACACTGAACAACCTGTCCAGAAGAGCCTAAATGGCAGGATGTCCCAACAAACAACGAGGGAGAATTGAAAAGGGATACCATAACCGGGTAACTACCATTTCTGTTCTTTGAGGTAAGCAAGTCTACAGTAATGGTGGATTTCAGCATAACAGGGGAGAAACACCACCACAGTAACCTGCTAAGTTTACCAACTGATTACTTTCACTAAGGTGCACGTACAACAGAAGTCCATTTACAGTGTCATAACTTTTCCAAGAACAGAGTCCTGGTGCTGAAATAACTCTGGAGTAGCCCAGGGAAAGGGTTTGGAACAATAAAAACAACAAAAAAAATATTTCCTTTTCCAACCTACAAAGCGCTTCATTTTCTGGCTTGCCAAAGGCGCTACAATAATTGCATTGTAATTCTGAGAACTTCTCATAGCAACTTTCCATGAGAAGAAATGGAAAATCTGAGAAAAGTTGACAGTGAGGTAAAAGTAAAACACTATGACGTCTCCACAGAGGAAAACTGGATCTGGATGATTAAGCAATGAAGAAAATCAAAGATGTGGAGCATTATTCACTTGAATCACATTTGCCAGGCTGCTGTCTGCACAGCCCAAAGAACCCAGACACCAATATCAGGAAAAAAAATGGGTGAGGAGACTCTCTGGCTAAAAACTCTGAACAGCAGCACTTTGTTAGAAAAAAAGCTGAAAATCTGGCAAATCTGTGTTCCAAAACGGGCCAAGTGTAAAAGATCCATTGCATTTTATTTTTGCCAAACACTGCTATTGAATGTTTTAGATCCCTTTGAGAGTTCAAGGCGTAAGGAAAAGAAATTCAACCAAGTTACCCATGACAAATAGTTTTAAAATATTTTTACAGTAATGGGCCAAATTTTACACAGTGTGTGTACAAGACAATGCAAATATTTTGGCTTGCTTCTGCCTATGCAGTAACACGGTGCTTGCAAGTTGAAGCTTGCACACACCCATCTGTAAGTACTAAGCCTGCTTTGATCATTACTTCTGCTCTTATACACTGCACAAGCCTATCTTGCAGAAGTAACCTGCACAAGTCTCTTACCAATCAGCAGTAAAAACAGAGAAGACGGAGATAAGGGAGAATGCTGCCCCAAAAGGTGCAGTTTAGGCAAGAAATAGAACTGTTTCAAACTGGGAATATGTCACTGTATCCCCATCTTTACATTGTGTATGCCTGGCATTAGAAATTGGCCTGAAAGCCAGCTTGATTGTCTGATTTAGCAATAAATCAAGGCAGGACACAACGTTTTCTTCTGAGTCATTAAGGGTTAGCTACTAGCTTAATAGCCTGCCAGATGCTCCCAGCTTGCCACAAAACCAGTTCTTTCCTACAAAGTATGATACAGACTAAAAATGGTCCCAAGATGACATTCATGTGCTTGCAGAAGATACGAAATTAGAAAAGCTGGTTTTCTCAGGTGGTCAGCTATATACCAAAGCATGCTGGAAACAGCACTTCGCTGACTGACAGGGTACGTCATTCCTTATGCCCTTTCAGTCCTTGCTGTTTAATCACTGGGCTTCAAATCACACGTACTAAAGCTCAGGTGAGTCACCAACATCAAGAAAAACAAGATTAAGCCTGTCATAGTCCATCTGCTCCATGCACACAAAACCAGTTGCATGGCTCCAGGACAGTGAAAGCCATCGAGTGTCATGGAAAGAAGCCAACTTCCTTTTTGCTGTATTCTCCATTTGCCATGGTCCCTTCAGAGCAAATTAACATTAACTATTTTCTTGCCTTTTTCCCCTCACCTGAGCTATGTGCTGTTTTTTAGGAAAATCTCACCCCAACAATCTTTTCTACAAATAGAAGTTCACTTCAGTTTACACTTTCTAGGATGGTGTTGATACATCAAGAAAGTAGTGTGCTGCTTCATGTCTGGATGACACTATGCCAGCTATTAAAATAATAATACTTAAAACTCTTCTACCAACCATTGTGCTGAACTACTGTACAGCAGAAAATAAAGGCTTTCACATATCCGACCTAAGTAATTCAAGATTAAATGAATACTAGGTACTTCCCTTTCAAACTGGGAAAACTGATTTCTGATTCACAAATTGACCAAGGTTGTACCTCTACCTACAAAAACACGTATGTCCTCGTTCTCATTAAATTAAATACCTTCCAATTATGTAATACTAGGACCCCTTCCTCAATTAAACAAATCCAGCTTAGTTCTGGACAACTTTTTCCTTGCTCTAAACCTGCTATTTTGTTTGAAATCTTCAAGCAACTACATCCCCTCTTAGATGATGTTTCCGAGTAAGTAACTCCATACACCTATTTTCTAATGAAGGCAACACTAGAGGAACATTAAAGCTGTATTTATGACACATTTCTATACCCTAACCATTTTTATGTCAGCAACCACAGCACAGCTTTTTATTATCCAACCAGTAAACAATTTAATTTCCTCCACAACCTTTTCTATATCACATTAGCCTATGTGGCACATTGCATCCTTGAGCTATTGCCGAAGCCCAAGCCTTCCATTTCCTGCAAATCAATGAAAGGGATATAAGGATATCAGACATGGTTTCAAACATAAATTTTCATATAAGGTTCCACTGATGATTGGCATTACCCCAGGAAAAATTGCTTGTTTAGGGAGCTCTAAACATAAAGGAAAGCACAGTTTCCATATGAATCCAAACTTTGTTAAACCATAAATAACCACTGTGGGTTTGAATTAACACCCGATTTCTTTTTGTGAGAAGAGGATTCTGTAGACACTATAAGTATCAGCCAAAATTTTCGAACAGGAGTGCTAAAGACAGGGTCTTAAATTTATACTAAGCAGCTGATCATCTCAACTGTCATTTCACAGTTCGCTTTTAGGACCCCTATTTTCAGGCAGGCCTCAAGACTCACAAAATGTTTAGGATTTTAAACAGGAACAGTCTCCTACTCCATTCATGAGCTGTAAGAGATAACCAGTACTTCTGATCTCAAGGCATTCTCAGTGCTGTTTGAAAGTTCTGAACTTGCTTGTATGTCAGCACCTTCTGGATCTGGTAAAGGAAGTGAACTGAAGCTGTTCAGCTTCTGAAACACTAAGGTCCTCATCTTTCCAAACACTTGCTATACCTTTACAACAAGAAAGGGTCATCAGCTCCCATGTTAAAAGAAAACAGAAACTACTTCACTATATGAAAAAGCCCACACTTTTAAGACTGTTTATAAGTAGGTAACTCACTTTAAGCTAGAAGCCTTTTATAACTGATTTCACATACATACAAGCTTGTTTTACTACTTAATTTCCCAGGAAGCAAGCAGAAACTTTTAATATCCAGGATGTTTGAAGACTGGTATTCTCTCAGACAGGAACTCTATGAAACCAGTTTTACCGTTCTGTCTTTTCAAAGGTAAGTATGTGTGGGGTGTTGTCTGATGTTCTTGTTAGGAGAACACAGGGAAGGAGGTATATTTATGTGTCTACAGCATGAAATTCCAGAGTCTGGCAGAATATTTCACATGTGTTAAACTGACAGAGAAAATTGCATGCTGCTTAAATTTCACTCAAATGAAGAGACTGGATATTAATCACTTTAAATTGGTGCTTGCTAGAAAAGGACATAAGCTGGCAAACAGGCCACTGACCGCATTGGTTAGCAAGCTTTCCTCTTAACCTGACCTGGAATTAAGTGAATAGGTTTATTATCATTTTAGTTGTGTTCTAAATTTGGCTTCTTCTCAACTTAAGCCTCCCCCGATGAATCCCACACAGAACCACACACGAGTACAGATACATTCCTTTGACTTGTTGTCCCCCAACACTGCAATTTGCCTTATGAGTCAGTTCTAGCTGGAGAAGAAACACTTGTAACAAGTGAATCATAGAATTATAGAATCATTTAGGTTGGAAAAGATCTTTGAGATCAACAAGTCCAATCATTAACCCAGCACTGCCAAGTCCATCACTAAACCATGTCCCTAATGCACCTACACACTTTTTAACACCTCTAGGGATGGCAATTCCACCGTTTTCCTAGGAAGCCTGTTCCAATGCCTGACCATCCTTTCAGTGAAGAAAGTTTTCCCAATATCCAAATTAAACCTCCCTTGGCACAACCTGAGGCTGTTTCCTCTTGTCCTGTCACTTGTTCCCTGGGAGCAGAGCCCAACCCCCCCCCCCCCCCCCCCGCCTGCAGCCCCTGTCAGGCAGCCATAGGGAGCCATACGGGCCCCCCTGAGCCTCCCCCTCCCCAGGCTGATCCCCCCCAGCTCCCTCAGCCGCCCCTCACAGCACTTGTGCTCTGGACCCTTCCCCAGCCCCGTTCCCGTCTCCGGACACGCTCCAGCCCCTCCATGTCCCTCTGGCCCTGAGTCCTCTGAGCCCAGGAGTCAGGGGCGGCCGCACCGGTGCCGAGCGCAGGGGGACGGGCACTGCCCCGGCCCTGCTGGCCACACTGCCTGGGACACGAGCCAGGCCACTGCTGGCCGCCTTGGCCACCTGGGCACACGGGGGGCTCCGGCCCAGCCGGCCCAGCCAGCCCCCCCAGGCCCTGTCCCGCCGGGCCCTTCCCAGCCCCCTGCCCCAGCCTGTAGCGCTGCCGGGGGCTGCTGTGCCCCACGGGCAGGGCCTGGCGCTGAGCCCTGCCGACCCTCACCCGCTGGCCTTGGCCCCTCGGCCCGGCCTGCCCAGCTCCCCGCCCCCCAGCAGATCAACACTCTCCCCCAGCTTGGTGTCATCTGCAAAATTCCTGAGGGTGCACTCGATTCCCTTGTCCAGATTGTAAATAAAGATATTAAAAAGAACTTGCCCCGGCACTGAGCCCTGGGGAACACCATGTGTGACTGGCCACCAGCTAGATGTAACTCCATTTACTACCACTCTTCAGGCTCAGCCATCCAGCCAGCTTTTTACCCATCAGAAGTGTTTTACAGAAGGTGTACAGTGAACTCCTCCATGGGCAAGCTTGGGAAGGAAGGCAACCTGGCAGAAAGAAGCTTCACTGGCCAGATGCTTTTATGGTCCCACTTGCACTGCCACTTTCATTGCATTTTGTTTGCTGTAACGTTCATTATTTCAAGTTGGAAGGATAATACCTAAGATGTTCTTGTAGGTCTCTTATATCCAGGAAGCTTTGCTCCAGTTTATATGCTACCCTTTTGGCAGCAGACCGACAAAAGCCAGATTAGAGGAAGCAGGAAAGATACAGATATGGGAACTGAGGTACTTTGTAATTTTGGGAAGAATGGAGATGTAATAAATAAGAAACAAAGCAGCAGAAAAATGGGAGACGCTAGACCAAAAGTTTAAGTAAAGCAATTATGTGAAAAGGCAGAGCATATAAGTCATATCACAGCTGTTGCACCTCCCTTCCACCTCCACAGTCTTAAGACCTGAAGAGTAATGTTCTCTCTTGATCTTTCTAATTTCAGCTGATCCTTTATTGTACCATGTAGAGTAGAACAGTTTCAATGGGAAGGCACAAGAACCCTCCTACCACCAAACAGCTCAACACATAAGCTATGAGGAGTAAGAAAACTCTTCCAAAAATTGGAATCATGGGGTTTAAGCCTCATGTGGAGGAAAGAAATGAGAGGTGTCCTGGGTCCTGACTGGGTGTTCTAACTATGGAGCTATTGTACAGAAAGTGAAACCACCATCACCTGACGGGTCTTTCACTGTATGCAAAGCCCAAATCTATAAAAATATCGGCAAGACAAAGCACCTCAGGTAAGATGAACAGAAAAAGGTCTAATTTACAAATTCCACTATATACTGAGGAACGAAGGAACTAACCAAGCAACCCCAGCTGCACGGTAAATGAGCAGAAGTTCTGAGGATTTATATCTTGGACTTGGGTATTTATTCCTAAGACTGCTCTGCATATAGCACTTGACATCCACACTCCTAACTCCTCAGCTTTTCTCCAGGGATCACTGTGCCTCCCTGAATTGCCGTAATGCAACAGCAAACACAAAGAATACAACACTCAGATCCTGTGACGGTAGAGGCACACAAATTATATAGAAAGGTCTGAGGGCTCTGAGAGCATTATTAACCTTCATAAAACAGTTCTACATAATACCAGGAAAATTAATGAACTGAACTGGTAAAACCAGCATCAAACAGGGCTCCAGGTACAAGGTCTGAAACACTGACATTCAAGATAAACTCCATTTAATATGAAAACAGGATTGAGTTCTGAAAACTCATATTACTTGACAGAATCAAACAATAACTAATTCCCCATAGCTCATAATCCTGCAAAAAAAAATTTATACTACCGCTATGAGCTTTTGAGCTGTAGCTATTGTACATACATGGGACAGAATTCTAGGAAGGGCTGAACAGCTTTAGGTTGTGTTGTCTTCAGATGAGTCATTAAATTACACTCTGTTATACTGTATATGACATTTGTTATACTGACATATAATTAAAACCCTTTCATAATTCAATATCATAATACATAAGAAAAACGAGTGAACTTAGAATTGTATACTTGGTATTGTCAGAGTTTGGTAGAAGATTATGCTATAAAATTAGCTTTCCATTAAAGGATGTTCCTGAAATTTCTTTAAAGACAACTGTAAGAACTACAAGCTGACCCCCATTATAGACCATGTTGAAATAGACTTTTTCTGAATGTTTTCTTGTGATGCTCAAATATTCCTACGTAAAGAAGCCAGACTTTGTTTTAAATTGGTAGAACACAGATGATAGTTCCAGTCCCTGCAGATACAAAGAGCCCCTCTGACTATACCATGAATGACAGCATGTTCCCAACCCCAAATAATAGAAGTGACTCTATACCTGGATGTGGAGCTGCCTCTTCCCAGAACTACTTATTTCTGTTGCTTCAGTAGCCCTTCTTACAGCACTTCGTTGGCACTCCTGTGCAGAGGAAGGAAGGAAAAAAAATAAAAAATACAGATATATATATATATATTTGACCTTTAGGGAACAAGGAGTCACCAGTACTATTGCTTTCAGTTTGCCCACCCACGGGAAAACAAAAAAAGCTTTCTTGAGTTACATAAAAACTATGTGTACAAAACAGGGTTAAAGGAACATCTCTGCAGTTACAAAGTCAAGCTCTCAAACATTAAGAATCACCAGAATTAAGATTATTTGTGTGACAATAAAGCAGTTCCCTTATGTATTCAAGTACAGTCTTTAATTATATAACATAAAGGGCTTTTCACAAGTTCCATGCTTCACTCAACACAGGAACGGATAATACTCACTTAATACTTGGCTTCATCACTATTGTTCAGGGTACAAAGAAGAGGGAAGAAGCAACTGCATTAGGCACCGAAATGAGTTTATAGCCTTGTGTGCTAGGGAGAACTGAGGGCGTGCTGGTAAGGAAGAACAACGCAGCCCATGCTCCCTTGCCACAGCCAGCCATTGCATAAGCTGTGGCTTCATCTGGGTACCACTGTGGATTTCCAGGAGAAGAGAAGTTTCTGCTGTTTATAGCTCTGGCAAGTCACAGAAACTCACTTCTTCACTGGTGCATGTACTCTTTTGCATGCCTTAGAGGTTAACTAGTCCTCCTCTTACTTTCTTATCCCTCCACCCTTCCTATATCCCATCTGTCCTCTACCTGTAGTCAGATGGAGATCTGTAATAGCTGAACTGTAGTCAGTCAGTGCTGCCCACTGTCTCCTAATCATCAGACACCAAACCACGCAAACCAAAGGGCATCAGGAGTATGTAAATGTGAAGTTCCCACTCAAAATTTGAAAAGAAGGCAACAAGTGGCAGAATGCCTTCAGATCTAAGAGTACATACCCCTTCTCACTTCAATGCAAAGTCTTAAAACTTTGGAAATAATTACAAACATTCAGGTTTACCATGAGTGACATCTCTAGAGGAACTGGTCATAAGTTAGGTTTTGCTATCTTTGTGAGAGATGAATTCAGTGGGTGAAGTTTCTTTATCATCTGACCAAAGAAGAAAGTCTCAGTGTCTGGTCTATCATGGAAAATTACTTCTATGAGCATCTGAATGAGGGTGAAGGTCATACATTTGTGTTCCCATCCTCCAGGCTTGTACTGTGTAGATGTCTCCCTTGATTTGTTTGTGCAGTATGATTGTTTACAACATCAAACATAAAGACCTTAAAATAATATTTTAATTGCAAGCATCATCAAGCTCCAACTTCTCTAAAGTCCCATTTATTTCTGCAGGATGAATTGCTGTTAGCGCAGTAGAGACCTCACTGACTTTAGCCAAATTCAGCCTCAACATGAGATAGAGGAGCAAATCTATCTCCCCAGAGAAAGTAACAGCATACATAAAAGGGAAAGGAAGTGAAAGAAACTGAAAGAGTAAAGATGAAAACCAGGAAACACAATTAAGACTGAGCTTAGTCATTACAGGGTGGTCAGAGCTGCTACTTGTCTCTATTTGAAGAACACTGAATCTCTTCTCAGTCTTCAGTGATTATCTGAAACTTGTAGCAGTAAAAGCTCAAATCACAGTGACAGGGAGTGTGGGATATGCTAGCACAGGTGGATCCCAAGTCTGGTAGCTGATTTCCTATTGCACTCCTATCACAAGGAAAGGCAAAATAAGTATTTAGTACAAGCAGGTTTTCCTCATTCCCTGTATTCTTCATGTACAACTACACCCAGGAAGCAGCTGATACTTATTTGTTGTGATCCTACAACAATTTTTCACCATAGGCTTTTTATATCTAAATAGCTCCATACCATTCATAAAGCGAGGAGACGCAGTGCTGAGCTGTCTGTAAATAGCTGCCCACCTCCTCTGCTCCTTCCACCTTAGACTGCAGTGTGCGCCAGATTGGCAACAAATGGAGCTCTGGGATAAACTGATTGCAAACACATCTTTGATACGTTATTGGATTGTTAAAGCTTAGTCTTTTGCTAATTCAGAAACACAAATAACTAATTGTACCGTGTCTAGCTCAGATTACAGCTGAGGATGGATCTTGTGGGTAACTGGGAAAGAACAAGCCTGTGCTTTTATTGTGGGAAGCGTTCCCTAAGCATAATACCATTGGAGATGGCTGAAGGGGATTGTATCTGGCTGGGGAGGAAATTACAACCATAATAATTAGCATCAAATTAGCTGCTGTCTCATCTCGAGCCAGGCAAGCCCATCACATTCCTTTTACCAGCTGCCCTCTGGTGGAAGAACGTTCTGCAGAACAGCTCCAGGCAGGAAAGCAATGGTGCTGTGCACAGGCCAGGTGAAGGCCACAGGTGGCTTCCACATTTCTGCTTCATTTCACCGGAAAGTAGTTATGGGTGGGCCATTTGTGAGTTAAGCCAGAAGGGACCAAATTAGGAGGAACAAACCCTAAGAAAACGCCCCCTGCCCAGGGGCAGGAGAGCTTTGCTAGGCCAAGCTAGAGTGGTTGACATTCCTTTAGCATAGCACCTCTTTTTATGTGGTCGCCTAGTTTCTGACAAGTGGGTATACAGCACTTGCTCTATTTATGTGTAAGACTTCTCAAACTTTGATCAGAATCATGTCTACAAAGCTTTAAAGGTCTCCATGTTAATCAGAAAGGGGCTCTCTAGTTGCAATTATTCTATTATAACAAATACTATAATACTTACGATTAATTCTTCTTACTGCCTTGTCTCTGAGTTTGGCTACATGCTGGTACTATTTCATCTTCACAGAAACCAATGAAATCTCTAATCGGGCAGCTCCATGCTTGGTGCTCCAAGCTTGAGTCACTCACCAGCCCATCACCATCCTCTCCACACAGATGATGGTTGTGGGGTCATGTCTCAGGAAGAGCACAGAAGCTCAATCCAGAGCAGATAAATTGACAAAAATCAGGATGGAAACCCTGCCCAGGGGGATGCCAGGTCTGCAGGCAAGAGGCACAGCCACACAAGGCAAAGGGATCTGTGTTCAGAATAAAGCGAGAGTGGTAACCAAGCAATAGGTTCAAACTTAGCACAGAAACGCTTGAGGTGAGACATCAGGAAAAATTTCCAAGCCATAAGGTCAATTAGACCATGGAATAATCTTTAGGCAGTAGCAGAATCACCATTGCTGGAGTGGTTCGTGCATGGTCTAGACAAGTCACTTGGGATTTTTGAAGGGAATGGCTTGGCACTGGCAGAGGAGCTGGGCTGGATGGGGCAAAAGGTCATTTTCCATCCCTGCATTTTATGGTTCTACAAATTTTTGCTCCAATAGAAACTGGAGAGAGAAAACAAAACAAACAAACAAAAAAAGCTAAGTCCAAGCGAGAGAGAGGAAAAAAACCAGCAGCCAGGGTACGGCTCAAGTGGCACTCAGCATGACAGGAGGAATCACAGAGTCACTGCAGTGGGAAGGGGTCCTTGAGTCTTGCCCCCTGCTCCAAGCAGGGCTGGCTGGAGCAGGCTGCCCAGCACCACATCCCAATGGAACCAGCACCCTCCCAGGGCGCACCCAGGCAGAGCAGCCCTTTGGCAGAGTCAGCCCTGCTCACCTACGTCCCTAGAGGCCCACACCGTGCACGCGCTCCCCCTCTAGAGAAGCACCCAAGAGGCTGGTGGGAATTAGGTACCTTCCTTTTGCTGCTGCAAAACAGAGGGAAAAAATGTGTCATTTTCTGATGGCCTGTCTCGGCGTGTGGCTTCGGTCTTGGTTCTTTAATGGTTGTAGGTGGGAGAGCATCTAAGCCTCTGGGTGCCGGCATGTCTTGGGGTTCTCAGTAAGGAGCTGTCACCTTAATGTCCTACCACAGTGCCAGAGGTGCTGTGCTCCTGGAGAAACCGCTAGGGCTGAGACCTGGACCAGGTTTTAGTGCCTGTGGCCCCATTGACTTTGCAGCAGCAAGGGAAGAGGCTTGGGCCAGACTTTCATCCACAGCATGAGATCTGTGCCTGTCAAAATGATCCCACATGCAGTCTTCTTCCTGCTTAGCCAAGCCACAGGCTGTTTGAGAAATACGGTATGCCTTCCACCTTACGTGCATTTTAGAAATGAGGAGTTACATTGTACATGGTTACTGGGGGACAGAAGGACTGCCAGAATAAAGAGGCAGGTGAGTGTTTAGTTTTTGAGACAGAGAGCCTGGTTTGCACTGGTGCCACCAGTCACCAGCAGCACCACAGCTCCTGTCCTGGGTCCTGGTGGTGCCATGTCCCCCTTCACCAGCACAAAGCCCTGAACTGTTCTGGGAATAGTGTCCTACACCCACTTACATATCTACACCAAAAAGATATAAAAGTAGCATTGCATCTCCTCCTTTTATGAATGGTATGGAGCCACTTTAGCATATAGATATAAAAAGCTTACGGTGAAAAACTACTGTAGGATCACAAGTCAAAAAGTAACAGAGTCCCCATGTGTTCCCACAGTCCCATACAACCAGACAGGCAGAACCGCATGAAGCTGAGAGGTCAGGCAGCACTTGGGCAGCGGGAGAGGGAGTGCAAGATATGGGTTGCAGTAATCTCTGTATTCCTGGCCACTCTCCAGTCACTTCCTACCACACGCATTTATGTACATGATTAGAGTTCTTGCAGCCTTTGAATGCAGGCCAGATAATGAGTTCAAAACCTTCATTAAAGCATAATCTCTTCCTTGACTCCCCCAGTCACACACACACACATCCCTGGGCTACCTGATTGCCCTTCCTGCCCAGACGGAGTTAATAACACTCTCCCAGAGCCGATTCCTCTTGCTAGGAACCGCTTGTGTCACATGTGTTCAGGATCAATAGGGACACTCTCTGCACTTGGCCTAATTAGCTGTAATGGAGGGGGAAAGCAAAATCCAAACCATGTGCTTGACCTGTCCTCTGATTTTAATATGAGCAGTTTCACACTAAACCGGCTGGCACCTCCGCCAAAAAGTGTTGGTGCTTAAGAGCCTCTGGATCTTTAACAGTTCCCTGGATCCTTCCACACACACCCTTCCCAAACACACGAAGCCTGGCTGGGGGCGTGGGTAGGGATTTGTTTTCCTTCCCAATGGTTTTACAGGGCTGTCTTTCTTTGCTTCCCTGCATTTGGAGGCACTAACCATCCCTGGAGTTGTGAGGGGCTTGGGAGCTTCAATGAGAGAGATTTATTGTAGAGATAAAAGAATCCTGTTGGACATCACAGACCGATGATTTTCAGCAGTATTTCTTCATGATATAAGTTGTACTGGAATATGTTTCACTGAGAATGGATTCCTAGTACATTACTTTCGTAAAGGATTTTAGTAAATCTCTCTTGAGATTTCAAACACACATGGAAGTTTATCAGTAAAGCATATCCTGTACTTGTCTGCCATGCCTTCTGACTAGAGGTGGGATGAGGATGCTCACATTTGGTTATGTCAAGAATTTTACAACTACATTATGAAGTGATAAAGACATTTAATGGTTTGTATTATTTCAGTTTTTCATGCTGTATTATATGAAAATGTTTCAAGTAAGCTGTCCCTGGGCAATGACACAACAATTTTTAAATCTACACACATAATTCTGTAATATAGCAACAAAATTCCCTGCTACATAGAGCCTTTAGACAACAAACACGGCAACAGTACTGAGAAAGGAAAGCATATTTTTCACCACGTTTTCAGCAGAACCAAAGGGCATGACTCAGTTTCCCTTCAGTCCTCACAAGCACAAAGGACACTGGCTTGCAGTTTCAGCAATAAAATGGACTCAAGTCCCACACTCACAGCACCACCACAATGAGCCCTTCATTAGCCAGTACTTCCCGTCAGACTGTTAAAGGGGACACAGGTTTACCAAACAGCTAATCCTTGATAATGAAAGGTTTCCAACAAAGCCCTCTTTCCAGGGAGTCTGGGCACTCTCACATTAGCAAGAAGTGAATAGACAAAGTGGTTCAGGAAATGTGCCAAACAGTAGCTCATGCACTCAAACACAAAGACCTGTAGTCTTCAGGGAGCTAAATTAAAAAATACAGTGGTGTTTCAAGTTGTTTCTCATCATCATAGTTACTTTCTTTCATATGATTTTATGAATAGTCTTCAAACTATAAAATATATATACATTTCTCTCATAAATTTCACTTGCGAATATAAATCAGTTTCTGCACTGCCTTATCCCATTCTCCATGTGAGACGGAGGTTGCCCCTCTTTGCTGTGGGCCTCTTCTGGACAGATGCCACTTTTCTTACTGTCAGTCCCTAAGCAACTGTAACACCACTGACTGCTACCCCTTCATTTCCTCAGGGTTTTGTTTTATTTTGGTATTTAACAGGCCAACAATTGGATCTTTCCCTTTTGGGGTCTATTTTAAGAAGGCTTTGTTTAATCAGATGCAATTAAGCATTTAGGATCCAAGATAAGTATTATCCCTTTAGAACTGTAAAGGCAACGCATATTATTTGGATTTGAGTAAAGAATGTCAGGATTAACATCAAAACATGAAATATAAGGGTTATGGAAACAGCTTTTATTTCTGACAGAAGGACATGGCAAAACAAACCCAGGGTGGCTGAAGAACCAGTTCATGAGGACAGAGAAGCTGTACAGTGGACAGGCTTGAGTATGGAAGCACAAGGTGTAGATAACCCTCAGCGCACAGCAGAGCTCTGGGAGGGACCATGCCACCCTTGTTCACCTTCCCTGCAGCTGGCAAAGGGGAAGACAACACAGCACGTGTGTGTTCTAACTTCTCGTAGAAGAGAGCAACACACTTCAGTGTACATGAAGCAGCTCTGGCTATTCTTGACTTACCCTTCTATCCCTTTACTTTTTCTCTCCAGGGGAATATGAAGGTACTGTGGACTTCACTGGGAGCATCTGTCCCTCAGTCTCGTGTGTATGGTGGGGCAGAGAAAGGGAGCTTATTGGGAGGAAGGTAACAGGTATAACCCAGCATTGAAAACCCTTGAGACAGAACTAGCCTGACACCTGATGGTTCAAGTTCAAGTCTGAGGACAATTGTGCTACTCATGCTGGTTTGTAGACAGATAATTCCACTCCCTATGGCAGTCATTTTAAAGAAATCGCTTTTATGTCGACACCCGTTTGGATGTAATCAGTTTATATTCCAGCAGAACTATCCAGGTCACGAATTCAGCCCTGGAAGCCACTGGCTGTACCGCCGAAGCGATTCCCTCCGCGCCGGGCCGCCCCGGTGCCGGCAGCCAGCAGAGGGCAAGCTGCCACCGCGCCACCCAGCCCGGGGACCCCGCTGCGGGCCACCGCCTCCCGCCCCACACCCCCCACTCTTCAAACTCTAGTAAGCAAATACAGCTTGGAACTGAGCTGGGGCTGCAGAATGGCAGTGACTCGCCAGTGTCACTGGCGTGGGGAGAGAAAGATGAACCTTTCTCAAGAATCAAGAGTCCCTGCAAATCAGGCTCCTGAAATGACCCCATTGAGTCTATTACCTTTCTGAAAAACATTCTTAGGAGATAAGGTTTGCAACCTTCTCATTTTGTATTTCACTAAACTAAGCCACGAAGACTTGCAGTGGAAGGGTAACAATGAGATCTGCTTGAAGCTATAGGTACTGAAGATCTGAGATCTCTATATGATGCACAAGCAGTTTTCGTGCCGAGCCACCAACCCTAATGTGGTGCTGCTGCTGAAGTGAGGCTTTGCCAGGAATCACAGCTACTTTGCCAAGAAAGCTTCAGCTTGTGCAGGAAGGTCACTCCTGTAACATTCTGCCTTTGTAGCAGTCTGTTGACCTGTAGGCTGAATCTGACCCATCACCTTGCTGACCATTTCCTAGCACAGCGGTAGGTGTGCATGCAGCTTTCAGCTTGCTGCTCTGTCCCCACAGTGAGAGGGGACTGCCATCTCTTGTCAACAGAGAACTGCCAGGAGAGTGCCCCACAACAGCATCCAACCTGCCACTTCCAAGGTGCTCAGAGGCTCCAACTGTTTCATACCATGTCCATCACTGACAGTTAGGGCTGACCTTAGCACCAACCACACAGGTATGCCTGCTTCCCCTCTGGCTTGCACATTTTTTCCCCAGAGCCCTAACAACTCCTCCAGTGAGTCTCAAACTCAGCTGAAGTGCAGAGGAGCAGCTGAATTCTTCCTTTGTGGCCTCCTTCTGCAAAATGCCTGGGACTTGTATGCTGAAAACCAGCCAGCACTTTTCAGCTTCACATCCCCCCCATGTCCCTTCACTCCCACCCATGAAGCAGACCAGAATTTTGCAATTAGCTAAAATGTCTCTACTCATGACAGATGTACAAAATTGCATTAGTGTTTTGACTAAGCTTGGTACAGCACCTAGTAAAATGAGTAGCTCAGGCTGGTTCAGAACAGCCCACATCCAACCAAGATGAATGTGTCATTGCCCTAAAAGTCCAAGGCAAATAAACAAGACTTGGGTCTCAATTCCTCTACAAGATTCTCTACATGGGGGGGGGGGGGAGCATATAAATCACTTTGAAGATCTAGGGACTATGTTTGGGCGAAGAATGTAAAATAAGGCTTATGCTCAGAGCAGAATAATTTCCACAGTCTTTAAAGCTATGTGAGGTTGAACATTTGCCATATTGGAGTCCTCTCCTTCTTGTTTATTTGTCACAGTAAACCAATTGAACCAAAGAAATTATATCATTTTCTCTTTTGGACTAAATGAATGAATAATCCTCATTTGCATTTGGCAGGCTAGCAGACTATTCTCCAGTCTTGACAGATATTGCATATAATGGTCTCTTTTTTTGTTCAGCTCTACTGTCCAAATGTTGAAGGAGTCTTTCCACATTATACTCTGTTACTAAAAGACAGAAGCTAAATTGTAACAGAGGTTTTGCATCTATGCAGCATCCCTGTGCTCTGCTAAACAACAGCTTGTTCCCCAAGAGGCAGAACTGATGAAGCCTGGTTTCCTACAGATTTTTGTCCTCTAATATACCCTCTCCACTCACCGCATTAGCTCTGTTCCCACCAGCTCCTCACACATTGCCCTATCAATACATAAATGCTGACTGGCCGGGTGGGGCTTGCCAGTAAAAGCACACATTAGAAGAGTTCCCTCAGTAAAAGCACTAATTTGGACATTCCTCCTTTACTCAAGTGCCAGTGGTCTTGAAAATTTCAGGAAGCTTTGATACTTCTACCTCTTTTAAATTTGGTTAAAAACTGTCAGTATTTTCAAAAGGTACTTGCAGTGAGACAGACATAGATTTCTCAATTGCCTCATTCCCTTAGGAATTAAGCTAAAAACTTACTATAAAAGTGATTCTTCAAGTTCTTTAGGACTGTAAAGATGGTCCTTTGCCATTTCAGAAGTTAGTGTTCACTCTGATACTGGGTACAATTGCATCCCCTCATTGCCCGTTCTGGGATAGTTAGGACTCCCAGTAACACACTCCTTTCGCAGATAATGATGAGCTCAGTTTTTCCTTATTATAATTTGAAATACCTCACATACTTTCACATACATGCTATGCAGTCCAAAGTCTCATAAAATGTTTCTTCAGGAAAACCTGGTGAAAATAACAGTTGAATAGCTCCATGTATTTGACTTAAAAAGCAATATATCCTGCAGAATATGCATCTTAGTTATGATCCTGAATCTGCACTGAGTCCCCAGTGGAAACTAAGAGTGGATATGAAATTATTCATCAATTTCACCTAACCAAGATATTTCCATTCCTCAGTTTCTGCTTCCCTGAATGCAAACCATAGACCCATTTTATTTTTATTTTAAAGGGAAACTGAAGCTGATAATCTTGAGTCACTGGGATAACAGTCAGAAATTGTAGAATCCACATACAGTACAGTCATCATACTCAGCAGCCTGACTTGCAATGGACCCTGCAACCTAAATCCAAAGCTAGCGGACAAATTTGGATTTGAAAACATAGTGGAGCACAACTTCCCCAGGGACCTGTTCATTTTGTCACCTGAAAGACAACAGGAATTGAGTTCAGGCAACAAGAAATAAAAGACACTGGACTCCCAAGTTAGCACAGCACTGAGAGGATAAGGGATGTCTTTAAGCCATGCACTTTGCCCTCACTGAGGGACACTGAGATGGAAAAATGAACAAATTGGGCCTCCATACTATTGAACAACTGAGCCTTGCTACAAACTCCAGGGAGTGAGAAAACCACCACCAGAAGCAGGCACCTACCATGAAAGAAGTATCTTTACAAGCATGCCAGTGCTTTTTATATAGTGTCTAGCAAAACCACAATGGAGATGCCAACACTAATATAAAATGGAGATACTGAAATGCACTTTACCCCCACACTGAGCCAGAAGGAGCTAGGCCAGGTTCAACCTGGACGGTTACTGTTTGCATAACCTGCAACAAGAGAAAACATTTCACTAATGACTGAAGAAAGCCAGAGCAGCAGTATGTAAAGGAAGGAGCTCTGTGCTCCTCTTGGCCTCACTCCTTGTCCTCCTGACTGTGAGCCCAGGGTTTACAAGCCAGTTTGTACAGGAGGTGATGCCCTGCATCAGGCAGGCAAAGACGACACTGCACAGAAACAGTTATAAAAAAAAAAAAACCACAACCAAAAAAAAAGGCTACAGTGATGCAAACTCAAATGTCATGCTGTAAAAAAGGGCTCACTGTTGAATGCATCTGCCTTATATCTACTGCCTTGAATGGATGCCAAGGAAAAGCCTGGGTTTGAGTCAATCTAAACTGAAAATAGTTATAGGAAATAATATTCTGGGTTGCTTTCAATTTTGGGGATTCATTCACTCCTAAAATAAAGGATAGACATTATATGAGTGTTAGGTTATCTGCATTCAGTTCCTTGCTCTCTCTCAGACTTTCTGAATGATCTTAGGCAAATAATTCACTGTTTCCACCCCTCAGTCTCCTTTTGCTACATCACAAAAGATACTGGAAGACTGAATTCATGGAGAAGGCACTCGGACACCATGGTGATAAGTACTATTAAAAAAAAAGTTCTATACAAGAAAAGTATAGGCATATTTAAAGGAAAAGCTAATGCCATCCTGACTCTCTACAAACTATGTGTTCTCCTAAAAGGTCTCCTCCTCCAAGCTCTTTTGGGTTTTGCTCTTTACCATAAAAAACCTTTAGCAATTGCAAAGTGAAAAATTATTTATCATTCTGTTTTCCTTCTTTGCAACGGGCATAGTCATCTTCTAACTGCTTCTTTACACTAAAAGTTGACAGTTATCAGAAAGCTAATGGTGAATCTATTACATACCAATGCCGTGTTTAAATTAATTCGGCAAATGACACCAACTCATTCACTTGACTGCAGAGCAAGTACTTAAGTGTAATTGTTGCATGCAACAATTTCACCTGTCATGGGCTAACAAACTCACTCTTTCTACAGCAGCTTTTGAAGTACCAGAATGAAAGCAAGTTCTAACTGCAGACAAATTAATCCTGATTCTATCTTTGCTTTCAGAGCTTGCACTGACAGCGAACAGAGAATAACCAACATTACGCTTCATCAGTTCAGGAGGAAATACTTGGCACAACTCCAACATGGAAGGCAACAGAGATCTGTTACCTTCATAATCATAAATCAGGTAATAAACACACAAGACAGAATACTAAGTGGGCCTTTTTACTGGTATTTAAGCAAAGACAAAAAACCCAGAAGATAGGATTTGCTGATGCAGGGTAAGAGCTCACCTCTATCTAGTAGAAACATATTTCATTTGTAATGTGAAATGCTGACTTTTGCACAAACCATTCACATAGCCTGCTGCCTGGGGGCAAGGATTACTGAAAATACTCTCTGGCCAGTCATTTTAAAGATAAGTACGTGGCAGTGCCTGAACTGGCAGACCTGATACTAAAGTCAGCATGGCCTCCCATACAATTCTGGGTGCTGGAGTTTTATTACCTCCAGACGGTGTATATTAAGGTTTTTTTTATGGAGTTTTTAATAGAATGAGGTCCATATGGGTTCAATGACCATAGTTATCTCCAATATGAACAGACTGACTGGTTCAGACCCACACCAAAGTAGTCTGAAAAGTCTGTTAGCCACACGACATACAGTTGCTCTGAGAATCTGCACAGCCATTACTGCATATCTATGTTCCTTACGGGAGGGATTTGCAAAAATGCAAGAATAACTTTGTCACCAAAAGTCTTCTTGATCTTTCAGAATTTTATTCTACACTCATTAATTTCAAAAGAATATTTCATTTGCTACACTGGAAATATGAGAACTCATGCTTTGCACCTGCCACTTGTGGAGGTCAGTCCTACAGGTATTTTGACTGTATGACCACACTGCCATGAGATTTTACAAAAAGTCTTTCCTCAGTCTCTGTGTATCTTCTTCCAAGTTTGCTGCCAAGACAGAAACACATACCCTTTCTCCATGAAAAAAACATGCTTGAAACAAATGCAGGCTTCTCAGTCAACATAATACATATTCAGGACATCATTACCTATATGAGATGTTTCTGTTCTATTACTTTAAATGTCATTATGCAACTATAAGGCATAATCTACATAATGAAAATCCAGAAGGAAAATTGTGAATGTACTTTGTGGTTCAATTTCACTGGCCAAATGCATAAAACTACTTAAGAGGCATTTCACAATTCTTTGGAGATTTTTCACAAAGAGGTCACTGCTCTTTAACCCACTGGCTGTCACTGCACCCTGGAGATGACTCTGCTTCCATAACAACTTACTGCATCCCACAGCACAAGTGGTATGAACAACAAGAAAAGGAGATAGAGAGAACAGATGTTTATGCTCCATCAGATAGTCTTCCTGGCGATTGGTGTGAGCTGCTTGGTCCCAACATGCTAACTTACTTTATCTGCTGCAATAGGTAGGAACACATTCAATTCAGTATTTCCTTCTAGGACTGCAATGTTTACTACAGGGTAATGTCAATATAAATGGGACAGGAAGAGTTCTGCCTAACAGAGGCATGGGAACAGTATGCTCTCTGCTAACATTTCCTCTGTAATACACTGATGATATTCTCTGATCAAGACATAATATTAGTCCTTCACTGCATCCTTTAAATACATCTCAGGCACATTGAAGACAGCTGAAAGCCAAACTGGACATAAAGAATATCTGTTCTGTTTTAATACAACACCATATCTCAGGGATTCTCTCCATTGAGTAGTAACAAGTCTTTTTGCAGAAAATAGCTAAAAACACTAATTAACACCAGCAGGATGACAACTGACACTGGAAGTAAGTACTCCCCGACAAACAGGACAGCAGGTGGAGTCACTCTTCTCCCATGCCAGGGACAGCTCCCTCTCTATCAGCCGAGGAACTGTCTGTTGCCCACTTTTACATTAATGCCTGATTTACGCTTCACCAAACTTTCTCTGGCAGTCTGACAGATCCATTGTGTCACATGCCTTGATCAGAAAGACAGGGATCTGACAGGAAACCCCCCTGGCTAAACAAACCCCAGTCTGCCAGCTTGCCATTTTTCACATCCCTGTCATCACCTCTCTGGCATGTACTAATGACCGGACAAGACTGAATTGCTGGCAATGGTCACAGAGCTGGCTTCTGAACCAGCCCTTGGAGACATGGGCTAAAATCATCAGCACCTGACAAAACCACAGACTAGTCTGTAAGATGAACCAAGATGCGCCAATGCAAGGTGCTAACCAGGTATGGTCTATGTTTTGTTCCATCAACAGTGAATAATGCCATCCACTGCAGGAGTTCCACAGTATTTATGTGTTCTCTGGCTTTCCATTCCCTAGTAATATAGCACTTTGTGTAAAATCAGAGACAGACAGCAGGGTCTGCTCTCCATGCAACCACAGCTCCTCCTTCAAGTGCTAAGGGCAGGAGAGGAAAAGATGCTCACCTTCACTGAGGTAATAACTTCTGCTGTGCTTTGACTTGCATAGTTGACTCTGCTCCCAGACAGAAGCATCTAGCTTGAATTAGTGATGATTTAAATCCAAGCCAAGAGACAAGCAGGATAAAGCTTGAAAGCTGTTGACTTTCAACCCTCTTACTACAATTACTAGCCATCAACTGCAAGTTCAGCTCTTCTAATGGAGTCACTCTGTAAGGTAGATTGTCACAGCCCAGTGCAGCTCCTGCTCTTTGGACAGGGCACTAACTTGAACTGAGTAGTGTAACGGAGGTAAGCATTGTGTTCTCTGCAAACGGCTTTTCTTTTACCCATCTGTCTCTTAGCTCCAGCTGCCTGCTCCCCTCCTTTGAAGCCTCGGACCTTGCCTTTTTGATCTGTAATCTCTGCTATGATTTTTAATGATATACTTACAATCAAAGCAACCAATCAAGCTAGCCAAAACAATTTCTTTAGTCTTTTCTATCTGTCTATGTATCTGGCATCTATTCTAATAAAGTCAAGTGTTTAGACTTCTGTATTTATCTCACACTTCTCTACTGCTGTGTTGACTGAATACATCCTTAAGTGGACAAATGACATTTAAAAGAAGAGACTTTGTTATGATTTTTGCCAAACCTCACAGACCTCCCCTTTTGTGTTAGGGAAGAGGAACAGACTGTGTAATGTATGTGGGTGTACTCTGAGCAGAGCATGCCAGAAGCCAAGGGCTTGCAGGATGTTTTCAGTCCTTCATGAGCCTCCCTGTTTATTTGCTTGTGAATAGCATGGAATATGAAACCATGGCTCTCCACTTTTGTGCAAAAGTTCAGACAGGTCAGCTACAGCTGTGTAAAAGATGTGGGTTTTTTCTTCAGCCACAGGACACCACAGCTCAGTGTAACTAATGCAACCTGCATAAGGCAAATACAACAAACACTTCAAGTGCGCAGCTCGCAATCACTAGAAATATCCCAGAAATCAAAATTGCAAACCTGGTATAAACAAAAATCTGGCAGAGGGGAAATTACCTTCTTTTCAAAGACTGTTTTGACATCTGACAACGAACTATTCAGATCCTGAAAGGGAAACTCATTTCCATCCCAGTACTCTGTCCTCTTGAGAGCCTGGGATGGGGGGTTGGATGGGTTGAAAAAGGAAGAGACTGAAAAATGACACAAACAGGGGGAGTAACCTTCCAGGGATAATCAATGGTTTCATAATGAACAACTGACTCTACTGAATATTGATTAGCTAGCACTGGCAAGGCTCAGCTCGGAGGAGGTCAGCACTCCTGCCAGCTGCCTTGTGTGAACACAAAGGAGGCCTCAGCAAAAGGCAAATTGTAAATGGCAGGTTTTATATGAGAGGCACCATTCAGGCCCTTGGTAGAGGAAAAAACCCCTAGAAGTATGGCCACAGCACTAGCAAGCACAAAGCATCAGCAGTCCTGCTAACTTTTGTTATTACACTGTGCTATGAAGTGCAATCCCAGGTTTGCCCCAATAAACTTGTTTTAAAGATTATCATTTGCAAATATGCATGATACTAGGAGTTGCCACAGGTTCCTCTTCCCTAAAGATTTCGCAGACATGTGAAGTGTGGTGCTTTCACAGACATCTGCCCTCAGAAGCTTTGTCCAATGTTACTCACTACACGCAGAACGTTTCAAGGTGATACCATATGCTGATACCTAGGCCAGCTCTAAGCGTATGTCATGCACTTGCAGCACAGCTGTGTATTAGTACTCTATCCCTCTCACAGTACATTCTGTTCCTACTTTCCCATTCAATAAATATGATTTTAGGTTTTTAGTATACTTTTTTCTATAAATACTTAGAGATTAGTTTTACAATTACAGCCATTGGTAGATACACACAGAACTTACACTGCTGCGGAAATTAGGTATTAAAAGGTTATCCTACCTTTTTAGAAGCAGAGAGTCTTTTCTCATAGGCTTTCTGTGGAAAAAGAAATTGTGACAGTCAGGGAAAAGAGATCTGGAAACGGTTCTTTTTTAAAAAAAAGAGAAAAGTTCCAGTTCCTGCCTGGTGTAACTCATCTGACTTCAGTGGGGCTGTCCCAGGGTAGATTTGTCCCTCTTTCTTTGCCAAAAAGAGAACAACAGGAGCCAGCCAAAGGCATCTGCTTTTGCATTTCCTCAGTGAATCTGTTCATTATACTCTCATGATAGAGAAGCTGTAAACAAAGGCACTTCATGATGTTGCATTGTGCTATCCATAATTACATTGTATGTGCTTCATCAGTATACATGCTTCAGGGCACACTGCAAAAGCTTTTTATGTATTCAGGACTTTCTGAAAGGGTGGGTTAAATGAAGAGAGGGGAAAGCTAACAGTTAAAACAGAAAAGAAAAACCTAACAGTTACTTAGACAGGAGTTCTGCATGAGAGGGAGGAGAGGAGGCTTTATATACACACACTGCAGAAAAAAGACACTAGTAATACTCCTGCCTAGCAGTATCCCAGTTAGTTTGTATGCTTTAATACTTTCACTTACTCTTTCACTTTAAGATTACAAGCCCTCTAATACAGTAATCAGGTTTATCCACTAGTCTCACATGAAAATCTCAGCCTGGATGGGGAGTCAGAAGATTTTTTGTAAAACAAAAAGTTCAGTTTGGAAGCGCTCTGAGGCTAAGTTTATACAAATGGCCAAACTGTGCTCTGACTTCAGAGTGGTATGTCAGGTGTAACTCCATTTATGCTTGGGAGCATTAGAAAATTCTAGTGTCAAATCATAAGCAAGTCCTAAATTCTTTAATGCTTAGCAGATTAGCTTAAAGTGATTGACAATATATGGTGCAAGTAATTTTGTCTCTGAGAAGCAATTCTGTTTATCTTGCAAGCATTTACTGCTCCCACTAACATAGTCTTGGATGTAATAAAGTCCAGCAGGAATATATAACACTTCTGCTGAGAGCTTTGCTTTCAGAGAACCAGAATCTGCCACCAGAAGATGTATGATTCACATTCTCTCTAGAAGTATTTGTGTTTTAAAAGAACTTGGGGGGCAAAAAAATCCTTAGATAACCAAAAGCCAAATGGGCAGGGGAAGCAGGCATTCAAGGGCTGGAAGCTTGAGACTGGTCTGGGAATAGAAGCACGGACAGAGGTAGCAAGCAAGGGTGAACACAGGGGTTGGTGGAGAAACAAGGGTTTTGTGGCAAATTCTACCTTGTGTTACCTGTGTGCACATATAGCGTATTCTGCTGCAAAATCACAGACTTAGGTTTGGTTGGGTTTTAATAGAAGTAATTCTTTGGAAGGAAAAAGGGAGAATAGAATGTGACCTATATCAAAATATAGTGAAAATGTCACTCAACGATGTCAAATTGTTTTAAATGCTAGATTTCATGGTGGACTATGGAACAAAAGTTTCAAAGTGCATATATCAAGGCAGCATTTGAGTAGTTTAACAGAAAACTGAAAGATTTCTAAACTGTGCAATCCCACTTTTTTAAAAAATTAACTCCATATCCCAAGTTTTTTCCTATTGTTGATGACTTCTCTGCTAGAGACCATAAAATGAAAGGCTCAGGCAGTTCTTTTCTGAACACTTGTTACATAAAGGTAAAAACTGTCAGTCTTGTGTTACTGCAAGAGTATTTACAGATGAGAAGTTACAGCTAAACAGTAGCTCCTTCTGCTAGAAAGGACTGGACGTAGATTTTGCCTTAATCACTGCTCAAGTGACAATGGACACAAGGTATTGAGGAGCAGCCAGTGATGACTATGTCAAAGTAATCTACCCATTTCTCACTAAAAAAACAGAGCCAAAAAGTCTGCCTCACCTGAGCCCCAGGGTTTAGCATCTTACAAAGCACTTCCCAGTATCTGTTAACAGGAACTGGCTCTGAAGGAAGCGATTACATGGCAACCCTTTAAAACCCTGCCATAAGAGCTGTAGACCTACTTCTGATGTTATTATTTAAAAGGTGCTTGCATTTATTTCCCAGTCATCTTATTCATGAGTTTTCCTTTCACAGACAGGAAAGAAAGCCAGAAAAGGGCATGAACAGACATTACCATGTCAGAAAACTCCCAGCCAAGCATAATCGTTTCATGCAAATTCAGAAAGGCTGGAGACTTGCTCCGCTGAAGTTTCAAAGTTGTGCAATTCAGTGTAACAAAGAGGAAAGGATACCCAATGTAGTAAAATAATAATATACTACCACTTTGCAGCAAAATATAGTCAGTCCATAACAGCTTTTTTAAAGGCCCTCCCAGCATTTATAACAATAAATTATTCTATCAATAATTATTAATAACATCTTACCTAGTTATTCAACTCCACAGATGTCAAAATCTTTAGCAAAGAAAGGACCATCCTTTGCTTATTTTGTGTTATCTAAGGCTTGACCCTGCAATCAGGGCAGGTGGCCATATTGTGACTACTGGCACAAAGAAATCCATACAGCTGCAGGAACCAACATTTGGCTTCTGCAAGAAATCTTCCCCACTCCTTGCACTACACAGAACAGAACTGAGAAACCTTTCAGACTTATGTGAAGGAATCTACTTCTACAGGTCAAAAGGTATTTAAGGGTTAATCTTTTAAAAATTCCTTTGGACTAATTAAACAAGAAGTAATGCTTAGGAAGAGTGCCAATGTGTACCCTTTGGAATTATTGCAGCTTTCTCCAGAGCCTTAGTGTAGCCCCAGAAGTGAGTTCTGAACAAAACTACCTGAGGAAAACTGCATGAGACCCACATGTTGCCTCATCAACTTTGAGGTTTAGATGTATGGATTTGTCTATAATGACCATCTGGCTGAACCAGAACCTAAGTAAGCCATCCATGACAAGTATACAATGCTCACCATTTCTGTCCACTACCAGGATGCCATGACTAGATGTACTCTGCAAGTGCTACATCAGTTAAAAGTACAGCAGGCTCCATTCACAGCACTTCAAGCAAAAGCTTCACGCTGGGCAAATCTAGGCCTGGGCCGCAATGAAGGCTGAAATACAAAGTTGCATGCAGCCAAAAGTGCTGTGCTTCAGGTGGCTTGGGATCAAACCCATCCTGATTTACATCCAAACCATATACCATTTCAGGCTTGCTTGAAACTTCGCCAAACTGTTGCTGAAGGGTTCACAAACTTCAGTGAACTTGTCCTGAACTTTGCATTGGAAATGAAAAAGTAAAATAAAACTTTCAAGTTGAAGGTTCTGCCTTAAAACATTTTGCCCTTCTCCAATACTGCCGTCTTACAAAACAATAATCGGTCTTCTATTCTACACAGTGATCCCAAACCCCATTCCTCATACACACTTTCCCAGATTTCCTTTTCTATATATCTAAGGACTTCTCCCACCTCATCAGCTTCACGGAAACCATGATCTTTAAGATGAGGAAGAAGATCCCCAGGTACAGAAACACTGTAGGTTATGCATAATTCTTTCACTCACAAGAGTAAAATCCCTCCAGCCCAAAAAGCTTACCTTAAGTAATAATAACACCACATTCTTAAAGATTTTTCAAGGCCAAATGAAAAGTTGTTTTATATTTTTAAGGCAAGTCATCGTCCTGACAGTGGAAGTAATTCCAGGTTTAAACTCACAGATTCCATAACATGATTTATTAGTCTGCTATATACAAAGCCCTTTGTTATTTACCATAAGTTATGGCAGCTTTGAATCTTTCCAACAGCAAGTGCCCCACTGCTTCTCAGGATGAGTGCACATTCTTGTCAGTGGGGTACTTCCCCTCAGTTTTAGCATTTATTTTTAACACACTCAAACCCTCCATCTTAAAACCAACACTTGCAGGCCTGGGGAGCTTTAAGGTAAACTGCAAAGCACTTTTGTAAAGATGACAAGAAGGGAGAGTGAACCATCTGTTACTATACATAATTTCTGAAGTTCTGTTTCAATAAATAGGGTTTAATTTAAAGCAAAATCAGTTTATCCTTGAACAATGACACTTCCTGAAACTTGTTCTAGAACATCCTTCAACACTATCCACTCTTCTCCATACTAATTTTTAACTTGTTCTAATTGGAAGCCTCTTTCTTTATGTAACTTCCTATTTTTTTAACATAGAATTACCATTTTTGGTATATATATTACAACACAGGTCCTGACCTCATCTAGGTAGGTTTGGTTTCCTCAGGAAGACTTTCTGACAGCTAATGAGAATGTGGTACAGTCCCATGCTCTTGTGGCAATAACAGTTTAAGGAAATTCCAGCTGACCAACATTCATGCCTGTTTCTGTGCAAGCATGTGACTGTGCTCTGAAATATGGCACTTCCATGGAAGTGAAAATTAACTGGGGCAAGTGGAAGAGATTAGGTTTTCAGACATGTCCACTCCTTGACTTGTTTCATTGTGCTTCCCACTAAAAGTTGTGTTGCTAGAAGTGCGTGCCTGGGGGGAAGAAATGGATTAATAAACAAGCAGTTAGGGGTTGGAACTGCTCAAAGCATGAGTACCACCAAAAAAAAAAACCACTTAAAAGCCAAAAACAGTTGCAAAAGCTTCTCCACAATGTCCTACCATTTTTTTTTTATCACACATCTCTAAAAATCAATCTGAAAACTCAAATGTTTCATTCATTTTAGATGCTTTTAACTTACAAATTGCAGATGTCACATTTCAGTTCTTTCCTGCTAACAAGCAGGCCTTCTCCTCTTGCACATATTTGTCTGTAATGTAGTGATAGCTACAGGTCACTTCCCAAATTGGAGACTTGCTATACGAGGCATATAGGCTCATTCTTCCAAATATCTGTGTACTTCCTGGTGGAAATAAGCAAGTATTCCCATAAGATGAAGAACTGATGCAGAGATGAGGCAGTTTATCCAAGGCCATATTGGGAGGTTCAAGCAGAAACAGGAGTGAACACAGATATTCAGTGTCTTCACACAGGGTTGCACACATTTCTCAGTCTGGAAAGGATGAGATCTACTATGTTAGAAGCGTGAAGCTGGTTTAGCAGACACAGTAAGATAGTGTTGTTGGGACATACATTGACCCGCAGCACAGATTTCTGGAAGTCAGGGTTTGTACAAACATTGTTTCCAGCCAGGCTGCTGTTCCCCTGGGGATCCTTGTTATTGGCCCCCAACACAAAACCCCATCACTCTTGCACAAGTTTTCTGAACAAAAGACAGTGAAGTCAGAGGTGTCATTCTCTTAGGGCTAACAGATATTTGGAAGTAAACAGGATGAAAAAGAGCACATGTCCATGAAAACAAAGATGTATGCAGAGTCCTAGTTTCAGTAAGACTGGAAATACCATGAGATCACACAGATCACTTTTTTTTTTAATTATTGCTACCATGTGTTGCCATCCTCACCGCTCTAACAAAAAGCTACTCAAGCTCTTAGCTTTCTAAATTGCAATGATATGCTGCAAGAAACAGTGGCAATTCAAGAGGCAGCTGTCCTCTCCACAGCAGAGCAGCAAACCTAGGTTTTCTCAACAATGTGAAACATTCCACCATTTATGACCATTGAAGTTCCCAGGATGTCTTGTGTGCAGATTTGTTCTGGGAGTCTTTGCTTGCCTCCACC
The DNA here is from genome assembly GCF_023634085.1 of Falco cherrug. NCBI lineage: Eukaryota > Metazoa > Chordata > Aves > Falconiformes > Falconidae > Falco > Falco cherrug. The sequence continues at coordinate 9,275,964 of NC_073707.1, forward strand.
AGCATAAATGCAATTTTTTTTTTTTTTTTTTTTTTTGAGGCTTTCGTCTGCTTCCAATGCATTTTGCTGATGCCTGTCCCCCCACACTCTCTTTGCTGGGCATCCTGGCTAGTTATTTATATGGGATGTGAAATAAAAGCCTGCACTTCCCAGATGAGCACTGCTATACTCATGCTGTTTAGAATTTTTATTTGGCATAAGCAAAGAACAAAGTCAGTCCCACAAGCCATTATAATCAGCATCTTTAACAAGTTGATCCAAGCTCTAAAACACTTGCAAGATGATGGACAATTCCAAGGATGAAAGATTTATTGTTTGAGAACTTTCCATTGCAAACTGATATTTCGGTTTTCCTGTGCAGTTATAGCATCTGAAAAGCTTTTTTAAATCAGACATTTATGCAGTCACTTGCCTCCAGGAGCTGGGACTTTAAGGGAAAAAATTCCAATTTGAGAACTTTAATTGCCAACACTGTAAAAGCTATTTTCTCCTGAGCACTGACAATAATATTTCTTCCACATTCTAGTTTACCACCCACGTGCTTCTCACCACACCTTAAGGGCCTGGTCTCTTTTTCAACAGGGAGAGACTGGCTACCAAACTGTACTAGGATTGTCCATTTTGCCAATAGGATTATAGCAAATATCATCAAAAAACCCCACTTATTCATTTGGAGACAGCATTAATCCCTTCTGCTTGCCCCACCCCGTAATTTGTCTGAGCACAAAAGCTATCTGTCTGTTTTGGCAGCAGAGAAATATTTTTAAAATGTTTCCAAATACTAGGAGGTTTTTCCCCCCTTTCTTTTCAGTTTAGTTCTGCAGGAACACAGAGACAAAAAGCATAACAAAGACTATTACATTCCGTCTCATTTAATTAATATAGGGCATTTATATTGCTTTCTGGGGTATAACATCAAATATAATTATCAGCAAATGGTGAAAATAAAGAAGGAGCTATAAATAAAGCTGTACCATTTATGCTGTTAGTTTTGTGCATCATACAACGTCACCATAGTGCACCACTAATCATTATGTAAGATTTTAGTAACTAACATTGTAACACAATTTACTAGCCCAGTTTTCCAGATGATGTCCAAGGGATAGATTAATATCACCTGTACAATGTAAGTGGATGTAATGCTGACCTCTGACTTAGTGGGTCTCACATATTAACAGAGAGTCAACTGGAATGGCTGAAGACAACAGCAATGCAGACTTCAGTTTACATTAACACATCTGGACATTAAGAACAATGTTCAGGGTGGCAGATTCATATCCTGTTGTGCTGCCCCTGCAGCATAAGCAGTATCTGCTGGCAGAGTGTGGATAGGAAAATTTGGAGTGGTAAACACGGACAGACATTTCTTGAAAATCTGCCTGTGAACTTGTGTCTGTGCTCAGTGCTTGCATCTGAACTATGGTAAATAATTCTGCCTTGATTCCTTTATTACCTGGAAGTTCTCTAAACCCCAACACTACAGTCTCATCTATTGGATAAGGACACAAAAGGTGAGCTACCAAGGTTTATCCTACCATTTTCTTTTGCTAGAATCAAAATGACAGTCCACTTATAATGACCCTAATCAAAATTAGGCTATTTTCTCTAATCTACAGATTAATCCACTTATTACATCCAAAAGCAAAGCTGAGAGTTAAAGAACAAAACCGGCTTTTGACTAAGGAAAAAATGCAATATATATGTTAAAACTCAATGTAAAGTGATAGCTTGCTTTTTTTAATTATTCATATTATTCTACATTTTTTTTTACAGGAATTGGGGCAGTATAATTGAAGGTTGATAGCCCTACAAAAAATGGCTTTTTCACACCAAGACACACTCTTCCTCAGTGCAAATGCAAGCTTCCAAATAAGTTAGTCAAGTGTGTGGAAAAAATGCATTTGTTGATATTTGGAAGCTCAAATTTTGTTTCACTTCTTGTTCCTGAATGGCAGAGTGATCTACCTAACTTTTAAAATAGCCCTGCCCAAGCACTTTTGTGGTTATTTAGATATTGTGCTATCTGGCAACATCTTATTCAAGGCTTGCTTTAATGATGCAGCTGTAACACCACAAATTCCTCAATACTTGCCAATTTTCATCCAGTTTTGTAAATAATCACACTTGGAGTGCCATACTCGAAGCATCAGGTGAGAGATTTTGTTTCTGTCCAGCACCAACTCTGCTCTTTTCCTCCAACAGAAAACACCAGGACAAAAAAAAATACAGCACCTTCTCTAGATGTCTATAATAATAAGAAACTTTCTAGGAAAAGCATCAAGTATTCCAGCATGCCCAAGAAGTAGTAATTTATTCTCAGTCATCTATTTACAGGTTCTTAATCCACCCCATATACTCTACTAGTCATGCAGGATTTCAGTCAATTTTTTTTAACCTAATCGTAAAGTCACGATTTAGCAAGAAAGTTCTGCCCTGATTCATGAGCTCCAGTGGTGCCGAACTCTGCAGGCTCATTGCAAGAACTGCCCTCAAATTAACAACATAAAGAATACATCTTTGATTGATAGTGTTTTCTGGGAACTTTGATAGCTGAGAAAGACAGTTTCACAGAAAAGTAGCTACTGAATACAAACATATGTTCTCCCACACAAAAGAAGGTGTGGTAATTTTAAGAGAATGAGGTTGTAAAAAAAAAGGGATGTGCCTGGCTTTTCCAGCAATCATTCCCCATGTTTCAGAACTGTTCTGTACATCAGTCTTTCACAGCCTGCACTCTCTGAACACACTGGTTGTAGCTCAGAGCTAGATCCAGGAGATGGCTTGATAAATACCAAAGATACTAGGAAAATTTCAATTCTTGGCCTTTTGGAGTGGGGAAAGGCAGAAGCCTAACTCCCCAGCACAGGCCAAATGATTTACACTGCCCATAAAGAACTGCATCTCTGCCCAGAATGCGAAACCAATCTGAACCAAGCTTACTGTCAGGTTTGATACATTCCAGTTTTCCCCTCCACTCTTTTCTATTTCCATTGCTCTGTCTCTCTACAACACTTGGGCCTACCCAGCACTGTAAGTACTACTCCAGTATAAAACAGGTTGCTTTAATATTTCTGGCCCAAATAAATCCAGAAAAATTGGGCATAAATTAAAGGAAAACTGATTCAGAAATATTTTCCCTGAACAAAATAAGCCCTATATAACAGCTTATGACGTTTTAGAAATTAACAGTGTACCTAATCAGATTGTTCACCCTAGCAACTTGACTCAAAAAAAAAAAAAATTGACCATTTTGACCAAATAAGTGAATGGAGATTGAGATCTGGCTGACACATCTGAGACAGCTTAAAAAGTCAGTGTTCCAAGGGGAGGGGGGAGGGAATGTTTACGGCTTCCTGAAAAACATCCCTCTTTAGTTGTCTCAAGTTGCACTTCTTGAAAAATCTTGGCTTTTACTCTGAGGACAGTAAGCTTCAGTGGAGTTCCATTAACAGCCAAACAAACAACACTTTATTGAGAAAACATGTATTTCTGCAAGCAGCTGAACCAATGTAGTCCTGTTTCCTACAGATACGCAGTTCTCCAGTGTGGAAAGGGAAACATTTTACACCGTTTCTGATGTTTAATAAGGGATAAATATACGCAGGAGTCTTTCCTCAGGAGGGGTATTAGCCAAGTCTCCGTTTCCACTCCCTGACTACCTACTTCTGTCTCCCTGATGTGAACTCTGTAATGTCTACCTCACTCAAATTTTGCTGAGATTGGCTGGAATGTTCAAAAGTTATTAGGGAGGAGTTACAGACACAGCAAGATCATATAAGCATATCAAATAACTAAAAAAAATATCTTTCCATTTCCAACAAATATTTATGTTAAGGTAGCTGGAAAATAACTGAAAGGAGCCAGCCAGTTCCCATTGCAGTATTTTCTTTTTTTGCTCCAACTGCCACCTACCAAGACAGGACAGGGGGGATGGTCCACTGGTTAAGCCCCTGTCTCACACTGTATCTCAAGGTTCAGCTCCCTCCTCTGCCAAAATCTTTCTATGAGCATAGTGTTATGTTGGGAGCAAACTAAAAAAGGAGATAGGAACCTCAAATTAGTTTTTTCAGACCCAACTTTCTGGTGCTTCAAACTTCTGATAGTTAGGTATTCTCAGTAGAATACATGGAGAGTGTTAAAAACACAGTAACAGCACACTTGGCAGGCAACAATTGTATCTAACCACTATAAAATTGTGATGGCAAGATGTATCTGAAACCCCTTTCTCCCTTCACTAGACAGTTTCTTGGGGTTGTCATTTGGAATCCAAAAGAGAGATCCTTCTCCTGAACAAGTCACTTACATCTTAGATCTTCCAACCTGTTGTCTGTAGATCCCAGGAATGAGAAATAAAGATGTGGAATACATAAGTGACATCTCCAAAAGGCACCACACTTTCAATGAAGATCTTTTTGAAAACATCAGATAAGAAAAGGCTAAAAATGGCCTCTCTGCACCCTTTTTTTCCTCAAATGGATGGCAAAAGAAGGCAGGCAGTACCTCTACACTTCCTTGTGATCACAGACTAATGCCTAGAAAATTCATTCACAGTATAGAACCAGGCTCCTCTTTCCCCTTGAAAGGGATTCATCCCATACTGTTCAGACTGCCCTTACACTGCCACATACATATAGAAAGATAATCTAGCCCCACAATATTTATATTCAGAAGTAAATATAAAGAGATTTTTTAAAAATGCAACAAATTTTTTATCCCCTTTACAGGCAATAAGCTGAGCCAAGGACAGTAAGATTATCAATACAGAGTAATAAATCAATTGCATAGCTGAGAATTAAGCTCCTATGCCCTAAACCATAGGATAGTGATTTAAATACTTTCATCTTTCATTTGGGATCCATTGGGGTAGGTTTATGTAGCATGTACAAGTTTGTCGTGTTCAAGTCATGACACAGCAACAGCAGAAGCTCCATAGAATCCAGTACTCAAAAAGTATGCACGCAGACAAGAAATTAGGTAACAGATCCACCTCACCGTTATTTTGCCTTATGTATGGATTTAGATTGTTAAAAGAATACCAGGTGAGCTGACAGAAAACACTTAAAATATAGTGCATAACAGGGAAATCACATGCATTAACCAACTGTTCTTGATAGTCAGAGGTACTGGGTATTACTGAAGTATTGTAAATTAATGAAAGAGAGGATCAATTCAATTAAACTTATGTGAAATCTGAATTAAAGCCTGCTTTTATTTTGAGGGGGGTCTTTTTGTTGTCTGTTCTCTTTCTCACAAGTTTAATGTATTAATTATCGTCTTATTTGAAAAGTTAGTGTGACATCAGTATGGAACTTGATGGCCATCTCCCTCTGTGGGTACCTTTTGTTTCAAGGTGTTTCAGAACTCTCAGTTTTAACTTTTACTTAAGCTAGAAAGGAATCAGCTTATTTAAATCAATCATTCTTACACATTAAGAAGGGATCGCCCATAGGAGACTGCACTAATTTAACCTTTTGTTTCTAAAACTTTTCTAAAGTTTATAAAGCTGTTCGCTTCTTTGTGAGCAAATATCTTTGGACATGACACAGGTAAGCAGCCATGAACTGAAAAATGAAGAGATTATTTACGATGGGAAGAACTAACACAAGCAGAATGAGGAAAGACCGTGTTTAGCAAGTGAGAAATCAGACACCAATCTGTGTGTGCTCTCATGCAGTTTGATATGAAGCTCAGTTACAAAATAATTGACGTCCACTTGCGTGCAATAGTAACACACATTAGAATGTCAGGGAAGCACTGCTCAAGTCTGAGATCTGGCAGGATACCTGCCCTTATAAGATTTAGAAAACAACCTTACAGATCCAAGGAGCTTCATTATGAGTAAGGGCTACTGGGTGCCAAACACGTTAGCCCAAGAGAAACTCTCCATTTCAGAAGACAACTAACTTCGATAATATATGGATAATATATAAAGATAATATATAATATATAATAGAAAAGCTCCATCTACAGACAAGCTGTTTAGCCAAATGCATCTTTGCACAGAAGCAAGAAGCTTAACTTGTTCACAGGCATCTATAAATGAGTGCCCAACCACCCTTTCCTTGCAACTGTGTGATGTTCAATGGGACTTGAAAAGCAGAACTGGCTGAAAGGATAGCTTCTATGGCATGTGGCACTTTTACAAAGATTCACAGTCTTTTGTCTCATCCCCACAAGTTGTGGTGACCCCTAAAATCTAAAGCCTACCTTGGGGACACATCAGCGAGGTTTCCCAGATGGTAGTCCACAGAAGACCAGCAGGCTACACGGCTCTCTCCACGCCACCTACTTACATAACTATTTCCCCTTTCAGGGTAGCGCTGGTAAGGAGTTATAGGGAGCCCCAGATATTTTCCAAGTCATAAGCACCTGAAGAACTATCTGTAGCCAAGAGCTGGAATAATTTTGATGTAAAGGAGGTGTACATTGGCTGTTACAAAGGGTGCCTCTGTACCACAGCAGCACCATTTCAATGCTGCTGGCCTCCCCTCCCACTAGGCCAGACTTGCTAGGTTCTGCCAAGCTGCAGAACCTAAGAAAAAGCAACACTGTGCTGCTTTTGTTCTTGAGAGGGGGAAGGAGAAAAAAAAATAGCACTTTTTGAATGGATTAGGTCTTGGAAGAGACTTAAGTCATGGAAGAGTGTCAGGAAATAAGAAAAGGGGGTCTCAAATCTGAACAGTCTTTAAGAAAGCTCAGCAAGAAAGAAGCATTAATAAATTAGAGGTTTAGTTATCCTCTCAGCTTAGCTAGGGCATTGTAAGGTTCTCAGAAAGCTTTCTGAAGAAATTTGTGATATTAACAGAAACTGCATTACCTCTCTTCACTCTACTTTCATATAGTATGAATTGTTCCTTCCCAGCTCGAAGGACTTATATGCACTGTGCAAACGTAATGCTATATGCAAGCAGATGCAATCAGACAGAAGCACCTCTCCTAGCTTATGTATTGTAATAACTCTTCCTGCCATTTAAGGAATAATATCCACACAGAAATGGGGCAACCCTAGCATACTCCAGACATAAGCACATAAACAAAGTATTCAATGATACTGTGCAATTCACAGATTAGTCCACATGGAGCCCACAGAAGTATGGGCTTACTTGGAGAAGGAGCCAAGTGGGCATTAGGTCTCCTCTGTTCCATATGTTGCGCTGAAGTTCCTGCATACCTGCCTGGTAGGGACATTTCATGTTTTTCTTTGCATCAAGCCATAGCTTCTTTGTAAGAGTCCAACACCAAAGATTTTGTTTGCTACTTGTCAGGTTTAAAAACAACCATTTATGGTAAAGGGTAAGGCGCACACAAGACCATTGTGTGCATGCCACTCAATGTTTCCTGCACACATCATGATTAATGCACAAAATTTCTATGCATTAGTAGTGAGTCCAAGGTATTGAAGTTGCTGCACACACCCAGACCAACTACTACCAAAGCAGTAGCTCTGGATCATTCTGTAACACAAGTATGGCTCTTAAAACCTACAGCTTCAATGGCTGCAAAGAGGTCAAACCACAATAAAACCAACTGAACCGATTAGGAACCAGACAAGGTGAAACCTTCCCCACCCTGGATCAGCACTCTGCAAAACCAGCAGGAAGTGTGTTGCCCCAGCACTCTGCCTCACATGATGGCTCTGACACCTGCCCTAAGGCTATTTACTTCCCCCATGTAGCTGTATGGATTTCTACCCCTTTCAGTCAACCTCACAAAAGATCCCTGCAGCAAGTAAGCAGAAAAATTACAGGGAAAAGTAATATGAAAGAAAGTGTCTGTGTCTGCCCCCTAACGCAAGGAATCAGCAGCACCTGATAAACTCTACTTCCACAAAACCAAAGGCACTATAAATATGGAATATATATGGAAACAAAGCTATCCAGCAATCTAACAGATGAAATTGTTAGTACTGTTCAGTTTACATTTTTATGTTACAGTTTTGCATAGCTATGCTAGCAAAAAAACTATGTAGGTGCTGCCACAAAACTGCCACACATGTAGAGGTACCTGTAGGAGAGGGCTTGTTGCTGCTGAGACACCACCTGGCCCAACACCGGTGGTCTCCACTCCTTCACCATCATGTATTTCCTATCTGTCTTAAACTTCAGAAGTAGAAACAGCCAGAAAACGTTGCTTTGACATTTTTTTTGATCTATCTGGTGATCTGCCCATCAACTAAATGCCTACGAGTGTAAAGCTTGAATGCAGTAATACAAAGGAAGACATATTACACATTCTACATTTACTAATATAGCATTGTTATCATAAAAACATCAGTCTTATAAGCTCAGATGTCTCAGTGTTCTCGGCTCAAATCAAAAACCTTAAACCTATCACTTCTGTAGGACTGAATGTTTCCTTGCTTGGATCTGAATATTAAAGCAGCTTTCTGCAAGGTGAAATGGAATAAGCTACATATAGCATTTATACATGGTCCAAAGCCTTGTTTCTTCCCTATCCAGTAACACATCAAGTAAAAATATTTTAATTAGGTGTGCCCAGATCACATTTAAAGTAGGTCCCACCACAGGCTAAAACTGATTCCCCATTACATTTGGCAAAAATGTTCCCAATTCCTTACTTTTATAATGTGCATGTTTTCAGGACTAAAATACATTCTGTTGCTTATCCAACACACAAGATGAATGTAAACCAATGAAAAGCAGTACAATAAATTTCACCTAGAAATTAACCTAAAATAATTTCAAATCCCATGCCACTATGTAAACAGTATATAGAAATAAACTGTATGGCAATTATTAGTGCATTGCTTTGTAAAGTACTGAATTAGTAGCCTCTACAAGTTGGATCACCTGTTTCTGAGTACAGTGTCAATATTTATAATGCTCCTTCTAGTAATAAACCATGAAGGTAATTAATTGTATATATTAATGAATTATCAAATGCTTCAGCAAAGACTTTAATCAATTTGCCTTTTAAGCACATAAGTTAAAAATCTCACATATTTGTACTAAAATTTCTTACCTTGCAGAGTTTCAGCAACAGCCAGTATGTCAGGTACGCTGTCAGAGTGAATTTTGCTTTCATATATCTTTCAGACAAACAAGTAAGGTACATTTGTGCCAAATCCGGCTGTTCATGGACCACACTACTGCCAGCATTATTAATATCATCTTCCCCACCCTCTTGTCTTCCTTTTTCCTCTTCTGCTGATGCACCCAAACATCTATTGAACTCCATTTTGAAAACTTACACCCTCACCCCCCCTGCTTCTCCACAAAACCCTAATCTTTCCAGAGACAACTCAGGAAAGTTTTTATTTCGTATCAGTAATGCTATTCCCCAGTCCTCCAGAAGTATGCGGCCCTGTCTTTAAGCCAACCCAAAATATTAAAACTATGGTAGAACAAACTTTCTTTAAACTGCATTGGCTCTTTGCCTTTCTCTTATTGAGCGACCTCTTGCAAATGTGTGTACAGCTACAAGATAAATATAGCACCAGCTAGCCTTGTCATACAGCACAAGAATACTCCTGCCGTTGCCAAGAGAGAAGAGAAAGATTCCATTTACTTAAAGAGCAACTCTTCAGCATCAGTACTCCCTTGTTCATTCCGAGGGTGAAAAAAAGATGAAAAATCTGTTATCTCTGAAATATTTATTTTTTTTTGCCAACTGTGCTTCCTCAGAACAAATCCCAATTCTGTAAAAAAAAATTATGTTCTTACGGAGGAGGGTTTTTATAATTCCAGAGACTTCTAGCCACAATAATTCATTGTCTGTGATATCGCAGATGCCAAGCTTGTGAAGGCTACAGATTTCAAAAGAATAAATGAGGTCTTGCAGATGGACTACAGCCAAGATATTCTGAAATAACAAACAGCCTTTCCATAGGCCAAAATATGAAGAAAATATGCAAGAGATTAACTAATTTTTTAGCTAAACATTAAGCAACTCATCTGTCCCTTGTGACAGCTCAAATTTGTATGTTAAGAACAATTTTAAAGACTTTTAGCCTACTCTTAGTGACAGTTAGAAAAGATCTAAAGGGTTAGGTTTAATTGTATCAATTATGAAAATTCAACAGCATCAACAACTGAAATACATCATTTTAATTAATAGGATTAACTGTACTGGTAACTTCATGCAGAAAGTTATGCTTGCTTCAAACTATTTCCCTTACTACAGGGGGATATTCAAGTCTAGGAAGAGATAACTGTGGTTTGCTGAAAAACTAATCAAGAGGGCCGGTATCTTGAAACATCGCCATTTTTAACATACGGGGGATCTAACACAAAGATTTCATCGTCTCGGACCACCCTTAAGCATCAGACATGGCAGTTATTCACTAAATACTTAACATCTGATTTTATGATCTTCAATCATATTAATAACATCTTGACCTAATCTCAATGACTTTCACAGGACTACCTGTGAGTTACATACTGTATTGTTAGAATGGGTGTTTCAGAATACAAAAGGTAAAAACAAAGCTGCTACACACCCGTATACAGTCTGTCCATAAGAAACAGCAAAAGAAATGCAGAAAACCTAACATTTCTTTTGTCTGATATATTTTGCAAGGTGTTTGGCTCACCTGATTCCTCTGATGGATACAGCTGCCACTGTTTCCCTCTCTTTTCATGTTCACACAAATTTGAGAAAGAGAAAATACAATGAACTACAGAGCCAAACCTTCCTGTGATAGCTTGCTGTAATAATGCAGAACACCATTTCTATTCCTGCAGGCAATCCTCAGTACAGATGTTGAGGGCAAGCTGGCTCTAGCACTTGCAAAGGAGCTGGACAGCATCCCAGTGTTCATTCCTCCTAGCCATATCCCTCTGCTGCCAACAACATGTGCCTAAAATTCCCACATTCTTACTCTGACATAGCACAGCTTTTGAGTAACACTCAGCAGCAATCCCTACCTTTTCCCACCTGCAGCTGATTAAAGTACTGCTTGTGGAGCTTCAAATGTCAGCAGGCAGCTGCCATAGCCTTTGTGTGGTAGCCTTCTCTGCACAGGGGCAAGCTAGCACTCCTTAGGCCTGAGTATGAAAGCAGACAAGTTCATGCAGAGGAAAGTTTCACAGCTCTTGCCTGCTCTCTTCTTCCTAGAGGTGTGTGGCCTACTATCTTTATCTGAAAATAATTGTGGCCATGCCAAAAGCCTGTATCACCATTGCTGGAAATTTTAAACACAGTTAAAGAACACTTGATATAGATAATGACAGGGAAGAAGTCAAACCAAAGACATATCAAGAAGCAAATGATTGAGCTAGCTTATAAACTAGTAGAACACTGTCAGCTGAGAAAATTACAAGAGTAGATGCAGATTGAAAACTGCATATATTGTTACCAAGATACCTTCTCTTAGTCTGCTCCTGGAAGAACATAATGTTTCCACATACTGACAAAGTCATATTTTCATCTTACCATTGCCTCCCAATTCTTTGACGACTAAGGAATTTCTACATGAGATATTTTTAACCCTAATATGACTTCTCTGATCCCTGCCATTTATCATGTGAATAACAACATATGAACCAATGAAGACAGGTTTGCCTAAGCTGTTTCCTGGTCCTGGGTACTGCAAATGAAGTGATAGTTAAAATAAGATCCACTTATACCCTTCAGATAGTCAGAAGCCATGATAGCCAGTCTCAGCAATTTTAGGAAAATAAGTCATATAGATTTGGACCAAGCCTTAAAGTTCCCTGATCTGGAGTTTGTACATTTTGCTGCAGGTCGTTTTAAACTCCTCCAGATTAGTGCTAAGAGGATGCACTGGGATTTACATCAAAAGAATCTAGCCCTGCGCTATCATACCATACACAATCTTCAGCTTTAAAACCTTCATGCAGGTAAAGGTGTTTCTGTATTCCCTCATATCTGGTTAGATGTCTTCCCTCACTTTTCCAGGGAGAGAGCTTTTATGACTGAGTTGTAGAACTGTCTGTTTTGGAATTCAAACAGCAACCTTAGAGCATTAGCATTAGAATGAAAACTACCTAAAGCCTTTAAGTAGTCGTATGTGCTGAATTCCTTCCAAATTTTCACCATCTTTTAAAAAAGTACAAAGTCTCTTTACTCCTAATAATTTCCTGTTGCCCCAAACAGTGATAATATCACTTCTCTAGCCCCATTTTCTAGCTCTGAGCAGACTAGCTCTTTTACCTACAACACCTTTTCAAGAATTTCAACTTGAAACAAAATCAGAATGGTTTTTAGAAAGTGAATTAAAAAGCAGACTGCATGAAGTATCCAGATACTGGTTTTGTTTTATCTTGATAAAGTCCAGTATCTGAAATGGCTTCAAAGTCTTGAGATGAAACAAATTACCCAAATAGTAACTTTTTGTTAAAACTTTATGAGAAATCAATGTAATTATGAAGAACTGATTTTAGCACCCCACTGTGATAGGTAATTTCCCATCCACAGCCTGTAGTCACAAGTCCAATTTTTGTATTGGACTCCTGATACATATTTGGAAACAGCTTTTCTTGTCAGATATGATTACCATGCAATCCCCATAGCTTCTTCAGCACAAAGCATAATGTAGAAGAATGGGTCCAAGTTTTTTGTTTTGCTGTTTTAAATTAAAAATTATTCATAGCAGAAGCATGTTACACTTCAGGGGAATGCATGTAAGCTCCTGGCGGGTCATACACAGTTCGCTACTCAGTTCTGCCCAGCCTGAAGAACAGTTGCTTACAAGAGCTCTAGACAGGACTATGCTTCCCCATCCCAAGAGTTTAGATCAAACAACCCCTCCAAAAATAAACCCCAAAAGAAAAAAAAAAAACAAACCACCACATAGAAATAAAAACTATTATCCTCACCTCCATCTCATTTTCACATGTTTTCAAGCATATTTTCAGAAAGCTTTCTGCAAACTGGGCTCAGAACATAACTTTTATAATCTTCAAGCCTGTGTTTTTGCTACCATCCTTGGGCTATCTATCCCTGACCTGTTAACACATTCGGTATTACTGTAGCATTCAGTAGCTACAGTCTGAGGTGTTTAAGAGATTAAACATATTTGACATTAAAACCATCACAACTCTATATTAGCAAGAGACTGTTACAGAGGAAGCCAAGAAATATCAGAAGAATAGGATTTTCGAAGGGCAAGCTGCTAAGAGGTAATGTATTGAAATGTGAGGTAACAAACAGAATTTGTAGATATAAAGTAACATGACATAATGCAGTTGAGAAGATGTTCCAGTTATGAAGGACAAATTGGTAACAGTACTGAGATGATTTCTTAAGTTAGGTGATGACATAAACTGACATCACACAATGAGTGAATTGTTTAAATCCTATACTTTGTTTGCCAGATTCTACAATGATACCTTCATGAAGCAGGGAAAAGAACACCCAGCCCTGATGCTACATTTTCCATCTTCAAGGTCTCCAGTAATTTCACTTAAATCTTAGAGCCCTAGGAATGTAGTTAACCTCGACTTTACCCAGAAGACTGCTCAACCCTGATGTTACCCCACAGGGTATTTAAATTTATTTTATTTAACTATTTAATTTTTAATTTAATTTATTTTTTAATAATTATTTTTATATATAAATTTAATAATAAAAATAAAATTAAAAAATAAAAATAAAAAGTAAAAAATAAAAATAAAAAAATTAAATTTAAACAGATAACTTGTGGTTGTGTATAATCATCAAAGCTCCAGTTCAGAATGGTTCATAGTAAATATCCAGTTACATACAACTTGATTTTATATGTATATACCCACTTTATATATTTACACTATTTACCATACGTATGTAGCTGATACAAGCAGGTTTTAGATGACTAAATGATGGTCGGGGCTCTACTAAAGCTCATTCAAAAGGCGCACTGAAATGGCAATAAACAGTATTTTAGACTCCTATAAACTGTTTAGAATCATATACATAAAACCTTCTAATGGAGTATTGTTAAGCACAAACAAACTAGTAGGCTGCAACAAGGCTTTACCGTTGGTCAGATTCTACTGTCAGTGCTGTATCACCTTCCTCCAGAGGTCAGACCACACTGCTCCTCCCCCACCCAAACCTCTCTCCCACCAGCCTCAGGGCTATTTAACCACTTAGCAGAACGAGCTACACCTGCACATCATCCATGTCAATCAACCCACTGCTGCTGAGGCAAGGCCACAGCTGCATGTTATCAATGCCAATCAACCCACTGCCTTCAGCCTTCATTCCTCTACAGAGTATAGCCCACCTCAGTCCTATCATGACTAATTACTCTTTATCAGACTTAGCTTTTAAGTTGGTACTAATATTAATGGCACCTAGAATGTTTGCAAAGAATGACTCTAAAGCATACCACCTCTCACGCAAGTTACTCTGTCATTAGCATAATGGGGATTTTTCTAACTGTTTGCATGTTTTTAAAACCAGAATAACCTTTTGCTTTCGTTATTATGGTATAGGTACTGGTGAAAGACTGGAATAAATCCTTCCAAGATGAGACAGCCCAGGACTTGAAACAAAACATGCACCTGCATCTTCCTGATGGAGACTTCACTTCCTTAATAACCACCAGAGTATTGCCCTTTCCTGTTCACAGTCAGCGACCAGCCCCAAGTACCAATGACCACAAGTCAAGCTTCAGAATTGTGAGAGTAACACTTCCCCTCCCACTGCCAGAAGGAGTTTCTTGAATCTATATTTCAGATCATTTTATGTTTACTCCCAAGATTTCCTCCAGGACTGTGATGCTTAGAAATCTGTTTAAAATGAGAGCCCTGGCTCCTCGTAGTTACTTGACTATGGACAGGGAGGCAATAAGATAGATAAGAGTTGTTTGGAGATAGGAGTTTTATTATGAGTGAGCAGCAGTGGTTCTCTACACTCCTTCCATTTTTTATGCAGCTAGGGAGTACTATCTCATGACTCTTTTGAGATTCCACAACCTGTCGTCCTCTGGTCTTGCCCTAGTCCCCTCTCCCCTTTCATTAAGGAAACTTAACATGCCTTAAGGAAACAGGATGGAGCTAACCTACTGGAAAGCTGCTCCCTTCCCTGCCCTTCTCACTGCCTTTTGCTAAAAGATCACAATCTTGCTTTGTTGCATTTGTCTTACTTGAAACTCTGGTGCTTCTAGACCTACAAATAGCATCTTGGCTACCAGAAATCCTAAAAGGAGCTATAAGGCCCTGAGCAGAATTCTTCAACTCTCTGAGCAATCCCCCAAAATAGACCAGGCCACGTGATACTTCTGACTGTTTTGAACCTGCTGGCAATCCTACATTAACGCTTAGAGATTTATTCAGCATCTAAGAAGAAAAGCCTCCCTAATCTGCACAGTGACCAAGGTATGCACTGTAAGCACCTGGTTTTCTTGCAGTATTTGATAGACTGTTTCCATCTGGCTGGGCTATTTCCCAGCACAGTGCTCAGAGTTTTGTAGCACTTCATACTTACTCATAAATGCACTGCAGTATTAGAGCCATTTCTTGCATGAGTTAGTCATTTCTGGACAGCCATTCATTAAAACCTCCACTGGGGTATACACAGCAGACAGATGTCTGCACTGGAACTGAAGGTGTGACTATTGTACAGATAAACACACCCAAGCTACTGCTAATTAACTAGCTTGCGTGCCAATAGCAGCAAGGCTATGGATTTCAGTTTAGGATGCACAAAAAACACTGAGGAGCTTTGGGATTAATCTGGTAGCCAAGCATCCAGATGGGTCACCAACATCAGTGAGAGAAAAGCCAGCATGGACAGATGCCTACACACTAAGTTCTGCGTAGCAGGCGGCTTTTGTGTGTGCTGAAGTAGCATTTTGCCTCATGTTAAGGGAGGAAACTGAATCATGTGAAAAAATAAGAGGCTTTCTCACATGAAGACCTATACGTGAAAGGATTCAGAGCTCTGGTTTAGGTGAATGTATGTGGCCAATAATTTAGCATTTACGTCAACCACACAGACCACATGAGCCTCAAAAACACATCAAAACAGGAAATCTTTTGAGAGAAAGAAACCCTTTTATAGTGTGCTCTGATACATGCTGCATGGGATTGGATCAGCAATGTCCCAAGAATAGGAGTTCACTGTATTCTCGTACATCTGGTTCTTGTCCCAGCAAGTTTGGAGAGGTGTGAAAATTAAAGCTGGCCATGCTGGAAGTTAACCAAGCTCCTCTGGTCATTAAGGAAGTTCAGCTCAGGTTTCAACCAGCAGCTTGTGGTTTGGCATGAGAGAGACTATTTTAGTTCATGGCAGGATGTAAACACCCTGCATGAGCATTACTCTTCCTTGGGAGACCTCTGGCCACCTGCTCGAGCATTCATCCTTTCTCCTAGCTTATTGGAAGTACGCTGGGATTTGGTGAGGCAGTAAATACCTGTTTTGTTCTCTGTTTTAGGTAGTTTTCAAATCTTTACTATATACGCCAGGAGAGAGGGGGAAAGCAAGCAGGTTTTCCTCACACATCGCTGAGGCACTGCATGAGAGCCTCACCCCATTTTACCTCAGGAGCTCTCAACCAGTGCTACCCCCAGCTACACCACACAGCCTTGTGGCCCAGGCCAGGCACACCAGACCAGGGCCCTTAAGTTTACTAGCAGATTCCCACGGATCTCTGAAAAACATATGCCCCCACAGATGCCTCCTGCACATGAGAGCCTTCCCCGGCCAAGAGCTGTGCCCCTCACCGGAATTTCCAGAACAACCCCCCTCCGCCTTCCCGAAGAGGCCCTGCGCAGCCCGCCAGAGGGGCCTGCGGGGTCACCTGCACTCCCCGCTGAGGCACAGGGAGGAGCCGGGCCGGCCCTTTCCCGCCAACGCCACCTGGCCGGGCGGGCCCGAGGCACCGCCTCTCTGCACTGTGCTGGCCGGCCGCAGCAAGCGCCATCACCTCAGGGCTGCGTCCCCTCTGGAGGGCCGGGCGTCAAAGGCGGGTGGGCGCCCTCGGGCCCTTCCACAGCCTCCACCTGCCAAGGGGACGCGGTCCCCGCTTTCCCCGGCCGCCGCGCCGCGGTGGGGCTCGCCGGCACCCCTGCAGAGCAGCGCCGCGGCGGGCAGCCCCTCAGCCGCCCCACTCCCGCTCCGCCGCTAGCGCTGAGGCGGCGCCGCCACAGCCCCGCTCCTCCCTCCCAGGGGCCTCTCACCGGGCGCCGGCGGGGAGCGGGCGGCTGGACGGGGACATGCCTCGCCGCAGCCCGCCCCGCTCTCCTGCAGTTCGGGGCTTTGCGGGGGTGAGGGTGGGCAGCCGTCCGTGGCTGGTGAGCGGGAGAGGCTGGCCTGAGGGGTGGGCGGCTGCAGGGACCACACAGGTAAATCCCAAGGAGGGAACGGACGCGGGTTATTTGGCTCAGGGCTGATGTGGAGGAGGCCCTAGAAGCCACTGGTTGCACTTAGGGGAGCGCCCCAGGCAGCCACTGTCAGGTGTGGGCGTTGTTCTCCACAGCTGGGCTCCTCGTGCTGTGCGTAACCACATGTGCTTCATGCTTACAAGTTAACCGGTGCTGCTATAAAAGTTGAAATCGGAGGCACAAGCTGCTCAGCTGAAGATAATTGAGGCTGGCTGTTTGTAAGAAAGATTGTGCGTCAGGGATTGAAACCATCTGTGGGCACAATGGGTGAGCGCTGCGTGAGGGGAGCCCGTGGGAGGCCCCAGCCCCAACCCACTGGAGCAGAGCAGCTCCCCTGGCCTGGCCCCTGCTGCCATGACCCCCACCCACAGCAGGGAAATATGTCAGGGCATCTTGGGCTGTCATCTGGCACGTCCCCAGTGCATCACCACATGTGCGTGTTTCCCGGTGTTTTGCTTGTTTCTGTAATCACCCCAGTGTGCCTTTCTTCGTTCCATACAGCATTAAGAAAGGGGCTCCTTCTTAACGTGTTGTCAGCTGAATTATGGCCCTCTCGTTATCCACCTGTCGTTACCTTCCTCATTTTTCAAGATGATGAGGATTCTGGGCTCCTACTAAAGGCCCACTGATAGGAACGTGTGTGGTTTAGCACTTTCTTGCATTTGAGCGGTTGCTATTGCATTTCAGGTTGTACCGGCTGTCAGTGTACTGGTGCTCCATCATGGGCAGGTTGGCCTTCTCCCTTCCCTTTCTGCAGTTTTCTTAAGAGCATTAGTGCATGGATACAATTATATTAACATTAAGCAAATTGTTGCTTTAAAAAGTCCTTGTAATTGAGTGACAGATGCTTATGACTGAATCCTTTTAAATAATATAAGACTAAAGTTACTATTCAGGGACCTGCTTAGCATCCTGAGTGCTCCTTGACTTTCAAGTGGAAATGCTATGGTGACTAGCACCACACAGAGTCAGTCTGGAGTTCCCAGGTTAGAAAATATACTATAATGGTATAGGAGTTCAGGTGGCACTTGCGCTGTATGTCTGGATGCAAATGAATCTTAACCTATGGTAGAATATGGATTAACAAGTTTTGTAGTAGTGTTAACGATTTTCTTTTTAAATACTCTTTGTGATAACAATTGAAGGAACTTTTCTGCTAGCTCTTATCACATTGTTTTAAAGTATTTATAAAGCTGAGAGCTGTATAGATATATTTAAAACATGACTACAGAAAAGTAAATTGAAAAGTGTGGTTTTGAACTTAAAAAATAGTGTATCTCTTCCTTGCTGAAGTTTCAAAGTATTTGTAAATATCCTTTTACTTAAATGGTTTTCCACAGTTAGAAAGATAAGGCAAATATGATGTGCATTTATACTTAGTATTAAGCTTCAAACTTTAGTCTGTCCTTTTATGCCAGATTTAACTCCATTTATTTTTTTTATTTCTTCAGACAGGTGAGACTTATGAAGATGGGACACCTGGAAATGCGTACTTTCTTTAAGGAGTCAACCAGATAATTTATAAAGCATGTTGTAAGAGGTAAGGATGAGCTTCTGTTAAATTGTTAGATCAGCACTAATTCCTCAGAAGGCTAGAACTTCCTTTCTTCTTACACATGGCACTATGTTTAGAAACTAATCCACTTCCCAAATGACATACACTTGATAATCCACTAACTTCCTCAGGATAAGATTACAGTAGGTAGTATTTGATCTCACTGTTCTGATTCTCCCAGTGCTAATTGACTGATAAGCCAGGTTTCTCCTTAGAGAAACTGAGTTTTGCCTCTATAAGCCTCCAATATAGTCTGGGGATCTAAAAAAGAATTAATAAATACTTCATAAGCAGTAGGGGCTTTTTGCTGTATAACAAACTCACAGTGCTGGAAAATAGTGATTCATTAATATCATGTAAAACAATAAAGGAATGTTAATTAGAGACCAAACATAACATTGTATCCAAGTGACTTTAATATGTAATGTAGAATATGGTAACTAAAATATAATACATAAAGCATATGTACATCAGATATGATATATATGAAAAATAGTTAACAAAATAACGTTAAACAGCATATAAATGCATGTATCTTAGTTATATAATAAATCATACATGTACTGAAAATTTTATTAATCTGCTACTTGGATTTTTAAATGCTACCTGCGTCAGACTTTTTCCCTATTCTTGAACTCAACAAGTTTGCAGAAACCTTTTTAGGTGTGTATACACACTCATTATGCATGTATATATATATATATATATATGTACCATGCATGTACATTGTCCATCAAGAAGTGCCACTGGTCTTTACTGTTTTCATTAAGTAGAATCCAGAATATGAAACATCGTTCTTTCTTAAATATCCCGCAGTTTACCTGCAGCTTTATTGTGCGTCCTGTGCATTTGCCGCAAAGTGTAAGCACTTACAATATGTTGCCACCAAATGCTCCAACTTACTTACAACGACGAAATATCATAAGTGAAGCAAAATATTACCCTATGACTTGTTGCTAAGCTCACATCACTTATGTTTGACTGGAATACCTGAATGCCGTTTTAATACTTTGCTTTTGGAAGGAACACTTACCTGACAGTTCACATGGGTCTGATACTTCTTCCTACATTTTTTCCCGACATTTTTAGTCATATGAGATTATTTACACTCCAGTTCTTAAAGTGGTGAGTGCTTTCTCCATTCAAAGCAGTAAGTGGGGTTTTATTAAGGGTACTCTGGTACTAGTCTACGTGCTGAGAGTTCCTAGAACACCTCTGAAACACCAGTGAACTCTGCATTAAGGAAAGGAATGTCAAAGACTGATGTCTTTAGCAGTATATAGTTTCTTAAAATAGTTTTTCCAGAACATTCTTCTACATTTTAGTGAACTATGAGATGGAGGAAAAAATCTCTTTTTTTCCTCTATGGAGGTTGCCTTTAGCACAAAGGTATTGTTGTTCTTTTAATTATTATTCTGATCTTATGTGTGGACACAACTGGTCACAGCTTCCATTCTTGTAAAAATGGGACATTAAATAGATGAGCAGTTTTATAGAAGCTGATCTGAAATTTTGTAGCCACAATACTGTAAAATTTTACATAATTTATCTTAATTTTCTGCATTATCCATTTAAAAATTAAAAAGCTGTCTAACACCAAAGGAAAATTGACAATATGTTAGTCTGAAAGCAGGCCAAAGAAACATGTTCTCATAGCTACACACTGCATGAGGAATTGAATATTCACATGTATGGATTCATTTCACCATGTCTTCATTTCCTAAGGAGACATTGCTCATGTAATATAACAAGTTTAATTTAAAGTTTTTTCTCCAAACTAGTTTAAATCCAATATTGGTAAACACCTTATTCAATAGGTAGATTTATCTGTTAGTTCTTTAAATGGAGAATGTTTAAGCCCTGAAGACTTTTGTGCTTCCCCCAACATTGCATTAGGAGTCACGTAACTCCATGGGGAGAACTAGAATAGACTACCCACAGGCATTTTTTCCATGGTGTGTAATGCAGATCCACAGTTGTTCTTTTGGCAGCACGCATTGAACCCAGGGCCTTTGAATCTCAGAGTGCAATATACTTACTGCTAGTATTAGATGTGTCCATAATCTCAACAGCTGCAGGTGGATCATAAATCTACATGCCTCCCTGCCGCCCCCAGCAGAAGAGTGTGCATGTGAAACTGTGGGCTGTGTGTGTCAATGCTGGGCCTGCATAAGAGGAGTGAAAGCCTTCCACCTTCCCTGTCTGGTCTCATTGCCTGTGGTTTGTATCACAAGGAAACCACTCTGGGCACTGACAGTGCCACAGAGCCCAGCTTTAAAGTCAGCGAGGAGAGCAGAAGTCAGCTGTGAGACTGCAGGAGAGGAGATCTGGATAGTTTTAATGTAAGCAGCAGTAGGGACTCAGTAGCTCTGACTGATGAGTAGGACTTAGAGGGAGAAGAGCAACAGCAGGAGAAAGAAGGCATCAGCTTGGGAGATAAAGACAAATAATTTGTTGCTCTGTGCCTGTAAGGCAGAAAAAATAAGTCTCCTGCGAAATACTGTCTCCTTTGCTATGTGGCAGCAAAGTGACTTTTCTCCTGTTGCCTTTCTTTTCCTCCATGGTGTTGGTTACTCAGCCTGAAATCCAGGGAAGAGATGTGCAGTATGGTACAGGGTTCAGAAATTCTGACTGCTCCCTTGAGGTGCTGTGCGCTCTGTTACAAGAGAGTGTTGGTAAGTGAAGGTAGCGTGGTAATTTCAAAAGGAAAGGGATCACTTGTGTGAGGAACTAGTTTCTGTATGGACTCTGCCTGTTGCTGGAATGTTAAGCCCAATGTTTATTATTATTTGATTAGCCCGAATCTACTGTGTCATTTAGTATTTCAGGAAAGAATGCCTGTATGATGAACTGCTTGGCATTTCAGGCTTTCACAGGTTAAATGGCAAGTTCTTAGCAGTCTTCTGAAATGTAGTTTTGTGCCATTGGAAGAGTGTCTTGGGCACCTATAATCTCTATTATCAGGAGATACTTATGGTAAGTTGACTGAAAGTCAGCTTATATTGGCAGTGTTGAGGTGCTGGAGAGAGAACTCCTTTCATCTTGGTAATCATAGACTAATACTGAGAAAGTGCATACCTTATCTAGGGGACGTGATTTTATCTTATAGCATTATAGTCTTAATGCATTATGCTTTTTTAAAATCCAAATTCTGCAAAATGCAGTCATCAATTAAATACTGTGGTTATATATTCTTGGCATTATAAATTATTTACTTTAGACATCAAAATTTAGGCATCTAATCTAAGGTATTTGTCTAGGAGCCTTATATTGTCACTAGAGAGAGCGGAATATTTCCAGGGAGTCTTTCACTTTATTCTCAGTATGAGACAGCCAAGACCAGATTCAAACAGGAGTATGAAAATAATGATTGTTCTGTTAAACTGACTCCAAGGATGCCACAAAAATATGAAAACTGGGTTAGCAATGTATCCTACCTAGTACTTTGAGATTGTTTTTTAACTGGAAAAAGACGACTTTGTATAAGGTTAAGTACAGCCATTATGGATATAAGCAGCACGCTTTCTCTCCTTTAGAATGGAATCAAGTGTTATCTTTTTGATGGCAATTTTCAAGTATACCTCTTTATCCTATTCGCCATTTCTGTTACATGATAAATACATGTCTTTGGACAATATAGGGCATCCTATAATATGCTTCATGATATTTTTATTTGTATGTTTACAAAATGCCTTTCCTCAGGTAGTAAATCTGGCCATACTACTATAATCTGCAGTCCTTGTTACTTTAAGGTCATTAAACAGTTGCCATAGAATATATAAAACATTTCTGTAAAATTCAAGAAAAAATTAGTACAACAGAAAACAATTTTACCTCTTCATACCAACTGCCCAAGTCAATGCTCATTTTGCACATACCTGTGTTTTAAAAATATAGTGGTATTTCCAGTTGTTGTGTGGCACAGTTTGACAGAAATATATTATCTTTTTTTCTTAAACCTTCTTGTCATGGCATGACTGTTCAAAATCCTACTGAAGTTTGGGTCTTGCGGGTTTTTTTATTAAAAAAGAGTATTAGTTACCACTCATCTGCAAACACGGTTTCAGGGCCGTGTGGTTGTCAAGAAGTCCTAACTATATTAGTCATGGTTTTCTGCTGCAACACCTCGGGTGGTTTCTCTAGAGAGAAATCTTTGTTGATTCTGATACCGCTATAACGTCATGGAACTATGTCATGCTATATTACACGTGGGGGGGGGGGGGGGCAGCATCCATATCTACAAATGGATTCTTCAGCGTTGCACCTGCAATATAAGCAAAGACATCTTGTGTTCACATATTTATTTCAGGGTTCTGTTTAACAATAGAATTAATAGTTGAAAGAGTGAACAAAGGAAAATAACTAAAACCAAAAATAGAAATTGGCTACCACCAGAGTGCAACCAGGGCCAGATTAGCAATGACGTAAGGATTTCCTAGTTTGTTGATTCAAAGTAGTGTTTCAGTCACAAAATACTGCAGTGCTTAGCATCAAAATCCCTCTCTTCCTGGAACTCCAGTGGATCTGTTGCTTAATGTTACTTAAATATGTTACTTACCTCTGCCCATTGCAAGGAGGAGGCAGCAGAAATGTGACTGGGCAGGGAGAGGAGGGCAGCCTGCCTGATGAACAGGGCAGGGCATCCCCATGATGGGGACATATTCACCAAAGTCACCTCTGTATCAGCAGGAGCTCACTTATAACAGGTTCTTAGTGCAAGCTCTTAAGAAGCATGTACAACAAGGCTTAGAAGTTCAACTGATAAAGTCACACCAGAAACAAGAAAAATCTTCAGATGTGCTTGTAGGTGGCTTAATTAAGTAAAAAGCAGTTATTTCCCTCTTACCAGCTTCATTTACATTTCAGTTTTTATAAATGGAAGACACCTCTGTACTCCTTCAGTACTTTAGTTATTCTTATTTAGAAACTGATGCTTAAGGTCTCCTGGACACAGCCAGTCTGTCAGCTTCTCTAGGCAGTTGCATAAATGGCTCCCCAATTTGTGCCCATGTTCAAAGTGGCTGGGAATAGCCGCATTCCTGCCTGCTCCCCTGACCCAGGCATGCTTCCCAAGCAGGGAGGAGGCCTGATCCTTTGAGAATCCCAAACATAAATACTGCAGTGGTATTTGGCAGGCCAGCACAGGAATTTGTGGTATTCATAAACTTACTACAGTTTATTTTCCTTCATCTGGCGGTGGTTTTTTCACAGGTTAAAAGTGACTGATGAACTAACTTGCCTCCTTTAGCACTGTGCAGTACAGCCTGGAAGCTGCTGGAGCGTGTTGGGTTCCCGATGCTGGGATGCAGGACTGCCGGCGGGACTGGAAGCAGCAGGACGGCTGGTGGAGCTCTGACACCTCGTGGCTGATCTCCGGGTACGTTACCTCTGTGTGGCTCTGCTGTCGCAGCTGCAGGCAGCGGAGTCCTTGCTGCAATGTCTTTACATAACAGATGTATTTCATGGTTAGGCTTTATATGCCAGCGTTGTTGAGGCCAGGTCAAGTGAGGAATTCATCAAGTTGAGTCCCAAGTTGTGTTGTTCCTAATTTTTTTTGCTAACAAGCACAGTTTCTTTGCCATGCCCCAAGTCACTGAATGCTTGCCAAAAATGAGAGTTTTGGCACCTGAAAATGCCTACATAACCTGAATGTTGGCAGTCCTTGAAAAAAGCAAAAGAGTTTAGAATGTGCTTGGAAAAACAACATGAAAAGCTGCTAAATGCAAAGGCCTTCTTCATCTGTTTGGGTTGCTGCGACTTCTTTCTGTTGAATGTTCTGTGCTAAGCTCCTAATGTGTGCCTTGTCTTCAGAGGCACTGTCAGCTTGTTAATGTAGTTTGCAGATCTCTAAAGCCCCATCTGCTGTGAAAAATCACACCAAAGCCCTGTCACACGGCTGAAATAAATGTCGTATCTATTTTACAGTGAGGTGAGTGAAAGGCTCAGTGTGGTGAGGTGCTTATTCAAAATGCTACACGTCAGCATCAGAGTTGGTAACAGGATAGGGAACTTCCGAATATGTGTTCACTGCTCTGGGCCCTGGGACGTGTGGCTTGGCAGCCCAGAGGACAAGGACAGGAGGCAATAAAATGGCTCTGGTAGTAGTTGTGAGGAATGTCCACCATGTGGGTCTTACACGACAATCTGAATTGCTATGAACTCAAAACTGCCCTGTAGTCGCTGGAAAATCCGAAAATATCTGTGAACATCTTGGCCTTCACAAGAATACAGAAAGAATTTTGAAAGTACAGCATTCCAGTGTTCATGTGTCCTGTTTATAGCTGTGTCACCCGGCATAGACTGCCTGTACATTATTATGGTCTCGGAAAGTTTGAGGCAGGGGGACTTTATTGATTATATTTATATTACTTGTGCAGGTAACTCGTTTCGTGAAGGCGTGTGCTGTCCGCCGGCGAGCACGAGGTGGCACGGCAGAGCAGCGGCACGGCCGGCGGAGCCAGCGAGGGCTGAGCCGCGGCTCTGGCCGCTGCCTCTGCTGGCCCTGAGCGCCTGCCTGGCCGTTCGGGAGGCGCTCTGCGCTGTCATTTCCGAGATACCGCCATCCTAACTGCTAAGTCCACTTGTCATGTAGAATGTCTGACATTTTAATATTTCCTAGGCAGCTCAGTCATTTCATCTAGATTCCCTAGAATTTATGGGCGGATATCAGCTCAGCCTGCACTGGCATTATTTAATTAATCAATTCTTTCTAGCAGCTCCCCTTTTATGATGCAGTTTTTGTGACATCTCAGCTGTACCTGCAAATTAAAACTGTGGGATAGTCTCAGTGATGCCCTCACTCTCAGTTCCTTCCACCTACAAGCACATCTGAAGATTTTTCTTGTTTCTGGTGTGACTTTTTCCTTTGTCAGTTGAATTTCTAAGGCTTGTTGTACATGCTTTGATTTTTTTTTTGTTATTTTTCTTCTTCATCATACAGTTTTCTAGAGGTTACCTATTTTAATCTTTTGTTCACTGCAGCAGAACACTGGCCCTTTAAGGCCAAAAGGGATGTTTTGCAAGATCAGTTGCTCATGTGCCTAAGGAAATCTGTTTAAAAATATTTGATGTAGCCTTTGCTAGAGAGAGGAGTGTCTTGGGAGTTATTACTGGCAGGGGCAAGTTAGAATGTAGGGCCGCTGGTCCCTCAAGGGCCTGGGATGAAGAATCTTGCATTATAAGGTTTCTCCTTCTCTCATCAGGGACAAAGATATGTCTGTGTTATCTCAGCCTCATAATTAAGAGTGATTAGGTGAGTGAACCATGTATCTGAAGGAAGATTGGGCTAATATGGACACCCCAAGCTAGGAGAAAAGCTTGCTGATTGCAGTTGAAGGGGAACAGGAGGAGAGTCTAAATCAAGGAATTCAGGACTGGAAGCCTAATAAACAGCATGGATTAGAAGATCAATAGAGACCTTAATGCTCACCCCACCCCACCCCACCCCACCCCCCCCCAAAAAAAAAAAGAAAGAAAGAAAGCTGATTAACTTAATTTAAGCAGACAGTGGGAAAGGGAAATCAAGGCAGGCTTTTTGCAGTAGCTGTTTCTACCATGAGGGAATGCCCTGAAGCATTCTTTGTCTAGCCTGGCCATTGAATTACTGTAACCTTGATGTCAAGGTTATTTAATAGCTCTGCTATCACGCAGAGCTAATTGCTCCAGCTGGTTGTGTAGATTAGAAGTTAGCTGGGAATTTTCTGACAGAGTGATTTTTCAGATGGGGAATACACTACTTTTGAAAAGTTTAAATATTCTTTGTGAAAATTCAGTTTTACTGGGAAAAAAAAAATCCTTGCAGAAAAATAGGAAAAATGCCTCAATGCCTAGAAGATTTGCCGATTAGTAGAACAGAATTGATCACAAGCAGCATGCACAAAACAGACAGATGATCTATCTCAGTGGTCTGCCATAAAGGGAGATATTTAGAAACTCCCTTACCATGAAAAGTATGGTTTTAAAACACTGTAATCATGAATTGGCCCAATTTTTTAAAAACAAAATATTTTGCAGGAAGTGCTTTCATTTCCCAGTCACTTCATCATTTCAGAATAGTGCCTTGAGCACACTATTGCACACTAGCAAAAATAAGTCCTATGATTTCTATTCAGAAGCATGTTTTTTAGGGAACTCCCAATTCTGCTTGCAATAGCAGGTTGGATTTCAGTCTTGCTGAAGTCTGACCACCAGCACAGAAAGACTGCAGCCGTGCTGGTGCCCCATGAGTTAAGAGGAACTCTGCACAAGGACCAAAGGATCTTATTGTTGTAAATCAGTCCTTTGTGTAATATTACTTCTCTGAACGCTGCATTTTTGCTTGCTTGTAGACCTCAAATTCTCAGCCTGTGTCAGAATGAGCTTTAGACAGGGAAGAAATCCAATGCGTACTCCCTGTCCTTCTCCAGCCTTTATATACGCCACTCTAGAGGTCTTAAGAAGCCAAAG
Source organism: Falco cherrug (assembly GCF_023634085.1). NCBI lineage: Eukaryota > Metazoa > Chordata > Aves > Falconiformes > Falconidae > Falco > Falco cherrug. The sequence continues at coordinate 9,303,255 of NC_073707.1, forward strand.
TGGTGTTTTCTAGGTAGAGCAGAGGTTCCTCCACAACTAAAAGGCCAGGACTGTACTACAGATTTTGCTATGATGCAGTTATGCACAGGTCAGGACACGGGGGTGTGATGTGACAAACAGTGATGTTGCCAGAAGCCACTTGTGTAAAAAAACCTGACTGTCACTCCCAGGGAATGAAGAAGTCATACTGTAAAAACTTTTTCTGCTGTTACAAGCTGCATCTCCCTTAGAATGCTGTGCCAGCATAATATACTGCATAATATTATAATAAATAATACCTGTGCTGACAAGGCACTGAGTGTGGACCTACCCTAACTCACTAGCCCCTCCTTTCCTGAAGTTATACAACAGAAAAGGCACAGAAATAAAAACAAGACAGAGCCTCTTTAACTGTTTCTTGCTGGAGAAACACAGTCATGTAGTAGTACCCTGGTTGGTCTGCAGTTCTGAACAAACTGTTCACATCAGTTTATATCTGTCCCCATAATTTAGTGACAAACTGCAAATGTTAGGCAGCCACTCTTCTCTGCCTTTAACAGCATCATGTGTAGTTTACCAGAGACCAGTGTTTTCCTCTACCTTCGTGACTATGTTTGAATTTTTTCGTATCTGCAGATCTACCCTAAGAATTTCAGACCAGAAGATGAGCTAGTGGAAGCACTTCATGAGCATGTGAACAAATAGGATTATCACAATGTGATAAAATAACTGATTGTAGAGAAATTTATCTTCTTTTTTTTTCTTTTTTCATCATGTGACTTGAGTAACAACCTTCTAGAATATTATCTCTGAGAGAAAGTGCCTGAGCTCACTTGCTTTCATAAAGTACCCACCTGCCCCTGCAAGTTAAAATACCATCACATGTTTAGTGCACTTGATTACAGGGGCAGGGGAAGGCTGTCAGAATCTGTCTGTAATCTCTGATACCAAACAAAGTTTGCAGTTTTGCTGTCTGCAGCTTGATCCCATCCTTATTGTCTGCTTCACAGCTCACATTCAACCTCTGAGTCAAGGTCACAGACAGTCTGAAAATCAATTTTCCATGCCTCCATTAAGCCTTCCTCAACCTTATTTCTTTTCTTATCTCTCTTTATGAAAGAGCTGCCTGCACAGACCTATGTTTGATGCATGGGACAAGCTCACATGTGCAAAATCTTTGCCAAATAGGAAGCCTATAATAAAATAGTCTGTAAATAATCTCTTCCTGTAGCTATTATGAGCCTTTCAGATTATTTATATTGGCTAGTCATTTGAATCTTGTCAGTGCTGCATTGTGCTGCTGTTGATTGAAATGGTAATGAATGCAATACAGTCTCTCAGATTCTTCAGTTTTAAAAAAAGATATCATTTACAGACAGCAGTGTCACAATTGGAGCTGGCTTATTGATTGCTAAGTACAAGCTGGCTGTGTCTGCAAGGCACAGTCGGTCTGGATTGCAGTGAATCCTATGTCATCGTTGTGTTGCACATCTGTAGTATATTCGCTGACTTGTTAAAGGTAGGGTCAGCAAACAAGACCCTAGCGATCATTAGTAAGTACCAAACTGGTCTGTTTGCAATAAATTTTCCTGAGCCAACTCCTTTTCATTTGCTGTGTACAGCCCACTATCCTGCAAGTCACAGCAGTGCTCTTTGACTCAAAATTCTCTCTCTGTTCTCACATGCAGATTGTGTCTGCATCTGTTCTGTGCATAAAATCCCTTTATCCATATGATTAAGGCTGTAATTCATGTTCTGTTCATATTACTTCCAAGGTACAGAAATTTCCCTTTCCTCTGGCCTTGATAAGCACAGTCTTGGGCTTTCCTATCCACAGAGAATGTTGTCACAAAGATAGTATTTTTCTGTCTGGTTATGCTAACTCAAATATCTGTCACTTTGCGTATTTTCCCTCATTTCTTTTACTCTGTAATATCCATCATTTGGTGCTTGGCCTCCCTTCCCAGGATTCTGAAGGCTAGTCTCTATCCTGTCAGTTGTATCCTAGTCTACCTAAATATTGATTCCTGCTTATGATTAGTCAGCAATGCCAGACTGCATTGTCTCCTTGTTACATTTCCAAAGAAGAAATTTAACATTTTTTCCTATAGGGCTTCTTGTGTTTGCAAGTCCATCCCTAAAATGATGACACCAGGGAAGTGGTGGAGTCACTATCCTTGGCGGTATTTAAAAGATGTAGATGTGGCACTAGGGGACATGGTTTAGTAGTGGACTTGGCAGTGCTGCGTTAACGGTTTGACTCAATGATCTTAAAGGTCTTTCCCAACCTAAACAATTCTATGTTTCTATGATTCTTTGATAATACTAGATGACATTTCCATTTCTGATGGGCTGACTGGTACTCGTGTTCCTTGTAATCTTCCATCTGTCTGTATCCATCTGTGGGCGTACACTTTCCATTGTCATCTTTAGACATCATTTCTAGCTCTTTGTAATACAAACCCCAAAACTGATCTTTATACAGCACTTAACATGAGGGGAGATGGAGAGTAAAGGGGAAGGAAGTCAGACATCTGGGTCTGGAATATGTGGGCATGGCAGCAACAGAAATGAATACACTATCTTTATTCTTTGATTTTGCAAAATTGAAATTGAAATTGACCCTTGCCTGAATATTCTCTATGGTCAACTAACCTTGATGATATAGCTTACAAAGTCCTGCTCATTCTTACCTCTTTAGTGTATTTATAAGGCCAATTGTGATACTGTTTTGATAGTAAGCAACCATTTCATAGATCTATATACGTTTTTGTAAAGCTTCACTAGAATGGAAATCTACATGAAGCAGTGATGTGACACACAGAGGAACAAGTCTAACTTTCCATCTGGAGCAATTCCAGATTTAAAATGAATGCTTATGCTCTCAGAAACAAATTAATTTCACTTCCGCTTATTGAAGAAGGCCAGACAGCAGAAATAGAGCAAGAGACAATACATAAATTTTTATTGGCTTCATTTTGAGCCAGGATGAAATAATGCAAATCCTTCACTTTTTTCTGTCATAAAAAGTGTTGGGTCACGTAGATTTTCAAAGAGGTAGAAATGAAATGGAACCATTTCTAGTTCAGCTAACTTGTCAGCTCCTCAGCAGAGGAATGAGACTGACTGGGGCAGCCTCTAATACTGGGGGAGGAATGTTTTATTCCAGGAACATTTGGGAAGGGTCTCATCTCTGTACCAGAACCCCTCCATCCAACAGAGTGGGAAAGCATGCAAAGGTAATAGTAACTCCTTTATGCCAGGCCCACATTCACTGCTTCATGGGAGAGAGCTAAAAGTTCTTAGGTCTCTCTAGTGACAACTCAGAGGAGCTTTCTGTGCCAGCCTTGAGAGGAGATGGTGCCTTTCTGAGCTCAAAGATTGTAGAGCCTTGAAGACACTTTTTGATGCTGATCTTTTCCAAAGAAGGTAACTGTATTATTAGAGAAAATTACATTCTCAAAGGGGGTTATTAGCAGATGAAAAAGCCTTGCTAACAAAGTTCTTATTTTTTCTTGCAAGTGCCTGATTCACACGTTGCAGGAAAGGTAGGCTGAGGAAGCCATCTATACCTCTGGGGCTTTGAAAACTGTAGTGGTGTTTAAAGAGCAATTCTTTAAAAATGCCTCCCTGAAAGTAAAGAGACCAGCTAGACCCATTGGATGCTGAGATCTGGTCCAGGCAGTCCAGGTCTGAAGTTTAGCGGCAGGTATCCAAATTACAGTACCATCCAAACCAGTAAAAATTGGGCTATGAGGGAAACACTGCTGTCACCAGATCCTTGACCTTTGCCTATAGCGCTCGCGTGAAAGCACCTGTCCTGTCCAGCATCTGGATTTGGATACAGATAGACTAACAGTAACTGCAGGAGAGGCTGAATTAAGATACATACTGGATAGCACCATCAGACAAAGCTAGCTGAAGTTTGTTCAGCACTTTACTATGACTGCCAAGAGCTCCATTTTCTTTACCAGCCAGGGCTGTCAGGGCAGCTTTGGCAGTTGGACTTTATCTTTCTGGTCTTCAGCAAAGCCAGGTATTGAAGAACCTACCATGCAGTTTTCCTTTACAGTCCTGCCAGTCTAATTTATTTTGTTGGCAATAGCAATATTTTCTATAGTTGACCTTCCCACATCTGGTAACTGTGTTTCCAACTACAATTCACACATTTGACCTTCTAACAAAGAGCGTGAGCATTAAAAATGTATGAGTGCCTGGTGAGGGGGGCAGCTGAATGGCTGCATTAGCACCAAAGCTGAATTATTGATAGAAAGGGTGATTTTTACTTTCCTTTCAGCTATTGAATAATAGATTAAAAGCTGCACAATAAGATTATTTTCATTATTCATGTAAATTACTTGTTCAGTTAAGAAGAGTAAGGAGAACAAATGAAAAGTGCCCTGGGGTGGTAAATATATTAGACTTAACATTTTATGGTTTAGAGTATTTATTAATTTTGGATGCATTTTCAATTAAATGTTTTAACAGAAGTAATAAGGAATGTTTTGTATAATTTAAGATACAAGAATATACTTTGTTTTCTCTCAATGTATGTATGATACTATCAGTGAAATTTATCAATATAGAACAACTGATGTGTTCTGTATTAGCTTGTGCCCATGCTAACCCAAATAAAAAATCTTATTTAACAGTTGGAATTACCAGACTGAATAATACTGATCTTTATTATGTTGTTGAATCCCTCAGTCTTCCTATGTGCGGTATGTCACACTGGGATGTCCAATCTGTGTAGCCCTAAAGAAATAATGTTTGTTTAGTTTTGCTTTTCCTATTTAGTTTGGTTGCAGTAAAAATAATGTTTATTAAAACTTTTCAGGGATTAATAATCTGTTTGGCTTTCTAACTACCTTTTGCTATCATATATCCTGGCTGGTTATTAATGTACCCAGCAAGAATTCTGTTGCAGATTTCTGTTAATCAATCAACAGCGTTCTTGCTGAAGGTATTAGATGTCATGGTTGCCCTGAATTTTGAATAGACAGTTGCTTCTGCATTTCCACTTGTCCTACTCTCCTGCAGGGCTGGATGATGTTGACTTTGAACTGGACAGCTCCTTTTCTATCAGCTTTGAAATTTTTTCAGCATAGACTCAGCAAGTAACTGGTAGGCTGACTGGGCAGCTTTCTACTTACATCCCTTTGGCAACAATTTGAAAAAGAGGAAGAAAGAGCACGTTTCCTTTAACTGAAATTATTCAAATTCATTTGTTACAGCTTCTGTGGAAAAGTAGGACTTCCAAAATAGTGCATTTCCATTCTTCTATTCATATTTTCTTAGCCAAAGAACTGAAAATAACACAGCTATCAGTATTGCTTTATAGAAGTATCTCAAAATGTTATGTTTTAGACATGTTAGGTATTGATTTAGAACCCACTCAAATCACTGGGAAAATCTCCATGGATTTGCAACAGTCTCTGCAATGTCTGTTGATGGGAGGCATTCCATTTAATACAGGAAATCAGGATTAGATTTATGCAGAATTGTACCTTTCAGCAGCCACACAAGCTTGTTTCCTTACACACCCCTAGCTGAAACAAAATAAGAAATACCAATGCACTTCTCAACACAGCCTTCCTGGATGACAGCCTTCAACTGTCCAGCTTCAATCCCCATGCATTTTCTGATCACGGGTTCTCAACAGGGGTGGGGGGATTTGGTAAATTTTGTGTTGTTGAAGACTGTCTGGTAAGAAGAGAAAGGAGCCAGTCTGAGTTCACTGTGGGTAGGCGGCTGAGTGACTATCCAAGGGTAAAATAGAAATATGTACCACTGACCTACTTAATGTTGAAAGTCTCCATATTCCATTATTGATGAGCTGATCTACTTAATGCCCTCATTGTTGCTTGCAGTTAGTTCAATGGCAGGATGATTTCAACTCTTCCTTAATTTGTGGAGCAATGTAATTAGAATTTCCCCGTTTTATAGCCCGATAGTCTGACTCAATGGAACATATACAGCTGAAATACAGGCTGAGTCAGCATTTTTAATCTGCTTTAAAATCTAAATTTAGGCACACAAGACTGTAAATTTTACTCTGCATGGTCTGATAAGGTCTATAAGGAAGTGCTAAAGTTTTGTGCTTTGAGCTTGCCGTTTAGAATTCATGCGTTTTGATAGGGTGTTTTTTAAAAGTTTCTGCGGGGTCTTGAAGTATTGGCGTTGTAATTTTGGGTTTTACGTTGTTAGGCAAACTCCAGCAATAAATCATGCTTTTCTTTGTTAAGGAAACTCAGTTGCCTCTGACAAGCTATAAAAGCAAATGTTGATCCCAGTAAAGCCAAATTTTATTCTAAGAATTTGATTTCTTTAGTGTATTTTAAAAAGATCTATTTTCAAAACTTGCTTTTAGGTTCAGTATATTTCATGCAGGTAACTACAGAGATTAATATAAAGTTACATCTTAACTAGTGTCAGTGACTCTGTTCACATTGCTGAAGGAGGTGATTTTAATTTTGGAAGCTAACTTCCTTTTTTAACTGTCACGGCTGAAAATCTGATAAATTTAGCTGTCAGCCATGTGTAGGGCGGGGAGGAAGGGAGAAGGAAGTCTTCCTTTGCTATGTTTAGCACTGTTCATGATGTAAAAACAGCAATTGGTTCTGGACTGTAGTAAATTATTTAAGTTTTATGACCCTGTTATTTAGAACCAACTATATAGCTATATGGGTTCAACTTAATAGCAGCCTCTTAGAAAAGCAGGAAGGGAAAACACTGAGTCAGTCTAGAACATGCCTTGGTAAACACCTCAGGGTAGGCAAAGGACAAATGACCAAATTATTTCCTTTGGGCTTTGTAACTTCTAGTTTCCTGCCAGACTGAATAGCTTGCAGTGCCAGTGATGGGGTACAACAGTTTGCAGGGGCTGTGAACTGTGGAGCAGATTTTACATTGAGAGATGAGCTCATTTCCCTTCCTGTTGAAGGGCAACGAGCATCTCCTATAGAGTTCTGTGGAGTCCTAAAGAAGTTAAGCCATCCTTGCCTTTTGTGCTTGGTGAAAACCTCATGTTAAGTTAGATATTCTGCAAACCTTTCAGTGGTTTAGCATACTTCTTTTCAGACACTATGCTTTTTTTCTGCTCACCATCTCTGTGTGAAGACTGGCAGGTCTTTTTGTTAATAGTTATTACCAGGAGCCTGGTAGAGCGAGCCACAGATGTTGAATCCAGGCAGATCTGCTTGGATAATGATGGAAAACACGCAAGGTACTACTAGTGTTACTGGAGCTGCTCTAAAAGCAGGCTCAACCTGAAGGTAATGAAGGTAAATGAAAAGATGGAAGCACAAGTGCAACTGAGTTATCTGCAGTAACACTCAAGCTGTGCCCAGCACTGCACTGCATGGAGAAGACAATATTTCTCTGTCATCTTCCCATTCCTTTGTTTCAGTCATTGATGTAGGCTGCTCTGATGCTCTTGATTCAGATCCTATAGAGATATTCTGCCAACTGGAAATTGGCCAATATGAATGTGTGACCCAGATATGTTCCCAATTTTTTATAATACTGTTGAATGCTTTTTCTTAGCCATCCAGGAGTCCCCTTTCACACAGGCAGTCTTTGGAGCAAGGATCCACTGAATTTACAGTCCTTAAACCTAAGAATCTGTCCTGTGATTTACCATCATCTTGACTGCCCATTAAGGTCGCTCACCCAGCACTTTTTGTCAGAAAATGTTGAGTCACTGACCTGTTTTCATCTCATAACCACAGCACAGGCTGTTTTGTTGCCCTTCCCCCCCCCCCCATGCCCAAAAATTAGGACACAGTCTATTGTAGACTTGCATGTAGATTAAATTATGTGAATGTAGAATGGGTTGGAGTATCTGGGAAATTGAGTCCAAGTGTGCTCAACTGCAATACAATCAGCTGGACATGGCATTCTTCTTGCTCCTTACTTTCTGGGGAAGGGAAGCTCTACTTGATAAAGGCAGATGACTTACAATTTCTGTTTATTAAGCATTTGTATTCTTGCAGATTTATCAGTTAAAAGGTCACGGTATTTTAACAGCAGATCTACCAGTATGTGGACATCCTGTTGTATTTAAAAGATAAAAAGTGGCTACTTAGACATCATGACTGAATAACTTGCTGCGTTTTCAAGTTTCCTTCAGAAAGTCGCTTAGAAGGACACAGTGAGTAGCGTTAAGTTTTCTGTATTTTATGGCTAAAATTTCTTGTAAAAAGTTGGAGCAGAAAGAGAAAGTGATACCACATGACACCTCAGTTCGACTAGCACATAGCGTACTGCTGTGCTTTCATGTATTAGAAACAACGTGGCCAGCAGGACTAGGGAAGTGATTGTCCCTCTGTACATGGCACTGGTGAGGCTGCACCTTGAATCCTGGCTTCAGTTTTGGGGCCCTCACTACAAGAAAGACATTGAGGTGCTGGAACGTGTCCAGAGATGGGAAACAAAGCTGGCGAAAGGTCTAGAGCACGTCTTACAAGGAGCAGCTGAGGTAACTGGAGTTGTTTGGCCTGGAGAGGAAGAGGCTCAGGGGGGACCTTATTGCTCTCTACAGCTGCCTGGCAGGAGGTTGTAGCAAGGTGGGGGTCGGTCTGTTCTCCCAGATGGAAAGCAACAGAACAAGAGGAAACAACCTCAAGCTACTCCAGGGGAGGTTTAGATTGGCTATTAGGAAAAATTTCTTCACTGAAAGGGTGGTCAAGCACTGAACAGGCTGCCCAGGGAGGTGGTGGAGTCACCATCCCTGGAGGTATTTAAAAGACGTGTAGATATGGCACTTAGGGACATGGTTCAGTGGTGGGCTTGGCAGTGCTGGGTTAACAGCTGGACTCTATGATCTTAAGGGTCTTTTCCAACCTAAACAATTATATGATTCTATGACCTGATGAAAAATATTAAGATATTTGTGTAAATTATCTTAAGTTTCCAGGAGAATAGCTAATAGTCCTGCTGTATGCATATTTGTGTATTAATTTGGAAAGATGGCTGTTAGAATGTGAACATAACCTGTGAATGGTACACCATTGGTGAAAAGGGGTTGACTCAATATTTCACAGAATACAGAGAGTAATAGGCTCCCGAATTTTGATGAGGCAGTAGATGTAAAGTACGTATTTTTTTTTCCAATATAATGCAAAATTAAACTGTAGAATTCATTTGGACAGAATGTCATAGAGGCCAAAAGTATTTATTGCTGCAAAATGATACTGAATAGCCAATGGGAGATAGGTCTGTTTGATAAACACATTGGCATGAATATAGTTTGCCCTCATCTTAGATAGCTTAATACCACTGATTGCCCTATTTTTATTCTTTTCCATAAGCATTCACTCCTTGTCACTACTGGGGAGAAGGTAAATAGGGCTTTCCTCTGGTCCAATATGAATGTTTTGGATATTCACATAAATGCAACTGTTCAGTGTCAAATATATTAATAAAAGTATTTCTCCTAAAAATCTATCTATTTATGTCTGTCATAACTGTCTGTGTATCATAACTGTCTCTTTGTCTCTTCCTCTCTCATTTATGAGAACAGAATTCCTCAGAAACACTCTTGAATTATGGAAGGTGTTAAGTTTAGGCTTGTGAAATACTGTGAAGAAATTTCAGAATCTTGTAATTTCTGGGGTTTTTTTTTTTGTTTTGAATTGGCTCTAGGAGTTCATGCCTTGCTGTTCTGTAAAACCCTTTGAAGTGAACCTCATTGATACCATGAGCAGAAGTTTTCCAAATTTGGAATTTTGATAAAAACATGAAGATTTTGTGCATGGGGTTTTTTTGTGCCTGTTTTCAGTTAGCTCCCATGTCAAAAAATGCACAAGACTTCCAGAAATCAGTGAAGGAAAAAAATCAGTGTGCTTTAGACTCTTAGTTATTTATGTTCATGGAAATGCAGCTAAGAGATAATACTAAGTTATAAATTAATTTGGAGTTGCCACTTTGGAAGGTATTTGCCAGTGGTGTACAAAATAGAAGGAAATCAGTGCCACCAGTGATCCCTTCCCATCTTAAGAGACTGTTTGAAGAAAGGCATGACCCTTAAACCAAGCGAGATTTAGTTGGTTTATGCTTTTCCTTAACACTGGATTTATCTTTAACATTGCTCAATATAAGGGAGTTTAGCCTGTTACCAGTATCAACTTTAAATGTGGAAACCTGTATGAAGAGAGATTAAACAGCAGTCACAAGACAGTGGAACTGAGTTTTCTTGAAGAAGCAGGTGTAACACCACTGCCCATTAAATAAGCCACTTGAGAACTCTAATTTTCAGTTAAAGCTGGGAAAATTACTAGTTTTGCAAATTAATGGAAAGGAAATTTGAATGCATACCTTTAAAAATCGGCAAGGTGTTCTAATAAAGAGACTTTACCTATTATCTTCCCAATACTGTAATAGTGGAAACTGTACAGGTGGAAAAGTGAAGAAAAAGAGTTACAGCAATGAACTTTTCTAATTTTTTTGATGAATGCACAAATTTTTATTCTCATTGAGATTAATTTTTCAGGTATGCCCCTGAGACATGAAGAAATATACTGTGTGTCAAATAATAACTTAGTAGGAATGTTTTCCATTGATTATGCTGCTTTGGATATCTATGTTACTGTAGACTTATATCTAAGGAACTAACTAATTCCTGTAAAAAGTCAGGAATCTCCTCTCTGAAAGCATAGTAAAGTAAGGTTTTCAATCTTCATGTGGCTTAACTTGATAATAGTTAGGCCCTTAATTTAATTAAGGAATTTTTCTCCTGGATGCTAGAGAAAGCTCTCTTTATGGTAGGATTTTTTTCTATTATGAAATGGTTGTATTGGGCTATTATTCATCATTGTATTGTGCTCACTTTAAATTTTTGTGCCTTTAATTATAACACTTAAGTGGATTGCTGTGCGATATGATGAGTGATAAATTGCTGTTGGGGGAAGTTTATTGATTTATATTCTGTGGATGATTGCCATATGATGCTCTTATTAGATAACAGAATACTTTCTAAAGATTTCCTGGGGTGATTAAATAAAATGAGGACTGAGACAACATCACAGTGCCTGCAGGTCAGGTTAGGGGTGAGGTGATCACTCTGCTTCGAGGCAAAGAAACGTATAGTTAAGAGGCATGCAGGTGCACCAGTAGCAGGAGCAGAGGGTCTGGGAGTCCCTTCCTGGAAGACCTTCCTGAAAGTCTTGTGGCTCAGTATCCAAACAACATGCAAGAAAAGACAGAGGGAGGTGGATAAGGAACCATTCTCTCTGCAGCTTCTTTCCTGGATGCAGCATATAAAGTTTATGCTGCTTCCAGCAATGTTATCTTCAGGCCCGCATCTCTTCCCTTCCTGAAGAAAGGAATCTGTGCTAAGAAGGGTGAAAGAGGAAACAGAAGCAGGGCAGTAGCACAGAATTGTGAGGAGATTGAGTCTGATGATTAGAAGTAAGAAAATTTGGCACCGCATCCTAATGGAGAGTGCTCAGGGTCTACAATTGCCAAAAGGCAATTTTCTTCAAAAAAGATTGGTTTTGCTGAACTGATTTGTTACAGACCAATGGGGAAGTCGGTCTAAAACATATTTAGGAATCCTGTCCTTTTTTTCCTGAACAATAGTTTGATACCATAGAGTTGCAAATAAACTCATCTATTCTAAATACATACTGTCCCAATTTCTGATACTTTAAAAAATCTTTTCAATAGCATTTTTCAAAAGTTTCATGAGTAATTAAAAATAGTAATAAAAAGGTCAGTGGTAGTTTACTAACCCACTAATTCTTGTAACTCAGCGTTAGGAGGTGGCAGTTCATTGCTAACAATGCTACTGTTGTCTAAGTCCTTCTAGGCAAAGAACCAGAAAACATTTCCAAGCTAATTGGAACCTACACGAAGCATTCATTCTTTAAACACATGTAGCATCCCATCAGAAATCACAGTGACTAACAGTGCATTTATTAATAGAACCAGCCTCAAAAACTAAACAGTTTGGCTGATTTGAGCACTGCGATTCTTGAGCCAAAGTCTGTGCCTACTTTTTAGTATGAAGAAACGATGAGATGGCTGGGCAGTGAAGCAGACTGTGAAAAGGGGATGTGACAGGATGGTGCATGGCCTGTGCGCTGTAGGGAACAGCGCCTTTCAGCAAATCACTGCATGGAGTCAGAGGTGACCAGTGGATCTGCAATTACAGTTAATGTTCCATGATCCGTGGGCAGTTCCCAGATTGTGGATTCAACAGACTGTGCACGCAGGGCTAGCCAAGGTTCCTCACAATGTAAATGCATGGGAACGTGCCGGGTCTCATGTTGTGCTCTCCCAGAACGTAGGTTTGTCTGGGTTTCTTAGCTGCTGTAGCAGGCCAGGCCAGATGGAAGCTCTTCCATGTGAAAAATGTTTTCTCCTACTGCGGTGCCCTCTCAAAAGCCTGTCTGTATTCTTTCCACTATCCAGATCTTTCCAGTCCACTAAAAAGCGCTTGAAGAAACCTGTGCCTTTCAGGAACACAGAAACAGATGTTGTATTGACTGGGGAGGACCAACTGTCTTGCACACTGCCTGTATATCCTGGGCATATGCAGAAAAGAGGTATGTGATCCTGAGGAGTGTAACAGAAGTGCCTATAGGATAGCTAAATTATGCTGCTTAGGTTGTTGCCAATGTTTCACTTGTAGGTTTCCCAGATACAGTAATTCATAAAATTTTTCATTGCCCTTTTTAAGATTATACAGCTTGCAACATTCCTTTAACTTCCTTCCTCAGTGTCAGCTCAGCTACAGTACCTGTAGCTCAGCACAGGAGGTCTGGCCACCACCTCCATTTTGGAATCGTATTAGTGGCTTCCTGAATTGCAAAAAGGACCATCTGGTATGCAACATTCATCCTGCCCAAGCCAAGTGGTGCTGCTGGCCTGCAAGGGACTGTGTTCCTTCCTCTGCTGATTGCTCATTGCTGGCTTGCTTGGTTCTCAGTACAGGTAACCCAGCTGTCCTGTTACAGTTCTCTTCTGCCCGTATCCCCCAGGCCTTTTCTGGGTAGCAGTAGTAAAGTACATAGTTTTAGAGTATGTTCCTACAGCAGACTGGTTGTACTTTCCAAGAATTTATCTCTAAAGCTTGAACTATATAACCATGGTAAATGTAATGATTTATTATTTGCTGTTACTTTCAGCATAAAGATTTTTATATTCGCTAGGTGAAAAATCATAAATATAGTCTATATCCAGCCAGGTGATTTATGTACATTCATTTGAATTGCCTTGTTTTCCATTTGTTTTGGTAGACTGCAAGGTATAATGTTAGACAAAGAAATGGAGAAACTGGTTGCTCTTGTCTTTTTTATTTCTTTTTTTGGGGGGGCAGCACTGTCTGACAGCGTGAGCAACTTGGAAGTTCAATCACCTATCTCTAGAGAAGCCAAAATACAGCTGAGGTCACTCTGCTGCTCAGGATTAGGCCAAGAATAGTTAGTACCCAATAATAGTTACTGCAATTATAGACTTTTTCATTTTTTCTTTAGCAAATAAAGGAAGATAGCATACCTCCTGACATAGGTCATGTTTCAGATCAGGGAAGAATTCTACCCTTCTGATCTGGGGAGGCAGAACAGAGCTCAGTGCAGCACAGTTCATATGAGCGTACATGGGGATTTCTGAGGACATCCCACAGGTATTAGGAGCAATATCCTATCAATTTAAATGAATGAAAATTCCTAATGGTGTTTACTGGTTGTCAGGTTGAAAATGAAATACAGGATTTGGCTCTGCAAAAATACAGCTTCCCTAAAATGCAATTAAGGCATAGAGAGGAACAGCAGAATGGGAAGGGTGTTATGGTAGGCATTGGTGGATGATAAAGGATAAAACAAAGCTAGAAAAAACTTTTATTGGAAGGTGACTAGGAAGGTGGAACCTTCCTTTTCTGATCATGAAATCTATAATTTTTGGAGGGCTTAGAATTGTACTACAGAGCAGCAGTTTGCTGTTTGAGGTTCTGAGGTTACTACTGGTCCATAAAATGTTAGAACATGGCTAGCAAAACGGTTGAGAAAATAAAGAGAAAAATAAACATTTTTCAAAGAAAACAAACAAAAAGTAGGAAAATGGAAGTAAAGCATGAACAATCAATATTTAGACTAAATTTTATTTAGGTAAATGAAAGTTGCATGGTCTCTGGACTTCTTTTAAAAGCCTGCTTCATCTTTGGAAATTTTTTAATATTTCAAAGCCTAAACAGCCCTTCAATTAAGTAAGTTTGAAACATACTGCAATAGAGACTAGTCTTACTTGGGAAACAATAAACTGTCCCAGCATTTTATGTTTGTATAGTTTAATGGCTATTTGATTGAATCACTGTGGGTCAAGGGCATTACAATTTCTCTATACACTTATGGGTACACTCCCTTTAATAATATAAAATGTGTAAGGTTGAGAGGTCAAGGGAGCAATAGAAAGAATTCTTCCTTTTAAGTGTCTATGTTTGTTTATCTATATAAAATCTCATAAGAGAAAGCCTTCACATTTCTGTCATTTGCATCATACAATTCTCAATTGGCAATAAATGTCATTTTTAAATGAACTTCATCCATTCTTAATTTGTTTCAAGGATTAGACTCAATCATACAGTCTAGCTGTCATCTCCTTTAATAAACACTGAATATAAACATGCCTTTCTCTAACAGAAAAATCATTAATTAGTTTTATTACATAAGTTTAAAGTAAAACAGCTTTTGAATTGTGTAAAAATGTTAAGGGTATTTTTAAATTTGTAAGTATGATTCATTAGGTGTTCCGAAATTTTACAGATAATAGTTGAAGAGTAATTTTGAGAGCTGAGATGATTCAAGCACTATCTTGTTATTGATTGAAGCTTTAAGAAATCTAGCAAAAAAGCCTTAAATTGCAACCCTGCTGTTTCCTGGCATCTTTTTTGCTGTCTCAGTAGCAAACTACTTCCAAATACCTATTCACTCTTGCAAACTAACTTAACCAACCTTGCCCTGATCAGATAGACTCACTGTAAAAACATTCAGTTGTTACTCAGCAAGCTGTAAACTTGGGGGTTTTGCAAGATGTATTTTGTAGGTGGTTAGACCACCATCTTAATTATAAATGGGTTTCAGGAGCTGGTTGCTATAGCAACAGTGCTTTTTTCTACTTAGTGCTGTTTTCGGAGCAAAATCCAACTTGCCTGTATGTTTGAGGGAAGACAGAATGTGTAAGAAAGGGAGATTGGGATTGTGTTTCTCCAGGAGCCACAAACTGCAACATCATCTATTTAAAGTACACCGATGGGAGAGCTGCTGCTTTTCCTCAGTGTTTTTCCTGCCACTGACAAGCCCCACTTGATGTTTGTGTAAAATACAACCTTCCCTTTTTTCAGAAATGCAGCTGCGACAGGGTTAATTAAGGCTAACACCCAATCAATTATTTCCTAAAAATGCAGCTGAAAACAGACGGCACAATCTCCCCTGAAAAGCTGGAGCTGTGAAAATTTCTGATGCCGTGTTTTGTCTCCTGCTGTAAATAAGGCTCCCTATCCAGCCTTACTGAAGTCAGACAGAATTTGTTTTGCCATTGATTGCTCTGCAAACATCTCCCTGATTGTGTATCACAGCTCAGAAGCCACCTTAGCTTGGGGTTTTTTTTTCCTCCCTCTGTTGACTGTGGGATGGAAAAACATAACAAAGGGGTTTGGGGAGGACAAACCCCCTTAATCCTGCCTAAACTTAGGTTCTGATTCTCCCACCTCTGTGTCCTTCAGTCACTGTATACACCTCTATTAATGTGACCAAAGCACAGGACCCAAGGCTCAGTTCTGTGGCTGCTGTTGGAGTTAAACAAAGCTTGAATGACTTTTGTGGGCATGATGCTGCGAGTTCTGTGCAAGCCTGCCTGGTCTCATAGTGTGCTGAGCACTCAATTTTCATTTTGTACATAATCATTTACAACACACTGCAGGTTGGGATTCTGCAGAGTCAGCACATTTTCTTTGCAGAATGAAATGGGGAGGAGAGGAGCCTGTGATCGCAAAGGGCCAGTTTTAAATTATCACTTTGCTTCCTTTGTGTGAAATTCCTTTCCCAGCTGTTCCCCACTGCTTCAGACTCAGGCAGTCAGGTGGGGATGCAAGGATCTCATGAGTCTGGGGAGGAGGCTGCTTGCCTGAAAAGGAGTTTCCAGGCTCTTGAGGGTGGGGAGAATTGTTTGGGAGGGGTAGTGAGCTTCGAGGAGGTGTCAGCTTGGCAAGCATGTGGGTGAAGGAAAAGGCTGTTGTAGTTTCGGTCGCCAAGCAGGAGCAGAAGGAATGTACAGCATGTGAGAAGAAAGAGTTGAGCCTGTTTGGGGCAAGTTAGAGGGAAGGTTGTCATGAAAGGAAATTGAGGCAGATCTGGAAAGTATCACATATACAGAAGACTAGTAAAAAGGAGATGGGGCAATGCAATCTGCATTTTCCTACCTTGTTCTCTGTTGTGAAATGAGAATCATTCAATCAGAGATAAGGACAAAGACGACCTTCCTTTTTCTTGGATCTCCAATAATCTTCCCTGTATCTTGACCTGCAGGCTGACAGTTTCCCCTTAGATGAGAGGATTGCTGATTGTGGGAAGACACAAACTTGCTGGCTGCACTATCATGGTGTCATTTGTGCAGTTGTCGTTGGTGGCTTTCACTATCATTAAGTGCCACAAGATCTTTTAAGCTTTACCTGAATAGGCCTGCCACAGTGCATTAATGCTTTACTCCATAGGGAAAAGTCTAATGTACAGTACTTTTTTGCTTCTCTCTACCTGGAGCTGTATTGCTGTCCAAGAACTATGAACATCTTTCTCACATACAAATGTAAATGAGATGCTGTCCCCAAGACCTGAATAGCATAAGAAACTTGCCACACCAGATGTATGCAGTCTGGCCTTTCTTGAAGAACTGACAAGGAGTTTGCTTAAAACAGAACAGCTTTCCGTAAGACCTGATGGGGAATTGTGTTCGTTTTGGACATTTCCTTAAAGGAGTGCAGGCTCCCTGTGCTACTGTTTATAAGCACTGGCTCGTGACAACAGTGCTTCATGCCTTTCACTGGTGGTCATTTTTTTTGCCCTTACTTGAGCGAGATATAAAATATTTTGGTTTGGGTTTTGATTTTGTTCTTTTGGGTTGTTTTGGGTTTTTTGTGGGTGTTTTGGGTGGTTTTTTTGAGGAAAATGCAAGAAATACACTGGTGCTGAGGATTTCTGTGCTTTCTGTCTCCCCGAACTATCAGTCTTTGTTTACATAGAGACTCCAGACCTACATACTGAAGCATGGCCTCTGCCCTGAATATACGATCACAGCAGTGTCCATAATCTCCCAGGTGTTGCCAGGCCACAAAACAGACAGTGCCTGTTTTGGAGACAAATAGATGACAGAAAAGGAGGAAATTCAATAGGAACAGTTTGGAAGTTTTACAAAGCTAAATTGATACATACAGCACAATAGACATCAGATTTTAAGAGGTGCCCAAAAGGCACACACAAAACAAAGTAAAGGTTTGTAACACAAATTAGAAGGCTTTGAAGTTTGTATGCTTAATTGAGTTCGGAAAAGGGAGTGCTAAACCCAGACATCCAGGAGGAGCCACTGTCTAGCTGAGAGAGTGCTGCTGCCAGAAAATAGGAAGTTGGTAATTTGAGGTTTCAAAATTCTCCATTTACTCTGTTTCTGACACTCCCTTTTCCAAGCACCAACTGCAGTCCATTGGCAGAGGCAGGATGCAGTTTTGTTTTGGAGGACTCTGGTTCTACCCTTCTCTGCATGTTCTGATGGGATGAACAGAACCAGAGATTTTACACTTGAGGTCCAAAAAGCTGAGGCTACCAGGCTTTTCCTGCTACTCTTTTTTTTTTTTTTTACTTGCTGGCTGGTGAGTATAAATGCTATCAGGTTTGTACAGAGCATTCTTGAGCTGAGGATCTGCTTTGCATTCAGTGTCTCCATGACTGTGCTCCAGATTGGGCAAGATTCTCTCCTGTTTGAATGAAGAGACCTGCTCTGTGGCAGGATACTAGTCTCTTGCATCCCTCTTCTTCCCACCCTTATGCCTTCCTGGCCACCACAGCAAAACAGAAGTGAGGCAGGTTTTCTTCAGAATGGTAACAACTGATCCATCCCTTCATTTAAACAAATGGGGTGATATTTGGTCCAATCCTATGCAGATAATTATAAAGTCTTCTATAGCCAAACTTCTGTAGCCAAAACCTGACTTGTATTTGTGCAGTTGTGTCAAGCAAGACACTAAGTCTTTAAATAAGCAGTTAATTTGTTTGCATTCTGCCTTGAAGTCTCTCCATTTCTCATACAAAGGCACTGTGTTTGTTTCGTGTGACCTGTCCTTCAGCCCATGCTGTTGTCCACAGAAACTGCTTTCTCTTTCTTTTTTCTCTTCATTGCCATCCGCCTGAAAATCTCAAAATCAAGGCTGAAGGAGAGTGGGAGCCAACTTTTGCTCTCAGGGTTAAGTCTGGGAATTGTTCCCCTGGCTTCAAATTTATGCTGGTGCAATGAAGATGAGAATTTAGCTTTCTGTACTGTTGTCAAGAGGGGAAAAATAGAGTCCCTATCAGACTGTATCCATGGAAACCATCCTACTGCAGTAGTGGGTAAAGCAGCAAATCAATTTCTTCAGTTTTAAAATGAAACACATTTAACAACATTTTAGTGCATCTCCCATTTAAGAGATCATCTGTGCTGATAACTGTTGAAAAACCCTTCTCTAGCAAATAATCTGGAAAGAACATTTCTTCCTCATGATAGAATTCTGATTTGGGGTAGAGTAAGCATCGATGACAAAGTCCCATGAAGACAGTACAGTGAGACAGAGCTAAGTCCAGAAGCAATAGTGTTTAATGAAGGAGAAAATTGTGTAATTTAGCATTTAGCCCAAGTATCTGGGCACATGGTGACTAACACTCAAATGTATTAGCAGAGGCAGTGGCCTGTCACCTCTGTCTCCCTGCTCTTTGCTTCTGTGGTACCCTATGTGACAAACAGTACATCTGTACTTTGTGATGCATTTGTCTGAACAGGAGCTTGTGTGTATGTACTTGCATGTGTGTGCACGTGTGGCTGGTGGGCTGTCAGATGACATTTCAGTATCTGGTTCAGTGCAAGATGATCTGGGCAACTCACATTATAAAGGTGTATGTTTCAGAGCCAGAGGCATTTCCAATGCAGAAAATGTGCTGGCTGTCGCTGCACTTCATTGTTTTTACATTTCATCATGTGAGACTTGAGAAACAACCTCTTCGCTATGCCGTGGAAGGAACATGGCAATACATAGATTTTTTTTGTCCCGGGCTTTGAACGTGTTACCATACACTTTCCCTGCTGTATGTAGAGGGTTTCTTCCTTTATTTTTTCACCTATTAAGGCATCTCTCTGGCTATTTCAAGCAACAATACCATAGTTTTATCAGACAATTACCAATCCGCTTTGCTTTTCCTTTTTAACAAATCCAAATACTGCAGTCTGCCTTCCCTATGCCTGGCAGGTAGAGAACTATCTGTCTGAGAGGAATGCAACCTTATTTAAGACAGAGGAAATAAAGTTAAACAAGGAGGGAATGAAGTTGAACCAGGAGGGAATAAAAAGCATTACAAAAATTGCCTAGACTGCGAGTAGCTCTTCAGTTGGTGAGGATCAGATACACATTCCTCTATCATTTTGCAGTGTCTAGGCTGTATTTTATCTGCTTCTGAATCTCAGTTCCTTGATTACAGCAAACATGTTTGCCATACTGTCGTCTTTTATCTACAGCTGCCCTATCTATTATGGCAATCCCTCTTTGATTGACAGTTATCTTTTTTTTTTTCTGACCTGAGGGCAAGCTTATTGCAATGTGTTCCTTTTAGTGCTATCACTGAAACACATTCAAAAGCTTCAACTGGTGTATAAAGTAGTGCTTCAGCATTTGAATTAAGTGAGCACATATTGCTGGGAGCACACGTGTTTTTTGTTGCTCTGCCACGTCTACCAGTTAAGGGAAGATGCAGTTCAAACCCTGGTAGAAATGGCTCAGTGGTCTGAAATGCTGTTGTTTGCAGGGAGTGCTTTGTTCTACCTGTGTCTGGTTGCTATGACATGCAGTGTTGTTGTCTGTCCAGTCACTTCCAGAGAGATTTTAATGGCCAGAAAAAGACATCCCAATGTGGTGCTCTACAACAGTGTTCCCTTGTTGATGAAAAGAGTTTTCTGCTGGAAAATATCTAGTCCAAAAGCACAAAGTTCTGCAGCTTGGTTTCTATGGTCCATGAATATACAAATCCCATATTCAGGGGATGGACTGCATTTGCTTCCCAAGTCCTAGACTTTCAATACTGAAGAATGAAAATTATGCCTTTCATTGCACTTCCTACTGGTAATTTCCACCTTCTGTATCCTCATGTAAGGACGCCATTTGCCTCTGGGGTACCTTTACCATCAGGGATCAAATTCCTGGTAAGCTCAGATATGAGGCATTTGCAAATTTTTCTCTAAAATGCCAGGGAAGGGAGAAACAGAACTGGAGCTGGGACTGGCACTTCTTCTACCTTTCTTCACCAGAGGTGTGCCTCTGCGTTCAGCAGGGTAGAGAAGCACCAGAGACCAGGCATGGCTCGGGGGAACCACGCACACTAGTTGGAGCAGAGAAGATGGGCTCATTTGTTACTGTGGGTGCTGGGACATCTGGAGATGGGGGTGACAAAACCTGGAGATTTGAATGGCTTTTGATATCAGCTTTTCCTCTGCCCCATGATAAATGGTAAGAAAGTTGACATTTTCCTTCCCAGCTCCTCCAGGTCAGGCCTGGGAGCCCATGGGAAGAGCAGGGGCTGCATTGGAGCTGCTTATGCAGCATTGGTTCTGAGGGACGAAGCAGAACACCTCTAGATCTGTCACTTCTCTCACAGCTCCCAAGTGTGGTATTTTAAAACAGTGACCTTTGGAGCATTCTTCATGTATAAGTTCTTGGGATTTGCACAGTCATGTCCAGTGTAGGAGTATTTCTTGATGATGTCTGTCTCCATAGAGACAGAGTGATACCATGTTTGTATTTTGCCTCTCTTACACTACCACCCCTGTGATTAAGGCAAAGATCCTGAGTCACTTTTGAAAAAACTAGTATTTCCGGCCAACCTGTAGGCCATCTGTTAATGTGGGCAGGCAAGAAGATGCTGGGTAGGAAAACACAGTCACATGGCTGTGTTTGTATCTGTCACCATAGCTGTTTAACTATGTTAAATGCCATTTTAATTATAGTCAAAAATGTTTTTCTGTAAGAAATTAAACAGCAAGCCTGTAGTGAAATAATTCCTTGAAACGAGAGCATTCCCCCAAGTCATTTTATGAATATGCAAATCCAATCTATATTTTAAAATGCCATTAATTTTACTGTTACAGAAACTGCTATCCAAAATCAGCAGATCCCTTTTGGAAAACAAAAAAGTGAACTGTCTTCTCTCTGCGGCTCAGGTGCTAGCATGTGAACTGTGCCACATTCCTGACACTGCAAGGTACTGCAGGTCAGTGCTGACACACGGTGGCATACAGCAGCTGCCATTTAATACAATGCAGCAGAAAGTGCCCCAAATCCAGTAATGTCTGCTTGTGGTACGTCTTGTACAATACAAAGATACAGTCTATTACCACTTCTGACAGTCATGGCAGCTATGACTCCCTTCTCTGTTTCTACTAGAAAATGACTCCTCAAAATTAGAATCCCTTTGCATTCCTAGCCTGTGAAGGCAGGGATATTTTTAACAATACCCTGTGGATTAATATTCACAACAAACTAAAAATAGCAGGCCAATGTATACACTGATCTGCTGTTCCTAAAAAGTTGTGCCTAGCACTGGTTTCATACATATACTAGCTGTGACCACAAACCTTTCCTTGATTTCAGAAATAATCTAAAAGATGCAAGTGGTTGTAACAACTATGCTGTGTCCTTCAGTGGCAAGTTCTGCCCAAAACTCTGGTGACATAAGAAGGTGTCTTGCTAGTCAGCATTGTTTGCAACAAAAATGGGAAAAACCAAAAGCACTTTGTTCATTAGAGGAAAACCTAATTCACTGATGAGCTGTAACTAGACGATGTGTTAGTAAAGAGTATTGAAGACTGACAGTCTCTGGCCCTTAAATTCACGCAGACCCCTGAAAAATAACCCTCCCTGCAATGGGAGACTTGCTAGTGGGAAAGGGCACTTTCACAAAGATGTAAATATCAAAGTGGGTGGCTGAATCTCCCAAGACTTGGAAATGTAAGGGTGGTTTTGCCTAATGCAGAGAGAAACACTGTCCTTTTTAGTTTGTGCAGCTTGGGAAGCCTTTAGAGATGACCAGAAAGCAGTCGCACTGCTCTGAGCAGCAAGAGCCAAGTGTTGCGATGGCTGGGTCCTCTGTTCAGTAATGACCTGTTCCTTAATTCTCTATCCTGGCCCTTGCTGCACCCTCCTCTCCATCTACCACAACCTCCAAAGGCTCCCTCTCAGAGCACCACGGCTGGGCAGAGTCCAGCCTATCTGTCACATTTGGCAGGGCATGTTATAGAGAAATTACAAAAGTTTTATGTGACAGATTCCTCTCAGCAACTGGACAACAGAGGATTTCCCAGCTGGCACAGAGTCGGAGCAGTCTGTACAGATAGTACCTGCTCTGGCCTAAAGCCTTGTGTGACAGGCAAATTTGAACCAGTCTGTGTACTTGATCAGCTTTTTCTGTTTTACAGCAGAAGTGTTTCTCACCCTATGTCAGACACCAAATTCTGGATCTCCCTATACTATGTAAATGTGGCTCAAGAATTTTCAGAATTTTGAGGTGCAGCACAGACCCTATAATCCCTCTGTTGAGAAGCCTGTCAAGCCTTGCGTGCATGTGCATGTGCCTTGGCTTCAGCTCTTTCTCTACCACAGCACAGTTTGGCCAGAGACCAGCTGCACCTGCTGGAGAGGGACTTCAGGCTTGCAAGAAGGAAGAACACCCTTTTGGCACGCGTAGCAGCAGCAGCACAGTATTATGGGCTTTCCCTTGTGCTTAAGGGCACACCATACATATGCAACTGCAGAACAGGGTACGTCTGTCTGCCCTGTGACTTAACATTGCAGATCGCTGGCTTTCTTGTGTGACCCTCTGTGTAGCAGCTCACCCATCAGGACTGCAGTAGAGACCTCTGTCTAATATCCAGTTACCAGTCCAGAGGGGAAGCAGGGCATAATTTTTATGCTATCATTATGTAGCAAGAGGATTTCATGACCTGGTAGTAAAGAATGTGAGCTGAATACTGCTCAGTCTGTGGCCAGGCAGCCATTTCCACTGTGTTGCTCCAAACACGGCAGATCCTGAACTGGGAGAAGGAAAAAATTTCCCTGCTTCAGCTGATATGAAAACTGCTGTACCTGGGTGGAAGACGGGGCTTCATCTTTTGCATGGGAATTGTAAGACCCAGTGAATGTGGTACCTGCTATATGTGGCTCCTGGTTTGGGCAATCGTGTAATTTAAAATCTGATTACTTTTAACTACCATGCTGAAGTGAAGGTTAAGATCAATGAAAGTGGAAAACTGAGAAAACCTGAGTATATATCAGACTTGTCTGCTGTAAGGGTCCCTCTCTGAAAAGGAAACAGATGTTACTTATTTCACATTTAATTTCAGACTTCCCATAATCACTCACCTTCTCAATGCCGGTGTGTTACTGGTAGTTCTTCCCTGTCACTGCTGTGTCCGGGGTTGCTGCCTGCCTCTGGGTGAGGGGACAGGGCGCTCCCTCCAGCCAGACCCCTGCAGGGCGTCTCTGCATAACTCCATGGCCCTGAGCTGCACTGCTTGGCCTCCTTAGGCTGCAGCGAGTCAACTAGGGAGTCAGTGGTGCTGTCTGCGGCTTGTGAAAAAGTAGCAGGTATGTCTGAGCAGACGGAGTTAAAGAGAGGTAAAAATGTTGGTCTGCTAAGAGCTGTAGCAGGGGCAGAGTCACTTGAACTGAGATCAAATGTGAAGTCTTTTAAATAGGAAAGCGCTTGATTATTTAGATGGGCATATTTGAAATTTAACTTGCTTCTAGAGACCTCCTCTAGGATTTTTGCTTTTCTTTTCTCATCTTCAGAGAAAATTTGCTCCCCATTTTGCTTCAAATGATATAGACTGCTGGACTGGAAACTTGTCTCATAGTTATATTGGTTTGTGCTAGGAATACTGGAGTATTCTGGATTTTGGGCAATACAGTTGCATTCATTGTGCAACGATAACTTGTTTTTGTACTGAGACATTTTACGAATTATATTATTCATTTCATACCCAATGCATTTGTCTTCCAAGTGCTTGTTTTCATAGCTGATTTTTAATGATGCCACTTGTGTTACACAGTGCTCTAAGAGCTGCACTATGTTAGTGCTGCTCTCCATTGGTGTGGGGCTGATGTAGCTCTGGAAGCGTCTGAGAGTAAGAGGCTGCAGTGGTTTGTCACAGGAAATAGAGAGAGAGTGATACATTGATTTATTTCTGTCCTCCCTCTCGAGGGGATCCAGGAGTGAGGTCGCAGCAGTCTTATAGGAGTAACATGATTCTACTTCGTGATTATCATCTAACGAAGGGGTTTCAGAGCATTGAGAGCCACTCTCCTTGTTCAGCTTTTCTGGCAGTGGGTTTTTATCTCCAGATGTCTCACATCCTTCTGAAATTGTTGCCTTCTCATTTTCATTTGAAGATGTCTGCAGATTGTCTCCATTAGCCTGTGATTGTGATGCATAACTTGATGCTGCGATGGCTTCCACAGTCTCAGGCACTGTAGATGAATCCTTGTGGTGACTCTCTTCCCTTTCCTGGAAATCCAGGTTAGATGTGTTATGGCAAGAGTCAAGGCTGTGGTCTCTTTCGGTAACATTTACTGAAGAGGCCTGGGTTGCATGTTTGCTTTTCTCCAAAGATGCACATAGGTTAAATGTATTAGATTCTTCCTTGCTTGGTTTCTCCTGCTGAGATTCCATGCTCCCTTTCTGCTCTGGACTAGGGCTGGGCAAGACTGATGAATCATTAGACTTTTCTGGCTGTGACTGAGGACTCTGAAGAGAGTCAGGGGAAGAAACCAGTCCTGCGTGTTTTCGCAGCCAGTTTATTATCCCCATGGTCAGTGAAAGCTCAGTATCGCAAAGCTTTAGCAAACATTCTTTGCCTTTCCATGTGCTGTGGAAGAAACCCTGGCTGATAATGTCTAGAGCTGGTTGGGAAGCCATGTTCTCCTCAGCTCCAACACGAAAGCTGTAAATGGACAGAGGGATTTCAATGGCTTGTTCTGAAATGCTTTCAGATGTGCACAAGTCATCGTCTAGGACTGGGTTTATTTTGACTTCGTTTGGGTCATAGAAGAGCTCATAAAGAGCATCTCCGCTGTAGCTGTCTCTTGGAAATCTACCTGGGACCCCAGGGGTCTGAGCCTCTTTCATTTCATCATCTTGTCCAGGAGAGAATGAATCATAGTAGCCTTCATCACTTGTGGATGTGGATTCTTGGTTGTCACTTTTCGGTGTTCCTGTTTCTGTGGAGCTCTCCTTGGAATTGTCACCGTCCTTATCAGGTGACGCTTGGGGGTCTTTCACAGATGCAGCAGCTGGGCTTCTATCCTTTTCCATGTCAGGACCAGGTATCTTCGGTAACTTCTTGTCAAACAGAGCACTCTGATGTAGCATCACTGATTTGTTGATGTTGTCCCAAAACTTTGCAAATTCAACAGTCTCATTCTGGCCAGGAGAGGCCAGCTGCTCGACACCTCCTTGAAAAGAGCCCATGACGGGGCTGTCTTTGTGCTTGCTTCGTCTCAGCAGAACTTCTTTGCTGTTCTCCAGCTCCAGGTGAGCAGAGCTCTCATCAGCAAAGATTTCCCCACAGCCAGTGAGAGAGTCAAAGCTCTTCAGTGAGGCGACATCTTCACACAGGGTGTTGCAGCAGTCATAGGAAGAGTCAGACTGCAGTTCACTGTCTGAGCAGTCTTGTGACAAGCTGTCACCTGCAAACGTTTCTCCACTTTTAAAAAGATACTTTGCAAGACGCCCAGGAAACTCACTCTTGCAGCCTGGAGAGGACAGATTCTTGTCCTTCTCAACCAGGAACGTGAGGCTGTCTGGTTTATTTTTTTTAATATGAAATATATCTCTGAGCCCTTTCTTGGATCTCTTGAGGGAGATCCTCTTCCTGGGAATGGTTTTTGCAACAGCTGGTACAAAAGGCATCTGTGGCACAAAGTTCCTGTAATCGATCATCTGACTGCTGCATGCAGACTGGCTGGGACTGACCACACACTCTTTCTTGCTGCTGGAGCTGGACATCCCTGAAAAACTGATGCTGTTGACAAGTCGACCCTTACCCTTTCCAGAAAAACCTTCCTCACAAGTCCTGCTGCTGGGGCTGCAGTGCTCCGTTTTGTCTGCCTCAGCAACACAGTCATGGGTTTTACTCTTCCTTACAAGTTTGTAGGAGGATCCGGATGTTTTTTCCAGACTGTGGTCACCAGCTCCATTCCTTGCTGCTCTGGTAGGAAATCTGTAGTTCTTGTGCGTGGCCAAATATGCCAGCTGGACTTCAGGTACGCTTTGGTTTTCCTCCAGAGCCACTTTTTTGTCTTTCCCTGTATCATCTTTGTTGATAGGAACTGCATGCACTGGTGACACTTTCTCATGTTGCACACTGGATTTTATGAAGGTCTTTCCTCTCTTGAGTTCCATACTGCTTCTTCACATCTGTTTCTGTCAAGAAAACAGCAGAACAAAAATACGGTGAGGGTGGTGACTAGCACTTGTAAACTTTGAAAACAACTAGGGAACAAAGGGATGGATGTTGAGCATTATAGGACTGGTTTTGTTTGTCACCAGAAATTTCCATCACTGACTCATGGTATTGCATGAGAAACAGATCAAGTGAAACGGAAGGTAAGTTGGCAATGGCTGGAAGATCCAGCAAGGAGAAGACAGTACACATTATGGATTGGTAGCTGAGGCTCAGAGAACATTTTGTCTGTTAGAAAAGAGGGGGGGTGGATTTAGGATTATGACTTTAGGATGGCTTTTAACAAGAGAGAGGTTCTTTTCCGAAAGTAGAAGGGGCATCCATGAAAAGCAATGCCAGAGGAACTGTTAAGATATGCAAGTGTCTGCATCAGGGAGGCAACAATTCATAAATCTGTACTTTTGAGGAGAATGAAGAGCTCAAGGTGGGAAATGTCCTGAGAAAATGGATCAAATATTTGACACATGATGCTCCTTTATATTAAAATAATCCTTACCTGTGAATAGAAAATCCATAAATCTCGGTACTACCCTGGAAAGCATGCTTAAACTGAATTACTGTTTTTGCTTCCTCCTGAGCATAATGTGTCATTTTCTGCACTACTACTTTTATTGGAAAAAGTAAAAAATGCCACATTGAAAATCACTGTTGTTTTTGAGATAAATGTCATTTCCAATTTACAAAGACCAATGTAGCATGCTAAGGCATTGCCACATAGAATCTGCATTGTGCATTGATTAGCTGTTTCTAAAAATACTCCATTACCTGTATCAGTGCCAATTTTGGACTCTGCTATATCGTTTAGTATTGGATCTGGTTTATGTTTTCATAAATCTAATTAGTCATTAATTATTTTAGCCATGACACTTTCAATTTTCCAGCAGTTATTTCATAGACATATCCGATCTTTTCCCATCTTGTATCAACTTGAATATTGAGTAAGTCAGTGGAGTTACATAAAGGTAGGTCAGGAAAGAAGCAAGCAGTTCTTAAAAGCTGTTCGAGAAACGAGATTTTTACTGGATGGGAAGCAGGACAAAATGTCCAAGTCCTGTTCTTGAAAGAATGTGCTTGCATCTTTCCTTAATGAAACCTCAGTTCATGATTTATCTCATTTTAAATTGTTTACATGCAACTAAACCACTTAGAGCCATTGAACTCTGCAACACACACAAAGAACACAGTGCTATCTCTAGCACTCCTTGACAAACTATGTAGCAGCTCTGATGAAATGAAAAATTACCAATACTCCCTTGACAACAACCTCAGATAAAACCAGTGGATCCAGACCTGCGCCCAGTACAAAGACAGCCAGGGAGATTTTAAATTCAGCACTCAGCCTAGCCTTTGTACACTCTTAAAGTACAAACTTAGAGCAGTCTTTAGCCTACCTTGAACTGTAATAGCTGTCAGTAGCCTCCAGAGGCTTTCCAGTAGCCAGGGCTTGCTGGGAACAGCAGCTCTCTGACCAACACCTCACAGGATCTGGGTCTGTGTATCTGGGAGTTGTGTCAACTGCAGCACTTCTCCAGCAGGCTGATCAGCGACAGCCCATTTCTCATAGGAGCTGCAAACTAGCAGGTGATTAGCAATATTTACAGCTAAATGTAGGTCAGTGACAAAAGGTAAAAATGTAGGGGTAAAATGTGAATATTCAACATGAAGAGAGTATACATGGTGGGTGGTGATAGATGGAGGTCTATCAGTATGATTGAGATGTTGGCACATTTATTTGATTTGGGGCTGCATGTGAGTATTGCAGAGCATTCTTAATGAAAGCCAGTAAACATTTTACTACACTGTCAGGTATCTGGAGTTCACTGATGCTGCAGGAAACTTGTTTTGCATATTTAGAAATAGGTCACTGGGACACGATTACAATCCTCTTCTGAAAAGTGAGGTGTGATTGAGAAGAAATTCAGCACACAGAGCTCCAGCGGAGTTGTGACAACGATCAGGAGCAGGTGACACAAGATCAGTTATTAATATCCCCAAAATAAAGTGTCTGACATCTCAGTCCTTTTGCAATTGTAGAAGTAGGTACTGTGTCCCTGTGGGAAGTCCTGCTGCTGAGAAGCTCCTTAGGGGTCTGTGACATTGCAAGTGCTAGCGCTACAACAATGTTATGTAGGGCTCTTTGGAGTCCTACAGCTGTTTCTGCCCATTCTGAGTATTAAGCAAGGGTCATTTTTGTAGGAAATTACATACTTGGAAAGTTCTTCTCTCAATACATTAAAAAGGCTTTTAGAGGTGGATTCATTTTATTGCCAAGTATGAAACTTATTAAAGCTAAGAATTCAGGATGTCGTTAGGTAATCTTTTGAATAAAGAAGTCTTTGATACGAATTGTATCTCCTTGATAAGAAACACAATGGACTACTGGTTTGATAACTGGGTCTAGAAACTTTCAGGTTTTTCATCTTTTTCTTTATAGATTAGATGAATAGTTTTAACATGAAAGCCCAAATGGCCTGAATAACTGAGAAAATATGTAGTACAATAATGTAAGATACACCGATGGTAGCTTGTTCTACCTTTTCAGTTTCCTTTGATGAGGAAAAAATAAGTTAGGAGTTGGTTTGTTGTTTTTTTGAGGGGTTTTTTAGAGATCTGCTATATGTATAATCACCAATTTTGTATTCTAATTGTTTAATGTCTCTATTTAATCCCATATATTATTTTTCTCATTTCCCCCCAGGATTCATGCCAGACTAATTAGTATCTAGTTCATTGTGTCATCCTGCTTATTCTGTTTTAACACTGGCACAACTTCAGGAATCTTCCCCATAAAAAATATTATTAAAAATGAATGCCAAGAAAGGGAAGATCTCCTCAGTCAACTCTTTGAGGGCTTTTAAGGCCAGCCTACCAGTGTCTGCAGATTTTTTTAAATATTCATCTTGGATGATGTTTTGTAACTTCCCATACTATGAGTACCTCTTCATCCTCATATGATATAAATGATAATTAGCTTCTTTCCAAATATAGAACAGAAATATTTATGTGATGCTTCTCCCTTTCTATATCTATTAATACTTTTAGCATTTTTGGCTGTAATGAAGTGTACCATTATACTTTTTTCTCTCTCTCTGCAGGGACACAAGTTCTGTCTCTAACTGTGGAAGCTGTACCAGTGCAGTTAGAAACAGATTGAAGTGCTGTAAGGGAAAGTTACCCTCCAGTGGTTATGTAAAGCTAATAAAAATACTGTGAAAAATTATTCTAGGCATTTTAAAAATGGTACATCTTCTCTGGGATTTCTTGACCCATGCAGTGAGCTACACTATTGCCTGTCTCTGCTCTTTTTTAATTATTCTCCTCTTGGACTAAACTTGCAGTATCTCTCTTCTTCCACGAGGGATAAAGGGTATATAAGGGAGTGATTCCCACCTTTGCAAAAAATAATATATTTTGCAATTAAAAATCACTGTACAGAACAGAAACCTGTGGAAACTGGCAGTTGGTCTACTAAGGCTAGGTTGTTCTGCTCTCAACAGGCTCTGGATGTTTTCTTGGTTAATGTTACTTGACCTCTTTTTTTAATACCTGTGAAATTACTTATGGAACACATGTTTAAATAGATTACATCATTAAATCTTATACTGGCTACATTTTAATTGTCAATTACAACAATCTGCAGCCACATCCAGATTTCCCATCTACAGTAGACAGTACTTTTATCTGTCTTGATCATACCAGCTGCTCGTGTTTAGAATTTCACAAGTGTCTAAGCAGGCAATTAGGTCTGGATTTTGGGCTTATACTTATATAATGGAAGTAAGGTTTTTGTTTAAATTTGGATAATGTTGCTCATAAAATGCAGATACTTCATACTCAAACTTATACCGTCTGTGCAGGGGGTCTGATAGCCTTTTCATAAAAACAGAAGGTTTTACTGTGTCTGTGATTTATCTAAAACAAAGTTAAAGTTTTAGAATGGGAAGATGAACACATTCCTGTTGGCTGAGGAGATTGGTGTTAGGACAGTCAAAGCAATTGCTTATAGTTCTGGGTTATGAGGCCCTGAACAAGACTGAGTTAGGTAATTGTTCAAGTTAATAAGAGCCATATTCAGATGACATAAATTGTACCTAAGGCCAAGTAAACAGACAAGGAAGCCAAAGAGGGATGCAGTGGGGCTGAGTTGGATATTCGTTAGGAAGCAGGAGGAAGATGGGTGGAGGAGCAGGGAGCAGGATTCAAACTGTCCAGATATTGCCTCTGTCATGTGGGTCAGAGAAGAGAGGGGTCACGCTTGCCTCTGCCTGTGGCCCCCAGAGCTTTCTGCCAGGCTCAGCTGTCCACAGTTCTTCCTGTCTGGAGGAATGGGGAGAGCGTTGCTTTGGTTTTTGGGCTGGTGTCAAAATTAT
The DNA here is from genome assembly GCF_023634085.1 of Falco cherrug. NCBI lineage: Eukaryota > Metazoa > Chordata > Aves > Falconiformes > Falconidae > Falco > Falco cherrug. The sequence continues at coordinate 9,334,346 of NC_073707.1, forward strand.
TAGCTTGTATCTTACTAGCTTATCTCACAGTGGAAGGGTTTGTTTAGGTTATCTTCAAAGAAAAGGTAAAATAGATTGTGCTTTAATGTGTCAGTAGCTAAAAGAGCAGTCTTCTTGTATGTAACTCTAGGAAGATCATCCTATTAGGAAAGCAGAAGTATCTGCTTCAGGGAGGGTTGCATGGATAGAAATAATAGTATTATGAAAAGGAAATGTAGATGAACTGTCTGGCTTCAGCAAGTTTGGCTCAAAATTACTTTTACTTAAGTAGGAAAAAAATATAATTAAGGTTCATCTGTTCCAAAATCTTATCAGCTGTCTGGCGTGGACACTTATTGCTTATTTGATGTGTAATGTATCTCTCTTGGAGATAGAAATAAGCAAAACTCAGAATACAGTCATTGTTTTGCAGGGAAGGTAGGAGCTCTCCTTCTGCTTCTTTAAATTCAATTATTCTGAAAATGTGCAGGTTGTGGAGATGGTACCTGACTGTCTCTTGCTAAGCAGAATTCTGCATGCCACTTGGAGTCTTTAATTTCACCTCCCTCCAAGTGTTTTCCTCTTATTAAATGAAAGAGTTGATAAACATTGTATACTCTTTCAGGTTTTTTTTTAATTTAAAAAGAAGGAAAAGGCTCTATTTGGACTGCTTTTATGTTTTAGGATACAAGTTTGGAGTAAGTCCAAAATCCTTTTTTCACAGGTGGCTTTGTGTCAATCAGACAAGATCCTGAGTATCAGAGTTACCTTTGAAAATACTATTCTTGCTTTCCAAACAAAAATGGTAGCATAATTCAGTTTCCTGAAAAATATTTATCTGGTTTAGGTGTTTGGACATGTACCATGCTTAAAATGGATGCACTTTAAGATGAAATGTTTTTAAGAATATTTCCTGAGAAATTGTATAATGGAAAAGGGAAAAAGAACGGAGCGCTCTAGGAGGCTCTCCCTTCCTGTGCCTGGTTAACCTCAGGAGGATTTTTGCTGGTTACCAGTTGGAAGTCCTACAATGCAAAAACAAGCAAGCATGAGGTGGTGAGAGCCACAGCTACTTTTAAAGTCAGTGGGTGATACTAATTTTTAATGCTTAAGATCTAATCAATTAGCAATGCATCAAGAACAGCTGGTGCTCCCAGTAAAGTGTGTGAGGAGAGGTATTTTTGGAATAAGACTGTTTATTTATAGTCAAAAACCTTAACTCTCTATCTCAGAACATAAAATTTAGTAATGGAAATACTTATTGATAATCATCAGCATATATTCCATTCTGTTAATTTGACTTTTAATTATAAAGCAATAAAATGCTTCCTTGCTGGAGGGTAGTGATATCCTGTCTGCAGGATATTACTGTTACACTGTTTCTCATAAGGAAATAAACATAACAGTTCTTATGGTGAAAACCAAAGAGGATTTTAAAGCAGGGCTCATCTTTCCACTTATAACTGATTGCCCTGCTAGTATCTCATCTCCATTAGAAAACAGAAAAGAACAGCGTGGAAAGGATGGAGGATGTAATCAGGGACAGTCATGATTCAGGAAACAGAAGAATGTTTATTTTTAAAGACGTGTGTGTGACACACAAACCTGCATTGAGATCATGCCTCTTATTAGGAATACGCTTCTCATCATCGGTAGTGGCTGTATCTTATCATTCCCCTTAATCATTTGCCTCTCTTGGGTAACCCGGGATGCCTAATTATTTGCATACACATTTAGGTCAGGCAATGGCTTTCTCACGGAGGACCAGCAAAAAGCACATCCGTGTGTTTTTCTTCAACCTTAATTCCACTGAGCACACAAAGTAAAATCTTCTACTCCCCAGCAGAATACTAGAAGGATGTGTAGCTAAATGCTTAATCTTATTAGCAATGTGTATAGGGAAGCCTGAACCTAGCTTTAAGCCCTGCCAACTGTTCCGTGGAGCTCAGGATTTTTCATAGTAAAATTACTGCGTTTCTACTCTGTTTCGATACTGTCCTGCTGTGTGCCAACAGGAGGGACCCCTGGGGCAACAGCAGCACCCACTGCTTCCCCCAGCCCTGCATGTGGCACCCACTGCTTCCCCCAGCCCCACATGGGGCATGCGGCGTGCGGCAGGACAGAAGGAGACTGAGACCATGACAAAAGGAGGCTCCTTCTCTGACAAAACCTCTGCACCCCTCACTCAGCTTTCTTCTATACCTGAGGCTGAAAGAAATGTAACTGCTTGAAATGTTCCCAGTACACTGTGTAAAAGGGCAGCATAAACTCCTGCATAGGGAGCGATGGAGTCATGACTCTATTGCTAGGAGAAGGCAGCTGAGCAGAAATTTCCGCTGTGTACCTGAGAAGGAAACAGGGCATTTTTTACTTGCCCTGACCAGCAGCCTGTTGGTACCAGACAGTAAAGTGTTAATGCTGTCCGCTTTGGCTGTTTTCAGTAATTTATTGCTTTGAAAGAAGACAGGATGTGCATTTATATAAATACAAGCACATATTTGACAGATATATGGAAAAATAAGTAAAAAACAATGCTTCAAAACCGAGCAGTCATCCCAAAATAATATTCCCTTAGAGTCGCTGTGAGTGTCAGAGCAAAGGAAATGCCATTGCACCAGAGCAAACAATAAGGCAGATTACAAAAATCCTACTCACCATGTTTTATCACTGAGCAGAAATCCTCTGTCTCCTAGCCTTGCTACTGAGGCTGGTCTTTATCCAGAGGCTCCTGTGATGCTTTTCAGATTCTGAGGGGTTGGACCACTGCTGCTCTCCAGTGTTACTCTCCACCCCCTGTCTCTTCCTCCTCCTTCTTCCTTCACCCCACCCCCTCATTCCTCCTGCTTGTAGCTTTTTCGTACCTTTCATAGATTATAGGCTTTCACATGTAGGTTGATTTAGGAAAGATGCTTATTTCAGCCATCTGCTTGATGCCATGGAAATGCCTTCATTGCTAAGGAATAAAAGCCCAGAAGGTAAGCTCGGGAGTCCTGAGCCAGCATTTTGGTTCCTCTCTATATGACTGCTTATTAAATAAGGAGGAACACATCCAAATTAATTTAATTTCTCAAATTATTCTTTTTCTGACTAGGATTCAAGAAATGCAGCCCTAACATGTTCTTACATTAGTGAGATGTCTCACTGTTCAATGTATGCAGATTATTGGAGTGTGCCACCCTTTGTAGGACTTTTGTTAATGCTGAGGTTAAGAGGGGTTTTCATGGGGGAGCAAAGCGGCATAAGGGGAGAGTTAATATTTCTAAGCTAGAGTGCCTAGTGTTAGCCTCATATTGCCTTCAACAAACATGATGTATCAAATTCTTCTTACAGCCAAACTTCTGCTTCAGTGTGCAGTCAAGTCAACGTCTGATGTTACAACATAATTCCTTCTTATATAGATGAGTTTTTACCATCACAAACACCAGAGCTTTCATTTCACAAAAGCATAAAGCTGGCATCCTTGTCCCAGCCCTCTCCCTGTGAAGGGCTTCCAACCTGATCATGTTTTGATTGTCCCTCCCCATTAACTTTCCTCTGAGTCCTTTACATCAGTCTCTCAAAACCTCTGCCTTCTCCTTCCTGCTTATTGAAACACCTCTCTCTGTTGAGGGCATGAGAGGAACCTCTTAAAAGTAAAAGTGTATGTCATGAAGGAGTGGCTTAATCTACTTCAGTAGCTCTCCTGTGAGCTGCAGTTTAGAGCTGTACTCTAGGATAACGCAGTAGTTTGTGTACAGACTGGCATATCTGCAGGCAGTTTACCTTTCAGATGTAAGGGCTAGTAATCACAGTTGCTCTAAGGTAGTGAACAGGCAGCTTTCAGATGATGGAGTGAGAAGAGCAAGTTCAGACAGGTCCAGTCTGTGCAGGTATTTAGGAAATCCTCCAGCTCTGTATGAACTGAAGATGAGCGTCCCTCATCTAGACAGCACTAGAGCAGGCGCTGTCTAAGCTCCTAAACCTGAAAGACCAGCCAGTTAACATTAAAAAAGGCAGAAGTGCTCCTGCTCTGAGTGCAGCCAGTAACCCACTCAGGTGTCCCCAATGGTAGAGACTGGAAAGTTACATCTTGGAAAACATGCCGGGTTCAGTCCAACCTGCAACAAGTAGAAAGCCCTTGTGTGACTTCACCAAAAGACTGGTGAGAGGAAAGAACAAGCTGTGCGTGAATCCTAGTAGCTCTGGCAAGTAGGTTAAGATCAATCATGAGAGAAAACACATTAATTAGAAATAGATTTTATGTTTTTATTCAGCATTAAATATTTGTATTGATCTAGTAGGAAGCCTTTCTTCGTGGTGGGTATGTCAAACCACCAAGTTTTCAAGTAGTACATCCTTGCTCTGCAGCGATGTCACTTTTGAGAACCACCACTTTGTGCACTCTTGGAAAGAGGGACCCTTTAAAACTTTGAAGTCCTTCTTTGTTCAGTGTAACACCAAGGCTTGTTAGAAATGCTGATAGACATGAGAATTAATCAGATGTGCCTTCTGATGCCAATTCAAGGCTGATGGCTGGTTTGTGTTTCAATGATTGTCTAAAAAAAACTAGGAAAACTAGGGGTTTGGATTTTTTATTTGAATTTTTATTTGAAAATTATTCATGCACACAATTTCTGAGTGGAGTTCAGAGTGCAGACATTAAAGTTTAAGGTACATCAGAAAAGATGTATCCACATAGACCATATGGAGAACAAAGTAGACAACAGAGAGCACTTAAAATTTTATTTGAAGCCTACTTCATGTTCAACTCAAGCCCAGTAAGACAAGCCATCCTCAAAGATTTAGAGAAGAGTATCTGCCCAGAGAGGAGCTCTTAGCTCCAGTAGTGTTTCAGGTAGTTCCCCTACCTGCTGTCTCCAGGACAGTCTGTTGCTGCTCCTCAGGAACTGGGAAAATTCTAGTGCAGGTGTCCCTGTTTCTAACAAATGGCATCTGTTGTCCCTTTTGTGGAGGAGTTAGAGGCAACCACTCTAGACCTGGATAAGGTAACAAAATTTGTTCGTCGTAACTCAGGTAAAGCATCCCCTGTGGTGAGAGAACTCCAGGGTTCAGAATGTTTAGGATGTCCATATGGACAAAATTTCAACTATTAGGGCCTTTCATTTCCCTTCATGAGGGAAGTGGCCTCAATCCATTGGCCATCCATAGCTGTAGCCATCCATGGCCATAGCCATCCACGGCCATAGCCATCCACAGCCATAGCCTGCACTGGCCTAAATCATGATCTCATTGCGTGCACTGGTAGATGCACAGTACATTGAGTAGCAGCTGAACCATGTTAACCTTTATGTGTTGCAATAGAGGTGGTTTTTTTCTTCCTAAATAGTTATTAACTTTCAGTTCCCTGAACTATCCTTTTCTGCTACCAGTTCATATCAGGCTATTTCACTGTGGCTGTTGATCAGCTTGGTTACAAAAGCTGGTTCTTGGAGAATCTAATCATCCTCCCTGATTAATTCTGATTAATTCAGTCTGTCCAGAATTGTTTTGGGCATCCGTGGGCATAAAAAAGAAGGAAAACCAAAAAATTGTAAATGAGGGGCACGTGGAATAGCTGCCATCTGTTTAGCAGAAGCACACAGCCCTTGGCACAGGGAGTAAGAAGAGGGCCCTGGAGAGAAGAGGGAAGGAACATACAGTCCCTGGCGTGGCAAGAATAGGGCAGCAGGGATGCTTGGTATCCAGTGAGGAGAACTGGGGAAAGGAGGAGGAAAATCCACATCAGGGGCAGTGGGAAACACAGGGAGAGAGGTTTTAGATAAAGCAGGCCAGCCTGCCAGAACTTGGAAGCCTGCACCTCCCCGGTAGCAAATACTTGCATCAAGTGATTGAAGACAACTATAAGCATGAGCAACTCACAAAAAGCAAACCTTCTGTCATGGAAGAATATAGCAGATTCTTTAACCCTGAGACTCAGAACAAAACCGTTTGCTGAGATAGCTCTATTTGTTTCCAGGGATTTACTTACAGAATGAATTAGACCCAAGCTGTTTCCTACCAGTGAACTAATGAAGAGTCTAACGTCCCCAGCCCAGCGGAGATTTCTGCTAACATCAGGTTAAACTTAATTATTCATGGATTCTTATCAGTATTTCTTGGTTTGGCATGTCATGGAGAATTGGTAATGGGATATGGAGCTTTTTCTCTCGAGATTGCTAGCAGAAGGCTGCCCTAGGTTGAAGGGAACTATCTTTGCTAGTTATCTGAATGCTTCCCAGGGCTTACATTAAATTAATTACTACTCTTTTCTCAGTTACTTGGTGAGCTTGTGTCTGCTGCAAAATTTAGGATTGTGAATTGCTGTTAATAATATCAGTACTTCACAAAGGAAATGGAAGGATTTTTATCCACAGATTTCTGTTTTCCACCTCAACATCTTCTGCCTGTCTTCCCTGTGAGGCACTGTTGTTGCCGTATTTGCAGCCAAGGGACGAGGTGGAGCAGGTAGGGTTGCAAGAGCCCCCCTTTCAGTACTGGTATTAAAAAGCTTGGCTGCCCTGCCTGCCAGCCAGGCCTCAGAGTGCCATACAGGTGCCCTTGGCAGCAGGACTGAGTGCCAAGTGCCTCCAGGATGGCACTGATCACGTTCTCAGTACTGCTATTCTGAGGACTATGGATAATGGATAGGGAATTGCTTGTTGCCTCAAAGGATGATGAAAAGGGATTTTGAGAAAAAAAGAAAGTGGTGAGGGCATTTCTCCAGCTGTTCATGTTAGAACAGTGGCTGCCCTTAAACTTTCTGCTTTAAACCAAAAGCTTGCTGGTAATAAATGCCTATGTATAAAATCAATGTGGGGAAAATGAGCTGCCTTAAAAGCTATGAACTACTCCAGAAGAATTGTTTTACCAAATCATGAAGAACTCTAAGGCTTTAGAGACCAGAGACAATAACTGGGAGGGACATGACACCTCAAGGACATGGCTAGAGAAATGTTTAAATACAAAGCAAGTTTGTGGAAGTTTTTACATTCCAGATATTCCTGTGTCATAGACATCTGCCCAGATGAGGCAAGAATACCTCCAGTGTATTGAACTGCTACTTTCATTAACAGATACTCCCTGTTTCAAAGGCAAAATAGTCATTCAGCATAAAGCATGGGAGATGGCAAAATGCACTATTCCAGACACCCCAGTACAACCTGTAAGCAAAATTTTCTCGGCTTCTGCTGAGGAAAATGCTATGATGATGACTTGAGGAAATTTTTAATGACTGTTTTGTATTACTTGGTTTCTCTGCTTAATTTTACATTGCTCTCTGCCTGAGCATACACAAGTGCTCTGAAGGTTTGTTAAAGGCTTATTTAGGAAATGGAAAAAAGAGATATAGGTGTAAGTAGCCATAGATACTTCCTATAAGACACAAACCATCAGTGAGGGTGAAACTGTTTCAGTAGCTCTAATGGGATAGTCTTTCAAATGCTAAAGCTGGGATCAAAAGAAGGCTAAAACCAAAAAGACTAGATAAGAGAGAAGTGAGTAATTAGGTAAAGTTAGTGAGGGTGAGCACAACAGCACAGCAGGTTCAAATCTGCATGCATGGACAGGGGGATGCTGAGCTGTGAGCAGGACAGGCTGCTGCACCCACTTCTGCCGTTCACTGTTTATGTGCTTTTATTTCATATCTCGGTGAAATAATAAATCGTGTGTTGCACAGACATCGGCTTGGTCATGCTGGAGAAGATAGAGTTGTCACAGGATCTTGCAAAGGAGTCCTCATGGGTGGTATAAGGGCCATGAACCAAATCACAAATCCTGTTCTGAGGAAAGAAACCTCTTGGCTGAGTGTGTAGTTGGTGGGACCTTTAGGAAAAAAAGCACTAGGGCTGGTTTGCTGACTGCGACATGTAGCCTCTTGCTCAGGGCGAAATCCCACTTGTCTACCAGTCAGTATTTAAATACCGGCAAACCAAAGAACATTTAGAAGATGGATGATAAATGAAGCCTTTGAAGTCACCAGCAGTGCAGTTGGTAGCAATACGGTTAGCAATGCTTATGGTTGATTTACTCAGTGGAACACACATTTTGAAAACAAATCTGTGTTGGATTTTTGTTAGTAGCAATGCCACAGCCAGATTTCATTTTAAAGTAGCAAGTTGTACATCTTAAAAGAGAATAGCATACACACTTTTAGACACATTTTACTAGCAGACTTAATGTTTGGCAGTGGTTGTTCCTCTTGTTCTCCTGCCTCCTGTGTGCTAGTACTGCCTGCTGCTGCCTTAACTGCCATCACAGCTGAAAGGTGAAACCTCTGACCATGTTCCTTGAAGTCATTAACTGATATTTGTGGTAGGAGTATGACATTACTAGCAAGGCTTTTATGGTAGTGAAATATGACCGTTAATATATTTTTGCAGTTACAGTAAATAAACTGAAAGAACTCAGCTTCTGACAAAGTGCTCCATTAATGTATCATGAGTATTGACAATGCCAAGGTCATCATTTGGTTTGTAGCTACGCTAATTACCAGCAGGTTTAAAAATATGGTATTTTATGGGTCTTCTAGCTGGCCGACTATTTAGAGAGGGGTGATTTGTTGAGCACTATTCTTTGAGCTTTATCCTTCCATAGTTTTGGCTGTTACTATAGCTCTGCAACAAAACAATCTCTCCCAGCTGTTTGATTTTTCACAGACAGGTTATTAATGTTTCTAAGCCAGCTGATATGCCTAGGCAGTATTCAAGCATATTAAACTGTTCCATATTTCTCTTACAAATGTGCAGTAGCCATTTTCCAACCAGTAGCTGAGTGCAGGTGGAAGCGGGGTGGCGTGATGGCTGGGAGACAGGAACAGTGTGATCAAGGACCAAGAACTGGGAGCTGAGCTCAGCTGGGGCCGTGCGAGTGGTGCTGTGTTATGGTAGGGTGGATGTTCTGTTAATGGTGGGTGTTGCTGTATGTTGAGGGGGGTGGCAAGCCTGTGAAGTAGGACAATTTCGCTTGGGAAAAGAGATTCAGAAATTATTCTTGAGCTTTAATACAGAGATGACAATTTCTCACACACTGCTACAACCTGCACTTCTGAAAAGTACTGATTTTTTTAATACCTCTGTTTCTAGGCACCTGGTTTGAAACACCTTACGGGGGTTTAACTCTTCTTGAAAATCAGGCACTTTAAGGGGGGTTGTAGTTCTTTATATGTCGGGATTTTACTGGGGAGGGAAAAAAGCAGCAGAAGACTGATGAGTTCTCAAAGCTTGGCTGGAAGGTATATGAAAGAATATGAAGTGGGGACTGCTGCTGACTGCATGATCATAGCTACATGGTCATTTGGAGCTTGACAGTCTTTCAAAGAGCCTGGTTCATTCAGAGCTAACAGAGTAGTATCCCAAAATAGACAGAAGCCAGCCACAAAATGAGTCAACTTCTTCCTCAGCTCATTAAATGAGTTGCCCAGTCAAGAATGAAGTCTGGATTCACCTGTAGATATATGTGTTGTCACAGAAATGGTATGAGAATGACAGAGGGATGGGAACCTTGCCTGATTTGTTGCTTTAGCCTGAAGTTTTCTGTACAAGAAATGTTGCTTCATCTCCTCACACTGTGTAGGGCAGGGGGTCCATGGTGGACACCCTGCAAATCAGTCACAGGAGTGCCAGCACTGCTGGTTGGAGCTGGAGGAGGCAGATTCCTCTGCCTTAGGCTCTTTCCTGTTATAGTTGTTTTCCCTGATGCCAGCATGGATCAAAGCCAGGTTAGTCTGCCCCAGACTGGGAAGCATTACCCCAATAATTAGAAATTACCAAAAATAACAAGGTGCTGCAATACCTCAGTAGCGGAAGAGTCCAGGGAATATGCAGAGAAACGAGTCAGGCAGGAGGCTAGCTCTGAACTGCTGTGGTCCTCCTACCGTAAGTGCTGCCACCCGTGATGGTGAGGGGAGCCGTGGGCAGCCAGGTGGGCAGGAATCCCCGGCTTTCCCAGCAGCAGCTCCCAGAGGAGTGCACGCACCCAGGGCCTGGCACAGTGCTCCCAAGACACCCTGATCAAGGCTCCTAGATTCTCTGATAATAACATTATTTTCCCTGTCCCATAAAGGTCTTTCTTCAACACCTAAACAGGTATTTGAAGTTGTCAATTTTTTGCCTGATCTACCTGATATGCGCTGCTGTTTCCACCTGAAATGTCTGGCGTATTTCTGGTTATTAAGGTGCTAGCCTGTCACATCCCTTCAGCATTAAAGGGTATGGGATGAGCGGATCAGCAATGTGTGTCCTATTTCAGAGTTCTCCTCTTCGGCTGTTTGTAGGAGAACAAAAGCCTTCCATGGGGATGATATGCCTGTCAGATTATGGCAATCGTCAGCACTTTCTGTGAGGAGAGGGAGAGCAGATTCACTGCTGAAGCCAAGAGGCATAATGACACTGCATAGCACCCCAGCACTGGAGTATTGTCTGGGCTCCAGCACCCCCATTCAGAGCTGTGGCTAACACGCTGGTGACAGCCCAGCTGTGCGGTGACAGGGCCAAGGACAGGAGGCAGGGGAAGGGGAGCACAGCTGCTGCACCTACAGCTGGGGGCTCCGTGGTGTGTGGAGCTGCCCGGGGTTGATGCTGCAGCAGGAGGGCTGCAAAGTGGCACAGAGCCGCTCTGGGGTCTCTTTTGGCTTCTTGCTTTGTGAGCAGTGCCTATGCATACAGTGCGCTGGTGCAATAAAAGATGAGAAGGGGAGTCAAAAGGAGCCAGGAAAAATAGCTCTCATTTAATAAGCATTTGAAATATTTCTAGACAGAAAAAATGTTCAGGAAAATGTAAGGATGTATTGTTCCCATTGATTCTTTGGGCTTTTTTCTTTTGCTGGTTGCATTAGGCATAATTTGTATTAATATATTAAGCAATGTGCTTATACGAGAGATGCTGGTTGGCTAGAGAACAGTCAAAACTACACTCTCAGACACTGCATATCCTCACTTAATACATTTAATGTAACTGTTTTAATTTGCTTCATAATAAAGAAGAAATAGATATACAAAGTCAGCTTTCATGGAACAAAGTAATTGGTTGCACACTTCTAAAGCATTTTTAACAGGAAAATTTATAATATTGTAACTTCTTTTTATCTTAATTTCCAGATTTATGAAATCTCGTTGTTTGTGCCTGAATAATTGTCCCTGCCTCTGAATAACTTCTACACCTGTTAGCCAAGTTTATCCTAACTTGAGATAGTGAGAGCGCTCTCAGAAAATACAGCCTTTTTTTAAAGCCTTCATGAAACTAGGGGGCAAGCTAGCAGACAGACCATGTAAGTATAACCGCTGGGGAAAAAAGGCTGGAAAAGAAACTCCACATTTCTTAGAAATCAAGAAGTAGCATTGCAGGCAGGTAAACATTTTTAGATACCAAGGGCAGTTCATCAACAACAGATTACAAGCTTCCAGAAAAGCAGGCTTTGTTACTGTTGCTTGAACTATTTACTTCATATTTAAATCAGTGGAAAAAACCCCTCTGTTAAGCCGTAATTGTTTATAAGCTTTAATGCAATAGTAAATAAAATGTGATAAAATAGTAAAAACCTAAATGTGAGAGATTTTTCCATGCTTTTGGAAATCCTAGTTGATTTCCAGATCTGCAGTGGGATTTATAGGTAACCCTAACAACTTCTGTAAAACCCACTTCTCACCCTTCTTGCTGCACAGATGGGTGGCTGGGTGAATTAATCTGAACATCTCTGAAGTGACTCCAGTATTTTCTGGGTTATCACAGTCATTTGACCAGAGAATCTCACACAGAACACTCGATATTTCTGTGAAAAAATGCTGAGGATCAGCCAGCTACAGCTGAATAACTCAGTCAAATACCAGAGACACAGTGTTACATATATACTAATGCCTTTCTGCACCATCACCCTGTGCTGCCTGATAGCCACACTGAGGCTTTTTTGAACTTGTGTTAAAAGAGAACAACCTGAAACTGGGGTTTGGAGATGGGAGGGGGGAAATGTTTGTTGTTGTTTCCCTTTTTTTTTTTTTTTTTTTTTTTTGAGGAAAGCTTCCTGAAATCATTAATCAAAGGAAATTAATTTTAGGAAATGCACACTTTTGTTGCAAAGGCAGCAAGACAGGCTTGATTTCTTGTTTCAGAGGCTCTCCTGAGGGTGCTGTAGTGTCTCAGCAGGGAAGCCTTGCATTCGAAAAGAAAAGCTCGTAAAACACATTTCTGAGACGTTAACAAGCAAAGATGTCTTTGTTCAGACTGTTGCAAGACCGCAGTTGGGCTGTTGTTGCAAGCAAAGAGACATTCCACTAGATGGCCCTCCACATCAAACATTGGCTGTGTTTCTCTTTAAACATGGAAACAATTTCTTGGCTTTGAATTTCGCTTCCAGCTTTGTCAACAAACTTTATATCCCATGATTCACGCAGGCCAGACTCAAGTCTTCTCCAGTCCTGAAACTAGGCAGCCGTATTCCTGCAACTCAATACCTACATCAGAATACCTTGTCTTTTTCTATTGTCAACCTGTACTCAGAATATGTATGCTTAAAATCCCTGCCTTCTCACATATGGGAGCTATATAAGCAGCTGTTAAATGTTCTTTTTATCCACGTATAACAAATTGAGATTGGGACTTAAGGTTGCAAGGTTGTCATGCATGTTCATGAACAAAAGAGAAAACAATGATATTAAAGCCTTGCCATTTGTCTTGTTGCACCTGTTCTGCTTAAAATGTTTATACCTGGCAGGGTTGCCTAAGGGGGGAAAAAAACAGAACTAAAAATTCAGAGGTTTCAGACTGAAATTACTCTATTAACATTTACAGAATTGCATTAATCGACCTCAGCTTTGACTGGTTGAGGAGTTTTGAGAGAGATCCCTTCTGATTATTCTGCCTGTGACAAGCCAACAGGAAGCCATTTTTGGAGGTCTCTTCCTTGGAGCATGGCAGAAAATACTTCCTTGTATGTGTTCCTCCAGGTCACTGCTGTTTGTCCAAATTATACCTTCCATGCTTCTTGCATTTTGCTGATGCTGCCTGGCGTTAAATTGCTAGATGCTTGACACAAGCCTCATCTTCCTGCCATGACCTCCATGTAGGTAAACTCCTTTCACACACAGCTCTTTCCAGTGCTAGATATTCCCAGAGGATGACTCACACACCATGCAGTGGTACACACCACTCCAGAGCTTTTTAAGTAAGCCTGATGTTGGATGTGTAGCAGAGACTGTGTCTAATTTTGCTGGTGTGCAGGTTCTTACAAAGGGAGTTTCATAAAATAGCTGACCAGGAGTTAATGAGAGGCAGGTTGCTGGTGCTAACGATGCCTTGTGCACAAATGGCAACTCAGAGCACCTGCAGGAACCGCACACCAATTTAAGAGACAGAAACAGGCTATCTCTGTTTAGAGAGGAAAAAACTGAGACCGAGGGTAAGGTGTTGCTGAGAGTTGGGTGTGGTTTAGGTTGGGGTAAGGGAATGGTTGGGGACTGCAATAAAATGATGGGATAGAAGAATTCTGTGTCCTGCCTTAGTGTGGTGCATACAGCCTATTGCAGAGCTGGGTGATATTGCTGTCTTCTCAGTTGCTGCTGCTGCTAATACTGGTACCCCAGCTAAATAGGTTTGGAAATATTTGTACTAAAACAAGTCTTCCTTGTTGTTTTGTGAAGTGACCTATGGACTTTGGGTCTTAAACTGCTGCAAAATATGAAATAGGCTCAGGACAATTTGAAGTAATGAGTTACTTAGCAGGAAAAGGCCAAACAGTGGTGCAGGGTACCAACAACTGATGCTGGTAGTAAGTTGAAACTGCCACTATTAAGGTACATGTAGGGGGCATTCATCAAGCAATGCACAGATGGGTTAAAAAGTTGAAATTAAGTGATCATGACTGTCAAAAACAAAATAAGATAACATGTCTTAGAGTGTGCTTTTGTAAGTAGGCAAGAACTGGTGTATTTACTGGGAAGAAAATGCACGAATGCAACTGCATATTGCTACAGGGCCTGGTGAGTGCTCTTTGTTTCACTGTGCTGCCTTCAAGGGGCTGGAATCAGCTTTCCTTGCTGAGAAGGGTGGTGTTGCTAAATGGTATTATGATAACATAATGAGAAATCAGAGGAGCTAAGTCTTGACAAGGCATCCAGTTTGAGTTAATTAAAATAGAGAAGTCATACCATGGTGCCAAGGGAAATAGTAAAAGCACAGATGGGCAGATTTGATTGCTTACCGAGGATTAGTGTGGTTAGTGCAGAGGTCTTAAAAGGACAAAGGGACAATCTGGACAACCTCAAGGCTGGAACCAGAAGCTGAGAAGAGATGTGAGCATGTGGATTGCAGATAAAACAGTTTTAAGAGTCATTACTAGTGTGAATTTGTGAAGGAAAAGGTAAGATTTAGGGTTAATCCAACTTTTTTGTAGTTATGGGAGTTGAGTCTGGGAAAAAGGTTGCCTGTACACAGTCACGGCTTGTCATAATAAATGTAATTATGCTCATTCTGTAGCAGAACCAAGCCCGGGCCAGATCTGCTTAACAAAAAGGTTATTCTGAGCCAAACTGTTCCTGGTCTCAGCCAGGCTGGCCCATCCTTTTCAATGTTACAAGGCAGATGTGGTTCAAAGTGCACCTCGACATGCCAAATGAGTCTTGGAGGTGCCAGTCACAACTCTGCTGGGGGCCAGCGGCAAGAACCTGTCTGCTCTGGCTGGGGGGGGCGGCAGGGGGAAACGTATGTAGCATGAGATGAGGCCTTAGTGGCTTTTCTGTACTGCTTACAGCAGCCATAATCCCCTCATGTCTAGTGCACACAAAAGATTGTAGTGCAGGAATATAAGTAGCTCAGGTGGAAGTGTCTTCCACGCTGTGTTTGACCTAAGAGCCCAGAGCACGCTGAAGTAGATGGCCGTAATCTCCGCTCCTCTGCGCATCCTCTCACACTGGGCTCAGTTCCTGCATGGATTCAGAGGCATGGTACATACACTTACTACATTTGTTGCTGTCTTCACTGGGGCTGCATGGAGACACAGACGGCTCCTAGGACAGGATTCTGCAGAAGAACCCTTCCCTCCACCCTACCGCATCCACCCCCAAAAAGCACCACCCAACCAAGTAAAAGCTCGAGGCAGGCATGGTATTTCCCTGAGAAGAGGAAAGGGAATGTCTGGAGGCAGAAGAAGAAAATTCCAGGGCAGATGAAAATACAGAAAATTTTCCAGATTAGGAGGGGTCCTTAGAAAAATAAATACAGTGCATGAGTGTAGGAACATGCTTCTTCCCACTCTTCAGCAGACTAGATGCTGCCTAACATAGGACTGGCTTGCTGTCAACTTAGCGATGGGCTTGTGCCCAAAGAACGAACATGGGCTGCTTGTTCCTAAGGCTACTGTATTAACTGAAAACAAAAACAGTAAATTACTTAGTAGTTCAGAGCTGCTTTTGTTGGGCCTCTTGCTGGAAATCGGTCCCGATTATGCATAAATTATCAGAGAGGCTGGTAATTTATAGCATGCTAAAACCAGAAAGGACAGTATGAAGGGTGAGTAGGAGGAGCTGACCCTCCTCCAGTTCACAGACAGGAACAAATACCTTTTTATAATTCTGTATCCCTGCACACACCCTGTGAGACTCCAAGGCCCCTGTCTTGAGTCTGACAAAGAGGGAGTTAACCCGCTGCAAGCTGTTCTCTGACAGGTTGAAAGGCTTTGCTTGGAGGGGGGAAAGTCCCCAAGCTGCTGTTTATTGATGGCTAATCATGGGACAGACCTCTCTTTATTTAGGGAACAGGAAGGGTGGACCTGGGAATCTTGCCAGTAAGCAGCTTGGTGTGTAGCCTCAAGGGCCCTTACCTTCCTCTGGTCTGTCCTTACGCAACGTTTCTCTCACTCCAGGGCTGAGGTCACTGCTGCTGTAATGTTTTTAGCCAAGTGTCAAGGTGAGACACTTGCTGTGAAACCAGATGCAGACCACGTGGCAGGCAGCTTCTGTGTCAGCCCAAGCAGACAGCAGAGGTTCAAGAACATTTGGTTTGTGTAAAAAGCCTGTTCTGCTGGTGGTGCAGATTTGAGACTATGGTAGC
This sequence comes from Falco cherrug, assembly GCF_023634085.1. NCBI lineage: Eukaryota > Metazoa > Chordata > Aves > Falconiformes > Falconidae > Falco > Falco cherrug. Next base: position 9,350,339 of record NC_073707.1, read on the forward strand.
AGAGGGGCTTCCCCTTACGCTGGCTCCCCAGCTTCTCAGGCTGCAAACAGCAGAAACTGCCTTAGATGCATGTTTGCTTTGACTAAAAGTGGGGCTCAGAGATGCATATCAGCAACTGCCTCGAAGAGGGTGTTGACAGGAGCTGAAGTGGTTCAGAAATAGTGCAGGAGACATCCAGAACACATTACTGGGGATTGAAAAGTGGCATGGCACATCTCATTTTTGCCATCACTTCTATCTCCAGTAGCAGGCAGGAGAGAGAAACAAACAGGGTCTTGGCTCAGAAATTGATGTGGAAGAAATTGGCACAACACTTGGCAGGAAATGAAAAGACACAAGCAGCAGGGGTTGAGGTGGTGTCCTGCGGGATGGCACACATAATTCCACAGCTGCCGTGCTAGAGCTATAGCTGGCACTGATCTAACAGTGCTGGTTTGAATACAGCTGGGGCAAGATCCAAAACCAAGAGAATATTGTGGGTTTCCCAGGGAAGCCAAGTGTTTGAAAGGGGAAGGAGTCATGGGGCAGCTAGTACTGGGGTGACCACCTGAACATCTGAGGGTGGTAGCGCTTCCAGGAATGGGAACTGCACAGGGGTGGGGGAGGTGTCACTGAACTGCCTCAGAGCATCTCTGGGGGACTTTGGAGAGAGAGCAGTGCAGTTCTCGTGTGGTTCAACTCACGGCCTGTTAAAATGGCTCATTAAACTGGGTTGCTAATTTATTTTTCTTCCTGTGTATGTTGTCTTGCAGCTTTTGTGATCTATAGCAGTTTGGTGCATCTTTGTATTAGTTGCTATCCATTGTACTGGGCTGGCATCAAAATGTTTTCTTTGGAGCAAGTAACTGCTGCTTCATGGGAGGAAAAAAGCAGCTCAGTTGAAAGGACCTAGGAATTCCTGAGAAAATGCTGAGAATGGGTTAGAAAAAATGTTTTCTAGTCACCCCCAGCAGGTGTAAATATAACGAACTCATACAGGATGGGCATTTGCGTGTGGATAGCTGAGCTATCTCTGAGCTACCTGGAGGCAGTCTGGAGCTGGCTACAATGCTGGTAAGTAGCAAAGGTTATGAGAGAGACTGAAAAGGGAGTGTGGTATGCTGGCCCTGAACCAAGAGTCAGGCAATTGAGTTCTAATTTCTGGCTCTGCCATGGCTTTTCAGTATAATTTGTGTTAAATTGCTGAAAATGCACCTGGCCTCAGTTTTTCATCAAGTACCATTGTACCTTTGTTCACAATAGCAAAGGAAAAGAGAGGACATGTCTTCTCTGGTGCTCCTTATGTACACCCTTTAACAAGCTGGAATTTGGACTGGAGAAGGAAGAAACAAATAATTAAACTCGAAGTAAAACTGACTGTGTTCAGTGAAGATCTCAGCTTGCTGGCTGCCTTCAGCAGTTCTTTCCACGCCTCAGTCTCTCCCTATTGTGAGCTGTAACTCTGCTGGGGGTGCTGTGCCCTCTGCCTTGTGCCTGTGGAGGCCACCCCAAGAGTGAAACTGATGGGGACTTACAAAATGCAAACCGTGGTAGTCTTGCCTAAAAAAAAAAATATAATAATAGCTCTTTTCTTTATAAGTTCAGAGCATTTGTGTTCCTGCTCCCTCCTTAACATTGCTTTCCTGCCCTGAAGTCTGAATCTCCCCTGTGAGAGGGCAGGGTATTGCTATGGAAATGAGCAGGAGCACAAAGCCGATGTTATGGTGGACAAGGCAGTGAGGCCTCATGTGGAGAAAATCTAATTTTTAAGCACCTGTGCTGGATAAGTAACAAAGGAGTGCTGGGAAGGAACAACAGAGCTTGTGAATGGCACTGTGTGTGTGACCCACAGCGTGTCCCCCGCTTGGCTAATAAGAGATTGTGACTCTTATTCAGCACATGCTGGCAGTTAATCTCCCTGCCATATGGCGGCTGTGCCTGGCACCTGCTTCATCAGTGTGAGATAAGGTCAGCGTCTCCCTGTGGGCAGAGGTATTTCAGAGAATCAATGTTGCTTCAGTGTCTTTGCCACCTGGGAACCACTGCCGATCCTAGGCGCAGCACTGGGAACTGGGAAGGAGCATCATAACTTTGGCAGCAAGGCTTCTTCCTCCCCAGGATGGTACTGGGCCTTGTGCTAGTCCGCGCTGTGTGCGGATTGTATCCATTCATACACAGCCTGTCATCAGAAGGCATGAATAGGAAGAGATAACATGTATTTTCTTTCACACTGCATTTTTCCTCCCTTTTCTGTTTCTACTCCACTTCTAGTGTGTTTCCTTCTGTCTTGATTCCTATGTTGTCTTTGCCCCCCAGCTTGTACAGTGTAGGTGAACGCTTCCCGGCTGTCCGGGAGGAGCTGTGACAGTGTGCAGCGGTGGCTGGGGTCCTCCTGTCGGCTGCATCACCATTAAAGCCCCTGCCCGCCTGCCTGTATATGCCAACCTGTCTCTTCTACCCTTTTTTCCTTCCATCCCTCTTCTGGTATTGCATTTTATCTTGCAGTTTACACTCTCCAGCCGTCTGCCTCCCTTCTCATCAAATCATCCTTCAAGGAAATACCATGCTAAACTTCTGCTATACTGCCAGGCTTTTTACATGAGACAAAACACGCTAAGACAGAAACATAGCCATAACTTCTTAACATAAGGCATAACTTCTGCTTTTGCCTACCTGCAGCAATCTTTTCTAGGCAGTGTTGGAGGTCATTGATGGTGAGACAGGACAGAGACATAAAATTTTCGGTGCCTGGCACAAGCAGAAAGACAGCCTGAGATGGAAGGATGCTCTTAGGAGACGGGTGGATGTATGTGGCTCCCCCATTTGAGAAACTTTCTCTCAGGAGAAGGACCTTTCCGCCCAACTTAAAGGAGGAGTCAAGGAGCTACGAAATCAGATGGGTAGTTCTAGTTCTGCTCATTACTCTGTGCGATACTGAATATGGATTTAATCTTTTCTGATAGCTGCTAAATCATCAGATAAGAGTGATACGTTTTTGTTCTTTACCTAAAGGCCTTACATTTCTGCGGGTAGCACCTGTTAGCACCAAAGTTGTATAGTGTTTGAAATTTTAGAAATGTTCCTCCTTACACATTAAACTGCTTTAGGAAAGAAGGCTAGTACTTTTAAAATAGGCTTTATTTAGTAGGCTGTTTCTCCTGTTTCACAAATGGCATTGTTATAAAAAGTAGTTTGGCAGGAGAGATCATTAAATCTAAGAAACAGTCTAGGCTGGCTTCTCTTGATGTCCCATGAATCTGTTTATAAATGACCACATAAACTAGCAGTTGTTTGTTGTAAATCTCTGCTCATATCTTCAGCTTGTCACGTGAAAAGATGTTAGTGACTGAATCACGTAGGTCCTTTCAGCATGAAAGAGGCACTGTGGCAGAGGAGGAAAACCTGTCTTGCCTTGCCTTGTGAGCCTTAGGAAAACAGGTGAGTTCTGCTAGCTGCAGCTTGCAGCAGTCAGGGCCAAGAAGTGACCTGCAAGAAAGTAGGTGGTGTCTGGGACTTACAAGCACTTTTTTCCTCAGGTTGTGTTACTTCTCTAACCTTTTGTTGAAATATTTGTCCGATATTCCAAAATTTTGTTCTGCTGACATCCAGCTTAATTCTCAATATTGCAGCTGCAAGGCAGATTTGCTGCAAAATTTACCTTGGATTTGTGATCACCATGGCCTGATGGTACTTGGAATTAGAAGAAGTGATTCAGGGATTTAATGCCGAGTCCTTCCAGTCTTTCTTTCAATGTTCTCTCTTTTGTTTGGGAGTCTTATCAAAATGTCTTCAAACGAGCACTTTCTAATCCCTGTTTTCTTTTGTTTCAGGTTTCATTTGACCTTTAAAATCATTATAATCTGAGCTTAGTTTTCACACCTATTTTTTCCTTAACTTTAGTAATTGCTATGCCCGATTTGTGAACTTTGTACAATTACAAGAGCAATGCATGTGCTCTTATCTATTGCAAATAACAAGCAAGGCACTGGACAATAGTTCTGGAGCCAGGTGGAAACAGACAGCTGAGGCATGGAGACTAGGACAGTCAAGTTGTACCTCTCCCCTGTGGGACCTGACCCTGAAGAAGCTTGCAGAAAAGTTTAAAGGGAATCTTAAAGGTTTAGGAAATGTTGTCTTTTAATTTACTTTGTATTTAAAGGAGAAGAAAAAGGGAAAGCTCAACCAGAAGAACAGTGCAGTCAAACTGTTCTAATAACTTGGTTTTTTCACTGACAGCAACTCATTTCCCTAGAGTGAGAGTATGGGTCCAGGCAGGAAATCATTGTGGCTGGTTCTCCCTGCCCTGCTGGGAGGAGCTGGCCTGCTCATGGGCACTTGGCTATTCAGGGCTGGGATAGCTTCACCAGCAAGTGAGGTGCCTTCTGGACCTAGATAAGCCCGGAAGGGGGGGGACTCGCAGAAGGAAGTTGAAGAAACTGCAATAGCATGTAAAGGCTTCTGAGACCAAGGCTCCGTTACTAAACATGGCTGGAAGTATCCCCATGAAACAACATTCCAGTGACAATGTTGATTCGTTGGACTCAACAGCCTCATACAAAGTGGACTCTGAGGCAGCTGCTGCACTGCTCTCCCTGGGCTCCCGGCCAGCAGATCAGTCTCAGGGGCAGACACAAAGCAAAAAAGCACTGTACCATGTTCTAGGCTAGGACCTGATGAGTTACTCTGGAGTCGGCAGCCGTGACAAAGACTGCATGCTCATACTGAGGCAGTGACGTGATGGTACACAGGGAACCTCAGAGGTGAACGTGAGCATGCGATTTAGTCACACACTTCCTCTGGGTATCCCCTCCTAACACAATCTCTTGGGATGAAGAGCTGGGGAAACCTTAGCATTATTCTGGTTGGCTTCCCTTTCTTGTATGGTGCTTCCATGCCATGGCAGCAGTGTGCTTGTTGATTTGTTGAATCAGTTAGACTAAACTCTTTGTGAAATAGGAAACCTCCCTATGTGTCTACACAGTGAAGTCCATACCAACTAGTATAAGACAGGAATATTTCTGACCTTTTATGTTCAATTTGACAATACCTGTTTATAGTCAGTATTTATATAGTCGGTATATGTTTATATAACAGAATAATATAATGTAGTATAATCTTTGCTGGGGTTACACTGTTCAGTATGGCTAAATGCATGCTTTCTTAGGTCTCCCAAGCTCAACAGATAAGATAACTAAGCTTTCAGTGGGATGTTGATTGAAGCAGAAATGGGTAAAGTAATTGACAGTGTGTGATTTAGTTTGAAATTCAATACAGACTGTATTGAGCCAGAACAAGAGACAAAAGAGGGGCTGCTAATACTGTAGGGCTGAATAAGCAAGATATGTAAAAAAGGCAAGCGCATAACATAAATTTACCAGAGAGCGTTTAAAAAAATCAATAACTAGAGCATTAAGGCCAGGTTTACAGGAAATTGCAGGAGAATCATTCAGGTTGGCACCACAAAATATTGAACGCTCAGGCACAATGGCAAGGAGCCCTTTAAGTTCAGTATCCTCAGGAGTGCTCTTCAGAGCTGCCAGCCCCTAGTAAATGGTCCAGATGTGGAAATGCCTCCTAAGCTCAAGAAAATGAAAGGAGACAACAACCTTGTTCTCCTCGCTCACCTGTTCTAGGCGTATATCAGTGTGCCAAGACACCAACCTTTTAAATTTTTAAATCTAGCAGAAATATACTGAACAGTTATAAGCCCCTGTGGAAACCTGAGGAGAGTGGCTTTGGCTGGACCTGTACAGGTCTGATGGGGTTGATTCTGTCTTCCAGTTATCTGCTGTTTTCCATTTTTGTAAAACTAAAGGCTGCCTGCATTCCTAAGACTTTTACTGTAGCACAGTTAAAGCTGAACAAGCTCATGCCATAGGACTTTGCCACTCGTCAGCTGTAGCAGATGAACAGTTGAGCACAGGGTAAGCCAGGCTGTGGACCTGTGATGTCTCATGGGCTCTGTGGTATTCTTTGCATGTGGGCTAAATGAGAGAGGCATGAGATACTTTGCATTTGTCATGAGGATGTCAGCTGAGACTGAACCTGCAGTCAGCTACTGCAGAATAATTCGTGGATTCATACCTTTACAAACCTTTCACGTTATTTACCTCAAATTACTCACATTTACACTTTCATGGCCACAGCAGTGGATTTTAAAAAGTGGTTCGGTTGAAGGTTGCTAGAGTTACCATTTTTGCTTCACACTTTTCAGTAGTGAGGATGTCAGTATTCGTTACCCTCCCAGATGTAGCTGGGACTTCTAGCTCATGATAACTATTATGATAACTAGCTCTTGCATCCAAGAGGAAGGAGTAGCTTTGCTATAAGTATGTTTTCAGACACCAGGAGAAAAATAATTAGACTGAAAAAAAACCCTATTTGTTGATTGAAAAACTATATATAAGCAATGAGCCCTTAAGATATGTATTTGCAGAACTAAAGTGCTGTGTAACCATTCCTCTTAAATACTTGGCTGCATTAGACACTTCCATAAATGCCAGAAGATCATTGTATGTTGTATTTGTATTTATTTTTCTATCAGCTGAAAGCGTGCAGCTGAGATGACAATGAACTCTTCTGTTTGTTCACCAGCTGCTGGAAAATACAGTTGTGATTTTTATATGGAAATGAGCAAAGTTGCTCATTAATAAGACATTCTTGGAATGCCATGAGCTAGGAGGCAGCAAACACTTCCACCATTAACAGAGGTCTGAAATTATAGTTGGAGATGATTTGCCCACACTTGAGTTTTCATTGCTTCCCTTCCATTTTGCAGCAACTATATAATTCAACAGTTTGGGCATTTGAGAGCTACTGTCTACTTAAGGTATTAACTGTGTTGTGACTCACTGATAGTTGCAGGGCATGATCCTGAAGCCAAATGTATAATTGCATCAATATTGTTCACACACTTTTTGGTTGATGCAGGATTGAGGGAGAGAAAACAATCACCTTCTGTTTTGCCTACCCAGGCACCATAGCAACTGAAATGCTGCGCTTAAAATTATCACTGGTTTTTCCTCCTATCCTTTTGTTCCATATGGCACAGCCTGTCAAACTGTCTTAACGTACAATTCCATGGATGCCAACTATCAGTGTGTAAGGAAATGAAATGTGCATGAGATTTGGTGACTGATGCTGAATTTCATAAGCTGTCTGCTTTCTTACTTGGCATGTCCTGAGACAGCATGTCCATGGCACAGCATGACTTTCTGAGGTGGGGCTGTCTCCCATGGATAGAAGCATGCTACATTGCTATATGCTGGTAGTGCTGGGGAAATAATGAATACCGTAATGCCATGCTGAGTCACAAGCTGCATTCCCTCTGCTCTGTTAGCATCAGTAGTAAAATCCATATTACTTGAGAGGAGAAGGAAGATCATGCTTGAAACAATAGATGAAGAGTTGACCATGCTGGTGACTGTGGGAAGTCCTGGTAGAGTTGACAGGACTGCCAAAAAAAGTTGTCTGAACTTAGACATTTTTATTTTTAGGCACCTAAGTAAATAATACAACTTCAAAACAGGTGAGCAGCCAGCACATTTCATTGACTGCTTATTTTGACTGTTTTGTTAGACTTTCAGCTTGTCCTCACGCTGTTTGTTAAATACTGGGAGTAATTCTTTGTTGTTTACCATTACTTAAAAAGCCCCGAGATACCCCTATACCACTGGTGAGAAGAGCAGCTGGAGCTGGGAGTTGACAAAGCTGTATATTCTTCACGTCTCTTGTCTTTGCTACTTATGCCCTGTGTAAATAGCAAAGTAATGTGATGTCGTAGCAGCAGTGTGCTGCTTTGTGCAGTGTACGCAGGGACAAGCAACCGCAGGAGGATTAGACTGTGAAATAAAATGGTGCTGCTATGCCCACTTTGCACCACACAAGACGGTGAACAACTGCATCAATAAAGTCTTTTTGATTAAAACTAATGCTTTGTGTTTTAGCCAGTGTTGAGCCTATTAAAAAAACAATCAGCTTTTTTTCGATCAGACCATGCCTGGAAGAACTTGAAGAGCTCCTTCTCTGCAGTTCTCGCCTTGCACCCTCAGCTCTGCTCCTGAGATCTGCTAGTAAAGGCAGTGCAGTGCAGCAGCAGCGTGCCGGCCAGCAAGCCAAGAAATGGTCTCCAAATGGACGTTGGAAATGCCAAGTCTGCTGTGGGGTGTGCTGCTACATTATAGTGTATGTCGCTCATCCCAGACAATTGACAGATTGATTGTAGGTCTGCAATAGATGAGGATTCAGTATTTGTATATCATGCATTTAAAAAGGCAGGGGAAGGGTTATCATCTATAAATAATGTGATTTGATTCCCTGAAGCAAAAATGTTCGTCATCTATAAATAAGATGATTTCATTCACTAGAGCCATTGTGATACAATTTTACAACAGGACTGAGCCATTTTTATTGATCACTACAAATCAATTGTGTTGTTGCATATATATTGGTACAAAACACCACCCCATCACATTTATGACTCTGCTACATCAGTACATGTGGAATGTTCTGTATCACTGCATATTTGCTTAATCAAGCTAATATTTCATCTGCCTCGTTGAAGTGATAATGTGGTAAGAACAAACTCAAATTACTGAAAATCTTCAACCTATTCATTTCTGATCAAAGAGCTAGCTGAGGGACTTAGACTCTTTAAGTTACACAAAGATTCTTTCTCTCTTTTCTAAACATTAGATTTTGCAGAACAAAAAGAAAATCTCCACTTTAGGCAAAAACATCTTTTGGCACCACAGAATTCACTTACAAGTTTCACCTTTCAGTCCTTGAGAAGAGCTAGTAGAATTGGCTACGGAAATCACTTTTCTTCCACGGGCTTTTTGCATTCTCTGCTTTGTTTGCCTTTCTAAGGACTCAGTGTGGAAGATCTCTCTTTCTCCAAGTCAGACAATCATCCCAAGGAAATGGACTTCTCTGGCTGTGCTTTAGTAAAGAGAGTGAATGCAACTACATACCACAGCAGGGAGACAGAGTTCAACAGTTCCTCGAATTTGGATGATGTCTCTTTGTTCTATTTGCTGGAAGAATGGGCTTTCAACCCAAGAAGCACAAACATGAAGATGTTCTTAATCCCTCCAGTTGTCTGCCTCACAGCAGGTGTCCTCATCATTCCTACCATCTTGTTTGTGATCTTCTCTAGGTTTCGCATTCGTCAGGAAACAAGGTACATGCTGCTGGGAAATGCTCTGCTTTCTGATCTGATCTATCTGTTGTTCTACACTCTGTCAGCTGCTCTCAACGCAGCACATGTACATCTCCCAAAGGAAGCTTGCATCCTCCTATTATTTTTGCTGGCAGTGGCTTACTGCGGAGGATTGTTCACAGCTGCTGCAATAGTCTTGGACACATACGTAGCAATTTTGTTTCCTTTGCGCTACGTTGCTATTTTGCCTCCTTCGCGAACTAAAAAAATTATTGTATTACTATGGATGTATTCTGGGGCTTTCCCTGGGATTTTCTTCTTGGTGCTATCGAGCACTCACAGCTTTGTGCCCTGTGTCCTGGAAATGTGCTCGGTTCCAGTAATACTAATACTAACCCTGAATGGGACTGATGCTGTGAAACTCTGTTTCTGGCTTTCTACCACAGTTATCTTTCTCTGCTTGTCTCTAATATTTTGTTGCTATGCTATTCTGTATTTTAAAACCAAACAGTCGGGTATATGGGAAAGCATCTGCTCCAGAGCCAGTGTAACATTCTTAATGCACAACACTGTGTTATTTTTTTACTTCTTTCCACTCTTGGCCCTTTTTGTAGAGTCATTCTTGTGCATTAATGTTTTCATCAGACTGCAGACAGGAATCTGGGTCTCCCTGACAGTCTGCAACATCCTGATGATTCTGCCTAAAGTTTTGTTCCCTTTTCTGTATGGGCTTCGATACAGAGAGATCTCAGCATCTCTCAAATCCATTGTCAGAAGGAAGCATCTTCACCTGGTGTCACCTGCTCCATCACCATCCTGAGCCAATGCAGAGCACAGCCATGGCAGAGGAGTTGTCCTGTCCTTGTTAGCATGCAAGCCTGATGGAAATCACTCAACTTCTGAAGAAATGATCTGAAGGAGTGACCAACCCGTGTCTTCTCTGATATAGGCTGATCACTGTGCCTCTTTGGTGCTAGAAGGTCACAGATCTTTCATCGCATCACAGCTGAAAGTATGGTGAATGCTACCCTGGACAAAGTTCTAACCTTTGTTCTGATGCGGGAAGGCAGTATCCTTCAGAGGAGATACTGAATCAAGATTATTTTCACCTGCATGGCAGATGGCTTTCTGGAAACTTAAAAAAAAAAAAATAGTGCAAAGTAAAGGGTCTCTTGACAGCATCACCTACAGCAGAAAAGATCTTTAACCAAACATGCTGTAAACAGAACGGCTTTTTCTTGCACTTACTGAATTCCTGCAAGGTTGGTGGCCAATGTCCTATTCTTTAAAACATACACTGGGAGGTGCCTCTGGAAACTACTGTACTCAGTGAAGCACTGTGCTTCGTCTCGCGCAGCGTGCTAGCGCATTAGCTGCCTTATGGATTCTGTCTGACAATCCGCAAACCGCTGAAGTTTTGTAAGCTCTCACTCCGGTGGGATGCCACTGTTGAGCAGCATCTGCTGGGCAGCCCTGCCAGCTGACTGTCCGGAGGTATCAGAGACGGCTGGGCTGCTCAGTGGGGGAGAGCGAGCCAGGAGCAGCCGGTGGCAGTGCCTCCCTGCGGGGTGCTGTGCCGTGCCGGGTGAACCGAGTGGGGGGCTGTGGGGAGCCCGGGGCAGCCCAGAGCCCTGATTCCCTGCTGGGTCCGTACGGATGTGACCAGGCCAAGGCTGAGCCCAGCAGCAGAGCAGGAGCAGCACTGTGTGCTGTGCGGCTGGGTACAAATGTACCCATAGCGTGGCTCCGACATGACCTGGGGCACGGGACTCGGCATAAACATAAACACTCCTTCTGAGGCCCTGCCGAGGCACCTCGCAATGCTGGCTCACAAAAATCTGCTGTAGCAGACTGCTCCCAGGTTGCAACTGCACGGTATCAGAGCAGGTGTTGGGTACCTGCCATCAAACCCGCGGGAAAGCCAGGAGGAGAGGCTGCAGAGCCTGTTGATGTACTTAAAGGCAAGAAAGATTTTATCTTGTAAGATCCTTGAAGGTTTTCCAAATCAGCCACCTACCTGTAGAAGATGAGTGAAATGCATTTCTGATTTTAAAGAAATCAAAATTTCATTAGACATAAACATCCACGTGGGAAATGTAAATTGCAGTGCTGTTCGTTGGACTTCAGGAAAGATTTTGTATGTCTAAAGATAGTATTTTTAGAATGTGTTACTTTTTATACAAAAAATACATTGGACATTAAAAAAAAAAGGGGGGGGGGACACATTAGAAAATGGCCTCTGATTCTACTCTGCCCAGTATTTTCCTTGTGTGCAGACTCTCTCCGCCTTTTGTTTGCTTAAAGCAATACATAGTGCTGAATGTGGCATTTGGGTATTTCACACTCCTCTGAAGAATTCCACTAAGTGTGAGCCAGGAAGAGATCAGTGTCTGGTTGCATAAGATGTTTTTTGGCAATGAAGCCTATTTGAGATGCTCCTGCTGATCTTTCTCTCCTCATTCCCAAACTGCTTGTTACTCTCCTCACATTGCAGCGTCTGCTCTCTCCGGTTTGCTGATACAACTGCTTCTGGGGTTGCAGGTTAAAAATATCCCTCCAAAGAGAAGTGGTGGTGTTTTTATTTTAGCTGAGATTATGCCAGCAATTTATTTTATAGGATGTTTTGTGAACAGCTGTGTCAGTACAGTTGAGGGTTGAGGGGGGGTTAACAAATTCCAGTTTGGAAGTGGGAATGAGCAGGGACATCTTAGAGGCTTTGCTGCTAAGGGACACTTAAGAGCACCTCTAAGGTAAAGTTGTTGCAAGTGAATAAACTGTAATGCTGCATATTTGCTTTAACCATGGTTCTATGCTTCTCAGTCCTCTTCAATAAAAAATTAGGACCTAGAAGTTGCTTTTTACTGGCTGCTTTTATTTTTCTGCAAAATGAATGTACCATGGATATCTGTCACACAAGTTATGTTTGCGTAAGACTTTATATTTGGCCTCTAACAGGCCTTTTCCACAGCACTAGGAAGGATGGGGGAAATGTCTGTCTACTCGATCAGGTGCCTTCTGCTAAATCCCCTTAGCGTGTGGTATGATCAAGAATGAAAAAGGTACCCGCAGCTCCCCGAGCAGCTCATATCCTGGGTCAAATCTTTATCTAAATGCGCATTGACAGCAATGCTGATAACTTACAGGTTGTTTTGTCTGGGCAAGGTTCTTTCAAGCTTTATTACCTGAAGTTTGCCTGTATTGTAAATTGTCATGCCAAGTGGTGAAGGTAACTGTGTAAATTGTATATAGTAAGGCAGTTCTATGTACAGCCATAGGTGACTTTGAGTAGCTGCAGGTTAATAGTGCTTGATCTTCCTGCTAACCTCTGTCAATTATGAAATTAATCTCCAGGACAGGCGTGAGCAGGATTGTATTGCCAGTTCTGTAACTCTTCCTTACGTTTGTGTCCCCTGGATATATTTACAGACAACCAGAAGTTTGGTAACATGAAGGACACTGAAAGGCAGAGGAAGTGAATTGGTGATCATGGCAAGTTTATGCATGTATGACATCGGTCTGCAGTGCTATCATAAGGACCAGGCAAACAAAACACTGCTTTGTGGAAATGACCTTCCAAGGAAGATGGATGAAACAATCTTATTCATGTCCTTGAAATTGTTCACTACAGTGGGTGTTTGCCTGGAAAAGATTTTAGTTGAACTGAAATTAGTTAAGTTGAACAGAATTCTAAAAAAGGTCTTAGAATCGTGGAATCATTTTGGTTGGAAAAAAACTTAAGAGTCCAACTGTACACCTAACACTGCCAAGTCTACCATTAAACTATGTCCCTAAGTGCCACATCTCTGCATCGTGGGTTGATATTTTATTAATCCACCTTAGGGTGGTTTAACATTAATAAGTTTTTCTGAAGTGACTGTTTGTAGACAACTTCTTCCCATGGAATATTACTGTGCTGTTTGGTCCAAAAGCAGCATGTTATAGCATGCGTAGAAGAAACACACCAGATACCTGAATCATTTGCCTTTGGGGTTTTCCCTGATCTATCTGAACAGGACCAAAGGAGTCACCAGGGCAAAGTCACAAGCACTAGGTTCCTGTCATTCTTTTCATAAATGTCTTGAGTTTTGTCTTCAAGATTGTTAGGCTTCTTTATTTGCCAGAACCTCAAGGCTGAACTGATTAGCAACCTTGTAAGGATGTCTCCACACAAGAGCTAGAAATTCAAACCGAGACTGTTTACCAGAGCCCAGCTATCGACCTCTCCCAGGTCACATAAGTGAACTTCTTGGATGTCACTGTGCCTGCCCAGCACTTTAAAGTGAAATGGAGAGCGGTTGACTTCAACGTGATTTGGCAGCTGGGGGCAGTAATCCTTTAACAAATTGCAATAGCATGACTCACTAAAGGTATTCTAATTTATAGCCTAAATATATTTCCTGGTCAGTTTTTCCCCTCTTTTCTTGTGCCAATATTGGCACTTTGTTTACCACTGCTCTCTTCCCTCTCCCCGTGGATTTACAGTGCAGTTGGCTGCTGTCTGTAACCTACAGACTGAAGGGAGTCAGACACGCGTTCCAGGGACTGCGTCTGTGCCATACAGCACTGGAAGAATAATTAAATCTGCAGTTAGGTCTGTGCCTCAAGATCAGTTTCAGTGTCATGAGATATGGAGAATCTCCAGGCAGGTTAACAAGCGCACAGCTTTGGGTTTGAGGTTTAGTTCATTTGCAAAGATTTGGATAATTCTTCAGTAAAACTAATTAACCTCCTGCAGTTTTAGTAACTAATATTAGAGCGTCTACTCCTGCTGCATCAGTTGGCTGTGTCATTTTCTAAGGGAAGTTTCATATAGTAATAGGTCAGAAGGAAACTGTCGTTTGTCTGGTTGCGCTCGAGGTAGCCCTGAGAACCCCGGGACTACATCCCGGCGCCGGGGACCAGCACCAGCTGCCCCAGGGACAGGTCACGCAGCTCCCACAGGCAGTTGTCTGCTCTTTGCTTCGCTAGTCACTGGTTTTGTACACTGAGGTGTTGTATGTCCTTTGGACAGAAACTGATTGTGGCCATTCCCTGTGGGAGGTGGGTATGTATGGCAGAGGGGAGAGGGCCTGTAATAGGAAAAGGAAATTACAAGTTTCCTTGAAACTTGATTTCTGTTGCCTCCTGTCTCCACCCCTACCTCGCTGCTGGTAACTGAGGGCACAGCACTGCTAGTTCTTGCCATTTTTTCACAAGCCTCGTGATTTTTTGCATCTTCATAAAACTACTGATCCTGAAAGTTTTTGTTTTTCAGTATTCTTGTAGTCTTTCAGACTGCAACATGAATCCAAAAGGTACAAAGAGCAAGAAGGCGAATAAAACCATCTCTTTATGAACTGCTACTAAAATGTCAGAATTCCTGATAGACTCATAGTTAGGAGAGGGAAAGGAGCCAAGCTGTGGTTCTGCTATTTCATGTTTGTCAGTGAGGGATGATCTGGCTGACACTTGCCCCAGGTCTGCAGATGTGGCTGGGGAGCCACCACAGGAGAGACAAGAGGCTGTTTTCTGTCTCTGACATGTAGATTTAAGGATTTTTATTTGGAAGTTTATGTGGACAACTTTTTTCCAACTCAGCAAGTTATTTTTCTCAAGAAAAAAAATACAAGTTTTGCTACTAACATCATGGGAGAAAATCAGCAACCAGCTCCTGAGGGCTACTTGTTTTTAGGATGATTCCCGGTAGGAAGAATTGGTCAGCTTCAGCAGCCACTATCATTGGTTTTGGCAACAAGTGAAGATAGAGAATCGCAGCTCCTCAAGGAGAAAGGGACACACACCCCATTCATCCACCTTCCCTGTCCCTGTAGACCAGCCAGTACTGCCAGCCAAGTCAAAGGTGGTAACTGTTCTTCACAAAACTTTTTGACATCAAATACTCTTTTTAAAGGGCATTTCTTCGTCCCCTCTGAAAAGGAGAGTGGGATGGGACAGCCTGGGACAGCATGGAAGCGTGAGAAGTGCTGCACCCTGCAGAACAATAGGAACATAAAGAGGGAAGGGGGCCAATTTAAAAACCAGTTGAAAATTGACGATTGTGGGAAAATAAGGGTGAGAAAATGGTGGGGACTGGCTCCCGCAGAGGTGAGTTTCAAGGCATGAAGCAGATTCCAGGTGACAGGATTTTGTGCCATCCTTCTGAGGGAAGGACACAGTGGAAACCTGTTGAAGGGCATGCATCTGCCCCACAGGGTGCATCTCCTCTGCTCAGCCTGCGTGGTTGCAGCAGGCTTACCAGTGCGATCCGCAGGCACTGCCGTACTGCTGAGCACTCTGGCATTAATGTGGTGAAATTAGGAACCCATGGGTTTTTTCTCAGCCCAGCATGCGAGAAATACTATTTTTAATACTGTATTAAGGCAAAAGGAGACGTTACAGAGAGGGAAGGAGAATGGAAGGAGTCACTGTTCTCTGCTTGGACAGATTTGTTTTGCACAGTGTTTTCTGTCTTGATTTAATGGTGAGTTGGCTCTTTCCAGCAACTAAGCAGGGGAGGAGGGATGGGAGTATGTTCCCAGCCTTTGGCCAAGTGTGTCCCAGGCGTGACCTCTTCACTGTTTATTTTTCTTTCTCTACAACTGACCCAGATGCTGGACTCTCCTGGCCTGTTGAACATTTTCCCCTTCTGGTACAGCATGTGATGGTCCCGGGAATCAAGGCTGGGAACAGTACCTGGAACTGTTTTTCTCTCCAGCACACTGTTGTGTCCGTCTGCGTTCCAGGAAACCGAAACCCGTGAGAAAACTCCTGGGCGAGCACTGCCACCCAGCGGGGATGGAGGCGGGGATGCGAGCAGCCGGGGGGCCGGGCCGCGCTCCTGTACGGCAGCAGCGAGAGGAAAAAGCCCTTCAGGCAGAGCAGTGAACCACCCCGGCATACAACAGAGAAACGAGGGTTTGGTCTGCGTTATTAGAAAACAGCTACAGTGACTATCCAGTGGAATCAGATTAGCGTTTATTTATATTTGCAGCCTCTGCAGTCTCTTTCTTAAAAATGACAGCAAGGTTTGCAAACAGAGATGGATATTTTTTTGGTCACGCTGAACTGAAAACCTAACAAAGTGTCTTCAAGCAAACAAACAAAAAAAACAGTTTTAACTTAATGTAACGTGCCAACCACAGGGGAAAAAGCACAGCTTTGGAGGAAATGATGTTTTGTTTCACCAGTTACAAATCTTTCATTCCAAAAAGCATTTTCTCTTTTTCACTAGTAGGTGCTGCAAATCAAACTTAACACAATAAATAGTTGAACAAACTTCAGGACCAGGCTGAGCCAGTTCAAGCACATTTCAGGGCAGATATAGCTGGGAAGCAAATTTCCAACCTACACTTCCCATTTCTTTGCCTGATTGGAGGTATTGTGTTGGCAGGAGTAAACTACAGCTGGTCCCTTTGTTTTTCTGTGAAGGGAAGGAATTAAGATAATTTAAGGATATACTGTACAGAGGAAATGCAAGGGCTGAGCATATATACAGATACTCCCCAGAGGACCCCAGCGGTGGTATTTCCATCCATTGCTACCTGCAGCTAGAAAACTGCCACAGGGGCACTGGAGGTACTGGGCTTCTTTGCAGTTCTCCTACAGTCAGACAGAAACTGCCCCGGGCACAATCCTACGGATGTGCGTGTAAGACTTCCTGAGGGTAACGCTCCCGTGATGAGACACCCCCCGAGGCAGGACACACTCTTCTGTCAGCTTCTGAGTTTCAGGGTCCCAGCACAGCACTGTTGCAATGACTTCGTTCTTTTCATCTCGGCCCCCGGTGATAAACAGCTTGTTGTTGCAAGGAGAAATCCCACAACTGGCTCTCTCATGGGTGAACTGAGTCACCAGGCACCATGTGTCTTCTTGGGGGCTGTAGCAGTAGAGTGCTTTCATTGCCCCACCTGGAGAGGAAACATATCAGTTTGCACTTGCCATTCCCGTAAGAGATTTTAATTAAAGCACCCGCTTCAACAAGGCTCCATTCCTGACATTTGTAAGAATGATTTATGCCCCAAAGCTAAGGTCACAGGATACTTTATTGTTTTGAAAGCCAGATCTGCAGAAGGCCACTTATTGTTCATAAGGCTGTGGAATTCAAGGCCAGAACAAACTTCTGTGGTCATGCAGTTGTGACTGCAGTGCACCCAGAAACAGACCTTTCCCATACCTGCTCCCTCAGCTAAGGACACAACTTCAGAAAAATACAATCGTGTTTGGAACAGCTTAGATGATGAAGGACTAGGTGTGGTAAGATGTCACTATTAGAAATGGGTACACATTTTTTTCACTGACTTGTCTTACTTCAGTGTCCATCTGCCCATCAAACCTCCTTCTGCCTGGAGCTGGCTGTTTTCAAAAGCCTCTTCCTTCCTCATTTAGGGGCTTGTCAGACTGAACTAGTAATCTTCTTATGGGTATGCTAAACAGAGAGGGACCTTCAGTTTCTCCATGTTTCCCAAATCTGCATTCATACTTGAAACATTTTGTGCGCCTTTTCCAGTTTGGCAGGGTCCTTTTCTCTTGAAAAATGGTCAATAACCCAATACTTAAGAAAGGCTATGGAAATATATTCCCTCCTGAAAGTACCAACAGCTAAATGGTTCTTATTCTGAGATTTGCAGGGACTGGACCTGTCTTCTATAGCAGCTGTGTAGAATAGGGCTGGGGAAACACCGAAGCTGTGGTCTTATTGTGAGGTGCAACAATGCCTGGGATCCTACCTGCTGGCAAAGTGAGCGTTTGTCTGTTGTAGTTACAATAAATGCTGGTTTGGACAATACTAGCCCAGTACTTGAGGGATGACTGAGTCATTGTGAAGTGACTTAAACAAGTTTTATTTCCCAGTTGGAGCAGACTGAAAACATACATGTTGTTAGTTATAGTGATTCATCTGGCGGTTGGTAATTCATTGGTCTGGGCAATTTAATTGCTTTGGATGGGGTAACCAAATGTTCTTTTATCTTTTAAACTTCAGGTGGGGCTAATTTCTATCTGATTGAACTAGATTTGTTTCTCAGATAGGTAAACAACAGGTTTAGTGGTGGATGTTCCTGTCTGGAAGATGCTGAATGAATGTAACTGGAGTATCATGTCAATTTTTATCGAGAGTTGTATCATCTAGCCCGTAAGTCATGCCTTCTCTTTCTGTCTGTTGTCCTGTACAAAAAGGGTGAGGTCAATCCCTGTGCTGAGGAGAAGCATGAGGTGTTCATGTACACACAAGGTGCACACATATACATATATATATATGTGTGTGTGTGCACACACATGCAAATTATAAATCCTCCTTCAGAACACCATTTATTATTTGGTGATACTCTGGCTCTCTGCCAGCCCTCAGCACCATATTGATCATGCTGCAAGTGAGAAACTTTCTGCACCAAGGCTGAGAGAGGGAAGGGGAACTTTTCAGAGCTCCTGTTTTGGAAACAAATGTTCCTCGTTCCTCTTTCCTTCTTTTGGTTTTTCCAGCACTGTCTGGAAATGTGTGCAGGCTCTCTCCTCCCTGCATAGTTCAGCTCACCACCATTAAACTCTTGCTCTTCCATCTTTGCTTCCAGTTCTGGCAACTGACAATTAAACCCAAGCATGATCTAGTGAAGAGGTCTTCGTGTATCAGTGGCTCTGCTCCCATGACCTCCTCCTAGGACCCATATCCCTACATAAATCCCGTTTGCAGTGGGCTGTGTAATGCCCCTGGAGAGAAGAGGGGACATGATATAGCCATGAGATCATGCCCTTGCCACTATGAACCCACTTTTGGATGGCTTTAAGTTATTTTTGGGCTAGGTCCAGCTTTTCAAGATACCTACCACACTAACAGGGAGTTTGACCTGGTGACTCTTCACTACTGTTTGTGAATGTGCTGGATCCCCATCCCTCGCTAAGCTCAATGGGAAGAGCCATCTGACCATTTGATTGTACTTCATGGAGTTTGTCGGTGAAACTAACACACAAAAACAAGCCCTGCCGTGTCTATACAAGAAGGAGCAGTAACACTTTGCTTACCCACAACATAAATGTGATCACGGAAACTCGCAGCATTGATGCATTTGGCTTCTACTGGCATGGCAGCTTTCAGGCTCCACGCGTTGGTCGCAGGGTCGTAGCACTGAGTCTTGTCTGTCGCCAGCTTCCCGTTGGGGCCTCCCCCGATCACGTAGAGCTTCTTCTTGTAGCTTGCTGCTGCAAAGGAGCTCACATTGACCATGAGGGGAGCAGCCTGTGTGACAGCAGAAAATCGTTAGTAACCATCTGAAGTAGTCAGACTGATGTCTATGGGACAGGAGCCTGCTGAATTTTAAGTCATGTATCCCTTTTAAGATGATCAGTAGGGTTTGGAAGATGACATTTCTAGGGATAAGGGTGAAATACATTTCAGATTTTTCTTAAGACTGTAAAACCCTGAATAAGAATGTGCTATGTGCAAATGCTGTTCTTAAAATTATGTTATCAATAATTCAAAAGCTAGGAAACGTCAGAGGTGACCAAAATCTCCTTTACATAGTTATGTACATTGAAAAAACACAAGAAACTTGTTCATACTGACCTTTCTACTTGAAGCTGTGATTGTTAGATTCTCCACATCACTTTGTATCATCTAAAACCTATAGAGTTTCTATCTGCCATTATGATGCCTAATCTCATTACTTTCATGGATTAATTGGCTGCCTAATACTCTCCTCTCATTGCTTGAAGTACACTTAGTAGAACTGGGTTTTTTCCATCCTGTTTACCTTGAAATTTGTACTTTCAACTTAAATATAAAACCCATACTGTATATGGTGTATATGGCACAGGTTGATATAGACATTGTATATATACATTGTGTATCAGAGCAGTAGTTTTCAGCCTGTGCTCTGGTTCATGTATACTATGTATATATGTTCATGTATACTATGCTCTTACTCACCAATTACTCACCAATGGACTACTAGCTTTAAAAGCCAACTAAGAAAATGAAATTTAGGCATTAGATATCTCACAGGCAATGATTGGCAGGCCATCCTGTGATATTTACTTTCTGAACAGTATGCATTTCTATAGAAAAAACATTTAGGGTTTTTACAGACCAGAAATACTTAAATGAATTGTACTAGAGCCTGTCATGTTCATTTTTATGATTCAAAGCCCTAACATTTTCTGATTAAAATGTTCTAAATGAGTAAAATGTTACATGATGCAGCATCTTACCTCTGACCAGCAGTTATGAAAGGGATCATATGCTTCCATGCTGTTGATCCTCTGCATGCCATCAAACCCACCAATGACATAAACTTTGCCACCCAACACAGCCATTTTATGCCTCCATCGCCCAATATTTAGATACTCAATTTGTATCCATTTGTTGATGGAGGCGTTGTATTTCCAGACATCATGCTTTGTTTCTTTGCCACCTGTAGTGTACATGACACATGTAAATATGATAGCGTAGCTTGTATTTACTCAAAATCTCCAATATGTTTAAATTTTAAAATGTTATCTCACAATAGAAAATAAATTACTGTTAGCTTCTCAATTATCTACACCAATGGCCTGGCCCTGTTATACCAGAAGAAAATTTCTGCATTTCATTTACTTAATAATGAAGAAAACTCTGAACAATTTCTACAACCAGATATTTGGTAAAGATAAGTCACTGTTCCTCACTTTACCAGACCACAACCACTTTCATTTTAATACTGAGGGAATCACCAGCCACACACAGCATGGTGATATGCAGGTGACTTTTGTGCACCACCAGGGCTTTGCAGAATGCTTCCAAGTGACAAACAAACATGATTTCATTAAGATAGCGGAGGATGCCGCAGCTGGTAGCGCCAAATCCCAGCAAGATAGGCCTGGGGAACTGCCAGTTTGTGCAGGGTAGATCCAGTCAGCTAGCCTAGTACTTTACACAAAACAAAAGACCTGACTCTGAACTCCTATCAACAGTGGCCCTTCATGGCATGTTAGAAGCTTTACTATTCAACCTTGGGACCTATGGCTGGGATCTCATTTTTGTGCCTTTTCTTCTGGTCTCTTTCTCTACTGATTTGGATTTGCTTCATGTTTATAGATTGAAGATCAGAACTGGACCCTGCAGGCTTGCAAGTGAATCTTTACTCATCCTAAAGCAGAAAGCAGTCTTTTAAACAAGCACTTTTGTTTGCCTGTAATTTTTGGTGCAACTGCAATATAAATGGATCTAGTTAGGCCTGAAACCACGTTTACAGACTGAGTAGCTTATTCCATCATCTGCAACCCGATTAAACATTTGCTTCAGTGGTGAATATACTGAAAAGAGAATTCATATTCCATTGAGAAAGTGTCTGCCTTCATTGGTATTCTGTGCTGCAGCCAGATCACTGCAAACTGATGGAGCTCATCTCTGGGCCAAATAGCAGATTGAATAGGAGATAATTAGCATGCTAGAAAGAGTCGTTTGTAATGCTTTTGTCTCAGTATTTTTCACATGTATGTGTTGAATTTTATTTGCACTCAAATAGCTGAAGTGGCTGAAGGGCCTGAATGCAGCATTCATGGCTACAATGGGGCTGAGAGACTGCAGGTGTTGCCCTTACCCTCCCTTAACATTTCTCTTTTACATGAGCTTGCTCTTGCCTGCACAGGCTGAAACTCTGGTAGGAGCCTGAGGTGGACTGGGTGGGTAAATTTGTGGCACATCGGGGGCAGGGAGAGATTTTTGAAAGAACTGGAGGTTTATTGTGTTTCTGTTCTTTCTCCAGACCACAGTTCTTTCTAATTTGAGGAGAAAAAATGAACTAAATTAGTAAAAGTAACAGAACGGTGAGTGCTAATTCATGTAATTTTTAGTTACATTACAAATGTAGTGTTTCACTCCATCCAGTCAAAGCATTTAAACTGTTTGGGGAAATGGTAATCTAAAAGTGGTCATAGTCTTGTGCAAAGAACTTTCCTACTGTTCAGATGCTAAAAGAGTGGGGAAGACTCCAAACTGCACCAAGACACTGAGTGAAATGAGCACGTTGGAGGTAGGAAAGATGTAAGTCAAGTTCAAAAAGAACCAAGTCGCAGGAGCTAAAAGAAAGAAAAGGAGTAGAAGGACACACAGCAGGTGGCAGATGTTTAATCAGGATTGAGGCACTAATAACTTGGTTTAGCTGGAAAGAAACTACTAATTACTTTGGTCCACTCAGCCTTTTATTTGGGTGGGAAGGGTTAAAAGGAGGTAGGAGAAAGGCTAAGAGGGAATGGAGAGAGGAAGTCAAAGATACAAAATTAAGCAGAGAAGGAAGAAATAGGACCTGTGAGAACAGCAGCAAGAGGAAAGCCAGCTTAGAAACACCATAGCAGTTCTGGAGGCAGCCTGGATAGAGCATAAAAGAAAAGCTGGATAAGATGTCAGGAATAAAAGGAAGCAAAAAGACCTTGGGAAAGAGGAAAGGGTAAGAAATTAAAGGCAAATGGAAAAGAGACCTCTCAACTCAAGGGTGTGAAGGTGTGAGGGGTGTTCCCTAGTTGGGATGTTTGACTTAGGTTCCCCTCTGCAGCTAACTTTTAACACAGAGTCTGTTGCCAGAGTAAAAAGAAACTCCCTGTGGTGGGCTGAAAGGAGAAACCTCCTTTATTTGTAACTAGGGAAGGAATAATCTAATTCTTATCCCAGGATAAGAATTTAATAAACTTTAAGTTGGAACGAGGTAATAAAAATATGTGGCTTTCCAAAGGAAAGAATGCAATGGCAAATATTTGAATAAAAGCAATGGACTGCTATTCATACTGGAGCAAAGCATTCATGCTTTGGCCCTCCCTCCTCCTTTCTACTCTCCTGTTTTAAGTGAGCATAGCATTTGGTGGATGATTTTGTAGGAAAAAGTATCCTATCCGTGGAGGCACTGCTCTGTATCGTGGTCTGTAACGTGACAGCAATTAAAAGCTTGCTGTCACTTTTCCTCTGGAAAGCAGAACAAGACCATCAAAATTGGTTTTGACAGGCCATCAAAACCAGCTGTCAAAGTGACCAGCAAGCTTGAGTGTATCCTTTCTGTTGTCAAAGTGGAAACTATAGCTCCAAGATCAACCCCCTACATGGAGCTCAGCTGTGTTTGCGTGGGAAGTTAAGTGTGCCTCCTGAAGCTCTCAGGATGACGATCTGCAAATGGGATGCTCAGACCCATGCTGTGCGTCTGGACCGTTGGGTTTCATCTGGCTGTGACAGTTATTATTGCCGTTAGCAAGTGGGCACTTCTAGAGTCCTGTCTGATGGCTGTTGAAGTGCTCCTGAAAGTGTGGTTTTCAGGTACCAGCCAAACAGTGGTGACAGTTCCCTGCAGGTTCTTGACTGATTCTTGCAGAATTAATCAGATTCTGGCAGGGTTTGGCTTATGCATGTGGAGCTGCAAATGGAGGTGTTACAAGAAGATGCTGGAGCAATTGTTCTTCATTTTAGGTTTGGTAAATGGTTCTCAGGGGCCCTTCCGTGACCATGCTCACTGAGTGTGCTGCACACAAGTAGCCATGCATATAGATCAATGTTGTTTGAAAATTAATCCTGTGCTAAAACCAGGGCTAGGCAGGACCTCACATGTCCAGCGCTTCCCTGGAGCCTGTTCAAAGCCAAAGCATTAGGAATACCTGTACTGCTTCATTCTCCTAAAGCTGCCTCAAGCGTGCTCTCAATAAAAGCTGGAAATAATTGTGAGAACCCTCTGCTCCCCTCTTCCACTCCCAATGTCTTGTTCCTTACCCGATATGTAGACTTCATTTTTTAGCGTAATGCATGCAAACTCCACCCATTTTTTATTCTCATTCTCCGTCTCCTGCTCTGTGATTGGTAATTTTGCTACTTCCAGGCGGCTTCGCCTCAAAGGGTCCAGACAAGTCACTTCTGCTACAAACTTCTCATCTTTCGTACAGCCCCCTATGATCATAAACACCTCAGACTGGAACTCGTGCATCCTGGGCTTGGTTCTTTCTGTAATAATCTAAATGCAAGCAAGACAGAGTGAGTACACAGGGCACTTACACCTACAATTACAGAAAGATCTGGCAACTTTTTTTCTGATTACCTGTTTTGCAATCAGCTGAAACAATTATCAAATGCTTTCTAAGTTGAAAGCCTGGAAAGCATCCTAGAGGCATTCAGCGGAGGTTGCTGTATCCTTCTTTCAGCAGGATTTCTCCAACACTGGACTTAGTTGCTTTTGCCTAGCCACTAGGATCTTTTCAGATCCTCTCGGGAATTCCCAGGGTGGCACCAAGAGCTGTGAAGGTGAGCACTAGTGACAAGGCTGGGTGCATGTGAGGCAGCTGGAAAGGACAGGTTTTATTTGGGCTGACAGAATGGGAACAAGGTAGGAGGGCCCCAAGGTTTAGTGTACGCCCTGGGGAGCTTGGAGAGGGCAAGGCTGCAGTTAGCAGAAAGTGCTCTCATCATTTGTCCTGAAGAGATATGTTAAAGTGTCAAAGCCATAACAGTTCTCAGCTGAGGGGTTTTTTAAATTTGTTTCTTTGTTTATAAGCCTTAATTTTAAGCCAAAATTAGAAGATTTACTTAAAGCCAGCACCAGGCTCTGAAATGTGGCTAACTCTAATTTACTGCCTCTTGGCTCAATTTATTGACCAGGTCTTTGTTTCAGGGACACTGGAAAAAGCCACTTTCCGGGTAGATGTTCACCAGGAGCAAAGAATGCAGGGGTTGCTTGGAAACTTGTGTTCTGCTTGGAGGAAATACTTGCAAGGAAGGGGAAATGAGTGCATTAGTGTCCAAGGTATGCTGGCTGTGTGCTGAAGGACAGAAGGAATAATGTTCTTTACCCTCCCCTACCCCCCAGTTTTTCATACTGGAAGAAATGCAGTGTAAAAGGCGTGGGGGGCACATAAAGTTGTTCCTCTGCTTATGCTGTAACTTAGGGCATTTGCCAGTTTGCAGATCCTCAAAGCCTGCTAGGAGGGATCTGCTCTGAACTCTGAAGTACTGCAACTACTCCTCTGAAGTAACGGTGGTTGTTACCTTATGCATGCCCCAGAAAGGCAGTTCGTGGAGCCACAGGTTAAATGCTGTGACAATAGGCAGCTTGCTCAGTTTTACTTCTCTTTCTACTTTTAATATGTTTCTATAAATTGGCATAATTTATCTATATTAAAAAATATTCCTAACGCAGACATAAATCTTGTATTTTTCCTATGTTTAGGAAAGTATCAGGCAAGGTTTTTTTAAAACATCTGTCCCAGAATTCACCAGCTTTCAGAATTTTGTTTTTAACCTGTCCGTCACCACTGCCAGGCATCAGCCCCAGGGAGGGTAGCTGGCAGGGCTGCCTCTGTCGGCTGCCCCTTTGAAGATGAGTGTAATGAGTGTTCAGCCCTGAGCAACACTCCCTTTATCTACCCGCGTGGAGCTGACAGCACTGCTGAGTGGGGCAAGGCTTCCTCGAGGAGTTCCCACCCGACTGGCCGGCACTGCCCTGGGTCGGTGTGAACTGTCTTACACAGTCACTGGCACAAAAAGCCTTTGGCCTCTACCCCCCAGCCAGTGACACATCTGCTGTTAGCGATGGATCCACAACATGCTCCTGAGCCTCCTGCCTTCCTCTGACCCTCTGAGGAGGCACACACGTTTCCTCACATGCTCACATTCCTTTGCTCCTGTTGTGAAATCTGACCTCTGGTTGCTCTCCCCTCTACCCCATATTTTGAGCCAGGAGATGTGACTGATACCTAACTTTCCAAAGAGGATGGGCAGTTGAGGAACTGGAGATCCAACACAGCCTACCTTGAGCAGGCAGGACAGGACTCAACTGGATGTCAGGATGAACCTGTCTCGTTGGGTGCAGGGACCTCTGCAAATGAGGAAGATAGGCAGACCTCTCCTCTGGGAAGAGACTGTCTTCACAGGAGGTTCTCGCTTTCTGAGACATTTCCCCCCATAAGTAACAGATGGAGATGTTACATATTTGTAAGTCATTACAGATTGTGGCACAGTTTAGTGGGAAAATTATTCTTCCTTTCTTAGGCTTCAAATAATAGCTAGGAGGGTGAGGCGTCAGGAGTAACACCGTTTGCCTTTTTACTAGTTAAGTAACGTGGGATCTTTGTTTAGCTGGGCAAGCATGTGTGTGAATGGTTGAGCTTGGGTGTTCATAAATAGGAAGCTGTACACTTTGTTTTAAAACAACCTACCAAAGCTTCTAAACTCCCTAAATCAGCAGGATAACTGGTGAGGCCCACCTTGACTTTTCAGTAGCACCAGTCAGTGCAAGTTCAGCGTGAGTACCTTTTTCTCCCTCACGGTACTGCTCCTTCCGATCGTATTTTTGAGCAGAAGCATGAGACATTTAGAAAAAGCAGTAAGTACCTTCCTTTTTTACTAACCTCATTGCCCGACAGATGGTACATTCTTGCTTCCTGGAGCAAAGGAAAGACATCTGGACACTGTCTAATGAGTTGATCGGCTTCAACAGTCTCTACAAAATACCAGGGGTCCAAGAGGGGCAGCCGGACATTCTCCAGCACGTACGGCAGGAGAGGAAACCTTTCCGACTCCTTGTAACGAACCCAGTTCATTACAGTTTCGAACACCTGTGCCTCTTCCGTGACGTAGAGGTCATCGCTCTTCAGCGTGCTGCAGAGAATGTCGGCCGGCAGCTCCAGGAACTCCTCATGGTTCAGCACCTGGGTGAAGTTCTGAATAATGTAGTCCTGCACTTGTTGTTTCAGGCTGTGCAGGGAGTGTGCATCAGCCAGCCTCAGGATGCCCACGCAGTTCTCTGGCTGGAGGGCTTCTGTGAGGAAACTGGCACAAGCATCTACCATGCGAAGGAACTGTGGGCAGAAAAGCACGTATAAGCACAGAGCAGTTACTTGTATGACTGTATCACGGAAGAACTATCGAGCTTTGGGGCTGAGTCCCAACCAGCCACGTGCAGTACAGCAAAGAGCTGGGGGAGACAAGAAATCAGTCATATGAGGACAGGTATCTCCCAGAATCTGCAGTCTGAAATGAAAATTTCCTCCTCAGACTGCTTTTTCCCCCCTCTGCAACCATACTGCTTCTTTTCCCTCTTGCAGGACACGGAAGACCTGTGAACAGCCATGGATTTTATTTGTTTCACAAAAGTGAAGGGTTTTCTACCATTCCACTTCCCTCCATGAGATCTCAAAGCGCTAGCAGCCATGGAGTTACAAAGCACTGGTGAGGTCCCCAGGCTTCAGATGTGCTTACCCTGCTTCATCTTGTATGTCAGCTCAGATCAACTAGAAGAGAGTGGTTTTGCAGCCCAGGTGACTTCACTTTCTGCATTTATGCTCCCACCATCCAAACTCTGAACGTGTCTGAGGCCTTGCAAGGGTGGTGGAAAATGAGTGCTGAGGTCTGGGATGCTTGTGTCAACATGTGCCCCCCCGCCCGCACCAAGTGCTGGGGCATGTTGTCCTGTACTGGGGCACGTGGCAGGAAGAGACTGACCATCAGCAAATCTTCGAGTTGCCTGACAGCCAGGGTTGCCTGGCAAGCGTATGTTGTGAGGGAGGCCTTCAGAGGTTTTAGTGACCTTGTCGTCACCATTGGTTGAAAAATACATAGATCTGCATTTCACATGCAGAGCCTGCTTAATCAAAGAACTTTCCACGTTTGCATTCAATAGGGCATCACAACTACTTTCATTCATTCCCTTTGCACAGTAGCCCCACCTGAGGGTCCCAGATGTGCAGATCCTGGATCACAGACATCTGCAGGGCATTTGCCATGAACTATGACGTGAGCTGGGTTGCTGGTGATTATTCAGCAACTGGGATACCAGTTTTGGGTAGAACTGATAAGTTACAGTGCTTCATGCTGGGCTTTCCATTGCCTCCGTGGTTTCAGATATGGATTTCATGTTGGTTTTGCCACTGAGCTGTGCAAACAGCAACATATAGAAGGTGGGTCAGAAATGGTGCTGTGCATTTCTTTCTATGCTTTTGGGGTCTTTTTTCCATCCAGTGTCAGCAAGTAAACCATTTTAACTCATTCTGTCCCACTGGGGAAAGTTGCAGAACAGTAATTTAGGGGCAAAGGGGAAACGAAACATTTTTAAACACTTTAGTATGTAGATTTGTTTCAGTGATTAGGCTAGAATCTTCCAGACGCGGCAGTGTTGTGTTGACACATTTAGACTGTTTACCAGAGCTGAGTGATTGCAGACACTGCGTACAGACTACCTGGTTCCTGTTTTACATTTAGATGTGGTCAAGTGTTTAGAGAAATGCAACTGACTGATGGACGAGGGTATGCGAGGTCTCAGAACATGCTGCTGCCGTAGTGATATAAATTTGTCAGTGGCACACTGTGGCACTGCGGCAGAGCTCAGCGGCTCATCGGTGCCTGCCATGCTCGTGTTGCCTGTTCTCTGGGCTAGCACAAGGCTAACGTTTTGAACTCAGCAGTGCATTGCCCCGAGGATCTGAAAGGACCTGCCAGCACCAGGTAGTCCTCAGACCTGCCTCAGCATTAGCCCTTTGAAAGCTGGCAGTAAAGAGATGTAAAAAAATCAAATCTGGGATTTGCTGAGGCCACTCATCAAGTCATCCACAACTCTGGAAACAGACCCCAAAACAATGTTCTCACCAGCCTACGGCCCAACCACTGTAGAGGGCTCTAATTATTTATACATGGCTTGTTAAGAGCAATACTCACGAGATGACACCAGAGAGTTTTCTTCCAGGCAGTGCATGCTGGTCTAACGGCCACGCAGGCACCACTAATCACGCTGGGTAGCTGTGTTTGTGCCAGATAAATGAGGAACTGTGAGGTGTGGGCGTGAGAAAGGGTCCCCACCAGGGGCTTAACCAGAGAGGTTGGGCTGCTTGGGAGCGTACCAAGGCAGGACTTTCCCCGGCTGCTGCTCCTTGTCCCCGTGCTGCACTGCCTCCCCAGCACTCCCTTCATTTAGAGACAAAACTCCCCAGAAAACTCCCCTGAACTTGCTGGACACGGTTCAGTCAGTCCCATGAGAGCAGGTGACTCAGGAGAGCACCCAGGAGGAAGACAACCGTGAACCCCCTGAACCTCTGCTTCATCTGCTCCTATTGTTCTTGCAGAGCTCTGAATTTTCTTCTTTCCTTTCTGCAAGTACCCCTCCTAATGCCACCCCAGGCATTTTAAAAGACCTGTTCCCTGGGAACAATTTCTTCAATAACTGGGTCCGTCTCCTAATACCCCTTGAATTCAGGTTCTTACCTGCTAGAGACATGCCATGTGATTATGAGCTGCCTTTCTGAATAACAAAACGTATTCACCCCATTTAAGTCCTTGCTTGTCCCAGCTTTAATTCAACTGTCTAGTGTAAGCAGCCCTGCACCCTGCCATGACCCCCAGAAACGGAAGGGAACGGTGGTTGAAAAGGCTCTTATTCATAGTCCCTCTCTGTATGCAGCACACTTCGGGGTCAGATCCTGCACCCTGCAGCTGCGCTGCCCTCGGCCACCCGCTCTGCCTGTGGCTGCAGGGGCAGCACGTCCCAGCTCGGCAGGACCACCTGCGTCCCACGGGAGCCGGCTGGGCAGTGAAGGGGCACAGGCACCCTCGCAGGGTGGCTCGTCAGGGAGCCAGCAGCTTTCTGAGCCTGCACACCAATGTCTGACCTGGAGCTGCCTGGAAGCTTTGTTAGCAAATCATGGAAACATAGACCCATAGAATGGTTTGGATTGGAACGGACCTTGAAGATCATCCATTCCCACCCCCCTGCCACGGGCAGGGACACCCCCCACCAGCCCAGGCTGCTCCCAGCCCCGTCCAGCCTGGCCTTGGGCACTGCCAGGGATGGGGCACCCACAGCTGCTCTGGGCAGCCTGGGCCAGCGCCTCGCCGCCCTCACGGGGGAGAATTTCTTCCTCATATCTAATGTCCATGTGCCCTCCTTCAGCTTCCAGCCATTCCCCCTTGCCCTGTCGCTACGTGCTGCCTGGGCTGGCACTGCGCGGTAGCTGCGGTGTAACTAGCACTGTCCTGCCACAGACTCCCTGGCCGTTCACTCTTACGTGGCTACAGGATGGTTTCCAGATAATTGGTGAGGTATTTTCCTTGTAGCATCTTGCTCCTGAGAAGTGGATTCACACGGGGATGAGAGGTGCCCTGGGAGTCAGTGATGTCACCAGGCTGGTGGTGCTCCAGCCGTGTGGGGGGGCAGAGCAGCCCCACTTAGAGCAGCCAGGGTGAGACAGCTGGGGCCACCCCCCACTGCGCCCACTGCAGCTGGCATTTCCATGGCTGTGGTCATCACAGCCCCCATTTTACCTCTGCTCAGGAGCTGCCTTCCCTCCCACCGTCGCTGCTTCCCCCACAGCAGGTGCTGTGGGCCTCACCCAAGCTGTGCTGAGGGAGCGGGGTAATTCTGGGGGGGCAGGAGGGGTGTAGACGGGTCTGAAGGCTGCTGCTGAATTACCGCAGGGGAGGCAGAGCTCTCTGCCAGGGCCCTGAGGAGCAGCCGGGGTCTTGGCACTACAGAGAGGATGAGCAGCATGGGGAGCAGAGGGTGCTGGGCTGGAGCCGGGGTGGGCACCAGCCCTGCGAGCCTGGTGGCTGGGCAGCTGCCAGCCCAGACAGAAGAGATGACTGTTGAACTCATGTTGCAACTGTGCTCTAGGTGGAAAAAATTTGTCTGGGTCACTTCAGGGTGAGGCTTAGCTGTGCAGCAGCTCCCTGCTCCGAGCCCTTCACCTGCTTCCCCGAGGAAGCACAAAGCACACTGCCTGCTGCTCCCACCGAGCAGCTTCCACCTCCTCCTGCCCTCAGCTGTGGCTGCGTTTGGTCAAAACTTATTGGAAGCGACTAAGGGAAGGCAGAATCACATCAAACTTTGTCCGAAAGAGTTTCTAGAGAAAAGTGGAGTATCTATATTGGAATATCCAGAACTGTTCAAGTTCTTTCTTTTGTGGTTCTTTGTCAAGCCTGAGAGATTGAAAAAGGCACTGCCAAAAATTGTTGCGAGTCAGATAAAATACTCCTATTTGGAATTTGGTTTTCTCACACGTCATTAATTGGAAAGGAAAACATTTCTCAAACAAAAATGTTACAATAAATGGCAGAATTAATCTTTTCAGCTGTTGATGTATTGAAACATTTGACTCTTTCAACTGTTCCTGTTTGTTCTTCGGCATAAATAGCAAAGACAAGCTGGCAGAATGCTAGTAGTTACTAAATATTTTTTACACAAAACACATTTTCAGCCAAAAACCTCAACCGTGTATAATGTGAGCCTTTAAGGCCTTGTAAATCTTGATAGTATCCAGGACCGTTGCAGTAAGACTTGGGATCACTGCTTTTAGTTGAACGTTCCTGAGTTTCTAGGTTTTTGTAGTTTACTATTCTTGCTCATGGCACCCACATGATTTTAGCGTTACTTTAACAACATTTGATAGTTTTTCTTAAAGCACCAGCTTTGGGAGTCAAATTTAATCTTAATTTTAATGAAAAATAGTGAAGAGAAATGAAAAAAACCTAAGTTTATACTTTTGACAGTTTCAGGGGGGAAAAAAACACCTGGGGAATGATCCTAAGGAAAAAAGGTTCCCAAGAAAACAAAAATAGCATAGAAAAGTGTCCTGAAAATGGACCAAAATAACCTTTGAGGGCGACCAGTTCACAGTATTGGTCTGCTGAAAATGCCAGTAAGTTCCAGCACTCTGGCCTCAGGTGACATTAAAGCTACACCACCTTTCCTGAGTTACCTTGGGGAGCACTTTTTGATAACTTTCCCTTCTCTCCCCACAGCAAGTACCAGCTCCCATTACCCCAAAGGCCACAGGTTCATTTCAGAGCAAAACTTCCCAGGTAAGATTCAAGAATCTGACATTCATAATGAACCACAATGATAATGAAGTCAGGTGTTTCTTGCCTTCCTTAATGAGAAGACTGGACACACATACACACATTGGCACTTTGGCAGGTTATGCTGGTTGCAATTTGTTAACAATTTGCAGTTTGGTGCCAGGGACTATAATTTGGTAGACCTCACAGATGATTTACACGACACGTGAATACCTCACGGACCAAAGGCTGAGTAACGCTGCTCAAGTCTGACGTCCCACATGTCCCAGGTCATGACTAAAACCCTTTACATCAAGAGTCCTACAAAGGACGATGCTAACTTTGGCTGCTGAGCCTCCATCTCAAGGCAATGGAGAGGGAGAGACAAAGTTAGCTTCCTGGCCACACCAGCTGCTGCCCACTAACTCTTTTGGGCTGGAGGGTGACCTTCGCAGGCTGGCCTGAACCCTGGGGAGCACTGTCCCAGCAATAACCCTGCTGCCTGGCAGGCAGCACATGGGAGCTGCTCTTGGAAGCAGAGACCAGCTGTTTGCCTGTTTCCACAGCACCCAGCCCATGGCTGCAACTGCCATTTTTTACCACAGTGTAAGTAAATACAAAGCAAAATGCTTCCAGAACCCATGAAAGCAGAGAAGTTTGCAGCATGTTAACGAGGGTAAGACATGGTGTTGCCAGAGCAACAAGACTGGATCAGTGCATTTGACTTATCTGTACCTGAAAGAGGCTGGCAGCTTCCAAGACTTTCTGTACATTTTGCTTTGTGATGAGCATCTTGCTGGTGTAGGTGTAGTCCAAGAGTATATTCATGGTTTCTGCATCAACTCCTTTAAGTATGATCTTCTCTTCATATTTCTCTCTTAAATCATTGCAGAACATGGCCCTGAAAAGAAAGACGTTGATCTTTTACTGCACCCCAACCAGGATGAGGCATTCTAAAGATATTTGGTTATATAGATTTCAACACAGAATACTCCGATTACTTCATAATTTATGCAATTGTAGCAAAGTAGCACGGCAAATCCTTTTGTTGTTTTCATACCTCTCTACTCATGAGTGTGATAAGGCATACACACATGATGGATACGCCAGAGCTGGACTCTGCAGTAGACCTGGAGCTCCATGGAAGCAAAAGGCAACTGGGACCTTCTCTGGGTGGTGCTTTGTGTCTGGACTGATGCTGCTGAGCAGTTGTGATGTCTCACCTGCCAGCCTCTTACAGACTTCTACTCCTTCTGTTTCTAGTAGAGGCCCTGCTCATTAAGCCCAAATCTCCAAGCCACTGACATTCTCCTTACTTCGTTAACACAACACATGCACCTTGTAACCCTTGGCAAGGTCAATACCCCTGCGCTTGCAGGCTGCAGAATGCTGCTTAGACTGAACCCTGAGGGCCAGACCAGATCCACGTCTGATAGCCTCACCTCTAAGCCTTCCAATGTATCTTTGACCCCATTAATACCAGGGATGGGCCAGGAGAAAATAGCTTATGGATTTTCTTCTAATTAAGAGGCTGACTTTTCCTCTGCTAAATGTTGGGAGCTCCTGGTAGGACTGTAGAGTTGGTACCTCCTGGCTGGAGAAGTACTTGAATAATCATGAGTTGAAACTACTGTTGGTGAGAAAGCGCAGAGGTTTCATGCATGTTGGTACCGTCTCTTCTTTGGTGGGTAAAACTGCATGTGAAAGGTGACTGCCACGCACACCTTTGGCACCAGTCAGACACGTCATGTGGGACATCAATCAGAAATTTCTCTAAGAGCTATTTAAATCCACTTTGCATTGTGACAGCTGCAAGGCAAACACATCCATCTCCACCTGCATTTTCAAGTTCATAGTTTTAAGTGTTTCTTCCAATGCTTTTGCTTTTATTTAGAAGTTTGATCCATTCTGTCTTGTTCACTGCATTCAGAGAGTGAGATTTCACATCATTTGCAGTCTGGCTCAACAGATTAGAAGTATGTGAGTGCACTTGTAACTATGTTGGTGAAAAACATGTGCAGATCTAAAGTGTAATTAGAAGCACTCTTTACCCTGAATACCAAACCCTTCATTAGTCATGTACAATGTTGACAGGACAGCACAACCTGGGAAGTGTCTAGAGGTCCAAAGTCTTAGGCCACGCTTTTCTTGTAAAAGCAGTGCCAGAATAAAGCTGTCTGATTCACCCATCTTACTCGTACCAAGTTGTAAACAGTTTTTATTGCAAAGCAGTTAGGCATGATGAATGGCAGATGGATGGAAGATGCCAGCTGCTTGATGCTCTAAGAGCTACCTGCTCCTTGCCTCAGCAGAGATTTTACAGCGAGAGAGCTGGCATTAGCTATCTTAGTGTATAAAACTGCCTTTTGGATAGAGAGACCTAATTTTGAGCAGGAAACCTGGGCAAAGAAATTACTTGTCAGAAAAGATGTTCAGGCAGAATTCTCATTTTCCCTTCACTTAGCTTGTTAGAGGTTATTTATTCACTGCCCTGCTCCATGGTCCAGTTTCTGCTGCCACTGAAATCAGAGTATTTGAAAGGCATTAAGACAAAATGCTCCTTAACTTCAGCAAGCACCAGACTGGGATGCTCCTTAGCTTCTCTCCCTTTTGGCAGTGTCAGATGCTGTATGCCTGGGGCATGCAGCAGGTGGCCGTTTGAAGTCAGCCCTCCTCAGCACCCGCTGCTCCCTGGGCATGGGGCTTCCACGCGGAGAGGGAGGTTTGTACAAAACAGCCGTTTCAGTTGCGCGGGATTGATAGGTGCCGAATGTTTCATCTGAATCAGAAATACGCCGTTGTAGGATGCAGGTGGTGTCTGCTCTTGTTCCTTTTATCTCTTAAGCTGGTGATTCTAGTCTTGTATTTAACCATCCCTGTCGGGGAGATGAGAGCTCTCACTTCTGTCCCGCTAAGCCAGAGTATTTGGCGGAGGTTGGCTAGAGATATCCAGCGTCATGCTGTTGCAAGGCTGCTCAGAAACCAGCCTCGGGATTCTGGTGGAGGCTTTGCACAGGGGTCTTGTCAAAGTGCTTTCACCTGTCTGTCTCCTAATCTGTGAAATTGCGTTAGAGTTGCCATCCACTCCCTGTCTCACAGGGTGCAGATTCATGTAACATGGGTGCAGCCTGCAGAAATCACACGTCTAAAGCACCGTGCTCTCCCACCAGTGCTCCTCTCTGGAAGGTGGCAGGGCTGAACTGGACAATGCTATCCAGGAGAGCCGACTTCTGGAGTTGCCTGCCTTCTGCTCCGATGGGGAGCACCTCATTCCCACCCTATGGGCCGACCGGAGGGAACACCCTGACACCACTCAGCACTGATCAGGCTGAGCTTCTTCTCTGCTGGGGATTAAAATGTTGCTTCTGAACCTTTCTGTGCTTACCCAGAGAGGTGTGTGATTATTTTCTCTGGGGTTCTAAATCCTTCAGATGTGGCTACTAATTCTGTTGTCTGTTTCCCTGTTTCCTGTTCCTGTGTAATTCTAAACTAAGCCTTTGAACCAACGTTTATTCTGAGGAATGCACATCCGAAGTGAGTGCCAACGGCCAAATTTAGATACCTAAAAATGGGTAAATTTAGAAGAAACAGGGGAAAAATCTCAATTAAATAAACGAGGGGTTGCAGTTTGTGGAGCACTTTTTAAGCACCCACCCACAAAGGATTGCTTGTGCTAGGAATTACGAACCCGACTTCAAACAACCGTGCTGGAGCTTGAGGATGCTCTGGAAAATATTGCTTCAACCTCTCCCAGCCTCATTCTTCCACTACCTTTGGCAGTGCAGGAGTAAAGGATTACTGCTCCACCTTGGTCAGCTTGTATGTCTCTTCTCTGCTTTCTTACCTTCATCTGGGTAAATGGAGTTAATGCTTCTATGTCTGTA
Source organism: Falco cherrug (assembly GCF_023634085.1). Taxonomy (NCBI): domain Eukaryota; kingdom Metazoa; phylum Chordata; class Aves; order Falconiformes; family Falconidae; genus Falco; species Falco cherrug. The sequence continues at coordinate 9,386,097 of NC_073707.1, forward strand.
GATGCAGGATGCGTCAGAAGTACTAGTCTATCTACTCTGCAGCTTTGCTGAAGGAAGTCGACTTTATTTAACTGTGTTTAAGTTAGCTGCTATGGATTGCTTGCATTATGGCACCCAACATTCAGGAAGAGGGTTGTGTAATGTGCTGTTGCAGGGGAATGAAGCCCATGACTCACAGGGTCCCTTTGCTTTGCTCCTCTGCACCGGTGTTAGAGGCCCTGTAATAGCATGGAAAGTACTAACAGAATAGTGTGATTTAAGTATTTCTTCTTTCTTTGGGCCCATGCAGCTTGCAGTGAATTACAGCAAGATCAAACAAGCTGCCTTGTGAGTAGCAAAACTAGTGAAGCTCAGTCCTCTGCAGGCTTGAGTGCTCCTCTCCCTCTTAATAACCTCAGCTTCCCCTTCCTGAGCCCTCCATTCTCTCATTATTCCTCGCACACACATTTTGCAGCCCCTCTCAGGACACTCAGCTTGCTGAGCCCTCCGTTTCTCTCCCGTTATCCCTCTCAGGCACGTTTCAGTGTCCCACTCAGGACACTGGGCTGTGTGCTGGCTGCCTGTGCCCACCCCAGTGAGGGCAGCGCATGCCTGGCCTGTTCTGGGCACCGTGCATGTCAGCTGGCTGGGACGCGGTGCTTGTCACCCGGCTGAGCACCGTGGGGGCACGGTTCTGGCTCTGCCTAGCTGCAGATTTCCATCAAACTTGCGGGCACTTCAGTTTTGGGATTCCCAGCCTCTGCCAAACGTGACTGAAACTAACCCAAAGAGTTGTGACAGGAGACACTGGCAGAGAGGCAGACAGCGCTATAGAATAAATCTCCACTCCCTGGGAAGCCTGGTCAAACACGAGCACCCAGGGGGGCAGACCCTACGCACGTGCGCAGTTGCCTTGGGATGAAACGACCTCCAGCCAGGTATCCCCCTTCCTTCAGAGGGACAGGCTGTAGCTCAGGGCTCAGCGAAAAACCAGCCAACAGCGGTGATCAGACAACTGTCTTGCTTGTTCTTAACTGTTGGAGTCCCTTCTGATTGCAGCAGCTTTCCTCAGAGCAGAAGAGGAATTGTTTCTTGTCAAAATATCGTTATGGTAATTCTGATTTTTATTTGTGCATCTACTCTTCTTCCTGTGCACAGTGCTGGTAAGACATGTTTGGGCATCTCCGCTTTTAGTTGCACATTTTCACATATGCAATATATGTCATCTATCTGCAAAAATAATACCTATCTCTGTATATTCACAGACCAATCTCTATTGTGAGATGGTAAAAACAGAACTGTTCTTCCAGGCACTACTAGCAAAGTTTACTAGACTCCATTAAAATTAGCTTTCTGCTTATGTCACAAGTGGTCACAGGTCCTTTTTTCTCATGTTTCCTCTGTAACTATTCAGTCATCTGACCAATTTAGCAGAAAAAAAAGAAAGAAAGAAAAAAAATCCCAGCCATGCAAATGTGATTGTCTACAACGATAATGGAAAATCTGTGTTAAAACTGATACCGAGTTCCCCTGTGTTCTAAAATTTGTTCTTGCTGGCCAGTAGTCTCAGACTATCTGCTGTAGTACTGAAAGGATTAAAAATTAAAGAGGACCAGAAGGAAGAGGTGAAATGGTAAAATGGCTTTCAAGGAGAACATTGCCATTGCAATTGATTTTCAATAACCCTAGGAAAGAAGGAAAATTCCTTCTCTTTGCTCCTCAATAATTTTATGCAATACATATTGTTACCACAGAATGGTAATGGGAAAAATTACCGAGTCCCACAAACCCACTCCTTATCTCAATAAAAATACCGTGTGATCTGAATGAATATTCCTCTTTGCCTGAATCTCAAATGGACAATACAAGGGGCTACAGATACCTGGTTAAAACACCATTTTCTCATCCACTTGTCTGCCAACCATTCTCTGTTCCTTTGCATGCCTCCAGCAGACTTGCTGAGTGCTGCTATCAGAACTCCGGCAAATCCACAACTTGGCACCTGCCTTATTTGAGTCACCAACTTTAAAAAAAGAGCTGAAAGGTGTCAGGAATTACAGACTCACTGCAAATTTGCAGAGTTTAACGCCCAATTTACCCTCCTTGGAGATCTTCAGTTCAAGCCTAAGAAGCAAAGTAAGTTTATTGGGTTTGTTTCTTACGTGCCTTACCTGAAATAATTGCTTGCTGCCGCAAGGACCACTCGGTGACAGGAGAATTCCCTGCTGTCCACGCACAGGATGACATCTGTAAGGGAATTTTCAAGCCGAAGGTTCTCCAGGCCATTCTGGAGCACCAAGGAGAGACCTGTATCATCAAACTTGACCTTTTCACCACTCGAGACTTCCACCAGGTCCCCCATTTTCGTCGAATGTTCATTGTCCGAAGAGATCTGGGGTTCCTCAGAGCTCTTCTCCAGCGTGTCCCCCATTATTCTGGCCAGCACTGTCTCATTCTGTTGGTGCTTCAATCTAAAAAGAGCTCCTAGGCTTCAGACGAGTCACACTGCAGAAGTTGGGCGGATTTCCTGTCCAGAGGTCTCTGCTTATCTGTAGCTGTCACACACACATAACAGGAAGCCTTGCACTTTCTCATCCTGTTAACACAAACAAAGGCTGCGTTTTTTTTCAGTGAATTTCAGGCAGTATCAACGTGTTTAGAAAGGACTTAAGATGCCTCTGGATGTGAGAAGATTACAAGTGACAGGGAAGGCTTGCTTCCCACCCTACAAGCCAGTCCCTCACTGTTATCCATCTCTGCTGGCTGCAGTGATAGGTGCGCCACGGCCATCAGGTCATCCTGGCAAGAGTGGGCTGCTAAGGGGAAGAGGGTCTTATTTAAAAATGTCTTTTTCCAGGTATGTGGTTATTAATCATCAAGCTGGTTTGGCGGTTGTTTTAGGTATTTAATCATATGCTCACCTATTCAGAAATCCCTCCGAGTGGCTGTTTCTGTCTTTCATGACGTGTTAGCTGACAGGCATTGGGTGGCTTTTCTTTAAGGCTAAACCAGTGTAACTCTCCAGGACATGGAGCAGCACCAAAGATCTCGCAGCTGATGGTCTTCAGGCCACGCTGCTGAGCACAGTGATGTCCCGCATGGGTCCATGCAGCCACTGCCATGCCACCAACTCAGTCTAATAGTGGAAGCTAAAGGAGAGAGCCTAGGGAGCAGTGTAGGCATGCCCATCCCCACCACCCCACTGCTGGAGGTACCCTGAGACACATGTACACCTAACTTGCAGTCCCCAAGATAAACTGGGATGGTGGTGGGACTGTGGGCTGAGCAGCCGGCAGTGGGCACGCTGCAGGGGGGGGCTGGGGCTGACCCCCCAGTGTGACAGAGCACACAGAACACAGGGCTGAAGGTGTCACTTTCACCTAAGATGGAATTGGGTCTACTTGGACCTCACCTAGATGAGAAGCTGACCCAAGCTCACTGAGATAAGCCACACAGCCTACTGAAAGTAACAGGGTAAACCCCCTGGCTCACTGTGGAGTTCAAAAATCACAGCCCCCCTCTTTGTCCCCACCCCCCCCTTCCCCGAGAGGAATGCAAGGCTAACCTCTAACATGGGTAGCCAGAGTGCTAACTGACCTTGCCTTGGTGATACTTACTTCTAGGAATCCTCCTTTGGCCAATCCTCCTGTTTTTATTGTGTGTTTAGTTTCCTCTTTTGTCTCCAGCTTGTACAGCTGAAGCTGAACTCACAGTGTTAGAGGCAGCTTGGCTTAGTAGAGGAAGGTGAAAGCAGCACTGAGAGCATGCCACATTCAGGGGGTTCTTGTATAGGGTAGGATGATCAAGAGGAAGGAAAGCAAAAAATCTCCCTCCTGCTTTCCTCTGCCTCCTTGTAATAGGTTTTTCTTCATTTTGTGTAGTCTGTGAAGCACTTTGGCATTTTCCTTTCCCAGCTGATGTAAATGTATTCCAGCTGCCTTTTGTGCTAACTTTTGGTAGTGAATGCTTCCTTTTCTAAGGCCAGTCCCATCTTTCCACCAAGTACTCCTCCAGGAATACAATCAGAAAATGAAGAAGACTTAGGAGACTTCTCAAAAATAGCAGGTGTGCTTTTAAAATTACAAATTTTTAACCCTATCTTGGGCTGTTTTTTCTTTGTTTGTCGCCATGACTTTTGACCTTAGGGAATTCATTTTATCAGGCTTTTCTCTGATGGTGAGAAGCTTCATATTTTCTTTATCTGTTTAAGTGAAAGCTGAGATTCAGCAGTGATGATTTGATTCCAGTTGCTGAAGCTCTAAACAAAGCATTAACAGTTGTGAAAGCTGAAGTTAGATTGTATTGGCTGTGAGCGCTGGGAACGGAAACCCTGTAATAACTAGGTCAGTTGATAGCTGTGGTGTTGTCTGTGTGCTACCCATTAACTGCACGGCAGAAAGGACCTTAGTAGCTCAAGCAAGTGTTGACTAGTGGTAGCAGTGATCACTATCTGCAGTCTGTCTCCTTCTGTGCCATTGCCAATGCTTATGATGTAATTTTAACCCTTTTTTTTTTTTTTTCTGCCAAGCACCTCCCTTCCTTTCTTCTTCTGTCGGTCTGTTTTTATAGGGCTGCCTAATATTTACAGAATCCCTTGCTCAGGGATTAGGCTGCCAGTGTACTAGCTAGTTTCATTATTTGGACAAGCACCAGGGCAGGACTGAGGTAAATGTTGTGCCTTTGCAAATATAAGGGAACAAACCCAACAGCAGGGAGCTGCTTTCTTGAGCTCTTCTGTCACCCAACACTGCAGCAGCAACACGTTATTTAATCCTGGGGCAACTCCAGCTTACTACTTTATGGTAGCAACTTCCAAATACATTCTTCTTTTTGGCCTTCAGAAACTTGTCCTGGCTGCACTCCTACTGTTTTCACTAAAGAATTACCTGCTAGCTAAATGAACTGCTCAATCTGGGAAGAGCTGAAGGCATGTCTGTTCATGACATGTTTGTCTATCACTTTTAGCTTAAACATACTGAATTGACCTATCCTCTACTAGCTTGAGCTAGCTGCCTGGAATTACTGGCTAAATAACGTATACCGATGGCTTCTGTCACATAGTAAGTTTACAGAGCTACGTAACATCACAGACTACTGCTGGTACATATGTATCTCTGGTTTTTACATGTTTAGCAAACTGAGTCCAGAGACTGCTTTGCATCCTTCCCTGACCTTCTTATTCTGTGTCCTCTGTTACCCATCGATCATGCTCCTTGATTAAATGTTGAGCTGTAGCCAGCACCAGACCGTTTTCAATGGTCTGTTCCCGAAACCAGCATCTCATCACTGTGGCATTTCTGTACTGTACAGCTTGACCATGCCAGGTGAATCTGCCCAGACTGGCCAGGGGTCCTGTGTCCCGTCTTAAAGAGTGCAAGATTCAGGCAGTCCCTGGAAAAAGCCATGGGCATGGGGCCATGATTAAGAGGAGGGTCAGAAGAAACCACAGCTGGGACACCCACCAACAATGGACTGAGAACAAGGAGCCGACACATTCTTAAGGCAAAAGCAGAAACTTAGAAACTTATTTCTGAAAGTTCTTGTTACTTGTTTTGCTTCACACAGTCCTTGTAATTTAGCTAACAGAGCCCTTATGAACCCAGCGAGTCTGAGAGTGTCCAGCGAAGAATAATGGGAGCATGTGGCTGCCTCAGGGAAGAGGCCAGATGAAGACTGAGAAAGAAGATGCTGAGCCAGCTTGGTATCGCATTGAGATCTGGAAACTTCCTCCTCCAGGTAATGAGGAGGTTGCTGAACTTGAAGATGGCAATGACCTTGTATGTATTTCTGACTTGGAAAGGGACTCTTCCCCGAGTGTCCTGTCTCTGCAGAGCTCCCACAAGGCACGTCCTTGTTGTTTGTCTTCTTCCTCTTATTCCAGACCACGTCCATTTTGTGACCACCGGTGTTGCTCCAGGTATGTGTGATCCATGACCAAGTGGCTGCTGTTGGCTGTTCCCCCTTATACTTCCCCCAATGCTGCAAAACTCATCACCAGAGCTGCCTAGGAGCAAGCAGATAACTAGTAAAGCTGAATCCACCCAGCAACGTATTGACAGCTACATCTTCAGACCTCAACACACTTCCTGATGGTTGTGGGAGGGAGCATTCGTTCATCTGAAGTGGCCTGTTCAAAGGTGCTAGCCTCCAACAGGAGGACACAACAGCAGAAGAGGACCCTTGGGAAGTTTTTGAGTTCTACCTGAAGTCCCAACACTGCAATCACTTCCACTGTGCAACCAGATAAACGCCGCAGAAGCAGCCTCACGACGCGGAGTGCCCTGCTGGGGGGCTTACAGCCAGCTGCGTGATGCAGAGGCAGTTCCTTTGTGTGGAAGCAGAGATGGGGACTGCAGCTGGACAGCTGGACACACATAGCGAGGCTCACCTCACCATGAGTTATTTTCTAGCACAATGCAAAGCCTGACATAACCTTGCCAAGCCTGCAAAGTTGCTGGATTTTTGTCTGTGTTTTCAGTACATTAAATACTAGCTTTAAATAGAACCATAGAATCATAGACTCATAGAACCACAGAATGGTTTGGGTCGGAAGGGATCTTAAAGCCCACCCAGTCCCACCCCCCTGCCACAGGCAGGGACACCCCCACCAGCCCAGGCTGCTCCCAGCCCCGTCCAGCCTGGCCTTGGGCACTGCCAGGGATGGGGCACCCACAGCTGCTCTGGGCAGCCTGGGCCAGCGCCTCGCCGCCCTCACGGGGGAGAATTTCTTCCTCATATCTAATGTCCATGTGCCCTCCTTCAGCTTCCAGCCATTCCCCCTTGCCCTGTCGCTACGTGCCCTTATCAAAAGCCCCTCCCCAGCTTTCTTGTCGGCCCCTTTAGGTGCTGGGAGGCTGCTACAAGGTCTCCCCGGAGCCTTCTCTTCTCCGGGCTGAACAACCCCAACTCTCTCAGCCTGTCTGTAGGAGAGGTGCTCCAGCCACTGATCATCTTCGTGGCCTCCTCTGGGCTCGTTCCAGCAGGCCCACGTTCTTCTTCTGCTGGGGCCCCAGAGCTGGACGCAGTGCTGCAGGTGGGGGTCACAAGAGCGGGGCAGAGGGGGAGAATCCCCTCCCTGGACCTGCTGTCGGTCACGCTTCTTGTGATGCAGCCCAGGATGCGGTTGGCTTTCTGGGCTGCGGGCGCACACTGCCGGGTCACGTTGAGCTTCTTGTCCCCCAGCACCCCCAGGTCCTTCTCCTCAGGGCTGCTCTCAATCCATTCTCCACCCGGCCTGTATTGACACAGGGGGCTGCCCTGACGCATGTGTAGGACCTTGCACTTGGCCTTGCTGAACTTCACAAGGTTCACACGGACCCACCTCTCCAGCCTGTGAAGGTCCCTCTGGACGACATCCCTTCCCTCCAGCGTGTGACCGCACCACACAGCTTGGTGTCATCGGCAAACTTGCTGAGGGTGCCCTCAGTCCCGCTGTCCGTGTCGCTGACAAAGATGTTGAATAGCACCGATCCCAGTACGGACCCCTGAGGAACGGCCCTCGTCACTGGTCTCCACTTGGACACTGAGCCGCTGTCGGCAGCTCTTTGAGTGCAGCCATCCAGCCATAGCATGTTCTTATTTTAGCTATGGGGAGACAAATGTGATTTTCATTTCTGAAAATACATCTAGAATTTGTGAATCAGATTTTCTATAAACTGCAAGTTGGCACCTTTGTTTTATCACAGTTGTACCCCTTTTCTGAACCAGCACCACCTTCCATTTCAAAACCTACTCCTTGAGCCTCCTCCTATCCCTCCCTCTGGGCAGCTGCAGTTGGTCAAAGTCAGCCCCCAGCCGTGACTTTTTGAGGGTGACCTGTCTCACCTGCTCACTCTTGAAAAGCACCTCCTTTTTGAGAGTATCGCGGTGTTACTCTGCTAGTGCTGCACTTATCTTCCCAACTTTTGCTCTTAGACTGGTTTTGCTTGTATTTGAAGTCTCTGGGATGTTTCTAGAAGAATTGCTGCTTCCATGTTTTGTTTTCTTAGGGGCAGTGGGATGGCCAGGCATTGTGCTAACAATCCAGATGAGTGACTCCAGACTGTGCTTTCACCTTGTACGAAAGAGAGGTCCCAGCTGACCAGGCTGTAAATGCCAGATTATTTGGGTTCAGCGTTCGAAGTCTGGTTGTCACCCTAATCACATTACTCCCGTGTGTGTTATTGACTTATAGAGGTCAGCAAGCCTTAACCCTGACGTGTGGATGGGCCAGCTGAGCTTGAGAAATCTTTGATCCTCTGCTCATAGGCTTTTCAGGGAGTGGTGTAGGTAGGCTACTATTTAAATCAGCCTTTATTCTATTTGAAGAAGTTGAATTGCAGTCTGGGGGTGCAGTATGGTCACTCCCAAAGCCGCAGGCAGAACGAGCTGAGACATCACTTAGTGCTGTATTTTAAGACCTTATAGCCCAAGATGAGATGCACCCAAGTGAAACTGGAAGGACTGAAGCCCAGGGATGGGGCTGAAGGTAAGAATCATATGAAATGCAGTAGGTGCAGGCCATGGGAGCTGATGAGGGCTGTAACCAGCCTTCCCCATTCAGAACAGTCTTTTCCTTCTCCCTGGAAGAAGGGTGCTCTTTCCTCAGCATTTTGCACCACTACAGATTTTTCGTGCGAACAGACAAGTGCTTCCTTTTTTCCCCCCACCAAGAGAATCAGTTTTTGAAACAAAACAGCGGCAGTTACTTCCATTCCCTGTTGTACGCAAACGGGGAAGGAAATGTGATTCTTGCAAGTTGGTTTCTACTAGAAGTGCCCCATTTTCTTTTAACTTAGTCCTGAATTGCTCTTTAAAAGATTTTGCCAGTGTTACTCACAAAGAGGTTCTGTCATCAGCATCAGACTCCCTCCTGCTTCAGTTTATGTAACTAACAAGATGCTTGGGTCACTTGTCTAGTGCTGGCTGCCATGCCACCCATTTGAATTTAAAAGCATCTTCTCGGTATTATTAGTTAATGGCTGTTTATGCACAAATAATTCTTCTTCTAAGTAAATTATACCTTTGATCTCCATAAGTGGACACGGCCCATGCTAGGAGAAGTAGAGGCCTGTTGTCCTCCGTGAGATTTTGATCTTGTATTCTTCCTGCACCTTCATCTGCTACTGCAGCCAGGCTCTGGCGTCCGGCATGTCACGGTAAGAAATGCAGCTTCAGTGGGAAGTAACTGCACTATAGTTCAGGCCCTTGTTCCACGGCTTGATAAAACATGACCACCAAAGCAGCTCTTGAAATGAAGGAGAGCTGTTCTGCTTGGCAAGGGCTGGGAAATGGAGGAAACTGCCATTTATAGTGAATTATGTGGAGGTCTGTGCTTTAGGGCATGCTTGATGTTAATGGTAGGGACATCGGCTGGACTGAAACTTCAGCTCTTGAGTCTTTTCACAGAATACGCTAAGTGGCCCTGTGAACTGCTGGCAGCGTGACCCCAGCCCATGGGAAACAAACCTAGTCTCGGATTGTACTGAAGTCTAAAGCAATGCTGACTTCTATTTTTCACTGAGGCTTGTCGATCTCAGCCAGTTCTGCGGACACATACCTAACTGATGAGTTCACACTCCGAGTGACGCTCCAGAGCTGTGACCAAATTTTGCTTTGCTTTTTGGACTGCCTGAAGCTTAGAAATGCTGGCCCCAGCATCAGTGCGGTCCTTACAAGCCTCGTGATGGGCTTTGGCTAGTTTGCAGCACAGATTTTCTTCTCGGGTTGTAAAGACTCTCAGCCTGTTACTTGGGAAGACTGTAAGAGGAAAAGCCAACACGATGCTCCGTGTGCTCCGTACCCGCACCACCTGCTGACTGGCCTCGGGCTCCTGTGTTCCCGTCTCTGCAGCATTAGGTCTATTGGACTAGAAACCCACATGGACCCAAAACAAAAGAAAATGTTCAAGTGAAGCTCAATCAGAACAGGCTAAAGCCAAATGAATCTTTTTTGCCACAGGTCGTAACAGGGGAAGGGAGCAGGACATTTTACAAGAGGGAGTTGGCATTTTGTGTGGTGCACACAGCAGCTCACAGAATCAGTCATTTCTTTTGACCACAGTATGAGATAGTTCCTGCTGGTGGCTGGTGTGGGGTCATTTACCACCGTGTCTTATTATGCAAAAAATAAGGGTGCCTTTGGAAAATATTGCTCGTCTTGGAACATGAGTTTTTCACTCAAAAGCCAAAATTTATGTAATTAATTCTTGTCTCTCCTTTCCTGACTTAATGAAGGGCAGAATCAGTCTGCTCCCTGGCAGCTGACTTCTGACAGCTCAGCCTTGCTCGATCTGGGGGAAAGAAGCAAACTGGAAAGAAACAGAATTTTACACGTTTTCAATAAATAAATACATAACTTTTGGTCAAAGTGCGATTTGACTTAATACACTGCCACACATGCTCTTCTGTACAAAGCCAATACATACATCTGTGTGATTTCCAGTTTATTTTTTTCCTCCACAGCTATTTTGTTTTGCTCACAGCTAACCTTTCGATGCTCAACTTGACAGTGGGAGGAATGGCAAACGTCTGATGAACGTGAACGCTAGTTTAAAAAATTGATGATAGCACTCAGCTAGTTCCACGTCATTGTTACAGCAGCTGAAGTTTCAGCCAGTTTTAAAATACTGTTAAAAACCTGAGCTTTTGCAATTTTTCAGCAGGGTGTCTTAATTGTCGCTTTTGCAAGAAATGTAAACTTGTGTGAAACTGGTCTTCGGGCAGTGTCGTCAGCTTTCAAGACAATTCAACATTAGTTATAGAGGAAGGGTGTTTAATCTTACCGCTGCACGGTGTGAGCCAGGGAGCTGGGGAGCGTGGAGGAGCCCTGCTCCACAGCTCCCACCTCCCTGCAGCCTGTGGAGCAATGAAGTTGGCACATTGTTAGCTAAGTAGCCAAGCAGGTGAAAAAATATTAATCTGAACAGATATTATGCTGTAGAAATTTACTTTTTGCTAATTATTGCTAGTAGTAAAAATCGTTATTGTTACGTAACTGAATTATGAATGACCTAAAGTTAGAAACAGCGTCGGTGAGTTAATATTCTTATGCAAATAAAGGTATTGCATGAAGTGTGATGATTTAAAATATGAAAAGAGGAAGTGCTGAAAAAGTTGTAGTATTTCCTGATGAGGAACGGAAATTATCTGAGTATGCTTTAACTGCCTTCGTACTGAATTTGAAGGTGTTGTGCTGTGAGGAGCCTGTGCGTTTGCTTGTTTGTTTTTTAAGCTGCTCAGAGTAATCTTAGCTTAGCAGAGCCACAACTTTCCGACTAGGAATACAGCAGCTTCCTGGCAGCTGTGGCCAGAAAAACACATTACAATGTTCTAGCCCAAGCCCTCCTCCTCCTGCGGGATGAAGGCCAGGCGGTCCCATGCTCTGTGAGACCCGTGCCCCAGGCTCTGCAGTCCCCAGCTCCTGGGCAGCGAGGGCTGCAGCCCGCTCCCCGGGTGCTCCTCCAGTGCCGCCTGGGTGCCCACCGACCACCCCGCGGGTGGGCACCCCAGTGGGGCCGAAAGCTCTGCGGCTGGACGCACCAAGACTGGCGTTGGCTTTAGCCTCGGTGGCCAGCAGGCAGCTCAGCCAGGCTAGGGAGCCCATGCTGGCCGTGCCACACTGCCGGTAAGCCGTGGTTTACCCAGGGCAGGGAGCGCGGGCAATACGTGCTTGGGGAAGCTCGCAAGCACCGGTTGGCTTGCAGCGTTGTCATACCCCAAAGCCTGCCGCTGCTGCAGACCTTGGTGGCGAGCAGCAGCCATGAGTCCCGGGAGGTGCTGTGAGGGCTCCTCAGTAGCTGTCGGGTCCGGGGCTGTGCAATCCGTCAGGGAAGCTGTCTGGAATGTAGGGCATTGGGACAGCTGCGCCAGGCCAGGCGAGGAGCGCAGGAACGCGCAATGCTTTGGGTTTGGAAAGCGTGACAGATACTTGCGCTGGCTGGTATCAGGGCCAGGAGGTGGAGCCCAGCGCGGTGGCTGCGTTAAGTGTTCCCGAGCGTCGGGGCAGGAGCCGAGGCGCGTCCAGCTACGTGTGAAATTTGGGAGGTGTGACATTGGAGAAAGAGGGGAGCAAAGTCACCTTAGACTTGAGAAAGCAGGTAACTTTTACAAGTTTGTCACTTCTCATTTTAGAAATTTTCGACTTTAGAAATGCTACTTTAATTTTTCTGCCAGTCAATATTGATTTAAAAAAAACCAACAAAACATTTTCCCATTATAAAGAGAATGAAGAGTTTTGATATTCCAATGCCATTTCCATGGTATCTGCCCAGGGGAAAGAGAGAGGAGCTTCAGAATTTCATACTCTTCTTAGTGTGTTTCTGTGGTAGAAAAAAGATGGGCATTATTAGGTTTATGTAGTTTTGGGAGGAAAAAATATAAATATAGCAAACTTCTAAAGAAATGAGACATGCATTTGCCTTTTTATTGCTTCCTGCCTACAGTAATGACATGTTCCTCATTTCAGTTCTCCTCCCCTTTTAAGATTACAAAATGTTATCTCCTATACATAAACATGTTAATAAAAAAGGCCAAGAAAGCCTGTCATACCATACGTAGTATTTTACACCTTCCATTTTTGTTTCAAGGTTCAGTACAGTGCAGACGTATGCCAGAAAAGTCTAGTAGCCAGCTGTGACAAGACGGAACAACCTGTTTATTCTCAGAAGCTCACCGACCAGCCGATGTGAGCCTTACAATCATTTCTGTGTACCGATACTGGTTATGAATAGGTTGGGTAGGGTAGGCTTAGGATCAAAGAGGAAACCGCAGATTTCACAATGGTTTCTTGGCAAAACAACGTGTTGATTTAGCTGCTGCACTGGAATCTGCAAACCTTCATTAGTGTGTTTTTCCTGGGATTACTTTGGCTACCGTTTTCTTTCCTGTCTTCCTGTGACAAAGCTTTGTCCAGGACCAGAGATCTGAAGTGGCTTTAGTCTGGCTTAGAATTTCAACTGAGCAGAGACCTTTCCTTACAGAAACACGCAGTTCTTTTCCATAGGAGTATTTCAGGCTCAGAAACAGTCCCGTTTTAGACCTCCAGGCAGGTGCTCAAAAGCTTGTTTACAAAGGAGGGAGCGACCGGGGTGTTGATCGAGGCTGGGATTTTGGGTGCCACTCCGGAGCAGCTGTATCAGCACGGCAGCTGCCGCCACATCCCTCCCCAAGCATCCATGCCCAAGGCAGCCACGACTTTTGCACAAGGCAGCAGCGTTCAGGCTGGGAATTCCAGGCTGGTGGGTCCCACCGGTGGGTGCTGGATAGCAGGGGGGCTCTTTTCTGTGCTGCTCTGCTGGGTGCAGGAAGCCTGGGATTTGAGGACAGATTTCCCAGTTGTCCTTCTGGCATCCCACGATTCCTCCATCCTCTGAGAGCCGAGTCCTGTCAGTCAGCTTGGAGAGACACCGTTTTGCACCGCAGTGCCAGTAACGGCGAAGCAGCTGCTTGTGTCTTGGAAAGCTGGTGCTGTGCCATTCAGCGCGTCTGGCTGCAAGCAGGGGTTGGGGGGAAATCGTGGAGCTCCTGGTGACCTAACCCTCCCTGGGTTAACTTCACCTGGTGAAGCTTTGTTGATGACCAAAGTGAAGGGGTACCCAAAATTATAAGATGGCAAAAGTCATCTACTGATCTGCCCAAGCATCACCCCGGAGGCGCAGCAGCAGTAGACTAGGCGAGGACCTCCTCGGCACGCAGGGTGGCTGCACGGCGGCTGGAACCTCAGTGTCCCAGCCACTGTCAGGGCGAGCAAGGGTGTCCATCCAAGCCAACCCACTTGTGAACTTAGGATCAATTCCTCAGCCTGGTGCCAGAGGGGTGTGTACAGCACCAGAGGAGCTGGTGGCACGGATCTGGGAGCAGGGAGGTCACTGGGAGCTTGGCAAGCGTGGGATTCCCAAAGGTGGAAGAGTGGCAGGCACACGCCAGTTCAGGGTTTTTTTTGAAACCTGCCTTGTTTTCTGCTTCACTGGCAAACAAAGCTTTTCACAGTCACTTGGGTTGGAGAAAGGATTTATCTAACTTGTGAAGCACCTGAAGGTCTTGGAGGTGAAGAGGTGCAATGCTCCTGGCCGTCACTTGGTCCCAGCATTGGCAAATGGTTTGAGGAGGGAGCTGAAGTGCGGCTGAAGGGCAGAGCTGGAGCTCTGCAGCAGGGAGCTGCAGAGAGGGGGGGCCTGTGGCACAGGGACGTGTGAGAGAGCACTCGGTGAGAGAGCACTCGTGAGAGAACACTTCACGTGAACGGTTGTGGGGCTGTGGTTGGACTTGAGGTTACAGGGCTGGGTGGGAACGTGGCGATTCCGCCACATCAGCTTGGGGAACTGTTTTTGCAGGTACCTGCCTCGCTCTTTCACTCGGTCACTGGCTGCATGTGTGTCTGTGCTGTTCTGCAAGAACAGCTCCCGCCAAGGCTTCGCCTGTGTGGCCAACAATTTTTATTTCTTTGCTTCTTATTTCTCCCTGAAGAGAAGAACCAGACAAACCCCAGCAGACTCTCTTATCTCCCCTAGTTAGGCATTGGTTTCATGTGTCTCAATACTGTTAAAAAGAAATAGTTCAGTGTTTATAGCAGCGGTGGTGCAACGTTCATTCCTCTCAGCTCTGCAATTACACTCCCAGGCTTGGGAAATGGGAGATACTGGGTGGAAAAATGAGACACACACTTTCTGCACAGGAGCGCTGTTGGCACTGGCCTTGTTTAGAGGTGCTGACAGCAGCGAACGGCTACTGGGATGAGTGGGAAGAGAGGGGATTTGCACGGGTCAGGAACATGGGCTGGCCAAGTGAGGATGGGGGCTACGCAATGCTAATTGCAGGGCTGAATTAGCGAACATGTTATTGATGTTCTTCCCAGGTGGCTTTTGTGCCTAAGTGAAGTACACCCTCTGTCATCCCAGCGTCCCCACGGCTGTGATCCCAGTGTCCCCACGTCTGAGCAGGAGTGAGCCCCGAGCATGCAGGCAGTGGGACAGTGCCCAGCACCCAGCCCAGCACCAGCCATGCGGATCGGGCATGGCGTGGGGCTCCAGAGGGTGCCCCGTTTCACTCCCCGTGGCAGGGCCCGCACTCATCCTGCCCCTCGCCACTGCGGACGCACGCCCAGGGAAGCACTGCCGGCCTGAGCAAAGGGCTGGGACGCGCAGCACGCGGGGCCAGAGGGAAGGGGGATCTACAGAGTCAGCCAAGAGGCCGGGAAAATGGAAATCCTGAGTAAGAGGTGCCTGGGGAGAGGGGGTGCTGGTTTGCCAGGGCCCTTCGCTGTTCAAGCGCCAGCACAGCAGTCTGTGTGGCAGAGGACGTTCCCTGGTGTAGCTGCTGTTTCCAACAGGTGATGGGAAGGGGAGAGGCTGCAAGGGGCCAGCCCTGGAAAAGTGCCTTCCACCCCGAATGCTCGTACCTGCTGATGATCCCACAGGGCAGCTCAAGTCGGGGTGGCCCACCGGGCTTTCGGGAGGATGATAGTGAGAATCTGCTCAAAGTCAAGGGGAGGATTTTAGCAAGTTTTGGTGTGTTCTCTGTAGTTCTTTAAGAAGTCTTTTACCAAGCGAAGAGACTTTGCTGTACTTTCATCGAAATCCAGCCTCTTCTTTTTAATGCTATTTCCATACACCTCTTCCTTTTCACTTACTGCACCTTAGCACTTTTTCCTGGTGTACTGAAAAAGCAAGTTCCTCAATGGTTACTGAACTCACTCTTCTCTTCCTCACAAATTTTTAACATCACCTTTCCCCTTGCTCAGTACTGACTGTTGTTTGTAATCCTGCTGAATGGCTTCTGTCATTACGTTTTGTGCCTGCTTGCATCAGGCTCTGCAATGATGTTGTCACTCAACACCACCTCTTTCTTTTTGAAGACTTCTGTCCACTACAACTTTGTCTAGCAATGCCAGAACCTGTTCCCCCTCCTTGTGCTGGGAAGGATTTGTTTCATCTCTGCTCCACTCCTTGCACAGCTCCTCATAACGTTCCTTATGTTGCTTATTAATTGTCAGTCATTATCCTGCACTCATCTTAAATGTCTAAATTCTGTCTTTTAGCCAGTGATAAAATCCACGTTGCATTCAGGGTTTTTAATGTTGTTCGCTAGTTAATGTTGCTCTTCTCTCTGATCAGCGATCAGGGTAAGGGACAATCGGGGTAAGGGACAATCGGGGTAAGGGACGTGGCACACAGGCTGTCCTCTCCCCCCGTATTCTCCTGCAGCTTCCTGCTCTCAGTTGCCGCGGCTCACCTGCATCTCTTCCTTCCTTCAGCTCCCAGCCCTTCCCCGGGCTGGGTAGGATAAGTGTCCGTTAGCAGTAATTAGCTACTAAAAGAAATCACGGACTTTCTTTAGTTGATTTCTTCATTTTACTTGAAAACCATCTGGGTTATGCTTAATTTTAGAAAGATCCAGGCAGCAGCTACAACGCTCCTCACAGCAGAGAAAAATTCTCAGGAGTGTACTGGCACACCGCTTTCCAAAATAGTTAGTCTTGATTTGGAGGAATGCACTGACCCATTTAGGCGGCACAGTGCGTCGTGGAAATGTGTCTGAAAAGTGCCGGATGGTGGTGGTGTTCAAATGCAACGCCACCAGAAAAACACATGAACTGTTGGGTGGATGCATGCCAACATTTTCACGCAGACTTCTAATTTTAGGCTTTAACCTTTGGGTGCCCCAAAGATGCCTTGAAAATCTGCAAAATCACTGACCTCTTCAAAAAAAATTGGCCTAAATGTTTTACAAGTACTTGACATTGTTAAAAAAAGTATTAACAAAGCTTTATAGAAATGAGTAATCTTTAATAATTGGCTTCAGCTTCTCAGGCAGCATGTAACTGCTTATTTTGAGAGAAATGCTTGGTGCAGCTTGAGCAGGAACAGCCAACCCCCCTGCCAGCAGAGGAATGAAGACCAATAGGATGTAGTAGCAATTCAGGTATCCTTAATTTCAGACATCCTTGGTGACGGTGGCTTTCAGAACTGGAAGTGCCTGGATGTGACTGCACGCATACATGTGCACATTATGAAACAATTGATTGCTCAATGAGTGTTTTTAATTAGTATTTTCCTTTTAAATGCTCCATTTACCCCCTTCACACAAGGTATTTTTGCCACGTGCAGGTTTTATTGGAGTAAACATACTCCATCCAGATAGCTCCTTCAAGCCAGTTCAGAAGTATCTTGACCCTCTTTCAGTTTTTTCCTTCCAATGACGCATTCCTTTAATCCCGCTGATGTTTTCTGAAGTGAACTCTGCACAGTCATATTGACCCCAAGAGTTACAGACGAGAGGATATATCAGATAAGAGATCCATTTTAAGCAAAACATTCTTCTACAGTCATATACTTTTTAGATTTAATGTCTTTGTAACAAGTAAGACTTTGGGTTATGAATCTTTATCTTCAGTGGGTGGAATAAGTTATTGCAACATAACTGTACTATATGAGGTGAGCTGCCTGCTGATTTTCTCTCAGCTTTCTGTTGTTTGGGGTCCTTTTTCCAGCCAGAGGATGAAAAATTGACCGAATGGTCTCACTTCTAATTAAATCTGTTATGCATTTCTGAGTTTTAGCTGAGCAGGAAAACGGTTGCAGGTTTCATTTGTTTAAGATCTTCATGAAAACAATTTACATGCCGAAATCAATTGCCATGTTCAGTCTATTTTCAGAAATGTAGCCTTTTAGTTAGAAATCCGAACTGTTCTGCAAAGCTGCAGTTTACCTGACCCCAGGGAAAAGCAGAGCTCATTTAGCCTGCAAAAATCTGAGACTGGCTTGCTCCAGAGAGGATCGGTCCTGGAGTCCAGACGAGGATCGGTCCTGGAGCCCTGGGCATGTGCTGCTCTTGGAATAGTTTCAGTCAAGGAGCACCATCAGCTACCGTGAAGAGCACAGGGCTGGCACCCACTGCCCGGGGAGGCAAGAGGAGGAGTATCCCGAGGTCAGCAGATCGTGTAGGTTCACTAAAAGGTGAAGATGTATTATGCCTGGGATTGACACCTAATATATAGGAGAGCAGAGTAGGTGGCAGCTAATAAAAGAATTCTTCCTTCCCCTGGGCACTCAGGGGCAGGAGGGAGAACTCATCCTTCTAGGAAGGCGAGCGGCAGCCAGTTACCTGCCAGCATCAGCTCCACGACGTTGCATAAAGCCTTGTTTAGTACCTGGTAATGATCTTAATTTAAGCATGCACATCCCTGCCCTCGCCTCGCTACTCTGCATGAGGGACTTGCAAGTTTGCTTATGCTAAAGGGCAGAGCAAAAATAAATTTCCATACTCCCAGGCATGTTCCATCAGCCTGTGTTGGAGCATGGGCCGGTGTCCAAATACTTTGGATATGAAGCGAATCTGGGCTGCAGGACAGGCTCAGACCTGCTCTCGAAATTGCAGGGCGATGACACCAGGGTCCCGCTTTGCTATCTGCAGTTGAGCCGCTGCCACTGCTGCGGCCCCCAGCCGCCCTCCCCGGCTTCTCCGGGGGCTCCCCTTTCGGCCACTGCGGAACAGGGACCAGTGGGAAGCTTTGCCGGTTGGAAATGGGGTGGTAATTGGGTGAAGCTGGGGCTCAGGTAGAGAAAGGCCCTCGTTTGATGGGGTTTGGGGGTGTAACAGTCTCCGGTTTGGTCATGTAGGCTGAAGAGGTGCACTGGGACTTGTGGCACTTGTCAGTCTGGGAGGTGGCTCGTGTTGGGGGGTCCTCGGGCTGGCGGCAAGGGCCCCCCGGCCATGAGTGCCGGCAAGGGTCCCCTCGCCAAGGGTGCCGTCCGAGGCCCCGCTGCCTCACGGGGGGGACGACCGGGACCGGGCCTCCGCGCGTCCCCCGGGCCGCAGCGCCGCTGGGGGCTGGCCCGGCCCCTCCGCCTCCCTCGGCCGTTCGCCCCCGGTCCCACCGCGGCGAGACGCGCCGCGGGGCCCGGTGCCCGCGGCCGGCAGGGAGCGGAGCGGCGGGAGCGGGCGGGGCCGGGCGGGACTACAGCTCCCAGGGCCGCGCGGAGCCGGTGACATCATGTGCGGTGGCTGCGAGGTCACATGCCCCGCCGGCCCCTTTGTTTTGAGCGGCGCTGGCAGCGCGACCAGCGGCGGCGAGGCCCGAGCGCACCGCACCGCTCCGCTCCTGCTCCGCTCCCAGCCGCCCCGCTCCCACCGGCCCGGCCCCGGCGGCAGCTCCCGCGGGGCGCAGCGCGGCGGGGCCGCTCCCGGCTGTGAGTGCAGGGCTGCGGGCCGGGGGCGCGGGCGGCGAGGGGCCCCGCGGCGGGCCGGGGGCGCCGGGAGGAGGGCGCGGGGTGCCGGCGGGGCGGCGGCCGGTGCGCGGGGCCGGCCGGGACCGTTAGGCACCGCGGCGGGAACAGTGCATCGCGTCCCGGCCCTGCCGGGCAGCGCGGGGCGATGGCGGGGCAGGGCCGTTGGCAGCGCCGGTGCCCCGGGACCTGTCGGCTCTGCGCGTGTGTGTGCCCCCGGCCGGGGCGGTGCGGGGCTGGGCTGGGGGGTCCCGGGGCGCCCGCGGCAGTTTCGTAACGCGGGTCTCCCCCGCGCCCCTCTGTGCCCCCCGGCGGCGGCGGCGGCAGCGGTAGCGGGGGTGGTGTCTCAGCGGCCGCTGATTGGGCGGGCGGGCGGGGGGAGGCGGGGCCTCAGCGCGGGACCGCCCGGGGATTGGGCAGGGTGCGGGGGGGCTGTCGCTAAGGCGGCCCGGGGTGAAGGTGAGCTGGAGGGCGCGCGTGCGCGCGGCGGCCGCGGGCCGGGGGGCGGCGCCATGGCGCAAGCGCTGCCCGTCACCGCAGGGGGGGCGGGGCGGCCCGGCCCGGCGGGCGGCGGGAGGGGCGGGAGCGGGGCGGACCGCGGCGGGGGCGGCCGGGCTGTGCGGGCGGCCGCGGGGCCGGCTTAGGCCCGTGCCCGCGGGAGGCGGCGGGGTTGCGCCCTCGCGGCCCGTACCTCCGGACGCGGCCATTTTGTGCCGGTGCCCCCTGTCCCCCGCCGCTGCCCGCGCGTGCTGCTGCCTGTCACTTGCTGGCTCCGGGTCCCCGCGCGCAGCACCGCGGGGCAGCCTCGGGGCGCTGCGGGGTGAAGCCGCGGGGGGTCCCGGGGCGCCCCTGGCCGTGCCCCCCCTTCCCCGCCCCGGGCCGTGCCGTAGCGCCGTGTGCGCGCCGCAGGGCGCTCGGGCCGGGGAGCCCCGGGGCCCCTCAGGGCGGCTGGCGGCGCCCCCCGCCCCCCGCGGCGGTTTGGGGGTTCAGCGCGTGGCGCGGTTGCGGTGACCAGCCGGGGGTGCAGCCGCTGGGGGCGTGTCCGGGTGTTTGGTTGTTTTTTCTTTGAACAGACTCGCCGTGCAGAAAAACAGCAGAGAAACCCGGGGGGGGGGGCTCTTTCCCACCCCCCACCCCCCCCCCCACCCCCACCCCCCGATCGCTGTTGCGCAGCGCTTTTGCTTCCCCCCCCCCGGGGGTGCTTCAGCGCAGTCCCCTGCGGACCCGCGCGCCCTGCGCCGCTTGCTTCGGGTTTGGTTTCTTGTACCCAATAACCGCCAGTGCCGTGTCCGAATCGGCTCCTGTTTTTCCTGGGTGATTTCTGAGGACAGTTGGCTTCTTGTGTGTGTCATTAGCTTGGTTACTCTTCAGTTTTGGCATTCGAAGTATATATTTTTTTAATCAAAACAGTGTCTTACATTGGAATAAAAAACTTGCGTGCAACTAACTCCTGTCGATCCTGTTGTTTATTAGTCAGTCTTCTTAAAGACTTCATCCTGAAGGCATCCAAATGCTCAGTTGCTGTTGTAAAACAAGCAGATTTTTTTTTTTAAAGTCCTTTAAAACCAACAACTTCTTGGTTTTTGGTTGTTTTTTTTCTGATGATACAAAGATAGAAGAAGGAAAAACAAATGCTCTGTTTTGCGGAGGAGGGAAAGGTTATGCCCCTCCCCCCCTCCTTCCTCTCACAAGAAAACAAGGGCAGCACGTGCTGGGGTTGCAGTGGGGGCACCGGGGGTTTTGCTCCGCAAGATCTGCTCTGCCTCTTGCGGTAAGCAGCCATCTGAGAGCGGCACATCTGCGGTGGCGTGAGCTGAAATCACAGATCGAACAGCTCCAACCCCAGTTACGGTTCCCACGCTGCAGGACAAAAATACCATTTCTTTTACTAAGTTTGGTCGCGTTACCTCGGGGGTGCCGGTACTGATGTGCTGCCAGGTAATAGCAGGCGTGACTGGCCCGCCAGCTGCCGCGCTGGCTCAGCCGTGCCCCAGTGCTGGGGCTCCTGCCCTTCCCCGGGGCAGCGATCCCAGCGCCTCCTCTTCTCCCTTCGCAGACGGACACCGATCCGGCCACGGACACCGATCCGGCCGCGCCAGTGCGGGTGCGGAGGCGACGCGGCAGCGGGCGCGGGGTGGAAGCCACCTCCGCTGGCAGCAGCAGAAGCCCAGCTCGGCTTCAGGTACTCTTGAAACTGCCCCCTGAGGGCGAGCCAGCCGTGGAGGCAGCGCTGGGGCACACCTGATGACGAGGTTTTACCCAGGGCCTCGCCCCAGCCCTGGCTGCGTGGTGCCTCTGCTCCTGGCGGTTCTGCTAACGGACCGGGGGAGTTGGGTGGCGCAGAAGTGGCACTAAAAAGCTCTTCCAGGAGGCTGCCGGCCGGTGCCAGAGCTGTGGGTGAAGGGAGAGGGGTAAAACCCATGAGGATGTTGCTGTGGAGGAAGGAGGAGTTTAGCGCAACTTGAAAAGTAGTTTGCATAGGAGGATTTACTGGGAGAGGCTGTCGGGGCAAACTTTTTATAGAGCTCATTTACCGGCTTCTGAATTGGGCTCTCAGATTATTTCTGGGGAACGTCTTGTGTAGACAAGCCTGCAGATAATACAGATTAAGGAAATAAGAGGAACCTGGTCTTCTGGTGAACCCAGCCTAATTTATAGAGATACGCAGGTAACATCGTGCTGGAGCCATGTAAATTTGTGAAGCATTTTTAAAAGCTGTTGATAGAAAGTGTGACTTGTCTTTCCTTTCCAGCTGTTTCAGTAGGTAGTCTCTGATGTGCTTAAGGTCTGTCCTTGCTGACCCTGGCTCAGCCAAGCAATCCAGTGCATTTTGTATTTTTTTGATACAATAGTTTCAAATTGTATTTAGGGGAGTTCAATTGAAATTTAGGGGAAATTTCTTCTGTTTTTCTTTTGCTTCATTTAAGCTTACTGAAGAGATCTCAATGTTAAATTCTGCAATTAATAGGTTCTTTAAAATGCAGAGTCTGTAGGCACGTCTAAGGACCTTTATATCCACGGGAGAGGTAGGCAGGTGTATCTCTGGAGCGTGTGTCCCTCCTTTGGGCACTAAACGGTGTGGCATCAGGCACAGATTCCCCTTTGCCTTTCCAGCTTTGGGGCTGAAATGTGGGGCTGTCAGCTGGAAGTGGTGACATTTTAAAACTGCCAGAGCAAGATTTGCAAGAAGGCCATATGTATGTCTGAGAGAGCTGAACATGTGATAGTGTTACTGGTAGTCTTTATAAAAGGACTTGAGCAAACCTACAGAAGTAATTAACTGGATAGAAATCAAAGCCTAGGGCATTAAAAAGCAGTAATTTCTGCCATGGACTGTTAACTCTTTTTCCTTTTTATTCTTTTATTTGTGAATTTGCAGTATTTATCCCCTTGATTAGTTTTTGCTGCATGGATTTTTTTTTTTTTTTAGTCTCACATTTCTTTAAACCATTGGGACATTAAAAAAAAAAAGTCATTTGCTGACTGATGTTCTGTTGTTCCAAGCTTAAAGAAGTCGTTGCTTCCTTCAGTGAGCAGTCTTAACTCAGAGCCCTTATTTCCATTTATTGGTGATTGCATCATATAGTGTCGTCTTAAGTCTCCTAACATAATGAGAAAGATTTAATCTTGAAGCTTCTTTTGCTTAGTTGCTGTGTTTTGCCCTTTCATGCAACATGCCCCTGTCTTGTTTCTGATTTCAGGCTGACTTTGCTTAGGAAAGCTCCATTAGCTTTAATGAAGTTCTTCTGATTGAAATCTCTGACACTGGAGTCAAGCCTTTAGGCTTTATATTCTGATTTTCATGGCTGCATTTTCCATTTCTGCTGCTGATGCTTCATTTCTGCCCACATTCTCATGCGGAATAGCATGGGATTGATTGCAGATAAAGGTCAATGTCAGGGTTAGTGTGGTAGCAGCAGAGCCGGTAAGGAGGTGGTGGTGGTTCGTGGTTTTGTTTTTTTGTCCAGCCTGCGTCATGACAGGGTAAAATGGTTGTGAAATACACTGGATAGAATATCAGCTACAGATTAGACTGTCCATTTATGTCCTGTTAAAATCTCTCTGAAGCGATCTGTTACTGGATAGGCTACTGGATAGGCCCATTGCGACAGTGTTTTTCAGGCATCAAAGTGACAACTGATCCTTTCTAATTCAATTAAAATTAAATATTTTGCAGGGTAAATGAGCCATACCAAGATTCTATTTTGTAAATACATGTAAAAAAATTTATATGGCAAATGATAGTTTTAAAACCTCTTTTCTCAATGAGTAAATGTACAGCGCATGTTTTTTTCTTACTCTTTGTTAAGATGGTGCCTTTTAAAGGTGCTGCGTAAAAAAGCGTGTTCATTGTGTTCTATATTAAGCGATGATGTAGCCAGACTTGGATTGGGTAATTGCAGCTCTAAAGATGCTAGCACGTCAGGAAATGAAATTGCTGTCGGCAGCTGACGTTTACTGACTGTGTTAGTGGGGAATGAGGGACACTGAATGTAACCTCTTGGAGGCATGAAAAAAATTTCCATAAGCTTTAAAATAATACAGTGCGTGCCCTTCTCTAAATGTACAAGTAAATATTCCATGCATTTGGAATGATGCCTCTGTCAGACCCAAGAGGGGGGTTTGCCCAGCCTCTTGCCGCCTCAGTATATTTTCATCCACTTTGTTTTAGAGCCCAGGAGTGGCAGCAGGCCCTGTTGCTGCTGGATCGGTCGATGACGTTACCTCCAATATGCACTATCTGCAAAACTGGCTCCCTTTTTCTTCACCTACAGACTTTAATATCTACATACGCTAATGTTTGAGGACCTGATTTTTGCAGCTTCAGTGCTCCGGTAACAACAGTGTGTTTTAATATTGGGAGAAATGTCATACACTTGTATCTGAAAGTGGAAAGCGTTTGAGCAAAAAATTCTGCTAATAACTATTTGCTAGTTGTAATTTGGAAAACAGAAAATCTCCCTGTCCTCAGCAAGTTGTCTTTGGTTCTTGTCTTCAGTAGTTTTACACAATGAAATACAATTTTCTTCATTTTGTTTTGTGCGCTAGCAGTTTACAGTCATTTTTAATTGAGTCTTAGATTATCGGTGAACTGATTTTTAGATGCTAGGAATGAACAGGTAAGAACTTACAGTCAAGGTTATCCACTGAGATAACTGAGTATTATTAAACACTAATATTGTAAGACTTCATTATTAGACTTTATAATGAAAAGGGAGTGATTTCTCAACTGAATTTTTACTGTAAAAATTTCAGTTTGTTTGGGTTTTTTCTTCTTCCCCTTTTGACTAGCATTGTTATAGTAGTACTTGGATGCTCCAGCTGAAATGAGGATTACACTGGAAAATTAGAACAGCCCAAGCTCTGAATCTTTATCCAGGAAATTTTTGGCTTCTGTCAGCCGGGTGATTTGCTGGAGCTGAGATTTCAGATGCAATTCCAGCGGTGCTGGGACGTTCAGAACTTGCCATCCATGAGATTGTTCTGTGTTGGTTTGTGTTTAACCTGTAGCAGATAAGGCTGCGTTGCCCTGCACAAGGTGCAAGGTAACTTGCCTTGCAATACTGTGTCACCTCTAGTAAAGGTCAAAACTTGTACCAGTTCTTTGAGTAACCAAACAGGTATCTTGTCTGATTCTTATAATGAGATTAAGAACGTATCAGACTGAATACCCAAGTGTTTTGTTTTCCAGACTCCAGCACTGCGAAGGAGAAACTCTGCAAATTCTTCTCAATGACTCTATAGCCAACTGATGTAACAATGGTACTAATATTGGGACGCAGACTGAATAGAGAGGATAGTGGGATACGAGATTCCCCTGCAACCAAGCGGAAAGTTTTTGAAATGGACCCAAAATCGTTGTCAGGCCCCGAGTTTTTCGACTTCTCCTCGGGATCATCCCATGCTGAAAGCATTCTCCAGATCTTCAATGAATTCCGAGACAGCCGGTTGTTCACAGATGTCATTATCTGTGTGGAAGGAAGGGAGTTCCCCTGCCACCGGGCGGTCCTCTCGGCCTGCAGCAGCTACTTCAGAGCCATGTTTTGCAACGATCATAGAGAAAGCAGAGAGATGTTGGTGGAGATCAATGGCATTCTGGCTGAAGCAATGGATTGCTTTTTACAGTATGTATACACGGGCAAAGTAAAGATCACAACAGAGAATGTGCAGTATCTCTTCGAAACATCAAGTCTCTTTCAGATCAGTGTTTTACGTGACGCCTGCGCCAAGTTCCTGGAAGAGCAGCTGGATCCTTGCAACTGCCTGGGAATCCAGCGCTTTGCAGATACGCATTCGCTCAAGACGCTGTTCACCAAGTGCAGGAATTTTGCGCTGCAGACGTTTGAGGATGTGTCCCAGCATGAAGAATTCCTTGAACTGGGAAAGGATGAGCTTATTGATTACATTTGCAGCGATGAACTGGTGATCAGTAAGGAAGAGATGGTGTTTGAAGCTGTCATGCGCTGGGTGTACCGAGCAGTCGAGTTGCGCAGACCAGTGTTACATGAACTGCTGACACACGTCAGGCTCCCGTTGTTACACCCAAACTACTTTGTTCAGACTGTGGAAGTGGACCAGCTGATCCAGAATTCCCCAGAGTGCTATCAGCTGCTGCATGAAGCCAGGCGATACCATATCCTTGGAAACGAGATGATGTCTCCCAGAACTAGGCCACGCAGGTGAGGAAACTGGTTTTTCCCCCCCCTCCTAATTTCTGTAGAAGGACATAGTTTGATGTACAGATGCTTGATATACACATGCCCAGAAAAATATCTCTTGCAGATTATTTTATTTTGCTTTCTGGAGCCACTACAGTTACGCTTCTGTACTTCCCCATAACATGTGAAGCTCACACGTGTCTTGAAAACGTACTTAAGTGAGTCTTTCTGCACAGATCACTTTATGAAATAAATGAGTGTTCAGGTAAGTGAAGCTGTGTTACCTTGCAAGTAATATATTTTCTAAAGGTTAACGTTTGCTAGATGAGATCTTAAGTTATTTTATACAATAGCAGTGTCTACGGTGCTATAGCAGGTAGACTATGCCGTTTCCCAACCTTCCTTCTTTTTATAACAGTCATGTAAGTGTACAGCACACTACAAAGGATGGGGATTCAGAGCATTCAGTTACATCACAAATACTTCACAGATGGAGTAGTACACACATTTGTAATAGACAGCAGAACAACAGGTTCCTAACTATAAAGAAACTAAATTTTGCATTTTTAAAGAATTATGAAACAGTCCCTGAAGTATTTCATGCTTATTCCATGACATTTTAATAATTCAGAATTGCTGCTGCTTAATAATGTGTTACACAAATAGGTGACTGAAGCTGCAAGAAGAAATGAGGAAGAGTCCATTAGTGGCATTTATGAGCAATGGTGGTTATGATTATTCTTTTTCCCTGAAATACATTTTCCCAGCCTTACCTCCACATGATAGTTGACATGATAGTTTATTGTGAACTCCAGTTGATTTTAAGCTGCAGTTATAAAATCATGTGTTAGATTAAGACAATGCAATGATCTGGTCTGGACAACAGATAGTGTTAGGAATTATTCCTCTGTTTACTTTTAGTTGTATGTGGTTGCTGCTCAGTGACTGTGCAGGGAACCTTTATTTTTTTTTGGCATGTGTTAAAGGCTTGCTTATAGTGGGGGAAATAAACATTTGGCAAGCGTTTGTCCCATTAGTGGCTTTCCAGTCTTCAGTCCTGCCAGGAGAGAAGAAATTCTTAAACTCTTTGCAGCCCGGCTGCCAGTTTTTCTAAGCTGTACGCTGCCAGTTTGTTTCATGAGCCATCGGAGAGGGGCTGTATCTTGTGGTGTTTGTTCTACGTTTAGCACTCAATTTGATAAAGAGAGCAAATACACTCAGACTTAACAGTTTTGTGCGGGTGCATGGTGTGTACATGCTTGAGAAACTGAATAGCCTCAGTGTAGCATTGCAGTTTGTGAGCAAAGTGCCTTGCTTAACACAGGTGATTTCTGAAGCTGGGGGGTGAGGGCAGTGTTGGTTTGGTATGTTGTGGGTTTTGGTGGGTTTACTGCTGAGCTTATTAAACTGCACTATGAATTCGAGTAGGCGGGAACAAGAGAAATAATTTACAAAGAGAAAAACTGGCTGGCCTCCCAGCAGGAATATTTTTCCCCCCCTTTTCTACATTACATTCATGGAATAGTTCTTTGTCATTTGTTTCTGTTGCCTATAGCAAAAAGAGATTGTGTTTTAAAATAGTTACCAGGCACCCTTTCCCCCATGTTTTCATCACACATTTTCTGGGCATTTCTGGGGGGTTTGGGGAGGACACTGGAGGAGCTCTCTTCCTTCTTTCTTGCCTTCCTCCAGATTCTTTCTTTATATAAACTGTTTCTAAAAGGAGACAGGCTGCAGGATCGGAAATTCCTATGCCATTGTTTTTATTGAAACTTCTGGAAATTAATTGTCATTGCTTGTATGGGTATGTGTGCACCTACGGTTGAAGTGTTCTTTTTTTAAAAAAAGTGTGGATTGCAATTCGCAGTTGATTTTTTTTTCCTTTTCTTTTTGAAGCCAGTGAACAGTTCCCTGAAGTAAATAAAAGTTTAAAATGTGGTGTAAGGGTTGCCTGCTTGCCTTTTTTGCCACTAGGCATGGTTGACAAATGCAAAAGGTCTTTTTGTAAGAGCTTTTCAGTTATGTACTTGCAACAACATAGTGACATCTTGAGGCTGTCTCTCCTGCTCCTTTTAATTCTCTCTTGTCCCCTGCTGTTGTGTTGCACAGCAGATCTCTAAGCAGAGATCAAGCAGTGAGCAGTAACACATCGCTGTATACAAACCAAAACAGGCTCTTTCTGCTGCTGTATGCTTTGAATTATCTTCAGATTTCCATGTACCTGTGAATTCAATCGCAGAGCTTCTGTTAAGCTGTCTGGCAATGGTACACGAGTGCTGTCTTCAATTAATGAAAGTTACTATTTTTATACATTTTAACACCTCCTTTTTTGGTTGCCTTTGGAAAGCTTTAATGGTAGTCCCTTATTTCCACCCCCCCCCCCCCCCCCCAAGGAGAAGAGTTTTTATTTCACTTTGCATTTCTGTTGTCACATTACTACTAATAAGTGAATTAACCGGGGGCGGTGGGGTGTGTGTGTGTGCAAAAAAAGTAAGAGATTTACCAGAACTCCTGTAATTTGTCTCCCAAACTTAAAATGTTCTTGAATGTAATCTGCTTGAATTACTGCAAGTTCTTCTGTCCAGCTGACGCTGTGCTGGTTGGTGTTCTTGCCTCGTCTGGAAGTCTGCGTGTAACTCGGGACCCCTTGGGACCTGTTCTTGGGAATGCCTGGGATTATAGGATATCTGCCATTCCCCTTTTCTATGTATTACATCTCTTCCTGATGGCAAGGTGTCTCCTGGAACATCTCTAGTGCCTGTTCTAGCACGCCTCTGTTACTTTGCTCACACCGTTTCTGCTAAGGGTTACAAGGAGGACTTTCTGTACCACTCATTGAGATCATAGCTTTTTCTAATCTCCATGGAGAATCCTTAGTTCCTTTCTGTAATTAGCCTTTGCCTGTATGCTCTTTTTGTGCACTCCCACATTTTCAATTTTTGTTTTTTTAAACTGATGTGGCCTCTGTAATTTGCAAAAAAATCTTCTGGAACTAACATTAAAAGCTATGAAGTGCAAGATTCCTTCAAGAAAATGTACTGGAGAAAATGCTTCTTAACTGAGGAAGGGATATGGTTATCTAGGTACTAAAATGTTGGGAATTTTTTTTGTAGTCTGTGGATTTGAAATACTGTATTAAATATTTTCTTTAAAGGGCAGAACTTCCATCATAGGAATTCATAAAGAGCTCTCTCCAATCAGAGCTTTTTGGTTCGTTTAGTTTTAAAATAAAAATTGATAATCTGGTTCAGTAAGCTTTTCAGTAAGTGGACGCCTTAATTCTAATCTAGAAAGTAATCAACAGACCAGCCTCTTTCATACATACAGTTAAGCTGATGTGTTTGGGCTAGCTTCTAAGGCAAATTGAGATGAGTGTCTTGCTTTTAAGGAAATTCTGTGCCTCAGTAATGCTTTGCTGGCATAGGAGCTTCCCCCCTCTTATCCTTTGAGAGATTCTTTTCAGAGTTCTTCCTCAAAAAGCAAAAAACAGTAACAGTAAATACACGAGAGTGAATTCAAAGCTGAGCAGCCGAAGAAAGTGTTTCTTCTGGCTAGTTCAGGTGTGCAAGGTTTTCCCCTTGTATACATCTCTTCATTTACATATTTTTATAGTACATTATAATTTAGTATTGCCTTTGCCTATTTAAAAGATGCTAAATAGAAATATATATGGTATATTTAAATTATGGTCTGTGATGACAAAGAGATAGAGGGGCTAACTAGTTTTACTCCTGATGTTTCAAAACAGGGAAGGTGTCATCAGGATTTGTAAGTTAACATGTGCATGAATTCACATTACGAAGTCTGGGGACAGATCATGAAACTTAGGTCAAATCCAGTCGTAAGTCATATTTTTTAGAGAGAGGACCTCAGCAGTGGCATGAATGAGATGTCTATGCATGTCGGGATCAAAGTTAGAACACAACACAACAAAAAGCCTTACCAAAAATAAAATCAGTCTTGCATTCTGTTTAATTTAATAGACAGTAGTCTTTGAAATAACTGTATCAGTACAAAAACCTTTACCTTAAAAATGCCCTGAAAGGAAAGGATTTTGACAAATGATTACAACAAACTATAAATTTGAGAGGAGGAATAGAAGTTGGCCATAGTTTGATTTGCACATCAAAGATGGTTGGTTGATTCTCCACATTCAAATGTGGATGAACATACGAGTTACTGCTGTGAACGTAGGATATGTATAATGCAGAAGCATCAGGTTAGAAGGAGAATGTGTGTGTGGAATAGAATTCAAAGCCTTATTTGTGAACATTGCAGACTGTCTAATGCTTAATTTTTTTCATATTGAGTTTTAGTTTTTGTTTTAGGCCTGAATTTTTCTTTCATCATTCTTTCTATTGCTACACTTGCCTTTCTCTTTTTTTAACGATGCATTGGCTCTAGGGTCTCTTTCTTTTCCCCTATTTCGGTGACTATATGCCCTCAGCTTTTTTTTGCTGGAAATAACCTAAAACATTCCAAACTTTTTGAATATTTAAGCACTGTAAAGTACTGTGAATTTTGTGAAATTTGGTGGGGGACACAGGGACTGGTTTCACTGTGAAGCAAACTGCTCATCTCATTGTCTCAGGCCTTGCTTGAACTGTATTTCTGATATCTCTACATTACATAGTCAAAGGAAAAGTATTATAGTGTAAAAGCTTTCTGTATTTTTTCTTTAATTATTTGGTTTTTACATAGAACGTTATGCAGTGCAATTTCATTTACACGGGACGCCTGTTGGTGTGATAACCTGCAGTGTAATGAGGCAGCTGGAAACAGTGAAAATTTGCTAAATTACTTTCTTCCTTTCTATTTTTTCTCTTTGCTCTATAAGTTAATGCTACATACTAAATTTTCTGATTTTTACACAGTTTCGAAAACAGTGTTGTTTGGCCTCCATGTACTGATAAATATCTTCTACATCTTAGTTTTCTGTGTTCACTTTTTTAGATCAACTGGTTATTCTGAGGTGATAGTTGTTGTTGGAGGCTGTGAACGAGTTGGAGGGTTTAATTTGCCATACACTGAGTGCTATGATCCTGTAACAGGAGAGTGGAAGTCACTGGCCAAACTTCCGGAGTTTACCAAGTCTGAGTATGCAGTGTGTGCTCTACGGAATGATATTCTTGTTTCAGGTGAATAATCCTAAAAAAATTTAAGACTTCTTCCTTTTCTTTGTTTTGGTGGGGTTTGGTGGTGGGATGTTTCTGGGTTTTGTTTGTTGCTTTTTTCTTTTTTTCAGCATAGTGTGGCAGATCTTTATACTGTGAACTTCCAGAACCTCAACTGAAAGTCATTTTCACTTTCTGATGTAAATGGTGAACACCAGCCCCAAACTAATCTTAGAGAAAAGTGTTTTCTGGGATTTTTGTTTGGTATTAATCATCTTTTTTTGGGGGTATCAATCTGCAACAAATATTGGTTGTATTTTAAGAGACTAGCTCATGCTCATAAAGTATGCCGCTTTAAAGTATAGTTGTGGCCTGTTTGCAGCAACAGTTGGAAAAATTACAAGCAAAAAATCCCAAGCAGTCTTTTCCCAGCACCACTTTCTCCGCTCCAAAGCGTGCTGTGTGCTGTTTAAAAAGACGAGTTGCCTAGGAGCACTGCGGTGCTGACACGTTGCTGGTGACACGCTTCTGTCCTATCATTCTATCTGTGCCTAGACTCTAAAGAAAAACAGTTAAAGCTGCTTCTCATCGTGAGAATGTAAAATGGGAACAAATTCCTTTGAGCACCCAAGTTGGGGATTCATTTATGCCAGTCATTTACAGTGAAATAAGCAATAGCTGTACGGTTTCTAACACCTTTCATTCACAATTCTTTTAGCAAGGGTAAATTACAGGGTACAGCTGATGGTTTAGACACCAGGCCCCCTGTGTTAGCTTAACCAAAGAAGTTGTCTCTGCAGGTGGGTAGTACCTGGGTCATTTGAACAGAATGTAAAATGAAGGAGATGTATGCATGAACCAAACAGAGGAACAGCTAGGGGTAGGGATGTGCCATGAGACACATAAATGGCTAAGATTTAGAGTCTCATCCAGGTAGGGACACTAAAGGAAATCTGAAGAGCATGACCAAAAGCCATTAAAATTAATTCCAATCTCAAGAAATAATCTAGTGCGATCTCAGCAGTGTTACTGGGAAAGACACACATAAACTTACTGTATGTTTTCATGTTTGAAATCCATTGAAACCGACTTTTCTCAGTCTAATGTATAAATGTAGATAGATCTGTATTTCACCTAAAGAAGATACAAAGTTGTCATTGCCCATGTAGAGGGGCCTGTTAATAGTTAACGTTTCTCGTCCAGTAAGGAATTTATTCAAATTGGAATATTTTTGTTTTTAAAGGTGGAAGAATCAATAGTCGGGATGTTTGGATTTACAACTCGCAACTTAACATTTGGATCAGAGTTGCCTCCTTAAATAAAGGCAGATGGCGTCATAAAATGGCTGTTCTTCTTGGTAAAGTAAGAGAAGTATATTTGTAATCTTTTTATAGTGGAGATGTTTGCTATATGTAAGAAAAGAGTGGAGAAGTCATACATGCATGTTTAGTATTACTTTGTATTTCCTATCAAATAATTTTAAAAATACATAGTTTCAAATAAAAGAATGTTCTAAACAATTAATCTGTTATCAGTCAGCTGCTACCTGTGGACATGAAATCATGTTACCCCTCAGGTCTGGGGGGGGGGGGGCGGTGGCGGTGTTTTTTCTTATCTCCAAGAAGCAACTCTTTGGGAAGCAAAGAAGCATCTGAATTTGCGTGTACTTCAAAGGTGCTGTCAGAATAAGTTTATGCAGTTATTAACAGAAACTGGTACTGCT
Source organism: Falco cherrug (assembly GCF_023634085.1). NCBI lineage: Eukaryota > Metazoa > Chordata > Aves > Falconiformes > Falconidae > Falco > Falco cherrug. The sequence goes on from NC_073707.1 coordinate 9,418,773, forward strand.
CTGAGTGACAGCTCTGTGCTCTTTTGTTTTTATACTTATATTTTATATTACATCTAACCAGATGTATGCTGTGGGGAAATGGGAAGTTTTGTTTATATGCCTTAACATAAAACTAGTAGTTGGGATCAAGTGCTTGTGGGGATTCCATTAATGGACTTCTTAAGAGGTGAGGCTTGCAGCTGGAGCAAACAGAGGGAAGAAGGTAGATAAAATAATAATGAACTCTGCTGCTTAGATACAAGAGAAGCAACAGGAAAGTAAAGCAAAGCTTACAAACTGTGAGGAAGAAAAATTTCTGTAAGCAAGTAGGAAAAAAGCAAAACACAGAAAAGCAAAGGTAAATTCATATGGACTTTTGCTGCTGCCGTTGCTGAATGTAATCTGTAGAAAAAGAGAAATGCAGAGAAGTGCCTTTTTTAACAAATGCCATTCAAACAGGAAGTTTCTAGCTCACTATTAATAATACTATGCTTTGGAAGTGTGTTTGCAGTGTCATTCCACATGTGACTGAATGGAACTCTCCAGGGAGTCTCTACCTATTATTTGTAGACCATATGCTTCTCCTCCTGTATATAAATTACACATTTGAGGAAAGTATCCCTTTACAAACTTAGCCAATTAGAATTATTGCAGCTTTAATTTAATTTCATATTTAAATGTAATAACCATTCTAGAAATGAAATGATGATAGTTTTCACCACTTTGCATAGGTATATGTTGTTGGAGGATATGATGGGCAAAACCGCCTCAGCAGCGTAGAGTGTTATGATTCGTTTTCTAATCGATGGACAGAGGTGGCTCCCCTTAAAGAAGCTGTGAGTTCTCCTGCAGTCACCAGCTGTGTTGGCAAACTGTTTGTGATTGGGGGTGGTCCTGATGACAACACATGTTCTGACAAGGTCAGTTAATTGTATTTGATTGCATCTTCTATCCATGGTAAACAGTACTGCTGGTTTAAAACGAGGTCGTACAGAGATCTGTTTTAATTGTTTTGCTGAATGGAATACGGAATTATTATAATACAAAAAATACAGAGTAGAGAACGTTAACTCAGTAGTACACAGTTACCGGGGAGTTTGTTCATAAGTTCTGTGAATTCTTAAACCTGCGTGTTAGGAAAATCATGTTGAATATAGTGCATATGTAGATGTTACTGATACATGGACCAGTGTTTATATTGACTTCTGTTTTCTTGGTGAGGTATTGCCCACCAGGTATTGCTGCTTGGGCTCTTCATGTATAACCTGGGTGGGTGTGCCAGGTTATAATTTCGGTGAGGTTTTTAAACTGAAATGCATGTATTTGTTTCCAGGTTCAGTCTTACGATCCTGATACTAATTCTTGGTTGCTCCGTGCAACTATCCCTATCGCAAAAAGATGTATTACAGCAGTGTCTTTAAACAACCTGATCTACGTTGCTGGTGGGCTTACCAAAGCAATATACTGCTATGATCCAGTTGAGGACTACTGGATGCATGTACAGAATACATTCAGCAGACAGGTAATTAACACTAAAAAAGCCTCTAGACATCTGAAAGGTTTTGAGTTTTTTTCATTAATATCTTGGCATGAAATGAGTATCCTGTTAAAACTGCATCTCTGATTCCATATTTGCTTTACTACTTCATCTGCATAGTTCAAAACCTCACAGAAGAGGAAGTTTCTAACCCAGTGGCTTTTCAGTTGGGTGTCAGTTAGCCAGTCCAGACTTTTTTTTGAGAGCAGTTACTGTTGGAGAACAATGTAACAGTATAATGGACGATGTTTTAATTGTGTTGGAATTGATCTCTGTCAAGTTACGCTACATGTTTTAATTTAGACTGAAGATAGTAACTTCCTTTATAATTGATTAAAGCCTTTCAATGTGACAAAAAATATTGAAGGAGGTTTTTACAGTGTGAAAAAAACTAATTTGTCACAGAAAGTGTCGACTTCAGCAGCACGAGCTGTATCACTTCCGTGTATGGAACACTGAGCAGAATTCAAAAATGTATCCCCTCAGTAGTAAAGTGCATGTATACCAGTTAATTTTCCCTTATGTTTTAAAGCACCAATCACATACTCTACCTTATCTACCTTAACATAAATTTGTTCTTCTTTTTCCTGGCCTTCTCTCTATTCCTTTGTTTTGATCTGTGTTCTCTATTTAACTGATTTTTTTTTCATGCCCGCTTTTAAGGAAGAAATAAAATGCTATCTCTTTTTGTTTCAAGTAAGACATAGGATTCTTTTTCTGATGCATTCTTTTCTTAGTCATGGCTTTTTTCCTCTCCCCTGTTTAAATCCCTCTTCCTAATCTATTACTCCTCTAAGGTGCTTCTCCTTGTTCGCATTTTTTTGCACTAATAGTACCTACTGTGGTCCCTCTTCTGAAAACCTTTGTTCTCTCCTCCTTTCCTTATCTCAGATGTTTAAATGGTAAGTACAGTGTTCGGCTGTATTCTGTTGTATTCCATTGTATGCCTTGTCTGAGCTGCGTACTGAAGGCTTAGACCTGAAGTAGTTCTTTCTGTAGGATTTTTCCGTAGGATTGTGCTGCTGCTTTCCCCAACTATTGTGCTTTCTGCATTGGCCCTTTCAGGAGAGTATAGGCCAGTCTGTTAACAAACGGTAGTCACAATGCTCTCCTCCTGCACTGGGGTAGACAAGCAGGATTTGAGGTCTTGTTTTTTCATTAATCATGTATTCCTTTGTGTATTTTGAAACAGGAGAATTGTGGCATGTCTGTGTGTAACGGAAAAATCTATATCCTTGGTGGAAGACGAGAAAATGGTGAAGCCACAGACACTATTCTTTGTTATGACCCTGCAACGGGCATTATCACAGGAGTAGCAGCCATGCCCAGGCCAGTATCATATCATGGCTGTGTGACGATTCATAGATTTAATGAAAAAGGCTTTAAACTGTAATTTTCTTGAAAAAAGAAGATGATGGCATGAATGAATCCAGTGGTCTGCTGCAAGACAGGCTTTTTAAAGATTCCTGAAATGGGAAAATGCCCTTTCCCTGCCTAAGTGTCATACGAAAATTATATCCTGTGCCTTTAGAAAAAGGGTTAATTTAACTTACAAAACAAGTCTACAAATCTATCCAGTAACCAGAGTTCAGTTGTATCTGCTGTGGGCTCTGATACAAGAGCAGTAGTAGTACATTGTACTGGTGTTCAGCAAGTTTTTCCTGTATGTGATTAGTAATTAAATTCTTGGAAGCTTTTAGGAGAAAGTGCCTTCACAGGCATTTGTGCCTGTGTCCTAAGAAGCGGTATCTGCAAGGTGTTTCAGGTTCTGCTAATTGGAAAAATACATAGGCAAGTAAATTCCAGAGAATCATCTAGGATAACAAACTAAAATTAAAAAAAACTTATATAATTCATATGCACAGCATTCTTACAAGCAGATTGCTTGGCTTAACCAAGTAGATTTTATGTTGGATTATGCATGGTTTGGAATTTAAAAAAAAAAACAAAAACAAAGCCACCCAAACAAACAAAAACCAACCAAAAAACCCAAACTGCATAGGACAAATACTAGAATCTGAGGAATGCTTTTTTTCTGAAGGAGAAACTGGTTGTTCAGTGAGCCACTGCGACACGCTGCAGTGACGATTGTGTGCCTTAACACTATGGACCTTATTCATAGTGTTGCTGAATGTTCATCAGAAGTACAAGGCTCCGTGACATGGAAAACTAGTGACCACTGGGCTGTAGGCGTAGAATCATAGAATCATTGGGTTGGGAAAGACCTTTAAGATCGTAGAGTGCAACGGTAAACCTCACACTGCCAAGTCCACCACTGAACCATGTCCCCAAGTGCCACGTGTACGCACTCATACTATCTCACTTCTTTAAAGCTGGATCTCAGCTGCCCTGCAGACCACATGGGAAGAAGGCAGACTAATGCATTTGAGTGGACTGCAAAGCTTAGTATTTTTTTAATTTACATCACACTGCATAGACCCGTCAGGGTGTGAAGCAAATTTTGGATCCTAGTTTTTAACTTTTTCAATAGTATGGCTGAAGTCTGAAAATTACTGGGTTCACTCTTTGCTCGCTGCAAAGTATCTCTAAACTGTTCAAGAAATAAGGGATGATGAATTCTGGATTCTTCTGCTTTTCTGAATCCCATGATAAATTACCTGATGATAGAGGTGGGGACTTGGGTTGCAGCTTACAGCTTATAAATTGGTCTTTCAGATATCTTGTCTGCAGAGATGGCAGGGTACCTGCCAAGTATTTCTTGGCTTTTCTTCAGACAATCACTTACTTTAGCACAGTTAAACTACTGTATAAGCTGCTTGGCCACAGATAAAGTAGTTCTGGAAAGTTCCTTCCTATCACCAGAAAAAAAACTGTGGACCTATCCATGTAGCCATATGAGGTAACTCCCACATAACATGTTCTGGATAGTTTTGAAGCCTAGAAGGGGCCTGTATTTTATTGTCCTGTCCCCTCATCTTTTTTTTTTTTTCCCCCCTTTTTTAAGTAAACGTATTTTTTTTAAGTCCTTCCTAGATTTCTGTACTAGAACTCTTTATTTCCAGTACACAGTTGCATAGTTGAGGCACAAGTTCGTAAAAACTGAAGTAGCACTTGAGAGTTGGAGAATGAATAGGATTGTCTGTGTACCAATTTCCTGTTAATCGCCAAAAACCTCAGGAACTGCCCTTCAAAGGAATTCTGAGGACAGCAGCCAGTAAGGAAGTTGGTCAGTGCCAGGGCAGGGGAAAAAAAAACCCAAAACATAAGGCCCCTGCAGAGACAGCCCTGGCCTCAGGCTTCTGGTCTCCATGCTTGCTCAGGAGGGTGAAAACAAGCACCATCTCTGGAACATTGTTCCGCTGGACTTTCTTCATCTGTTTTCCCAGAGTATTTCTTTATGAGATGGAAATTCTGACCCTCAGTGAAGCCATGCCAAACTGGGAGTCAGCATTTTCCATAAGATATGGTCATGACTTTTAAAGAGCACTGGGAGCTGCACTTTGTGATGCATTAACTTGTAACCTCAGGAAAGGACACAAATTTCAGGTTCTGACTGAATACCAAACACTGCTTTGTATATGTTAAAAATACTGATAAAATACAAATTTCTGTGTATCAGTGATGTAATTAGGAAGTTGGTCCCTGAGCATGTACATTCACATTGCCCTAAAAAAGATTAAGTCCCTTGGTAACGTAAGACAAATGAGTCAGATAAATTAATCCTTTTCTAAGTTCCTTGTGTTTCTGCTCACCAAGTGTTACTTTAAAAAGGTAATTTCAGTACCTGTGAATAAGGTCCATTGATAGCAATGATAATTGCCCAGTAACTGATACTGTATACTAACACTGTATGTAACTAGTGCCATCATTGTAAATGAAAATGTAAAAAATGATAGGAGCACTTAATTAGAGGTGCAATTTGAAAAACGTTCTCCTTTCCTTTGATTTCCTTCTTGCTTGTATTGAGACTTCTAATGTTGATTGTCATGCTAAACTGGTTTTAAACATTCTTTATTCTGTAGAACAATGTTGTTTATGTATAGATATCTTTTAACCTGTTCATAATACTGCACTACTCTGTAAATAACAAGATACTGCTTTCTGTGGTTTTGAAAATTCATTTTATAGTTTAGTTGTCTTTTCTTAACAATGTATGTACTGTTACCTATTATTTTGAAAATGACAGTGTTTAATGAACCAGCAAATGCAGAAATGTAGATGTAGAAGAAAACTTCTGCTTACAATTCTTGAGAACCTATATTCAATGCTGAACAGTTACATGTGTGGAGCATTGCTAAAATGGCAGTTACTCATGCAATGATTTCCCTAAAACAAGCAGTGAAATTCTTTTTGTTTGTTAACTGTAAATAATTTGCACTTATGGCCTGCTCTGTTAGAAAATTATTTTTAGATGTACTAGAAAAGAACAATTCGACTTTGGCTTAACGAAAACTTACCGTTTTTCTAGAAGGATGCATTAATTTGGAAGTAGCACTGCTGAGCCACCTGTTCTCCGATGCATTTCACTTAGGTATAGATGAGTTCAAAGATTTAAACTCTCACTATTACGCTTGTAGTTTATGTGCAATCTGGCTGCTTCTAGTTTATGGGCTTGAGCAGCAAGCTGGGGTCTTTTTGTCTCAGGAGAGAAAACTATGTCATCTAGTATAATCAAAAGATTTCTATCATAAATGTTTTTTTATGATGGAAAAAAACATCATAATAGGTTTGGTACCTCTGCACAAAGATGTAACTTCAGTCTAACCATACATGGCAAGAGGGCTCAAGTATCTCAAGTCACACCTAAAAAAAAAAATTTTAAGAGTTGTCTAATGTTTCACCCCACTAAATAGATAATTAGAGAAATCAAGTATTTCAGTCTTAAATAAGGGTAAATGTTTTCCTCTCAATTTTAATGTCCACTTCATGAATTACATCCTTCTGTTCTTAGCAATATGATGTTAATTGAAAAGAAAGTCAATGCTTTTTGCAGCCTGACTTCGAGAAGGTTCTGAATAGGTAACATCAGTCCTGCATTACAGCAGAGCTCATAGCCTGCCGCTTTTAGACATACCATGCATTCCCTTATTTTGCAGCCATCGAGCATGTAACTTTGCCTGGTAATCATTGTTTCGCCTGTAGGCTCCCTTCTTGGTAATGCTTAAGTAGGCATATTTTGTGGAATCTCTTCCATTTTTACCATCAGATGATTCCTGTTACACTATGTGCCTGGTATGCATTTTGAGGATTGGGCACTGTGCTTTCTGCTTTTGGCACCAAGGGTCCAGAGTTGTAGTTACTTTCTTATTTTAATTGGCACCAATGCAGTTCTCATCAAAGATTGCTTTTGTTCCTATTCTCTGAAGCACAGGTGTCTTTAATGCAGATTATGTTGATATGAAACCTTATCATAATTTAGTCAAGCTTTTTAAATGGTATTTTTAATACTGCACATTTTTGAGAGAGGCTGACGATGCAGGGAGAGGAGGTGCTCACCTTGACAGCAGTTCAGAGGAAGCTTTGGTCGCTTGTGCTTCAGAGTAAGGACACTGCTGACTGCTCCAGCTTCTTCCTCAAAAGTTGAGTTTACCACATTATCTTAGATAGTTACTCAATTTAGCATGTTTTTGTTTTATTTGAACTGCAAGGACAAAACAAGAAGCAATCCCACTCCCTGTGATTTCATGTTCCCCTTCAGCCCAAGGCACGGTGGTGTGCTGGAACAGTCACCCCTGGCAGCTAGGCAGAGCTGTGAACTTAGTCCAGCTCCAAAGAGAGAGATGAGAGAAACTCATTGGTGCAAGGTGAGAGATACCAGGAGGAAACACACTGCCTTTGGGGTTTGTGTGTTTGGCTGGGCTCGCCTAAACCAAGATGTTCTGGATGCTCATAAGTTTCCAATTCCAGGTGTTGAAACTCAGCTGGTAAAAATATTTCGCATTTGTCAACTTGGTGAACTGAGCTGAGTGATAAAGATGCCTATATGGTCACAGTCTTCTAGTGGCAGCGTTCAAGAAAGCCAAAGATTTGTATTTCGGAATTGCCCATCCGGGCAAGCATATGTGGGGCTTTTTCTACCATTGAAGATGGCAAAAGCCAATTCAAGAGCGTTAAGAAACTCACAAGACTTGATCACTGTGAGGCAAAATGAGTATTTTCATCTGAATGTAGTCTTGTGCACACAAGAAAGCACAAATGAAATGGTTTGTTGTGCCTGGTTAAAAAAAACCTGAGCAACATAGAAAAGGAGTCTACAAGATTAGATGAGATTTTTAAGCAGACGTTTGCTGTCTGGTTGGGGGCCAAGCAGTAATTTCTTTTTAAATACATCCAGCGCGCAAGTTTTCTCAGTGTTGAATTATTTCAGGTGGCATTAATAAAAATGGATCTGACTGTCAGTTTATGATGATTGTGTCAGTGCTATGCACATTGCCACAAAACAGTAAGCAGCCTCCTGCCAACCCCAAACCAGATGTGTGAATCACAGGTTCTCTGCATGCTGGCCTTGCGTCAGCAGTCTTCCATAACTAATGTTACACATAAGTTCATGTTACTCAAAGTGTATCATCCTGATAACGTTACTAAGAACTCTTATTTACAGGAACATTTCTCTTTTTTTTTTCCTAATGTAGTGCTCCAGTCTATGCTCATGTTTATTGTGCGCACATCTGCGCGTGTGAGTAATTTTGTGATCATTTTCTGGTAGTGCTGTTACAAGTAATGCACATAAGAGCCCCTGTGTACAGCATGTAATTATGGCTTACTTTGTATTATTAGTTCCAAAGAAAATGTGTGTTAATTCTGAAAATGCCTGTGCCTTGAATTTACCTATATTTTTATCTATTGTGAAAAAGAGCTTGGATTACTTCTCCCAGTTTATCGTTATTAGGATCGGTCTTGCTGTCTAGACTGTTGATGCGCTTCTAAGAGAAACAAATCTTGCCATTCATTAATTAGAATAGTTAAACCTCTTGTTTAGAATATGCCTAGAATGCTTCCATTATTGCAGTGCTATGGCAGATTTAATCTAGGGAAATTGGTACTTGGTTTTCTCCTATGTTTTGTTTCCAGCACTCCTTGGTGACGAAGGATTTGAGTTCAGTCTTTGACTTCTTGTCCATAACATGTACAGTCTTGTGTTTTAGTCAATAGCTTCTGCAATATTTCTGAATGCTCTGACTTGTCAGTCATGAACCTCTTGTTCAATATACATAATATGAAGCAGTGATATGGTGCAGCATGGCAATAAGCAAATCAAGAGACTTGAATGTAATGTACTATTACTAACTTCATCTGTGTAAATGCTGGACCTATGAGTCATTCTCCTTTTGGAGCACCTGTAGCAATTTGGAGTCGGATTGTAGGAGCTATTTGGCTGTGGAAAGAGAGTTTACCTCCTGAACTGTTACTCCTATGATATTTTATCTTCACTTGAAATCATGTTTTGATTTTCCTTTTTTGCTGAGGAAAACAGCAGTTCATGTTATTCCTTGCCAGTTCCTTTATTTACAGAAACATAAAAGGCATAGTTGCGTGAAGAGCTCATCTTGTCTTCAAGAAAAACCTGGTGCAGCACAAATGACATTTGAACAAATAAAGTGCAGACCACTTACAGTGTGCCAGACTCAATGTTACATTATCTCGCATATAACATTAAGGTCTTCGGATTGTGCTGACAGTAGAAAAGTGATTTTGTAATGTAGCACAATTGCAATAACACCTGTTATATTTAAATCTATTTCTTGCATAATTCTACAAAAGTTTTTTAAAGTTCAGTGTACCTAATAAACATTTGCCTTTTCAATAGTTCGCTGTGTTTTATTTAGGTTATGAGAAGTTCCAGGGTGGGGCTTGGTGGTGCAAGGAGGAAACTCCTTCCTGTTTTTTCTGGTTCATTTCACTTCAGTTCTGCCGCTTTGCAGTCTCCATATCTGTCAGTCAGTCCATCCTTCTCTCTCCCAGTCTAGGTGTTTTCCCTGGTCATCTTTCTGTCCTCCTCATGGAACTTAGTATTGATGTGAATAAAGGCAAGCTGGAGGCCGTGCAGAAGAGTAAACTTAAAAGAGAAAAATGATACAGCCAGGGGGTGGGATGTGAAATACTGGTTAGTCCTGGGTGTTGTGATGAGCAGACTTGGAAGACAAAACCAGCATGGGAGATCTGGAAAAGGTAACAATGCTAGGGAGGTGACTGGCAACAACACAGGTTGGAAGGAGTCCTATAGAAAGTTTATTTTAAAATTAGAACTTGCCTGTCTCAAGGTTCCACTTGCAGATGGCAGAGTAAGGGTTCAGACTGTGATGGAGAGGTACACCTGCAGCTGAACTGATAGGAAGAAAGCATTTGGTTTAATACCCTTTTTTTTTTTTTTACAGATTAATCCATCTTTAGTGGAACACTAATCTGTACTCCTGTGTTCCTCTTCCCTATAACATGCATTCTGGATCTCAGACTTGGAACTTGTCCTTCATGTAATCCTAGTCCTGCCACCTTCCCAAAAACATTTCTTGTAGGTATTGTGGCAATCAAATACAGCTTCCATAGCTTTGCACTGTAGCCCATGTTGATCTAATCTATATCACAAGTCTATTCCTGGTGATGTATTCAGACATGGGGTGTTCTGGATACACAAAAAATAAAGACCAAGGCACTGGGGCCCTGATAACTCAATATACTCTGTGTCTCTGACACAGAAGTGTAAAAGAAGCTTTTCGTAGAAATAGTGCCAGAAATTCTGCATTCTAATATAATCTACTTAAATGGACACGATAATACTGATACATCCTTTATGGGGTTTTTTTGCAGTTTTGAGATGCAGAAGACTGAAGTAGCTGCACTAGTTTCAATAGTTTTGAACCTGCCCCCACAGAGATGAGGGAGTGTATGTCAGTACTATTGGGATATGTTGTGGTTTTCAAATACCTTCTAACACGAAATAAAACTTGGCAAGCCAACAGTGTCTGCTGCAGTTCTACACTGCAGCCAGGCTTATTTACAGCAACCAAGTGGCTCTTGCTGTGGTGCCAAAAGTAAGTTACAACCCAAGTTCAATGCTTGCAGAAGTTTACTTTTCTGGAAGTTGCCTGAGACGGAATCCACAGACTGCAAAGCAATGGAAGTATTTTTGAGGGACTAGAAGCCCACCTTAAGGTGTGTCTTAAATGTAGTCAACTGGTAGCAATATTTCAACAGCAGCCTTTTCTTCCTCTTTCCATATAGCAGGAGGAAGAAAATAAAATTGAACTACATTACATACATACTTTTCCTGATGAGCATGATACAAATGCGAGTACAAGAGTCTCCATCGATTTGCTGTAGTTCACGTTTGTTGCTTTGTAAGAAGTCGGAAAGCTGTTGTAGTAGTGGTCCTGAAATATAAATAAATAAATAAATAAAGGAATTCAAGGGCTAAGCCTTGAACATTCAGCATACACTTGCTAATTAGTGGCCTCATAAATGAGCTGCAAGTACACCTCTGAGCGGGATGTTAATTTCTGCCGGTTAGCAGCTCGCTGCATGGGCCGCGGGGCTGCCGCAGGCAGGTGCTACAGCCCGGCCAAACCCGAACCCCCGCTGCAGTATTAACTACGCAGATTTGGGCAGGTTTACCTCAGATTTGAGGGACTATGAGACACGGCAAGCAGTAAGTACGGTACGAGATTTTCCTGAAGCCTATTTTTAGTCAGATCAGGGCAGGAACTCCCTTCAGCAGCCTTGTGTGGGCGGGGGGCCGCCGTCCCCCCGGGCGGGCTGCTGGCACCTCACGCCTCCCTCAGCCCAGGCCTCGCCTCTTCGTTGGTTTTTTGGCGAACTGTCAGCCTTTCACTGAACATCTTCCGTCTCGAAACGTCTTTCTCAAATTTTATGACTAATAACAATGCGGTTGTTCCACCCAGTAAGTCAGGACTCGGCCAATATATGAATATACCCCCACAGGAGCCTCTCGGTGTCGCTCACCGCGGGGCTGAGGGGAGGCGGCCGCCCGCCGCCACCGCCGCGCTGAGGGAGGCCCCACGGCCCCGCATCCCCGCCCCCCCCCCCCCCGAGCCCCGCCGCGCCGCCGCCCCCGCCGCGCCGGCACCTGCCCGCGGCAGCAGGTGCGGGACCCCCGCCCGGGGAGGCCGCCGGCCCCGCCCCGCCCCCTCGCCGCTGTCCGCCTGCGCGGGCCCCGCCCCGGCGGCTGACGGGCAGCCCGGCACACGGCCCTGCGCTCATGGCGGCGGCGGCGCTGCTGGCGGTGGTGGCGGGCCGGGGCGGCGGGGGCCGGCGCTGAGCGCCCCGGGGCGGGGCGGCGGGCGGGGGCGGCCGGTGGCGGCGGCGGCGGGGCCGGGCGGCGCGCGGCGGAGCGCGGGTGAGCGGCGGGGCGGGCGGGGGCGGGGGGGGAGGAGCGCGCGGCCGCGGCGGCTTTGTGTGCGCGGCGGGGGGAGGGGAGCGGCGCCGCCGCGCACGTGGGCCCGGCCGCGCGGGGGCCCGGCCCCGCCCCCAGCGCGCTGAGGGGGCGCCCCGACACCGGCCCCGCCGCCCCCCGGGCCCCTGGCGCGCCGCGTCCTCGGCTTCACCTCACACGGCTCCCGCTGCCGCCCCACGGCCCGGCGGGGCGCGCAGGGGGTCGAAGCGCCGTCCCCCCGGCTCGGAGGGGCCGCGGGGCGGGGCGGGACCGAGCCCGCCGCGGGAGGGGCGGGAGGCCAGCCCCCCCCCCGCACCCCCCAGGGCCGCCCAGCAGACCCCGGCCCGGCAGCGGGGACCCTCGGCGGGGCGGTGCCCCTTGAAGCCCCCGTGCCGGGCTTTGCAGGTTAACCTGTGGCGACGGGGGGAGGGGTGTCCGGCGCCCCGGCCGCAGGCCTGCCCGGGCTCGGGGGTGGGAGCCTGCCCGGGGGGTCGCGGTGGGTGACCTTAATGCTTTTTATTTTTCTTCTCAGTGGAGCAGTGGGGAGATCATGTCTGGGATCAAGAGAGTGATCGCGGAGAAGGACCCCGACTACGAGGAGATCACTGTCGTGCATCCCAACAAGCGTTACAAAGCAGCCGAGCAGTCAGGTAGGAGCTGGCTGAAGTGAAGGGGTCTCCCGGGGGGGATTGGAAATGCTGGGGGTGTGCGTGCTGCCTGCGGACCGGGCGGGAAGGGGCCGGGGTAGGAGCTGAGGGGTCGGACGAAGGGAGCTAGCGATACCTCTGAATTACCAAGCGAACGTGTGATTGTCATACACGGTGCGGTTCCAACCCACTAGCTGAACCGTAAGTAAGGTGTGAGGACGCAGGCTTTGGTGCGTGGTAGCAGCTAGAGCACGAGCCCTCCAGGGCCCCAGCCGTGTGCTTTGGTTCCCGTTGCTTGCTGAAGTATTATTTGCCAGTGCATCTTCCCAGCAGTTACCCATGCTGAGATGTGCTCCTGACTGTGCATCTGTTTTGCAGTTTCCAGAAAGATTGTCTGGTAGTTTGGGGGATACAGGTCGCAGCACAGCATGGCAGGGGGAGCAATCCATGACCCGGCAGTAGGAATTAGAGAAGTCCACAACCCTGCGGTAGGTAGAGTGGCTCTCGGAAGGTGACAGATGTTTGCAAGAGGAGTCAGATAAAGTGAAAGGGAGCAGCATAGAAGGGGTCAGCTAGGGAGGAGGAAGGGGCTTTGAAAGATGCAAGGGAGGAGGAGGAGCAGGAGCAGCTACTTGACTGAACGAAAGGTGGATAAAGAAGGTGTAGTGTAGAGAGTAGCTGGATGAGTAGGTTTGTGTTTGGCACGCTTGGATATGCTTGCTTTGGGAACCAGCCTGTTGGCAGGGTGCCAGGGACAGGTTGCAGTCATCTCTGGGCAAATGAGAGTAGAGCTTCTTGCCCCTGGGACAGGGAGTAGGCTAGTGATTTTTGGCATAGCACAGCTAGTGAGAGAATCGTGATGGGAGGAGCTGACAAACAGGGAGGTGAGAAAACCGAAGCTGGCTGTGGGATCTGAAGAAGATCCAGGAACAGAGCAGGATGCCAGCGCTGCCAGTTGGAGAGGGACAGATGATGGCTTTGTGGGTGATGCTTTGGACAATGGCATACAGCTGGACAGGTCTGAGGAGGCTGAACTCTGAGTTGAATGTGTTGCTGGGCAGGTCCTGTCTGCCAGGTTGGTTCGGGGCCCCGACAGCGAAGCTGTGCTGGAGCTGGCCGTGGCAGAAGAGCCTCACCACTCCCAGCCGCCTGCCCTGCCTGGCTGCCAGAAGTCGCCACCCTCTGTGGTGGAGTGTCCCAGGGACTGCAGACAGATTTTTGATCTGCTTCTGAAGCAACTTTTCAGAAGGGCTTAATAATTAGCAGGCAAAGTCTCAGGGCCTTGCAAAACTGTCCTTGCCAAAGTGAACTTTGTCTTCTCCTCCAAATTGGCTTCTTTCTTGCTCTTGTGGAAGATCTTGGACTTTCAATACAAGAATTCCTTAAGTATGCAAATTTCACTAGCACGATCTTAATTAGGGACTGTGGTTGACACTAAGCTGGGAAAAATATAAAAATAAAGTGTTCTTAAAAGCCTCTGTAATGGAACCACAAATCCTAAAGTGCTTTAGTTATCATAATGCTGGTGTTGCATAGCATCAGTCTCGGGAAGAGATGCAGTTGTCCCTGTCTGAACTGTGTGTCTCATACCTTAACCTGTGCAGGTTTATTTTAAGTGTAGCCTTACATGTGAATTTCCTAGGCATGGTGTTCATGGCTGGAGGAAAATTATATCCCTCTGGTATTTAGATTTGCATTACTCACACAGGTTCAACCGTAATTCTTTTTTAACGTTGGCTTTAACTATTTCTGGTCCTAGAATATACATATATGTACACACGTGTATCTAGAAATAAGTAAAAATATTTAGGGTACCCCTGTTGCATATACAAGCATCAGCTGCCTTACTCCTGTTACAGGTACCTGATCAGATGGTAAGATTATGTATGCTAGCTGGAGCATAGCAGCAAAGTCTTGACTTGCTTTTGATTTATTTATTCTTTCTATTGGGATATTAGAAACCTCTTCAAACAGCTATGTACCCTTCAGTAAAACAAATGCTTCCTCTGAAGCTCAAAACAAAGTCTTGCTGCTGTTGCCTCCTATTCCATGTAGAAACAATGTGAGACCTTTTTCAGAGGCACCCGGGCTGTTTCTCTGATCTGCTTTGCAGTGGGGTCGCTGTACTTCTGACACAGGCTGGAGGACCTTTTCCGTGCTTTCTTCTAGAAGTACAATTCCTGCTTTTCCAAGTTCTTGCTTAGAACTTGATAAAAAAGATGTTGTTTGAACCCCCTTGATATAATCGAGGTGATATAAAGGAAGGGAAGTATTAAAGTCTACAGTAGGTGTAGAGCAAAAAGAATTGTTCTTTCTGTGTTTATACGTGTTCGAGAAAAACACAATGAGATGCCAATTTAGTTCTTAGCTGCTAATTTCCATAATGTATTTGCACAGTTTGAAATATTGAACTACTTGCTTTCTACCGAGGTCAATAAACTACTGAAGGGCTAAAATTTTTTGACTGCTGTGCTGGAAGTGGGTTTTGTAAGAGGTAGACCAGCTTTCGATACTGTAGTTTCCTTTGTGGGTAATAAAAGGCTTGTAGGCGCTCCAGAGCAGGCTGCGCTTCACGCCAGCGCTGAACGTATAAAGTACTAGTTTGCCTTATTATTGCTGCATGATGTGGTGTAAATTTCCTGGATATGAATCGGGCCAAAGAGAGCAGAAAAATGTACGTAGCGTTCCAGTGTACTCCTGCGCAATCGCAGCAGTAACTGCACTTGGCCATAGTACTTTAGAGTTTTCCTTTTACTGTTTACAGCTTTACTGAGACAGAAGTAAACAAACTGGTCCTGTTCTTCCCATCTTCTGTTATATGTCATCTCAGACCTAAAAAGGGAAAAAATAGCTCTCTGCATAAGCCAGCTTTTAAAGATACATGTGGTTTTTGTTAAGACAAATTACTTACTTTTGCAGAAAGATGATCCTTCCCTTTTTTTGTGTGTGCTGAACTTACTATCCCTACACTTCTCATTCCATGATGATTTGTGATGTTTATGCTTTCAAATAGAGCCTCAAAAATAGAAATATGAAACTTCCTCCTTCTTTATTTTCCATGTGTGGCCTTGTACAGCTCGAGATGTTGCTGTGCAGAAGATTGAGACAATTATAAAAGAACAGTTTGCCGTCGAAATGAAGAGTAAAGAACATGAAATTGAAGTTATAGATCAGGTAAAAAGGTTTTGTTCTTAAAAATACACAAGGTCCTGGTGTATTGGGGTTTGGAGGGATTGCTGCAGTGGTTACCCGTTACTATATGTTATCTCTTCTTTTTGTAGCGCCTGATTGAAGCAAGAAGGATGATGGATAAGCTGCGTGCTTGTATTGTGGCTAACTATTATGCATCTGCTGGTCTCCTTAAAGCTGGAGAGGTAAAAATTGCTTTGGGAGTAATAAGATTTTAGGGAACGTTTTCAAAGGACGATGTGTAGTTCACTGGTTGTTCAGCTGATACTTGTTTTTGAGATGTGATTTTCTGAAATGGTGGAATACGATCTGCAAATGGGGTGGCAGTGGGAGAGGACACCTGTGCATCACCAGCTGGGCCTCAGGTACTTGGCAAAGTCTTCAAGGAGCAGTTGAAAAGTCATTCAGCAGCCCTCAGTTCTGGTTTCTGAAATGCTCTGTGCTTTTTTTTTTTTTTTATCAGTTCTTGCACGAGAGCACCTTGCTTCTCACACACTGCACAGTTTGTCCTTGCAAAACGATGAAAAGTGGGGAACATGGTTTCCCATTTTGCAAGAAAAGAGTGGAAGCAGATGGATTTTGGAACCTCTCAGGAAATAAAAATTAAAAATCAAGACTTCTTGAGGCTTGGGCAGTGCCATGACACCATCCTCCTTTTACCCTGGCAGCCAGTCTGTTAATGATTTGGTGAACAGACTGATGGCAGCAATAAAGCCTGAGGTAAATCAAGGAGATATCACAGAGAGATTAAAAATTCACAACAGGATTAAAAAAAAAACCAAAACCCGAACCCTGTTAGTGAAACCCCAGTTCTGAGCACTCTGTCCTTAGTGGGGTGGTAATCGTAGGGTGTTCATGGCTCGTGCGGACTCATGCAGATTGGCGTGTAGTTCACTACCAGCATAGGTATTTAGTTAGCATCTTTCAGTACAGGGAGTTGATCTAATTTCCAGTAAATATCTGAGCTGATTTTTGGAAGCTGTAGGTGGATGCTGCAGACCTGGGTTTTACTCTAGTCCCATGAGAATTTCTGTTCAAAGCAGTGGCTCGCACTGATCCTCCTGGTTTTCCTGTTGTGGTTTCCAGAAGACTTGGAGTGGGGTAAAAATAAAAAGGTCTAGCTTGTTTTTCCCTCACTGAACTTAGATTGAGCAGCTGGAGTTGAAAAAGGTTGTGGTAGTATTGGGAGGCTTGGAGATCCCTCTTTCCGCCCCTGGATTTTTGTGTAGGCAGTTGAAGAACATGAGCTAGATTCTGATCTTTGAAACTACTTTCATTCAGCATCACCGTGTGTCAGCAAGAGCTGTACCATCCCCTGTTCTTTACTCTTTCTGCCATGCAGGGTGTTCGGTTTTTCCTTGCTGATTTTCATGCTTGCCAGAAATAGCAACTTTTGTAATTGCTTCAAAGCATTCACAAAGTTTACTGGCGCATCCTTGCTTTGTTTAGTTTTCCTGTAGTTTTTATGAGCTAATGTAGCTGTATCTGCAATTACATTTTTACTTTTTTTTTTTAAGTCCTGATTTGCATGCAGGCTCTATCATTTCTGTTTTTGTTTTGAAGTTGTTACTGCTTTCAATTTTCTTTGTTGCCTGATTTTAATGTGTGCTTAATGTATGTTTGACTTGGCAGTGAATGATTGTCTTGTTTCTGCTTCTGGTAGAACGGGAGTCTTTGCAGTTTAATTCAGAACCTCTAAGAAGATGATCTGCAAATTCCTAACCTGTTCTCATAAATATAAACAGTTCTTCATCCCAATGCTTGCTGGGTTTTGAGGCTTATGATTCTGTATAGTTAGTTTATTATGTTTTTCCACAAATTAGTGGACAAGTGTTGGTCATTTTACTTGACTAGAGGTTTTAAAAAAAGAGAGAGGTTCTTGGTGGTTTGATTTGTGTTTTGGGGTTTTTATGGTCCTGTTGTGTGTGTGCCTCTGCTGTTGGATATATGGATATGACTGTCATAAGCAGGTAATTGAGAGTTGGTAATTGCTTCACTTATGTACCTAACAGACAACTGGAAAGAAAGCTCTCAAATGGAACTTTGGAGTCCCAGGTGGGACAATGTTTAACTCCACTACTTTTACTACCTCTCAGGGGCAGTTCTGCTGCTCCGTGGTCCTGGTGTCTGTCCCCATGTCACGCCCTCAATCACGTTGGCAGAATTTTGAATCAGGGAATTTATATGGATTTAAAAAAACCCTGCAAAGGAAAAAAAAAAACCCAAACAAAACCAACAAAAAAAACAACCAAACAAAATAATTCCAAATCAGTTTCTTGATTTGTTTTACTTTGTGACCTGCCCCCTCCCCATGAATTATTGTGCTGTCCTGGCTGATGCGGGTGATTCGTGCAGGGAAGAGGAAAAGCTTCTTTCAGCTGGTACTGCCTGCAAGAAAAGGAACTCTAGAGTGAGTCTGTGGCTTCAGGAGCCAGAGTGAGTCTGTCTGTTGGTGCACTGCTGCTGGTAAGAGGGGTGTTTCTGCTGACTTGTTTCATCATCAGACCAAGGTGATGGGCAATACTGGTGACTGGGAGAAGTGGCCAAGGGACACTTGCTTTGAGTGATGAGTGTTTTCCTTGCTGTTTCTGAAGTTAAAACAAATGCAGGAGAGAAAAAAAAAAAAGGGGTGGGGGTGGGGCAACGGGCTTTGTTACAGTAATGAAAAAAACAAAAGAGATTTAAACATTCCTCTGCCCTGTCCTCCCCCTTGCAGGTTCAGGAGGATCTAAGTTTAGCTCCGAGATGTCCATTTTGAGGAAAGTTTGCAAGCATGCCTAAGCACCTTATTCTTTATCCTCTCTTATGCTTTGGGAGCAGACAGGGTCCTATGTAGCTTGCCTCATAGGCATTGACAAGACTGCCAGGGAGTATCAAACCTAAAGAGCCTGATGCATTTATGTACCCTGCTTGCCTGCAAGAATCGGGCAGCTGTGGCCTTTCTATGGTAAAAGACCGTAGGTGTTGGCCCAGGGAGGGAAGACGTTATTTTCAAAGGGACGTTATAGGTATTTGAGCTGGCTGCAGTCCTTTTCATAACCAGGTGGGTGTCTGAGATCACAGGGTCTAAAGGAACAGATTCAGTGTGGGGTGCTGTTTCTGTAGAACCATTTTAAGCTTTTATCTTCCGCAGCATATGTTTTTCCTGCAGGGCAGCTGATTAAATATTTGTTCTTTCTTCATACATTGACCTTTTCTCTTCTGGCACAGTTTTATTTTTACCTGGGCTGCAGGGAAATAGTAACCGGATCTGCCTGACCTCTTTGTTGCAGGGCACCAGGTCATGTGATGCAACAATTCTTAATCACCCTTCAATCAAGAAATTCTTGGAATCTCCCTCTAGATCATCGTCTCCAGCTAACCAGGGCTCAGACACTCCATCTGCCAACCACTCCGAGAGTGACTCGCTCTCTCAGCACAATGACTTTCTCCTGGACAAAGACAATAGCAACTTGGATGCAGACGAGCGGCTGACAAACAGCCTGGACCAGAGACAGAGCAGAAATACTGGCCGGGTAAAGTAAAACTCGAGTGGTGGTCAAGTTGTTGGACGTGTGTGCTCTGTCTGGACTCAGTGCTGGCACCAGGAGCTCTTCATGTTTTCACCCACCTTGCTGAAGATCTGTTTCTTACCCTCTCCAACTGCTTGCTCCCACTCTTTCAGCCTGGCTTTGCTGTAAGGCCAACTGAAGTGTATGTAACCTGGGTAACTCTTTTAACTCAGTCATGGCCAGCAGAGAGGTCAGCCAGGCAGTGGTGGTTGGTAGCCTCTGGGGAAGGAGGAGTTTCACAGCTTGAGCAAAGGGTTTTGCTGTGCAGATGGAAGTCAGGTCTGGAAGGGTAGAGCCTGGAGAGAAAAGCCAAGATGTGTCATTCCCAGCAGAGTTTTTAAGAAGTAATGCTGCTGCCTGTCCCTGGGTGCCCATGGGGACTGCATTGCTCAGAGTGGTTGAACCACTGGAGTTTGGGGTTTGGCCTTCTCAGCAGACTGTGGTGAAAACATAGTCACGCCGGTGGATTAGCTCACCCTGGGAGCATGAGCTGGCAGAGCCTGGGTGGATAGTTTGTTTTTCTGTTGGTGGTGCTGCTTGCAGTTGTGCTAATATCACTGTTTGCTTAACTCAGCCAGACTGACCCGGGTTAAAAATGCCTTTTCTCATTGTGTCCCTATACTTTTTTCTGGGTTCTTTGTGACCTGGATCCATTCCCTTTATGGCTCGCTGTGCAGCTTCAGAAATGCTTTACCTGTTCGCTGCAGTTAGCTGCGCCAGGGAGGCTCTCTCACTGACTGCAGGTGAAATGTGCCTTAGTAGGTGAGATGAAATTCCTCTGTTTCCTTTCAGTTCTTTTAAGCTGTCAGGCCTGCCAGAGGAGTAGAGCCTCTAACCCAGACCAGGGATAGGTATATCTCTGCATTCTGCAGCTGAACAAGTTGTAATAACATGGCAGAAAGAGCATCGATTTCTGCCTCCACTGAGCAGCATGACACCCTTGATAACAGGGCTGCAGTTTGCTGAAATTCTGCCTAGGGTCTATAGCAGAAGGCAGATACACAATGTGGACCCACCTATATCATAAACCACCAGACCAGTGTACTTGTTTCTGCACTGGGGGCATTGGTGGAGCAGTTGTGTATGTCTTCGACCAATGCAGCCTGTGGCCCAGAGGTGGCTGAGGGAGTGATGAGGAGCAGGAGCCATCCCAGCCTTCTCTGGCTCCTTGCTTGTTTGGGGCATCACTGACTTAACAGAGGAGTCATAGTGCTCCCCACGCTGACCCTCGTCTGATGAGTGCTGGGTGGATTACGCTTCAGGAAGCTGCAGCACCAACCCTGTTGTTCGTGAGAGAACAGCAGTCTCTTAATCTGTCGGCATTCGCTTCATCCAACAGTCATAAAAAAGCCTCTCGTTGCCATGCAAGCAGCGGTGCAGCCCGCGCTGGCACTGTGGGCAGTCATGGCATCGCTTTACCAGGGAGTCTTGGCCACTGCCTGATAGCTGAGGTTGTGTTACGAGGTTGCTGGATTTATAATGCCCAAGTATTACAGTGGATTTGTAGGCTTATCCAGATGTCGGTGATGTGGTATAGCTGACTGCTATCCCTGTTGAGTTGGAGCTGAATTCTTGTCTCAAGCCCAGCCTCAGTTCTTTACTGGGAAGCAACACTTGAGTTCCTCAAAGCAGCAGAGGCTGGGGATGAGAAAGATTCAGATTTTCAGAAGCCACTCGTGGGAGATTTAGCTTTGTTTCTGATTAGTGACCAAAATGATGCCACTCTAGCAGTGCTTGACTTTTTTTCAGATAGTGCAGTGGCAGTGCTTTTGAAATGCAAGCTGAAATCGTGGCTCAGATCCATGGTATGTCGCATAACGTACACTCAGTTAAGCCATGCAGTGTACACTTGGCTGGGCAGCATATCATTGTTGCGTGCCTGAGTCGCTTAAACGTGCCTAGATAGCAATTTAAGTATTTTTAGGGATGTTTCATTGTTGGTCTCTCATTTAACTATGCAGGTTTACTTTTTTTAACAATACCTTGCTTTTCTAGCACCAAACAAAATGATGTTTAAGAGGAATGTTTGGTTTTTTGTTTGCCTTTTTGTTTTCTTCCCCTACCCTCAGGACAGTTCGGGTGTTTCAAGCTCTCAAAAACCAGGACAACGAAATGCCGGACTGTCAAATGATGAAACTTCACGACTTTATGTGAAGAAAACGATTGTGGTTGGCAACGTCTCCAAGTTAGTATACGGAGTCTGAGGGATGGTCCTTTATATCAGGATTAAACGGAATAGGAGGTTAAAATTAGGAGACAAATAAAATTGCTAGGCTGTCACAGTATGAGGTATTGCTCTTGAATAATCACTGTATGAAAGGCTACCCTCCTCAAGTGTCCGCATGATTTTTTTGTGGGATGAAAAGTGTTTTAGTAGTTTATATATCTTTATATAAAGGTTTAAAGATCTGTTTCTCTCAAGGGGTGTCTTTCAGCCTGTTCTGACCAGTTAGAAATCCCAAGTTTTTCCATGAAAATTTGGAAAAGCAAGTTGTCCTGATGGCTAATTCAGTGTGTCCATAGGGACAGTGTGGGGTTTTTTTTTAAACAAAACAAAAAAAAAACCCCAAACCACCAGAATGAGGAAAATTGTGAAAGTCCAGCACAGTCTGAAGAAATTAATTTGTGCAGTTTTTATTTATAATTTTTTCCCAAAAAATTTTAGAACGGGTAAATAAATATACATAACTTCTGAACTTTGAGGAACTTGGTGGAGAAAAGCATTCATTTTAGGAAACTATGGACAAGCCCAGGTTTTAACTCTCCACCCTTGCACTACTCAAGTCAGTCTTTTCCTCTTGCATAGAAAGTAGCAAACATTTGCTGACGAAACTTACAGTGTTAGAATTGTCTTGAAAATCTGCCTAAGTCTGGGCCTGGAACCAAGTATTGACTAAAGTTTCTTAAAAACTTAAGAATTGTTATTTTTTGTATTTATGGTAGCAGAGTTGCTGATGTTGTGTTTTGGTGCAGTTTTATTTCCTGATATCTGACAATAAGATGGGGAAAGAGATTTCACAGTGGTGGAATGTTAAAATTAAGTATTTCTAAATAAGTGCCAAATGTTTAAATGGACAAATTTCATGTGGCAGTTGTGCACTAAAATAGAGGAAGTGTGTTAGAAGCATAGAGTGGTTTATGGGACTTGTATCTGGTTTTGGATGACCTGTCAGAGTGAAAAACACACAGGCATTTTACCATCCCCAAATTTTATGCCTAATCTTGCCCAAAGTACTACTTGTGGTATTTATCTATTTGGGATTTTTATTGTGCATTTGTTTTTTAATTTCTTTGCCAGGTACATTCCCCCTGACAAGAGGGAAGAAAATGATCAGTCAACCCATAAATGGATGGTGTATGTCCGAGGCTCTCGGAGAGAACCCAGCATAAATCATTTTGTCAAGAAAGTTTGGTTCTTCCTCCATCCCAGTTACAAACCTAATGACCTAGTAGAAGTGAGGTAATAATGAGTTATTCTAGTCAGTATTCCAGTCTTTATGCTTGCAAGGCTTACCGTGCCAAATTTCTTAGAAAGTTAGCAACTTCTTTTCCTTGTTTAGTATTCCATGTCTGTCTTTAACCTCTGGCTTGGCTTGACTTACTCCAAAATAATAGGAAAAATAAATTTGTGTAGCAAATGTGCCAGACAGCTGTGGGTTTTATTTGTTGGGGTTTTTTAATTTCCTACTGAGAAAAAGCATTCAGTTGCTGCATTTCATATTATTCGTATGAGTCTGTGCATCTCCTGTATGTGTTGCAATGCTGTGCAGGTTAGATTTCTGTTGCTAAAAGAGATGTTTTCTACGTCCCTTCCATTCCAGTGTGGAAAAGAACAAGGAGTCTCAGAAAGCTGTTTTCCCCACAGTTTTAATAATACATGTGCATTGGGCAAGAAATTGTGTCCCTCTCCCAAATATTTCTCCACTGTAGTGAGATCAGCGGCACTGGCTTTATGCTTCAGGGTATTTCCCATCAGTGTGGTGGTGCTGGCCCTACAGAAGCAGGGCAGCTTTTCTGCCCTCTCCCAAACCTCCATTCAGAGCTGTAACCCTCCTGAGATGAGCGGGGTCAGTTCTCTGTTGACCGCTGCAGGCAGGGAAATGCCCTGTCTGTATTTCCTTCTCCCAGCTTTGGACCAAGAGGGTGGGAGGATGCCTTCCAGCTACTTTGTGTCTTCCCAAAGAAATTTCTTTCCACAGAGAGGGTGGGGAGGCTGCCTAGGTACAGAGTGGCAACTTAGTTCTTGCAAACTTAAACTGCTGACAGGCAACTCCAGGAGGACTTTTATCTTAGGTAAGAATTGTTGATAGGGCTCAGTAATGTTTCTGAGAAGGCAACCCTGAGCAAGTTGAAAACAAACTTCTTTGTATTTCTTGTATGACATAACTAAAATTACACTTGATTGCTGTCTTTTTGTGCCTTTCTCAGTTTCCACTATGTGATGTCAGTGTTTGTATTCTGTTTTAATTCCATCTGGTT
This sequence comes from Falco cherrug, assembly GCF_023634085.1. Classification (NCBI taxonomy): domain Eukaryota; kingdom Metazoa; phylum Chordata; class Aves; order Falconiformes; family Falconidae; genus Falco; species Falco cherrug. The sequence goes on from NC_073707.1 coordinate 9,442,503, forward strand.
AATTGATTTCTTGTTACACAGTTCCAGTCATCATAGTGACCATTAATGTTCTGGACTAAAAATAGCCTTTAACTTTCTTGGGTTTTGTTCCCTTGCAAAACTACATTTGTTACATTTACAGTAACAACAAGCTGAAATAACAAAGTAATGGTAAATGTTAAGAGATAAATACACCCTTCTTTCCCAGCCTGGAGAATGACTGTGGTTGAGTTTGCTTTTCATTGTTGTCTGTATGTTCTTCCTCTGGCGTTCTGTGAAGCGTGTGCCTTCTTGCTACTGCACAGGGAATAGCAGAAGGTGATTTCAAAATGCTGCATTGAAAACTCACCTTACAGCTGTGTCCTAGGAGATGACTTGGGTTTTTTTTGAAACAAATGTTTTTTATTTGGCATTAGAGCCTTCGGGTTTTTTTTAAAGTGCTTGTTTCTTGCATTCTCTCATCCAACAGTGTTTTACCATTTTCTTCCCTGTCCCCTTGTGCAAAATAAAAGTATGTTTTCAGCTGTCCAAAGCTGTAAAATTCTACTTTCTGGGATTGCATTCTGTGGTGCATAGCAGGCCTAAAGATAGCTTTAGTTGTTAGCTAGAAAAGCAGCCTTTGGCTTTCTAAAGAAGAGGTAGGTGAAAGCTGTACCACTTCTGCATCCAAAATGTGAACCGCTATTTGTTTCCAGAGAACCTCCATTTCACCTGACTAGGAGAGGCTGGGGAGAATTTCCAGTGAGAGTCCAGATACACTTCAAGGATAGCCAGAACAAGAGGATTGATATCATACACAATTTGAAGGTATTTGAACAAAATATTTGAGAGAAAGACAATTAAATGAGCTCTCTTGCAGAATCTAGAAGAGGCTCCACTTGTGTGTCTGCTTCTCTTGTGTGTGTGTGTGTGTGTCCTGCTGGTTATTTGCACATGAATAGTTGAGCTGGAGAAGGAAAGCCTCTTACCCTGGCTATTTTGGAGTTGATGTGGTAGCCAGGGAACCCAGCCTTGCAGAAGCTGGAACTGATTCTGCTCAGAGCAGCAAATCGGTTACCTGCTGTTTCCTACAGTTTGAGATATTTGTCGTGCTCTTACTGGCTTTCATTTGACAGGGTGCTGCAGGGCTGTTTTTCTGTTGGTAAAGTGATTGCTGTATCTGCTCTGTTCCTTCAGTGCTTGCATGTATTGGGTAGAGATTCTTTTGTTAGAGTGGCAGGGAGGGGCCAAGATTCCCCATTTGCTCCTTTTTTCCTTTTGAAGCGAGTGTTATTTTTCAACTCTTTTTATCAGTCCTGCAACACTTAGTAGGATTTGTAGTATGCAGTATGCAGCAGTCCTGGAAAACTAGGCCATTGCTCTTGTTTTCATTAATTAGTAGTCCCTACTGTTAGTGGAATTAAGTCCTGAGCTGGTTTAGTTTCCCATTTCTTTGAGCAGCATGATTAGTTGTATTTAAACTCTGCCTGTATTAATGAATTTCATGCTAACATAGATACCTCCTCACAACCCCAAATACAGACGGTAGAGAAGGTTGGAAATGTTCCCCTGGAACTTAGGGACATTTATATGCAGACAATGAGTGAAATATAGTTGGAGAGAGATAACTGGGGGAGAAATAGGTACCAGTATGATGGCCATTGTGCAGCGAAGGAAGCTCAGCCAACAGAAGAAAGTTGAGCCAGTCTGTTGCACGCAAGAACTCAAATCGGCAAATCTTTGCTGTTTGTGGGGTGAGCCTGTGGCTGCTGTGAGTCGATAGAAGTGAGCTGAGCCTTCCACAGCTGGCAGCCTGTCTGCCCCTGAGCTCCAGGGCACCACAAGTCTGTCAAACCCAGCTTCTCTATAGGTATTTTGATAGATGCCTCTGGGATTTTCTGCCTCTTTATCAGCTGGTAATCAGTGTAAAAGAGTGATTTAATCAAAAATTATGGTGTAAACATAGCCTTTGTGCTGGTCAGTTTAAATCTGATTTTTTTCCTAGTATTGTTTCCTCATATTGACATCAGGAATAAAAAAGGACACTCTGAAAGACTCCTCTTAGACTGAAATAATAGTTCCCCAACAATCTCATTGCCTTCAGCTTTTGCTCCTTCCTCCTTCAGTGCGGGCTTTGGGTTGTGGTTGCCTTTTTTGCAGAAGAGAGGGTACTTAACAAAGCACACAGATTTCTGACCCGGTGGCCTCAAAACTTTGGAGCGCTGCTGCTCAGCTTAGTTTCATCTTTTTCAAACAGATTGTATTGTAAATTCTAGATAAGATACTGTTTTGCCCTAGTTAATATAAATATATTGTATTGTTTTACCCAGTTGGACAGGACCTACACAGGCCTGCAGACACTTGGCGCAGAAACGGTAAGTCAGTGGGTCATGGGTGGATACTGTACTTTGATTACCTTACGGATGTTTGAAACGATATACAGGATTATGCACTGAGTCAGACCCATTTGACTTCACAATTTCTGGAAAGCAGATTTTTGCTCTCTTGTTAAATGAAATGATGATGACACCTTGTCACTAATCATGACAACAGTAATTTTTTTCCCCTTTCTAGTTGGGGGAGACTGTTTCCAGCTCTTCTTTCATAAAGAACTTAACTTGTACTACAGTTTTAATGTTTATTTCTTTGTGGAGCTTCTGGTACCAAATGCCTTGATTTGCATTCTGATGTGTTCCTGTGCAACCCGCTGTAGGTGACCCTGCTTTAGCAGGGGGCTGGACTAGGCGATCTCCAGAGGGCCCTTCCAGCCCTGACCAGTCTGCTGCAGATCTCATACATAAAAGAGATCTTTAAGTTAAAGAGATCACCTAACTGTCCTGCTGAAATTTTGCAGTATGTTAAGTATTTCTAAGTTTCTGCATCTGTTGAGATTCAGCATCTTCGTGGAAAATGAACTCTTAAAAACTTAAAATAAGTGAATTAATAACTCAGTTTGCTATATCTCTAAAGGTGGGTTTTTTATTACTTTCCCCTTGTTGTACGTAGTGAACGGAAATTTTTGTGGTGAAATTGCATTACTTCAGCTTTTCAGTCTGTGGAGAAAACATTAATGCGAGATGTCTACTGTGATTAAAGAACACTTTTGAAGAGTAGATAATGTGGTGTGTTTCTCAAGGCCTTATGAAAAAAGGCAGAAAAGGCAAGCTGCAGTTTTGTGCTTGTCCCTAAGGGGGGATGCTGTCCTTTCCTTAGTGGGATGCTTGGAGCTGGGCTCTGTATTCCTTCCAGTGTTCACTGCTCAGATTTTCACATGGACTGAGAAATGTGCTATTTTACTGTGGAGGTTCAGTGTTGCAACATTTTTTGTCTTAGCTCAAGTGCTGCTGGACCTCTGTGAAGTGTTCCTGAAATGAATAGAAATGTTGTACAGAGGTGGGGAGAGGAGAGGCAGAAGTTTCTAGACGTTAAAATTAAAAGAAAAGACAGTTGTTTTCATTTTTTGTATCTTTACTTAGCCACCAAATATTAATGTTGTCCTTTCTCCTCTTTTTGGAAGGTAGTGGATGTGGAGCTACACAGGCATTCCCTTGGCGAGGAGTATCTCTTCTCCCAGTCTTCAGAGTCTGACCTTTCTGATGTTCCTACATCTTTACCACTGCCATTGAGTATCCCAGCACCAGTGAAAGCTTCTTCACCAATTAAACAGTTGCGGGACTCCAGCCCAGATGCTTCTGTGGACAAAGGTAAAGCGAATGGGTGTTGGTGAAATTCAAATTCTTGGAACTTCAGCTCTTCTGGATACCTCCTTTTAGTTGTTTTTGTGCCTTAAAGGTTGCCAGTGCTACCTGCTTATTGCTCAGCCTAGGTGATTGTTTCCTCAATGTACTCTGAAATGTAATTCAGAAATTGTTACGTTTTTTGGGGGGTTGGTTTGGGTTTTTTTGTGTGTTTTTTTTTTTTTTAATCTGGAGTTTGAGTGGGCTGTTTTGCTAGATGTAGTGAATATGGAGCTTTATGCAGCAGATACAGTTGGAAAAATGGTTGTTGGATAGCACTCATAGTTTTGTTCTTGGCAGACTGTTTTCAGAGCAGTTTTTAGGTTTCTGAATTTTGGGCGGACTGTACGCGTTTAAGGAATTGGTCTAGTGCTGTGTTCAGTTATATACATTGGTGCCTAACATGAGTTGACCTGGGGAACACAAATGACTACATAACTGTGGTGTTGGACATAGAGACTGAAAAAGATGTAGTGTATGTTTGTCTGACGGGTGGCATCTGTGCATGTCATGGTCTCATTCTCCTCCCCTTGTAAGGTCAGGAAATGCACTGCCCGTTGCAGTGGGGCACCACTTGATGCCTTAGGATCATTTGCAATGCCTGAAACAAGCTAGTGCTGGCCCCTGGGGCACACTGTTAGGTTTTTAGTTCATGTGAGGTAGGAAAAACTGTGCCTCTGTTAGCATTTAACTTTACTCTCTAAAATACGTGGTGTCAAGGCTTACGTGACGGACCTTGGTTAACTGGGCTGAGAAAGAAGGGTGTCTTCTATGGTTTACACATTTCAGTGTGAGAAGCTTGCTGGAAACAGCAACTTTATGTTTCAAAACACAGTGGCGTGCAACATTGTCTGATGCCTTTCATGATTTCTCCTGGCACTTCTGTGTTCAAGGAATGGCTTTAAGCTGGTGTCGTGCATGGTGTGCTTTCTGGTAGGTGCCACGATGCTACTGGCAGTGTTCTGGCTCAGCAAGAAGAATGTCCACTGTTTAAATGCAGTGTTCTCTTGTGGCCAAAAAAGCAGAAACACAACCAAATTTTAAATTCACAGGCTTTTTATTTGAACAGGAAGATATGCAGCACCTTTAGGTGAGCACTGCTACAGCCAACAGGAAGCAAGTAAACCTGCCTCTTTCTTACACTGACAGGCAGTGGCTTCTCTCGTCAGCTCCAGGTTAATTGATCTCCTTCTGCGTCAGATAACCCAGGCCAAAAGGCAGTAGGTGTTCTCCTTGTGCTCTTACTCGAAAAAATGTGCTGTGAGATGCTCTCCGAAGGAGGTCCAGCCTTAGCCTTGTGGAGCCCTAACTGAGGACACTTGAAACTACCAACAGCTTTTGGTCAATGGAAAGGTCATTCCAAGAAAATGCTTGAGAAGTGGCTGATCACCTGCCACAGCTGAACAGGCTGTGCACAGTAGCGTTTTATTCTTCTGTTCAGAGACGAATCCAACAAGCTTGCGCAGGAGGAACCCCCTACCCCACTTTCTCCCTGTTCAGCACTGCCCGCCGGTTGTTTTTCCTTCCTTCCTTCAAGAACATGTTTGTCATACCTGAGTTTTGTTTGTGTGGAGAAGCACAGTAAGGAATTAGATGTCTCAGCCTAAGAACTATTTCTCTTGTTTTCCCTGTTTTAATCAGGATTCCCTGGGAATGCTGAAACCGAAAGACATGCCACGTTTTATTCCCTGCCATCTTCGATAGAACGGACTCCCACCAAATTAGCCACACAGAAAGTTGCCTTTGGCTCTCATGGAAATTCAGCCTTTCAACCCATTGCAGCTAGCTGTAAAATAGTGCCTCAAGGTCAGAGTCCAAGCCCTGCAGAGTCACCAGGAAAATCCTTCCAGCCTATCACCATGAGTTGCAAGATTGTATCAGGTGAATGTTAGTTTACTTATCCCAGTGCTTCACCCTGGAAAACGAGAGAGTGAACCAGTTGGACTTGTTTTGTGTCCTTCCCCTGATTTCCTGCCAATCTTTGAACATTGGGCAGTAGGAAACTCTATGATAAGGAGCTAAACACACTTCTTAATGTTCAAGAAAAAAACCACACAAGTGTGAAATGCTTCACGTTGGATCAAAAGCAGGATGAGAGCTGTTCTCTCCCTGTTCTTGAATGCTTTTAAGTACGAAAAAGATAGAAAGATAGACTTTAGCTGGACTGCTACCCACAGAAAGGCCCAGGCAAGGATGCAGCTTCCACGTCGGGTATTTATATGTGGGAAGAAGCCCACATATGTGTTCTTCTCCCTCCTGTTTTCAGACAGCTGGGATGGATTAAGAAGAAAATTTTTTTCTGATTATTGGCAAATAATTAGGTTCGACCTTGTACACTCAAATAGTCCCTCTTGTACTTGCGATATATCCTCAGATGGAACAGCTTTGCTCTTCCTCTTCCAAAAGTCCACCCTCTGTTGGATTAAATTGTCAGCTGACTGCAGTGAGCAATGTGATACACTCTTTTGATAGCTTCTGAATCAAACGTGGTCAAGGTGCTGTTTACTCATTTCACTTATAGTCCCTTCCCTGCCCTGGGCATGATGCCATCCACTGGATGATGTTTTACATCAGAAGGTTTTAATGTGCAGCTCATCACGTCATATGTTTTGAAGCTGAAAGGACCTGTTAACGTTCCTTCATTTTCTGGTGTTCTGGGTAGAGAGGATGAAGCACCAGCTATCAGTATGTGTGATTTCTGATGATCTGCTCCCAGATAATTTTCCTCAAGTGTGTCTGGTTTGTTGGTTTTGTTTTGTTTTTTTAAAATTACATTTCAATACTGTTCCTTGACATCTTAAAACTGTACTCAGGCTGATTTACATTTGAACCTATGCCAAGTGCTTTCTTCTTTCTTAATAAGCTCTCCTCTTGATCTTCTTTTCCCAAGGCTTCCCAGAAAGCAGGAATTATAGGGGCCATCCTATCCTTAAAATCCTTGGACTGCTCTCTGTTGATCTTTGCTATTTAAATGTTTCCTTGCTAAATATTTTCCAAGGTTCTGCCATCTGCCAAGAAGAGTCACCCCTTTCAGATTCCAAAAGCAGTTCATAAGACACGGAGATTTTATTTGATCGGCATTTATGTTCCATTTTAATTGTCAATCACTGCCAAGAAAGCAGATTAACAGGCAGTCAAAGCTTAGTGTGCTTGCTGCCATCTCTTTTTCTCTGATCACTGCCTTGCCTGTCCTTTTCTCTGCATTTCTTGTTTACTGCCTCATGCAACTTTTTTCTTCTCTGGTTTTTCCCTTTCCTGGTCCTGTTACACAGAAGTTGCACATTTTACAGTTAAGGGCTTCTGCTGTAGTGAGAGCAGCGAAGGGGCAAGAGTGTCCATGACTGTCTGATGGCTGCTGTATCGCACAGCCTTGTTACATGAACTGCTCAGTTCCTGGCTCTGAATGCCCGTACTGTGGGCTCCACAAGAGAAGGAGAGCACCTCTCAAGGAGCTCAGCTCTTTTGCTTTCTTCCTCTCCTTGGATGGACTGGTCTTGGCAGTGAGAATGATTTAGGTAACATCCCTCAGGATTCAGGGACAGAACATTTGGCTTCTCAAGGTCCCTTTGAACCCTGCTTGTTCTGGTAGGCAGAGAATGTCCAGGGTAGGTATGAGCCATAGTGCTTTACATGCCTTTCCTCTCCTTCTGTCTCCTCTTTCCTTCTCCAAGTCATGTGATCTCACTCAGGCTGGGAAATGCATCCTCAAAAAATGTTCCTTCTCTAAGCCATTTTAAAAAGTACTACTATTGCTGTATTTTTATGTTCTTACAACATTTACAAGATAGAAGCATTGGACTTTTTTTCTTAAGGTTCTCCAATATCGACCCCTAGTCCATCTCCGCTACCTCGTACCCCAACCTCCACTCCGGTGCACATGAAGCAAGGCTCTGCTAGTTCAGTCATTAATAATCCGTATGTTATTGTGGACAAGCCTGGACAGATGGTTGGAGCAGCAGCCACAAGCACAGGTGTGTAGTGTGATCACCAAAGGCAGTGGCTTAGTCTTACCCATTCAGGTTTATTCTTCCTTTAAAATGATGAGTGCAATAACAGTATTTCAGTTTGTCAAGGTGGAAGAGTGCTCGGCAAAGAAAGAAGGAGGTATTGTTGGTGTGCACAACTGGCCTGTGTAACATGGTTAAGGTATCTCAGACTTTAACATGACTTCCATTAGGAAACAGCACATAGCATAAGGCCGAATGGGATCCACAGACACCTCTTCAGAGAGAGCCTGTTCTTTGCAGGCAAAAAGGGAAGGGGAGGAAGTAATGTAGACTGTGGTGCATGGAGATTTAGACAGAAACATGGGTGGCTGGGTGAGAACTGTGTTGCGGATGTGGGCACAAAGCATGGAGAGCTTGCAGTGACAGGCAGATCAGTCTTCAAGTCCCAGCGTATGGTGCTTTACATGTGTTGAAATGCATAGACCCATGTTACCAGAGCAGCCGTGCTGGGTTTTGTTACTGCTTTTAACTTATAGCTGGTCCAATTCCAGCCAGTTTGGATTCCTCTAACTGGATTATTTTGGTGCTTCAGTGGTGCTGTAAGCCTGGGTCCAGGGGGAGGAATGAGCTGCAGGAGATGGGTGACGGGTGTGGGGGTCAATGGGTAGTTTGTGTCAGTGCTAGAGGAAAAAGTTACTCAAAAGTCTTTCATTTGTTGTGATTTGTGGCCAAGAACCACTGTCTATTTAAAAACATGTTTGTTTATGTATGTGTGTGCTTGCTAGCATCTCAGAAGGATGCTCAGAGCTATGTGATGAAGTGCAGTGTACATGTAATACGCAAACTGTTTGCTGGGCATGGTTGGAAAATGCAAATATTCTTCTCTTAATAACAGTTCCTCCTTTTATCTGAGGGAACACAGCTGTCATGTTCATTTTAGCTTCTTCACAGAGGGAATTGGTAGGGGGAGCATAGTCATAGCTGAATTTTTCAAAGTATGTTTTAGGAATTTCTTGCTAACACTGAAGCTGTTTCACCAATAGGTTTTTGGGGTTGGGTTTTTTTGTTTGTTTGGGGGGGTTCTGCCTTTTTTTCTTTTCTGTTTCTTCTTTACCTCTGGCCTTACTGTCTGCTCTGCACACGTGGTTTATTGTTGTTTGGGTAACTTTTGTATTGTCCTAGTAGAGATTTGCACATGGAGGGTAGGTTCTGTAGATGCACCAGATGGTTTGGACATATAAATCTCAATGCTGTTAAAGGTGCAGTTTCCCACCACGTTAGTGTGGTGTAAGTGCAGACTGGCCTGGAAGAAACTGCCTGCTGCCTCTCCCTCCCCTGCGCTCCTGCTGCTTTGCTCGTATCCTGCACAAGTCAGATCAGGTCAGTGGCAGAGCAGAAAATTAATGCCCTCCTCTCCCCAGACTGAGCTTTGTTGTCAGATAGCTTCATCACCAGACCCTGTATGACAGAGCAAGAGGGAACGTGGAACTGGCTTTTTGGCTACAGCAGCCAGGCTGGATTGAGCATAATGTGATACTACAGACAAAGTCACTGGGACGTTTTTGATAAGACTGCAGATCATATTTAAAATGAGTGGCAAGAGCTCTATGCTCTGAAAGCCAGCCTTTCCAAACCCCTGAAATGGCTGCTTGCTTGCTTTTAAATTTAAATGCAGATTGTAGTACAGCTGTGTGAGAGACTATTACTGTGTTTTTGTGTGTGTTGTCTGTGGCTTTGGCATTTCTTGAAGAAACAAAACTAACCAACCAGCCCAACAGCAGTAATAAACTGCTGCTGAGCAACAAAGTGTTATGTACACACTGATAATGCAGGGTAAGTTTACCACTGAACCCCCATCCGTTTTGAGGGGTCAGGAGAGTGCTGTGGCACATATATCCATATGTTAATTTTGCAAGAGCAGTCTTCTGCAGATAGAGGACCCTGTGTCTTAATTCCTTGGTTTTGTTTCTTCCTTCACCCTCCTCACTCTGTCCCTTCCTCATGTTACTCCTCACTTTGTCTCTCTCCTTTCCTGGCCTTCCTTTTCCTTCCTGCTCCAGCCTCCTCCAAGCCTTCCCCTCTGCCAGTGTCTGAGGCTGGTGTAGGTTCAGAGGGCTTCTGCAGCAGGTTCTCACTGGCAGCTCGTTTACTGTCCTAATTTCACATGTTTGCACCTGTAGCCGATACCCTCAGGCTCCGAGGAAGGTGCCTTTCCATTTGCCTGCAGCAAACGGAGCTCTGGGTGCAGAGTACCCCCTCTGGGGCAAGGGTTCTGCCGGTGGAAATTTGGTAGTGGATTTGTTTTGTGCCCATGCCAACTCCCACTTGACGTACTTCATGGAGAATACACAGTTGAAAATAAATGCTGTGTGTCGTCTTAGAAGAGGTTTCATGTGTTTGTTGGCACGGCTCGCCAGCCCTCACCTGACATGTCCTTTGTTTCCTGATACGCAGGGAGCCCAACCAGCAAACAGGCCAGTGTTTGTCAGGCCTCTCACGGAACTGGATCTCCTGTATCAAAGACCCATGGGAACAGTTTTGTCACCTCAGCTGTCAAGGTAATGTTCTCGTTAGGTGTGTACTTTCCATTTAAAATTCAGCTTCCTATTAAATAGGGCTTTTTAAGTGTTATAAATCCTGCATTTCGAGGAAATTCTTTAGGTTGTCATTTCATATGAAGATTTACTGTGTCTAACAGAGGGAGCTGTGTGAGAACATGGTGGTTATACAAGATGATAGTGTCACTTCATGCAGCTCTAATTAGACGTGCCTACACCTCTGTTAAAGGCATTGCTTTTTTGCATTTTCTACAAGGGGATCCATGGAGAGCATAGCTCTCAAAATGTCTTGTCTTTCAAAAAAGCTCTTCTGTAGCTGACTTTGATCTTTTTCACTTTTAGTGACAATATGTGATTAAACCAGAGGTGCCTACCTCAAAACCTTCACTCTGTTCATTATCTTTGTACAGCAGCCACTCCTAGCAGCCTGAAAATAGCCCATTTAGTGGTTTTATAACTGCCTGCTTTTAGAAAAATGTTTGTGTAAACAGTGGAGTAACCCAGTGTGTAAACAAACAGTGATAAATGGGGTCCACCATGCATCTGATCTGCAAAGCCCAAAAGGTATGGAGCTGAACTGTCTCACATAAAATCTCTCCCACATCTTGTGCTAGGAAGGCTATTTCTGGCAGGGAAGCGCCGTCAGTGTGGCTCTTTCTGAAAGCAGCTGGTGGGTGTGCTGCTGAAAGCAGGAGCGTTTCCCTGTCTCCAAGTCAGAAAAATGTTAATGCAGGATTTGGTGGGGAGCAAAGGCTTGCCAGTCAGCCTGCGGAGACCAAATCTCTTTATATTTGGAACTGAAATACTTCCTGTGTCTGTTAGGAAGAAAGTGGTGAAGGTTGCTGTCCGAAGCAATTGGTTTGGAGTAGTGTTTTAAGTGTCAGGTGTGCAGGTAGCTCTTCAGCTTTTAAGAGCCTGTCTGCTCAGATGGATTTCACTTAACTATGCTGAAAACTATTCATGAGTCTTTAATTTTCACTGATTTGGGACAGTTCTTTCTGAAAGGTTCTCAGTGAGTCAGAGTAGGCGCGTGTCATTAGTGACAGTTGAATTCTGTATTTCCAGGGCAAAGTTAAAAACTGAAGGTATGTTAGAAAAAAAAAGATCATAGCTCTGTAAACAGTAATATATTTTGATTAATGTCTTCTGGTTGGTGGAAAAGTGTAATTTTATGGTTTCTTTAAAGAGGAGGGAGTGCCTGATAGTTCACTGTGATGTTACAGATTGTGCTTAACTCGCCACTTTTCATCACTGTGCTAGCTTTCTCTGTATTTTTTTATTACTTAAAGCTGTGTTTCTTCAGCCACCTTAAAATGACCGATATGCAAGCTGCTGTGGAGAGGACTGGTTGTGCCTCTAGCCTTGTCTTCACACTCCCCGTTTGCTGCCACTTGTGCAGTGGTGTGGTGAACCACAGCAGGCAGATGATCTGGTTGAAAACTGATCTGTTTTCAGCTGTATGTGTCAGCACAAGGAAGATGGCAGGAGCGCTAGGATAGAGCCTGAGGGCTTGCTTTCTGGTCATGATCCAACCCAAGGATGGGCCAAGTGATTGTGAAACCATGGCTTTGGAGTTCACGTTGATTGTAACAGAGTACAATTATTTTACTTAAATAAAACAGAATGGTAACAAACTTCCTCAAGTGCATTTGGTTTTTCTACCAGCCTCAGATCCAGAAATGCCAGGTGCATGATTTTGCAGGTGTGAAAATATTTTTAGTTCAGTTGCTTATGTAGCCTCACTGTTTCTGCCAAATAGTGAGTTCTGCTTGGGAAGACCGTATGCCATCGCATCTTCCTAGTTACAGGACAGCAAAAATTCATCTGAGAGGATTTTGCTTGCAGACTTAAGTTGAACATATTTTTTCCCCTTTGTAACTTGTTTCTTCTTAGATTGTCTTCTCTCTCTGAGACTGTGTATAGAATAACAGAATGATGGAGGTTGGCAGTGACCTCTGGAGTTTGTCCAGTCCAACTCCTCTGCTCAGAGCAGGGTCAAGTAGAGCAGGTTGCTCAGGAGTACATCCAGTTGGTTTTTGAGTATCTCCAAAGCTGGAGAGTCCACAGCCTCCCTGGGCAACCTCTTCCAGTGTTTTATGTCCATTAAATATTTTTTTTTCCTTATAATTAAACAGAATGTCCTGTGTTTCAATTTTTCAATTTGTGCCCATTGACTCTTGTCCTTTCATTGGTTACTGTTGATTGTTATCTGGCTTGATCTTCTTTACACCTTCGCATCAGGTATTTATATGCATTGATAAAATACCGCTTCAACCTACTTGAATTTTACAGCTCTGAAACACTTTGTATAAAAAGCTAGCCAGGGAAAATAAGTCGATTTCTTTCACCTATGTGTGATATAGTAAGAAACAGTTACTGCTGTTGGAGATGTAACATTCCAAATAAAGTTTGCTTTGTAGGTTGTATTAAGTATGTTACACTCCATTTAATTAATTGTTGACTGATTCTGGAAATGTCTTTATTTGTGCAGGTAATTTGGCCTGCCTAGATGGTCCATACTACCCTTTATTAGCAGTCACTTGTTTTATTACTTCCATTAGACATTTCACTGATTTTGTGCACCATGTCTTCCTATTTGCAGCAGGAGGATTCTCTGTTTGCCACCATGCCACCCCTCTGTCCCATTGGGAGCCATTCCAAGGTGCAGAGCCCCAAATCAGTCACTGGAGGACTTGGAGCTTTTACAAAGGTATTCCTCTTGGCTTTTTTGCCAGGACAAGAAGCCCAATAGTGCCACTTCATGCTGTCTTGTGCCACAAACCATGTAACTTCCAGTGCATGGAAAACTTACTGGAACCAATGCGTCTTCCTGCCAAGGGCTCTCTAGCACCTCTCAAAAATGTTTGGGTTTGTTCTTTTTTTTCTTTTCTCTCCCTGTGGCTTTACTGTACCTGTCATCTTTCTTTTTACCTCCTCTTTAATCCTTTCTTGGTTTTCTTTGAATCACTTTCATATTGAGGCTGATGTTTTAAAGCTGTTTTTAGTGGGATACAGTGAAAGTAAACTGCAGTAGATCTGTCAGGAGCTACTTAAAAAATGATACAGTGATTTCTGAATGTCAGATGTTGCTACTTCTGAGTACATTTCCTTAAATGTTGTCATCCAGAATTATAAGTTGGTTCTGGCAGTATTAGGTGATCCAGGTAAAAGGTGGAAGAATGCTTCCGACCAGTTACAGTGCCTACAGCAATCTAACACAAAAGAAACCCCAGCCTTTCTTGAGTCGCTGCTCTTTGGGATTAGATTTACGGCCTGTCCCAGAGAAACGTGAAACATGTACATGAGAGAATAATGCCAGCTATAATAATTTACGGTATCTATAGCTATAATATTGGTTGTAATATTGCAGGATATAAAAAAAATATGGAGGTTTAGAACATGTTCTGAGCAGGAGGGTGCTTAGAAATTTGAAGCCTTAGGGTATTGCGGCTCAGTGTTGAGATGCAGGGCCCGAAGTCGTCAGGTCTGGTAAAGCCCACTGTTAGCATGACTAGTAGTTGTAATATTACTTGCTGTTTCTGTGATTCTGTAATTTCTATGAGCACCACTCAAATCTGGAATGCTTTGTAAGAGCAGACACCACCCACACACCCATGTTGGTAGTAGCCCTTGTCTTGGAGCTGAGTTAGTGTCCACCTGGTGGTAAGAACCATGTCTGACTGTTGGCCTGCCCTTTCCTGCAGACAGGCTGTTTCAGAAATGATCCTCGACAATTTAAGGTCTTTGCTTTCTTATTATTTCTTCCTATTTAAAAGGTGATCATAAAGCAGGAGCCAGGAGAGCTGCCCCAGCAACCGCAACTACCAGTGACAGGGACAGCCACGCAGACCTCTGTGCAGCAGTATGTCACTGTAAAAGGGAGCCACATGTTAGCCTTGTCACCGCAGAAGCCGGTCGTGAGCACAGGCGAGGGGACAGTGCAGTCTAAGGTATGAGGCACTTGGGTGTCTTTGGTGTGGTGTAAGCTGTCTTTCTTGTGGTTTTATTACAACATTTTGTGCTTCTCTTGGGGATACAGGGTTGCTTCTGTCTCAGACCCAGGCAGCAGCACCATGCTTAGCTCGTTTTTCTCCATGTGCACAGTGGATCATACCATGCTTACCTTGTATTACCTGCTTACCGTGAGAAGGGAGCAGGGTGAGCAGGCACTATTGCATTTTATTACATACAGGGAACATCTCCCGCTTCTGTCTAACCCATTGCAACAGTTGGGATGGGGGTGGTTTTGAACAACCCAGACAGCGGGCTGCCATCATCAGCTCTTTCTGAAATGCATCCAGGTATTTCTGTAAGAGGGGTCAAATTCTTTCCTTATTTCTTTGGACTGCAGTCCAAGGAAACAAGGCCTGCAACAGAAAAAAGATCAGGACGAACAAGGAGTGGGGTGGAGTCTGAGCCAGAACTAGCATTAGGCAGAAGCAGTGCTACTTGAGTGACAGCTGAAGTGTTCTATTGTAGGAGTCTGTGCCAATGCAGTGCTGCTATAACAGGAGTGACACAGCTTCTGAGAAGGCACAGTAACTGTGCAGTGACAAGATGACAGATGTGTCAGAAATTGTCTCCGTTCTTGCCTGTTTCCATTGTGGATAGAGTCAAATCAAGTGCCAAGCACAGGAGACTACGTACAAAGCTTTCACTTTTGCATAAGTAAATACATATTTACATTTGCAACAGTTTGTTTCCATTTTACTTCCTTATTTGCCTCTTTGAGCAGGTATGCAAACTTGTGTTTCCCTGCAGTTATTGTCAACACGTAAAACTGAAGCAGTTTGTGATTCTGCTTTGAGGCCATAGTTTTCCCAGGGAGTCTGTTCCCATTAATGTGTTTGAAACTAAATTTCTGGATCTCTGTGCTTTGCCAACGCAAGCTTTATCTTCAGCTGGAATTAAGGCATTGCTTATATATGAGGGGAAAAAATGGAAGTGCCCTGTAATTTGAATGTTCTTAATCTTTTGTGGGTGCTCTGAAATCCTGGTTGTGTTTATCTTTTTGCTTAGGATTGACCTCTTGCCAATTTAATTTTGTTTCTGAATTAATAGCTTTTATACGTGACTAGACATGTATAAAGTGTCCTGAATTGTCTAGAGGTGGAGGTAGCTACCAGCTAGAATTCACATGATTGCGCTTGGCAGCACTACATCATCCAATACTTATTTCTTGCAGGTTGTTGGCGTTCCAGTTGGTTCTGCTTTACAGTCGACAGTGAAACAAGCAGTGGCTATAAGTGGTGGCCAGATACTTGTGGCAAAATCTAGCTCTTCGGTAGCAAAGGCTGTTGGTCCGAAGCAGGTTGTGACTCAAGGTGTAGCCAAAGCCATCGTGAGTGGAGGTGGAGGGACGATTGTTGCTCAGCCTGTGCAGACTATAACAAAGGCGCAAGTTTCTTCCACAGGTGCTCAGAAAAGTACATCTCAAGGCTCAGGTAGAGTAATTTTACACCTTGTTAGTAGCTCATGATGGGTAGTCTTTGAGGGTCTGTAATGATTTCTCCAACTGCAAAATAACTATGTGTGATTGAAAAACTTCAAAATTACTAGAGAGGTCTGTAGGGGAATTCAGGCTGACTGAGATTAGTTATAAAGCAAATGTTCACTCATTATCTGTAAGGGGGAAGAGGAGGGAGCACAAGTACTTTAAAACATGCAGTGTTCTGTGAGTGGAGATCAGATATGCTGGGGAATGTACTGGAGAACTAGCAGTCTTTCATGGAGCCAGGTCTCACATTTTTGCCCAGCATTGTGGTCCTTAGATGCTCAAAAAGCTCCACATCAACAAACAAGAGCCAAACTGCCCTTAATGTATCTTCACATCTTCCCCAGTTACAAGGGTTGGGCAGAAGCACCCTGCCTGCTTCTGCCACAGCTGGCTTTAGCTGAGCATGTTAGCTCAGGGTCTGGACTTCCTGAAGGATGATGTGTAGCCTCTGGGCTGGAGGATGCCTCTAGACCCTGTGGCTGTGCTGCTTTGACCTGCAGCCGTAAGTGATTCTGCATGCAGCGAGATTTTTTTTTTTTTTTCAGACCTATTCAAAAAAGCATCTGTGCATCACTGGTGGAGTTAATCTGTTAGGCCAGCTACATGTGGATTATCAAAAGGCGAGCTGCATGTCGCTCCTAGTACTTCCGTCCTGTGCAGATTTCAATGCGTGCTACTTTCTGCAAGCAGTAGTTTGATTTCTTTTTATTGTTTCTTTCTTTCTAGTTATGGCTACACTGCAGTTACCAGCCACCAACCTGGCAAACTTGGCAAACTTACCACCTGGCACCAAACTGTACCTCACCACCAACAGCAAGAATCCTTCTGGGAAAGGAAAACTGCTTCTGATACCCCAAGGAGCCATACTGCGAGCCACGAATAATGCTAGTTAGTCTTGCAGGGAAATCTAATGAATTAAATAATGTAATCACTGCATAATTAATATGTTTGGCATTTTTGCTATAAAGCATCCTGGTGCTGTGGAAGTCAGTAGTGGGATGGGGTTTCTTTGTTCACAACAACACAGTATATGGTGCTTTTTAAGACTGAGATCTTACAAGTGACTTCTGTTCTCGATGAAACTGCTTTTCCTGCAGTGCTCTCAATGTCTTTCTGTGCTGAAAGCAGACAGTGTAATTTTCCTCAGAATTCAGCAAAGGGTTGTCTTTAACTCTTCCTTGTGATCTTTAGGAAGACAACTGCATTTTCACGATATTAAACTGAGATGGATTTGAATGTGTTGTGAAAGCTATTAATAAGTAATGGAATGACACCCTGGAGAAACTAGAAGCATAAGGAGCTAAGTTTGAGAAGGACAAGATACTGTATCTGGAACTAGTGGAAGAGACCGTTTTGAATAGAGAGATACAAGGTTTGGCCCCAAGCTGTTGAGACCAGCAGAAATACTTTTTTGGTAATGGGCCTGTCAATCAAGCTTGCTGTGAAATACCCGGAGAGTAACATTGCTAAAATAGTTCTGATGGGCAATACTTCATTTTATAGTGTGCTCTTGCTGTAGGGAGAGAATACTGCAGGTTTTGGACTGTGTAGATGAAGAGTTTTGTCGTGAGCCCTCTCCCGAATGCCCCTTTTGAGGCTGGGGGTTGGGATGGGAGATGGATTTGGTGTAAAGTTTTTGCTCCCAGTTCTGATACTGGCAGTAAGGAAGAGATATTATTCAGCTTAATATGTAAGGCCGTAAATACCAGCAACATAGCAATAGAGTACATGTCACTGAAGAAGTAGATACTCTTGGTGAAGGTATTTCTGGGCTGTAGAATGTGATGGGAGCCCCATTGCTTGAGATTTAGAGAGGAAGCTGCGGCAGGCCAGCTTTGACAAGGAAATAATCTCACAGGCATCAAGGACGAGCCAATACTTGTGATTTTTGTGACAGAGCCATAAATACTTTGTAATCCTTACTCCTTAATGAGAGACTGCAAAAAAAGTGTTCAGGCTGTTCCTTCTGGAGACAGAGCAATATCAAAGTGTCACTGCAGATTACCACTGCATGGTGTCCATGATCTAATACTCTGCTAACAATTGCACTGGACAGCCAACAGAAGTAAAATTAAGAAGCCACTGGGATTCATAGTCTTTCTAGGGCTTTTGCTGCAAATTCATAACCTGCAATAGACTGATGAAAAGACTGTTCATCTGTTGGACAGCATTTTCTTTTGATAGAAAATTCAAAACAGTCTGAAATGACATTTGCTTGCCCACCAGTCCTCCTTATTTCCCCCATAGCTCCTTTTGTTCGCAGTGTTTGCTGAGCTTTTAGACAGCATCTATGAACTGTGGTGTACTGGATAATAATGATACTCAGCTGTAAAATGTGTGTCAGCAAATGTCTTGCAAAGTGTTTTTTAATTACGACTATATACAGGGATGCTTCAGCAGTTGACAGTGTTGGGTAACCAAAGGGTCAAGCCTCTTCTTCTGGTTGTAGGTCTCCAGTCTGGTTCTTCTACAAATAGTGGAGGAGGAGGAGCCCAAAGCACAAGCAGTAACTTGTCACAGCACCTCACCTATACATCCTACATCCTGAAGCAGACACCCCAGGTCAGTGGCATAAGCATCTCATTTGAAGCAGATCAACATTTCCAGGCTGCAGTGGTGTTAGGTTGGTGTCCTGTGGTTCTGTAGTACATGAAACATTCTTGGACTATGGGATCTAGATCCTCTCTTAACAACCCTTCCATCTCTTCCCTCTGCCAGGCATCTACTTTACCACTTGTTGCTGTTGGCACATCTCTGCCCCTCACCTCCCCTTGAGGGTTGTACCCTCATGGTTCCTTGCAGGCTGAGAAAGCAGCAGTGAGTAAGGCCAGGGTAAGCAGTGGGTGGAGAAAAGACAGTGTGGTAAGAGTGCCTGGTGGCAGGGCCACCAGGGTCACTGAAACAAGAGAGGTGAGGTGATACGATGGAGTTACCTTACACAGTAGGATATGTAAAAGTTGGAGGAAAGCATGAGAGCGAGCAGAGTAAGGGGGAGTTATTGGAGTGAAACAGCAAGGCTGAGTAAGAAAGAAAAATGAGGAACCAGAAGATTATGTGAAGGGATCCATGTGTGACAGAGGGTGAATGAAGCCTCTGAAGGGGGTAACAACTGAATATCGATGTGAAGTAGGAAGGGTCTAAGGTGATAGGTTATTATAGTGTTGGTGGTGTGATTTCTGCATGCCGCGCTCTGAATGTATAGCTTTTGTGAGGGGACTAAATACATTTTGAAGTGAGACGGTGTCTCTTTTTTTTTTTTTTTTTGGCCTTGCCCAGCAGTAGCCTCTCCAATCTTGCTTGCTAAGCAGCATTTGTCACAAAGAGTAAACTTGAAGAGCATAAAGTTTGTTAAATTGTAGTGGATGGCTCTGACAAGATGGGGAACTGAGTGTGGCTTTTTTCACCCCTTCCCTTGCATCAGAAAGTGTTCTGCGCCAAGAATAAAAGGCTATGTCCCGCTCTTAGTGCAGAAGCATCCACTGTAATTAGCAGTGCCACATTTTAGAAGATTAAATGTTATTGCATAATAGCTATAGGCTTTTATCCTGTATTGACACTCCTAGATTTCTGTTGACTCTTAACTGTGTTTCAAAGTGGTGACCTCTCGTAACTTATTTCTGGAGCAGGGCACCTTTTTGGTTGGCCAGCCTTCTCCTCAGAGTTCTGGGAAGCAGCTGACTCCAGCTTCAGTTGTTCAGGGCAACGTAGGAGTTGGAACATCTTCCACACAAGGACAAGCATTAAAAGTGATAACTGGACAGAAAACAGCTCTCTTTACACAGGTAACCTGCAAATGGTGTGTTTCTCTCTTACCAGTTAGTATTTTGTCAGATAAGGTATAGGAACCACAGCTGCACGTTGTAAGAGCTTTTCCTTTTGTAGTTGTTTGGTTTGGGTTTTGTACAATTGTGATGCTGGCTGTACTGTGGCGAAGAAGGCACATGAAGGCCTGCTTTCATATGCAGCTATTGGACTGCTAACATTTTTCAGCTTTAGTTCTGTTCTCAGAGTGGGTCACATGTAAGCTTGGGTTGCTAGTTTGTAAACGTGCTCTGGGATTTCTTAGTGAAACAGAGAAGTAAATACAGTTAGATGCAAAAATGTTCTTAAATATTTGAACCTTAGAAATGGGTCATGTGCTAAAGCTCTTAAAATGTTGGGGTTTGGTTTGACCTTTAAGGTCCTTTTCTAAAAACTTCTAGGTAGTCCCTGTAAAATTCAAACTCCCCAAGAGTACTTGTAATTCATTGTCCAAAATTCAAGATTGATGGACATATTTTTGCAGTCAACAGTTTGAAGTTGATTTCTGAGGTCATAATTTTGTTCCACGTATTGTTGCCACAATTTCGTCATCATCGAATGATTCGGGTTGGAAGGGACCTTAATGATCATCCATTCCCACCCCCCCGCCACGGGCAGGGATACCCCCCACCAGCCCAGGCTGCTCCCAGCCCCGTCCAGCCTGGCCTTGGGCACTGCCAGGGATGGGGCATCCACAGCTGCTCTGGGCAGCCTGGGCCAGCACCTCGCCGCCCTCACAGGGAAGAATTTCCTCCCTATATTTAATCAAAATCTACCCTCTTTTAGTTCAAAGTGATTCCCCCTTGTCCTATCACTACATGCTTTTGTGAAAAGCCCCTCCCCAGCTTTCTTGTCAGCCCCTTTGGGTACTGGAAGGCTTCCATAAGGTCTCCCCAGAGCCTTCTCTTCTCCAGGCTGAATAACCCCATGCCTTTTTCAAAAGTCTTCTGAAAATATTTTTCAGTAATACCAAAAGCATTTGTCTTATTTGTTTTATTGTTGTGATTTTGGGGAAGGGTTAAGTAAAAGAAAATCCAAAACAAATACACCTTTTTCCTTACGCTGAGTTCTTTCTCAAAGGCTGCGCCCAGTGGACAGACATCACTGGTGAAAATATCAGATGGGTCTATAAAATCAGTACCTGCCACATCCCAGCTCTCCAAACCTGGCACCACTGTGCTGAGAGTATCAGGAGGTGTTATCACCACAGCTGCTGCTCCTGCCGTGGCCCTTCCCACAAACGGGGTGGCCCAGGTGAGAAACAACATTGCCAGAACTCTGTAATACAGTGTTAGCGCTCTAGCTGATACAATCTCCAGGAAAGGACTTCTTTTTTTCCCTATTGGCGTTCTTCTCAGTCAGCATTGCTGGTGGGTTTGCTCTTATTTTTGTGTACCAGCACAGTGCCCACAATTCCTTTTCTGATTGGGTTGTTTGCTGTTTTTTATTTTCTGCGAAGAAACAAGGGGAGAAGAGAAACTGAAACTTGTGACACTTGCACTCTCTTGCTTTTAAGGTTGTTAAAGCCTTCCTTGTCTACCTGAATTTTATCTGGAAAAGCTTTTGCAGTCATACAGATGAGATCTTTTGAGTTGTGCAGCTCTCAAACATCTAATCTGCTGCTGGCACAAAAATTTGAAGAAGAATGTGAAGTGCCTGACACTTCGTATCCAGCAGGCCAGTGAAAGCCAGCAGTAACTAGGCTGTAGGTCTCCTCTCAGATCACAGACTCTCCACAGTGCTTAGTGCCCAGTCTGCTGTCAACAGATTGCAGAGGCCGGCAGTGGCCAGCCTGGACTTCTGAGCAGTAGGGAGACATGAAATGTTCCTGGGTCACATTTCTCATCTGGAGACCTACCTGCTTGCTGATGTTAAGGGGCCTGGCTCCGGGCACTATCAAAGCAGCTGTGGTAGCAGTTCCAATGTGCAGTTTCACTTCTGCTTGAAACCGCCTCCATTCTGTATGTACCATCGTCGTATCTGGGCTTTTGGATATGTGCTTGAGAACATTTTGCTGCGTAATGACAGACAGATAAACGTTTGGTTTTGCTGCTTCTGGATATTGTTACTTCGTTGTGCTTATTGTTATCTGTGACACAAAAAGGACCTTGTTGTTCTTCTCTGCCTCTTTTATGCAGCAAATAGATAATGCAGGTTCCAGTTCATCATCTTCTGGAACTCCTGTAGCAAAGACATCGGGACAGCAACACCAAATCTGTATAAGCCAGAGCCAGTCTACTTCATCAGTAGTGAATAAGACTGCCACTTCCACTGTTGTAAGTGTTGCTTCTCTGATGACTACACCAACGCCTGTGACTGGAAAAGCTGCAGTATCAGGTATTAAACTCCCTTTCATGCCTTTCCTATAGCAAGTTAGAATCCAGGTGTGAGTTCTTTAGTTGTCTGCACTGTAAATGGAAGAATAATCACCTGCATTTGTGAATGTGTAAAAGTAAAATCCTGCTTTCTAAAACTTATCTTATTAGTATAACTTCTGGCTTAGCCGAAGAGATGTCTAAATAATTTGGCATCCTATCACTCAGTGCATTGACTGAATCTGTTACCAATAATAGTGCGAGTTGCCCATTGGTATTAGAGAGGGATTTTAGTTTTCATGCCGAGTTCTCATCTGCCTATTCAAAAGCACAGTGTATCACTGAATGCTGAAACTGTTAAGGTACCAGCAATGCTACAGACTTGATTAGTTTGAAAGTGAAACTCCACTGAAGTTGGAGAAGCTGCATGAGCAGAATTTGGCTCTGAGGCTTTGCATCTGCTGTGTTTGGCTTGGAAAGGAGAGAGATGTTGGTTGGGGGGATCTGAAGGCTTTAAATTTGAAATCCATTAAGTACAGTGAGGTAGACAGGATCTGGAATGCTTCAAGTTAATAAAAATGAGATAATAAAGGTGGACTGCCCTTCTGTAGAGGAGAGTTCTCCTTGTTTAGTTTTCTTGTCTTCCAGTATCTTTTGTATCAGTATTTGAGTATTACACGTTAAAATCGGAAATTTTAATTTTGAATAATTTACCTGCTGGCATGTTCTGTTCACTTACTAAGTGAACTTAAGAATGGCTTACTAAGTGGAAACAGAGTAAAAATACAGAAAATAGAAAATAAATGACACTGAGCTCATCTGACACTGTCTTTTGAAAACAGCTGCTCTTGTTTCCCATGTGCACAGTCTTCCAAACTCCTCCTTTTTCATCACTCTGTTTTTCCCAGAGCTTGAAAGTAAACAACATAGACTGCTAAGACTGCCACAAATCTGAAATCTGCAATAAGCAGTTGAGTGTTTTCGTCTTTGCAAACAAAGCAGAAGTTTTTTTTGTAGAAAATACGCCATTCTGAATAGCTTTCAGATTAAAACTCCCGTCTTGATGTAAGAATGTTACCTAGATCTTGTTTTGGTTTTTGTAACCTGAGGCACTGACTTCATCATGAAAATCTATTTCTTCAAGAATCCCAGAAGAAGCAGTAGCTATAAACCATGTTATTTCAATGTAAAACAAACAACCAACCCCCCCCCCCCCCAAAAAAAAACCACCCAGAACCAAAGCAGTGATCAGATTCTGAAGATTTGTATTTTTAAAGGCAGCTTTTCAAAAAGACAGATTTTTTCCCTTGTTTTGCAACGAACAATGTCTGCTACCCATCAGGCTAATAGCGTTAGTTGAAAATGTCCCTTCTTACTCTCCTTGCTGTTTGGGTCCCTTGCTGTCCCATCCTGACACGTCTGTGCATCCCACACAAACAAATTGGTAAGAGTGGGTTAGCTGCCTTGCCTGGAGGTGAAAGCCTAACTGACCAGTATCTTTCAAAACCAAGAGACATCTTCACCAGATCTTGCATGTCTAGTACTTGGAAGGCAGCTGTGTTTCTTAAAGAATAATAGTAAAATATGTGAGAATGAAAACTTTATTGCAAAACAAATCGTGAGTATAAAATTACCATCATGAAACTAAGAAGTCTTCTGTTGTCCATGTTCTAAAGTAGAAGTCTATTAAATTTCCACAATCCGAAGAAAAGTTAGCTATAGATTGAATACAATTATATTGAAAATAGCCGATTTACCAGTAGAAAGGATGGACGTAGACCCAATTCACAGTGTTAAGAGTGCTGGCTGTGGTGGCTTGGGATGTGGAGGAGAGAGCTGGTGGACAGGTGATGGGCGCTACTTGCTGTGGCACGGCTTGGAGCTGTGCTGATTTCCACCGAAGTCCCTGGGTGCTGCCATTGAGAATGCAGTTAATGCCTGAATGTCCTGCTCGTTCTATTAGCCTTGACTGAAGTTGGTGATTTCATTCAGTCCCTACTTCAATACGCTTCATAGCTTGAGTAGCCATCCTTATGGATGTGTTCAGTGCGCGTTACAGAAAGACACAGGACATTCGGTCCCGATATGTCCTTCATCACACTTGCTGTGCAGCCTTGGGCTTGTCACTTAGTTGAAACGTGGTGGTTTGTGCTCCGCTGACTGCAGCGGGTGCTGCTAAGCTGGATGGCAGAGGTGCGTTCAGCACTTGGATACCTTGGTGAGAGTGGCTGTGTAAGTACAACAGAGCTGTAGTTCACTGGCTTACCAAACCCTTGAGCACAAGGTCTTGTTCTGACAAGTGTTTTACTCTGTGCTGAGCCTGCTTCAGCTGGAAGGTTTGTGTTACATCAACTTCTGCTTAAGATTACTTAGGTAATGAGGAAACTTGCTGTACGAACATCAGAGCGGCGCGCAGCATGGAATACTGCTCACTCTGTGGTGCAGCACCCCAGTATTTTAGCAATCATTTGTCAGTAAAAACTTGTCTGACAGGTCACTGAACTGTGACTTGTTAAGAGGGTGGCAGTGCTAGCTTACATACCATCCTGGTTCAGGCAGAGAAGTAGCTGGAGATAAACTAAATGGTGTGTTTTATTTAACATTTTGTCTTCCGTTCTTCTTGCAGGGTTGCTAAAAATCCACTCAAATCAGTCTAGTCCACAGCAGGCTGTTCTGACAGTTCCCAGCCAGCTTAAACAGCTCGGTGTAAACACAGCTTCTGGAGGTGTTCAGACAATACTCATGCCTATGAACAAAGGTAAAGGGCAGAGGAGGATGACAGATGGTGTGTGAAAATCCCCTTTGACACAGGGTAGCTCTTGGTCACTGTTGGCATACATGGTCCAAAGTTAGAGGTAGAAGAAAATGTAGCAAGGAAATTCATCCCTAAACCTTGTGCTGCAAAAAACACTGTTGCTTCTGAACATGGTTATTTCGCAAAGTGTATGAGGTTTGATTTTTTTTTTTTCTTTGTTGTCTTTTTTCCTTCTTTCTTTTTCCTCTCCAGTGATACAGTCACTTTCTACCAGCAAAGTTTCAGCTGTTTCAACTGTCACAGCAGCAAGTACGATTGTCCCTAGTCCCTCTACAGCATCCGTCACTAAAGGTAACAAGGAATTTCTCAGTAAGATAAAGCTGGTGCTGCTTTATACAAGTGGCCTCATGATGAAAGTAGAGCCTGTGACTGTGGGTTCCTTTATTTCCATTGTCAGTAGGGTTTAAATAAAGCAAAAATAGCACTTGGGGACTAGGCGATTAACAGTGAATTCCCCATGAACAAGTCCCAAAGCACAGGCAAGGACAGAGAAAAAGGGGGATGTTCTAGAAAGCTACCATGAGTCCCTTAAACATTCATTGTTTCAGGCCATTGCTGAAATGCATAGAGCAGCATGTATTTAATCACAGTTACTTCTGTCCTCAGAACAGTGGCTATGGTGAAATGTACTAGAGAATGCTTTCCAACAGCACTAGCTGTAGACAGCACGTATGCACGTGCACAGACATGCGGGGGAAAGATGTACATGCGGTACTTCCCAGAATAATGCATAGACCAGAGCTGAGAGACTCAAAAGTCCAGTTCTTGCAGAACTGTCGTGTGTCTCTCCCATCCCAGATGAAGGACCAGACTGCCTGGCCGTTCTTGGTTGGGAATGTGTCTCTCCCTTCCCCTGTCTCACCAGAGTTCTGTCCTAGACATGAGAAAGTTCACTGATGTCAAAACCAGCACTGTCTTCAAAAAAGTTCTCACTGAAATGACACTTCTTGCTAAAACTGTTAGTAGTTTTCTATCCAGCTCTTAGTTTACGAAGAGGCCAACGTACACTTTCAGGCAGTTCAGTTTAGATCAGGCAGTCATACGGAAAACATCTCAGCAACTGGTTACGCAGATTTTCTAAAAAGGATAAGATGTGAGCACGTTAAGATTTGGAGGAGGGGGAACATGTTCTGGTGGCTTGCTTTCAGCAGAATTGAAGGTCAGATTTGTTCATGCTTAACAATCAGAATGCAAACAACAAATGATGTTATGTAAGACCCTCAGTCTTACTGGAGTCTCACAAGACACTATTTATCAAGCTGACTGGTACTTTTTGTCTTAAATGTGTTCTGTTTCTTTGAAGTTAAGATGGAGCCTGATTCAACGGGACAGAACTGCAGTTCTGTGGGTACCCAAGAAGGCCAAGCAGCAGTGAAAACAGAAGAGAGCTCCGAACTTGGGAATTACGTTATCAAGTAATTGTTCATTTCTCTGTAAGGTTTTCTGATCTTTGAAATGCCAGGGGGAATGGAGATTTTAGGGAGATGTGCAGCAGTGTTAAGTTTGACCTAGAAATAGATTATAAAATCTTCTGTCCCATATGCTGCTGTATCACTGCTAATCCTTTTGAGTGGCATTTGTTTTGGACAGTATTGCAATATTTTCTTTGCAAATGGATTTGTATGCAGGGCTTATGAAAGGGGGAAAAAATATTTAAAGGTTTGCAGTTGTTTTGGAGTTTGCTAAAATCTCAAGCTGCTAAAACCTCTGTATCATCCACTGCTTGTGTAATTCCCATTGCCGTTGTGTGTTCTTGCTGAGGTCCAACTACCCAACAAAATGCAGGTCACAAAAGGGGCATCTGAAATTAGTACGGTCGTCTTGCCTCTCTAGTCTTGTTAAGCTCATATACTTTTGTAATTACTCAGTATGAAGGCTGCCTTGGTTCATAACTGGAATTAAGTAATTAAGATCATTGGAGTATTCTGAATGCTGTGAAATCGAGTGCCTTGCTTTGATGCTCTTGCAAGTACTTGTTAGTGATTTTTCAGCAGAACTCAGTTGGCAAAATTTTCTCTGCATATTTCTTGTAATGTGTAGGATGTTCCTTCTGCTCTTGATTCCTCCAGTGGCTGACTTCCCTGATTCCATATTTTGAGAAGTTTTGTTATCCCGACATATACCCTCCATCAGGGTAATGTCTGCAGGGATGTGTAGGAGACAGGAATAAATCTTAAGTCACTACATGCCAGAAATTATCTTAGTTCTAAAGTAACTAACGGAAAATACAGTACTTGGCAGTTAGATACAGCGTGGCAGGTTAAGTAAAATTTACCTAAACTCCCTAAGTTCAAAGTTTCCCATGCAGTATCACATGTTCCTACTGCAACAGCCTGCACTTACAGGTGTGTCTTATCCCTCAAGTAGTGTTGCAGCTTGCAAGATGATGCAGGGGTTTCTTCCAAGCTTGCCCAAAAAAGCCTCTGATGAGTTTCCTCAGCTTGACAGATGCAGCTTCAGATGTGGACACTTTGGCAAGAGGAAAGGCTGTTTGAAATACCTTCTCCAGATTCAGGCGTAACAGTTTATCCTCCCATTACTATTGCTATAATGCCTTGTGGCTAGAGACTTTAGACCATGCAGTGATTTTTAAACCTTTTGCATCTGGTTCCTTCCTTCCAGCAGTATTCTTCATTGTGATTCTTTTTATCCCTTGCAGCATAGAATATTTGGAGAACATCCAGCAGCTTTTAACAGCAATAGTGAAGAAAGTTCCATTAATTGCTGAAAAAAGTAAGCAGTAAATGAAAAGGCTTTGCTTTCTATTTTCATTGTATCAACAGAATGCCTTGCATACCCTGTAGCCACAAAAATTATTAAAAGGTGGAACGAAATGAAGCCATTCTCCTTAGAGAGCTTATTCCAGGTGTTAGTCTAAAGATGCTTGAAATTAGGTTCTTCCAATAAAGCCAAATACATTGTCACAAGTTATTAACTTTCATCTTTTTTTTTTGTTAGAAGTAGATTTTATTTCCTCACACAATGGCTGCAAATTGGTCTTCTTTCCCTCATTTGTCCTCAGTGGATGTGGTGGGGTTTTTTTCCTTCTTTTTTTTAATTTAACATCAGGGTTTCAGAAATGCTTGCAAACACAATAAAATAGTTCAGCATTGTAATGATTGTTTTTCTTTTTTTTTTTTATTAAACAAAAGGTAGTAGTTTACAGGGAAATCTATGGTACTTTATAGTTGCATAACTCTTACTCATGTACATAGCTGAAAATCTTAACAGCTTTCTCTGGTAACTAATGCAGTTTGCACAAGTGGTCCTGGAGACCGGGTAGGGCAGACCCCTCTCAAGATTGTCACAGTGAGCCAAGCAGGAGTGGGTGGCACGGTAAAGCTTTCATTACATTCAGCTCTCTGGCCTACAGTAGCATTTATGAATCCATTGCTTAGGATTCGTTTCCTCAAAAAGATTTTTGCCAGGAAACCTTTTCACTGTCGTTTCATTTTTATGTTGTAATTCATTTGCAAAAGAAAAAGGTTTTCCAAAGGAAGAGACTTCGACCAGTAAGACAGATCTACATTTCTACATCATTACAGTTTTTTGAGGAGAAAAAGACTTAAAACAGCCCATAGCCACAGATGTCTCTGTGTGACTAAGAAGGGTGCTGGTTTTGCATCCAAAAAACAGTGTCTGCTGCACTTATCTCTGCTGTGCTCAGAGAGAGCACGGCATTTGTAAGAGCGAGAGAGTTTCAGTTCCCAATCTTGTGAGCATGAAACATATTTCCCTCTTTCTCTCTGCTAAATAACAGAATTAATCTTACTTCACTTACTATAAATTTAGTACTGGTTTTGCCTTTGTGTTTTCCAGGTGAAGATGCCAGCTCTTTTTGTGCCAGTTCAGTGGAACAGTATTACAGCTGGAATATTGGGAAGAGGAGGGCAGCCGAGGTAATCCTCTCCTGTGTTTCATAAGCAGTCACTAGGGACACAAGAAGGATTTCTGAATTATGGAACCTCCCTTGTTGTTAGCCAATTTGTTTTCTGAAACGGTCTGTCATATTTTAAATGGAAGAATTCCTTACTGCATGATGCGCTGATTTGTGTCCAGATAGTGATCCAGTTTATTGTTCAGAGAGTTTCTTGAGCAGAAGAGGCTGTGAAGGTCATTTTTCAGTTGAAGTAAGGTGTTTTTGAAGCATTTAAAAAATCAGAATTTTTGCAAACTGTCCTGTTAGCACTTTATCCTCATCACTTCTCTGTGGCACGTTATGGTCATGGGAATTTTACCCAACGTACTTTGTCTTTTCATGGGCTTTTTTCTGTTTTCAGTAGGAAGAGGACTGAGGGATCTGACATAAGGAATGCTAGTGCTGAAATAGATTATCAGTTCACCAAAGTTAAATATTTCAGTGTATCTGGGCCTTTTTGTGTTGTGGTTGTTATGTTTCTCCCTATTTCTTCATAATTTTGTCATCTTGCTATGGAGTTTTGTGTGGAAGATGTTAAAACTGATTAGACACTCTGCTGTTGCCAGCTTAAATGATTGAAGCATCTAACCAGCATTTGAAGAAGCATATTTTACTCTACTGGATTTCTTGCACTATGCCATCTTAGGTGTCACTTGGGAGGTGAGACATTTCAAGTCAAGACAAGTGTATCTAGGCCCCTATAAATGTGTGTCCCTTTTTTCTGAGGTTTTGTTTGGATGACAAAGCAGAGGTTAAATGACCTGCCCTACAGCTGCCTGGTATCAGAATTAGGACCATCTTCCATATTTATTTTTCCTTGTCATTCTGACTTCTGAGAAAATCATATTCCTTTTGTTTTCTTTGCAACCTGGATTATTGGTCTGGGCCATGGTCTAACCTTAAATGTTTTAGCCAATTTGATGAGCTTTCCCTTCGGTTTGTCACAGTGGCAACGAGCGATGACAGTGAGAAAGATCCTTCAAGAAATCATAGAGAAGCACCCCAGGTTTCACAATATTACACCCCTGAAAACAAAGCACGTGGTACACTGGTGTCGATGCCATGGCTACACTCCACCTGACCCTGAGACCTTGCGGAACGATGAGGACTCGATTGAAGATGTGCTGACACAGATAGACAGTGAGCCAGGTGAGTGTGGAGGGACCTTTGGAAAGCTCCTTTCTGCCAAAAATGCAGTTTACTAAGTGGCTCAAGACTGTATAGACACACATGTGCTGCTGCTGTAGGAGAAGGGATTCTTACTTCCTTTGGTTTTAATTTAATTCACTCTGGAATAAGAAAAGTTGGAGGTAATAAGGGCAAGCCTGCAAGTAAGGCTGTCCCATGTCCCTGTCAGTCCTGATGTTTTCTGGGGCATCTTTTGGGTCTTATTGTGCTTTGGGGCCCTTGGAGGCCCAGTGTAGATAAAGCGTATGAGAGAGGATCCTTGCCCCACGATATAACCATTTGTAAGTGGGCACACAAGTGAAGCATGGCGAGTAATGACATTTCTGCCCTTGGGTAAGCTTAGCCTCTGTTAAGACTATGTAAACAATATGAATGAGTTCAGGTACAAAAAAACCAAAGCAAGGCAGGGAAACCTGGCAGTGGCAGTGTGGAGCTCAGTGGGGGTTAATTTACCCCCAAAAGGGAAGTGAAGTTCCACATTATGTTACTACAGCTGCTGCATTATTCCACTAGGCATAGCTCTGGGATCTTCACAGTCTATTTTAGTATGTATTAAATGTACATCTGTTAATTTCATTCATTCTTCATAGTTAAGCTCCCTTGTTTCACCTTCAGATAATCCCTTTCCTAAAGCTGAATGGTTTTTCTGTTCTGATCATACAGGGATTTAAGGTATTTCACAGAAGTGTATGGATTTGATGATTATTTGCCAAGTCTGGTACTGCATTGCCATTGTTGAAGGTGGAAAAGAAGCCTACGTCCACCTTTTAATATTTTTATCTAAATAACTAGATTTGTGTTTGTCTTAGAAGAAAAAAAATCTGTTTATTGCATCGCTTTCCACAGAAGGTTTTACTGGCTCGTGTCGAGCATGCAGAGAAGAGGTTGCCGTTTTGTAATTCCACTGTGAATCTGTCTTGTGATGTTTCTTAAAAAATATACTACTTGTCATAACGTAAAAGATGATTTAGTGCTACGTGGTACCCACATAGTAAAAACTCAGTTTCTCCAAGCAAGTGGAAGAACAACAGGCTGCTTTGCAACTGTCAAAAAGCTTCTGTGAGAATGTTTAGGAGGCTCACATTAGCCTGGTTTTGTTTGAAATGCAGCCACCTTTATTGGTGTAGGGGCAGATGAGGGAGAGGACCATGAGTGTCATGACGATATAATTAGAAGGCTCTCAATGACTGCTTGCGTTTCTGTTCATCCTTATGTTTGGTAGGAACTACAAAAATAACTTGCAAGTACCTTAATTTCTTACCATATTTTGAGTGTGCATCTGTTTATAAACAGCTTTCCATAACCTGTCATGTGTTTAATTGATTGCTTCTTTTTCAGAATGCCCTTCATCTTACAGCAGTGGTGAGGAGCTGTGCCGAAAACTAGAGGAACTACAGCAGTTTCTGAAACGAGAACCAGAACATGAAGAGGAAGTAGATATTCTCAACTTCAACGAGCCATTAAAAATAAACATTAAGAAAGAACAGGAGGAGAAGCAAGAGGAGATGAAGTTTTACTTGGCTTCCTTGCCTGCATCAGAGTTTGTGAGGGATGCTGCAGAGAAGGTAAGAAGTGACTCGCAAAGCTAATCACAACTAGCTTAATAACAGTTCTTGTCTTACATATATTCAGTTGCCTTTCTTTAATCTATACGGCCCTCTGGATGCTTTATGGAGTTTTTATAAATGCCGTGGAAAAACTGGAATTTCTGACTCATGACACTCAGCTGGCTAGTGCTAGCAGGAGAGAACGAAGCGTGCCAGCTGGGAGGTCATTTGGGAGTAGCTGTGTTGCAGGGCTTAGTACCAGGAAAATCATCCTGGAATGCTAGGAGAAAGGGGAAATGAGGGAAGAGGAGCACCAGCACTGAATTCTTCCTGTCCCATCATGTGCAGTTGGACCAGTTGTTGCTTGGACCAGTGCTGTTTAATAGCAGCTCTTGAAGAGGGGTTGCAGTAAAGCTTAGACCACAGCAAACTTCTCTACTGCTTGGATTTCTTCCCTCTGTTCAAATTAGGGTAAAAGAAAGGGAGGGGGGGTCTTCTGCCACAGCAGCAGGGAGGAAAGGGAGGAGACTGACTTGGCCTGGAGGAAAGAGCGCTTGCCATTGTGCCAGCAGAGACAGAGCGACAAGAGGGGTTTGCGTGCAGCGGTTGTGGGAGAAAGAACGGTCATCTCCACCTCAAATGCCAGCATCAAGGGACAAACCTTTGGTTCTGCAGTTTAGCTGTTCTCTTGCTAAGTAGGTGACACGGGCACAGGCGTGATGAGGTGGGGGATGAAACAGTCTTTTGATGTGGAGCTTTTGTGCCAGGAGTACTGTTTAAAGTGGTTTCAGTTGCCATAGTTAGGTGTGGGGAAGATGATGAATAGATGGATTGAATATATGTGCAGTTTTAAAATGCAGCTTCTGTTCTCAATCAAAAGGTACCCAGTGCAGACTGGTTTTTGCGTGGACTTGCTGAAACAAAAATTAAAACCTGCTTTTGTTTATTCTGTGTTTTAGAGGCATTTCTGCAGGCTGTTCTAATGGTCAAGCTGCATTTCTCCAGATTTTTTTCTTGAGATTATACTGCTAGAAAGTTCTGCAGTGTCTACTTGCTTGTTTTTTAACTACCCTTTGTAATTGATTTTTTTTCCCCTGTTAATCTCATTCTCATCTAATCTGTAGTACAACGTGGGTTGTGTTATTTGATGTACTGATTTTTTTCTCTTGTATTTTATAGATAGGGATTTCTTTTCAGCCTGCTGAGGTACAAAAGAATGTTTATGCATCAGTAATAGAAGATATGATTTTAAAGGTAAGAAATTACTTCACAATAAGAACTTTTCTGTAACCGTTTTGATTCAGTAATGTAGAAAAAAAGATGGAATATCCTTATTGATATGCATTTATCAAATCAGAAGATGCAGAGCCCGATGTCTGTCTTTGTGCATGTATGGAAAAAATACGTAGCTGGCCAAACAGTCACATACTTTTGTGTGTGTTTCTAGCTTTCTAACTGATTTATTGGCTTGGACATAGAGTAGTGATGTGCAGATTCTTGCTGCCAGTAACATACTGCCTCATTCGGTAACTTTGGAAGAACCCTTTCCTTTGTCCCACCCTTCAAAACTGGGGAGGAACCTGCCAGACTTCTGTAAGACTTGAATATTTTATACAAGGTTAGCTATTTTTTTTCATAAATACTGCGCAGTTCCTTTTGGCCTGTGTTGTCTCTGCTGGGAGAATGCTGAATTCCTGGAGACAGTAGCAATTCTGCCTTATATGAGAAACGATTTCTATGTCAGAAACACTTCTGGAAAAACAGAGAGTGTCTTACCAAAACTTTGAACAGCATGGAGTTGGAGTTCTTGAGTGTGGACTGAAGGCTAACACAGCTTGCTTTTAGCACTGCTCTGCTGTATTTCAAGCCAAAGGCAATTTTTGGGGTTGTTTATACAGGCTGCTGCTTATCAGATCAGTTTTACAAAAGCTAATTGATTCCAGGTTACACATGCACTCGCATGCACGCTTCTGCTCTGCTGTTACTTATAGTTGGAGTCAGATACATCCATTTGTAGACACAGATGGTAACTGTCAGATTGCTCCATTATAATTGTAGAGTTATGCCAGCTCTCCTGACTGAACATCCCAGAAACCTCTGCTCTGTTCTTGATACAGGCACAGAAAGCCAAGAGCCTTAATTAGCTTTTGACCGAACCTTGATTAAGCCAAGTATGTAGGGTACAGGGCTGCCATCTGCTTGCTGTCCAGGCTGGGAGGTTTTTGTGAAAGTGACTTGACATAAGCCTAGTGACCACAGGGGGTGGCTAACAAGCTTATACCAGCTCCCAGGAAAATACCTGGAATCTGCCATGTGCCAAACAAGCTTTGGTGTGCGAGAGGAAGGGCCCTAAAATAGGCTTTGAAGCCCAGGCTCTGGAACATTGGATCCACCCTGCTGTGCACGTACTGCTCTGCAGGTCCAGAAAGAAACCGGGCCGGGCAGTTGCAGCCCGAGCTTTGTGCATCTATAGGTCTCTTTCTTTCTCTTAAATATACTTGGTTCTTATTACTGTGCTAATAAAACACACTTGGACGTCTTGAGCTGCTCCCCTGCTGATCAAGGACAGGACTGAAGTGAGCTGGAATTCAGCTGCCCTTACACTGATACTCAAGCAAACAGCATGTTTCTTTCCTCTTTTTGTAATACTGTCTCCTAATGTTGTCTTTTGTCACAGGCCACTGAACAGCTTATGAGTGATATCCTGCGGCAAGCGCTAGCTGTGGCATACCAGACGGCTCCTCACAACAGGTACGGCAGCTTATTTCCTCTTGGACCACTTATGCCAGCATTAAGGGCTGAACTGCTTGAGGACTTAAGTCAGATTTTGTGTGGCTCAGACCATGTGAATGAGGGAATTTGAACTATATTCTGGGAGGATCCAAGCCTTATAAAGGGGTTGGTCATCTCCTAGCTCCATAGTGGCAAAGTAAACAACATGAAAAACTGAGGCAGGATTCTCTGGTGTTGCCATGCCCAAAGACAGATGACCTGTTCCTACAGAGCCATGTTGGAAGGACTTTCTCACTCTTGGCCATCTCAGGTTACCCTGTAGACAACTTAGCCATGGCCTGCCAGAACTTAAACAACCTAAATAATCTCCTTATTTTACCAGTATACTCTTTTTCAGGCTCATGTGATTTTTTTTTTAAGGTAACAATTGGGCCTCATTTTGATTTCTGTTTAGCAGCAGGATTTGGGATAGCCTGAAATTGGGGGGGGGGGGAGGAACACTACGAGAAAATGCTTAGTTTAAATATTGTATGCAATATATAAATATATATTTATTATATATATATTATATGTACATAGTTGTGCTATAGAAGTTCAAGAATTCATGCTTCAGCACTTGATTTCCCTGTCCCAATGCCCAAGATGTTTCCCCCAGTCATTTGTCTTTTTTTTTTGTGTGTTCTGACATTTTAATGCTCTTCCTGTCTTGCTCTAACACCTGCTCTTTTATCCTTTTTTTTCAATTGATCTTCCCCCACTCCCCTCTGTTAGTAAATTTATTGACTTGCTGCTTGATGGACACGTGTCTTTTTATGTATTATAATGGCATCTCTGATGCATTCCCTGCAGGACTCCAAGAGAGATCACAGTGATGAATATTCACAAAGCCATCTGTAATATTCCCTTTCTTGACTTCCTCACAAACAAACATATGAAGATACTAAATGAGGAACAATGAAATAGAGCAGAGAAGATGCTACAGGAAAGGTGGATTTATGACTGAAGTTGGGTTGACAAATCCAGTATTTCTGTAGGACACTATTATATACATTTATAACATTGGGCTACTAGATTGTTACCTCCAATTAAAGATGCACCTTAATGCAACAAAATGATGCTCTGTTCCAAATCAAGTTGTTAAATGTCAGTGTTTACTTGGTAAGTGTATGTTCAGTGGCTGAACAAACATTGTCAGTTTGCATCGAGTTGCGAGCTGTGAGAGACTCCACAGGCCTGGTCCCTCTGAGACAGCTGTATTGATGAGATGGAACATTTTTTTTAAAGAAAAGAAATTATGCTTTTTTATGCAGTCTGCATATGAGTTGTTTCCCCATGCAGTGGGCAGAATAGCTGCTTTGGCTCTCTGGATATGAGAAAAGTCGAAGGCAGATTTTAGAGGTGGGTTGTTTGAGTGGATGGGTGGGTGGGTTGGTTAGGTTTGGGTGAACAGAAGGCTGATGGCTGCAACAAATTCTGCCAGTCCTGCTCGAGTGTGATATATGTGACTGAGAACACAGCTGGGTAGACTTATGATGAGCTTATGCAGCTAAGTATCACCTAACCAAATTCCTTGCCTCTCTGGTGGAGGTTTCTTGGTCACCGCAGAAAGGCTAGACTGGCATATGCTCAATCAGGATGAACAAACCATGGCCAGGCTTGGTAAGATTAGACTGACCACTTGTCCTGCATGGGAGAGGAGAGGCACGAGGCCAGTATTCAGTGTTTATGGGGTTGGACTGGCTGAAACCCTTTGCTTGGCTCAGTGAGTGCCTCCTCAGGCTGCTAGCAGGTTTGGAGTGTGCTGGAAGGCAGGTGACCAGCTGTGTTGTACAAGTCTTAATGTTTTGACAGCATTCGCTGATGATCAGCTTGGATTATAAAGTGCTGTGGAAGCAGCACCACTTTGGCTTAAGTTCTGCTCAACGCAGAGAGGCCTGATAGGATCAAAACATCAGAGATTTGCTGCTTGTGGGGAGCTCCTCTGATGTCTTGACTGCAGATCCAAGTTCTGCTACTAACCCCAGCACTTACCTGTCTCAGGAACATCACTGGTGTAGGAGACACATCTGCAGCCTGGCTGTCAACACCTCGCTGAAGAAGGCTTCGCTGACAACATCCTGACCACCCCGCATCCACCACCCTTTTGTCCTGCCCCATGGGTGCTTGCTAGTGGTGTGAATAAGCTGGTGGGACTCCTGTTGGACTGTCGTGCTTTCAGGGTGCTTGTTTTGTGAGGCAGTGCTGTCATGTGGCTGGAGCATGGGTCAAACAGCCAGAACCTCCAATGCGCTGATCTCAGCTGGGTCTCTGATCTGCTGCATGGCCTTTGATTTAATCACTCTGTGCCTCAGTTTCCCCATCTCTGAGCATGGGGAGCCAGGATACCTACCTCACAGGGGTGTACTGAGGCCTCGCTCTTGTTGGTGCCGTGCTTTGACAATACAAAGCCTTTTATAAACATTAAACTACAGTTATCTTTCCTGGCCTGGGGTAGGAACAGAAATCTTCAAAATGTTATCTTTTGGTGCTTTTTTGGGGCTGGAAGACAGGTGATGGTAACTCAGTGTGCAGGAACTGTGGAAGACAGGTCAGGTAGAGGGTGGTTTCAGGCTTCCGAGGAGAGTAGCATAGGTTTGAAACAGTTCTTAGGCTGAGGAAGGTACGACGTACCTCGGATGAGATGCTGCCTGTCTTCTCCACCTTCAATAAAACTAGGGTCTGCAGGAAACTCCCTCTCAGTTCCACAGAGCTAGCAGGGAGGTATACGAATATACGAGTGGCAGAACCTAACCCTTGAATATAGGAAATGGGACCAATGGACAAAATGCAAACAGTATTCAGAGGACTTAAATGCCCCCTAGAAAGGGCGTTTCAGATGCTCTGGATTCAAAAGATAATCCCGGCTTGTTGGGGTGACCTGAGTGCAGGGTTGCCTGCACAAGTACAGTGCGCAGCTCAGCCCTGACGTGAGGTTTTTCAGCTGAGGTCAGCGTGAAGGAGCCAAGCGGTGGCGATTATGTCTGAGCTCAGTGCTGAGAGCTGGGAGGAATCCAGGTAGCTGGGGAGCTGCAGTGAACTCCACATCCGTGCTGCTTTCAGGCACCCCTGTACGCAGCTTTTACAAAAAAAAAAAAAAAGGGGGGGGGGGGGAGCATTTTCAAGATATCTGTCACTACTGCTGTGACAGCCTGCAGGTTGAGTGGGAACAGCCTTTTGGGCAAACTCAGTTGTGCTATGATCTTCTGCAATGACACGTGCATTTCCAGCCCCCGTCTCGTGTGGGCTTCGTTTCTGGGATGTTGATACGCCCAGAGCAGCTCTTGAGGATGCAGGAGCTCGTCTTTGGGCATCTGTTGGCAAACTGTGGCTTCCTTGCCTGTGTCCTGCTTTTTCTGTGAGGAGTGGAGTTTCAGAGTGAGTCCTGAACTTGGCCCTGAAGCAGGCAGGTAAAATGCCCCTTGTTCTTAACGGGGTTCTTGCAGTGGAGGTCTGTTGCTGCATTTCTGAGCAACCACAGGTTACTCTCCTAGGAGATGCTATATTAATAACACATTAAGTTTGCTGAAGAAAAACTTGTTAAAAGCAGATAGAAAATAACACATGTGTTTAGTCCTTCAGATGTAGGAAACGTTTGCAACAAGTTCTTTGAATTTTGAAAAGCAGTGGGAGAAAAATGTGTCGGTGAGAGGTTCCTGTGGGAATTGCTTGGAGATGAGTTGGAGGCTGTGGATGTTTCGTGCACCCATTCAGGTGTGTGTGGAACGCTACAGGTGATACGGTGTGTTGAAATGTTACGGTATATTTCTCTGGCTTTCTAAAGAGTCTTGATGCAAGTTAAAGATCTCTTTACAAATATTGCCCCTGTTTGTAATGCTGAGTGTTTAAATCCTTCATGTTATCTGTATTATACTGTATAATTGTGTAAGATACGTATGTTTACAATAAATTCTTTTATTAGCTGTGCTAGGATTGTCTTGACTGTCACCTGTCACTTGAAGTTTCTCCAAATCCACAGGCTTTTGTGTGCTCTGTATATTCAGAATGTTTTGCTGGATAAAAATCAGTAGTTGGGGAACTGATCTGAAGGAAATTTTCCCCTTTTTGAGTTATTTTGAAAAGCTCTTGGGTTTGGAGGCTGGGCGAAGAGGAGCACGGCAAGCTTAGCTCCTCCAGCTTTTCATCCTCCAGAGCAGCCTGTTTGAGCGGCAAGTAATTGCTTTGTATGGAAGATGGAGAAGCCTGGTGGGTTGATGTTGGCTGGCTGCCAGACGCCCACCCAGCTGCTCTCACTCCCCTTCCACAGAACAGGGGAGAAAATAAGACTAAAAAGCTCATGGGTCAAGATGAAAATGGGGATGTTGCGTACCAATTACTGTCACAGGCAAAACGGATTCAACTTGGGGAACATTACTTGAACTTGTCCCTCAGAACAGAGCTGGATAGTGAGAAACAAAGACAAAAAACCCCACACCTTTCCCCCTACTCCTTTTTTTCCTGAGACTTGACTGTTAGTCCTTCATTCCTGACTCCCACCTCCTCTCCCCCAACAAGAGGCACAGGTGTTGCTTTCTTAAGCATCCTCTCACAGGGGCAACACTGGCTCCTCTGCGGGGCTCCCACCATCGGCTGCCCTGGGGCCACTGGCACCCCCAGCCGCTCCTCACAGAGACCCCACAGCCAGCTCCCGCTCACGGGCACCTGATATGGACAGGAAAAGGAAGAAAAAAAGTAAGAAAAGCTAACTTGTCCTTTTCCCCAGGCTGTGGGGAGGAATTGTAGGTGCTTATGAGCAAACTTAATGGTAAAATCCTGCAAAACTCATTCTTGTTTGTACTAAATCCCATGAAGTGCCTCCTCAGTGAGCAGACACTGCCATGCCTTTACGCTGCCAGAGCCAAACAAATGACACCAAGGTGGCCAAGGAAGCTGGCTGGGCCCTTGGTGCTGATGCCTCCCCTCCTGGCTGCCACAGCCCTGCCCTTGCGTGGCTGACCGCATCTCCGGGATGTGGTGGTAGGTGCAGTGTGCCCCCAAGGCACTGGACCATCCGCTTCAGAAACAAAGCTGTGGGCACACCGAGCTGGCACAGGAGCTGGCACGGGAGCAAGTAGCATGTCTGAGTCCCAGGGTGCAGCCTTGGTGCCACCAGAGCCTGTGCCACCAGGAACAAGGATTCGGCAATCCCTTCTGTGCCACTTCTGCCCTGAAAGCAAACCCAGCCTCTGCGCTGCGTGGCACCAACAGCTGTTTGTGGCAAGCCAGGCTGGTCCTTAGGGTCGTACGTTACTGTGATGGCCAAGGTAGAGAAAATGGGTACGAATAAGGCAGAGGTGATAGGTTTTCATCCAACTGTTCATCCTCCATGAATTAGTGCAATGCAAAGAGAAAGGTGCAGTTTATGAAAGCAGACAATTCATGAATGTGCTGCTTGTGAACTTTTCAAGTTCAGGTAATGAGCTGTCCTGAGTAACGGGGTTATTTCCCATGCCAGAGCTTCTCCTGAACACATGGAAGCGCAGATGCTCACAGCTTCATGGCACAGGGGATGCAGCTGGCACAAATCTCGCTCTCAGCATCCCAGCAGGCCAGGTGTCAGCAAGATGGAATGAAATGAGCACACTCAGTGTCACCCTATAGGTAGTAAACTACAATGCTTCAGGTGTAAAACCTTCCTTTTAAAGGATGTTTCTTCATGTGTCAAATAACCCTTGTTTGCAGTGTGATTCACAGTTGGAAAGCCTTGAATGGACATGGACGTGAACCCAAAGTAATTGAGAAGATGAACAGGAGTGTGAGAGCAGCGCTGGAAGCAGTCCTGGCATCGTGGGCAAACCCTGTGTGGCTTTGCCCTCTTCAGAGGAACGTGGTGCGGTACCTTTCAACCTGGCCGAGGCGGTGCTTTCCGGGCAGAACCGCGCATACCGCAGCCATCGGGAGCCGGTTGCATCACCCTGTCCCTTGCCACGGTAAGTACCTGCTCGGTTTTCCTTCCGTTTGTCTCTTCTGTCGTTGGAACCAGGCAACGGGTCGTGAGCCTTTGGCTTTCTCCTGGAAGTCCGAGGCACGGCTAGAAGAGCTGGCAGCGCGCTGTCCAGGGAAGCCCGTTGTACCTGCAGCACCTTTATTCACTAAAATGTTCTTGGGAGCAACTGTAAGGCGATGGTCTCTGTTAAAATTCAAAGCAAGCGCTAGTTCCCCGTAATCAGTGTGAGATGGCGGAGGGAAAAAGAGGTGAAAGGGCAGTTCTTGTCCCTTTCCATTAACAGGGCGCACGGTGGGCACCACAGAGAGGGGACCTGGAGAGTATGGCACCTGTATCGGGGTCGATCCAGCCTCTCAGCGTTCGATAGTGAATGTGGCAAACTGGTATCATTGGTTTGTCCCTTCTCCCTTCCGCGCCACTGGACTGCTTGCTGAATAGTTTGCTTTCCCTTTGCAAGCATCTGGGAAAAATCCCCGAAGTGATTATGAATTCTGCAGAGCCACAGCTTTCCTTTGGAAAGCAGCTGCGCTTTCAGATCCCTGGTCGGGCCACAGCTTGAAACGTGCCTTGGAAGCCATTCCTGCCAGGGGCCCGTGCCAGCAGGTAAGCCTGAGGGGTAAGGAACGTAAGGAACGGCTGCAAATGCTGTCGCACATCTCCTGGACACCTTCCTTGCTGTCCTGTGTGCCCCGCCCCTGCTGCTCTGCGAGGGAGAAATGCAGCAACAAATTGTCCTGCAAGGCTGAATACTCGAGGGTTATGCTCTACAACAAAAAAATATTTGGGAAAGAACCAATAGCCAAAATACATTTTAATTTATTAAATTAAATCCAGTCCATTTGATAAAATACAAGCTTATTATATTACCAGTTTGTTTACAACTGGGTTGTTGTTTTTTTTAAGAAATACAATGAATTAAGAAGAGATACTGAATAGACAATTTATCTTTTTTTTTTTCTTTTTTTTTTTGCTGTTAATAAAGTCCAGGATTGAAATGAACTTAAATTGTTCGAACAAAACTCTTAAAAACATTATAAAGAGATTAAACAAGCAGATTGAATTCTTAGAAACATCTAACATGCAAAACCTCTAGTACAGTTTGAATGCTTCAAATGAATTTCCTGAAAAATGAATCTCCTGAAAAATTGTTTTGGCGAGCACTGGTATTCCTGTAGGTTCCTTGGGGTCCAAGGGGAGTGTGGGAAGTGCCACCCCTTGTCCCACCCCAACACGGCTGACTGCGGATGGTGCCTGTTCTCATCCCACTAGTGCAGCGACCAGAGGTGGCATCCCTCCGTTCTCACACGGTGCAGTGAGAAGATGCTGCCTGCCTGGATTCCAAACACTATCCACATGCCAGCAGTTCCAAAATTGTTCTTATGGGAATTAACAGCAATGCATACATGTTTGCAAAGTCCCCAGAGATCATTAAATGTGCCTTAGACTTCAGCTAGTAGGAAGGTTAAGAACAGATTCTCCTGCGTTAAAGTCTATTTCGTTGCAGATGAATGAGTGTCTGATCCCTGTTCAAGTCTGAGGATAGTTTCTTTTCGTTCTAGCTAACACACGTGTTGCAAACACATAAAGTAAAAGGTTTTTAATTTTTTCCCCCCAAATAATTAGTAAAACCATTAAATGAGCAGTAGTCTAATAATATTGCATAAGTCATTCAGATAGAAACTGTAAACTCACTACAGTCTCTGAGGACAAAGGCTAAAAAATGGTTTCTTAAAACAGGCGTACCTCAGCAAAAGTTAAATGCAAGCTAATCTAAAAAAAATCAGCTTTAGAGCAATGACACTTAAAATGGCCTATCTTAAAAATGAAGGATGTCTTACATTCTACGTGACGTTTGTCTTTAAGAAGAGTTCCTAAGTAACATTCGCTTCTGGTTGTTCCTAGCATTAGCATTACCAATATACAGGCAATAATTTAGGAATTTCAAGGCAATATTTTCCACCTCGCATATGCAAAGAGTTAACATGTGTTGAAAGTAGAAGCATGTCCTTTTTGTTAAAGGATCGCACATCGCTTTAGGTAAAATCCATGTACAATATTTACACTCACCCTAACAGCTATACAGACTACATAAATATCTTTGATGCTCTGGACCCTGGAAGGTGCCAAGCTGGCGGCGCCCACCAGTGCTCTCCCGGCCAGGCTGGCGCGTCGCTGTCAGGGCTGTGTCTCTCCCGAAGCTCAGTCCCCTCTCGCTCTTGCTCAGCCCACCAGTTCTGGAAGCACCCAGCTTTCCAGCCTTAAAACCACGAGACACTGCATGCGCCAGCTTTATTTAGGAGTTCAGCGATGCTGGCTTCCTCCAGCTCCTAAAACCACCCTGGAGGTTCAGAGCAGCCCTGTTTCAGGATGCTGTGATTTCTGGGGATGCCCTTTGAGGTCCTATTTCCAAAACCCCTCAAGCAGCTCAAAAGTCAGCCAGACACTCCCTGTCTTTCACTGGCCTATTTAGAGGGTGCTGCTAAATAAACCTCTTTTGGGGGGGTTTAATTATCCATCCCGCTTGTGATTGTTTTCCCTCCCGCCCTGTGTAGTTACGCATGGGGACGCTGCCTGCAGTACTGCCTTCGCTGCCCAAAGTCGCTCTCCCAACACGATGCCAGCTGGCGCAGGAATGACCCTGCTCCCATGGAAAACGAGGTCGCTCCTCGCCGTGCGTTTTGCCAGTTTTGAACCAAGCGCTTTGCGGTTTGTTGTGTTAACAGAAAGCCTGTGTGTGGGTGCATATCATTAATCGCCGAAGCTGCTTTTGATAATACCAGTCCTTTGATCTTAACACTCCTCATGAAAATTGCATAGTGATAGATCTGAACAGAAACGCCGCGTTTAAGCTGCCTGCGTGTGAGGAGGGTGCGGGTTCACACGTTGAGGATCCGTGACGGCGCCTGGAAAACAGCAGAGGGGTTGGGGGAGAACCTGGTCTTCACCTCTGGGATCTAGTGGGGTGAGGGGGGAGAGAAACATTAGTGCCACGTGGGGTACGAGTGACCAGAGAGCTTGGGGGATCTGGGGCGTTGCGGAGACCTGCCTGCCCTGTAACGTGCCGCTGCCCGGCAGCGCCAGCTCTTGGCTGGGTGTCGGTGAGCCCGGCCCCGGTGGACGGGGCGATGTGAGGGCACATGTGATGCTGCACCACCGAGGAGGGGCTCGTTGTAACCCAGCCCTTGGAGCCCAGAGGGGTGCGGAGTGATGGGGTCACCATGGCTGGGCAGGCTTGGAGGATGCAGGCATCCTGCAGGATGGAGAGCTGCCCTCTTCACGTGCTCTACAAACGTCACCATGAATTCACCGCGGGATTTCAGCGAGAGGCACCGCAGTGGTGCATGCCTGGTCCTCAATCTTTTGGAGGATGCCACCCAGGGTCTGTCAGGGCGCTCCGCTGGACGGGGCGACAAGCTGCAAACAGGGGCACGCACCTCGGGTACCTGCAGGGGATAAATGGGTACCTGGCCATGCCAGGCTGTGGAGTTGCAAGGACTTGGATAAGGATGGAAACTGCTGCAGCCTGGGAAGGGCAGAGCTAACAGAGGTTGCTCTTTCTGACGCCTGTGGAGCCAGAACACCGGGTGGTGCGTAGCTGTTGTGGTTGTACGGAGGCACGAAGGGCACCTGCATGCTTTTGTCTTCCCTAATGCTTAAAACCCAAAGGATTTGGGACAGGACCAGCCTTAGCTGCACAGGCAAAGGCAGCGCAGGGAAAGCTATCGACTTGTTTGTTGTTGTTTCATTGCTCTGATATTTCCATTCCTCTGGAGATGCATCTGACACGCTAAGGAACAGGAGGAGTGTCACAAGCAGCCTGTGCACAGCTCGGGAGCTGGGGAGCACCAGCGCTCTGGGTCTTCCCTGCAGGCTGTTGGGACACAGCGTACGCCTGACTCCCGGGTGTCCAGCCAAAGCCGTGGGCTTCAGGCAAGAGGGAAAGTCCCCGTGGCTGAGCGTAAACCAGGGAGAGGCTGACTTCTCTTTGAACTGGTGGCTCCTCGGCACCACCTTCGTTCCAGACTACACCTTCCCCACGGTGTCCGCCAGAGGGGCCGTGGTGGTACCCTGGGGCTCCAGGAACCGGGACCTTTGCTTGCACGGTCTGGAGTGCCGCATCCGTGGTGGCGTGTCTTTGTGTCTGGGATGCCAGTCTTCTCTTTCCCTTCCTTGAGACCTGGTATGGGGACTTGGAGGGGTTCCTCTAGGACCCTCTCCTTTGCATCCTATCTGCCAAATAGGAAGACACTATATTTACCCCTGCAGGGTCAAAATACAAGGTTTAGGGTTAAATACCCTCTATGCCGTTGCTGCACCACAGTGAGCAGCCCAGACTATTCAGAGCAAGGAGGGAGTCGGGTGAGGTTTGCCAATTCTGTTTTGCCTGAGGTCACTGTCCCACTTTCAGTGGAGCTGGATATACCCATCGTGTGCCCTGTCGCAGCAGTGTGCCAGCAATCCTCTGCGGACGAGGCACTTGGCTCTCTGCTGATTAAACACTCCTTTCTTGCCTTCTCCAAGGCAAAGATTTACTTTTTGCACTTGGCCCTGGAGTAGCTGCCGTTACCCATACTGGCACAGCACGCCGCAGCTGGGGAATTCCGCCCCAGCTCTCCTTTCCAAGTCATTCAGCGCAGCCTGCGCATGGCTTTAGTGGCTGGTTGTGTGAAGTGCTGTTCTCTTTGGTGGTCTGATGCA
The DNA here is from genome assembly GCF_023634085.1 of Falco cherrug. Lineage (NCBI taxonomy): Eukaryota > Metazoa > Chordata > Aves > Falconiformes > Falconidae > Falco > Falco cherrug. The sequence goes on from NC_073707.1 coordinate 9,487,199, forward strand.
AAAAGCAGCTAAACCAGAGCAAAAAGCAGCTAAAGCAGAGCCTCGTTGGCATGCGCTTTGCTTCCCTGTGGGGACGGGGAGCAAGCGGGGCCCTGCCAGGGAGAACGCTGGGTACAGAGAGAACATTCCCTTGTGGGATTTTTAGCAATGCTGAGATGTATTTCATCAAGAAAACGATCTTACGCTGGTTGTAGAAACTTGCAGAAAAATGCTGAGGAAGCCTCAGAGGCCCAGGACCTGTGCGGCTGCTTCCACAGCTGTGTCCCCCTCAGCACTGGCAGCGGGGGCAGCTGCTGCCGGGGGGTCTGTCCTGTCCGGGTGGGTGCTGTTCCTTAGCGATCTGCAAACATTCCTGTGCAAACACCCCTGTCCATGGCCGGTGTTAGCACCAGAGGTTTCATCTTGTGCTACAGCCCTAACGCTAGCGCACGCTGAGCGCTCTGCGTGTGCGCAGGGGTGTGCGATGCACCTTGCACGGAGAGAGAGGTACGCACACCTTGTACGTAGGGTATCCAGTGGAGGGAATCCTAACTCCCTGACTGTCATGCAGTTTAAAATCCTGGTCTCGGGCTGAATTATGGTAAGTCACGGTATGGCAGCTCTAACACATCCCTCTGAAAGCAAGGGATGGCCACGTTACCTGACAGGCAGTGACAAGAGTGGTCAGTGAGGACACGGCTTTATGCTACACGCACCACATCGATAAAAAAAATGAGTAGCTCCTGATGCATCCTTTACTCACATTGACACTGGGATTTTAAAAAATCTAGGAATTTAAAAAATGTTAATTACCTTAAAATCTGCCTTGTAGCTTGTTTCCTGAACAAAATGGTCTTCCGGGATAGTGAAGCCTTGCTTTGTCTTTATAGGCTTGGATGGTTTTGCTCCGGTCCATGGGCGATACTCTTGCCTGAAATGAGATTGTCAAGACAGAAGAACTTGTAAAATGCAACATACTCACAGGGGTACTTCTGCTCAGGATGGTTGCACAGCCAGAAGGCAAGGCTGGTTACGATCAGCTCGTAAGGCTGAGCATGTCTAAGGCACACCGAGAATAAAAGACAACCTGTGCCCAGAGGCCCGCCTTGGTCAGACAGCCCAGGCTGCAAGATGCGGCAGGGCACAGCCGGGGCTGACTGCTGCCCTGACTTAGCTCTTCCTTTATTCCCGGCAAAATGTGCCCTCCCCCAGAGCTGCTTGGTGCTTTCCTCCTGGGTAAGAAAAAGTCAGGGTTACTTTTTGCTTGATAGCTCCTTGACCGCTTACAATGTAAAACACTGGCTCGTCGGGCACCTACAGCGTAAAACATTGTGGTCTGGGGCCGCGAGTGCCTTGCTCACGCGTGCGGAGGGAGGCTGCCGGCGGTCCCTACGTGGCCCTAGCTCTGGTGACAGCGGGCACGCTGGCCGGTGTGTGCTGTGCTCGCAGCTGTGGCAACCTGGTCTGAAACGCATCCGCAGGAGACGCCACCTCAGCTGGCAGATGCTTCCGCTGATGATTTTCCTTCAGATGGGGGCAAGTGCTTTGACTTTGCTTGATGATGCCTGAGAAGGTGGCACTTGGCTGACTTAGCCTGGGAGCAGTGACATCTGAGAAACGGGCAGCACACGTTTCACGCACGCTGCCGAGCAGTGTGGCAGGGTCTGGCTCAGCTCTGCTGCCCGCTCCCTCCTGCAGCTTTCCCTCTGCACCTCTTGTCACGCTTCCCTCTGCTTCTCTGCACCTCTTGTCACAAACAGGCTTTACTAATGCCCCCTCCGTGAGGACTTTTGGGATGCGGCAGCAGCAGCCAGGTGAGCTGAGCTGGCTCATCTGCTCTCCGAAGAGAGAAGCCTGCTCGGCTCATGTTTGCGTCTCTGGCAACAAGCTCAGGCGGCGTCTGTAACCAATGGGGAGGCAGCTAAGCAAGGTGGGACAATTTTATGTTTATACCCCGGCATACTTAAATAACAACTGCATCTCACTAGCTACTTATACGCAGGGTCAAACAAGATCAAGTCCTGAGCCACATCCAGGCGAGGGAAATAGGTTGTGTTTTAATGTGCCGGGCTTAGCTTTGATCACAGCCTCTCTGATTTTAATTCTTCCCAAGCATGCTATTTGCTATTTTGATAGTAGCTGCAAATTCCTCTTTTTAAAATCTTATCTAAAATGTCTAAGTATGGAGTATTATTTTAGAATGTGTAGTTTGCTACTGATCCTTTTAAATATATTACCAAAATATCCACTGCCTGGTTTATGCTTGATTTCTAAACATAAACTCGACCTTAAAACGCTGCCTCTTTTCTTGGTTGATTTGTAGATAGAGGGTATGACCCTGGACCATGTTTAAGTCAAGCAGAAATATTAATACAAAATATTAATATTAATACAAATATATATAATTATATATATTTATATTTATTTACATATATATAAATATATATAACATAAAGTACAAAAAAAATAAGTAACTGTTTCTTGACAGAGTTTGCTGCCAGGACGGAGGCGTATGGGCACAGGCACAAGGGAACAGGCAGGAGCCCGCGGCCGGGGCTGACAGCGGCGTGCCAGCTTGACCAAAGGTGGGGTGAGTTCTTAAATCCACCCAGTAACAGATAGTGCTTTACGGAAGAGCTTCCAGAAAGCAAAACCAAGCCCCTGTCAGGGCTGTTTACGTGCACTGCAAGCATTGCCTGTGCTCGGTTCGCTCTCCCCATGCTGAGCCTTCCCCGCACCTTGCTGTTCAGGCTTGCTCGGGCAGCAGGTAGGTGCCTGCACAGCTCTCCCGGTGCAGCTCCTGCTGCTCAGGATAAGGAAGCTCCTTTGCAGAAAGGTGATTTTGGCCAAGCGATGCCCCGGGAAGGCAACCTTTCAGCAGGGAATCCCAGGCACGTGTGAACGCCGAGTTAAGAGTTAAATCTGACCTCTGCTGTGCCGCACAGCTGGAGGCAGGGCACAACAGCTACTGGGCAAAAGACCAGCAAAATGGTACAAAGCCACCAATTACATCCCAGCTGCTTCTAGGAACTGGAACCTGCCACCCCACATAAAGCCGGACTGCCTCAAGGATGCTGGTGGCATCCATTCCTAACCACTCCCCCTCGTGCCAGCCCGTCTCCCCGCTGCGTTCTGTTGCAATGGAGTGCCTCCCCGGCTTTCAATGAATGCCTGTGTCACCCGGCTCCGCGGCCAGCGCCGTCCCGCTGCTTTGTAGCAGATCATTTGCTGATTTGGCAGGTCCCCAAATGCAGCCCTTTTGGATCACGGGGCCCTTGCTTTGGCTGGAAGCCAAACTGTTCTCCTCTCAGCCTTTGGATGGCCAAACCGCCTTTTGAGGCACCTACGTGCAGTGAGGAGATGCTGCCTTCACCCACGGAAACAGAAACAGAAACGTGAGGGCAGACAGTCATGGCTCAGACCCACAGCGGCGCTTCTTGTTTGGAATCATCGGGATCTCCGATCTCCCCCTGTGCAAACGCAGGACTCTGAGCCCCTGGGAAGGGCTGGGCAAAACAGAGCCGACTTACCTCCTCTGGGAGCTGGGGAACTTGAAACAAGAAAATTATAACCCCTGGTGCAGAAAGTACAGCTAACTAAAGTCACTCTGTCTTTCAGCTTGCGGGACACTGCCCCCGTCTCCCGCTGTACAGCCAAGAGCCAGCAGGAACGCGAGCCCCGGCAGAGTTCGGTGACTTGACATCAGCCTTGGAGTCACGAGCGGAGTCAAGATGCATGAGCCACCCAGCGCCTGGGGAAGGGGGATGACGTGTCCTTAACGTTACTTCGCTCAAGGTGTCAAGGTTTAGTCCTCCTCCCCCTTGTGCTCCCTGGCGCAACACTCGCTCCCTGTGCTTGAGGAAGCATCACGCCCGGCTCAGCCGGTGCATTGCCTCTCCCTCCCTTCCCCACAGGCACGGCGGGTGCTGCGCGGTCCCGGATCACACCGGTAGCACTTATTGGCAGGAGAACAGGATGGTGGGAGAAGCAATTAGCAAAATGGCATGGAGAAGGGCAGAGGGTGACGTGCCATCCAGCTGCTGCTGGGGATGGACGTGAGAGGCATTGGCTGTTGCTGCTGGAGACGTCATCTTCGTCCTTCCTGCCGTATCCCTCCTCCTCCCCTTGTCCCCAGACAGCAGCAGTCAGGTTACTTTGGGGCCGCAGGGACCTGCAGCGGAGGGGAACTAGCCTCCAGGCCCATAACTCCATGTCCAGGCTCTCTTTAGGTTCTGTTTTGTTCTCCACTGTTACAACCTAGAGGTGAGATTTTTGATCTGCAGGAATAGAAATGACCCAGTGGTACTTGTAAGTACTAAAGCACTGGGGTTGTGAAAGGAAAAAGGCCTCCTAAGTTGTATGCAGACTTTAAAATCGTGGAGATCAAAAGGGAAAGGCTTCTTTTTGAACACTGTGGCTTCTTTACCGCCGACTCACTCCAGGAAGGAAGAAGCAGCAGCTTTTTGCAGGTGGATGCCCCGTTAGTCTGTGGAACAACTTTGATCGCATAAATCACTGCTTTGTAGATTGTTTCTTTGCTGTTTCTCATAATCAGTTAATAGGGCCTGGGGAAAGGTGTTTCTTTTGTAATATGCTGGGATGTGCCTGGAGGGAAAGGTCTGGGTCAGTGTGGTGGGGGGAGCGGGGACCCAGTTTAACCCCCAGTGGTGATGAGAAATGGAGCAAGTGGGAGCACAGCTATCAGTATATGCCAGGAACAACAACAAAAAAAACCACAACGCGTTGGACTGTCAATTACCAGGGGGTTACTACGAAGCCCAGCTTTGAAGAGCGCTGTGTGTGTGCCATCTCCCTTCCCGGATGAGCAGGACTGCCTGGACCAGGGCTGTCAGACAGCATCCACAGGGGGTCAGGCTGCGGGGGGAGATGCTCCCACCACAATTCACCGAGTGGCCTCGCAGACTTCAGGGCGTGATTTGGGAATGATGGATCCAGGATTGGTCCTTCTGTTCCTTCCAAACACAACGTGCTGCTGCTGCAGCTCAAGCTGCTGGGTGCCACGACCCACGCGGCTGCCGGCCCCTGTGCTGCCTCCAGCCCTTCCCGTTTCATGTGCTTCGCAAATGTCTTCGGGCCTTGCAGAGAAAGCCGCATGCAAACTCTTTTTTTATTTCACTGATCTGGTGAAAATCAAACTTAGAAAGCTTTTTAACTTCACTGAGCTGGAGAGCATTTCTGTTGGGCATGGGGAGGCAGAAGGTAGAAATACAGACGGTGCTGTTTGTGATGCTGGGGCTGCCATCTCCAGCCGGATTCACCTACAGCATTTATAGCGTTCCTTTGCCCCGCAGTACACCACCAGTGCCATCACAGCTGTACCATCATTTTAGTACTTCATCTTTATGGCATGGTTTGCTTCACATGATTGTGAGCTGCTGCATTACAATCCCATTTCTCATTTAAGAAATGGAGAAAAAGGCTGATTCTGTGTAGCCGAACGTAACTCCGAGCCACACTGCCCGAGCCACTCCGCATTCATCCTGCTGCTGCCCTCCTGCTTCTCCTACCCAGCACGCCCGTGAGAGAGAAGCAGCATAACGAGCATTCGTCCCGTTTTCCCTTCAGAAGGAAAGGGGTGCGCAGCCTGGGGGTCCCTTAGTGCCTTTCCAAAGCACAGGCTGCCCACAGTGCCTGCGGGGGAAGCCAGGCCGGCGCGCCAGGCTTCGGGCAGAGGGTGTGGGGTGTGAAACCTCTCTCCGTTCGGGACACGGCTCCTCGCCCACTCCTGGCACGGCCGTGCCTCTGCCACTTCAGGGGGGCAGTTCTCCTTCGCTCTCCCAGAGGATGGGCTGAGGGTGCCCACGGCAAAGCCCTGCAGGGACCAGGCTGCTGCCACATCTCCTCGTCAGCGGTGGGCCGCAAATGTTACGAGCCACGGAGGCAGCAGCAAGAGCTCTGCGCGATGGACAAAGCCAGGAGCCCTCCCGGGTGATGGAGCGGTTACACTGCCTTTCTCTGAGCCATGTCCGACACCGGTGGGGTGGCTGGGGGCCCTTCCAAGCCTTGGGCACAGGAGCAGATTGTGCCCCTTCCCCGATCCAGGCAAAGAGCACGGCGCCAGGACAGACATGGGGGAAAGGAAAAGCTGATAGGAAAAAACCTAGAGGGGTAAAGACCAGCAGGCAGGGATCAGAGAGGAGGGACACAGAAGACCCCTGGCTGCTTCCCACCCCGGCTCTCAGTGTACCAAGGTCAGGCAGTAGTCAGAGCGGCTCTTAGCTCACGGGGAAGAAGCAACAAATAAGACTGGACTGAAAGGCCAGGAGAACGCCCTGAAGTCTCAGAGCGCTGTCTTAGGGGGAGTTTGGGGAACTCGCTCTGCTCACAGACAGACCCCCGAGGGGGGAGCACTCCCAGTGGTGTGCTGGGACAGGCAGCCGCTTCCCCCTCAGTGGAGCCCTGTGAGTTGGGGGCTCTGGGCAGCTCTGAGGGTCTTGGCTTCTGGCATTATCCCACTTCCCATTCTTTCCCTCTAATGTAAGTTTGGATACACTTTGAGTAGAGAAAATTCCTCCTACCTTTACGCAATAGCTTTGAATCTCCCCCCTTGCAGTTCTGCAGTGTACTTCGCACAACAAACATTCTCTCTTAAGCCTCTGTTTCCAGCCCCCCTCGCTCTTTCCTCCCACGCCTCTGTCCCCCCCCAAGCCCTCCCCTCCCCCAGCCAGGCTATGCAGCGCACTGCGAGTCTCTGGATCCATCCCAACGCCTGCACCAAGCAAGCTTACTTCTTAAATAGCGTCAAAACCAGGGGCTTCAGTATTAATTTCCCCAAGCAGCAAGATACTTAAGAATGTCAAGACAACTGTAAGCCTTGATTACAAAAGCTTTACTCTTATTATTGAGGATAAGCATTCATTTAAATATCTTTTAAGGATCAAGGATGGAGCTCCTCATACGCAGTACTATTAACCCTGCCAGCTCAGGTGTGTGCCACAATCCCATATGCTGAACACGAGTGCAAGTGTTTCCTCTGATTTCTTCTGCACAACTGCACTAAGATGCTTTTCAATGAGAAGCAATCACCACAGCTCACCTTGCCCTTCTGCACAAGCATGCTTTGAAGGCAGGTGCATAGCACAGGCAGCCAAGCAACGAGCTCTGTGACTGCATCCATAGTTATGGGGAAAAGCGTCTTTCCCCTTCGTTCAGCAGCATCTCCCCTGGTAGGAGGATTCTGCCCCACGGGCAGGGCGCAACAAACAGCACGTGCTGAACACTCGTGCAGGAAGGTGGGAGTTCAGTTTGCTGAAGGATCTTCTACCCCTCTATTCCCAAAATCATTAGCAATGGCACATCAGGCCCTTTCCACTTAATGACCCCAGTTCTTTATGTGTCTTCATCAAAACAAAACTGCTCGCTCTGGGCAAGCAAGAAACCCTGCTGATCCAAAGCCCCCGGTCTGGTTTGCTTTACTGCTCTGACTCCCACCTGCAAACAAGTTGGGCGCTCTCGACTCTCGCGCCTGCTCAAAACACTCATAGCGCAGAAACACCGACTGCAGAGACCTGGTGCTGTGCATGTCACAGAAACTCCCCTTCCCCGAGCGCTAATACAAGCAAAGCCAACGGGTGGGGGGAAGAGCAGCCAAAACCATCGCTCACAGCGCTGCTGCCACGTTTTCACTTACACGCTGAAGTGCTTTCCAAAAGCTGGCAGGTTACCGAAGGGGAAACTGAGGTCTGGAGTGACTGAAGGAAGTACAGCTGAGCCTGGACCGGGGCTCTCCTCCCAGCAATACCAGCCCCAGCAGGGAGGTTGTGCCTTCATCCCCGTCACCTTCTAACAAGGTAAGATGACATCCAGAGAACAGAGCCAGCTGGAGATACCTGCTGACAGCACCAGCTTGTCTCGTCCACTGTAGAAGGGAGTTAAGGAAAGCACTTACCTATTCCTAAAGTGTCTGCTAAATGCAATCAGGACCTAGCAGTACCATTAATCCTGTGCAGAGCCAGGAGTACACAGCACCTGCAACTTGCTGCTGGAAGGGAGAAGCCACTTGCGTGACCCCAAAGGACAAACCCTTGGGAAGATGCAGAGGGGGCCGCTCAGCACTCCCTCCTGCCTCCTCCAGCATCAAGGAAGGTGTAATCTTTTGCAAGCCTCTGCAGCAGTCCCTGGGATCTTTACACAGTTGGAGCACATCCCATTTTAGCCTTTCAAGTGCGGCTTGTATCCACCTGCCTCAGCCTGTCACCTCAGCTCCCCCTCGGGTAGCCCAGCTGGGGTTTGACTTCAGTCAGACCCTGCAGAACTCCAGCTGAAATCCAGGGACTGGAGACAGGAGCCACCCCAAAGATCTGGGGACATGGGGCAATAGTTTGGAGGGCAGGCAGCTGTGCTGTCCCTTTGCTCTATACAGAGATATTCTTTCAAAATTAAAAATAACTTTTCCTCCTCACAGGTACAGGTATTCTTCCAACACCCCCTCCGCCTTTATCCTTCTGCTGCTTATGGAAAAGTTCCTGCAGAAGTCACTTGGAATGGGATTGGTCTTCGTCACTGATCCTGGAAGCTTGTTTTGTTCTGGGAAGTGCCGGGTCAGGCTGGCTGGCTGCACCATGTACAGCCAGTTTTGTATGCAGCCCAGTTCCCTTCTGAGCTTAAAAAAAAAAAATAAAAAATAAAAGAGTGCGGAGAGAAGATGTAACAGAAACTTGCAGAATGAAGTCTCAGGGGAGCAGTGCCCTGATGCACAAAAGCCTGTCAAACCAAACGGTGCTGAACGTTACCAGGGTCTCACCGAGACACTTGGGTGCTTCACAGAAACACACAACAGGCTGTGTTGTGGTAGAACCCTGCAATCAGCATCCCAGGATTAAAAAGCAGCAAAGCACAAAACCTTAAAAAAACCCACCTAGCACCTTACAGAATTAAGCAATAAAACCACTACTGCTTGTGAAAGCCTGGAGTGGACCATGCATCAACCCCAACTTTTCTGCACTGTCCTGCTCAAGCCCAGTCCTTCCCCGCCTTCAAGACCTTTTCTCTTTCGCATGCAGCAGGCCCAGGCAGGGTCACAGAGCGCAGCCGGGGGCTGCTGGCCACCAGGAGCCCGTCCTGCAGCACAGCCTTCATGGTGGGCAAGTGGCACACCAGGCTCCACGGACCCATTCCTTGTAGGAGCGGGCACGGCTCCCCAGGGCCACCCTCCCTGCTCCCAGGCAGAGCCACAGGGAAGGGCTGATACTCCTGCAACAGCAGAAAAGGGGGAATCTCCCCAAGGGTCTTCCTAGCAAGGAAATGAGAGTCACCATAAATAACCAAAAAAGTGCTTCCCACACCTTGGCTCCTCTCTAACCATCCACCTGCCTCGGTCCCTGCCTGCATGTCTCTGTGCAGGGGACACTCTCCCTTTTTGCCAAATCCCTTAAAGACATAACGTGCTTCACCAGCCTTCATCAGCTGCTCCTGTTAACAGCCACCCAGCCCTGCTTCTAGCACAGCTGACCTGCCCCTCACCCACACCTGTGGGTGGGCACAGCCTGGAGCAGCGGGGCCGTGCGGCCACCCAGGGATGGCTTAACACACAAGCAGCATCCTTCTGGCCTTCAACAGGGAGGATGATGAAGAACATCAACGCATAACGCTGCTGTTCAGCTGCTTCCTGAAGATAAACGTCTGCAGACTGCAACGCTGCCTTTGGAAAACCAGGAGGTAAGAGGAAAGGAGGGCTGAGCCGTGGTGGTGGCGGTGTCGCTGCGGTTGCGAGTGCCTGACTCGCAGGAGGCGGGTGTGCTGGGGATGATGCCTGCCCTGCCACAGACCCCGGCACTGCTCCTGGGGCTGCGGCGTGACCAAAGCCACCAAATGCAAACCCAGTGCCCCAAGCGTAACTGAAAATGCCTGTAACTCTGCCAAGTACCTGGTTAGTTGTTCTGGAAAGGAAAAAAGGAACAAATCAAAATCGAAATAGACTCTCTGCAGCCTGTGAAGCTGTTGCGGACTTTTCTCCTGCTGCTTGTTGTGACTCTGGTGTGCTGGGTGGCATGGGGATTTCTTAAATTTGCAATGTTGTGAGAGGTGATAATTCAGAGAAACTGTGGGCAGTTACCGGAATAAGATGAAGGTGGTTTGCCTCGTATAGTTCTGTCTGCACTAGTTGTAACCGTACCGCCTTCCAACAGCTTAAGGACTTCATGTGAGAACCTTGCGCTGCTGTGGCTGCCCTGCCCTGTGCCTCCATCCTCATCCCGCACCTCTCCTCCTGTCAGCCGCGAGGAGTTCCTCAACTCCCTTGAAGTCTTACTTTGTGGAAAACTTGTTTTGATTTGCGTGTTGGTACTTTGTTGTGCGATACGTAAACTTCTTGCTCTTCCAAGACTAGCCGAGAGCTCTGTGTAAGAACAGCCACGGCCGAGGGAGGAAGGCTGCGAGAAGGGGCTCCTTGCTGAGCACTGCAACAGCCGTAGGGAAGCTGCAGCTCTAATGCAGGCTAACGCACCCTGCTCTGGGGTCAGGCTACGACCTCAACGTGGAGATGGATGTGTGTCTGAAACACACACCTGGCTAGGCTTGCTCGAGGCGGGCTTCTCTGAAGTAATTCCTGCGCTGCTTTGCAATTGAAAAGCGCTTTTCCTCAAAACCAACCATTGCTCTGTGAGATGCAGCAAGGGAAAAGATAGTGCATGAATTCAGGCACTGCAGTGATCCCTCCAGAGCCCGTACCCTAACTGCACTAGTAGCAGGGCAGCTGCCTGCACTGGGAGGAGTGGGATCAGCAACACATTCCCCCGTATTCCAGGCCTGTAATCCTTCCCGGGGCCCCCAGCGTTTTGGTCTTAAAAGCGCTGTGATAAATAATCCAGTGAATTGCAATTATGAGGAGAAACATCTCCCAGGTACATAACGGATAAGAAGCATCTAAATACTAGGGAATCTATTGGAATAAAAATAATTGCTCTATTAATATACCTCGTAGGTATATTAAAACCTGCCAAACACCATCACAAGGGAGCGTGCGGTAATGGTGTGGAAGCGGCGCCGTGTCCGTGTCCGACAGCGGCCTGGCAGGGGCTGGAGTCCCCGCTCGCCCGTGGTGGATGCCGGTGGGAACAAGGGGTGAATCCGGCGCATCCCCATGGCTCGTTCCAGAAAATAAATGCCTGTAAGCAGCCAAGCGCCCGCAGGGAAAGGAAGGCACCGACCACGTAAAAGGCTCCTAAGAATTTTTAAAGGCTCTTTGGGAAAGGTGGCTGGTGACAGTTTTTCCCGTTAAATGGCACGTTTGGAGCCCTGGAGCGGCTCTGAGGCGTAACGTGCCTCACCTTGAGCGGGGCAGCCCAGGAGTTTTGCAGGGCAGGAGGGGGGGGGGCTGGGGGGGCACGGCCAGGTTGGGGGCACTGCGGCCCGGGCACGGGGGGGTGCAGGCCCCGCTCCCCCCGGCTGCACCCCGGGCGCCCCCCCCGCTCCCCCCGGGCGCAGCGGGCAGGGCAGGGCTCAGCGCCCCGCGGCCGCCCCCGCACACCGACGGCGCCCCCCGCGCCGGCCCCGACCCGGCTCTGGCGACCGGCTGCGCCCCCCCCCCCCCCCCGCCCCGGTTCCAGCCCCCCCCGCCCCGGTTCCAGCCCCCCCCGCCGGCACCCCCGCCCCGCGCTGCGGCGGCGCTCCCCCCGCGGGCGGCAGCCCCCCCCCCGGGCCGGGGCGGGCGGCGGGGCCGGTTACCTGTAGGAGGTGGTGTGGGCGCCGTCCGGCTGCGAGCGCGGCCGCAGCTGCTCGGGGCCGCCGCAGCCGCCCGCCGCCGGCCTCCCGCTGCCGGGCAGGGCGCAGGCGGCGCGGCCCGGGGCGGGCTGGGGGGCGGCCCCGTCCCTCCCGCCGCTGCTGGCGCTGACCCAGGGGAAGGCGTCCCTCCTCGGGAGGGGCCACGCTCGGAAGTCCCGCCGGTACTGGGTCTCCGCCGCGAAGGGCTCCCCGGCGCCCACCGCCCGGCCCTTCCTGCGGCCGGCCGGCTGCCCGGCGGCGGCGTCCCGCGGCGGGCGGGGGGCCGGGGCGGGCGGGCGGGCGCTGCCCCGCGGGGGGGGCCCGCCGCGCTGGGCCGCCCCGTCCTCCTGCTCCTCGATGTCCGAGTAGTTGTGGATGGTGAGCGGCACGGAGAGGTCGGACTTGTCCAGCTGGCTCCAGAAGCGGGCCAGGCAGCACACCCGGCTGATGCAGGGCCAGGCCATGGCGGCGGCCGCAGCCCCCGCCTCGCCCGCAGCCGGCCGCGCTCCCGGCTTCAGCCCTCATCGGCGGCGGCAGCCCCTCCTCCCGCCGCCCCCTTCCCCCGGTAATGACACCCCCTCGCCGGGATTACGGCCCGCACACGTGACCCGGGCTGCCGCCGGGAGCTCCGTGCAGCTGCCGGGGCTGGCGGCCGGGCGGGGGAAGCCGCGGGGCCGGGTGCTGCTGCGCGGCCGAGATGCTTGCCCCGGGGGGGGGTTACCGGCCCTGCCCCGGCCCGGGGGGGGGTTACCGGCCCTGCCCGCCCCGGGGGTTTATCGGCCCTGCCCGCCCGCCCCCTCGGCTCCGCACGGCGGGATCCCGCGCCGCTCCCGGGAGGCTCCGTGGCGTGTCCAGCCGCGGGCAGGGGCCGTGCCGGGAGCCCCGCCGGGAGCCCGAGAGCCCCCCCGGGAGCCGGGGAGCCCCGCCGGGCTGGCACTGCGCTCAGCCGTAACCGCTGTGACCAGCGGCAGCGCTGCCGGCGGAACCCGGCGTGTGTGGGAGGTGGCAGCCGGGCAAGGGCAGCGTCCCACGACGGTGTGCAGAGCACCCACCCCTCCAAACACCCCCCATCTCCATTAACAGCTTCACCCCTTCACGTTTAAAAACACTAAATGGCCAAATTAAAATACCTAATTACCAAAAGCCAGGCATCTATTATAGATCTTTTATATATATATATATATTTATGGTCCTTATATATATATGGTCCACCTCATTTACTGCTTGCCAGAGGCCAGGAATTGCAGCTTTTCCCTTGCACATTCTGGTTCCAACCCAAGCAGCCCTGTCCCAGCCCACCGACGCCGGCAGGATGACATTGGGGATCAGTCTGCCTTTTCCCATTTGACATCTTATGCAAGAGGTGGCTCCAGGCCATAACGCTGCTCCACGATTCCCCGTTCAGTGGGTTGTTACGGAGGAAGCAGGATCTCCCAGTGGGTCACCCTGCTGTGAAACATCAGGAAGGTGAGGAATGCAGATAAACGGAGGAGCCACCTATTAGAAAACCATCGGTTTAAAGGCTGACTAGGCAGGTACTTGATTTCAGAATGTGACAGCCTAGTTACAGGTGGATACTTGGTAGGATGTATTAAGAAATTAATTTTGCAGGGGAACTTGAAAAGCAGAGATGTACCGCTTTATTTCAGCTGAGCAGTCCATATCTGCAGCGCATCAACACCTCAGGCTTCGGTCCGGATTTGCGCCTGCTTCTGGTGGGGAGGAGGGATGGGGAGGTGGGTACGATGGAGGCAGATGGCTCCGTGAGCAGCCAGCCTCTCCTCGCAACACTGCTATCAAGGGGTGGAAAGAAATTCCTTCGCAGATGATCCTGTTGTCCTAAATACCTGATGTGGCACTTGCTGGTGCTACTAGTGGTTTTGATGTCACGCCCCTGCCATGCGTGTCAGTTAGGACAAGGAGGCTCAGAAATTTCGGGGCAACAACGCTTTGGTCCCACACAGAAGTCTTGATGCAGTAACATATGGGATAGTGGATGCTGCGTTTCATTTCTTGCCTGAAAACCCCCACAAACATCGTTTTACTTTTAGGAATAAGCAGGAAGATATTTCCTAATTTTCTGCTGCTCTTCTTTTCTAGCAGTACTCTGCTCTAGTTAGTGATTTTTAAAATGAAATCATATTTGTGTGAAGCGCAGAACACTTCACCCTGGTAAAGAGAAATGAGCTTCCCAGCCACGGGAGAAAACAGAACATCCGCCGTATCATCTGTTATCACTGGCACAGTACAAATGATGCTCTGATCCTTGTTCCGAGGCCTGACTTAGCAAAATGCATGGGAGAATAAATCAGATGGCTCTGCTCTCCCTGTGCCTGCCGCTTCCTAGCACTGAGTTCAGCTCTGGCACTCGTGTCTCGGAGCCCACCTACGGCATCAGGGAGTGCTTTGAGCAGCTGCTCATCATAGCTCGTAGGATGAAATTGGCACAAAGGCTGTCTCAGACAGGGAAACCAGAAGAAGCTGGATGAGATTAAAAAGTTGTCTGCATTTAGAAGAGATTTATCACGATTAAAAGCTTGGGGGGTGGGGTGGGGGGTGGTACTGCAACTGTAAGACGAAGGAAAGCCACCAAATCGGAAAGCAAAACAGCTGTTGCTGCCAGGGATGCGGCTGAAAGCTCCAACGGGCAGTTTGCTCTAAGGCTAAACTGAAATGTCAATAGAGCACGTAACAGCACTGGAACAAAATATTCTTTACACATGGCAAGGCCACAGCGGACTTTCTTAAAGCCACTGAAAAGAGGCTGAAGGGTTCTGTCCCTCCGTGATTAACCACGACTTGATACCTACTGCTATTTTCCTACACAAACACTAGCTGCTGTCTCTGCCAGGTGTCCCCATAATTACCACATTGTATTTTTATTCAGATTAATAAGCTCTTTGAGAAGGGGGGGGGGGGGGGGGTAAGTCGTCCCATGTGGTTAGTTTTGCTTTAGGTAGCTGTTTTCTTTTGGTTGTTTTATTTTTTCCCCTGGGTTTGGCGGTTTCTGTTCATTCTTTTCATTTCTTTGCCATTCGAAGGGGTGACTAAATACTGAGATACGGGCATATACTGATGACAGATTTTGCAAGAAGGACACTTGCTTGCCAGAAAGGTATCTTACGCGTGAGCTGTCATAACTCCAGGCCATTCCTCGTCTGACTGACTTGAGTATTGAGAGTCATTTTGGACCGGAGAAGATAGTGTTTCCCTTTGGCAGACAATGCAACACAAAAGCTCAGGTGCAAAATGACATGAAACCCACTGCTTGGCCACTTTAACAGATATTTAATACCTTTAGGGCTTCTGTAAGTGAGGAAGAATCAGGTATTGAGCCTTTAGAAGGGTGAAGGCTGTTGGTTCAGGTGAAGCTTAGGTACAAGAACCTCAAACCACAGCCACTGACTGAAAAGATGGTGACCTCCAAGCCTCTCTGGCAGTTCCAGGCTGTTTTTTCAGGAGCTGTGAGCCCCCACAATGCCAAGAATCCAGTGGAAGTGCAGGTATTGCCTCTGAACCGTCAGCCTGAAAATGCCACAGTGCCCACTTGTCAGCTTGGGGAAGGTAATACCACACTGCCTCAGTGGGTCTGACAGCCCGCGAGTGGCACTCCGGTCTCTGAGTGGCACTCTGGCCTCTGCGAGTGACACAGGGGCATGACTCTCACGCCTGGAGGTAGGCACTGGCTATTATGGTGAAGGACTTAACTGGAACCTCGGCTTATTTTTCTAGACCCGCAAAATACAATGTCCTTCAGGGTTTATATGCTTCAGAATTTCATTTCGGGCAGTATTACTCCCTGCTCCCTGCTGCTTTCAGCCAGGATCTCTAAAAAGCCCTTGGAAACCAGAGAATTGTTGAAGAGAGAGGCAAGTTCTTGAGTGGACAAGACATAATGCAAGGAAGAGAAGGGCGGGAGGGCAAAAATAAAAGGAAGCGGACAAAGACAACAGATAAGCATCAAACGGGTAGAACACCTACATGCGAAATCCTGTGAGCTATGGCTGTTGAGCTTCTTTGGTATGAAATACTCCCTTCTGACAAGGCTGTTCAGTGGCCATCTTCTGATGCTGCTGGCTTCTCCCTGCCTCCGCGGCAGGCAGTGGCTGCTGGCAGCGGCACGGGAGCCTCGCTGCGCATTCGGCTGCCCTCTGCGGCAGGCAGGGCTGCACTGTGGCTGAAGCCCCAAAAACCGGCATGCTTGTCCTGAGTACCAGGGAAAGACGTAGGAAAGAAGTGATGGATTAGGAACTGAAAGCCAGAAAGCTTCTGGAGCTGAGCAAAGGAATATTAGATACTCCCAACTCCTTCATTTTTTAAGCGTTTAAGTTGACAGGCGCTTAAAGGAACAAATCCTCAAGTTCCTCATTTTCCAAGGGAGAAAAAGATTTAGACTTGAGCACCGGCCTGTGGCAGTAAGGGAGCTTACAGCACTTTTGTATGCCATCATTTATTACAACTGGTGCCATTTAGTATTAGGTCTTCTTTATCCTTCCAGGAGATGTTATTTTCTGCAAGGCACTGTTGTAAAGTAAAAAACGCACAAGCTGCTTCTTACAAATGCAAAATGTTCTTTGGCAAGTCAGTCCATCTAGAATGACTAATTGAGCCTACAGGGAAGAGTTAAGGGGTTGAACCCACCAGCTCCTATCTGGGCAGATTCCTCAGCCATTTGCAAGGGGTCTGGTAGTCATCCTTGCAGGACAGGCGTGGAATAGCAGCACAACCGAAGTCCAATTTTTTGCTAATATTTGTGTAATAGGAACACTTTGGGTTTACTTCAGTAATTACTCCTGGTTATAGTGTTGCTGAGCTCAGGCACCTCGTCTATTTTTGCTGAAGCTGCTTATTTTTCTAGAACAGGCACATTCTGAACCAAATGTTACTATTTTAAAATTCTTAGAAAAACCTTAAAGGAGACTAGCAATACAGCAAAGCTTAAAATAAGAAAAAAATTCTGCAGTGTAAGAAAATAGAAAGAAATGTAACTCATAGTAAAATATCCAAAACCACATTGTAAATCATTCTTCCGCTGCATGTGATTATGAAAAAGGTATCACTGTCATAAATTCTAACAAGATGTGACAGCATCTTGGAAGCAGATAGAAATGAAAAACAATAGGTTGACTAAGCCCCAGCTGATGAATAAAGCTGGCCCATTAACCAGTACGTAAGCTTTGGCAAACAATCCAGTACTGCTTCACGTATTTCAGGATGAAGACCAAAAGAGACCATTGGCTTATCCAATCTTTTCAACAATAAAGACCACTGAACTTCACATTAAGCCTTACGTTCAGGCCAGTCTGTCTGAAGCATGCCTTCTACAAAAGCACCTAGTGTTGTTTGGCTGACATTAGGAGGATGTGGGATCCATTAACTTCCTCAGTTTTAAAAATGTCGATCTTCCTAAGTATTAACCAGATGTACCCTGTTTTGAAGCTTTTTGGACAGAGCTTTTGGTCACTTCATTGGAAAGCTTTTTTTTTCATTCTCCTTTAAGAAAGGTAATGCAGACTGTTACTTCAGAAAGCAATAGGATAAAAACCTTTATTGTTCCACCTTTGTCAAGAGTTCATTTTCTATTGATACGCATTTTTGTAACTGTAGTTTACAACAGAAACTTCAGCTCCTTAGAGGCTTAACGTGGAGTAGCAAAAAAACCTTCAACACCAATCTGAGGACAGGTCTTCAAGTAATACACCACTCGGGCACCAGGAATCCCTAGGATCAGAATCAGTTAGATCTTCCACCTCCTCCCTTTCCTGCATTCTTTGTCCTCATTTCATGCCAAGCCTTCACCAGTGGTTCTCTGTTCTTCCATATGAGCTCATGGCCATAAGTTACGTACCATCTGAGAAAGAAAAAATGAGTTAAAACTTAACTCCAACTTTCCTCTGTATCTAAGGAAAAGACGGATCACTAAATGCAAGTGACACAAATGCTTAGTATAGGAGACAAGAAAAACTGAGGCAGTAAGAACAACATTTTTGGAAAGCAGCAATGACAGGCAAGCCACTTGTTCTCTCGACTCCTAATCGTTAACCTCTTTGTGTTCTTGCTTGACTCAGTACTGAGAATGAATGGTTTTCATGCCTTTACTTTCATGCTTTCATTTCTACTTCTATTTCCATTTAGAAGACTGTTAAAAACACTACTGTTGCTTATGGTAATCTTTACCAATAACACCAAGTATTTTTCTCATATGTAAATACAACTGTCCCATAATGAACAGCCACATTCCATTCAAAGTGCCTTTTCTTCTGTAACCATCTAAATGAAGATTTAATCTAGCAAAGTGTTCTAGCTTAATTTACACTCACAGAGAACTATAAATGCTGATATATGAATATTAAAATAAGTGATTAAGCAAGGGAGGTTATGGCGGAGAGAAGAGGTGAGAAGGGAAGCAACTGCATGGAAACAGGTTGAAGGCTCTCCCACAAACCTAACATCACACCCCCATCCTGAACAACAAAAACACTTTTACATGAGCCATATCAGCCAGCGCTAGGTAAACTGGCGATTCCTTTAAATCATATAGCTGCTTTCTGAAGCAGGCAATTGTCTGTGAGGCAATGTACAGAGAATACTTTGGCCATTCATTGGCCATATGCCCTAATTAGGGGCCCTGTTTTAGGATGAAGTGACCAAAATGATCAGAGTAGAACATACAGGTAGAACCTATGTAGGTGAGGAAGGCAAGACACTTGCCAAGTCAAGAAAATTTTTACTGCAACTGCTATCCTATTATGTGCGTTATAATGAACAAGCTGATACAGATACACCATGGCAGAAAGCAGTTATGAATCAGCAAGACTACGTCAAATGCATCTATGATGCCAGAGAAGGGGGGAAAAGGAGACACTGCAGCAGAGAACTTACCGACAGCGAAGCTAAGAAATAGCAAATACGTTCATAGACCAAAATAGGAGTCTTCCACCTGCACTTTGTCTGGCCTAGTTAAATCTCAGGTAAGCTTTTAAAATGCCTACATAAACCATTTAAAAATACTCTTAGCAATAAGCGCACAAATTAAAACAACACTGCAATCAGATAGGAGGGGAAAACCTCATTGGGTAATGTAGTTCAAACATGGAACAATGCAGAACTGTTTCCTGCAACCTGATTTCTAGTACTTCTTCCCAATTAAGAAGGTTCCACACAAAGACAACACAGCAGCACTGAGAAACAGCAGCAGATGCTGCTCGAAGGAATTTGGCCTGAGTTTATACTAACTCTGCAGCGCGCTCTAAATTGGCAATTAGGGGGAGAACACTGAGACAAAGAAATTTTCTCAGCAGTTTAATTCTAAAGTTATTTTAATTTGTCCATGCTGCGTTTTGTGAGAATCTTTCCTGCCTTGTAGCTCTCTTCAATGTGCTGGGGGGAGCAGGACAGAGACAGCCAGCCCGGGTTATGGTGACAGAACAACCTGACATCTAATCTATCATTCTAAGGCAGTTCAGCTCAATTTCTTTCAGTTCTAAGCATCTGTTAAGTTTTCCCGCACAATTTTATAGCACTACAAGGAAAAGACTGAGTTGTCTTCAGTGCTACTTCAGATAACTTTCCATAAAAACCCCATACTTCGGAGATAAAAGGAAGAGGAAAAAAATCACAGGATGAATTTAAACATGAAACAAACAGAAGTTAGTAAATACAGACTTACATTCCAAAGAGAGCTCCCCCGAGATGTGCAGCATGGTCAAAAAGTCTCCAGCCTAGAGCAAGCCCTGCAGTGTCAAACGCAATTATGGCTTTTAAAGCCTGGAAAGGAACAGAATATGGAATGGAGAGCATCAGTCACAGCATGTAATGGTCACTGATAACAGCATTTCCTATTCAGGCAGAAAGTAAAAATCTGGGATCGTAAAGGATCACATAAATTTTATGGGAAAGCAATCACTGTAAAAAAACCAAACAACTAAACAAAACCAAGCTGTTTTAAAACAACAGACTCGGTGCTTAGCTGTACTGTGCTGTCAAAACACAGACACGAGCAGCTACAGAATATTGTGGGGTAGGAATGTACCCTTTTCAAATACTCAAGTCTCTTCCAATCTTCATTTCTAAAGCTACACATACATTCCAAACTCAGGTCAGAAAAAAGAAAAACGGAAGTTACTTGAAAGAGTACATGCAATAAAAGACACCACAAAAGATGTAATTGCAACATTCTCATTCACTAATTCTGACATAGCTTAGATTTATGTGCATGTGTCCTCCCCAACACAACCCTTTAGTGGATGGAACATGTGGGGCAGTATCCCTGTCACCTTATCTGATAAAAATTCATCATTACACTCTCCTAAATGACATATCCATTGGCAGGTAGAAAATCAGGATGATGGTGAACAACTCCATGACTGGAAACAGCGTGAGCCACAGCACACATCCTCAGGAGACACAAACCACCATAACTGTAATTATGCAAAATTTCACCGAACACCTCATTCCAAAAAGACCAACAGATTTAATGTTAGGATGAAATGTTACTTTTAGGATTTCTTTCCTTAAGCGTATGTGTTAGAATAGCAGCTGCATTGTGCCACATTGGCTTGTTTATTTTAAAAGCTGATTACAGTGTACGTAAGGTAGGCTAAAGGAGTACATAAAGCTTAGAAATACAATTATATAGTAGGGCTAAAATCATTCCAACATTTATATTACAATAGCCAATGCTGCTCTTGTTTTACTGCTGCAAGGAGTACTTCCTCATGACAATGTTCTCTGTGGCTCTGACAATATTTCTACCCAGGCAATCTTTTTTAGGAAAGATTCAGTTAAAGGGTAGCATGCAAAAAAACAGGTCCACTCAAGCAGAAGCTACATCTAAGAATGCTTTTTCAAATCTGTAAGCTTCAATTACAAAAAAAAATATTAAATCTCATGATCTTCAAATGACAAAACTTAACCGCTTAAATTAAAACAGTAAAACAACTTTAGTAGACCAAAGATGATTAAGATGATTAAAGCCAAGACATCCATGAGATGCTTTTCTTAAATGGGGCACTGGATGTGCTTAAAAGAACTTAATGAAACAAAGAAGGAGTCCTGGTACTACATATGAAGAAAAGACTCAGTAGTTTATTTCTAATCCCAGCAGTGTTGTTGGAAGTATCAAAAGATGGTATGAATCCAAATAAGGCAGCAGGTAGTCCTCCAGGGCTGAAATGTTATTTCCCTTGAGAAGTGAAATTCTGTGTTTCTCATTGTGATAAATTTTTCTTCAGAAAGACTGTATCAGTATTAGATTAGCCTGTTAACGAGCGCTCCTATAAAAAAATATCACCTGTCACAGAAAGAACAGTATATGTGTGTGCCCATCTCCTCAGACAGGTGCATCCAAGTCCCTCCCAACCTCCTTCACCTCTTAGTATCAGATTTGAAACATATCCATGGAGGATGGAATTTGGGATAAATCTAAAAATCACTACACACTTGTGTCATGACTCTGCTAGTCTGCAACAATTCAGAACCAGTCTCCAGGACTTCCATGACCTGTATTCTCGTTCAAAATAAAATTAACAGCTTGGAAACACAAACAAAGAGGACACACGCTCAGATACTGGAGAGGTACGGAAAAAATGTTTAAAGAGTAGGATTTCTTTGAAGTTCAAAGGCACTTACATTTCCTGCTGTAAATGTGAACATTGGAAGAAATATGATGGCTAGTTTTGCTTCTGGCATCTTTGCACATACGGCTGCAAGGACAGTCATTATAGCTCCTGACTGTAAACACATTAAAACAGACAAAAGTAAGCCGAGACGTTACATAAAGGAAAATTTATTTTTCTGCATGTGAACATGTTTTCCTTTTTTTCTTTTATTTTCAAACGCGTCCCTGTGGTAAACCTCAAAGTAAAAAGCACCACAGCAAAGTTCAGAACAAAAATAGAACAAGACACCCTTATTTAATTTAAATATCTGAAATCATAAATACTGTGGAAAAAAATAGCCCTCAGATGCTCTTACGTAAGAAATAACCTCCCTGATTTTTATGGTAACAGTTTATGTTAATATGCTTTTTCCCCAGAAACCCTAGAAATCATATTAATCAAACACAGACATTTCAGATGAAGGGAATCATTCTGAAGCTTGTACCAAAACAAGGAAAATAACAGATGGACAAAGACAAAAATCTTTTGTCAATGAAACAAGCAATTCCCTGGTCTGTACTGAACTGACCATGGGCTTTTGTATCCAGGAAACATCTCAATGGAAAGGCTGCAAATACAGTCAACTAATGTTATGTGTGGCAATTTCAGTAACTTCAGATCAGTAAGACGAATGGGAAGTAACTTGCTCCAGGTATAGTTAATTCACAAGATAAAGGGACAATCCATAGAAAGCACTACCGAAAATGCTAACTTTGGGACAGCTCAGTGGATTTTTTCATTGCAATTGAAAAATAAGAATCTGACTTTTGGCTTTTATCAACATTATTCAGTAAAGTTAAGAAGCCTTTAGAACTTGGTAAATGGCTAGGCTCACCTCAAATGTATAGCAAGTTAAGTGTTTTAAAATGTTCTACTACTAAAAGTACTTGTAAAGAACAGACACCACCACCTCCTCAGCCTGCCTTGTCTCTTTTATACTGTGAGACTTTTGGCAGGAGTGCAGCCCGTTCTGCACAGCATGCCCTACAGCTTCCACTAGTATCACATGCTGATTTTGATTGTCTGATTACATTCACTCTAAAATATTCTATTTTCAATTAAAGCAGACTGATACACAATTACAAAACAACATTTATGAAATAAGTTATAGAACTGAAATATCTGCTCAGTGACAGGAGCTCCTGCTGTTAAGGACTCATTTACAAGCCATTAGCATTAAGTGGCATTAGTTCTGGGCTGCTGCTGCAACACAGTCAACATAATTGAAGAATAGGCAAGTTCTTGCATAGGAATCACAGCCTGGTTACTTGGGTTTGGTAAACTTTCCCAGTTTCCATTATCCCAAATATATTCTTGGCTTTTAAGCAGGTTAAAGAATACAACAGGCAGCAAAAATAGCTTCAGAGATCATTAGAAGGTCTCCCATATTCTGAGATACTTACAGCTCCAAGGGATGGTTCAAACCTTCCAGTGGCCATTTTAGCGACATAACTGACAAAAGTGGAGATAACCCCTAGGAAGTAAAAAAGACTACTGAAAACAATGTCAGCAATGCAGACAAGCATCAGAAAGTGCAACAGTGTTACCTGAACATCTTCCTAAAGAAGCTAGTGTAGGTGCTGTGGGGTTTTTGTTGTTGTTTTGGGGTATTTTTGTTTGTTTTAACTTGAATCAACTGTCATCTTTTCCCACAAAACTCCCATGAGTCTATATTAAGAGCTATTTTATTTTGGTAGCTACGCATGAATTAAAACCAAATATTTGTATTGTCATATATTTTGAAGCCCAGTGTCTTAAACCCATCAAAATTCTGTATGACAGCAAGTAAGTACTGCAGTTAGTATAGAGCAGTAAGTGGGACTGAGCAATGGCCACCTGCCATCATACATCTATTAACCATGTACACACTTTACTTGCATGAATACATATTTATACTTTTTAAAGTGTTGTAAAGATATATAAGTACTATTTTAACATTACCAGCAGAAAGATATACTGCAATGAACTGCTCACATCCCAGAAGAGAGACAATGCTGCTGGAAAAACTCCATAAAACATACATATTTGCTGCCATGTGGAATAGAGAGAAGTGACTAAATGTAGAGAGCAGCATGGGAGAACAGAGGGCTCCTACAAAAGACAAAAACAATTACTGAAGCAAAAAAAGTCAGTGTTCCAATTGGCTTCAACTTGCATGCAATGCAGAATAGAAATTTATCAAGATAATAGAGGCTAATTATGTTTAGAATTCTTAAATACAAGCTAAGTAATAAGCCCAGAAATGTAACAAACTTCAAATTCTACACAATACTTTTTGAAAGGTAGAACACATGCCCTACAGGTATGCAAGCTGTACAGCTACTTTAGAAAGCCTTAATTACCTACTGGGGAATGTTTCATATAAAACATTTATCTTATGACAAAACTCCTGTGCTTTGGAAAGGAAAAAAAGAGATTTTATTTATGTATGTATACGGTGAAAGATTTTTAATGTATTATCCGAGCATCTATATAAAATTATGTTGCTACAGAGATGGACTCATAAAGATAAACTAGTCTTCTTTTCAGAAAGCTACTAGCTCTCCTCACTGAAACAGCGGCCTTGAAAATGCAAAAAAGCCAATTAAAAGGTTTGAAGGTCAATATTATTTAAAATAGGTTTTTGGGTGACTGATGCTCAGATCTGTGTAACAGCTGTCCTTAGCTTTGGAGTGCATGTGGAGAATTGCTTGGGTTTCCACTTTTTTGGCAGAAACTAAGAGGACAGCATAAAGTACTCTCCTAATGCATGTTTGTCCTTTTAATTCTTTACTGTAGAAATGAAAACTAATGCCATTAAATACCAGCAACCTGCTTTCCTAAGTTAACCTCTTCAAAACATTCCACAGTGAAAGCCAAGTTTGCATGTGTGGTTTTTTTCTTTTTTAATGTGACTCAAAGCACAGCTTTGAAACAAGGACTCCGTACATAACACACAGACTAATGTTTGTCTATTGACAAAAGCACACATGCATGTGACTGATGACTGTTCTACCAGCATCCCACAGAACACTGCCGGGGATGGGGGGGCGGGGAATAAAATCACATTTGAGTGTAATTTTTGAACAGCATTACACAGTACAATTTATTTTCCTCCTTCCCAAAGCATGGCACGATTCGCATTCTGTCCAGGAAAGCAGCAGGGGTTGTTATCACTGGGAGAAGTGCCTCTTCACCTTCACAAAGGCAGGAGCTGCATCCTACTGAATGCAGTAAAAGGCCAATGAGCAGGCAATAGTTTTGACATTACAATATTTAGAAAAGCACCAGTTTTGTTTGTTTTAAAAACCCCACGATCCTCTAACTTTTTTTTTCTCCCCTCAAACCAGTTACTGTCTAGACAGAATGATGTGTTTGGGTAGGATTGAGATTGCTCGTGGGTGATGGGAGCTACAAGCCATGCATCATCTGAAGTTTCTGCAGTATGATCAATTACATCAATTCCTAATTATCATTAGTTCAATCACATCCCAACGTAGAAAAGTTACCCACATGACTGTTCACTTACTGGAGGATGGATCTGAAGTGAAATATGTAAACATAATCCGTCGCATGCCAGGCAGCCTCCATAAACAGAACACAAAGACATTTGCAGCTATAATACCTATCAAGAGGGGAGGAAAAAAAAGTATAAAAGCAAATTATTAATATAACACACCATAATGCTTACTGTAAACAAGCATTCAAAAGTAAGCTTACAAGAATCATCCTCTTTCTTCACTATTCCATTAAAAGCAGTAGAGTTTAGAAAAAGCAAAGAAAAATACCGGAAGCTAGATTTATACAGTGGAAGTCCTTCCGAAATATGACATCTAATTGTTACTGGTTTAAGTGCAATGAATGCAACAGTCCAGAAAATCTGAAGACATTCAAAGGATCGTCTCAAACTTTTGTTTCACTGTAGAACCAATGAAACAGCAGCCAGCTTAGGAGGTCCCATTTCTTCCCTCTCTAGCTGTTTATTCCCAAATGCCACCAATCTGCTGCACGGTTGCATTTAGCTGCGCATGGAGGGGAGCAGGCACAGGGAACCATACAAACACACAGTACACATCCTGTCCATTTTTCTGGGAGTTTTGGTTTTGAGGGAATTGTAAAGGTAACATTTATAGATCAAACATAAAAAAATGAGTTGGCTTTGTTATGCCATAGTCACCTTTGGGAGACAGCAAACATGCAGCTTTTTACTTCACAGATGTTTACTGCAATCTTACTTTATTTTAAATAAAAATATAAATTATTAGAAACATAATGATGCAATTCATCATTTCCTGTTTAAAGCGCCTTCTCTATTTCTATCCAAGCATTCAGGTATTTAAAATGTTTTATAACAACTAGAAACATTAAAAAGGAAAATAATTGTGATCCCTTACATAGTGGTAAATGTCACATAATTAAGTTTGCAACAAAATGTAAGAACTGTGGAAAGCTACGATATATAAATCCTAGAATCAACATTTCAATTATCTTGTCTTTTGATGCTCCATCCTGTTTCACCATGCTCTTTTATTAGAGGAAATGTTTTCCCTGCATGCTAAACCAAAACATTACAAAACTGTCAACTATTGCAGTGCAATAAGCCCAACTGTGTTATAGCAATCAAGGGCGAGTAGCTGAACAGCTCAGGGTCTACCAGCCAGAGTTTGTATTGCTTGTTAGATCAACTAGATGTTGAGGGACACTCTAGAGAGCGCATAATCAAACTTCACGACCCCTGCCCCAAATGCCATATTTGTATCTGCTTCGTGACCTGGTTTGCATGTCGAAGAGCAATTCAAAGCATTATACAAAAATTCATGACAGCACTTGTAAATTGAGTGGTCTGAGATTATTTTTGCCCAAAACATTTAGCACTTATGCAATCTATTCTCAGACTGGGAGTCAACTCATCAAAGAGTATACTGCCTGCAATTTTTTTTCTAAAATGCTTCTGTAGAAAAGTAAATGACATGGAAATAACATTTAAGTAACCTGATGCTAACCACCTACTAATATAGATTCAATAAATACTTAACATAGAATACGTAACAGCGGGTATGGCTCAGCTACGTCATTTGGATTTGAATCAAATTCTTATCAGATTCTCTCCACACATTACATTTATCTTGGGGACTTCAAGTGACGTTAAGCTAACCAATCAAAACTATATCATAATGAAAGGAAAGCTCACAAGCTTTTTTTTTTTGCTGTTTTACATACATCATCCGGCAGACAAGATGCAACTATTAGGGAATTTTACTTCCACATACCAGTGGAATATAAATGCCTGTTCCTTCTGAAAGTTTTTGCTGGTTTTCACAGTTCCTGAGAAAAAGTCGCTGGGAGAGGATTCTAGTTAATCCTTCACCCTTTCTCGTACAGATGCATAGGAATTTCTTTAATGCATACAAAAAAGTTTGTGCAAGGAAGTGTAGCAGAAATAGTGTGGTGCAGGTATAAACTTATACATGCTTTGGGCCTAACAACCTAAACGTGATATGAAAGCCATCTGTTTTAACATACTGTACCTGTTTGCCATATTTCTCTTCCTGTGAATGCCTAATACTTGTAAGCTAACACAAACCTGTCACAGTCCGCTGACCCTCAGTCAGGTTATTCCACCAGCTGTTAACCTGGAACGGAATTGTTGTACATCAATGCCACTGCAGTTATTTGCAGTTTCAGAAACAGTCAGGTACAGCGCTACCTTTTTAAGAACAGAAAGCATTTGTTTGGAATCTGTTAAGTAAATCGGTTTTAAACTTTTTTATTTCTGATTGGTTTAGCCTTTCAAGTTGGCATTTCCTTACTCAAGAGTAGGTATCTACCCTCCTTTTTATAAAATATCCCAACACAGATGAAGAGTTTCTTCAAGAAGAATGGGATTTTATTTATTTATTTATTTTACACAATTCCATGGGTTTAACTCTGCTTGTACTAAGTAAGGCTCTAACCCATAATGCTTACTTTAGCAGATTAGCCAAAGTTAGCATAAATCCTGCCTCGACTAAGCCTCACCCTAATGCTGTCTAACATTACACCACCCACCTTTGAGAGATTCCACTTTTGTGCCAGGGTCACTTTTGCAGAAGTGGCTCACAAGATGTGGAATCCATTCCCTCTTGCGTCCAGCTCACCCAGCCCTCCTCCAAGTTTAAAACCCCTGAAAAAGTTTATTTTGAGTGTAGTCAGCCCACAGACAACTTCCACCCCCTTTTCTCTTCCTCAGCTTTCAGAATAATTTTGGACAAATATTTCATTGATAGCTCAATGACCTTCCAACCATATTGATCGGGACGATGTCATAAAAATTATCTGTAGGTTGGAGGCAGGGGGAAATAATGCTGTATGAAACAAATAATTCACTATTCGTTACCAAAGTAACAACTTCATTGCTTTTTTTTGTTTAATTCTCTGGCACAGGATACCAATACCAGTTATTTCCTACAAAGTTCTCCAGTATATGAACACTAAACAAACATGATTTTTCTACAGTACAGGAAGCAGATGCCCTCAGAAACTATTGGGGGATCCTGAACTTTTAAAATAGAACTTAACCAGTTGAAGATAGGGATCGGGAGTTTAAGCCTATTAACAACAGGTTAATTTTGTTTTACTTTTTTGATAGCTGATTATGAGATCTTTCCCTTCAGGTTTTGAAGGAAAACAAAAGTATAAAACCAAAATTATTTAAAATATTAAGTTACAATCATAATCTCACCTGCGGTTCATAAACAATGAGCAAGAAAGCATGCTGTACTGGGCCTGGCTAGGGTATAATTAGTTTTCTTTATAGGAGCTCATACATGGTGCTGTGGTTTATGTTTTTGACTAAAACAGTACCGGCAACACACTAATGTTCTAGCTTTTGCTGAACAGTGTTTGCACAGTATCAAAAGATCTTTCCCATTTCTCACTCTGCCCCTGCAGTGAATAGACTAGGGGTGTGCAATAAACTGGGAGGGGATATAACTGGGCAGATGACCCAAGCTAACCAGAGATATTCCACACCATATACTATCATGCTCATCAATAAAAGGAAAAAGAAGGGATTTTAGGAGGTTTAGTCATCTTTTGCTCATGAACTGGCCAAGCATTGGCCCCCCCACAGGAGACTATGAGTGACTGCCTTTGCATCACTTGTTTTGTGTTCTCTCTCCTCCCACTTACCAAACAATTTTTTGGTTATTGTTTTATCTTTACCCCCAGTTTTCTTGCTTTTAATGTTCCTTTCCTCTTCCCCCATCCCACTAAGGGTTTGTGGGGGAACTGAGAGAGCAGCCGTGTGGCACTTAGCTGCCCACCAGGGCTAACCCACAACACATGCCCATGTCAAAAGTGGTGCCAGAGTGCATGCAACACACATTGCAAAACCTCCTCTGCGTCCTACGCAGGACCCTGTGTTACTCTAGCTCCACATTCAGCCCCACCTCCCTTCAACACGCAGACCTGGAAGAGTAATCATGCCTGGTCTACCACAAGCCACAACAGTAACCTTGAAACAAAGGTAAAACAAATATGCATGTTTAGTTAGTTTTGCGTGCACCTAATTAAAAACTAAACGAGTGATACTTTTGGGATGTCACCTAGATGTGTAGTAAGTCTTGCAGCACTTGCATTGCTCTTACTGCCCAAAGTACTTGCAATGAAATGTCAGCTCTCAAACCAAAAAAGCTCTCTAAACCCTCGTATTTGTGAAGGCTGAAAATACAACTGCTTTTCAGGAGCCAGAGCATTAAAAAAATCTCATGCTTAAGGTTCAGAATTTAAGCTAGCTCTGTCCAATCTGGGAACCCACAGTCATTTTGAGAACGCTGAGATGCAGCAAGAATAGATTGGGTGTTTTTTATAGTGAAAAAGCAAAAGGTACCAAGTTTAGATATGCAAGCTGCTACTACTGACCCATCTTCCCCACATTTCAGGGTGAAGACGGTATTTTTCCCCAGTGTAGCCATTGCAGATATTGCCAGTTACAGTCTTCTAGAACGAATTCTATCTGTCTTTCTCATAAAGAGACGCATCTGCTGCAATTTGCAGAGAAGCTGTTATTTCTCCAAGGTGCAGAGCAGGCCGAAAGGCTGCCGGGGCGGCGGCCAGGCGTGCCCCCCGGAGCAGGCCGCGGCCGTGCTGGGGCGCGGCGGGGCCCACGCGTGTGCCGGCGGGCCGGGCCCCCCCACCTGCTTCCTGAAGTCGCCCCTCTTCTGCGGCCGTATCTTGTCCAGCCAGTCCGCCCGCGCCTCCTCCAGATAGGTCTGGACCCGCGACTTGAGCGACTCGTACTGCCAGATGGCGGCGCATCCGAAGGCAGAGCCTGTGAACTGGGCCACAGCGGGGACAGTCAAACGCGAGGCGGCGTCCCCCGGCCCGGGCCGAGGCAGCCGGGCTCGCCCCCGCCTCACCTCGCTCCCCGGCCCCGGCTGACAGCCAGGGCCCGCCGCCGGCCCCACAGCCCCCGGCCCGAGCCACTTACCCCCACGGCGAAGAGGAGCGGCCTGAGCAGGCGGCGCGGCGAGGGGCGGCCAGCGCGGGGCGGCGGCGGCGGGCAGAGGCTGCGGCGCGGGGGCGGCGGGCCGGGCCGCGCCTCGGCGGCGCTGGCGGCGGGGGGCTCCTCGGGCCGCGGCCGTGCCCGGCGGAAGCCCTGCCGCGGTTCCAGCAGCACCATCAGCCTGCTGGGGAAAGACGCGGACCGTCAGCACCGCCGTGGCCGCCCGGCCAGCCCCCCGCGGCCGCCCCCTCCCCGGTCCCCGGTCCCCGGTCCCCCGCCGCCGTTCCCCCCTCCCCGGCCCGGCCGTACCTGTACGGCCGCGGGCCGCAGGCGCGGGCCCAGCACCGCCACGCCATGTTGGGCGCCTCCCCGCGCGCCAAGCCCTTCCGGGGCAGCCGGGCGCCATCTTGCGGGCGCTGCCTTGGGCGCCCGGCGGCGGGGCCGGGGCAGCCGCTCGCTCACACCCCCCGGGGCGGCCCCGGGGCTCCTCCGCGCCGCCAGGCCGCTCAGCACGGTGGGCGCCCGCGGGGCTCCCGGCGCCGTGCCGTGCCGGGGGGCACGGCCGGCAGCGGGTCGGATCCGCCCCGCGTCCTGGCCCGGCCGCCATGTCGAGAGGGTCACCCCGGCACTGCCCCGCCATAGCGGGCGTGGCGCCGCGAGCCCCTGTGGCCGCCATGATGAGCGTGGCAGCTCTTTGCCGCCGTGCTCCGTCGGCGGCTAGCCTTGGCGCCATGCCATTGGGGGTTTCCATGGTCTTGATATATTCTTTTTCTAGAAGCCCTCTGGAATATACAGAGCCTGTCTCCTAATGCAGAGCTCAGCCTGCCGCGGCCCAGGAGGCAGGGAGGCAGCTGGGGCTGCAGCCTCAGCCTCGCCTTGCTCTGCCGTGTTGCTGCACTTCACCCCACCGCGCCTCGCCGTGTCTGCTCCTCTGCCTCCTCTGCCCGGCCTGCCCATTGCCTGCTGTGCATGGCCCCACTCACGCCCCGCAGCTCCTTGGGCTTCTTGGCCGTGCTCGCCTGCGCTGGGTGCCCCCAGGTGTGCCGTGCTCCCTGTGCCACCAGCCGGGGCTCCTAGGCATGGGCGCTGTGCTGCTCTGCCATCTTCCTGCCTGCAGGGCTGGTGAGGTGTTGTGCTGGCACCGAGCAGTCCCTGCCCAGCCGGTGCTGTAAACACCAAGGCACCCCTATAACTAAGCAGAGAAAGAAAACAGGCCTGCTTGCTTTGAAAATAAAGTGTGGTTTGTAAGTTTCAAGAAGTTGCATGCCCCTGTCCGGTTATCTGCAGTGCTGTGGAGATACTTGATGAGACAGCCAAGCAGCACAGGCACCAGTTGTGCCTGGGCCTCCAGAGTGCAGGGCTGCCGAAGTCAGGCCGCTGACTAAAGAGTGGTTTATCAGTCAGGCCGCTGACTAAAGAGTGGTTTATCAGTCAGGCTGCTGACTAAAGAGTGGTTTATCACAGAGGCGTGGGGGGGACGAGAGGCAGCAGCCCTATGTTGCAGCAGGAAAAGCTGTGCGTGGGTGTGAGGAACACACTGGGTGGGAGGGCAGCTGTGCTGTCTCCAGCCCCGAGGCAGTGCTGTATTGCGACTGCTGCTCTGTTGCGACTGGGCGAGGCTTGGGCAACCTGGCCCAAGACTGAAGCTGTGCTTTAGTGGCAGGTTGGCATCGGTGCGGTCCCTTCCAACCCAAATTACTGTGTCCTTCGTTGTGTGAAGGGAAAGTTAATAGCAAGATGAGAATGGTTTGTACATTGCAAGTGGCTATAAGCCTGATTACACTATTAACGTTACAGCAACTTCAGGACCACGCTTACAAAGTCAAAATGTTTGGAAGTGGAGAGGAAGAGAATTAACATCGTTCCTGGTTTTTAATTTGTGTTTTGTGGTTTTTTTGTTTGGTTTGGTTTGGTTTTTTAAACAAGTATTGAAAGAATTTGCTTTCTCAGCTCCAGGCCAGACTGACCTGAGGAAACCTCTGTAAGCTTGTGGTGGGAGCCTACTCTAAGTGGTTTAGTACTGTATATAAATCTGCATTTTATCTCTTTCTGATTATGCTGGTGGCCATGGGTCAGCCTCAGAATTTGCTTGAACTAAGAACAGATTAGCAGGTTCAAAACCGTATATTACCGGTGTTAAAAATGTATCTGTGCATAAAATGAAACCAGTGTTGTAATCAGTGGTCTATGTTTTTCTATGTATCAAAATGAAAAAGAAGTGCAAGGTTTTTAACTTTACAGTTTAGACACTTTTATCACTTGTTTTTACTTCCAGACACTTTATCAGGACTGATTTGTTTGTTTAAGTGATTTAAATATTTTTGTTAACCCTTTATGTGCTCTGTTCAAACCACATACATTTTGGCTGTGCTGTTTTTAACGTTAAGGTGATCTTTTTTCTCCCCCAGCTCCCCCAGGGCTTGGGGGGTTTTTTGGGTTGGTTTTTTTTTTGGTTTTTTTTTTTGATGTTACAGCTCTTAGTTGTATATAGCCTCTGCGTGCAATTTGTGAGGGATGATGGTCTGGGCTTTATGTATTTATTTGGGTTTGGTTTATGGTCACTCTTCTTTGGAAAGCTGCAAAGCATATTTGCTGTTAGTCGTGCCATCATCTGAAATCTAGAAACAGTGAGAGTGTATGGCAGCGAGTACAAACAATCAGGTCCTGAAGGGTAGGGTGTACGTGGTGCAAATTGAAAGAGAGGATGGATGTGGTGTCAGTTGGAGTAACAAGGTGCTTTTGAAGGCTTCTCATTTGCAGATGGTTTCTATTAGCAAACTCTCACCCTGTTAAAGCAAAGCATTTTTGTGACATTACTTTTGCTGTTAAAACTACAAGAGTGGTAAGAAATCAGTGCTGCCATCGCATGGGGACTGCCATCTTGTGCATGACTGGTGTCCCAGAGGGAATAAAGTGTCGTCTGGGCTGTCCCATGGGTTTGGTGTGGGAGCAGCAAGGTCGGGAAGGGATAAGTGAGAGTGGCTGCTTAGGGCAGAGGAAGGCAAAGAGGAGGAACAACAGCAGCAAGGTGGTTGCCGAGCCCTCTGGGGCTGCCAGATGACTTCAGCCAGGAGCCCAGAGGTCTGTCCTGCCTCGGGGCATGTCTGAGATCACAGTTTCGTTTGTTAATGCGATCCACTGGATGGGTGTCTGTCTGCTCTGATTGCTGACTGCAGGGCTTAGATGCAGCCAGGGAAATGTAAAAAAATTAGAAAAAATGGATTTTTTTTCAAACAAGCAAACAGCCCCTCTCCCCTCTTCTTTTTTTTTTACTGGCCCTTGTTTTACCCACCGGAGACATGCATTTCAGGAGCAGCCCTAGCGCTCTCTGCTTCTGCCTTGTGTGGCCTATTGATATGTCACCCATCATCAGGCTCCCGGTCCCCACTGAGGTACCAGACCCACTCCCTGGCCCCTAAGATTTCAAATGCCAGCACTGTATGCTTTGCTTTCTAAGTAGTAAAGATTTTCTTTGCATGCTTGTCTTAAGAAGATCTAGAAAATAAAACATTGTGTACCATGCTATCAAAGTTTATTCTTCTTGCCACTTTACGTCTCCCTGTGTATTGAATTGAAATGTCACCATCTAGGTTCAGACCACATGTGCACTTTTCTGTTGAGGAATACGCACCCACAGGAGGAGCTCACGGATGTTGTATCGTCTCTAACAGGTGCATTGATGTGGGACAGTCATTTTAAAGGTTGCAGAAGGACACTTAGAGTGGTACTTGCAGTCCTGGTATAGCATGGTTGAATTTGGGTCAGGGTGAAGGAAGGTTGTTACTCTGTATTTGTGAAATCTAGTTCCCAAGCTTCCTCAGTTTGAAACCTAAGGTATTTTAAATTGTTGTATTTTAATTAGAAGTTTGTGTTTACAAGTGACATATGTCCTACCCATAGTGATAGTGCAGAGCATATAGTTACAACAAATCCTGTCTTCAGTTGTTTGCCTATCTTATATGGACACAAGCCTCCTTTCATAATAACAGTGTCTTGATGACAAGTGCAGCAAATTTTCAAGTAAAACAATTGTGAAAATGGTAATATTTCTCTGTATTGCTTTGGAGTCTGATGGTGTGTGGGCAGCTCCGTGGTGCTGACACAGCAAATTATATGCCAATGGTTGCCAGGTTAATCTAAGCGTCTTTGGTACTAAATTACATGATTTTGTTGTAGTTTTCTTGTTTGAGTCGTCCATTTCACTGAACCTTTGCTGTAGCAAAAAGCCATGCCTCAGCCTTTGTGCAACAGTTGGGCAGAGCTTTGGCCCTGGGTCCTTGATTTTTAGAATGGGGGGAAAGGTCCTAAACAGTACGAAGCTTTCACTTGTTTGATCAAACTGGTCCTCACATAGTGCTGACACTAGTGTCTAGCAGGAAGGTAGATGAAACAAGTAAGAAACATACTGTAAACGTGAGTATCAAAATGTATTTTGTTTTAAATTTGTATTGATAAGCATTATAATTGGGAGATGATTAATTTATTAAAGCATTTGATAGTTTTAGTTTGTAAATAACGTTGAGTTAGCAAACAAGTAAAGAATGGATGAAACATTGCAAATTCAAGTTAGAGAATTCCTCAGCTGGGTCCTCTGGTTTTGCTCTGTTGGTATTTTTTTGTGGTAAACATGTACAGCAATAAAAGTGTTCCTAAGAATATACTCAGATGTCATAGAATATTCTAAGTCTTCCAGTTATTTAATGAGATTCAGATTCCAGTTCTTCAGTTCCCTTATATGATAAATTATTTTGTAGGTAGGCATCTTTTTGGTGTTTTTGTAAAGGTCAGGTTTGTGTGAAGATAAATCCATATACCGTATGTATAAACTGTTTCAACAGGTTCCTAATACCAGAAATTTTGGGAGGCTCCTTTGAAAACAACTTCTGTCAGAAGAATGGCATCGTCTTCCCTACAGATTTGTGCATTGCTGCTGGCTTTAGCAGGATTTACCATTTTACTTGTTACTACCATGTCCAACAGATGGAAAATTTCAGACTCTGCAACAGTGCTAGTTACTGCAGACTGGATTTCTGAAGGTCTTTGGATGGACTGTGCAGTGACTGCTTTTGGATCAATAGAGTGCAAAAAATTTCCCTACATGTTGAGTTCAGAGAGTAAGTGTGCGTGACATATGTATATAAAATCCTGGGATGTAGTTTTATTCCTTCTTTCTGGGCAGCACGTTAGCACAGTTGGACAGCATACACTGTGTTATCACAGAGGGTCTAGTATGGACAGAATTTTTCATGTACTACATGCAGACAGGTTAAAGGGCTCCAGTGAAACCCATATGCTTCATCTTACAATTCAGCTCAGTAACTGCTGTGGCTTTTATTGCCATCTCTGTTGTGTTGACATAGAGATACGGGTGATATACAACAAATCTAAGATTTTTTTAATATATATATTGTTTTGGAAGAAATAGCATCCTTTTACTCAGCCTAATTCTTAACTACAAGCAGATCATAGGTCAATAAGCACTGGTGCTTGTTTGTGCTTTGGTATGAGGCAGGACTGCTTGGATATTCCAGAACTTGTTTGATACTTTGTGCTAAATCTGTGTATTTGTTCTGGAATTTCTCAGAGGTGGCCAGCTTAAATTAAAATACATCTGCACAACTGATGCTTTTGTGTTTTCTGAGGTAGACTGTGCTAGAAGAGTAGTTAATCTACAAATAGAAAGAGAAGAACTGTCTTTGTAGAGACTGGAAGTTATTGGTTTGGATTGTTTTGGA
The DNA here is from genome assembly GCF_023634085.1 of Falco cherrug. Lineage (NCBI taxonomy): Eukaryota > Metazoa > Chordata > Aves > Falconiformes > Falconidae > Falco > Falco cherrug. The sequence continues at coordinate 9,522,757 of NC_073707.1, forward strand.
TTTGAAAAAACCCTTTCTGTAAACACCATTTTTATGGCAAAGGACTAGGAAGGACTAACATTGAAGTTCTTTCCTCAGAAAACTGTGCAGAAGCAGTGACAGTATAGCCTTTGAAAACTGGTATTTTGTTAAGCTTTCTGTCTTCAACAGAACTTGTGTTTATTCTTTTACAACTTCCAGTATTGTACAGTCACTTTATGAATTATATAATGGAATCATTTCTTCAAGCCTTTCATGCTTTATAGATCCCTGATTACTGCCATTGCTGTTTGCCTGGACTCTTTCCAGCTGATTTATTCTTGATAAGAAGCGTTCAAAACTCGCAAATACCATGCCTCGCAGACTATGAACGCTTGTTGTTGTGGACTCTGCCGGAGTCAGAGCTGCCTTACCATAAGGCAGTTCTCTAAAATGCAAGAGTTTAACTCTCAAGAGTTAACAGTCAAGATTTAGCATATTCGTGGTTCTTCCTCAGGGCCCTGGCTTTGGTGGCCTCATCTGCTTTCACAACGATGGTGCCATAAGCATCAGCATCCTGTAACAAGGCCAGAATTTGTAGCCTCAAAAGGCTAATCATGTACTTCCCAGGATTTTAGACATACTACTCGTGTCAGAGACAATGTCAGCTTTTCATACCGTTCTGGTACCCATTCTGCTTCTCTCTAAGACTTCCTCTACGTAGATACCAGATACCTAAATGTCATCTAGAAACTTACACATGATTTCTGGAAATCAGAGTGATGAGATGGTGCCCACAACCCTTCAGTTCTCATACGTGGTAGCAAGATGGCATGGATGCTTATGGTGGTGTGGCAGCTCTGCCTTGTTTCAGCCCTGTTATGGAGACAAGCAGAGTCAATATAGGACAGACTCCTTTTTTAAAAAAACACAGTTTCATTACACTCAACACGGAAAGATAATATTCCCCAGGAACAGAAGAGTTCCTGGGCGAACCAAAGCAGTTGCCTCCCAGGAATTCTCTTCCCTTCCTTCCTGTGGCCCCCGTAATTGGAAGAGAGGATGCCTGGCTGGCAGGGCTGGGTGGATCGTCTTCAGCTGTTCAAAGACCTGCATGTCTCCTAAAATCAGTGCAGGGTTCCTCGTGCTAGCTGACGGGCATGTCATGTGGCTGCCTGCAGAGTAGTTGCTATCTGTTGCAGGACTGTTTCTCTTCTTACAACGCTCAGTCAGCATTCCTGGGTCTTGGAACAAATCTACAGAACTGATCAAAAAGGTACAGCTCATGCTGATCAAACATTTAAGTTAATATTTTTCAGTATTTTTTTCCCAATTTTCTGATTTTTAAAAATACTATTTCTGCCTGTAAACCCTCTCTCAACCATATTACATGCAAATATGCTCTGTTTTTGAGAATATCAGAGGGGTTAGGAGCAATTGCTCTCCTTGGTCATATATTGCTGCAGTCATATATGTTCATATCTTGGCACACTTTATTTAAATCAGGATTTTGTAATGAATTTTCCAATGAATCCCATTTATTGCACTTGGTTTGCATTGTGGAATGGTCGTGGAGTGTGCAAATTGGTTTCCTCGTGAACGAAGCAGAGCAGGGAAATGTGCTCCAGAAGCACACTTCCAGGCTTCCAGCTGTTGATGGCGATTCAGTTCACCTGACTGGGTTAGAGCACGTTTGTAGGAGAATTCCCAGGTTGTGGGTGGTGTTGATGTGAAGCTATTAACACCAACTCTTCTACACTGCTGATGGTAGCGCCTTCTGCAAGGCAGCATTTTCTTTTATGCCCACTGCTTACCAAACCATAGTTTAAGAAATTTAGTGAAGAATAACCCTGTGTTCTTCAGCACCACCGGAGAGTGATTTCCTCAGTGGAATGATTAAAAATGCCTGGTGCCATCCAGGAAAACTCATATATTCCAGGTCTGCAGTTTAATATTTTCTGTTTATATGTGCTTTATGACTGCCTGTTGAAAGAGTTTTCTTAATTAGGAAGAGATATTTTTTTAAAGAAATGAAATTCTTACTATTTTTTTTTTATCCTTGGCAGAGTATAAAATCTGGGGACACTTAATTCAAGGTTCCAACTAAACTCAACCTTGAAAGTGCTGTCAGCAGAGGTGATTGCTGAGGTAACCAGGGTAGCACCTATGTATGGGTAAATTAAATTGAAACTCTTTGAAGGGCTTTAAATGGTATGCAGATACTCCATTACGCTGGTACAGTGTGTTCATTTTAGTATGCCATCTTTTTTCAAATTGCAGTGACTTAGCAGAAGGAGGGAATTCAGTAAAAGTCACTGGAGAATAATGATTCTTACCTAACACACCATCTAGGTTTTTTAAAGGACTGCAAGTGTAGAGCTGCACAGGATCACACTGGCTGTGCTGCCAAATCTGTCCTTATTTAAATCAGTGCCAGCGATTCTCTTGGCTACCAAAGGAGCAAAAATGTCATGGTGGCACTGTAGCATCCTTTTGCAGCTGAACCTGCCAACCTACAGCATCAGCTCTTTAAGTCGCCAGTGAATTTTGGAAAAGCAAAACAAAAAAACCCCAAACATATACCTGTTATGGGCAAGTTGTGCCTCTCTCAATGGCTAATCCTTCTGGTAGTCTTTGTGTAAATGCTGCAACTGTTACCATGTTGCATCATAGCAGAATTATTTTATGAAGAAACTCTGACTCCATTTCCTGGAGATAAGAGCAGGTTATCGCTGCAAAAGAGGGTTAACCCCATTTGGATACACAAGCAGTTTAAGGTATTAACATTAGTGGGTGATGTGAATTGAGTCTATGACTTTGTCTAGTCAAGAACAGAAGCAAGTAAACCAAGTCTAACATACTTCTACTTCGCCTAGAATAGGCGTTTTTAAAATACTAAGATATTCTGGCAAACAGACGCCATCAGCTGATATGTATTATTTTTCAGATAGCTGTTTTCCTTCATCATTTTATTCCTTTGAGATACATCTGTTACACTGTCTCATTCATTCCCTTATATTTCATTTCTGTGAAACATAGATTATTACAATTGTATTCCACTGTAACTGGGACTATTTTTAAGACTCAATGTGTTTAACTATAGATCAATAGACTGTAAAATATTAATGGAAACCAGTCATCCACAGACTTAACCTTCCTGAAAGAAGTTGGCAGTACAGTTGCTATGGATTACTTATGACCATAACTCAAAAAAATGCATTAGATTTTCTAGCAATAGAATAATGTTCCCATTCTCAAGCTTGTTAATACTTGAGTCATCAAGAAAATAACACAGTAAAACTTTTTGATTTGAGATCAATAACAAAATTACAAACAATTTTAACCTGTGTAAACCCTAGCTGACTTCAGAGGAGGGAGAGAAATAAAGTATTTGCCAATATTATCACTCTTAGAAGATATTTTGCAGAAATACTGGCTGGACTTTCTAGGCTGAGACTAAGAATAGGCTCATTTTGTCACTTCCCATTAGGAAAAGAATTAATATTGTCATTTAAAAAAAAAAGTTAATATCTTTATCATGAACTGCTCCCATTTCTTATTGTCATGCACTGTAAGCCTTATCTCTGGGGTTGAGCAAAGAGCAAAGGTAGCCTCATTTTGGAGTGAAACCCAGAGATAAAACAGCAAGGAGGCTTCTGAAAGGCTTCAGTTGATTGTAATCTAATTATAGGGATATTTAACTGTTACTAGTCACAAGCATGACTGCTGCATTGGAAATTGTTGGTTTTCTTTTGTGCTTGAGTGGGTGGGCACTTATTGGAGCTACTTTGCCGAATAATTACTGGAAAGTCTCCAGTATACATGGTAGTGTGATCACAACGTCTACATTATTTGAAAACCTGTGGAAGAGCTGTGCAGAAGACAGCACTGGAGTATCCAACTGCAGAGATTTTGACTCTATGCTTGCACTGCCTGGTACGTGACTTCACGCAGTCTTGTTTCTGTTGCTTAAAAATTTGTTGGAAAAAAAGTAGTAAGGCTTTTGTTTCAGTAGTCTAGTGGTACTGGAAAATAATTGGCCAAGAAGGACGTTGTGGGTTGTAGTAATAAAAATCTCTTCAGCAGCAGACTGTGTCAAGCACATTAGGAAAGGCTATAAAGTAAGGCAAATGAAGTTGTTTGATCAGACATTTATTTTAATAGGCATTTCAAATATGGTGTAATCTCTTTTCTAGCATCTTGTAGGAGGAATTAGTAGGATGACATTTTTGAACACATTTTATGACAGTTCCATGTTTATTTGGAATTCTTGTACAGGCCTTCTTTTGCAATACTTGCTAGCTAATGTACTGTAGCTGGAGTTTTTCACATAATAGTTAGGAAATACTATTTGTAACTAAGATGTGGTAGTGGGTTTTGGGTGTTGAGACTGAACACCATACATAAAGCAAGAAATACAAAGAGTATATGTTATACATTTCATAACATAATCATAACATACTATATTATAGGTTATACAATGAGTATACGTTATAAATTAATATACTTGGCAACTAATGTCTTCTTGGATGTTGTTCTAAATATCAGGAAATTTAGATCTGCTGGCTCCTGTACTCTGTCTCAGTTGTCAGCAGAACTGTGGATTGTCCTCAAATGCTCAACTAAGGCAATGTTCTTTGGATAGTGAGCATGTTTATAGACAGTAAAGCTAGTTTTAATTAGTCTTGAATAATTCCCAGAATTATTCCCAGAATAATTATCCCAGAATAAAAATGCCTTCCTACTTATTCAATCTATATTGGGAGGCAGCTAAACTAAATAGGTAGGAGGATACTCCTAATCCGAAGAATATGTAATATAGGATTAGTGGGAATTCACTTTCTCTCTCAGTCTGAAATAAACTGCTGTTGGTGACCCCCTCTGACCCTAGTGCAGCAATTCTCTGAAGCTGCCTATGCCCAGTATTTAGGGAATAATCTGTTCTTTTCATCTTTCAGTGTTATCTAACAATTGGTTTTAAAATGCATGTGTGTATTAAGAGGAACATAACCCTATTTAAACTTCTTAGACTCAGTGATAGCAGGATCATGTCCATCGGACATTATCCTCTGCAGAGTGCTTATGTGAGTGTGCATTTGGTTCATGTCTAAACCACTGCAAGGGCTGGTTCATAACACTGCTGCTGACTCTGGGCAGCATCTTGTCATTGATGTATTTACACGGAGTGTTGCTCTGAGAGTGCCACAGAGCTCCCGTGTGTGCACATGTGGGCAACGGGGCCACATCAGGTCAACATCTTGGACCTGCTGAGAAAAAAGTGGGTTTTAAAGAAATGGGGCTGGGGGTGGGGGGTGCAGAAAAGAGAATCGTGAGTAGATGTGCTTAAGCAAAAGAGAAACAAATGCAAGCAACAGCAAGGCTAATTGAAAACTGCAGGTAACAACATGGAGACAGGAAGGAAAAAAATGAGGCCAGACAGAAAGCAAATGAATACGTCAGGCTCTGGAAGTGAATTTCCGAAGATTAAATTTCATCAGTTGAAGACATCAGTTGGGCTGTTGAGAAGATGGCAGTATGTTTGAGAGGTGTAGGCAGGGGGAAAGGGAAGGTAAAAGCAGCTTGCAGAATTGTAGAGAAAAAAGGGATTTAGAAAGGAGAACTGGAAAAGAAACAATTTAGAAGACACTGAATTGTAGAAAAAGCCAAGAGGGCAAGGGCAGTTAGGGAAACAAGGAAAGAGGAAGAAAGTGGGGTTGGTAGCAAAGAGGGCTGAGCAAACAGTGGGACCTCCAAGAAATCTCTGTAGCACTTGCAGATATGAGCCAAAGCAGACTAAAAACAATCGTGGCCAGTTTAGGTGTGTTTCAAATTGCTGTTTAGAAGCTTAACTGAAACTGCTGCAGCAGAAGATGCCAGGGATCGGTGGTAGGGGAAAAAACAGGAGTGTTTGTTACCTCTCATCAGAAGGACAGTGAAGATTTTCCATGAAGGTTTTTCCTTATTGGCAGCTGAACTGTGTGGTGTACCTCTGGTTTTTGTTTTGTGCATGGGAAATATCAGATGTGGTTCTCTGAAAGAGATTTAAAGCTTTTGAATTCAGCAAGCCATTAGTCCAAATCACAAATGTTTGAAGTGAGGATCTTTTTAAAAGCAATACTGCATAAGATTCACTGGCTACTATGTATAGCTAGCAGTAGCCATCTAGTCACAGCTAGATTAAACATTTGGTATAAAAACATTATTTACCTGCTAAATGTTTTTTAAACTATCTTCCCCTCCCCATCCCCCCCCCCCCCCCCCCCACTTGTCAATGTTCCAAAGGTTTTTCTTCCAATGACACAATTTTGGAATAATTTCTTACAATTAGTATTAATTGCTAAAAATGAACTGACTTTGTATCTTGTTCAATAAAATCATTTTTAAGTTGAAAACAACAAAAAAATGAGATTTCTGGACTGTGAAGTAATCTTCTCAGTTAAGGTTGCTGAGGTTATCATATTGCGGGACAAAGAGGGTATGGTATGAAATCTTTTCTGTTAAAATAATACAGCCATTGGCTTGCAAGCAGTTAGCCCGAGGGTACGCTTGTGTGGCTGGGAAGGACATGGGGAGTCCCATCTCATACTGCAGGAGTCCCAGAGACCTGAAATGTAAGTCGTTGGGTCCCTGCTATGGGTAATTCCTGCTGCCATGGTGTAAGATCCCCAACTAGAAAGCAGCAGTGGACTTGAGTGCTTGTCCTAACAGCATCTTTTGCAGGGAAATGCCTTGACTGTTAGTGGTACTTGGAAGGGTCTTTTCACTTTTATTAGTCAGATTTTTTTCCCCTGAAAATTTTAAAATCAGTGCTTGACAATACATTAATTCCTCAAGTGTTATCCTTAAATTCTGTGTATTTCTCTCACGACTGCTTATTACTGTCTTTGATAACTCCTAAGCTTGCAGGACCAGTAATCTTAAGCCACATAAAGCTATACACCCCGCTGAGTCCGAGTGTGAGTCTATCACTTTGCCTCCTGTTTCTGTGCCTGATTTTTGTTGTCTGGAGTGTTATGGGCTCACTGCACTACAGAGCCAGAGAGTAGGTTAACATGGAGGACACAGAGGTGACCAAGGAGCAAGAGCTTGAGCGTTAACATCAACATTGCAACTATCCAGATGTCGACCAGTTCAGACCCTTTTGTTGTGTGGTTAGAATCATTTAAGTTGGAAAAGACCTTTAAGATCATCAAGTGCAACAAAGTTAGCAGCCAAGACCTGCTGGATTGATGACACTTGGCACGTTTATCTCATAATAAAGGTGCCAAAGTGCCATTCGACCCGTAACCTGCCAAAGCCAGGGTGTCATTTTAAAGGAGCCTGAAGTCCCTGTCTGACCTTCCTCCTTAGGCTGGTTAAGAATCTAGTCCTGGTGTTTGTGCAGTTGCTACCTCCATGTGAAGACCAGGAGCTAAAGTGATGCAGAACTGTCAGCACACCAAATTCTGCAAGGTGCCCTCAGCAGCTGTAACCTCTCCACGGGAGTGTGTCCTCGGGAGGAGTGCTGCAGCTTCCCGATCCGCTCGTCTCCTCTTCGTTACCCTGACTCGGAGTTTAAAGTGCACTGCTAACTCGAGCACTTTCTTTCCCATCTCTTGCTGGAAGTAGCAAAGCTGCCACGTTTTTCCAGTGCCTCTGTAGTGCCAGAGCCCCACACATCTTGGCTAGGCGTGGGTTCAGAGGTGTCCTCTGCGCTCAGCTGTTCAGGTGTAAGGAAGGCACCAGGACTTGGGAGTAGGAGGCTTATTTCTGCTCCTGTAAATGACCATCTATGCCGCTACACGTTTTCCACAGGACTCAACACATGTATACTGTGAAGGGCTTGCTATAATTTTTCAGGATTTACTAAAGGCCCAAGAGGATTTACTGAGCTTATAAAGTGTAAGTGTGGTTCAGCTCTGAAATCTGATTGACTTGAAGGCTAAACACTCCAGGGTTTGGAACCTTCTTTGAACCAAATAATGAACAAGATTCACTCATTACTCCTATTAATTTCATCACTCTCTCTAATCACTTCTATTTTTTCAGCACAAGATTAATTTAATTTCTGTATAGAACCTGATTTGTTTTTCTCTTTTTCTGTCTTAGCTCATATTCAGGCATGCCGTGCCTTGATGATTACTTCCATCCTTTTGGGATTCATAGCTACAGTACTCTCGCTGCTTGGTTTGAAGTGCACAAACGTTGGGTTGAGCGATGAAGATGGAAAAATGAAGTTTGCTGTCACGGGAGGATTTCTCTTTATTTTAGGAGGTAATATCGAGGCTGAAATGAGAATGCTATCAATACTTTGTATTGCTTTCACAGCTAGACTAAATGAAATGAACACTTGCTCTTGGTTTGAAGCTGTTATAGCCATTAAAGGAATCACTCATCTGTGTGCTTTTTAACTTTTCCTGGTAGGTCTCTGCTCCATGGTGGCTATTTCTTGGTATGCTGCGATGGTTACCGCTCAGTTTTTTGACCCATTGTATGCTGGAACCAAGTAAGTTGATAGATCTGTCATACCAAAGTCCCATCGTGTTTACAGGCAGCTGCACCAAGAGATGTTGGTGGGGAGGGAGGAGAGTTCTCCAAGGTTTAGTGACTGTGTGTGGAATATAAACCCCCCAGCTGAGGGGTTTCTGTACTGTGTTTACATTTTCTTGTGAGACTCATTAAAGTGCACATCTCAATTCTATGAAGAAGAAAAGGTTAGTCTTATATTTTCTTTGGCATTTAGACCAAAAGAGGTAAAGAATTCTAGTTATGGCTAGAATACAATGCCATAGATGTACAAGCAAATGAAAAAAACATACAGAAACCAGCGTCAGTTGTGTACTAGTGACCTGCAGATAGCTGAGAAACGTCATTGAAGCATGCTGATTGTCTTAAAGAAGTAAAAACATATTTTTCACTACATATTAACAGCTCAACACTTGTTTGCCTTCTTACGAATTAAAATGAGGCGCAGCTGGTGGGACTTTCAGCCCATACAGTTGTGCACAAACAAGTTCCGAGGCATAAATGCCCTTATTCTTGTCCAATATAAACCCAACAGTCTTCAAAACCAAATGCCTGCTTACAGCACCTTATCTAGGTGCCATACTTAGCAATGAGGAACAAGGGTAGAGGTGACCGGGCCTCTCCTTCAGCGAGGGGGAAAAAGGGACAGGGAAATGTCATATATTGTCTGTGGAACATGAGAGAGCTGGTTTGGGGGAACAGGAACATTTCTAATTTGCCAGTACCTCTACTGAATGTATACTTTTTAGATCAGTAAACTACAAATCTTTAGTTGCTAGGATCATGTTTGAAGTGTTTTGTAAGCTTCCTCCTGAGAATCAATTCAGGGAAGTCAGAGGTGAAGTGCTTTGTTATCAATCAAAGTACTTTAGGCAATTGCTTTGGATGTTTGTCAGTTTTCCTTGTGTTTTCAAAGAAGCACTTACAAAGAAATTGCACTTGTGAATACTTTTTGTTGTTTTATATCCTCTTGAGAGAATTATGCGAAGGGTAATAAATACGTTAGAGGACTGAAACAACTGTTGATAAGGAATTTCAGTTAGTGGGATAGTTGGCGAGTTTTATAGTTACCTGGTACAGCTCTGGGGCTTCAACATCAATGCATGTTAATCAGTTACCAGATTGTTTGCATTCAGTAGCTAAAGAAATCTTTTTTTTTTTAATATCTAAACTTCATGTTTAAGGCTATCAATACACTAAGCAGTTCTTAGTGAATTAACTTTGATCATTGGTAAAGCCAGACATGCTCTTGAGGAAGTTTGTGCTCCTTGAACTCAGTGAGACATGTTTAAATTCAATTGCAGGTCAGTATTGATCCTCACTCTTAAGAGAGTGACAGATCTATTTTTTCAGCTTGCATTTTTTTGGCCTGACTTAAGCAAATTAGTAAAGTTGACCTCCTGTAATTCTTAGAGGAACTTCTCATACAGCTGTGAAGGCAACCAAAGTTCTGCAGAGCCCTCCCATATACTTTCCTTTGGTATGACATCTACAGCATTCCTGTCTACAGGTGACTGGTGAGCAGAGATGTTTGCACACACTGGACAACACTCGCTGATTGTTCCTTAGTATTCCTCCAGCAACTTGCACTCCTGTTTTTTTGAGATAATGATTATCTCCTTGTTCCATGTTTGGGAATTGCCTAGAACAGCGGAGACCTTGTGGCTCCAGTGTGCGATGAGAACATGAAAAGCAGTGACCCTGTGTGAATCTTCCTGTTAGCAATTAATTCTGGACTAAGAAACTTTGACACTTGAATAACAATTTTGTGTTTGCAAGTGGAAAAAAACGCCACATACATGGTTTCAGTATACCTTCTACGCAGTCCATGACACTTATTTTGCCGTTACGTTAGGCATCTCAGACCACAGAGGTCCAGCTGTATTGTGGATATAGTATTTGAATATAAAAACTTGCTTGCCTTTTTTTGTGAAACTCCTGCCAGACTTTCCCAGGCTCAGTTGTGTCTAGTCTTTGGGTCAAATTCATTGTCAGTGGATTTCTTGGACTGGACTTGGGGGTTTCCTGAAAGATTTTGTACAGTGTTGTGGTTTAACCCCAGCCAGCAACCCAGCACCACGCAGCCACTTGCTCACTCCCCCTCACCCAGAGGGATGGGGAGGAGAATCGGAAAGGAATGTAAAACTCAAGGGTTGAGATAAGAACAATTTAACAGGGAAAGCAAAAGCCGCACACACAAGCAAAGCAAAACAAGGAATTCGTTCCCCACTGCCCATGGGCAGGCAGGTGTTCGGCCATCCCCCGGGCAGCGGGGCTCCAGCACGTGTAACAGGTACTCGGGAGGACAAACGCCATAATGCCAAATGTCCCCCCCTTCCTTCTTCTTCCCCCAGCTTATATACGCAGCATGTCATCATATGGCATGGAATATCCCTTTGGGCAGTTTGGGTCACCTGTCCTGGCCGTGTCCCCTCCCAATTTCCCGTCCCCCTCCAGCCCTCTCGCTGGCAGGGCCCAAGGAACCAAAAAGTCCTTGACTTAGTATAAACATTACCCAGTAAAAACTAAAACCATCAGTGTGCTGTCAGCATTGTTCTCACACCAAATCCAAGACACAGCACTGCACCAGCTACTAAGAAGAAAATTAACTCTGTCCAGCTGAAACCAGGACATACAGTAAAATGGGGAACTATTCTTTTCTTTTCCAGCCTGGGATTATTCATAAATGTATTCCAGACATATAACCACAGAGAGTGCTGAATATTCTTTAGGACACAGAAGTTTGAAAACTAGCCCTATACAAATAGCTACTTGTAGGTGATCTTGCATTGTGTCTATAGAAAGCTGATTTCTATGGTTTCTATGTTTAGCCTTTTTTTATGACATAGACAGTAAGGTCTGACTCATTCAGTTTCACAAAATGACTTCAGTGGCACAACTGATACAATGGCAAAATAAGTGTCGTGGCCTGCACAAAAAATATATTATTATCATTTATTATCAGCAATTTATTAAATATATGCAAGTATTTATTGTTACTTATCTTTATGTTGCTTAGTACTGCCTGTACTGCTGCTAATTTGGCAAAGCACTTAAATATACATCTAAGAGTTTTACTGAACAGACACAAAGACACATCTGTTCTCTTATCTGTTTAAGTACCTCTCAGTTAGCTGATTTCTCTGCAGGCTAGAATTTGTTTTTGCATGATTTGTGCACCTTACGACTCAGTTGAAAATAATGGCTTTGTGATCCTGTTATATGCTGTTTCCATAAAATGTTTCCTGTTTCAGGTATGAATTAGGAGATGCTCTGTACTTAGGCTGGGCTGGATCTGTTCTTTATATGCTTGGTGGGATCTTACTGACTTGTTCTTGCAAAGGGAAGAAAAAACAGGATTACAGGTAACCTTGGATTTGTCATTTGAAATAGTAGCTGTCAAATAGGTACCATTTTCTACCTGTATGCTGTGCTCTTTCTCTCCCCACTTGCCTGGTATAAGCCTGTAGCCATATAAAGTACAAAGAGGAAATTGTACCTATTAATTCAGTGCTTTGGCATTTCACAGACTTGTGATGGCAGGGGATGCCGTACCAAATACTTGTACCTCCTAGACAGTGTAGTTGTTGATACTTTGCCATCAGTGGTCACCTATAACTAGTGTTTGGTAATCCTGGGTACTGCTGATGGTTCTAAGATAGACATGATGAAAATGAACATTGAAAAAGCAAACTTATTGGCAAAGAAAAAGTATATAAAAAAAGATAGTGTCTTATATTATATTCAAGTGTCTCTGCAATACTCACTACTATGGAAATACTCAAGCGCCATTGAATTTGCAGAAAGCGTAATGGCATTTCCTTCCCAATGCATATCCAATTGATCATTAGCCGCATAGGCTTTTTTCCTTGTTTCTTATGGAAATGTCTTGTTGCGCAGCAAATCAGAAAAGTTGAGATTTCTGGCCTCAGTATTTAACCGTGCCTGGATTTTTTTTTTTTTCAATTTTAAATTATTCACACATACAGAAGGTCCCTTTCTGAAGGAGAGGGATGAAATTGTCAGAAATAACAGAGGTCCATATATACCCAGAAGAACCCAAATGACTTGGAGCTGTACTGGCTAAGCCTGAAAGAATGATAACGTGGAAGGAAGAAGCATGCTTGCTGCTGCTGTATTTAATCTTAAGAAAGTTATGTCAAAAAACATAATAGGTGAGAGTGTTCCTCTGGTACTCCATTGCCTAATCTGAAGCCATTAACTTTTATGGTAATATTTCATCAGCCACGTTGGACTTTAGATCTTGCTCACCATACTTTGATACAAAGTACCAAATATCCTGAAAATCAGGTAAAACTGATGTATGAAATAGAAGCGCAACATGAAAAATGACAGCTGAAGGGGTTGGCTGAAGACACTTCTGTTTTCCTTTCGCACCATCTTGATCTCTGTCTTAAAAACTGCAGCTTGCACAAAGGCATTAAGGTCTAGATTCTTTTCTGCTTTAGGGACTTGACTAAATCGCCATGAGGAAGAGCACATGTGAGTTAGGGATCCCGTCTGTTTCTGGTTACAAGAGAGATGGCTGTGCTGCCTGTCCAAGAGCTCACCTCTTTCCCCTTAGCTATAAGGCTGATGAGACTGATGGGCCTCTAATTTCTGCACCTTTGTGAAGCTATTGGTGGGATGGCTAGGGACTTAAATGAGTAACTTCCTAAGTATCTGAAGCAGTGGACAGGTGTGTAGTACTTATTATTTTTTATCTTTTTTTTTCTTCTTAATTTACAGTCGCAACAAATACACATATACAGCAGGCCAGGCACCTCATCAGCAGCGCATTTACACCAGCAACTCTGAGACAGTCATAAGCAACAAGGAGTATGTCTAAACTTGCTTGCACGTCGCTTGTAATGTTAGCAGGTTGTGAACTCGAATAAAGAAGTGAACTACTTCCAGGGTTCCAGTTCCAAGTTGCAATCTTTCATCTTAATTTGGAGCAGTACAAGGAGGAGTATAGTTTTCAGTGTAAATAAGAATGGTTTTCCAGGAATGGTTTTCAACAAAAAATGCTGTGATGTGAAATCCTGAGGCATGAAGGTTTGCTGCGCGTTGAGAAGTCTGGTAAAATTTAACCACAGAGTGCGGTGTATCCTGGCAATCAAAAGCAACTGTTTTATTTCAGCTGACTCAGAAATGCGGAACTGTTATGCTGTAGCTGACTGCAAGTTAATATGCCTCACCGATAGAAATGTATTGTGTTTGCATTACTGTTCAGCTTCCTACTTTTATGTAGCAGCTTTTGCTTCTGGCAGGAAATAAACTTTATTCCACAGACTAACTGAAACAGATTTTTGGATGAGTGGTATCCTGGCCATTAATAAGGATATACTCTATATACTATGGGGTTGAAGTCTCATGTTTTACTGAAATTCATATTATCTATGATAGTTGAGCTTTATAAAAGCTACAAAAAATTTCCTTACAACCACTCACCTCCAAATCTGCAGATGTGCAACAAATTTCCTGTTGGCTGTAATGCAGATAGCAAAGACAAATGGTACAGAATGAACCAAACACAGCTGGGAGTGGAGAAAGCATCTGGTCCAAAAATGCCTTGTGATAACTAAGAAGAGGATAGCCCATTTTTTTAATTTTTATTTCTATGTTTTCAGCTTTTAAAATAATTCTGTTTTAACTTTGAACAATCTTTGACTTTGGGAACTTCTACTGCATCTGAATTGTCTAATCCATGTAATTCCCCAGTGGCTTTATCCTCGTCATTGTTTCATCATTAGAAATTCTGCCTTAAACCACACCACTGGCAGGAGCATATGTTTGCCTTGTTTAAGCACTTAGATGACGATGAGGTAACTCTGCTTCGTATTGATGTTTTGAGCAACGTGGACTGGAATTTAACACTGCAGGTTCACAGGTTTCGTAACTTGTCCCTTTTAAATTACAAATGTATTAATACAGTTCAACAAAATACCTTCTCTCTGCTTTTAATGTCTTGTGATAAACATCACTGTAGCCTGATTTAGAAGTTTCATGCAGCTTCCTTGATATCCCAATAGATAATTTCACAGGGCAACCTGCAAACAGTCTTTACAGAAATGATTTCGCCACCTTGCTTGCGTGCAGATACAGCTGACTTGTAAAACTGACACATTAAGGCGTGAATTGGCCACTGACAGATCTCGTCAGGCTTAGTAAGTAAAGCTAGGAGTTAGGGTTACTTTTAGATTGCTAGTGTCATCTTCTGCCCTCCACCATCAACTACTGTTTTTAAAAGAATTCCTTTGGTATTTTGGAAAATAATTTCAGAAGCTGAGAAGGGACTTAACTTGCCTGGTGGGAGCTGAACTCCTTACCATCATCTGTACGTGCTGTCCTCTGGATTTTTAGGTAATTTTGTGACAGTATTTTGGTCTAGTTGACCACAAGGAAAATTCAGAACTTGAGCAGAGATAAAGCAGTTCCAGTGTCAGTTTCCCACAAACGGTTGTGTCAGCTCATGAACATGAATTATGATTCAGTAGGTGAGAGAAATTCAGAACTTCCTTGGTCTGGCATCAGATCTTCTAGTGATGTCACTGAGAAGTTTAATTAAAAACCAGGAGAAGTTTAATTGAAAACAAAGAGTCAAATCCCTATGCAGTAACTCACTCATTTGTTCGATACAGTGTTACCGTATTCAGTGTCATTCAGGGGAAAATAAATGTGGAAGATACCATGCCTTTTGCTGCTTTGTTTACAGTCCTTCCAACCATTTTCTGTTTCTGCTGCTTCTCCCTTTCCCAGCACCTTCAATGGCAACGCTCTGAACAAAGTCAGCGAACCATCAGCTCACTTCAGGGAGTAAGGCGTTTTATGTATAGGTGATACTTGATGTGATTACCTTATTTTTTTTAAAAAAAATCTCCAGCAAGCCACTTCACTCCTTTTATAACATCTTCACACATTGCTATTTTTAAGTCCTTTGCTCAGCAGATCAGACTGCTTTGCTATCTGCAAATCTTCTTCATATCTCTGCAGCTGAGACCAAAATCCTGCATTGGGTTCTGCTACTGGTCTGGCAGACTTCACAGTCTAGGAGAAAGGAGAGACACTGTAGGAGCGAGGGTGGGTATCGTGCAGATGGATTATTTTCCTCTTAGACTATTGAGAAGATTTACTTTGGCTTTGATTTGGCTACAGAATAATAAACAGATATTTTGGTGAGCTGACCTCACTCTGCACTTGCTAAGGCCTCCTGGCATGTGGTCCCTCTTATAGAACAGATTCGCGGGCAAGGCATGAAAAGGAGCTGTTGGATTTACGGGAAATGTGACTGTCTCACAAAGCGGGGTGGCATCGCCCACGTTTCAGATCGTGTGAAACTTGGTCACATACCTGCCCGCCTCTGTCTGGTACTGAGCAAAACAGTATTATCGAAATGAGAGACCTCAGTGGTACACCTACCGGGTGGGTGACGACTAAAAGACCGTAGAGCACGAGCCATATGTATTGCATGGGCATCCTAATAAAGTGGAGCTACTACTGCCCGTAGCCAGCTCATCCCCAGCTACGTAGCAGGCCTAACTGGTGATGTTTCTTTGCTGTGATAAAAGCAAATCCTGCAAAACAACTTTTGCACGGACCTGCATCCATTTCACTCATTTTCTTTGTGTCTCGTCTTTAACATCACTTACTGTGACTAGGCAAACCACAGGGAAAATGTTCACAAGCCAACCAACTTTGCAGATATGCTACCAGTCCTTACGGCCTATTTTGCATTCGTGGTGACACTCGTCCCAGAAACCTCACAGTGAAAGCTTATTTGTCCGAGTTGGGGGCGAAAAAAACTTACAAGGAAATTTTTATTCCAATATTGACTCTCTGTGTAACTGCTAATAAACAGGTGAGAGCAGCACAAGAATTCTATGAGCAATCATCATTACCCATAATAAGCAATGCATTTCTTACCCAGAAGCTGTCTAAACATAAAGCTGGGCGTAAGTACAATACCTCAAACGCGTCCTTGAGTGGCAGCTTTCGGTGTCTCATCAGATAAGCCGTGCAAATGGCAGCTGAGCGGCTGCGGCCGTTTTTACAGTAAACCAAGCACTTCCCACCGCTCTTCACAGCCTCTTCTATAGCATCGCTGCACTGCTCGAAGTACCGGTACAGGTCTTCGGCCGGGTCATCGAACACCGGGACCCGTATGCCCCGGACCCGCTGGAGCCTGGGGAACGGCTGCTGCCTGGTGACATTAACGCAGAAGGTGACTCCCTCTCGCGTGAGCAGGTCCTCGTTGCAGGCCGCCCTGGCATTGCTGATGAGCAGCGAGGCCGTGACCTTGCAGAGCTGGACCATCGGCCACCGAGGCCACCTTGTCACTGGCCCCAGTGCCGGGCTCCTGGCTGGCTGCTTCTGTGTGGCGGCCGGGCTGCGGCACGGGCTGGGGTGCCGGGGGATCGGGGTGCCGAGGGGATTGGGGTGCTTCGCCCAGCAGTGCGTAGGGAGCGCTGCCTGGCAGCCAGCTGGGCTGGGCTATATTTAGCCCCGCTGCACAGTCGTAAAGGCTTCAGGCAGGTCCTAGTGCCTGCGGGATCCTCAGAGCTGCCTTTAAAAAAAGCTAAAAACACTTTCAGAGCCCACAGATCATTTGCAAAACAATTGGATTTGTACCATCCCTGTCCCCACAGCAGCTCCTTACAAGAAGCCAACACCCCCATCTCCCTTGCAGGAAGGCTGCTGCTGCTGCTGCTGCTGCGGCTGCTTCTGCTGCTGCTGCTGCTGCTGCTGCGGCTGCTGCTGCTGCTGCTGCTGCTGCTGCAGCGCGAGGCAGTGCCGATGCAGCGATGCAACGTGGAGCTGATCACCTCCAGGTCACGCTGCTGCCCCTCACCCACAACAAACGCAACCTTTGCGTAGCCAGAAGATGATTTCCCGGACTAGCTAGGTACAGTACCACTAACCCTTCCAACCTTCAGTAGAACTGCCGGTGCGGTGCCAGGGCAGAGGGAGCGCAGGCAGGGGTCCAGCTGCGAGGGGCCGGTGGGGATGGGGCCAAGGGCCCAGCCGAGGCAACGCTGCAGCAGCCGGTGGCTGCAGGGCCGGAGGCAGGTACCAGCCACAGCTGGTGGGCTGAGCCTGGGGCTGAGCATCTCAAACAGTTTTCTCTCCGGTCACGATGCAAAAAAAGAGCCTGTGACAGGTATTTGCTGCTGGCACAAAGATGGACCTGGACTATCACAGCAGCAGGGCATGGACATCAGGGATGGTGTGAGACCCAGTGCCACAGCAAAGGCTCAGCTGTGAGGGATGAGGGTGAGCTTCTATTCCACCAGGGAGGGAGGGGAAGCCCACCTGCTGCACACCGGCCACCACTTGGTCAACAAGGGCCTGACGGAGAGGTGCCAGCTCTGGGGCCAAGGCAGACACTCCCCTGCATGAGCACAAGAGAGTTGTGTCTCCTGCGCCTCTGCTGCCCTTCTCTGCCCCACTGCTTCCTTCGCCCAGGGCTGGCAAAAGGCTCTTGCCAGCCCCAGGACGTTCAGGTCCCAGGAGCTGAAAAGGATAAAGCTCAGCAGGAGAGCATCGCCCTGATGCTGCCCGCCCCAGCAGTGTGAGGGGGCCCTTGGGTTTTCCTGCAGCCACAATTTGGGGGATTTTTTTTTTAGGCCCTCCCTGGCACCGACTGCCACCCAGCTCAGCGGTGTCACCGCACACCCCCACCGCCGGGCCATGCTGCTGCAGGTCAGGCGAGGAGCCTTTCTGCAGCCACCGCCTGGGATGTGCCCCATCGGCCGGGCACACACCAGCTCCCCGCACTGTGGAAAGGCACCAGCCACTGCCCAGCCTCCCTCCTCCCACCTGGGAGGTGGCAGAGCTGCTTCTTTCTTCTTCCTGCCCACATCAGTGGCCTTTCTTGGGCCCTTGCAGGGGTCCCTGCGTACCGGTGCATGGACATGCTCCCATTCAAACCTGGGTGCAAGGAGAAGGCACCAGCGTGATCCAAGGCAAGGCAGCCCCTTTGCAGCACACAGCACTCGTCAGAGCCATTTCGGCTGTGCTGAAGGCCATCGGTTTCCAAAGCAGAGCGCACTGCACCCCCAGGACGCCAGGGAATGGCATTGCCAAGCAAAGCAGCCCAGGCCATGGTGGAAGGGCAACGTTGCCTGAATTCCTCTGCGTGGCCCGTGAGTCCTGCCTGACGGCATGGCGGCGTGCCAGGGGTGCAGCTGACAGCCCCTCTCCCGTGGGTCCTGGCTGATGCCACACGTAGGCACAAGAGCAGCCAGGGAGGGTGCTGGGAGCAACTGCTCTGAAGGCGGCATTCCCAGCATCTGCCTGTGCAGGCAGGCCCAGCGCTGCCAGATCAGACCTGAGCCGCTGCCAGCGAGGTCAGCCGAGGGCTGTGGGCATGCACGTACCCTGGAAAGGTGATGATGATGACGGTGATGCAACTGGAGCAGGACAGGGAAGCTGCGGCTGTTGCACGAGGTATCACCAAGTCCAGCATCCCTGGGACCTCCAGCAGAGGAGCACAGGGCTGAGGGAGGCCATGCCGAGGAGGTGACCTCTTGCGCTGACCAAGGCAGCTGGCTGCCCGCTGCCACAAGATGACACTGCCTCTCTGAAACCATCACAAGTGCTGTGTGATCACCATTAGCCCACCCTTCTAACGAGCTGCCCAGCAAAGGTGTGATGCCACATCATAAACCACCCATCTTTTCTGTCAGGGCAGCAATAAGGATGCTTGAGCAGGGACTGGTTCTTGCTGACCTGAAAGCTCAGGCTTTGGGGCATCCCTGCTGTGGCTGAGGCACTGAGCACTGCAAGAGCTTGTGGGACTGGAGGTCAGGTCCCATCCAGCCCGAGGGGCTGCCCAGGTCCTGGCTGGCTGAAAGTGAGTGGTGCTGGCAGGAGCACTGCGGTGGGATCTCAGAGGGTGAGGAGCAGTGGAGGAAAAATGAAATTCTTACGCTCAGCAGAGCTTCTTCCAGGCTGCCCTCTGTCATCATTTCCAGAAAATCATGGTAGTATTTAATTTGCAGTCATGGGTCTTTAATGAGGGTCATGCCTATGTCCCTCAGGATGAGCACGCTGGTCTTTCCCTTCCCGATGCAGCAGAAGAAGAGGGACATGGTGTCCTGGATGTGCCCCACCGCTCTCTTCAAAGACATAAAAGTGGCCACAGCTATCTGAGTGTGCCACAGGGGCTCCAGAACTTCCCACCTGGAAAACCACAGAAGCGATGGGGTCCATTATTGCAGCTGCCCATCAGCAGGCTGTGATCGAGTGCTGGTGGTCCCAAGGCTCTTGGGTGATGCGTCACTACAGGTGACAGTTCTGAGCTGTGGCTGGAGCCAGCGGTGAAGGGCCCTGTTTCTCATCGAGCAGTTTTTAGGAGAGTTGGCTGTTGTACCCATTACACACAAAGGGTCCATTTTTGGACCCGCTCCACAGCAGGAGGTTTGCTTTGGAGATGTTTGAACTACTCTCCACCCTGGGGGTGGGATATGAGATGTTCAGTCACCCGGTCCATGCGGCGGGGGAGCCTGCACCCCCTGCAGTGGCCAGGGCAGCAAGGTTTTACCTGCAGGTCTTACCTGGCATGTATGCCTTGTCGTCTGTCAGGCAGGAGATGTCAGTGAGGTTCCTGGCTGGGGAGAAGACTGGTCCCTGCACAGTCAGGTCACCTTTCCCAGCCTGGTCTCCTGCAGGGGTGGTGTTGGGGGAGCGGAAGGTGGGCATCTGGACACCCTGCAAGCAGAGGAAATAGAAAGACGGAAGGGCTGGAGAGAAAGCACTGAAGATGCCCTGCCAGAGCTTTGGAGAGGAGCTGCCAAGCCCTCGCACTCACCATGAAAGCTGTGCTGGACCCAGGCAGAAGCACCCTCAGCCCCAGTGCATCCAAGAGGCTTCCAGAGACTGGGATACGGACCACATCTGTGCGGGACTTGGCCAGGAGCCCTGGCATGTGGTCCCTGCTTCCCAGGGAGGGGAAAAGTAACGACAGCCTCTGGCCCAGGAGCAATTCCTGAGCCCCCCCCAGGTCAGAGACGGGGTGGAGGGTAGGAGCCCACCTTGCGCAGCTGGAGCTGCTGTTGAGCATAGGCAGCCAGTGTCCCAGATGGCAGCTCCCGCTGGGAAGCAAGCGAAAGCCAGGCCATGATCTGCATCCACCAGCAGCAGCTCTTCAGCTCACCACCACTGGTGCTGTGGTGGCACAGGGAGGGTCACGGCTGCCCCCAGCCCAACTGGAGACATGCTGGAGAGCAGCACAGCGCCAGGACTCGCCCTCGTGATGCTTGGCTGCATGGGGAGATTGGTAGGGGTGTCCTGACACTGCGATGCAGTGACGGTGGGTTGTGGCCTGTGGACAGCCTTACCTTGGGTGGTGGTGGGCAGCACCATGAGTGCCGCAGCCCATGTCCCAGAAGTCCATCCTTGCTCATCTCCGGCTGGCGGGTGCTTCCCCATGGCAGGGGGCTGTGGAGAGCTCAGCCCTGCCCTGAGGGCCCCAGGGGCAGCCCCACAGAGCAGATGGGGCTGGGGTGCTGTGGGGTGGGGGGCTGATGCCGCTGGGGCCCCGTGTTGCTTTGGCAGGTCCTGACACCTGTCTGCCTGGGGGGATGCTCCACGTGTCCCCTGCGCTTTGCCTGGCCTGTGCTGTACCACATCTTCCAGGCCCCCACGGTGGGAGCCGGGTGCTGCTGCGGGGGTGGCAGTGCTGCCAGCCTCTGCCATGGGGAAGGCTGCATAAGCAGCCCAGCAATCCAGTCGAGCATCACTAGCATCTTCCCCAGCCTTCCCTGCCAGTGGGGGGGGCCGCCTGCAGCCCCCCTTCCTGCAGCAGCCCTGCAGTCCCCACGGGCGACCAGCTTGCTATGGGCCGTGTGGAAATCACTGGGAAGAATCTGTAAGTGGCAAGTAAAGGAAGGAGCAAGTTTGTTTAGGCTGTGGTTGCCTTAATTTGTACAGTTAAATTGCCATTGCATCATGACGAAGTGTTTTCCGCTGTCCCCTTTCTTCACCTGAAGCGTAGGGCTGATGCCCCGGGCAGCGGGAGATGCGGCACAGCCTGTTGGAGGGACTCGCTCTCCTCCCCGTGTCTCAGCTGCTGGTGTGGGGGGGCCTGGCCACTGCCTTTGCTGCTGCCGGGCTGCGCTCCGTGGTTTCGGTGGGCAGCGCAGCCTCTTCCCCCCTTTCGCCACCCCCCTGGCAGCTCTGCCCCCCCGCCCGCCCCGCGCTCCATCCCTCGCCCCCGGTGCCAGCAGCGGTGGCCAGGCGCTGCCGTGTGCCCCCCCAGGGTGGGGAGGCTTCCAGTGCCGAGGGGCACCGAGCCGGGCTGAGCCGGCTGCTCCGTGCGAGCCCCTCTGCCCTGTGTCCCGCGCCAGCTCCCCATCACCTCCTCAGGGGTGTTCCTGCTGGGCACCGTCACCTCTCACCAGCAGAAAAACGGCTTTCGCTGCTTTGTTTTCCTCCCTGAGCACTTGCTATTTGCTTCTGTGTGTCAGTGCAGCCCAAACATCTGTTTAGAGGGCTTACCCCGCCGCAAGACAACGGCTAAGGGCAGAGCGCCGCTGCCTTCGCAAGGCGCCGCTTGCGCTGGGTGTCCCCTCACGCCTGCTTGTTACCCAAACCGTGATTATTTTGCGTGGCATCACGAACCCTCCACCGATCCGTATGGGCAGCTCACGCTGGGATTTGCCAGACACGCCTGCTGGGACTTAATGGGCTCACCAGCCCCCGGCAGCTCGCCCCAGCACCGAGCTGGGAGGGCCCCAGTGCCACCAGCCCGCAGCAGCATTGTCACACCGGCACCACCAAACATCACTGCCTCGCTAGGAGGCTATGGATGCTTACGAGCCGCCTGCCTGCAGCCGACTTGAGGACGGTCCTTCTTGCCCGAAAGGTTGTCCCCTCCCACCGCCTGCCCTGTCCCTGTCCCCGCGCAGAGGGACCAGGCGCAGCGCAATTAGCGGTACGTGCACGCTTAACGATCAGCTAAACGCAAACGCCATCTCCCGGCAGCCAAGCCAGTCGCCTGTTCTGCGAGAGGACGGTCAAACGCATCGCCCGGCTAGAAAAGGTGTGATGCTTCAGTCCGCATTTTGCTGGGGGGGGGGGGGGGGTGTTCAGGCCTTGGTGCCGCTGCCGGTGGGGGCACGGGTGGGAACGGCTGGCACGAGCAGCCCCGGCTACGCTGGCTCTCGCCCGTCCTCTCGCCACGCACCGCTGGAACTGCCCCCATCGCCTCGGCCAGCTCAGCCCTCACACCCCCACGCCTTCCCCACGCACGTTCTTAGCGGGGAACCTGCAAACACACGGCGTTCAGCAGCATCGCAAACCCACAGCAGTGTTTTCCAACGGCTTTAATACACGCACAGCTCCAAGTGGCCATTATTTAAGATCACAATTAGACACAGAGGAGGCAAAGGAGGTGACTGACCAGTCTGCAAACAAGTTCTAGGAGGTGGCCAAAATTTCTACACTTGTCTGTATTTATAGAGAAGCGGGCATGTGGTGCCAATAGCTGTAACTGCAGGACAGGAAAATAAAGAAATGCCTACTCACTCAAGGGTATCACTCAATTTATTACATTTAAGTGATACTTGCTTCCAGGCAGTTAAGATGGCTTTTAGCAGTTTCCAATTACCCAGCCTGTGTCAGACACTTCATGAGCAGCTTTTCAGCGCATCACCTTGACTCCTGCATTCCCCTGCTGCGGTGGCCAGGGCAGGGCTGCAGCACAAACCTTTCTGCAGCATCACTTCAGCCTCCAGCATGTGCTCGGGATCAAACATCCACGTCACCGCCACGGCCCAGCGGTCTGCTCCACACGCTGTTAACCCTGCCAGCGGCTGCACTACTACAAGACCACAGTAAATAATCAGCACAACACTTATTAATGACAAATACCGAGGATACTTCTGATTCCTTGTACGATCATGCCATGACTTTTTGGGCATCTGTATGAGGACGAGAACATTCAGCATACTTGCTTTGCTGACTCAACTCCGGTTCAACTTGTTTCCACGCACATCACAGCCATGCAACCTGTTCCTCCAGGCTGCACGGGGCTGAACACAGGCAAACCGCTATCACCAACACTGGCATCGGCCCATTACAAACCCTGGGGCTGAAAGCATCATTTTATACCTCGGGACTCCTGACCTGGCCTGCATCTGTGCTTTAACAAGGAAAAAGAAAGAAAACTCCAAACTCAGCTTAAATGCAGAAGAAATAAAACTGCCCTGTAAATACAGATTTAAGTCTCCAGCCTTTTTATTTATACAAGGATTCAAAGAACATATTTCAACTTTAGATAAACAGTGCAAGAGAGTTACAAGTACCTTGGTAACAGAAAGAAATAGATAACTGTCCAGCTATGCCAATAAGTGAAATAATTCTTACTCCTGCAAATAGAAATGCATCTGTTTAAAGCAGAGGTGGACTTTAGATATTTTGCTATACCTTAGCCCCTACCAAGCCCACCGGAAAACAACAGGCAGTTTGTCATTTGTAAATGATAAGTAGCTGCACTCTCAAAGCCTTTTGAGACCCTCGCCCTTAGTTAAAACATACACATTATGGCACAAAAGAGCAGGCTGAAAGACAGAGACACTTGGAAATCCACTATTTCTGGTTCTCCCCTTTCCAGGGACAGGGGTCCTTGCCAATATTTTTTCCCAGACCACCACCCCACTCTGCATCCCTGTGAAGTTCAAGGCCTTTTCAAACCAGACCACCAGGAACCACCACCTTGGTAACACGGAGGCAAACATTCCTCCCCAGCCACCCCCCTCCCAGAGCTCCCCACTCGCGTACCCGGCCCAGGGCAGCCCTCCATCCGCCTCTGCCACGGGGCTGGGCACGTCTGTCCCCTTTCTGAGCGGGCAGTGGCCCAGGAAATGTCATTTATAAGCGCTGAAAGGCCCCAGGCTCTGTGCCAGCCCGAGCATGGGCTCAGGGCTGGCCTGGACCTGGGGTGGCTTCAGCTTGTTGAGCCCTGCCAGCGGCTGTCCAGCCACTGGGTTAATCGCGGGTTGCTTTAGGGGGGCTGTAGTTTAGAGCGACACGAGCCGATACCCTGGGGGGACCTGGCCAGTTTGGCTCCCCGGTGGAAGGTGACATGGCCGAGCACAGCCCTGAGCCACCCGTGGAAGGTGGCATGGCCACGCGCAGCCCTGAGCCACCCGGTGGTAGCGGGTCAGGGGAACCACCTCAGCGCGATGAAGAGAACAGAAAAAAATGAATAACCAGGAACCGACAAAAAGCAGCAGCACAGGCTGACCGTGTGAAAAGGCATACGAAATAAACTCAAGTGGACCTGGGGCTGAGGCGGGAGGAAGCGTCAGCTCCAACATCTTGGGATTCCTGGGAAAGAGGGGGCAGAGCCCCCGGCACTGCCCTCGCCCGCCCGCGCAGCCTGTGGACGCTGATGCTGGTCCAGCCCCCAACTCGGTGCCAGGAGGGCTGGAGCGGTCACCCCTGGGGCCCAGAGGGACACCGAAGTGGGAGCTCAACCCCAGCCAAGGGGGGAGGCATCACCAAGGGCTTCTACTGTATTCTTGAGGCTTTGCCTTATTAAAAAAAACCCTGGACTATCAGGTTTTATTATGGTAACGGGATCAATAATTGGGGCTATTAAATTGTTAAAAAATTAATTGGACAATGAATAAATTCTTGGCTTCATATTTAAGGTGTGCTCCCCTTGGGGCCTGTGAGAAGGTTCTGAGGGTGACAGGCTGACAGCAAATGCTAACTGCACAGGAATGGAAATGACAAGGACTTTCCGTTCAGTCTCCCATTCTGCAAAGCAAAACATTGACCTCAGCATCCATGTGTTAAAACTCCAATCCAACCATTTTTTTTGAAGAAGGTACGATGTTTTAATGTCCCCTCCCCCTGTTCTTTTGCTTTGGACATAAAGTTTCTGCAGACTGGTTGTGGGGATTTCTGTAACTGAAGGCTACATTCGTATTGGCAACTCTGGGTTAAAAAAAAAAAGAAAAAAGACAGGAACCCTTTAGAGCAGTAAAAGTAGTATGGAACTTGCCGTATTTCTAGAAGTAAATAAATCTGTATAAATCCATGACCTGTATTTGTCCACTCCTGGGTTCTGATGGGTCTAGATGGATCCTTCAGCCAATGTCCAGCATCCTGACCTTCGTTTCTGAAACCCTACCAGATTAGATCAGTTTTAACCTTACAAGAAGGTGAGTACAAGGCAGAAAGGATACCAGGTCAGTAACATTAGTCGCTGTGACTTGGAGAAGCCAGTCAAAGTTGGCCTAAAATCTCTGCCTAGTCTGAGGCACCGTCAGCATCGTTACCTGGCCCCAAGTGGGACCCCTGCCCCAGGGAGGGCAGGTGACAAGCTCCTCCCTGCCCGCCTGTACCAGTTCTCAGCGTTACCTTGCTCATGTTCTCATCTTCCCTTAAATTGCACATTCTAGAAACTGCTAATGTTAAATTTATTTTTTTTCCCCTTTCTTTGAAAAGCCAAACCCCAACCCCATAATGTTTGCTCAGCCCAAAGACACATCTCCTCTAGCAGGAGAGGAAATGCTCCGACATTCGCTGTGCAGACCAGTAAGGCAGAGAGATGCGCCTCTGCCCTCCCTCTCGCCCGCAGCACAAACACATCTGAAACTCAAACCCAGCCCTGTACAAACGAAGCCCAAGCGCTGGGCATGCTCTTGGCCCAACCAGGCACGGTGGCTGCGCTGTATCTATAACATCTGCTAAACCTACGCTCCAGCCGATGCTTGCCGTACCTGCCAGGTACAGAAGCCTCCTGGAAGCCCTGAAGCACACAGCCCTATAAGCACAGACACTCCTACAGCTACATGAGGGTATTTATATCTGTCGCTGACCACCCCCAGTCTCAAAACTCAGTACGGAGCCCACCCCACCAAGCGTTTCGGGGTCAGGGCAGCCACCCGTGTGACCCAGAGGCTGGTGTGTGGTGGGACGGGGCAGCAGAGGCTGAGCCTGGCCCTTCCCTGAGCCAAACCAGAGCTGCTGGCGGGTGCCTGACCCACCGTCTCACCCCATCCCCGCAGCCGTTAGGGAAGGCGCATCAGAGGGTAGGGAAGGGACATGGAAAGTGGGGATTCACTTAAAAACCTACAATGCAACAGGAACAAACACCAGAAGAAAAATAAAAATCCCAAACGAAACGTGTCCCATCCTCACATCCCCCTGGTAGATGCTACCTTGAGTCCATCTCCTGGGTGGGGACAGTGCCCAGGGCTAACGGCCACCAGCCCTGCTCTGCCCCAGGGCAGCTGCCCCGGGGGCGCTGCCATACGTGCCAGCTGTGAGCTCTCACAACCAGCTGCAATGCTCCAGTTAGTAAAAAGTCCCTGGTCTTTCTTATTTACCAAAAAAAAAAGGGATTCCCACCCACAGCTGGGGCCAAAGGAGGAGGAGGCAGCACAACTGTCTGTCAAGTGGAGAATCCCACTGTGCATATTTTCATCTCTCTGTTACCTACGACGGTACTGCACTGCAGGTAGAAATTGGACCATTATTACTTGGGTAAAAAATGGCTTTCCAACTAGCATGCAAAGAAAAAATACCCCAACCCCCAACCCTTAACACTCATTCCCAGTCACTTAGATGTAGGAGACCTACATTTCAAATTGTCGTCAGCTACAAGCTCTAGTCAAGAAACCCACTTGTGACCTTTCCAAAGAAAAAGGGAGTTCTGCATTTTTGGGTCCAACAGCCACTGCCAAACCGTTTCAGTTCAACCCACCGAACCTGCTCACGCTCCTACGCACGCCGCTGGAAGCGAAGGGCCATCTCTCTCTGCCTGGGAAGTACAGAGGAAAAACCCGAAAGAGCCCCTGAATGCAGCACTTGAGCAGCGCTGACGCTCTCGGTCTCTCCGCGGTACGACGTGGCGTTGCTCTCGGCACCGTCCTGCTTTCGGCAGCTGTATGGGAAGCAGCGCTCTGGCCAGCGGCTGGGAAACAGGATCAGGGCAATTGCATATTCCATGGGGGCAGCAGAAGAGCTGCCCTCGGAGGGGCCAGCCGGGTTCCCCCCGGCAGCCTCTGCAAAGGCTCGTTTCAGCCCCGAGAGCCAGTTTGTGGCAATAACAAAAGTAAAACAATGAGGTACGGAAAGAAGGGCCCAGCACTGGGGAAAAGACCAAGAAAGAAGAAAACAGCTGCTCGAGCACTGCCAGAAATAGCAAACAACTGAAACCTTTTTCTCCTCCCTCTATTTTTTTTTTTTTTTTTTTTTTTTTTTTGCCAAGGTGAATTAAATATGTCCTTTGGTTGGTTGGTTGGTTGGTTGGTTGGTTTTGGCAAAGTGAAGCCCTCGGCCGCAGTCTCTTTCCTGGCTGTGCTAGTGAGTTACCGCCACAAGTGCTGCACGGCGATGAAAGCCACCGAGAGGAGGAGGAGGAAGGCAGAGGGCAAAGATCTGCTGCTGGCTCCATTGATGCCGTGTCCAGACTGCTTAGGAATAGCGTGCGTTTCTGGCTGCCTGGTGCTGGGGCTCTTAGAAAGTCTCTTGCCACAGACGTCATCAGGACAGCTGTCGCCACTCCCGGAGCCACTCATGTCGTCACCTGCACAGAGACAAACGTGGGGTGAGCCCCGACTGCCTTCCCTATGGTGGGTGCCATCCCTGCCTTCCCCTTGCTGCCACCCAGGGAGTTCTGGCCACCAGCCCTGCCCTGGCCACCTCCTCCTCTCTGCGCCCCCCCCCTACGGGATGCAAGCCCACACCTGATCTCCAGCTGACGTTAAGTGCCCCCGGCAGCCAAAAGCCAGGCCACCACGATCCCTCTGCCACCAGGGCCCAGCTGCGGGGGCTGCACGGAGACCCATGCAGGCTGCCAGGGCTGCTCAGCCTCTCCCGCCTGCTGCGGACCTCTCCGGTCCTGCTAAACTCACTTGCGTCTTGGAAATCCACGTCGTTCCCAATGTTAGCGTTGCCCAGCCGGTTTGTCATGATCTTCAGCTGCATGATTTGCTGGCGAATGGTCATATCTGGCTTGGTGATGTCCACCTCCACCTCCGGGTTGTTAATCTGATTAGCTAAGCCGTCCCCCATCACCTCGGGCAGGTAACTGCGAAGGAAGGTGTTAGGTTTAGATGTCTCCCCCCAGCCAAGCTCACCTCTCCCTGTTACACCAGTGACCATCCAGCCTCTCTGAACTGCAGAGAAGCTGCAGGCAGTGGCGCTGGCTTGTCCAACAGCCTCCGCGTGCTGACGTTTGCTGCAAGGCAGTCAGCTCTGTGGATGGCCAAGCCATGCTGCTGTGGCCAGACCCCACCAGTCCCCTGGAGGTCGCCCTGAAGCCAGCTCAGCTTGCAGGAGGTGGCTGGTGGCCTTGCAGCATCACTGTCCTGGCATGGGGAGAGGTTTCCTGCAGGACAGGCTCTGTGTGGGGCTGAGGGGTTGCTCTCAGGCCGGTACCCACACAGCCACAGCGGCGCTCCCCATGGAAAAGCTCTGCCCATATGGGAGGCTGCAAACACCTCCATCCCTGCCCCAGTTGAATGCTGTGGGGAGTGACACCTGGGACGACTGAATCCCCCCAGCCCCGTACAACGAGACGGGCCCCCAGGGAAGCTTCAGTCAACCGGGGGCTGTCAAGCAGCGAACAGAGCCGCGCTGCTCCTCTCGAGTGCCCCGGCCCATCTGCTCCTGCACAGCTGCGGCACTGCAGTAACGACGTGAAATATGGAACAACCGAAGGCACCGGCTCCAGGCTGGCAGAGATCAGCCCAGCAGGAGAAAGGAGGTGCAGGGCCAGCAGCTGCCCATCTCCCCTCACAGCCACCCTTTAGCTGCCAGCCACGGGTGGGAGGTGTTTCTGCAGCCACTTGATGTCACCCAGGTGCCTCCTCTCATGAGGGAACAGCATTTCAGGGCAGGTATGGACAGAAAGATGCGTAGGCAACTCTCAGCAACAGCTCTGGAGTTTGGGAGGTAAATCCAGCCCATTTGCCTTCTGAGTGCACGTGGCAGTGCAAAACTGCTTCATTAGTACAAAACTACACAGTTATTTCATGGTTAGTGCATTTCAGTGCTTAACCCTCCACCACATAGCAAAATAACAGGCTTGACACTCCCAAGCACCAGTTTTTCAGGAAACACAGCATTTCTGTGGACAGGGACAGACCTTTTGGCTCAGTCTGGACAAGTGGGGTTGGCTGAGATGATGGCTAAGTGCCTTTTATCAAAACCTCCCTCCCCCACCCTGGAACAGTGCTATCCTGGCACCTTGACCTTCTCCATACCTGCCCTTGCTCATCCCATTCCAACACTTGTCATCCGCCACTGAGCTGGCCATTACTTTTTTGCTGCACAGGCTGCTGGGCAGGGTGATCCAGTAAGTCTTGAGAGCTGTCAGATTCCCTTTGGCATCTAAAACCTGTAAACAAAGAGGATGCTCAGGGCCAGGAGAGCTCTGGGGCACTCTGAGGCTGCGGAAAGCACAAAGATTTTTCCTATTTTTTTTGTTTTACCATCACAAATTCTGTTTTTATGCAGACAGGGATATATAATCCCCTAAAGACCAGCCTTCAACCCAAGCACTCAAGGCTGAAGGTGACATGCTAGAGCATGTTCTGGTACCGTAAGATTAACCAGGAGAAGATCATCTTCTGGGCCACGAGGACAATACTGAGAAGCAGCCTTGGTGGGAGCCAGCAGGGCTTTACTAGGGTGGGACAGGCAGGTGTCTGTGGGCGAGGAGCCTCTGAAATGTGGGACCACGGCAGATCCTGCAGCTCATCGTTCACGGAATCCAAAATCTCCATGGAGGAGGACCTCTGGCCCCAATATCCAGGCTGGACTGCCCGAGGCTGAATGACACCAATGGCAAGGAGCCTTTTCAGGTAAGATGGGCACCAAACCCCTGATAAAGTGGTTATCAGCAACCTAGACCCTGACCCTGTGCCAAGGCAGGATCAGATCTGCTTAGGTCATGCCAGTACTTGCCGATCTGACCTTCTTCAGACTCGCCAGCAAAGGCGATTCAGCAGCCTGGGGGTGGTGTGACCCGACCAGCAAGACCCAGTGCTGCGCTGGCTGGGCTCCCAGGGCTCCTGGCACACCAGCAGGACCCAGTGCTGTGCTGGCCGGGCTCCCAGGCTCCTGGCACACCGGCAGGGAGGGACCTTTGGAGGCAAACTCACCAGCATCTCCAGTGCTTGTGCAGAGGATTTTGCTTCTAATGCGACCTTCCCCCGCCTTTTCTTGTCCTCGCTGCTGGAGCCTTTTGTACTGATTTTGGGATTTCCACAGCCTTGGAAAACCTGAAAAACAAACCAAACTCTCTATCCTATCTTTTGATATTATTTCTTTAATTAATTAGCACTCCACAGTTATGTTGTTTTTTTTCTTCTTAAGTATGTTTATCTTTCCTACCTGCAAAATCTCTGAGATTCTGGCTTAAGTTTTTGGTCAGGTTATTCTTGTGCCAGAATGTGTTTTCAGCACACTGTAGCTGGCTTTGGTTACCGCTATCAAGCAAAATGTTCAGCAATAACACAAAATTAGCACATGTTTTTAGATGAGTCACCAATGTTGCTATTAAATTATTTCTAGCAATTTTACCTGTTCCTATTATGACTGAAAAATAAAATTCTGTGAAGAACAAGATGGGAGTTGCTCACGCTCATTACACCAGTGGTGGGGGATTCAACATGGCAAAGCATGTGAGCTTTGCTGATTCAGACAGCAGAGCGGGGGCTACTCGGCACCCACACTGCACGTGAATGCCCGCTCTGACCAGGGGAGTGCGAAGACGGCAGGTGTGTCACAGTCCGTCAGGTTGGATTTTCATTTCAGGGGCAAATGAGGAAGCCAAACTGATTTACCTCCTAACTCTGGGTACCTCCTGCCATCCTAATTACCCATCCAGGAGCGCTCTGTAGCCAAAGGAGAGCAGAAGCCCTCTGAGGGTACAGATCCTCAGACTTTGCCTCTAGGAGGAGACGAGGTGTGCCCTGGAAGTGCTGTTTCTCCTGGTCTCTGCATGACCAGTCCAGGCGACCACCCCTCTGCAGCAGATAGCCAGTGCTCAGGCAGCGGAGCCTCACCAGGGCTGGTGGAAGGAGTGCTTGGACAGCCGGACTGAACGAAGTGCCAAAGGTCAGGGGGCCTCTGCACTGTCAGTTTGAGTCAGGAAACATCAGCCTTTACAAAGCAAGCCATCTGATTTGAAAAGATGGCTCCAAGCTTCTTGTGGTTACCAGGGCGCTGTCAGAAGCTATCGATAAATTCAACTTTGCATGGTGTCCCCTTAAAGCGGAGAAGTCAAGACCTCAGACAGGAGCACTGCTGACGCAGCTCGTGCCAGCTGCTGAATGCTTTTGCTACTGGATTCTGACAGCCATCAGCAAAGTCCTGAGGTAGACAAGAGTCCCCTTGGTGACAGTGGGTTTCATTGGTGTGGCTGCGGGACATTCAGCCTAGAAAGCCCCCTCCTGGGGTGCACTGTCCTGCTGACCAGATGGATCTGACTGGGGCAGTTCAGCACCAAGCCGATTTGTTCAACTGTCTCCTTTGGTCCGTGCAAAAAGCCCCACCTTGAAAACTGCACGTAGAGGACTTTCATTTTGGTTTTACCAAAACAAAATCAATTCATTTTCACTGCTGTATCTTTCTTATTGGCCTGTTGCTGTCGTTAGCAGGAGACAACTCTTTCAGGAGGTAAAAGCCCTGGGAGGTGTGCAGGACAGCGGCTCTGGTAGCAGCTCCAGCACAGCATGGTGTCAAGGTGATCTTCTTGCCAGCCCAAGGGCTATAGGTGAGCAACGCCCATTACTGATGGAAAGAACACGTGTCCTGCAGACTCCCGCATGGTAAGACCAAATCGACATTTGCAGCCTCTGACAGCTCCTGCTGCCTGAAATCCATCAGCGAGCCACAGGGAGCGAGGGGGGTTGCGAGGAGGCAGGGAGAGTGCTCAGCAGTGCAGTGAACCCATGACTGAAGGTGTCACTGGATCCAAGGGCCACTTCTGGCTCGTCTCACAAATGGCAGACAGCTGGCAATGTTTGAAGCCCCCAGCTGCAGCCTGAGCCTGCTGCCCTTGGCCCCGAGAGAGGTCCCTGTCACGGTCAAAACCAGAGCTTAGAGCTGCAGTGATTTGCAGCTCCTGATCTCTGCTACCAGTGCCACCAGCAAAGACTGCCGCATCCATCTGGTCACCAGATCATATGGAGAAGCTTATCAAATATGTTTGGTTGCTCCAATTGAACACCAATTAGCCTATTTACTCCTTTTCATTTTAGCAGATTTACTATATGCCCCTCAGAAACACCTTTATTTGCAGATGATGCCATGTTTTCCCACATCATGGGCTTGCTTTTATGTGGACAACTTCAGTCTCACCTAACAAGGGAAGAAAGAATACGGCCTTTCATGTCACAGAAGAAACCTAAACGAGTACTTGGATGCATGCTGCTGTTAGCGCTTTGACATGTAGCCAGTGAATTCCTGCTTGGCTAAGCAATACTTCTGGCCCTTCCCTTCTCCAAGACCCAGTTAGGACCTGCCCGGCTCCTTTCATCTGCATCTCTGCCCCAGCTGCGGGATAGCTGCAGGACTGGGGGAATGTCTGGGCAAAAAGCAGAAGCCCTGGAGGGCTGTTTTTGTTCCCAAAGCTTCTCTTACCTGCAGCTACAGAGGTGGCTGTGGTTATGTGGATAAATACACTAAAAATAAAGACCAATAGAAGACAGCTTCATAATATGCTTCCTGGAAGGCAGGTGAGCATCAGGAGAGCCTGTTTTATACTCTCCAGATGGACTGCCAGATTGCAACTCTGTCCCCCAGATAAAACCTGATAGCCCAGTGTTTCCTGGGCAAGGCAGGTTAAAGCAGCTGCCTCCTGTCACTAGGGACTGTGCACTTTCTGTAAATGCCTCAGCTCAGCCAAAATACTTGGGGACCCTTCAGACACAAAGGCACCTGACAGCAAATGGCACCACGCCTCCCACAGCCACTGCATGTGCAGTCCCACCTTGTGTGTCTGCTCCTGAAGGCGGCTGGCTGGATGTGGCAGGGAGGAATATTTGGAAACACTTGAGAAGGTTTTTGCCTGTGTAAGATGGGTGGTCTCATATCATTAAAAGAGTGGGCATTTGATCTCTTTCATCCTTCATTTCCTTTAGTTCAGTTGCACAGTGAGCACAAAAAACGTTTGGTCCTGGCAGTTCCACGTGGTGTATCCTCAAGCCAGGCCCAGGCACACACTCTTACCTTGGCTGTGATCGAGTCTTTGTTTTCCTGCAAGTTAGAAATAGCTTCAGCGATCCTCATGTGAATGGTCCCTATTACAGTATCTACGTTGTACGGTCCGTCAATCCGGTCAGCCACTACGACCAGGGAATCTAGCGAAACAAGACAGAGACATCGCTCATCAGACTCTGTGCAAGCCAAGTTAAAGATCACGCTCACGGTGGGTGGGATAAGCTGTTGGTCCCTCGGCAGGCTCGTGGGGAGACATCCCTCCATTTTCACTACTGCCCAAGTGCACGCTCATTCTCCCTCTGGCATGGGAGAGCTGTCCCTTCCCAGCACGTAAGTAAAGCCACCTTCAGTGGCAGGCGAACAGAGGTCACCTCTGGCAAATGGCAAATGCAACCTGTATTCACACAAAGTGACCAACACTTCCCGGGGTGCTACAGAAAGGAAAAACAAAAAATTGGGGAAAAAATGTTAAGTAACGCATAGCGGTGCTTGGCCCTAATCCTGCTACTCACTGCACTGCAGCCAGCAGAAAGTGGGAGAACTGGGCTCAATAAAGTGCCACAGGTACTGGATGTGGGCAAGAGCTTCTAGGGCAGTGAAGGCCTGAGGAAAGCGGTAATGCTGCTCACCATCACTTCTGGAAGGACAACGTGTGACCAGTCAGGGAAATACCAGGTTATAAAGGCAGAGAACCAGACCGAAACGCCCACAATTAAACCGATACACAGGACAGGGAGTGACTGAGGAGTGCCTCTTGCTCTCAGTTCCTCTTATCTTGGAAAGCTCTGACGTCCATGTGCTCCTCCCTGGCCTGGAAGCTCCTGCCTTGATGGTTGGGGCTGTGCTTGGCTTATAAAAGAATTACCCACCTCTGCCTGCCTCCAGAGGTGATTCTCAACACTCCAGCTGGGTCTGAAGCAAGGACAGCCTATATGCTCGCAGGGCTCGGGGCACTCGGGTATGCCACCGCAGAGGAACACTGACATCCTTGGTGTTCAGCAATATTTAAACAGGATCTCAGGGTGGGGCCAAAACTGGGTTTGCACTTCTAAAATGGGATCTTAACCAGGTCTGACGTTGCCAGTCAAAAATTATAATACTGAAAGTCACTGCTATGCTGCTACTGCCTCAAGTTTCCTACCACTTGTGCTTTAGTAGCCTGAAGGCCAGCTCATGTATAAGCTTCATCAGCATTGAGGGAGTTGGCATTTACGTGTGACCTCAGATGGCTCCGGTGTAGTCTGCGTCCCCCAGGGCACAACAGAAACCTCCTGGCAGGACAAGGGACCAGTCAGAGCACTGGGGTGGCCCATGCTCATCTGGAACAGAAAGTGCTTCGTGTTCCTGTGGCCCCGTCACATGGAAGAAAAGTGACATGGCTTCATGTTCGTTCTTCTCTACGCAGTGTCAAGTCCCAGGGTTTAGGTTGGAGATCTGTCCCATTCATAAACTGAGTTATTCATTAGGAGTCATTAATTCTTCTGTCCTAAATCCTGATACCTCAACCTATCAGCCTGGCAGGAGACTGTCACAGCAGATGCTGTGATGTTACAGAAAAGTTTATTCAGTATGAGTTTGTACTGCCAACATTATTCGTGAGCAATGAAACCACCAAGTGACTTATACCTGGCAGTTCAACAGAGTCTCAGTAAAACACGTCCTTCAACCTACACCATCCCACAGCGTGTAGGTCACCTGCAACACTGCTGTAAAGGACTGACGCTTATCTTTGAGCCACACAGCAAATTTCCTTTGAACCGGAGTCCAGCCAGCTGGGACACAACCACAGCCAACAGCCATTTCAAACCTGTGTGGGAAGTGTTC
This sequence comes from Falco cherrug, assembly GCF_023634085.1. NCBI lineage: Eukaryota > Metazoa > Chordata > Aves > Falconiformes > Falconidae > Falco > Falco cherrug. The sequence goes on from NC_073707.1 coordinate 9,558,235, forward strand.
AGTCCGTTGTCTTGGCAAGCCAGCAGGACTCAGCAGAAAGACCCCAAAGGACTTCCACAAGGTCTAGGTGAGGTTTGTGTAGAAAAACGAGGCCCATGGTGGATGTAATGTGTTAATAACAAAGGTCTGATCCTGAGCCCACTGCTGTCAATTTGAAAGTGTACGCAACCCTTGCAAGTATGTTCTCTCTGCTGTTACATGATTGATGTTCAGAGCCTGACAGCTCTCCGAGAATGACCAGGTCAAGCAAAGACTAGATGATGGACAGCACAAACCCACAGAAGATACCAGATCATGCCCACAGGGCTCACAGTCTGAAAACAGGTCCAGCCTGTGGGGAGCGAGGGCGATAGTCAAACAACTGGGGGGGCTCAAGCCTCAGCCAGTCTGGAGCATGGATCGCAAAATACTCTTTGCTCAGGTCTATAATATAGGATTTAACAACATGCAAAGTCACAGCTTGGACACATCACATATTTTTTTCAGCACTTAAAAAAAAAGAAAAAAAGGTTTTGTTGGTTAGCTTGTGCAAGAATGGAAGCAAGGGCCACAGTCCCCAAGTTAATGTGCTCTTCTCCTGCAACACAATCCTATGGCAGCGCTGATTCCTAAAGCTAAACGTGCCATACAAAGGGGTAATGTTTTTTTGTATTCTGGGAAATAGCATCTCCTGCAACATTAAAGAGCTTGCAGTTTAACTCTGCTGCCACTCAGGGGTTGCAGCGTCACCTTTGAGACTGTATTTTCCAGACAATTTCAGCTTGCAGAGGCACTAATGTTGAGATACAGACATTTAAATCAAAGGCTGCACGCCAAAATTACTGATAAATTATGTTCAAACCACTTAGTATAAAAATCTCCCTTAATTTGACCTGCCCTAATTTGTCAAACTGAAAGAGTCACTCTGTGTTTAGCGTAACAAAATCCTCTTCAGCTACACAGAAGGGCCTGGAGAAGGGTGAAGAATGGACAATGCTGGTGAACTGTTACCTTTGACTCTGTGTTTTGCTCCAGTCCTTGATCAAACTGTGACCTCTGACACTAAAATGTACAACTGCAATTTGAACAAACTCCTATTTCCTCCTAGTCATCACCCCTTGACAATGCCTCTTGGGGAAGAGGGAGCCAGAATAAGTGCAAAATGCACCCGGAATTGCCTCCCTGTCAATCACGGGGAGCTGTAGGCTGACCTCTGTGAGACTGGCAGTCACCCTGCCAGGAAAGCAGTGACAGGTACCGGTTGGCTTGCTCTGGTCAGAAAGGCTGAAGCACCATCAAAATCCTGGTGTAAACCCTTGGGGAAGGGACTATTCCCACTCCCTGCTTTAGCAGCAGCCTCTCAAGTTGCTGTCATGGGGAGCACTTCCAATTAGCTGCAGTCCATTGCCACTTGGTTTGTTAGCGCCCGGAGCGGGGCGGGCAGCTGGCCAACACACCTGACCCAGCAAGTGCTCCGGCCTCTGCGTGAGTGGTTCCCTATTTATTTTGCAATGTCCCTTGAGAGGCAGATGACACTCCTTGAACTGCATCGGGGTCTTTATTGTGAACACCCCCACATGTCAACCCTGAGCCACCCTGTTGGGCTGCAGCTGGCTAGTGAGCTGGCAGTCTTGCTGGCCAGGCAGTGGGTGCCAAGGCAAGGGAAAAGGCCAAGCCTGAAGCTCGTCTTGTCTGGCGCTTGCCTCCCGTGAGCCCAGACGAACATCAAGGCTCCCTCTGGTCTCAGATCACTCCAGGTATAAACTCCAGGTATAAACCTGAGACAGAAAGAGGAGCTGGCTGGCTGATGATGCTCTGTGGGCACAAGGAACAGCGAGAGCTTCACCGCTGCAACCAACCCTCCCTGATGGACAGCAGCTGGGGAGAGGACGTGTGCTGTAACATAGACACTGTTTTCTAAACACAGATCCTCACCAGCCTTAAACCGTGTCCATTAGCACCACAAACCACTCTCAGCAGTAGTTCACGTTTTAACCAGGAGCCACAGGCTCTGGAAAACCAGCTGAATGACACCTGAGGTTGTCTTAGGAGGGATGCCTGGGTCTGATCAGGCAATGCAGAATTTCCTGCAGAAATGCCAGGTTGAAGTTCTCCAGCTTGTGTTGCACCGGAGATCTGGCCACACCATCACAATGGCATTTCTGGCTTTAAACTCAGCAAAACGGACACCTCTGCACACATACCACCCACTTTAAAATAACCATCATCTTAGCTGAGTAACACAACAAAAATGAAATGAGCTCATTTCTTATTTAAAATACAAGTCCCATTCTTCCATTCCTGGCGATGCCTGTGACCTCCCCCTCCCCAGGTATTTAAGACACCTCTTTCCATTCAGAAGTATGTGATTCACAGCCCTTTGCTTTCCACCCATGGAAACAGTTTATGGCTTTGTGTCTCCAGATTGCCTCCTAAGGAGGGCAGCAAGTCCTTCTCCCGCTCTCACAAGTGCTCTGGCGCGGATAAGGTGGCGGCTCTGACAGCGTACAGGTGGCAGGATCCGTCCCTAAGCTTCAGCACTTGGGAGGGAAGGAAGGACTACTTGAATGCAAAATGGGGGCAACCCCAAATGAGCACAGGCAAGATGAAAACTCTTTAAGCCCTTGTTAGCCAGCCCAGCAGTGTGTTTTCTAATGGTATTAAAGCCCAGCAAAACTTCCTGCAATAGCTTCTAGGCATCAGATCACAGAGAACCCATAGTGTAAAATAGCCTCCAACAGTCCTTTCTTTACTCACCAAACACTGTCTCAGAGAGCTCAAAAAATGCCACGAGGGGCAGCTGCGCTGTAGGAGAGAAAGGCTGTCTTACCCATCAGGTACTTCCACTCGGTGTTGAGGTCTGCTTGGTTGGCCAGGCAGCCCTTCACGACGTTCAGGCAGTAGTTGTTGCACGGCTTCACGCTGGACATGCCCCGGCAGTGCGGGCAGTACATCAGCTTCATGATGGCGCGAGTGCACTCGTGGCTGAGGGAGACCTGGGGGTGACAGATCGGAGTCAGGCACACGGCTGGTCGGGGGGCAGGCGCACCAGCTCCCCCCGTCCCTGGGGTGAAGGAGCTTGGCGTGATCTGAAAGGTGGCACTGCTCCCCAGGGGCACAGCCCTGGGAAGGCTGCTTCCCTCTCACTGCCTCTGCTTCTCCCCACCCTTCCTCAGGTTTTACTCCTGTTGGAAGGACAGGACCCCCGAGGCAGCTGCTAGTTTCTCGGGCTGTGTTTGAAGCCAGGGTTCTGGGAAAAGCCCGTATGTGAGCATCATCCTCTTTCCAGCCAGGTCTGGTGGCCACAAGGACAGTGCAGGTTGCCCACTGGCTGTAATTGTGACCCGACTAATGGTGCACGTGTGGCCCTGGAGCCTCTGCAATCAGTGCCACCGCCATGCCCTTTCTGCAGGAAGGGTTTGTTGTCACTGCCTGGCAGATGCAGATGTCCCCCCACAAACTGCATCTCTGGCTTCCTGGGGGGATGCACAGCAGTGGCCTGGACACGGCAAGTTCTCAGCTGGCATCTTTGGAAAGGAGAATGGTGTTGGGAAAAGACTTTAACAATTCCAAAAGTATGGGCAATTGAGAGCACTCGACACTGGGAAGTGATTGCTCTCTGAGAGTACTTCAGGAGCCGCAGGCAGCCGGTGAAGTGGGCCAACACATGCCGTGCCAGCAGCTCACAGGCACCGCACCTGCAGCCGATGCTTTACAGAGGTGACTCCGGAGGTGGCTTTGCCACCTTTAATTAAACCACTCTGGCCCCAGAAGCACAGAGCCAGCGCAGGTGCAGAGCCCAGAGAGCAGGGCAGCAGCCTCTGCAGCACGTCCAAGTCCCCCCTGCCCGTCAGCCATGGGACAGTGTCCCCCTCCGACTGCCACAGGCAAGGGGCTGTCAGTGCCAGCTGAGGGATGAATAACGACCTGGCAGACCCAGCAGAGGTGCTGGCAGAGCTCAGTGCTCCCCTGCCTCGTTGCTAAAGTGTTTTTCTCCTTTGTGGTCTTTTTCCATCTTTGCTCAGATCCATTTGCAACTCCCTTGTCATTCTTTTAAAATAATTTACAAAAATAAACGTAAGTGTCTGTGCTTGGTACCCAGTACTTGGCACTCACAAGGAGCCCAGAGGGGGAAAAGTGATGGAAGGGGCAACTCTCCACAGGGCAAAATCCCTGAGCCTCAAGCTGCAGCTGCAATGCTGAGAACGGCCTCAACCTCGTTATTATTTGTGAAAAATACTTTGAACACGGCCTTTTAAGTTCCTTCTGGAGGACTCCAGAAAGATCCCGTTCTGAGGTACCCTCAGGAGAGGGAGAACATGCTGAGCCCACCCAGCCACCAGAGGTTGAGCTGCCCCCTCCCTGAAACTGCCTGCATGGTAGCACCTCACTCCCAGTCAGCCTTGGAAAACAGCCACTGGATCGTGCTGGGGCTTCATCATGCAGGAACACATTAAAATAACCTCGTGAGAATCTATTTCAGGACCGGGACAAAAATTTCAAGGTCTCAGAGAGGGAACCCAAACAGAGAGCGCATCCCTGCCTTGGCAGGCAGAACAAGCCCTGAGATGCCTGCGGATGCTCCACCGCGGCCGGAGGGGCTGACAGGGAACACCATGCATGCCAAGGCTTCTCCCCGTGTCCTCAGCGAGCTTTCTGCCTCCTTGCTGGCACAACTCCCTCAGCCAGGAGCCAGCGGGCGGCTGCCGTGCGGCTGTGCTGCCAGGAGATGGAGGCTTCGTCCCACCGCACCGCACGGGAGCCACATGCTCCATCCCAGGGAGAAGCTGCAGAAGGCACCTCTGCCTCTTGCCTCGGCGATCTGAGAGGGGATGCAACAAAGCAGAGGGACGGGCAAACAAAAGAATAGCTTATATTTCATCTGGGGCTTTAAATAACCACGACTGGACTGAAGAGACAACAGGCAAGAGCATGTTGAACGCTAACACAGGCTGTAGCTGGAACCCTTCCAAAACCAGAGCATTACACAGAAACCAGGAGACGCAGCTAGGAAAGGAGCTGTGACCTCTCCTTCCCGACAGAGCAACCATGAATTACACCAGCTCCAACCAGAGCATGTAACCTGGGCAGGCAACCAGACCCTGAACACAACTTTGTCTTTTACCGGCACTCCCTGTCACCGCTCGTCCTGGCTTACCCAGCTGTGGCCGCAGAGCACGGTCACCTCGCACAGCACAAAGCCTGGGAGCCGTGGCACCGATGAGTCACACAGCTGGGCCCCGAAACGTGGGACTTTCCACAGCGCTGATGAGAACCAGCGAGCAGCCGGCTGGTTTGCCTGCACCCACACCCCCCCGTGGCACACGGCGCAGCCTTTGCGAGCGGGGGGAGCTGAAATGCTTTGGTGGACAGCAGGAGTGCGGCATCGCCAACGCAGGGAACACCCCAGGCCAGCCATGCAGCGGCAGAGAGGACAGCCAACAGCAGCTAGAAAATAAAGCTATTTGGTACACTGCCAGAGCCTGTGGGGGACAGGGAGAGAGGCAAGCGACAGATCTTGGCTCAGAAAAGCATCTCCAACATGCTTAGCTTTCAAGTACGGTGTAAACACAGCAATAGTACTGGAGCTACGCAGGTGACCACAGTGAGCCCGTATTTAAATGAAGCTGTGACAGCCCCAGTGGGCATTTCACATGTATTTCTGCTTGCAGAATTTATCCTGGTCTCTGCATTTATTTTTGTGAGTGTCTTCTGCAAAACAGAAAGGACCTTCACACCCTGAGCACAGCACTGCCTCACCCAGCGGCGCGTAATCGTGCAGGGCCACCCGTGCCCTGCCACCAGGCAGAGCTGCAGATGGGGAGCAGCAGCAGGGGCTTGCTCCTTGGTGCCCACCTACTCCACCTGGCCTTTGGCACGACTGGCAAGCGCAGGCAGCTGCCAGGGCTCCCTGTGATGCAGACAGCTGCCTGCCGTCCTACAACCCACCTCCCTCCAACCTCTATGTGGCTGTCCGCCAGCCAAAACGGCCCGTCCCCAGCTACACCGCCTGCGTCCACACTGGTGCCCACAGAGCGGCCACCCCCTGCCCATGCAGCTCTTGTGGGCTGCTGCCACCTGCTCTGGGGCAGTGCGTGTAGGCAGAGCACCGTGTGACAACGGCACCAGAGGCTCAGGATCAGCTCCCGAGGGGCTGGAGGGAAAAAAATCTGCTTTTGTACCTTGGCAAGGATCAGTTCTGGAAGTCAGAGAGGAGCTGTGTGTGTGCTGCCAGCCTGTCACTCTTGCAAGGTGGCTTTGTCTCCTGGAGGACAGCAGAGTGCCACCCTGCCCCAGCCTGCAGCACCCCAGCGAGGCAGCACCCTCACCTCTGAAGATGAGCAGGTGACACATCCACCACCAGCTGTTGCTCCACTGAATCTGGCAGGTGCCAAGCGTTCCACTTAATCTCTTGGCAGAAGGGGTAAGTATTCATTTTCGCAGGTGGAAGAGGCCAGGCTCCACTCCCGTTCCCCAAAGAACAAGGCAAACCTCTCCTGCTGGCAGCAGCACTCCTTTCTCACGGGCAGGCTGCAGAGGTGAACCCAAAATGGAGGGATGAGAGGGCAGGAAGAGGAATTTCAGGGAGTATTTTCTGCATGCTTTGCTTGGCCAGAGCTCAGTTCATTGTCGTTCCACCCAGCTCATGCACTCCTGCTCCACACAGGGCAGAGGGGAGCAAGGGCTTGGGGCTCTCAGGGCCCCCTGCCCCAGCCCTCTGGGGGACTTGCAGCATGTTAAGAAACAAAGCCCTTCAAACGTTTCTTAGTCCTTGCAGATTAGTCTGCTGAAGTCAACTTCCAGTTTTTTTTCAGGCATGCTGTATCCACACAGGGGGATTCCAGCCCCCATTAGGAGGAGCTGAGATTCCCTCCCCTGTATGGATACAGCAACACCCCCAGGAGAGCGCTGCAGGTCTCCTGCCTGCTCACCTCTCGGGCACATCCAGCTCCAGCAGTGGGACCACGTGCCCTCCACGGCAGCTCGTTCCAGACAAACACCCCCACGGGCAGAGCGGAGCCATTTCTCCAGGCTGGCAAAGTCAAGACTGACCTTCACTTGCATGCTGAGATTCCTTCACTGCCTGTGTTTCTCCTTTCACCTTTCAGCCTCTGAAAGAACCTGAAACGTTCTGACCTAGCCCCCTGCCCACCAGCTAATGGATGCCAGCTGAGACCCAGCCGAGAGCCCCTCTGGCTTCCCAGCGCGGATCTGCAATAACTGACAGATCAATAAGCAACGTCCTCTAGTCATCACAGGTGGCCTGAAAGCAGGAGCTTGCAAACTCCTGCAGATGGAGTGAAAGCTAACATAATTTCTTCATCTTTAAATGATCTGGCACAGCATGAGGATAGTACATGACAATAATTGATTTCTCTAAGTACCATCAACCTGGTCCAGCCTGTGACTTGTACTCCTTTAAGGAGACATAGTTCTCCTCTAACTTTAGTGGCACCTATAGTCTTTTCTTAGCTCAGTGACCTAGAAACTGCATTAAGATGTCAAGAGAACATGCACAATACATTGAGGAAGCCATTTTCCAAGGATCTGAAAAAAAATTATTACTGAGAGGTATGGCTTGGCGCCAGGGGCACTCCTCATTCAGTTGTCAGAGGTATAAATAAATATGCAAAACAAAGCTAAGCCCAGCTGAAAAATACATTGTTCCTACGCCATTGCTCAGTTAAAATCCACATGCTCTGTTCTGATCCCAGTGACATCAGTAGGTACGGTCCCTTAATGTGTAAGCCCAGCGATGAAGTGATAAGGAAAATATGTTATTTTCTAAGATATAGCCAAAATAGGGGACAAATAAATCATTTTAATGAAAACTACTTTACAGCTGGGGATACAGTAGTTGATTTGAGTAGCAATGAGATAATGCAACGGGAACAGGTGGCTGCCTCATAAAAAGCCCCATTCCACCATAAGCGCTGACATTTCAAGGAGGTTGTCATCAGGTATTATCCCGTGACTGTGGCTTGTAGCAAGAGCCGAGCGCTGTGCTTTTCCATGGCTACTTTCCAAAGCCTGATGTGCCCATGCTTTGTGGATGGAGCCACTCAACCAGATGTGACTTGCTGGAGGCAAGCGCTTCGCCGGAGCAAAAGATGCCCGGGACAGAGCTGGAGCTTGCTCACAGGTCTGCGCAGCTCACGGCACAGCCCCCGACGCGACTGCTGGGCTGGGGGCTCGCCTGTTCCACACTGGCATCTGCACAGCACCCAGTAGAGAACAGGCACGTGTGGAGACAATATGACAGAAAATTGAGAACACGTCATTCTCAGCATTCCGAGTGGCGCTGGTTTCCCTCATTCTTCCTCCTCCTGAGCAATGTTTAAATCAATTACAGTAAAATTAATGACTTCTGCAAGCAATTTGCTGAGAGGATGGGCTGGGGGATTAGTCACTAGCTGGGTGCCTTGCCACCCACCAGCCAATTTAGAAAACATTCAGCGTGAAAGGCATCTAACAGTTTGGGATGGCCAGGGCTTTAGTCCCTGTAGGACACACAGCAGCAAGGCAGTGCTCTAGTCAAAACGGGATAGATTTTTCCGGAACATGGGAAAAAGCCTTCTTAACTTTCCTCTGTGCCTTTAAAGAACAAATCAAACTTGTGATTTGCATGTTAAGCCCAAGTTACCCTTCTTTGCACAGATACACACGCTCAACAGAAAAAAGCAAGTTTCACAGAGCCACAGGACACTTCCCTCAGCCCCACCATTATCTGTTCTTTCTCCCCTGAAAGCTCCCACCCAGGTTATATGTTGATTTTCCAACCAACACCCGCTGATTTGTAGACCTCTTTTCAGTGTAAGGTTTGGTGCAAGTCACAAGGGATGCAAAAGAGGTGCAACGCCTCCTGGCCTGGCCCTGGACCTCTCTGAACCTACAACAGCGGGAGGTTTTTACCCTTCTGAACTGGGACCTCATTTGACAAGTCACACAAAAGAGAGAGGTACAAAGAACAGACGTGTCTTCTGCCATTACCCTAATGCCTACTGCTTGGAAAATATTCAAGACCCTCCAAAACACCTTGAGTAACATTAGGGCACAGGAAGGACCATGGAAGTGATGATTAAGTCTTACTGAGTTTTCACAAGTGCTTTGTCTCTTTTAGCTAAAAGCTGCTACACCCTCCTCACTCCAAAAAGCATTTTTTAATCCAAGCCAATTATTTCTTGAAAAGATGGCCAGAAAGATGGAAGAACGAAGCGTGGGATGCAGAGAGGAAGGCCCTGGGGAACAGCAACCAAAGAGGCACCAGTGCCGGGACAAGCTCCGTACGTCACGCCTGGGAGTTACGTTCATGTCCAGGAGATCGAGCAATGATTCTCCCTCCCCCTGCCAGCTTCCTGAACGCTGGAGAAAGGTTGAGCTTTGGGAAGCCACAGGCATCTGGAAAACCGTTTCACCAGTGGCAGCACCGAGCTGGTGCCGCAGCAGCATGGTGTGCGGTGGGGCTGTGCTGCCGGCTCTGGGGCACGGCACAGCGGCTCCGGCCAGCGGCGAGGGCTGAGCCCAGCTCCACTCCGGCAGCCCGCGGCAGGGCTCCTCCTGCACCCATCACGAGGTGGCCAGCTCCTTCGGCACCCAGAACCTGCAGCCAAGCTGCGGATGCTGCTTTTGAAGTGCTGGCTTCAAACAAGGGAAAGAAGAAAAAAAAAATCAAGGAAAAAAACCCCAAACCCATTCCCAAATCCGCTCTCCTTTTGAAGCCTGGCTTAAAAGCAAATGAGAACCTGTAGCCTCGCTGCAATGTGATGGGACTCCTCGGCCTTCAGGGGCCTTTAAGTACATCTGAAAGGCATTTAACACCAATAAAATAAGCTGAGCTCTTGCTGGTACTTTTCCTACCCCCCCTCCCCTTGCACACTCCCCACCATGCTGCTGTGAGCCATCTGTGCCTTGCTTCCCAGGGGAAGCAGGGTTAGGTACAGGGGAGAGGTTCAGGGATGGAGAAAGAGGCCTGGGTGAAAAATCCAGGCTGGTGGGAGTGCTGTCAGTCCCTCGGCTTGTCATGGGGACACAGGCAGGTCGGCTGACGGAGGGAGAAGGCTGAGCTAGTCCCTAATGCTGTCAGTGGAGGTGTCGTTCTGTGGGCTCTGTCCCCTCTAAAGGTTTTGCCCAAGGGGGGTGTAAGGGTGGGCTGCAGGGAGGTCTCGGCAGCATGCCGCTGGTGTTCATCGAGTGGGACCATGTCCCAGCTGGGCGGCCGCTCTCCTGGTCCCTTCCTGGCTCCAGCCTCCGCGGACCAGCGCAGACCCAAGGGGGCACAGGGACCTGCAGGAGCTGGCTGCGGCTCTGGTGAGATGCGGGGATGGTTGGGGTGAACACAAAATACCTCCAGACATGTCAGATACACGTCAAAATGTACGTGTCACTAACTCTCACTTATATTTTTCCAGGTAGAAGGCCTTACCATCTGAACAGCCATTCTAAACTCCAGAAGCACCAGTTAAACCCAGTTTAACTTAGGTTTCCAAACCAACAGAGGCTTTACACCCAGCAGGTAACAGGCAGCATCCCAGAGGCAGGCACGTGCGCTGGGCAGCCAGGGGCAGAGCGCACCCACAGCTGGAGCCTTCCACCGGTTCCGGGGGCTGGACGCAGCTACATGACGGTTGCAGCCAAGGTCCAAGCACCCTCGCTTTCCTCCTCACGCATATTTTAAAGGCAGGGGATAGAAGTAAGGGGAGTTTTTCCTGCCAGCTGTGAAAACCCCATTCTGGGGTAGTGTATAAGAGAAAACAGGTCAGCTCTTCAATTCACAGATCAGGCTGTGTGCGCTGCAAATGCAGGTGGGCGTTCAGAGCCACTCCAGTTACCCCAAATCCCTCAGCTGGAATTGCACAGTTGGGATAAAGGTGCCAGTATGAACAACAGCAGCTACAAGAAAAAGGCCAAGGAGGGGAGCAGATCCCGCCAGGTGGGTGGCGAGGAGCACTGCCGAGCTGCCCGTGGGACAACCCAGAGCCCAGGAGCGGGCTCAGAAAGCCAGCCTTGCCCTCTCCTTCACAGCAAGGCGCTGGGAGGACAGGTGGTGTGTTTCGCCAGGGAGCTGGCTGGCTCGGGAATCAGGGCGATCTGCAAACGTGGCAATTTCATGTCGGGAACCATTTCATTTTTAGTCTTCCTACAGAAGAACCTTCAAATACTACGACCAAAAAAAAGAGCAGGGCTGTGTTGTTCTTTGCATCTGCATGGGTGCAAGCTGGAAACCAGGGCTGTGGCTGCTCTGTGCGCTGGGCTGTCAGCGCCCAATTTCCCCGGCGAAAGGAGCAGGAGCTGCAGGTGCTCCCGGCCCTCCACCGGCGCAGGGGAGCTGGCGCGGGGAGCAGATCCCGCTCTCTCCACCACATGGTCAGCAGCTGCCTTGTGCATGTTTATGCCAGCCCTGATGTAATTAGCACCTTGACGTGTGTTAAATGAACCAAGCTTTCCAATCTTTCAGACTAAAACTCTAAAAGAAACAGCTGCGGGGCTGACAGAAATATGATTCTTTCAAAGTCTAATGAATTGTATAATCACTTCAGTCATTATTTTGCATCTTCCTTCCACAAATGCACAGCCACGAGCCCTTGGAGCACAGTGACTGTAAGGTGTCACCAAGCCCATCGTTCAAGATACATCATGTGCGTTTCCCAAGCCCCGTCAGGGATCAAAACGCGAGCAGGGTGCAGGCGCAGCGTGCGGGGTGGTGGCTGTGCCGGGGTCCGGTGGCAGGGGCAGGGCACAGATGACCCTGCAGTTTGGTGACCCTCTTGCTTTCCCCTCACTGTGTTCAGCTCGGCACAGGCTGAGGGACTCAGAGCCTGGAAGCTGATGCCAAATTCGTGCCCTTCATGCTCCAGCACACCAGAGCTGCTGTTAAGCCTGAGGCCAGACAGACTGCCTGGGTCCAGCCCCACCAGCCCAGCCGCCAAATGGCCATTTTGCAGACTCAGAAAAACCCCCCAAACATTAAAAAAAATGAAGGCTAGGGTAATCTAGCCAAACTGGTGCAGCAAAACAGGGAGCGGAGGTGTCCCCGTCTCCCTCTGCAGCCAGTGGTGAGGGCTTGTCCAGCGGGCAGTGACGATGGCTCCAGAAGGCAGTACAGCCTGCAAGGGACACCAGACCTGAGGGCAGGACCCACAGCTAACCAGGGGGATCTGCGCTTTCAGATTCCTGTCTAGCGCCTAACTGCCTTCAGGTATTAAAATGAGGAAGATTCATGTGGGCAGACAGACTGCTGTTGTGCTCCTCTCCCTCTGGAGGAAAACACTGCAAGCCACCACCTGCCTATTCAACACACTCCCTGCTCTGTTCATCTGAGGCAGTTATTTCCAGCTGGTACAATTTTCAATCCTTTGAAAACTAGATTCAATTGACTTTTAACCACCAGGTAAATATGGAGACATATATCTGCTTGCCTGCATTATTTCTATTATGTTCAGAACACCTATAGGTTTTTATCCCCAAAGGGTTGTTATTTAAACATAGTAACAGATAGAAATACTGGAAAGAAATATGTGAAATACATCAGGATGTGTTCAAGACTGCATGCTCCCCATCCAGTTGGATTTGAATCTGCCCAAACAAATTCCAACATTACCGCAAAATTCTCTCCCTAGCTTTACATGTAGTGGTGCTGGAAAAGAGCAGTGGGCTGCGAGGGGGTGTGTGGGGCTGCAGGAGCTGCTGTACCAAGGTGGTTAAAGCAAGGAGGCAGATGACGGCAGGCTGGTGACTCGGGGAGCACAGCCAGCTTGGGGAAAGGGATACTGAGCTTCTGGGTTTGCAAAGGGCATTGGCCCGACTGGGACTTAGATCTGAAAAGTTTTAAGCCATGTAATCCCACGTATGAACTGGCCAGGGACAGCTTTCAAACACGAGACCCTTCAGCAGAGGTGACACTGACCCGTGACACCGATCTCAGCCAGGAAGGGCATGTCCCAGCCCTGCGCACCCCGTGGTGCCCAGCCGTGAGGCAGGTCTCGGCAGCCGTGCCAGGGGCTGCGTGCGGGCAGGAGGCAGCGAGCACAGCAGCCGCTGCAGGAACTAGTCCCAGGCTTCTCAACTCCTGGGACTTCAGTCCTCCTCCTCCTGAATACAGCCAGACCTGTAAAGGGTGCTGGTGGCATTTTACACCCTACGAATTGCTGCTGGGTCTGCAGCAGCAAACATTTAGCACAGGCACTGACCAGCTCATCGTCAGAAAGGCCCATCGGTGGTTGGCAATGACAGTAGGGAAAAAACCCAGCATGCTCCTGCAGTTGCTGTTTGTACCTGGCTGTGGTGAGCTGCATCCCTGCCAGTAACGCCAGCACCCTTGGGACCCACAGCTCCCCACTGCTTGTCCCCCACACGGAGAGCCCACAGGACTCCATCTCACATTACCTCTCCTCATTTTTTTAAAGGGGGATGCCAGACCTGAGGCTGAACTCGTGGATAATGGCATCTTATCAAGCAGAACTGTCTAGAGGTACAGGTAGCTGCTATCTGAAGGTGAGAAGCTCATAAAATCCCAAGCAAGCAAACAGATGATGTCCCTGAAGAAAAATGCTACCTCCCTTGGTGGGAGCAGGTCCCAGATGAGAGCTTCTCCCAGATGGAGAGATAATGTACTGTGGCACCTTATTGCTCCTTGGGGCAAAGCTAATCTCTGCACGATGGCATCCTGCTGTCAAGTCATCTCCATAACACAAGAACACACACTTCTGCCACATAAAAACTGAGCAGCTCGAAAGCCAGAGGTGGGTATCATCCAGTGAAAAGAAAATAAATGTGGTGCTACAAGGATATTGCCACTTGCCAGTGCCACGGAACAACATTCTCATGACATCTATTTACAAACACTAATACTGTCTTTTCAGGATCAAGAGAAGGCCAATTTAGATAAATGCTTGATTTCATTACAAAAGTGAAAACCCTTAAATGAAATAAAATGTTATTTACAGTTGTATGTACTTGCTGCTGATGCTCTGAATGAAGACAAGCCACTGAAAGAATGGAGATGTGTCACCGAGCACACGGGACAGGAGTTCACTGCACTTGAGCTGTTTTAGCCCAGTGGTTTCGTAAGTGCGTGAAGATTATAATCTTCATTTTAACCAGTCAGATCAATTTTATGCCTACTTTGCCCAAAAAGCAACTGGAAGCTCAAAGACAGAAGTCAACTATGCCCTTGCAAGCTATGGAAAAAAGTGGGGTATGAGAAATGGCTGCAATCTTAAAGGACATAAGGACCAGGGACCATACTGTCTTTGTTATATTATTGACTTGTTGGAAATGTAAAGCATGTTTAGATAAACATTATTTTCCATGTGTCCAGCACATTCACTTAACTATGAAAAACATCTATAAAAATTCTATTTTTGGGCCTTTTTAATTGGAATTTGGTTCCCATCCATATGTAGCTTGACCCACCATGTGTTTAAAAGTTACTCATATGGTAAATAGGAAAGCTGCCATTGACCTTACACTAACACAAAAGTTTAAAAAATAAGGCTTAAATAAAAATATACTGATAGAAGACCTTCATCGGTAAAATGAAATACAGGATTTAGTGAAAATTCTTATAATTAGTAAAGAAAATCATCATCAAATCGAATGAGAATCAGCCTTAAGAACATTTACTCAGAAAAGTAAATGCAAACAACTATTCAAATTGATTATTTAAGTAAGTGTTTCTTCCTTACATAGCTGGTCTTGCTTCACATCAAACCCCTCACTACCATGAAGAAACTTAAAATTCAGGAGCAAGAAGCAATGAAGGTCCAGCAAAGGAAGAACTGCCCTAATAACTCATTTCCTGACCAATAAGCAAAACTAATTTGAAAAATGCCTTCTTCTCCCTGCCTTTGGAAATGGAACATTATTTCTTTTCTTTTTCTGCACTCTCACTTGAGCTTCACGGGTTGTCAGGTCTCCAAGGGGAATTTCAGGACTCCGGATGTTTTTTGACAGGCACAGGGCAGCTCTCCTCCCCGTCTGTCGGAGCAGCACGGGTATGGTGCTGAGACGCAGGAGCCCACCGAGGCGCCGTGCACAGCCTCCCTGCCCCTCCTGGGTGCCCTGGTGCAGGCAGGATCACGCCTGCTACCTGTCCCCACAGCGCTCTGTACAATAGTCCTGACCTAAGACCTAGATGCCAGAGCAGTATCATCATCTGAGTAATACATAACAAAACCAGCCAGGATACTCCTGCTTATCATGTTGCACCTCTCAGAATATTTTGCTTTTGTTTTATAAGGTTTTCTCTCTCAGCCCTTGCCATTTTTACCATCTCAGTTTTGCTTCCCCCCCTGCCGTGTTTCAATTCACTCACTCCACGTGTTTCATAGGAGCACATTCTTGCTTTACTCGCTGAACACGGCAATTGCTCACGCCCAGCGTGGCTCTCTGAGCAGCAGCTGGCAGCAGCAAGTCCCCCAGCACAAGGCCTTCACCTGTTCACATGAAGCTCGGAGTTGCAGCAAAGACTCCTTTTGGGCAGCTGTTCATCTCACAACCAAAGAAAGGGATACTAACGAGAACTGGGATATTTCACTTCTCTTGCCCTAGCACACAGCACAAGGTGTGCACCCCCGGGGAAGCCCCTTTTCTGTCTGCCCTTCACTAATGATTTTGTGGCTGCCGCAGTTTCAGTAGCTGCTAATTCACGGAAACGATGAAAAATGCACTTGATACTGTGCAACTGAAACAAAAACCTGCGATTTGTGCTGAAAGGATAGCTACGGAACTAACATGGACACAGAGATGCTGCCCCAAGACCCCCACCCATGCACAGCGCATCAGTAACCCCTAACCCCGTACCAGGGCAGGGCACCAACCTGCACGTCCATCCCTGGCCCTACTGCTCTGCCTGGGCTGCAAAGAGCCACAGCAGCCACGTGTGTGCCCCCAGCCCCCTCCCACAGCCGCCATGCAGATGGCAGCGCTTCCGCCGCTGTCAGCGTGGGGCCAGGTTGGTGGCAGGAACTGCAGCGTTAAAAGCTTTAGATCTTGGTGTCAGAGCCTGCAGCCTGTCAGGGTGACTTTGTCTTAAAAGCTAGGACGGCAGTAAAGATGAAAAATTGTTTTGCCATTTTCTCCCCGGCTGCCCTCAAACTATTTATCCCCAGCAGGACGCAGAGCGCCTGCTCCCAGCACACCGCTCCCGTTCCTGCCCCTGCGCTCCCATTCCTGCCCCTCCGTGCCCACCAGCCACCGGCCGGGGGCTGCCT
This sequence comes from Falco cherrug, assembly GCF_023634085.1. NCBI lineage: Eukaryota > Metazoa > Chordata > Aves > Falconiformes > Falconidae > Falco > Falco cherrug. Next base: position 9,574,425 of record NC_073707.1, read on the forward strand.
GAAGCCATGGCTTCCCGTGGGATGGGGCAGCTGGAGGCTGGGGAAGCAACACCCCTTGGGAACAGCGGAGAGGCAGCAGGCATTAAAGAAACCTCAGGAAATTCCCGTCTGTAGCTCAGCCAGGGAAGGCTCTTCCCCATTTTAAATCAGCCAGAAAAACTGGCCAACAGCACCGTATCTCTGGAACGCCCAGTAGCGCGGATGCTGCACTGGACCTGGAGCAGTGACAGGATACAGGTGACAAAGACCAAACCGGAAATGTCAGAGAGCCGAAACCAGGAGGGTGTTAATAGAAATCAGTAGCTTTTCTGGGATTTGCAAATAAATAAAACTGAAGTAATCTAATTTTTCAGAAGCTCAAAGCTAGGTAATTTATTTCTAAGTGTCCATTTAAATTAGATTTTCTCAGACTTCCTGACCAAAACACTCACCGCTGCTCCGTACAAAATTTCAGCTCAAAGAGTTATTTTTAAAGGCTGCTGCTGCCAGCTGACAAGGAAGTCGAATCCTAGTCTCTGATCTTAATAGAAGTCTTATACACTTTCTCCTAATGTTGTAACTATAAAGCAACATGAAAAATGACTTAAACCAAACCACCAGTTGTGGATCGAGCTCAGCACTTCACATCCGTTCAGTGCTAGTGTAAATCCACATCTGGTAAAGGACAGTGGGTAAACCAGGCCTTTTATTTCAGACACAGCTGAGGGCTATCAGGGCATCCATAAAACGGATTTCCCACCTCAGCCTTCTCACTCCCTCTTGCCTAAAGTACCGAACCCATTCCTGAAGACAGGGGAAATGGAGCAGTTTTGGCCTTTGCTATAAAATCAGCTCTAAGGGAGGCTTTGCTGAGGTTTCCCGACTCAGTTCATGCAGATTGTGTTATAACAACAACATGCCAGGTTAACTGCAACCCCACGGAGGGCTCTTGTGAGAGAGATGAATGGTTGGGACCATCCTGGAAGACCCTCTGTCCTGGAGGAACGGGCTGGGGAAAGCAGAGGGAAGAGGAGGATCCATGACTGGTCGTGTACCCACATCCTGTTTAATAAGCGATGCCGACAGAAGGAGAATTCAGAAAGGGGGGACTGGAATCCAAAACCAACGGGTCAGAAGTCTACATGAAGGTGGGGGAAAAATGTACTGCATGTCTGTGTCTCGGGTCCTTCCCTTCCACTGATACCACAACTGCAGTTGCCTTGCCAAACTGCTGTACCCACCAAACTCGGCTACAGGTGGAATCACGCACATTGAGCTGGAAAACTCTGACTTTCAGAGGATTTATGACAAATATTTTACTTTGGTCCCCCTGAAATTACATCATTCTCCTCTTTTATCAGTCTTAAGTGTCATGAGAGTATGATGTTAATGAGATGTACAAAGGCTTTTGGGTAGCTGAACAGTTTCACAGTCCCACATTGATAAATTAAAGCATTTGTCACTGTTACCACATTAATGTTTCTTCCGAGATCAAAGTCTGGATTTGCTGCATCAAATAGTACTGTCCTCTACTATGCATTACCGTGCATTACCTTCCAAGGAAATGAATTGTGATTCTGTATTTCTATATTCACAGCTTAATCATGCCCTGATTCTTATACCTGCTGACTGCCATCGCCACACGCAGTATGCAAGGCATGTTTTAGTATGGATTTTCTCCTCGTTACCTGTGTGAAAAGCCTGAATATCTTGTTTCAGGACAATCACTTTTTTCTGGCTCTGAAAGGCTGCTTCTGCAGTACCGAATACAGCCAATTTCCTTCCTCCTGAAACCCTGGAATCGGTCAAGCTAATTTAAATTTATATAGCACCTTTCATCCCTGAAGATCCCAATGCACTTTCTCAAACTCACCCTCTCTGTACACAGAAGCTGTACAAATATACATGGCTACACAAGCAGACACAGCAATCCCATCACCGACCGCTGAAACGCATCTCGCCGCATGTATTCCCAGCACACTTGTGGCAAGCCAACTCTGCACACCCTGCAGCATGTCACCATCACGGAGGAAAATAAGGCAGCGTGATATAGAGGCATGTCAGGGAAACGCGAGGAATCTAGGCAAGCAACAGAATGGCTTCTCCACCTGGGCAACTGACACCTTGATGCTCTGCTGCGTAGGTTAAAATGAGGTAAGACTGATTTGCGGTGAGTTATACCTCACTGCTGCTGCACTCTCAGTGCCTGCAGAGGTCCAGGCTATCTGCTCCCTTCCACCAATGGGTGACCCTCAAGCAGTTTGTTTTATAAAACTGAAAAGTATCTGCTTGCTTTGTAATGAAAACGTAAGGAGAAATAAACCCTCTTCTCCCCGACAGCAGCAGTTGACTGGCTCCGGCCAGTCTGAGGATGGAGGAGAAGGAAGAACATACCTGAGAGACCTTTCTGACCACGTCACTGCCCACCAGGAAGCCCTGCGCGTAGGAGCGTGCCGCGATGAAGGCTCGGGTTGCCTTCACCTTCAGGTCCCTGGGAACTTCCCCGAAGGGTTTGTGCTGCTCTGCATGTTTCACCATGCAGTCCAGGTACTCGTCTGTGATATGGTACTGGGGATTCATCAGCTTGAAGAGCCGCTCCAGCAAGCGTGTCCAGAACTCATTGAGGGCCTCTTCCAAGTTGATGTTGGAGCCCCGGTAATAGCGGCGTAGCTCGCTGTACAAGTCCTTGAAGACCTTCATGTTTTGAGTGTACAATTCTCCATACATGCTTGGAAAAGCATCATAAAGGGCCTTTTCTGACTTGTTCAACAAATCCTGGAAATAACCTGAAGAGAGAAGAAAAAGGACACTGTGATGCATCAGCGGGACAAGCAAGAATCCATCGGGCTGTGCTGTTTGGCAGCACAACCCAATGCCCTGAGAAAATAAAAGGGCCCTAACAGAGCTTTTCCTCCAACTGACCTTACCCAAGCTCTCAGCCTTGACCCTTAGCTGAGAAGAGTGAAGGAGGAACTCCCCAGTGCCTGAGAACCATGGGCTGGGGCTCTCCACCTCTTCTGGCAGCCTCACCTAGACCCAAAACTGAGGCTCTTCTCTGAGTGCATAAGGTGCCACAGTGTTACTCACAGGTTTTCTTTACAAAACGCATCAGCTGGCATTGCTTACATATACCATAACTTCCCACAGCTGTCAGCCAATGCCTTACAAGATGCTCAACTTTGAATCAAGAACCAGCTGCTCCTGGCACAGAAGTTGACGCTTGTTACACATCACTAGAAGATGCAAACACACAAGGATGTCTGGACGTTGCTCCGGCAGTGGAGGTCTGACCCGTACCAACTGCTGGCAGAGTCAGTCCAGCCTATCAATATTAGCACCCACACCAGAATGAAGTAAGAGAAAGACTTCACCTAGAAGATAACCTGAAGTCTTCCATTTCACCACAGGAAAGATTGGAATTTCTCCAGCATCACCCATTCTTACCATCACACACAAGTGAGGGCTCTTCTGGCGAACACTGCAACTTCAATTTTAAAATGGAACTTACCACCCCACCCCACTACCAACCCCTGCCCCCTCGATTTCCTTTTTTTCTTGGAATGCTGCCATTCCTGGCTAAGGCACTGATGATCTGGAGAAGCCAGCAGGACTCCAGTATGACATACATGTCTGAAGCACAAAGCAAAAGCGGTTTAAGCCAAGGTCCCTGCAGGCTCGAGGTCTTCTTTGGGGCAGCACATGTACCTGAAGAGGACGTGGCTTTACTCTGACTAGCTGTCATCTCACTGACCCAACACCACCATGATCCGCTACACAACCTGAAGCTGCCTTTGGAGAGATCGCTGCAACTCGTCTGAGCTGCCTTTCCTGCCTCACTGCTGGTTTTCCAATATGTTAATTCCAAAGCCTTGGTGAGATGGAGCAGGGCTGCCACCTGTGATGATGCCCAACCCTTCAGAGATGCCCCCATCAGCCTGAGTCATCACAGCCAGCCTGGCTCCTTGGCACAGCCCCTACTGCATGTGCCAGAGTCCCACGTGCTACAACAGAACAGGCACATCTTTTTATGTATTTAAAGACGGGGTTGTACTCTAGTGTTTTTGAACTGAGGCCAACGTCACCATGTCTGAGGTTCTCATCCCATTTGCTTATTTGGATGTGCATCCTGCTTTTGTTTAGGTATTAAACAACGGTTTTACACCCCAGGTTCAGTAGTTGTAGAAGTGACAGAAATGTGACTCTCCTACTACATACATGCAGCAGGGTAGACAACAGGTTCGACTCCTTCCATACCAACATCTTTTAAGTATTTCCACCCTCGAGTGTCAGCAGGCTCTCTGAGACTGCACAGTGGGGAACCCATAGCAGGACCAGCCTGATTCAATTTATTGATTTACATAAGCAACTTTCATCATCTTTTAAGTCAGTGAGAGGAAAAATGATTTAAATAATCATTTTAATTTCAATTACCTTTGCACTTTTTATGGCCTTTTTGAAGCAAACGTGATTATACTATTCTTTAAATCTAAAGTACTATTTTTGTTTTTCGTGATGTATGATAAGCTCTAGTTGGAGAGAAACTGTTATTCAATTAAAATCACAGCATGTATTTACATATGTAAATTAACTCCACTGTGCTAAGCATATAAGAATAGAAAGAAAAGCTTCTGAAAAGGGCATACTGCATGTACAAAGTTTTATTAAACAAAGTGTTTTTTGAGGGAACAGGACTGCCCACAATTAAAGACCTCTAAGATTTTAGAACTAGTAAAGCTCATTTCCATGGGTCTTGTTTATATCCACAGACTGGAAGGGCCATACAAGTTTTCCTACATTTGTAAACTCTCATTGGCTTCTCATGCTTGATTGAAGCTGAAACTCAACAAGCAGATCACAATTGAAAAGACCCTCTGCATCTGCACCACAGGCTCTTAATGCTGAAACTGCCTGTATTTTACCAAGCTGATGCAGAGCATTGATAGCCTGGCTTCCTCCAGCCACAATCATTTACTACTTAACAGTTTAAAATTTAAGTGCCTTTAGAAGACTGTGAGCAAATTAGGTCGTAGCAGAAGTTTGGTTTAGTCACTTATGCAGAAAGTAAAAATGTTATCTAAAATGCTGAATTAGAACCATGGTTTTCCACTGTACTTTTGGAAGAAATTTAGAAATTTATTCTTACTCAACCTGATCTGGCTGGCAGTTTGTATCTCCAAACGTTTGTACTGGGATCCCTCTGTCTCTCACATAACTGACTTGCATGCGTTCTCCATCTTCCCTATTAAAACCAGTTTTCTTCCTACAGACGCCAGTGTAAGTGTGCTGCCAGGGCACTTAGACCACCTATAAAATTACCTTGTGATGGGGGTCCTTACTATGAAAAAAGTCAGAAGCTGATCCCATTAAGTACTTTGGTAAAGGACCTCAGTTTAATAAGAAAAGATGCCTGCAGCACGTACTGTCCTAACCCAGCTCATCAGAGCCTCTCCTGGGGAATCTCGGCACAATGATTCAGTCCCTGCTCTCTCTCTGGGTCCCAGCTCCTGCTCCCCTGCCCCAGCTGCCAGAAAGGAGAAGCTTGTCTCTCCCAAGGCAGGACAAGCTTTCTGCAAGGCCCAGGGCCCCTCATCCCAGCCCAAGGGACCTTCGGGTGTGGATCTCCTCCTACTCCAACGGTTCAGCCATCTCTAGTCCCAAAGACAGCAGCACGTGGCAATTTTTTCTTGTGACAAAATTACCTCTACAAACTGCAGGGGCTAACACAGGTGAGAGCTTTCCTTTTACCAAAAGGCCTCATCTACACTGAATAATTGTACAATGTGTAATCAAAACTTGGCAAGGGTTACTGGCACATAGATAGCATCCATCCTGGTAACCCATGCAGGCTGCTCTGCTTCTGCGAAGCCTTCTGCAGCTCCGTCCCCAGCGCAAGAGGTGTGTGCACCCGCTGCTGGGTCATTCTGGCTACTCCACCAACACGCGAGAGGCTGCAAGAGGACGATTTACCATTTGGGAGCTTCTCATCCAGCACCCCTCTCCTGCCCTAGCCTGGGGGCCAAGGCGATCACGGTGGGGCAAGCCCAGTTTGGGGCTGCCGCAGCCCTGAGCTCCCAGCCTGCCCGCTTTGGCACTGCTGTGAGCTGACTGGGGGCTGATCCTGCTGCAGCATCACCGCTTCTTGTTGAGTGGTGTTGTGGTTTAACCCCGGCCAGCAACCCAGCACCACGCAGCCACTTGCTCACTCCCCCTCACCCACAGGGATAAGGAGGAGAATCGGAAAGGAATGTAAAACTCAAGGGTTGAGATAAGAACAATTTAACAGGGAAAGCAAAAGCCGCACACACAAGCAAAGCAAAACAAGGAATTCGTTCCCCACTGCCCATGGGCGGGCAGGTGTTCGGCCATCCCCAGGGCAGCAGGGCTCCAGCACGTGTAACAGGTACTCAGGAGGACAAACGCCCCCTTCCTTCTTCTTCCCCCAGCTTATATATGCAGCATGTCATCATATGGCATGGAATATCCCTTTGGCCAGTTTGGGTCACCTGTCCTGGCCGTGTCCCCTCCCAATTTCCCGTCCCCCTCCAGCCCTCTCGCTGGCAGGGCCCAAGGAACCAAAAAGTCCTTGACTTAGTATAAACATTACCCAGTAAAAACTAAAACCATCAGTGTGCTGTCAGCATTGTTCTCACACCAAATCCAAGACACAGCACTGCACCAGCTACTAAGAAGAAAATTAACTCTGTCCAGCTGAAACCAGGACACACGGTCACCTTCCCTTGCAGCATCTCCTGAAGGGGCTCATTCCTGGGCTTGCTCCTGGGCTCACAAGGCAAGCAGATTACTGCCAGGCAGACGATTTGTCCTGGCAGGACACTTTTTTGGGTATGATTAAGCTGAGATGGCTTCATTTTTCTGTTGGCACAGCCCTCCTATCTGTACAATGAACAGAAATGGCATTCGCCATTTCACAACAGACACAAAAAACAAAGTTTCTCTGCTGCTCAATATCTTAATGTATCACTCCAAGTGCTGGTTACCCATTCACAATTTAATTAAATTGAGCTCAAACTCTTACTTGTATAATCAGTGTTCTTTTCTCTGTGACAAGTGACACTAACGGAATAAATTGCTCAGCAATCCAGGTACAACATGTAGCTTGGCACTCACCATCAGGAGGAAGAAAACACCAACAAACACAGCCCAATTTGTCATTTCAGGGTAAAATGACTTTCTTTGTATTGCTACAGGAGCAACAAGATGTATATCTTCCTGTCAAAAAATTGGAAATTGCTCTCGAAAAAGTCCAAGCTAATTAAGAGTTGATGAACTGTTACTTCTCACCTAAGTGAGAGAACACCAATTACAGTCAACTCGTTTGTGGCTGGTTCTCAGAAAGTTCTTCTAGATGTCACACGCTGAGAAAAAAAATATATCTACATTATCTCGGGAAAATTAATTAGCAATTAAGACTAAATGTGTTTGTGATGAATGGCTGACCTGGCAGGGAATTTAAATGCCCATTTTGCAGCATTAGAAGGCACTAAGCAGCGGGGTTTGTCAAAGGGATGCAGAGAAGCTTGTGCTAACTGCCCTGGTCCTTGGTGTGATCTCAGCCTGCAGCGCTTGTACACTTAGCACAGGTATCTCCAATTAACACTGCATCTTCTCCCCAACACTTCTTGCCTGCTAATATCCAACCTTTAATGCATTTAGACATGTGTCGTAGATTAAAGATACGCAGGGCCTGGGGATAAAACAACTTGTTCAGGCACCTGTCCTTGATTACAGGTAGAAGCAATTATTCATTCGAGGGGAAGCACCCCATTATCTGTAGGCATGGTGGGTGGGGGACCCTTAGGTAATCTGGGTGGTTGGAGACCTCTAATAATACAGCTGTCCCGCGATTTCTATAAGAATGTAAAAATGACCACCCAGCGGGTCCATTATTAAGTCTCACTTGGTCCACCACTGCTGGGTCTGCCCTGGCTCCCAAAGGATGATTAGAGTGACTAGCTCAGGCAGAGCACAAGCACATGGAGGCTTCATCCAGGTCACATCCTGGACATCCCCCAGGCCCCTGATCTCTGCTGATGCCACATGCTCCAGGCCAGCAGCAACAGGCTCAACCTGTGTTCACGCACTGTAGTACACGGCTTCATTAGCCTCGGGATTGGCAGGGATGGAGGGAAAGGGCTGACAAAGGGTCAGTGCTGGAGCTGTAATGCCCTTGTGGCTCCAGGAGTCACCACTGCACTCCCATCCCTGGCAGCAGGTACGCACACAGCTGCGGTGGCTCTGCAGAGAGCCAGCTTCCCTCTGAAATGATGTCACTTGGTTCCACGCTGAGTCACAAGCAAGCAGTTACATATTTTCTGGACCCACACTGAAAAACCACGGATGCTCTCAGCTTCTGCCAGCCTCAGAAATTTTACAGTGAAGGTGTACTAGCCAGAGATATCTTTCTATGAGTCACCTGCTAAATCCATGGCTGGCTTTCCCTCTTTCAACGAGTTTTCTCAAAGGGCCATTGAACAGGTGAGTCCGTCCTCACCACCACCGGCTAAGGGCTTCACAGCACTGCAAAGCCCAGCAGGTTATATTCTAATGCCAGTAATTCAGACAAATCCAGCTCTATTATCCCCCAGCACAGCTCCTCACTCAAGGCTGTTCCTATGTGAAACATCCCCTTTCACACTCTTGCTGCAGAAGTATTCAAAATAATAATAAAAAATGAAATGGCAGTCTTTTATTATTATTATTATTACCCTTACTATTATTGCCTTTCACTCCCAGGCTCAGAAACAAGACAACTGGCTTTGCTCAAATGAAATCTGCCTTTTGGCAGAGGCCAGGTGTGAAAAACCTCTGCCTCAAATACAAAAATGCCAGAAAGTTATGAGCAAAGAAACGAAAGGTTTTTACAACTGAGATAATTCTGCAACCTTGGCCGCTGTTCTCTTACTGTTGTAGTGACAAAAATATCTCAGGGAATTAAGTTTTCAACCAGAATCTATAACCTTTGCATCCAAGATTGATTGTAAATCCCCACCTATTCCTCTGCTTCACAGCTTCCCAGTGTTTGCAGCTCATATTTTCACAGTTTCCATGTTTTCACAACTCTGGATTCAAATTGGGAAGCTGTGAACAGCAAGGAAGGGACCAGCAGTTGCTCTCTGAAGATGGAAAGTTCTGAGTTCCCCCTTCCTCACCCTCCCCAGCACCAAGTACTTTATCCAAGCTCTTTTATACTATTTGATCACTCAACATCTGGAACACACTGGGGTTTATTCAACTAATATAATGATGGAATGGAAATGGATGTAGGAGGGAATGAAGAGGGCACCGAAGGAAGAACATCCACATGCTCTTTGGGCATGCAGCAAATCAGGCTTTCTTCAAAACCCATCAAATTCTAGAGGCATACTAGAAAAAATATGAGAATTGGAGAAAGGTGACTGAATTATTTTCTATCTGAATGTTATTAAAGTCTTAAGCAGAAAACTGCAGTACAAAAAGTCTTAAGCACAATTGGAAAGAGCAGTACCAGATTGGAGGAGACGAAGGAGGAAAACACATTGCTCAGATGATGCCATTAATTCCAAAATCAGATTTTAAGAAGAAATCTGTTCCTAAAGGCAGGTTTAGCAGTGATTTGGTGAAGACTCTGGACAACAACCTTTAGCTACATCTGGAAGTCAGTCATAAGAGGAGGGGAAAGGCACCAGGGTACAGGGCTCCAGGAGGGAGGAAGCAGGTGATACCTCCAACCCTTCACTTGCCCTTGGAGCAGCAGAAGCAGCACACAGGCTCAGCCCTGCTTCTACCTTCCAGCTCCAAGCTCTCCTCTACTTCTTCCATTCTTAATACAAGAGCAGACTGCTCCACCCCAGGACAGCAAAATTCAATTTTGCTTATGCTTCTGGAAAGCCTTGCGTAGTCCCTGCAGGATCTCCTAATGCTCCTAATGACTTATGCTGCAACCATGTGGCACAGCAGTGCTCCACAGCTACAGAGGTGTTGTTCTTCTGCAAATGTCACCAAGTTTTTCAGCAATGGGGCAAGAGGAAAACCCTTCTGCGGGATGGACAGCTTTGCGTGGCGAGCTAGGTTTGTGGTCCCAGGGCCTTGCAGTGCAGCCATAAACTGCCAGGACAGCTGGAGGTGGGGGCAGAAATGTGAGGAGGATGAAATAGCAAATCCTATCTTGTAGTTTCTCAAGTTTGAGCAAGCACACGAGCCTGTGGTGGAATCCAGGCAGGGCCGGAACCATAGAGCATGTCTGCAGGTCTGGAGGGAGGCAAAGCCAAATACGTTCACCATCAACAGTGCTACCATGTTTCAGGAAGACTGGACTAAGAGCAGGAGAGAAAAATAAGCCGACTCTGTGGTGTCCTGAACACCAGTAAAAGCAGGGAAAGAAGTAGGATGGGGATGTCTGCTAGAGCAGAGCTCCCTCCCAGTGCCAGCCCAGTTGGTCTGAGGCACAGCATTTTCCTGGGCTGAGTTTCTACTTAATACACTGCTGCACATCCCAATACCAATTTGCTTCTCCAGTTGGTTTTAATGCTGTCCTTGCAAACTACTATTAGAAGAGAATAATTCAGCAACAGATATAAGCCATTAAAATCCACATCTAATGCATTCATGTCTATTTTATTCACTTCAGCAAGTACGATGATATTTTATTTATAGAATTGTTACTACTCATTATTAATTTAAGTACTCCCCATGGCTGTGCTGGAGAGCGGACAGCAGTACAACAGCAGCAATATGCTCCGGTTTGTACCTTAGCTGGGTGCTGCCAAAGGAAATAACCCCAGCGAGACCAAGGCATATAAGGCTCCATGTACACATGGCTCTGCGGGTAGCAACCCTGATGGCACTGTTCTAGGGGTTTACCTCTCTCCTCGCAGTTTCATACTCGTGTGAAACAGCTGAGCTGTCTCCTCAGTCCTGACTCACCCTGGAGGATGCAGTTCCTCCCTGCTGTATTCTGGATCATCTACAACATCCCTCCCACACTACGCACTGCCCCTGCTTGGCGGCTGTGACCAAAGAGGCACCGGGACAAACAGAGACTCTGATTGCAAAAAGCCCAAATAAATGGAGATAAAATCAGCTCCTAGAAGCCAAAGGACAAATGGTGTGAACAAATGTGCCAGGACACAAGAATCATGATGCTTTCAGGGGACACAACTTCCAAACTTTTAGAATTCTCTCTAAAGAGCCACTTCACCGATATCTCCTCTGCACACTGTGTCCTGGGCGTGTGTGATAACAGCACAGGAACACAGGACTGAAGAGATGCTGTGGGTCAATGAGCCAAGTGTCAGCTCTTCCATGCAATCATCGATTTTGTGCTCTCCTAAACCTGCTCAGTGCCCAGCAGAAGAGAAGTTAGAGATTTTGACCTCATTCCTACTGGAAGGCTGGCCCAGAACACCTCCTCAGATGGGTGAACTCCTTCATTTCTGGTCTAAGTTCACTCCTTATCCACTTGGTCTTTACCAATGTGGTCCTACAGTTTCAATAGTTGTTTTTGTTTCCTAGTGTTCACTGCGATGTTTATCCACAAAGCGCCACCTTTTCTCACCATCCGTGCTGCTTTGCTACACAAGCAAAGGTACTTTCCTCTCTCCACACCTGACAGACTCTCTCCAGTCCTCTTGATCGTTCCACTAACTCTTCTCTTCACCTCTTGTGGTTGGCATTCATTTTTCTTAACTGTGGGTGGTCAGGACTACAAAGACCATTTCCTTTTCTTCACTGGAAATAACGCTGTTAATACTACAAGGACTGCACTTACCTTTTTTAGGAATGCATCACATTAGCATTTCACAGACTTTCTGCCACCAGCTGGTACATCCCCGATTCTCCCCTTTGCTTTTTCCAACCAATTAGTTCCCAGCTGTATATCTCACTCTGGAATACTGAATTTCATCCTATTTCTATTATTTTTGTCATTATGGTTATCCACCATCCTCTTCAACAGTGACAACCTTTCCCAGCACTGTGTCATCAATTAATCTCATGAACACATTTCTCATAATTTGTGCTGGTCTTTAATGGGGCTGTTAACCAGGCTGGGGTTAGGAGTGTCTTTGAGAACGACAACGTCCCTCTAGCCCAGGAGCTCTTCTTTCAACACACTGTATTGCTGCCTCCCCCTTAGCTAGTTCACCTGATAATTCCCTTACTACTTGCCATCTTCTTCAGCTTAATTAACTACTCAAGGCACAGATCCAACTGTCTTTCAAGTCTCCTGAGATGAGATTAGTTGACAGAACAGATACACGATGAGCAATAGTGGAAGTAGGCAGCTATAAAGGATTTGACCTCATCTGTACAATAGCTGGCTTTGGGTAAGAGGAAAAGATGGGTCTACCTTAAACCGGTTTTAGACTGGGATATACAGCAGATAGTTTGTTTATTTTGTTAGGGAAAAAAAGAGATTTTTTTTAGAAAACATGAATGTCTTCCTGCAAAAGAAAGTTGCCATTGCATGAAAATACATTTGGAACATGTATTTTCTCTGCTAGTGAGAGCCCCTGGGAGGAAGCACCTCCAGTCGCTCCAAACAAAGTGCACTTTTTCTGCCAGGACTTGGATAACATTTTCATACTTTATAATAGAAGCATTCTGCCCATTTGACACTGTTTCGAATGGCAGAGAGATGTAAGTATTTGCACCTACTTTTTCTTCTGCATATTATCCCTTCTCTGTTTCTACAGTTTTCCAGGGTAGTTTGCTTTTATCTAAGGCAAGCAGGACTGGATCCAGATATCAGAATAAGGGAGTGGAGGACGTTCCCTGGCAGGAAAGTTGCCCAGAGGGTAGAGGTGACCCTCACTTGAGGAACAGCAAGAAGCTGGATATTCTGCTTGTCCTCCTGGTGAGCAGCATACAACTATTGGGGGTCCAAGGAAACCCAAGGTGACAGCAACAAGCCTGGGTGTCATAAGTACAGCTACCACGACCCCCCCCCCCCCCAGCCCCAGCAGCAGCTCTCTCCAAAACATGGCGAGTGAAGAAAGCACTTTAGGCTTTTATGATCCTGAATCACGCAGCATTACCTTCCTAATGGTCCTTGGAAACAGATCTGGGCAAACTTTAAGACACCCCTGAATTCAAGTTCATAAAACAACATTGCAAAGGTAAGAGCCATTTGGGGCTGGGGGGCAAAGAAGGCTAATTAGTTTGTGTGACTGGCAGGACATATAAGCAAAGCCTGCGTGTACGCTGCAGCGTTAACAGCAGTCAGCATCCCCACGCCAAAGCACCCGAGCCTGCTGCGCTATTCCCTTCTGCTTGGTGGAAAAAAAGCAAGGACGGAGCAGGAGCAAGTGGCACGCACCTGCTTGGAAAGTGATTCCAGGCGCCACACAACACCCTCGCAGACCCTGGGATATTAAATACCACAAAATGTAATGCAGCTGACATCCAAGCCATTTGCCTGGTAGGTCCTCTATTGTTTAGGCTCAACATTCCCACGTTAGGAAGCTTGCTGCAGTGCCACACCAGGGGCAGGAGGAGGGTGCGTGGGGTGCCGGCAGAGCGGCAGCTGCTCTGGGCTGCACACGTGGGAGCACACACGTGCTGCGTGTGCAGCCATGCTCCAAAGGTTGAAATGACTGAGCGGCACTCAGCTGTTAAGGTGTGCCAAGGTCTGTGTGCACAATGACAAGGTCAAACGGCCTCCAGCGATGCACGCAGTCCGATGGCCCCTTGAACGTGCATGGCTGGAAATATACAAAAGTTGTATGCAACTGTGGCTTTGTGTCCGCATGTGGGACTGGAAGACACGCTGCATGTAGGCTAGGTATTTCACGTGGTTTTCTCAGATTTGGGCCTCCAACCAAATTTTAACCCTTTTCCCTGCACTTCTCTCAAAACCTTTTTCTGATGGAAGCCTATAGACCAACACAGAGCAACAAGCCACTGAATTGTGTGTCTTCTCTGGATACTCTGAATATTTACATATGAGGCTATAGTGGGTCATACCAAAGCGATACAGTCTGGAGTTACTGGCAAGCATGCAACCCTAGAGGCAAGGCAATACTGCATGCTTAGGAAGGGCACTAACAACAGGACAAGGGATGATCTTACCCCTCAAAACCCATCCACTAAAAGGTTTCCTGGCCAAGCCTCAACATTTAAGACTCACTGTTGGTCACCTGCTTCTGTGACTTGTCAGACCCTTTTTACAGCTTATGTACACTACTGGGCTATTGCAATGAGCCCCACATTTAGTTATATTTTTCTGGGGAAAAGTACTTCACTGGTTTTAAATCTCTACAGTACAACAGGCATAAACTTCCTAGTGCAAGAAATACAGAATACTCACTCCTTACTTGCCACCTCCAAGCATTTCACAGACCTCTATCGTACCTCCATGTTTTTGCTAAGGTGAAGAGTCTTATGTATAAAAAGTAACTGTGTTCTTTCATTTTCTTTGGCATTACCCTTTTTCTTCTCAGCACAGACGCCTTTTGCCAGTGTATCCAGCTGAGAAGACTCTTGTGGTCCAAGGTCCTACAGTCCATGCTGAGGAGCCTTGTGCTCCTGGTAGAGAACAAAGAGCTGTGCTGCAAGGTCCTGCTGCAAGGAAACCTGCCATAGGCTGAAAGCCCTTGCAGATGGGATTTTGTCTGTTTGCATCCAGGGTGGGATAAGCAAATACAAGAGATGTGAATCTTAAGATTATTTTCCCCGCGTGTGTTCCTGGGATCTGAGCTGGCAAGGGATTTTAATCATGGCTCCCTCTAAATATATCCATGCTACAGCTACGGACTTGCAGCAAATGATGAACTGCAAGTATTGCCTCAGCAGGCTCTTATCAAACAGATTTCACTGCAACCTCTCTGCGAGATAAAGACTGGGCAGGCACGTGGGTGGGATTCATCAAACAGGAGTCAAATCTGATCTGGAGGCTTAGACCTCACTTAAGGAAGAAAAGGCACCTCCCTATTTAGCATGAGCTGAGCTCTTCCTTAGGGCCGCTCATCTCTGTGGATTGTAGTAGGAGCTGCAATAACTAAGCTAGAGTAGGCTGAACTTTTGGATAAATGAAACATTGTGAGATCAACTCCATTCTCATTTTTTCCCTCTTCGAAAGCCTGCATTTAAAGGCAAAGCAACAAGCATCATAGCTAATCACTGACAGGAACATGAAAGGTGGTAAAAGTAATTGCTAATACTGCCTGTTCCTTTCCAGGTTTATTCAGTAAGACCTGAAGGGCTTGATTTCTCTAACACTAAAATAAACTCAATACTGAGGGTTGCTGGCAGTTTTAAAAAGTGCAGTATAGACCCTGGATAAATGCACAGTGCATACCTATACAGCAAAGGTATTTTTCACTCCAGAAAGAAGTGAAACTCCAGAAAGTGTTCCTTTCCTGCAGCTGAAATAAAGGGTCAGTTATGCAGAAACGTGCTCTCCCAGCTGCAGACAAAAGGGAGCCAGCCAAGATAACCTCCTGGCACCCCAGCTGCATGCCCACGTACCGGGCTGGTATGAGCTGCAGAGACATGGCATGAACGAGAGAAGCAAAGGATCTGCTCAGGAGATCCCCATGCAGGTTGTTGTTACGTTTCCAGCAACACCTTCCCGATCAGCCTCGCTGAGGTTGGCTTTGAGTTTCTGCTCCTTTCAGCAAGCACCAGACAGCTGCAATTTCACGCATTCACCTGCCAGAGCAAAACATCGCCGCCTCCCTCCCTCGCTTCAACTCCACGCTGCTGAAGGTTGAAAATAATTAAGTCTTTATAGCTTTCAATACACATCTTCTGAGTTCTTCCTTACTTATAAAAGATACCATTATCATGAACCAATTTGTCACTAAGTCAGGCTCTTTGCAGTAACATTCTAATTGAGAAAAACATCAGTGAGTGATTAGCTCTTTAGAACTAAACGCATTTCATTGTGTCTGCAAAAAGCACAAGGAAAAAACCCTGTAGTTTGTGCCTATCTTTGACACTTCCCATGTTCAAAGAGGGACTTACGCACTCAAGCACCCTCACTGCATAGTTTTCAAGATCAAAACTCCTCGTTTAAGTTTTCAAAAGCTGTAGGCTTCATACTGTGGCAGTTGGACAGAACTGACTTTGGCTTTTTATCTTTTTCATTAGTGTTGCCCTCTGCTCAAAATGGCCTCTAGACAAACTATTTATTTTTGGGTTAATCAGACTACTTGAATCTATGCTTGCCATCGCATTTTTGCAGTATAGACTATCTAAGACACATGGTCCTTGGATATCTTGAGTATCTTTAGTATCTGACGTGGGCTTTCCCAAAGAAACAAGGACAGAAATCACCAGCTGTGGGGATAATACTCTAGACAGACAAAGTTTCCCTGTTATTATTGCAGGAGTTTATCTAAGTCTGTATAAAGCTCTTAATCTCTAGTTTTCTCTCTTTCAATGCCATTAAAAAAGAACTTGTCTCTGTAAAAACAATTTGCTTATGACACTCCCACCCATGGAACCAGTATGAAAAAGAGAAATAGGTAAAGATGAGAGAAGACAGGCAACTCGAACTATGCAGTATGTATGTGTATCTGACAGCTGGATGTGGAAAGAATGTACATGTATTCAATAATACGCATGTCTGTTACTTGAATAATAGGCAAATTAATATCAATTGCTATTTTAATATAGCTGAAATATGAATGTATTATATACAGCTACCCTAAAATAATATTAAGACATTAGAACACACTTTCAGAAATTAGGAATAGTCAGAAGGATGATGGGTAACACAGCATCCCTTCAGCTCTTCAATGAATGGGGAATATACTAGGTATAACCACACGGCACTTCTTTCCCGAGACGATAGAGAAGTGTGTCCTCTTCCCAAATTTTAGGTGCCTCCTTCAAAAGAAGCAAATTTTCTCAATTGTTAAGTAAAAGGAATTAATGTTCCATGACAGATATTATACACACAATAACAAATCCAGTAGCAAATTTTAGTTCCCCTCCCATCTGATGGCACCTGAGCCAATGCTCGCAGTCCAACAATTCAGCTTAATCCCTGTGGCTAGCCACACAGGCTACACCTGGTAATGGTGCATAACGCAGCAGCAATCTATAAATATATGGCTAGTGTCACTTCTGCACCCTCCTCCTTCACTCTGTATGACCAGGGCAGACAGAGGACATCAGCATTTCCACTGGCCCATGCGGCATCTTCACTTTGTGCAAGCATTGCAATCCTGAACTTCCCTAAACACAATATAGTCTTTATTTAAGGGGCCAAAGTAAAGCAAAACAGAAACTAATTCCTGCTCGGGATGTCCCACCCCTCCCAGTCAAGCATGCCTCCCCCAGCCGGGGCTAACCTACAGACCACCAGTCACCTCCTCCACAGTATCTGTAGGCATTTAAACCCATCAGAACCTCATTGGGATTAAATACAATTTTGAAGGCTTGGGAGAGCCTGCGAGATGATGAGAAATGTCCCTTGTCTGCCATCGTCACTAATTCCATTTTAAGATGTACATACAATACATGTTATTTGTAATTTATATGAATCAGACAGTCTTAGAATTTGCAAGCATTAAAAAAAACCTTAAAAGACCACATGTTTGGGCACCTTGTGCCTCTCAGGACTATCAGCTGGATACATCAATGACTGAAAACATCTGCATCCGCCATGGGCTGTCATCATGCTTACAGAACAGAGATCAAAAATGCATGTTAAAGAAAATATTAGCTGAGAACCGGAATGCTAACCGCACTTTGACTGCAGCTATGCTTAGAAAATAAATAGAGGAAACTACATGTGCTCCTTCCTTTTAAAAATTCATTTAAAACAACTAAATAAAGGCTTTGGTTACCCTCAGATGCTGGCAGTCTCCTCCTGCCTGAGTTGGGGTTTCTGCCGCTTTTGAAGCATCTCTGGCTCAGGTCCAAGTTAGAAGGATGGCAGAAACAGATACTTGTTAAAAGCCTGTGCTTGCTCCCCTTTACCCAACTTAAAACTCTTTTTTTTTTTTTCCTGTCAGATTTTATCCCAAGTACATTGCACCAGTGAACTGGATACAAGTAATAAATTCTGACCTCTTTAAAATGTCATCCCATGAATTTAGAATGAAATCCTCATTAAACAGCTAGATATCTAATGCATTGAGTATGCATTTATGAGGATGCACAGAGATGTTGACAAGCAGCTGTCATTCACCATTTTCTCTTATCACAAACAGCTGGGGACAATCAGAGAAATCTCAGATCTGGCAGAAGATGTAGCACATGCAGACATAAGGAAATACTATTCCAGAGAGCCGAGTTACGGAAAATCTCACCCCTGTTACAAATGTCCTGGATGCTTAAGACTAAAATAGACTCAAAAGATGGTCAAATCAGGAAAAGGGAAGTCCATTTGGTGGACATGAAACACGATGAATAAAGTTGTCCAGGGTAGCAGAGGAACCACAAAACACTAATGGGGCAGAAGGCACATAAGATGACTTCGGTGCTGACTCTGTAAGCAAGTGTGCATCTCACTAATTGCCATTACCCTAATTACCTTGCGATGCTGTCAAGACTGAGGTAAGAACCAAAGCCAATTTTACTCTGGGAAAAGAAATTTAAGAAACTGGTTGCTAGACTCAGAACACGGACTCACCAAAGTGCAGCAAACCCACAGTGTCCTGGCCATGGACTGCTCCCCAGAGCCACCTCTGCTCCAGTCCACAGGTTCTGCTCCACTCACCAGCGATGAGGCACCCCACAGCCTGCTACAACCAGGACCTGGGACAAGCTCTTCTTTCTGGCAACTGTACCCCTGAACCAGAACCCTCTTCTTATCGCACACGGTGTATGACCTTGTGCTTAAACGTATCCCCAGAGATATTCCATAATTTGGAAACTGAGTGATTAACTGAACTGGGATAGCAACCTATGTACCTCCTGTTACTGAAAAGCCATATGATACACCACCAGACGATGACGTGCAGACAGACGTGCTGTCGGTACAAGAGCTCAGCCTAAGTGAAGCAGACCATGCCATAACCCAATTGATTCACAGACATCTTGTCCAGATGACACAGATGCAGCCTTTTCTTTACAAACACACCGGTGGGGGAGACCTGAAAATCTCCTCTGCATGTAAGTGAATCCAAGTAAACCTACAAAGATGTCTTATACTATCAGTGCAATGATGATAATACATGCAGCTTACTGTCAGCCCTGGGCAGAGGCAATAGATAACAAGACAACCTGAGCAGTACCCTCATTAGGGCTCTCTGGGAAGGAGAACCTATCATACGTATTGACTTTTCCACGCCTGTTGTGGTAGGGTGTAATTTGACAATTTGACTCTGATTCCCTTAGGATGCCCTGTCTTGGGTTCAGATCAGTGGCCCACCCGGCTGTTTCAGCTGGAGCCTGCTTTTAACCTGCTGACTGCAAAACAGTCATATGAATTTCTGGTGTGCTTAGGAAAAAATACTAGTGGTCAAGTGATGCATATTCCCCAGAGCATTTCATCTGAGTGAGCCAATTTGTGTCCGGAGGAACCAGTTTTGGGTTGTGTGAGCTTTCCAAAAGGATATAAGTACTTTCTGTGCAGTTTAGATAGGACAAAGCAAACAGACAGACCCATCCCAATGTTTGAGGGAGCTGAAGAGCTGCTCCCAGCCCCAAAACACCATGGATGTGGAAGCTGCCAGCCGGAGGGGCCATGGAGGAGGACCACCCCCCTGACCGAGCACGCCCTCACAGCACCTATTCTGAAATCCTCATTTACGCCATTTAACTGCTGCACATAAGCAACAACTTAGGTAGCTGATTTCCTAGACTTTTAATTCCAATTTCAACTATATGCTTGGCAACTTTCTGTTTATACCGTTCCACTCTCTTTAAAGAGAAGAAAAGCAGCTCCACTCCTCATTAACGAGGTAAGGGGCAATAGCACTTCATTAAGGGTTCCCTGTGTCCCTCTGGTACACTCAAGGGCTCACAGCACTGGATTCTTCACACAGAAAAGAATAAGGACTGTAAGGAAGGGATGGCATTTGTGTGCCACTATCAGTAAGTTAAAGACAAGAGACACACACACCCTATTTCACACAATGGATAACCAGAACCTCAGGCTTTGAAGCATTTGACATTGCTGTCTTCATCTTTTGCCGTTATTGCTCTCGCACACAACGAACGGAGGAATTGCCCTGCACGATCTCCAGCTGCCCAAGCCCTCCTTCAGCACCTAATGGCAGTTCTACCAGCAATGGAGGGATGTCTCTTTTCACTGACTCGTAGGCAATTGCTTAGATTAGACACCTGAAGGCCTCAGCTGAGATGAAACAACCCCCCAGTCTTCAGTCTCCCTTTCAATTAATGGAATTAACATCCTATGCTCCTGGGACCACCTCCCTGCCCCTCATCATAAATGCTTGGGGAAGGAAACCCCTGGAATCTGCGAGCTCGCCCCTGCTTCAATTTCTTTAATCGGCAACCTACAGTGATACAAACCAGTGCTGCTCTGCAGTGCTGACAACCGGGAAGAAGTCATTTAAGGTCTTTGCAGCTGTTCAATTTGTGGCACAGGCTTTGATGATCCCTGGTAAGGTTTTTTGTGTGCAGTCTCACAAAGCTGACAGCGTGCAATGTGTCTGCAGTGTCTCTCACAAGAGATTAGGTGTCACAGAAGCCTGTATGTGCACGTGGAAATCTGTGCAAGTGGATTGGATTGAAGAGTGAAAATGAAGAAGAAAAAAAAAGGGGGGGGGGGGGAAGAAGCGCATGGTGTCCTATCTGTGCTGGCCTATCCTTTGGGATAGGGCTGGAATGTGCTGGTGGATTCAGACCAACACTAACAGAGAGGCGGAATGAGATGGGTAGTAACACAGCTCCTACCAGTCTCATGAAATGAGGAAGAGCAGGCCAGGACGAGGAGAGGGACCCTCAGCATGCTGTCTGCATGCTAAAGCCTTAGTGGGCCTTTGGCTTACGGACTCCTAGAGAATGTATGGAGGAGACAGCCAACATAAACATACCAACTCCAGGAAAACCTTCAGTGGGATCCTACACCTTCTTTGACATGAAAGTCAATTGTGTATGAACTACAAGGCCCTAGAAAAACAGACTTCATTAGTTCTAGCGCTCACAGAACCACTTGCACAATACGTTGAAAAACAATAATAGAAAAACTGGTCATAAAATATTGGCAGGATGGAGCTGCATGTCCAGAAGCTAAAATGAGTCAGAACAAGAAAGAGAAGCCAAATAGCTGCAACTTATTTATTAGTGATCTATTGAATAAATGGCCCTGGGAGCTACTATAGCAATTCATCCTCAAAAAATGAGAAAGCAAAAGCTGCCTCCTTAAAAAAACTGCCTTAGAATGAAATAACCTGTAGCAATATTAAAGCAGACTGTATTTGTGATTATTATTTTTTAAAAAAATTATGCAGTACTGCTTTTACAAATCTAACAGCTAACCTTGGAGGCTGGGCAGGATCTGTTACACTCTTACTAACATACATCTAATTCAGCAAATTGCATGGGCAAGCACCTTGAATGCAAGTGGCTGGGGACTGAAGTCACCTGCATTTGCCTGTAAATACACCAGCAGAGGTGTGGAGTGACGCTGCTCTGCACCTGAGTACAGGGCAACTGGTCTCTGACGGGTCCATGAGGACTGACACCACAGCACTGATCACTAAGGTGATCAGGTGTGGATACTTCTCTGCCAAAGCGGCTGAAGCCCTGTACAAGCCTAATTAGTACAAGCTGAACCACGGAAAGGGAAGGAATAATCTGTTAGATTTTCATTTCTGTTCAGCCACGGCAACAGCAAGTGCTTCAGCACGAGGCTGGGAGAGAAATGGTGTTCAGCGTTAAACAGAGAAAGGCATTCCCTTCCTCCCTGCTCCTCTGCCTCCAGGTACCGGCTGTACAACAGACACCAAGATGAGGCTACTTAGAGAATACACACACTATCAAAAGCAGAGCATGTGCTTTGTAACTAACTTCAGTTGCGTTACCAAAAGCTTTAACTAAGTCTAATTAATGTTTTTAGCCCATGGCATTTCTACCACTTGGTCAGATCTAACAGGATCTAACACTCCTTTTCCTAATCCTCTTAAAACAGGCTGTTTTAAAGGTTTACTCCAGCTGACATCGAAAGCATGATGCTGAAGTTTTGTTATTATGAACAAAGCTATTCGGCTTTCATTAGCCAGATGACAATTAGCTGAAAAACAAGTGTAGCTTCAAACACAGGACTCATGCCTGTGTTTTATCTAATTTTTTCTGAAGCTCCTAAGGACACCAAGCCACAGACGGTGCTAATGAAGGAGGGAGAGAGGCTCCTTTGGCTCCCCTGTGGCAGCCAGGCAGGGAGAATCCTGAACAGATCCCCAAGCCCAGGCAAGCACCTTGCCCTCCTAGGAGCTCCACTTGCACAACTACAGCCATTTTCATTATCAGCTTTTGTGGAACTATCTCCTTTCAAATGCTGTCCTTTCTTTTCCCCTCACCTTTTTTCTTTTCCTACTGTGGCTCTGAACGGATCTGAAGGGCTTCTGCTGCCTGACATTAAACAGATACCACAGAACAGGACACTGAGTTATCACTACCAGATTTATTTTTGTCTGTCTGTGCCACATGAGGTTTGAATGGGTTTCTGAAATATCACTGTGGCAGACTTTGGGGATAACGATACTGATTTTGATCTTCAACCAGCTGTCTTCTCAAATATAATCAATGTATTCTTTCCTCTCCCCACAGTAAGCATAGTTAGTTTATATTTGAACTTTTCCATCTTTGAGAACATGTTTACCACTGCCTCCTTGAAGGACACTGGATCTCATTTACTTGGACTTCCTCTGTTCGGCTCTTGCTGTGAAGAAAAGCCCTTTATGTCGACGTGACACTATAAAAATCCATAATCATACAGTTAAAAATAACCCCCCTGCTAGAATAATATCAGCTGAATATACAAAATTGCGTTCTAAAGTAGTATTTGATTCTGCTCTGTTTTCACGTTTTACTTCAATTAAATTAGTTTTCTCTAGCAATCCAGAGGCCTTTAAGGAACCATATGTCACTGAATATAAAAATCATGGTGTATTTATCACATAAATAAGAGTGCACACAATCACAGGTAATCTCACTTCAGAGTTCTTATTCCAACAGAAACTTGATTTTCACCACTCAGCAGTTGCCCCCAGGGACCCACGAAACCCCAGAGCCTGGAAGAGCTCTCAAAACCTGGGGGGCTCTTCAGCTTGCACAGTTTTACTGGATGCTGTGCTAGCAGGGCTGTGGTTAAGTGGAGCACTGTACCATCTCACAGCCTGTTAGCTGCAAAACCAGAAACTGTTTTGGTGCTGAGACAGTGCTTTGGGCCAGGCTGCCTTCGGAGTCCTCTTCACCTGGCATAACCCCCCAGCCAAGGCGCTGAACGTGCAGCCATGACCCACAGCAGCCAGTGTCACCCAGCCATGTGAGACCTGAGCTTTACAACCAGAACCACAGGAAACCAAACCCTTCGACCCTGGCAGAAGCAAATGCCATTTGGCACGACACTTAGCCCTCCCCATGGCAATACACACCAGTACCAGGTGCTGGTGAAGGCAGTGGGGTTCATCACTTCCAGCACCACCCCGATGTCCCCCACTGCAGCAGTCACTGCAGGGGTGAGGGACCACGGCTGTCTGCACTGTTTTCTGCCTTTTTTTCTACAAACCCCACTGATGCTGAGGAGGTGCTAGGCAGGTGAGAGGAAGGGATGGGGATGAAGAACACGTAGTGGCATCCTTTGTGCAGAGTATTTATTGCAATCTTGAGTCATCTGCTGTGGTGGAGTGTTTGATTTTCCCATAATTTCACACTACATAAAAATCGAATCTTTGATAATTTAGGTAGGCTATTAAGTACTGCTGATCTTGACCATAAACAAAGCAAAACCAGTAATTGCTTTTACTGAAAAACTACGTGTATTTTAGGGTTTTAACACTGGACTATCCCAGGGGAAGGAGAAGAAGATTGGAAAGTGTTGTTTTCAACAAACATGAAATTGCACAAAAACTAGCAAAAATTAAATGACACAGAATTTCCACACATAAAAGCCAATAAAAATTCTGTAATATTGGCTTCCTCAATTTAATCCAATCAGCCTTTGAGATTTCCATTTGTTTTGATATGGAAAACATCAATTCATCATGATACTGAGTTTTCCAATTACTTCATTGTGCTTCTATTAATAAGGAAAAGCTATTGATCTAAACGTTGCACACACAACCATGACTTCTCAAACCAGAATTCATATTTTTCTTAAAGGTTTTTCTATTGGTAAGCTATTAATTATTAGAATTCAACAGCAAACCAGTAAAAACAACATACCCAAAGGGTTAAATCTCACAACCCATGCTCTGTCCCAAGGGCCAAAGAGGGCACATGCAGCATCCATGCGTGGCAGCCCAGGATCACAACCCACCGAGCCATGTGAATGCTTAAATACAGCCCCTGACAAACATCACATTTATGGCCAAATTTTCTGCGAGGGCGGAAAAAATAATGATGTATGTCTACGACAAAAGCTTTCCAGTCCTGCGGCTCACAAGCTGCATGGCAGCTCCTGGCAGCCTGCAGTCAGAAGTGTTGCAAAATTTAATACTAAGACTCACAGACCTCTGCAACTTAAGGAGTCAACAAGATCCCCAGCTAAGGTTAGGAAGGCATGAAGAAGGCTCTAACTAAAACAGCTGGATTCAAAGACCTGAAATCTTTTTAGAATTTAAAATACAAAACTTCTCTTCCTATACTGCCAGAGTTTTACTCCTTTCTCTTTGCTGCTCCACAGTCTTACAAGGCTAAACTGGGTGCCGTTAATTGGCTGCCATTAACTCCTAAAAGAATTTCAGGTTTATCACATAGGATTTCTACTTTTACATTTAAAATATTCCTATAAGGTACAAAAGGAAAGCTTGGGGCTTGATGGTGCAAAAAATCCTCACACTGAAATTACAAGAGTGATTGACTTGGCAGTAGATTGACAGACTGAGTGTACTGAGGGCAAGCAGTAGGAAAGCCGTAAGTCATCCGTGCCTCTCCTGGGCTGCAGAGCCACTGCCCTGCGCACGAGGAGCTCACCTTGAGTCCCGCTCCAGTTTTGGCTATAAAGTACCCATTATCTTTGCTTGGTACATACATAGCTTTTCTTAAATTAGCACAGATGCTATCTCCTATTACAAAAAAATTTGTTCCACAAACAGGCATTTTCAGGATCAACATCTGTGCCTGTGCTTAATTTGCAGCATGCTGGTTGTCTGACAGGAGTCAACGGGAGAGGTCACATCAGTTAAACTAGTTGGGAGACCTGAACTTCGTGGGATTGGAGCCTTCACTTGTCTTTCGCTGCTGCTTGGTCTTTGCCTGCTGGATTTTTTTGCAATATTTCAGTGACGGCTCCTGTGGGATGGGAGGGGGTTATTTGTGGGGGTTATTGGAAATGCCAGCCTTTGTATTTCAGCTATTGGTTTTAACATGAAAGGCAGTTGTAAACGTTTTCTAAATCATTTCAGAAAGCCTCAGAGGCAGTTTTTTAGAAGGTAATTTTTAGTGGCATTGACTTGAACCGTTCCATGCTGCTGACAGGGCCCTTGCATGTGGGTCTCCAAGCTGCTGTAATAAGAAGTGGGAAAACGGGCCGTGCCCCCTAACCCAGGCAGGTGGCAAGCTTGGCAGTCACAGCCAACGCTGAGCTCAAGGGCTCTGTGGTCCTTCTTGTGCCTGCAGCACCACTTACAGCTACCGCGAACCCAACAAGCCCTAAGACACAACGGGCCCGTGCTGTGTGCTGTACCCTCGCGTCAGCACAGAGCCCGTCACAGCTGCTGGCTGGAGCCTGTGCCCAGGGAAGACGGGCATGTCCATCAGGGATGCTCCCTGGAGTGGCAGATAGTGCCAGCAGCCCCCAGGCTGTGGGGTACAAGGATGGATCTCCCGGGAGCCCTGCACTCCTCCATCTTCTACTGCCCAGAACAGTCTCCAAATCCTGGCACCAAATCCATCTCTCACCTGGCAGTTACCCAGCCTGGTGAAACTCCCCTGGGACTGGGAACACCCTGCCAACTGGGCAGGGACACCCGTGGACACCCGAACAGCACCGCAGCTGCATTCATCAGGGTTCATCCTGCAGAGTCCAAGGCTGTACTTCTGCATGCCTCCAGCCGGAGGCAAACATTCTCTGACCTGCCCTTTACGGTGGGTGTGCGTGGTGTGCGTGGTGTGGCTCGCGTGCCAAACCTGAGCAACACTGCAAAAAGCTTTCCAGTGACAAGCAGGAAAGATAAGAGGTCCCCAGTGGCTCAAAGGGTAAACTGCTGCTTTTGTACAGCAAATAATAGATAACTGCCCCCAAGAAAATCTGTTATATGCGTAAGATCAGAGGATTTTACAAATCATTCCTTCCTCCTTTTCCAATTTTCTCCACACCCATAATCTATAATTTCACGTCTGGTATAGACCTGATGGATTGCAGCACTGTTGACATACTGCAATAACAAATAAACAGTTATTATTAATGGGACTATAAATCACATGATCAACCCCCGTGCCAGCTAATTGTAGTCATTTACATTCTACCTGCAACACTGCTGCTGCCATTGCAGCTGAACGTGGCATTCCCTGTCGTACTTGGCCATAAAACCATGGCCTTGTGGAGTCCTACGGCTGCTCTGTCCACTCCAGCAGTGGCTGCTCCTCCAGGCATGAGCGATGGGAAACTTTCTGCAGCACGATGGCTGTGAGGGAGAGGATCCTGATACAAAAATTAGTGTACTCAGGTTTTTATCTCTGGCTAATTTACTGCTATTAATATATGAAAACTGGAATGCTAATGCTGGGAGCTGGTATGTCTGGGTGTTCATTTTTCTTATCACTGCGAAGGAACGGGCAGTAGGCTTTCACACCACACCAAGGGATGACACTGCAGCACAGCTCCATCCTTCAGCCAACACAGTTTGCAGCTCCTTGGATATAAAATTCAGCTCAGCACGTTGCCGCAGGCTGCCGGATTCCAGTGACCATCAGCTGTGGTGGTTAATCATTTAATCTTCATCTTGTGAAACCCTTCCATGCATTCCTTCAGCGTTATCTTCTGTTGGGTTGGGTTTTAGCTCAGGCAGCTGCCCTGGGACCTCAGAAACCAGCAGGATGCAGTAATTCCCTTTTTCTTTGGGAGCTGGTGCAAAAAGTCAAGTGTGCTGGCCTGTCCTTCTGCAAGGCTACAGCCGTGTGGTGACACGCGTGCTGGCCCAGCATCACCTAATGGCACCGTCTGCATGGGATGAAAATAAATACTGAGCAGATTAATTGGTAGGAGGGTGCTGGCTGGTATGCAGTTGGGAAAATGCCTGCACTGATAATGAGAAACAAAAATGCTCACTTCCAAACTTTTCCTCGCAAAAAATCAGGCCATAATAAGCACTTGTCAGCAGAAGAGGAAAAAAATGTTTCAACAGCAGCTTTCAGTAGAGTGGGAAGGGAGCGGAACAGCAGCAGGAGATGTGTCATCTCATTGTTTCTCCCAGGCTCTCTGCCCCGAGGTTACAAATTCTTCCAAGTCTTCCTTCCAGGATAAAATTTCCCCCCTGTCCCCGGAGGCTGTTCCTCCTGATCTTTAATGTGTTTTCATTGCTGAAAGAGAAGAATGTATCTACTACCAAACTTGCTGTTGACTTCTGGCAGGGCTCAGCTACCCTCTCTTGGCTTGAAAACATGCTGAATTAATTTGGGATGAGCAAATATAGACAATAAAACAGGCTTCTAACACAAGCGCTTATTCTGTCTTGTTTTATATAAAAGAAAACTCTCTGCCACTTGAAGACGCCTCCCTTCCCCAAGGGAGGTTTTTCAAACAGCCCAAACCATGGGAAGGGTCCAGGTCAAACACCAGCTCTTTAATCCCATCAGAAATACATACACACAGACTTGCCCATCACATCATCCAGCCTACTCCACCCAGAGGCATAAGGTGAACAGCTTTTACCAGTGCCAGATTCGTTATCTTTACTCCAGTGAATACTTGAGAGGCACCAGTCCACCCAGTGCCTCCCACTATGCTGGAGGATGCCCTGCAGAGGTGAGCAGAGGTGACTATTGAAACCCCAGCTGACCCTGGCAGCGCTGCTTGCCTCTCACAGTCCCTCTCCCCAGGGTTGTGGTGATCCCACCTACCACCCTGCACAGCTCCTCTTCTTCCTTCCTCCCGCTCTGGCACACACAAACCTTGCTCACTCCTCTCGGGCAGGAGAATATGGGGGACATAGATTTTCTTGGAGGTGGACAAGGTAGGACCAGGAGGTTGGCGTGAGACTGGACAGGCAGAAAGGAGAATAAGGAGGTGCGCTGAAGGCATCAGAGATAGGCTGAAATGAAACTACTGTGAAAATGTAGGATGTACCCACCTGGGCTGAGAGCAGCAGTACAAGCAGAAAAATATGCAACAGAAAAATATGCAACAGAAAAATATAAAGCAAAGGAAGAAGTTGCCAAAACCACAATGGCTCTTTTTTCTACTGCACCAGGCAGCTCCTGTGTATTCACCTATCTGGACGAACGGCACTGAGCACATGGTTATATTATCACAGAAACAGCAAACTGCAATTAAAAATACTTAAAGAAAGGGTTAACCAGCATCATCCCCCCTGAGCAGCACATTCCTCCAGCAGTAATCTCTTATAAATACAAGAGATTAAAAACTAAGAAAGTACAACAGTGTCTGGCCCCTAATTTGCAGAAATAACAAATCAAATGCCTTAAAATTGGTAATTTGGTAGATTAAATTATCAAAGACTAGTTTGTTGGTGTCCACATCTGATAGCACTTTGATCTTGTTTATATCTTAGAAATTGTTTCATGGACTAACTTTGTTGATTATCTTCAAACCGTGACAGGTTTTATTCCATCAGCAACTCAGTTGCCTTCCGAGCAACAGCCTGCTCTTTAAAGTGCAAATTAAGAACCAGGGAAGAGAAGAAAGGATGAAATTGTTTGAAGGAGCTGCTGGATGTCACCAGAGGTCAGCGCTTTGTTTTTTATTTCTTAACTACATATGTACAAATGATGCAACGCAATCCAAAATTAAAAGCTACGACCAAGAGAGGAGGAACAGACAACTACAGTGTTTCAGCATCCCGAGCTCATGGATCTGGCCACACCAGCCGCAGCTACTGGGACAGTTTTGTAGAGCAGATGATAGACCACAGCAGATTCCCTCCTGGAAAGCCTACACCAGTGGGATCTTCCAGTGAGCAGGAGGAGAGGCCAGCTTAATTTTTTGCTAAAATATGTAATAGTGCATGCGACTGGGGGAGCACTATGCAGAACAGAGCTTTTACAAGTGGCAGTGCATTGCCCATACAGATACCAAATGAGTTGGCCATAACCCAGAAAATGCAGGAAAAATACAGCTTATTCCGCTTCCAGTTCTTCTGGGAGTAGAAGAGGTTAGGAGAGGCGGCTACGAGCTGGCGACTGCTGCAGCTGCCTCTGTTTCCTTGGGAGCTGTCACTGCACAAACTACCGCGCTAGTCCTGCAAGAGAGATGCTAACCCAGGGCTCTCTCCATCTGCTCGTGGCACTGCTGGCCAGGCTGGCACATCGGCCACGGCTGCCCGGTGCAGCTGGCTCACCCTGGTGCCCAGCCTCTGCTAAACCAAAGTGACTGCTGGGGCTGCCCTGGGCAGCTGCCTGCCATAAGCTCCGCACGGCAGGGCTGCAGGGTGCCGGCGCTCGCCCGCTCCCCGGAAAGGGAGCCTGTCCAAATTCAAGTGCTCTAACTGCGACAAGCAGCCAGTATTAGCCTGGCTTTTTGAACTAGCCCCAACACCGCAGTAAGATTAAATCTTTATTTTAACAAGATTATTATGGTTTCCTAGGCGATCCAACGCATACAAAGAAAGGAACTAACAAAACATTGGATAAAGTCATATCGCTTCAATCCCCACGTACTGCAAAACACTGCTTGCCCTGGGGGAACTCTGTGGGGAAAACGAGAATGCTTCAAGAAGCTTAACCCTGAAGAAATGAGCTGAAAACTTCAAGTCTGACCAGTGTGAACATGTTAGACACCGTGCAGCTGACATGCTATCTCCAACCTTACTGAGTATCTCTGAGCCAAGGTCTTGCCCACACCACGTGAAAGCTTGCTTATAGACATAAAAAGAGACAATTTACATACGTATGCCTCTATCTTGAGAAACATGACTCTGCACCCGAGGGGCTGCTGTATGATTTTTAAAGAGGCTTGACATTAACTTTATTGTTGTTAGTCTTTGTTACTGTGCTTCAGCTCAGCAATAGCTACAGTCAACTTCAAATTATTAATCAAATAAACAGGTCCAGAGGGCACGATGCCAAAAGCAAGCAGGCAGTTCAGTATACAGGAGTATGAATTTGTCCAGAGCTGAAATTCAAATGAAGCTTATTCTTTCACAAACCCCAAACAGTTCATCCATCCCAGACTTTGCATGAACTCATTTGAGTGAAAAATATTTGACTTTTACGCCAAAACTGACAAGTCTCCTCTACGCTTGACACTCCTTGTCCTCTACTCAATCTGCAGCCAGTGTTCCTGGCGAGGACCCACAGCCCGATAAAGCAGCCCTTTTGCTGCTCAGAGGGGTTTCCTCCTGTGCAACAGAACCAGCAAAGCATGGCTAGCAGCATTCAACAAGCTGTTTCTGCACCAATAATATTTCAGAGCACTTCACTAAGACAGAAAGATCTCATTTTTATTATTAACTGCCCACCATCTATCAGGAACTTTGGTGCTACCTAAGATTTGAGAAACACAAAGAGATTGAGTTGAGTCACACCCTGAGACTCTCTCTCTCCCACCTGATAAAAATGGCAAAGACACACACCTGGAAACAAAGCCAGGGAGCTCCCCTTCCATGCCCAGACTCATAAGGAAAATGGTCTGACTCAGACTGACTTTGGGATTCAGCTCTGCTTCACCAGCTCCACTCTGCAGCTTCCTGCTCCCACTAAAAACCAGTGACATGTAACGCATGCTGTACAGCCATGCTTCATGCTGCAGCACAGCATAACTGGCTGTTGAGCCAGGAAAATGAGAAATGCCTTCTTGGGGTTTTGATGGGGTCCACTCAATGCACTCATTCTGCTTAGTGCTGCCGTCTTGTACAGGAGCTGACCACAAGCTGCTGATAAAGAATTTGCACAGCTTTGGTAGAGCAGATTGCTCATCAGTTTAATAGCTCCGCTTTGTTTTCTTAATAAACATCGGAAGACATCTTCTGCATTCCCTAACTGACCTGATCTATGGGGTACCACACAGAACAATACTTTTTTTTCTTTGCCTATAAAGCTGACAGCAGTAATAAATTGAATTTCCACAACTGAAATCAACACATCACAGAAACATTGCAATGCTGCCCAGAGAAGAAAACCTTCAAAGAACACCAGCTCATATAAACCAAACCCCACAGAGCTCAATACCTGTTGCAAAAGAGAAGCACCTATTTTGCTGCTAAACAGGTTTGCCTCCACCTATCTCCTTCATGTAGACACTGATATAGTAAAAGTTGGAGATCTTGCAGCATATTTCATAAAGAGCAAGGATCTCTTGGATCAGGCTTGCAACAGGTCCTCCCTGCTGTACTGATAACACAGGTTTGAATGCTGAAGGCTGTGGAGGAACTGAAACCATTAGAGCCGCTAGACTTGCCTCCAAGGCTGTAATAACAAGATCTTTCACAGCATTATAATACCCTCACGCACAATCTCTCAGACCCAGTCTGTCTCAGGACTGGTCTGGAGTCTAGAAAGTAAGACATCTCTGAGAAGAAGCTGTTGACAACAAAGTATGTGTCCCCAGGTGCATGATGCTTCCACAGCTGGAAAGACCCTGAGTCGAAAAGTGCCTGTGGGTTATCTAGGCTGACCAAGATTTTCTCATGTCAGAGACATCTAAATTTCATCAGCTGCATCACAGGAATGCCATAACTTGCATTTTGGTAACGCCTATCTTCCAGAAGGGTATATAAAAAATAGACTCCATTGCTCCTCTCAGAAATATGTTCCAACAATCTTCCTGGGTGCTAGAACATGCACCCTAGTTTACATCAAACTGATTTTAGCACTCAGCTTGCCTGCTAGCAAACTGCCAGCATAACACATGTAGGAGCCTTGCAGAGCTGAACCTCTCAGCCAAGCTCATTGAAACACACTGGGTAGGAGCAGCCCTAGCGGAGAAAGATTTGTCCAGGGGGTTAACTGAAAGTACAGAGTTTCCTCTCTTTAGGCTACAGTGGAGTATTTCAGACACCAGCAGCAGAGGTGAGGGCCACGATCGTGCTCTGAATCAATCCTGTCTGAAGCACTTGTGCATCCAGGATGAGCTGATGGAACGCATGTTTTGCATAGGCACCCACCTAAGTCCTTTCACGCACAGAAGGACCCCTTTTTAAATCATACAAATCCTACAAAAGTATCAGTGATGCTGTGATTGCTCCCTGTCTTTTAGATGAGCATTTGCCACTAGGGGCTTTAGAGTCCAGGACTGCGTCTTCGTCCCGTATTTATACAGCACCTACTAACTGAATTGAAGCCTCGATGGGCACTGTATCTTTATCTCTGTATAGACACTTCTTAGTCCTGTCGTTAGAGTCTCTCAGCAACAGAATGAATGTTTACTCATTACATTTATTTTCTCTGGAAGGATATTGCCTTTTGTTGTTTTGGGGTTTTTTTTTGGTTGTTTTTTTTTTTTTTCCTCCTAAACCACGTGCTTTAATTTCTTGGCAAATGGTGCCAAGAAGAGGGGAAAAAAACCCCTCCTGGCAAATGGTGCTAACTAATGGCAGAAATGCATCTCTTCATCTTACACCTCTTCAACAATTCTTTGCCCTCCCAAACAAGCCCTGTTCTCTCTAAGACCCGACAGCACTGCTGCCCATGGTAATTACAGAAATATTCACAGTGCCGCAGCCTGCCACAGCTGATGACAGCTCTATAATCTAGGTGCAATTGGATAAGTTGCCATGCCTAAGTCAGCTGGTTTGTGTCGGAGGTTTCAGCGTGGCATGCCTCTGAACTGATGTAATCCTCCATGTTTTGTCTAAAAAGTGTGGCTCTTTGTCAAGTTCCTCTGGAGCCCAGTGAAAGAAACGTATATTTTTCAGCCCCTCCTTGGCCGCAGTGCTAGCTGGTGGGAGGCTGCCACATGTAATTCAGAAACTCAGGCTCATCCCTGGGCAGCATGCAGAGCGCCTGCCTGCAGAAAGCCAGCTTGCAGCTGAAACCAACCCAAATTACTGCCTGACTTTAAAAAAAACCCACAAGATTCAGCCATTCAGAAGCAATAGAGATTTGCCAATCCAAACTGAGTCCCTCCAACAAATTAACTCCCATTTGTTTATTACTGAGTATTTACCATCTTGCAGTATCGTGAAAAACTGAAACATACTCCACTTGGGGGAACTGCCAGGGGCTGTTTTGTTGAGAAAGGCTGACATGCATATTCCAGCCTCGCCGATGCCGTGGGGGCCACCCCTTCCAATCTGTGCCCTTTTCTATCAAATCCAAACCCTCAAACCCCATCAGCCTTTTCTATTTGCAGCCGCTGATTCCATGCTGTCCTTGCCCTGCCAGGCTCCGTGGTTTCCTCCAACATTACTGGATTTTCAATGCCATTTTGTCAGCAGGCATAGAGAGAAGCTAACACTCTGTCTTCGCCCCGGTGAACAGGCACAAGACCCGCTACCTTAACTTGGATTGTTGGATGTGGCCAACACTGCTGCTGCCTGTGAGCCATGGAGAGGTTTGTAAGCTCTGCTTGCACACCCAAAGGGTAAAGCCTTTACCAAGGAGTGGTGCTGGGCTAGTTCCAGAAGGCACCAGAGCACCATGAGCCTGTGAGACGGAGGGTGTCAGAGCAGTACACAGTCAGCAGGGTATTGCAAACTGGGGATTCTTCTGTTGCTGTTGGGGAAAATGGGCTTCTATGAAACGTTTGTACACTCCAGAATCGGCAGCTTGGGGACCAGCTCGTGGCTACCCCGAATAGAAAACAAAGGGCCCTTCCTTTCTGAAACCTCGTAAATCACAGAAAATCAAAATAAGAACAACCTTGTCTTCTCTCACTACAGGCAGGTCTGAACAAAATAGCAGGATTCTCTGTAATTAATTGCTACTGTATCCAAAACAACAAATCAACCATTTTCATCTGTTACCTATGCATGTTTCTGTCAAGGGAAATGTAAATTTAGAGCTGGATAAGAATTACTTCCGTGGACTGGCCAACAGCGCTGGAAATTATTTATTCCTTTACCCTACTTTTTAAAGGTACCTTTATTAAATTTTAACCCTCAGCTACACTTTTTCCACATAACATTGGACAAGTCATGCAAATTACCACCTTACTGATACGGCATTACTAGCAATCTGCTCATAAATCACAAAGGGTTGGCTTTTTCTTACTAGGTCACTACTACAGAAAAATTGTTTCAGAAGGGAAGTAATGGACTAATCTGTACAAAAAGCTTTTTCAGGGCTGACTTTAAGACCCAGCACACAAAAGCAGAGATGTCAGTAGCTAAAGGCAGACAGCAAACTTCCTGATTTTCTTTTTCGCTTCAGGCAGATTATTGAATATACAATACACATTATGACCCTGTAATGGAGCTACTCCAAAATCCTGGCTACTGATACTGCAAATAATTCCCAAGCGCTGCCCTTTCATACGCAAAGTTAAAAAAAAAGAGCAACCGAAAGTGACTTTTGAAAACGGTGAAAAGTTAATTTCACAGCTATTGGTTTATTGTAATAATTTATCCATGAACTGACATAGCTTCCTTGAGACTGCCAGCCTACCTGTTTGTGACCGTGCACGTGCAACGCGTGCCCAGCTACAGCCATGCCCGCAGCACGCACCGCTGTTGCTTGCGCCCCTCCTTGACCCATGTCCGTTGAACAGAACTGGATGCTTTTGACAGGTCTACCTTAACTATCTATGCAAAGCAAAAACTGGTGAGCCAAGAATAAAAGTTATTTGGTGAAGGGGGTAAAGAGAACGACTGAGAGCCTACCCAGACATCCCTTACGTACAAAGGCTGCAAGTGTAGGCTGGCCAAAGTGAGTCTGATGGCAGGGGGGCTGCAGTGGAATTACAGTTCCTGTGCTGGTCTTGCTATAGGGCCTTGCTTGTCTGCATTCAAATGCATTCAATGCATTTTGTGCAAATACAGAAAGATTTGCCCATAATTTTGAGTCGTATTTCCCAGTATGTTGCATGCTTTTGATGTTGTTTCTTTTTTAAACATCATATACATCATGCTGTTTGGTTTACTTGCCTATATACATGTGCATAGATACAAAGACGTATGCAATCAAAGTATTCGAGCTTTAAGAGCCAGGATTTGGGGCTGCTTACGTACTCAATGTATACATTACATATAAAGCCATAACTAAAGCATTGTGGTAACCTTCAGAAGAGCCTCCAGGTGATGATGCATGAATAAGGGACTTGCTAAGCCTAAAGCTACAGAGTAAAAACCCAACCCAAACCAAAGTTACACTTAAATCTAGTATTAGACACCTGTTGTGGGGGATTTATAAGACGACCTTAAAGCAAGTGATTCATAAGCCATAAGCAAGTGACAAACAGATAAGAAACAAAACAAAACAGGCTGGTATGAATCCCAGGGGTGTACTGGTGAGCCTCACACAAAGTACCCGTCCTGCTACCCAGACACACCCTCCACGTTCCTTAAAAATGGCATGACTCAAAAATCAAACCACAAAAACATGTTTCATAAGAAATAATGTGTGATGGCAAGTTGCCTACAGCAACATTTAGTATTTTTCCTTCTGTCAGCAGGAAATCTGGAATTTTCTCCCTTGCCAGATGAACACTGTCCACACTGAAAGCCAAGGGCATGCAGGGCTGCATAGTAGGGAATAACACTTCTTGGTTGCTTTCATTAAAATTACTTACTTTTCACAGTATTTAATGTAATTCAGCTTGTGCTCAGACTTCTCTTCAGAACTCTTCCCCTGTACCCAGTTGAGAAAACTAATTATATCTAAACATTTAAAAAAGCTTCCTGGGAGCGTAACAGATGATCAGTGAGGTCTAAACCTCAGGAACACTTCTGTGCATGCGAGTCTTCCCACGTCAACTCAGATCTTTTAATTTTTCGGAGACGTTCTGGGATTTAAGCCTTTACTTAAGCCAACATTTTCCATTCTCCACCGTTCAAAACAGTTTTTTATAATTAAACCCAACCGATGCCACAGTGGGAACCACTTGGATGATGAGTTGCTATACAAGTCAGTCTGTCAAGACGAATCAGTTTGTTATATATCAACTTAGAAAAATAAACTGCATTCATGGCAGAATCCATTGAAGTTAACAGTGGATTATGGATACTTCCCTCAACACGACGTGCACCCGCAAGATAAGGTTATTTTTTTCAGCAAAATCTGATATGTAATTGCGGCACAGAAAAAAAAAAAAGCCAAAGAAAAATGTTCAACCTGCCCTTAGAAATGAACAAACCCCGTATGCAAAGCCAAACGCTGCACACGTGTACTCTGCTGAATACACTCTAATTGTATTTGCACTGCGCACACTCTCTTACATAAAGGCAGTAGAAGGAAATATTAACCAAATCACAATGATGGTCCTTTTATGCAAGAAAGGAAAGAAATGCAACAGATACAGAAGAAAGTATAGTAAGTTGAATGGAACAAGCCACAGTTAGCTACTCAGCATTTTTTTTGTAAAAAGGCAGACCATATTCATAGCTAGGGGTCTAATTGAAAGCCCTCTAAAAGAAATGTTCCTACTGACTTCAGCAAGATTTTGGATCACATCCAGCAGATCCTGAATGCTGGCCATTATCATATGATGGATGTGAATATATTCCATCATTAATACTCAAAATATCAGCCAAAATATCAGCTTTTAAAAACTTTATAAACAGACAAATATAGGAGAGAGAGGAGGAAAGAGGAACTGCTGAGGGAAAAATCAAGGTTAAAAAAAGGCAAACAAACAAATTATTAACGCTCATAAAACTGATTATGTAATCTGGTGATGGGGAACACATCTCAGAGGCAGATGGAAGCCTGAGCTGTGGCTTCAGGTTCCCACACCCTCACACTAAAATGCATAGTCCGCACAGAAACCTATTCAAAAGTTCAGGTTCAGAGAAATAGGCAGAAAAATTGCAGCTTGTTGCCCATTTACCCAAATACATCCACATTGCCTTCCTTATGTTGTTTGTATTTGTTCTTCCTACTTGCTCTTTTGAGATCTGTGTTTCTGCATCCAGATGAAGCACGGTGAAGCTGACACACCAGCCGTACGAGCGTTAGCCCATTTCTAACTCTCAAAACTTCCTTGTGTATAGTTTGATTAGGAACTGGGGGTGGATTCTTGTTTTGTTTAAAATGTTTTTCCTTTTTCAGACTTGGAGTTTTCTCTTGACATCATAAACAGTGTTTTAGGCAGGCAGGTAATTAAACGCTCATTAAAATAACTAATTAGCGTAGCACCAAAAAGATGAGATTTTTATCCAGTGCCTTAAGGGCTAGGGTCTTCAGAGGGAAAAAAGTTGATTTGAACCAGAGAACTGACAGAAAACCGGGGCCTCTATTAGAGTCTCAAATTAAGTCTAAGCTGCAATTGATGTACCAGAATTATAACATCTTCTGTGGTCACCAGCAGATGTTATTGAACAACTTCAAAGCTAAACACTAAGTACAGAAGAAAATAAATATTCTTCTGTACTAAGAAAGGGATTAGCACATCACAGCAAAGTCCGCAAAATAAATATCTAACTTCTAATAGTAGCTCTCGGCATTCTAATTACTTACTTGCCCACCACACACATACACATACCCCTTTGCTAAAAACTGCAAGAGGGGTCTGTCTGTGCTTACCAAGTTGTTGCACATTAAGTTGTACAATCTTATTACATGTGCACTGATTACAGCTCACAGCAAGAGAGCTGTGCTGCTGAGATGCTGTTTACAGAGCCAGTTCAGTTCTCATCACAGGCAGGAAGAAAGGGCAGGCTTGTTACCTAAACATTTAAAAAAAAAAAGAAAAAGAAAGGCAGAGCTTTGCCCTCCGTGTATAAGATGAGACTTATTCTGTCAGACAGTTTTCACCATAATTTGTGAATAAATGCTTTTATAAAACTGCAGAGACTGCATTTATGATCTGATATAAAAATCAACAGATGACTGTTAAGTTATTATAATGAAGAACTTGTTTGACGGGATTACATTCATTGTTGTAAGTGATTTACATCCTATAAATCACTTCTTTGGGGATTTACTTTAATTTTCCTTTGGCTGGCAGTGCTACGCACACTGTTCCTGCTATTTTGGAGATGAAAGTTTGGAACATCTCACATATGTAGAATGCATAAATATTACAAGACAGGCTGAGAAAAGCTGTCCTGTTTGTCAAGTGCCTTTGGCTAAAGGAAGTTTTGAGCTTCTTGTACCATCTGTGTCCACACGCACATACACTTGCTACATTCAAGCCTGTTCACGCAGCTCCGGCAGTTCCAGCCTCGGACCCAGCCCCCTGGCTGGTGCAGCTCGGTGGATCTCAGTGGATCTTGGCTGATTCCTGCCAGGGAGAACCCTGTGTCTTACTGGGAATGATTTCTATAACTTTTATTTGGATGGTGCAATGAAGAAGAATCGCAATGACCTGAAAACAATTTACTACCATGTCAGTGGAGAAGAAACACACCAAAAAGTGTGGCAGCCTGGAACAGAGCAAGGTTGGGTTTCATGTGTCCCGAATGTCCTGCCTGCAGTGCCACAGCAGGGAAATCCAGGCTAGGCTGGACCTGAAGTCACAGGGAAGCATTAGAAGCAGAAACCATGGTTTGTGCTTGATTTGCAATCAAGCTAAAACAAAGGGGAAAGCTACCTGTAAAGTCTAGATAAGCAAAATTTAATGTGGCACAGAAATGGAATCAAAATCTAAGGGGAAATAATGCCAGGGAAAGAGACCTGGAAATGGAGAGTAAGTCCATTGCAGTCCTAAAGGCTTCAGGTACCTCAGTAATGAAAGCTTGTCTCCAGGTGAAGCCATCTTCAGTGTACAGAATGTAATGGGGAGATACGGACGAACAAAAACTATTTAACGTGTGAAAGGTTGCAAGACTGAGTCCTAACACCTGAGCTCTTCCCCTAGTAACTCCCAGATATCCATCCCTGCTGCTCAGCAGCTCTGTGTGTTCTGGCCTCTTTATCAGGAATGCAAAAGGAAAGCCGGTTGACTTTGAAGTTTGTATGATCACTGCAAGCTTTGTCTTGCCCTCATCCCTTTCACTGCGTCTTGGATTTCAGTATAAACTTCACGTACCCAGATGCAAAGGCAGAATTTTGAGTGACATCTCTTCTGCCTCTGAAAGCCTCTCAGGGGTGGAGGTCCTGTGCCCAGAAAGTGCAGAGAATGATACAAAACACAGCATGATATAACTGTGTTATCTGTGCTATATGGTACAAAGGCTATTACCGTACATGGAAATTAAAGCCTTTAAAAGTGAAGACTAGACGGGTAAGAATTGGTATCAAACTCCAAGGAAGTTTCACCTTGGTATTAGCCCTTTGGGAATCATAAGGATGAAGTGGGATCAAGTTGAAGGGGAACTGCACTATCCTGTAAAACCGACCAGGACCAAATCACTTTGGATGAGCGAGGGAGGCTCGCAAATGCCTGCCGGACATACTGGGTGCCTGCTGAATAGTTAAAACAACAGAAAATGTTCTAGAACAAAATCCCTACCTGCTCCCCCCTGAAATACTGAATCCTACTGACTCCTCCACATCAGAAATCATACTATGGAATACACGAGCAGCATCTAGGAAAGTTCTCCAGAACGTCATAGTTTCCTTATTTTTTTTTTTTTCTTCATTTTTTTTCCTAAAAGCAGCTGGAATACAGAATAACCCAGAACAACCAGCAAAAATATTGTGCCTCCAAAATACCCTCCCAGCTGGGGCTCAGCAGAGGCACACTTTCTGAATGGCCACAAGCCATGTGGCCAGCTGTTGAGCAACCACCCTGGCTGTTCAGCGAGGCCTCTAATCTTTCGGTGACAATGGTGGGAGCCACGGCTGCGGGCAGCCGAGCAGCTCTGGGAAGCCCAAGCATCTCGTGTGTCTGCAGCCGAACAGCTGCGCTATGGTGGCTCCGGCATAATCACTCCCATCCCTCTCCTGGTCCCACAGGGGGTCGGTGACTGCTGCCTTGCCTCCATCTGGAGGAGCAGCTGGACGTGACACACCAAAGGAAAAAAAATTCCAGCAGGGCAAAAATAAAAATCTCTCAACAAACCATTTTTATGCTAGGAAATATTACCAACTCAAATTCCACAGGGTCTCACTAACTAGTAATTTAATTATTCAAATCCCTTTCCAAAGGTGCTGTTTTTCCCACTGAAGAACAGGCTGGTGACTGGCAGCCCTATAGGGAAAGGAATGCCTGTGTGGTTTTTACATTCCTCTCCCTTCCCTTCCCCTCCCAATTACAACTTTCCTTTGCTCCATGAGCACTTACTTTGCCCCTCAGACCACCTTTCGTACGAGCCATTCTCTCTATTTTAGCCACACGCACCCCGTGTGTGGCAGGAGCGGTGGGGACCTGCATGGCTGTGCCTGGGCTGGGACCCCAGCCTGGCTTTGCTCCCACCACCCATTTGTGGTGCCGTGGCTCTCCCACCTGCTGGTGCAGCCCTGGGGAGCAGCGCAGGGGACCCCAGCCCCGGGGGACCCCAGCCCTGGCTGGCTGTGAGCCAGGCAACCTCCTTTCCCCGAGCTAGAGGGAAGGCAGGACTCATCCATGCTGTGCCACCTATGGCCAACTGCAGCAACTGGTCCTGTGCAGTACTATCCAAAACCACGCTCCATGATGGAAAGGAACAGTCAGTCACCAGAAATAACCTGGTCTTTAGCCACACGGCTGACAAGACCCGTTCTTGTTCCAGGAGGCTGTGCTCTTTAAAACCTGGAGTCACCTCACTGAAGTCAAGGCTCCCTTGGGGAGGTTATCAGCCTTTTAAATACGCGACTTACTCTCTAAGAAAATGAACAAACACACCAGCACTATATTTCTCCTGGAAATGTGCATTATCATCTTCAGCAAAAAGATATTACTTTTATTTTCAGCAAAAAGCTCCAGGAAGCAGTGCTTATAACCAAAAACTATGTTATTCCTCAAAGAGCCAAGAACAGTGCCTTCATCGGGGCTAGCCTTGAAACTGTGTTTTTTTCCCAAAATGACCCAGGATTCTTTAGAGAGGGATGAACAGATATGCCAAGAAAAGCCCTCTTAAGGAATGACTTGGAAAAGGAACACCTGGCTAAATTACACAGGCCTCAGCAAGTGTGGAGCATCTCCACGGGCCTCAGCAAGTGTGGAGCATCTCCACGGGCCTCAGCAAGTGTGGAGCATCTCCATGCAGCCCCCGTGGGAGCTGCCCCGGAGCCCTGCACATTGCTGCTGGGTACTGTGTGGGTAGCCAGCTCCCCCTGCCAACAGCCCTGCCCCAGGAAGCCACACCGACCTCTGCAAAGACCCCTGTATTACCGAGACAGCCCAGTGGTACAGTGGGTTCCCAATGCAGCATGGGCTTTAATCACTGCAGAGATCGGAAAGCGTGTTGCCAGGTCAAATTAACAAGACGTACTGTGTGAGCCACAGCCTTCCTCTCCTCTCTGACTTCACAGGATACTCGAGCAAGAACACCGGTTTTAAGCTGGAAGTTAATATAGACATGTGATGTTTAAAAATGTCAAACAATTTAAAAATACAACTCTAAGCCGAGGCGTAATATGTTGAGCCATTGTGCCCCTCTGCCCAGGGAGAACAGCAAAGGAAAAGCTCTTGGCAGCTCTCCCCGTGATGGACGGATCCTTCCAGGTGCAGGCTGCACAGCGGGCAAGCACTGCCCTGGTCTCTAACATATCAATACTCTTATCGCCACAGAGCCAGCTTTCAATGAAAACACGGTTAGCGAAGCACTCTGACGCATCAAAATTCAAATACTTTACTTATGCAGACCCTTCTGCCCAGAGAAAATGGTATCTCAGTGGAAGGAGTCCTCAGAGGACGACTTCCATGCCAGCCCTCACCCCTCAGAGCTTTCCCAGCAGTTCCAGCACTGTGGCTGCCTGCTCCAAGCAGCATGACAAAGGCAGAAGGCACAGGCGCAGCTTTTTTGCCAAGGGCAGCCCAGGTTAATTCCCCTCTCTGAACATCCGTGCAACAGCAAAGGCTCTTCAGAGACTACAGGAGAGACAAAACAGAGAATATGCCTGAGGTACTTCTGGTTGACCAAGCCTTCCTGCCTTGCTTCATTTTTGCTTCATCATTCAACCTTCTCTGTTTTTGGAAAGTTGGAGCAAAATCAAGGCAGCTGGTATTCAGCTGGACGAGCCTAAAAATATGCCTTCTCCCCATCCGCGTGGAACAGACATTTTTGCAGCTGTATGGAACTGCTTAGATCAGAGGGCCAATTTTCAGCTTAGCTGTGCTGATGTCCAGTACATTTGCCAACCTACTCCAGTTGAAGAGTTGGTACAAAATATGTCAGACTGTTGAAATGCACAGTGCAAATGTTCAATAACATCCTATGAAATCAAAAGCAAATACACCAAAAGTAGTAAACAAATCTAATAAAAATATTATATATTGGCCGGGTTTTCCTTCCACGTGTATCAAAAGGAAACCAATAATTCCGCTAGATGACTCTTGCAGTGCGTTTTTAAAGAGGTTGCAATCAAGGACAATTGATTAAAAAGTCTGAATGCTGAAGGTACCTAAACATTTCCACTACCTAGCAAGACACGGTTTGAAAAGAGAACTAATCTCCTTTACTACGCCAGCCTCATGATAAGATCACAACCTTCCCTTTTGTCGGAGTTCAAGCCTACATAGGGTCATGCTATTAAAAACCCAGTCAAATTCCAGTATCAAAACAGGCACATCTGAACCAAATTACAGCCTCTTGTAACTGAAATAGATAAGCACAAAAAGAAAGCATTTAGAAACCAGACAATTTTGAAGTTTTATATATATTTTTCGACTCTTGCTTTTATTGTTAAATACTCATGTTCCGATTTTTTTTTACTTATTTATTATTTTCTCTCTCCTGGATTCCAGATTGCAGCACTGCAAGTTAGTCAATAATAATGGGGAATATGCATTTTCAAAGCAGTTGATAAGGAAAGACCTTGAACTCCAAGTGACTGGGCAGCATATAAACTTAGAAATACACAACTTAAGCCTGATTGTTGTGCCCGAGAGTTTGAACACTGTGATGGAAGTGGATTATTGACAGCTGCCTCTGCCAGACATCACCAAAAAGAAATGAGGTAAAGCCGAACTACATCATATTCTGGGGTTGAAAAGGGGGTGGGTGGGTGGGGGGAAGAGTGACAAGCACTTAGAAAGCTTAGGAGAGGAGAAGAGATAAAGAAGACTAGGC
Organism: Falco cherrug; assembly: GCF_023634085.1. Taxonomy (NCBI): domain Eukaryota; kingdom Metazoa; phylum Chordata; class Aves; order Falconiformes; family Falconidae; genus Falco; species Falco cherrug. The sequence goes on from NC_073707.1 coordinate 9,617,855, forward strand.
CAGAAACAAAACAAACTGGAGGGTAAGGAAAGCAGAAGTGCTGACAGCATTAATATAGAAGCAGATGACAGGGAAGACAAGGAAGATGGTTCGTGGTGAAAGGTAGGATTTATGTATCGCATTTCTGGCACCGTTCCGGAACATTTCTAAGGGCACAACCTCCAAAAAGAACTAAATTTAATGTAGAGTATATTCAAAAATGCTTGTGCCCCTCTAGCTGCCTCAACTGCTGACTCCAAGGTTTCCTTTTCCCCAGCTCAGCTCTCCTGTTCGTTTGTTCGAACCTAGCTGGGCTCTCATCACAAATTAACAGGTTTGCTAGTTGCAGCACGAGATGATGAACACGCTGAACGCCTTCAACCCGTGAGGAAGCTCTCATCTACTTGGAGAAACTGGTTCATTTCTTATGGGAATCGCTCAGCGCTAAATGCCAACCTTTCTGTTCCCACAGCTCCTCTGACACTGAAACGCATGGCAAATCTCTTCACAGTTTTCAGAACGGTTTGTGCAATAAATCTTAACAGCCCGCTAAAACATGATCAGTTGCTGAGGTCCCAGTGGATTCATGGGAAATTTGGTCCCCCCCTTCTAACATTTACTAAGGAAAAAAAAATAAATATATATATAACCCTCCCCCGGTCCTCAGACATGAAGACTACATAGAGAGAAACCCCTTACAACAGCAGCCTCACACATCAGAGAAGCATTATTATGGTCTTCTGGGCTATTAGGATAGAACAGCGCTTCTTTGTTAAGGCAAATGTCAGCAGCAGACACCGAACACGTCCCTCAGACCTGAGCTGTTCAGTGTGCAACACCCTCCAGCGAACAGCCTTGCCCACTTCATGTCATTGAAACGTGAGCTCCAGGGCGCTGCAAATGCTCCGAGCAGCTGCCAGCCAAGCTTCAAGCACTGAAAAAATGTTAGTTAAAAGCAGAAATAAATAATAATTTTGTTATCTACAGGTACCATTGTATCATCACTTCTGAAAACCTCCCCAGAAGCTCTGAGGATCCAACGTGCAGAACAGCCCAGAGGGAAGAATTTTGCGAGCTGGAGCTGGGGCACTGTCAGTCATTCCACAGCTTTGGCTTCCACCATCCCCATAATTTGTCTGTAAATATTGAATCGGTTGCTAAGGGATTTCACTGGACAATATGATATCATTCTGTTATTGCATCAGTGACTACATATCATTCCTTGAAAACAGAACAGCGTTGTTTAAACCCAAACTTAATTTTTTTTGTCAATACAGCTGTGGTGGGAAACTCTTCAGAAGCCATGTGGTGAGCCAGCTCCCTTCAGCTGCTGAGCCTGCCGATGGCGCTTTCCCCAGCATGAAATGCAATACCTCCCCACCACGGTGGGAAACCCTAGAACCGTTAGGACAGAGCTTAGGATAAAACAATCTTCAGCAGCAAGTACAATCTCTCCACTCTAAGCAAATACACAGAAGTTGATAGCAAAAGGCATGTTGTAATAATACATCACCTCCCAAGAACAGAAGCATGTTCATGAGAAAAGCTAAACAATGGCTGTTATTCCCCTAGAAAATCTGGTTTAGTATTTTGTGATATGGGATGGATATGCATGTTACAGGCAAGAAAACACTAGGCAATTATTTAGTTTATGTTTCTTCTTATATACCATCCTTTGATTTGAAGGTACCTAATGATTTCCACGGGCTTTTTTATTTTGATGAGCTTTATCACAAACTGTTTGCAAAGAATAACTGTTGCTTTGTATTATAAGCTCCGAGGAATACCAGCCCCCAGCCCCAGGAGGGAGTTTCAGTTCCCCAAGTTGGACAAGAGGGTCTGAGAAAGTTTTGTAGCGTTTCTATAGCTTCACGAACGGCAGCGGAACAGCAGCAGGAGGCAACTGCTTTCCTTTCAGGGCAAGCTGTGCTGGCATGGGCACCTTTCCAAGGGAAAGGGAACAAGAGGTAAGAGCTAGCAGTTGGATTTAGACTCTATTTCAGGCTTCTGCACGACAGTCTGAGCTGCGAGAGGGTGGGGACCGATGGTCTCGTGCTCCTGTTAGGCAGCATCCCGTCCCACCTCAACATGCCACCACTGCCCTGGTTCCTTGTTGCATCGCAGGATGGGTGGTCCTGCCCGCACACGGCACTGTTGGATGCTTCTCTCAACCATTTAACTGCCTAATGCCAGGGCTCCTCAGCGGTTTTTGTCAAGCAGTATCACAGGGAAATGCTAGTGCTAATACAAGTGTTCAAGTGCCAACATTTAAAATGCTCTTCCGCGCCGCCCCGTTGCAAATAAACTCCTCTTTCTCAGCTGTGCACAGGACTCACAAAGAGAAAATGGTTGAAGTATAATTATTTCAAAACACAGCCACTCTGGGATATCACTTTGTGATATTCACGGTGGGCCGAGGCACATCTGTGCACATTTCTCAGAGGTTTTACAGGGCCAAAGTATGCGAAAGTTTGCGAAAGTGCTTGTTGTTAGAAGCAGAGCTTCCCACAGCTCTTGCAGTGGAGCCAGATTCCTCTGGCAAATGCTCTCACTCCCACCCAGGGTTGGGTTGCCCCAACCGCTGCCCCCTTCCTCCTCCTCCTCTTCCTCAGAGGGTCTGGCTGCCTCGCAGGAGAGGCAGCCCGCAGACCTCAGGTAGGACTGGCTTTTCCAGAGGGTCAGCTTGGACAAGAGTATGTACGGCAAGTCACAGATGAAGGGTACATAATAGGTGATAAATAACTTCCTAACACAACCAGCACATTTGTTCTTAATTAGCCTCTATTCACATTAAGTGACTTTATGTTACTGCTGTTATTAAAAATCTTTGCAGAGGATAATCAATATAAAGTTACAACAGCAGAATGCTAACAGGCAACGCGTTATACATGGATGCATTTTGAAAATCTCCATGCAGTGTGAAATGACCTTCAAACTGTACGAAAACACTAACTGCATTTCCAATGGTCGTTCTTCCCAGCAACATGGATTTTACTGTGCTTTTGGGCAGATCTCTTCCCAGTCCCCCCTTCCCTCTAAATAGTTTGATGTGATGGAGATGATCAGGATCACTGATCTGCTCAAGTAACTATGAATTTTTCTGACATCATTCTCTGGGGGGGGGGGTGGTGGTGGTAGAAAAACACCACCACAAAACACAGCCCAAACCAAAAGGCGCCCCCCTGTTTGAAGGGTCTGGACCCACGCCGTGTGACGCACGCAGCTGGGGGAGATGCACAGCTGTCTGACTTTTGCAAAATGCAAGGTGACTCGATCATGATGAAAGACTTTTCGGTTGTCTCTTTGCTGGGTGGGGATGAAAAATGCAATCAAAAAAATTCTTGCTACTGAGTCATGACCTGATGGAAAATAATTTAGTTATTTCACATGCTTGGGAAGCAAATAATTCCAGCCAGCGGAGACAAATAGGGATTATCTAAATCAAACACAGAGAAACATCTGACTCCTCCTGGTATTTCTTGTGTTTAAGTATGCGATACTGTGACGGGTCGCTCCTGCAAAATGTTCTATACTTGATCTGGCTTCTGCAGGCCTAGACTTCAGCACCTCAGTAACAGGATATATTTATAACAGTAATGGTTATTTTTTCCCCTCCAAAAAGCTTGACGATTGGTTACTATAATCATTATCTACCAAAACAAGAATTCTTTCTACTGAGCCACATGCTGGCCAGTGTTTCAAATCCCTTCCTAGCACGGACCAAACCTTACTGGAGAATACACGCCGAGCCACGCACCGCCACTCAGGACGACAGACATCCCCATCTCCTCTCACGGGGCAGTACCGCCACAGAGGCTACAGCAACAGTGTAAGAGAGAAACACACACCTGCTCTTTGTTGCACTTTAGAATAGGGATAGGGAAAGAATGGGCTTCAATGTCCGTCTTCTAGCAGCGTTAGGTGAATCCTGTTGTATAAAACACCATCTATTTTAGATCCCGAATTAGCATACCTCCAAGGGTACTAACAACGATTAATAACTTCTTGAGAAACCAAGTAAATTAAATACATATCGTCCTTTTTGACACATCAAGGGCAGTACAGCAGAATAAAGGTGGGCAATGAGGAGTAACATACATAAAGTGACTAAAAAAAAAATAATAAAATCAATAAAAACTTAATCACAGAAGAATATAACCGACATATATCTGATCCACTGAGACATTCACAGGGGAGTTCCAGTTTCAGCAATAAACCAAATTCATTTCAAGCTAAACTAATATGGACATCTTGAATTTATTAGTGAAAATGAAAGCAATGTGAACGTTAAGTTTTCAAAAGCAAAAAGACATTTAATAAAACTTCTCTCTTTTTACCATGGGACTAAGGGAAAAATCCAATAACATATTACTTGTACAATTCTGGTAAGGTATGGATTCTTATTTACAACACGTTTTAGCTTGATTTTATCTTAATATTCTGTAATGATTTGCTGTCATAATTGAAATTTGTCCTATTGTTAACCATTATCATAACAAAGAAAAATTATTTAGTTTATAACTAAGCGAACACAACTAACTATTGCTATTAAAGACAGTCTGTGGGTATGTTGCCTGGGGCTGGTGTGACTGTTACACTCTACTAAATTACAAGTATGGATTACTTTAATTGGGAAATAGTTTTGAGGTAGGAAGGGATGGTAAAAGTTTTCTACAGAAACTTGTATTACTGCAAAAATGCTTTTAAGAAAAGCATTTTGCCAAAAGCGTTTTTTTCCAAGGAAGGACTGAACCTGAGATATTTCAGTTTGGACAGCCTGTGAAAGGGACCCCTAGTTCAGTTCCCTCGTGTCCACCACCCCATCTGTGGGTTTTTGGTCAAAGCACATCCCTGGGCTCCCGTGATACAGTGTCAGAGCCTCCCAGCTCCGGCAGGCAGCCCAGCCAGCAAGAATGGAAACAACCCACAGCTCCTGGCACCACTTCCACCAAACAACAGTCTGGGTTTTGGCCCAAATGTTTAATTTGCAATTAAATCTGTAATGTTCAATTTGCAGCTGAAAAGACAAATATGTTTACAGAAAACTGACGCAGTTTTTCCCCCGTGTTCACTGTAATATTCCATAAATTCAGTCCTGTTGTCAAATGACTACCAAAAAGCAGTGCTTAATAGGCTTCAGCCTGCTTATTTTCCAAGTGGGCACCTAATGGCAAACACTTCTGACAAACAAGCCCTGCGCTGTACCTGCCGGGCACCCACTGAACTGCCAAGGGCTGCAGGCTGCTTGCACCAGGCTTGGCCCATCCAGCCTCCTGCCAGGACAGGTTCCTCAGACCTAGCTGCAGGATGTCTTACAGGAGGACTAGAAACTAAAATCAGCATCTCATTTTCAGCTATTAATAATTTTTTTTCAACTCCCAGAATACAAATAATATTGGGATTTCTTCTTCAAAAGACAACACGATGAATAGCATGAACAGGGAACATGATCAAAACAGTGAATAAAGACTAAAAATCTGACAATGAAAGGCTGCTATGAATCACTAATACTCAGTGATAGCTCTCTCGCCCATGGAGTTCAGTTTTGAAACAAAGCTGACACAGCTGAAGTAAGCACTGCCTACATTTAAACCTTCTTCTTTCTCAATTCTTTTTGATAAGTAGCTCTAAATTTTAGAATATATTTATAGCACATGACTCCAGGAGAAGTCCTACCCACTGACCAAGCACTTGCACAGGACACCAGAGAAAATACAGGCAATGTGCCTGGCACGCAGAGAGCTTTTACATACACACCACCACACAAGGATCAAGTCCACGCTTTGAAATACTGCAGTAAGAAATTATCTGGACTTCCAAACACCACCAGTTGTACCACCACGCCCGTTTCCTTTGAGACGCAGCATGTCCCCAGGATGGGGCCAGGATGGTGCACAAAGGCACGCAGTGATGCCGGCAATGCATGGCTGCAGAGCCCTGCACCCCACGCTGGCTCAGTGCACGGGCAGGGTGCTGTGCAAAGCTGTCCTGGCCTCTCCACAAAGGCACAGGGCTGCCCACAGCACCCCCAGCACCTGCCTGGTTCGGGTCTGGTCCGCATTTGTCTCAGAAAGCCTGTGCTGCCGTAAGAGACATCTGCCATCCTGGAGACCCAGCCTTTCCAGGCTACATGCTCCCAAGTAATTTGCTCAGCCCTACTTAGATTGCACGTTTATCCTTTCTGTGAAAATAACAAGAAACCTTAGAAAGAAGCCATGAAAAAAGCCTTTTCCTTGCCCGCAAGAACAAACCTGTGTGAATAGGTCCACCAGACGTGTAAACAGCAGGTTGTGCACCCCGTATTTGTTTTTCATCTCAAACAAGGAGAGTGTGCTTAGTGATGAAGGAGGCTGAGCACAGACTTTCATCTGGCTACTTCTGATCTCACGATTTCTCTTGAACATCCTGAACTGCCTGAAGGCAACTTAGAAAACCCCGCAAAAGGCATAAGGTACATTAACCTCAAAGCAATGTTTGTTCCTCTCGCAGTTGTCTCACGCTTTCTTCCCCCACTGCTCACTTCCTCCGCCCTCTTTTCCTCCCTCTCCCATTGCTCTGCAATTTATTTTGTTTCTTCAAAAACACAGTCCCTACTGCGAGCATGTCTGTGTGGAGCTCTAGTGAGCTACCAGGTTATCTGACAGATACTCTTCTTGTGCTCCATCCACTCTTTCTTCCTGTAGTGCTGTAGCACATCTATTCAGACACTCACAAACATTTCTCATATTTTCATTAAAAAGGTCCCAGTGCTTCAGGACAGACAAATGTGAAGGGCCACTGGGCCACCTGCACCCACCAGCACCAACCCACCCAGCTCCTCACATCAAGCAGTGCTGAGCTTCGCCACACCATTAGAATTCATAGCCATGCTTCTCTCAAGTTCTGCGGTCATTCAGTTTGGTTAGGGCTTGTCTTTCCTTCTGACACCACAAGAACAGTAAAACCTTGTTTAATATTTAACGCATGCCTCAAAAGCAGACGGGCACCTCCCTTCTCCCCGCCGGAGCACCAGGGGCCTTCCACGGGGCGCAGGTGGCCTTTCCCTCCTGGCACGCGGAGGGCTGGCTCGGGGACTCGGCCTTGTGGAGGAGCTTTCAAGGAGTGTCACGCACGGCGAGTGATGCAGTCTGGCAGCATCACATCGCTGCGCGCCCGAATGGAAAACCTCTGACGGAACAGACTTCAAAGTTAGTGTTAAAATGCAACACTACCTCAGGGTAGAAAAGACCTTAGAAAATCATCTTCTCCAGCCCTCCTCAAAGTTGGTAGTGAGAAATTTCCTTGCTTGTCTCTTCTGTGTGGCTGCTTATTAAAAATAACAATTACTACGGACTTCCTGCAGAAGGAGGAGTGCATGACCTGAATAAATCAGGTGTCCCAAAGTGGTCTTTCCACAGACCCTCTGAAGAATACCTTTCGCGCTCTTCATAGCCCAGGCAGGCCTGCGCTTGAGCGCAGAGGAAAGCAAGGAGGAGAATCTATAGCCAGAAACAAAAAGGACGAGGAGAAGGATTTTAAGAAAAAATGAACCTGAAAAGAACCTTCACAATTACCTGGAGCTATTTCTATGCATTATTAGTAGACTTGCCAAGGATAACACAAAGGGGAGAGTAATTATATTTGCTCACTATTTAGAAAAAATTCAGATGAATGCAGTGCAATCACAGTGTGATGACCAAATAGTTCTCATTTCAGCAGTAAATGTGAAACAGTAACAACTGAAATAGCACATTTAAAAAAAACCCCAAACCTTCAGTTACACAGTATCTGGGAGTGCTAAAGCTGCTGTAGCTTTTATAGTCGCTTTTAGTAACCCATAAAACACTGGACACATTTCAAAAGAAGAAAACTGAATGTTGTACAAATTCTGAAGAAGGTAAACGAGCAGCTACAGCTCGGCCAGCCTGATGCTCTGCCTGACACAGGGTTTGACTTGTAAGGAATTAAAGGAAGATGATACCTTATGCTGCCTGTCAAACCAACTTAATACAGGGAACTGTTTAAAATCAGCTCTTGTGCCAGGAAAAACATCATGACCACAGCCAGTGACTAGAAGGTAAAGAGGATTAAGCCCCACTTGCTAATTGTGAGGGTAACACCAGCATGAGTTGCTCTACAGGCTACAACTAAAAGCCCCACCACTAGAAGGATGAGCCTAGCCCAGCCACGCCAGCAGGACCAGGATTTTGCGGGTGAAAGTGCAAAAAAAAAATAAAAATTAAATGACCTCTTAGTCTGGTCATCCGTCATGCCCGAGCGACGGGGTCTGGACCACATCTTAAAAAAAAACATGTGCCCTGCTGCAGAAAAGAGCTAACAAGACAGAAACATTTGGGGACTGGGAGGATGCTGGAAGGTGGACCCTTTGGCCTCTTTATACCCTCTTTATTTTCCTAAGCTGCTTCTGAATTGTCATTTTTTTGTCCTGATATCCTTACCCATTTGCATTCTCTTCCTTATTCTTCTAAGTTTAAATTTTCCACCCTCTTTCATCTTTCACGCAGAGCTATTCAGAAATTGGCTGTGATATTCCCACTCGTAATACCACGTACTGGTGAGCTAAATCCTACCCAACACTATCCCTTCCTACACCTAGATTTGATCCTAGAAGATCACTTCTACCCTTCTGCCGACCACAGTCAGCCAGGTTCTCGCTGTTCGCAGAGGTGGATGGCATTGCTAATGGGTATGTATTACGTACAAGCAGAAATCAATGCTGTGTGCTGTACATCTGAATCAATATCATGGAAATAAAAATGGATTCTGGACATATGAATAAAAAATATATATGTGGCAAAAAAGAAACCAGAAAATCTTTAAAGAAACCCATAAAATGAAAGGCAGAAAAAAGCAGCAATTCCACCACATAAATACCTGATTTTATTTGCAGTGCAACTATTTTTAGGTACCCCATTTTAGTCACTAACCTGCATTTATTCTAATGTGGGTTTTGGTGGTTTTTCTTTTAACTGTCTGTGGAAGCTTTTTGGTCAGATATAGTAACAAGCACTCACCACAGTAATTTTAATTAACAAGCTCTAATAAATCTGCACATGTTGCAATATACAGCTCTAAAAATACACGTGTGCATCCCCATGCCGATGGTCAGATTGCTGTGTAGCAAGGCTCCCCAGGATCCATTGGCTGATTTTTGAACATCAAATCCAACCTTGATGCCGACATCACTGCCGGCAGCACCTGGGCGATGCCCTCCCACCCAAAAGCTGCCCCCGGCTGCTGCCCACCCAGCACTCACACCCTGCTTCCCCCGCCGCATCCAGATGCTCCTGCAGGCCTGATGCTGTATCCAGCTCTGCACAGATGATAAATATTGCTCCCTCATTTTGGGTTAATCTTATTCATTTTTGCTAAAGCCAAGCCGTCAGTCAGAGGCCAGACTTGGTGGCTGGCAGAACCACAGTTTGGCAGCCGTGCCAAAGGGGGGGGGGGAAATGAATCTCAATTGTGTCAAAACCTTCCAGTTCCCACTGAAATCCTTCAGTGCATTGATGTTTGCCCCCATTTTTTTAACCTATGGAAGGCTGTTCATGATCAGCGTGAGACACCGAGCAACAACAGAGGGAACAGCTACATTTTTCCCCAGTTCTGACAGTCCCCAGCCCAGACCTGACTCCTTTTCCTTTGGGAACGTCGCACGCTTCAGTCAAGGCCATCAAACCCAATGCAGACACAAACCCCATCCGCCCCTCCCATCCCACGCCCTGTTCCCAGATCTGGTCCTGATCTTCTGGTGCTGATGTGGTCCCGCTAACATCAAAGAGACTGGTGCCAGGAACAGGAACTTAATAGGATTAGTTTTATATTTTCAAGCAAACCATGGCACAAGCATGCAAAGCTATGGGGGGAGCAGCTTTCCTGGTGACAGCCTTTCCAGCCTGAGCTTTTCGCAGCTGCCCGGGTGGGCGCCCCAAGCCCCACCAGTGTGCTCCCAAATCCACACAGCTAGCGCAGGTGTTTGAACCATCCGCACAAAGCTGCTGTGGATCAGGAGCGCTCCTGAGAAATGCAGTGCCAGAGCAGGGATGGGGATGGGGACCAAGGAGCAGACCACGCAGCGGGGCAGTAACCCGCAGTGGGAGCGCGTGTGCTGCTGAGAAAGAAGAACATTCTTTAATGGCACCTGTGCAAAATAAAATTGCCAGTGATATGTAGATGGCCAATTGAGACTGGATAATGGTAACATGGACAGTATCTGTTGCATGCGACGTGCACACAGCTGGTCAGTCTGATACCCACTGGGGTTTCTCTTTTTCATATAAGAGAAAACACGGTTTCAGGTGAATATTATTTGTGATACATACATCTTTCCCATCACAGGCATTTTAGAGGTGGTATCGGTCAATTATCTTTTCTCCCACAGTAAACTGTTTCTTGTTTCAGGGGATACACACCTAAAAGGCTGTAATGTACTTATCACAATCCAGAAATATCCAGCCTGATCATTATGTTTAAGTATTTAGAAAATGAGAAAGCATCAACATGTGCTCAACAGAAACAGGATAGCTGCTTTTAGGTTTGCTGAACCTTTCCACAGTTTGGAGAACTTCAGAGAGTTACACCCTGCATAGACAGCAACATGTTCGCAAAAATTTTTTCTGTGCTGTACATTGTGCCAGCATATGGGAATGTCATACTGATGCTATTAGCCAGGACTCTTTTGACATGATGTAAAGCATCTAATAATTATACAGCAAATATGATGAGATGGAATTGAACCTGATCTCAATTAGCAACCAGAAGTATCCTTCCAACTGAGATTAATATTGATTAAACCATAACAAGACTAGTACTTGCCAATAAGAGCTCTATAAAATCAAGGAAAGGTGAGGCCAACCTCTAAGTTGGGAGCACTTTGTCATGAGCTGTAAAGACAAGTGATTCTCCTATGGCCTAATTTGTCCTTTTCAAAAATGGAAGTTTGGCTGTGTATAATTCAGGAAATTACAGTCATTTCAGCGGACAGTTAAGACTGGCCAGGAGCCCAGAGCAGAGATCAACAGCCTTTGGGAGACAGCTCTGGTTTCCTTTCAACTTTCCCTATCCCTGGTACGGTATTAATCACACCAAATCCCACTCCTCTCTCCCTTCCCCCCTCTCAGAAACACAAGCTAAGATGTGGTTCCCACTGCTGGTGTACTGTACTGCAAAATACAGGCTTCTGCTTTTTAATTTTCCCCCTTGCACCAAATTAAGGTGGATGTTTTGAAGTTGAACACATATACGGGATTTATTGGTTCTTCCCCCACATGAGGTATAACAGTTCCACCAGTCAAATCCTACATTTCCTTTACATGGAAATTATTGGATTTCTTGCTAGCCATTTTTAGACAATATTAAGTCAGACCATACCAACAACTAAGCACCCTTTAGGGCTTACTGCAGATTATAAAATTGCTGCTTGAAAAACAGACATGCAAGGGCATGAGAGGCAACAATACAAAGCTTACAACAAATCTTATTTTCAACATTCTTGATCAATTTTAAGTAACGTTTTAAAATGTTCAGGCCAACTTCAGGGAGCTGTTATGTAGCCCATGAAACACTGATAATGTTCTTCAAATTTAAAAATACAAACACACAGAACTTTAATTGGCAAGTACTTGTTAAAGCAAACTCATTTAATAAGTTTTTGTTAATACTTTTCCAATAAAGAGCTATTTGCAAAGAACAAAGACCAATGCAACAATTATTAATTACCTTAAAATGAGGGTAGGAGGCAAACAAAGCCTGAGAACCTCTACACTCTTAACAAAGTTTTCTTGGGAAATGATTTATGCCCATGTTCCTAGGCTGTCCAAAACAGAAATGCTTCCCTAAAAAGGGGCTTGAGCGCTTTCCGAAACAGTAGCCACATGGCCTTGCCCAGGCAGCACAAGCTGCAGCATTTCATTAACATGAGCTGCTCCAAGATCTGCTCCACAGTATGCCCTGAAATACAGACCTGTCTGTCCCTGTGAGGAGATATCCATCGTTCAGTAGTTGAATAGAAAAGGCACTGAGAGTCCAGGAGAAAGAGGCAGCAACTTTTCCAGGCTAGTACTGGAAAGAACAACTCTAAATGCAACATAATAAATACTACTGCAAAGACAGAGCAGGCCAGTGAGCTACAAGCACAGACAATGAGTATTACCTTGTCAAGGAACTTTTCTAGCCATTTGAAATTTCACCTGTGCACAAAATTACAATCCTTCACATTCAACAGCAGGCAGAAATCAGCCTAACGTGGTGAGGATAATGAAATGTAATACAGAAGCTTATTAGGAAATAGACAAGCCTGTCTCCAGCAAGCCATGACAGGAGAGCATCAGAAAGCCAAGAACCACCAAGATGCTTTTTTTAGTGGGTGCAGCCACTGGGACTTCGGCAGGTTACTTGGGACGATGGCACAATACTGGCACAGTGACATCCAAGTGCAACAGAGTTGCAAGAGAGCAGTAGCTACCCAAGGATACACTCACGCTTGCTAAGCCTCTAATCCCAGCTTGGGTTCCTTTTTCCCTTCATAATCAGTTCAAACACAGCTAGAATTAATCACCGTTTGAAATTTAAAGGTTGCTTTTCTTCTCTCTGCTGAGGATCTGCCTTAGGTCACACATAGGGTTAGCATGGGTGAAGACCTGATCCAGACCCTCTCCAAGAGCCTGGCATATTCCCCTGCTGCACGGTAACACCCAGAGCAGCAATAATAGTAATAATAATGATGCCACAGTGATAAAAACCGCAGCACCTACTTACTCAGCAGTGGCTCTGACTCAGGGGCCACTCCTGCCCATTTCCCGGACCCACCTCTGAACAGGCTCTCACACCTCCATCTAAACCAACTCTGCCCATCCTGGCTCTGGTCTAGCCCAGCTCTGCAGTCTATTCTCACTCACCTCTTCCCTCTTCTGGTACACTGTTCCCCCATCCATTCTTTCTCTGAGATCAGATGTGTTGAGTAGAAGCCCTGGCCAGACAACTGCAGGCTGGCCAGGCCAGTACCTTCCCTCGAACGCTGGCCAGGCTCAGTTCACATTCTCAATTCAATTCAAATCCTCAATTCACATGACGATCCTTGTAGCTTGCTCCGAAGTTGGAGTGGGCATTTTGGCTGGCACAGCTGCAACTGATTTCCAATTCAGGTCACCCCCACATCACAATGACAATCAGGTTTCAGTGATTAGGTTCACCAGCATTAATGATCCCTTTGTAACTCTTCTAGATGTTATTACATTGCACACTCCTTTGTTTGGATTATCCCAAAGCATCCCACTTCTTGTTATTATAGAAAGTCAAGAAACATAACATGAGCAGGGCTCCTAAAAATGAGATTTATGCCCAGCTGCACTGTGCAAGCAGAGTTACGCTGCAGAGAAAATTACAGGCAATAAATAAACGTGTATATAGATAGAGGATGTCTTTTAATACATATCTGCAAAACATTCTTTGGAATGCTTAATGAGAAACCTATTTCTGGTCCTCTAAAACCATTTTCTTAAGACTTAGTGAGCTCTGTACTTAACAAGGGTTAGTAGGCCCGCAAACACAGTACTTTTCATTTCCATTTCAAAGTATTCTAGTAGAGTCAGATATTTTCAAACATCACATGTGCAAAATACTGCTGTTATTAAATCTGTGAGACAAACTAACTGCGTCACCTGCCATAGAAAATCTCAATGTCATTTGGAATGCCACTGGAAGTGCAGAGGGACGGCAGACGTCCCTCCAAGTACAGGTAACACCCATAAATCCTCTTTCACTCACCCCATGGCCTTCTGTACCTGATTCTCTAGGATCACGTAACACTTCTGGAGCTGACTTTCAAAAAATGGACATAGCCAAGAGTCTACAGTAGGTTTTTTGTCCTTGGCTTCCATGGTCTCCCAAAGCAAGGTCATGTGGATAGATTGCGCTAAGTTGATAAAACTGCCTACTAAAATAATAGCTAATACTCAAAGATGATCTGAAAAATACCATCCAGCAAGGTTCATTCCCCACTGCTGCCCTCTCTTGCCTGGAAACTGCCCAGGATTAATGAGCATCTCTTCCTCTCACCACTGTCTGCTCAACTCACACACCTCCTGGCTCCAGAACACGTTGCTATTACTCTGGCCGGACATCCTAGCACCCAAGATGGACAAAGACCAGGATAAATCATGTGCTTTCTGCGCACATGCAAACAGAAAGGAAAGCACTGCTACCTCTTCAGTGGCATATCTATCACCCAAGAACATCACAGCATGTTTCACAGCTAGCAAAACTCTATAAACGCTCTTTGAGTCAATACACAGGTCAGAAGTACACACTGCAGTCAGTAAAGAAGGTGAAGATGTGGAGAAAGCTCATAGATGACAGACAATAAACACAAAGAGTAAAAGATGAGAATGCAACATCACACTGATTTCACAACAAAGAAGAGGTGGGTTTTGAGAGCTAAAACAGGCAACTAATAGAAACTGACATATTTAAGTTGAAGATAATTATCATGAGAAACCTAAAGACTCCCCACGCATCAAGAAAATGAACTTGAAAAAGCAATGACTGGTTGCACCAGTAATTTATAATCTCTCAGCTGCTGAGATTGTGAACAGTGGCACTTTGTAATCTTATAGGGACAGCAGCTCCAATGCCATCTGGTCATGTATTTCTGGCCAAGATCATTTAGTGGAGCCTGTAATGAAAAAAGTTGCACATCCTCCTAAAAATCCGAATTATGCCAGCTGTGCCACACTGTCACTTGTGTTTTCAAGGAGAAGGACAGCTGTCATTCCCTTTCTCTGAAGATAGGAAGCAGACTGCCTTGCTTAAGAGACCTAATTTTTCTTGGATCGCCCTAAATTATCTTACCTGTCACTAGGAAAAGAAAAGGTGAAGCCCCTGTTAACATTTCTTATTTTATTTTTGCTGACATATACACCGCACTGGGTTTCGATACCCACCTTGTTGAGCTACTGTGAAGAAGGTGGTATTTGAACCTTAACTCTAATCTGAATTGAAGCCAGTACAAAGAGAGTACAGGCTCTACAAAAATCAGCAGACTTGCCTTGGCATGAAACCAGTTTTAGAGAGAGTGCAGTTAAGCTCGTCATCTTCACCTCTCCTAATGAATGAGACTTTTCATATTTCAGATATTACCTCAGCAACTTACTGCCAGTTTTAAATTACTCTGTCATCTCAGATTAGCACTCATCATTCATGCTAATGTAAACTAAATGGTACCTCTCCTGAAATATGTGCAAAAATAAATGGGATTACAGTGAGGGTTGCAGGGTATGAAATTTCTAATCTGTGAGCAACTAATTGTCGTAGGTACTTCTTGGTACTTCCATCCACTGAGCCATCAATTTGAACCCATATGTTTGCTATTACATTATTTTAAGGTCAAATCTTGTTTGCCTTAAGCACACAACTACTCCCACTGGCTCCAAGGGGCTATTTGCAAAGGCAAAGACATATAACCTCAAACGAGCAGCAAAAGAGATCCCACTACCAAATTGTCTACAGCAAACCCATACACTTCCAGGACACAAGGGCTAAGAGTGTGCCTTCAAAAGGACGTCCCGTCTAGACTCCTCCACCCGCTCACAAAGAAAAGCAGCAGCAGGGAGAATTATAGCCCAATACTCAGTGTGACAGGAAGGAAATAGCATTGGGAAATGCTTATTTTAATGATAGAAAAATATTTGCCAGGCTTGGGCTTAGCAGCAGTAGAAATGTTATTACTTTCCAAGCTGGAAGAGAAAGTATTTCAAGGGCTATTTTTGACACCTTCACTGTGGCTTGATTTCTGCATCTATTAAGAAAAAGTCTATCTAGCCTGTGCTGCGGGTGCTTTGCAAATCTTTGCATACAACTCCATTTTATAAGGCCACAGTGTGATAGAATTGTATGTAATTTACATCAGGCTGAACAGCTACCAAAAGTGAATCCGCATGAAATTATTAGTCCCCTTGGTTTTGTTTTCAAAATTAATGCTAAATTCAATGTCGTCTTTATTTTACTACTTCTCAGAGTACATGGAAGCAAGCAGAACAGTGCCCCATGAAGCACTGCTGTGTAAGGAGGCCTGACTGCATACAGCTTCCTTCCTAAGTTTGTCAGCCTTTTAACCCAAAATATCCTCAAAACGTCAAGAATATTAAAGCTGTATTTCCTAGCGATTTGCAGTTTCATCTTCCCAGCATGCTTACGTTGAGTGAAATCCATTTACAAATACCATCATCACAAGCACTTCAAAGCCTAGGAAATGTCTTTTAATTGTAATTACTGTGCCTGTCTCGGGCCATCCTGAGCCTCCTTTCAAATGTCCATTGATTTTGGTGGGACTGCAGAGCACTGAGCAATGACACCGGTGAGTACATTAGCTCTGTTATGCTGCTCTGAAATTAGAGGAGAACCAATATGCCTGTGCTGTAAAGTTCCAGTAACCCAGACAATCATGGGAAGTGCAGTAAGTGAACGGCTTTGAAGGATGAACATTTACAAATGTGGGACCATCTAGCTCTGGAAATTACCTCTCGGAGTTATGATGATGTACTTTAGCTTCTCCCTCATTATGTGCAGGCAAGTTTTTAGTCTAATTTCTGGGTTCAGGGCTTTCTGAAAAGAAAGAGTCACTCATTCCATTTTGAAATCAAGAGAAATGAGAGAAGAGAAAAATGAGGCAAAGACATGTCTACAAAAATGCTTCTTAATATGGATTTCTCGTGGCTATTGCTTATTTCTCAACTGCTCCTCTTTAATAGAGCCAGTCTCTGTTTTTAACACATAATGTTATCTTTCCTCTATCACACTCTTTCCATGCATAATGAAGTGCATTTAAGGTACTTATATGGCTGTTGTTACTGAAGGATGTGTGCACCTCTTTAGTCTATCTATCTTCGTAATACCAGTGGGAGCTGGGAAAGTCCTATTACAGTTGCAGGCTCAGAACATCAGAGATATTTAGAGGCCTGCCACCGAGATAAATGGGATTAACTGCCCCATAGCTTTTCTGGCTCAGAACCTCTGCTATGTCCCTAAAATCACAAAGGACATCTTAAATGAAGCAGGGAACCACTCTTTAAGAGTCCCACTACCTAGGCTGGAGGGCTCATTTCTGGCCCAGCTTTTCCTTTTCGATTTAGTCTTACGTTGCTAAAGAATGAAGATATTGGATAAGGTAAAAATCATGTCCATATTCTCTTCTGTCTATGCATGCCTTAAAAGCTTTCTACTGTTGGCATATACCAGCTACAAGCACTTTGGTGTACTCTGCTTTACTCCAGCTTGGTTTTCTCTCCAAAGGCTCTGCATAAAAGTCTGCAAATAACTACCGAATATCTTATTTAGCTCAACACTCCCGACTTCTTTCCCTGCAGAGCAGCAAATAGGCTTTTATTGCCCTTTGCACCTGGCTTTGTTCTGCAGAAGCACCAGTCCTTCTGCAAAGCAGAGTGCTCAGGTGAGGGCAGCTATGCAGTGTCTGTACGCCCGCACCCTTGCCAGCACAGCTGGCTTATAAAGGAAATTTCCATCTTTCCTGGGGAAACTACCAGTTCCCTGCCCAATTCTGAGCAACAGATGTACAAAACACACCAACCACCTACCCACACAGCACAACAGTAGCAGCCTAGCTCCTGTCCTCCACGCTTGGGAATTTGTCTAAACACACTCTGCTTACGAACATGGGTGTATTTTGAACGTCAGACTTCCCAAAAGCAAACAGCAAAGCAGTCTAAAACAAGGCAACACTACACGATTTTCATAAAGAAACAAAACCTCACTGTCTCAAAACTGGGCTTTGCACAGGCACCTTCAGGTGGTCAAACAAGCAGCCACCCTGAACCTCTTGCCTTGGGTGGGTTACCACAAGCACCCTGACCTCCTGATGCAATGGCACCGTGACCTTTAGTGGCCAAATATTCATAAGGACAGCATGGGCAGGGTATTTTTTCTTACTGCAACCACAGGAAGACATGATTTTTTCCTTCATGGTCACTAAGGAGCTCAGAGTAACCCCAAAATACTCTTCCGTCCTAATCACCACAGACATACTCCTTTGAATAAAGAAGAGACCATTTTTTCCACTTCCTCAAAGCAATTACCTCTTAAGATATGCGTTAGTTCAATCCTTCCAAGATTTAAGTTAAGCCAAGTATTAAATCATCCAAAGCTAACTACCTGAACATTTCCAACATCTTAAAAACAGTCAGTCTTTGATGCTTGTTACTTTAAAGCCACAGAATTTTGTCTAGAAATTGACCACTTAAATTCCCTAAAGTGGAAGCTGCGAAAAAAAGAGAAAGATTTATTTCCAGATGCAAATTAATATTTTATTATTTAGCCTGTATGTGAAAAGTGTCTTGAGTCTGTTAGGTGGTTTTTTATATTAATTTGAGGTACTCTAGGATGTTAAAAAAAGGGGGTTCGTATTAGGCTTACAAACCAGAACAACCACATTTGCACATGTGTTGGGCGTGGGATGGATGAAGATGAGAACTATCCTCTATGAAGGATTACATCCTCTATGAAGGGTTTTTGGACTTGCACTATTCACTTTGTCTAAGACAGTAACATGCTAGCATGGTCACAGTGGTAGTTAGTCCCTTAGAGGATGAACACATATCTCATTCATCAGATCAGCAATTCTTGTAAATAAAAAAATTACAAATTGTCTTGGTAATTTGACAGTGTTGAAAAATAATTTTGCTCCTAATCGGAGTTCAGAGTGTGACTGCTTCCTGCCTGTTTGCAGCAATCTGAAATGGAAGTATTTTATCAGCTTAGCTCGACACAGTAGATTTCTATTATTGGAAGAAAAAGAACTTCAGTATCCAATTTCAGGTTCCAAACTGTTTCAGTTCATTGTGAATCTCTGGAATTATGGCGAAAATGTACTCTATTTCTTGTTTAACACCGCTACGAAACACCTTAAATCTGCAACTCTATGGATAAATGTCTGGGTTTACATACAAAGAGGACAAAACACTAGTGAAATAATTAGCAAGATTTACTGTAGCACTATGAGTGCAGAAGAGATCTGAGAAGATTTAAATGTGCTGATGGTGGCTGCTTGCTTCCTGGGTTGCTTGGGAAGCTTTTGGTGCAGAACACTACAAATATCAAACGGTCCAATTACTGTGATGAAAGTGCTCAGTCAACACGCTGTGACCCATCACTCGGGTCTGGCAGGGAAGCATTTTATCTGTATTGCGGTTGGTGGTTTGTGCAGGTATCGCCCGCTATCTCAAATGCCTGTCCTTTTAAAATATATTGCACAATAGAGACCTGCAAGTTTTATGACAGCACAGATTGCAATCTTTTCAGTCCATTTAATGAAAATTAATCATCATACTTTTTTTAATGGAAAAAGACCAAACCTAAACTTTGCCTGCTGACAGACTTCTGTCTATCACTCCTAATTCCTTTAAATGGGCTTTTCGTGTTTGCAAGGAATAAGCCTTTTCTCTCGTTCCCTATATACCTCAATTTATCCCCTTGATGTCTAAACATGACCGCTGCTGATCAGGCTATTTCCTTCTGACTGCTGTCTGCCAACATCCCCTTTCTGCACGCTCAGGAATACGCCTCTAAAGAGCCTGAATGGAGAGTGTGCAAGTGTTACTGGTTACAGGTTATTTATATATTCTCCTGATGTTAAGCTACCCCTCACCTTCCACAAAGAATCCTTCTGATCTGCAAATACGGAGCATACAAAGCAGCAAAATTGTCAGCCCTGATGCCCAGGAGAGACAGCCTGTTACAACTCAGCCCTTCCAGCTTCTTCACACCTAAATCTCAAGGTGCTTTTTCACCTTATCCACACAGTGTCCACTTCAGTGGCCACGGAAGCGCCCCTCCAGCAATTTCAACAGCCTCCGTATCAGATTCTTGCCTTGTGTCATGCTTATTTAAACAGAAGGGAGGTTTTATACTCCGTAAGAAGGGTCATGGGGCTACGAGCGTGTCTATTTGTTTAGGAATGAAGAGCAGAGATAGCAAGGAAAGAGCTGTTGCGAGGACAGGCCAGTTTCAATAGCCTTTTTTTTGGTGGTGCTCATTTCTGCCTGTTGCAGGGATAAGTCAAAAGACTCCCCCAACAGGGATGCAGGGACGTGCCCTTCCAGGTAGGATGAGGCATGTGCTTCCTCCCCATCCCCATGCCCCACCACTTCCTATGCTGAAACGAGCCAATGCTACCAGGATCGCTGCCCTCCGGCACTGCAGTAACTTAATGGCCTTACACGTATCCCTTCTTTTGGAAGTCTTACCACAATGCTTACCTCTGCTCTAATAAAGGCATTTATTCCCACAGCTAGATTTCTACTATTGCTCTTCACTCGGTAGTTGGGTTTGATGAGATGATTTTTCCAGGTGACTCATACTGTACCCTTGGTTCACCCGGGCATACCCGAGGCAGCAGTTCTCTGGGCAGCAAGCGTAGGTTAACAGCAAGCATGTCACATTTCGTGCTGGCTACCTCCTCCCTTCCCTTTGAAGATACACAAGACAGATGCTTATCGACCCTCTACCATGAACACCTCCAGCAAAAGTGTCCCTAACTGCTGCCACCAACACGTCCAGCTCCTCCAGGAGTGTGACTGATCTTGGCACCGCTGACCAAAGAGCTCCCAGCTGCAGGGGCAGCCCCACCAGCGCTCGGAACGAGTCAAGGAAACGGCCCCAGAGAGCTTAGAGAAACCTGCAGCAGGCAGCTCTGGTAAGGAGAGGGCTGTGAGCCCTGCAGGCTTCTCTCTGAGCTCAGTAACTACAGGCTCAAATAACAGATAATCAGATCTTGTAAACTCATTTCCCTTAGCTCTGCTGACCAATGGTTTCTTTCCCTGTTTTACACACAGCAGACAAGGGCTTGTTCTATTTTCTTTGGCCCCGAGAGATAAAAGTTTTATATTTGTCACCGTGTATTTAATTTTCTGGGTTTCTTTCAGATTGTTATAGTCTGTCACAGCTTTATTCTCCAGTGCAAACCTGAAAATCATTGGGCCATGTCCTAACCCAGTTACATCAACTTATTGAGTGTCAAAACTGGGCTCGGTTTTACAGAAAAGGCTCTTCAGTGAATTAGTTTCCCAGGAAATCTTCAGGGATGTGAATCCACAGGCGGGTCCTGCTCCACTATGATACATGTATGATGTTTTCCTTGGCTAGGAATAAAACAGAACTGCTTCAGACACACTGTGCTTCAGCTGTATAAAATGTCTCGATTAGCATTTCTTGTTGTGTTTTCAGAAATAAAAGGAAAGAACAATAGACTCCAAATCTCATTCATAGCCGAAGCTGGCTTGCATAATTAAATGTAATTGTTAGCTTCTTAATAGCTTGGCATTTTCCACTGCACCTTTTGGAGAAGAGAAAAATCCAGACGGAGGAACTATTGAATTGTGAATGTTCATTCAGCATTCTCAGTAGGAATTTTCCTCTTGTATTTAAGCCAAAACAGTAAGTAATGTAGGCAGGAAGCATAGAGAGCAATTGCTTACTGGTGACCAAAGGTAAGAAAGGTCAAACGTTTATTTCCTATGTTGCTCTTATGCGTGCAGTGCCCAGAATCTTTTAATTATATTTCATGGTACTCTGAACTTGTACAAGGACATAAAATATATTTATAGCTCACTTAAACTCTTGGTAATGAAACAGCCATCCTACGTAGGACCTCTGCTAATCAACTGAAGACTTTCTGTGCATTAACTTTAAAAATGCAAAAAAGCAGTTGTTCGTTCTCCAACTGAAATGCTTATCACAGTTTAAAGGCAACAACAAAGAAAAGATACTCTTTTCCCCCCTTAGGTAACAGTTTCAGTCTGTATCAGTTCACCTGTGATGTTTGAAGTACAAAAATATAATTTCACTGGCAATGAATATTTATCACAACTGTTATTATGGCTCAACCACACTGTGCCAAACACTGAAGAAACATATAATAAAAAGATCACACCCCTTTAAAGTTTTTCCTGCCTGAATATGTCATTTTCTCTCTTTTAGACAACAACAAAAAAGGGGCAATCAAACAGAGAGGCCTGTAAAGATTTCACTTAACTAATCATACTTGATGCAAATTTCCGATGAGCAGACTGAGAAGCTCCCCGTTTGCTCCTCTGCTCCTGTAATTACACACCTCACAGCAAACCTACACATCTTACACAGATCTTCCATTCTGGGGACCTGTTTAAGGTGAATTTTGGGAAAGAAAATCAGCCAGGCAGGTTAACTGTTTCTAAGGCTGAGATTAAGGAAAGGAGTCAGTGCCTTACAACAGGACCAGCTGGCTGCCCTTGCTTTCCTTTCACCCTCCCAAAAAACGTCGGGCTGCGGCTCACTGGAGTGGGTGGTGGTGCTGGGGAGGGGGGGAGGCAGGCTGGCCCTTGGCTCAGGCCAGCAGCACACATCCTGCTGCCCCACAAAGCTGGGAAAAGGGCTGCCAGACCACTGGGCTCCCAAACTGGCTACTGCTGATTTGATGCCACAAACCAAAACCTCTGGGGTGCAAGTGGGGCCTTGTTGTAGATTTGTAAAGACTACGGTCAAGTCTGTCTTATAATTGCAAAGCCAAACATCCCCATATTTAGGGAAAGGAAAAAAAATCAAGTTGCTGGTGAAACCTTAATTCAGCTCCCTGATGTGTGTGCACTGTGATACAATCTTTAATTAGCCTACGAGGAAATTAATAATTATGTACTGAGTGCAGGATTTGGCTGCTGTACAGTAAATAATGCACCACGCTACCCAACAAATGATGCTGATTCAGCAGACATCATCTATCATATGCCCTGCAAAACGCAAGGGGCCTGTGAAAAAAAAAAAAGTCTAGGATCACATCATTAAAGAGTGAACATCAATAGTTTATTTGTGCCAGAGAGGGAGGCACAAATTAAGTCTGCACAGGGAATCACAGTGCTACCTTTTGCCTTCTTGCTTTTTCATGGTGGACCATGCAACCACAAAAATATTTAGTGTTTCTCATTTATTTCGTACAGCAGACATGGCCAAACAGAAGCTGAACTGCTACACAGTTCAGGGACCTGATGGTGAGAGGTTGGGCACTACCAGGAAGGCAAACGCACTGCTGGGCTGGGCTACCCTGTGACCTGCAGCGAGTTCAACACAGCGAGGGGGTGAGAAGGCAGTTTGCCCGGCTTAGCTCAACTATGTCTTCTCCAACCTGACTAAAAGCTGTTGCGACAGACGCAAAAGGCAGAGGATGTGAAATCCTGCAGAAACAAGAACAACTACAGTCCTTTTAAAGAGTTCCTCAAGCTGGACAAAATTCAGGTTTGAAATAGCCACGATTTTTATGAGCTGCAGCAAACGCACGCCTGATCTCTAAAATACTGGCTGTTTTTATCATGGGTACAGCCAACTGTGTAGCCTTCTGATTCACTCAAAAGTGTGAAGGGGGAAGATCAGTCGGTGCTCCCAGGCTCTTGATGCCAGCCAAAGCGGTGAGCACCGGAGGAGGAGGAACGCTACCTCTCTACAGTTATTAACAGGAGCCAAAACTGGAGAGCAAAGACACAGACAAGTCCTCAATTTACAGAGAACCAAGAGAAACAGGATGCTTTGCTTTTGCCCTCAGATGTCACAAATAAAGCACAAAGCAAACAAATTATGGCTATATATTGTTCTTGGCTATGTCCACCTAAGCCCTTGCTTTTCCTAATGACCAGCAGGGCAGGAGCAGAGCCGCAGGCATGGGTGGGTGCACCAGAAGACAGAAGAAATCCTGCTCTCAGGAAAGTAAATTCCAGCCATTTCCTCCCTGACAAGTTTACTACATGCTGCCGTGCGATACTTTTATTGGCATTCATTAGTCCTTGAGGACCAATTTATTCATTTTTAGCAGCATTAAAACAGAGGTTGCATTTTACAAGTGAATTGCTATACTGCTGGGGCTGTAGGACGCTGCTCAATTATCTCCAGTGTGTTAAAAGCTGAATCCAGACTCAACACTAACCTTAAATTGTAACAAACATTATTTCCCCAAAACTTGATTAACCGACAGTCTGATCCCCAGCTCGCAGCTGTCTTGGGCTTTTGGGGAGGGAGGCTGGGGGGTGTTGGGTTTGTTTTTATTTATATCATTGCCATGCAGCTTGGGAACCTGCAGAGCAGAGACAGTCACCACTGGGGTGCTCAGCAAATACATTACCTGCAAAACACTACTGGAAATGAAAACCAAAAGATTGAGAGCCCAGTACTGACAGTGAAGCTGCTCCTCTTTTTGCATCTGATTTCTCCTTCATTTGGAGCTTCACTTCTGTTTAAGAACAGCTGGAGACCACAATTTAGCATTTAGCTAGGTACCTGTGGCATTCCCAAGTCAAATTAACAAGCTTGTTACCTCTTGATATGTAAATATACTATAATATTCATTCCCAGTAACACCTATAGAGAAACACAAATTCCTGAAATTGGGGCTTGCTCCACTTCAACTGAAATGCACACACTTGGCTACATATGCACATACATATATATATTTTTTTATATATTTGACCCTTTCCCTTAATCAGCATCTCCAAGCCACTGAGTTTCAATTAATTCATGCTCTTGGCTGTACTACTTTAGAAAATATCATAGCCCTCATTCTACATATAAGAATAAAAATGCAAGCAATTTTCATGGCTCTCTGTATGGTAATTTATCCTATTTTGTTTAATTTTGTTTCAGACTGTCATTTGGTAGCTCTCACACGTTGAGCCATGGAAAGAGATTACCGTTATTGTTTTAAGTTGCAGGTGTAGTGATCAACGTGCACATGTACGTATCCCTCTTGGAGATGTGGCTATGACACATGGAGACAAGAGTTCCAGCATTACATGCAAAAATAAAGGTAATCAATAAAAAGGGGCTTTGGAGGGAAAACATTAATCCTTATTTCTTTTCTCCTTCATGAATGTTGCCTGACTTTTTCTGCCAGGGCTCTTGTATGGGCTGCTTTCATGTTGGCCTTCAGCTGAGGTGTGCACTGATGCCACCCCCTCGGTCAGCAGGAATTATCGCTGAGCAGTGTCGAACAACTTTCTGCAAGGGACGGATTCTGCTGGGAAAGCAGCGGATTAGAAATTAGAAATCTTTAAAAGCTCCTGATGAAACTATCATTTTTGTAAGTTCTCCTGAAGATGGTAATCTTGCTGAAGTAAAATTTGTAGTGTATCCTAGCCCTGGCTCCACTGACTCAGAGCACCTGACGAGAGGACTCTCGTTTTGCAGAACCAAGTCCTATGGAAGCTGGGTTTTCTGATTTCTATTTCTCCTTACGGTGAACCCCCCCCCCCCGCGCCCCGCAGCTCATTGGTGTCGTGGCCAAATCTGCAGGTTTAATGAGAATGACTTAACACTACCCAGTTTCTTCAGAGGTAGCTATGAACTGCTGGGTAAAATGAGGGTTTTCTTTCCCTCTAACTTGGCTAATTATAGAAAATACAAGAAATAGAATCAAAATACTCCGATGTAGCTTGGAAGGGAAGTGAGGCACTGGAAAAAGCTCTGCACATATTACACCGTGTTAACTGTGCTTTTAAATGCAAGAAGCTGTGCAGGTCTGAAGAGAGAAAATTAAATGACAATAGGAAAGGGGGGGAGAAGTGAAGCACCCTTAAGCAGCTGTAGCAAATACAAAGGTTAAATGTTCATCCACAAAGGCACCCAGCCTCTTTTTACCAGAAACAGGGATTATGTTTGACTCTCCCTGTAGACAGATCAATTCTCAGCCTACTTTTCACAGGCACATACCCATTGGTACTGCTGGTAGCCAGGCTACGCCCTAAAAACCAGCCCAACTCCCCTAATCACACAGGTTACCAGATGCCAAAAAACTCCTTTCCCCCATTTATCCAAGTTGTTTGCAGACCTCCCTCACGATTTTGACCATTACTTCCACTTTGGAAGGGGCCTTACACAAAAACCCCCACCTCATACCGATGACCCAAGGAACACTTTGAGCCAGTGCCTATTCCCTTAGGTTGGGGCTGCTGAGAACGAATGTATGGAAAGCTCTTGGTTGATAAACCCCTGTAAGACATGGAATGACATGATGTCTTTTGGTCTCTCACCAGAAAAGGGTCACTGCATTTTATGAAACAGAGGGACTTGTGGCACTCCTGCACCTTACCCAAAGCCAAGGGACCTGAGCAATCTTCCACCTCTAGCACAAGCCGTTTGCATGACCTTCCACTCATCTCTTCCCTCCATAGTCCACTCACCCAAACCTGTTTTTTGTTTGGCTTTTTTGGTTTGTTTTTTTAAACAAAGCCCTTAGACCACAGGTTGAGTCTTAGACAGGCAGGATGCCCTGCAGGGCGTCAGAGTAACGAGAAGGTTCTTGGCTCTATGGATGCACTAGTTCAATGCCAATAACTAATAAAGCAGAATCAACAGTTTGCTGCGAGCATTTATGGTGAGAGAGAACAAAGTACTTCTATAATCTCAAATGAGAACAGATATCTTCAAGTACTCAAAATAACACAAACGCCTATGTCAGGACACGCCACACACTTCAGTAGCATATTTTCAAGCTTATTGTGTATGCCGATCTGTAAGCAGGGACAGTACCTTGCGGCTGGAGCCCTTGATGCTCTGGAATTACTGCAGCACCTGGCTAGGAATAGAGACGTGATCTTGGCAAATGCAAAGCTGTGGAGGAATTAACCAACTCAAGAGCTGATTCAGAGCACCTACATTTCTTTGCAATAGGGGTAAGCCCAGGCAATCCTAGTATCTTCCTCTTATGAGAAACACAGAGCATCAGAGAGCTGAAGGGTGAAAACTGCTTCACATGGAAACCAGTACACCAGCTGGAAGATGGAAACTGGTTCAAGACACAGGCTCTTCAGCAGAGCCATGCAGAAAAAACTCAGCTGTTTGTCTCCCATTTCATTGCTCTGACCTCCGCCTGGCCATCTGGGTGTAATACTGCTTCAGTCACTGAAGGCAACATCCAGCATTTGTAATAAAGGTTTGGCTGCTTGCTCTGTGAAATAAAGTTTTCAAAGAGCTTTGTGCATTAATCCCTGAATGTTAAAATAAACCCTGCCGACACTTTCTTCTGAAATGACTATCTGGACATCACTAATTTCTTGCAAAATATGCCTGTGTCATCCGGTATCTCGGAAGAGCAGGTGCTTTCTTTTATGTCCCCAAGCAGATGCACATTTCACTGTTCTCTGAGCACTCAGAGGCAGCTTTTTTTTGACTATGTGACAAAACATGTTGACAGCTGCTGAAACCGAGATGCCTGATCTACCTTTTCTACCTAATCTGACTTCTGCAGGGATGAAGCAGCTCATCTCTTGGGGTGTGCAAGCCCTTGCAGGAGGCACCCCAGTGCAGAGCTCTCATCCCAGCCACTGCCTTGTTTGTCCTCTTTTCTTTCTATAAAAGAGAATATTGTGCCTATGCCATCTGTTAAGCAAAGTGCTGCACGTACATTGCAATATACCCTGCAGCACACAATGGAGCCTCGCAGATTAAATGTGAAGAGAAGTGGCTGTAAGGGGAGAGAAAACTCCAGGTGCTGGAGCTGTTACAGGTGAGCCTAAGCGTTTGCTTCCCCGAGGCAGCTACCTGTCAGGATTAATCTTGCTGAGTCCAGGAATGCGCCTTGGTAGACACCGCACCCCATTCCAGGAAACCATAAATACCAAACGAGGTGTTCAGCACCACACATGAAAGCATCTTCCTTCTGCAGAGCATGACTGCAGGGGAGTGACAGCCAGACTAGCATCAATCCTGCCTCATGCTGGGGTTTTCTTAAGGTGGTTCCTTGGGGGAAACAGAAGGAGGTGAGCATGGCTGCTTGCTGCCTTTCTCCAGGAGGTCTCCAAGGGAACCCCTTTATTTGTTTCCCTGTTCTGGATCCACCTGGGACCCCGCTTTTTTATTTCCAGGTTAAAGGATGTTCTTTCTGCCTCATCCACAAACCAACCCTAAGGGAAGGAAGTCCAGGGGAGCCAAAGGAATCATCTTTGATAGCCCCTCTTATAAGTACTTTATAAGATAATGTGACCAAGAGGCAAAGCTGGGGGACAACTAGCCTTCTTCTGAATGTTCTGAATGTTGTTGCCCAAGCAGCATGCAGGAGGGGGCACAAAACAATTAATGGTGCTTTGAGTAGCACGATTTTGCCAAACAGGGTACCCCTGGCCTGCCAAAGAAATGCAGTGCAGGTGATGAACGCTTATTTAGCAAAAGCAATTGACTCCCAGGTTTCTTTTCCTCCTGATTTTTTGTCATCTCACCAGGAAAAAAGATCATTGAGCTTCCTGCTTGTCCAAAACACCTTCCTCCTCCCCTTAATTCCCCCCTCCTCCTCAGTTTCCCTGGCTCTACTAGCTTTTTGTTTGGAAGCTGGAGTGGTTCAGGTCCATTTATACTTTTCTGTTTGGAAAAGATGCTTGTCCATGGGCACTGCTTGATATTAGATGTTCGGTTATGAGATGAGCAGAAGGCCGACACAAGGCTGATGTTTGGGAAGGCAAACATCAGGTGAGCCATGGAAGTCACCCTGATATCCCCATCTTGTGTACCTGGAGGGATGGCTAAGCCTTCTGGCTCATGGGGTGCTGGCACCCGCTGCTGCCTCCCACCTGTCTGAGGATACCCCGGAGGTCAGCGCTCCCCTGCAGAGCTGAGCCCATTGCCAATGCCACCAACTGAGGCCACACACCACAATTTCAGGGGCAGAGCCCCAGCGTGGGGAGTTACCACAAAAAAAGAGCATTCCCAGGTAATTGTGGGCTTCGGGATCAGAAGCAATAAATTTAAAGTCCAAGCTCAAACTTGGCCCAAGGGAGCAGCCAGAGCCAATGCCAGGGGCAGTGGGAAGCAGCCAGCTCACCAAGCACAGACTGGGACAGCCAGAAGGACATTGCTGACTCCAGAAATGCTCCTTTCCACAACCTTTGAAACAATGGATTTTATTTCTAAAGACAGCATCACTTCCATATTTTGAGGCATAAGCAGCCCCTGGAACATTTATTTCCTGCTTCTACATATACACATCATCGACGGCACCCCACCAAACCCAAACCATGCCATGGCTCCACAAAACACCCATGGCTGAGACTTGGCACAGTGGCAGCAAGACACTGGAAGTGCAGAGCAGTTGTTTTGGGGCAACATGTTTAGGCACACAGGCATTGCAGTCCCTATATCCCAGACAATCATTGCTTTCGTCTTGTGTCAATCATTTTCCGCACAGCGCAGTGCCCCATCTCTCAGAAGACATCTTTTGGTGCATGGGCCACCGAATTTGGATACCTTAAATTTCAGGCTGGCAGGGCTTATGATTCACGTTATCATCAACTGAGAAAATACCTGCAAAATTCAGATTCAGGTCTGGATTTTGTAGTCCGGGTTTGAAGTAAGTGAGGTAGGACAGAACTCTGCCTGTGGAGGCAGCTCCACAGCCTCCTGATTAGCTTCCTTAAGCATCCATAGGCTATGTAAATAAAGTCTCGCTCCCCAGACAGTCTTTTTAGGGGCTGAAACCCTAGGTACTGTGGGTTAAATAAGTCAGTTCCTCTGACAAAGACACATTTGGTTCAATTTTAAAGAAGGGCCCTTTAGAAATCTCTAAAATTTTAACCATCAGTATGTAACAGCTTCTGGGATGTTCCTCACCTTGTAACACTTAAAACAATGATTCATCTTCATAAGAAATATGTAACTGTCTAAAACTAACTCTCAAATAATGTTAATTATCTGCATGGTCTGCGTTTTAGCATATGCGATTTCCAGTTACCAACACTGGACATTATTAAAGCTTTTAAGTGACATCAGCTTTCCAATGAGCAGCCCCCTATAAAATACATAATTTTTAATCTGCCTTTGATTGCCACAGATTAAAAATCTCAGAATTTACGAGAGCTACAAATCGGGTTTAGACTGTGCAGTGTGGAATAAAAGCCAAGATTTTTGGTTCCGCTTGTTGATATTTCCTGAAAACATGAAACAATTCTGAAAGGACAGATTTCCTGGCTCACAGCTAAAGGTCAGCAGTCACAGAGGGAGCGCTCGCTAAGTGTACCAAAATGATTGGGAAGGAAAGATTGCCACAACATTGAAGTATTATTAAAAAGTGATTTAAGTGGGGGAAATGGGAGAAAAGAGAGAGACAGACAAGGATTAGACTCTGAACAAGCGAGCTTTCATCAAGACTAGAAAAACAGCATTGTTCCTTGCTGCTTGCAGCCTCTCACTGTCACTCTAAGCATCACTCACTCCTGTTCCCTCTTTCGTCCCCTCTCCCAGCCCAACCCATGCTGCCACCCCAGCCTGCACTGGCTCTGAACGGGACTGCTCCGACCAGGCAACACAAACCACTTCTCTGGCCTTTCCTGCACAGCCCAGAGGTTTTTCCTGACTCATCTCTATAACAGCTTGTGGAGGTACAAGTTTCATTGGGAAGGACAGGAGTTTTAAAGTCCCATGGCTTTGTGCAAGGCTGACATACAGTTGTGTGATATGCAAGAAAAAACTCATTTTCCCAAGGGATCTTCCCCCAGCCTGCCCCATGTTTATAACTTGCTCTCAGCACAATTCCAGAACCAAAGCACTTCCCAGGCCAACCCCTGCTCTGCAGCCGGCAGAGGGGGCAGCAGGCAGCTCACAGCAGTTTCCTGAAACCATCTGCTTTAACAAAGTTCCTTGTCCAAGTATTTAATTTTATAACAATTGATACTGAAACTTCCCCATCCAGTGAGATGATACCAGTTTGAAAACAAGCACAACCTGCAATTAAAATCTCTGAGGCATGTATAACGTTGGTAAACACCTCTAAAACAATATTTAGTACCAGTCTCAACAGAGACTATCCCAGTTCCCTCCAAGACTCCCAAGTTTGTTTTCAATTTTATTATTAACTTTTTTTTTTCTAATAAAGTATGGGGTATGTACAATTTTCCAGGCAAATAAACTCTGACCAAAACCAACCTAGCAGCCTCCAGCAGGTCCCTGCCACAGGCTGTGCACCACGTTAATGATGCTCCACTCCCTGCCTGACCAAGAGCTGGGGGACATCAGAATTAACAAAGAATTTGTGCATATAATCCTTCTAATGAAATACCACAACTCTGATCTCAACATCCTCCCTAACACTGACTTATCAAAAGCATATGCTCCCATCACTCATGGTCTGTGCATTTGCTTTTGTTTGGGTTTTTTTTTCTTTCTTTTTTTTAAATTAAACCAATCAGTTGTAGAGCAAAATACTACCTTTTCAACTAAAACGTTAACAGCAAGCCAATGACCGCATGTGTAGCTCAAATCTGATGCCCCCAAATCCTGTTAACTACAGTAAACTAAAGCAAAACAACAAATGCACTAGTAAGCAGCTAAGCAATACTGTAGGCTGTTCAACTTTAAATTGGCAGATTTAAATTAATTGGCAGAAACTTTAAAACTGGCAGATCCTGGAGGAAGGGAATCCCAGAAGGCACGTGTCCTCGTCCTATGCAGAGAGCACACTCAAACCATAGGATCCTATTCTGCATATATCACTTCAGAATATATGGCTATACCTATCATATGTCATCTGTATTTTGTATGTACGTTTTCTCTAAAAATACTCTGTATGAGATAAAGGACACTGCTCTTGGCCACAGAGCATTTGCCCCAAAAGCAGCCAGTGAGACTGACACAACAGATTATAATTCCTTGCAATGGGATAAAACTGTAGCTCAAAGTAGAGGTGCGCTAACAATTTAGGGCTTCACAGACCCCAACCTGAAAGGATGAATTATTCTCCAAAGCAAAATGTTGAACACTAGCATAGAGAATATTACTTCAGAGGCAGATTATAGTAGCCTTGCTATTTTCCATCTGGAGCTTCAGGGCAATTTACAAGTAGAGACTATTGCCATGATCAGTGGTGAGATTACAGAAGCAACATTTGCTGTGATGAACCTAAAAAAGGCAGCTCCAGGCCTAAAGTTCAATGTGCCACACCTGCTAGCAGAGAATATATGAATAATCTGATCTCCAGGCTGCAAATATTACAAGAAAGGGTTGGACAGCCCCATGCAGTGGAGCCTCACCCACTACATCCTCCTAAGGCCAAACAAAATCACTAATATGAAGACAAGCTGTGCATCGATACCTGTGCAACCCCAAAACAGTCTAAGCTGCTGCTAATGAAATCCAGCAAAACCAGGCATCCAGTGCCAGAAAGACTAGAACTCATCTCTCTGACATTAAAAAATTATTTTATTGAACAGCTCTAAACAGTACCACCTGCAAAAAGCCTTGTTAACTGTGAGATTAATAACGTTAGCTGGAAGATAGGGTGGTTTCTATGGCATTGCTTCAGGACCTGAGGCAATTCCGCTGCCCCATCACCAGAACTCCCTCAAATTTTAAACCATCTATGCATTAGCTAAGGAAAAAAACCCAACCCTACTGCTTATAGGTAAAGTCATGCTTGAAACTCAGGCACAATATGATAATTTTTTTAAAATAATGTCTTGCATAAATTATAAACTATACATTGATTGCAAGAGTAGTTAAGCAAACTAAAAGGGTATAATGGGAGCAGGAGACATCTTCCTGGCCTTGTGGGCTCAAGTGGAGGTTATTCCCACTGCAAAACACCAATGATCTGTGCATTATGGTCTGTAAAGTAATACTTGGCTTATTGAACACTTACTTTGTTTGAAGCTTAAAGGAAACTTGGGCATGCACCACAGAAATAAAGCTCTATTTTTGTAAAATGCTGGGGAACAAAAACAAAAATGGAAAGCCCTTACAGCTCTAATTGGCATCTCAAGACAAGCATCCCCCTTTCATGGTTTTGCTTACTATTATTCTTATTGCTGTTATTATTAATCTACCAAAACATCACACGCATACTAAACCGTTCTTCACTAGGCAATTTCTGCTCGTCAATTTAATCCTCAAAGCTACCATCAAATTTTGCACTCTCTTACATGACAGATGTAGAACTATGTTCTTTTGAGTGTCTGTGGCAAAAGCAAAGAGCAGATGTACCAGCCAATGCTGCAATAGGCAGTGGAGGGAGGGGGTACCAAGGCCGGCGGATGATCTGCATTAACCCCTGCGAAGGGCTGGATTTCACAGGTCAGCAAGCGCACTCAGTGGCTGCTGCGTCAGGTCCCATTCAGACATCAGTCCAAGCAACCAGCATTGTAAGGCTCTTTTGAAAATCCTTGTTACCACTTCTTAAGGCAGGTGAAAATCAATTAATTTTGAGGTTTTAAAGAAATGCCTTTGCTGTGGTCAACCTTGGCCACACAGTTACAATGCATTTTGCAGAGATGCACTGCCTTTTCTTTCTATTTAGTGTAAAAGCACTTAATCTTGGTTACCAGCTCCCTGAAGGTCAGGCTTATTTCTTTAGATCTATTATTTACTGCTTGAAATTTCCAGTTCCACCTTTCCAGCTATTATAGCTTCTTTCCCCAACTCCTATTCTTTTCACGATAAATACATATGACGACTGTTGATAAAGTTAGGAGGACCGTCATTCTAAATGTCTGACCTTCTTCAAAATCTGATAATGGATACAGTTTCTGAATCATAGGTCATCTCAATTTTGCCAATAAACCATTTATTTCCAGTGGCCTTCAGACCTTGAGGTTTACTGTGCGCTGCAAATGGATTCTTCAGGGAAACAGAAGACAGCCATCCTCAGCCTTTGCTTAGTGCATTAGGAGAGATACTGTCCTTTGGAGAGTTTGGTTGTCCACAACATCTCATGCACCACAGTCTCTAAAACCTTCACTGCCATGTAACATTTTCTGATGTTTGTATGAAGCTCAAAGCTATAAGCATCTTGTGTGAACTAACCTCCTTTACATTTGCAATTTATATGAAAAGGGCAGAAAAAAAATCTATGCTTCCTTAAACCCTCCCAATCTACTGAGGGCTATCCAGTCACCTTTACCATATTGTTCAACTTAGAGCTCAAGGCACAGTGCCAAGTTTTACATCACTACCTCAAATGTTATGCTGCTGTGGTAAGACCCGATTACGCCATGCTCGTAAAAGCTGTGTCAGTGCCAAGGTACACAATTTGTTGGTAGGAGTGCCTGCCAGCCTCCTTCAATGGCTTCACTGAAATGAGTTCTCAAAATGACTTGGTCTTGCAAAAACACTGCCAGAGGTATAATTCCTGTTGAAGGTCGACACTTCACGTAAACTACTGAGCAAGGTGCAGAGGAAGGCATTGAACACAAATGCCTGGCTTGATCAGTGCTTGGAAAGTTAAGCAGTGACTAGATCCTGAGCAAGGGGGAACTGAGCAGGATTTACTTACCGTCAAAACTTCTGTGCTGCGCTGTTAGGGTTGTCTGCACAGAACGACCGGCTTCTTTCATCATGGCTTCAAATTCACTTCGGCTTTTGTTTGCAAAGTTCTCCTCCATCTCGCTGGTGCAGCAAGTATAGCCTTGTGGGCAGATTCGCAGGTGCTCCCCTAAAATGAGAGAAAACGTACTTGAATGGCCAGGTCTGGAAAAGGAAGGATTTCAACCCAGACAACCTCAGCATAAAAACATTGCAGCTCCCTATTTACCTAGATCTGCATCAGGCTTTACGTGTTTACCTCCTAACTGGACTTATCCTGCATTATTATAGTGGTTGGTATGAATGCAAGTACAAATTTTCTCACTGCTGACTCTGAGCCAAGGACACAAAATTCGTCCGTGGGGCAAGGAGAAGGGAAATACAAGCGTTTCCTGCTCAAAGTCTGCCCTACAATCCAGCTCTGCCCAGAATCCCAGAAGACATGGAAGTCTCTTATTCAATGACGTACTAGTCATCCTCACTAGACTTAACATGTATATTAGTACAACTGTTTGAAACTACTTTGTCAAGAAAAAAACCAACTCCAACATTTTCCCTGACCTCCCAAACTATCCCCCCACTCCATCCTGAGAAGGCATTTCCTTAACCAGAGAGGTGAGATTAGTGAGAAGTTTTCAAAAGACAGGGATGTGCTGAATGTCAGTTTGGGTGACTAATTACCCTCCACAGATTTTGAAATCTGCTCATTTACTATTTTTTCAATGAAAAATTTCTCTCTCAGAAAGAGACAAGACCACCCAAAAAAGGGGTTGCTATGACAATTACTGATGGAATATACCCTTGGCTATAGGGAAGGACAGGAAAGGTAAGAGGACTCGGCAGTCAAATTGAAAAATTCTTCAGTATCAGAGCTCCTCCTGCCCTCTGCACATCTCTTTATTGTGGAGAAGCAAGTGTTTGCACAGGCAGAGTCAGCAACATTTTAAAAATAATTGCTTAAGTTCTTATGAGTCCTTACAAAGAAAGACACATCCACCTGCAAACACACCCTACGTTTCTCCTTACCCAGCAATACGAATTCATTTGGATGAAATCAAACATCAGGGGTATTTTTTTTAAAGAATAACACCACCACCCCCCCCGCCCTTGGTTCCAAGCACACACTGAGATAAACCAGTTACAAAGAAGTTACTGTGCTTAACATAATTTGATTGGGATTGCCAATGATTTTGCTGGCAGTTTTACAGGACTGCTGTCTTAACGTCATAGCTGAGCTGAAACATACATTTACAATCATGTTTTATCTTGTGAGTCTCGACAGCTTCAAATCTTGAACCTGCACAGTCCTCCAGAGTTTCCCATTAAAGTCCTGAGCTATTTCCAGCATAGAGCCCTTAGCAAATGGGTGCCTCCGGGTAAAGGGTCTTTGAAACTGGGCATGTGTCCTTCCCTTGTGAATGCCATGTCATTAGTAGCCTGACTAAGAGCAATTTTGACAGGAGTGCTCTGTAGCTGATGTACTTTAGGCAGAAGACGTTCAGGATGAGTTTGCATTTTGCTGGCCCTCAGGTCCGTGCTCACAGATGGCTCTGGAGCAACCTCTGCAGGGCGCTGGGGTGAGCTTGCCCTTGGAAAACAGGTTATCGCGTCCACTTCCATGGACAGGGCAGCCTTCCTGCCTATGTAATGGGAATTGCTGCCCACCAGCATAACTCCCAGCATCAGGCTCATGTTGTGCTCCCAGCTGAGAGGAGCGTCAGTGTCCTGTCTCCCACGGGACCCCCCTCCCAGTCCCCACGAGCACCCAGGCACCACTGTGACACACCGTCAAGAGCAATGGGGAAAGCAGCAACTTGCTTCAATATAAAAAACTAAGAGTTGAATACTAGCATCACGCGGCTTAATGCTTGCCACGCAAAACACAGTGTAAGGTGCAGTGCCTGCAAGCGGGGCTGCCCCAGCAAGGGGACACCTACACGTTCATCATCGGCTTAGGCCTCTCCTTCCTTCACAAACGAGATCATTGCAATTCATTCCCTGAGATCCCTTCTGTAAAGCTGCATTTGTACAAGAAACTCACAGTGAGGATGGCTGATGTGTGACCGAGAGGCAGAAAAAAGGAGTGGTGACTTTTTGACAAGACACAGCTTTGTTTCCTGTGGTGGCAAACTAAAAACTTTCTTCTCGTCTGGCCTCTCCCACCCGATTTCTGCTGCCAGGGGGTTTCTGGCAAGGATCAGTCGTTCGCTGGCAGCTGTTTTACTGCGGCGTGCACCCTTCCATGCTGCTCTCAGTACCCCCAGGACCTCTCTGAAAGGCCTATCAACAAGGAAACGGATCCCAAAGGATCCCAATGGCTCCCTAAGACTGCCTTTACCACCATGTCTCAGTTGCTGACACATTTTGCAGACGAGGCCCTGGTTGCGTGACCCCTTGGCCCCCAAGGCACCCAAAAGCACGAGCGCTCCCGCCACCGCTCCATTCCCCACCGGTGCTCGCAGGTTCAGCCTAGGCCTCGGGCACCCCCTTACCAACCCCCCATGTTGGTACACCAAGGTAAAGCAGTGGGAAGCCGCCACCTGGGAACCCGCAGCTCCCGGCCTGCCGGCAGTGAGCCGGCCCGGCCGCGCCATGCTCTGCTAACCCCTCCGGCACGGCCAGGCCGCAGCCCTGCCTGGAACCGGGAGAGCAAACGCGGCTGCCAGGGCTACCCACCCGGGAAACGTTCACTATTATTATTTAACCAGGAGACACCTACAAGTTCACCAAAGCTGCTGGTTCCCCAAACAGGCTTTAGGAACAAAAAGGGGAACGTGTGGGGATTGCCTCTGGGGAAGAAGGCGGCCTGCCCACAGTGAGGAAGAGGACGTGGAGGAAGAGCCCCACAACGCACCCCAGCTCCCTGAGGAACGACGAGGGGTGGTAGAAGCGCGAGGCCTGCTAATTAAAACGTAACGTGACGTGACTGGACAAACACCTCTCCTCTCCAGCCCTGGGCGGAGCAGGGCGCGTGTTTCAGCAGGATGGCAGGGGTCCAATGCCTTGCCATGGAGCACAGCTTCCAGCAGCTGCCGGCCAGCCCGCACCGCCGGGTCGGGGGGAACAGACAGAAAGCCAGCGAAAAGTCACACCCATAGCTAAAATGGCTTCATTTTACACAACTTTGTGAATTGCATATAGAATTTGAAGCCTGAACTCACAGCAGTTTCAATCCCTTTTGAAGCAACATTTATCTTCGGTTACTGCAGGCATTTGTACGGGTACTCAGCACCACAGCACTTTATCTCAGTGGGGAGCAAAGTTTTTACCATTTGTCTTTGTAATTCAAACTCAGTGCACACAAAACAGTCTTACAGCACTATAAAAATACTTTGCTTTGCTTTTTAACCTGACCCACCCTGGAAACATTATACTATTATTATTTAACCATTTTTATTGACTCCAAAATAAACGCACTCTCGACTGTATTTTTGCTCTCCTTGTATTTCAAAGTTCATTTGTTTGCTAACTTGCCGTCACCACTGAAGCTACACTATAAATATCTCTGGGTTCCCTTGGTAGGAGATTATCTGCAGATACCTACGGAGAGCTGGAGGTGTTTTATGAGGAGTAAATCTGCAAGATACCCTGCGCGTTCTCCTCTCCACTGCTGCGTCAGAGAAATTTCCCCTCGTATACAGCTGACATGATGCTAACTGCTTGCTCCAGAGCACATGCTCCTGGTGCCTGGAAGAGCTTTATAGAAAGCACATGAGCATGGCAGAAGCTAAACTGGCAGCAAGCAGAGGTCCATTCCAAACCTCCCTGAAGATAACAAAAACACTTTCAGTGACTCAGGCCAACTCCATCAGGCCCAGAGAGAATTACACTGCTCCATGTGAGTCTGTAAGTGAAACCCAGCCATCTTCCCTGAGCCCTTGACTTGCAACCCCCCAGCTGAGCGTGGCTGGTAGTGGAGCACGGAGGTGCCCAGGGTGCACTCAATGGCTCAGCTAGTACCAGCTCCACGCTGCCCTAAGCGCTCTGGATTTAAGACACACTTGTAAGAAAGACAGGATGCACTTTGGGATGCTCGGCTTCCCTTCAGAAAACTATTGGCTTGCCCAAGCCTCCAGCAGCCAAAATATGTGGTTCCATCTGGGTCTCCCTTGAAGAGCCACCTCTCCTGCAAAGGCTGCCGAAGGCGTGGTGGGATGTAACCCACCTATTTCACAGTCTCTTGGAAATGAAGACAGGGCAGAGCATGCATGAAAACAGCATCAAACAAATATCTCATTTATGATTAACTGCCCTAGAGTGGAAAGGAACAGGCAGGAGGCTGATGACAAGAAAATATCACACTGCCTGGCTACAGGCTTGAATTGTCCTTCAAATACCCTCTCAGCTGGCTGGGTTAACAGATCATTTTGGCTATCAGATTCATTACTGCCTTTGAGAGTGCTGAACATGAAATCACTTGACAACTTCCTCGTCAGGGGTGGAGCCGGCTGGGCTGCTTTGCAGCAGGGTCCTCACAGGAGGAATACCCCTGCTCTCAGCCACCACCAACACAAGCTGAGACGGGGCTCAGCTCCCCGCTTCTTCCCCCGCGTGCTCCCAGCACCACTGCCCTGGCCCATGCAGGCTCCCCTTGGCCACGGGCCCGCCTGCCACGGGCTGTGCCGGGAGCTGCTGCAGCCATGGCGTGTGGTGTAACGTACTGGGGCTGCACGATCTCAGCTGGCTGAAGTCGGAAAAGCTCTCTAGCTGTTCACTGCGGCTGTGTTTCACCCCACCATGAGGCTCCATAGCCATGGAACCAAGAGAGAAGGGCAGTCCCAGGGGTGTAAAATGCAATACTGAGAGATGAGTCCTTGGCTCCTTTAACCATGTAAATAGCGCTATTTCTATTTCTCTCACAGGATGTTGGAGATTGAATTCATTACAATGTTTGCAGAAGGTTTGGGGTTATTCGGATGTGTCAGAGTATCTAAATGCAAATTATTACAAAATCATTCCTCCCAGAGGTTAATTTACTTCAGGCTGTGATAAATCTGTCATGATTCTTCCCTCATATTTGTAGCCCTCCTCCCACTCGCTTTCCAAACTGCTCCAAAACCTCTTTTCACACTCCTAGATCAAAACTGACCTCTGGTTGCCTCAATCCAGTCCCCCATGCCAGGACACCTACTGCCCAAACCCCCTCCTTGGGGGTTTCTGGGTGGATATGTCTCAGGCAATCAGGCTTGCTGAAGTCCCACACGGCTGAGACCCCCCTGCCAGGCACGGCAGGGACACCAGGATGCAGCCCCTGGCCAGGTACAGCCAGTAAACACGAGAGCACCCAGCAGCTGAGGAGCTCCAGCCCTCTCCTCCTGCCCCTGGCAAGCACAACCACCTGTTGGCCTCTCCCTCTTCATACCTAAACCCCATCCAGGGTAATGAGCAACACAGTCAGGAACTGACGGCCAAACAGTGGAATTCAGACCATGAGTTTTTGATTTTTTTTTTGTTCTCCCTTCTGTTGCGTGGTGTTTGGTTGTTTTTTTTTTTCCCCATGTCAGAGTGTCTGCAGCGGATACAAAACGAGCCTGGAGGTGGTACAGATGTTAAAAATACCTTGCAAAGAGGTACCGCAATGAAAGTAAATCCCCTTCCTTATGCCTCCCAGCTTTTCCTGCTTCAGGTGTTCCTGTCCCCATCTCTCTTGAAATACATCACTTTAAAGAGAACATGATTTAGCACATGCTGATAAGTAACTGACAGCATGGCCTCTAGCACTAGTACCCTGATGCTATCTTGAAACAGTCTTGTCACAGATAACTCCTAGAGGGAATGGGGGTACCCAAAAAACGTTCGGACTAGGAGACAGTCCTGGCAGACCGCCCTAGGAAGAGCTCTTCATGCCCTTTTCATTCTAGATGCACTGAGAAACATCAGCTGATAAGCCATTTCCAGACACCTACGCCCCATAAAATTTGTGTAAGGTGTCCGGATGCACAGCTGGTCTCTCATAGTAGCTACTAACATCAAACTGAACTGGCTACCAGACTGCTCTATTAAGGAGACTGCGTATCAGGAATTTTCCCATATCGCAAAGGCAGGTGTTAGCTAAGAGCTGTGCAGCCCATTTCTTTGCTTTGCAGTCAGCTGCTGGCAAAACATGGTATCTTCTATTTTCTGATAATGTACTAAGAGAATTGTCTTTGGCTTCGGTTTGCACATAATGTCACAGCAGGCCTGAATATTAAGTATTAGTATGGCAAGGCTTCACACTTTGATCAAAATGCACCGGGACATGTCCTCCCCGGTCTCAGCGATACCACCGGCTGAGGATATGCATGGTGAGGCAGGGCTGTAGGCTGGCCAAGAGAAATCAGGGCAGGATATGGTCATGAGGAAGGGCTGTGCTCACGTGAAGTCATGATTTTCCTGCACTTTCATACCAAGGAGCACCTCAGGATAAGTAGAGGTGGCAGGGTGTAGCTGGGAACCGGCCCCACCACTGACTCGGTGGGCACCTTGGATGAGCCAGACTGGGAGCTAATGCAATGAGGGGGAGGGGAGAGCCAGAGATAAGCTGTCTGCTTTACCAGCACCCTGCTGGAACCCCCCAATGACATCAGCACGTGCTACGTGGCAGGACCCAGGTTAACCCAGCCCAAGGTCACTGCACAGAGGACTGTGAGGAAGAGGCAGATGCCATCTCACATGCTGCATCCACAGCAGCCTCCCCATGCACATCAGTGCTGCCTCCCAGACTCAGTAAGGCGAGAGGGATTGGGTTCTAGCACAACCAGCCCCTATTTCTCTTTGCTGCTGCTGAGGGAGTAGCTGGGTATCTCAAGGGACTGATAACAAGGGCATGAAGTCTTTTCAAGCTGCACGCCACAGGTCTGAATTTGTCCCGTGTCAGCAGCTTTTGTAATGCCTTACCATCTGACTGCTGATCAAATAGCTTGTGCTATCTGGGATGAACTAATGTTTTCGTTCCAGATAAAGAAAACAAGCACTACGTTCCACATCAGTGATAAAAACAGCAAACCAGAGAAAATAGCTAGAGAATATGCTTATTCTCTTAAAGCAATGCACGTGTTTAAGATGAGACAATAGCAAAACATTAAATGCTTGTTCTCACAGTTTATCATTCAAACCAGGATTATACCAACAGAAGTGAACAACCAAGAGCAGATAATCCATAAGATTTTCTTTTTCCACGCCTTACCTTTCTACTCAACCGGGATTTAATAAACTATCAAAACACTGTTAACCAAATAAGACAACTTAATCTGGCTACTGTGCGGAGTTGGCTCCCTACCAGGTTAGCAGGGTTCTGTTATTGCATTACGGTGAAACCCTGACACAGGGACAGATACAGGTATTTCTGAGAAATATCACAACTGGCATCCTCAGAGCAGAAAAGCACAGATGGGTGGGAGGGCTTCGGGACTGCTGCGTTTCCTACTGACACAGGCCATTCAAGTTGGGAGCCTGGCTCCCAGGGAGCTGGGTGGGAGGGTGCAGGGGAGGCTGAACGGGGATTTCCTCTGTATTTGCTCTGTTGATGTGTTGAAATACTTTGGGCTCCTTAGGCTGTCAACTCAGTGTCACG
The DNA here is from genome assembly GCF_023634085.1 of Falco cherrug. Taxonomy (NCBI): domain Eukaryota; kingdom Metazoa; phylum Chordata; class Aves; order Falconiformes; family Falconidae; genus Falco; species Falco cherrug. Next base: position 9,659,685 of record NC_073707.1, read on the forward strand.
CTCACACGCTGCAAGGGTGGTATCAATTTGTTTAATCCTAGACCCTGATGTCAGAGGAATTTATAAAGCAGGCAAACATGGTTAAAAAAAAAGAAAAGTTAATTAACAGAGAAGAAAGAGTCATGTCTATGTCCTGGAAAAATACTGAGTTCAGAGCAGATGCCTTAAGAAATGACAGTCTGAAAATCCGGATGTCATCTATGTACGTTACAGTGGCAAACTGCCCAAAGGAAGGGGACAGAGAAAATGTCACAAATGCTGACAACAGACCTGATTCTTACTGAAAACACTTCACCCATGCATTGCTCCTTTCCATTTTGGGAGTGTCTTTCTGAATGAAATGGAAATACCCCTTCCCACCACTCTGCTCCCCCTGTTTCTCACTCAGGACCTGGATCTGCCCATAGCTACATGGGCCTGACTGCCTCTGCCTCCGAGATGTGCACATGCAGCAGGAATCAGCACAGGGTGCAATGATCCAAGCCTGTGTTTAAAGACAAAGTAGGAAACACTTTATAATTTGCAGCAGAAAATATTTTTTTCAGCGGTTTGAGAGAGGAATTGAAGAATGAGAGCCAAATCCACACATTCCACAAGTAATGAGGGACCTCTATCTAGCAGAACTGACTGAACACACCAAACCCCAACACTCCTCAGATGCTCTTCTGGGCACTGGACCCACTGTTGGGAAGCTCCTGAGCAGGTCTGTGCCCCAGGAAAGGAGATAATCCATTATGAAAGGCTTCAAAGGGGAGCTGGGACATGGTCTACAATTAGCACTCTCCAAATAAATCAGTCTTGAAAGAAGCCCTCAGTTCGGACTAGACCAGTCACAAGGATCATGGAGAAACACACAGGGAGTTCACTGTTACACTCTTTCCTCTCCCCTTCTCTGAAAAGCAGAAAACTCTTAAAAAAAAGAATCTTAGACAAGGGAAGAATTATCTTGTCTCTTCACATAACACTTGTGGGGACGTATTGAAGTTGTGTGTTGTAATCCATCACTATCAACCTCTTTCAGAGTTGTCCTGAGCACATCAGCTTCTCACCAGATGTTTTGGTTCTTTTATTTTTTTCCTTCTTCTTGGAACAAAGAGTCTTTTTATCCTCAGTTTGCTGCAATCTAAAATAAGATCAAACTGGAAACCTATCACTCTTATCAGATGCAGCTTCACTGGAGGCTTCATAACAACATAAATATGTTATTACATAAGAGGCAAAGCAATTCATTAAGCAGGATCCCTTTTTCCAATTTCTTCTCAGAAAAACATCTACTGGAGAAACTGTCAGCTCTTCCCCATGGACTAGCAGCTTGCTGCCAGAAGGATCAGACTGGAAAAGGAATCTCAGTAGTAAATTGAGGATTAAAGATGTGGTTCCCACTAAGAGGTTTAAGAGGTGAAGGTTTTTGGTTTATTCTCCATTAAGAAGAAGAAGAAAAAAAAAAAAAAAGCTATGGGGCAATAATTCATATGATCCATGACAGAAACCTGAGGAAGAGTTTGGTCAAAAACAACAGGCTTTTCCAGCCCCCTGCTGAAGCCCTACAAGGAAAATGGTGACACTGCACTTTGGGTTATTTTGGGGTAAAGAGGCTAAGGAGCTTCAGAAAGCTTGTAAGATTGGTGCTCAAGAATGGGGAGTGCTTGTGGCTAGTCCCAGTCATTTCAGTGCAAAGAACAAACCTGGATTAACCTCTCCCAGAGGAGTCAACATTCAGAGAACATGTCCTTCTAAGCCCAGCAAAGCTGCTCAAGCAGTAGATGTTGGTGTGAAAATCATGAAAAGCATCTTTCTGGGTTTCAGACACATGCTCAACACCAGGTTCCTGCAAGGCACCCCCTATTTCTTACCCCTCTGCCACCCTTGCAGGATGCTGTGCTGAGCAGGATGTACCACACCAGAGGAGGAGGTTGGGCACGATGCACAAGTGGGCTGGCACGGCTGCCCACTGTGATGAGCTACACTCTTGGCTGGTAGCTTGCCCAAATGAGGACCACATGCTGCTTCCTCCTGCTGAGCACAGCTACAGACACTGCTGGAAGCATCGGGGACTCTGGGGGCAGCCCATTCCCTTCCTACAGGAGGGTGTATGCGCCCAAGAAGGATCTTGCCTTCTAGCAACAAAAATCTCCCAAGGGAAAACAAACAAATTAAAAAACCTCAATCACTCTGTCTGCTGGTAAGAATGAAAACGACTCCTGAGTTTGCAAAAAAACTTGTCTTTAAACAGTTATTAAACAAACTAAGGTCTTAGATCTGAACCTGATTCTGAGAGTTTGCAAAACCAAAATGCCTATGCCTAAAAATTTAAGAAATTAGGTTTAATGACACTCATTAATCTTGAATTCCATAAATATGTGTATACTTTTCAAAATTAAAAGTAAGAAGATGCATGTAATAAATTGTCTGCACCCCAAAAATTCAGGATCATCTTTTTATAGATCGTTGTAAAAACTTAAAGAGACTTTACCTACGCAGAGTTGTTGGCTTGTGCCATACATTAGGAATGCTTATATCTTCTCCAAAACTCTTTGCTGTATGTGTTGGCAGGGATGTGGGAAGGTGCAGGATTGGAGGGGCAAGTTCTGATTGCTGTGGGCTTTTTCACTTTGCAACTTGAAGCTCTTGTCAGCCCCAGAAATACTTGGTACTTCTTCAGCTTTATTTGTCTCATGAATATTTTGGCCGGCAGCAAAAGCGCTGAACAACTGTGGAGCCCTTTCCTACAATTTGAGTCACAATGAAAGGAAACGGCAAGTACGGGGTCATCTTGTGGGAAGACAAAATTGCAGACTTCCAGTTTGACAAAACTGATGCAGCTGAAGCAGAACTTGGACAGACGAGTACCAGCGTCAAGGCTGGAGTCTGCAGAAGCCTCTGGCCACTGTGTGCAAGAAATCTGCAGCAGAAGGAACTCAATATGCTGCCTTTCACTTCTGGTTGCAGAAGCATGTAGGTGAAACCTGTGCCATCGCTCTTCTTTTTTATGTTTCCATCTGATCTTCCAAAAGCAGGTTACAGAAAACTGCCTGTAAACCCAAAGATGCAATGGATATCCATAAAGAGCTCCTCTTCCACCCCTAAAATTAATCCAGGGGTATAAGGAGATGAGGGCACCAGCCTGGTCCTGCCACAACCATTCCATGAACAGATTTCTGCTTCCACAAGAGTCAAACCCTCACCTTTGACCCCTGCACAGAGAGGTGACCCAGAGGACCAGGTTTAAACTGGGATGAAGATGTAAAATTCCAATGCTCTGCTAGATCTCAGCATGGTTCATAGTGCGTATGCCCAAAATTTTACCAGAGAAATTTATTTTAAGCAACTTCTGTTTGAAAACTTAATGGAAGTGTAGCTGTTCTCCCCTGAGCGTCAGGAACAGATGACTAAGAAATGTTGCCAGTATCTGTCTTTCAGCGAGATTAGTGTTGGGTTTGTGTGGTATCCTATTTATAACTTTGACAAACAGCTCACCCAATCATTTCATACTTAATCATAGCTGTCTGCCCAGCTCCCTTCAGAGAAAAGCTTTTCAAAAAGTATGTGCCAACATAATACGAACAAAAGGAAGCAAACCACAGTCAAGAAAAAATAGACCTTGCTCCCCAAACCAGCAACCAGCAAAAGCTCACGAGCTATACAGAAACCAGGTCTTGGTAAATCATAAGGCGTAATTAGAGCATCATTATTCATGGGACTGCATAGCTATAGTTAGTCAGTGTTTCCACTGTAAACCCCTATTTTCATAGAGGTTTGCAACTCAGCTGCAAGAAATTAGTCTGTGATGAAATTTGGCAGTAGAAATTTTAGAGCAAGGATTATTTTTTTTTAAACCATTCAAAGATTCCACCCCCCACCCCACCCCCCTTCAATTCCTCTCTTACTTCTGAGGCTGTAGCAGTACTTGTAAAAGAAACAGAAAACACTTCTGCGTGCTCTTTGATGTTTGGTTTCTGTGCATGTCTCCGTGTGGTTAATGGGACCAAAAGCACCAATTTAGTGGGGATTTTCAAATATAGAAGTCTTAAAAAATTGAAGTTGCGACTCCCACAACAATTACAACTCTACTTTCCTTTGGATGTATTCATAAGTATTACGATCTATGGTGTTAATTGCTACGCATTAAGGGGCCTTCACATTCAGAGTAAACCCTACATATTCACCAAGTGCCAAAGACGGGTTTATTTTTCATGGGATAGAGCTGTTAGATTTCTTTACATCTTTCTTTCTTTGAAATAACATTTTCCAGGGATTATAAGAGATTACTTTCTGCTGGACTCGTCCTTAAGCCGTACATTTGCCTGGCTGCTTCCTCCCTGCCTACCTGATTCTTCCAGTGGGGCTCACGTTTCAGCACGTACACAGGCATCCTTGCGACCACTAAGAGCAAGCAGGAGGATATGAAAGGGACAGAAGAAACATCGTGATGGGACATTTTATCCCAGTCAGTGCCAGACAGAGCCTTTCACAACATTTTCAACTACTTAAGAGGAACAGACTGCTGTTTGCCTTTGTAAGAACATTAGAAGAATGCATTTGCTCTTTTCCAACTAGCTCTGGCTGAAGCAATCCTAGAGATTCAGCATCCCCAGATATGAATGAGATTTACTTTCACACATATGGACCGCATGCTAGCAAGGTACAGCAGTCTCTGGGCACTATGCCTGGTTGTCACTGCATGCCACAAGCGGCATACATCAGAAGGTACCTGCTTCAAGTGCAGTCCCAGCTCAGAGTGGTGGAACAGTTGCTCAGCTTGAAAAAAACACTGTAAAACAGTGAGTCTGAAGATTTACAAGCCTCAGTTTGGAACTGGATCACTGTGAGTGGTCTGAGTGTCCATCCCCATATCTTTGGTGGACAGGTTTTTAAAGAGCTGACTAGTTTATGCAGGCAATTTGATTTTCTAGTGAAACAGATGCCAGCACGTAGCATCACCATGCTTCAGACCCTGTATTCCTGGACCTTGACGTTGGCATATGGGGAAGTGGGCCACCTCTGAGCTTCTAACACCTTGCAATGTTCATGCCTGCCTTGGAGCTCCCCACCCCAGCTCTAATGAGCCTCCCCTCAGACAGCTGACACCAAGCTCCCTGCAAACCCAATGCACCCTTCAGAGGACTAGAACAGCAACACCATCTCTTCTGACTGGGAGGAAAGCAGATACACCATCTCCTTGACCACTACGATTTGTGAAAACCATGAAACAAAACTTCTCCCCTTCAGACTGAATGTACTTACCTCTGCTACAAATTGTAGCAACCACAGTATCTGTGTTGCACTGAGGATGTGAACTCCTGCCATGTCTTAGAAACAGTACAAAGCAGAATTCCTAGACGCAGTACTTGAATCTGCTTTTCAAGGCAGTGGTTAGAAATTAAGAGGCAAATGAACTCGGTAAGATTACTCATGTACTTTCAATCATTTACAGGAATGTTAGCAAGATCTTGGTTTCAGAGGGCTGGATCACGCTTTCCCACTGCAACCATTATTAACCTGACATAACATGTTCATACAGTAAGAGATGATAACGATGCTGTAACTGGTCTCCATAGAATATGCTTATGAATAGGGAATATCTTAGAGAAACTGTCATTCATTATGTGCTCAGCTAAATGCATAAAGATGGGTGAAGGAAAAGCTCTGCATCTTCATGAATTTATAACTTAAAAAAAGTCCATTCTTGACATTTTGGTTATTGGTCTTTTTCACTGGCGTGTTGCCAAGAAGCGGCAGAGTCAGTTTAAATGCAAACTGCACAATTGTTTTCTTCACCTCTTTTCCCTTGAACCTAAATGTTCAGTCTTCTGCAGCCACCTTAAAAGGCATCCCAGGCTAGTCAGTAAAAGATGCAACTTTTAAAACCTGAATTTATTCTCCCAATACTCTGTATCCAAGTAGGTATGTTATTCCCATCTGGGAAAATCTGTAGTATTTCAAAGTGCATTCTCACACATCAGGTCCCAGGTACTTAACTAGGTCTAAACCCAGGATCCCAGTCCAAGTGGCAAGCTCTCCTGATTCCTCTGTTCTCTGAGCTCACCAAGATGATTTTGCTCTTGAATAATCACATTCTTTGTGCATCACAGCACAACAACACTGTCACAAATTCTTTCTTTTTTTGTCTTAGCCCAAAAGAAGGGACCATCCCCAGGATTCAGAAAGCAGTTTTATCAAGCCTGCAAGTCAACTCCACTTCCAGATTCAGTTAAGCCAGTGGGAAATGCTCTTGGCACTCGTAAACATGCAGTGTATTGCCTCCACACATCCCCCAGTCTGGCCGCTATTAGCCCAAGTCATGAATATAATTCAAAAGCACTTTCTCTTTTTGCAAGATCTTAGAAAAAATTTAGTATCGGTCTAACCAGTAAGTAAATGACCATCATGATCAATGTTTTTCAGCAATGCCTTGCAGCATTCTTCCCCCTAGCCTTGCCCACCTCATGGATTGTTTCTGAGCTACTGACACAAAACCGAGCACCCACAGAGAAGCAAAGGCTCCCAGAGCAGGAGACTGCGTTCTGCAGAGCAGTCATGCTTGTGTGCAGGTTGCTTGCCTCCCACCAGCTATGTGGCCTTTTACTAACCAATTTGGTTGGAAACTGGAGAGGATTTGCTCCTCTGAGCACCCATGGAAGTAAACACTGTGCAATTCTCTTGGTTTTGGTGCTCACAAGCAAGTCATGTTCCAGCCTTCAGGCTTCCCCAGGGTACTGCTCCTCTCCTACCATATGTGCTCACACAGCTTGAATGCCAGTCATGGTAAGCCTCAGCGAACCTGCACTGGAGAAAATCCAAGTGGAAATCTCACGGGAACAGGTGTTGTCACTGGGGATGCTTAGAAACAGGCTGGGCAAACAGCTCTAAATATACTCTACTGAGCAACTCTTACTTGCTGTATCCGCTGAGACCACACGGTCTCAGATGACTTTTTCATCCTCCATTTCCCAAGATGTTATGACCTGCCCATCCCCCTGGCTTGGGTGTCAGGCAATGGTATAAATCATAGCCAAGGTTCCTGCACCCCACTTGGGAATCAGGACAACACATCGCCACGGTTGAACGATGCACAATACAATTGCTTAGCGCCCACTGATGGATGCCTGGCCCGTCTCTTAGCAGTAAATGGCCAGCTCCCCCCAGTTTATATACTGAGCATGGCATTCTATGGTATGGATTATCCCTTTGGCTAGTCTGGGTCAGCTGTCCTGGCTCTGCTCCTCCCTGGCTTCTTGTGCCCCTCCTCACTGCCAGAGCATGGGAAGCTGGAAAGGCCTTGACTTAGAGTAAGCACTACTCAGCAACAACTAAAACATCAGTGTGTTACCAATATTATTCTCATACTAAATCCAAAACACAGCACTGTACCACCTGGCAAGAAAATTAACTCTGTCCCAGCTGAAACCAGGACACATCCATCAGGATGTGAGAGTGACAGTCAACTACACTTAGCCAGCATTAGAAATAAGAGGGTGCGACAAGATATGCAACTTTAATTGCATCCTCATTCCCTGTGACAGCTGAAAACCCCTTAATTAATACACTTCACACACTATCTGTTTTTGATCTAGTTCAAATTCCAACCATCAGCAGAGTCTGCTTGTCCCATTCCTGCTGAGAGATCCCCTGGGATTTGTGATGCCCATCACCTGGCCTCGCTCGAGCAAGGAGACAGCAGCAGATACCTCTCCCTTGCTATGAAATACTCCCCTCCCCTCCCTTCTGAGAACAAATGGCTCCAGAAGCTTCCTCAACACTCCCGATCATCCTCCTTCCCTCGGCATATGGAATTTAACCCTTTAATAAAACAAACTCCCTGTCCCCCACCTGTCTTCCAGCCCATCTCTGAAATTCAACCGTGAGACTTCTCTGTTCTGTTACAAAGGGTATGTGACTGGTCTCCTGTGATCAACAGATTCTACTTGTCCTCGCACACATATGGCTCATCAGCTGGGGACGACACCACATTACTGAAGGAAGGAGAAGGCTGCATGGTGGACCAGCAGCTCAACTGTCATCTCTTGTTCTTCCTTCCCAGGCCCTTCTCACTGACGCAGATTACCCACTCACTCCTTCCTCTTCTTTGACCCCTTTCACTGCAGTCCTGTGGTTCCCCATATTGACGCTGGGTAAGCAAGCAGTGCTGGAGCAGCAGCACAGCAGCTACGCTATGAGCTCCACAGCTCCTGTGAAGCACAATCTTGGTGTCCTCAAAGTCCCCACTTCCCTCACAGCATGCTGCATCGGGGACACAGCATGCTGCTTCTATCCCAGCGTGACCTCCCACTGACAACCAGCTAGTCCCTCTGCTTACAGAGTTCTGCATCTGCCTTAAGGTATTCATTATGGTGCACAAACAACAAAACCTGCACTTCGATCAGCAGTTGCCTTAAGCCAGCTCCTGAGGCAGCATCTGACAAGGGGAACAAATGGGAACGGATCAGATCTCCTTGCAGAAGGAGCTGCTGTTAGAAATCCAGCTCCTCTTCAACATGACTCAAAGCACTTGCTGTAACTTCAGCTTGTTGCCCACCTGAGGCCTGAAGCTTCCCCCACTGAAATCAACAGCAAAACTCACGCTGACTTCAAAGGCAGAGGGACCAGACCCCCAGCGCTTTCAACTCTTGCAACCCACCTGTGTGTTTAACAGCAGGTTAGCCAAATTGCAAAGAGGCTTCATATCCATCAACCCTCTTCTGAGCGGCAGAGAGGTTTGTCCAAACACAGGCAAAGCCTTTTGCTCACTTACTTGAATCACAGCCGCTATACAGTGATTGTCACGATGTCAGGAGCTTGAACAATGTGTCACTTTTCAGAAGGGAAGCATGCTGCAAGTGAGACGCTTCACAGACACTACTGGCCTGAACCAATAGTTCCTGCAGGGTGGACTTCATATGTTCTGTGCCGAACAGCCAACTAAATTCCTAGCCATGACCCTTTAGACTCTGTAATTAAAGACACTCGCAAAGCTGAGCTTCCTTCACAGGTCTTGAAAGCATTCTGACTTTATGCTTTTACCTGCCAGAAGATGTGGACTTCTAGATGGATTTTAGGGTTTCGTTTTTTTCAAGCCCGAAACATGGTATTTCAATAAAGGGAACCAAAGGTGACGGGAACAAGTTAGCATATACTTCCTGAGGCATTCAAAGCTACCAAGACTTCATGTGAAAACAAAAACAGTAAACCAGTTTCAGGACAGAATGATCTCAAAGCCTTACCACGCTCTAACATGGGCAGTTTTCAGCCTGTCCCTTATTCATATTGTCTAATTCCTAGCAAATTCCACTTTCATTGCTGATTTGTATTCAGAGAAGCCAAACAGAGCAGCCTGCAATACAACAGCAGTACTGTATTTTTTGGGACCATTGTAATTGTGGACTATGCTACTCCTTCCCTCTTCCCTGGATGCTTCCTCAACAAAACCTCACAAGAAACCCAACAAACCCACAACACTGCTCCAATTCTGATGGATTTCTCTGCTACCTTTGGAAAACTCTCTACTGTGCTCACTAATTCATCTGACCAAATGGAGACTAGGAAGGAAATTTAGATACATTTTCTCTAAAACCCCCATGTACCACTCAGGAAGCACCAGGCCAGGATGCTCCTGAGCACAGTGAGTAGAAAGACCAAGTCCAAAGAGCACTTGCCTATTCCATTCCTGTGACCCAGCACCGAACCCAATCCTTTCCGTGCCCTTTCTTGGCTCCCTCGCAGCAGCCCCTCAGCCAGCTCACAGCAGTGGGCTGCAGCCCCCTTGCCAGCAGGAGCCCTCTCCCTGCTCAGCTGCGTGGGGCTGAGATCGGCTGCCAAAGGGGAGGCTTTGCCTTAAAAAGGAACTAATGCACAGCGAGGGCATTCCAGAAGATCACAGGCTCTTGCAGCTTTACCACCTACCAGTTTAAATCCCTGAAAGCTGTTACTGGTGGGAAACCTCAACATTCCAGCACCCTGTGCCATCTAGCCAGCCTTTCCTCTTCTCAGCAGTCCTTTCTTCTCTCACATCTCCTACTCCCACTTCACCTATTCAAGCATCTTCGCCATCATCCTTTCTTTCTCCTCATCTTATAGATAAGCAGCTTGACACACTAGGAATTTTAACTCCCTGAATGCAATGCTGAGGTTGCTTGCTTAGTAGGAAGAAATAAACCCCATCAGCTGCAGTGCCATGGATTCACTGTCTCTGCAAGGCAGAACAGGCATCCCTGCGGTGTTTCTTTTTAAAGGAAAACAAACTTCTCATAGGAAAGCTCTCAGTATCTCGGAAAAGTAAACATTTAATGGAGCAGCCTTACTGAAAGCGTGTGTTGCACTAAGGCTTACAATCAAGTGGTTTATAATAACAAGCGGTGCTTATCTTCACAAAACCACCAAAGCAAAGGCACTGCTTCTCTCACCTTGAGCTGGAGACATTAGGCTCAGCCCTCCACCCCAGGCAGGCTTGGGGAAGCCCCCAAAGAGTACTGCTGCCTACCGACACCTGAACCACCTTCTCAGGTGAGATGAATTATGCTGGTAAAGGACTTTGGCACTGTGTCCATCTTGGACAGGCACAGCAGAATGGCTGGCAAAGACGGTGGAGGACCAGGATAAGAACCCCCCTCACCATATCCCCTAAACCAGCTCATTCATAGAAACCTCCACTGCGTTGGGCTGGGTGTCAGCACGCCCACCCATCCACATGCAACTCGCTTTGGCACAAACACACACACACACACACACTGCCATAGCTTCGCACATCTCCACAGCTTCATGAAGTGACTCCCCTCCACTGGAGAAGCAGCTGGAGAACCCAGGAGAAACAAGCCCAGCAATTCAGATGCAAATGTCAAATCTGCTTGTGTGGAGGAAGCACTGGGGGGATGTGGAGCAGGCACAATCCACAGAGCTCCTGCATAACAAGCAACAAGTCTTTCCATAATCGAAGTGAAAATATCACTTCCCTGAGGAACGAGGTATTAATTATAAGCCTACGCAGTTTTAGCAAAGACTGCTATGTTTATTTTGATCCTCACTACCACACACATAGAAGCAGCAATACCATCTTTCCTTGGAAGTATTAGACATTACAAACCTCATTTAAGAAAACAGATTTTGCCAGCAGGCCATCAGAAAGATAAGAAATTACCTGACTACACTCTGGGCCATAATTGTTTCAGGATTTAGCCACTGAAAATACACCTTTGTAGCCTGCTAGGGTTCGGAGATAGCTTCTTTTTTAATCACCTTTGCTCAAGCCCTTCAGATGCTGTTTAACAGCTCTATTCAGACCTAGAAAGCGCAGTTCTGGGCTGTCCGTCATTCCTGCTTGCAATCACTGTTTGTTTCCCGTGCAGTAAAGGGTTGCTGTCAGCTAGGACGTATTTCTTCTTTACCCTAACTGATGAAAGTAAGATTGTGGGAGGCCCTTACAAGAGCTTCTAACCCTTGTCTATCCCAGCAGCACAGCCACTGTTCTGCTTTTGGTTCAGCTCCCAGACCATGAACCTCTGTGCCAGTAAATTAAGCAGTATCTGGTGTTTACATCTCCCACTGGTCACTGATATTTTTTCCCCCAGGGCCTGACTAACACTCAGCCTTTTCAACTTACGTGCTTATCCCTTATGTTTTTCACTCACTGCAAATCTGGTTCAGTGTCAGCTAAAGTGGGATCGATAGCCGAGAGCTGGACCCAGACAAACCTTTGCTTGCATTCACACGCCGAGGCCAGGCCACCACAGAGCCCCGGGTGGGCACATGCCGCAGGGAGACCCACCTCGCCTCCTCTTCCCTTTGCCCAAAGTCTCTTGCATCTGCCGTGGGAGGGATGTGCCACACTGCGGAGCAGCGGCCGCTGCCCCCTCGCTTCCAGAGCACGCTCAAGACTCTGAAGCTCGGTCTGGGAAAACTTGCACTGTTGGGATTCAGGATGCTCTGCAGTTACTGCTACAAACCAGCAGCTGAGCAGCCCTGAACATGGTGGTCCTTGACCACGTCTCTTGAGGTCAGGGCAGGTGACTCGTGAGGGAAGCTCTTAGTTTGGGTATCTTCCTGCCCACTCTGGCCATTACGGCCCAGGGCATTGAATTATTAAAATAACCTGATTAATTATTTTCAAGAATGTTTTGTTATTCTGAGTGACTAACTCCTGGCATCTCAAGCAAGCCTAGTTTTCAGAAAGCGCTGAAACTTGCCCTCCAAAATGCAGCCTCTCTTGTTGCAGCGAACTGAATAAGTTAAGGCAGTGGAAGCAACTACGAAAATCTGGCAGCAAATGAGGAAAAGTGAGAGCATGTACCAGTCAGGAGCAGCCGCCTTTCTGCACTCTTTTTTCCATGTTTCCAATGTTACAAACCCATCTTTTAAAATTCTCTTTCTGTTGAGAATAATGAGGTACCCATGGGGAGAAAAAAAAGCTGACTATCTCAGTTGCTCTTCCCACCAGCTGCAGGCCCTGCAGCAGAGTGAGGGTCGGGCTCCCACCTCTCCAGCGACATGATGCGCCAGCAGGTGAAGCACCCCTGCCCCACGGAGAGCCCCTGCCCCAGCGGCTGCCTCCCCCTGCAGCACAGGGCAGGAGGCTGAGAGGCAGCCCACAAAGGGGCCGAAACGAAAGAGGGTGACCCCTGGGCTGGTGGTGCAGGCAGGCTATCATGGAGCTTCTGACAGGTCTTCCAAGGCGCTGGCCGGGCGAGGGGAGCCCGTCGCCCCGAGCGCCGTGCGCAGCAGAACAGAGCGCAGCAGCTGCCGGCTTACCTGGGGCTCCAGCTCCCAGCAATCCCCAGTGAGCACCTCGCTGTGCCCCTTCCAAACCCCAGCAGATGTGAGTTCCCTGCAGGGAGAGCCTTCCCCCTTCACGGCACAGCAAGGCGCCAAGCAGCTATGCCGAGAGCGCCAAACCTGGGTCCCTCAGCTCAGGTAAAAATGTGTCTTCGCTGAGCATGAAGGGGGCTGCATGATGCTTCAAATCGTGCCTCCAAGCCAGGACAACCAGGGCAGGCTGTGTCCAGGAGAGATGCATGTCTGGAGGGGCCAGAGGTGGTGCTGGACCCTACACACCTCATCTTGCAGGGGCGTCACAGCTCCCGGGGCGAGCAAGGGCTTTGATCTTGTACTGACTCAGAATGGCAGATGCTGCTCCGAGACGGGAGCGAAATCACCACACGAAACCTTTTTAAAAACACCAGGGAGCTAAGTGGTGTCTTTAAGGACAGCAGTAGGCTTATAAGGATACTGCTGTGCCCAAATCATATGGCGATGAGCAGCTACAGTTGCTCAGGGGGAGAACACGGAGCTGCGGGATCAAAGGAAGCCATCACCCACCACGCGGAGCCAACTCCAGCCAGCCAAAAGCATCCCTCCCCCCTCCCCCTCCCCATGCCACCCCGTGATTGCTGCAATCCCCGGTGGCTCTTCTGCATCATTTGGACAAGTTTGAAACTTTCCTCAAACAACCGCCAGGTCTCTGCAGTGCATCTCCCCGTCCTCTTATCTGACAGCGTGTGGGAGATGAGTGAGCAAGCGGCACTCTGCGAGTCGCGGCACGCCACCCCCCAGTAACAAGGCTGTGTTTGATCTCCCCCTGACAAGGAGCGGCTGACGCTCCTGTCTTTGTCTGCCATGCTAAGGGGAAAAGAAAAAGAGACGGGGGTGGAGAGCTGCCTGGTCCAGCAGAGCCAGCAGGCAGTGTCTGGAGAGTCCAGCCACGGAACAGGAGAAGCACTGCCGGCTCCCCAAACGCCCGGCACCATGCCCCCCTCAGCCCCTGGGCCAGCCCTGTCCTGCAGCGAAGCCACAGCCACCTGCAAGCGTCCTCTGGTGTGAACTTGGCTGCTACTCCCCCATCAGAGAGCACTGCTCCCTGGTGGTTCCAGTTTTATACACTGGCTCACCTCCAAACGAGATTATCCCTATTCCTCAGGGTATAAAAACCCCTCAGCACTTTGGGCCTCTACTGCCTGGGCCAAAATCCATCAGCACATTGAGGTACCTGAGTGCTCGCAGGTTATTAGCTGCACGCAGTGCTGAGGAGAACCCGTGGAGTTGGCCTCCGTGACCCAAGTGCAGCTCCCATGGCAGAGCAAATGCACTAAGCCAGCAGAGTCATAACCGAAGAGGATTGGGGCAACACCTTTCCAGTAACGCATCCTTGACTTTGCCATCTTCTACTTGACTCCCTTAATGCAGCCAATTTATTTTTTTTTTCTGATTTAAGGAGCACTTCTCATACATACTGCTCTAGGATTTTTTGCAAGATCTTAATTGAGCATGAATGGCATGGGAGGGAAAGATGTGAAGTTCAGATATGTTCGATATTGATTTTATGCTATTGTTTAGTATTTTAATGCAGAATAGACAATCACAAGCTACAACAAGTATTACGACATGTTGCAAAGACAGTGCGCACGCAGCACAAGGGCTCCCAGCTAGAACAGGCTTGGTTTAAGCAGTAATCAAACCAGTACTCTTGATATCACAGTAGCAGGCTGTTTCCTGAGCCCAAGTTGCTTTCAAGATATCATCTACCATTAGCAGTAATAGGTATTCAAGGTTCCTTCTAAATTACACTTTGAGAAAATATGCAATAGGATGCAGAAGGGGTAGTTTGTTATTTGCCATTTAGGTTTATCTTGAGGAACAGCTCTGAGAGCATATATCCACCGGACAGAGGTTTGTGTGTGACATGCTGCACTGCATACCTAAATGTTTTTATCAGTTCTTTGGCTGTATATAAAGCAAGGAATTTATTTTACATGCAGAGAGAGCATTTAAGTCAATAAGTGGACTTCTAAAATACTTGCAGCTTCAACAACCTAAGAGCAAGAGTGAAGCATCTGAAAAGCCCTGTCTAAACCACCCAAGGCACTTCAGACTACAGCACATGCTTCCTTTCCTACCACCCTCTGCAGAAGCCACAGCACCCAAAATGCAATCTTTTGACTCACTTCATTTCTGTGGTCTACCTCTCCCCGCAAGACTCCTTGGCATGCACCAACAATATCTGGAATTTCTTTTCCACCTCCCAGGGCTAGAACTGCTTTGCTTGCAAGATTAGACACAAGCCTATGCATTCAAGCCCAGGACAGATGCTGCAGATCAAACACGCCACTTGTTTCCAAAGACACTGCCTTCCCTACTGTCTTTTTCCGAGTGTCTCTTTTCACTGGGTTAGTGACAAGATTAAATTCTGCTCAGATGATCTGCCCGGCAGTTCCCTTCCAGCAGCACGCGCAGCCATGCCTGAGAGTACCTGCTACTAGCCTTTTCAAAATCCCTTTTCAATTCTCTATGATGGCAACTAAAGAAGTTTGAGAACCAACACTTCATCCTCCTCCTCCCTGCTTCCAGCCTCTCCTTGTCTCCCCTGCTGACCATGGCGAGAGCAATCTCGCAGCCCCTGTTCAGCTGAAAAGGCACGCTGTGGAGTTAAGCCTGTGTGTCTCCATGTTTCATCCAAACCACTCAAGTGGCAAGGAGTGAGACAGCCTGCCTGCTGAATTCCCAGTCCCCAAACGCTCCCCCGGCACCCTGAAAGCTGTCATTTGCATTCCCCAGTTTCCAAGTGTTGAACAGAGTTCATCCGTGCTGAATACATCTCTACTGTTGCCTGCCTTACCAGCTGTTTCACCTGCGACGCGCTGCTGTTTGCAGCCTTCTGCTTACCGTGTTCCAGTGACTCCTGTTTCACGTGTGCAGCAGTTGAGAATAGGGGCCAAGCCTCCTTCCCACTGATTCCAGCTGTAGCCTTGTTACTGCAGTGGGTTCAGGGAAGGAGACCTGTATATGTACGTATGCATGTATGTATGCACGCATGCTGCTGACCGTTACATCCCTTCCCCAACTGGTCACCCTGCAAATTCAGCCTGGATCTGGAGAATCCGGGGAGACAGATCACAGTGGGCTGCTTCTCCTGCTTCTCCCCAGTACCTCCAAGATATACTAATTATTAAACAAAAGATTCAGCAGGCTCAGCGCAATTGCATCATTTCCTGACTAGAACTGGGTGAACCTTTTGTTGAAGATGCAAGAAAAAGCAATGAAACCAGCTCACTCTCACAGCTGCAGCAGGCTCAACACATGCTGTCCGTTAACAGCAACATTTGCTTATTTTGGCCACAACTTCGGTAAGTAACCCGCACTCTTAAAACAGCCTACCTGCACATCTACTGCGCACAGTCATTTTTCAGAGCAGAACTGTTCTTCAGGATCAACTGTTTCAATGAACTGCAACTTACAAACTGTTTTCGTTCAAAATAAATCACAGAAGAGTTCCCTGCAAAACAGCAGTGCACCTAGGCAGTTACTTAAGGGCTGTTACTCATTTGCTGTTTCAGCTTCATCAAGGTCCCGGTATTGGTGTCACTAAATGATCTCCATGAATGTGCAAGAAAGTATAGTTCTTCCGAGTTTTCCAGAGGGAAAATCCCTTGTCAAACACCATTACAACCCAACAACAGAGAAGACCCAGCAGGCAGTCTACTAGAACAGGCTTGGACATAGAAGGTTAAATGCTTCCAACCTAAATTCAACAGTAAGAGCACCTCATCCTGCTGCTTTCTGCAACCGGCAGTCCTGGCAGCCCATCTTGAAATTGGTGACTAACCTACAGCCCACAAACACCGAAACTGAAGTCGAATCCCTGTTACACTGCTCTTCCTTGTGAATATATCGTTCCTCTTTCAATACAGCCAAGACTATCCTGAGGGATAGCAAGCTACCAACATCTTAACATCACATCTCAGTTCAGGCAGGACACACCTGCTAAACTGCCGGTCTTGCATTCTGTATTTACCCTTCCAAAGAGGACAACAGCTGATAGGCAATTTTGATCATTCGTGACCATTAAATACTTCACTGAAACCACTGTGTGCTCTGCCACTTGGAAAACAACATTTGAGAAGTGTGGGTTTTCGGGTTTTTTTGGTGTTTGTTTTTAATATTGGTTAACATAAATTGAAACATAACACACTGTACTGGGAAATGTCAAGATTTGCAGTCCAAAGGGAAGATTATGGTGTCTTCCTGCCTTCAGCAACTTGTGTGTCCTACTTCTCCTGCATGAAGTTCTTCAAAAAAGACTTGCGTCCCTGTCAAGCACTCTTTTCTTTGTACCTTATGCTTAGAAACAGCAGACTGACAGCTGGCACAGCACTTCCATGAGGGCAAAACCCCCAACTTACTCCCAAGAAAAGCCCAAGCTCTGCCACAGACTCCCATTCCTGTGGCCTTCTTTCTATTCATTACTGGTGAGCAGCCTCCCAAGCCCTGGTTTCCATCATGCCTTCCCTGTCCTACGCCTGTCTGCTCCGCTCCTATGAACTGACAGATTACTGAAGGCTATAAGAGCGCCATTCTTGTACATATCAATAACCTGCCTGTTCCAGAGAATAAGCAGGCTGACCTAGCGGATACTAGGAGTGTGTCTCAGCTGAGAAATAAGGTCAGCAGAGAGCCACTGGGTGTAGGAGGTCTGGTCCCATCAGCAGCGTGTGTTTGCTGTTGCTTTAAAAATTTATTCCAGTACTTGCTCCAGGGAACACCTGGGTTGGTAAGAATATATATATATATATTTTAAATAACAGTGATGCTCAAGGATAACCAGGTGAGTTGGGTTGGATGTGAGGCCCAAATCCAACCTTCAATTACAGTAACAAAAGCAACAGCCTATTATTAATGGATGTAGTTCTGATACAGCAAATCGGCTGGTGTAAGCCAGAGCAATTCAACTGGCCCTCATTTGCTAATAGCTAGCATCCATTAATTATCCTTATTGCAGAGGAGTATGTGTAAGGGCTGCTGAAATGCAAAGAGACTGCACTGCATCATTTTCTGCTGTCACAGACCTCCACACAAGGGCTAATCCTGAGCAAGCCTCCTCCACGCTACTGCCAAGGAAGAGCTTTTGATCTCTTTGCATCTGGGCATGTATTGGAGACACAAGGGATAGACGATAGAGGGTTTGGAAGGAGCTGGGCTACTGCCTGGTCCTTGCAAGACTTGCTCCAAGGGTGTCTACGGGCAGATCCTGGGAGGGAAAACAAATGGCAAAATAAGTGTTCACTCCTCATTAGCAACTGTTTCCCTACTGCCAGCAGCCATCAGCCTAATAAGGGTTCTGGCTGCACGCTTGTATGGATGTACAGCGGTGCTTTCTTAGCTCTGGGAAAGGTCTTTCCACATACCAAAGAATTTGCAGCCTAACTGGACATTACAGGAAAAGAGCAAGCCAAGGAAGCTCTGTGCAGAAGGGGTACCGATTTGCTCAAGCTTATGCAGCAAGTCTGCAACAGAGCCAGAAACCGTATCTACAGCTCCTCCATCTCCTATCTGCCCTTTAACCACCAAGCTGTTCCTCTTTGTGAGTCCTCGTGCTATGTCTGACAGGCGAGTAGAAAGAAGGGCTGTCTGCACAGGCCAGGGAAATGCAGTATATCTGGCTCCAGAATCCCCAAATTCCATCTTTATACAGAAGTTTTGTGATAGAAAAAGGCTCTGTGAATGTCAGCATTTCCATATTATCACTGTCTGTACACAGATTGCCATGGCAGTGAGAATTTAAAAGATAAAAAAATGCAATTTAAAGATAAAAACCAGTTTAAAGTTGACAGTCTCGAGCAGTTTCAGTCCCTTGCATCTCTCATCAGTTTTCAGTCATCTCATGTTTTCTTTTAAATACGCTCAAGATACTTGGAAGGGAAGTGCTGTGCCAAAGAACACAGTTCTGCATGTCCCCCCCAGCATCACAGCCCAGGGAAAAACCAGCACTAATAACACAGGGGAGGGCTGACTCCTGCATCCACTGTTTGCTGCACTGTATTACAACCCATAATCTGTGTTTAACCTCTCACGTCCATCACACCCACCCAGCCGCAGCAGCTTTAACAGACGCAAAGCCTGCAACAGCGAAGTGTCAGCGAGTATCAGCTACAGTCCGCTGGCACGGGTGTTTATCCTGGAGGAGAACAACACCCAGGGCGAGCACGGAGGTATTCTCAAGCACACGGTATTCTGGCTTCAGTAAAGAGGAGATAAACAGGGTATCAGGAAAAATGACAGTGTCTCAGAACCCTGCCCACGTACCCACTTTATTGCCATTTCATGGATTCAACCCCAAGCAGCTTTTTTAGTATTTCATTACCCAGCTACCAAAAGACAAAAGGCCAGGAATACAGCCAAGCAAGTAAAATGATCATAGTAGTTATGGCAATAGCCACCTTCAAAAACCATCGTGCGCTACTTCGTGATAAGATTAAGAGCCAGAAATGTGAAAGAAGCCACTGACTGATACTGTCCTTTGTCCAAGGAAAACACTGACTCCTGCTATTTGGAAACACGAGACTTGCAGAGTCGCTGGAAGCCTAGCTCTTGAGACAGAAACCATCCTGTAGATTCAGTACGGGTCCCCTGGTGCAAGCCAAGGTATTTCTTCGTTTCACTTCCACAGAGGAACACTTCACCAAAGAGCAAACAAGACGTAAGCAAAGGGCAGCCAGCACCAACATGCCCACTGAAACGGCCTCTGCTGTTGCAAACCACACTGCTGGGCCAAACACAGGACTGGGAATGGGAGATGAAGTCTCTCATTTTCAGGCCATTAATCTGAGCCTGGACAGCACAGCAGTTGCCACCACCTAAAGCTGTTACAGGGTCTGCACGGCCTCACTGGTGATTTTACTCCAGCTGAGGCCAAACGAGGACCTTTGCTCCCAGGTGCAACCCTGCCAGCAGCTGTTGCACCTACCAACTTCTCAGGGAGCTCTGCTTGCCCAGGAATCGCGGGATTGGAAGCACACAAAACAAATCCCCCGCTGACAGGATCGCTCCCACAGTTCAGGACCATCTCCTGTTCCCGTGATCCTGCTCCCTGTCCAGGGAACAGGGGAGGACTGTGCTGCACTCGGAGCTGGAAGAGTGATACTCTCTTGCTTTACGAGAGGCCTCTCACATTTGCCAGCAGCACTGTCAGTTTTTTGTTCTAAGATATTTTGGGGCTTGTTTGTACCTGAGACGAACTGTTTCTTACACACTTTCCTCTGTGTTTTTTAGGTGACCTAGAACATTTGAGAAGTGTTTAATTTGAGAAAATACCTGGCTGTATTTTGAGATTTTGTCTCTGCCTCTGACACAGTCCACTTCTTGAATTCCCCCTTGATTTCAGGGAATAAAATGAATGCCTCCTTGCCCTCCCACCCACTGTGCACCTTTGGCCTTTTGATGAGAAGCCAAGAGACAGCCAGCTCCATTTCTCCAGCCAGCGCAAGAGAAACGACAAGGAAAATTTGTCATCTCTGCTGCAGCACCCACAAAACTGACGTGCAAACCCAGCCTTGTGCCAATCAAATACACACGCCCTGCAGGCTGTGAAGTCCAAAGGCAGGAAAAGGAAGAATTTTTCATGGCTCTCTCCAGCACTGAGACTTCACAGAGTCATCTCTCTTGTACAACCACCTCTGACAGTTGGGGAAACCTCAGTGAAGTCCTGGTGTTGCAATGAGATGGGTAATACACTGCGTAGGTCCTGACCTAATTCCCTTTGCACTCTTCAGTTTTGGGAGGGAGAGGACAGGTTACATTGGTGTTGAACATATTTCAGAACAAGAGAGCACCAATACTGTTTAAGGCTGTTGTCTCCATTAAGTTGCATGCCGCGTTTCTGAGTGTATACCGTGCATTAGTGAGAGGGAGCGGAAACCTCACGGTCCCCAGTATAAGGGATACCGTGACCCAGACCTTCATGTGCTGGAAATCAGCACAGAGACCCACCACTATGCCAATTAAAACCATGCAAAGAGCCTGTGTTCCTGACTCAAAGCAGCAGAACAAATAGCAAGTACCACGTCCATATTCCTAATGATCAGAAATGAAGTGGTACAGGTAAGGAGAAATTGTAAAACAAAGTACTGGAATAAAAAAAGGGGAAAATTGCTCATCGTTTGCACCCCATCTGCCTTGAAAAGGCATCAGTGTTTTATTTCCTTTGGTACAGGAGGGTTTGCATAAAACATAAACAAGGTTGTACAAACCCTTGGGGTTTAATTTGATTCTAGTTTATCTTTTGATCAGCACATCAAACAATTGTGCAGCATTTTCTCCTCTTGCCTCCCCTCCCAATTTCTAAAACTTGCCTGAAATACCTGCGCGTTGTCTCTCATCAGGACAGCATAGAGCCTTCAAGGTAATGCCATTATATTTAAAGTGAAGTCTTTGCCAAAATAGCTCGACACAGGGACCTGTGCCTGCGAAGGGTTTTAAACAGTAGATTAAACATGCCTTTCAGGTTTTTTTGAGCCTCGGTTGAGTGCAGAGGTTATTACTGGATGGAGAAAGTAGAGGAGAAAGCAAAATTATGACCCATCACAGCAACTGCAAGAGTCCAACCTTCTGCCATCTGCACCACCAGGGACCTGTCCCAGCTAGACAGCAACCCAGATGTAAATGTCTGTGACCTGTCCCCATTAACCAAATCGCTGGTGGAGTCTCATTCTGCTCACACATTGGATTACTGTCAACACGGTTTCAGGGGCTACTTCAAAGTAGCAAAATCTTGGACCTTTCAGTACAAGCAGAAATACCCGCTGCGCCACTTGTGATGGGGGGCAAGTCCAGAAGGAAACCATCCTGTGCCACTGAGCACTAATGCTCCTCTGGGGTAACTGGCCAACTCAACGGTTCAATCACAGCTCATACAAAATAGTTTGCCTGGCTCATTACGTACATGTGTGGACATACCTCACAGCTTGCAAGAAAATAATGATGTAATAAGAAAAGAGGATTACATTTTCATATGCAGCCTATAGGCTGCACAGAACAAAATACAAGCTTTCCAAAAGTTTTTTTTTTTTGGGGGGGAGGGGGGGAGGGGAAGCCAGGAGATCTGAGCCACCAGGGACAGTGCTGCCTTGTTTCAGGGAAGCAGGAGATGTATCTGGTCAATCCTTGCTATAGGTGGGAGCTAACAACAATCCGGTGTATGCAGTTTCAGATCTTTTTGTTGCTGTTGCTAAATCACATTTGGTTATAAATTACCCCAGTGACTTCTTTCTGTCCCTTATGTTCACTGCTCCGCCCCACAGGGCCACAGTCTCCACACACAGACCCCTACGAATACACTTCACTGCTACCAAATATTTCTTCAAAAACATAATTAACCTTTAAACCTAATGCGACACTATTCCCCATAAAAGGCATTACATTGCCGGTCCTGTAAACCAAAGCCCTCTGTTACTTACGGAGCGTAAGCGGACCCGATGAGTAGGACGAACCATAACACTCCTAACCGCAGTGGGCGGCAGCAGCCCTAACCCCCGGTTGACTCCCACTGCCTCCGAAAAGCCCTGCGCTCACTTGTATCTAATAAAGCTAATGAGAGTCCTCCCGCTCTAAGTGCTTGTGACAGAGTCCTCAGTCCTCCGAGTGCGTCGCTGCAGCCCCCACCAGCAGAACGCGCTCATGATGGCGTGGATGGATGGGGCGCCCGCATGCAGCCCCAGGGACCGTGGCAAGCCACGTGAGCTGCAGGGCTGGTCCCGCTCTCCTGCGCACGTAACGCACTGCTGCACGGAGAGCATCTTGCTGGTGATACCATTGCAGGAGTCGGACAACTGAGGTAACGAGCTGTCCCAGCAGCAGGGGAGGTTTCCCGACCACCTGGGTTTACCAGGCTCTCACAGCACCTCGTAGAGACCGACCTGGGGGTGTCCCACCGAACACCAGAGCAGTACAGCAAGCAGAAGGCCCTGCAACGCCTCAGGCAGTTTGCTGTGCTTTGTATTATATTCAGCTCTGACATTAGATTAAACCGATTCAGCTGTCCTGTGCGGGACACCGGCTTATTTTAGACACGCTTTGTTTCCTGTTTTCATTCTCTTCATACTTCTCATAATCTGGTATAAAACTCTGGGTTTTCTTTCAGCACCTTCTGTAGCTTGATTTAAAGGCTAACAAAGAGCTCAGTGCATATTTTACATTTGAGGATAATGGGGAAAAAATCCTACATTTTTATGACCAGAAGGGGGCCACTGGATCATTTCATGTGACCACCTGTAAAGTACTATGTCCCTCTGCTGAGCCCAGCAACTGCCTTCAACTTAATTAGAGCTCGAAGCATTGACAGTTCTGCTGTTCCACATAAAGACCAAGCACAATATAAAACAACTTTAGAACAGTAAAAAAAAGTTTGGAGAGCCTCCTGGGTGTTCCTCACATATCATAAGGAACTTAAAAATCCCTTAACAGTCCCTGCAATGTTTTTTTTATGCCCTAGTCACAATTTCTGTGAATAAAAGCAGACATTCTTCATTGACCCAAATAAGCTGCAGTGATCATAAAAAACTGATCTTCCTTGTGGGGTTTGCTGCTCCTGATATTTAAGAGATTTTCTTGGGCAAGTCTTTTTTAAAACCTCTCTACGCTTGGCTACATAAACATTCAGATCCTCCTGAGTTCTTAAACAAAAGCTCAGAGAAACCACAAGGATGGCAAATTAAACTGAAGAGTTATGAATACAGAAGCAGGACTCTTATCACTGCACTTAAATTCTGATGGTAAAACCTTGCAGAGGCCACCTCTAGCTCCCTTTATTAGCTTCCTTGCCCTTGGTCGAAAAAAAAAATAATATTACAAATCAGCTCAGCAAAATAAGCTTGTTGAGTCGTGCACCAAGCTGCATTACATTTCCTTCCTCGCTTAGAGCAGTTAAGCTGGCTCTACCACCTGATGGCTTGGCGCTTGTCCTGGATGGGACCGTTTTTTCGGGAATGTGCTGGCACTGCCACGAGCCCCCTCCTCGGCCCTGTGCCCCGTGCACCCAGGCACGGACACACTCTGGGGCCCTGGGACCTGCTGCTGGGGTGACCGCAGCCACTTTTCCGGCCAGCAAACACTCACCTTTCATGGACGTTGCAAATAAGGTAAGATGCAAGAGCAAAGTTTGACCTGCAAAACTCTTGCCACTGCCGCTTGGTTTGGGAAGAAGACCTCATGACGTCTTCTCAGGTAAGGTATCACCAAGAGTTTATTTTCATTTAGGAACATAAGCCATGCACTGTCCTACTGTTATTCCAGCATCAGGAAAGTGGATTCAGATGCCTCAGTCCTCCCCCTCACAATAAGTGCGCACTACAGTCCTGAAAGTTCACTTTGAATGCTTCTGCTCTGGGGTCTCCCTCAGAGGCATGGCTTGAAGCCCACCATCGGGACAAGAAGAGTTCCAACTCCTCCAGCTTTAGAGGGCCACAAATGAAACTGAATAAACCAACAGATAAATAACAGCAGATGGAGCTGAAGGAGACAACAGAGGAACAAGGACGTCAAAGTAAAGGGAAAGGTGGCCTTGGCAGAAGAACAGGACTGAAATATGTCCCAAATATTTCATAGTTCGTGTACTATGTGGAGATTATTGCTTGGCTTTTCAGAGGCACTGAAAGGAGTCAGCTGTCCAGCTAACCAGCACTGTGAGGCACATAACTCACGCCTTTAACTGCTTTGGAATTCCCAGCTCAGAGTGGCAAAAAGACTCTGCATTCATCACTTTTGCAGTAGCATGATTTTTCCAGTATTTATTGGAGTAAATTCACTCCTCATCCCCTCATGCTGGCAAAGACCTCCTGCTGTGTCAAGAAACCTTTTTAGAGGCTCCCTACCTAAAGAACTGCATGCAAGTTAACAAAAAGCAGTTACACACATGCAAGTTAGAAAGTGCAAATGCTTCCTTTGCACGTGACTGTGACACAAGTTGGTTTCAGAAGTGTAACAAACCCTTCGTTCCCCCACTTTGCACAGAAAACAGAAAAACTGGAGAAAAAGAAGAAAAACCCCACAGGAGTGTTGACTCTCTCCTGACTTCAACAAATACGTCAGGACCTGAGACCTACCTTTAGACCAGCAGAAACAACCTATTGTTTTCTGCATTAGAGGAAGTCCAGTGGAGGGAACTCACCTCTTACCACCCCCTGGATCTGTGCCCCAGAGGGCTGAGACCGAGCTATACTCCATTTATTTAGGCAAGCTTTACGCCTGGAATGATGCTAGGCTACCTGGATGAATAAAAGAAGAAAGAGGTTATTCTTCACCTTATTGCAGTTCCCACTGGACCTGCTGAGATTGCCCCAATGCCTCCGAAGAGCAAATGAAGTTGCCACCCTGTACAGCCAACACTCTCCATAGCATGCATCATCACTGTGACCAACCGCCTCCAAATATGTACTTTAAAGGCCTTATTGCGGCACCAAAGATTTAAGTCAGCCACGTACACATTGCTCAGCAAACCCCTTTTTCTTGTTCAGAGCCAACAGGAGGCACAGAATTATTTTCCTCCTAAAAACCGTGTTACCATAGGAAGCTCATACCATAACCTCTCCTACCAGGACTAGAACATCACAACATTCTGTGCTTGAGACCATCCCATAAAGCAGTGGTCACCTCTGACCCTGCAATCATTTGGAAGAGTTAAACTCTGTTATAAATCCTAATTTATATGCCAAGTGAGTACTGCCATGGAGCAAGGGATCAGATCTAGCACTCACAAGTAAAAGCCCATAAAAGAGGGGGAAATGTGTCATTAACATTTACTCCACCAACAGGCAGGCTGGAAAAAAAAGCATTTCTCATTTCGACAACATGGCTTGGGAAATTGGAGAATGATATCAAGGCTCACACATCGTTCTGGAAATCAGAATCTCTGTTTAGATGCATGATGCTAATTCAGCTCTGTCTTGCTGAGGTAAATTAAAGGTCAAATATAGATCTGAAATCTTGTTTAAGCTTCTTACTGCTTTAATAAAAAGCACTGAATTACTTGAGGGTTTTCCTAACAGTGAACCTGTTTTGAACCTGTTACAGCCAAATACATTATTTCCACTATCTTGTTACATCAGTTCCGACCTGAAAGGTAAATTCGTCCGTCATGACCATGACTGGAAAATTATAACACATTCCACAGAGAAGGATTCACGCTGCCCCCTTGGTAGCCAGTCAGAGCTAATGAAGTGAAGGAAATTAATATATTGGGAAAAACTTTTCAGACCGTAAACAACCACACTTTTTACCTGCCTACTGTTACTGGAAAACTGACTGTGTACTGTTCACCCTAACAGGCAGAAAGAGCACCCCCTGCCACTGCAGATAATCGCTGAGAGGTATTTAAATTGATATCTGAATTAATTTGCTTAATTAAGCAATAAGTACAGTAAGTATGCACCACTCAGACATTCAGCCACCCATAGGTGCAATATTTGCCATGAGGGCAAGCATCTCGCCAGCCTAGGAAACAAGAGATCCACATAAAACTTGCAAACCAGTTACCACCGACTGGGGCACAGGTGACTGACCTGCACCCGCAGGAGGAGGGGAACTCTGCACTTGCAGCACAGCCCGTGCTCTGGTCAGCAAACAAATGCAGCTCTGCGAGATGCCCCCGTTCAAACACCTGCCATGCACGGAAAGGGAGCATCCACTATCCCACGCCACGTTCTCCACAAAGGCAGCAAGACCCAAGAGGCAGCAGCAGCGCCCAGGCTCAGCACGTCCCAGCCGCCCAGCTCGCTGACACGTGGGGAGAGGTGCAGAGAAGCCAGGAATTCATCGTGGAGTCCAACGGCGGGAACAGCAGGTTTAAAGATAAAGGTTGTTACAAGAAATTGTTCTGCTCGCTGCAGGCGAAGTAGGTTGTGACTTGCATGCAGCCTATGTGACAAACTCGACTGCTACCGAACTGCAGCAATGGTTTGGGGCAAAGTCAGATATCGAGCTGCTCAGATGCTCGAGATGGAGGGTACTGTACACGGGTACCCGGGGGTGTACCATGTGATCCACCAGGCAACAACAGCATGGCACGCTGACTGCTTTCCAAAGGTGGTTCAAAAGCAAAGAGACCTTTTGAAGAACTAGATTTCTTTTCCTCTTGACTGGTCTCCCTGCCGTACCAAAGGTGCTTTGAGATTCTAGCGGTGATCGAACTGGACGGGACACTGACATAGCTCTAGACGCTTATAACCTCAGAGGGTCAAGGGACACCTATTACTTCATTCTCCTTATGTCATTGGATTGTAATGACTTTTGGCAGGGGAAATTATCTGACTCATAGCAATATCAATGGGAGTTTTATCTGCTGAATCCCGAGTCCAGGATCATACCCATTCTTACTTTAGGCTAGACTACTGCCTAGGAGGAGATCCTGTAGCACAAGGATAACTGGGTGTAAAAACCACCACCAAACGATTCCAGAAAGTTATGAGTGACATAAAGAGATAAGCACCGGACATGAGCATGGTGCCAGTACTGCTTGGGAAGCTATAGCTGCTTTAAGAGGCCAAAGCCATACATACGCTCAGCAGCCTGAAGCAGGAGCCTCACCTGGTAAAGTGACGATGACCTTAGCACCAGCTCTAGGAAGGCTGCAGCAGTTTCAGGAACCCACACACGTCGCCCAGCACCACACCAACGCACCAGCCACTGCCAATGTTACTGGCACCAGTCCTTCCTGCCCTACGCGGGCGGCTTTGGAAGCATCTGAGCCACCCCCTCCATCAAAGTAAGTGGGGCACGACTTGACACCTATCAATGATGTTGAAGAAGATACGGATGTGTGTTTGTTTGTCTGTCTTTGTCTGGTCAGTCAGCTCTACCTTTTAATTACATCTGTCCTTTATTACGCTGACAAATGGCTGGGTGCTCAGCCATATTTATTGTTCCATAATAAAGTAAACTCTGCTTGATACCACCAAAACAAGAACAGAGTTTATTAAAGTCAGGAGGAATTGTCCATTGTATTAATTAGTTTCATTTCGCATTTAAAGCTGGGTTTAATAGTGGATAAAATTAAGTAATTTTTCTCAATTACATAAAGTGCATATGGTGAGCTGAATTGTGTATCATACAATTACACATAGGTTTGGGATTCAGAGAATGGACCTGTACCACAAAACTCTCAGCAGAGAAAAGCCTGGGGCTAATATTAGTGAAATTACTTGTATAACTTGCTCTTACATTAATGTGAAAACAGACTATGTTTAAAAGCTGGAAGCTGGAGAAAGGAACTATCTGGACCAGTTTACTAGACCAATGCTGTTTATTAAATTCCAAAAATACTGTGGGACATATGGGTTAAAAAAGGAGAGATTTTAGAAAATTGAGATGCACCATTTCTCTACAGCAGCTGGCTAGGCTGCACCACCCGACCTGCGCTTGGTACGCACTGTACATTCTGCATGTCCATTTGAATTCAAATAACAGTTGCTTTTACTACTATATTCTCAGAAAATTAAGGAACGAAAGAACAAGTACAAGCGCTAAAGGCTGAACGAGGACTGGTGATTCAACTGTGCAGCTAAACAGAAAGCAAAGGGCACATGCCTACAGAAACCAGAGTGACGCATGGGACTGAGCTCTGGCCTTGGCTTCCCACACAGCGTTTCAGAGCTTCTCCACCAATATCCACGTGCATGCACAGCTGGGCACCTCCCTTCACCTGGAGCACACGTGAGGGTGGGCGTCTGTCTTAATAAATTGGACATTTCTGATCTACATACAGGTTAACCAAATTCTTTTCTTCTGGAAGATGCATGTGCTTAATATAAATGGACAGAAAACTAGTCTATCTGTGGCAGCTGGAATTTTCCAGCTAACAGCTTACCATAGCAAAAATGAGAGGACGCGTTCCTGGGAACCTCAACTCCCTTCCTCCTTAGTCTGCAATTAATTTCCTTTAGCTTATACTGAAAGGTCTGCTTGTTTTTTTTCTCAGGCTTTCCCCATGGAATGGAAAGAGAATTTAACAGGGTTTTTGGAACAGATGTTTGGGGAATCTGGTATTTAGTCTATGACAACTGCTTTGTAGAACTGTTCCTTACTTTTGCATAAGCCACTTCATAAACCCAAATAAATAAAACTGTTCCAAAGCTGCCCCTGTTGACTCTGCCAGCACTATCACTGCTGCAGTAAGCACTGCAACTTGAGCTCGTATTAAGCCAACAACTGAGCCTTCCACAGCATTACAAAGTGGTACCACATAATTACATCAAAATTGTATCCACTGTGATTATTTGTGATCTTGCTAGAAGGGCACTGAAGATAGTCAGTTGACAGAGAAAGGTAGTACCAGATAAACATCCATTCTTTTTGCAAAAAGCCAGAAAATCTCATACTGGAAGGGAGCTACTAGCTACCAGCAGTACATCTGCTCTCTAACTTACCAAGCACCTGCTCTGCAGAACTTTGACGGAAATCTGTCCGTCTGAGCAAGCACTCGCGTTCCTTCAAAACGAGTTCTAGTACTGTTCATCCAAACAGGGAGACTCACTTCATCAGTAGGAATTACACATTAATGCCATGCATATTTCTGAATAAGTTTCAGGGGATTCTACCCAAGTGCCACAGGAAGGACCATTCCCATGGCAGCTCTGCCACTACAGAAAGCTCTCTGTACCACAGGAGATTTGGGAAATCCAGGCACTGAAATGGGGCTCCAGCGTCACCACACGTTCTTGTACACATGGAAAGAGCAAACGAAAGATTTCCAGTGGTTATCAGAAAGTTAATTCCCCAAATGCAGTCCTCGGAGCTTCAGAAACAGACAATGAAGATTTCTGAGTGTGAAAGTCTAAAATCAAGAGTCACACCAAGGGGTATACAGATTTCTGGAAGCTGTTGAGGAGTCTGCCCTTCTGAAATTGAGAAAAATGCTTACATTTGGGTTGAATGAGCCACATTTAGGTTCTTCTGTTGGAAGATCTCTATATACACACTCATTATGTCAAGACTACTACGAGCTCCCCCAGTGCAGCGCTGAGAAAGCATACAAGTCACAGGATTTTTAACTTCTGACTTTGCTCATCTCTCAAACTCAAACACTGGCCCCATTCTGTGCCAGAAGGAATGGTGAGACTATTATTATTAATCACTTCTCTGGGAAAACAATACCAAAGATATCAGAAAACCAGCACTTGAAAAGTCAAGATTCTTCAAGACACCATGTAAAGCTAAATCTGCTTTAACTGTTTTACGACAGTATCAGTGCTACAAGAAGGGAATTCTGATGGGATATTTTCAATAATAAAATATTCATCAGTCCTTTTGGAGAGTATTCATCAGGCTTGGCACCACGTCAGCCACATTCAGCATCACTTTCGCCCCCTGCGCCTCAAACCTCCCACAAACCATTACACCTTCAGCCTGGAAGACGGTCTGGCAAAACAAGGAACAGGAAAGAAAATCAGGTAACAGTGCTACTACGGCTGTGCCTGCGGGAGAGTTACCT
This sequence comes from Falco cherrug, assembly GCF_023634085.1. Classification (NCBI taxonomy): domain Eukaryota; kingdom Metazoa; phylum Chordata; class Aves; order Falconiformes; family Falconidae; genus Falco; species Falco cherrug. The sequence continues at coordinate 9,689,920 of NC_073707.1, forward strand.
GGCAGGAAGAAGTGGAAAGTATTGCTCATTAAAACCAGGTTCCAAGTCTGACTTTGGACTTTCTGAAACTTCACTGAAATGTGAATGATTTAACAAGCCCTAAAAATAAGCAACAGATAATATTGAAAGTTCATGCCTGATCTATCTCATTGACAAACACACAGCTCCCCATCAACCTGGCCTCTCCCACCTCCTGTTTCTTCTCCTGCCATATGGAAGGGCACATTATCCATCCAGATAAACTAACCTTTGAGCACACAGGTGAGCACAGCCTGTGGCGAAAGCCTTACCTCCTAGAGACTGCCAGGAGGGGAATCAAAGCAGCCAGGGAGGCATTCAAGAGCGGAGGTCCAAGCACCATCAGCCGGCATACGTGCACAGTGTTCTGCGCCTGTCAGCTCCCCCTAGTAAGAAAACAAAGCTCCTGCCTCTCCACCTTTTCTGATCTTCTGTTGTGCTTTTCAATTAACACCTCTACACGTGATGGCTCTTTTTACCTTATACAGAGACTGTAACATCACAGCCTATGACCATGGAGAGCATACTCTTCCTCTCTTTAACAAGAACATTGTGGTATTTGAGAGTTTTTTTCCCAGCATGGCAGATGTATTTATTTTCCACTTATAAGTGACTTAAATCACACCTGGCAGAACAAGGAAATTCATTAAGACATATTCTGATCTTGCTTAATGTTTTAACCAAGTCACCTACCACGCACTCCACCTTTTAATATCATCTAGGCAGGTTTAACAAATTGCTAAGAATCATTGATAAGTATCCTGTAGAAAAGCAAGCATTAAACCAAAACTTCTCAGGTTGTAGGGAACAGTGACCCCCCCCGAATTCATAGGGTCACAGCATAAGGCAGAGGTGATGGTTTTCTAATCACACAAGCTCTGTCCAAACCTCACAGCTATTCCCAAACTGACAACTGCATCAGTATCTCGCAGGAGGAAAGCAGGGCACATCTGCACAAAAACAGAGATAAAGGTAGTAACACAAAGAGTGGCTGACTGTGTTTTCACTGCTGGAAAAAAAGAGAACAAATAGTTCACTTAGTCTCACGCTACTGTCAAAGATGGAAGGACCTCTAATCTTCTAGGGAATGGAGCCAGAGGCATGCTGCGGCAGTCTGAATGCTAGAGCAGCAAGGCTCTGTGGAACACCGTGCAAATGCCAGTTTCATATGAAACACAGTGATGGAAATACGCAGAGTTCAGGAGGAGAAGTCTTCCCCTCTCTCCCAACGCCAGCCCAAGGCCTTCAGCTGTATCCGCTGCCCTTCAGTGACCGAGCTGCTGACACTAAACCGATACCAGCCTGTCCCTTGTCTGTATGCCAGCACCTCCTCACCTCTTAAAAACACTTCTATTTGTAGCAGAGACCCTTGCAACCTATCTGTAAGAAAACTGGAAACCTAGCCACCTGGGGAACAGGGAGGGAGAGCACATTTGGCAGTCGGACAGGAACAGGGCCAAGGTGATCCACCATCCTTTCCAGCTGCCTCCCAGAAAAACCGCTACAAGCCCCCATCCACTTCTGCCCTCGGAGAGGCTGCGGGCAGGCGCACTGCCTTTGAGAGCTACGGCCACAGACTTCACCGCCCTGGCACCAAGGGGCTCATCTCCCTCCCACCCCATTGCAGCACCCTGCTCCTGCGGACGTGCCGATGGGCAGGGCAGGACCATGGCAGCCCTGTAGCTTCTCACCCAAGTGAACACTGTGATTTACTCGCCGCAGCAGGGAGCGTGCAGATCTGCTCCTTCACACAACGTGCTCCTGCCAGCCCCTTGGAGCCCTGCACTCCCCACCTTGCTTGGCCACGCACTCCTTCATGTTTTTCTCCAAGGAATTTGTGGTGTATTTGGCCAAGACTTCCTATGACCCATCTCTACCTGAGTCACTGCTCCTCTCCAGATCTCAGCACAGCCATAACAGGCATACAAGACCTCTTTCCCTTGGGCCTTAAACCATTACAGCAAAACCTTCTGCCACCCTGAGGCCAGTGCACAGCAAGGGGAACGAAGGAGGACGCGCACCATGACTCTTGCCCGCTAAACAGGGTGTTACGCCTTGCAACTGAGACGCCCAGAAAGGCATGCCGAGCAGGAATCAGGCACAAAGGACTAAGGTGGTTTCTCCTGACCAGCTGCAGCCGAGCACCCTGTGTGCCCCTGCCGCAGACGGCATCCCTGGCTGCTCGAGTGAGAGCCCCGCCAGCGTGACACTTCAGTTGTCGTTCCTGGCTGGTCCACCACATCCCAGCCTGCAGAGGAGTGACTGCAGGTCACACTTACAAGCAGAAAGGACCCGAAGAAGTAGAGAGGTTCCTCAGAGCTTGGCAAGGAGCACACTGCTTTCTCCAGAAAAACACCAAGAGCCTTCCAGCTGGGTTTGTTTCATAGCAAAAGGCTCTGTTACAAAGCTGTGTGGGAGATGGAAGGAATAAATGCCCCCAAGGCTGTTGTGAAGAGCACACTTCAGAGCAGCTGCTCTCTCTGTTATCTAATCTTAATTTTAATTGAGGTTTTTTCTGGCGTTGCCTGGGGTACCCAGATCCCTCTGCGCGTGCTCCTCCTGGGGCAGCCAGCCACAACCTGCCCACACATGCCGGCATCTGCCGCGGCCGTCGCTGGCCCCCGCGCTGCACACCGGCTGCTCCCCAGGCAGGGCCAAGAACAGCCTTTACACACACTTTGTGCGAGCTCCCCTCTGAGACTTTCCCTTTAATGCCACCTCTTCATCTGTTAAATGTCTCCAAATTGCCAAATCCCTCGGGGATTCTAAATATTAAATGAAAAGGGTTATTGCAACACACCCAGCAATAGAAACTGGGGTGAGGCTGATGGTCACGGATAGCCTGAACCAGAGTTAATTACTACATGCTCACTCAGATATTTTTTTTCCTGTTTTGATAAAGGGCAATTTATAGTTGGCATGACTGTCACAACGCCTCATGACCCTCAGTCTAATTATAAAATATAATGTGGAACTGCAAATGCAAGATCCGAGGGAAGAAAAACCCTGGCTTCTGCAGCTTTTACTTTTTCCCATTCCAGCTTTCTTTTCCCAGGGTGTAACCGTGGCTCTGAGTGCATGACAAGCCCAGAACATTAATGTGTGTTTATTTAGAGACACTTCTAATGTGTTTGTGTTGTGTGTTTCTAGAGCTACAGACCAAAACAGGCAAGGTAACCGCTAACCAACTGCAGAGCAAATTCCCAGAGGGAAGACAAGAAGGGTTAGTTGCTGAATGCATCTTAGTCAGGAGAGAAGCTGGAGCTGTTTTAATTGTTCATCAATCAATTAACGGTACTCTCAGATGTCTAATTAAGCAGACAACTGGAATTAAGCAAAGGGCATCTCTGAAATACCAGCCCTCTTAACGAAGGCACTTCTTACGTTCAAGTGAGTACTTGATTAAGGTGTGCTTGTGTGGAGAGATCTGCAGAAAAATCCTCAACCAAATGATTAGTATGTCTCCCGGGCAAGCCTATGAAAAATCAATCCTTTGGTAATGCAACTTAACCTTCACATCCAAGCGAGCACTTGAGCTAGGCAGCAAAGTGCAAAACAAATTAGCCTCATTTAGCATGCAGGACCGTGGCGCAAAGGCTGAGATGCCCTCCGTGGGCACGCTGGGCTCAACCAGGAAAAAAGGGAATGGGGACGAGGTTCAAGGCCTTACTGCGACGGAGCCCTCGAGGACGCCAAGGACAGCACAGCAGGCCAGAGGTTTTTGGCAGACCCTCCCGCAGCAGGCTCAGACAGCAGCAAGCTCCTGAGGGTTTGCTCTCCTTCCACCAAGCCAAGGCAGGCAGCGACCCCTGCAAACGGGGCAGCAACTTCAGGGCCCCGCCATCAGCTGTCAGCGTGCATCAGCCCGGCACAAGCCTGTGGGAGGACGTATGTCCCTCGGCAGCTGAAAATCATCCCGCGGAGGGGGTGGGAACCAGATCGTTATCTCAATGGAAGGAGGATGACACTGAAATCCTTGTGATCACTGGAAACAGATGTCTGCTCAGCCCCCCGGGATTCATCGCAAAGACAAGCAAGGGAGTATGGAGATGCTGCCACCATCAACTGCCCATACATCAGGGACAGCACAGACCCTGAGCAAAACCGCACAATAAAAGCAGAGCAGCAGCAGCAGGAGATTTAGCATGTATCAGGGAGATTCAAAACTGATCCTGTTTGTCTTTAGTGCTCACAGGTATCGGGAAGTTTCCACAAAAGCCCCACAACTGGTTCCACACACTGCATTACACAGCCTATACCTGTGAGTCCGTGCCCTAGCTGGTTAGCATGATGCAGCTGGTTAGCCACAGCTGCATCCGAATACATTTAAAAAAAAAAAAAAAAATAAAATCACAGAAGAAAAAAAACCTCCAGGATTTCCCTGGAAATCTTCTACCAAGGGGCAAGGCTGTTCCTGCTCACTAAAGTTACCCACAGAGCAGCCTGGCCAAGAAAAAAACCCGAAGTCGTCCTTCGAGAAGAGGATGAGAAGCGACAGGGCTCCATCTGCCTCGCCTGGCACATTTACCTACACAAGGAACTCCTGAGCCTCTCCGAGCTGGGGTTAGAAGGACCCCAAAAATAACCTAGTGAAAACTGATCTATCCTAAAAATCTCTCTCTAGGCTTAGTTCTGAAGTGTGATACTTTGATACCGACTTTGGCCCTAAGCCGAGCTTACTTAGTACATACCAGCCTAGGGAGATCACTTTTCTTTCATCTTTATCAGCTTTTTTCCGCCCTGGCAGATACTCTGTCTACTTGTCTGCTTCTCCAGTTGCTCCAACATCACAAATTACCATCAAAACTTTGCGTACTCGCTTTCCAAACATGTAAGCTGATAAAATAACAACTGCTAGGTCGGTTTTACTTTGCAGCAAGGGAGCTGTGTCAATGGGATTTATATTTCTAAACAGATTCTGACTCTTCCCTGGGCATCTAAGGGAAGAAAAAATGCTGCAAGCTTACAAGAATAGAAACTATTTTAATACAACAGTTTTCTCACATATATAATCAAGGTAGAAAGACCTGAAGTGCAACACATTTCTTGTTTTCCTTAAATGTTTTCAGAAAATCCTAGTAATTATTTATGCTGTTGCTTCTGGAAAGAAATACTCCACAAGTTAAAAAAAAACAAACAGAAAAAAACCAGTCATGACCACAGCTCTAGCACTTCCTTTCGGCTCAGCTTCAGCAAACTAATATTGGCATGTTGTAACATTGATACATTTTTTTCATATATTTTAAAAAAAATTCTACATTTCAGACTTCATATAAAGGCACCTAGATGGTACAAAATCATACCTGAATAAGAAGAAATCCAGCAAGCTCTTCCACAAAGGAAATTACTATCAAAATTGATGCCTCCTGCCGTGTTAAAATTCCAATAAGCATTTATCTCAGCAAATCCATGGCAGCCTCTGACATTTCTATTATTGGGGCTGACTGGGTTCATCCTGCCCTTATGAGAATAAATAGTGGAACCTAAAAGGGGAAGGGAGCTGCTGCAATAATATGCACATCAGTCATCAATTTAAAGCCCCTCTTCGGCAAGTGCAAAAGTTGGCTTTTTCCAGATGTGATGGCAAAGGGAAGAGGGAGGAGAGGACAGATTCAGCAGCTGGATCTGCCCTGGTACCTAACGAGGTTACAGTGGTGGTGCTTCACTGTCCATGAGCCAAGCAGTGCACAGTGTGGCTATTTTTCAGGCCCCTGGGGACCAGGGTTAAGGAAGGTACCCAAGAGCGAGAGCTTGCCTGCTCCTGCCAAGGGCCACTGCCCATCACCCAGCCCGTCTCCAGGTGATCCAGCAGGCAAGGAGGCCTGCCGGCATAAACTTGGCCAGGAATAGCCCCAAATGACCAAACCTGAGATGGATCATACCCACACTAGACATGATCCAGAGCTCATCTCTGCCTGGTATTGCTCAGGGTTGCTTCAGATGGCAGAGGAGGCTGGGTGAAAGCAGACAGGAATGCAGTGAGGGAAGGCAAAACCCAAAAGTGCAAAGTAAAGCAAGCTAGCACAGGTGTCCCAAGGGGAAGTGAGCCCCTAAGTTCACGGTAGGCAAACAGCTCTAGAGGAGCAATTCTGGAATATGCACTTATCTACAGGCTGTCCTTGTCATTACAAGGAGACAAATTACTGCCACACTGAGCCCGGTGCCACCAGGAAGGCTAATTCCCTGCAGCCAAATTAGCCACTGGCCCGGCAGGGTGCGGGGGAGCCCTGCTGCTCTCCCTCCGTGCCCCTCCAGCTCACACACAGGTTTGCTCGCTACCGCTGTGAACAGCTACTGTACAATATGCCGCCTGTCACTGCTAAACAAGAAGCACCAGTGCCAAAACACGAGTGCCCTTCCCTGGCTGAGAACCAAACCCTTGATTTAAATGTTATTTATATGACTCCTTCCTTGCAGATCTACAGCCAAACTTAATTCTTTTGGGAAACTAAGAGACACTGTCGTGCAGCCTTTCATCATACATTTGCTCTTTCAGAAACAGATAACCTCATTCTTTTAACCCACCCTTTGTTTGTTGGTTGGTTTTTCTAATTAAAACTCTTTCAGTTCCTAAAATTAGTGGTCAGTTTGTCCTTGGAGCCCACAGCAGTACTGCCAGTCAGCTCAGAGGAAGAGAGCTTGTGGCCTGCTTTTGGCTTTTCGATTTAGAAAGCCAAGAGAAAAAAGAAGCAGTCTTGTAGCTTCTTGGCTATTTGGAAATTATTTTCTAAAGTAACTTCACATGTGGAGACTCTCCAAGTAACTGTGCATTAGTAGCTCTGCCTTGCTGCAACGCTGCAGTAACATACACTCTCATACCTCATCCACAAACCATTTATGCATTCTCACCCCTTAATACCGGCAGTCCCAGAGACCCCTCATGTAAGAGCACCCCAGAGGGCACAGAGATCAGTCTCTCTTATATAAATAATCTATAGAGCAGGAGACCTCTTAGGGAGCCTGGTAACCAGAAAGACTAGTAACAAAACACCTCTCTTCTGCTAATGCCTGGTTGGGTAACAAAATTTCTCTCTCAAAGGTACCTTCAGGGCAGGGGAAGAGAACAGCTTTGCTTTGCCAGCGGGTGCTGCCAGCACAGGGAGGCAGCAGTGCCCCCCTCGCTGCTGTTGCTCTGCAGAGCAGCCCTTGCTTCTCATCCACCACGCTTGGGCTGCGGCGTCCGACGCGGCTGAGCACCGCTGTCACCCTCTGTATACATAACAGCCTGACAGCACTTCAGAGTTTCAGAGAAACAGAATCCCATTAAGATAACGCACATGCGATACACGTGTCGCGAGATAAAATGCCAGAGCCTGCGATAAGTCGGGGTGTGAAGGGTCGGCATGTACCCTGCCGGTGCCGGCTCACACGTGCATGCACACGTGCATGTCAGGCACGGTCCTGCATCAGTTGCTTGCCCAAACTGCCACTGAGCAGATAGGCAGGTGTTGCAAGGAGGGCAAGTGTGTCAGCAGGAAAAGGGCTTCTGCAAGCCTAAACACATCTTAGCTAGAAGAAAGAGCACAACCCCAGAGCCCTACAGCAGACTGTAAGGTGGCAAAAGCCTCTGGTGTAGCATGGGCGTACTCAAGGCTCCTCTCGGACCTTTCAGACCCAGGTTTCTTGACCAGACCTGAATTCATCCTAAGAACAAGGGAGGACTTTTTCTCCTTTTTTTTCTGTCCCTTCTTCCACACGACAGAATTGAGCATCATGTCAGGTTTTGGTCCAGTTCACCAAGGTATTAGTAACAAGATGAAGCACATTCAAGTCCACCTGCCTTGGTGGGTGGAAGGAAGGAGGATGCAGTCAGACTTATGGTAGTCGCTGCTAGAGAGAAGGCTTGGGGGGGATCTCATCAATGCGTACAAATATCTGAGGGGATGGCTCAAGGAAGATGGAGCCATGGTCTTTGCAGTGGCACCCAGGGAGAGGACAAGAGGCAACAGGCACAAACTGAAACACGGGAGGTGCTGTCTGAACACCAGGAAACACTTATTTTCCTGTGAGGGTGACAGAACACTGGCACAGGTTGTCCAGAGAGGTTGTGCAGTTCCCAGCCACGGTGATACTCAAAAGCCATCTATCTGTATGTGGTCCTGGGCAGCCTGGTCTAGGTGATCCTGCCTGAGCAGTGGGGTTGGACAAAATGACCTCCAGAGATTCCTTCCAACCCCAACAATACCATGATTCTGTGAAATTATTAATATACATCACAGGCTTAAGAGCAGCCTGGCAAAGGCAATGCTTTTCAGAAGAGCACTGATGGCCTGCTTATACAGCAAGGACATCCAGCTCTCAAGGCAGAGCTACAACGGGAAAAAGCAGAGAAATCACTCTGCAGATCAAAGTTAGCTTTGGCCTCTTGAAAACCTACAGATACTTCATTTTTTCTGAAATGTACAGCCAAGCACAATTTTTCCACTATTTTGAGCAATAGGATGGGAGAAAAGTTTAAGGGGTTACTTTCATGATATTTGTATACTGTATAAACTAAGGGTACAGTTAGGAAACAACTCCATTAAGCTTGGAGAGCTGCTCACTCTGGAAAGCCACGCTCAGTGGCAGAACAGGAGCTCCAGCTGTACCAGCAGCCGGGCAAGTGTCCAGCAATGGGGATCAGCATCCAGGAGTGATGAGCAGAGCTGTCACCAGGGAGAGCACCTTAATCTGCTGTCTCTCCACTTTGCTGCTTTGCTTCCAGTTTTGTAAGCCAGGTACAAACCTTTTACTCTGCTGGAGTGCTTTTTGACAAGGTCTATTTTTAACAACTTCTGGCAGCAGGAGTAAACTTGAGATAATCTGGCAGGCACTGCACTCCGTTCCTCAAAAAGCAGCAGATCTGCCTGTAGCAGGATGCAGATATCTTCTCTTGCTACCCCTGCTGTGGGAGTAGGGATGGTTCATTCTTCCCACCAAGCTGCAGCAGTAAGGAGTTTCTCTTTGAAAACTTACTTAGTACACCTTTAACCTTCAGTGTTGAGGACATGTGTTCAGACATCTGCTCTGCAATGTTTTATCCAAAATTGGTATTTTTCTCCTATCATAGTATCTCAGCAAAAGTGAAAAAATGTGTTCTTGTAACACCCTGGCTTTACTTCCACATATCCCCTAAGATCCAAAACCTCCAGGCTTCCCCTATCTGTTTGAAGATGGTTGCAGAACGCAACAAGTCTATACCCTTCTATTTTCACATTCATTTTTCTTCCCCACTGATACCACAGAGCAATCTCTAATTCATAATCACATCCGTGTCAGGTTCCCAGTCTTAAGAGAAGCACTTGGCACTTTAATCTTCAAGCAGATTACACATTTCCTGTTAGGACTTGAAATCTAACTCTGTGCATGTGTGCGGGTGCCTGGATGTTTCTTAAGATTTGCTTAAAAAAAAAAAAAAAAAAAAAGTAGTAAAAGGGAAGGATGAACAAAGGGTTGAGACTTCTCTATCAGGGGTCTGGAATTAGTTTCACTGATGATGAAAAGATGAAGTGGAAGTGACTGCTTTTCCTCCGCTCTGCCTGTGTGACATCATGGACACTTTCTGTACTAAAAGACTGTCTGTCCCTGTGCCCCCAACTCCTTACACACGGTGTGCTGGAAGCACCGAGCCCCGACTCTGCAGGCCACGCTGCAGCACTGTAATTACACAGAGCAGGGCCATTTGTGATATGCACGTTTGGAAAACAAGGCTGGTTATCCAACATAGAAAAGCTAACCATAGAGGAATTTACAGGAGGAGAGAAAGGCAAACCACATTTTTGACTGCGAAATACTCTACCACTGAGAGACTGATAAAATAAGTTTAGCTTCAGCAGCCTTTCTCCTGGAATGAGCTGGCATTCACAAGCCTGCTCCAGAGCCACTAACATCCAGCCAAGGTGGAACATAAACCACCATCTCCCCAAACAGGGCTGGGGCGCAGGAAGGACCTCCAGATGAGATCTTGATTCAGGTTACCAAAGGCTGGCACGAGCCCTGCTATAGAGGGAAGTGCAGGAGAGATGAATGATATTAGGAATACAATAAAGGTTTTGAATAGTGAAATTTGACATGTTAGTAACTGCTTTTAAAAATATCTTCCCCTTAAATCTGTACTGGCAGCATATTAGTAGCAAAGTTACTGATACCGAGGACACACAAATCATATGCAGTGTCAAATCAGAACGCTCTGCACTGCTCCGCTTTAACCTTGATCCAAAGGGATCGCTTCTGCTGCCTGGAAGCCTTCGAGTCTCCAGGTTCATCCATTCCCTGACTTCCCATCTGAGGCTACCAGTAACACCGCCAGTTGGTACTTCTGTGATGTGGAAGGCTGTCTGCTAGAAACTGGAGCGGGGTCAATAAATCAGAGCACACACTGAATGCAGATGAACAGCTGTTCTATACTGCAAAACTTTTGGTCACCAGCAATCTGGTTCTGATTCAAACCAGAGACTGTAGTTCTTGAACGCCTGCAGCACTTTTACATTCAAGCGATGGAATGAATAACTTCTTTTAAGCAGAATGTAGCAGATTTTAGCTAGGGAAGAGAGTACCTTACATTGGTATTTTGAACATACATATATTTATATACCCATAGAGTGTATAAAGAGCAGGATAAACATCTCTTTCCCTTTTGATACATTTTGCCAGGAACTAAGCACAGTTCCTGGAGTTTCAGCTGTGTTGCGGGCTCACCGCTCCTCAGCATGACAGCGGGATTGTGCTGACGGCTGAAGAATATCCCCTCTCCCAGGGATGGAGCAGAGAGCTGTCAAGGCAGGAAGGGTTTGACTAAAGCTGTGCCTGCCAGTGAGTCTGATGAGAAAAACATGGTGGTACCTAAAAGCTAGCAGTTACGGGATGTAGCACTCCTTCTCTCACTCATTTTCAGAACTATTATAATCAAAGGGTGCTCTTAGCACTTTGCTCTGTATAAACTGGGGACAGAGGCCAGCAGAGTGTTTTGGAGTTAATCATATGGCACAATACAAAATAGCTGTCAGGCAGCTGCCCCCATACTATTATTAAAGGGGGAAATGCAGCAAGACTGGTAGCGTGTATCTTCACTAGTTCGTCCCTGCTCAGCCTGGTATCTCATGCCCACAATGCCATCTAATCAGAGCAGCCTCTTGCTAGGTTGCCAGCCCCAGTGTCACAACCCACCAAGCCAGTGCTGAAACGGTAATCGATAAAACACAGGCGACAGCCTGGTATGAGACCCCAGGAGCTGCCTTCTTGCAGCATGTCCCAGCGAGAAACCGGGCTGGCTCACAGGAGAGGCCAGAACAGCTCAGAAGGAATAGCAGGTCTTATAAGGAAGTAAAATATGATGAAAACAACCAGCAGAAATAAATTTAGACTGAGTATCAGGGCAATGTAGTGCTTTGCTAGAAAACAAAAGTGTCCCCGAAGTCCTGCTCATAGACAGCTAGTTAGAACTGGGCTGGAGAGGAGCTAAAAGGATAGCACATCTTGCTCCAAATCAATATGGCCTCAGGTCTTATTATGTTTTTTCTTGTCTCTGAAGCCTAAAAAAATATGTAATCACCTTGCCTGTTTGCTCCCTGACCCCTCCATGTCAGTCACTGTGAAGGCCAATTAGTGCAAGGTGAGGTGAGTTTTCTACTGCTTTATATCTCCTGGCTTGGAGATGACCCTGGTTCTCCACGCCGTTCTGCAAACACAGGAGAGGGTTTGTAAGAGAAGAACCGCGCTCACCGAAGCACAATCAATGGTTTGGAGGTGTTTTTCCTACATAAACACACACACGGACACTCTGTACTTGGCATAAACAGCCAAATCTGATCCAAACCACTGGGTAAGTAAACACCTCGTACCCAGCAGAGGCTAACAGACGTGAGAGAAGGGCACTTTGGGAGGAAATGGGACATGAAGCTCGAGAGGGCAGTTAGAAAATGCTAACTCTTACCACCAACGCACTGGGAACCCAGGAAGCAAATATCCAACATTCACTGGAGATCTGCTGTCCCGCATGATTACAGAGCTAGTCAGGCAGAGGTGATAAGTGAGCTGGGTGCAGTCATTATACCTCTCAGTCTGGGAGAGATTTATTCAGGCCCATCAGAAAGAAACGAGACAGGACTGTGTGACCTGCCTTGCAATAAGCTTCAAAAAAAGAAAGTCATGACCAGGGCAGGAAATGAATTTGGCAGAGTCCAGGACAAACCCAACACATGATACTGGCCCTTAGCTTCTTGCTCATATTATGCAAAAAAAACCCCATGTAAAAATAATAGCAGTGACCTTTAAGGACTAGAAAACAAGCTGAACTGGGGCAGTTCTCAAAATGAAGGTTCTTAAATAATAGGGGATATTATTGCCTCTGATCCCTGACTCCACACCCACAGAAACAAAAATAAACCTTCGTTCCAGAGAATTTTTACACAATAGTGTTATTTGTTGGTTTGTTTTCTGGTTTTTTTGTTGGTTTATTTCCTAGGATAAGCCTATGTCACATTGAAGGGCAGGGGAGGGGGCAATGAGTCTGGAGATGTTTGAGGGTAGCTGTACACAGATCCATTCCCAAACTATTGATCCAGGAGCTCTAGAGTTGCATAGCCCCAACACCCTTTAACTGGGAAAACAAAAATCCTTGTAAGTCATATGTGGCTGAGACCTTCGCATGCCGCCACATTACAAATATTAAGGAAATAATTTTCCAAAGACCTAGATACCACTTTTAGGCCAGCTTCCCGCACCTGACTAAGCTGGTATTAGTCAAAGCTCGAATCCCTTCTTTACTTTTGGTTTTGTTGGGTTTGAGCAACAGAGACTGACCTTTAGAGAGAAATGAACTCATGCAGCCTGCAATGGTGCGCTCACATACACAACTACTCAATGTCCAGCAGCTTGAAGGAAGCTAACTTTTGGACTTGGTATTTCAGATCTAACGCGAGATGTTCTAATCCACGCTTGAACCTTCCAGTCCTGTTATGTGTATGCTAAATCACTGGGCCATGGGCAAGTGCAGAGACCACTGAAACTGCACGTTACTCAGTCATATCTGGTGCTCGCTGTTCAGCACAGACCCTAAAGTTCCCTCTTCCTAAAGCAGGTCCTAGATCCCGCAATGAAGGAAACCCGCCTATCCCGCATTAATGCGGGGGTTTAAGTACCCAGCAGTATGACAGCTCAGCACGCTCAGGGTCCTAAGGTCTCTGACCCACGTTATTGAGGTATGCAGATGAAAATAAACCCAGTACCTGCGGACTCAATTCCAGTTGCTTAGTGCAAGTGAGCTAAGGAAAACGGCAGCTCTCCAATTCATATTCCAGCGTGCGTTTATGCTAAAACTGCAGTTTGTAGGCAAGCGCATTTCAGAGGCCATCTCCACGTCATCCCCACTCACCATGCTTTGGCTCACAAGGTTATGGCAGCACACGGCACAGGCAGGGGACTCTTTCCAGCTGCAGCTAAGCAGAGATGCACACAGGAGCACAGCAGATACATCCACTGCTTGCAGGCATCAAAATGTGGTAAAATCCCCCAAAATGAGAATGGCTTGGGCACTTGGTCTGTGTGTTCCACTCCGACATGCCACGCTCTCTGCTGAGGAGCCTGCGGGGCTCATGCATGGGCACTACGGTCACCTGGTGCCCCCCAGCAGGAAACCACAATCTATAATAATAAATTATTATATATGTTATTTGTACAGCACCACACAGAGGCCACACAGCACACATGGAAGTAAGGCTCCTGCCAACCTCTCTGCTTTTCTTTGTGTAGTTCACTTTGTGAAATACACACTTTGTGAAGTGAGCACTTCCTTGTTCACATTTTTTCCTTCTTTCCTACTTCTACCTTTTATCCACCTCTCCATTCCTTTAAATTCTGCTCCCGTTTTCTCTTCATCTCATTTCTTTTCCTGTTCTCCCCTGCACTCCCCTAGTGCACAGATTCCCTTTCAGTTCCTGGTCTTTGCCTTTTTCCCCACTGACTTTTATTCCTTTCTGCTTTCATTAAGTCTCCTACACTATTTCAGTTGCTTATGAGAAAGGTTTTAAAGTGACTAACTGTTGTTAGGAAACCCCAGTTACGGGTCAGGTCCATAGGGCTATGTGGTGTGTACTAAGGTAGAACATTCAGCTCATGCCTCTACAAGGACTTTACAACCCGAGCTTAGCACTTCTCCGCCTCTACACAAATACTCCTGTTTGCAGCGTGCTCTCAAAAGAAGCCACACAATGACAGTCATGTTTAAGCACAGGACTGAGGTTTCCTACCACAGCTGGGTGGGGAATAAGGTGTTTTTAAGTAAAACAGACTTTGTGGCTAAAGGAAAGCCAAAAACCTATGGCTATTGAGGTTAGCCCTCTCTTTTCAACCTTGAATGCTAAGTATATTAAATAGAAATAATAGCCCAGTATTTCCACAGGCACCCAAAGGCACTAGACTTACAGGAAGGAGCAGCATGTTGCTATTGCCTCCTGAGAGAACAGGTGTTTGCTCTCCACATTTCTTTTAACGCCTTCAACTTTGCTACAGTGCGTAAGAGACAAAAAAATTATTACCAGAGCTGTATGAGAGTTTTACTGTTTCTGCTTTGCCACAGAGAGGAGGGACAGTGCAAACAAGATGGAAAAAATAAAAATAAAAAAAATAAATCAAGCAAACTCTAAAGACTAATGTTGTGGGAAAGCTTAGCAAGCATAGTGGCTAGAAGATTTATAAAGGTGTGTAAGAGCATACTGACCAAGACTATTGCAGTAGACTCACCAGAGACATTCTGAGCACAATTGATACCTCCTTGAAGGAAACCAGGTATTAAAAAGAACCTTATTCCCCTGTATTTCTTATTATTTCCCAATAACCATATAACACTTCTGTGGTAAAATAGCGATGTGAACTTATGCTGACCTTTGATATTTGAACTCAGACTGAAAAAATAGGAAATGTCGAGTCCGCGAGAGGCCAGAGGTGAATGGGGCTATTCATAAGTGCACGCTGTGGGGAGGCTCGCTCGTGGTGGCAGCCCCCCAAACCACGCGCTTAACGCTGCACTCAATACTCTGTTACTCCTTGGAGAACAGGACTGGCTGGTGTGTACTGGCCTACAAAATACACAATCATTGCCACCCTGTTCAAGACATACATCCACGATGCCTACTGATCATGTTATTCTCTTTTTTTTTTTTTCCCCCCTCAAAGGCCAAGCTGCACGTTTGCATCAGGGAGCCACAGGCTACGTACTGCTGGTTGCATGGAGCTCACTTCCAACAGAGTGCTAACGCTGCCTTTGGCTGGGCAGCACATGGGTACCAGTATCACCACTGGTTAGTGC
This sequence comes from Falco cherrug, assembly GCF_023634085.1. NCBI lineage: Eukaryota > Metazoa > Chordata > Aves > Falconiformes > Falconidae > Falco > Falco cherrug. Next base: position 9,705,221 of record NC_073707.1, read on the forward strand.
ATTAAAAGGGCACTTGTGATGGCAGCCAAAGAAAGGCATCAACTTCAAAGGCAAAGCACATGAGGTAATTTTGATCCTGCATTCCACCCTCTTCTTTTTTTTTTTTTTTTTAATAAAATAATCACAGTGACATACGATATGTCTGCTAACCTTAGGCTTCCAACCACCTCACTAATCCTTCCTCCTGCAGAGGTACCTCATCTGAACATGCAAGAGAAACTGTTCAAAGGATTCTTTGGAGGACAACCTGTCTCATTTAAACTGGAGGTAAGTTGCTCTCAATAGGAAAAGTTAGCCAGACCCAGTTTCACATCTGACCACACTCATATGTCCCAACAAGCACCTTTGGTACAAATGCATTTGAAGTTTTAAGGATGCTGCCAACTTCCTAGGCGCTTAACACAAAAAAAAGGTAGCCAGGGGAGATGCCCCAAGGGAAAAAGTTAACTGTAGAGGGAGATTAAAAAAGATCTTCTGAATACAGAATGTGAACTGTGCCAAGACATGCTCAGAAGTTTCCTTCATAACCTTGTAAAACACTGGAGAAAGTCAGAAGTGAGAGAATTTCTCCTTTTAAGAGGGAAATTTATTCCATTGTAATTCAAAATGCAAGCCCCGTTAAATTTATAGACTTCACATTTTATTCAGCTGTAAAATTCCTGCCCTTATTTGCCAGATCTTGTCCGAGCCCTCAGCCCAAGCCTGCAGCAGTGCAGTGGTGCTGGCACTGCACTGTGGGGCCGGCAGAGCACTGCAGACAGACGGACACTGCAGAAGATCAGCACGGGCACCTGCCCCACCACACAGGACAACAACGGATCGAGCCTGGCTTTCAGCTTCCCCTTCGACAACTTCCACCCACCCACCCACACCCCCCCCAAATGGGTTTTCAGTAAATGGACTCTCACGCGGTCCCACCAGCTGCAGTGCTGGCAGAGGGGCAGGGGAACGTGCAGCGTGGACTAGAAAGCTTGGTGGTCCCCCTCCTGTTTTCCATCAGAGAAAAGCCAGGGGAGACTCCAGCCCTGTAGCCAACCCAAGCTCATTTCAGACAAAGATTGGATTACTTGTGGGCAAAGTTTCCCTAGGGAGCATGGTTTTGCAAGATGGACTGCTCTGGACATTGAGTTCAGTTACCTCAAACTCAATTCTTTTCCCAGAGCCTGTGGGAGTTCAACACCACAGTATGGTGTTTAGAGGCATCTGCAAAGTTTCCAGAGCACTTGCATTACAGGTTAATCCTCCCGAGCTGCTGAGCAACATCAGATGCATTTGATGACAGTGCCAGGGACAGGGATGCTCAGACCCTACACATTTGTCTAACAGCATTATCACACACTTTACTACAACTGTGAGAGCATTACATCAAATATAAAGCCAAGATGAAAAAAATATGCATTTTAAAAAGAAGCTGAGATGATCATCAAAGCTGTTTTTACAAGCCTAGAGAGTGGGTTTTCTGTTCCTTAATTAAGTTCAAAGAACAACATTCAGTGAAATCTATTCATCCCAATACTAAGTGCTGCAACTTCAGGTAAGTAAACTCTATTCTTTGAATCATGCTGCCAGTCAAAACCTCTTATCAAAGCTGTTCATTTGAGTGTGTCATCATGAAGAAGCCACGACACTCCATCCTTCTCTAGAATAATACTGCTGTGTCTTTATATCCAGCTTCCTAAGACACGTTGTCTTTCTTTTATTTTATTAAATGCTGGAATTATTTTGCTGCTTGTTGAAGGTGACACACTCTTAGGGTAGACAAATAAAGCTCATGCACCTCATTCGTGATCCGAGTAGTTCTTTGCAGATAATTCAGTTTTCCAGTCAATCTAATTATAGTCTGAAGTTATTGCAGCAAAGACTTTCAAGTACAAAGCAAAGAAAATCGAGTAGGAGCGAAAGCCGTTCATTAATCCCGGCTGGCATTGGTAGGAGTGGCTTGTGCCCTCCGGCTATTCTCCCCACCTTAGCATTCAATCTTTATCTTACCTATTATGCGAATCAGATGGTAAATATTTTACCTTCTTCTAAACTACAGTAACCCTTACGGTGATTGCAGAGACAGTTTGTTTTGTTATATGAATTTCTTTCTTCCAACCTAAAACATTCCTGAGCAAGATCCCCAAACAGTATTAACTGACACCGTGGCGATGATTTATTGAGAGGATGGGAATAAGAGAAGAAAGCCTGTTCATGAGAAGAATTTCTGCCTCCATAATACCTTTAATAAAAACAATAATCTATTCATCCTTCTTTACTTTTCATCGTCTCTCCCTTATTTGAAGAAACTACATCTGCCACATCAATTGCTGCTAGAATTTCATTTTTAAAACTTCAAGTCAGTAAAATCACAAAGTAATTTTAGAATGGCAGACAGAGAACCTCACCACTTTGGGGCATGATTTGTTACAAGGAAGGGGGAAAACCCCCAACCCAACACTCCAACACTGCAGGTATGAATTCTGCCTTTTCTTTTTGGTTTTGTAGGGCAAACAGTTTGTCTTCTAAGATGCAACCTGCCTCCTGGGAGGAAAGAGGTGAGCCTGCCTGGGCCAGCAAGGTCCCTGCGTGCACAGCCCACCTGGGAACGATGCCCATCTGCCACATGCTTAACCTTGTCTCCAAACAAACCCACAGCGCTTTGAGGGTTTCCCATTCAATACTGCAGCCAAAGGCTATTCCAGAAAACGCTTCACCGTTTCTGGCGTGGTTATAATATGCAGCCATCTGCACTTCTGCACCCACAAAACAGCTTATAAATCATAGCAGAGCTGGTGGAGCACTGATAGGTCTCCCAAAGTGCTGGTATGCCAGGGTTTGTCCAAGGGCAAGCGCAGGAGGCTTCCAAGCCCTCGCAGTCTGTGCTGGGCAGCGTTTCTGGATGCCAGCTGTGGGCAGCCGGGGATGGGGCTCGTTTCATCAGGCTGCATTCGTCCATCCAACAAAGGAGCGCAAACCCCCTTTTCTCCCTCCCCTCCCTCAGAGGAGGGGACCTTTCCCTGAAAAACCTGCATGATGAAGGCACAGTGATGGCTGGCTTTGGGGGGAAGCACAAGGGAGTGTGGCTTGAATCCAGCGCTCAATAGGTGAGGCAGAACCAGGCAGTCCCTCAGCTCCGCTCCTGGCATCTCGCCAGTGCCACAGCCGGGCCACAAGGATCCCAGCTCTCCAGTGGGGCTGGATCAGGGCTAGCGAGGAGATCCCAGCCCCTGTGCCACCTACACCTGCCACAACAGCAGTGACCGTGAGCGTGCTGTATTCCAGATACAGGTTTGGCAACTCTTTATGAACGGTCAAAACAAAAATTAAGTTTGTGAGGTTGCAGCATGATGTTCTGAGCAAAGCTCTAACAGCAACACCTGAAGTCACAAGTTACTATTCTCTGGAAATGTTGGAGGTCAGCACCCATTACATGCACACTGCTCTGGTGCAAGCCCTGAGCTGCATGTGCCAGTGGGGCCACCACTGCTTTTACCATCTGCTCTCATTTCCAAAGCCAGCAGTCTTTGGGGGATAGCAAAAATTACCAAACAAGCCCGTGGTTCCCAGTTTGCCAACAGACCCATCAGACACTGCTGCCCATTACAATTCACAGCCTTTCGCCAGCCTGCCTGGTGCTGTTAATGGCATTACGAAAGGACTGCTGCAGCCCGGCACGCCGGTCCCAGGGGGTCCCCTGTGCCCAGAGGGGAGCAACATGCACCTCAGCAGCTAGCAGTGGTTTAAAATCTACCACTATCGTGGCCGTGTGTTGTATGGGTGCCAGGTAAGCTGAAGCAAAACACCTGGAAAAGGCCACCACTACCTCCTCTATTCAGCACCAACAGTCCTTACACCTCCTCTCCCAGCTCCCAGGCTCATACACGGCCCCCCAACACTGCACTACCAACTGCCCAAAGCTCCCCCCCACTCCCGCCTCTCAGCTTTCATGTCAGTAAACGCCGCACACACTCCACCCCGAGCTGGAGGAACTCCTTACCTGCAGACAGAAGCATCTGCTGCTCTTGACCAAAGCACGTATTTCAAAGGTGTTGTAATTGAGTGTAAAACATGAGAGAGACAGAGGAACCCGAGATGGCATTTGTTACCTGGTAAGCAGAGGTCTGCACTAACGTTGCTCAAGGTAGTTTAAGGTCTGTGCATTCATTTATCATCCTGCGCTGGCAGGGGAGAACCTTTCCTTCGTGTTGTACTCCAACACGAGCCAGGCAGAGTTCACTTCTGGGAGCTGCAGGAGAGTGGGAGACTGACATCTGCTATCCGAAAGGGAAGGGATTCCCGCACCCCCCAAAAAAATTTCAAAGTGGATGGATGCTGATACTGCCTTCAGCACAGAAGTTGCAATATGCTTTCTGTGGGCAGATCCCGCTTCAGCAGTGTTCATGGTAAAATCACACAGTAATAAAAAGAAGTCTGAATGAATGGAGAATCTCACGTCTAGGCACATAATCTGGAAGTCCAATTCAATTTCTCTATGGGATTTCAGATTAAATTCTTGCTTATTTCATATGCCAGATGAAGACTTTTATTTAAAGCTGTGTCAGAGTTCTGAAAGACAGCTTTCATTAAACCTACTTAGTTCTTAAGTTCTGCTTTTTGGGGTTTTTTTTTTGTTTGTTTGTTTTGTTGTTCTTTTTTTCTTTCAAAAAATCTTTCTTCCCTACCACCCATTATTCCCATCTAATTGTCTCTCATTATTTGTTCAGCAGCATGTAACACTACTCTTTCTTTTAAAAAAAAAAAATCATCACTTGATTGCAGTGATCAAAACCAGAGGAATATAATAAGAATTTTGCTATTCAGTAAATACGATTGGCAAGGTATGCTATAGGGGAGTGGCATAAAAAGTCAAAAGGACATCCAACCATCCTGTTCAGACTAGGTCTTGCAAAGAAACCAGGCAGGACTCCCACAGATGAGTACAAACTGCACAGAGCATCTGCCCGTCACCCTGCTGGGCGGGTTTCCTCCAAGGCAAGACGATGGCCATGTGCCCATGTAGTTTAATGAGCACAGTGACATGGTGCTGCTTGGAGGGATGGTGTCCCCATCACACTGCCTTGTCACCTCTCAGGTGCCACAGCACCAACAACGGACACGCTGCGCTTCATAACCACCTCTGGGATGGGGGGCAAAGGGCACCTGAATCAAAGCCTGAATCTATCAGGTTGAACCCTGTCCTTCTGCTTAGCTCTGTTCGTTCCTCTGTTATTTTTCTGGAAGGGAATGAGTCCAGCAGAGACCACCAATATGTGTTTTTACATAAACAGGTATTTCAGAAAGGCTGATTCCAAGAAACGAAAAAAACCCTCAGAATACAAAGCCCCCCTTCAAGACCCTGAAAACAACCAGAGCACCCTAACCACAAGGTTTAAAGAAATTACTAAAAAAGCCCAACAAAACACCAAAACCCAAATAAACAAACCAGCATGGTTTATACATACCTTTTGTATGTGCCTTCCAGAGTTTAATGCTTTGGGGTGTATCTTTTATCTCTTCCTCTTTATCACGAAGAGGTTATGTTTTCTATTGTGTGAGGTTGTGTTGTGTGTTGTTTTTTTTTTAATTGGACTCAATCTTCTCACAAAGCCCCACTCTTGGCAACAAAATGTTCCCTATCACCAGGCTTATGATGAAACCTCATGAATTATCAGTGCTGCGATCTACATATAGCAGCAGAGTGCAAAAATTTCCTATTCAGATCCCAGCCGCAGCATGGCTCTGACAGGGCTATCAGTCACACAGTTAAGCACATGTGTAAATCTGGACTGCTCTCCATGTCCTGCGCTCTGACAGCCTCTAGGCACATGGATATTGCTGCTTTATGTAAACCCAGACAACGTCCCATGACTGTTCTTTGCTTTGATGAGGAGGTCCTCCTTAACAAGGCACCTGCAGCATGAGTTTTGCCTAATAAAAATATTGCCACATTAGGAAATACCATTTTTTATGACCTCTCCAAAACAAAACATGTTCCAAATAAATCTGAGGTGATATCTTTTGATATCACCTCAATCAAAAATCTGAACCGAAAGGGAGGAAGAAAAAAATAAAATCATTAAACTAGTTGAAGTACATGGTTTTGATCACATTTTTTAAAAAAATAATAAGATAACATCCTTCAGCATCTCCACAGACAACATTGCTAAACTGAACTGCCAGCTTACACATTGGAAAGCCAAGCATATCTCAAACAGAAGATGTCTGGGTTTGAGCCATTAAAACACACTGATTGGAAAGGAAGCAATCCAAGATATACTGCCTGAACAACTTCAGGGGAAATGCACAGTTTCTGTAGCGCTCCAGCATACGCCCCTTCGCACAGGTAACAGCATCGACGGGACCACGGGAAGCTGGTACCAAAGCCCCCGAGGAGGTGCTGCCCGTTCCTCCCCAACCTGCGACAGTTTTGCCAGTGCCAGTCTCCCAGGCACGCAGAGTATTAATCGGTCTCTCTCCTCCCTCCTGCGCTTCCATTCTCACAGCAAGTCTCTCTGAATGCATTTCTAGGCTGTGCAGAGAGGAACTGCTGTCTTAAATGTGACACCACTACGGTGTGGGCACCAGCGAGCTCTCCCAGACCCCAGGAGAGACCAAAAGGCTGGACAGTCCCACAGGCAGCGTCTGTTTAGCTGATATATTGATGCATTTAAGGAGATACCTTAAGGACTGAAATGTACAAGTCACAGCTCCACGGAGGGGATTTCCACCTAATAACAGCAAGTCATTTGAGATTTTCAAAACATAACTTAATCTGTGTAAAGACAGGAGGAGCTAAGCCCTAACTATTTAATTATAAAACCTTCCCCCACAGAGACTTGTCTGCACTTCATTTCTGTAAAGCAAGTGAAGAGTATTTCTCCACCCCACAGCTCAGTTCCCAGTTAAATTCTGTGTCAGTAAGCGATGGGCCTAGAGGAGTTCTGCAGCAGATACGTATCTAGTGGCCATCCACAAAGAAGTGCTGCAAATCCAGACTCCTCTGTGTGACTAAGCATCAGCTGTCATCTCCAGGGCCTTACATCACGACCCTGATCTAGTTCGCAAACAAGAAAGTCAGTCACTGTGGGTGACTGAAATTCAACATCTTCCTGATGCTGCTCCTGGAGTGCTCCATGAGTAAGCACCAAACACACACTGGAACTCAGCTGTCTCTAGAGAAACCCTGCAGACCGTTTACATAGCTACACAGTCCAGAGAAGGCACTCATGGCTTTGCATCATACCCAAGACATAAATCGGCTCCATCACTGCACTGCATCTGGCCGTCATCTTTAGTGCTGTCCTTCCCTGCTTGTACACGACGGTTTCTGATCAAATCCTCCTCTTCTTTCAGTGACACCTGGTGAATCCTTGAGTAAGAGCTTTGCCTAAAGACTTCCGTGCTTTCCTCCTCAGCACCCTGCACACTGGTGCTGCTCCCCCTGGGCACTTCACTATCCTCACAGCTGTCCCCAAGGCTGCCCCGTCCTGCCTGCAGCTGGCAGGAACCTGCCGAATCACTGGGACTGACCCAAGGGCAAACTGGGGGAAGCCCCCACGTATTTTCTCCTGAAGCAACAGATGCACATATGACTGCAGGGGTACTTTGGGAGAAGTGGGCGTGATGTGACTCCATATCAAGGATTACACTCAACTGATGCAAGAACAACCACACAGAGCCAGCAGCTCAGTGATCTTCTTTAAATTAACAAGTTGCAAGCTACCACAATGCAATAATAACAAACAACAGAGGTGGAGTGACCTACACCCACCAAGATCTCTGCCACAACACAGACATCTGATTACAAGCGTGTTTAAACATAAAGCCAAGACTTGCACATTCCCTGTAATTTTCTATTTCAAGCTGAGCATCAATGAGGCAGCAAATTTTATCAGGAAGAGGTTGCTTTCTTCTGGTATCATCTATCCTGACACTATAATGCAAGCAGTTAAAACAACTTCAAACTGCAATCCCTGCTACAAAAGGTTGAGGGAAAACATTGTTCACTGGGCTGGGCAGAGTATATGTTTTATTTCTGTTTGTAGAAGCTCCAACAACTGAACTTTGAAAGCTGTTAGACTGTTGTAATACAACATAAGTGTACAGCTGAATTGAGAGACAGGCACAGGACACAACGTACCTTCTCTTCCCAAGTATTATCAAGCAGTCAGTTGCAGTCTGTGTTACAGCATTACTTACAAAATGAGGAAAGTACAATTCTGCTACATTTGATGAAGAGAATATGCAGCCTCACAAGTCCTTTTACCTTTACAAGGTAAAAATTCATAGCTGATTTCATCTCAATAAACTGTAACAAGTCCAATAATATGCCATTTTACATATCACGAACGTTACAAATTGGCTGTGGGGAGGTGTAAGGTTTGGGAGCTGAATTTGAGAGATGTCAAGCACCCAACACCTGTTCTTGAAGTTAAAGAGGACTTGTGCACATTTGGCATGCCTTGGGATTAACCCTTAGGAATAGCAACTCCCCAAACGCACAGCAAAGATTGACATTGCTGAGGCAATTGGTCAAATTTTACTGGCTTATATGGCCACATCTGTAGCTCATTAAAAGTGAGAAATTAAAAAAAAGAGCTTACCTAGCAAAATATATTCAAACCAGTTTCAACCCCAAGGACCAGAGAAGAAATTAACTGTGACATATGCTAGTCATATTGCTTAACATGTGGTTGGAAGGTACTCAGAAACCACAGAGACAGCAATATCAAAACCTGAACAGAACAAAAGAGACAGCCAAACATCTCCAGGAAGCATTACAGCATAGTCTATGCCCACTGTCAAAATAAATAATATCTCAACTGACTACATGTACCAAAAATTGAACAAAAGATTAATTTTGCTTTCACACAATAGAACCAGGATATCTCTTAATTCTGCACCCCGCACCTTAGGTATTGACACATTTTTCTAATATACTGATTTGCTTGCACATATTGCCCTCATAAATGCCAGGGTTTGATCTCTTGATCACTTGAGCTACTTCAGGATTTCTGAAAGCCATAACCAATGGTTACAGTCAGGGTAGTGGCTGTCACCTGGGATCTCTGCACTAACGTCAGCTCCCAGTGTTTCACTGTATGAATTTTCCAGTCTCAGAAAGCACGAGTTACATTGACAGCTACTGCTTTAGCACCTGCAGCACCGGCAACAAGTGCAGAGGCAGCTGGGTCGAAAGGAGACAGCCAAAGAGCAGTGGCTGCTCAGTTCAGATGGCTGAGAAGGCTCCTGATAAAATTTGCGAAGGCAAAACAATCAGAGTTGCCAATTTGGCTTTATGGGAACCTTGAACCAAACCTCACTCCCTGGGACCTCACTTACTGGGACTTGCAACACATTGACGTTCACAAAGACAAAACGTGGAAGGTAATGACTCCGTTCTCACTGCGATGAAATCTTCACAAGATGTGATGTCAGCCCCAATTGGCAACAAAAGTCCAACAGCAGGAACCACAGAGGCACGGAGACGGAGAGATGCCATCACTGACAGGGGACATGGCTGGTCTACAAAAAGAAACCTAAAATACCTCAGCAAACACCTCACGGAAGCCTGTATGAAAGCAGAGAAGGGCATAAAGAAACACCAGTGCATTGCTTAGAGGGGTACAATTACTAAATGACTGATACCCATGCAACACAGAAGACCATAATTTTCAAAGCATCTCAGTCCACATCACTGTGCAAAAACCAGTCAAATGCAGAAGTCAGATGGCAGATCAAAGTCTCAGCCTGACGGACAGCACTGAGGTTAAGCCATGTCCAACGGAACTGATGTTCTTATAAAGGGAACAGGACTGGGGTGGGGGGTGGGGGTGAGGGTGGGAGAAGGTAACAAAAATACCAAGAAATGCCAACCACCTCCTCTTTGCAAAACATGACTTGCAAAATACTTCCAAGAATTCTGACTGCTTAAAAGGGAAAAAATACAGCACATAAAAATAACAATTGGCACTAAGTGAAATATAACTAAATGCAGGAATACACTGTAGGGAGAGGTTATCAGTATCAGACTGACAGAAAATGATGAACTCCATCACTGCAGGTCTTCCTCAAAGTCTAAAACTGAAGCTATAAATTAAGCTAAGTACAGATTAAGAACAGGACTTGTTCTGATCGAATTTAAGAGAAAAGTGCTGGTGGAACAGAAAGAGGACGGAGACCCACAACCTCTGCCCACGTACCTGGGATGAATGAAGAACCCGGGGAGCGTGGGGGGAAATCCTACTGTGACAGAAACCTCATCATCTTTACTGCAACTAACAGTTTAGAGGTTTAGTGGAGTTACAAATTTTCCTTTACAGATTTATTTCATTGTTTTCTTATGAGGTTTATTACTGAGAAGAGTAAGATGGTGTGGATGCTCGGTGAAAAGTGTTCTCCTATTAGTAAATGGCTATTTCCATCCTCTACAAGTGACTTCAGAGTTCTTCAGTTGTTCGCTCACAGCCACAGTCTCACAAAGCATCTGGTACAACAAATAAAACATAAAGCAGTACAGGACATGTCTGAATTCAGTGGTTTTGATGGTTCTACTGAAATCAGGAGGTTTTGGTAGTGATTGCCATATGTTTCGCGCAAATTTTGGATTTGCCAATTTGGCATGGTCTGCTAACAGTCAAGCCTCTGCTGGTCTGCAGAAAAACTGCTTACAGTAGTAACACCAAAGGTGCAGACTGAAGTGTAGGAGGAGCTCTCACTTTATATCCAAGGAAAGGGTTAGGAGCTGTATTATCCTAACTTATCAGCTGGTTTTAACAGGAGGTATTACCTCCCCTGCCAACCTAGCCCTGCTTATAGTCTTCGGCTAGCATACTTGGAAAGAGCACAGAAGACTGCAATGATCAGTAAAGCTGGGAGAAAAGGTTTTGTAAGACTCTTAAGTCCAAACTACGTGCCCCTGTATCGTTACAGAACACTACAAGTAGAAACACTGCTACAGACAAGCAAGACAGATCGACAGAGGTCTGTCCCCACTGGTAAGAGCCAGACCCAACGGCTGCAGCTTCCATGGAGTCCTTTTCCCACCTTCCGTGGGCACTACCGCAGACCTTTAAGGTCATTTGCAGAGGACACACAAATTTGTCTTTCGGAGGGAGTGAACAGGAATAGCAAACGGGAGGCAGAGGTTAACAAAAACGTTTGTTAACAGTACTTTTTACAAATGGGAATTTTGCAAAAATTCCATTTTGGCTTGACACAATGCATGTGAGCTGAAGTACGGCTCACTAGGTGGGAGCTGCCAGGGGTGGCAGGAGCTTGTCCATTGGGCTCCTTAGGAAGTGTCACGAGCCCCATGAAAGCGGACCCAAGCGCCAGTGCAGGTGGCCGTGGGGCTCTCCGCCCTCCGCAGCTTATCCCAGCCCCCGCGCATCAGCCAAGGTGTCCATTACCACACTGTGGGGAAAGAGCAAGGCAGCAGCTATTTTTTCTTGAGATGAGAATGCCTACTAACACATCCCAAACTCGTCCTTACAAAACTGGACTATTCCGCTGCAGTGACTGGCCACAGATTAGATCTTACACGTTACACGTGGGGAAAGGTTTTTCCATTCTCCAGTATCAGAATCTTACTATGATTCTGTACTACAGAAGTTTATCGAAACCCTGAACAACCTGCGTGAGGGGTTTGCTATACTGGGCATTTTACACCTATGCCATGAAAGCTGGTTTTAGGGCATTCCCCAAGAACAGGGAAATAAAATGAGCAATCACTGTGTCTGTTCCGCAGTTGGAGCCACAGGCGTTCCCCTGCCAGCTCTTGAACAAGCAGCTGTTTTGTCACAGCACCGTGACACGCAAGGCCATGCAGCCCCTTATGGCAGGGCACCAGGCCAGCTACAGAGCCTCCAGCACTCAACTGAGCATCTCCGCACAGCTCTGAGCAGGGGCAGGATCAAATGCCACATTTCCAGGCTCTGGCTACACAACCTGCAGCAGCTATATGGCCCAGAGGATGCGTTCAAGGTCACAAAATTGACCAAAAGCTCTCCCAAATTTTCAAAATCCTACTTCTGGAAACGTTAGATCTCCTACAAGGGAAGAACAAGAGTATGGGGAGGGGATACAGAGAGAGGCAGGACCATCCCTTTCAGCAGCTTCCAGCAGCTGAATTAAGTTAAGCAGGACACAAGGCCACACTGCCAGCCACCCTTGAGGAGTCCTGTGGCTGTGTGAAGCACATACTGTCAAGTAAAGAAGAACAGGAATGACAGCTAGAAAGAAAAATGGAGAGTGATAAGAGAAGCTAACAGCAGCTCTAGCAACTGCCTTAGGACACACTGGGAAATTTAATGTATTAAAATAACACTTTTAAATAATGGTCTGGTTAACTGATGCTTAATTACAGCTGAAAGTCTGTAGAAGTACTTACGACATCTGCACTAATACCAACTCAGCTCATCAGGATTAATACTATTCTAATACATGCCTAAGGAATTAATAAGTATTGGTACTTTAAAGACTTGAAAGTGATGTTTTGGAATAGTTTACTTTCCTACCCCCCTCTCCTTCCTCTCAGCCTTCACGAAAGCTTGTTTGCAAAACTTATTAAAAATAGAGGTGTCTTCACAAATCTCATCCACTTGAATGATGATGTTATTATGCTGCTTTCTACACCTACGACTGGAGGAACACTTCAGTTCTTGCAACCACCAGAAAAAGAGGCGGGCAGGCCTGGTGCAAAATTAATACCCTGTTAAGAAAACACACCCAAAAAGGAAAAGAAGGTATGACCACACCTCTCCACCTTCCATAAACAAGAACAAAACCTGAACTATTACCTCTCGGCCAAGCTATGATTACAGTAGTAAAAAATCCGAACGCTTCGCTCTTCTGTTCACGTACAAATAGGGTTCAATGCCTCCTTCCCACTGTGCTCCAAGTCATCTGGGAAACAGAGGGCTGGAAGGGGCACGGGTGGGGAAGGACAGTGCCTGTACCAGTCCTTCCCTTCTCGTGGTGACAGGACCTACATGCCATTGTAAAGCTCTCATAGCTCAGAGGCAGCAAGAGCAACTGCACAGCAGTTTTGATGGCTCGGCCAAAGGAATTGCTTCCCACAAGTCCTGACCAAAGCGCCTTCCAGAGCAGCCAATATTTCAGCTCTGAAAGCCGCATGCTGGGTTGCAGGTGTTAACTCACAGGCGCTCTGCTGTTATCAGTCTCAAGTGTTGTTTTTCAAGCAGTGACACACAAGGAGTTATATCTAAAAACCTCATTAAAATTTAACAGGATTTGGCGCCCTTAGCTTTCTGCTTCAGAAGTGAAGTCTCCAGCTCAAATAGTCAATGTTTTTATTTTCATATATCACATTGCTTTTCTCACAATACCACACGCTAAGCAGAGTAATTCAGTAGCTGAAAATCAGCCTTTCATGACTCCCACAATTCACTGCCTTTCACATTCTTTCTTTTGTTAATTGCTAAAGATGGTTTCTTTTTCCATCTTGTGTGTTTATTTTTGTGTCAGGGATATCCTGTCCTCAGAACCCACCTTCTCCTCCAGCAAGCTTTCCAATAACAAATCTATGCCAGAGGTAGCTCAGGAGAAAGAAGACAAATCATTAATGAATGGAAAGCCTTGAGTTTCTGATACTGAAAGAATCACCTTCTCAGGGGTTCAGGGTTTGAGTAAGCAACAGCTAAAGGGAGCACTAGTACATAGAAAAGCATATGCTAGACATTAAAAAAAGCTAAAAAAAACCCAGAAAAAAATCCCACAGCAACCACAGAACAGTCTGCCTGTGCCCAGCCAACCTCCCTCCTTAACTTGGATGCACCCTGTTGAGGTGTCACCATGCCAGCCACTGTGATATGGCAAGTAGAGGTAAGAACTATCAGAAAAATGGAAAATGAGAAAAAGTTAGGACATGTCCAGTGATGTGAAGAGTGCCATTTAAAGGCTATTCCATAGCCTGATAGAAGGCAGAGAAGCTAATGTTCTTTAAAATTAAGCCAGAAAGAGATGTAAACCAACAGTAATATGGCAGTCCCAGCAAGACCTTTGATTCTCAGGGAGTGTGGTCCATCGGCTAGGATCTTGCTTTATAACCGAGGGACAGCAGTCCAACCTTCATGCTGTGGGGACGGTGCCAAAGGCTTCGCTCCAGCCCGGGCAGCCACCACCCGCAGCCTGTCCCTCACCCGTCAGGGGGGTCACCTTGTCCCACAAGGAGATCAGGGCAGCCAGGCAGGCCCTGCCTGCCATAACCCCGCGCTGGCCGGGCCTGACCCCCCGGCTGTCCTGCACGTGCTGGGTGATGGCGCTCAGCACCGTCTGCTCCGGCACCTTCCCCGGCACCCAGGGCAGGCTGGCAGGCCCGTAGTGTCCCGGATCCTCCTTCTGGACCTTCTTGTAGATGGATGTCACACTGGCTGACCTCCAGTCTTCTGGGACATCCCCAGTTAGCTGGGATGTTGATAAATGCTGGAGAGGGGCTTGGTGAGCTCTTCTACCAGCTCCCTCAGTACCCTCGCATGAATCCCATCCAGCCCCACAGACCTGCATGTGCCTAAGTGGAGCAGCAGGTCACTCACCATTTCCTCCTGGACTGTGGGGACTTCATTCTGCTGCTCCTCGTCCCAATGGATGTGGTCAACAACCCCACTAAGCAACTCCAAGAGTTCAAGGGGAAAATTTAGCAATATTTAAGGAATTTGAAAAAAAAAAAATAATCCAATTCTGAAGCCTTGAGCTTCAGTTGGTTTTTTTTGTATAATAGCCAGATTTATACCCTAAAATATTATGAAAAAATACATTTAGTTAGCAACAAGAAAGTGCACCAAAGCTTTCAAAATTTTTCTCAGACCTTTTTTTCCCTTCTTCCCATGGAGATTATTATTTAGCCATTATAATGCACTTCTGTGACATATATGCACAACAATTGAGTCCCTTCCATTTTAATCAGTGTAAAGAGTAGTGAATATTAGCTAAGCAATGCCTTAGAAGCAAGATCCTAGAAGCCAGCTATCAGCCATCGCACCCTAAAACCCAAGCTGTTCCGCTGGCAGCAGATGCGTAGCCAGCGGGGTGCACATGCAGTTATCCGGGCTCGTCGTCCGCAGGCTCGGAGAGACCGCTTCCCCATGAACTGCAACGGATGCTTCTTAACGCCAGGAAAAGCTGGGGCAGCATGAAACATGGAGATCATGGAAACACAGCGGCATGTTCATTCACACACGTTCATATTTTCCAGTCCTGTTGTTTCTCAGCAGGCCCAAAAGCTGAGCTCTGGGACTAAATGCAAGACGTTCATATAGAAGATGGAGTGTTATGCTGGCAGGAGCGTAACCCATGTCAGCCTATCTATTCTGTGAGCTAAATACAGATCAAAGGAAAGAAAAACAAATACTCTTTCTAGCAAAATCCCAAGTTGATTAAGGACTTTAAGGAGACAAAGTATTAGAAAGGACTCCTATAAAGACACAAACACAGCAAGCCCTGATAGATGTGCTTGCCCCCAGTGTTTTTTGTCTGGTTGCACCCAAGTGGCAGGAACGGGAAGGCGGTGGTGGGCTGCAGCTCCCCAAAGCCCTGCACAGGGCACACCTTTGTTCTGAAGCCTGAAGCATTTGGATGAGAAGTTTAAAAAAACTCAAACACACAGTAGAATTGATTTGTGGTTAAAGGAAGGATTAAATGCTGAATCTGGGGCAATCAATAGCCATGCTAATGCTTACTGCAAGATTTCCTGCTCCCGGCAAACCCCCTTTTCTTTGCTTTGAGACCATTGTCCTTATCAGTGGAAAGATGATCCTTTGAAGATAACGTCTGTCTTTGTTCCCCCCATCCCCCCATCCTCCCCCCCATCCCCATCCCTGCTGCACTACAGCCCAGCGCCTGCAATGCCACTGCCAGCCAGGCGACAAACCCGCCAGGACGCTCATTTCCCAGCCAGATCCCTGTCCTTATCACTCAACCGCCCCTTCCCCACCCCAAAAAAATCCACCCCCACCCCCAAAAAACAAATACACCCTTAAAAGCACCGAAGGTACAAATTCACTCCTAGAAACAGGGGGGCTGCTCCACTGGCCCGGATCCAGCTTTCTTCTCCCACGGGTGAGGCTGTATCTATGCAGCATGTTTACAGACAGTGATGTGGGATGAGGCTAGCCCCACTATTATTTTTAACTTATCAAAATCCATAACAACAGCAATTAGCTCCCATTAAGCGAAAGATCTGCATGCTTACACTTCACAGCAACAGATTTTATTTTTTCTCTTGCAATGAAGTATTTTTATTAGCCAGATGGATCATGAAATTATTACCAAAACTGGGATATAAACTCTCCAAAAGCACCTAAAGTAATTAATACTGATTTATAAACATTCAGGATTAGACAAAAAATACTTATTCTCCCCTAATCCATCATCCAGCACTGCTTTGTGGTCCAACATACAGAAATATATATTAACTGGGCCAAAGTTAATAGCATTTGAAGGACAGAGCTGATCAGTCATGCATAGCAGCACCATGATATGTAATATGCTTCCACAACCGATTTACTGTAACCTGCAGGATTAGGACAAATTCAAGAGACTGTCACTTTCCTGTTCCATTTCCAGCTTTCCCCATAAATTCACAGGCACTGAGATTAAAGATAGCAAACCCTTAAAAGAGGATAAAACTGGACACCTTATAAACCTATAAACCAGTGCACTACACTGGGATTATGTGCCAAAACTGGTATCACCGACATATTATTTCCATTGAGCTTCATGAGAACTGATTTCTATTCCCAGCCCTGCCAACAATGTGCTTTATGACTTGGAGCAAGTCACATCTTGGCATTTCTGTGTCCCTTGTCATCCTTATCCACCTCCACTGTTCAGCGGGTAACACCTGGGCTGCCTCTCACTGCAGCAGAACCACCTGCAGCACCACTCACTTCCAACAAGGCCACCAAGTGCTGTTGTAATACAATTAATAATAATACAAGCCAACATCTGGTACTATTAACCTCCGTTTCAAGCTATGTGTCCTCATGAAGTGCACTGCTTTGACTGTGGGAAGGAAATTAGTGCAATTTTCTGAAAAGCTCCTAGGAACAACTTTGTAAGCCAAATTTTTTTTGTCTTCTCTCTACCTAGCTGGTGGTGCCCTTTCTGTTCCTGCTGGTTACATGACGACTTTAAAAAGGAAGTGTTTAGTGTGTAAAGGAAGGCCTTACTTGCTTCAGTGCTGGGTAGTTTTTTTTGGATTAAAGATGCCATTGAGGAAAAAAAGCCTTGTCCAAAACCTGATTTCAAGCAAAGCACAAGAACTGCCACCCTGTTGCATTATCACACAAGCACCCAGTGATTATCACAAGCACTACTAAGGCTAAAGCCAGCTAGGCGAATACAACAGAAGGCAGGCGGATCAAGCCCGCTGAGGCAGACACATTGCATTAGCTGCAAAGACCCAGGAGGGGAGGAGAGGAAAAGTTGTACAAACACAACAAACACAATGCAGGCTTACCTGTTGGTCACTCCAGTTCATCTAAGCATCACATGGAACAGACAATCTCAGAAGGGAAAACACCTAAATGAAATACTGTTGTCTTCTGCAGGGAGCAAATGTTTCCCTGCAGCAGCTGTGCACCAGCATCATCAAGAGTTAGCCCTTCATTTAGCACAATCATGAGTGCGAGGGTTTCAGGTGTTTTACAGCATGACCTTTGCCCACAGTACTAACTCCAAGGTCTCCTGCACATATTCTTTTCCCTTAGGAAGTCCACTTGGCCCTCAGGTGAGCTAATATATATCAGGAACACTTTTCACAGCATCTTTCCCAAAATAATCAGATCTTGCACTTGTGGAACACTTGAACTCTCAAAAAACAGCTTGGTGTTTTATGAATTTAACATGATAAAATACACATTCTCTTTCTGGGTCACTTCATCCAACACCGAGGAGCAGGCAGCTCAGGGATGAAATGCTGCTGCGGTTTAATAGTTCACTACAAGTTTTATAGCAGCAAGAAAAGACCATCCTGTGCACCAGAAACTACATCTTGATACTTGAAACTGGGAGTTAGCCATGCATAAGGGAAAGAGAAAAAAAAAAAACCAACAAAAAAACAAACCACCAACTAACAACTCACTCGTTTGTGCCTGACACCTAGGTTTTTTTTATTCAGTGCTGCCTAACTCATGTATCAGAAGAGAAAGAACAGTTGTTTGCTTTATCCTCCCTGCCAGACTTTGAACTCTATCTCTAATATTATTTAGTATGTGCTCTCACAGCTGCCTACTGTCAACTAATTACCCACAGCGAAACTACCCTTAAAACACAGCTTATCACTAGAGGTGCTTTTTGAAGGGCCACCAACTCTTCTCCATCCACACCAAGCAGTTTTAGAAATGCAGAAAAATGTTGTAAGTATCACAGCAGAATTAGGTGTTTTGCAGAGTGTTCTCTCCTTCACTGCTCTCCCATCACCGGCAGCTGACAAATCAGCTTCTGGAGACATGCAGGAAGCTCCCCTTTGCTCAGTGGAAGTTGGGTCGTCGTTTTCAGTGCAAACCATGTTTCTCATTTCCCCAGCTCACCTCTCACTACTCTCTATGCTGTCCCTTCAGATTATTTTAACATTGTTCATAAAAGCATCCCCCATTGCCTACCTCTGCTGGCTGGAACAGCAGCCCTCTTAACTGTCAGCCACATCAATCCTCCAACTGTTTCCAAGTGGTCTTCAAAAACCTCTGTTGTCACTTCTTAGCTCTCTTGGTTTCTTTTCTCCTCTATGATTTTGATGTGGTCATTCAATTTAATGGAAATTTCCCCCAGAAAACTGGGTATGTGCCACCAGTTACTTTTTTCACATGTATTTTTAGGTATCTGATCCAATGAATAGAGATGCAAAATAAAGCTATTTTATTTCTGAGCTGCAAGCACTGACTCCCAACATTTGTTCCAAGAATTCAAAGTAAAACACCTCTCTACTGCTTCATGTAGTCGCCATTAATGCTAGTGGATGTAACATACAACCAGTGAGGAGACATTGCTCTTGGTTGTAAAAAGAGTTTATTTGTGCAGATGTTTTAGAGCAAGACTGTTTAACTCCAAGTCTGTTCAGTGGCTCAAGGACTACCAAGTACTCGGCAAAAGGAGTTCCCCTGTGCAGTTTCAGGCAATTTAGGACTGGATGCTGAAGCTGTACTATTTTACCACAGCGAGCGAGTTTCTTTCTGGGAGATGGAATAAGGGTCTTTAGAGGTCAGACTGGAAGTAAGTAACAGAAACCTTTTCATATGCTGCTACATGGAGCCTCCGGATAAAACCTCAAGGAACCTTCTCCAAACCAAGGGGGTTAGATTGCTCTATGTGGGTAGAGATGCAGCAATTTCAGGACTTCAAAAGCCAATATGCCTGGGAGACCAAATTTATACTTGCATTTAAATTACTGTGCAAGCCACATTACACACAACATATGCAGGAACCTAATGAAAAGAGATTTCCATGTTACTTCTTCATTCTCACGGGTAAGAAAGTAAGTCAAAGTGAAAGCATTACAGATTAAGTACTGGATGAAGATACAGTACCATCACTTGCAGAAGTATTTATGCTGACAAATTTTAAAGCTCTTTTAGGAAGCTAATCTCCTTATATAAGTGATGGAGACAGATCACAGAACCCAGAGAGCAAGAACATCCAAACACAGGTTGGCCTGTGTAAAATAACCTGAAGCTGGCCTACTCTGTGTATTGTATGACATCTTGCAGGAACTGCATTAAGTCCCATGAGCTCCAGATCAGCTTTCCGAAGTCCCACGTGGACTGCCAGGACCATCCTGCCCTTTCCGCTTCTCTGATAAGGCAGAAGCATATTTTGGCCACCCACCTCCAGCATTCCTGCGAAAGGAAATGAGCTAATACTTGCTCACTATTTCAAGTATTCCCCATAGAGGACATACCATCATTTGGTTAAACAGTAAAAGTTTCCTAAGCTCAACTTGTGTAGGTGGAAAGGGCAGATGTATCACTTACTAGTCCTCTCCAACTCCCAAGCCCTCTGGAGAAGCCTGGAAATGCAAGCTTATCACTCAGCCATTTGCTCTCAAGATTCAGCCCAGATATTTGACATGAAGGCCTTGACTTGGTACTTGCCGCATCAGCAACAGCCCATAAAGCTCACTTTATGGGGAAAAGGCTTAATTTATGGGTGGGGGAAATTCCCATGCAAATTTCAGGGCCTTCCATCTTCAAGTGAGTTGACTTCAGGCTAGTTGGTAACGAAGATGATGAAAACAGCTCCTGAAGATACTGAAGAAACACAGCTCCTGAAGCTTTAAAAAACACAAGCTTGTAGATTGTGCTTAATCAGCAAGGAAACTTGCTCTATAGGTCTACAGCATACAGGGCACCAGAAACCGGAGCCCCGATGTGCCAGGCACAGACCCCTGCATACAGGTAACTCACTGTCAAGGGCCATGGCTAGCCCTTAACTGATGGATGAAAAGCAGATGGGATGAGGGGCAAGGTAGCAACGAATGTGGTACCTGTATAAAGATGTGCCCTGAGCGCTCACCATCACCAGGACTAGTTACTCACAACTAAAGCGAACCGAACCATCTCCCACTCCGTAGCATCACTGCCTCGGCGCACTCCCTTTGGCTACGTGCTGGCTCCACAGGGGGCCCAGGAGAGAAGGCAAAAAGGGATGTCCGTGGGCTGCATCACCTTGCATCTGTACCAACATCACGGTGCAGCCACTGCTGGCCTCTGGAGCCAAAGCTGGGTATTTGCTGAGCGCTATCACACTGGTCATGAACTTGAGTGATATTTGCTGCAAAGCACCCTGTTATGTTCTAATGAAGGATGCCAGGAAAAATAAATGATAGAGAAGTAATAGTGCCTCCTAAAATGAAAATCTGGGAAGTGTCCAGAGCGAGCTATGCAAATTGTATATTCTAACCACAGGATTTCTGCAACAGTTTTCTATTAACCATCAATCACTAGTTTTAAATCTAGTCTGCCTTCACTATAAACCAGAAACAGAAACAACTGCAGTGGTCTTCCACATTAAATATATTACAACCTCATGCTGCAATTTACCTTTCTCTAAATAATGCTATTTCTCCCTATGCTTAATATAAAGAATACTGCAGAAACAGCAATACCATTACTTACTTGCAAGGGGAATGGAAAGGTTAAAGGCGGACACTATATAAACAATTCTTATTTATAGGCCACAATGGTATGCTTTCTACAGTGGAAACGCAGAAGAAGATACTGTCTATTCCCTAGAGAGATTTCATTTTAACTGAAGCAGAAACAATACTGAACAGTCATAAATGGTACATACAGTGGAGGAACACATTTTGAGCTGCCCTTATTTCTACATGGTTATGTACATTGATTACGTCTAGACTTATAACCTCTCATACTTTGTATCTACGTCTCTGTACAGTGCTTTAAAGTTCAGTGCCTCCTGGAAGAAGTGCATTTTAAAAGGAAGGCTTTATACAACTCACTACTGCCAACCTGAATTTAATTAGGTGTTGTTTTTCAGGTGAAAGCGGCACTAGCAAAGTCTAACACCCAATTTATGGACTCTTTCAAATTCCCTACTTGCAGAAACAAGGCAGGCATGCAAAAAGGTCCAAGACCATTAGGGGGCTGCAGGAGTTAATGCCTTAAAAATCTGTAAATTCAGCCCAGATTCTAACAGCCATGTACCAACCAGGGCCAGGAGCATCTCTGCAAGAAAACGCATGCACTTCAGCCTCTTCAGTCCTGAAGGTACACATATAGAGTAAACCAGCAAATTCAGTACCTAATGATCCAAGACTGAGATTTTCTTACGCGCCTTTGGAAGTTAGGTGCCAAAACCTCACTCCAAGTTATGTTGTTGAAACTAGGGGAACCCATATAGAACCACTTGCATTTGTGGAGCTGTTTCTCCAAGTTTTACACATAGGCATTCAAGTGCAACAGTTAACAGCTGTACCAAGTTGGTGCAACAGAAGTATTTTCACAGCACAAACATTTCTTCCAGCTTTGTCTTCAATTCAAGGCAACTTCAGCTGGTATCTTCTATTATAAAAATGCAAAATAAGCAACCTTACATAGTTTTGTTAGGTAGTCTTTGACATATACGGGTTTTACCAAGTTTTTTCTTGATGTTTTTCTGTGATCTGGGATATATTCAAGCCCGAGATAAAAACCACCTGAGTGTTAATGCAGTTCCATTAGCAATGAAAGGCACCAGGAGAGACAAACCTCATGAGTAGTAACACAAATATTGCCCACCAACAGCACAGGACACGGTTACAAGAAGTACAGTTTGGATCTGAGCTCCTTGCTTACAAGGACTTAGCCACCTCCCCCAAAAAGCAAGGAGATTCTGCAAATACAAAAAGGTGAAAATAAAGTCCTCCTCCGAGTATCATTGCGGAGGTATGGACTGTTGCCACTTGTTTCAGTAGCTGAAAAAGAAATGCAGGTTCCCTAACCTTTTCTCTTTTGGCAGGTCAGAACATTCATACCCAAAATTATAAGAACACCTCTGGAAAACCTCCAAACCCAAGCAGCATAAAGAAAAAACAACGGGCAAATCTTGTGCAACTTTTCTGAACACAGGGATTCTAAAGGCGGTGTAGGATTGCTGGGCTCTGCCGTCCAGAAGATAAATGGGATTGGTACGAGGAACAGAAAAGCACCAGCGTGGTGGAGCTCCATATGCATAGCTGTATAGGGTAGATTCAAAAGATGATCCAGTGCTCACCCATTGCCACCTTCTAGCCAAGCACTTAAAACCTCAGCTTTTAATCTTGCAGCTTTTCTAAACCGCAGCACTAGCCACACAGTAGGGAAACCCTCTTTTTCCTCACAGCCACCCCAGCTCGCTTTGCCTGCGCAGCGCTCGGCTGCCTGTGCTCTCTGCACCCCCCCTATAGACTGGGAGCGTATGGAGTACTACCAAGGAGGATTTGGTTTATCATTATGACTGGCCTAAGATCCAGGAGCTCCAGTATAAACCCGAATCCCACTGCACGTGTGCCAAAGCCGCACAGGACAGACACGGTCCTGCCCCAAGGACGCCGCTCGCGAGCTGCAGCGGCTCCTGCTACAGCCAAGCTCTGCTGTGTTATGTGATGTGGAGACCTGGGCGCAGCTTCAAAAGCCACGGCAGTAACGAATCATGACACCACTTTACTCATAGCTTGCTGTAACGTCTAGGAAAGCGATCAGAAGTATTTCTATGTCCAATATACAGAAATTGCCACCTCCTCCACAGCAGGCTAAAGCTACAGCTGTTACTCGCCTCAAGCGGACAAAATATAAAAAGACTGGAAGGCTGAACAGAAGCGGGGGAAGCGACCAAAGAACACGACCCAGCTCTCGGGCGTGCCAGGACCAGCCGCAGGTACAGCGAAGGTAGAGGGATGTAAAACAACAAGAAAAAGGAAATCCAGCACTGCACTTCTGTACTCAGACCTGCAACTTTGGGCCGACATCTGCAGCCGGATGACTCCAGTAAGAATTACGAGGAATTAGTCTGTACATTGCCAGGTACATCTGTTTTTAAGGAGACTGAAAATAAACATACAGCGGGTTTCATGACCTCCCTGTGCACTACTGAATCTGAGATGAGGGCAAATGGGATTTCCAAGGTACGAGAGCATTAGCTCATGATGATGTGAGACAGTGTGAAGAGTAACTGGGTCAAGCAAGTCTCCCAAGGCCCGACCACACAATTCATCTCTAACAAGTATTTTTTGTTTCCATACTCAGTATCCATATCATGCCTTTGTTTAACTGAACGTATTTGAGATCTCACTCTCCCTAGCTACATGTTCATGTTTTCCCAAGCGTAATCATGTAAATCGGCACCAAAAAACCAAGCAAAAAAACCAAGCAACCAAACAAAAAAACTGGTGTGCCAACTGAAACGAGCATTGGGTTGAAGGCTATGCAGAACCAGCCCTTTATTCTCCTCCGTCCTGCATTCACAGTCACAATGGTTAGTTAAACCCTGCATATGCCTCCCCCTCCAAACCATGCGATTTCCTCACGTGCATGGATTTTAGTCAGAAAGCAGACAGACAAAAATGCCACACCAAACAAATTCACTAACAGTAGCAACATTCTGGTGCCGCCTCTTATGGAGAGCTTTCAGCTATCCGAAGTTTAAATTAACTTTCTGAGAGGGCACAAAAGCCAGACCTCAGGTAATTACATACTCATCTCTCCCTTGGGCTCAATATTTATTTATTTTAGGATGTCTAACAGCTCTCTTGGGCTTGCTCTACAAGTCAGGAAAAATGATTACTTAGTCCCTGAACCTGCAAACTCTATTCTGTGTAAATTTTACACCCGGAGCTATGCAGGGTGATTAAAAAACGCAGAGTTTATCAAACTTTCTGAAAGCTTGATTTGCTTCATGGCTCATCTGTCTTCATAAAACTCACTGAAGGCTGAAACAATGGGTAAAATTTCACAATCAGCACTTAAGAAAGAAAGAGAATGTGTATGCAACCACTTAACTTTATTGATTTTGATTTTTATCTTGTTTTCTTTTCATAATAATTGGTAAAGGTTATTTGTTTTGCTTTTTTAAACAAACCATCTTATGAGGCTATTAATAATAACGGAACAGCACACTATACTTGGAATCTTTTTGCAACTCTCAAAGGGGACCCAATCCACAGACCGAAATGGGGACAATCTTCCTGGCCTTAAAATCTATAAGCTTTTATACCGATGTTTCTATTTACACTCGAGTCATTCCCCTGGAACACCCAGCAGCTTGTCTCTTCCAGGCTTTAGAGCTTCCCACGTTGTCAGAAGGACCTTCTACCCCACATACAGATGTCTTCCCACCAAGGTGCTGCCCTAGAGGTCCATTTAAAAGACATTATAGCGGATATACGAATGTATGGAAACATGCAGTTTTAACTTTGGGGGTGGGGGGGGTGGGGGGTGTTTGTTTTGGTTTTTAAAAAGGTTATTTCATAAAGTGCTTGTTCAACAGCTGGAACCCACTCAATGACTAGGCTACACTGAAGGGGATATTAAGATACATGAAAAATGGAGCATTTGTGTTGGTATAAGATATGCATTTCTCACGTCCATGTAGGGAAACATGATATGTTATCTCTTTTCGTCTGTAATCTGAGGGTAACTGAAATGAGCGTTCTGTGAGGGTGCAGTGGACCTTTCCCCCTCCTTTCTCACCAGGCAGCATGTGCAGTTTTTACCACCATTCCCAACACTTGTCTCCACCGCAAATGGAGAACAGCAAGCCTTGAACAAAGCCACATTTCCAGGAGGGGCAGAGAGACATCACTTGTCTTTAACTCAAGCAGCAGGTCACCAGGAGGCTGGCAGCCAAGCTTCAGACTGCAGCTTTAACGTGTGCCACGCACAATACAGGATCAATGGGAAACGCAACCCTTTACCCACAGCCGTCCCGACTCCTCCCCTATCATCCTCACACCAACAACGCAAAAGCGACCAGAAACACTGTGGCTACACGGCATGTTTGGAAGGAATTTGCCTGCTTGCTCAGATGACCGCCCGGCACACTGCAAGCCCTCCATCACTTACTGCACCGGAGAGTTGCTGAAGGCCAGCCGTCCGCATGACGCATCTCCCGAGGGTCAGCACACCAACAGCCCCGCACAGCCGAGGGGCGCGCTTGCTCTTTAGCCAAGCCACAGCCAGAAGGGACATCTGACACACAAACACACTACAGCCACCTGCCCCAGAGAGCTGACGAAGCCCAAGCTGAAGAGCTGTGTGTGGCCCAGGCTCTCACGCTGTCTTTGCTACTTCCACCCTGGAAACGGCTTTACTGACAAATTGCTCAGGCTCTGCCAGTGTCCTAACCCTGGCCAGCAACACAACCTAGATTCTGACGATATTGCGAGCAAAAAAATCATTGTATCTACTCATGCTCTGGTCTAAGGACTAAAAAAGAAATGAATTTCACACTAAAGCATAAATCACATAAAAGCTGGTTCTCACTTGACATTAATTAGCACCATAACTCTACAATGTCTGTTACTTAACATTCCAGCCTGTTAGTTTGTAGCACAGGTTTTATCCATCCAGGCTCTTTACAGCACCCCTGAACATTTTGGTTTGGCTGGCCCCATCAGCCACTTCTGGGTCTCCAGCTTGGGGAAAGCTGGATTCAGCCAGCAAACCTCTCCTCCCCGGTGTAGGGTGACATGGCCAGCAAGAACCGTGCTGCTGTCCTGAGACAAAGCAAGACTAAAAGCAAGCCCAAAGCTGCACTGGCGGAAGAGGAGAGAGGAAATAGGCATGAAAAAAAGTGTGATTAACAGATATAGTCTCATTTTATTCTTAGCCTAGATGAATCAGTTGCTTATCTCTGACCATCCTGTGTCACTCTAGTTTTACATGTAGAAATTCATAACACTTTAGGATGCCGTAAAAAGTGAAACTATATTAATGAAAATCAAGGAAATTAGGATACATAATTCTGAGTACCGAGCTCTCAAAAGCAACTTTGAGCAAATCATTCCACTTCAGAGCAACTTGATTTCCCCAACCACAAAACCGGATAGCAAATGCTTTGCTGTTACTTTATTTGAGCGGCCGTTCTGAAGTCTCTTAGGATATGCTTCGCAGATGGAAAAGTTGATGAGGAGATATATATATATGCATATATAAAACATTCATATGCCTCCACTTGCTGAGCTTCCAACATGGCAAAGAAGCAATGGCAATGATAAAGTGAAAAATATCATTTAACTCCTGATGGTAGCTTTGAAAACATAACAATATATGAGTTCCTTCCTTCCACAGGTGCAATTACATCCCATAGCATACCTAGGGAAGTGAAGTGGGTTCTTATTTTACCAGCTATGACCAGTGCATCCTTATTGCTGTTCACTAGCGACACCCCTTTCTCTGATTTAGGTCCTGGAGGAACAGGAGGAAATAAATACCTTATCAAGGCAGAAGACAGCAGATAAGTCTGCAAAACATTGCATAAATGTCTCCAGATAAACCTGTTAGCTCTGGATGATGCACATTTCCTAAATGCTTAATATTGAAATGACTTCCCAGAAGAGTTTCTTTGCGTTTTGCTAAACTATTAAAAGGCAGGCAGCCCAGATCCATGCAAGAACCTCCAGCGAGGAATTATTTAGTCAACTCAACTGCATAATAATGGCAGATTTTGAAAGTTATGCATGTGGTTGACTGCTGATGGCCAGAAAGTGAAAACAATATCAGTGAGGGGCAAGTCTTTATGAGGTTTTCCAGGGGTGTCTGGAGGGCGACACCACCAGCCTGCCACAGGGCTGTGCCAGTCAGGAGAGCAAGTGAGAGGGATGTTTTGCACCCAGGTCCAGACAGACACGTCTGCGTGGCCGAAATGGAGCACGCTGCAATGGGTGGCTGGCACTGCGCAGGACAGCCAGCTCTGATCTCACAGCACAGTACATTCCTCTGGGAAGGTTTCAGGCAGGCCAGAAAACTGGAACTGCTAATAGAAATCAAGAAGGTTAGACTCAAAAATGAAAAAAAAAAAAAAGTGATACTTCAGGACTGCTTTATAATGCAGACATGAAACAGATGATAACTATTTAAAATACTTCATAAAAGTACTGAAACTAAGCATCTCCTAGAGGCAGAGCCCTGACAAATCGCCCAGCCACCTACATGCATTTATGGTTGTGGCTGTCCAGGGATCACTTAGAACTAAATTACCAATGGAAGTCATTAGACAAGGAATAATTCCAAGAAACTGGAGTCTCAAAAGCCGAAAGTGAATCAAGAAGTCATAATTGCAGGCAATGGGGCAAAATGACAGCATACCAGACAGACTATTTCCTCAATGAAAGAAATGTGAATTGTAAAAAAGTCAGGTAGTCAGCATGTGGCAGAAGTGCCCTGAAGAGACTATCCTTATTTCTCCCTTTAGGCTACAGAAGGCCATTTAATGCTTTCCATTTCAGCGGGAAGGCACATGATGAGGTCCCTTAAAAACCATGAACACAGACTCTTCTGAGCCTGAGGATCGCTTCTGCCAGGTGTAATTGCAGTGCCTCAGCCCTGTCAGGCTGCGGAGAGCCGGCACCCACCCTGCAGCACTCACCACACAGAAATAGCCTGGCTTTTCTGCAACAAATTTATCTCTCAGAAGGAACAAAATTCAAGGAGACTTAAAATTGAAGAAGAGTACGTGACCTACACTGCTATTTCCTGTAGCCTGTTTGACAAAATGTTATCTGATATTTCAGATGGGCAGACCTCTTCAGCTACTGTGACAGGATGAAAGAATTTGTGCAGGAAATCACATGCTGTTTCTCCCTCCTGATGTAGTATAGCAAAGGTGCTTGAAACTCCCTCGATACACTATGTACTATTCATTTCACAGCCCTAACGAGAAACTCCAAAAACGCTGTTAAACCCTTAGCTAAAGCCACAGATCTCAAGTCAGGGGGAGCGTTCTGGGACAAATAATCACAATATTTTCACTCTTCCTCAAGCACCTGCATTTGGTGTCCATCAAAGACAGGGACTAGTGAGCCATGCAGATGTTTGCTCTGCTGGATTATCCCTTATCTTTGGATCTCCGCCTCCCACTGCTGATGTCAGGCTCCATGCATGCACATACAGGCTCCACACATACATGAAGGTGGCATCAAGCCCAACTTTGGTTCAGTTTTCAGCCTGCTGTCCCTGCAGAAGGGCAGGTGTGAGCCACAAGGCCAAAGAGCGTAGAAAGAATACGACCAGCAGCACTAGTGTGGCTCTCACAAGCACAAGAGAAGTTCCTGGTAATGGCTCCAACCCATCCAGGAGAGAAGCAGCTGTGCAGCTGCCAAGTGTTGCAAACCACAAAGGCTTGATCAAATGGAAGCCCTTACTGGCAGACACGTGTACCAAACTGGGACAGCTTTGCTTTTTTTTTTTTTTTTCCTCTGTCACTGATGAACATGGCAGAGGAAATGCACTCTGGATACACACACGTACCCAAACCACAGACAGCTCTCCCTGGTGACAGCTCAGTCCTAATAACAACCAGGTCCCTGTTGCCGGAAGCCTCTGGTCCGTGTTTCTCAGCCCTGTGATAGTGACAGAATTCCATCACACGACACAGCCAGAATCCAGTTTGGAAGACACTGCCAAAACAGGCATGGGAGCAGCCCTGCCTGCACGCACATGTATGCAAACCTACACTCCTCTCCCAAGGCACAGCCCCAAAACGCATGGACTGCCTTTCTTCTCCATGCATCAGGGCACCGTCCCTGGTAGTGTGGTTTGTAAAGACTGGTTTTCATTTGGTCAAGATTTAACACTCCTTCCCTTTCCATAGCTTCCTACTACCCACTTCCCCTTCCACACGGATGAAATCACATCCCAGCCCTTTCCACAGCCCATCTTCATCAGAGACCGAAGCCCTGAGCACAGCTAGATCCTACATACCTGGTCCCTCACAGGAGCCAAGGCACAAAGACGTGCGTCCCCACCTCACTAAGCAAAGGCCCTGACAGGCTGGAGAGGGGGGCACATGGAACCTCATCATGCTCAACAAGGCCAAGTGCAAGGTCCTGCACATGCGTCAGGGCAGCCCCCTGTGTCAATACAGGCCGGGTGGAGAATGGATTGAGAGCAGCCCCGAGGAGAAGGACCTGGGGGTGCTGGGGGACAAGAAGCTCAACGTGACCCGGCAGTGTGTGCCCGCAGCCCAGAAAGCCAACCGCATCCTGGGCTGCATCACAAGAAGCGTGACCGACAGCAGGTCCAGGGAGGGGACTGACACACACAGCCCCAGCCTTGGTTTTCAGGAACAGGCAGCTTTTGAAATGACAGAATGAGGCATCAGTGAGCGGGCTGCAAGGTAGGTCCAAGTGAACGGACACAGGTATCTGCTGGTCTGGGCTTGTAAAAGCACTCATTCCAAGCCCAACAGTTTCCAGTGAAGTCGAGAGAAACTGTAATAGAAACAATTCAGTCAACACAGGTTGTTTTGAAAATCCTACTCTTAAAGCCCTTTGCATGCCATCAGCTGCTGCCCGGCCAACTGAGAAGCCCTGAGGCTTCAGCCCGGTCGCTTTCCCCCATTTGTTCCGAGCACTGGAGCTCCCACCTGGCCTGAGCCCTGATTGCTGACAGAGGTATGTACGCAAGAAGGTGCAACAGAAACATGAAGACTGAAGTTGTGCCCTGCTCAGAGTTACCAGGGAAGCCCTAAACCCCTGGCTGCGTTTCTCTGTAACAGAGAGAAGATTCCTGGCTTCAGAACCACTAGTGCATATCCTTTCCTCATGACTAAATTCAATAAAACTCAGAACCCTGACCTCTGTGTGTGACAAGTCAGATTTTCACCTTGTCAATCCTAATGAAAGGTCTTTACAGACCATCCTCGCGCACCACGGGCAGCCCTCGCGGGGCCTTACCGAACGCCGCAGCACTCCTGCTGAAAGGAGAACCACCCAGCCAGATGGCGGCTTTGGGGAGCCCTGGAAGCTGTGATCCGGACACGCAGGAAGCAGCGCCAATTTGCCTAGACTTCTGGTTTCTTTGTAAGAGGCTGGTGTTTACGTAAACAAAGGGAAAGCAGAGGCTACAGTGGTGACAGGCAGCCTTGAGAGCTTCAACAGAGGTTAGGACTTAGGATCAGGTTGCATCTCAGAAGCATTTTTTAAAAGGTACTGTTAGCTCCCAGATCGGACAAGGTAGAGAGCTTTCCTTCATGAATTATAGATAAACCCTCTGATGTAGCAAATGCCAGCTATCCTGATGCTCAGCTCAATGCAAGGGAGGAGGGAGAAAAACCATGTAGACACACCTCATTCTCCAATCTGATGTGAGCTTATAATCAAAGATTTTTTAGAGGCTAAGGGCCAGACTTCCAAAAAGCACTCCCATAAGGATCTAAACAAGCGGTTAGATCTTCAAAGAGCTCAGCTCTAATTCAGGCACATAAATGAAGTGGCCAGATTAAAACCAAACAAAAGCAAAACCCACGCTGAGACAACAGCAGCTGTCTGTGTCCACAAGCAGCTGAGAACGACAGCTGAGAGAGAAACGTGGGCCACTGGGGAAAGCTTCGGCGACGGTGCTTCGTCAGCCGGCCAGCCCCGACGCTCCCATTTCTGTGGCCGCATCCAGCAATGCTGCTGGGAGAGTCCCATTCCTCCTGCAAGGTGCTGGGTGCCAAGTGCTTTGCAAAATCTGGCCCTGGGAAACCAAGCGGGAAGAAAGCAGCACGGGCAAGCCATCAGAAAGTGTTATATGCCATCAGGGGACGATACAGACTCGGAGATGGAGAAGTGGCCTTACAAAGTATGCCCTCTTTCAGCAGAAAGGATAAAGGGTCCCGTGAGATTTGGCAACTCAAACACTCACATTACTGCAAACAAACACTCCAGCTTTTGCAGATGTCTGTGAAGGACTGTCAGGCAGCTGTGGAAAAGGAGTATGAGGAAATTGCCCATAAGAAAATGGTTAATTCAGACCAAAAAAGGCAGGAGTGAAACAGCTTGGCAGATCTTCTGAGGGTAAAGTTACAAACCTCGCTTATTGAAAGTCTGGATACTGGGAAACTCGATCTGATAGAGTTAAAAGACACTATTTTGGCCTGCCAGAGCCCTGAACCAGCCAAGTTCAGCCCAGCTGCTGCTGTTCACAGCTACAGCAGCACCTCTGAGCAGCAAACTCCTCGAGAAACACAGCTTTCCCAGCACATCAGGGAGAAAACTGTGCACCACCAGTTAAAAAAAGTAATAGTCATATTTACTTCAAAATAAATACATATTGGGAAAAAAATCCTCTTTTTAATTTAAATTATTAAATGGTTGAAAAGGTGAAGGTAAGGCATTTTTAAATTATTTCATCTAGCTAGAAGGTGGTGGTAGGTTCCTTTTTTTTCTGTTTGTTTCCCACCAGCCCCTTGCACTACCGTGTCAGAGTTGGCTGCAGAAGTGAAAAAAATTACTGTTAAGGAGATAACCACATTTTCTACTAGTTTTAATAGCTGGTTTCCTATTGCCAGTGCTATGCTTGGCCCTCTCGTCCTCCACTCCAAGATATTTCTACCAGTTCTCATTACTAGTTAGACAGCTTCAGGAGCTGGCAGACATTGCTGCTTCTGATGGACGTAAGTCTGGAAATGGCTGTTTATTTTACTAAGGTGCACAGATGCCAAGAATCCTTCAGTTCTACTCTCACCTGACTCCCATAGCACCAAGGATCCACTGCAGATGGCCTGTCCTGACCCGAATGGGGTAACTGGTGCCCGCAAGTTTCCTGGGTAGATTGCAGTGAGAAGGCCGATGGCCAGTGTGGAAGCAGGTGGCTGCACTGGGACAGCCCCGGGGTCCCCAGGGATGCCATCTGGTGTGTGTGACGGGGGGCTGTCAGTGCGCTGTGCCCCTGGAAGAGACCTGCCTGCAGAATGGCAGGTATTATTTGTAAAAAAAGAATAGCAGCCCCATTGCTGCCCAAGCCAAGTGATAAAACCTCACTTAGTTCACACCAGCACACACTTCTGCCCCATGGAGAGGCAGAGATGGGCCGTCAGGAGAACCATAAAGTTGCTGTCTCACAAAGGAAGATAAGAAGCTTGGGGAGCCCTTAATTACAGTTTCTTTTCTAACATGTCCTGAGACACCAGTGATGCTTTTGATCTCACCTGCCACCTCCTCATTATTGGCCTTCGCAGCATTTCACGGCTAGAGGTGTCTGGGGGCACATGGAGGTCGTTCAGCAGAGCTTCACACGTTTGGCTGCACGAAACATTAGAGAACTGGTTTTCACGGCCCAGTTGTCCTTTCCAACTCCATGCCCCTACGAGCTAGCCTGCCAGACTGTTACTCCTTCTTACTAAAGAAAGAGTTCATTCAGGTAACTCAATTATCAACAAGGGATCAACCATGTTAGTGCAGAAAACAGAAATTAAGGATAGACACGACTGTATGGATAGTTAGTTTCTTGGTATACTAAACTCACCGGGACATCCCACTGCTCTGCCTTTTTTTTTCCCCAGATGAATTTTACAAAACAGTTCTTTGATTCTGCCGCAAGCATGTTTCTTTACCAAGAAGCAGCCTTTCTCCTTTCCTCAGAACTAAAGTCTGCTCTATACAGTCCTGAAAATAAGATAGGCTGTGATTATCTGTCACTTGAGAAGTTAGCTTAGGTAGTTTTTAATAGTTTGTGGTACTCATAACTGGTTTTAAACCGACAGGGAAAGTGATAAAAAGAGTAAAATCTGTGTTTCTGAGCTCACATCAAAGAAGAGCTTTAAAGAACAAGTAAAAAGGCTGTCAAAAAAAAGGAAGGTTTTACCCAGCAGCCTAACAAAACAAGCTTCAGTAAAATAAGAAATAGCATCCCAAAATGAATTAACCAGATAGGGAAAACGCTAGCTGAAAAGTAAATATTTAACAGGGTCCATACCTGCTAAGAGAAGGACCAAGAAAAGCCTGAAAAAAACCTGATCACAAAAGAGATGTTTTTGCTGTAGAAAGAAAGGATGGCCATAGGATTTGGGAGTACTTACAGTTCTTTTCTGCACTACTGACTACGTTAAAAGTCATCAGCCTGAGATTGGCTCCCCATTACACTCCACAGAGTCTTCAGATTATTCACTCCCCGACATGAATTTCTCTTACAAGGCTTCTCTAAACTTCCCTTTGTACCCCCAGCTTTTTAACTGCCATCACAAACCTTCAAGATTTAACCCTAGGAGACAAAGCAGCGGTCTCCTGATGCAAAGGTTAATGCCGCTCCACAAAGAACTGCAGACACATGAATTATCCACAGGTCTTTCATTCTGACAGAGCCTTTTGCCCAAAGCAGTTTGCAAGACAGGTACACCCACCCACCCACCCCACCGCTGCAGCCGAGCCACCTCTAGGGTGAAGGGCGGCAGCCGGCAGCGTTCCCTTGCTGGTTGCTTCCCTCTGGATCTGCAGTGCACAGAGTAAAAGCAGCTTCTAGGGCTTTTTCTCCTCTGCACTAAACTGTCCCAGAGCAGATGGTGTTCAGTGCTTCCACCTGGAGCAGCGTTTAGCAACCCCAGAAATGCTTTCTGACGCACACTTCCCCTAAGTTGTCTTTGCCATTTCCCAAACTAGAACTCAGCCTCACGGAGAAGCAGCTCCTCAGTCACTAGGCTCGAAGGGAGCCCATCACCCAATTCAGGCGAGCGCTTTGCAGTGTGCAAACAGAAAGTGGTTCTGGCAGCACCCACTCCTGCTGCCACCCAGGATCTCCCAGATCCTCAAGTCACTCCAAGCAGCTTCATTTCTTTTCTAAAGCTGCACCACTACAACTACCTGATATTCTTCCTTTCCCCAGGGCATCCCATGGGGAAAAGAAAGTGCAACCACTTCCCCAAACCTTGAATTGTCTTTTGAATACAGCTCCTCCTTAATATTTGGGCTTATTAATAAAAGCCTTTTTACCGATTCAACTGGCCAGACGATCCGAATGAAGAGCAGTCATGCAAGCTCAAGTGCTTTGCCAGTTTAAAACAGACAAAACTAAGCGCTACTTACATAGTGGGAGGTGAACGGAGCTTGCTGCCACAGGAGTTTGTGGAGACAAACCATATCCAGCAGGTTTGAAAAGAGATTAGGCAGATCCATGGACAAAAGGTCTGTAAAGGACAGGGCAGAGATGTGTTCCCTGACAGCACCTCTTCAGGAACTGGGGGTGCTTGGGACTACAGACTGAGAGACTTTGGAAAGGCGCAACAGCCGCAGTCTGTTCCTAAATACAACCTTCTGCTAGCGCGATGAGGCACAGCTTGCAGGGCTAGTCAGACCACGGGGTGACCTAGTCAGACACTTCTTACATTCCTGCAAGGCACCTGCGGGGCTCCAAAGCCCCAGCACACCACTCCCAGGTGGGGCTGGGAGGGTGAGAATCAGCTGCCCTGTGAGGGCCAACCAGACATTGCATATGGGCATATGAAACCATCAGAAGCCCTAGAGCTCTGCTCCTGCACCATCATCAGGCAAAACAGGCAGTCCAAAGCACTGGGTGTGTAGGACTCTTAGTGTTGCCTTCACCCTGCTTGAGTTCTTTGCACACATGTTTAAATCTAAAGCCCAGCAGTGAGTCCAGGGAACCTGTGTGCAGAGGATGGTCATGCAAGCACATTTATACACAACAAGGGAAGGAAAACAAGTCACCCAATCCACATCAATTGTTATGCCAACGTGGTGTGTTGCGTGTGTGATTACTGCAGAAATCAACATGGGTAATTACAGCCATCTGCACCCATCACGACATTGTATCTGTATTCACAGTAACTGCATGCTAGTTAGGCATGCCACTGCACAAACATATTAGACAGCTAATTAATTAAAAGAACAGACCTCCTCTGCTTAGGAGCAGACCATCACCCACTAATCAGAAGAATACATTTTCTCCATCTGTTAGATTATTTACCCCCTCCCCAAGGTCACCGGGGAAGATGCAACTGGCCTACAGTCTCAAGCAGGCTCTGCTGGGGTGGTGAGCTTTCCATTCACGTGACTTCCTTTGTGTAGCAAGGCTTCAGACCATGGCTGCTGCTGCAAGCATGACCCTGGCACTTCCACAGAACAGCCTAGTGCTTTTGGATTACCTCGGGTGACCTTAGGATTAGACACCAACCATCTTTCCACCACTCCCAGTGCTCATCTGCCAAGCACAGAAGAGGATAACTGCATGCCCCTTTAACAGGGCAGCACACCAGCAGCCCAGGCGCACATCCCGTATGATGCCTCTTGCCACGCCAGTTCCTCTCTCAGCTCCTGTTCCTACAGCAAACTCCTAACGCAATAGTAGAGTATAAATGCACAGAGGATGGCTGTGCCCCTGTGCTTCACTGACATATGGTTCTGTCTTCGGTAAGAAGCTATGGATTTAAATTTAGGGATGGAGCAGGAGGTTAGGTTTCAAAATTCCAAGATAAATCCTCCCAGAGGAGGCAATGAGACACCACAATTCTGTCCCTCCGGTACAGCCCTAAAGCAGATGGGAGCATGGCGTCAGTGCTGTTGAGCAAACTGCACTGCTTGTGCAGCCCTGAAACGCTGTGCCCAGCTTTTCAGCTGTTCAAAGACTGCTGTAGCTACAGCCCTTCGCACCAGCTGCTCCTGCACCACCAGAGCAGTCAGAACTCTCACTGGACGTCCAGACTTTGGGTAGAAATAGTGGCTCCAGCTATCGGCTTATAGTAATTGCTCATAATGCAGCAAAGGTTAGCAATGCTCTGCCTCAGGTTGAAGCAGCACCTTCATTACGTCCCCATCCCTTTCAAAACAAGTGTTAGTGTCAAGGGGTAATAAGCTACAGGCCTAACAGCTTTGGCAAGTTTTCATTTGTGATGAAAAAAGGAACAAAATAAGTTTCAAATCATTGTGAAATATTTGTGAAACAAACCAAACCCCTCCTTCCTCCACATATGAAACACAGTGCTGAAGAAGCTACTACAATCCAATAAAATGCAAAATGCTTTCATCATTTGGCACTTTAAATGCTTACCCTAGTTACGGAATAGCTCAAGACAACTCTACAGTGGAATTTACTTTGTTCTCCTACAGACACTTCTCTATCTTTATGTGCTTTAAAAAAACAAACACCAAAATACGAAATAATTTCTATTGCTCCAGATGCTGTTAAACAGGCTGCAGCTGACAGTGCTTTGTCAAATGGGACCTGTGAAAATACTGTACTTGGATCACTACAGTTGTTGACGCAGTCTGATCGTTTTATACTTGCCAAGAAGTCTTCTGACATCTCCTGCTCAACCCCCCAGTTTCTACAGCTCCAAAGATGTCCTAACCTCTGTACAGCAGAGAAAGGCAGAATACCATAGCGTGGCTCCTGCCTGCAGCTCCTCCAAATTGCTGCTGCAGGACAGAGGGCTCAAGCAAGCGATCACAACACATGGGCACCTGGATCATTTCTAGATGCTTCTGCTGCAGGACATCAGCATCACTGCGCATGTGCACGTTTTACAAACCGACGCACTTTCCTTACACTCTCCTCCAAGCACAGACTATTTGCTATTGTGCAAAGCACAAGACTATACTGACTAGAGCCATGATGTGGTGCGGTACCTTGTGAACTAAGGAAAAACGCCTTCAAAGAAATTGCACTCAAATGCGGTCTGAGCAACGCTGCCTTCCCCCCCGCCTCTGCCTCCCTGCCCTGTGCCTGCGGGAGGCTCAGACCCAAGCAAGCCTTCCCGGAGAGCCTGCAGCCCTCAGCACCGTCCCTGCCAGGAGGATGTGCTCCACAGGCAGAGCCCTTATCCGGGTGTTATCCCCTCCTCCTGCTGCTTGACCACCTTGGCCTTGCGGAACCCAGAAAAGTCATCTAAACAAAACCTGCCATCCTCGGTCCCTCAATCATATGAGAAGCAGCAAACATGCTGAGTTAAGTGCAAGGTAAGCAGTATTTTTATTTGTTTAATTAGAATTTCTCATCAAATGAAAACAAAGAAGTGATTTACTGCAGAACTGGTACAGGTAGTTGTTGCATAAGTACATTCCTGCATATTTGGCTACTTTAGGAATGTTTTTTAATTAACAGTTTCTCTTTGGCTAAAGCAAACCGTAGAAAATAAGAAAGAAGTTTCACACAAGGACACTGCCGAATCCCTCAACTGCCAGATATTTTTTTTTTTTTTCTTCAGGGAGGATTTTAAATTAAAAGCAGATTGCCTTCATTAGCGTTACCAGAAGCCATGTAACTGCCAAAGCTGACAGAAACACAACTGTGATTTGCAAATTTGGCAAGTGTCATTTTCTCTTTCTACAAATGCGGGTAATGTAATTCATATTAAGAGGGCTTTTGTGGGGGACACTATGCAAAGAACAACTCCTTCCCCAGAAATGGAAAAATGTCTCCAGAGCAGCGGGCTGAGAGCAGCGGGCACTCAGGATCTCTCTCCTTGTTTATTTTGCAAGAAAGCACACTGCATTAAATTTGTGCTGAGAATGGTCAGACAATAAAAGAGCTATGAACTGTCTTCTCCTGATGACTGAGCAGAATACAGTAGCAAGCCCGTAATAAACATTTCAACACTGTTCTTTGACATACAGCCATACTCGACCTTTCCGTGACACGTTGCCAAACCCTCAGAAGCCATTCAGCATGGCTTCTCACTGAAATCCCGATTCTCTTTACTTCATTCTTGCTGAAAAAGCTGATAATATGCCGATAGGAAAGTTACGTTTCTACCAAGGGCAACCATTTGCAGGCTTCATGGTCTGCTCCAGTCTCAGCCTTAGTGATAAGGGCAGAGTCTTGTTAGTATCTTCCCTCTCTTTCAAATTCCCGTGTGAATAGCTGCAGAACTGAGGGAGGCATGCGTGAAGCTGCCTGCCAGGGTGTAAGAGCAGGCAGTGACGGCTGAACAATCTGCTGTTCACTTTTAGAGTGACTCCGCACGTCCTGCTCCCCTCCCTGCCACGCTAGTCTCCTCTAACTTCTGCTGTCGGAGGAAAGCTTAATGCACATAACCAAGGTGCTTAAAAACATGCCGGTGTATTTTAGTTTGCGTTAGATGTGACACAGTGGGTGTTGGCTTTAGGGGGTAAACCAAGTTGCTGCTGTGAAAGCAAAGCGAGGGGGTGCCCCTGACCTGTGCACACTCTCCGGGGTCGGCAGCAGCCTCCTCAGCACCAGCACCCAGAAGCTGCCACCAGCACAGCGCAGCGGGACGGCTAACGCCTGCTACGTAGGGTCCGCTGAGCCTTCCACGATGAAAAGACAACAAAAGTTACAGGACGAAGAAACGAGAGAAATGAGTCGTCTCCAAACAGAACCCACATGCTCAGCAGCATGGCACTAGCGACCACAGCACCCCTGAGTGAACAAAGTATTTATTCCCCCAGCTGTAGCTGATATGGGAAGGTCTGAACACACTGTTAAAACTTTGCAGGAAATAGTTTAACACAGTAAGTATTACCGCAGTCACAAATGTGAAGTCTGTCTGTAGTAATTAGGACTGCGCTACATAAGATTTTATTAGACACCGTCTCATAATCAAGACAAAAATAGCTGTCTACATAGCAGTCGCCAGTTTAACCGTCTAAAAATAAAGTAACAAATGTAATGCCATGCCAGGCACAGAACCAACTGAAATAATACTAACCTATACTCAAGCCTGCAAAGGCAGCAGTGGTACATACGCCTACTGGCAACCTTCAATCTAACCTAGAGTTAAATGCTCAGCGAGTCTGCAATTTTGGTTTGTATCTTCAAAAGAACCGGAGAATCCAGTTCTGTCTCTCTAGTCCAACTCTCTTCCACCAGGCAGTGAACAGAGTTCATTATCCACTGAACTAACCACTAAGTAATGAGTTAACAATAATTAAACTGAAAGAGATACAGATTAAAGGAATTTATTATTCCCTGATCTGCCAAGCAAATTGTTTAGATACCTGAAATCAATGAGTAATGATGAAACAAAATAAAAACCCAACAAACCAAAAGAGCCAACAACAGGCTCATAAAAATCTGTTCGGTAAGGCCCGTGTATCTTCGTTAGGTTGAACAGCATTTTAATCAACAAACCCCTCCTGTCTTTATACATCATGAGAACAGAGGTAGAATGTGGCCCTAAATTATGCCGTTACTGTTTATTATTCATGTATCACGGGACTGATGAAGATGTATGGTCCCATTGTGCTAAGTACTGTATAGTGAAATATAGAGAAACAGTGAGACTTAGTACTCCAAGACTTTATAATTTAAAGACAAATTTAAACCCCAAGATATTGTAGTTTCATGACAGTAATGCACAGATGGAGATTGGAGATACAGACAGATTAAGCAAGTTGCCTAAGGTCACACCAGACATGTGCCAGAGCAGAAAATTTGACTCTGGAGTACCAGCACAGGTTTTTACTCATGTAGGAGAACACTGCTTCTCCTCTTTGATTTCACCAGATGCCATATTTCATAAACTAACAAATAAATTAAAAAAATACAAATGTTACATGGTAGTACTGGAAGGATTGCCTTTCACGCCGCCTCCTCTGAAGACCATTAACAAAAGAGCTTTACTTACACATACACCCAATTTCTCTGTGTATGGCACAATTGCAGCATTCACACAGCATCACAGAATAATTTAGGTTGAACGGTCTTCTGCAGACATCTAGTCCAAACACTAGCTCAAAGCGGGGCCAGCTAGAGCAGGTGCCCCAGGGCCTTGTTCACTCAAACTCTTAATACCTTCAAGGATGGAGATGGAAATCCCACCACCTCTCTGGGCTCCCGTTCCGTGTTCAATCACTCATGTCAGAAAAAGTCTTTCCACATATGACATCAGAATTTCCCCATTCCAGCCCGTGTCCACCACCTCCCATGCCGTGCCCATGCCCTCAAGCCTACCTCCATTTTCTGTTCCCACCACTGAGTAGTTGCAGACAGCAACGAGATCTCCCCTAGCCTTCTTTCTTCTGGAACAAATCCAGATTTCACAGCTTCCCCGTGCACATCACGGGCCCTAGCACCCTAACCATATCCTGCTGGCCAGTGCCAGACCCGCTCTGGTATAGCCATGCCTTTCCTTTACGGACCAGCCTGAAACTGGACATCACGCTCCAGATGCAGCCCCACAGTCACTGAACAGAAGGGTATAAGGCACTACACACACTTTTTTTTTAATAAAGCAATATTTAAATAATTTTTTAAATAACTGCAAACAGTTAGTTTCCTTTCATCAGTTACTGTATTTTTATGTTTTCTAACTATACAAACCCTGCATCCCTCAGTTTACAAAACAACACAGGAATACCGGTCTTGCACACCACTTCTGGAAGTTTGCTGTTGCAGGGGTGTCAGCACACGCAGGCACACCAGGCTCTGAGTGCAACCGTTGCTCCCGTAAAAAATACAGGAAAGGGGCTTTTCAGATGTCTTATTCCCTAGCTGACAAAAAGGATAGCCCGATCAGCTTGAATGATGTAACATGCTCAAAATGTATCAGCGATAGCAGGATAACACAAGACACCATGCTGCTGGATGCACATACATCAGCAGATATATTTAGGAATTTAAGTCCTAAACCCTGTCACAGAGTGTATTGTAACAGTGAAAAATATTTAATGTATAACTGTGACAGGAGATTGCTTCCCTGCAACACAAACAGTAGCAACAGTGTTACATGAAGAAAAACTCAAGCCCCCAGACAGCTGATCCAGGGTAGTGGGAGAACTAATACTGCATTTAAACACAGTGGCTTTCATTCCTGGTTCACAATTGATACCTTAAAATAAACAGAGAGGAAATACCTTCTGACACGAGAGCAAAGTCACAGCTTAGGCTTTATTTATTTATATTTGCTGGCACCTGTGAAGATTTACCAATGAAAATTTCATTTTACTTAGTTCTGCAAAAGTGCTATCAACATTTGGTTTAGGTTTCCGTTGAGCGTACTGTCCTATAGAGCAGCACAATCAGTCCACTCAGCAGCAGGCAGCCATCCTGACATGAAAGGCATCTGCGTGGCGTGGAGACATTTGGGGCTTTAAGTGATCCCACAACTGAACAGCACAGCACACATGGGTACAGCAAAACACGCTGACCTCCACGCTGCTGTCCAGGATGGGACAATCCAGTTATGTGCCAGGAACAAGCATGGCTCTGTACCTAACCGCCCACCTTCATCTTGGGAGGTTCCTGCATATCTGAGCTCAGGCAGGGATGTCTCATCCCACAGGGACATTGACACAAGCAAGCTGCCATGGGAGCAGCCCCTCCACAGCTGGGACTGAACCTGCAGAGAAGCAGGCCCAGACCGGGACACATCCCCTCCTCCAGCCAAAACCAAGAATGGTCCAGTCTACATCTCCCAGAGCATGGGCCCAAGAGCTGCTTGTCAAAATTCCCCTTCTGGAGCTACAACCCCACGTACGGGCACAGACACTTACACATATAAATATATAAAACCCATGAGCTGCTTCCACTTTCTCGGCAATAAACCATAACCTCTCTTATGGCGCTATTTCATGCAACAGCAGCAGTCAGCTTTTCAAAAAGACGTAGCTGTATGCTCCATCCCTTTCAAACACAAAGTTGTTCTGGATGCTAATGGCACCTTTATACCAACGCTGAAAGTAAAGCAGAGGAGCCCCGGCTTCACAC
Source organism: Falco cherrug (assembly GCF_023634085.1). Classification (NCBI taxonomy): domain Eukaryota; kingdom Metazoa; phylum Chordata; class Aves; order Falconiformes; family Falconidae; genus Falco; species Falco cherrug. The sequence continues at coordinate 9,747,292 of NC_073707.1, forward strand.
TGGGATGAGGCATTCCTCCATTTAGAGACATATTTAAAGCCATACCAATGATTCCTTGTGCACTGCGAGAGCAAAGGTGCACGCTACATCAAAGTACACGTGCTGCATCATACCTGATTGATTACTTACCCAGTTGCACAACAGGTGTGAGTTTGTGAACACAGGGCACGTGGCCAGACCACGCTCTCACCCATCACAAGCCCAGCATACACCCACCATGTGCCTGCGAAAGTTTGGATTTTGGAAACACAAGAAACCTGCCACAAGTCATAGAATCGTTTAGGTTGGAAAAGACCTTAAGATCATCGACTCCAACCCTTAACCCAGCACTTCCAAGTCCACCACTAAACCATGACTCTAAGTGCCACATCTACACGACTTCTGAACACGTCCAGGGTTCTCCACACCACCTCCGCGGACAGCCTGCTCCAATGTTTGACAAGCCTTTTGGTGATGAATTTTTTTTCTAATATCCAATCTAAACCTCCCCTGGCGCAACTCGAGGCAGTTTCATCCTGTCACTCGTTACCGGGGGGGGAAGAGACTGACAACCACCTCGCTAGAGCCTCCTTGCAGGTAGTCATAGACAGTGATATTTAACATGGCAAGAAGTGGCTGTGACACTTCACGGACAGAGAAGCGAAGAGCAGGCCACCAGCACACCACACGCCTGGGGCTGGACATCGGTTACCTAAACAAGTCCCTTTCTAGCATGAGTCAGCTCCCTTATACTCTGTAACTAGTCAAGTAAAACGCTTGCCAGGTAAACCTGACCTAAAGAGCAATTTACAGCACTCTGCTTCACTCTCCCACACCTAATTCCAGCCCTCTACGTTCAACATCATTTTGACCATCTTGCATTAATCTGTCTAATAAGCAGCATCACATATTTTCACCCCATATAAACTCTAGCATACAGAATAATTTAAGCTACATTTTCCACATCTGAACTTTTTCTGCCCCTAATGTCAACGTGTAGCAGAGAGAATCAAGTTATTGCTTACTATTAACTGACCAAATAAAATCAAATACTACTTTCCAAGACAGCGTAAGTCCGACAGACGCTGTTCTAAATCAACTTAATGTAAAGCCTACGAAGAGGACAACTGTGCAATCTCACCTGGGAAGACACAACGTGGTATCTGCTCCCTGCCCCAAGGACAGCACCGAGGAACAAGGGGGTTTCCCCACTCTTTCACTCTGCACAGGGACTGCACTACCTGACACGTTACAGAGATTCATCCATCTGTTTATAGAACATCATACCACTTCTGGCTTCTCTGGGCTCAAATGCATTTAGAGAACACGCTTGTGGCAGATAGAAAGGCAAAAGGCAAACTGGAACACTTCTCTGACCTCCCGGGGCACTTCCCAGTACCCACCTCCACCCCACCCCCCAACACCAGCCCCCAAAGCACAAGTAGTCGGGATGCTGCTGCATCCTACCACGATCCAACAGGATGGGGCACAGGCCCCGTGGAGCCTGCGGCTGAGCCGATGGCACTTCTACCCACGGGTTCCCACTATTGTGCAGCCCTTCCTCAAATTCACAGCAGATGAGTCTCTAGCTACGGTTTGGACTTAGAGAGCCTCTCTTAATAAAAATACCAGCCTCCTCCTCCCTCAACATGGAAGCCTCTATGAGACCTCCCACAAATGAAAGGGCAATGAGACTGGGCTTTTTTTTTTTTTTTTTTTTTTTTTTTCCAGGGCTTGTTTGGTGTTCTGTCACAAAGCCAAACACATGTTTCTAAAATCTAAACTGGTTATACAACTGTTTTAAACTCATGCAGCTGTGCGGAGCAAGCAACTGCATCAGGGGAGACGACCACTGCTCTTTTAAGGCACTCGTACATCTAGGGGCTAGAGTTTTATAAATCAAACTTCCCACGAGTTACTCAAGCTCGCTCATTCCAATTTAGTGTTTATGGTAGAGGAAACTGCTGAAAAAAAAAAGCAAAGCGAGGTGGCTTTTCCACCTTCATGGTGAAAATCTGCATCCATATGGGGACTGGGAACAGACCTCCCTCCTGCGAGACCCACATGGTAATTACAGCACCCAGCTTCCACCCTCCAGCTTATCTGGGGAGATGGCAGGAACCGATAATAGATGCTAATACAGAAGCCTCCTGCTTTGCCACTCATACAAAGTTCACTTTACACTGTGCTTGGCCATTGCCTCAGGATCAGTTATACAACCAAAGCACTGCAAACTTTACTGCAACAGCGTGAACGGTGAGCAGTGGAGACTGAAGTAGCCTCCTTTCATCTACATTTTTACAAACGTAAAATTAATATTAATTTCTGACAGTGATTTTATTGTAGATTTTCATCGTAAATAAAAATACAACTAGAAGAATTTCTAAAATATTAATATTTTAGAAATGTGCCTGTCTGCTCCAGCTACAAGGCAAGAGACTTGGATAAAACTAGTGGAAACACTTCAACTAAATTACACAGTATAGTTTTACAGTCCTATAAAATACCAATTTTTTGCAAGCCCAAACTATTTGTCATACAGTATTTGCATTTTAGTCATATATAAGATTGACTGTCTGCATAAGTACTATCGTGTTGCTCCCTGAGACCACAGTAAAACTTTTCTGTTGTTGTTTTCTTTTTTTCAATACTTCAGAAGAATGCATGGCAATTTAAAAAATTGTTTTACTTGTGTTGCTAGCATAGGAGTTTATAACAGCTGGATAATTCTGTACTTTTGATTCACGCTGCACTGTATATGAAAAGGCACCAAAAATTAAATTAGTTTTATAATCTCTGTACAGTCAACATAATTGTGATTAATGTATTTTTCTGAAACTCAGAGCAAGCGCGTTGTAACTGTCACAGCACACGCTGCTTATTCAACCTGTAAGAAAGAGGAAATAAAGAAGTTTTCCAATCTGAAGAATTCCAAGTAAAACAGGAACACATTACTGCAGAAGTGACTGACCCAGCTCACAGCTCTGTCACGTATAGACACGCATTTTAAGTGTCTACAGTCTAAAGCTTCATTATTTTTTGCAGAACAATCTGGCAACGGAGGTAACCCGATTCCCTGGGAATCAGATGTTACTTAAAGACAGGTTTCACCTGTCACGGATAAAACATATTCTGAGCAACAAAGCGTCAGGGTATACGGACTTCAGAGCAGAGGGCGGTCTGTCCTTCTCGGGTAAGAGGCAGGGGGAAAAAGGAAATTTTCTGCTTTCGTAGAGTTTTGAATTTTATTTTTTGTAACTTCGAGGGGAAATGTCCTAAAGCAATGGCAGCTACAGCAACTTAGTACAAACAAACTACAAAACATGATGGAATAATCTTCAAGCAACGGCTACCAGGGTTCCTGCAAGACCCTTCCCTAGGTCCCTCCCCATCACGATGGGGCAGAGTTATCCTCACAGCTGTCAGGAAGACTCTCTTAATCCTCGTTCCATAGTCAGGAAGGCAAGAACATGACTTTTTCCAGGCATATTTTAAGATGAAGAGACTCTGGATGGGCTTGCTCAAGGCCACCACCCAAGCAGCTGGCCTGCCTGCCCCACCAGGGTGCCCACTAAACCTCTTCATCCTTCTGAGCATCTGAAGGATCCCTGAGAGAGATGGCCCAACCCTGACCTAACCTACACAGGCGGGAACAAGGAGGGGCTTGCTTAGGATTTTCAGAGAGACTTGACCTATACAGAAAGTTCAAGCGGGGCAGATGAAAGTCAGCGTCAAGTGCCCTCCCCAGCTTCACTGTTGCGCAACCACAAACAGCACGTCCACCTCCTTTCAGAGGTAACACTCGACTAAGGAAATGCCCTTCCACAGGAAAAAACAGAGGTTTTTCTGCAGCACGGAATGCTGGAGCCAAGCCCTGCTGTGTCGCAGCACTGAGCGCCGGGAGCCGGCTGCACCCTGCCATGGCAGGGCAGGATGCTTCCCGGAAAACTACTCTCTGCAGGCACTTTTGTACTGCTGCTCCGCGCAGGAGCAACACGTGCATGTACCACCTTAGAAGCTGCCTGCAGATGCCCTGCTTGCAGGAAAACAAGGAATCGCATTTGAAGGGAACGTATGCCCTGTTACAGAATGAGGCAGAGCTGGCGGGGCTAACTGTACACTGGAGCAGCACGCTGCCTTGATGCCACCCCCTTCCGGGTCGCTATCTGCCCGACACATGTACACAAAAGCACCTCACAGGACAAAGAAAGGAACCCAACATATAGAAATATATCACATTCAGTAGAGGCCTGGGCAGCAAACAGAAATGAAACGTTGCCCTCCAAGGAAGCCTGCAGATTCCCACAGACTCGGGATGTCTATTTCCCTGGTTTTCCCCCTGTAATTCCCAGCCAGTATTTCCAGCTGAACGCTGAAAGCAGGTACGAAAGTTCTCCCTATGCCAGTGACACCTGCCAATCACCCTCCCACCTCCCCTGCTTCCACAATCCCGCAAGACAAGTGATAGGACCCCCCCGGCTACTGCCAGGAGACCAAACGCACAGCGCCGGCCCCAGGCACACAGTGCCGAGACCACAGCACGCAGCAGGGTCGGGATTATTGCCCAGACCAACAGCTCTGAGGCTGGGGCCATCCTTTTATCCTGCCTTCACTTTCCATACTGTGCCTAATGCAATTCGATGCTGCAATAAAAATAGATGATACTTAACCCCCCTCCCTCGTCCCTGAGCAGCGGTGGGGAGGGTGCGGAGCCTGCGCTCAGCTGCTGCTGCTGGGCAGGTGCTCCGTGGCCTCTGTTTTCAGTTATCACTGTTGTGACCCGCGAAGAAAATAAAACCTCTGGCTCTAAATACACATTTCTGATTATCAAGGTAGCAGCTCCCTCCTCGCCTTTGGTTAAGTCAAAGCATACATAATTATTGAAATTACCCAGAGGAATATAACTATCTGGTCCCCTCAGTCTGAGATGATTGTACGGAAAGCACTAGAACATTAAACCAACTGTTTCACAGTCCCTGCCAAAAGCCACACATCTCCTATCAAACTCATCCAGCGTGTACAGAGATTGACACGTGTTCTTAAACAAAGCAGGGCACTTACAGGGCAAGAGATGAGGTGAGCTCTGCAGGTTCACACAGGGGCAGAGGTGGTGGGCGTCTTCAGTTATAGAGGCATGCAAATTTTTTTCTTTTTTTTTAAAAAAGAAAATATCAGCCTTTTGCTTCACCAACAAAAGAAGCTGTTGAAATAGTTTTGTCAGACACAGCTGATAAGGATAATTATGTGGTGAGAGCTTAGTCATCCATATCACAGTGACAGAAAGGCAGATTCTCTTAAAAATAACGTCAACACCACAAAACACCGAAGAACATCAAGAGCATAAAGCCTGGCAGATTTCAGAGGTGCCTTAGGTAAGCACCGGGGCTGCCAGGGCTCGGGCTCCGGCGCCTTACCAGCCGCTAGAGGGGGCCTATTTTTCTCCATAAATCGAATTTTCCTAATTGTTCTGTAGGCACACATGCTGCAGTCACGAATTAACAAAACAATCGCAGAGCGTAAAATATGTACATGCCTACGTATATTTTAAGTTAAATAGAAATGGGGATGCGCAACCTCCTCTAACGCTCGCAGCAATACGCTTACCAGATGGGAGAAAAGGCACAATTCCTTGTGTTTTGCCTCATTAGAAACGGCACTCTAAACCAAGCAGGCTACAAAGGCCATTCCGATTCGCCCCTAACAAATTCATTAGCGTAAATGGGTTGATATTGCATTTGCGAGTTCACCGTATAGCAACTAACCTTGAGAAATCCTGTCTGCCTTGAGTAACTAACTACAACCCAAATATAACAACAACCTCAAAAAGCGCTGGAGCAACAACAGAGTGTCCCCTTTCAATTAAGAAGTAAAGAACTTCCCCTAGGAGCGGAGGAGCCCCAGATTTCAGTTTTCAGACCACAGATGCAAGTTTGCCCATCTCTGCATTTACGCCTTTTGTGCTGCAACTGCTAGAACATAAAATGCCCTCCAATACTGGGTTTCATTACCCTCTTCAGACTTGGAGAGCCTCGTCAAGTCCCACTCTGTGCCTGGACTTGTTCTCTAAGTAAAGCTGTTTGGAGAAGCATTAGCCAACACATGCACTTGACAATGTTTTCATTACAGCCTATAAGGACCAAAAGATTTAAAAAATTATCCTAAGCCCTTTCAGCTAAGGAACGAGGGAAGCATTCATGTGAGATATGTGACGGGATGGGCAGCAATATGGCCTGGCAAGGTCCAGATGGCTTTTTTTTCTGCACACTCTTTCGCTGTGTTACACCCATCACCCGTGTCAACAAGCTAACCTAGCAGCGAGCCAAGTCTAGGAAGGATTAATTGCAGGAATAAACAAACCAAAGCAAAAGCCTAGCCCAAACAGTGAGCAAGGGCCAAGCACATCCATGTCAAATCACATCTCTCAAGTCTTCTCCAGTACTTGAGAGAACTCCCTGTGCTTGAGACACTGGGGAGCAGTCACCCAGCCAGCATCAGGAACCTTAAACCACTTCACTGTCAGCACAGAGAGCCGGGTGTCCTCCCCGAAGCACAGAATTTTCTGCCATCGGCTCGCTCTCTTCAGTCACAAACCATGCTGTGAGCCCAAGAGCAGCCCTGAGGCCAGCACTAGGAGGTACACCTAGGGCAGCGCACCTCTCTCCCTCCGTCACCAGGGTAGGGGACCTGCAACGGGGAGATGCTGCCGGGTAGCAAGAACGTTGAGAAAGCTGGAACTGAGGCTTGCCACCTCCAGATGACTCGAGAGCAAACAGAAGAACTAGAAGCTTTCAAATGTTTTCTTGTGTTTTGTAGCAATCTCAGAAGGGGGGTACGGGTCATCCAGCCAGTGAGTGGGAACACTGTCCAACACACAGGAAAACTTTGCTCCGGTTAGTATGTCTTATGGAAGCAAGTGTCATAACTTTCATAAACCCAAGGGGTAAGGAGCGTTTCCCCCAGCATTAGCAGCTTTCTTCCAGGCAGGTCTTTGAGACTCTGGGTGTACGTCTGTCTGTCAAGATTACTAATACGGGCAGACGCTTCTTTCATGTTTGGGAGTTTTGCCATTGACTTCAAAGTAGTGAGATATAACACCTTGTGTATTCCCTAAACACACTTAATAACAGCACCCGACACATTTAAAGTGCTTAGACATGTTAAAGGCATTGTACAACATTAGCAAAAAACCAGGAAACCCTGTCTAGGTGGTTCATGAGAAATCTGGTAAGCCAGGAGTCTAAGCCTGAATCAGATGCTTATCTATTAGCCAGCTAATAACTGTGTGACTGCTTCTTTAACTGATCCGTACAAGTCATAAGCAGGGACTACCTTCTGGTGAGCTGTGGAGACTTCACATTACTCATAATCCTCTTAAATCATAACAAAGAATAGAGATTAGAAGGTGGAAAGCGTGCAGTAAGTGTTCTAAAACCAATATAAACACAGCCATCTCAGCCTGAGTCACAGCCTGCATCATGGGAGCTTACTGAACTCCTTTTGAAGTCAGGTTCTGGGGGTGCAAGCAGCGTGTGGTTTGGCTCCCGGTGCCAGGCTGGTGTGAAGGCAACACACACCAAGTAGCACCTGGAGCCAGTTCATAGCAGACAGGAGCAAGGTCAGCGTAGCATGGCAGCACCACTGCGGGGGCAAGGCTGTGGGGCTATGAAATTAGGCTGCCCCTTTGCTTCAGGCAAGCAATGGAAAGAGAAGGAACAGCAAGACCCGCCTGGAGAGGGACAAAGCGAAGGGCCTTTGCCTCCAGAGGGCTCAGAAATAAGACAAAACCATGGTTCCTGAGGTAGCTCTTGAACCTCTCTGACAACATGGAACAGGCCACCATGAGGAAACCTCAGCACAGGTCCAACCGGAGCCACCACTGAACCGCCTTCATCAGCATTTCTTAACTTGGCCAAAAGTTGTGATACGTCGATGTGTATGCACTTAGAGGTGTCAGTCAGGTGTAACCTGACAAGGCTCCACACAGATTACAACCCCCACGGTCAGCAAGCTGAATCTAATGCTGCTGAAACCAGCCTTAAGCCATGATTTATTTTGAAAAAATGTGGAATTACAAACTGCACGATCCTGTATTTACCACATGTGGGGATACTGCAGGAGCGTCTCAAGACTCTTCTCTTTGTAGAAAACAAACCCAGCACCAACTTCTGCACTAACCTGCACGACTGCTAAAAAGCATATTCGATACACAACACTATAAGGAACATTTCTGAGGTCAGCGTTAACGTACATCAGTGTTTTAACTGTACTGGGTAAGTACTACAGCAACAGAAAAGCACGTTCCTGAGTGTGTATCAGTCAGAAGGTACACATCATAATTACCAATGAAAATCATTAAGTCCGTTAACTCTTCTAAGTACTGGGCTAATAATATCAGCAGCAGGTTTATGTGTGGAGCCTTCTAACCCCAAGCACTTCTTCATATTACTTTCCACGTGGTATTCCTCAAGTTTTCGTAGCATTTATCCACAGACTTTCTCTGTTTACAGTAACAGAGATGCCCAGCTTGATACTATAATTTTACCTACTGTTGCTTAAGACTGCCAGCATACACGCAAGTAGCAACAAGCAGTAGGAAACAGAACTCCTGGCTCCTAGAAATCTGTGTGTCCTCTGTCACTTTTCGAACCTCAGCCACTTGTAAGTACAAGGTGCTTTAGTTGCCGCTAACCTGCAATACGCAATGCTTGTAACCATGGCTGATGCGAATCTGAATGACTGCCCCTGTAGTACTATCTGCGCATACGATGCTGCAGCCATCTCCACGAGTATTTGTAAACACGTAGTCTTCCAAGAACTTTCCACTTGAAACATGACTGCTAACGTATCCACATTTGTAGTAATTAGATGCAAATGTATAAAAAGCCACTTTCTTGTTCAACAGAACTACTATTCTATTAATAGTGACGTTCAAATGATTTTGAAATTCCCCACTGTTTAACTTCAAGGACTGCTCATTTTATTTTGGAAATTTACTCTTGGTTGCAACTTGACAAAGAAAGTATTAATTTGTTCACATTTATGAGACATGAGTACGGTTCAGCCTTTTCCATTCATGGGTCAGATAATGAATTGGTTTCCCTGGAAAACTACACAATGAAATATTCAACATAAGGCATTCTGTAGCTTAGATGTGAACTACAAACTGCAATTTTACTGGGATGTCCCTGTAGGTTGGCTTTGGCACGTACGCCTGCATGTTTTATGCTTTGTCTGAAGGAGGAAGCTCCCACAAGTAAGGAGAAAGCCCTCGGATATGGGTCACAAGTCGGTGTATCAAAACTTAGAAGAGAATGAAGAAAAAAAACCCGACCCAACAACAATACCTCAGCATATTTCCCCCATGCTTTCAGGAAAAAAAAAAAAAGAAAAAAAAAAAGAAAAAAAAACCAACCAAACAACCCCACATAAACCAGACCTTGAATATTCTTTGGTATTTCAGTGGTTTTCTGCCAAGAGGAGGAAAGCAACCAAGGCTCGCCAAAGCCCGAGGGAAGGCAGGGGACACTCTGATGTAGGTTGTCCAGCTTTCCTCTGTGCTTTGCACGCTTGACACAGGGTCGGTTTACTCCCGTTTCATTTTTAACAAGTGACAAACGCCATTTATAGGTTCGTTTCCCATCCAAAAGAAGATTAAAAGAAATCAATTCTTCTCTCTCCTAACCCTGTGACATTTTCCAGCTCCAACGCCAAAGCCCATTCCAGTCTGATTACCCTGATTCCTGAACCAAAACCCTGAGCCCATTTCAACGGTCCTCCCAACAGAAGAAACGAGACAATGAAAAAAAGAAGAAAACCACCCCCGAACACTCGGCGCGATAACCCCCACCCAGCAGCTTCGGTCGCATCGCCCCCCCCCCGCCCCCCGCCGCTGGAGAGACCCTGCCCAGCCCGGGCAGCGGCTGCACGGGGTGCTGCATGGGAAAAGGGGGTGCTGCACGGGGAGGGGGTGCCGCACCGGGGAAAGGAGGGGTGCCCGACCCCCGGGAAAATCTCCCGGGTCCAACTTCTCGCCGCCCAGGACCCGGGACAAACTCCAGCGGCGGGTGGCGAGCGCGGCCCCCCGCACCCCGCGCCGTGCCCGGGGAACCCCCCCTGCCGCTCCGCGGGACTCACCGGAGATCTCGGCCTGGGGCACGCCGCTGAGGCTGAAGCCCTTGGCCCCATACAGCTGCCGGACCTCGGCGCAGCTCCTCGCCTTGCTGCCGCTGTCACCGCGAGCCGGGGCGGAGGCGACACACAGCAGCCAAAATCCCCACGGGAAGAAACGCATCCTTCTCCGCTGGCCCCGCCACCTGCCGTGCGAAGGGCAAAGCCAAGGTCCCGCGGCGGGCAGGCGGCCGGGGGCCCCGGGCGGCGCGGAGCCGGGCGGCGGGGCTCCGGGGCGCGGCCCCCCTCCCCGGGCAGCCGCGGCGGGACGGCGGGCGGGGGGGAGCCCCGGGTCGCAGGCGCTGCCGCTGCCCGCGGCGTGCGGGGAAGGCGCCGGGGAGTTCGATCCTGGGCACGGCCGCGGAGGAGCGGCGGGCGGGGGGGGGGCAGCGATCCAAGTTTGGCCGGGTCGGGCCGCCTTCACGCCCCGGAGCGTGACCGCGCAGAGGGCTTTTGTTCTTAGCGCGGCTGCATCCCCGGGCAGTCCCGCCGCGATGCTGCCGGCTGCGGCGCCGCCGGGCCGGGCCGGGCGGAGCGGGGCGGGGCGCGGGGCGGGCGGCGGGGCTGCTCCCGGGGCCGGGCTCGGCGGGGCTGGGCTGGGCTCGGCGTGTCGGTCCGCTCGCCGGCACCGCTCCACCTGCGCGCCGAGCCGGGCGGCGGGGGAGGCTCCGAGCGAGGCCGGGCTTCCCCCGCCGGACGTGGCATCACGCCGCCCCGCGCCAATCCCGCGCAGGGCGCAGCCCCCCGCCCCGGGCCCGGCCCCGCCCCCGCCCCGCGCCCCCGCCGCGGGCTCTGCGCACCGCCCGGCCCGGCCCCGGCCCCGGCGCCGCGGGGCAGAGCCGGCCTCCGGCTGGGCGAGCGGCGGGGGGTCTCGGCCGCGGCGGCAGCCCCTGCCCCGGCGGGCTCAGAGCCAGCCCTGGGGCGCGGGCAGCCTCGGGCACCGGGGGGCTGCGCGCCGGCCTCAGGCAGGGAGGTAGCGCAAACGGGCGCTGTACAGCCCCCCCCCGCCCGCCCGGTGCGTAGCCTGAAGACCCCGAGTGTCCCCAGGTTTGGTGGATAACGACCCCTTGGAAGCCCTTACACAGCACGTCGGCAGAGCGGTGAGTAGCATCGTCCCAGCCGAGAGCAGGGAGAGCGCCCCGCTTTAAGCGCAGCTGTGGAAAGAGGCGACCTTCAGCTACGGAGCCCCAGCTTTGGAGTTTAGTTCCTCCAGCAGCCTGCCAGCTCCTGCAGCTGGTGCCCCTGCAGCTCTGCCAGCCACGTCCCAAACTGCTTCCCACAGAACGCAGGCACCTGTCATCACCCGTGTCTCCAGGTGATGCCGCGGGGTCTCCCCCCAGATGAGGTCGTAGGCTTTGGCCGGTGCCTACAGCACTTTCCACAGCAGGGAGGGGACCCAAAGGTCCTCTGCATCTTCTGAGAGCAGCTGTTTTCTGCAGGAAAAGTAGAGGGCATGTACCCTTGCCTCAGCTGAAGCATTCCTGGGAGCTTACACCTTACTAGGCATCAGCAATCCCACACAGAAAGACCACCATGCCCTCCGCCCAAAAAAAAACAAAACAAAAAAACCCCCAAAACAAAACCAAAAAAACCCACCAGCAAAATTTATTAGAGATTGTACATTTTGGACCAGTCGCTCAGACATGCAAAAATATGTGGGAAAGTTGGGTCGTTCACCTTGTTGCTTCAGAACTGCTTGTTCTCCCGAGGAATGAGTAAGGGAGAAGTAAGTGATGGCAAAGGGCCCCAGGGAGGGGAAGGATGGCAGTAGGGAAGAGACAAGTTGTTGCTTTCCTATGAAATCACCTAGTGATTTCCTATCAAATCTTCCTAATTAAATTCATCTACGAGATAGAAAAAAGCAGATTAAGGGGATCTAACTGCGAAGACAGGGAGAGTTTTGTAATGAAAATCATGACTAAGGTGACACATCATTACCACCGAAAGTTAAAAACTATGAGTCGGATACACCCCATACACCCAAATCTTAATTCTTCTACAGATGACATTATGCTTTCTGGTGTTTTGCTGCATCTCTCAGAGATGCACAGTTTAGAAACCAAAGGCTTACAGAGTCCCAGCAACTTGGGGGACACTTGCTTTGTGGGTTTTCTGGAGCATGGAAATGGGTCTTGTTCCTGGAAATAACATGGGGAAAAGATCTGCCATGGATAATGTAAAGTCTGACCTATCCTGTTTTCAAATGGGATCTCTTTTGTAAATGCAAGAGTACCGCACGCATAGCAGGTTACCAAGTACGTTATGTGTCACAAGGTTATTTCAGCTCTTACTTCTGGGTATTTATTCTAATTTTATAGCCATAACCCTTTCCCCACCCCAGGCTTTGAACACATCATTCAGAGACCTATGTGAGGGATCTCATCTAATTAATCCAACTGCCATGACAGCAGAAATCAAGCACCAGAGGAATCCATACAGCTACTTGCCAGCACTACAGGAACACCAGGATCTTGGTTCCCCCTCTTGGAAAATCAGAGGGAAAATCAAATACAGACATGCAGTTAACAATGCTCTCACTCGGGTCTGTCAAGGGGAATGAACTCCAGGAATGCAAACTCCAAAGAGACAAAGTGCTTGGTTGAGAAGGAAGGCAGAGTCATAAACCTCTTATCTGGTCTGGCCGCTAGAGAATGACTCGAGGTGACACAGGGGACCAGAGTAGTACCTAATTTTCTCTTTTCCTTCTCAAAGCCTGGCGTCGGCTACTCACCGCCGTTGTATATTGAGGGCTTGCTTCCAGCTCTGCCTGAAGCACCCTTGGGAAAGCTCTCTGTGAGCTACGGCTGCAGCAGGAAGCCTTCCGCAGTCATACAGCTGCTGAAGTGCACTGAAATGCTAACTGCTGACAGGGGAAGAACTGGGACTGAAACCCTAGGGATCTGGCCTTGGGACCATCCCCCGAGCTAGAGATCGTTTCACAGACCGAAGTATTTCCCTTCTTTACACACGTCTCACTTCCCCAAGCTGAGTGATAATAGTGCCCATGGCAGGGACTAAAATCATATCATTCCTGATAAAATCCTGAGAGACCGCAGCACACACTCTGCTTATTCACATGCGCTCTGCTATTCCCATGGTGAAATACTGGGCTACCAACTGCCAGCACAGATCACATTGCCCCAAACCTCTGTGATTAGGTGACCATCATCACTTACCTCCTAAATAGGGATAAGAGCGCTTCTTAGCTGAACACCTGTCTGTGAGGTGCTCGCATACTATCATAATGAGAAGCTTATAAGTAGACAAAATAAAAATAACCCTGAACTGATATAAGCTCTTCAACAAAGAAGCTATCTGCAAGTCTAGACAGGATCCAACCCTGAGCAAACAGATCTTAAATTATGAGGCGCGTCTATTTGTTTTGCTGTTAAATTTGTATGCAGACACAGGATTTGAGCTAGGTACGTTTTAAGCAAATTGAAATAAACATCTTCAAAGTGTCATGGTGAAAATGTATTTTTGGCTTCCATTATAAATTTGATGTCTTCTGTGTGTATCTGAGGACCAGATCCACACATTCTGAACATTCTCAGTTATAAAGAATGGAGCTTGGCAAAAAGTGAACAACAGATTGTCCAATGACGGGCAGAAAGAGCTAGAACTGGGGAAGATAAGAAAAAGCACAGTAAAACACAAAGATGAGTAGACAAAATGCAGAGGAGGAGAAAAGCACACAGCTAGCCAGCAGGATAGTCAGAGGAAGACAGAAAATCCATCCTGCTGTGGAGATCACCTCTTGACAGTCCCAACAAAAAGTGCTGCCCACTGAAAAGCTGATCCAAGCATTATGAAGAAGCAATAATGATGAAGAAGAGCCAAATCATCTGGCACAAGTGGGGAAGGCTACCCTTTAAAAAAAAAAAAGTGAACAGAGGCTTTGTACAGCCTCAACTTTCACAGGGTTGTCTTGTTTCTCTAGCACTGTCCACAAGTTTTGCAATGCAGTGGACATGCCTCTCTGTTTCATATGGATGCAAATCAAGAATTGCACAGGCAGCAATGCAATTACACCCACCAGTCCTCCAGCTGTTTCCAAAATGGACCTATGCTGAGTTACAGCCACCTGGAGTCTGACAGCAAAACCAGAACAGGAGAAAACCAAGATAACCTTATCAAATTGCATTGTATCTTTGAAGCTGCGTAAAAGAATAGAGCATTCCCACGTGAATTCAGTGGCGTTTCTACCTTTTTCACTATGCGTCCAGTACAGAGCTCACACAGAATGGGGAGTGGGGAGGGAAAGGAGAGAGGCAAAGCATAAGTGGGCTACAGCTTCCTCCCTCTCACCAAAGTCACGTCATGAAACCCTCAGCACCTTTCCCTCAGCCAGTTCTACACTACTTTTGATTCTGCGGAAACATTAGAAATTCTGGCACCTTCAGATTACAAATTTTCATCAAAGTAGGAGTATCTCAGTACCTTTTCCGCCTCTTTCTTTTAATCTCTGCTATATCTGTCTCCTACAGGATTCATGAAAGCTGCCCCCCTGTTCCCTGCCCCCTCAACATTGGCCGGTGTTCAGCAGAAGCTGGACATGTGTTTTGCTGAGTCAAATCTAATTAAGTTATTCAGAGGATTTACTAGATTACACCTTGCTATCTATAGCTGCTTACTTCTTCACTGGATCTTCCTTCATTAGAAATCCAGCACCTCCTCCTGCCCTCTGCACATTTCCCTGTGAAGCTTTTCTGACCTGCGCAGGAAGCGCATGTGTGGTTGTTTCGGTCACCAAAAATATCAGATCAGCCCCTTTGAATGACTGATTAATCCAGCCTGATCTCAACTGACTTCGTAAGAAGCCATTTGCCACACAGAGATGATAAGGCTTGTTAGGATTTGTGTGTTCAGATTAATTAATCAAGAATATTGTTTGATAGATGTACAGAGGTGGGGATCCTTCCCAGGACTTCAGGGAGCCAGATTCCAGACCCAGGCCAAGGATGATCTCAATTCTGGCTGCTGAGGAATAGAGGAAGGGGGTCTGCACCGAGGACAAGCGCAGCAGCATATGCCGAGGCTCGGCCAACCTGCTGTTCGACCCTTCGGTGGAAGAGACCAATTCCCTTTTCATGCAATGCTTAATTCCCCCGTGTGGCTAGTACTCTGCAGAGGGAGGTTCTGAACAGCTAAATAATTTCAGAGAGAGAATCTGGCTAATGCGGGTAATTGCCACTCTGTGCTATGGTTCAAATTGAACAACCCAATTTTACAGCAGCGACTTAAAGGAAGGTATTGCTTTAATGACCTCTTACAAATGACTCCACCCTGCAGGACTGTACTTGTATTGTATATGAGTCAGAGATTTCCCAGTAGAAAGAAGTCTTAAAGGCCAAAAAATAAATAAATGCCATAAACTCATTAGAGAAACTGCTGCTAATTGGGTCTGCCCCAGGAAGTACATTTCATCCTTTCTGGACACGACGTTCAGTAAAGCTTTTCCCACTCCCAGCTCCGCCAAAACATATGCAACAATGAACAAAGAATATGGACGTGGCACTGAATCTGTTTTATGTTTGATAAGCAGAGCTTAGCTCGATAGTACGAAATGGCTCAAAATTGGCCCCAAAAATACGAGGTTAGAGATGTGTCGTTTCAGCATGCCACTGCAGTGATATGTAGATTTCTCCCACTTCCTGCAGAAGTTGCAATCGAACACCTTCCTCCTATCATTCAAGAGGTTATATTCAGAAGTTGACCATTTTTGAAAGGGATTTTTCAAATAAAAATCTCCCCTCGTTCTCACTGTCTGATCAGTCTCTGGGCATTGGCTTAAGAATGCCCATGGGACCCACACTGCGTCTGGGTGAGTGCTAGCTCAGCAGCGCATCCCTGACCATTGGTCCAAGGCACATGGAAGTGGGACAGACATCCTGCGCTTCTGCGAGAAAAAAAGTTACAGCCATGGAAAAAGAAATGTGTGAAGTTGCAATGCAGGCATCTGGCAACACTAATGGAACTTCTCAGCTGACACTTCATCCTCAGATGTTGCTACATTAAACACTACAGGCTAAAGCACTTAGATGAATTAATACAATTATCTTGCGTTCTGCTCAAGTGTGTGTTTTTTCCCTCATATCCAGTCAGGTACAGTGGAACCTGCTTTTCTAAAGAAACTGGCTGTGAGGAAACACTGACAACACTGTACTGAAAAACACTGAATACCTTCAGTTGTGAGCAGAGGCTCCCACACTCCAGACTTTGTCTGACCAAAGAAAATAGGCAGTGCTGAGTGTGCAGTGCAGGTAACAGCCAGAGGTGCAGGTAAAGCAGGTGGAAACACCAGGTAGCTGGCAGGATGGCTAACAGCAAATGCTCAGCAGCCTTTCACACTTGGGGGAGAGAACCTGACTTTGAGCTTGGAAATGCATCCTTCCCATGCTTTTTTCTCTGCATTGTTAGTAAGATAATTACTAGGTGACACACATTTTTTGATGTGTGCCAGCTTCACTTCTGATATAACTGGACACATGAGTAGAGTTACAGATGGAATGGATTTGGGCCAGCATGTTTTTCATTTTAAGATGTATGGATTTTGCAACACAAAGCCAGTGTATGAATCCGCTATGGCTACATAAATTTAAAGGTGCTCAGAGACCAAGTCCTCAGAAGATAGTGTGATGCCAGTGAAGGTACACCAGTTTTTCCAGGCTGAGGATTAAGCATCTTTATAATCCAACGTTGTTGTGTAATGTTACTGTCTCTCTGGGTACTGTTTCTTTGGTCAGGACCACATAAACATCCAGTGCTGGATTCTTCAAGATGCCAGACAATGCAAACCCATCTTCTTAAGATTAAAAATAGAGCTCTTAATCTGATTTTATTTCCTCAACCTGCTAGAATCCAGAGAGCATGAATACCAGGAGATGCAGAGACACTGGGTATTAGAAATGATAGAACTCACCGGGACACTTAGTTCTTCTATAAAAGGTTTTCTCTTTGATGGCTGATTTGTTTTTACAGGGCTACTTTTGAGCATCACCTTGAAAATAAATTGTTTGTAATAGCTATGTATTTTTACAGCACATACATAATTTTGCCTTAGGCAGGACATTTCGTCTGTGGCTAAAGGAGCAAAGCTTAGTTCCTTTGCCTCTATTGTAGCAGATGCCAGGGACATTGCTTTTTAAAGCATTTTAAATAGAAGTTGGGGGACTGGGGGACCCTGGATCACACTTTCAAATCTTTCTCCCTGCCTTACAAAAGCTAAGCAGTTAGGTCCAATGACTCACTCACACTGACATTTTTGGGAGAGAATGATGCCTTTTATAATAACATTGATATTCCTCCATTGATGTCTCAACACGGGCTAATTTAGAAAAGAAACATGTAGTGCAAGGTTGAAAGGTCACAGGCCAGCCAAAGAACTCATGAGATCATGGGACCATGAAAGAGTCTCCGGCTTTAAAATAAAATAGCCTTTTTTCTTTTTATTTCTTTTTTTAAGGAACAGACAAACTTTTCTGAAAGGCCAGGAATTTAATCTGAGCTCTTCTTTCACATACTGTACAAATAAAAACTACACTGCAGAACTACTTGGGGGGGTTCAGTAGTTTATCTCCAGAGGTCACTTTAATCTATATTGAGTAGGGAAAGAGAGGGAGAAGGAAGGACACACATTTACTTTCGGAAAGCTGCCAGACCTCTTTAAGCTCTGATGTTACCATTGTCAAGCCAACACCCTTCTTAGATTTTTCTCCCCACCGTCTGCAATGCCTCTGCAGTCTAGTGAGTGTGAAATTAAATTATGAAATATTGGATTATTTGTGGCTGTTGCGTTCTGCTCTATCCACACTGTTCTTTTCCTTCTCCCAGTCTCCTGATTTTTCCCTGTCAGAGCTAAGGCGGGGTGCTCACGCTTACAATATAACACATTTACTTCAATGTAATGAATTTACTTCCATTGTGTTCTCTAGAATGATGTTTGCACCCTCAACAGATTTTAACACAGATTCAGGTTTGAGACGAAAATCAGGGCCAGGTTTTCTGGCTCTGATTCCTTTAAATGACTGCTAACCCAAGACGTATTCTTTTTTTTTTTTTTCGTCTCTAAAGAAGATTCTATCAGTTTCTTCCCACTATTAGGTGCATATAAAACCAATTACAGTCAGATGGAGACTATCTTTCAGATTCCAAATGAAACAGAGCATCCTTTCCTTTATAAAGGAACCTGAAAACATTAATGTTGTATTTAGAAATGGATTTGCAAAAACACAAGAGGCCCTAATGTGTTCCCTCTTCCCTCCAGTGCAGCAGCAGCTAACAAATATTATTTGTTGATGTAATATATATAAACCATATATCGTTAGTATGAGAGTTTGTTATTAAACCAAGGCAATTAGACATGGAGTGCGTTCATAACTGTAGCTGCTCAATCTGAAAAAGACAAAGTGGCTTCCTAATGGAACATGCAATTGATAAGAGAAGAAATTATTCTTTCATAGCTCATGTCTTCAAAATTTAAGAAAATAAAGACTAGCTCCTCCAATGAAGCACTGTACTTTAGCCTTGCTGTGCTCCCAAATTTTCATAATAAAATACTTCATTTCTCTGCTTTATTGGCTCTTGGTTTTGTAACGTTAACAAGGTTTATAAACTCTAAGGTAACCAAGTATGAGGCACCTGTAAAGCTTACTGACCAGTGAGAAGAATTTACTTTTGGGACGTACCCAAAACCACTACTAGAAACTGCAAGCATTTGATTAACCGAGTGAGGACTTGTACTGGATACCAGTATATCCATTGAGTTCTCTGCTTAGAAGACTGATCCAAAGTGCTATTTGCAATCTCTGACTGCCTGTCCTTCCTAACTCCATCTTGGTGGAAACAGGAGGCTGTCTCAACATACAGAGACACAATCCCCTCAATTAAGAAGCTAATGCAGTACTTGCCTGTAAAAAATTGTAACCTCCCTTCCACTGTGAATCCTGTTGCAGGTTAACCCTGGTAGGCAGCTAAGCACCACATTGCTGCAAACCCAGTTCACAGCCCTAAGTACTCACTGTTTTCCCAGGCAGGATGCTGTAATTCATTTCTTTAAAAGTCAGAATACAGTTCAGGGCATTTTTAGCATCTGCTTCTCACAATGTCCCGTCCCGTGTGTGTCCCCCCCCCCCCCCCCCCCCCCCATTTCAGAGTTAATTTAGTTAGTTACTATCATGAAGAATTTGGCAAAAAATATTAACCCCGAACCATTGCAGTCCATGCAGCACTCATCATGAAAATAATTCTAAAAGATCTCCACTTTCACTCCTATGGCCTCCGCTACTGTAAATGCATGTGCTGATGACCCTGCAGGGAATGACCCTGCAGGGAATGACCCTGCAGTGAGCCCCTCAGTCCTCCATTAGCAAGTCTGTGTCACTAACATCTCTGTTACTGCCATCAGCCTGATAGCTCCAGTTCATTTACAAAAGCTAGTATCAGAATTTAGAGTAGTTCACCTAACAGCTGCTGTCGCTCCCATGTCCTCAAGGCAGACGAAAGTTGACCCATCTATGGCTGCCATTGGCTTGATAGGTCACAAGGTGAAAGCACTGTGCGGTCAGCCCACAGTGGCCTCCTTGAGTATCAAAGCACAGCAGTGTCTGTAAATCCTTATAAATTATAGCAGTACACTATCTAACCTTCTTATGTAGGCTTAGACAATTTCCTCCCTCCTCCCATTGCTCATTTTCCACAACTCACAAATGTCTGTTTCACACAAACAAGAAAAATGAGCTGGCAAACACGCTGCCCATAACTCAATTTCAAGGCAGAGAAATACAATTTTCCCCAAATCTTTCCTTCCTAATGTTTTGTGAAATGAACTGTTTAAAACTATCTA
The DNA here is from genome assembly GCF_023634085.1 of Falco cherrug. Classification (NCBI taxonomy): domain Eukaryota; kingdom Metazoa; phylum Chordata; class Aves; order Falconiformes; family Falconidae; genus Falco; species Falco cherrug. The sequence goes on from NC_073707.1 coordinate 9,767,282, forward strand.
TTGAGAAGGAGCTGAAAATCCTTCCCTTTAAAAAGTAGCATAATAAATGTACTCTTCAAGAGATGCAGCGCAGCCCACAAGAGAAAGTCCCCTTTTTCTCCATTTATGGGTTTTGATTAAGCATTCTGTTCATATGGATTTGGATGTTTTGATGTCACCCTTTTAACTGTTGCTTTTGTATATGAAAAGCAAAATTGGAGATAGCCAAATGCAAAGAAAAACTGCAAAATTATCTTTCTTAGCTCAGTAGGGATGGCTGGAATCTCTTTTCTCAGACAAACTCCCCTTAACATCAGTGGGAATTTTACATAGTGATTAAGCACAGATATCACTCTAGGCTGGAGAGATCCTGAGGCACAGACTGCTGGAAGCTCAGTGTGGAAGCACTGCTATAAGTTCTTGCTTATAAACACACTAGCGGCCATTGTCAGAGATAGCCCTTTGGTCTGACCCGTTCTCACGTACACTTTACAGAGTCTCAATTTACTAATATGGTTATCTGCAACCGTTGTAAGTTACAGTGACATCAACAACAGCATTAAGAACTCAGGTGACTCCCAGTGAGGCTTCTTTGTGCACTGAGGTGCCTCAGCAGCAGCACCTTGGTTTCCCAGGATCAAGCAGCTTAGCTCCAGGGAGCATGCACGCCTCGGGTGGTGATGCTGAGGACTAACTCCTACCTCTCTGCCCTGTCCTGCAGTGTGCAAGGAGCCTCCTGTGAATGACTGGGTGGTCTCAGCTTTCTTGGCAGTCCGGAGGAGTGAAGTACATCTATATAGTTAGGATTACATTTGGGGCCGTAATGGATATAAAAAAAATTCTGAGGTATCTTAATGCCTTTGGTGTGGTTCCTCTTCCCAAACTGATGTTTGTTTGTATGACACACATATAGTGATGCCGGCAAAGAACACTAGTTACAGATACCCAAGGAAGGTCACAACACCACTTGATTCATCCATCACAACGGTACCCCTTAGCACATGGGTGCAAACCCTCCAGTCACACTGTATGTTATCTTTCTCTTCTCCCACACTTCATGAATCTCCCTGCTTTCCCTGCCTACTGGTTTTGTTCTTTGCTCGGCTAAGGAGCTGCTATTAGGATGCTCTTTCTCCTGTTTAGGCAGATTGCTTTGCCTTTCTAATGCTCCTCCTGATCCTGCCAGGTCAGGGAGTGTGTGGATCAGAAAAGGAACTGAACTCACATCTTCTTAAGAGCAATCACAAAACCTGCGGTGGATGAGCTTTCACTTGCCTTATTCTGTATTCACTCAGCAGTGACCCACAGCTACAAAGAGGTTTTGTTTGTGTGCAATAATCAAGAAAGTCAGGAACTCACCTCAGAACTTGCCATGGAGGACCGCTTGTAGCCGTAGCACTGACTCAATGATACATCAATTAATTTGATTGATAGGGTTTATAGAAGGTCATAAGGGCCCTCCTGAGAACCAAAATCAAAAGAAAATAAATCCAGATATGAAGGTACCCTGTGTCTTTCTAAAGCTTTTCTTAGTTGGGAACTAAGCTCATCTACTTTTAATTTCATATAATGAGAAAGCACAGACTTACCTTAGTAAGAACACAGCAAATATTAATTAAGAACCAGAAAGTAAAAAGAATGACAGTAGCTACCAGTGAGGATAACTCTGAGAGTTTGGGGTTTAGACTGTATAAGGCTGAAAAAATAATAATAACCAGAAAGCATGGAAATTAAAAGCCATGCTTGTTAATTAGAGGATATTGAAAGCAGCAGGTTGATGAGAAATGTCCACTTTTTACCTGTGACAATGGAGACAACTCCTTCCTAGAATTAAATCTCTGGTCTTTCTGTATGTGGTCCTGTTAGAGCAGAGTACTAACGAAATCACTATGTTAGATCACTTAGTTTAGCATATGCAAGAATTGGATTGTGCTTTAACGTACTGAGGGTTGTCCCCTAAACCATGTGGTGGTTTTAAACTGACCTCATGGAGCTAAAACACCCATTTGTAAGAAACTCTGTCATAGAAAAAATGGAAATTCTATCACTATTGTTCCTACACTGGCAGAATTTCAGTGGGGACACCTGACAGACTGACTGTATCTGCATCTGTGGCTTCCTTTCCCGCTGAGCTAAAGCAGTTAACAGCAACTGAAGATCTGCATCATGCTTCTGGTTTCAGGCAGAAACCTATTTTATTAGGAGCACAGAGACAAACAAACTATAAAGAAAACTGCATAAAAGCTTTACAAATCAGTGTTTTAAAAACTTAACTTTTCATCAGTCTATCTGCTGCTCTGCTCTCTGTGATGCCACTTTATCTCAGCAGAGACACAGGCAGCCTGTATTCTTTTAACCTCAGCAGGCTGTCACTGGTCTTTGATATAGCAGCTGTCTCATAGCTACCACTAGATTTCAATTAAACCAGGCTATATTTAGGGTGAAAATAGGGCTATTTTAAACTGCCATACCTGCCAACTTTTATTCACTCTCAGCAGTAGTTATTTTATTTGATGTTCCTGGTTTTAAGCTGTGCCATCCATAAAATTAAAAAGATACCAGAAACCGTGATGTATCTTACATTCACATCACCAAAAATCTATCATTAAAAGCAGCACTTCTCTAGAGAAGAACACACTTAAAGATGATAAATAATAAAATGCTCTCTACTCATAGCCAGGGCTGCTAGCACAGACTTGCCATGGTGGGGCAATACAAATGATTCTCCGGTGCCAAGGAGAATTAAACTCAATACATTTTTCACTGATCACAGGGGTCTATTGCTAACACTGTTAGTGCCACGGAAAGAAATGACGTGGAGGATGTCAGCCTAATGCTTCCGTGTGGTCCAACACAACTCTCTTGTCTTAGGGTCAGATTATGTGAGTTGGGGTAAAATAGTTATGTATCCTCACATTTTCACTTCAGACAGTCATCCCTTTTGCCCTCTATCAATAACGCATCATTCATGTTTCATCAGCAGGTAACATGCAGAAGACCCACTAACAGACTAACTGCAACACCCATTCTCCTTCATTGTGGTGGGGCATGCTTTCCAAAACACCGTAATGCTCAACCTGTGGTCAGCGTGGTCCACTATCATAGAAATTCTGTTATATGTACACGCGTATGTAAATGCAGGCATGCACACATACATACTGTGACGCTAACCTGGCATTTAAGAGAGCATCTCTGTTCTAAAGCGTGTGAAGAACCCATATTTTTAGATAATGCAATTACCTGCATGAAAATGATGGTGCACATTTTTACTGGAACAAGAAAGAAAATCTTATTTGAGTCATCTAAAATTTAATAGGCTACAAACACAGCTAAAGCAAAAGATAACTCTCTCATGCAAAAGCCTGCTCATAAACAGTCTGTAATTACACTTGCTGCCTTTTGGTTGAAGGCATGGACTTTATTTAAAGTGCAAGAGCTGTTTTTCTGCAAGAAAGCTTATTGGAGAGGGAATTAAAACAAGCATGATCACATCCTGACATGCATAAAATGCTGATTGTCTCACTTGCCTTGTATGTCAAGTGCTTACTCTTGCAAGGTATCTGGAGCTGTCAACGCCAGCTGAACTCAGCAAGACAGAGAGGTGCTCAGCGCATCTTAAAAAACCCTTGGCATCGGGAGCAGCCCTCAGATACACTCGATGTTTGCCAGTAAAACGTACCACGGGAACGATGGCAATTACAGAGCAACTATTTGTGCAAGCATTACTGGAACTCCATACCACCCTTCAGAGAAAGGAGCTGGCAAGGCGGAGGGGGGCTGCAAAAGAGCTACAGCTGCGGCTTGAAGACTGCAAAGCTACCTAATACTGAGAGACTAAATAAACCACACCTCTCTGCCTCGTTAGGTGTAAAATACAACGTAAAACCAACACTGTTTTGCTTAAAGGGTCAAATAGAGACATTAAAAAATAAGAAAGCCAGAATAGCAGGGTCAAATAGAGACATTAAAAAATAAGAAAGCCAGAATAGCTACACCTACAATCTCTACAACATGTTCCGCCATAGCCTTAGGTATGTATGTTTGGGCATATTAATCGTCTGCTTCAGCTGGGGCTTAAAATGGACAGGGCATAACGCGTTGGGTAGTTATTCAACGTTTTGGTTTACCCTTGCTCTTCCCAGCAAGGCCCCAAACACTGCCTTGGTTGCTGTATTTTAACCAAGCCCAGCTTTGAAGGCAGAACAATTAATTTTTATTATTATTTTATTTAAATGGCAAGATGGTATCATGGCACTTCAAAACATCATGGAATTTATTTCCACAACAAAGATACACCTTTCCAAATGCTACTCAAGGCTTTTGTTTGTTTTTGGTTTTTTTTTTTAACCATTAAAAACAAACAAACCAACCAAAGATCTGCTTCCCTTTGCTTATTCTTGCACATGACTGAATCATTTTGGCTGAAACGTACCAAAAAAAAAAAAAAAAAAGGCATAAGCAGTCATTACGCTTGGAAAATAACGCTGACTGGAAAATCAACTTCACTGGTTCCAGTCTGGCAAAATGATAAGCAATTGGGAAGAAAAGAATTCTACACTGAGAAGCATCAGGCAAGCGTTTTATATCCTTGAGACTGTTCAAGAGTGAGTTTAGTGCTAAGTGTTTATGTGGAGAGGGGATTTCACAAAGGAAAGATCTTCATTACCTGGGAGATAAGGACATAACAAAAACCTCTGAATGGGAGCAATTCAGATAAGATACTTCTTTTTTTTAACCCCCAGGGAAGTAGATATGAGAGCAGCCCATTCAAGGATGTGTCATAATTTCCATTTCTAGAAGTCTTAAAATCCCTAGCAGACATACATCTAAAAATACGTTGGTTCTAACAGATGCTGGGAGATCAATGCCAGAATCTTCCAGTGCAGTGGCCAGAGCTGTGCAGGATGGTGGGCTGCAGAATCCCTTCTGCCCCCAGATGCTACTCTTTCCACAGTGAACACACTGAATAAGAGTGAATAAGAAATTAGATTTTTTCCTGATATGTATGGCTACTGCTTTTTGAGTAGTCTGGGGTCCTCTAAGATTTTTCTCCTTCCAATATGTAGACCAAACCTCTCCTTTTTCACTGGGAGCGATGCCATAATGGCAGCTGATCCACACAAGGTTGCCTACTGAGGTTTCAGCACAGTTGTAATGAGTATGAGCTTAGTATGTGCTTAAACCAGGTGCTCAAAGCTCTCTCCCCGCTTCCCAAAATTTTGCCCGTGTCTCTGGCATCACAGACACGCAGCAGTTATTCTGCAAAACCTCATGGCTTCCCACAGCTCCTGCTCTAGCACTAACCAGCACAGCTGACTGAAAACTTGTAATCTGTTTTTCAGTTTGATTACCATAATTTCTGCCCCTTCCAGCTTCCTTTTGCTGGAGTTCAGGACTATCTCTGATCTTTTACCTTTCTTTGGCAATAGTCACAGATTCTTCACCTTTTGCTATAATTTAGAACCATTCCTGATGTTACAGAGCTTGCGCTCGTGCAGTTTTTCACTGCATGTCTAAAATATATCTTTAATTCCTTGTTGGGTTTTCAGTGCTCTTGAGCTCCAAGGCCTTCATATTTCTCTAACCACTCCTCCTCAATTTATTCCACCTCTGATCCCTGTGTGCTGGTTGCCAATTTTTCCCCTCGCTCCTTATTGTGAAGCTGACAAGAAGCACAGCAAAACTGACGTGGCGAGGCACAGAGATCCTGCGGGAATGGCTGAAAACTGACAAGTGACGGCGAAACAAGTGGCAGTGACCAGGTTTTGACCCTGAGATCTGATTTCACATTTAATGTTCCTTGAGATGATATAGGAATAAACAGATATTTCAGTTTTACTCCTTTTTGTGATCTCTGTTATGGAAATATGACTAGTTTAGACCCGTTGCTCAGAGGAGTCTCAGTTTGGCTGGGATTGATAGACCCTAGGCTCACTCTCATTTTCTGGAGCCAGAGGCAGGCCGGTGGGCCTGATAAAATCTGACTTGATGTGATGGTAATGAGGAACCAGGCAGAGACAGCAGAAGATCAGTTTTTCTGGCCCATTGGAGGCTCACTAGTGTGCCAGGAACAGCCCAAGGCTTTGGCACCAAGCCCCCAGTGCCTGCCCCGTTGGCACACTGGGCTGGCAAAGTGACAGGGCTGGGGGTTCATTGGGGCATCTCACTCACTGCAGAGGAATCTGACTATGGACACAGCTCAGGGCCCAGGCTTCTTGTGCTCTACCTGCCTGGGGACACCTGGAAAAATGCAGAGCGGCCCTATTTTTGTCACTGTATATAAATAGTAGCCACCCACTGTAAGCACTGTCATTGTTCTTCCCTACCTCAGCCCAACACATAACACTTCTGCAGCAGTCTGACCTTAAATCTCAATTCACTCCCAAATCCCAAGGGAGAGGAGCTCTGTGAGGACTCCAGGGGATGGGTCATGAAATTAGCATTTTTGTCTCATTAGCTTTTGAAAGCAGCAGTTACAGCACAAGGGACTTGGCCCGGTGATGTACCTACATATGCACAGCATGCTTCTACTAAATCCATTAGAGCACTGCATCTGCCTGGAGTACATTTTTTTTTCTGGCCAGGACCCATAATATTAATCTCCGCTGTGTCCTAAATTCAAAATCTGATTTTACACCTACTGTTCTGGGAGATGCTGCATGAATAAAGGGATATATCGTTCTCGCTTCTTTTGCAGATGGAGCCACTCTGGGCTCCACTCCAGTGCTGCAGGATCCACAGGTGAATTTGGGCATGACATGGGGACTGAGGGGACCACAGAAGCCCAAGAGCACTGGTGAGGGTAAGGGTGGATAGGCAGCAAGACAAAAGGAACGTAGAAAGCAACAGCAGCAGTTTTGGGGTGAGGAAGGTGAAAGGGGGTGCTAGGAGGCTACTTTAATAATCAGCTATGAGAATTTTGACTGTTACCACATCAAGTTGCACACATAAATATATATGTGTGCGTTCAGAAGGCTCTTCTTAGCCACGTCTGCACTGGCTTTCGTAAACAGAATACATGGATGTGGAAACCAATGCAAAGAAATATCACTGCAAGCTGTGCTTGCATTAAGGCTATATGTTTAACCACAAGGTCCCAAAATAAATATCCAGTTTATAAAACTCTTTCATCTGGATGTTAATTTGGCAATAACCATTACAGAGAAACAGAGTTTGCATTGCACTGTAAAGCTATCGGTGCCTCTGCTAGCCGGTATGAATGGCAGCATGCTGCAGCTGGACCCACCACATACGCATAAACACTGAAGATACATTTGTTGCTGTTGTCACCCTGTACTGAACTTAACTGTGCAGTTCACCCATACCTGGCATGGAGATCACTCCCTCCAAATTCTCTGCCTGTACCTGCAACAGCAGAAGGAAAGCTGATATCTAATGTCCTGCTGTGCCCGGCAAGATCATGGAGCAGACACTCCTGGAAACTGTACTAAGGCACATGGAAAACGAGGTGACTGGTGACAGCCAACATGGCTTTGCTAAAGGCAAGTCGTACCTGACAGATCTGGTGGCCTTCCATGGTGGGGCAACAGCACTGGTGGATAAAGGAAGAGCAACCGATGTCACCTACCTGGACTTGTGCAAAGCATTTGACACAGTCTCTCACGAAACCCTTGTCTCTACATTGGACAGACGTGCATTGGATGGATGGACCACTCAGTGGGTAAGGAAGTGGCTGGATGGCTGCACTCAAAGAGCTGCCGACAGCGGCTCAGTGTCCAAGTGGAGACCAGTGACGAGGGCCGTTCCTCAGGGGTCCGTACTGGGATCGGTGCTATTCAACATCTTTGTCAGCGACACGGACAGCGGGACTGAGGGCACCCTCAGCAAGTTTGCCGATGACACCAAGCTGTGTGGTGCGGTCACACGCTGGAGGGAAGGGATGTCGTCCAGAGGGACCTTCACAGGCTGGAGAGGTGGGTCCGTGTGAACCTTGTGAAGTTCAGCAAGGCCAAGTGCAAGGTCCTGCACATGCGTCAGGGCAGCCCCCTGTGTCAATACAGGCCGGGTGGAGAATGGATTGAGAGCAGCCCTGAGGAGAAGGACCTGGGCGTGCTGGGGGACAAGAAGCTCAACGTGACCCGGCAGTGTGCGCCCGCAGCCCAGAAAGCCAACCGCATCCTGGGCTGCATCACAAGAAGCGTGACCGACAGCAGGTCCAGGGAGGGGATTCTCCCCCTCTGCCCCGCTGTCGTGACCCCCACCTGCAGCACTGCGTCCAGCTCTGGGGCCCCAGCAGAAGAAGAACGTGGGCCTGCTGGAACGAGTCCAGAGGAGGCCACGAAGATGATCAGAGGCCGGAGCACCTCTCCTACAGACAGGCTGAGAGAGTTGTGGTTGTTCAGCCCGGAGAAGAGAAGGCTCCGGGGAGACCTTGTAGCAGCCTCCCAGCACCTAAAGAGGCCGACAAGAAAGCTGGGGAGGGGCTTTTGACAAGGGCACGTAGCGACAGGGCAAGGGGGAATGGCTGGAAGCTGAAGGAGGGCACATGGACATTAGACATGAGGAAGAAATTCTCCCCTGTGAGGGCGGCGAGGCGCTGGCCCAGGCTGCCCAGAGCAGCTGTGGGTGCCCCATCCCTGGCAGTGCCCAAGGCCAGGCTGGACGGGGCTGGGAGCAGCCTGGGCTGGTGGGGGGTGTCCCTGCCTGTGGCAGGGGGGATGTAAGTTGATCATCTCTAAGGTCACTTCCAACCCAAACCATTCTAAGATTCTTTAATATATGCCCTGCTTTCCACAGAAGGTTGGAGCAGATGAGGTCTCTTCCAACCTAGTCTTTTCTATGATTGTGTAAGAAAGAGAAGGATCAAGAATTTACGTTAATTCTGGGAAACTTCGTAGAGAAAAACATGCATAATACATAGTTCTGGATAAATCTGGTGGAAAAAAAAGACCAGCGTGCCTTGTTCTGCTAATGTTGAAGTTTCTAAGCAGTTACAAAATTTGATTAACACATCTAATAGGACAGACAGTACCTAACAGCTGTCAGTAATTATTTAGCCTCTGGCTGGCTTGCTTATCCTGAAAAGATTAAAGAAGCTGCAAATGTACTTCACAGTGGAGACAAGGAACTAAATAAGATTATTAGCCTTTATGAGAATGAACACTTCACCAGTAAAAATGACATGGGGGAGCCCAACTCTTATTTCTTGAACAAAAAGAAGTCACTATTCTTTATAAACTTCGTATTTCACAAATGCCAATATTATGTATCTTGGGAAGACTTGTGGGATCTAGTTAAGCACAAGAAATTGCATTCCCCAGTCTCAGATACTGTGATGTGATATATGAGAACTGGGCATGAATGTGCATGTTTTGCCAGGAGATGGAGAAGCACCATTCACAGGAGCTGTCTATGTTTAACAGTTTCTTATATTATGGTACAGAGAACAGAAGTTATTCTCGGGAACCAGTTTGCATTGTTTTGCATAGTGGATATCTGTCTTTAACCTAATGGCAACATTTGGGGCTATTTTACTACTACTCTGATTGTTAGGAGTAAGATTAGCGCAAGTTTACTTCTAAAGGTTGGCCTATGCTGAATCCCATACTCTGAGGAAGATTTACGCCAAGATTTTGGGGCAGACAGTGAGAAATACTGTATTCCCCCTACAGCCAGGAGAAGCCAGATGAGAGAGATGGAAATGGATGGAAAACAGTCAGCAGGGAATCTAAATGATTAATGGACAGATGGCTCTGCCAGGCAGTACCATGCTAAAGGTTAAGCCTAGTTTTAAATGACAGACTATACGTTCAAAGCACCTCCTTCTACTTAGAGCTTATTACTGAGATCTGCCAAGTCAGTGGATTGCCTTTCCGTTACATCTAGGAGGCTGCAAACGTCCCAGAGACGGGGTCTTTATTCTAAGTATTCGCACAGCATGCAGGCCAAGAACTATCTTTGTTGGGAACTCAGGACTATAATGAAATACAAACAACAGTTACCAGGAGGTAGATGCTCGGTGCCACTGTTACCTTAGGCAAGCACAATGTTTAGTATTAACTGAAGAGAAAAGTGACATTGAAAACAGCTGAATTAATCCACTATTAGAGGTGTTTATTCCACACAGCACTGCATTTCAAGGAATTTGTGAGCTAAACGCATTTCTTGGTTACCTACTCGCGAAATTTTGACGTCAGAGTAGAAAAGCATTAAACATTAACTGATTCCCCAGAGGGCTTGAGATTATTTCTTTCTAAATAGTCTAAAAAAATCTACTGTTAAAAATTATAGCTGAAATTTTAAAACTTGGCAAGTAACTTCACGTTACAGTGAATCTTTTACATAAAGCAAAGTTAAATGCACTGATTTTAAGTTTAAATCTCACGAGGAACAAGTGCTAGCTGGGCTTAGCAAAACAATTCCATATTTGTGGAATACTAAATTAAGAAGCCCTAACCCAAAATAATTCTCTTCTCTTCTCCCCTCTTTTTAAATAGAAGGTTGGTGTATATCGATCTCTGTCATCGGTTATTATTCAAATTGAAATAGGTCAGGTCCCTGAACATCTGTAAATTACCCTGGAAATTCCCTCAATTAATGAAACTTTGTCTGCCTGAATTTATCCTGCCTTCCCCACAATGCTCAGACAATCATAGCTGTAGCATGTAAAATTAATCTTATTCTGTTACTTTCTGTGGAAGGGCATTTTGACGGCGCTCTGACCCCTGAGAGAAAGGTTAATACCTGTGCATTCTCCTCCACGTTTTGCTCAGCAGCCAGCCAGCCCCTGCAGTCCAACCCAGCAGGCTCGAGTTGACAGTCCCAGGGCCCGAAGAAGCAGACCACAGAGCTAAGACCTGAATTTGCAGTTCCCCACAATGCATGTCCTTAAAGCAAGACACAGCGGTTTAAAGAGAAACCAGTGTAAACCACTACCTTATTTTCTTACTGCCTCTATATTGACACAGCAAGTTTCATATTTAATTTAGTTAGAAAAATCATTCTTTTTCAAAAAGTCCTTCAGTTACTTAAAACTATCAGTTGTTCTGACCCCTTCTTCCCTTTCTAATGGCTTGTGCATAAGGTTTCTTCTCGAGCACTGCACTGTGCTGCAGGGTGCCATCGTCCCTGGGATTTATAGGCAATTCCAACCGAGCAGATGTTGACCTTTTCCAGCGTTTGCTCCAGGGTTTTCATAAGGTTTAACTTTGCTGCTCTGGCTATAAGGCGTTGGGCCACTCACCATAAATGATGCTATTTGTAACTTGTTCCTACACTGTCAGAGACAGGCACTGTAGAAACAGAATGACTTAAGTGAACGCTCTCAATTAAATAAAATGTTGTCGTCTTCAAATAATAACATAAGTGATGCTGATTAAAAACAAACAAAAAAGACACAATGCAAATGGGTGAAGTTTAGTGGTGGATTAACTTAAGCACGTACATATCACCAGCTCCTTGGTGCTGGTTTTGATTGGGTGGTCTTCAACCCCATGGAAGAAAATGCTCATTTGCACTTACTGCCAATGTTCAAATCCCATAGACAGGATAAAATAAAGTCCTATTTTTAAAAAATGTATGGGGACAGGGAAGGACTTTGTTGAAATGCTGGGCTAGGATCAGAAAAATCCATCTTACCCTCAGCCTGTGCAGAGTGTGTTTTCCCACCAGGCAAGATAAGCGCATCACTGCCTGCAGCATCCCTCATCCATACTGAGCCTGCCTTGGCCCCAGCCTGGCTCTGCCGCAGACTTCAAAGGGGACTTTGGCCAAGGCTTTCTCTTTGCTGCTCTCTCCAGTCATGAACACCACGATGCCCCTTCTGTTCCCAAGTTTTTACATTGCAGGTACCGTCTCTGTCTGTGCTGGCAGACTCCATCTTCCAACACACTGCTGAAATGGAATTTGTACCCTCAGGCCCTAATTCAATCATGTTCTGCCAAAATCTGGTGTTGAAGATAACTGCTGCAGAAAATTATCAAAGTGCTCAGTCTTCAGGAAAGACTCAGTTCTCCTCACAAGAGAGAAACTTGTCCTTTCCCTTCTCTTCTAAATATTTGAAATGTTTTATCTAAGTGAACCTAGATTAAAAATGAATGTATATAGAGATATGGATACAGATATATACATATCTATAAATATAATGGTCCTAAGCGAGCCGTCAGACATGAGCTGAGAACAAATCTGGAATAGTTTAAGCCGTTTCTGCTGGTCAGGACCCAGCTGAAACAGACAATGTATACTCACATGATGTGAACAAGTTAGTTTTAAGTCACCTTCACTGACCAGAGGTGCCCCTAAATCGCTTTAATGGGGTATTCAGATACGCAATGAAGTTAAAAGAGCATGTCTAATTTACATGCATAATTATTTTAACCATGTATGCAAATTAAGCTCTGAGGGCCAGCCCTGAAAGAGGCAGAAGCAAGAAGCTGTTGTAGGACTTCAGAGTAATAAGCAGCTTCAAACTCAGGCAAGCACAGAGCTCAGCCTTGTGGCCAAGCAGAGCCCCTTATTTTGAAAACCAAAAAAAAAAAAAAAGTCCGGCTACTGCACATTTAAACTTGGGCTCTGATCTTGCAGGTTACAGGGACTCCCTGGGCTCACACACAACATCACTGAACTCTGACCACACCAATTAGCTGGTTATGGAGAGAGCCACAGGTGACCAGGCTGCACTGCAGCATGCAAGCAAGAGTGCTCACGCTGACCTTTACTGCAAAAGTGCTCCTTCTCTGCAACATAACCAACTGCTACAAGGAGAGCTTATCCCAGGCAGTGTTATTTCTAGACAGGCTGTGCCAGAATAGCAAAAACCCAAGAGTTTAAGAAATGTAGAGCATTTTGCTTAGGAACTGTCACTCACTTGAGGTTCACCCTGCCCTGTTCAGCTGCGGTTCCCATCTGTACCCTCTGTTTGGTTTTCTGTTCATGTTCTGAAACTGAATTGGTAAGCAGAAAATTTTAGTTACTGAATAAACTACGGCCAAAAAATCTCTAAAGGATACACTGAAGAGCAATGAGTGTGATAGGCAAAGAGCAATTTCCAGTCCAGAGAAACTCGGTGCAGTTTCCCACTGGTGTGGTTAGAAGGAAAGTCCTTCACAGCTCCCCAGGGAAGCTGTAAGTCATAGCTCATGGGGTCACACACACCCCTACATTCCCCGTGCCCATTCTAAGGGTGCAATTAATTTAATTTTGCACTTAGTGGTTTCCACTCCTTCCACCCACTTGTAGTTCATGCCTTGTGTTTGGCCTAGCAATAGCCCAATAGGTCCGTTTTACATCCAAAATTCTGCCGTTGAATACAGCATATCTTTAAGAAACTCTTGATCTGAAGACATAAACACCAATGTCCTTAGCAATGTTCTCATTTCTCACCTGCTAAAAATGCATGCTTCGTTTCTAAATTTGATGCAAATTCTAAACCTGTCCACCATTGGCTTCCAGCAGTAGGTTTCCATTATGTCCTTCTTTGCTGGTTTAAAGAAATCTGTACAAGATGGTATTCCCCCTCCATGATGACACCATTCATTAAACAACTCTCCCCCCTGCACTTTTTGATAAGCTAAATACACTGAATTCTCATATATACATACTGATCTCTAATTGCTGTCTTCACTGCAGAACCAAAAAAACCTTGAATCTAAAATTGCCATCTTCCTTCCCTGTAGCTTTCTAAAAAGCTCTTCTTACACAACTCCCATTTTCTATTTCTTTTTTCCCCCCATTTGAGTGCTGCGCTCTTAATTTTCTTTATTTGGAAGAAAGAGAGCCCTTCTGAACCATCATTGCTGGTAGAGGCTGCCATAAATTTGCTCATGAGCCCCAGAATCTACATACTAGCCCTAGTTCCAGGGTTAAAGTTTTTCTTTCATTGCAAGGTCCAGACAGGACTATCCTGGGGGATGCTTCTGCCATTAGAAAAGCAGTCAGCTGGTGTAAGGTGTAAGCTATGTCTCTTCCGTATATGTCACTGCAGGATGGCTACACTCCCAAATACCAAAGTCTTAGTTGTTTTTCCTATAGCCATTTTTCCATAAACATCTTGTACCAAGTTCTGCTCGTATCCTCCAAGTCTCATGAGCTCAAATGTTTAATGACCAGTGGAGGTACTGGAAGAAAATCAGACGACTGCAAAGAGATGAGATCGTGAGAGCAACCCTGGTGTATAATCTGCAGTTCTGTAGGACTTGGGACATCTTTCCTGCATGAAATGGAACACAACACAGAGATCTGTGAGTTACTGAAAGCTCAAGGCAGAAAAGAACCTCATGGTGAAGTTCTCTGGTGGCTCCTCAGCCTTGGTTTATCTGCATTGCCCTTGGGTTGTGTTGGAGTGACAGCTCACTCTCCCAGCCGACCTTTTACCTCTATGATAGTGCCTAACCAACACCCGCATCCAGGCAGGAGCCTGCTGGCACCCAGCCCCCAGAACAGGCATTCTCTTTTGACGCAGCACAGCAAGCTTAGATCTGGTCTCTCCGCGGGCACAGACCGACCCTCAGCATCACGGTCCGTTAGGTCACACACTCGTCCAACAGGCAGCGGGTACAGCTCCTGTCCAGAAATTAAATTGAGTTGTGCCACTCTGATGAACGATCTCTCAGTGACTGATGGGATCTGCTGCCCAGGAGTCTCTGCTACACGGCTCTACTCCTACCATACCTGGCACTAAGGGACAGGCAGGAGGTGCCAATTGTGGGTACCTAAAGGGCTGACATTATGATTATTAAATGAGCTCTAAAAAACACACTTTGTGCAGAAACTGTCCTGAAAGGGCAGGATTTCTTACAGTTGAGATGCTTGCTTCAGACCTTGTTTTCACTTATTTCACTGTGATGCCTGAAATTCAGTTATTAGGAGCATTCAGCTTATCAGTTAAATGGATTTTTGAGTAGCTCTTCATCATCTCCCTTCAATATTGTCAGGTTTTGAGGCAAGATGTTTATAAGCCATTATATAGAGACATCTTTTATGTGTGTTAAAGAGCTCTTTGTCCAAGATCTTTACACTCACGCTCTAATGTATAATCAGCTTTTACAGCTATATTAAAAAGTCTTCAGAATAGGTGGTTGGTTTCCACAGTGGAAATCCCTGGTACATCCTTTACTACACTGCTGCTCAATACAAGAGGATAGGAATACATTTAAAAGGATACATACAATATTTTATCATGAAAACTGAAATTACTTTCAATAGAACAAGTTTCCAACCAGAAAAGCTGACCTGACTGTTCTCTCGGCAAATGCTGAAACCAGCACTTACACATTCCAAAGTAGGAGACAATCTCTTCTCTGACAGGACAAGTTATAAAAACTAATGCTTATACTGTAAGTAGCTTTAAATACCATATAACATGGGTGTCAATTAGGGTACCATTAGAGCTATACTCATTTACACCAGGCCTCTACCTAGCTTATAACCCCATGTAACTCTATTATTAATTACTGGTGTTTTTTTAGTGAATGGACTGTTGTTAGTTCTCTCAGCAGGCATTCTGCATTACCGGGTGGATTGCCTCAGCATCCATCTGATACACCGAGAGTGATGGATGTGCTGTAACTTCCCAGCAAAGGAAAACAGAAGTTTTAAGTGTCATTCCTCATATCTCAACATATATTTCTTTTGTGTTTGCGGAAAAAGAAGGAAGAATGACAGCAGTTTAATAATACAGAGCCTTTTACAAATCTTTGCAATCAGGTCTTCGGAACTTTTGTGGCTGTCACACAGTGCAATCGCTTTATACAAGTGAGAAACCAGCATGGGGTACCCTGATGAAGTTTAGTACATGAATCAGCTAAGCCTGGGCATGCTACATTAATCTTTCTGGTTGGTGCCTTATTTTGATAACTACTATATTTCTGACAATGTTTGTCTAACACTAACGTAATAGATATAATTTGAGAGTGAAATTTAACATGTTTAAAACCGTACCTAAACTCTGTACGTTGTGTGCATTCTGCCAGTATTAGCACAGCTGAACGCTGTGAGGCATATTAACAAATCTCATCTGCAATCTGTTTTAAAAGAACTTTTTTTGTGGAAGTTCTGCAGCCAATTCACTATGCACGTGAAGTCAGCAGAACAACTCATTTCCTACTGGAATAAGACTCTAGTCTCTGGTTGGGATGGTTGATTGCCAGAAGAAATGGCTTTCTTAAGAATGGAAGCACACAATTGCCTTTCTTAGCTGGTCTATTATTCATTGTCAATGTAATGACCTTGCCATTTGTTTTTTCAGCATTGATTTGGAGCTTTCTTTTTTGTTAAAAGGACACATCACCTTCTCCCTCTCCTCAGATAATTGTAAATTATGTAACTACTAATTTTCACAACAGCTTAACTCACACGTGCAACTTTCCCTTATTTCTCCCCTGTATTTGTGCATTGCCCAGCTCCTCAAACAGCATACATGGACCTGATTCCATTGACTCTGACGAACATACTCCAAATTGTCTCAACCAGATTTTAGCATATGTTCCCCAAATTACCAGGTACCCACCTTCTGGAAGCCAGGTCTACTCAAGGCCCTGCATTTAAAACATGAAAAAAATAAATCATCCAAAGCTGCTGTGCATATGTTAATAGTAATTAGGAAGGCTCACATGGTAACCCACATGGCCTTGGCAGGAAGACATGCATATTCCAACAGTCCAAAACATATATTTTTAATGAACTTCTAGAAGGTCTTATTTACTCCAGATCTCTTCCTTTTCCCCAAAGCTATATTACTTGGTCTAATAAAAATACTTCAGGTCTCTCTGCCAAGCTTTCTCATAATTAGTATGAGAATATTAATATGGGAGCGAGCTAGCTGATGTTGTCCTTGGACACTCTGGTGAGACTTGGGACATAAAGCCATAAATTAGGTCACCTGTCCTCAGCAGACTCTCCATTTCCTTTCTGTATTTTTATTGCGCCTCTACAAAGACCCTCAGCACAGAGAAAGAAGAAGAATAATCTCTAAATTCAGGTTAGAAAAGAGGAAGGGGGTAGAGGAATATTTGAGCATTTTATGCACTTGTGCTTTCTGGGGCGCCCATCAGTGAGATGATTCCATGATCAGTGTTTATTTTCCAGGACATCAAATTAATTTCTCTGTTTGAGACCACTGTGTTTTCACCTATGGTTCATTCTCTTCTTTCAGGGTTAACTGGAGTGATGTTTTTCTACAGCTTAGGAATGCATAATATTTTTTAAATAACTATCACTAGATGAAAGTAGAAATTAGAGCAGTCAGTTTGCTATAGTAGGCATTTGTTTTCTTTTATAGCTTTCCTGGCTGCTACAGTCTGAACAGAAGTTTTGTAGTCTTGATATTCACTGATAATTTCACTGTAAATTTTCTGACAGTCTTCTGTTATTGCATTTGTCTGCACATCTGAGCAATGAAGAAAAACCCATGAAGTATTCAGTTCAGTCCTGGCAGAAACAGCACAATTCCCTTGGACACTAATGCCTATGGCACCTAGCAATATCATGATATGACCCGAGACTACATTTTCTCCTTCAACACCCTCAAACAGCTCTAAGAGCATGGCAAGGCGCTAGATCTTTTTATAAACTCATTCATACTGAGCTTTCATTTCTTTCATTCAACCTCACAGGGACAATGAAGGATTGTTTCTCCTGCCTTACTCGAAGTTTTAACTCTTTTTACAGTTTTTTAATTTAAGGAGGATGCCTCTCATTAAATACAACTTCTTTTGCCTTGCTGTCCGTGTGGAGGAAATGCAGCCAAATTTCTTGAAATGAATCAACTAAATATCCCGAATATGCACTCACCTCTACCCCCACTCACACACAGAACAGGCCTTAGCACTAGGTACCATGGCACATAATGGAAAATGGTATTTCACAAATAAGGTTTTTTCCTGACCTACATGAACTTGTTACATCTGCCCTAAGTGTCCTGAACTTGCTCAGAGTCTCCCCAGTGATGTGTCTAAAGCCAAGTCAGCGCAGGTGTATGAGAGAAGAAATGGAGAAGTAACAACTAACACTGCTTAAAAATACGCATTACAAAAGGAAGCATTTCTCTAACACTGCTAAATAACATCTCTGAGCTAACCCTTCAAAAGAATCACAAATAGCCATCTCGGAAATACACAGGTTTGCCTCAGTAAAAGTGACAGTAACCTTTGTTTAGCTCTCACCTAAAAAGACTAAAGAAATATCCCTGACACCAAGTTATTATTCATAGATGGACAGGGCCAACGTCCTTTAAAACAATGCAGATTGCAGAACTTTATTTTATTTTTACTGACACATTCTGTTCGGAAACCAGTCTTGATCCTAATACTCAGAACATACCACTGCAAAAATCATCTGTTAAGTATTAAAAAAAAAAAAAAAAGGAAAAAATTCCCTCTCTATAAGAAGTTTGACTCCAGTGCTTCAGTGTAACTCACAAGTACTGACACAAGAGACTTGGACTTACTGTCACTAAGAATGAAGTGGAATAAACTGTGAATCCCAAAGCTCCAGTTAATAGAGGCATAAAGAGCAAATTGGCAGGTAGCAGTTAAACAGTGGGCAGAACCGTTACCATTGACAATGCCTATAAACAGATTTTTCAAAGACGAACACATTGTATTGCATACAAACATAATGCATTTTTCCACTTCAGGCTAGTCAGAGATTCTCATTTTTAAGAACAACCACTTCACTAGGTTGTCACAAACCAGATTCAGTCACTGCATTTTTATTCAACTTTACATATGCTTCTCATGCCTGCTTGATGCAGAACATAATACTGATGTGCAGTTCTAACTTCGCCTTAGACATGCATACTGAAAAACTACATTTATAAGCACTTTTAAAAGTACACCTTAAATGTCTCATGTTAAATAGAATCTGAGCATGAACAGGTGTCAGTCATTTAGTGCAGCTCCTGTATAACACTCACTCTCCAATTTTGCTTTGGCAAAAGCAGCAGCCATCACTGCAGGAGGTGCCTGAAAATGGCTGTTAAGTAGTGCTCTTAGCATCCGTGTTTATTAAGGCTCCAGAATAGCAGGACAACTGTAGAAAAGTTAAGTGGGATTTTCAAAGCCACTTGACATTTGTCAAACTTCTTTCCAGTGAGCTCAACAGCAGTTTTACCATTGCCCCTAATAAAAGCATAATTAGACCAGTGCTTAAGTGCTTTCAAATGCCTAATGATGTCCACACACAACGATTAATACAGATGCAAAATGAAGAGTGCCTACCCAGACACCAACAACTGCCAACTGCACATTACATTTAACTCAGATTTGGGTAGCTCAGCTCATCGAAGCATCATGGAGATGGACACAAAGGGGTGTCATGTTCTCTCAAGGAATGCCCAAAGCAACTAACCTGTTGGAGTGGATTTATAGTTATTTCCCTCACTAAACCAGCCTGAGATCCAACCATGCTTCATGGTGTGCCTTACACTTTAAATATTCCTGGCAGCTTAATTGGGTTAGTACAAAAGTAAAATGCTAGTTGAAAAAGAATACAGCTTCTGGTAAATCCTGCTCACTGTGTAGGATGCCCGATTTCCACCATCACAGGGCATATCAGAACTTGGTCGCTGGTATTTTACTGGAAGATGTTCTGTCAAAAATATTACCTTCAGGATGGAAGGTGACTTGGAAGAGGAACTTGAAGGAGGTACAGGAGACTTCGGCAAAGACAGCAGATGTAAAGTCCAATAGCAGGTGGAAAAGAAAAAAAGATGATGTATTATTAAAAAAGAAATTAAAAGGGGGAAAAGCATGACTGACATGCAGCACAAAGCAAGAAGCCAGAAAGAAGCAGGTCTCTTCAGCAACCCTTTTGTTGGTGCTGGTTTGCAAACAAATATGTTGATTTAGTGAGCTTTGGTGGAGGATTTGTTTGTTCATTTTTACCTTTCAGAAATCAACAGCTTTCAGCCTTAAGGTTTGAGCTGAATTCAAAGGCTTCAGAACACAAGCAATAAAAAATGTCATATAGCAAAGAAAGGAATATTGTGTTGTAAAGCTAAACACACCATGCAGACAGATATAATGACTCAAGTTTCACCATATGACCAATCTCAGAACAGCAACATTCAAAGAAAGAAAAAAATCAGTTAATGTCACTGGAAGATCCCTGTAGTTACACTTCTGTGCCAAACAAAGCTAGAAACCAAAGGGTCAGATGCTTTTGTTTGGAAGCGATGTTGTGAGAGAGGTTAAGGCCAGCCACATCTGCCTTGTCCTTTGCTGTACTGAGGCAAAAGTTCTTAAGAAATCTACACACACATCAAGCTTGCAGCAAAACCACAGTTCAGGCAATAATCCTGTAAGTTTCCATTACAAAATGGACTATTATGATTAATGTTTTCAGAGGCCACTTTGTTTAAATGCTATTTTGCTTCAGTGTGAGCTCATGTTGTTCCCGTGGTGGGAATGATGACTATTCTGAATGCTTTTATGCAAGCCACAAGGAAGTGCCAAAAAACACCTGTAGTAAGATGTGGCCACACATCTGAGCTTGGGATAGAAGTGAGAAAGACCGGCTACTAACTTTTTAGCTGAATAACTGACTTCAGTTAGTTGTTGTAGTCCGGTTGTCTATTTGATTCAATGAAATTGCTGTTCTGAAGCCCATTGGAATCAAGATGTCCATGAAACTGTACCCAGATGTGGATAAGACTACAGGGTTTTTTTTCCTTTTTAGCAAGTCACAGCATGGCTGGATAGAGAGACTTCACTCGATCTGGCTGCTTATTAGAGAATCTAAATTCAGGTACACAAAAAAGCTATGAGCAGCTCTACCCCTTGTCTCTAGGGAAATCACTTTTCATTTTAGGTATGTTGATGGATCATAGGGCAACGGCCGTGGCACACAAGATGAGCTGTTAGTGAGTTTGTCCCATAAGTTATCTGCACGTGAGATAAGACGAAAAAAGTTTCATTTGCCTTAAAGGCAGAAATGTTCCACCAGAGTGGAATGATTGACTGACTGATCAATTGATTGATTGATCACTAAGGCTGATCATTTGGCACTAGTGTAAATGAAAAATTCATCATTACTGATGATTTTTGACTGCCCTAGATAAACATAATATTAATATGGTTTAATATAGCACAATTGGAAATCCACAATGCAATAAAACTTTCATATCATGCTAGCACAGGGATTTCTTTGTGTTATTCATTCAAAGAGTAGGATATTCTCCCTCTCTACTTCAAGTCATTCTTTCTGGAGCTGAAACACTATCGTATTTCACCGAGTACCTTTCACCACCCTTTCAATATATGGACTCACAGGTATTCTCAGTCTTTCATAAACGATAAAACTTTTGTCCACATCTTACCACAAATTCTGAACACAGAGTCCTTGGATTATTTCCCCAAGAAATACTTGGATACATGCTGTATAAGTACAACAGTCTGTGAAGTACTTAGGCACTAGCAAACTCCACTCAAGAGTAAAAGCTGAGATAGAAAAAGGTATTTTTTCCTGAAACAGGTGACGGTGACCTTTAGAGGCTTAGAGCTGATAAACAGCCCGTCTATGACATACAATATCTATACACGAGACCCTCAAAGGTCATGAGTCAAAGACAAAGATTTCATATTTTTCCTAACCTGAAACTGAGATGCCACTTGTAGAAAAGAAATAATAGTCTACCTTGGAATAGTGTAAAATATGAATTAGCCACAGGGGATTCACATTTTCTAATTAAATGCCGATTAAAATCAATTAAGAAGCTATAGCACTCTTGCACTAATGAGGGAAGTCATATTATTACCTCTGCATTAAGTACCGTATCATCCACTAATTCCATTTAATCACAGTGAATTTTTTTTGTTGTTAATACAAGGACCTAGATTAATATTGCAGTAGATTTGAACAATGAGTTATACAGATTCAGTGTCTCCTAGCCAAAGTAACACATTTTCCCGTATACTACATGCGATGGTGACTCTAAATGTGATCTTGTGAGGATGATAGAGGTGTCACCTCCATTTTTTAATCCCGTCATGTTTCAATAGTGGTTTTGAACTCTATGGGTTGCTAGTAGTAAATTTTACTTGTCCTGTTAAAATGCAGGTAGAATTATAAACCGTTGTGATACAAGATTTATAAAATCTTGTTACTATGTCTTAAGGCTCCAGTAGCAAACAAGAAAAAGCACAAAGATGAAGCTAACATGTACACTAATAAGAGAACAGAAATAGGTATACTAATCAAAATGTTAGGGGAGGAGACAAAAAGTACCCAGACATCTTCATGGCCATATGATGACCTAACTTTCTAAATACAAGAATCACGAACGGGCAGGAAAACTAAACAGGATCTTTCCATTTGGTTTACAGAAAAGAGCAAATAATCTTGTGGTCTGGGTAGCACAGACCCAGCTTAAAACAAAAGTAGGGAACGTGCTCCTTCAAGAATTCTGCAGGACACATTAACCCTGGACTAGGTTCAAATAGCTAATGAGCCTCCTTATAGGCAAGTGAAAGGCTGCAGAAGTTGTAGAGGATCTCTCTTATTCAGTATTAAAATTAATAATGTGTTTTGTTGGGTTTTTGCTTTGTAGCTTTGTCCCATTGTTGCAAATCTATTTTCCCTTAGCAAGTGATAAAGCTGATTCTCTATTAACCTATAGATAGCATAGCAATGCTCTGCTCCTTCAGGCAAACGCAGATTTATTACTTAAGGGGGCACCGACAAATTGCTGAGCGCATCATCCCACTGGGTATGGAGTCAGGAGGTTTCTAAATATCTGGAGGAGCCTGTCCCAGAGCTGCAAAAGTTTGTAGGAGTTTAACACCCCTTGCCCGTGTGTGGAGAAGAGAGGCTTGAGTCTCTTTACCAATGGGAAGAGTAAGGTGAGGATATGAAACTCAAGAGCTCAGGCTTTGCATTTTCCTTGTTGGTTTGTTTCTGGCATCTGATTTGTAACTGTTTCATGTTGGATTCACTTGTACAAAACTTACGTGGCTTGTCAAAGCAGCTATACATTGCGTACGTTAGTGCCTTCTTAGGCAACGGAGTATAGAAGTCACACAGAGCCCTGCGTGGCCAAGGCGCTTATTAAAGAGGCATTTACTAGTGCGTCTATCAGAGCTAAATTATAAGCTTCTCACTCTTACCAGCCACTAAACATAAATGTGTCTTAAAATGCTTTATAGTGATTACAGTGCTAAGCTGAATTGTGCCGACAGTTTATTCATGGTTACTGATATGATAATTTTTAATGTGATTTCCATACTTCACCAAGCTTCCCCCCCGCCCCTAAAGCGCATTCGCTCTGTAAATGCTTCTTCGCTCTGTAATTACACAGAAAGCTGGAACAGAAGAGTACCTGTGGATATGTTTAGAAACCTTATTGAAACTAGAGTGGGAAAGGGAACAAATACTGTCTTCCAGACTGGCACTGCTTACCACACTGATACTCGACAGAGAAGAAATATGATTGCTGCGCTGCCGCAAAGCATTCAGCAACCTGGGACCTGCCATACTGGATCCAACGCAGGGGTCTCGCAGCCCAGCTCCCAAGGGCACCTGGCACAAGCCACTCACGCAGGCACCAGGGACTGCACAGGAAGGTGGAAGAAACTAAGTGCTTACATTGATCACTATTTTAGAACATAAAGTCATCAGTGCAAAGCCAGTGTTCCTGGCAGGTGAAGAAATACTACACTTCATCCCCAATTTAAATGGAGCATGGCGACATGGAGAGGATAAGCAACTCATCCAATGATTTGTGGTGACTCAGGGAGCTGAACATGGGATAAATCTGGTAATATGACTCTCACCACTTTACTGGAAATGAGTATTGTATGACTCTGGATGTATTATTTTCAGAACACTCAGTCCCACCTGAATATTGCTGGCCTTTACTAGGGGGAACTTCTGGAAGGCCAGGCCTTGCTGTCAACCCTAGGTGGAACTCCATCACCCTGTAAAGGCTGCAGAACCACGTACCCTGGAAACCAAGGCATGGACGCTGTGGTGATCCACAGGGTTTAGGGAATAAGAAGAATTAGGGAATGAAAGAGAGCTCCATTAACAAGCAAAGTAATGGTTTGTAAAATGTTTTTAAAATGACACCTGTAGCATCTATCTATCTATCTCTCATCCTTGGGAAACTTACAGCGCCTCCAAAAGCCTCAACCAGAATCACCAAGCTCACAGCCTGAGCAGTTCAAATACTTTCTATTCAATGAGAGGAAAGTAATCCACCTGAGTTCTCATTTTGGGATGAGCCTTTATGCCTGGATGAAAATGAAAATCTGAAGAGGTACTGGTAGTACAACATGCTACTGACAGAAACAATGCTTTGAAGAGTGTACACTGTCAAAAAAATTTCCATATTGGCTTTTTATTAAAATGCTTGCTAACCCTTGCTAGGACTGATAGAGAGAAGGAAATATCTTGCAGCAGTGAAGGCTCGTAGGGCAATTGTTGCAGTTTAGAGCTCATCATTTTCCCTCCTTTTATTATTCTTCAGCCTGCTGTGGCTGACACTATGCATAACCAGCTCACAATCATTTCCTTATCGCATTTGATTTCCCATGTTTCACCCTGCGGATTTTATCTTGCTAATGAAACCTAGGCTATTTGTCCTCAGGTATTCACATGGCCCCCATTGCTAGAGAGCCTGAAGACCTGAACATCTTAATGGAGCCTTACAAATTCCACTGGCTGCTTCTGATCCACATGAGATGAAAATAAAGACTTTAAGTCATTCAGGCTGGGTCACTGGTGTTGTGTATCAATTATGCAGATTCTCTCAAATGGATTCTGAAAGCATCTGTCACACATGAAAGAAAAGCTCTGTGAGCCTTTGCTAACAAAAATGTCTTTTGTTCCCTGACAATTTTGTACATAAAGGTGTGAAACAAGACAGTTCAAACAGGCTTTCCTACCACATCGAGCAAGCAAAGCCTATTGCAGGGATGTGGGGAAGATAGCTTTTCACAGATTCTGAGCACTGGATGGGTGAGGTGGGGGCTGGCTATCCCTGGCCCAGGACTGGCCCTGGGGCAGTTCTCACTGAGGGAACCGCATAAAGGGAATTCTGTTCCCTCCCTGTGCACACAGGAACTCTCCGGGAGGAAATGCGCACAAGCACAAGGCTATGAAAGTTTCAAAGACTGTATAATGAGAGTGATATGCTGATAATCAGCTTAATTCCCATTTCAAATACCTAAGTCCCTTTGTGAATCTGGCCCTATAGACTTAATCCTGCATATAGCTTAATTAGCTTAATTGTTGACCATGTCTGGTAAAGGGAGTGTGGGCCCGACAGTGTGCTCTGGGGAAACTGTCCACACCCAGCAGGTCAAAGAAAAGCTTATGGTGGATGGGGCTTGGAGGGCTCTAAATGGAAATGGCTTTGTTTCAGAAACAAGAAGCCTGGGAAGAGGCTGCAGAAGTTTGTGTTCAGATAGGCAGAAGTAACTGGGACTGAATGAAGAGGAACCTTTTAAAGCTTTTCAGGACCAGAACGATCTCAGGCCCAGGGCACTGA
Organism: Falco cherrug; assembly: GCF_023634085.1. Taxonomy (NCBI): domain Eukaryota; kingdom Metazoa; phylum Chordata; class Aves; order Falconiformes; family Falconidae; genus Falco; species Falco cherrug. The sequence goes on from NC_073707.1 coordinate 9,792,705, forward strand.
GGTTTGTTTTTACATTCTTGTCTCCAGACAAATGTTTAATTTCACTATTTATGACTAGGGAAGTGAGCGTGTGAGGATCCTGTGACTGACTTCTGTTCAATCTGAAAGCACGCAGCCCAGGCTGCGCTGCTTTTCTTCCACATGTCACTTTTCTTCATACTTGCACTGGGACAGGGTCCATGTGCTTGTTCTTCTTTTGTAGCTTCGGACATCTTGCAGGATCAAGATTGTGCTGCTTAGCAAACTGCTTCCTGACACGCAGCAAGAACTGGAGGCTGTGAGCGAGGTCCTCCTGTGGAAGAGACTCTCAGAGCCACGATAAGAGCTCAGGGACCAGACCCGCTGCCGATGCCTTTGCAGGGACAAAGGCATGTGCCCCTCTAGCACCACAGCTGAACTTGAATCACTCTACAGTTCAGGTGCTTGAAGCCACATCTTCCACTATAAATTGCTAATAACCTGGCAAAAGAAACACTGGAGTATCTTGCTTTCTGTCAGAACAGTAAGATAGAAGTTGGCCTTGTCTGGGGAACTTCTGGGGAGCTATTTTCTGTTGCGCACAGGAAGCATGCAGTTTTACTCTATGCAGCAAAAGTCAGGTGTGTAATTAAATGAGTATCTACCTAACACTAAGTATCCATATAAACCTCTAATTAGGTGATCACAAATACTAGAATGAAAGTTGATTTTGAAACTTGTTTACCCTGGTATACATGGTTAAATGAGGAGAAAGTTGGGTCTACTAAACTGTCTATTTGTAGAAGGCTCATTAAAAAAATAAAATGAGCTGTCCTTTTACAGTGAAGAAACGATTAAATATAACTTCTATAAATATTTACTCTTCTGAAAAAATTCTTAATCCTAAGAGTTTGAGAAACAGAGCCTTGTTTTACTTGTTCTGCTATAAAAAGAATCCAAGCCTGCCCAACCTGATGAAGCTGCCTTTCTAATATTGCAAACACGCGTATGGAACTGGTTTTTACATTTTCCCACGTTGTCCCAGAGGACAGCATCATATTACATTATACACCAAAGCCACAAGCATTTAAACAGACATAAAGTTCATCCTGGCTATTAGCTAGTTATTCAGTCATTCAGGCAAGGCAATTAAACTGAGCAGAAAAAAGGGGAAATATAACTCCCTTTTTAAAAAAAGGAAAAAATGAAGACCAAGTAAACTACAGGCCGGTCAGTCTCACATCTGTGTCTGGCAAGATCATGGAGCAGACACTCCTGGAAACTGTACTAAGGCACATGGAAAATGAGGTGACTGGTGACAGCCAACATGGCTTTGCTAAAGGCAAGTCGTACCTGACAGATCTGGTGGCCTTCCATGGTGGGGCAACAGCACTGGTGGATAAAGGAAGAGCAACCGATGTCACCTACCTGGACTTGTGCAAAGCATTTGACACAGTCTCTCACGAAACCCTTGTCTCTACATTGGACAGACGTGGATTGGATGGATGGACCACTCAGTGGGTAAGGAAGTGGCTGGATGGCTGCACTCAAAGAGCTGCCGACAGCGGCTCAGTGTCCAAGTGGAGACCAGTGACGAGGGCCGTTCCTCAGGGGTCCGTACTGGGATCGGTGCTATTCAACATCTTTGTCAGCGACACGGACAGCGGGACTGAGGGCACCCTCAGCAAGTTTGCCGATGACACCAAGCTGTGTGGTGCGGTCACACGCTGGAGGGAAGGGATGTCGTCCAGAGGGACCTTCACAGGCTGGAGAGGTGGGTCCGTGTGAACCTTGTGAAGTTCAGCAAGGCCAAGTGCAAGGTCCTGCACATGCGTCAGGGCAGCCCCCTGTGTCAATACAGGCCGGGTGGAGAATGGATTGAGAGCAGCCCCGAGGAGAAGGACCTGGGGGTGCTGGGGGACAAGAAGCTCAACGTGACCCGGCAGTGTGCGCCCGCAGCCCAGAAAGCCAACCGCATCCTGGGCTGCATCACAAGAAGCGTGACCGACAGCAGGTCCAGGGAGGGGATTCTCCCCCTCTGCCCCGCTCTCGTGACCCCCACCTGCAGCACTGTGTCCAGCTCTGGGGCCCCAGCAGAAGAAGAACGTGGGCCTGCTGGAACGAGTCCAGAGGAGGCCACGAAGATGATCAGAGGCCGGAGCACCTCTCCTACAGACAGGCTGAGAGAGTTGGGGTTGTTCAGCCCGGAGAAGAGAAGGCTCCAGGGAGACCTTGTAGCAGCCTCCCAGCACCTAAAGGGGCCGACAAGAAAGCTGGGGAGGGGCTTTTGACAAGGGCACGTAGCGACAGGGCAAGGGGGAATGGCTGGAAGCTGAAGGAGGGCACATGGACATTAGACATGAGGAAGAAATTCTCCCCTGTGAGGGCGGCGAGGCGCTGGCCCAGGCTGCCCAGAGCAGCTGTGGGTGCCCCATCCCTGGCAGTGCCCAAGGCCAGGCTGGACGGGGCTGGGAGCAGCCTGGGCTGGTGGGGGGTGTCCCTGCCCGTGGCAGGGGGGCTGGAACGAGGTGACCTCTAAGGTCTCTTCTAGCACAAAGCATTCTATGATTCCGTGATTTTTAAACTGGAGTCAGAGTAAAGAGCAAGCACCACAGGTTTCAGCAAGAAGAACTTTTCACGAGCTAGCAGCCATTCGCAAACCAAGACCTTTTTAGTAGAATTAAACTCACCACACGCACGGATACATTTAGAAGATCAGAAAAGGAGAAGCAATACCCCTAAAATCCTCTCCCTATCCCTCTAGCAGTGCTCTCAGTGTGGTTTGTGCAGCAAATGATCAACGTTTCCTTAGCAGTGGAGACCTGGCTGGAGCTCGCTCTTCCTCCTGCCTAGCACAGCTCGTGCTGGAGGCAGGTATGTGCATGTGCTCAGCAAGGCTGCTCAGCTATCAGCCTGGTACTCTTTACTTCTCAGCACATGGGCTAAAATGTAAATCTCCTGCTTTAGGGCTGTAGTCCTAAATGTAATGTGAATATAGACCAGCTTGAGATAGTCCCTGTACCGATCAAGAGAAACTGGGGCCTTCTAAACACCTAGAGTCACATGCTTTAATGGTTTGGACCAAAGCCTGAAGACAGAGATCCCAAAATACAGTATTTCATAAGATGCCAATTTCATGGCATGACCAGTGTCCTTGAGTGATCATGTGCAGTCACTGATCTACCTTTGCAGGATGGGCAACTGCCGGCCTGTGAAGCAGCCCCCTGAGGCCAGCGGCACTCTCCATGTAAACTCTCATTTCACCGTCTGTCTCTGTTAAGCTGAACAACATTGCTGTCAAATACTCCACCTTTTCTCCCCTATTTATTTCAATTCCCCATTATTTTGGCTTTGTACACCATACTCTTTGTTTAAAGTAAAAAGTATTAGCATGTCTTCTTTTTTGCCAGTGCTTTACAATCTGTTCTGCCACTTCAGACAGGTGGTCTTTTTTGGTAGACCACGCATCTCATCTTCTCTGTCCTGACAGTCTTTGACCCTCTGTACACCCTTTTCACACTTCTAGTTAAATGGGCATCTGTTTTCTCCTCCTTCCTCCTTATGGGAAGGTTTCAACTAAATGCTTACCAGGCTCTGCTCTCTAACAGTCATTCAGTAACTCAACAAATAAGAATTTTTTTAGAGGAATTTTGTTTGACAGTTCATGCAAAAGCCTACTTGCCTCTTGAACATACTTGTTCAAGCTTATTTTGCACTTAGTTATTCCTGTAAAAGTAAACATATGCAAATATGTTTTTTCATGTAAGGCACAACTATATTATTCTATTAATTAAAAACATCCTCATGTACTTTTCCATGACAAGACTGTGATCCTGATTTGCAATAAACACTCGTTACAGCAAGCTTAATTGATACTTTAACACTGGAACCTATTATCATTCAGCGTTTGCTAATATAGTCAGTGGCTAGAGTTTATATTTCTCACAGAAGTACTGTTTAATTTTCTCCCTGTGTTACCTACCATTAGCAGATTTAGCAGCAAAAATCATACACGGTTCCCAGCCTCTGACTGGACCAAATCAATGTTTTTTAGCCGGACTGAAAAGGAGCAGTGAAGGCAGTTTTTTGAAAGGCCCCAACTCTTACTTTTTTTCTGGACTATGTTTTTTTAAAATAAAAATAAACATTAATACAAATATATTTGGCACAAATAACGTCTAGGACATGGCAGCAGCAATATTACTGAATCTAGCTCCTTTCACCCACATGAAGCCATCTGCTATTCCCTCAGGTTGCAGTTGTTAATTTGCTGCACCTTTCTATTACTGGTTGCATGAAAGATTAATAGGGGTGGGGGTTACTTGGCTTGAGAGGGTTCATGGGCTTCTACGTCAGTTGAAGTTATTTCATGTGAAAACGATGCAAACATTGTTTTCCCTTCTACACTATCCCTCATACAGGAAGGGATATCAGTTTGTTGCCTAAAGCCATCTAGAGCCTGAGGAAAAATACTATTTATTTCAATTAACATAACAGTCATTTAGACTCCCTCAGTATTCAGGAAGAAACTAAAACTGAAGATGGAGAAGCTTCATGCAGCCATGGCTGGGTTTTCAGAGTGAAGTTTAGATGAGCACACATACACGTGTGCACGCGTGATTGTACCTGTATATGGAGACTATACCTTGTACCTCATGCTTTCCAGAGCAGTGGTGTTGGTGTGAGGTCACCACTTCATTTAGCTTTTCTGCAAATACTGTGGAACATTTAAGTGGTCTAGGAAATACGATCTTTTAAACATCTTGTGAGATAACTTTGGCAGGGTATATCCTTCTGAGCACCTACCAGTATTACTGAATATAAATATACAGAGAAATACATTCTAATTTTTTAAAAAAATATTTTATACAGGCAAACACATTCGCAGTGTGGATATCTCCACATACTCTCCATGCAAGACGCATATATATGATTTTATGTACATATGCCTACATGTAAACTATATGCAAAACATGTATTTGGGTTTAAATTAGAATAGACACACCTACAAATATGAAGTTACATATAAATATGCAGATATATTAATTAGGACTGCAGTCTAGTTCTTAGTTTTATTTCATAAAAATTAGATAGGATTAAGTTGGAGTACTTAAAGAGATACAATAAAGTCTACTGTATTTCAAGGGATAAGGCACCAGTCTAAGCAACAGGACGATGTAGGTATTCAGAAGGCTGTAAAAACCTGTCAGAGTTAAGGCAGAAAGACAGGTATTTAGAGTACTGTTTGCCAGAGGGTTGATCTACAGAGTTTCTATAGTGGGCACTGAGAGAATGATTCTGTGACACAGGATCCCAAGGCTGTGATTAATCCCAGAATGCAAATCCCGGGCTGATAAGGGCCAGGAGGGTGAGAATGTATCAGTGCTGCAGACTGCAGCGTACTGTAAATATACCTGAGGCATTTTAAATAACCTATAGTGGGAACCAGAGGCAGCTTTGATGCAGTAGCAGAAAGCAGCGTCAGCTTAGATGCAGTGTAGACCTCTTCTCGCCAAGAAGGGTGCTGCTGTAATTACTCTGTGTGTAGTACCTCTGGACATACCTGAAGTCAGAGCATACAGTTCAACACCAAAGCACACATGACAGAGGACAGTGTTTACTGTTGGGCTTCTCAAACAGAAACCCAACACTGTGCTTCTTTTTCTCATAGTAAAGCCAAGACAACGTTCCACCCCATGTGATGCATGTTCTAGTATAGCATGTTACTGCTGATATCCGATTTCATACTTGTGTTCAGTTCTGGAATATATATATATATGTAATTTTTTTAAACTGACATCTAGACTTCAGCTACTTTTTCCTGTTGCTGCAGTGAAATACAGAAGCAGTGTGAAACTCATTCTGAGACTATGTGGGGAGTCCCAATCCTTTTTGAAGAGGATTATCCATGTTCTCATTCCCCTCTGCAGGGACAACAACAGAAGCTACTGCCATCAGGCTGTCTCCATTGCTCTGTCAAATCCAACAGGCAAGTTCCCTGTTGACACAACTCCGTTAAAACCAATGGACTTTCATCATCGGAGATTATAGCCCTAAAACTGTTTGCAAGGATTTCCCAAGAGAAAGAGCACAGGCTGACCTTGAAAAGAAATTAAAGGCTCTGTCATTGGTTGCCAATATTTGAAATTCAACAACTGTAAGCTCAGGGAGGACCAACACGTGGAAAAAATTCCGTATCTCCTATGGATAAAAATCATGCCTAAACAAAACACACACGCATGTTTTTATGCTTAGTCCCCAGTGACAGTAATGTCATGCCTAACGTTTACTTATACGTGTACTTGTATTGTTTCTAAGGTCTTATACTAACTTGAGAGTCCATGGTAGACAATGATACGTGTGCTTAGTTGCTCAGTCAAACTACATTAAGCACACTGTCTAAACATTTTTTAAAAAAATAAAACCAAACCAAAACCAAAACCACCCTGAAACATCACAACATTGATTTTAGGAAATGTCACTTCCAAAGTTTAGGTTCTTGCATTTGAAGTAATTCACATCAGAAATCAATGTGGATTAACTTTCCTTAGTATCTCTGCATACATATGTCCTAAGTACACAGTGAGAGGAATTCAAAACTAAATCTTTTTCCTTCACAGCTCCCCTCTCCTGCTGTAGTTTCCAATGAAGTCACCACCCTCTGTAGCTTGCCACAGTTGTCACTAAGTTTAATGAAGCTGTCACAGTTGCATAAAAAGTCAGTGTAAGGTTCCAAATAAATCCTTTAACACGGGAACATGCGGAACCAGACATGTAGAAGAAGAAAAGGCTACTCAAAATAAACATCAAGGGAAAAATGAAGGAGACAGGAGAGCTTGGTGTTTTGCACACACCTTGAGTTGCTAACAGCTAGATTTGCAGTTATGGTAGTTAGGCTGTACCAGGGTTAGCTTGAATCCATCCCTGGGAATTTTTCTGAGTGCTGTCAACAGTATGCCTAGCCTGGGTCTTATTTTAGCCATCCAGCTTAATCATTCTCTGTCTAAAGCCAGAAATGATGCACTCTCCTTCCATTGTGGTTCCCTCCTGAGATCAAGAGACAGAAAACCATCCCCATGTCTGCCACTGATTACGAGACAGTCCCATCCATGGATGAGGGGGAAGGATAAACAACATGTGGGGAGCTATGTGCGGTGACCAGGAAATTCACTGCACAGTGAAAGAACTAGGGGCTCGTGTGCTCAGGTTACACAAGCACGTCATCTTCATTGTGTACCAACAAACTGGCTATCATATCTAGGATATATGACATGGCTAGCTGTCATCTTGGATTTCTGAGTGTTTGCTGATTTTAGTCTGTTGTAACCGCTATCAACAATGCAAGACACTGAGGATTCAGCATGATTTGCTAAATGGATACACTTCCTTTGCAGGACAAGCAACAGAAATACTTCCCTCTAAGGAAAACTGTGTTTCTGAGACACAGCAGACCATGCCGAATCCCCTCAGTCCTCTCCCAGTCACTGCTTCCCCATCCACACGTGGAGATGAGGAGGAGACCTTCCTGCTGGCTGAGGACTCTGTAACTCCACTGAGTTTGTTCACATGAACAGCTAAGACTGCTGAAAGACAAGGTGAAGAGATTAGGGGCTTTTCTGGCTGATTATTTGAACCCTCAGCAAACTGGGTGCTTACCAGTTAAGTATACGCAAAACTTGCATTTGTTTAAAAATGAGAAGATTTGGTAAAAAAAAAAACCAAACTTTTTTCCTTATCTTTGATCATGCAATGATGTGTATTTTACACTTTAAAATGCAAGAAGAGATAGAAGATTAACTTTTTAGGCAAATATGTGAAATACTCCTTGGAATTACTTTTAAAAGTAATTTTGACCCTCCCAAAATGAAACATGCTTTCAGAATGTTCCCTTCCTTTTCAGTAGCACAGAGAAAGGAAAAGAGAGGAAACGGGGGGAAAAAATTTCCACCCCATTTTTCCCAAGACTTTGGAACACTTGGAATACAGAGTAACAGGAAAATTGGGCTGCTCACTTTCAGGAAGGATGAGTGTTTGCAGCAGGCGGTGACAGCAGCCCGCAGGAGCAGTTGTGTGCAGCGGGTCTGAAACACACACGGTGCTGCGGGAAGAGTCAGATCCGCAGCAGTCATCTGGCCTGCATCTCTGCCCACAGCAAGGGTGTTCAGACAAGTCATTTACAGCAGGAAACATTCTGACCCACGCTTCTCAGCACTGTCATCAGCATTTTACATTGATTTCATTACCTATTTAGGCACTGGCTGGGACGAGACCCTAAGCCTATGGTTCTTGGGTGGTATCGTCAGTCTGAGCTGGAAATGCTTTTTCTGCAAGCTAGCTCAGATATGTTTATAAAAATTGCAGTCACTCGGAAAGGGCTTCTTTGTTAGCACCTTTAGAAAAGGCCTTCAAATGTATTCCTGGTTCTCTCTGGCTTTTACAGAATTAGGTGTCTCGTCTAGCTTGGTTCTTCTCTAGATCCCACTGGCCACCCACAGTAACCCTGTCAACATGATACCAAACATGCTCTACCTTAGTTTCACCTTTGTAAATTTAGAAAAAAAACACCCTAGCATTTCTCCAACTGTTCTCTCTTGAATACTTGACTTTCACAGAACAGTGCCTTAATCAATAATCAAGACAACAGCTTTGAATGCATACAAATTATGCAGGTCCACTTCACTGCAACTATAAACTGTAGTTTATTTTTCAGCTGATAAACATTTTCCAACAGATTGTACGTTAATGACACTGCTGCTGGCAAAACAAGCTACCTTCACCCTGAGCTGCTTCCAGATGCTAAACAAAGCCTTAATATACCCAGACTATCCTTAGAGGCAACTATCTCTTCACCTGTATGAATGACTTAACATGCAGTGCCATACATTTGGCATCGCTGGTATATAAGATACTACCTCCAAATATGCAGTGAAAGTCTTTGATCAAAGCACAAACAGAATGAGACTAGCAGCTTCCAGGAGGTTCTGCAGCTGGGTTTATTCAGCAGTTGCAGAGACCGTGCAGGAGTTTTCACTTTTTCCAAGACAACTATTTTGGAATGTATTCTCTGTGTATACAGAAGGTTTCTTCCAGATTATTTGTTTGTTTCACACCTATGCACCTGCCACAATATATACAATGAAAATAAATTCTGTGAGAGTCTTGCTGTTGGAAGAATATGGTAATCTCAAAAGAGTGATGGCTAGTCCTTGTCATTTCACCATATAAATATTATAGCCATAATTTCTTTGATGAAGCCAGAGAAAGATGCCAAATCAGATTACATCTTTGCAGTCTTCTTTCTTTGTAAATAAATGAATAAAAAAAAAGCCAATACATCACCTTCCAAAGACAGAAATATATATTGGTAGTAATAAAGCAACTCATAAGATATTGCTTACGCAAACAAGCAAGAATAGTCCTGGTTAATTCACCATCTAATACTAATAGGAAAGGGTTGGGACCTGGAAAGATCTTAATAACTCAGGACTCTATACCTGGAATGATTCTGTAATTTTATAAAAAGTAAAATGGAAAAACAATGTGTTCAGGGAAGCACAGAAAAGCATTGCTACAACAGCAAAACAAATCAAACACTGATCAATATCGCTGTGGTCACCCGTTAACAAAGACCTGTGATGCGTTTTGAATGCACTTTGTATTGAAGCCATATTTTTCCCTGTTTCCCTGATGCCTTACAGTAATGAAACACATATGAAATCATTTCTGGAGGAAGGATAGTCGTAGTCATCCTCTTCCTCCTATTTTCCCTTCATACATCCTTTGTGGTGGTGCCTAAATTGCAGATGAGGGTTGGAAAATAGCACTTAGAGCTAGATCTGACTGAAGATGATAGAAAGCCATACCAATGACAGATCTGAAGGACTTCAAAACAGGATTCAAGCAGAGTCAACCCAGTCACATTTTGGAACGATTAGTGTCTTTGTCTCAAACAGCTTCTGTCCTACCATCTCCATTCATATAGAGCCTGGAAGGCAGAGAACAGCAGGGAGGCTACTCTGACTTTCTTGACTGTGGAAGAATATAAAGAAAAAAAATTCTTTTAAATCTAAGGACCAAAATTTTAAGATCTCTGCCAGGCTGCTTCATTTACGAAAGCTATTTAACAGCCTAGTAAACCCTGTGTTCGCTCATCCCATCGCCAGATGCATGCAGTTTCTCAGGGTAGCAAAGTTGCTAAGCTCTGTTAAGGTGCTGATACCACAGCCTAGCTAACATCTTTTAAGAGGCATCCACTACACACTAGCATAGCTTTTGGGAATTGGCACCACCACATACCAGGGTGCTGCTCAGCGGTGCTCCTGCTCACGTACAGCCTGACAGCAACACAGCTACGGCCACACTGCACCTGTGTGTACACAGACCGGCTGGCCCAAACACAGGACTGTGCTGACACGGCGACTCCGCTTTCAGGAGCTGACACCCCCAACGTGGCACCAACCTGCACGGCACAGACACGTCCCTGTGCAGCACAGTTATCTCTGCTACTCTGGCACCTACAAACACCAGCAGAGGAGAGGGTCCCATTTTGCTTGATTCTGTAACTACCAAAAAAAGCCACAAGTGCTTCTGACACATGTCAGGAAGAGGTGACAGGAGGCTGGGTTAGAAAAGGAATCAAGCAGATGATGAAAAACAAACCAAAACAAACCCCACGCACTGAAACACACTTGGTTCCTCTGTTTTCCCATTGTTGTCATAGGAGTCAAAGCTATTATCAAGCAGTCCTACAGCATGACTAACAGCAGATTAATCCTAAACAGGTTGATCCTCTGCTCCGTTAGCTCAAGCAAAGACCTAGAAAGGCGTGTTTTGGCTAGCCTGTACTTGCAGGACACTAACTGAAAGCATATTTCTCTTTCAGATGAATATAGCTGCATTCAAGACCCTTCTCAAGGCATCTCTACACAAAGCAGCGAGATATTTCCTCAAGTATGAATGCAAGACATGCCATTTTCTGCAGCATAAGGTAACAAATGAAAATATAATAGTAATCAAATCAAACTCAAGTGTTTTAAAGAAACCCAGATTTTTTCCTATTTTTGAAGCCATTGACCAGCAGAAGTCTCTCTCCCTTATCTTTAGCAGAGGATTCTGCAGCAGAATCAACTCCCACATGCAGGGCTGGTTTCTATCCCTTGACAGCTTGACAAGGGTGGGTACGCGTTTTTGTCCGAGGACTGCACTTGACTCCGTGGGCCAGATAAATACTTGGGAAAGAAAAGGAAACTTTGTAGTGTCACCGCACCCCATTTCCACAGAAAGCTAAGCTGCCAAGCAAAGCTCTCTTAGAAACTGCGCAGAGAATATAAAAGGGAAAAAAATAAATCAGTATGTTTTCCTGATTGCAATGACTTAATACAAATATACCATATTTTACAGGGTACTACTTAGTTTAATGTTTTATCTTTAAAGAAAGAAAATAAAATCCATGGCTTCTTTTGGAAATTGTATTTTCTACAGATGTGGCTTAGTCTGAGGTTTCCAATTGGAAATATTCTGACAAGGATGTGATCTTCAGGATAGGTTTTCATTGCTTTCAGAGAGTCTCTGTAAGGTATTTCAGATGGGAATTTTAGGGATGCCCATGGAGCAGGGATTTGTCACGAGTAAACGTCTGAACTAAAGGGAAAGCAGATTATAATCCATACCCATGTAATAGTGACTGTGCTGGCAACACACAGAACGGAGTGGAGAAGAGCCCCATGCCCTGGCACAGGCTGCCTCACCTATGACTATTCTCCTGCTCACAGATCCCTCATGAAGACCTGTCTCCACATCATTTTCCTATGCTTTACTTGAAGTATTTCATTGTCTAACTTGAGGAAGCAATTTCTAGTTTTGTTCACAGTTGGTCTACATATTAGAACAGTGGCAGAGAGGAGAGTCAGCATGAGCATGCTACTCTGTTGGAGGCAGCCGAAGACAACCCTGCCATCCAGCAAGCTTTGATGTTAAAACCCAAACACAAGAAATCCACAATCCAGCAATGTCACCCTTTTCTGATTAGACTCTGAGATTTCATTCTACCCCCGCTGCAACACCTCCCCTTCTTTGCAGGCTCTAAAGAAAATTCACAGGAGCCTTTCCACCATCTAATACAGCTGGTGCCCTTCCAGCTCCTGTGATGCCAGCCACTGCTCTCACAGATCAAGGTGACAAATTTCCACCTTCTGCAGAGAATTGTATTGTAGGATTGCATTGCAAAGACAAAGAGACAGAGGGACAACCTATAGCATTATTTAGCAACAAGTTAATGCTGGCTTTGGTTAGCTCACAGAAAGCGTGAAATAACAGTCTTCACAGCCATTTTGTTATCTTTAGCGAGGATCTTAATGAGGCAAAGTTTGTGGAAAAAGGTAGTATCTTTGATCAGAAAAAAAAAAAAAAATAACCCACCCAAGTCTTCAAGCACATAAGACTTTCTTTGTGTCTGACCTAGATAAAAGAACACAGGTAAGTTTAGGACAAGCCTGAACCCAGGCTAACCATGGGAGGAAAGGATATGCATACATGACCATTTAGGTTGCATTCTTTCTGAGCTCACATAAAAACTGACCTCAGTGCAAAGGTTTCATAGGGACAAGTGAAAAATCATAACAAGCTCTCTGGAAGCAAAACTCCGTGAACTGCAGGGTTATAGCAACTCTCTCTCCTACTCTTTTTGTGACTAGAGCACATCTTATCACCTGCCAAACCTTCTGTTGTTCACAGCAGAAGGTCAAAGTGCTTAATAAGAAAAAAATATAGCAGATAGGTTTTGGATAAAACTGCATTTTTGATCTGGCCACTGGCTGTACAAATGCCATTCTAATTACTTCATAAAATTTCACTAAGTTTTAATCCTACTGGTACTTCTAGTGATTTACTTTCAGCCACATTTTAATTAGATAAAGATGTAAAAAAATACTTTTAAAAACCCCTCTTCAGACAACAAAACATCTTCAGAATACAATGCATACTTTGCCACAAAAATCTCTGTGATGCTTGCCATTATAAATCATGTCTCTTTGAGGTAGGCAGGGACAGATTGCAGAGAAGCCTCACCCTGAATTCCTGAGAAACCTGGAACCACAGCCTCACACCTCACCCTTCATTTTCAATCTACTATATAGCACTGCCATTCTAGCTGGATATTTAAGCCAGAGTTTTCAGGTGTGACCCATTCTCCTCATTGCCAGACAAAACCCTTTCCCGCGCCAGGTGCACTCTATCATGCAGCAATAAAACCCACAAACCCTCAGAAGGCAAATGTCAGGGCAATCCTATCCAGCTGATTTCAGTTGCATTTGCAAAACCAACCATCTCCCCTGCACTCCCCCACCTCCCTCCATCTTCTGGTTCACATAGTTTCAGGGACTCATTCTCCAGTTGGGTATCGCTTCTGATTTGTCACCCTGCAATGCCTGAAAATCTTTTCCATTAATGACAGCAACAGCCAACTTGACTCTCCAGAGCTCTGAAACACAGCAAATTAAAACCATGGGGTAACAGCTGTTTCCCTGACCTTGACAACATATTACCTAGAAAAGAGCCTTCTATGCTTCTGCCTAGAAGAGGATTCAAATACTCCCTTTTTATAGATTCATGTTTATAGGCAGGGATTTTCAGAAAGAGTACAAGAACTCCACTGGCAAAATACTATCTTTAACTGTAAAGACGTCACTGTCAGCTCACAGAGGTACGGTTTTAAGGAGCAACAAGGAGATGAAGATTCTTAGTCCCCTGGATCTGCACGGGAGACATGGGCACTAGTAAACTGTTGCCAATGAATGGAACAGTCAGGCCTGGAAATTTTGAAAAGTTCATACTGAGGGAACCTGCCTGGATATGACATACAAGTTGAAATCTGCTCTCTCAAGCTCTCCTTTCATTTTTAGCAAGTCCCAACATGCATTGGTGCAAATTATAGAATGCACGAGTAATGAACAGAATATAAGAGGGAACAGGGGTTTGCATGGGATTATTTTTTCTAGCAGTATACTCAAGCTCTGATCTATAGTGCATTGGTAGCCTCAGTCGACACCTTTTCAGATGTTTGCCATCCAAATCCTGCGCTTCCACTTGCGCCAGGCCATTGAACATCAAATGTATGTTTGGTGTGTCACGACTGCTCTGCAAAAAGCCCTGCTCCTTTTCTTTACCGTATAGTGCAGCATGAAGGGAAGAGCATATGCTCCTTGGTCTGCAGCAGAGAAGCTCCTCTCCCTTTAGAGATGCATGTCTGGCAGCCAGTCTCTCTTTTCAGATGCAGTTTTTCCGGAGGCAATACCTCTGATTACCCCAGAAGTACCTGATGTTGCAGTTCAGTAATGAACGATCAGGTTATTCTCCGAACAGACTATGATCCTTCTTAGCTTAAGTGGATGGGATTTTGTGTTACTCTGCATTCTTTTCTTTCAAATCTTTGCCTCACATAAGGAATACTGGTTTGATTGCTGCAACCACTACATAAATAGTAAAGAGAGAGAGCTCTGAAGTTAGTAATTCTGGAGATTCAAAAGTTTCTCAAAAACTGCAGGGTAAACATTGCATGAATATCCATATCATGTCAACTAATAGTCTGTGTCTTGGATGCTTTTTAAAAAGCAGCCTAGAGTCAGTAAGTCATACTGACACGTTACTGATTTTGGCCCTAATTGATGATCTGTCTGAAAAGAATAAAGCTGCTGCTTTGGTTCTGGTTTTGAGACTGACCACAAATGTTCACATCCCAGGCCTGCTGGATTTTGACTGCTCTGGGTAACAGAAATACCTCTATTACAGCAGTGCCAAGAAGCCAGACTGAAACCCTACTGTGTTCAAGACACTGCACAGAGACGCGTACAAATCGTCAGAAACAGGGGTAGAGACGATGAGAATTAGCAATAGGTAAAGCAACTAGTAAAAGAGCACATGCCTGGTCAGCAGAGGCACTTAAAGCACTGACAGCTTTTCCCTAATGGGCTTGTTCTCCACCAGGGCCATTTGCGGAGTGACAGTGCTCTGAGCCTTACCTAGCCGAACAAGCTGCCTTCCCTATTTTCCTGCCTCCTTGGGAAGGACAATCAAGATTTCTGTAGGACACAGAAAGCTAAAAAGAGGTTTTAACTAGGACTGGGGAGAAGAGAAAAGGACAAAGTCCACTTACCTAAGAGGGATGCAGACAGAAAGAGGTTGGCAAGCCCTATACACTTTCCCTCTCCCATGTCTCCATCTGTCCCTTTTGCAGAGGAGACGCCATTCCAGTGTCATTCTCAGACTGGAGCAGGACAGATCCCTGGAGTTGCTCATGAGCACAGAGACGCTAAACAATGCTATGGAGAAATTATGCAGGTATATACGATAAGGATATTGTGGATTCGGGGAAATGGAAAAAGATCCACACCACCAGGCAGCTTTTTAGATAAATCTGTGGTAAGATGACCTTCTCTTGAGTTCACTTGGGGAAATTCTGGCAGCATAGCCCAAATCAATTTAAGCTTTACATTTGAGAGAGCTGGCAACAGGAACAGTCTTGCAGTATGTGTGTGTGGCAATTTCAAAAATCAAGCGTCCAGCTCAAACCAGAGCTCATGGCTTTCGGGCCCATCATCATCTCAGCGCAGGAGGTCTGACAGAGGAGTCTGAAGTGCTGGGTGTGGTACCAGTTTGGCTCTCGGAGCACCTAATTGTATGGTCAGTCTCTGAGCCCATACACTACACCCAGACTGCACATAAAGACCCAAATTTGGTTGGGTACTGGGAGCAGCACAGCTGTGTTGGCATAGCTTCATGCTCGAACACAGTGCTGTTTCAGGGAGGTAGTTTGGGTACCTCTACTTGGCATAATACTAGATTTAAGCAGATTTGTAATGTCAGAGTTAAGAGCACTAGAAAAGACACACTATGCCCTTATTTTTTATGTAAGTCTTAAAAAAAAAAAGTCAGTTTAAGCAACAAAGTAAATTTGATAAAAACTTGATTGAAGTGTTTTTCCCAGGCCTGTAGAGGCCTACACAACAATCAGCATGGGGTACTCCTGCACATACTTTCTGCTTTGGACGATGTTTGGACAACACTGGGTAGGCAGTCTTTCCAGCAGTTTCCTGCACAGCACCCTTACATCCACAGGGAACAAGCATCAGTGGCTGCCAACAAGCCAACAAGATCTGAAGGAGACCAGCAGGACACCACAGGATTATATTACTATGCCAGCCCAGTCATTCAGCTGAATACATGTCAAATTCAGCAGCTGGCTTGTGGCCAACCTTCTATTTCTCCTCAAGCCTGAATAGCCACCAGTGAGTTTGCAAACAATTGCCCATGCACCAGACAGGCTGGCTGGTACCGTCTTTGCAGGCTACTGGGGTTTTCTCTGCATTGCACACAGCCTTTTCCTGAATTATGGCATCTGTTAAAAAGCAGCCTTTGCAGTTCCTGAGGAGCCTGCTCCGGCTCTCCCCAACATGAGAACCAGAGACTGGCCTCCAACTCTACCAGAGGGAGGATTGGGCCCCCATGCAGAACAAGTGCCTACCAATTAGTGACACTTACTGATTCTATCTGTAGAGAATCATTATGAAAAATGCAAAGCATTCTGCAGCCACTATTAATCTTCTGCTTTTGTTGCATTTACTCATGGTTTATGGCCCTCAGAGGAGGATAAATGATCAAGGCGTGTACTCACATTGTTATTTGTCTATTTGTCTGTGCAACAATACACGTGCTCAGCACTAAGTAGAAGTTATTTTTCATGGCAAATGCAGCTTTAAGGCTTTTCAAGGTCAGAAGGCTTTGTGAGGAAAAAAACCTGCAAGTGACTCCGGCTCATTTGCTGCCAGCTCTTCGTTTTAAAGTTACAACCCACACAAGACCATAAGCAGGCTAAGACTCCAGGAGGAATGGCCACAGAAGTGCTCTTGTATTTCTGTCTTTTGCTAGGGTACAGCATGGCACACAGGTGTGTAAGTATGACAGATAAGGTCATGGCTGTCAAATGACAATTCCTGTTGCAAGGTACTTGACACTGGTGGAACAAGCGCTTCCACTCTGCACTTGTGATATTGATATGATATTGAAATCTCTCCTCTCTTTACAGCTCTCCTTACTGGCTTATAGCTCATTAGAGCTATAACAATATTTTGGTCCAGTTTTGCTTATAGTAACAGGGATGTATTTCTGGAGGTTAAGTTCTAGCAAATTCCAGCTATCGTACATCTGCAGTGGTGCTTAACTAGCCAGCAGACACTAACAAATAGCACTAAGAAATGTTCTTTGGCACTGCATAGCTCTTTGCAAGAACGACCATGTCCATTATGAATACAGAGTACTTAAAGCAGTATTAGTCCAAAAGAGGAATGCAAAAGCAATACAAATATTTTAGGAGCTGGTACAGAAACTACATTCTAGTTAAAATGATCAGATTTCCATGTTTACTTTGAAAACTAACAGACGTAAGTACACATTTTTTATGTTTTTAATCTTAATATAGAAACGTGATAAAATGGTAGGGATGGAATTCAGCAATTTGAAAGATGAGAAAGATGAAAAGTGGTATTAGTCATTGAATAGTCACATGGCAAAACACAGCATTTGTCCCTCGCTTACTCAGAGAAACAGCGAGACCGAACCTGGGCCAAAGCCAACTGTGTCAATGCAAGTCTTCCCGTCACTTCTGCAGCTTTTGGATCTGGCCTGGTATCCCCAAAAGGCTATAAACACAAAACATGGCTTCAGCACCATGTCGTGCAAAACAGGGAAGTAAAATGTGCTGCCAAAGTAGATATCAGGTAAAGCCAAACATCTGCTGCCTGATTCCCCCAAACAAAGCTCCATTCAGGCAAAGGATAATATCAAATATTTATAAAACAGTCACACAGGAACTCAGTTTCACACCTCCTGATTATCTTTTGTTCTTGTATTTCTTCCTCTCTGTTTCAAGTCAACCAAAAATAGCAAGAGAAATCTGAGAAGATGACTTTTCCCAAGATACTTGTTAAATGTATTCTTTAAAATAGTTTTTGTTTCAGAAAACTGTTCAGAGTGTTCACATCTGCATACATCAAATCCACTCAGTCATTCCATGGTGGATCTAGCAGTCACTAAGTTAAAGCAATCTAATTTTAGTAGATGTGCAAAGAACAAAGCTAGTGAAGTATTTGACAATAAATATTCAGACGTCTTTGAGAACACTGAACAGTATTTTCAAACTATTTCATGATATATGATTCAATGCATCTTGCTGGGTGATAAATGGCCACTGTTTGAATAGCAGATAGTTTGCAGGACATTATCAATGCTATGCCACGAATATTGTATTACTAACAATAAACGTTTTGACACATAACAATACAGTCATACATAAATCAATCAGTCACTACACTTCCAATTATCCATACTGTTAACTTTTCAATCTTTTTAATTGTTGTGAATGGTACCTTCATCAAGGATTTTGTCTGTTATAAATCAGAACGGTTCATTTAATACCCCTTGGGCAAATTAATTTACCTTAGTGGAAGTGCACGGATGTGAAGAGAGTAGAATTTGGCCTACAATGTTCGGAAACAATGGATTTCTTTTAACCTAAGGTATTGTGTCCTCCAGCTTCATTTACAGCAGGTGCTGCACTGATACCATGTCTTTTTAGAGACTGGGTATGCACAAAGCTCCAAACTTGTGTTTGTTGTTAATTACAGAGGTGTAGGGCAGGAGATTCTATACTAAATTGTTATCTTTACTATTTGAAAATGAGTGCTAAAGCCACACAGCATTTTACTATCTTTTTTCTTTAACTATAAACATATATTTCTACCCCATTACTTGTTGTTCCTGTCTTTAGCATTACTCCGAGTTGCCTACATTTTCTCCTGTTAACATTCCTATAGCTACTGAACTTCCTCCTGGACATACACAGAGAGAGGCTATTGCCTCCGTGCTCTGAGGACATGTCATCTGTGCTTCCAGAGCTGACAACTGCCTTGACCTTTCTACCTGCCACTTTGATTGCACTGCAAGTTCACTTGCTGTCCATTATCATTTTTGGATTGCACATCTACTTCCCTTCATGCCACTGAATCTCTAGGTCTGGAGTTATTTTTCCTCCTAGATGCCCTCTATGGCTTTTATCCAAGCAGATTCCTATTCACTGGCATTTAGGTCATATTTCTAGTACCTACACTTGCTGCTGTATCTTTCCTTCATCTTGAGTACCATCCATATCAAGACGACTCTGGCATCATATATGATTTCACATACCACCAAGTGCCCTTTCAGATTTCTAGAAAACATGTTAGGCAAGAATGGATCTCATCCGAATGTGGTAATTTCCACTACACATCATCTTCATCAACCCCCTGCTTTTTTTTTCTAATTGTTTCTTTCCCTTCTGCCAGTTAGCAGCCAAAAGACACAAACATTTCAAAATTAAATTTTATGAGTAAAATATCACCAGAAACCACATTAATATCAAGTCAAGTCTTCATTTACAACAATCCAGTTTTCAAGACAGGTTTCATTCTTATAGCCCAAATTAAATCACATGTTTATGATTCTGCAGTGGGTGATGAACTTCAGCATACCTGCCCAGTCTCATATGGAAACCTCTGGCACCTGAAAAGGAGACATCACTAGTCCTTTTCCAACAGGGGCCTGTGACAGGAGGAGGGCATATAACAGAAAAGGAGAGGCAGGTCACTGTATGTAGGGACACTTTAGTACACCCCCTCTGAGCACCTGCTATTTGTTTGAGGTTTCCAAGCACGGCTGGAGCAGAAGCAGCAGCTCAATCAGAGCTATAGTTCCAGCTGGCCAGACTGCACACAGTTGCCACACAAGAGCCATGTGCCCTTGCATATATGCACAGTCTCTCCTGGGACTCATCGGAACTGCCATGACTGTGTTGAACATGCACCCAAATCATCGTAGAGTAAATCCTACACTGTAACCATTCAAGAAGTGTCAGACCTACTACACATCTGCAGTATGCCTTGCAGTGGGCCTGCATAGGCTTTTGTTTTCATTTGGGAAATCCTAAAATAGGTATGTCATCCCTCCCCATACGAAAGAGCTTTTCTGAACAGAACTTTGTGCCAAGGGGTCTCTTTTCCTGAAGTTTCCTTAGAAAACCATGCCTTTGTCTCCGTTACTACAGAAAGGACTGGGTACCTATGTTGGTATCAAACCAAAAGAAAATATAAAAAGGAGAAGGCAGCTGCTGGGTCTCAGACCTCCACGTGTTTTTGGAGGATCTGTAATTGTTAGCTGTGGCTGACCTTTGTGGTCATCTCTGCACTGATGCTTCACTTTATAAAAGAGCATCAGCCTGCTCTTAGTGCTGCCTTCTGGGCTGATCTGCGGTGTCTTTCCATGGTCTTACTAGAGCTTGAAATTAGATCTACCAGACAGGAACTGCTAGGCTTTTTGAATTCTGGTATTTCTAAGACATTCACAAATGCTAGACATGTCTCTCACCCAACTTATACATCCTGGAGGTCAGAAGGAACCCCCAGAAAAGCATGACAATTCAGAATCCAGAAATAAAAGCTGTCAGTAGAATTTTATTACAGTAATGAAAGTTATCTGACAAGAATAAATGAACCCCTAACAGCTTTCTCGTGTACACACACACTTAGAAAAATAACCAGCAGAGGGAAAGAGAGCAACAAAAATCCTTTCTCAAAGGCTCCTGTGATATCTTTACTTCTATAGCTGAAAAGTTGTACTAGAGAGCAAGACAGCTGGTAGTCCTGAACTGTAGCCGGCAGGGCTGCCAGCATGGACTTTGCTTCCTAGTCCTTTTTACCTCGGAGCGCACAAGTGGTCTGGTGCCTCTGCATCCCGCACAGTCCCTCGTGTAGGAGGCCTCTGGTGAAAGCAAGTGGCAAGTGGAGATGTGGTCTGTGATGCAGAAAAGAGCTCCTTCCTAAGGCTTTCCTTCCAACCAAACTCTCCCTGGCTCTGCTACTGAGAGGATGGTAAAGATCCTGTCACTGCAAGGTTCAGGTCCCCCTTCTACCCCAGCATGCCATGGAAATACACTGTGAGCCTTTATCTTTCCTGTCCAAACCACTTCTCTTTCTACAGCCTGCTCCCCACTGAGCTTTCCATTACACTGTATGCACCCCAAAGCACCGGCACTGGCTCTGCAATGAGAAGACTGTTCCTCCAAGAGGAGTTCTGCGCCTACAGCTCTCTATACAGCAGGTTTCAGCACATTATACATACAATGCATTGCCTGGTAACAATTAGCAATGCCTGCCATATGGACCCTAAATTCTGCACGTCATGCACTCAATTCTAACCCCAATATTTAGAGGCCCAGATGGTCCCTTGGGTTATCTTCACCTGGAATCACATAAACAAGGGGCCAGGTAGATACAAGAGGGTATTGCTTGTCAGGTCCTCTCCTCTTTCACACTCACTGCCCTGCCTCTGTGTCCCTCTGCTTGGTCCTATGCATGGAATCAGCCTGTTTCCTGCCTGGACTCCTCTCATCTGTACCTAAATAAGAGCCTGGATCCACAGACTTCATTACTCAGGTCTGCGTTTCTCCGTCATTACTGGCATCACCTACAGAAACTAAAAGCTGATGTATATTCTTTCTCTTGTAGATAAAACCTGTAAGTCTCTCCATGTGCTAAACCATCTCATTTAGCTTGCCTCTAAGTCTTCAGCATTATATTTCACACGGCAATTAATTCATCCTTTATTTCTCAGTACACTGAAGGCTGTACCATATTGAAGTCTGTATCTGCACAGAGCTGGTAATTCATCAGCACTCCAATATCTCTATGTACAATGTGCTCATTTTGCTATAATGGGCTTTTTTAATCTTGCTGACAATTGAAATGTTGATATTGTTAAGGTTAATGACCCACTGATAAATACCAGAAAACACTTTTACCCTCAAATAGTTTTTAATCATGGCTGTTGCAAAGTGTGACAAGAATGCTTTGTACCTAAATAGGCTTTAGGAACGATACTTTCTAAATAACTGAAGCTCCCTTTTACTACCAAAGTAGTTTCTCTGACAGTTACTGGGTTTGCTTTTGTGCCAGGTTCTTAGGTTTATTGTAATGAGTTTGTGTATGAACTGGCTGGCTTTTCTTTCGCACTTCTTAATGGTCTGCATTGTGTGTTAGATGTGCTGAGATGCCTTCGATCTGTATCTTACAAACGATGAAATCAATTCAATCAGTAAGCAAGATAATGGAAAGAACCAAAAGGCTGTGAGAGTTTTATTGGGGTACAGTCACCTAGAAGGTACTCTCTCTGATGAAGTAAATTCAGCTAATGGTGACAGGGTCATAAGAAGGCTAGATTAACACTGATTTTTTCACATTTTAATACCAAGTTGCTTTTGGGGGTATGTTTGCACTGTACTAAGAAAAAGGACTGCCCAGTGAATTCATGTAATCGCTAAGCCAGCATACAGAGAGGGCTGGAGAAGTAGTTTCCATTTTTAATCCACATTGGGTTTTGCTGGACTTCTTCCAAGCACTGAACCAGCAAGAGAAATATGAAGCACTTTACATTGTGTTCTCAGAGATACTGTCCCAGCTCTCTTTAGCCAAAAAATGTCAATACCGCTTCACTGGAGCCTGAGCAGCACGTGTCTGTCAGCTGATGATCTGACTCTAAACAGAGATTCCTGACTGCATAAGCACTGTGAAAAAGACAACAGAGATGGATATCACATTATGTGCAGTATGAAGCTATGGGAATGCAAAAAGAAAATTCCCATCCAAAGCAAGCAGTATTTTGCAGCACTGAAAAGATTTGAGTGGGAAAATAAAATCCAAGATGTGCAGGTCTTCTAAATTACATTTGAATTGTATCTACATGAGGGGAAAAAAGCCTTTTGCTTTGACATTTACTGTCCTTGATTTGTCCTGTTAATTCCAAAAAAAAGGTGGCTGTAGGAATAGCTGGTACTTGCAGAGACTTTCAGATGAACCGAGTGTTTCAGAGCATGTTAGCCAAATGCCACTCAGATCCATTTTTGCCTCACTGAAGCCAAGCGACTGAGCCAAAGGACAGTGCTGGGGAGGACAATGAACTAATGGAAATGGCTAGAGATATATTACCTCTGAAAGTAAGAGGCTCAGTGAGAAATGATTCTTGCTATTTGCATTATGAAGTATAGCTCCTTCGGAAAACTCAAGGTAACCATTTTCCCTATAAAGACTAGCCAATATGTCTTAGCTCTGTTCTGAAATAGCCTGTGTTACTTATGATAGCAAGAGGGCTCCAGAAAGAGTCCACTTCCGACTGTGGATTTGACAAGGACTGGACCTCTAGAGCCAAGGCTGAAAGTGACAACCTGCACAGCTCAAGTGCAAGTTATATGAACAACTTGAGGATGCAGGAACTGCCTCCCGGGTCAGATCGATGGCTCATCCAGCCCAGGATCCTGACTCAGTGGCAACAGGATAAACTATTTAAAGAGAGCATGTCAGCCTAGTCACTCTCTGATCTCCATTTACTTCTTACTCCCCCAAAGCTGTTGTATCAAGGATGTTATAGGGTATATTGCTCAGTCCTCTTAGTATCCATTTATAGACTCTTGGTCCATGAATGTCTAATCATACTGTCTGCCTCTACAAACTCCTACGGCAGCAAGCCCCAGAAGTTCACCACCCACTGCATAATGAAGTGCTTTCTTTCACTTATTTTAAACTTTTCCTACCAGCTTCACTAAGGTTTGTGAACAGCTGCAGTGATTCAAACATAACTCCTGCCGCATCACAAGATAACAATAAAAATTCGTATGTGGTCCCTGCTCCAGACACAAGAGTTCCAGAGTCCTACAGAATGGCTTGTAAGTCTCCAGGAACAAAGAAATGATCATACTTTCGGAATGATTTAGTTCT
Source organism: Falco cherrug (assembly GCF_023634085.1). Taxonomy (NCBI): domain Eukaryota; kingdom Metazoa; phylum Chordata; class Aves; order Falconiformes; family Falconidae; genus Falco; species Falco cherrug. The sequence continues at coordinate 9,816,512 of NC_073707.1, forward strand.
AAAGTACGCTAGCAACATTATGTTGGTTTAGCCCACATAACAGCACCCAAAGCAAAGGAAAAATAAAAAGAGTTCATTTTATATATACATAAACACACACCCACCCCCCAGATGTTCTATATTTTTAGCTTGTCTGCAGGTGTGTGTAAAAGCAGTTTTGGGACTCATTGATTGTGGAGTTCTGCTAACTGTCTTAAGCTTGTACCATTCCAAAAGAGTTATAGTCCTAAGAGCCTTACTGCGAACAAGCTAAGCACATTGCAGAAGCTGGCTTTTGGTTTGGCTACATTTATTTCAAACTGCATTATTCTCTGCTAATTAAACTTTTGAAAAGGAAGGTAGCTGACAAGAAGTTCTGAGTAATTTCCTCAGTCCTTGACATTAGTCAGGAAGTCTCAAAGCAGAGGCCACAGAAGTACAAGAACACTCTCCAAGAGAAGAAACAACAGTCCTTAATTAGAGTCTTAACTCAGATGTTGTTGTGAGGGATGAGCAGAAGATATCAAAGATATCCAAAACACAGATGATTCTGGTGGTAAGCGATCAGTTCAGACACACTGTGGCTGGTGGATCCCTAGAGGCAAAAAGAAATGGAATAAAGTCTGAGTATAGCTTGGAGACACAGATGCAAAGACTTGGCATTTGCCCTGTGGAATTCTTGGATGCACTTGAAAGGTTCCTCTCAAGGATGAAAGTAACATGTCTGTTTGTTTTGTGCCTGGAACGAACTGACACCACCATATTATCTCAGACTCATTGGCAAGTGGTCTCTTCCAATGGCTGCAACTGTTATTAGATTACAAAATATGCAAAATGACAGATGGCTGCTAAATAAATTGCCAAACGATTAACTTCATGCTAATGATGGAGTTTAACAACAAAATTTAAGGGAAGAGTCAGGTACGAAGGAAACCTCCCCTTGTCATGCCAACAGCGGCCAGGCTCTTTCTTACTAGATTTCACCGTTAGCCAAGGAGACACCTTTTTTAAAAGTCATAAGCAGCACATAAATTTTCCCTACCCACAGCAGGGATTAATAATTCAGGGACACTTCCCCAAACTTCTTTGAACTCATTCTTTAAGCAACAAAACTTACTCCCCTCCAATGCTCCAACTAAAACTACCCTCAAGTAGAAATTGTCTAAATGCGGTGTTTGTGGAGGCTCGGAGACAGATGTACCTTTTGGTCAAAAACAAATGTTACATATACAGATAAGTGCTGTTGATGTCTACAGCAACTCCGGACTGTGTAAGTAAATGACACTAAATCCACTAAGAGACATACTTAAACACCTCCCCCCCCCCAACATGAGCCACAGATTTAGGCACACCCCAGTAGCAAAGCGGGAAGAATAGGACATACTTACAGAAAAATGGAAGGTCAGTAGAACTGTCATATCAGTAATACGAAAAAAGGCTTAATTTAACATCTTAGAAGCAACAATCACAGCCAAAAAGCCCATTACACAAGTCAGACTCAAACTACTGCCTGGCATGGCAGCTCCCATGCACCTAAGCTAAGGGAGGCTGCAGGACCAGCCTCCACAGCCTCTCACCCCCCTCCACTGCTGGGCAAAGACCCACACCATGTCCTTGCCACTCAGCGAGCTGCAGGGCTGCTCTCACACTTCAGCAGGCAGAAGCACTCTCCTGGAAATCACTGGCAACAAAAAACCTCTGATAAATTGTGCTGGTTTTTGTTGGGGGAAGAGTTAACATCCTTCCCAGTAAGCTGGTGTGGGGCTGTGTTTTGGATTTGTGCTGGGAACAGCATTGATAACACGGGGATGTTTTCCTCACTGCTGAGCAGCGCTCACACAGAGCCAAGGGCTCTTCTGCTCCTCACCCCACCCCACCGGCGGGGACATGGGGGGGCACAGGGAGCTGAGAGGGGACACAGCCAGGACAGCTGGCCCCACTGACCATGGGGATATTCCATACCATGAGATGTCTGCTCAGCATATAAAGCCAGGGGAAGAAGGAGGAAGGGGGGAACGTTTGGAGTGATGGCATTTGTCTTCCCAAGTCACCGTTAGATGTGATGGAGCCCTGCTGTCCTGGGGATGGCTGAGCACCTGCCTGCCCGTGGGAAGTAGCGAATGAATTCCTTGTTTGGCTTTGCTTGTGTGCACGGCTTTTGCTTTCCCTATTAAACTGTCTTCATCTCAACCCACGAGTTTTCTCACTTTTACCCTTCCAATTCTCTCCCTTATCCCATCGATGGGGAGTAAGTGAGCAGCTGTGTGGGGCTCAGTTGCCAGACAAACCCGGTCTGTGAAGAAAATACCACCAAGGCTTCATTGCATCCCATTTCCTACAGGCAGGTCATAGACAAAGCCAAAGACATTTGAAAGAGCAAAAGCAAAGCACTGCTTGTAATGGCAGCCTCCATTATTCTCTTCCCTTGATACATTATTATACACAGCTACATATCTTCAGTTTCCAGGCTTAGGTCAGTGCTGTTGGCAGCTCTCTGCTCACCATCGGTGCTCTAGACAGTGATGCAAGGACACCCCAGGAGCGCTCTCAGAGTCAGCTCAGCCTTGTAGCTCCCCCTGGCTCTGCTTCAGGCCTGAACGTAGCATCTGGGCTTCAGCTAGAGACACCCAGAGATGTGCCAGCTACATCATGTTCCCCGGCACCCCCAGCCAGGACCTGCACACCAGCTCTGTGTGTGCAGACATGAAAGCCAGGCAGCCGGGGCTGGCAGGGTGGCTGCCCCAGGCTCCCACAGGTCACTTGTCCCAACCAAAGCTATATTCCGAAGCTATATTGCTTCAGAAACCAGGCTAGTCCCTGACAACAGGGATCATGTTCCTTTCTTCCCCGTACAGTTAATTTATATAAGACCAGCACCGATGTTTATTTAGTTCTGCATAATGCCTTCTGAGAGGTTCTGGAAAAGCCGACATTTGTATGTGATTCTGCACTGTGTCAGGCCTAAGCACAGGAGACAGAGGGGCAGGAAGGAGGCACACAGAGTGGTGGCCAGTGTCTCCAGCCCTGTTATACAAATTTTCAAGGTAAAGATTACTTTTAACTTTCTCCATATGAGTCCTAAAGCATTATTGTTCTGGCCTAGGTCATTATTATGTATTAGGACTCATATGACTAACAGTAACTGCATGAAAACATCACAGCAGATGACTGAGAACTACCAGAAAGCAATGTAAATTCAGTCAGCCAGCCAGGCCCAGAATGGAAATTTCCTTGCTCCCATTCCTTTTGCAAACGTGTGCTGACAATTTTAACTTTCATAGATGTAAACTTACACATAACAGTTTTGGGGGAATACAGCAGCAGAACTGTAAGACTCACGTCTCACAGTTAGCATGTACCACCAAGTATTCCTCTTCCAAGCTGTCTGGCTGTTGGCATTTAAAAAAATAACAGTGTTCAAAACTCTGTTAAGGCTTCCTTATTAGCCCCACTGACCCACCTCAGATCCAAAGCTTTGTACAACAATATCAAACCTGCATTAAAAAAAAATACACTTAATTCTTCTACTCTTGAGTTTCTGCTAAGCTGCCCAAATGCCTATAGGGCCTTCCCTTATGTTATGTGGAATCTTTTTCTAGCTATTGGCCTGAAATACAGAGAAGAAAAACCCAGTTTGAATACCACTTTCACTTGGCTTTAGAGAATTTGGTTAAGTTTGTTTTGGGACATGTCACTATGATCTTTTTCCTTTCAGTTACCATGGCTGCCCAAGAGAGACATGACGTGACACAACATCTGCAGTTACATGCAGCTCTCCTCCCCAAGTACCAGACCAAGAAAAACAGACTGGCAATGAAGTCAGCTAACTACAAAGTAGCACATGACATTTTGTGTGCTTTTTGCTGCTGTTAAAAGTAAACCAGTTCAGAGTCCTGCACACACTTCCAATATTTTTTGTGTGTGTGGTCCTACGTGTTTCTAGAAGTGCTCCATGAGATGGACTCTAACTCTGCATGTCACAGCACTCTCCAAACTAGCCAGCTGCAACAAGGTCTTTTACCATCTCATGCCAACATACTCTTCAAGCCAGTCCCTCTGCTGCCTTCTCCTAGTCTCTCCTCATCCTGGGCACACGTTCTCTCTGCTTCTTCCTCAGCTGCTCCCTCTTTCTTGGCTGCTGAGCCCCTTACCAGAACCAGCCACAGCTGCACCTTGTCTACATCGGCCAACCCGCCGCCCCTGAAGCCAGCCCACAGCTGTATATTATCAATGTTAATTAACCCAGCTTCATTCTTCTACATCTGCATGCAAAGCTGTATCACCTCTTTTCTGCTCTGTTTCCACTGCTGCTTTTTGGAGAACACAGCTGCCTGCAGTTATGGGATGGAAAGAAAACATGGAGGGGATGTGTCAAATGAAGATGGATAGTCACGTTTCTGGCTGGGAAGGAGTGGGAATGACCCCCCAGCAAACATTCGCTACTGTCTAATTTTTCAAGAGTTTTAAGAACCAGGGAAAGAAAAAAAAAATTACACAGGAAAAAGTCTGTACATCCAACCTTAATTATGGTAATGGATCACAAGTGGCTTCTGGCACTCAGTTAAAACATGTCACCCTGTCAAAGTCCAGTGAGATGAAGCACCAACTTCCAGCCATAAGCCAGACCAAGACAGGTCATGAAGCAAAGCACCTTAGGAAATCCAAAGCAGGAGATTCCAACAACTTCACAGCTCCAAGCACAAGCAGGCTGGATAGCTACCCTGTTAAAAAGTCATCATACATAGTGGATTCATCACATTGCTCTTCAAATGCATCTTTCTGCATCGATTGGTACTTGTAGTTAGGCTTTGTCATTTCACACTGCATTAGCCTATATCTTGTCATATCATTTGGCAGCAAAATGATATGCCATGACATATACATGATCTGCGGCATGTCACACCCCATATTTACAGTATTTAGTATATTTAATTTAAATATCTGACCATCTTGTCCATCTTTTTCACACCTTCCTCTTGCTGAAACTGATGGGAGAAACATACGAACAACTGACAGGATAATGACGATCTAGAAGCAGGAGGAGAGGATGAGTGACAATATAGTTCCAGTGGCTTATTACTAGCAGCATTGTTTCAGTTAACCTTGCATACTTCTAATTCCCCTTTCTGTCTGTGGAGCATCCCTTGTTGTCATAATGTCAGTAAATGCCATTATGCCTGGATAGTGACTTGCAAAGTCTTGACTAAACCAATGGAATAATACTGAATTTTATTAAAGCTGTTCAGCTTCTTCATTTGGTCCCTTGCTTCTTGCCTTCTCAAGGATATCCTAAGGAATTTGATTGTTTTCTTCTTTCCAGATGAGGTCTTGTCTTTCGTGGCCTAGATTAAAGTCTATATGGCAGCTAATCAATTTTGTTGATTAGCCACAACCGATTAGAACAACATAATATATAACATATCATCTACATAACTATGATGACATATATCTATTTTGGTGAAATCTTCCTCACCTAGGGCTGGAGAAAAGATTTCAAAACAGACAGTCACTACATACTGTACTAGCATTCTGAAATCTCTCCTCAGCACTTATCAGATCAATATCAGCAACTGGAAAGAAACTGGTCTGGAGCAAGGCATAAGGATACAAATTTGTTACGATGCTGACGTGCCTTCAAGTTGAAGCATGCTGCCAAGGTGGAGATGAGAAGAGACATAGAGGAGCTCTGGCAATAAAGCACATTTCCTAATCTCCTAAAATTCAAGTACTTCACTTCAAGCACACCTGTTTTTCAAAACTAATCTGCTCTTGGATGAAGACTTGCACAGAATTAAAATAAAAAAAAAATTCTACATCGCTTGGAGTCACAGTCACAATCAATCACAATGGACAACCAAAAAATGCGATATATGCTATCTTCAGTAGAAGACAGAGTAAAATTAATGAAGATGCCCAGACCTGGCACCCATATACGATCATAAAAATGTAGACAACCCCTCTTGTTAAAAAACAAACTCTGTATAGAATTGTATATTGCTGTGCACATGCAGTTTCTGGGCAGTTTCTGTGTTACAGCACAGCAATAATTTAACTGCACACAGCAGCCCTGCCTGGCAGTTTATGGAGAATCTATAAGGGAGCACAATATCCAAATAACATGTCGAGGGGATTTAGGTGGGCACAGTGCAGTAACTGGAATTGGATTTGGGACGTTCTCGCAGCCTCGCTCACAATCATTTACAAGGCTCTTTGGATACACATGACCAAAATCTTCATTCCCACCTCCCCGACAGCCTGTTCTCAGGTACACACCTCAGGAGTGTCTGGGGATAAATACTGTCACCTTCTCCTCTCTCATTTAACCTGCTCAAAGCACCGCCATGGATCTGGGGCTAGAAAGCCCACAGCGGAGAGGGAAATGCCAGGCTGGAGGGTGGTATCAGTGGCCACAGCTCGGTGCCACATTTCTTCCAGGGGGATGTGTGCAGGCAAGGTGACCACCTGGGTCCTCACACTTTGTTAACTACGATGCCCATTTATGCTCTTTTTTTTTTTAAGAACTCAGTAATAGAACAACTCTTAACTTCAGATAAAGCCTTTGACTCTATTTGTCTAAGTAACCTTCTCATGTACAGATGAACACCGTTTCTGTTTATCCTGCCTTCTGTCCCCTATTTAACAGGCAATGCTCAGAGGTTGAAATGACCTCCATAAGATCTTTTTGCCATTTAAGAATTAGAATATAGAAAATTACTCAGATTAGAGCACATGCAGTGTATCTATGTCAAACATGCTGTTTGTTTGTGTCAAAGGCGAAGGTGTACAGTATCTGATGTCTTCAGCCCATTTCTCAAATTAATTGCAAAGAGCGTACCAGCAAACAAATAAGCATGGGAAGAAACAAACCACAAACAGTACAGCTGACAGATATGCTGAAAGAGCTCCCATAGCCAAAATTGCTGAGTGACCCCATTTTTTCCAGGATGCATAAAATGTGCTCACTCACTCTTCTCATACCTATGTCTGGCAGAGTTCTCATACCAATATGCTTTAAAACCCTAAATCTCTACTTTGAGATGGGTAGCTATCACTCAAGCCCACTTCTTGTTCTAGTTTTCCCTGCAGCTGGGTCTATTTCTGAACATCCCAGCTACTGTCTGAGACAGCTTTGTCTTTGAGGTGTGGGGCCCCCAAACGAACAACATTCCCTCGCTGAGCATAGGGAATTTGGGAGAACGGGATGGGAGGTCCTGACAGAGGCAGTTCCAGGTTACCCGAAGTAACTCCGTGTTACTCGGAGCCTAATTCCCCAGTATGGTCAGTGGTCCATAGGCAGTGGTGGTGGGAAGCGAAAGAGAGGAGGTGATTCCCAGCACTGAAGTAGGACCCCAGCCTCAGCAGTGGCACCATGCATTCAAGGCGAATACATGATGGAATGAGGAACCTCATGAGATTCTTCAAGGAAAGCGTCTCAACTAGCGACTCAGCCACCAAATGAAAAACATTCACTAACGTGGCTTTGCATTTCTTTAATATTTCATATTATGTACTTCAAGTTGCTCCTTTTTTTTTTTTTTTTTTTTTTTTCCAGTGAACATTTAATTCATTATCATTTATTGCTTGATGCCCACAGGAGACTTTCTCACTGAAGGTTCACTGGATTAAAAGCAGGAACATTTTCTGACCCAAGTGGAGCTTACCAGATTAATTTTCACCCATGTCAAGATGTTACAGCATCTTGAATCAACAGAGCAGTTTTGTGCCTACTGCTTAGTTCAGAGTTAAAGACAAACCTGCAAGGTTAATGAGTAGCAGGAAGCAATTCATTTCAGTTTTGATAATGTAATGTTTCACAGCAATTTCACTTCATAATAAATTTTACATCCCAAAGGAAGAACGAAACCTTGGAAAAATGTGCAGACCCGATGTAAGAGACTGGCAAGCAAGGAGGACTCCTCAGCACCATCCCAAGAATTCTGGCAGCTTTAACACTGTTTATGGAGTTCAGGTCTTTATTGAGAAGCACTTATTCACACTTATTCATTGAATTGCTTTTTTAAACGTGGCTTTTTCTGACAACATATTTCATAAAAACTTTGATGTCTTCCCTTTAAAAATTCAGTTCTGTATGCTAACATGCTCAAAACACCTGCAGGTAAGTTTCATGTAACTTACTCTGTACCTTGAAAATTGAACCTTTTTAACTAAGAAGTACACCACATGTATTTTCTGACACATACAGTGTCAGAAAAGATGCCAGACTGGACAGACATGACATCTGGTCTACTAAGGTGGTTTCTACAGTACCAACAAACACAAAGGAATTCCTGCAACGTCTTGGGGTCTGCAGTGGGCTCCACAGTGACTCCAAATGGTTTTGCTTTCCTTTTTAAACCAAAACTCCAGAGTCTAAATTAACTTCCCAAACTGAAAAAATCCAGAGATTTGTCTTTTTAGCCCAACAAGGATTATCAACTAGACTATTAAAATTTTGGCTTCTACTTTCTCCATCTCCCTGCTTCCCAGAGTTGCTCTGAAAACAAAAAGCCCCTCCTTCTTCTAACCAGTGAACAATAGCAAAAATATGAACATGACAAGAAAATGTGATAGATGACAGCTCTTGCAATAGCCGTTGAAAGCTAGGCCCCCCAGCACAATTCTACTGGATGCACAACATTACTGTAGTTACACATTAGAACAATGAAGAATATATTTATTTATGCAGTGATTATTATGCATTTTAGCACATTGGTAACTTGCATTTAACTTCTGGAATAACAGCTTAAAATCCAGCCATTAAATTAATTTTAATTAAATGTTTATGAATGCTTTTTGCTATTATATACTACACAGCTACCTCTAATGACCTGCACCATCTAGTCTGCATGTAGTATTGTTCCCTGCAGTAAACCCCTCACTGCTTGCCTGCCCTGTTTTGGGGAGGGTGCCAGCATTAGCCTTTACGCACAGGGCCCAATTTTTCTGCTGCCATGGGAAGACATCTCATTCCTCAGGCTGTCACTGCTCATCACTCAACACCGCAGGGGATCAGCATCATGTACTCCAGAGAGATGATGCATGTGAGGATGGTGCATAGTTTGCGGTGCTCACTGCTGTAGGCCTGTGTTTCTCTTCTCCTGCAGCTCTTTCCCCTAAGGATATTTCTTGCTTTCTGATAGGTTTTAACAGAGCTCCTGGGTGCCTACATAAACTTAAAGGATACAACCAATTTCCAGAGGGTTTGGATTTTACTTTCAAAAAAAGCTACTGGCAAGCTTAATGTTAGAGGCATACCTGTCGTCTTCCCAGATGAGCCTGAACGCGCACACAGGAATCCACAGCAACAACTGTAATCACAGTCACCTTTTCTCCTCACCACCCTCCCCATAAATCCTCCCCGGAGTTAAGCACATAAGCCAGCTAAGCAATATGGCTTTCAGAGGAAGTTGTCATAGTACCTCTGCATTGACAGAGGCTTCGCAGAACAGAACTGCCATTATCGCCCAGCATCATCATGTCTAGCCCACTTCTGCAGGCAACCACGTCACAGAATGTTGTTCATGAACTGATCTCTTCCCACCTGAAAATTAAATCCCCCTTACTAGTCCTACTGGGAGCTGCCCCAAAACTCATTACATTTATGGTGAAAACTTCCTTCTACTCTCCAGAATTTATATTTGTTTAATGTCCATTGGTTTCTGTGCCTTAGGCACAAAAAATATAGGTTTAAATCATTAAGAAGGAGAACTTCCTAACATTTCCTTCCCCAAGTGACCTCTGGTACTATATACTTGTGCTGCAGGTCAAATAAATACTAGTAGTTAATCTTTTTTCTAATAGAATGAGATAGCTGTATCATAGAAGAAAGAGATTAAACCAGTATTTTTATCTACAGTGTTCTTGGTGTTAGGTGGGTGTAAGGGTAAAATACCAGCAAGGACGGATGCATGGGGAGAAAGAACACTATGAGTGTTGAGAAAATCCTAGCTTCTTCACTGGAACTGGTTAAAGAAGATTGAAGATTGTGGAAGGAGTGTCACAGTATACTTGTTAAGCTTTCCATAAACTCGACAAACAAAACCCATCAAAATAAATTGAGAAATACAGTTTTCGCATGCTTAAAGCACTAATCTCTGGAACAGAGGGACTATTAGCAGGACAGTCATTTGCCTGCAGCTGCCAGAAAAGCCAGGAAGTGGGAAAAGTGGTATTCTGTGCTGCACATGGTCGGGAGAGACTTTTCTTGGTTAGTGGGAGAATTGAAGGAAGATCAACTCTTTGCCTGCAGGAACGAGCAATTACAGCAACAGCAATCATAACTTGCTGGAGAAAGCACAAGAAGCAGGCGTACAACCCACAGGAGCTCAGAATTCCCACTGCATCAAAACAAACACACAGACACAATGTCATTGGAAAAAAGTTAATCCTCCTATTTAAATAATCCTTACATTTTACCACAGAAAGAGATCCGAATTGATGAAAACTCCAAACATATTGACTAGCACACTAAGGAGTGTTTTCCAAAGTCACGCCTTGGCAACAGTTTTTAAGATCCCAGTCTGGCAGCCAGGAATGGGGAAGCCCTGGGAACACCAGTCAGACCCACTGAGGCCTGTGGCCACTGCTGTAAGTACTTCTGCCTGCTTTGAGGTGTCCTCCGACAGGCTGCCAATCCAGCGGCAGACTGCTGGGAAGGCAAGTGAATTGACAAGAAGCTGTTCCCGTTAAGAGAATTGTGAATAAAAGACCCCAATGTATTCTTATAGACTACCTTTATTTCACTGCATACCTTTACTTTCTGGCTGAGGAGCCATCCACTGGAAGATTTACATGGTGCTCTGAGTAGGATTATTGTCAGTACACTGATCAACTGAATCAGAAGTCCCCAAACTGATGAGCACTTCAGACACGTTCAAGGAGAAAGAAAAGGATTTCAGACAAGCATTTCAAAACTAGTTCCTGAGACGGTATTTCAAGCAAAGAGACATATCACTTGATTTTCCAGACCACTTCTCCCACAGCTCCCACTGTGATGAGTAAGAATTTCTGGGTGCTCAGCAAGTTTGAAGAGCAGGATGCCTAATCTGGGAACAGATGAATGATGCCAGCATGAATGTGGCAGCTCAGCAGGAGGCATGCAATACTGGGGAGGTGGCAAGATCCTCACCTGCTCCTGTTAAGGAGGCAGCCCCTGTTCAGCAAATGCTCCTGGATTTGGCTTTTTCTATGGCTACATTGGCAGCAGACTTCTCTGAATCCAGCTGTGATACCCCGCAGAAGAGGTTGCATGACTTGCCCACTGGCCAACTATATCAACTTACTTGGTACAAGGTAGTCCTTTGCCTAAAAACCCTGCTTCCCAGCATCTCTCCACGCATTGCACAAGGAACATATGCACATTGTTGACATGTTGCCACACACAGATTTATGGGGTTTTAAGTCCTGTGTGTGGATTCAGCCCTAAGCATCACAAATATAATCTTGAGGTACTGAGTTGTGAAGTCATTAGCCTTGACCTTCCACTTTAAAGAGGAATATTTCACATGAGTCAATGGGAAACAACAATTTCAGCCACTACAGATCTGGCACATTATTTCCTTCCAAAACATGCTGACACAGAAGTTACATGCGGGGGTGGGGAGGTATTTCAGCTGAAGCTGATTCAGTTCCCCATCTGATGTGATTAAGAATCTAAGAATCATCTTCTGGAAATCCAGACATCATTTTTTGGAGAGATGAAAGGACCTTATAGAACATGGGAGAGGGACTGAAGCTTTTATTGGTCTTTAAAGTACTCATCACTTATGAAAGAGAAATTTTTTGTTTCAGACTTCTCAGAGTAGGAAGCCTGAAGGGCTGACTTTAATGCATTTGCAGTTTCTTGCAATAACCTAATTTAGACATCAGACAAAGTTCTGGGTTATTACTTTTCAGAGAAATTACAATGCAGTTGTTATTATTTTCCTCTGTAATTAATTCTGATGGAGTTAACAAAGGATATTTTTAATAAGCTTTGTTTATCTGAGAGATAACACTTGAACCAACATAATATAAACAGAATTTAGCTTTCATTCAATGCCGTAATATTGTCCATAGACGTGTTTACAGTAACATCAGAATTTTGCTAAAGAGAAAACTGTTCCTGTGTTGATTTTGCATCTGGCTATATTCACTACCACCATTATGAAGTGGACAAAAAACCTGTTGTACCAGTAACAACGTTGCTATATTTTTATTTCAAAGCTGGTATTTTAGGCAAAACACTATCACTCTTTCTTGGAATACATCAACATATTCCCAAGTACCTCAGTGATGATTAGAGAAATTTCTGTCTATCAAGGCATTTATTTAATTATTTCATTGGCTTTAAAGAGATTGTGCTAGCCACTGTTTTCACTTTGAACATCAAATACCAACTTTGACAAATTACTTTGTAGACATGATTGCACTGGGAAGCATGGGCTACAACATTAAAGTAAGCATTTGGTGGAGAAAATCACAATACTTCAGCACATAGAGAAGTTTCCAGTCTTGTTTCCTTACCTTTAAGATTGGAAAGCAATTAGGCATCGTAAAGTTTAATTTTTAAAGTCTCAATTTAAAATTTCAGATTTCAGCATTGCTTTCTACTTTTTTGCAGCAGCAGCCAGCATTTTGATGACCAGAGCTGCAAAGAAGTCAATGGCTGAGCATGGATGCATGTACACTATCATCCATATACCCGTGCCAGCTGTAAACCATGCAATGAGCTTTCTCATGGGGTTTCAAAACTGTCTTCCACTATTTGGATGCAACTGTATGGATAATCTCACTCTTTAAGCTTTCCATTTCTGTGGATGGGGACTGTCCTCTGGAATATGTCCTAGTAAGGGCTACGTCAGATCTACAACATACAGCAGTATTTTCACAGACGTAAATCGTGGGAGTCCCCATGAGTTAGTGACCTATGTTTATAGAGCTGAAGATTATGAGCTATATATTTTATTATATGACTGTCTGAAAACCATATTGTATTAAGTACTCCGCATTGCCATGAATCACTGTGAGAATTGCTGAGAAAATATATAGGCTTCTCTCCTTCAGGGTCAAGAGTACATTCCTCTGTGACCTTTCACTTTAACACAAGGCAAAGATGTAAAATACCAAAGGCTCTCTTTTCAATTGACTTGAGTGGAAACGGTCCAGGGTTTATTAAATAGCAAATAATTCCACTATCAATCTAGCATCTTAAAACTGGAAACCACCTACAGAGAACAGACAAGTATAAGCCAACATTAAAATGCAGATACATACACACAGAGTGTCTGCTATTCAAAGAGAGTGGCTTTAATAAAGCTCTTTTTCTGGAACATATTCTTTCTGTGGCCTGAATGACTGTGGTCTTTTTTACCTTAACTATTGTGCCCAGTGAATTAAGGCAATGTAAATTATTCAGGTATATCTTGTAGTGAATCTTTAATGAAGAACCTCTGTAGCAAAGGAAAAAACCCAAAAAACTGGACATGTAATTTTGTCTGTCTGCAAAGGCCTTCCCTAATTCTGTTAAAATACAGTACATTTTATTAAAGACAGAAATAATAAAATCAACATCTCATTTGATTCTGGTCTGTACATTTCTCAAATACGAAGAATAACTTGGACTAAGCATTATTTTTACTGTTAGATATTTTATCATGATGAATCTGAAGTACATGATACCTTCACAGAATGTTTGAAAATGCTTAGAAATTGTGTATGAACAGCTATCAATTTGTGAGAGGGAAGAACAAGATCCCCTCCCTTTCAAGGATCACAGTTTTTCAATTTAAAAAGACAGGCAGACGTTGTAGCACCTGATGCCACAAACAAAAATATTACCTACTTTCACCTACTGTAAGCACCTTTGGATAAATAGAAAAGTAATGTTTTTATATATTTCATTTGAGTTAAAAGTATTTTTCAGGGAAGAGAATTGATATTGTGCTTTTAGAGCAAACCAGCAAATACATATGCTTTGGAGAGAAAAGATATTGAAAGTAAAAAAAAAAAAAAAAAGTGTTTAATAACTAAATTTTATGAAATGTTTAAAATAATTCATTATTTAACACTGCTGATTCAATTATTTAAACTATGACACACCCACCCCCCGCTGGCTGGTCAGCTCCCCAGCAGGGGGTCTGGGAGCCCCCAGTTGCTCTTCACACCCTGAATTCAAATTACCCGATACGTGCCCAGAGCACTCTACTCCCACCACGAAGGCGGAGGCCCCTGCGTGTAAGGCAATCTCTCTCCCACTGTCTGCTCTGCAGCTGCTCCAGGCCAGACACCTCCAGGGTCACTAAAAGAGGTGACGGTGTCCTTTTGTCCCCTACGACATTGAAATAGTAGTAGGGGTGTGAAGTATTGAAGAAGCGCTCACTGTGTCTGCCCATGCCACCTCACCTCTGTAAAGCTAAAGCTTGTGCTTGCAACTTTCAAGGAATCAAAAGTATGTGCTCAACAGGCATGTGGTTTAACAGTAATAAACTTGAACGTCGCAACTACCTGTGCCAGCTCACGCTGCGCAGGAGACAAGACAGGAGGCATTCACATGCAATACACACTCCTCCAAACACAGCTCCAGAGACGGCTATGGTGTTACACCCCGACAAGGGGGTTCTGTGTGTTTTGAGACTTGTGGGTTAAGTTCTACCAGTTGGCACAAACATACACCTTGGAAAGTCTACCTTAATCCATCAGACAATTACTTATACTAGCAGGAAATGTGGGCTTGAATCTTATAAGAAACAACATTTTCTTTTATTATTATTTGTTGAAATTTATGAAAGAAAAGGTTTGTCTGGAAATGTAAGGGCTCCCAACAAGGCTGCCAGAAATAGCAGCCCTCTTGTTTCAAACTGGGTAACTAAGGCAGTGATTTATAGCAACTCACAGTATTTTCTTGAAAAAGCTCCAAAGTGAATCATCTCCTGCAGCATCAGACTGAGCTGAACTTTGTTCTCAGATTCTTCAAAGTCAACTGAACAGTGTAGGGTGGTGTTTTTTGGTTTTTGTTTGGTTTTTGGTTTTGTTTTAAATGGGGCCATAAGCTTCAATGCATACGACCTTACAACTAGTCATCTAAATAAGGTGGATGGATCCTCAAAAGGGCCTAGCATAGCGAAGTTTAAACGGACAACTTCTAAATGTTTTTTTAAAAAAATCTAACAAACATTCACATGTTTAAATACAGCTTTATGCTTCTAGTTGTAAAATATGATTGCTAGGACTTGAGATTTTCTTCTCCTGGGTGAGTGGCCTACTTGCCAGGCTATAAAAAGTCATTTGCTCTCTCAGTCTGGCCCAATTAATATTTAATTATGTCAGGCAAAGTGGAACAGCTTGAGTGGAAGGACTTGAGGGTCCTCACAGAGCCCAGGGCAGCCCAAACTTACAAATTTGTGTGGCACAACAAAAGCAATAACTGAATCCAGATCTTCTGCATCCTAAGTAAATCCCCTGACTGCTAAATTGCTGGGTAACAGGGCACAAACAGTATTACCTCTTTTGTCAGCTCTATTTGGTGCTGAGACCAAACTACTAGATTTGCTCTAAGGCTTGAGATCTTTTGAGGAAAGGACGACAGACTTTCAGTCTGTGAGGCCTGGTGAGGATTAAATGAGAGAGAAGTGCCTTACCTACCCCCAAAATTGCCAAAACAATGCACATCTGCAGGTGCTGAGACAGCTTCAGCACCCAGAGTACACATCATTTTGGATTTCAGCAGCTCAGCGGTAGTCAGGCACCTGAGTCCCTCTCTGATCTAACCTCTGATCTAGGGCCGGATTGTGACTCAACAGGCTAAAGTGACAGGAAGGGGAAGAGAAAATTAATTCATTTTCCTGCGTACCTTGTCTTCTAGCTGTCATTCAGTGTTTCATGTCAGGTGTTTTATAAGCAGGATGTCACAAAGAGAATTGCTTTGTGTTTTCTCCATGTCTAAAAAAGATGCTTTTTTTGGTTTTTTAACATTTGCTTTTGTCTCCCTCAATTCAAAATACATGCTTCATGGACTGAATAAACACGTTTTCTCAGCGATATAAGAGAAAGCTTTCCAGTTCCCATCACTATTTTGTAAATTCAGCTTTCAATTCCTAATAAAAGTAAAGCTTTATTTGTGCTGTTATTTTATACTGTACCTGAAAAGCTTTAGGCAGCCAAGGGCTAAGGTGAATTAACTCAGTTTTCTCTGTTGCTCAGAGAAAATGAAATGTGGATGTAAAGGACAACGTATTAACCTGACAGGCCTATGTATAAGAATAGCCCCTAAAGTCAAACAAAAGCCTGAACGCTGAAACAACCCAATTCTAACCTGAAGGCAGACTGGGGCTTGAGTTCACACACTGACCACACGTCAGGCAGGGAAGGCAGCATGGGGAATGGGTGGAAGGGAGAACTGTGCCTGCTTCCAAGCCAGTATCCCTGTTAAAGACACCCAGATGGAGAGAGTCTGTGATACCTACAACCCCCTAGGTCCTACAGTGCTTTACAACATTTCCAAAGTTCTGAAGTTCCTCCACCCTCCCAGTGCAGAACTCCTGTTCCTCAAGCTCTTGCCCCATATCTACTCCAGCCCAAGTCCACCTCCATCCTCTTTGTCAGTACTTCTGAAGACTTTCAGTTGTCTACCCTAAAGCCTCCCACATCCCCCACACCTGAGCCAACATCTCCCACTCCCCTCTCTCCCAAACACCTTCCCATCTGGCTTTGTACCTACCACAATGCCTCTTCACCTTAATTTCTTCACTCTTTACAGCTCCGTCTATACCCAGCCAGACTTCCCACTCCCTACCTCAGGGCCACAAGCCCTGCTGGGGTCCAAGCTGTTCTACTTACGCTGACATGACTACTGATTTTGTGGCCCCTGCTGTCCCCCCATCTGAGCTCCGGCTTCTCACCAGCACTTACTGCCATGCTCTAACCTCCCACCCCAGCCAGCCAAGCTCATGTCTTCCCAGGACTCTCCGTGCAGAAGGTCATTCTGTCTTCTGCTTCTGGCAAATAGTTTCAAAACTTGAACACAGGCTACACTTGCCCAAAATCTGCCCAGCTTGGCTCTGAAGAAATTAAAAATATACCACATCCAAGCATAATGGGATATACGGTAGCTATAAAGATCTGCTACTGTGAATTGGCTGTTAGGCCCCAAAATAGGCAACTACAAGTCTAATTTCCCTCCCCGCATATGTGAAACCAGGTTTTGTTTTCACAGCGCATCCTGTTATATCTGAAAATGATTGAATGGAGCTGCAGAGGTAGATATATATTGTAAATAATGTGAAGAACCTTGATGCTTTAAAATGTGATATAAATATCAATAAACCATCATTATAGTGCTAAAGCTGTAAGCAATGCACATGGCCTTACAGCTGTCACAGCTCAGTTTCTGGGAATGACCGCTTAATATAAGTTAAAAAATTCCCTTTTGCCTCAAAAGTAGCAGATTACAGAGTATTTTTTAACTTCTTTTATCACATGTTGCACATTTCTCAGAGCTCATGCCTGAAAATGAATTATCTTTAGCAGCAGGATGTTCAGCCAGCCCTAACAGCCAAGTGTGGTACGGTTTGTGTGAACACCATTACTGAACTGGCTGACCAGTCTCAGATCTCACCTGCCGATGAATCCTGGGTGTCAGGAGTCCAAATTACAGAAGACATTTTGCTAGTGTAAGAAGGTGGTGTCCAATGGTCACAATGTCAGTTGTCAGTCTTACGGCACAGACCATAAACAGCTTAAAAGATTGTATTGTAAGGGTAGTGTTATTGCACTATAAGTATTGTTCATATCAGTACTTAGTCAGCAGTTAAGGATGTCTCACATCCTGCTGATATTCTCCAGTTTGGGGGTTTTCAGACATTTTCAAGGTTTGCCAAATGCAGGAAGAGTTTAGTAATGTAACTATTGCCTTTGGGTAATCTTCTATTCATCTGTGGGAGAACATTATGTCTTGTCTTCTCTTTAATGGACCTCATCTGCAGTCCTACTTTCAAATAATTTTATGAATTGTAAGAATTTTTATCATTATTTCCCCCCCTTTTTCTTGCATTTATAATTTCTATAAAGATGATGAAATGTTTGGCTATATACTTAATTTAGAATTTAGACATACACTAGTACTAATCGCAATCTGACTACTCTCTGTTGAGTTAGCTTAACCTGTTACTCAATACTTATGGTAGAGAGTAGATCATATATTCTTTTTCCAGTATGAAGAATACAGACATCTCAGCATTAAAAAAAAAAAAGAAATAAAGAAAAAAGGGTAGCACATACTTCATCATTATGGAGACTGTAGGGCATCTAAATGTTTTTAATATATTTGACTATTTTTTGAGAAAAGGGACACTTCAAACATCTACATATTTTCAAACTTGCTACTGACCTGAGCCACTAAATGCATTCATACGATTTTTGCTGCTTCTGAGAATACTGCCCTTACAAAATATGTATATCACCTAGTAACTCTGAAACTGTTCTATGAACTATTTGTGGATGTAGAGTCAAATTTTTAAAGTTTCAACCCACAAAGTTGGACAGTCATTTTAAACAGGCTTGATGCTCATACAAGCCTACTGGAAACAGTCTGAATTTTAGAACAGCTCCTCACACAGCAGCTGCTGCAACCTTCGGCAGCTCACTCTTCATGTTCAGACCTTGTGCAGTGTCTACCATAATTTTGTGCAAAGTAGGGGCTTAAGCTGGAACTGAAGCCAATTATAACACACTGCCTACCTCGGTCCGAGAAACGCACAACCCTGCATAACAAAATGCCTGTGCAGTTTGCAATGACTATATTCAAAATGCCACAAAAGGCAGACACAGACTTATACAAGCTTCCTTGTAATTAGAAATGTTATGGATCTTTACAGCAGGTTTATATAATAGTTTAGTAAAGAACTGAATCAATAGAGATTTTTTACGAGACTCCTAAGGCCTGCATGTATTAAAGCAGTAAATATTTCATTTTCTTTATAAATGTTAACAGGAATAAAATGCAGCAAGATGCTGTAAGACTCAAATATATAGTACTTGGTTGGAGACATACACTGTTCTGTCATGTCTGCAGAAATCAGGATAGTCAGCAGAGCAGCAGAGCCAAAACCGAAGCTGAGCTTCTGCTCTGACTTCAAACATGACTCTCCCAAAGGAAATCCTCATCACACTTTGTCCCACTGCATCCTGTGACCTCTTCCCACTACCACCACTGCATCACCAACCACTTTTCCCTTGCCCAAGCCAGCTCCTCTTGCTCCCGCTTTCCCCTCTGCCCAAGGGGAGCTGTGGGGACGCTGGTAGGAAGAAGGGAGGCCAGCTGCAGCAGGGACTGCTTCCCTAGCTTGTCAACTACAAAGGCAACTTCAGCCCATGAATTACTGTGAGTGTGAACAAGAGCCTGTGAATGCCTTAGTAATAATTTCCCCTGCATCTATAGCATAGTAGGAACCTTTTCCCATCTTTTCTATAAATGCTTAGAGAAGGAACTTTTGCTGGTGCTAGCATCATGTGACTCCAGAATAATTCTATCAGATTTATTACATCTAAATGCTTCAGTAAATATTTAAAGAATCTGACTGCAGCATATAGCGTTTTGAGAGATTAAAAAGAAATAAATTACCTTATATTAGCATATAATATTATTTACCCAAGATAATTAAATCAACTAAGTTAATCACTAAATCAACTAAATTTTTATTACCATGACATGCTTAAGGAGTACAGGTGACATTTGGTTAGAAATGTTAAAGTAATAATAGTAACAGTTGGTTGGTTGAGCTAAAATGAAGTAGTATTAAAACACACAAAGTATCCTTGATGTTAATCATAGACAACAGTCAAGTTTGCATTGTCAGAAGGGAAACTACTCATTCAGCTGTGAAGAGAAACACATAGTTTCAAAACATTGACCACTTTACCCTCTACAAATATTAAATAAATATCACAGTGCCCTTAACCACTTAACAGGTGGGAAACCAATGCACTGTGGCATGCATCTTCCAAAGCAACTGATGACTTCCGTGAGACCTAATCTTTTGACTTTTTGAGGGAACCCCTTCATTTGAATATGTATGTGTGGCTGTTTAATTGTTTAATATTTAATGTGTATGGCTATTTAACTGTTCCTTATCGGGGTGTACAGGATACTCAAAGGTGCTTATTATGTAAAAAAGTGGCTGGTCAGGATCATTTTACTGCCAAAATACTGGAAGGCATGTATAGCAGACCGTTGGCCAGGGAATCAAGCTTGAGAAAAGATAGACCACTGTCATTAGCAGTAGCAAAAAGGAGACTTTTTCACATGAAACAAACAGTGCCACTGTACAGCTCTGCTTCATATTTTGTATGCTCTCTGCACCTCTGTGTATCTGAGAACATCTGGATGTTGCTCTCCTTCCTCGGGAGGAAAAATCTGGCAATCCCTGTAACTGCACACAGCAGCAATACACTGGAGCAGTCAGAGCTTCCCGTCACCACTCCAGGCAGCTGAGCCAGGGAAAAGCTGAACTTCGGCAGTTTTACTGTTCCTTTCAAGATGTAACTTCTGATTAAAACTTCCTTCAATCAGAGGCATTCATTGGCAATACTAAAACTGTTGCTCCTCAGCAACATCTCTGTAGCAACTGATTACAAGGGAGTTTGTTCTCAGCAGACATATTATCACAAATTGTAGTGTCCCAATCTCACTACTTGCAAATGGAAAGTAATCCAATTTTTATTGCTGACCACAAAAAAGCATTAAAATTAAACTTCTAGAATATTTGATTTTATGGTTACTAATAAAATGAATTAATAGCTTTTTTTTTTTAAGGTTTGAGTACTCTGTACTTTCTCTTCCTCACATACAATGTCAACACCATTCTTTTTCTGTTAAAATCTCTGTAACACCTGTAGTTGTCTGTACTCTTCCAGTTATAGGCCTGGAAAACAGAAATAAGGTCATTCCACCAAAGGCAATGGGAAAAGTGGGGAAAATCAGAGGGAAGCAGAAGCAAACATTCACTTAAAATTATGATTGTGTAATCTACTGGTCACTGCCTGTTAGGAACCTTCCTTTCCCTGCGCTGATCCATTGGGACTGTTCATTCCTTGCAATTCTCAGCTTGAGATCCATCCTCTCTCACACGTATGCAAAAGCCTTATATTTTTAGCCTAGATGTGTTGATCTAGGTAGCATCCCTCAAATTTCCATTTATCGGGATTCCATCCAGGAGGAGATGGAAACATTCTTGGCTAACTGCATTGCAGGAAACGGGACACTAGTGAAGAATTAAAGCTGAGTGTTGGTGAACAGCAGATAGTGGAGCTTCTGTGAGGCCATAATGCAAAAAGTAGGAGGGAGGGAGGAGCCATGAGAGCTGGAGACTTGCCAGCACAGCAAAGGGCTCTTCACCAGCTATGGAAAGCAAATCTTTCATACTTGCTCTGTTTTCACTTGTGGTCAACGTTCTTGGTTATAATGCAAAGTCTCATCCCAGTTATTTTGAAAACAGTGGATTGCCTGATCAAATGAACTGGGGGATAGATAAATTTCAGATACTTAACACTTACAGTTTAGGTTCACCTTTCATGGCTCATCCTTGACAGCACTTCCCATATTTTCCTGTTCTAGTATATAAGGTACAGTTTCTGTTCCTTTATTCTTAATCACCTTTACTGTGTAATTTTCTTAGGTACTTATCTACCTTTTCATCTTCCTGCTTTGCCTAATTACCTGTCCCTTTCCTTCAGATGATTCTGAAAAGCTAGAAGGGAATAAAAGATCTATTAGCATCGCATTATTATTCTTAACACCAGTACATTTATGTTTATTATGCAGTGTTTGCAAACAGAGAGCTGAACTTCTGGCTGTATTTACCTAAAGCAAAAAAGAAAAAATGCAATGCAGGTTGAATTCTCATTTAATTTACTTGCTTCTTTTTGGAAGAAGAATTTTTAATGACTTTAAAGACCTCTGCTTTGCATTCAGTACTTTTTATAGCTTTGGTGTTTCAAGACATGTTGGAAATATTTATCAAATCACACTGAGTACCAAAAATTGAATCAATTTTTCTTCTTTCTTGGGTACTGCTCTTTCCCTTAAGGAAATATTTGTAACTATATCAGGTAACTGAAATGATCCTAACTAAACTGTGACATACTGCCCTGTGAAGCATTTCTTGCTAGTCCATGTTTAGCTCTATAATCTTCATACAAGCATAAACCTAGCCACCTGGTGTTTTACTGTTGTTTTACTGCTGTAACCAGTTGGGTTGTTAGTTTTGGGTTTGTTGGGGTTTTTTTTCTCTCCTCCTTGTTTCTTCCTGGCTGTGTGGCTACACTGCCATTGGGTATGAAGACTAAAGTGTTGCCTGGCCCTTCTCCCATCCAGGTGAAGGACACACACTTCTAGAGATTACAGTCCCCAGCTAGACAAGCATGTGGTTGGTGCAGTAGTCACACTTAAGTCAAAGGGCCTATTGAGTGCATGAAGTTCAGCACAGGCATCCCTACCCGATTCAAGGCTCAGTATGTAGATCATACATCTACAGAGTCATCTGCTTTATCTTTTATTTTTTTAGCAGCAGGAAGGTGGAAGCTGTTGGAGTATACTATTGCTTTGTTTGAGCTCATTTTAGTTAAAACTAGCTCATGCCGTTGTGGTTTTGTATAAACTAGTTTTGTTTCCTGACAGCCTAAGCACTGACTGCCGTAGCCACCGCAGGCTCACAGCCAGACTCTATTCAAAAAATTGACACAGAGAAACTTGGCCTTTGAAGAAAGAAAAACACATTCTCCCTTCCTCCAGGTTAGGCAGCAGCGCTTTTAATTAGTCCAGGGAAATAGGGAACTTCTTCCACCAGGGAAGGTCCCAGTTGCCCAGGTTTTTGTGAACTACTTACTCCATGATTCTATTTCTCCTTCTGCACTGGTCTCTGTTTAAAAGCATCGGCTGTGACTTGTGCCTCTTGGCTGCTCTCACCCCCCCGACTGCCATACCTCATCATAGTGTGGGGTCTGCTGATAGTCCGAGTCTTTAGGTCCCTTCTATTGCTTATGTTCATATGAAAAAAACCACTTGTTAAACACTAAATACTAGGCGTGAAGTGACCCCAACATCTCAGTATTAATCCAAAGGTAATTTGGTTCGCTACATGCACTCATTGCCACCAGTACGTAACTACTTGAATTCTAATGGGAATATTCTGGGCCTTGCCCATTAAAGTCTGTGACTTTTCAGGACCAGGCTGTACTGAGAGATGCATGTTTTTTTGAATACAGGATGCTTGCTGGTGGCTGCTGCACGGCCTTCCTCACAGAAGAGCACAAGACCAGGCTGCAGCTGGATTCACAAAACTGGTATGTGTCCAGCTGCCAAAGTCACAGGTGCTGTTAGCTTATGGCATCGCATCTGACTGGGCACAGGTTGAAATACTGGACTGGCAATTATTGCTTGTTCTTCTCCTAAGAGGCATCACTGAGCTCAAAACTGCTGCTTCTATCATTTCTTATTTTTCCCTTGTTTTATTCTTTATGTCAAAGACATTACCAGTCAGTGAATACATTAAATCATATAGGAAGCAAAGCACTTACACACCAATCTTTCCCTGAGAATCTACAGTTGTGTTTTATTAACAGAAGCATTTCAGTTTCATAAATACTTAATGAAGTGACCGCCTATAGCAGAAAGTCACATCAGAGCTAATTGTTACTGTGGTCAAACCACCAAGCTGCTTAGTATTTGCTTGCAGGATTACATTACAATGAATACAGCTGACAAACTGGTTATTAAAATATTGGAAACATCTCAAAACTAGTGATTGTTTAGTTAGTACAAGTCAGTTGCATTACCTCTGGAATCACGTAGACCAAGAGTCTATGGAAAGACGAATGAAAGAAAAATCAAGGTAATGAATACATCCTAAGCAGTAAAACCGAAGACTACAGACTCTGGGGCAAGTGTCAGTGACAATTAATTTGTATCCATTTTTTTCCACCAGAGTAGCAGAAACCTAAAGTTACCCTGCAGGCTTATGCTGGTAGAGCAGTGAGCCACAAACCAGAAGGTGCAAGAGAAAGAAACACAAAAAGACACTGCTGTTCACAGGAGAGGTCTGAGCAGTACCCAAAGGCATGCCATGAAACGCTCTGGCAATGCCAACAGGAGTGGTACAAAGTGGCCACTCATCCGAAAATCAGGGCAGTGGTGTCTGCTCAGGTTTTCTGATACTGGGTAATACAGGAAGGTTACTGCAAGATTGAAGTACATAAAGAGCTTGCACAACTAAGATACTGAAGAAGAACAGTAAACCAGCATCTAGATGAGACAAAAACATCAGGATATGAAGCCTTACAGTCAGAAACTGATTTGGACAGCCAGCAAGGGATTTCTCTCATTGAAAATAAATTAAATTTATTGTGTGCATTATCTTTATAGGATGCTGAGACACACTGACATAACAAATTGTAAATCATTTTCTCCAAAATAATCCTTGCCATGTATGCATTCCTGTACCTAACAGAAAGGCACCAACACTTAAGATGGAGGTAGAGTGTTTTTTTCCTTCTTTTTTCACTTTTATCCCGTGTTATTACTAGCGAACTGGGTCACACCGTTCATTTTTGTTTGCCTATGGGACAAAGCCTGCCTGATGGCCTGAGAGGACAAAAGGTGCATGGCAGAAGCTAAAGGAGAACCTTGTGTTTCAGCAGTCCTGGGTTTTATACAGCAGCCCCAAAATTACCTCCTTGCTATAGCAGGCATCCCCACACCCACTCAAAAGCCATTGCAAAAGATGCCTTGACCACCCACAGGTTCACAGCTTCAAGCAGCCTGGCCGTACTGAAACCCCTATCCATAAAAGTCAGGGGAGAAAATAAGTAGCAGATACTGACCTACTGGGGCCTAGGGCTTCCAAAAATAATCATCTGTTGGTCTCACTGTGGTATGGGCGAACTCCAGATGCAGTGATTCACCATATAAGGCCCTAGGCATGACTGTTACAGATTTTTTGCTATTTAACATTACTTTTCCCTGCTACACTACAGAGTGAGTCAGAATTCACGGTTAAAACAAGTGGTGAATCATACCAAGAATCACTCTCACAAACCTGTGGAAGTTTATCTATTTATTTTCCTTTTCAGACACTCTGGCCTACCATCCATGGCTGTTACAAGGTATGTAAGTCAGCAGTCTGACAGGGCTGTTTCAAATATCGATCCAAAAAAATACATATGCTGAATCAAACAATGGAAAAACAGAGCAGGCATGCAGAAACCTCAGCACTGAAACATGATTTAGAAAGAAGCAGAAGTTGCAGAGGAAAAAAAGCCTTGCCAGGTCGGAGTCTGGCGAGCTGCGAGGCTGCAGCTAGTATTCCCAAAGGTTTGCCTACAACAGGCAGCCTTTAAGAGTACTGGATTTCATCTCCAGATATAATGGAGATTAAAATAATGAAAGATATTAGAAAATATTAAGTGGCATCGAAAGACTCTCCTGAAGGAAAAACATGCATGGTTGATTGATGGAAAATTTAGTTGGTGATTATGGCAGACAGCATGTTGACTACATATAGATGTTTAAAATTATAAAAGAGCATGTGATAAAATAATCCATTTAGTGTTATGCTTTCATGTTGTTCTGTTCCCTTATTCATCACATTTATATCTCAACTGAGAAGTTCCTTTTTAATTTTTCAAACATAGCTAATGTCTTGCTGTGGAGTTACCCATGAAAGAATACTGTTGAATGTATGGGCAGTAAAAAATATATGATTCTTGTTTGTACTGGGAAATTTCCTTGTGCAAGAGCACTATGGCTGCCTGCCTACTGCTGTGTAACAAACACCAACAATCATTCAGCACAGTTACAGAGGACAGCTGTGAGGTCAGCTTGCTGCAAGGACAACAGCTTACTTGGTGCTTCCCTTGATTTTTTTACTGTTAAAATGGAGACTTCTGCTCAGTAGTGGGGAAGCTGGCTAGGAACTACTTAAACAAACAGGATACATACAAGTCCATGGGACCTGATGCACTCTCAAGCACTGAGGAAGCTGGCCAATGTCATTGTGACGCCACTCTCGATTATCTTTGAAAGGTCATAATGATCAGGGGAATTTTCTGAGGGCTGGAAGAAAGAAAATCTTCCTCTTATCTTCAAGAAGAGTAAGGAAGAGGATCCCGCAATCTACAGGCCAGTCAGCCTCACCTCAGTCCATGGGAAGGAGAAAGTCCAGGGAAAGGCCACATAGGTGATTAAGGGACAGGAACATCTCCCTTGTAAGGAAAGGATGAAAGAAATGGGATTGTTCATTCTGGAGAAGAGAAGGCTCAGGGGTGTGTATAAACACCTGATAGAAGTGCCAGTGAAAGGGCAAGCAGTAATGGACACAAACTAAATACATGAAACTCCATTAAACATGAGACATCCCTACATCTCCTCCCGCCCCTGAACCCTTCTTTTACTGTGAGGATGGCGAAATCCTGGAAGAAGTTGCTTATAGATGTTATGGAATCTCCATCCTCTAAAATACTGAAGACCCCAAAAGGCATTGTTTTGAACAACCTATTCTATTCTATAGAGGTCCCATCCAATCTCCATGATTCTGTGATTTTGTGAGATTCTGGTTTCATGCTAAACCTGGACACTTTAGTTCAGACCAGATTCTCCTGCGTTTATTCTTCCAGAAGGCTTTCTGAAGATTTGAAAGTTCTGTCCAAATCCATGATGATCTTCAAAACTGAAGACCTTGGATTTGAAAAGTCTGCATTATGGATAATGGACTATTATACTAAAGATTACCTATTTCCCAAAGCTTTTTTTTTTTTTTTTTTAATGAACATAGGGTATGTATAATCACAAGTAAGAAGTGAGATGTGATCTATGTGGTCTGTCCCTTCCCCACCCTGTTTATTGCTTTCTTTTCTAGACTCTTCTGATGCTGTAATTCTTGTCAATAGTCTCCCAGAGCAAGACAACTTAAAGTCCCAGACTTCTAAAGGTTTTCAAGTGGTCCCTATATATCATAAAGTTCTATAATGACAGGTTGAGAGATACTTTTTTTTTTTTTTTAATAAATTTGTACTCTTTGCTATAATCCTTTAGATAGCACAGGGAACCCTAGCTATATTCTTTTCTTTGACTTAATATAAAATTCATTAATTCCCATTACTTTAAACTACCGGGCTGTCAGAAATCAGCATAACTCCACTGAAATCAGAGGAATTATACCAACTGACTTTAGAAGATGATCCGGCTATTAATCCCAGCGCAACAGAATTTTAGATTAAGATCCAAGCATGCAGGTCTTTGGTGACAGCCAAAAGCAATCTGATTAAAATCAATTCTGACTTCACTCCAAAGTACAGAACTTTATTTCAAAGACTTCTCATGAACCTAAGGGCTTACAAGACTACCTGACAATTCAGTAGTTTCAAATCATTTAAAAATAAATCCCATGAGCTTCCTTTGGCCTTTAATAATATCAAGGTTGGAAGTATGGGCTACAGCATCTGACCCCATTACAAAATCTTTTCAGAAACTAATCAGGCTTTCTCTCGTTTAGTTTTAGGTATTACTATGCCTACACTGCTACTACTTCCAGATTTTTCTTCTAAGTTTAGATGTCAGTCATCAGATCCTGCTTATTTGTTTTTACAGAACTGGTTCTGCACCCAGACTCTGACGTTTCCCCACAGCATATACTTGGAGAAGAATTATTTTGCCAAAGTAAACCCTCTAAGTCTGCTTAGTCTCCACTCATAAGACAGGTTTTCCAACTCCCCTACTTTCCTGGTAGCCTTTTTCTCTACCTTTTCCAGTGTGAATTAATCCTTTCTGAACACAGATGGCTAGACTTACTCACACTGTTTAAGATGACGTTAACTCAGGACCTTGTGCACAGCCCTATCTCCAGTGGAAAAATATTGCCTGACATTTTAGGTTCACATTCATCTCGCTTACAATGACAGTCATCTTCTGATCAATATTTATGCCTTGCTTCTCCCTTTTTCTTTTTCAGAGCTTCAACAGTATATAAGAAACTATTATTATTAGTCCCTAACACTACAGGCTTGCCTTGTGCACTGTGGAACTTCTGCTCACTTTGTTAGTTCAGTCTTTATACAGGAAAAACCAAGGGAACTCTATTTTGATCTTTTAAATTTTGCATCAATTCTATATGTGTGCTCTCACCTACACATGCCGTTAATAAAAATGTTAAAACAACTTGATGAACCTGATCTCCTCCTACGATAAGATGCCCACCTAGTGGATGAAGGAAAGTCTGTGGATGTTATCTACCTGGACCTTAGTAAAGCATTTGACACTATCTTCCACAGCATTCTCCTGGAGAAACTGCCTGCTCATAGCCTGTACCAGTGTACTCTGCACTGACTTAAAAGCAGGCTGGACAGCTGGACCAAAAGAGTGGTGCTACATTATGATCTCTTTATAGATTATTCTTCTGACCAAATCATTTGTCTGGAAAGAGAAATATTAAAGACCTAGACCCATTCAGTATTGCAGCTCAAAGGCTCACAAGGCTGGGCCTCTGGAGCGGTGGTGAGCGAGCAGCGCTGAGTGGCAAGGCCTGCAGGAGGGCACCTCGCTCTCAGCACCACTGCCAAGGGCAGAAGAGCGGTACCAGCCCTACAGACAGCACCTAGGAAATACAGCCTTCTGTCATGCTGAATCCTGAGATGCTAACAAAGGATATTGCCTTAGGAAGTGTGCTTATTAAAAAGCCTTCTTCTCTCACAGACAGTGCTGAATCATTTGTTAAGCCCCCACAACAAACACAGAAGACAAACAGAAATAACCACAGGGCAAACACCCACCTCCTGGGTTTGAGATGGAAGAAAATGAAGTACCTTGTATATTAAGATCTTTTGTTCCATGACATAATGCACTTGTTCTAGTTAAACAATCTACACCTGGCAAGAGCTCACTCCCATTGCTCCCAATGCTTCGCAGGGTTTGCAGAGTAGAGAAAAACAGCACTGCTAATGCTTCATTTCATCCCCCTCTGATGCCTGTTGTGAATGACAAAGCCAAACACACCCATACCAGGTTTAAAAATGATAACTTATTATAATCCTCCTACTGGTGGGCAGAATGGTTAGCAAGAGTATAAATGATAGTCTGGTATTTTAGCACAGAAAGTAACTGTGAACAGAAGAGGGATGGAGGGTTGTGGACACACAGTTACGTAGGAAGAAGTGCCATGATTGATAGCCATTCTGTGAAGAAAGATGTGAAAAGCCATATGCTACCTGGAAAAAAATGTTTGTGTTTTTAAGGACTTACAGAGCAATGCATGTTTCTCTTTACCAGCAAAATCTGCAAAGCAGGAAGAGGAAAGTATAAAGGGGGTATAAAAGCAGCCAGTAAGCTACGGTTACAAACAGGTGTTGCAGCATGTGATCACACAATTTCTTTTTGACAACTGCAGTATTTTTCTTATTTTACTTCTTTTCTACTCCTAACACACAATAAACATGTTTTGTCTACATATGACATTTTCCTAATGCCAGAGTATTCTCTCAGCTCCATGTGCTCAATGAATCATTACAACAGACGGAGTGGAGATTTATTCACAGTAATTAGAAATGATTCCCCAGTTTTCTCGGGGAGAGGTGGGGGTCACACATCCGCCCTTGCACAGCCTCTAACCATTCTTGAACTGAAGAGCACACCTTCTGTCAGAGAGCACTTTGCTCCCAAACTTGTCAGTTTTCCTAAATCTGTTCTGGAGCCTGCACTTAGTAAGCAGATACTCCCCACTTCCCTGCTTATTTAGCACAGCAAAAGGACAGGGTCATTTGGCCTGTTCCTGGAAAGGTACATCCCTCCCAAGTCCAGAGAAGCAGCCTAGAAAGGGACTGGGCTGACAACACCAAACCTTCTAGGTCTAGCTGCTAAGGGTGCAGGCAAACCCCATGTGTGCTTTCAAGGAGAGAGAGAAAAAAACCAACCCAAACAAATTTCTGACTTTCTATGGTTGCCTCTGTAGAGTGCTTCTTCAAAATAAACCTGCACAAGTGGCTACCAAAACCTTTCTACTAATTTTGTTGCTGAACTGTGGCACACTTAGAAACCTGTTTGTATGCTGTTGAGCAGTTGCCAAGACATGCTCAGAAGGGCTTCTTTGCATGGGCTGAAAAGTTAGTTGTTCCATTTAGATGAAAGTTTAGCCTCTGGAGAAGTGGATGGCAGCAGCAGAAGTCTCCCAAGAAACTAAACTACTGTGCTGGCAGCCTTCTCATTTTCTCCAGGGCAGAAGGATTTTGCAAGCCTGTCAGAAATGAACGGTGCTTACTACCTGACTTCCAGGGGGTTCGTATTTTGGAACCTGTTACACTCAGCTGAGTATGTTTGACACTGATGCTTTAGAGCTATTAGCAGAGCTTATCAGCATCTATTTTAGTGTTCTTCCCTTTGCTGAGCACAGATCGTACACTGGTTTTCATGTGTGTGTCTGTTCCAAACCTATCAGAAGGTTAATAAACGCGTTAGATGACTCTGATGCACTAGATGGCCCCAGCTTATTTGAAAGCTGACATTCCTCAGTGCCACCTCCTCCTGCCTCATGTAAAAGATCAAACCAAGCAATCTTTCCCTAGTTACACTGGTCATTACACCCAGCAAGAATCAGGGTAGCTTTTTCTTCTTGCTTATGTCAAGAACTTGCCCACCAGACAGAAACTCTCCTCCAACACTTCCCTGGAAAGGCCAGCACTGCTGAAAAGATGCCATGCTAGGACTGTCCCTGTGCAAACCCATGTTTTGCTGTGGTCCCCAAAAAGGGGTAGGAGCCAAATGGATTTGACCTAACAGTTTCATTCATTTTTGCAGAGGTCTAAGACAGAAGGATGCTTCCACAGTCTTCAACTCAAAAGTCTTTATGTAAGGAGAACCTTATTTTTCAGCACTACAAACTTCAGCTAGAGTCTAAAAGAATGTGTGAGGAATGAATTTTGGCTCTGTGGCACTGCCTTTGCATCTGTATTACACGGCTTAGCAGCCCTTGAAACAGTTTATCAGGTAAGACTTCAAAGTGGACGAATTGTAATCATTAGTAATTTCGGACACCTCATACACAATATCATCAACTGCCATAAACAGTTCCCCTTAGTGAATACAACCTATGTTTTATCTATTTACCTCTTAGTATTACTGGCCAAGTAAAAACAGGCAGGCAGTAATATTTCAAAACATTAGCATATTCTGTTGCACAAAGTATATGTAGTTTGGAAAACTGATACTGTTGGCCTTGATAATAAATATTGAGAAATCTGTTTGGTTTTCAAATTTTAAAATTTAGTGAGGCAATAAGTAATTAAAGTGGCCCGGGCAGTTTCCTCTCTGCTCCTCCTTCCCAAATGTCAGCTCTGTTTAGCAGCCATCCCTGTGACAAAGAATACTGTGAATCCAGCACAAATGACGCAGTCCAGATACGCAAACCAGGCAAAACAGAGAGCAAATACCTTGCAGAGACGGAGAAGACAACTCAGTTTCATTGTAGAAGAGATCCTACCCAGTGCCTTTACATGTTGTAGCCTTAGCTAAAGGTTTGCTGCCAGCTGAGCCCAGAACAACATTTAAAACCATTAAGTACTAGACCTGGCAGGCAATGGGAAATCAGCTAGACAGGGTCTAATACGATGAAAGGATTTAGTGTCTGCTCTGCGTTTTTTTTTTTTTCTGTATGAACTCTAATTCTAGAAATAGTTTAATAAAAAAAAATAATCAAGAGGAAGATGAGACATCCCTATGATGGAATAACGAAGTCAAATGAGGCTAGCACATGCATCAAGAAATACATACAAAATGCTAACAGGATGCAGTTACAATGACCGCTTCAGTCTGCTCTGTGAGAGAGTTAAGTAAAAGCAGGGACACTGATGTTTCTAATTCATCGCACCAGTGGATCCAGAAAGGGTTCTTAAAAAGCAAAGGCCCAGTTAGTGGCCTTCTGAAGCCTTATTATCTCCTTTGCAAGCACCATCCCCATAGGGACCAAACCCAAAGACATTGTACATAGACTGCAAAAACTCAGGATTTCTTTCCTATGGGAATTCTGATATTTTGTGAAAGGCTTTGTTCTGAATTAGAACAAGAAGAAATTTAGAAATATCCAGAACTAAGGGGAGGGGAAGCCTAGAGAAGCCAAAACAGTTGGGTTTGTTGGTTTTTTTTTTTTAATGAAACAGAACGGTTGATTGCTCCCAGCCCTAGAGGATTTTCTGCATGTTTTCTTACTCTGAGGGACTTCACAAAAGTCCTTGAAAGTTGTCAGTGTGTCCCTACATAGAGGAGAAGGACAAAACCTTGAACACGGGCCTTCGAGGCTCTCTGCCAAGGAGACTAGAGAAAGCCATCTCACACTGAAGCTGAGGGGCCCAGAGCTTCCCATTTCTAGGCTCTATATCAGAGCCCAGAAGGCCTGCGGTCCCACACCCCTCAACAGCCCACACACAGTGCTTGAACCCTGAGTCCTTCAGCTCCCCAGCATCAACAAGGCAGCGAGAAACCAGACAGCTCTCTATTAGAAACTCACAAGTATGTCAGCAATAGGTTGTCAAACAGCCAGGTTTCCTCAAACATTTTGGTTTTGACATTACTGACATTTTCCAACAAACTCCCTCTCCTAGGGGGAAAAAGCATTCTTGGAAAGTTCCCATTGAACTGTACTTGTGATATACACCTACAGAAATAGCACTGCATTTAAAGGCCTTTCAAGCTTAATGTATGTGAAACCTACACACACACACACACAAAAAGTACAATCACATGTAATGAGTGCCTAA
Organism: Falco cherrug; assembly: GCF_023634085.1. Classification (NCBI taxonomy): domain Eukaryota; kingdom Metazoa; phylum Chordata; class Aves; order Falconiformes; family Falconidae; genus Falco; species Falco cherrug. The sequence goes on from NC_073707.1 coordinate 9,849,257, forward strand.
TAGTATGCAATATCCTCCTGTGAAAAAGCACCTCTTCGAGAGTGCACCGCAGCTATGTAACATTCGTGTATCACAATCTGTACATGTCTGGCTCTTAATCACTGAAATAACACCTTGGTATTTCATTTTTGTGACTGCTAATTAGAGCATACTACCTTCCTTTGTGGTAACATATTCTTATGCACAGCTTGACATTACAGTGCACACAGATTGCCCAGAGAAATGCAGGCTTTTTCTTTTTTTGGTGTGATAATTGATCTGAACTTGCCTGCATTCATTTCCCTCAAGATGCTTCAGATTAAATGAATGAATCTCATGGCTGCAGAAGAGCTGAGTATTAAAAGGATTATGCTCACCACAAGAGACCCAGTACTCCTACACTCACAATCACTTTTACACACTTTCTACCTGATCTTCAAAATACAATGTCTCCTCACTAAATGTCAGCAAGTTGTGAAGTTCTGCTGAGTTTAGAGGTAGAGATACACTGACAGATTTTGCTCAGGCAGACTGCACACTAAGAAGTACTGTTAAGGTTAATGACCTAATGATTAACAGCAGAAAACACCTTCACAGGCTGATGAAGTTCACTAACAGAATTACTAAAATGATGATGAACTTTGCTCTCTTTCAGTTTTATACATCACTGCACCCTGGGAAGGTGCAATGTCCTCCCAGAATCACGACTGGTCACTGAACTGAGCAGTGATGTTTTCAAACCTAATGATGGCTAGACAAGCCTTCGTCATTTTTAAGTGGTGGGATCACTGTCTTAGTAACACTAGAATGATTTCTAAAAACGTAGGATGGAACTAGCAATTACATCCACTGAAAAAAAGGTCATGAAACATCCACTGCTACAGGTCAGCAGTATACTAGATTTTGCCAGCATCTGAGCAGAGACGGTGGCAATGGATTAAAGCACAGCCACCAGTGGCAGTACAGCATCCTTAGCTCTCACCACGGGAGCTGCAGAATCAGAATTATGCTCTTTGCAGTGGGTGTCCTTCCCTGCTAGCTGGACCCTTGGGGAGCAGACCAGTTTGGTAGACCGCCCTATCCAAAGGCCTCTGCTTTTTAATCCCCCATCTGCCAATACCCGATCCAGGCGTAACTTCCCTCACTCAGCAGGATCCTGCTTTCTAGACCCAGTCCGGACCTCACAGAATAGTTTAGGGGATCATCTTCTCCAGCTCCCCAGTCAAAGCACCTGGTTGCTCAAGGCCTTCTCCAGTTAAGTACTGAATGTCCCAAAGCTCTCAACAGCCCACACCAGTGCCTGCATTTGAACTGTGTGAGTCCTTGAGTCCCCCAGCACCAACAAGGCAGCAAGAAACCAGATGTTCACTTTCCGTTGAGATACAATCACCTTTAGTTCAGAGAGGTCAGAGAGGCGTCCTCCAGAACGCGAATCTTAAGTCTGCAGGTTTTGTATTCATTTCAGAAACCTTCCTATTAACCGGGGTGGGACACTGTGGAGGGACAAGATCCCAAAGTCCCTTGCCAGAAGCTAGGCACAGAAACAACACAGCGTCAAGATAAGGATTTTACCACACTTTACTGCTTAAACTACCTACGAACCAAACAGTTTGTGCTGGGCTAGACAGAAAGCTAGACCAGTAAATTGATGTGGCACATCACATGAGAGACTGCAGAGAACCACCTAGTCACTGCTTAAATATATGCATTAGATGGTATTTTATAAAGCAGGAAAGTGTTTCCTCACTAGTAAGTGAAGAAGGAATTAAATCAGGTAGCAGGAATTACAGACACCCAGGCATTCTTATACTGACTTCCCCTGTTTGTATGCCAGTAATAACAGAGGAAAAAAAATGCAAAATTTTCACATATGCTGCCTACAACCAGCATATCCAACCAAATGAAAAGTCATCCTGTAGCCACATTTTCCTGGAAGTGATGCCTTAGATATGTCATCGCATTCTTCCCACACACACATGCACATACAAAATCACCACAGCTCCCCAGTTGTGGCCATTGAATTATGCCATCCTTACGCATGCATCAACCAATTCACCACAGGGCCACTCAGCCCTGATGGTGCCTCCCTTTTTCCACAGGGAAAGTCCACCAACTCCAGAAGCCACTGAAATGCAGACATCTCATGTGGGAAGACACCACCTTCTTCACAGTATATGGCAAGTCTGCACAACACACAGGGCTGGAAAGAGACCACCACCAGATCCCACTGAAACTGCAGGGGCAGCACTCATAACAACAAGCCAAGCACAGCAAAAACATGACCAGGGCACAGAGCCAACATACACACTTTTGCTAAGGGTGACATCAGATCAGTACTTGCCTCTAGCATGCAGTGCTTGGAAACCTGGAGTCACACCTCGACCCCAAATACACTGCCACACCACGTGTGAATTAGACAGGAGGAACAAAATGAACACATAGGAGATAATGAGAAAAGGGGATCGACAAAGGCTAGGCACTACCCCAGAGAGCTTTAAAATGTATTGCCTGTGTTTTAACTGCATCACTGAATAACCCTTTCTAAAGGGGAATCACTATGGTCACAAAATCAGCACCTGTGTGTGTGGGTTGGAGGGAAGTTTAAGTGAGAGAAACAGATTGCTCTTTAAAGCTCTTTTACATAACATGGCCGCAGAATCCCTCAACGGCTCTTAAAAACACTTCAACCAGAAAAACACATCGGTTGACTGAACAGCACAGGGGGAACAAAGCATAGCTCTATTCCCAATGTGACGTCTGTGAAACTTTTTAGCTAGGAGTGGTATGGGAATCTCTCACACTTGTGCCATGCATGAAATCATCAAGCTCCATGGGAAGCACTCCATTAAGGAACCAAAAGTATCCGACACCTAGCTGTCCTCCAGCAAGTGTAGGCCAGGACTGACACTGGTCCCACAACTAAGCAAATTCACCTGTAGGTCACTGCTTGCAAGGATGCAATTCTCAGCTTTCTTAAAAACATGATAGAGATGCTATCTCTTCATCTTTTCAGTGAAGTACTGGATTTCCTGCTCTCTTCTGCTTTTTCAGGACAGGCTCCCTACTAGCACTAAGTTCATACTGTTGCCTAAGCAGGGAGCAAGGTTGGAAAAACAAAGAACAGGACTGGAAAAACCTATTTCAAGGAATGGAAAACAGACTGTTTTATCAAATCAGAACCAGATTAAAATTGCTCCATTTGAAGTCCTGGAAAAATATAATTTAGTTCTATGGTGACTGTTAATAAAAGCACCTCCAATACGATTTCACACCTCATGTCAATGCAGTGCTATTCTTGCTGCAGGTAAACTAGGAAGGGAAATTTATCGCCATCGCATACTGACAAATATGTAACTCGGGTGAGTTGTGAGGGTGTGTTAACCTTGGAAAAATAAAGCACCTAGAACCTGGAAACCAACACATTCCTCAAAAGTCCTCCCATGCCAGGTCCGTTCACTGTCCGAGCAGGTGAAAAAGCCTGTTTTCCCCAGTCAGAGTTGCATGCTACCAGAGACCTTTGTTTGGTAGGAGCACAGGCTCTGTTTACGCAGGTGGGACGGGCGCTCTTGCACCATTTCAGGAAGGAACTGGCACATTCATTAGTTGCTCTTTTGGGAGTTGCAGATGGCATCCCTCCAGCATAACATGGTTTTCCAGTACTGACATGAAAACCCTTGAGACAAAACACACATACAGCATAAGCCTAATATCAATAGCTCTGCTTCGGCTGGCTCCAGTGTACCTCCTTCCAGGAACAGACACCTATCCCCATAGGGCGCAAAACTAGGTCACTATATCTTTGCAACAAAAGTAAAGGCATAGATAAAGAGAAGACAAAAAAAACCCAACCAAAAAACCCACCCCAAATCCCACCATTTTTTGGGATAAAACAGATCATTATTTCTCATTTAGTAACAAAATACTTTGCAGATGGTGCCTTCATCACCTGTGGAGACACGGCGCAAACTGTTCTCCTCACTATGGATAGCATGAGCTGATCACCACTGGATGGTTAGGAACTTTGCTTTATCAGAGCACACCACCTGCTCTGGTCCCATCTCTAACACCATCTAAATTATGTGTCGGTGCTGCAGGGCCCTCTACAGAGCCAGTGCCCTGGGGAGGAGGTCAGAGATTTCTGGGGTAGTGTAGTTCTTATTTAAACACAAGGTGCCTTGCTCACTACTGAGAGAAAAGCTGGGTCATTTGGCTGTTGTTTTACCTTAGCCTTTGTATAAGTGGATTGCAAAAACTATTGTCTATAAACTCAGCTTCACCTTAGATCTTGCATTACTCAAGGCACAACAGGTATATCCAACCTAGAAATACTGAACAATTTTTTTTACTTTTCAAGATGCTAAACCAAGCATTTTCAAAGAACCGCCTAGAATTAAAGTTGCAAGCTCTTGTGAGACTAAACCCCAGTACAACACTGGGTTGAATGTTACTTAAGCTTGATTTCTTTTCTCCCTCCAGTTTTTCAGTTCACCTCAGTGGTTTCTCAAGCTAACTCAGTAATTCTCTACCTCAGATGATGCAACAAGATTTTTTGCTAGTGATTCATACAACTCAGAAGACACACTACAGCCATTTTAATGCTGCTGCTTTGATGCCAGATGCAATCAGGTTTGACCATGATTTAAACACCACAAGGTTTGAACAGCATCCTTGTTCCCACTGCACAGCAACACATGTCAGCATCAACCTGCTTTTCCATAGCTGTTATCCCAGACTTCAGGCACAGCAGAGTCGCCATCTTTAGTCCATGATCTACAGGCAGAATTAGGGGCCAATGGAGGAGCACAAGTGGGAGGGCTATGCTCTCACTTCACTGGGTAAAAGCAGACAGAGCATAGTAATAAGCCAGTGGCCCTAAACCTTGAGTTCTGGTGACTTCTCACCCTTTCATCACTTATTGCCTTCCTGCTTTTCTCATGAGCCATGTGGCCCATATGGCCAAACATCCCTCCTTCTGCAAGCAACTGTTCAACTCCGCTACCCAATTAGTGCCTGTCCTCACTCCCCAAGCAAACAAGCCACCCCCATCTACCTCTTGCAGAAGCAGTCTGTCCTCCAAGATCTTTATGCAAGTTGCCACCATCCTCTAGTATCCCCCCCCGAGAAGAAGGCTGTTGCCCAGGAGAGTAGTGCAGAGTCCCAGGCCAGGTAGCCTGCAGCTGCCTGATCCAGAGGTTTAGCTGCTGCTGAAGAGAGACACAAGGCAGAGTTACATCTGGCAGGATCTTGCAGATGTTAGCTACTGTGTCCACTCTCATGCCTTTATTGGGGCATCATCAGCTTGAGGCTTTTTACTGAGCTGTGGCAGGTTCCTGGCTGTTCCTGCTGCACTGAATGCTAAAGTTGAGCTTGCTCTCTCCTACAGGGAAAATGGGACAGAACACCTGGAAGCATCCCACAGGCCAGGCTGGGGAAAGCCCCTGAAATCAGTGCATCACCACTGAGACGCCATCAGCAGATGGAGGTAATGATACAGTGCCTCCTACAAAAAGAAGTGACCTCCACGAGTGGATCCAGTTCCTCTGTTTCTTTAGGTAGTATACAATGCATTGGAAATTCTGCCTATCCAGAGTTTGGGATAGGAAGGGAGAGCAATTTGGGTACAACCTAGGAATTAGAAAAGTGTGAGGCAGATCCAACATTTTAATGTAACGGTACAACTATTACTTATCTTCTTTTGTACATGCAGAGTTTAGGTAGCAAGAAAATTGGTCCCTGCGTAGACAAACCCCCTCAGATTACAGTAAATAGGGTTAGTGAGAATTGACTTGCAACACTGGGACCTTCTTCAAAAACAATCTCCAAAGGAATAGCTTATTTTCTTGGCAGAGATGGAAAAGTACAGAGACTGCATATTGCATACAGGTCTAGGGTTGGTCCAAATCTGGAAGGAAAGACCGAAAAAAACCAAACCCCATAGATTCAACTAGTTATGCAGCATAAATGAAGACACTTCATCCAGACCTCTGGCAAAATAGGCAACAAAAAGCAGGCAACAAAAACACTCCTCATGGATAATAGCATGGCTTATGCGGTCTTCAGAAATATGATCATGTGAATGAAATAAACTGTCCAGTATGTTGGCAATTTAAATGAAAAGCCTTGGATCAAGAAATATAATTTAATGTCGCAACAGTGTAGAATATGTTGTCCTCTGGGCAAAACAAAAGTCAGAATATTTTTCTATGTTTCTGCTTTAATTACTTCTTAGGAAAGAAATGGCCACATCAAACTAGGTCAAGATGACAAATCACAGTAAACAAAGCCTGCTGTGTTGGTTCATCAAAATTAGGCTCTGCAACATGTTCTTGGTCTAACTGGGATTCCACGGTAACGGGTGAACCTGGCTGGGCAGACCACGTTAACCTGTAGGAGCAGGGCACCAGGAACAGTTCAACATGCTGAGATTTTTGGAACTGCAGTGATGCCTGCAGAATGAGTCAATTTAGTATTCTCCTTTCAGGGGAGAAGTAAAGCATTTCCACAGACCAAACTGAAGTGTCATTAACACTGAGCGAAAGTACAATAGTACTCTTGAGTAGGAAAGAGTGATTTCACAGCACTTGCAGATGAAAGACAACATGGCCCATAATACAGTATAAAAATATCCCCAAATCTCCTACTTTACGAAGTGATTAAATGAAGAGCTATAAATAAGCAAGAGAGAGTCAGATGTTACAGTGAGAGAAGTTGGTGACTTAAAACGCATTAAGCTGATTTGGATAGTTAAGAATCAGTGATTATGTTCACATAGCAATAACATAAATAAGCAAATAAAAAAATACATAAGCCTTTCCATGGCTCTTGACAAGTAGAGGTAAACAGAGAGAAGATTTTCCTATATACACTGATGAGATTATAAAAATGTGACCAGATGTCTTCTGTGCTTCATAATACCCCATGAACCTTTGAGACATCTGTAGAAAATGCTCTGAGGATATCATTTTGATATGCTGCCTTCTGCTTCCCTTCACTAATATTGTTTCCCATAACAGTGGACGCAGAGATTGACTTCAAGCAGCTGTTCAACCCAGAGCAATCCCATTCTCTTCATTTTAACAGGATAAGGAGGCTACAATAAGTGTATTAACTTGAAGGCCCTAGAGGAACAGTTTCTTGCTTAAATAGTACTTGCACTGACAAACAGAATCAATGCAAAATTAAAAATGTAGAACCTCACCCTACCAGACCACATTTGTATTTCCAGGTTAGTTACACAGCTTCTTCAAAAACCGATCTTTCACCATTTTTTATGCAGAGTAGCAGAACGCAACCATCAATGTAAGATAATTTTTGTCTTATTTCATTTTATCATGATATGAAGCTAGCAATAAAGCTACAGATGATTTAAGGATTGGCTCAATGTGCCATTTCTGATCCACTTGAACCAGTTGCTAATGAGCCACTGGAGCTAAGATCAGGAGTAATTGACCACTTATTACTTGAACAAGAGCTGTGAAAACAGCTATTCATACTGGCCTGCCCACTGACGATTTGTTGAGTAAAGCTATTTCATTTTTAATTTAATTTCTGATAGCTACAACATTTTTGGTTTTATTTTCCAAGGAACCTAAAAGCACTGGAACAAAACGTATCCAATCTATAATCAAACAGCATATATAAAAGCCTGTTTCAAAGTTAGAAAGTGATACTTTTTACATTCTTTGAATGAATGAAATAAAACAAGTTCATACAGTACTCACAAAATTTTCTTCTGGACTCACTTTTTTTTGGACAAACTTCCGATGAAAGAGTTTCATGTAGCTTTTCTAGGAGCCAAGTAATTCCTGTGGTACTCAGGGAGAGAAATTCTTGCAATGACCCTTGTCTGAAGGCAGTATCAGATTGAGTAGGTCTATCAGCATCTTATTTCCTTAGGGTTGCTTATACAAACTAACCATAAACATACCCTTAAGAGTCAGAGGCATGTTTCTATCCTGAAACACTCTAAGAGGAGATACTAAGTTGCCTAATCACAGAGATGGTCCACACCACCTTTGGTTTTGTATCTAGTTCTTTGTTCCAACTCTGTTTCCTCCCAGAAAAATTTCCAGACCTAACAGAGACAACAGCACTGATCCCACTGAACTGAAATTAGCGTTGCTTGTTGGACTCTAAGGCAAGCTCCAAAGATTTTACTCCTCCAGTACAGTTGCCCAGGGGTCTATGGAGGACTTCAGCAAGAACCACCTTGCACCTCTTTCTGCATCAATTTTTCAAAGACCCAAATAAGGAAAGGCATTTGGCATTTCGTGTGTCAGACAGATGGGTGGGAGGAGTGGTACTTGGAATGTCAAATAGTGAGAATGAAGCAGTCGGGGATGGATTTATAACATTATATAGTGAGCATGGTGTACTGACAAAATCATTGGAGCTAGGGAATCTGGTTATGCATTAACAAAGCAGCCAATTAGTTAAGATGCTATGCTGGTTTTGGCTCTAGGTTTGCCTCTGTAGCCTTTAACTAGATATTATTCCTACTAAAAGTCAGCTGAATTTATACCACAGTTGAAAAATGTATTGGCAAGTTGCTAAGACTAATTTCTAAAAGAACTGACAAAGTAAGTTTTAATGAAGAGACAGAAGACTAGAGAGTGAACGTTATTTAGATGGATGTGGAGGAGTAAATCTGCATTTAACCCTCAAAAAGTCAAGATAACATTGCAGCTAAGGATTAATACAGATTCTCCAATTAATTTTCTTTTCTGTATATGTCTGCATGGGGAGAAGAGAAACAGGAAGACCTGTAAATAAGAGACAAACTGAAGAGTGCTGTCATTCCACACTGTTAATGGGGTGTCTGAGATACAATTATTTTTATTCTTTCACCTTGCTCAGATGCAAATCAACAACCACGGGACAAAGGTAGCTCAAAATGCATATTATGTGAATTGCCATAAATAGGAGTTGTACTTGGGACTTCACAGACTCTTATTTAGTTGTTCCTTTTTTTTCACTGTCTGGACTACCATAATGTAGCTCTAGCTTTCGTTAAGGTCTCTTAAAAGTCTGCCTCGACTGACAGCATCCTTGCATATTTCATGCTTGTACATTGCTATTGGCTTTCACTCTCACAACTCTCTTCCACTTTCTAACCATTAGTTTAAAAATATGCTGATACACACAACCGTAAGCATCTTTTTTTTCTTCCACATTTTCCAACAGATGCACAGCACACGTAGTTCTTCCCTAAAACTTCTATTTCTGAAAAATCATTTGAGTTACATCAGAGCGCTCTTCAAGCCTGTGACACCAGATCTAGATGAAGATGCTACATCACTGACATCCACTGCGGACGTGCTGCTGTGTCATCATTGCCAGTGATGTGTGAATCAAGGTGGAAAACACTGGAGTTGCCAGAATATTTTCTTTTTTAAACAGCCAATTATTTTGTCATGACCTCTGCATGACCTTGCACAAGCTGCTTTATCTGTCTTTTACTTCCTTTCTATTACTTGCGATTTATCGTCTTTAGGGAAGGGACTGTCTGTGAATAGGCAGAGCACATACCACGGAGGGTCTCTCATTTCAAAGCAGTATGTACTGATACCAAATGGTGACAAAGGTCTTAGGAAACAGATGATGTGGTACGAGAGATTTAGCATTGCCTCTTTTGATTCATGAGAATTTTCCTTGTGCCAGGTTTAGAGCTGGAACACCACACACCCAACAGGGTTTTTACAACTCATCTACACACAACGCAGTAATTTGCATTTATTCATGCTTCTGTTTTACTCATGTTTAAGTAATGAGTTTGTCTGTGGTGAACAGTGAAGGGGAAAACACGCATAGCCCATGGGACGGAGGAGCCACTTTCGCTAATAACACCTTCAGAGCCAAACGCGAGCCCGTGGGACAAGATGGCGGGAGCCCCGTGGGACAAGATGGCGGGAGCCCCGTGGGACAAGATGGCGGGAGCCCCGTGGGACTCCCCATGCCCAGCCTCTCCCCTCTGCCACTCACTGCCTTGCCCTCCAGGACAGCATAACAAGCACAATGGTTATTATTATTTTTTTAAAAAAAGTACAATAGTTTCCCAGTAGAAGAAACAGCAGAGTGCAATTAAGTAATTAGGAGAAAAAATAGACACATCCTTCCCGCTTAACTGCCAGGTAAGGCCTCCTCCCGGCTGGAGGCAAGGCAGCCTGCGCCATTTTGTGTGTGACTGTTACCAGGGGGTGGAGGAGAGCAGAGACAGACACGGCGGGAGGTGATTAATGTGCCAAGGTGAGCACAAAGAAACGAGGTTACCCCGATATTCCTATTTCTGAGCCCTGCTCAGCTAGGGGCACCATACAGTATGTGCCAAGTTCAACTGCGGCCTCGTACAACGGCGCAGGGAAACACCTCTGGTCACCCGGGGACTGACAGAGCAGGGAAACCTGCTGGCCTGAGGCAGCGGGGAGGGAAGGGGCTTGTCCTGCTCCACACCGAAACATCCACTAACCGGCGGTGGCTGTAAGGGGGGGGAGGGGGGGAAGGAACTCACACCGAAACCAGCCAACGACAAACCACCCCCGAGGGTGCACAGAGACCCGGCCGCAGGCAGGCGCAGCGCCGCTCCCCCGCCGCCCCTTCCCTCAGCCCGCAGGGAGGGAGCGGGTGCCTCGGCCGCCCAGCCGGGCCGGCCCCCTTCCCGCCCCCGCTCACCTCTCGCTGTCCGGCCGGGGCAGCGCCATCGCTCCCTCAGGAAGCCAAGGCTGGAGCGGCCGCGTCCCCGCGGCGCGTACGGGGGGCTCCGGGCTGCGGCTCCTGGGGAGGAAGGTGCGGTGAGGTGAGGCGAGGCGGGCTCCCCACCTTCTCCCCCATTTGCCCTCACTGCCACGGCTTGAAGCGACTCCCCCACCTCCCGAGGCAGGGCCTCCCCGCTGCCCTCGCTGGCGCCTGCCCCTCATCACTGCCAGCAGGCCCCGAGGCCCGCTCCGCTCACCCCCGCCGGCACCGACCGCCGCCCGGTGCCTGAGGGAGGGCGAGGGGCGCAGCCGCCACTTACACAATGAGCGCCAGTTAGCCGGGAAGCAGCTGCAGGTGAGGGGATGGGCTCTAGGTGCCTGGCAGCCCTGAGGCCTTCCCCTGCTTCGCTCCACAAGCATGGCACCCAGGGCTGTGTCCCCCTCCACCCTCCTGTCATGGACACAGGTGCCTCATGCAGGGTGTGTTTTGGGGTGGCAGAGTTGTACTTGCAGCCATGATCTGCCTCCCTGAGGCGGGGATATGGCTGCAGCACAAAGACACCTGCCCTGCTCCTCATAGGAGGGGTAGAGGGCCCTGGGGCCACGTACCTGGGCTGTGTCTGGCCCCAGGTCCTCAGTCCTCACCCCTGTCCCTTGGGGCTGGCCACCATCCAGCGACAGCGCTCACCATGGCCTCCCCTTCCAGGTGTGGGCCGGGTCAGAGTTTGGGAGGGAAAGCCTTCCTTTCCCAAACCCAGGGGAAAAGCACCCAGCCTGAAACATGCACTGCATCAGTGTCTTGAAAGGGTGTGCACCTGTCCTTTGGCATACCTTTAATTTATAGAACATAATACTTCATGAAGCCATGAATATCAAAGTTTCATGAAGTACTCCTGGAGAGAAGGAAATTACTTGGCCTGAAATCTCTTCCATACTGTGGGAGGGGAAACTTGCCTACTTTATTTTCTTTTGCTTTGTTTTTTAATGTTAAATGTATTTTTCCTCTTTTGCTGTGACCTCTTAATTTCTTCAGTGTTTGCTTTTCTATTGCCCTGTGTGTATGCATGTTTCTTTTAACTGAATTGCTTCTCCATTGCCATTGTATTGACTTCAGTAGTTATGACAGAGGTCCAGCTTTGCAAGGAAATTTCCGTGTAAAGTCCAAACCGGGTACCTGTGTGTTAGGGACAGGCAACCTTTTTGGTGAGTAGTACAAAGCCAGTCTGTTATTACTAATGTATATTTGAGCCCCAAACTGTCATTAAAAACAAATTTTTCCTTCTCCAGTTGACAGTTAGTCAAATGAGAAGTCCACAGGAGTCCGTTCCAAGGTCAGCCAAGCTCTTTAAATGTGTTTTAGATATATATATCAGACTTAAACTGTATTCCTGTTAAGCATCAGTAGGATCTGTACACTGGCTGCATTTAAGTTCATTTTAATTATTTCAGTCTTTATTGATGTTTTTGTGAGATTTTGTGTGAAAAGAGTTCAGCAAGCCTAGTCCCGGAAATCAGACAGTTTTTACTAGGTGTTTTTCCACTATCATTTTTCACTCCTGTTTCCTCAGCTAACCTTCCTTTTCCCTGTATTAGTTCTTCACTTTGTCTAGTCCTTTTGCCATTGCTCACTGTCTTGGATATCTTCTTTCTCTCTGTGTTCATCAACCCCTATTTTCTTTCCTCAGAAGAAAGAAAATGCCACATGATGCAACTGCCCAATAAGTTACTTCCAAATAAATTATTTGATTCCTATCTGGGAATAAATCAACTCAACAGTTGCTGGGGTTTTTGACCTCTTTACAGGGGTTATCTGTGCCTTTCAGTAGCAAACAATAGGGTTTATTGCTGAAGGAGCAAAAGATAGATAATATTTAGTTTTCATGTTGCCAATGACTGCTCATTAGTGCATCTGGAGAAAGATGAGAAGCAATATTAGAGGGGTTTGTGTACATGCATCTACCTTAATATGGAAGTGCACACAGTTATCTACATTAGAATAATGTATAAATCGCTTGAATTAAATACCCAAGTCAAATGTGGATGCTTACACACAGTGGGGCTGCTTAAACAGGGAAGTGTCTGAGGGAAGCCATTAGTAGAGGAAGCAAGGCTGAAGGACTCTAAGGAAGGTTAAACCTCACTAAAGAAAACCTGATAAAATAAATCCCCTCATCTTCTCCCCCGCTGCACACACAGATGTTTGCCAACCCCTGTGGAACATGACAGATTACAAAGGAATTTCTTCCAGAGGATATCCTCAAAGGATGTGCACAGATGTATTTTAAAATAAATTGGGTGGGTATTGAATTCACATCATTATACTATATATACTGCTCGTTTCTTCCTTAGTGGATGACTCTTGGGGATCCTTCTCTCATTAGGTCCCAGACAGGAAAAAACCCACTTATTCATTAACTGGAGGACTGTGTAATCTGTTTTTTTCATTGATCAATTAGTCATCATCCACAAAGGCCATAAGCTCCAACAGGCACCACTTTTCAGTTTCCCATGGATAAGCTGTCTTTGGTGAAAGCACAGTCATTTTCAGGTGTTCTTTATACAATAAAACACGGGTTAAAGAAAAATTTTAGCTTCTACCTCAGCTGATGAGTTAAGTGTACTCTCAGCTCCCTCTAAGCAGAGTAATAAATTTGTTCTTCTGTATAATTTGTACATCAGTGAAGGTAAGAAAGAAAAGGTGAAGCCTAACACAGGTCCAAACCCAGTACTCCATTTGTCTGAAGAGAAAATATTTATTCTTCAATAACTTAGACAAAGAATTCAATTCATATTTTCTGAGTATCATGAATTTCCTGACAGGTTGTGAATTATCCTTTGTATGTAATAATATAAGGTGGCAATAACAGGAGTGGGATCTGAGAACGTTTTTGCACTGTAACTGTGACTCGTCTGTGGTGTCAGAGCATAACCTCCATTTTGCTCCATGAATGACATTTTATAACTTGCTTAGTTTACTCAGTCCAAACCTTTTTCCCCGTATCCAGGACAAACAAACAAATAAAGATGATTTTCTGCAGTTTGATTGCTTTCTTTTGTTACTATGATCTGCTGCTCTTTCTCTTCTTTTTTTTTCTTCTAGTCCCCTCCAAGATAGAGAGGATGAAGCCAGTGCAAACAACATGTAGAATTTGGTGTTGATGAATTTAAGTAAGAGCTTGAAACTGTGGGGGGGGGAAACTCCACCTCTTCTATTCTGTTGCTTAGTGGAAGGAGCATTTCACTTGCCTTACGCTTGCTGTAGCTGTGCATATACTCTAGGACTCTGCTTAAGAGTCCAGATGAGGACTCCCATCTAAAGTTGGTAGTGCTTTCCCTCCTGAATGACTTTGTTCATTTATAGACCTTCCATTAGGAAGGAAAAGAAAAGGTAGAGCAGATACCAGAGTTCAAAGGCAGGTGCTAAATATTGATAAGAGACAGGAAGGAAACTCCTCTTAGCAGAGAACTGAAAAAAGATCTAAAGTGATTATTTTAATGAGAGGCTATTATAAGGATATAATGATTAGTAAATAGCATGCAAAAGGTCAATGAGTACCTGCTGTTATTCTAACTTTGAATACAAGAATATAAAAAGAATTATTTTCTGGAAGACAGATTGGATCTAGGAGCATGATTCAAAATGGCTATCATTATCAATATGATAAATGGAAATTTAAATGTTTACAAAGCAAAAGGTGTATCAAAACCAGATTGAGGTCTCATAATGGTTCAGGAAAAAGCTGCAAACTCTGACCAGAACATGTACTGCACAATGTGATACAAGGATGTATATTTATTTAGGAGATACCAGATCCATTGTCACAGCAAATTCAGAACATAAAGTTAAATAAAGTACATTTCATCTACCTAATACATGACGGATTCCATTATTCTTCTTTATGGGTTTATGGTTTTGTTTTTTTTTTTTACTTCCCTCATATCCTTCATCTTTTGTATTTTGTTTTCTGGGATAGGTTGTTTTAGACTGAGATAGGCCACCAGTCCTCTCAGGAATTGTAATGCTTATCTCTTCTCTCAGGGACAAGATGGTAACTCTTGAGTAAAGCTTTTTTTTTTTTTAAAAAAAAAATAAAATCCATTTTTTTACATCTCTTTAATTATGATTCTTTCCATTTACTGATTTGCCTTCTTTCTGAAATTTATGCTTATTGATTTTTGAAGATAACCATTAAAGACATGTACTCGTTTCCATGTACCATGAAGTCGTTTGGGAGTTCTCAAAAGAACATTTGCCCAAGTAATGAGGACTGACAGTTCACTGACCTTTGCTCATGTGACAACACAAAGTACCGTCTTATACTGTCATTAAACTGAAGCACCTTAAAATCATATATTAAATCACTGCCTTGCTTTGTTCTCAATAAGCGATGAATTAAGCCCTCTTATATCTAACCCAGAGTCTGTAACTCAGACACTATTAAGTTTTCTGCAGCCTCATGTCGCAGTCTGGTTCTCCAGAAATGCTAGCAGAAATCTTCTTTATTTTTCCCCAGAGCAAGTCCTGTATATGTTGGGGACTGCAAGCTTAGGTATCCACAGGTGAGTGTCCATTGCAGCTGGCTGGTATGAAATGTTCCACAGTGGTTTGCTCTTTTGGCTGTTTAAATCATGGCCACAAGTTATTTCTGGGTCCTTTTTCAGGAGAACAAAACATAACATGGCAACAGCAAGCGCTATTGTCTTACACGCTGTGAGAATCCACAGCCCTCTACTGTCCAGGGAACAAGGGATGTGCCCAGAACTGTACACCAGAAACTGCCTAAGCAATGGGAGGCTCAGGTGTGTCTTAAGGCCTCTCACTGGGAGACACATCCCTATTTTTTTAGTGGCAAGGAAGTATGTTCTTCCCTTTTGAATTTGCTGTCTGAAGCATCCCTTTGGAGTCTGTTAGATGAACCAGCTTTTCTCATAAAACCTTTAAGGACCCGAAGAAACTTGCTGATACATACAGTGTCTCTGCACAGCAAGGCTTCTATATATGGAAACAGAAATAGATAATAGTGCAAGACTCCTGCTGATCTGTCCGTTTGCAAGACAAGCCTCATTTCTGGGGCAGAGCTGAGCACTGAGTAATTGGAGGGCTGGAGATGGCTCCTGGCTGCCAGCATGGAAGAAAGGCAAAGGGCAAATGACTCTATAGCTGTGCCCTGCATCATCCTGGGGCCACCTTTTGCTCCAGTATTAGTAAAATAGTTTGGAGCATCTCAGTTTTGGATGTAGCTGCTTTCCGGGACAAAGCAGGCAGCACACTGATAGCTAGGTTTTCCAGTCAATACAGGTTTGAGTCTGGCTATTGTTGCACATATTGCTACATCTTTCTGCCTGAAGGAAGCACATTCCTAGGTTCTGCCTGGCCCAAGGATGAGTGGTCGGGAGTTAGCAGGCAGCATCAACCAGGAGGAATCACATTCCTATTAGCTTATTTTGCTCTGTGCAAGGATCAGTCTTGTGCTTTTGTTTTTCTATTCAGACAAAATAAGCTGCTACTCTTGGGTACCTGTATACCTGTGGGTATGAACATAATCTTATCAGTAACATTCGGAAGTAAGTATTTACTGGTGCATTTACTTCTGAGAATTCTTGTTCTGCCTATAAGAAAAGGGCAAGGTAGTTACCACTATGTAGTAAGCTAACACATGCTGATGTGCTTAATTTGTGTTGATTTTTTTTTCAGATTTCACCCATGGTAAATATAATTTCTTCTTTGCAAGGAAAAAGAATTAAGGCTCTGGGAGGTTAATGAACTTGTTTGTTCACACTGTTCTAATAGATTACATGCCAGAGTAGGAGCCAAAAACATGAGTTCTGATTGTGGTTCTGACATGCACTTGCAATGTAAGAGTAGCGTTCCCTGAGGTTCATTTTCCCAGACAGACAATGAACTATGGGTCTCTTCATCTGAGGTTAATTGGAGTCTCTGTACCTTTCCTTAAATTAAAGAAATACCCTGAGGAAATTGATGCACTAAATGTGTCTCAAGAACTTTACATCCAATTTAAGGTGGAACTGAGAAAGGAAAGTCAAGTGATAGGTGGTGACCGCAAGCTGAATGCATGTGAGAAACATAGCAGTGCATACCAGGTGTGTGGGTAACATGGATGCTTTCCAGGGAAAAGCAAAACCACTGCTGCTCTTAGCTGTTTCTGGTTCCTGAAAGAGCTGAGGAAATGCATGTTTCAGACCCACTAGGACTTGCTAGTTCTGCAGACCAAGTTACTCTGTAATGAAAAATATTGATTTTGCAGCCAGAAAAGTGTGCTCACTTCTGGCTGAGAAAACAGAGGGCACAGACACCATAACAATTTCTGCAATACAATAAAGGCAGAACACTCCTGCTGCCCCAGCACTTGCCTGAATCAACAAATAACAGGTCATATGAAAAAAAGGCCTTTTTTTGAAAGGATAGCTCTGAAACTGAAGGGTGGGTGGAAGAAGATCAGAGTAAAGGTTTCTCCCTTCCTTCATGCCCTGTGGAGCATCTGTAACATCTGCATGTACCCTGAAAAAGGGAAGAGCAGCATGCTTGCGGTAGGAACTGCTGTGAACCCTTTGGGAAAACGTAGGTCCCCGCAGCTGAGAGGCACATCGCACCCTTCCCCCCCAACCAGGGATGAGACAATAATGCCTGTGGAATGATGGGAGGCAGCCCCATAAGGAATGTGTTTACTGTCTTCTCTGTGGGGGTTTTCAAGTTCTAGGTGTTAGCTGGGACCAC
Organism: Falco cherrug; assembly: GCF_023634085.1. NCBI lineage: Eukaryota > Metazoa > Chordata > Aves > Falconiformes > Falconidae > Falco > Falco cherrug. The sequence continues at coordinate 9,866,663 of NC_073707.1, forward strand.
TGACTGTGGAGCCAAAAGTCCATAAGTAAATACAGAGTAGCCACTGTGAGTGAAGAGGGCTCACACATCTGGTGTAATCTCCTCCCACTTGCTCTGGCAAACTCCTTCCATCCATATGTTGTTTTCTTGAAAACATGCAAGATGGAAAAGCAGTAATCTGTGACTGTAGGACATAGTTTTCTGTTGCTTTTGGAATTCCTTCTTCTAAGTTAGCTCTGAATCTCCTTGAAGACATAATAAATGCAACAAAACCTGTCTTTTTCTTATACAAGCAGGAGTATTTTCAGTTTGCTCATTTAGGATGGTGGTAGTTAATGTGTTCCTGAGGTAATAATGATTTCACAAGCATTCGTTCCAAAAAAAGACTGTTTACTTTCAGATGTAAAGTTGAAGTGTAGGAAGACTTCCTACACCGAAGTCACACTGCCTCTCTCAACAGCATAAGGCAAGCCATCATTCTGGCAAGGCAGTGGTTGTATTTGGAGCTGCACCGTATTGGACCCCTGGGACAAGCTAGGCTAAATCCACTCTCTTTTCCAGAGTTTGGGTATGAGAAATTCTAGATATGTTTTAGAGCAAACTGACATATTTCTTAAAACCAAAACCAAACAATGAACGTGATAAAAGGTTTGGATTTCTGATGGAAGAAGCATCAAATGGATCATAAACGGTTGCAGCCAGTTCTGTCATTAAGCTAGCAGAAGGGCTAGTTACTGAATGCAATTAAAGATTTTCAAATATATGAACTCCAGCACCACTATTAAGGAACATCCTTGAGGCAGCTCATCAAATCTGATGTATTCTGTGTATTTTTGGAAAATAAATACTGAATCAGGTGAGAGGCAAAGCCTTTAAATAACCCTACAAATCTGAACCGTCACAGCGGCACTTTTTAAAACATATTTGCAAAAAGAAACAACATCCTTTGAAGTGGAGGCAGGTTGGATTTCAGAATGAAACAGCTTCACAGATTTAGACACCTGCTTAATTAGGGGATGAATGTGAAATCCTTAAACTTAAAAGGCTTTTATGAGGCAGCACTTCAGAGAACAAGCATTCCTCTAGCATCGGCAGAGAAGAGCTGTTGGCTATTATCTTTGGAGCTGGGTCAAAAAAGAATATATTAGCAAAAAGCACTCTCCATAGATGGTGAGATGAGCCGTACGTAATTCCCAGACCTCAAATAGGAAGCATTTTGAAAGAGTGGAGGAAAGCTGGAATCATGGATGCTTTAGGAGGCAATACTGAAATCATGCAACCAGAAAACAAAATAAGAAAGAAAAAACTAGGTAAGTAGATAGCAGGTACACAGTCATTTAAACACAAGAAAGGAACATTTTGTTCATGATACTTTTGCGGTTCAGTGGTCTGTCCTATAGTTTTCATTCAACCCATTTGGGAATACTACAAGAGGAGCTCCTAAATACTACCAAAACAGGAAATAAAAGACATAAACCAGCTAATTAACGTCTTTCCTACCAACTTTTAAGCAGGAAAAAAAAAGCTGTTTTGACAGAGCAGTGAAGAGAAGCTCATGAGAAGTAGCTTTAACAAATGCTTGTAAGAGCAAAGGTCTCTGCTGGGTCACTTTAGGAAATGGTAGAGGTACAACCACAATAATCAGCCACTGACATTAAAAATACCGCATTAGGGTTTTTTCCCATCAAAAGAGGAGAAACTGCACAGTTCATAACTGACAAGTGATGAAAACACTACGCTAACAGCAGGGAGTTTCCTTTTACTAGAAAAAGTAATGCGGCTCTAATCAAAAGCAAGGGCAAGGCTTTTAATATGGCACACAGTTATTGCAAGACCTTGGTCAATGGAGAACTCAGATCTGATTGTTTATGTAGGAGTGGAAATCCGATGAAACAGTCCTACCTGTTGTGTGGAGGTATGCTGGCATTTGTGTCTCTTCAATAATATTAAGAGCTCTCGGAAGAGCAGGTAGGCACCTTTACATCTCACTGTGTTTATTGCAAGAAAGAAAAGAAGACCAAGAAAGTAGTTATGTGCTAAAGAAACAAAACTTTCTTTGCCAGACTATTACCAAAATATTGAGTTCCTCAGCAGTTCTCAAGGACTGCATCCTTTATTCAAAGCATCATCTGAACAAATGAAAATATTTTAAGATTTTATCAGCTTTGTAACTTACAACAAAGATGACGAAAAGTATTCAGAAAAAAATAACAAAAATTCTAATACACGACAACATTTTCCTGCTGTGGATTATTTATTTTTATTCCCATTCATAGTTCACTGTCCTTTACAAAACACTGTTTGACTTTTCAAAGTATCCTTGTTCTTCTTTTAAGACATTGTTTTCAGACTGCTTTTTTAAATTGCCTTTATCATGGTCAATGCTGAAAACAAACTGAAGAAAATTGACAAATTTATTCAATAAAAATATAAGCAGATATACTGCAAATAAAACATGTATTTGAGAAACAGAAATAATTATTTGAGTTTGAATACAGCTTAGGGCAAAACCAATCTATTTTGAAACTTAAAATACCCATGATGCAACTAACGTAAAATACAAATGTAAGCGGCCTATTAATTCCTGTAAAATAAAATGAACTAAAAAAGACTAGGAGGCCATAAACTAATTATTTAAAAAGCTAAATGACAAAGCACATATTCTACTAGAATTTCTAACCCAGTGTACTGTAAACATTCATACTGTATTAGTCCTGATACCAAAGTACAGTAAGTGGTTGTATTATGCAAGGTTTAGTGTACTGGTTTCCATTTTTCTTCTAATATTGCCTCATATAATAAGTGGGATACAATAAACATTTCATATAGTATTACTGCTACATTGGCCCGCTCCCACGTGCACTGCAGTCTTTTGGGAGTAGGTTTCAACTCAGTTGTCCATCCCTAATGCAAAAGCTCAAGTACGTCAGTTAAACTAATTTTCTCATTTTTCAACGAGACCACTACCAAATATCTTACTGCGTGCTTCACTGCTTTGTGGACTTGTCTACAACTTTCACCTATAAACGATTTGTCACCTTTGAGCCATAAATTGTAGCTTTTCTCAGGGCCCCAAAAAGAGCATAAGGGTGGACATCCTCTTTCATGACAAGCAGACAGACTCACCATTATCACTACACGCACCAAGAACATCCCCACCCAAGGCAATCTATGCCTTCATGAGGCCTAACATCCTTTTTTGGTTTCCTTCCAAGTTGGATATTTAGCATAATATAAAATAGCTGCCTTTTGTTTCTGCTTAGGAGGAAATTTCATTTCTTCTCCATAGAAGAACATCAGGCTACAGTAACTCACAAATTTGTCACTGCTAATCTGGAAACTCACAGGTAATTTTATCTGAAACTGAATGCAAGATGTACAAGCTTCAGCTGAAGCAGAATATTGCTGCTTGCCTTCTCTGCTGCTTAAGCTTCTCCAAAAACATCAAAGCCACGATCAGTTCTCCCCACTAAGTCTCACTTTCTGAGGCCAGTTTAAGACCTAGATCCTATGTTTTAACATGAAACAGAAAAATCAAACCTGGTCTGCCTCAAGGCCTGATCTGTATCAGTAAACCTTCTCTGGGGAAGATTTTCTACCCTAGGAGATACTCGCAGTATTAATATCTCCTTGTAGCCCCAAATCATACAAGCTGCTTCTGGAAAAGGCCCCTGCCATGCCCCTGGAAAAGGGAAAATGCCAGAAGACTAAGACTTACGGCATCCCATGTATTACAGATTTTCTTTTCAGGCATGAAGATACTATCTGATCAGTGGCCCAGGCAACGTAAAACTGTTATGCAAATTTTGTAATCACTGCAGTTACTCTTGATTTTCTGCACCTGCAAAAAGATGGGAAGCAATTCACGTTCTCAGGCTAGATACTATGCTGGGGTAAATTTACATAGTTAAACTGAAATCAAAGGAGCTATACTGATTTATAGGAGCTGAGGGTCTGCTGCAACATTTCATACCCACAGAAAAGTCTCAAGTCATTTTTTGATTTCCCAATTTTGTATGTGTGGAGGTTGTAAATATTTGATATTTGCATTCTTGTTAGAAAGGTTTTTTTCCGGATCTTTTCAAAAAGATCAAATTATCTTCCTCAATATACTGTGCATTTAAATAGAAAATTACAATGAGACTGAAGTAATCTGGTTGAATTTCCACAACTTTAACACAGCGTCCTTGACACTGCAGCATAGAGCAATGCTTTCGATAGTCTCTGATTAGTGACACTTCTTAATTCTTTATGCATATATACAAATGTGACAGTTACACTAGGATCTATATTCTTGATGTCTTACTGCTTTCCTTTTTCATTACTGAATAAACCAGGCTACAAATCTGCGATACTGTACTTAATTATAGGAAGGAGCTATCTGACTATTTCCATTTTAACTGCATTAAAAATGTCAGTACCTATTCTACGTGTAATAGCGTAAAAGCCTAGCCTAGCTCATAAACATAGAAGACATATGAAAACATGTTTCTGTATTCCCCTGAAAAGTAATTTTTACAAATATATATTTGCAAGGAGTTCACAAAACTAGCAACACATTTATTTTTCAAATGAAATGTCCATAGCCTGTAGAATAATTCAAACAGGTGATAATTAGGTGTACAGAAAGGCCACTGAGGATAATTTATATATCCCCCTGCAACAAAAAAAAAAATCAAATAAATGTTAATCGCTTATATTATGCAACGAATGATTTTTAGGATGGCACTAAATTATCTGCAAATATTATAATTACAAAGTACTGGGCAATTTACTGAAGATTAATTGAAATGATTAAGTGCAAACTGCATAATTTTGCAAGGTAGTATTAATACTTTCTGCACAGAAATGAAAAAAAAACCCCACCCAAACAAAAATGTGGTTGTTACTGGCTATTTAATGAAGTACTTTATGTACCTCATGAATGCATCAGTGGCCTCTCTTTCATTGTGCCCTTCCCTTGAAAGGGTATTACATGATTTTCACGGAGGGAAATCATTGTAGTGTTGATAATAACGGGAACGTCCAAACTTGTCTATTCTAAGGACTCAGTTTGATCTCAATGACACGGGAGCAACACAAAAATACTGCTTCATGGTCTGTGTCTAGCAGCCTTTTCTGAAAGCTGCAGCAGCTGTGGTTATTTACTGAATAAGAACTTAAGCAATTGCACATGCACTTGGAATACATTCCTCATAACCAGCAAAAGGAGGTCCACTTCAAGCAATATACATGGAAATATCACCATACAGCAGTAGTTTTAATTTATTTTCCTGAATTCAGTGCACCAGCCTCCTGCACGCAGGCTTCATATTGTGCTGTTTGGAGGTGGAAGGGGGGATGGTGATGAATCTGGAGAGCAACTTGAAAAATTGTTCTAGTCTAGGAGGGTTTTCTTACCTAGGAGTATTCTCTATTTTAAATGCAGGATACTTTTTTGAGTTTATCTTCTCTCTATTTATTACAATCTCTTGGACAGTATTTCTTTTTTTATGGCTTAATAATTCAAATGTAATTATTGAGAGAATGACAGTGGAAACCAGAAGATAAGTCAGTATTGGGAATAATTCTGGACTTCTGAGGCAATGGGAAGAAAAAAGTATGTTCTTTTTGACTAATGCATGTCACAGCTATAATGACATTGACTGTAAGATGTTTCACTTTTCATTAACACACATGCCATATGTCTTGCTTCTTGTAATAGAAGCACTGTGAGTTGTGAAATGCTACAAATGAAAATAAATTTCTCGTGCTTTTGGCTAGTTGTAACATTAAGCAACTGTGATGCTCGTTGTGCATGGTATGTTTTAAGGAATGTCTTGTTTCTACAGACCTAAATTTACCCATGCACAGAGGCATGGGGAAAGCAGGTGTATCAATTAATTCCCACTTAAAAAATGGGTAGACTTACCAGTTTTCAGTACAAGGCTGAAATTCCCTTAACACCATGCCAGTTATGAAATTTTGACTGTAACCAAAGCTAAACCTTACTTTCTGTTTAATGTGAACAGTCCAATTCAGGAACACAGGAACTTTCTGGATTTTGTCCTACTCAGTATCTCACTTTAATGTGTGTTTCAGCTCCTTTCACTTGAAGAGATCTTGCTTAAACCTAATCATGTGCAATACAGAATAAGAATGGTTCAGTAAATCTGGGCAAAAAGGCTCATCTAACATTAAAATGAAGTCTGCACGCAACATCCATTAGGACAATATTGAGAAGACCTATACAGGATTAGAGAGTAAAATTTAAAATTATAATACATGTTGCAGTCTTGGTAACAAAAGGAAATAGGGATATATTAAATACAAATCTCTTTTAAGAGATCAAAGAGATGTGAATTTCATAGCCAGATACCCCTACGCAGAGTCCCTGAAGTCAGTGCAGCTGGACAGTATTATTTGTATTGCCCTTATGTTATCTGTGTTGTCCTTATTAAGCTCAGACAGATATTTGTACCTCAAAAGGTTCATTACTGAGTGAAAGAGCAGAATCACAATTCTTTACATAATGACAAAGTACCCGGTGCACTAGAACACAGGGCATAACACCAGCAATATGCAAGCCAGCAAAAAAGTGCAAGGTTGAAAAAGAGAGGCCGGATTCTGTAAAGCATCTAAATTGCAAAAACCGTGCAATTCATAGCAGGTGTCTGTGAAGTTGCCTGAAAATGCAGTTTCTAGATTCTCTGCTGCTCTTTGCCTGGCCAGTCTCCACGTGTTGATCTGGAGAGGTAGAAAAGCAGCTTGAAAATTTACTGCGAACACTCGGCTCAGGGCGTCAGAAAAGACAGTTGCCAAGCACTGGCACGTTGCAGCCACACATGCTTTTGTCCACCTGTGTTCACTTTTCTCCCTTACACTTTCATAGCTAGAAAGGGGACTAAGTGACACATGAACGTCTTGAACCTCTTACGTGAACCTGGTGGAACATGGAGCCCAAAGAGCAGTGAAACACCAAGAACTGACTGGATGCCCACACCAATTTTGTCTTATTTGGTAAGAAGGCTGAATCACTATCAAGAGAAAACTATAGACTGATTTTACTCACAAATGTATGACAGCAGTTACTTTCCAACGCTGCATTCACAAATGCTGGCACAGCAAAATATTAAAAGAAGTCATAGCAAAACAATAAACATTCAAAAAGCAGTGGCTAAATACAATTCGTAACTGTTAGGCAAAGCTACAGCAATGCTCTTTGACTGGTACCTTATTTTACACTGAGATTACATAGACAAGTTCAAAAGTATTTTGAATTTAGACCTTTGTAATTACATCGCAATTACAGTGTCCTGGATAACAAAAGAAGATTTTGTAAAATAGGTATCTTACTCATCTTAAAAGAAATACTTTCTTTACCTGACACAGCCAGTTGTTTTTGCCTTTGCTGGTATAGATTTGTTGTTTGATGGAAAACACTTTTTTTACTATGTAAATGCAACTGATCCTGAGAAAAGTGAAATCATAAACCATCAGTAAAAATGTACTGCATTGCCCTTTAAAGCTGCTCCATTTTTGATGCACATTATGAACATATTTCATGCTGGTTTGACCAGTACTCTTCTTACAGTGTGAAAGTATATTAGTGTGAAATGTATTAATAGGTGTGGAGTCCTCTGAAGTCTCTTCCCTCATTCCGTACCAATTTGTGCCTATTGATTGAATCCAATGAAATGAGTTGATTCTATCTCACCCCAGAGTTTGAACTTGTTCTGGTTTTGTTACGGAAACTTTAAAAGGGTTGTCTTGTTTAGCTTCAGAGTCCTACGTCATATAAATATTTGCTGACCAAACCTAAAATTCAAACACTTGATTTTTCAGAGGTTTTTGTTTGGCAAGGTTATGACATTTAGCAACAACAAATAATCCCCAGGGTGAGTTATTCCTGCAGGGCTTCTGCAGCTTCCTCTGCTACAGCTGAATACTAGGCTAAGCTGGATCCCTGCTCTGAGCTAAAAGCACAAAACCTTTTACAGAAAAGACCTCAAAAAGACATGTTAAGTCTAGGAATTCAAGTTCCTTTTCTGCAGGTGAGAAGAACTGAAACCTCCGAACTGCAAAGCTGAAATCTGGTAGCGTCAGAGCCCAGCCCTGAAACCCTAGCTCTATCCATAGGAATCCTGACGGAGACTGACGCGTGCAAATGTGGATGCATTTGCCTGAATGATGACTGAGCATCTTAAGTGTGAGAAAACTAAATTAGGGGTCAGGCTCACAGGCAACAGAGATAAATTGCTTTAGTGAAGCCACAGTGATTGGTATTACCTGAGGAGCTGGTGGTGTTAGCACCTGATGTACAGTTCTGTGTGTGCACAGAGCCCAGCCTGTCTGACAGCAGCCATCGCAACTGATCCTTTAAGACTGCAAGGAATTACGGTGTCCTTTCCCTGTGTAAATGACATGACTTGCACACCTCCGCTGGTAAAAGTGCACTCTTCCAAAGGGCACTGAAAATAAATACAAGAAGTGGAATTTTTAATTACGGTTCAGAGGACTGGCGGTGCAGTCACAAACCCTGGAAAACAGGACAGCTATTATAGAACTTTTGGGAACACTGATTTTCACTGTTATGGCTGGAAAGCACTATTTAGGGATATTACTCTCCTTACCATTTTGAAAAATCATAACTCAAATATAAAATATTTCATGTTAGTAATTTTCCATTTTATCTCCTTGTTTCAACATTACAATTGAATTCTCTTCTAGAAAACATAGTGGCTGACACTCTAGAGACACTGCCTTTGCAGCTGGGTGTGTCGATGGTTCTGATTACACCTTTATGTCTGTAAATATGATCTAAAAGCCCAAATTAAAAACAAAACTCAAGCCCCACCTTTGCAAACATAATTAGACATGTTCACTAATACTATCTAAAAACGTACAAGTTTTGTACATACTTCTTATATGCTTGTTCTGTGTCATTGCCACAATAATACTGGCACATGGCACCTTCTTCGTGTCAGGCTTTTATAACGAAAGTTGCCAATAAAATGCCTGAAGTTGATTAGTAATATACAGGGTTCTTCTTTTGAGTTATGACAGTGGCTGTGTAACTCTAAATATCAAAGAGATGTTTTACAAAAAAAAAAAAAAAAAAAAAGGCAAGTGTTTTACATTAAATCTTATAAATCTGTACATAATAATAGTCTACAACACAAAAATGGCCATTAAACTGTTGTAATAGTATGAAATGTAGTAAATATAACTTCTAATGTTTTATATATTTATCATATTAATAACTGCATTCATCCAGTTGTATTTGTAGATACATATTCAATGGCACTGTAAACATTTTTTGGAAAGCACACATTAACTCTTAACCCATTAAACGTTATTGCAGTACTTTTTCATTCAAAAAGTTCAAATGCATCAATGTATCATTGATTAAAAAAAAAAAAAAGCCTTGTAATATAACACACAGTTTGACACTTTCTAGGGGTAGTAATCAAGATGAGGCGTAACAGAGAATGTTCTAGATTTCAGATTGTTTTACATTTACACCTACCATGATACAAAATTTTAAACATTACATGTAATTAAATAATACACAGTTTATGAAACAGAGTTGATTTCAGAGATCCACAATGCACAAAACCTAGTTAGTGTCTAATGGGAGTCCCCAACGATTTTTCTCTGGGACCTTTATGGAAAATTTAGGTTGGTTTTCTCTATAACATCACATAGGCAAAGAAAGTTTGAACTGAGTTATCTTTTTTTTCTCTGTACAGAGCTGCATTCAGCTGGATAAAATATTATGTTTATTTATGTTTCTTGTTGCTGGACATTCATCCAATAAGCCTTGAGCATATGCTTAAGCATCTGGTAACGGCGTTTTGTGGGGCAGGGAAACTCACTATCTGTATCCCTCAGTAAACAACGTGGTTCTAATTTTTTCCATAGTTAAGGCAACTATACTGGTACATTAGACACACCATATGCTTTTATGTTGCTTCCTACAATCTAAACAGAAAAAGTGAAAAGTTTCAAACATGCTTTGATCTTGATCACTTAGGAATTTCATCAAGCTGGTAGAATGTACTCCACTTTAGGATGGTTTACAACTGTAGATATAGCTTGTTAGCTGTTCACTAGAAAAATAAAGTATGTAGTGGCTTGAATTTGAAGACTAATCACTCATATAATTTACCAAAAAAATTAAACAAAACCAGCCAGTAAGATTCCAGCAAATGAAATTGGGAAAAACAATAACACACATACACAATTTCTGCGTTTTCAATTATTCCTACCCCATAACTTAAGCTACTCAGACCTTTGTCATCATTCCCTCTGTCTTGGGTGGGCTTTGTCAAAGGCTGTCTTCAGACACTGTAAGTGATGACGCTTGGTATCTGCCAACTCCAGCATATCGTTTAATATTTATTCTAACATATCACATAAACTAGAGAGCCATTTACATTTGTTTTCTGTTGGGTAAGGCTGTAGGTACAAATGACAGTGAACAGAAACACTTGCACAGTGGCTGCAAGGCAACACAGCTACAGTGGGCAATGCCACAGGACTGCTAGTGCTGTTAAAATCACAAGTGAGGAGCTCAGGGTGGGACTGCTCCCACTTCCAGTTACACTGTGTTTAGAGGATGACTTGACAGTGCTTGTGGTGGTTGCGGCGTCGATCTTTTTCGCAGTCGGTTTTGGTTCGTTTCTGTTTTCCGGATGGGTTTTCTTGTCCTTGAGTATATCTGAAAACATGACAGTAAATGTAAGATTAATCGCACGTCTTCTAAATAATAGCTTTAAATTCTGTCTGTTGTGGACACGTGCTGTACGCTAGCCTGAATAACTGACCTATGTACGGAGGGAGAGTGATGGGGCGCTTGTATTAATGTTTTGGTTGGACCCAGCGTGACCGCTGGTCCTCAGCACCCGCTCTTTTGCTCAGCAAGTCTGTTCTGACCAGCCTGCTCTACCTGTCTGCTTGTAGACACAGCTTGAGCAGAACAGTAGGTACTCAGCGCTGCGGTGGCTGGTCTCAGAACCTGGTTTTCTCTCAGGAAAAGTACTTTCAGTTTCACCTGGCATGGGAACTGGCTTGTGCTTTAAAACACGATGTTAGGATTGAGTGGTTTCGCAACATGCCCCAGTGAGACACCCATCAAGTTGCCGAGTGGCTGCAGGAGACGGGAGATCATGTTGACTTAATGTAACAGCCAGCTTCCCAGCTTCTTCCTGCTTTGCCACTACCTTTAAAGCAACGCATGGCCCTCGATACAGTAAGACAACCTGGCAAGAAGGATTGCTGACATGAGGCAATACATTGTTGTCTCATATGCCTTGTTCATCGACGCGGGCAAAATACGGCTACAAAGAGAATGCGTCATGTTTTGTTTCATTGTTTTTCGCAGCAAGTAGAAGGATATTTTTTTTCTTTCTGAAGTATGGAACAATATCACTGGGGCTTTTTTCTCCCTCCAGATGCATTTTAGGGCAATTCTAGGCATCTTTTATATAAAGGACTAGATCAATAAGAAAGTAGTAGAACTCCTATATTGAAAGGGGGGGAAAAAAAAAAAAGAAGGGATTTTTTGAAATGAGAAAATGACTGATAAGGGTCTGTGGTTATCCTGAGGTTCACAAGCTATTTACAAGTATTACTGAGATCATATTGCCCTTGAACCCTCTCGCTGGCATTGTGGGAAAAAAAAAAATCACTATTTCATCTGATGATGGGATGATGATTTTATAGTCAATCTGTAAAATCATATCTGAGTGCCTGGCAAAAACCAAATTCCTGCCTGGAAGAATTTATAAATTAGCAATAATTGTTCAGGTCCAAGCTTAAAGGATTTGTGATACTAATGAATGCAGTGCACATACACAAGAAAGCAAAAGGCATAGATTTGTAATGCAGATTAAACAACAGTCCAATCTTAAAATAAAAACTCTGAATCACAGAAGCAAGTTCCTGGCAGAATCTGGAAAGATGGAAAGTATTCCAGAAGTGTAAATGCAATCTGAGATCATTGTCTGCATGTCAGTAGTTCTGAACAACCATCAATAAACTCACTTGGTAATAAAAATGAGATATCGTATTGGGAAAGCACACATTGTTCTTTTGCCAGTATAAACTGTAAAAGAAATGCAATTAATTCCTCCATTTTATCATAATATCAACATTCATCCCAGGGGAACCTGTGATTCCTAGACCTGACTGGAGGGTGGCTGCAGAGAAGGGACACGGGCTGGCAAGGTGTACAGTGGGAAAAGGTTAGTCTGACACTGTGCTCAAAATTCATTATGGCAAAATGCAGACATAGCTCCTCCTCAATTCCAACTCGCAATGGAGCTAACAGAAAGGAGGGGGAGAAAAAGCATTCTCTAACTGTTTAGAAAATATCAGTATTCTGAGGACACTTAAAGAAAAACCTTCAGACTGTCATTAAAGTAAATTAAGAATAAATCATGGAAATAGGTGTGTTCTGACACTGCCTAGACTCCTTTCCATCACTGTCGTTCTCCTTTTCGACTGCGGTAAAGGCACTGTTTCTCTGCTGCCTCTTATATCATCCCAGCCTGCTGACTTCAGCTCTCTGGGGCCAGCTGATTAAATTAAGACCTCACTCAGGTAAATCTATTCGTCTCTTTCAGTTGGCCATGTCCAGCATTGTAACTTGATTGGCGTCTATAAATCGGGCAGACTAAAATGTATTAATTCGTTTATTTTCTTAATATTGACTTAACCAAAAATCTAAGGTAAGATTTAATGTTATCAGGGAGGCTGTTGGTTTTTAAAAGCTTTCCTCTCAGTGACTGCTTAATGCACTACATAACAAGCGTTAAATAATACATTAGAAAATTCTGCCTTTATCCTTTCCGTGGAAAGGACTACATTCTGAATTCTCTGTCTTGACGGCAGAGTATCTTCTGATGCTATTCATGGCCAATTCTAATTTGGGATTTCATTGTGCAAAACTGGCATTTTATTTAAAATGCTCTGTTTTCTCTCTTCTTAAAAATAAATAAAAATAGTCTCAGTCCTAATTCAGTTCAAGATTTTTTTCAATCCTATATTTAGTTTTTAAGGCACAGTTTCAGCAGCGTAAAGATTTCATGTTTTATTCCAGTTTCCTCAGAGTTCCTGTTGCTTACTCACTCCAAGGTTTTGGCTGAGAGACTCAGAGTTAAATGAGTTTTTCCTCTTAAATCTTTTTCTCAGACTCAGAGATGGGTATGCTCAGTCTACTACTGACATTCAAAATGCAAAGAAATAGTGAGCATGCTAAAAAAAAAAGTGTCAGTGTGAAGACTAGCACAGAAATGAAACTCCAGTCTCAGCAGAGCAAACCCCAGATGTTCAACACCCATGAATCAACCCCCCAGAGTAAAACTTCATAAAACCAGCCAACCAAACCCCACAACTTTGGTTTGTTCTAGTATTTACCGGCTGCGTTTTAAAGGCTTCATGGTTCCCAGTTAAAAGCTTTCTCTGTCACTAGAAACTTTCTTCCCATCATCAGTCCCTCTCTCCTTTCCAGAAACGGAGTGGTTAAAATCTTTGAAGGCTTCGGCTCACCTCAGGCTAACACATGTGACGGCGTTTTGGACACTGGCATTTGAATATTGTTCTGCACTGTTTGTTTATTGCTGCATCCTGACGTGATACAGCCACTGCAGTAGCTACTGTGCTGTTCCCTTGCCCAGGCCCCCAGTGTGTGTATTCAAACCCTGCCAGAAGGGGCACCTAGTGAAGGCAGGTGACCGCCAAAGCAGCTTTCCTGACCAGCCTTTTGGGACCCTTGCTGTGGACGAGGTCTGCCAGGGTCAGTGAAGATGGCTCAGAGACCCTCTGGGCCCTGCGATTACTGGTGAGCGCTGGGAACAGCTCACTGAGTCCAGAGGACCGAGTCCACTTCCTTAGCTGAACTTTCATCCGTGTTAACTGCTGTTAAATTCACATCTTGACAATATAAACAAAGCACATAATGAAAATTGCTTGACCTCAGTGTTTAGATCATTTAAGATTATCTTCACCTCGAAGATCTAACCGCAGATTGCTACCCAGTAATGCATGTGCCGCCCAGACGGCACGGAACTTCTCATAAATACTTATATGGATCAATACTGTTCCTCAGAGAGGCTCGCTTCGGATAAAAGGGAGAGTCAAAACTGTCACTGTCATCTAATTTAGGAACAGGAAATCTCTCCTATACGGAGGGCTGAGCATGCCTTTCAGATGTATTTCATGAGTCACACATTAAAGCACACCTTAATCTGAGGCAGTGAGGATCCAGGAGCAAAGTAATGCAAATATTACTTTATTAGGTTATTACCAGGTTATCTGACACAAGTTCAAGTCATATTGGCACCCCGGCTGTTAGCTGCCCCTCCCTGGGCTAACCAATTTGCAGTTTGCTACTGACAGGGGCTGTCAAAGACGTAACTATTTATTGGTGTATTTGCATGCTGTTGCTCTCTAAGAGTATCAGCAGGATCTACTTAAATGTCTGTTGAGGTTTCCTATTGTCCTGTCAAGGGATGAACAAGTTCATTTGCTTTCTGTTTTTTGTCCTCTTGACCGGACTTGAGCTCAGTCCTTTCTCTGTGATTGCAAATGGTGGGTGTGATAGGGGCTCTTTCCCTGCAAAGATGGGCCAGTGCCACTTGAACCCTCTCCATCTCCCGTCTGAATGATGCTCCGCACTGTCTCCACGGAGCTGAAGGGTAAACGCAAAGGCTCCCTAGACAGGCTGCTGCTGCTGTCGCCACAGCAAGTATCTCCGGAGCAAAGGAAAAAGGCAGGAAGGGAAGGGCGGTTGCACGGGCTGATCTCACACTGAAGGAAGCGGGATTAACTTGGGGGAAGCCTGTGTTTGACCTTTCAGATCCAGCCCTCGTTGCCCTTCACCTGTCAAGCTGAGCAGAGGGCCACCGGCAGGCTCTGCTTTGTATGCCAGTGCCAACGCTACGGCACTTGCGCTTGGGCAAGCAACGTGCTTGTGCCTCAGGACCTCTGTTCCTCGGGCAGAACACCTGTGATTGACCAACAGCCATGGTGCCTGCACGCATCCAGAGGCTACGGATCATCACACCAGGCAAGTGTACGACCCCTGTGAGGGAATTCTGAATAGAAACAAACCAGAGAGACTTGCCAGGCCAGTCCTGTAAATGTTAATTATAGCGGCCCGGTTTCTAATGGAGCGAGGCACTGACAGCAGAGTATCAGCGCTCACCAATCCACCATGCCCACAACAAAGTGGAGATTTTTGAACACGTTTCCATCAGTTTTACACCATGAGCTGCCAAGGGGAACTTTCAACCCAGGTATCCGGGGAGAGAGTTGCGAGGGAGGAAAGAAGGGGAGATTGTTTATTTCTGCCTTACCACATTAACTACATGAAGTCAGGCCTGTCCATTTCTTCCTAGATTTTCACGCAAACATTGTGCTTTGAAAAGACAGAATGTCAGCATCTACGATAGCAAATTTATGCCTTGGTCTTGAATGCCTCATCATGGCTGTAACGACACTCATAATGCAGGTCTAAAGTGAGCTGGTCAGTACCTGCATTTAGTCTCCATGTTGTAGCTCAGTTGCTTGATAAATTTCACCTTGATCACAGGCTTGGTTTTGGCTGACAGCTTCATAAGAAAATTAAAGCTAGGTGCAACTTGGTGGAACAGGCTCTTAAATTACAGTAGATGCTGCAGTGTTATTATTAGCTTTTTATCACCTCTGGTAGAAAAAGCTGAAATTACTTTTACATATTCAAAGGAAGGAGCTCTGCAATTGCAAAACAATGCTGTCACCATAAAATGTACCAACAATTTCCAAATAATCTATTATCCTGACATTAAGACCAGCACTAATTATTTCCAGTTACAGCTGCAGCAGACAAATGGAAACAAGAATGCTGTGGAAATGGGAATGGGAGAACTCCCAAAGTGTGAGAACTTGTGATGCCATTCTCCATATTCTGGACTGTTATTGTCTGCTATATAATACCAGCCAGTAAAGGGCAGGTGTAATATAACCCTTTCGGGGTCAGGAGGAGGGAGTAATTAACAGTTCTGTAGCCTCCCCGGTACGTACTATTCTCCCTTTTCCATTTCAGCCTGAGAATATGGTGTCCGTACAAACCTTTTTCCCGTACACCTTCTAATGGAAACTCGGCCTTAGGAGGCAAAAATCTTTTACCAGAAAAGGGAAGAAAGAACTACAGGAGTTGCAACCGAATACATCACCCTCCTAACTACTGAGTTGCGTTAGGGTTAGTCCAGCCTCTCCAGAAGACTCGTGGGACAAGATTATGAGGGTTAACTGACGTGTTCCATTTCGGTTCTGCGATCGTTCTGTTTCTGAACGTGTGACTGAACAGAAGTTGGCCTTGGGGGCATGGTCAGAAATTGGGACTAGGATTATCTGTGTCCAGTTTTTAATTCTGCATTACACTTTGTGGGATCTTTGGGAGATTACATCTCCCTGTAGGCCATCAACAGAACTACTTTATTTCCTACACATTTTGTGCATTCTGGATGTAAATTCTTCAGGCTGAGAAGAACCATACCCGCTCTCCTCAAGAAATAACATTGGCCAGAACTTTCAGGAACTACTGTTATAAAAAAAGTGCGATGAACAAAGAAAAAAAATGCAGTAAAGAAAAGTCAGGAACAACTGTGAGACAATTTGAGATGTCAGGTGCCTGGAAGCCACGTTTACATGAAATGGCAACTCCTTCCCCCATTCCCAAACAATCTTTGTGTCTATATACATTTGATGCACTATATACATATATAGAGAGAACAGATTATCTCAGCTGTACTTCTCTAAGGAAACCTATCACTGTATTTGTTTGGCTTTTGATATGCAGCTGCCATAGCAAACCCTGCATGATTTTCAGGAGCCACAGTAAAATTGTATTAGTTCTGAGGGCTAAAAAATAAACCCACAAATATAACTGCCTCAGCTCCTGCCATGGTAAATGTCAAGACAGAGCAATCCATCTTTTCCTTGGGAAGAAATAACCTAACCTAACAAACCTTGTGTGATTCAGCAGTAGAGTTCCATTAATCAGTCGGTCATTTGCAAGAAAAGGTTTTGTCATTTTGTTTATATTAATACAGGACTTATTCAAATGCAGACAAGCTGAAAGTATAAGCTTAAAACATGCCAAACATCTTTTACATTTCCTGGAAACATCTGTTTTTAGTCTAGTCCTAGGCACATGTTTGTGGTTGCATGTTTAAGCTTGTTTAGTTTGCCAGATACTTTGTACATACTGCAGCACAGCTGACATGATATCCTGAAACACAGCATGGAAGTATCTGCAAAACATGATGTTCTCCGTAAATCTGTTGAACTTCCATTGTAACTTTCATGTAATGAAAGAAACAACTATAAAGCTCTGTGACAGCCTTCTTCCATCACTGTATGGTGCAATTAATTAGTTAAGTTTAGAAATTCTGTACATGCCTCACTGGTAAAATCCAGAAGACTGAGAGCGATCCTGATACCGCATGCCTCACATGCTCAAAACTCCTATTAAACTTAATGGGAGTTTAGGGGGATGCGAGGAATGCAGGATTGACCTTTATGGTTAAAGATGAATGTGTGCTCTAGACTTCAAAGATTAGGTGCCCCTGCCAGTCTGGAGTGTGCAAGTGATCAGCACGCCAAGTGCCGAAGGCATCTGCTAAATATCACGCCACAGCTCAAAGCTGTAATTAAGAAAAATATAAACTGGCTCAAGGAAGAAAAATATTAGTAATAATTGAAAATGCTTTGGCTGTTGCTTTTGTCCTGATGATCTCATTAGTTTTGGTTACAGAAACAGTTCTCACACTGGCTGACGTGGGGCATGCTTTGTGCTCTCATTCTACCCACATCTTTCCCAGTTAAGTTTTATTGCTCAATACAAAGGTCAAATCGAAGGCTTAATTAAATTGTATATGGGGAAACTATAAACTTATTTTGGAAGGGAGTACAAAAACTTTTAAAGCCATCCCAACTCCTCTCCCCCAGACACTCCTTAATTTCTCGAGAAGAAAAAGAGCATGTGGTGTTGGCACTCTTTCCCTTAAGGGGAAACTGCACCTTTTCTTGCTTGAAAATTTGCATGTTACAAATACCCAGCCTTTTCATAAACTGCTAATTGTATTTGCAGTTGACATTTGTAACGAGGATTTTAATTTAGCTCTGCAGCTCTAAACAGACAAAGCTCCATTTTGTAAAAAGACTGGATATGATCCTATACTAGCAGTAATCTAAGTTCAGCTTGCAGCAAGGATTTGAACTTCATCTGCTTAACTTTAAACAGAGCTTCTACCACCAAAATAAATAGTTACCCACCTGCTTGAAGTTAGGCATATGTCTCTCAGCCCTGAGGCCTGAAACTGAGAAGCAGCATCTCTCTGTGCTGAAAAAACTCACTGGTCATATATAAGCACCATTTACAGTTTCTCCATGCCATAAAGTGAAAATCACAGAGCTTGAGAGGAAGGTCAGGTTTGAGTATGTTACAGCCTATGCACTACCAGTGCCAATCCCCAGGAAAGTTTACTCTTCCACATACCAAGTCAGCTGTCCCAGACGAGCATTTCCACACCACTGGGACTCTCAAAGCTCCCACTCAGCTGTTGTCTAGCCCTAGGGGCACAACAGTTCTCTAGATCCTTCGGTTCCCATCTCCAAAAGCCCTACAGCGTTTAGGTTTCTGCAGCTGAGTGTGCACACAAACCCAAGGAGCTGTGTGTTCCTGGGGCAGTGTGACAGAGGTGGCCCACAGGTCTCCTCTTCGCTGCCAGACCTCACCAGCGTAGGCTTGCAGGGTCACACCAAGACTGAAGTAGGCTCTGCCACGTTGCTACATGCCCCGACTACCTGGGTCTACCCTGAGAGCAAAGTGGCCCAAAATCCACTGGAAAGAGCTACTCAAATTAAGTTAGAAGGATGTCAGCAAAAAAGGCGAGACACTAGAAACTGCTCCGTGCCACTGAGGGCTCTTCACGCCTCCACAAGGAGATACCAGCAAGGGTGGGCAGATGGACTGCTCGCTGCGTAGGAAGCCGTCCGCTCACATTTCGGCATAAATCGATGTCGTATCTGTAAGGAGTGGGCAGGAGAAAACAAGCCGCGAGTTCCCCTGTCACCAAAGAGCTCTGGGACTCGGGGCAGACCCTCTGGCTCACAGCTGCCCTGGCCAGGCAGGCGCCTCCAACCCCTACACTTCAAGCAGCCCGACTACATCCCGGAATGTAATAATCACAAACGAGGCATCGACGTCCAGCATGGCAGCCACAGAAAAACAATCACATACATCTCTAAAAGACATCTGGAAGGTTCTTTTCACCCTGCAAACGTGCTGCTCTCATCATTCCTCACTCTTTAAAAGCCAGTCAAATTCTTCCAGCTATTCCCGTTGCTCCCCAAGAAGCTTGGGCAGACGTGATTCCTGCCACAAGATTTTGGAAGTCACCAGATCCCAAAGGCAGCAGTGAGGATTTTAAATGTTTACTGTATTTCTGTCACTTCTTGAGCACAGACAGAATCTTATACTAAAAATCTTCTGAAGAGGTTCTAATAGGATATAATCATAATTGATGTTTAATTATAGAATAAACTTTGAAATCACTTCAATCCACATGTCATCTGATTTCTTTTAATCTAGATGACAAAAAAGGATTAGTTCTAATGCCAAAGGATAGTTCTGGTCCTCAGATCAATCAGTAGGAAACATTTGTTTATTGAATCTTTCCTATATTTCATTTCAGTCAGAACAGTAATCAAAGAAACTGTGGTAAGATACTATCCTGGATTAATCATTTTAGACGTAATACCGAGAGCAGTAAAGAAAACATCACAGCATCAGGCTTGCTTCAGCTCTGGTGTGGGAAGTTTAAATTCGCCTTTTCTCCTGCCCTAGTTTGGCAACCGTTCAGCAGGCACATCTCCATTTCACATTGCTACGTTTATCCGACCAGCCAGAACCCCAGCTCTATCACCGCTGACAGTTATTGACCGAGGGGATGATTAGAGCCATCACTCTACTGAATATCTGTAGCAAGAAGAACATGTTTCATGTGAAAACACCAAACGGCTTAAAAGCATTATCTTATTAGTAGTGTGCAGTGAAACTGATGAACCCTTATCACATTCAGCAGGATGACGAATACCCACATCAACACCAATGGAAAGGAGATATACAACCAGGGGTAAAAAAATAAACTTTTCTAATAAAACGTCTTACAAAATGAAGCACCATCCATTAGCATATGCATAAGACTGTGCTCAGTCAGTGTTCAGGCTGTGGAGCAAATTAAAGGAAGGAAATTCCTGCTTGGAGCTGGCAATGATCCCATTCCCCAGTTCTGTTGTGGGAGGGTGTGAACTGCTCCTTCCAGTTTTCATGGGAGACATCTACACCAAAACCACCAGGACTGAATGTGGCTAGACTGCTAACGCTGTGGTACGTAACAGACTGAGGGCTATAAATCTTCCACCTTTTCCAGGGTAACACCGCTGCTAAACTTTACATTGGCCAGGGTTCTCCCACTTTGGCATATGGAAAAAAAAAACTTCTGCCCATAGACCACACATCAGATAAAAAAAACCCTTGAGGTACTAACTCCATCATGAGAATGATAAAAACATCATTTTTGAGAGTGATGAACATGGCATTGGAACTCAAAGGTCTGGAACTTTCAATTGGCTTCTCCCTCCACTGATGTGCTCAAGCTTGTCTGCCCCGGCGAGGCCAGCGCCAAAGCCAGCGTGGTTCCCAAAGCCCTTCTCCAGGCTCCTGCAGACGCCTCCAACAGATCATGCATGCTAAAGGGCTGGGGGTGGGGGGTGGTAAGAAAATGTGTTAGTTTTTAAGGAGGAAGAAGCTGGACAGCATGAAAGCAGCAGGGTGCTACTGCAAGCAAGTGGAGAGCAATGGGAGATGCCAGATGAGGAAATTAAACGAACTAGAATGAACACATAAAGGACCATCTCTGCTTGTTTCCATGCACAGAACTGACGTGGACATATGCGGAGCACTTCTTAGGTGACTGAGCATGCGGCTTGATTTCTGTGCGTTTCCAGCCAGCCAAAGAAGCTCTGACAGGCTCTCAGGCTACTCTTTGAGATTTTTATCAGTTATTGCCAATTCCTTTCTGTCATAGGAGCTCCAGTAAAGGGAAAAACCCGCTGGAAGTTCATGAGAGCTGACACCGTGTGCTGCGATAGATCTGTTGGCACTGCTGCAGTCTATTATGCAAATGTACATCAGTGGACTTTGTAAAATATAAATTATGTAAATGCCCATTTAGAGACTCTTCAAAATGCAGATTACTTGCCTGATGTTTGGAGACAATTAACATTTCTGATGTGAACCTGTACTCAGGGACTGCTATGCTACAGCCTCTGGATGTCTAGTCCTACAAACCTTATTTTGCATGCAAATTCAATCTTGGTATGATGGATTTTGCTGTAGAAGTTGACTGTGTCATGATCTACTTAAGCCACATATCACTGACACCATAGGTTTTAAGGAACCCTTCCATTTACTATTGTGGCAGTGCTCCTAAAGATCTGATCTGGAATTCAGGTATACACTTCTTTATTTGAGATTATGAAGGGATTTTCTTTTTAATTAAGAATTTGTATTTTACTTGATGGATAGCAAACATCTACATGTCTGCATGAAGCCATGTGGCTCATTCTCCTGGGGGGGTCAGGGTTTGAGTCCTGGTTCTCCATCTCTGCAAACCTTGGTTCTTGGCCCTGGGTGAGACTTGAG
Source organism: Falco cherrug (assembly GCF_023634085.1). Taxonomy (NCBI): domain Eukaryota; kingdom Metazoa; phylum Chordata; class Aves; order Falconiformes; family Falconidae; genus Falco; species Falco cherrug. The sequence goes on from NC_073707.1 coordinate 9,888,378, forward strand.
TCAAACCCAGAGTGCAACCAGCACAGACCAACAGGACTTTGGGCTTGACTACGAGCTCGGGCCATGAGCTTGACACAATAGGTCTAGGTCGATGCCTCAGGGTGCTTAGTACTCATTAGGAAGGCTGACCTCCCACTCAGGAATTAAATCAAGGAGTTAGATTTTCTTTTTCTTTTAGAGCATACTAAGCATCTTGGATTATTCTCAGTAGGCTCATTCCTGGCACCTGAGATCTTACAAAAATCCAGGCCAAGCAATATGTCCTTTGCTAGAAAAGAAAACGTAATAGAGTATCTACTTGGGTAAAGAATTTGGGGAAACTAGGTTTTCAGGAGTAGTAAACCCAGCACCTGTTGGACTTCATGAAATTCTTGTTTAACTTGAGTTGAGATGGGTGAAATTAACCTATATACCTCAACAGCGCTCTTCCTGTTTGAAGCAGTTGAATCACAGTAGCTCACCAAGGGCGTCCTCCTACTTTATGACTTCAGAGAACATTTATTCAGAGATAGCATGCGAGGATCACATAATTGGAGCCAACTGATGGAGAAAGCGCTGCATACTGAGCTAGCTGGGGAAAAAATACCTAATTTAAGGATAGATTAGAGATCTGAAGTAAAGTTCATAAAGACTGGTGTGTTTCAGAGCAGAGGTAATAGTTTCCCAGACTGGCAGAGACAGTGCAAGGTGAATGGAGGAGTCTTTCTAACCACTGTTGGCTAAGCGGTATTCCCCGAGCCAGGAACCAGTTCCTATAAAAAACAGGAGCTCAGAAGACAACCTGCAACCCTTCAGTTTTCTGTACTAGCCTGTTTAGGCTTTTCAGGACATGGACAATGATTTCTGTGGGTCTACAGCAGCTAAGCAGCCTAGGGTCATGATCTTGATTGAGGCATTCATGCACCACTGTCAAATCAATAATGGGAAGACATAAACCTTGATAATTAATGGACAGCGAAGAACAACACTGGACATTTTCAATTTAATTGGAACCCAACATTTACTGGTATCCAGAACAATTACCGAGCCACCAGCCATTTAGTATGGTTGCAGTCAAACCTTAAACAAGAAGCCCCACAGATCTGTAGCTATCTAGTTACAAATTTAGATTAAACCCATTCAAAATAATTGTAAGAGAGAGGACTAATCATTTCACTGACCCTTCTCCAGCTCATATGCTGGGATACGCAGTAAACAACATCCCTCTATCAGTGACTTGGTACACTCGAGCAGTGCAGGCTAATGACACCCCCAAAGCGTAAAGCAAGGCAAGACAGGCGGTTGTACCAGGGAAGAACAATACTCCTGTGATATGTCACCAAGCTGTAAGAACCTGTAAGTGCTGACATGGCTATTCCACAAAGCAGCAGATATTGAGAGATGAGACTGAGCAACACCCAGAGCATTTATTTCTAGCTGTGGTGCGGGAGAAGAAAAGGCAGGAGAAGAGACAATCTCGTATCTGTTTCTCTGCAACAAATTGTTGCACCTCGCTGAATATCAAAAGGCAGTTTAGTTCTGCCATTGATAGCAAATGAAAAAAAATTACTGTGGAATGGCAGTATTTCTTGTAAAATACCAATCCTTGTTTGTGTAAGGATTACTACAATATTGTTGCTTAAGAGAAAAAACATCCCCTGTATGTGAGCTGATGCTCAGCCTCTTCCACCAACACATTTCCACCAGTTTCCATCAAAACATTTGAAACAAATAGCTGAACTTCTAAATTATAATCCTTACACCAAGCTGAGTTTGAAACTGAACTGGAGCTGAAGTGTGCTTTGGACTTTGCTATTACTAACCAGTTACACAGGGATGTTTTTTTGCAAATAGATTTTGCTTAAACCTGAGCATCCGTCAGAGCGTCTGAAAACCAGAAATAATTTTACCGAACTGTCTCCAGCTAGTGTATCGGAGCGTGGCAGAGCATGGGCAGGCAGCGGGCGAGGTGGCCACACACAGCTCGGCCAGACAGGGAAAGGAGAGGTAGAGGGTGCTGCGGTGGGGCACAGGGTGACAACCATCTCCATCTGCACGGAGACTGGCAGGGTGTGAAGGGCCACAAGCGGGGCTCATCGCCAGTGAAGGGAGACTAAGGAAAACGTATAGCTGCTGATGAACGAGGCAAGGTGACAGAGGACACGGGAAAGCCTGAGGCATTTGAAGCCTTCTCTGCCTTGGCTTCACTGACGAGCTCATTGCTCAGGTTCCTGTGGCTGTGTCTGGGGAATGAAGTGTTACCCACGGTAGAGGATCAGGGAGTACGCGTTGACGCTGGGATAAGGACCGGTATTAGGGCCACACAGGCAGCTGCCTATGGGAAGCTGTAAAAATGTTACTGAAGGTAAGTCTTGCTGAAGACGAGGCACACAGGAACACTTTTGGTGGAGCTGACTCTGGCTTGGAGCACAAATCCACATGAAAGAAGCTTCTTCATCTCTGTTTTCAACCTTCCGATGATCTATTCATTTCGATGAATCTATTCCATGCGAAAAGCAAATGAAAACGAACTATTCAATCAGTTTGTGACTAAATTTGTAACTATCCATAAAAACCGAGGGTGAACATGTTGTAAAAGGAATATACATTGGCAGCTATTGCTGATGAAGTGCTATCAATAGGCATTAAAGCTGCAAGTGGCAAGGTGTTGGCAAAGTGAGAGGAATTGCTGCAGAAAGTAAAAAGCCAATCTGTATGATGAACAGAGTGTACGTAAAGTAGAGCAAATTACCAGACACACAGACACGAGAGCACAGAGGCAGGCATGGGAGCTGATTAAGAAGTCCTTGTGAAGAAATCTTGAAGGCTGGCCAGTTCTTCCTAATTCTCTGGCACCCGTTCCAGCCGCTCAGCTAGTGAAAAGAGCACTGTCTGTGATGTGAGCGTACACGTGGTCCTGTATTACAGGGAGATGATGGATGTGCAATACCATGGCAAATGGCTGCTTGCAACTGCCCCCCCACCCCCCCTTTCAGAACAATCTTGCTTTTCAAAGCCTCAGTAATCTTGGATAAATGCCAAAGAGGGAGACTTGAAAGGCCCGGCTCCTGAATTCCTCAGTGAGGAATAAGCTGGGCGTGTGGCTGGATGTACTGTGTGTCACTGGCACCTCGAGTGTGTGACATTTGGAGGCTCTGCTGCTGGGGTTTTACTTTCTGAACACCTTATCCTGTGCATTTGTACCCTGAGAGAGAGGTGATAGCCGTAAGACCTCACGAGCCTGTCAACTGCTGTTCTTCCTTAAAACCAGAAGCCTGATTTTTATTTATTTCTCACTTCCTGGGTTTTCTCAAGACATTTCTTTTCCCCATTTCTTTCTAATTAAATACAGTGGAGCTCTGCTCTTTAATCTGCTAACTAGAGAAAAAAAAAATGACTTTCTGGACAAGAATATGCATTACGGACCTCTGCTGGTTCAAATGGTGGAAACCTGCAGCAGCTAAGCACCCTCAGGTGTTTTGGCTTTTTTTCCATTACAGAGAAAATATGGATCATTTGAGGTTTGTCTCCAATATTGTTAATAATGGTGTGCGCTAGGGAAAAATTAATTGTAACTGGACTGCATTTGATATAACTGAAAGTTGAGCTTGGCTTACAGTCATGAAGGGACCAATCAAGCTCAGGGTTTGTATTGGAAGATTATTCTCTGCTTTACCTGGTATCCAGGAAAATTTCAAGACAGAAAAATCACAAAGATGACCAAAAGTCTGATTTGCACGCCCATTTGAAAATTACTGGTGCTTTAATTCTTCCCTTCTATGGGAGCCTGCTGTAAATGAAAGCTGAGTAGGCAGAGGTAGCCTGTTCAAAATTCATTGCCATCTTTTTGCTTACACATGGAAAAGGAAAGCCCCACAAATTACAAACTTCACTACTTTAAGTGGGGATTTTGGATGCTGCAGCAATGGAAATAATAAAGTACACATGAGATTTTGATTGTCGAACTTCCTGTCTTCACTGCTTTACAGTAGAAATAATGAGAAATAGGCAACTGCAGACAACAGCCAAATGCTTTTCCAAGGGTGTGTCTAAGTAAGTTGTCTTGTTTTCAGATAAAGCAAGCATCTGTAACTTCCATCCCACTAAAATCAACACCTTGAAATGCATCTCAAAGAAAATCCAACTGCAGCGCTGTGGCAGGACCAGGGAGCCCAGCTTCCCAGTTTGCTCTGTGGTGTACCACCAAAGCAAGGCAGCAGCTACACTGTGCCCAGAAGCGCTTCCAGGTGGTGTTGCACTACATCTTCTAACCAGGTACCCCACAGCAGCTGGTACGGAGATGACTGAACACACTTGTAGCAAGGTTAGTATCTGGGACAGCTGTTCTTGGCGTATACTAGGGAGAAACCACCCTGCCCCCAACAGAAATCGTGGCACAGATGTTGTAGCTGCTGGAGTGTGAAGGCACAGGTTAGCATCAGCACTCGACATTATTAACAATATTGGAGATGAACCTCAAATGATCCATATTTTGTGAAGGGCGACAGTTTTGCTCTTTGTGTATGGAGTGGGAGAAGAAGGGGATATTGTGAAAGACAGTGTGGGGATGGCATCAGGATGGGAGGAAAAGGTACAGCTGCTTTCTGCAGCTTTCCAGTATGACCTGTATTTTGGTCTAAACCAGCACGGCGCACAGAGTTTCATTTTCCTTTAAAAAAATGTCTGGCTCTTGAAGTGGAAAGCACACTGCATACGCAGCCATGGGGCCCTTTTACACTCTGCCCACCATCCCGTAGTTAGTCTGCCAACTGGACATAAAATGCTGCTTACCGCTGTAAGTACAGGGAGAATCGTGCCTGGCCTTGCACAGCTCTGAATGACAGCCTTAAGGTCAAGGCACTGGTGAAGCAAGTCTGAATAATTCCCCCCCACACACACACTTCAACCGCTACATGCTTCCCTTTCGTTTGGACAGCAAGACACGGAAGGCAACCGTGCCTTCCCCTCGCACGCTGCGCCCAGCACAGCGCACGGCTGCTCCGCGGTGCCGGCTGGATGGCGTGGTACACAACCACAGCCCAGCACAGGCAGGGAGGCAGAAAGCCAGCAGACAGACTAGCAGATACACCAACATTCAGAGGTACAAGATACTTCTGACCCAGGTGTTACTGTGCCCTTATTTAGCCTTTAAGCCCACAAAATTAAAAATATACTTTTTCAATAGCTCTGAAGCTGTACTGCTAGCGTATTACATGACTTCTAAAAGGTCTGCCTATAAAATATGAGCAAAAAACCGAATGCAACAAAACCCAAACAAACCCCAGCCTCACTCCCAGAAACACCATATCCTCTAAACCCCGGAATTCTTTAGTGGTGACAGGCATACTTCAGTTGAATTCCCAGTGTTTGGGTAAAATTTATGATACAGCAGCCAAGTAATTTATATTCTTATTTGGAATGAGCTTTCTAAATTCTGCTTTACTACAGATGCCAGCCTCTATACTATATTCTATCATTTGCCAGTGAAAGCTTTTCTTTAGAGTTAAGACATTCAGATGAATCACGTTTTCTTTGCATCTTTTTTAAATGAAAGGTTTCCTTGTCTCTGTAATTCCCACTCCCTACCCTCCAGTTTCTGTTGCTTTCACTGTACAGAGCCAGACTGTGGTATTTATTCCCTTACTTAACAATGAATAGTACAACATGTCAGTGAGAGCCCATCTGAAATCAATGAGACTTTTTACGGAGTATGGTACTACTCATTGTGAGCAGGAGTGTTTCGGTCTGGCCTGAAGAAAGATCCAAGATGACATAAGTTGAAATGAATACAGTTACTCACCACTATAATACACGTGTTAAGGAGAAGAGACCTGGGCAGATGGAAAACGATTTCAGTAGCTGCCAAATATTCCAACCCCCTCCTTAAAGCAGGTAACAAAGCACCCTGGGAGTTCTTAAACCAAAGCATTACTGTCTTGACACTAATTCCACCAAAAATAACGGAAGAAGTAACTTTTTACATTTCTAAAAAGTCTTTCATTCCAGAGCCCTAACAGACGTTACACACAGTGGATGTGGCAGAACTCCTGGGAAGTAGTATTCCCGTTTTCCAGAGAACGGAGAAATGAAGAGGCTAAAGTGATCTGGGTGGCAGCCACAGAAGAAACCTGCAATTACCTTCAGAGTCAGCAATACATTTGCATTCTTCAGCCCAGAAACTGATGCAGCCAGATGTCATTTCAAGTTCTGACATCTACTAAAAGGTAGTTTTATACCTCCAAATCAACGTCAGACCGCGTAAGTAATGGTATGCTGGGTGCCAAGCTTGTAGCTCGCATGTGGCTAGCTCGTGATTCTTAGCCCACAACATTTGGTGGGGGGTTGTCTTTGTTCTGTTGTATAGCTCCAAGCACAAGAGTGTCCTGATCTAACACTGGAGCTCCTGGATTGGTGGAAACCAGGAATATCTGGAGCAGGATCAATCATTTCCTGTATCGACCTAGGACATACCATAACTGAATGCCTAATCTTGCTAAGAATAAGATGGGCATCGGAAATAGAAAATGTAGAGTGATGTTACGGTTCTTAAACAAAAATTAAAAAAGTAAAATCAGATGTGATGACACAAGTACACAAAAGCTTCTTCTCTTGTCAGTTGTGGTAAATTACAAGTTGGAAGTATCAAAAGCAGCATTATAATGGGGGTGGGGAGCTGTCAGCAAACAGGCATGGCACAGTGAAAGATGAAAAAGCCTTCCCCAAATCATGCAGCCTCCTAGAAGTTTCACATCTGATGTGATACAGGTTACAGTGAAGGTCTGATGAGATCAGTACTTTTATGTGTGTGGTGTTGATTTGGGTTTTTGTATTATTTTTTTAAAATATTTTTTAATATTTCCTACAATGGAAACAAATGGTACCAGGTTCCTGAAGCACTACTTGGCAGGCTCGTTACAAACAGCTGTTTAATTCAGACATTCTCAGCATCTACAAGAAGTCAGAAAGCCACCCAACCTGCCTGTAAAAAATGAAATTACCTGATGACAACATATGCCTCAGCATCTGGAGATTACCATGCAACATACACATCAAACCCTGTTTGCACAGGCTGGGAGAGGCAGTAGCTTGCTTTTTGGCCCACCTGCTACATTGTTAGATTATTATCCTTGAAGTACACTGAATGATTACATAGAGATAACTTCATGCTTGACCGAGTATACAATGCAATTAGCATTTTAAAGCCATTTGCTACACGTGTCTGCTCTTACTGCTGTCTTCACCTTTTCCCCTGTTCTCGTATTTACTGATATTTATTTGTTTGCCTTAGCCTATGCTGAGCTATCGAATCCCTCCTTTCAAGTCAGCATAAATCCACAGCCGGTTCAGCGCAGGTAGAGGCACACTGGTACAAAGGGAAGGGTGGGCTAGACTTGGTTGTAAATGCCACTGCGAAATGGAAACCATCATCCACAAACGTTTGTCACGTGTTAATCGCTTTGGCCCGGGTTGTGTAAGAGACAGAGAACGGAGCTGTTTGCAGCTAACGCTCTCCAAAAGGCTCTGCGCCCAGCACGGCTGGAACAGTCTTACCTGATCTCGCACACCTGACGCAGCCAGAAGCACACCTGAACCCCCAGGTAAGACACTCGGGTTAGTATTGTGCTGGATACAGGGAGAACTAAAGATGACGGAAGATCTGCTCGTACTCAGAGCTGAAGGGGGAGCTTTGACTGCAGCAGCAATGGGGCGGTGACAGTGCTCGTGGTTGTATAGCCCGAACAGGCACAAAGGGCTTCTCCTCGCCACGTGTGGCACGGACCCAGCCTAGCTGTCAACCTTTGGCTTTCCTTCTCTCCCAGTCTCTTCACATCTCAGCAGTTTTGCCTTTCGCATGCATGAAATAATGGGTGCTTCCCAAGAGAGATGTTAAGGCCATAAAAACACTCATCACCCCCAAGTCTCTGGAAGGAAAATAAAGATTCTTTCCTCACTTATCTCTAAACAATTTGCTTTTTCTTCTGACAGTTCTGCTTTTCTGCACATCCCAATTACTTCCCCTAATCACGGTGTTAATTTTCCTGTTTGCCTCAAACATTTTTGGGTGCCCTGTGTGCTTAAGGGAACAGCGCAAGTTCTCTGAGGGGTAGGACACAGCCTGACACTTCAGTCACGATAACGCCCACGTGGTAACGGCTCAGCCTTTATCTGCGACGGGTGGCATCTGTGCAAGGAGCTCTGCTAGTGCGCAGGGTGCTAGCACAAAGGCACCTGGATGGACTCCTTCCACGTGAAACCTTTCCACTTGTCTGGCATCCCAAACCAGAAAGAACATACAGTCTGACTCCAATTAATGCACAAAAATCTGAAGTATCATCTGTTTTAAAAGACAAAAGGTGGTCAAGATTTATGGGGAAGCTGGGTAACCCCCAAACCTCTCATCAATATCCCCTCTCTGTGGAAGCGAATGGAATGGGCTTCCCCGTGCACATGCACTACAGGAGGGACTGCCGTCCCGCACAGCCACGAGCATTTTGTGCCACTAATTGGCCAGTGGAAGTGAAGGAATTCATTTGTACACGTTTAAATGCAGCCTTTGGAATGTGCAGTAGCATGCCGAGCAGTCATTTCAATTTTACTTGTTTATGTACCTCTTGTAAAAATAATCATTTATGGTCATTATAAACCTGTTCTAATGTATATCAAATGAACAAATCAGTCTATTATTGCTGTCTCCGTTGGCCTGGTTTATTTGGCAGCTGGGTTTGCTAGCCCTGTCAGGAGCCAAGGTTGTCAGTCACCCCACAACCCAAACTGAGATGGGCATTAAAAAGAAGTGGATGCAACACACAACACGGGCTGAATAGCTATAACGAGTAGTTGCTCACTCCTTTATGTGCAGGAGGCAACAACGGAGGCCGAAGGTAGGGTTGTTCGTACACCCGGCTGCAGGTACACACATCTGCGAGGGAGGCTGTGGTGGGAGGGTGAGCCTTGCTGCCTGGCCCCCCTCCTCTCGTGTGTACCTGGCAAGCAATGAGGGGTGCCCACGTTGCCCTCAGTCCCTCCCGGACCGGCGCAGCACTGTATACCCCCCCGCCACACCTGGTGCAGAGCCCTCAAGCCTTGAGACCTCCAGCTGGACACAACTGGCAAGCAGAGGCTGGGCTGCATCCCAGCGGAGAGGCGGATTTGGATGGCTGTGCACTGTATGGAACGGTAAAGACTTTTTCTCACTCTTAAAGCAAAGGAATGACAGAAGTTCACGATCCCCATCCCCATCCCCTGATATCTTCTGCTCATTTCCTCCTAGCGGGTTTAGGGAGGGGAAGGCTTTAGGTGACAAAGTGGCAAACCAAAGAGAGGGGAAAAAAGTGGGGAGCAATGTGTAAATCAGAAGAGAAGCTGGATGGGAAAATCTCTCCCTAGATACTTCTGGCATCTCAGAATATAAATTACTTACTCTTATTTATACTGAAGAGGTGCCTGGAATAATCTGGGGAGAAATAAGGGCCTCTGACTCGCTTAAAGTTAAAAGCATTGTTGAGAGGAAAGCTGAAGGCACTTTTTGCTTGTACCCAGCAACTTCTCTATGCAGTCTGATGGGTATCACATTGTGTTATGCATGAGCACAAAAGAGAGCACAAAGGAGCCCAGTCCTTTAATAGAACCTCAAAAATAAAAGAGTTTTGAAAGGAGATTTTTTCCCCCGCTTGAAGTAGTCACTGTATCTGCTCAAAAGAGTCCCTGTGGGGAAATAAACCTTCAGAACCCTCCAGTAAAAGGCTCCATTGCATTTAATCCTTCTTGAAATATAACCTGGGGTGCCAAGCAGGAAAAGAACGAGGACAATGGAGAGAAGAAGCGCACATACCAAAATACCCCGGACAACAACCCTGGGCTGTGTGCCAGCATGAGAAGTTGTCCCCCAGACAAACCTGGGTGGGTTTCAGTTTTCTGTGGGAAAGTGCTCCCAGGCAGAAAAACCTCAGACCAACCATATTTAGAACCTCTACTGCTGCCTGCTTATTTGCCTCTATCAGAGATCCAGTGCACACCTGCAATGCTTCTTTCTTGGTCCGGCTCAGAAATTAGCACATTTGTACAAGCAGACAGAGTACCTCTCGTTTTTATCGCCTCTAAGAAAAGACGTTACGAGATCCTGCAGTTCTCTGTATTCCCGAGGCAACATTCTGCACAGTGGCATTTCCCGCTCAGCATCCAGCTCAAAATGAACACAGACAGGTATTTGCTCTCATAATTACCATTTGATAGTAGAGATTATATTCTGTCCTGAATCTGCCATCTCCCTCTAGAGCAAACTTGTCTGGATGACTAGCATTCATTAGAAATGAACTTACCAGTATTTTGACTCAACATCAATTGTTTCCTCCCTGGTAGTTCATATATATCTTTCTGTTTGATGGGATACAATAACTCACATTGGCATTTGAAATAATAGCGTCACCAAACCTCGGCGATTCACGGGATGTGATTTGCAAGTGCTGCAGCAGAACACAATGCACACATTGCTACCTGCTGACGAGTGTAACGTTGCACGCTTGACCCCCAAGCGGGAAATGGGAGCCTACACAATGCCACACACTGCAGGAGCACTGAGAACTGAGGATGAAACAGATAAGAAGGATGTAGGTGCGGCCAACAAGCCCCACTGATCTCTTCCGTGCTTGTTACTATTACTGCTCTGATTTGACTGTAATTTCCTTTGAAGGGGGGAGCACATGGTCTTTCGCTTTTCGAGTCTTTGGGCCCCGAGGCAATGGGAAAAGAAGTCCTGTAAATTTGGATCGCAGTGTCTATGTGCGATGCCTTCTTCTGCGCTGTCTGGGAACCTACCTCAGAAAAGCCAGACTGAAGGATCTCCTAAGGGATGCTGTGGGATAGACCTGCCTACGACAATGACACCTCCGACAGAAGGAAGCCACCACCCAGCACGGACATGTTGCCAAGGCCACGCAATGCATGCAGGAGGACAGCAAACCTGCTGTGCCTAGGAACACTTCTTGTCCCCCGAGCACCTCCTTAGCAAACCAGACTTCAAAGCAACACATGGCACCTCCCCCAAAGAAATCACATCCCTAACAAGCATCTCCTCCTGCCAGCTACTAAGAAAATCAGCACTGCAGATAGTCAGAGCTATTTTAAACCAAAAACCTGAAGGTACCACACTTGCGGGAACACTCCTCTCCAGGCTCCCTAGGGAGGAGGGTATTGCAACAGGGAGCTTGGTGGCCTGGCCAGACCCCACTGTTGCGATCCAGTAACCAGCTGCTCAGCTTTACCAAATGATTACGCAGCATCAGCGAAATAAAGTCAAAGTTCTTCCAGCTGATACGGTGAACATTATGAATGAGGCTACAGGAGAGATGCTGTGTGTCACTCGTGTCTAACAGTGACCCATATGTAGTTACTGTGTTTGTGGGGGACAAGACACTCTTGACCCCAGAGCTGCCAGCTCAGCCAGAGGTAGCTCCCGGAGTTACAGACACAATCTGATCTAGATTAGACACTGATCTAATCTCTGATACTGTGGAAGGGAATTTACCTTCTTCACAAGGCTGTGGAGAGAAGAAAATCACTTTGTAACTGATAGATGCATGTATACTACAGTGACAAGTCCACACAGTTCTGCAAGCGTGTTCTACATCCTTTCCATCGGAAAGGGATTTAATCCTGAGGAACTGTCACTGAAAGGTTTCTGTGAACAAATGTAAGGAGTGTTCCTTTTCCTTCTTAACAAAGAACACAGAAAAAGCACTGGAGAGATTCTTAATGTTCGGTGATGATGGACTGGGTCTTACTGACTCTCGCCCCAGGTTTCTCATGTCAGCATTTGATCAAAGAGCTGGTTTTCTCAACCAGCGTATGAACTCTGCATCTTTCCTGTTAAAGATAATTGCATATGTAGGGAGATGTAAGGAGGGATTCTTCAGTGCCTGTGTCAAACCTGTGAGAGAGAAATCCTATTTTCTAGCAATTTCATAAGCTTCAATGAAATATGGAAAGTTTTGTACCATACAACTTTTTTTTTTTTTTTTTTTTAAATATTGTTAGTCTTGTACATTACAGGAAAACACTGTCACAGCATATTTACTATATGTAAGTAGACCTGCTAGCTGAAAAGTCTTATCTCTGGAATAATTACTTTCCAACTGAAAGCAAACATTCATCAATACACCAAAAAAAAATCTCGGAAGTTTGATTCTTTGGTGTAAAAAACATCAAAACAATGATAAACTTGAATAAATGAACTAAGGCAATAGACAACTCTTCCAAAACGTACTTTTCAGAGATTTGCTAATGTACTGAAAGCAAGAAAATAAATTAAGGGTCACATCTGCAGTAAGAATCAAAGAGTATTCCAGCATATATTTACAAATATTGAGGGAAACATTTTTTTACTGAAGCTGTCCAAGAGTTTGATTTTATCTAAGCCACATTACTGAAGAAAGCATATTTTAATTAAAATCCTTACTGCACCAAACTTCTCAAGTCAATACTTACATCCTATTAACGTCAAAGAGATGCACTTCAATGCTTTGCTGAACAGGGACGGTCTGCTGAGTTTAGGACATATCTGCAATGAATCAGCGTCTACCAAGTCAACGGAAATCTCCTGACAGCTCGTCACGGCGTCTGGGAGCCCTTCAGAAATGTGAGAAGGTTACTCACCTACAGCGGCCTTGCTGGCGATGGCTCCGCGCACGGGCGCGCCGTGCGGCTCGGAGCTCTGTCCCACACGCCCTCCTCCCCCTGGAAGTCATTCCGAAGTGTGAGCACTACTCCGCCACCCTCCCACCTGCCACCCTACTGTGGCTGCCTAACGCCTGGCGAGGAAATAAATGGGCAGATGGCCTCTCTGCGGCTTTCAGGGCTGCAGACAGCCCGTAGTGACATGAGCGACACAGCTCGTGCTCCAGGGAGGGCTCCCCTCCTCCCTGAGGCAAGACTGCACCTTGTAGCACTGGCTTTCACACCTGGTTTGCAACTAGACGGTTCCTCTGGGGAGAACAGAACTCTCGCACAGGGACACGAATGGCCACCAAGACGGCTGGGAAGGCTTGTGTGAGGACAAAGGTGCTCAGCACAGGAGAGGCTATTTCAGCCTAGAGTTACGAGGCTGGGAGTGAAAACAGGTGGTTGGATTTCCTGATGCGGATGAAACTTGGCCGCGCCGCTGTATGGGAGCTGGGGAAGGGATCTAAGAGATCCAGTCTAGGAAGGAAATCATATAGGACAACTAACCTGGATTTCCTTCACACAGCTGGGATCAGCAACATCAGCAGAAAGGTAACCCTCATGGAAAGCCAAGTGGCAAACAGGTTGCTTTGGCCTCAGGTATCCCCCTTTGAGTGCTAGAGGCACTTGTATAAGTGAAAACGGAATGCTTCATTGGACAGGGGATATTTCCTTAAATCCAAGCTCAAAAAACTAACTCTTAATCAAGTTTACTTTTGGTTTGTTACTGACAGAAGACACTGGCAGACACTAGCTCTTATGTTGTCATTAGAAAGCTAATGGATGAATCTGGAAGTCTCAGTAAGCTCTTAATGAAACAGAAGAATTAAAGAAGAAAAATGAGGATGCATGAAAAAAAGCGTAAATTCCACTGAAAGGGCAAAATGAGTAGTAATAAAATGTTTCAGTTGCAACTATTTGCATGCACAAGATTAACTGCCACAAGAAATAAAAAGCATATAATTGCACCCCCTTCAAATGTTAGTGCCTACTTGTATGAGGAAAGGAAAAGAAGAATTGGACAGTTGCAGGCTGAATCACCTCTTAGCTGCTTGAAGCCAGTTTTAAATGCTCCCTGGGTTCAAGGAAAAGATTCTTGCCACTTAGCTTTTAATCAAAGATTTTACGATTTTATTACATGTGAATACACAATTCCAAGGATTTCAGCAAGGATTTCAGCACGCTTTCTTTCCAGCCAGCCAGCCTCTCTCCTCCTCATTACCGACTGTCCTGTGAGCCCGGACACTGCTGCCTGCACAGGCGCAATGGTTGGAACGGGACTGTGGTAGTACCAAAACCTTAGACCAGCACAGCACATGCTCAGAGTGGCTGAACGGCATACACCTAGTATGCCTGATGCTTTCACACATATTCGTGTCCAGGATATGTGGAGCTGAAGCAAAGCAGCCTGTCTTTAGAGGCATCGGCTGAGCGGCAGTAGGGCTAGCAGAGTCTCAGCATCTGTCAGGATTGGGCCCATCCATTTCTGAAACACGGCAGGCCAACGAAGTGTCTCTAACACATCACTCCTCGTTGCTGGTCTCTAGTGACTTAGAAGCCAGCAGTTCAGAGTTCAGACACAAATCTGGCAGAAAAGCAGGAGCTGACTCAACCAGCTGCCTTGGGAAACGGTGCCCTTTTGCAAGCCCATGCTGGCAATTTTTGAGGCGAAGGAACCGTACGGCTCACAGACGGTGCAACTATTGTTGTTTATTTTTATCACCACAGAGAAATAGAACTTCAGTTGAAGAATCTGCTGAAAATATTCACCACCATTTTCATACCGTCTACTTGAACTTAAAACGTACCCTTTTCTGCTTTAACAGCACTGCAATGTGAAGTGACAGTCGTGGCTGTGGAAGCTTTCAGGTAAGCAAGAGCTCTCTCAAGTTCACAGCAACAACCAACGTCCTCTTACTGTGGCCCTCCAACGGTCTGTTTTGTGGATAGTTTAATAGATTAGTAGGAAGAACAGTTTAGTAGATTAATCAGGTTTTTTCTTGACATGTGATTCTTCACTAAATGTGTATTTCCCCCACCATTTTGTCTTACAAAGATGACAGTGCTCTGATAAACAGACTGACTGTATAATTCATGCAGAGTTTCAGCAAACATGGTTTCACACTTCTAATTCCTTCTTCTTCACCCCTGTAGTGCATTCAGACCAGTAACTCCTGACGCATGGAAATCCAAGACCAGATCTTGCTTCACTAAGCTTTAATAAAGTCTCTGCACAACATTTATAAACAAATCCTAAAACGGACACAAAGTATGTGATTTTAATGGTCTGAGGTCATATTACTGTAGGTGCATAGCTCACAGTTTACACGAGCTGCTGGCTGGCTTGTTTATTCAAATACGTGATAGTGGCTAATTTTGTTTTATGTGTCTGAGTTGGGCTGGGGTGAAGGTCAGCTGGAGAAGACAGCCTGGGGCTAGGGATGCAGTTACGGCGGGGGTTAGCGAGTGGGGAGGGAGAGACAGAAAGCAGCAGACGTACAGCTTATGCCTTGGGAATGGGGGAACAGAAAAAGTGAGTGGAGAGCACAAATGTGGCATACGGGTGAAGGTACAGGAACCCCAAAGCCCGGACAAGGGGAGATGTGCTTTCCAAACTCATCTCCAGCAGCAGGAACCACAGCAGAGACAGCCCCGGGCAAGAAACAAGTGGCAGAGGCAGAATAAAGAACTGAGAAAGAAAACCCTGGGAAAGGCCGTGGGGCAGCACCGGGGGGGAAAGAAGGAGACACAAGAAAGCAAATGGAGGGAGAATGGAGGGAGGCAAAAAGAAAAAGGGCAGCGAGAGAGTTGCCAACAATAGGGCAACTGTTGTCAAAGCGGGGTGGCTGTGACAGAAACACTTCAGCCTTTTGATCCAGTTAATGACATTTAGAGACTTCCCTTACGCAGACAGACGTGGGCACGGGGCCAGGACAGAAACACGGGGCCTGATGTTGCAAACCTGCCGAGCGTCCCGCTGGGAACGGCCGCTGGCTGTGGGAAGAGGGCTTGTGGTTTCCACCACACGCAGTTGCTGTGCTGGGCTGTATTTCACCTTAATGCCAGGCCAACTCCCAAGAAGATGTGATACTCAGCACCTCTGAAATTAATGCTGTCTGAAAATGCCAAGGGGACAGTTTGTTCTTTATGATTTTATTATATTTTGTTCGGTTGCTGGAAGGGGTCTGCTGTGCATTCGCTTGGATACTCCTGAAAATCCTGTCTGCAGCTATAAAACTCATTTGAAAATTGGGCCCACAACACAGATTTGCATGATTGCATTCTGGCCTTCAAGTTTGAAAATGCTGACTAAGTTCCTCAGGATAGGGGTGGGAGACTGACTTAGCTTCAGTATTTCTGAGAATGCTGGTTGGTTTAATAATGGTAAAAACTTCTCCAGCCAGGATGAAAAAAAACCCCAAAACAAACCAAAAACATTACCTCCACCTCCCTGTATAATACATGTTGAGGTACTTCATGCTGAAAACTTTTCCAGAGTAATTCTGAAGTGGACGGCCTGGTGCAATGACATACTACATGCTGGCACTATCATTTCCCAGACTACTATCAGGTTATGTGCAAACCAGCCTGCACCATTTAAACTCAAAAGAAGAGGTAAAGGTAATAAATCAGACAAAAATTACATCCTTATGCATGTGTCTGCAGAGAAGCAGGTAATGGAATTCTGTTTGTTTCCTATAAAAGAATTTTTGTAAGATTCATTCCAGCCAATCTTTAAGAGAACATAGAAAGCATTGCAAAGAATTGCATATCCAATACTATAAAATTTTTGCACGCACACACAAATACATGAGTACGTGTATACACATACAGATAGAAATTGTTTATCTTCAACAGCTACAACTTAACAGATCCCTAAAAGGTAGAAGACTTACACTCAGCAAGTGGATACTCTGGGTTTGCCATTTAATACCTGTAAAGATTTGCTATAGAATCCTTTTTTTCTTTCAAAAAATCCTCATGCAAAGCACATTCGAGCCACCCATTTAAAAAGAAACTGTCTACTTGAGATAAGCTGCTCCCTACACATTTCTGCATTTATCAAATATGACTTAACCGAGAAAACAAAATGAAAATCTATTAGCTGCAATTCAGAGTTGTGACTGCAGTGTAATGGCTTCATTATGAGCAGGATGATAAACATTCCCAACCGCAGGCTCCGCGTTTCAGAAGCAGCTCCCGAACATAAGCCTCCACCGCAGCAGCAGCTCTCCTCTTTCTCCTGGGTTGTACCCTCAGGGCCACAGTGCCCAACGCCCAGCCACGAGGCAGGGTACGGACCCCAGGCTGGAACTCCCAGGAGGTGGATTCCCTCCCCTGTCCCTGAAGGATTTCCCTGTAGCCTTGGAAAAAGGAGCCATCTTCTCTCTCCCTCCATTCCCAGCACAGGTACTCTGGGAGAATAAATGTAGGGGCTACGAGGTCCCCTTGTGTACCAGCAGCAGGCCATGCAAATATCCGCAGACGGCAAGGATTTATGCCATAATGTAACAGCGGTCCTTGTTTTCTACGAATTTTCGTTAGCCTCCCCCCAAGGGGTCTGAAGAGATATCGCCGTGGTTAGATGGAGCTGCTCGCTGTGGACCCTTTCGGCTGAGCAATTAGGGAGCTGTGCTTCATTAGACTATGATACGGCCCAACGCAGAGCACCAAAGTCCATCCCTTCACCGCCGGCCCTGCCGCGCTGCTCTGACAGCCCTGGTGGCACACGCACCCCCAGCACAGGGCCAGGGCCGGCCTGTGTGAGTGACGGACTCCGCGGGCTTCAAAGGCAGCGGCTGCAGAGAGCCCTCGTTTGTAGGCCGTGTGTAGAGCGAGGTGCAAAAATACACGTAGCATTTAGCTGCCTGACATGTGCTCGGTTTGTGTTTGACTTGAATTAATTGCTTAAAAATCCAAATATCAATCTACTAATGTATTTGCCTGTAAATTAGAAGCTTTCACAGCAAACACGGGCAAGTTATTTACTACCCACAAAAAGCTCAAAGCAGACCTTTAACAGTAGCTAGAAGGCCAAGTCCTGGGCTAAAACACCACCAAGCTTATGTGCTTTACAAATACAGAGTAAAAAAACCTGCTCCTAATCTGAAGAACAAACAGGGAATTTATTCAGAGAATGCTAGAGGGGCTGTGGTAATGCCAGCAGGCTCCTGCAGCCGTCCTTGTGGAAGGTGATGAAAGTTCAGACTCTGCATGCTAAAGCTTTTAGCCTAAGTCAGGACAAAAAGAGAAGACAAGAAAAAAAAAAGGCAGGAGCTGCAGAAGGAACTTTAACCTGCACAGTTAGAACTGACGATGGAATACAGCAGGCTGCTTTAGGTAAGCGTGGCATAGAAAAAGGCCGAGTTTAGACCCAGTCTGCCCCAAAACACAGTGACAAATTAAGTAAAACCACATTCCCTCTTTGTAATCCTGTTGCTTTATGTTATTCCTTAGATAATAAACTGGTTCTGCCCTGGAGCAGTGCTCCCCTGGCACTGAACTCATGCTCACACTCAGGTTCCCACCTACAGATGCAGGGACACCCTTCATTCCCTACAGCGTAACGCCTGCCGTACCGGGCAAGGTGTGGTGCTGCCGGGCTGGCCGCTCACAAACGTTTCTTAACTTGGAAATTATAAGAATCTCAGTACAAAGATTCTTTTCTTTCTTAGATTAAAAAAAATCCAAAACCCAAATAACCCAAACCAAACCTGTCTTGTTTATTTCTTCCATGCAAAGTATGTATTATTTAAATTAATTTGCTTTATTCTATGCTGTCCATGACTGACATTTTTGGAATGTTCCACTTATTTCTAGAATATAATTCCTCCAGCTCTCTCTGTTCCTCGTTGACGTGTGGGGTCACTAACACCAGCCCGATGTGTACGTGTTGGTTAGGCACGCCTGGACAGTGGGGTTACCTTTCTCAAAATCCCTAGTCCCTGTCACACTGCGACTTGGGAAGCACAGCCCAGCGTGCTGGTGAGGAGGAATGCAGCACGTCTTACTAAGGAAAACCGGGGTTTCATCCTTGTAATTAACTACATGCAATAATGGAAGCGAAGATGGAGCGACTGAGCATTCAGAGATCAGGAAATGTAGACAGAAGCTGGAAAACCTAATGTCCAGCCTGCAATCTGGGCATCTGCCATGCACCAGGATTTCTGGCCAAGAGTGGCTAAACGGGGAACAGAATTCAAATAAAATCTCTCAACAACACAGAAGCAGCGAATGGCTAAGGAAATCCCTGGGATACAGACCGCTGGGAACTGTAAGGATACGCTGAGGGAACTGGCAAGCACACACCTGCAAGGCTTTTGTCAGAGATGGAGCGACAGTCAGAGCTCTGACCAAACTGAACTACCCGTATATTTCTAAATTCTGATTCTAAATTTTGAAATACATTTCTAAGTTTACCTTAAACAAAAGAAGAGACTCCTACACAAGTTTGTTTCATAAACTTGAACAATCTGGGCTAGCTCCCCCTGAATTAAGGCCACCAAACTTTATCTGCGTACTTGACAGAGGCCCCCTGGGGTGCCCAGGAGAACACAGCCCTTAAAATTTAGTTGGCACTCAGGTAATGTAAGACGAACTCTCAGAAGTTCAGTTCTATTAAATACCTCTTAACTACTTGGCACTGGCAGAATTTTTTCCCATTAAACTTAATTTATGCTAATTAAGTACTGCTTATTACCATTCTCTATCATTAGGCAAAATCAGTTTTCTGGGAAAAGTCATAATCAAGAGGCAACTGCGTTTTGGAATACTCCCATTTTGAACAGCATTCTGTAATAAAGTTCATTTATAGAGCAACTGGCTACAAATCATTTGCAAACATCATGTGGGGCGGTGGCGGGACCCCCGGGTGCGCAGCGAAGGGCAGCGGGCAGCCAGCCTGCCGGGCGCTCCGGGACCCCGCGGGAATGGGGCAGCCCCTCTGCAAGGGCCACGAGACACCGGCCAAGAGCTGCTGCAGGCCAGAAGGATAAATGGCACACTTGGTATGGGCACACAGGTTTGGGATTGGTTTTTGTTTGGTTTTTTCCTCCCCACTTAGGTATATCACAATAAGGACTTCTAAGGAGAGAAAATAACAAGGTGCAAGTTGTCTCCGGCATGAGGAGCACAGGGCACGGGTTGAAGATGCAGATGCGGATGTGAGAGGCAGCTGGTCAGGAGCCGCCGCGTTGCTGGTGGAGGAAAGACAACAGGCAGAGCCATGGCGGCGGTGAGCCTGCAAGGCCAAGCCGCAGTTCAGACTTCATCAGCTGTCTCAGAGGAGATTCCCACGTTTTTAACAATGGTATGAGACAACAGCCCACCGCTGAATGAAAGGACAGAGGTGGGAACTGAGAAAGAGGAGATCTTGGAGAGAAAGCCTCTGTGGCTACACTGGGCTCAATGAGGAGACTGAGAGATCCCAGTCAGCTAGTGGTCTGGACTGGGGAGGAAGATCTGTGGGTTACCAGCACAAGGACAGCACTTGCCTTTCCCTGCGTGGGTGAGATTACCGCTGCTTTTAGTGGGAGCTGAAGTAAATCAAAATTGATCGCCCTGGGAAATCCCACCCATGCTGTTTTAGACCACCAACACAGGCCACTGCAGTAATTATTTCTCTTCTTAAAATAATAGTGCCCTGTGGAGTAGCTGTGGTGCTCTTTAGAGTAAAATTCTGCTTTTCCATAAGTGACCTAGAAGTCCTTTAAGAGTTTTATTCTAGATAGGCTTACAAATTGGTACCTGTAACTTTAAAATGCAAATGTCTCAGCAGCTGAATTGTCCCCAACCTTCCTTTTCCCTGGAAGCATATAGTCATCTCAGTGATCCCGAGCGTGCAGGAATACAGTATTCCAACTCATTGTCCAGTCAATAAAGTGAAAAATGCCATTCCTGTTTTAGCAGATGGCAGCAGAAATGCAATACAAGGAGCAAGAACACTAATATAGAAATCAATATCTATTACAGTTTAAATCACATTGCAGCCCTGAAACGATAATAGCAATCCTTTAAAAGCTAATGCTGATCCTGTTTGTATTAGAAATCGGTTCAATGTGTTTCAGGTTTTAATTCTGTTACAAAAATAATTACCTTTTAACCTAGACCCTCCAACCCCAGACCCCTCCTCCTTCCCCAGACCCTGTTCCCACAAAGAAAAACAAACCAAACAGCAAAAAAAGCCCCCAAACAAACAAACCTAACCTCTTCCTTCCTCACCCTATGACCGAAAATATGGGGAAGGGATTTTTATAATAGAGATGGTTGGGAATTCCCACGGTACACGCGGCATGGTAAGCGCAGAGGGATTATTCAGGCAGCTCTATCTATTGCTGTGCAAAGCCTTTCTGGACAGCTACAAAATACCCGAAGAAAAAAGAAAATGAGTCTTTGGAAACTGCTGACAGAGCAAACGCTTCCTTCTTTGAGTAAAACTGAAGTCTTTTTATGCTAGAAAACAACCTTTTTGATAATAAATCAGAAGAGCTACCTGTATAGCAACGTCAGTAAACACATATTCTGCTTGTTAATTGTCTGCACGCAGGCAGTGATGAGCACAAATTGAAAATTGTTTAATGAATCATTTATAAATAATGAAGAGTAAACATTGGGGAAAAAAACCCACCAGCCCCTGCGTGTGCTCCATCACCTGATAAGCCTGACAGAGCGAGTCATCCGCGTGCTGGGAGAAAGCCCACAGCCTGACTGGAGCATCCTGGCAGATCAAGAACTGAGCACGAGCTTGCAAAGAAGCTTTATGGCTACAAGGACTAGAGTGCTTTGGGCACACAGCAGGACAAAACTGAATAAATTATATTACCACTACAGTTATTGCCACTACTGCCAGCAAAATCCTACATTCAGCATTGGTGTTCACACACCACGAGAGAGCTTGATACATTGGATATGGCTATAAGTTGTGAGATTGATTGAAGGATGGGAAAGCACATCTTACAGCGACAGTCTCAAGGAGTTCAATTTATTTAGCTTATCAAAGAGAAGGTTAGGGCATGTCTGGTCACTAAGTAAATACTTACTTGGGGAAAGGGAAACTGATAAGAGGAGGCTTTTCATCCTAGCAAAAGTGCAACAGTCCCATAGGCAGAACGTGAAACCAAACAAATTTAGGCTGGCAAAACCCACACACTTCTAATAATAGAGGAATGAACCACTGGAGGAATTGCTAATAATTTTAAAATTATAAATGAATGTTTCTTTAAAAGATATGCTACACCACAAAGTGAAATCCAGGCCAGCTCCCAAAGTTGAAAAATAACCCCAGAATAAAAGACAAATTTTGATTAGCCTTTTTTCATTTCCTCTGCTTCTCAGCATTCAAAAAAGTTGTTTGATTCAATAAGAAGACCCTCAGCATCATACACGTTGTTTCTTTCTGGCTCATCTTGCCACTCCAAAACCTACTCTTTTCTACTTTTGAGTACAAAACAGTAGGCCTTTATTTGCAAGAACTCCTATTAGGGTCTATTAACGGTACATATATTACTATACCTGCTCGCATCTCTACCAGCCCCTGCTCGCACTTCGTGTTTCCACGAGCACTCCTTTACTCACCCTATTGAACAGCAACCCTGGAGCTCAGCTTGCCCGAGCCCCGGTTGGTCCCTGGCTCACAGCACAGGTTGCTCCTGCCCCAGCCCTGACTGTATCTCCTCTCACCTACTTTTTTCAGCTGTTTTCTTTTGAACTGCCCCTCTCAGACCTGCAGGGGCAGAGCTTCAGGGACCCCTGTTGCCCTCTCAGGCTTATAGGAGAAAGCTCCTGGCAACTTCCACCTGGGTTAGCTCAGTGCTACAGGCAAAGGAAGAAGAAAAGGGAAGAGAAAGGAGAGAAAAAAATTAAAAAACTACACTTTTCTCCTCTGGAAAGGCAATAGGAGATATCCTGGGAGCTGGGCTCCTCTGGCTGCCCCCCTCATCCCTTCCCATGCTGGGCACCCCCACACCCCTCTGCTTGTCCCCCAAAGTGCTGCGGGGAGGTGCCAGGGCAGAGCAGCCTTGCACAGCCGGGCAGCTGCAGGGCAGGCCCCTCTCCTGGCATACGCGTTTCAACGCTGTGCAGTCCCTCCACCACCATTCCCAATTTCCCAAGA
This sequence comes from Falco cherrug, assembly GCF_023634085.1. Taxonomy (NCBI): domain Eukaryota; kingdom Metazoa; phylum Chordata; class Aves; order Falconiformes; family Falconidae; genus Falco; species Falco cherrug. The sequence goes on from NC_073707.1 coordinate 9,911,185, forward strand.
AGTTCCCTCTGGGCTTTGATGATGTCCAGCCCTCCCCAAAGAGCAGAGGCGCAGGGTTACCGCTGGCTTCCCCCTCGCTCATGGGCTGGGGAACCGTGACCCTGCACTTCCCTCCAGCCTTTAACTGCTCTGACCCCAGGGGTGGCTGCCAGGGCTTCTGCCACCTCCCTGGGTGCTCCCGGAGAGGTCTAATGCCCCAACCTAGTCATTTGTTCCCTTCTGCTTGTCACACGCCACTGTATTTTTTGCATGTCTCCACCCAGAGGGTGGCTGGCGGAGCCCAGGTCCTCTCCCTCTGACTGCCCAGGGCTTCTCCTTCCATCTCCTCCTCACCTCCCCCTGCTCCATCCCACACCACCTGCTGACCCAGGGAAGCCCTCAGCTTCCTCACCGTTCCTGCTTTTCAAGAATGAGCCCTCAAGCTCAGCCACTCAAACACGTGGGCTGAATCCCTGTCCCTTGGAGAAGCCCCCCCCACCTGCGACGAGCCGCTGCAGCAGTCAGCAGCAAACAAAGAAGAGAAGGGCTTGTCAAACACTGCGGAACAAGAACTTTTCGTAAGAAAAATGCAAGTCAACAGAAGGCGTAGATGCCAGTGAAACCCTCTGAGCAAGCCCTCAGCTAGGTAGATGAGCTGCTGACCCGCTGCCAGCCAGCCTGGGCTGGTGCCAGTGCCAGCGAGGCAGCAAACAAGCTGTCCTGCTGGCGGCACTGCCCGGGCTGCCACGCGCCCAGGTGGCACCAGCCGCCCAGCCTCCCTCTTGGCAACTGCAGTTGGGACCTTTCAGAAGCACTGAAACGTTTCCACCGTCTGGTGTTTGTGAAATATTTTGGAACTGCAAACCAATTAAAGCGTTTTGTTTGCCCTACTTGGGATGATAAGAGTATCGAGAACATTATTATCACTCCTGCTGTTTTGCCTGCTGGGAATCCCCCCCCCGCCCCGGCCACGCTCGCTCTGCTAGGCAGGCTGGCAGGACGGTGACCAAGTCCCTTCTTGGCTCTTTTTAACCATTTCTGTGACTCAGGGAATGACTCTGCGTTTATTCATGTGAGGCACAACATATTTATTCAATCTACCCACTGATTTCTTAATTGAATGTCCAGTCTCGCTTTGGCAGCGTGACTCCCTCGGAACAAAACCGCTGGCCCGGGAGGCTGCCTCTTGCCCAGGGCACCGCTGAGCCCCAAACGCCTCGTGAGCAGGCGCAGGGGTCCAGAGCGCTGCCAAGAGTGCTGGTGCCAGGTACATGCCCTTGTCCTCTGCCTCTTGCTGCCAGCACAGTTTGCTGGAACGGGGGTGACTGCAGTTGATTAATCCTGGGCTTTGGGGCAGGGACCGGTTTTTCACTCGGTGTTTGTGCGGTGCCGTGATCTGTGACTACAGCTCCTGCATTTGCAGCGACAGTAATGACAGCGTTACAGCCACCAGTCCCAACCGTTTCATCCACAACGCCCTTCACAGCAGAGAGCTGAGAAACAAGTAGCCCCTAAGACATATCATTTTATGTGCATATTGGGGCTTTCATATTAATTGATTATAAAAAAACCTAACAAAGTGTCATTGTTCAGAAGTCCAAACTTACTTGCTGCAATCTCAGCCTCACTGAAGTCTGTGGGAATTCTGGGTTTAACTTCGTATTTTCTTTTCTTTACCGTGAATCTCATATGGGAGCAGCTGAGATCAGTCAGCTACGAAACTAACACAGCAACTTATACATCAGCTTTAGTAGCCTTTGGATCAGATCCATAAATGACGATTTTTAAGAAATCTTGACAAGTATTGTACAACTAAAACAAACAAAATGGCTAATAGGTTACATACATCACTTAGTATAATAATCCTCTGCTGATTTATTATGTTTTTAATTCTTGCAATATGCAAAAAGGTTAAATTAATCATTTTTGTAGAGGCATAATAATATTGGGCTCCAATGACATATCTCTGCAGTGCAGTTTGCCTGCAGGACTAATAAAAACTGATCGTTAAAACAACTGGATTTGGCTTTGATTAGAATCGCCATAGGATAAAATGAATAAAATGAATTATGAAGAAGAACGGGTAAAGTAAATGAAATAGACAGATACTAGCGAATACTGTACATTAATATTTACCAAAGAATTAGGATAAAAACTTTTAATATAGTCAGCAATGAGGTGTGAAATACACCATATTAACAGGTTACTCACTGCTGCGCCAGAATATAAAACAACAGGATAAGGTGCAATCAGAGGTCATTTCCATCCTTCTGCACTTAATCATACTCTACCCCATTTGGAAACACAAACAAAGCTTTTAAACAGAACCACACAAAATAATTACATATACACATATGAAAAAATAAAATACTTTGTTAATCATGCTAGACTGAAGATCAGGTTTCACCACGGGCTCCTGCCAGGACTGCTCCTATCGCAGTTGCTGTGCATACTGTTTCACAGTCAAATCTGGTTTTCCCCTGCAAAGTGGGAAATTTCTACTTGAAAATTACCAGCTGTTTCTCTAGCACAAGTGGCAAAATATTTAAGAAAAGATCAAACGCTGATTGCTTTTTTATTTTAATTTTATTTAAAGTAGCAGTTCCTCCTTCTCCCTTTCAAATTAGTCCCACTAATATCTAGAGGCTGAGAATATTGCAATTTACACTTAATAGCTTTCTGAAAAGGACAGGTTTCTGCTTTGGACATACCACCCTACCTTAACGTAATGCTAGAAAGGGGGAGTGGGACCCCCACTGCTTTTCTAAGGGAACCTATCCTGTTAACTACCTGCAATGAACTGGTTGTACAGCTCCTTGCTCAAATCTGGGACCTCATTCCATAATCTCCAGAAGTCAAAACTTACAAAATAAGCACCAGCGTCAATGACGTTGGTATAACTAATCTTTAGAAGAGGGGATACTTGCATCATGAAATATTTACAGCATTAGGGGGTCTGGGATGCACCAAGAGGCTAGTTTTCTTAGGTGCTTTGTATAGCTCTGAAGGTGCCTCCGGAAGGTAATCAGAAGCCAGGACCTAATTCAGGAGCTCTGGATTACTTTTGGGAATGGAGATTGTCCCGCTGTTCATTGGCTACCCAGGATGTCTAGGGAGAGCAACTTGCCTGAAACGGGCAGCAAGAGTAAGTCTTTAATGTGTCAATATGAAAAATGAGGGATTTCACATGTGACTGTATACTGGTAACTCTCTTGAAAATGTTTTCGGGATCTTCCACATGAAAATCCCACGGACTGAACGCCCTCCTTAAGAAAAAAGCAGCTGGACCAAGCACTGAAGACAGAGCTACTTCTCTTATCGGCTTCCTCAGCCCTGAAATTGTACACGGGCTGCACTGAGTTTCTGAAACACAAACGTAACTTGGCTTGACTCTGGATCTAGGAAGAAAAAGAAAGGACAAATGCATCTTCCCTGAGGCAGATGTTTTTCACCAGGCATTGATGAAAAGTGTAAGATGTGGTGCTGGTAGCTGGGATGAAGCTGAAGCTTGTGAGCAGCAGCAGCAGCACTGCGTCCTCCCCATCAACACTGCTACCAGTGCCACAGCACTAATAAAAGAAGTATTGAGTCGTTTTACCCACACTTCTCCTGGCAAGATATCGAAACCGCTCGTCAAGGAAAATCAAAACTAGCAGTGGTCAACATTTTAGGAAAACACCCATCCCAAATCAATGTAATAAGCATAACTCCTATTGTCAGTGCTACTGAATCCACATCAATCAGGTCCTAGCTTTTTTAGCCCCTTGGGCATACAGCTGAGCCGCACAGCGTGACCCAAAGGTTAGTGATCTGTGACCACTTAAGGCTAGGATTGGAAATAAAGGCTAGGATTGGAAATAACCGTAAGCCAAAGAAGTATGCATTGATTAGTAGACAAAGGAAAATGCACTGGAGAGCCTGTTTGCAGAAGGTCCTTTAAGATACATGAAACCAGCATCTACATCCCCGTTTTATACCGTCACTCGATACAATGCCTCGAAACGCCCCCCTGCCCCCCGCCCCCCCCCCCCCAAAACCCGGTGCAACAGGCACCACCACACAGCTGAGGTGGTGCCTCCTGAAAAGGCCTGACTCTCCTGGGCGGAGGCAGGTTCAGAAGCATCGCTGCTGGGGGCAGAGCCCATCCCAGTGTCCCCACACTTCCACTGCACCCCTACGGACAGCCCCCACCCCGGTCGGCGCACCAGCCTGGGTGCCAGCACGAGGCACGGGGTTGGAGACTTGGGAAGTTTTCACTCCAGGGGAGTCCTTCAAACTTCATCATACGCGTCACGCTTTTGTGCAGAAATAATGGAAGGGGAGGAATGGGACAGGAATAAATGGGGAGGTACTGGTGCAAACTGCCTCTTCAAATCCCTTTTGCTCTGCATGCCTTGCCTCTGTCAGGGGAATGAACAGCTCGTGGGTTCTGGAAACATGCCCATGCCACCGCCTGGTTTGTTGGGGTGCAGGTGCTCAAAACTCGGTTGCATCTCCAGGACGGCACAGCGGAGACAGAGGAAACCGTCATCAAGGGCAAGGTCCCAGAATGGCAGAGGGATGAACCTGCACCCAGCCCAGGTACAGGCGGTACATAGGGAGCCCAAAAGACACAGAGGAGCCAGTGACAGGTATGGTAAGATATGTAAAATAGATTTGACAATATTTCATTGCTTAAGGTAAAAATCACCGATTGTTTTTCACCATTCTTGTTTTGTTTCTACTTTCACATGTACCACATTCAAAGAAAAAAAAGACAATGCACAAAAAGAGATGCTATCAATACAGTTATATAGCAACCAAGGAAGAAATAAGAGACAATGAGAGGAAAACCAGAAACCATACACTGAGTTTCAGCGAGGGATCTCTTTCTTCCTGTGGAAGAATGTGGGAGATAAGATGAAACATTCATATTTTCCACAGCAAAAGACAGACTTGCTTTGACAGTAATAATCTATGTAGCACATCCTTCTTACAGCACAGCACAGTGTTAGATCTTAGGCACCAAATTAGACCATAAGGACAAGCCGTACTTTTATGCTGCAAACAACCTGCAAGACTGCAAGGGATGCACATGATGAAGCTTTCTAAAGAAAGTACAATTAACGCCAGTTAATACTTTTACGGAAAATAGAGCCTGTCAAAAACAAAACAAAAAGCAAAGGAAATCCCCTGGTTTCGCTCCACAACAAGACTATGTTTGATTGATAACGATCATTTCATCATTGTGAAAAGTTTAAGTTTTTATATGGGGGTTGATTTAGTGCAGCATAATACTCTGGTTAAAAACACATTAATAACAAGTCAACTGAAAAAAATTAAAGTGTTAGCTTGCCAAAGGGAGAATCATTAAAAGATGTTTCTAATGGGGTTTCCTAATGAATTGTTGCTAGTCTCCCTGTATTTTTCAACACTTTCACCCACGCTCCAGATGCAAATAAATTATTACTGCTATTAAAACCTGTGGGTAATGTAGGTAAATGAAGAAGAAAAAAGGGTGGCTGTACGGATGAATCCAGATCACCCATCTCATTCAAAGAAAACACACTTTAACGGAACAAGCGTGACCTTGTAAACGTGTTTGAACATGTTAATCATTGATCATCTTGATCAGCATTTTAAATTGACTGCAGCTCACTACTTCATCAGCCTTAAAACAAGAGTAGAAACATGGCAGCTGCTTGAAGGAGGGGCCAAATAAAGCAGAGTATATCTGACTTAAAGCTTGTATTTTTTTATTCCAACCTTAAGCATACAGACCCACAGAGATAGGCCAATTCCCAGCACCAAAGGAACTGTCACTGAAAGCAATATGAGTCATGAAAAATATTACTGCACATTTTGTACTGTACATTGTAACACACACATTGTAAATGGCTACAGTGATGCATGCTGAAGGAAATACTCCTGCCTCTCATCGCTTGTTTCTGCCTTCTCATGTGCCTTCTGCTCTTTCTCATTACTGCCAGTAGTGAACCTTTATCATCTGCATTTGCTGCCCCATGGGAGTACGCTGGGCTACCCCTCCGCAATTCAATGCGCAGCTTGAAGAGGTCTCTCTCCCACTCCTTTAACTGTTCAATCTCTAACTGCACGAGTTGGCATTGTAAGATTTCCTCAGTTCTCTGTTGTCTGAACCTAGTATAATAAAAGAGTAGTATGTGGCCTGACTTGTTTGGGGATGCGACTGCTATGGGAATAGTGAGACAATAAGATTTTGATCGCGTTGCCTTCCTTTCCTCCTCTCAACCGTGTCTTGAACCTCTCCTGATCCATCCTCCTCATCTATTATCTTGTACTTCCCCATGTTGCACCCTCAGAACAGCTTCACTGGATTTCCTGTTGTACCTTTCACTTCTGAAAAAGGCCATGCACACACAAGCATGTGAACAATAAATCATAAACACGTCTCGATCACAGGACCTGGGGTTAGCCGATAGCCGGGTCTCTGGGGTGAAATTACACAAGCACATTTCCCTGGTTCTACGATCTCATTTGCTCTCCTGGAAAATGTTAAGCACAAGGAGTTATGCAGACCACAAAATACTGTGTGAATGAGGTCTGAGCCGGGGAAGCTTGTGTTTTCTTAATGAGCACCTGCTGCAAGAGATGCTGCCAATATCCTGTGCTGATGACACCAGCAAGAGAAAGTCAGGTATTGATCGGTGCCTCCAGGGTGCAGGAGGAATTGTTAAGGGTCTCCTGAAAGAACAACCCACGAGAGTTCCTTGGAGATGCACAAGTTGCCAGTAATAACATTATCCCTGCGATCCTGGCTGCCCGGATCCACGGCGCTATGGAGCAGAACCAGCAAGAGACTTTCCAGAAACAGGGATGCAAACAAGCATCCCATTTACCAACACTGTCACTTTAAAGGAGCTATAGATTAAATAAAGTCCAACTCGCTGTTTCTGTGAGTAGGCAGATTGTTGTGGGTAAGACACTTCCTACTGTGTTGACTTCTTAAATCTACCAGTGCCTGCTCAAAAAGAGCTGAAACTGATTATACTCAATGTGCTAAATGTCACTTAGTCATGATATGTGAGGTTTCTTCCTGCCTCCTGTGGATTGGAAGAAAACAGACTGAGCTATAATTTCATCCCAATGAGAGAAAGTTCGGTCACCAAAGGGCCAAGGAAACGTTGCCAAGCTGCTGAGGATGGCAGGAGGTGGAAAGAACGGGGAAAGGAAGAAATAATACATACTTGAACTGTCGTGAAAGCTTTAAGGAACCACATTTAAAAAACTAAGGAGATATTTTAGGGAGATGAAACACTTGCTAATGTGATGCTTATATTAAAATCGTATCCAGATTGGATAGTGGTATAAAACATGTCACTGGAACCAGCATTTCCATATTGTATGTTGTGAATTTTGCCTGAGGGCAGAAAAAGCAGCAAACGAAACGGGAGATTTCCACTCCCCCACCCCAGCTGAATTCCATGGAGTTATATCAGCAGGCTTACATATCAGAAGGCACACTGGAAAGGAGGTATTTTTAACTGAATCCATCTGAATCAGACAATTCAGCATTTTTTTTGACTCTTCAATGGTAAGATCTTAACCTGGGGAAGGTATTTTTAATTCCAATCAAGTACTGTTTAATCTTGGTAAAATGCTGTGACATTAGGCACCGCAAATAGCTCATTTGCAAAATGACAGCAGTATTTTATTAGTATTTGTTGCAATAGTTCTCTGGGAGAAGCAGCTGTGAGGGACAGAGACTGGAAATCAAAGCAAGATAAGTGGATTTCTTTGGAATGAACCAAATGTCACCCCCCCTCACGGGCGATGGGGTGCCGGGTTGGCATTCCTCTATTACCAGGCACACCGAGAGACCCCCCTCTTGAAGGGAAGCAAAGATGACTTTAACTGGGGTGTCTCAATCCAAATGGGACAGCATACACCCCAGCCTGGTGCGGGGCTCACTACTAAAAGAGTTTCCTTTCCGTGAGGGTTTATGATCAGGAGAAAATGACGAATCATGCAGACAAGATGATTTCACTACGCATCAAAGGCTTAGCAGAAAAGAGTTGTATATCCTTAGGAAACCGTCAGCCCAAGAGAAGCAGCTAGAGTCTCGTGTGGCACGACACTAAGAACAGCAAGGCTGAAGCATCTTTCGCCTCTGGCTGTAACCAAACAGATAACTGCAAAGATGATGTGTACTCAGGAGCCAGGTATTCCAGCAAATATATGGTTTCTCTTATATGTAAGCATAAACCCCCCCCTAATACCAACAAAAAGACCATAAACAACCTTCTCTGGTTTAAGTTGACGCTACTTGCAAATAACTAGTAATAAAATATCTAGATACTCTGGACTATTTTCCATGCCATTTATTGCACTTGGGAGAAAAACAAACGCTGGGGAGGTTCGTCATGGGTGGTAGGGGAGAGGGTTCAGGATGACAGCAATTACAGTAAAATTGTACAAAAGACTAATGGATATGCTCCTCCCTGTGTGGAAAGCTCCAAAGCTGGGCAGTGCCTAAGTAAAACAGCTTACTGAAACTTCAGACCCTCTTAAATACAGAAAAGTTGATAGCAATGATGAGGCAGTTATTTTGGACCTGAGAAGGAGATCTGGAAGCCCTTGATCTCTCCCTGAAAACTGAATTCTAGTTAAACTAGAATTTAACCCCACACCCCCAAAACCACCCAGCACCACACCAGGCAGCCAGCCACCCAAAGGCAGGGCCCCTGTGCTGGAAAGGGGCCACCAGGTGGGCACCCCGACACCGCAGGGAGTGGGCAGGCAAGTGCCCCGTGCAGAAGGGGGGTCATTACTCTGGGAATGCTACTCCTGCTCACTGTCCCAGCTTCACACTGTTTCCTCCATCTCAGCAGCAGAGGCTGTGCTGTCTTCTTTACCCAGGTCAGAAGATGACCACCATTCTGAATGAGGAAAACTCTGGCCATACCGGGGGGAGTTTCCCATTTACCTGGGTGTCATCTTGAAAATTTCTAACCTTTCAATGATCAAAAACTTTAGAGAAACCACTTGAAGTGCCTTTTCCAACACAGAAGAAAGAATCCCTCAGGATTTTTTGACTAAGCTGTGAGCACTTGAGGCAGTGTTTACAAAAGGCCTTTCTGTGGAATGTAATTTTCTGACTTTCAGCAGTTTGTGACCCTTCATTAACTGCTCAGTCATTTAGAGCCACTGATTCCAGCAGTACTGAGAGCCTTGTTATGAAGAGATGGCCACAACCATCTTAAAACATGCTTCAAGATGGATTGTGTTGTTGCAGACTCAAAAATACCAGTGGTCCCTCTGAAGTCAGGCTAGCTGCGTAATTATCATTGATTGAGAGTTAAATGGGATATGTGGTGGCGTGAACCCTCTGGGACTGGGGTGCTTACAGCGTGGGGGCGGTTTGCCACTAAAGTTCCCTTGGACCAAGGTCTCCCCCTGCAGTCCTCCCTCCCGAGAGCCCCGAGGACACAGCCTCTGTGCTTCACACTGAGCGCGGGGATGTGCAGATAGCCAGATCGGGCAATAAGGCAGATGATGGACATCTGTCATGTGCACGTCAGGGCACAAAACAGAGAAAGGCTGTTGTGCAAGAGGGCAGAATTTGTCCTGGGGACAGACTGGCCGGTCATTCGGGTACCACCACCTCTTAGCACCTGGGCACACAAAATTTATCTCCTCCACAATTTAGGAGCCTGATGGCAGATCACGTAAAGATACCAGAGTTGGCTGCAAAACAGCTGGCAGGGGTGGTGGCAATCCTCTCATCACAGGAGAACAGGCTTCACCAACTAGCCAAGCCCCCTGGGGGGTGACATGCGCAGCCAGGGTGCTGCTTGGGGTATGTTCCCATGGCACCTGAGCTCAGCAGGTATGTGCCAGACCAGGTACCTTCACAGGGTTTTACAGTCTTTCCTTGGGACGAGAAGACTACTGTATACTTGGGAGCTCTTGGAATGCCATCCAAACACAGCTAAATCAAGACTTGACATTTTTGCTCATGTCAGGAGAAATATCACTACTGAACAAATGCATGCTCAAGATCAGAATTTCCTGTTTAACCCAGGTCAAGTCCTAAGAACTCATTAAGAGAGGCACATACTTATCTTTAATAACCTTTCCCCTCGCTCAATCCTAAATTCAGATCCTTTTCACTTTCTTTCAGAAGATATTTATCACGGTAAATTTTGCAATTTTTCATCTCATCCTTTTAAAGGTCAGGGTACAATGCTATATTTATAGCAAAATCATAGTTATCAACAGCTAACATATGGGAGGTACTGAATAGCAGGAGTCACGGTATTTATATCATATTTACTGAAAATGTGTTTGCAGCCTCATTCCTCTTATACTGCTGGGTGATGCACTAACTTACAAATTAAACATTAACAGTGATGGCAACTGATTCACTAAATAGAAGTTATAACGATTCAGCCGCACCTGCTGTTACATATCAGCAGTTATGAGACCTGTATTGATGAATTTAACACTACAGTGTGTTAGAGATACCAGCTAATAAGCTCTACACTCAAATCAATATAGCTCATGAAAATCACCAATAATTATTCTGCCATCTAATAGAGAGGATTTCCCCTAGTTGCAACATTTGCCTTTATGCTCAAGGTTGTACAGTTATGCCTACTAAATTCGGATCAAGCAAGGCAACAGGACAATCTAAATAAATTCTCCTGTGAAAGCAAAGCTTGGCAGCGAAGCCATATTCTAGCATGACTTACACTTTCTGTGACATATCTAACTCATTCCCATCTTCCACTGATTGGACAGGATAGCAACTGCGACCCCCAAACCTCTCTTACGTTTAATTTACAGCAGTAAAGCTGCCTCTGCTGCAACCTGTCCTTTCCCAGTTTGCATTCTGATGGGAAACAACGGGCTTCTAAAACCGAACTGGCTCTTTAGCAAGTGATTTATTTCCTGAGATGCTGCAAGTGCAGCGACTGTGCTAGCCTCGTGCAAGCAGACTGACCTCCTAGAGCTGCCTCCCCACTCGTCCATCTGCACTGCTGCTCGGGTAAGCCTGCTTCTGTCAGAACATGTGCTACTTCATAAATACAAAAAGGAAGAAAATATATGAGACTCCAAAATAAACAGGCTTTTGTTTGGGTTTTTGTCGTCGTTTTTTTAAAGCATGTTTTTTTCCCCAAGGGGGGAAAAAAATCATTATGGGGTCAGGGTTGCATTGTGAGAGCAAGTTTCTGCCTTTTGCCCTGTCACCTGTCCTCTGTGAACCAGCTCAGGAAAAACAGGGAACACTCGAATGAGGTCAACAGCACACTGGCGTCGGAGCACCTTTCGCCTCTGATCTGATCACACGCGTTGGCCCAGGTATCAAAATAGCTAATGTGTACTGCTGCCGGCTGGTCCTGCAGTGCCTCTAGCAAATAGACTGGTACTTTAAACCCAGCTACCTCTAAAGGGAGAGAAAAATACTCTTGTCTGCCTGAAGGCCAACAACCACTTTTTTCCTCTTCTTTAATGCCAGATCCCCTAGTTCAGAGGGAAGGTTTGCTGGTGATACCCCGTGAGAACGCTGCGCTGCAGAGGCTGTAACAAATGCATCTCTTCCTCTGATTTCATGGGATTTCTTTTCATCAGTCTGCATCAATCTGCCGGTTTTCACAGATACTGCGAATCAGATTTGAATGTGGTCAGTACTTAAAGGATTGGTTCTTGATTGTTATGCACAGGCCTTTTACATCTATTAAAAAACTGAACAAAGGTGAGATAAAGCTAGTTGTTTTACAGCCCTTGAAAAAACTGCATTTGAAACCCAACAAGGCTGTATAATATGAAGAAGCTGCCTAACATGTACAGACAGACAACACAGCTTTATGCAGTATACTACAGGAAGAAAATGATGCAGTTCTCCCTGCGAAATTGAAAGTCATCAGACGGAAATCTCATTTCAAACCCTCTGCACCGCCTCCCTCTGAACGTGCCAGCCAATGCTCTTAGAAGTGCTGAAGACTGCAAGCCTACCAAGAAGTCTCATAACAATCACGTTATTAAACTATCATCTGTCATCGTAATTTAATTATTTGATGCCTAGACCATTGCTACTCGGGATTGTTTTTCAACACCTGTGGTAGCGGATCATTTACCTAGATGGCATTTTATTCCATTTTTACAATTCTAATCTAATCTGTGAGCTAACGAAATTGTTTTAGCTGTCATGAATTCAGAGGCACACAAAGAGCTTCATTAAAGATCAGCCTCCTCCCTTTGCTGATGCTTTAAGAAAAGTTTACCAAAACTGAGCATTCCTAAGATTTCATTATAAACTCTCCGACTCTCTCCAGGTTATACCAGCTGAAGAGGACAGTGCTCCATTATCACAGTACATTTGAAACATGTATCAAACACAAAACTACATATAATCTTGTTTTATGCCAGCATAAACCCAGATGGGTATCAACCTTTGGAATGCTAGATGATTTCTCAAATTCCTTAGCATTTGAATTAAAGAAAACTAATCTCATATGAAGTACCTGACTACGCAAATGACGGTGCCAAGCCTTGCCAGACCTTACAGGGGTCACAGACCGGTGGGGACCTTGCCTGGCACCCTCAGGTGCCCACCTTCAGTCCGCTGCTGCTCCCTCCGCAGACAGTCCAGGAACACCCCAAGACTCCAAAAAGCCTTCATCCCCCTGGGGAGCTGCACAGCCTGCCGGTGTCTTGGGTGCCCCAAGATGACATCTTTTATTAGTCAAGCAGAATACAGTGAATTAAAGCCTTTGGGTAGAAAGGGAGGGTCACAACGGGGGTGGGGATGCTGGCCACTGTGTCAAAATCAAAACTCAGACCTAAAATGCCTGGCATCCCTTCCAGCACCCCTCTGGGGCTTGCACTTCTTGATGCCTAGCAACGTTTTCAGACAATTTTGTGACTGTGCTGCTCTTTGCAAGCTCTGGCCATGCTTCTCTCATTTTTCTGGCCTCCCTCAAGGTTTCAATTTGATGGTCTCCCCCTGCTCCACAGGGCACCCCCGTACCAGGCTCCCTGGCCAGACCAGCTGACTCCTCACCCTCCTCTCCCAAAGGCAAGCTGCTCTTCTGGCAAGGCGTGTCATGCCATTGAAGTCAATGGAGTAAATCCAGTCCCTTCTGCTTTTTGGGAACAGGAGAGAGAAATTCCCACCACCCCCTACAGAGGGCCATTCCCTATAGTTTCCCTTCAAAGCCCCACACAGCCTCCCCTCTAAAAAAGCCAGGAACCATTCTGCTCAACAGAAGGGGCCAGGTGGGGACACGGTGCTGCAGGACGCCTTGCGGCGCGATGTTCCTCTGACGTTGCCATTTCCCCACACAGACCCTGGAAATCAAACCGTACACCGCTGGTCTTCCAGGATGGAAATGCTCAGCAGAAGCGCTACGTACAGGACTCATGCTTCCTTCCCCGGTATGTATGTATGTATGTATGTATGTAAGTATGGCCTTGCCAGCCGGGGGCCATACTGCAGCAAACAGGAGCCTCCCTGCTGCTGCTCCGCAGCGGATTCGCAAATCTGGCTTTTGCTTGTCATTGTTGTGTTACCAAAGAGCATCACGTGTAGCACCAAGGGCTAAACTGCTCAGAATAATGCTGCCATCCGCTGATGCAGCTCAGTGCAGAGTGACATTTTTGGTAGGCAGCAGGTACCTAACTGTGACACACTCCCTGGGAGCCCGGGGGCTGGCACATGTCACCCAGCACCATCCCACATACCAAGGAGACTTCAGAGTCACCAGCAGTAACTACATGATATTTCTTCTCCCCCTACTCCAGTGGTACCAGCACGCGACATGGTCTGTGCAGCTCAAATGGCAACCCACTCTGGTGTTATCCTTTGGATACCATGGTATGTATGCGCTGGGGAGTTGGGGTGCGTGCTAGACTTCTTACACTAACAAAAAAAACAGTTTATAGATTTGCCATACCAAATAAAAAATAGCTTATTTTATCCATTTAATCTAAAATGACCATAATCCACATTAAGACAAAAAAACCCCAAAACGTCTGAGACAGACAGCACAGGTACATGTTTATAAAAGTCCCAAAAAAACCCTCAACCCAAACAACCTTACCCTTAGTCTAGTTACACTCCAGTTGCATCAGAAACTGCCTCCTTCCCTCATTAAACTGAATTGCTGTTTCCCTCCTAACGAGGTGATAACCATGACTCTACCCCCTTTGCCTGCGCTCCGTTTTTCCTGGTGGGAGAACTGAACTCCTCGAGCCAAGCTCTGCACACACGTTATTGATCTCAGCCCTGCCAGGCTTCCAGCTGGGTCTCAACCAAAGCCCAGGTTACTGAGCACAGCTGATTTACCTCCTCAACTTCCCGATATTATTGGATCTTCCAGTGAAGGCTTGCAAAGAGAGGACAAGGGCAGATGATTAGCTCTTCTGTTCCCACCCACCCCCCCAGCTGCAGCTAGCCAGGACAATCAAGCACGGAAACTGTGGGTCACTCCTTCTGCGTCGCCACACTGAATGACTTCTCTGAGTCACTTCAGATCTGTAACGTGGAGAGTGCCCTTCAATCATATCTAATACTTTTCCACTGCTGAAGCAAAAAGCGCCCCAAGAGGTGTTCGACATTACCTGTTGAATTGCTGTAAAATTACAATTTCCCTCTTGCTATCTGTTCGTAGGGGGTCCCTTGACAAAGCCCACTTGGGCAGGGTTAAGTAATTTCTGATGCCTCCCCTACGGCTGGCTCTTCAGAAACCCAGGCACACACCTGCAGTTAGCATTAATCACGGATGCCAGCCTGACTCCCACAGGCCTGGAAGTCTTTGGCAGCTTTATGAATTAATTGTTACAGCAGGGATCTCATTTCCAGGGAGTGATTAAACATACTTTTTAATTCATTTTTTAAATTTTTTTTTAAGGAACATAGGATCCAGCTTCTAACACAGGTGATAAAATTCTTACTTGCACAGTTACCTCTCTGGCAGATTTGTCCTTACCATCCTTTTTTTGGCTTTGGTGGGATTTTTTTGGAAAAGCTCAAATGTTTCTTCTAAGATATGGTTATTCACATCTTTTCTATCACCAGAGTATAGCAGTTTGATACTTCATAGGAACTCTCTAATCACCCCAGGGTTACAGAGTAAGGATGAGGCATACAGCTTGCTTTAAAAAAAAAAAAAAAAAAAAACAAAGCCCAAAGCCCATGAAAGCCTTGTTGATCTTTTGGGATCCCTCAGATACTGTTCTCCCAGAGGATACTTCATACTTGAAATTATGAAGGCTTTGTGTCACTGCTGAATTTTCTTTTCAAGTGATGATCTAGCTTACTTTCATTTTTAATGATATTCTCCAGAGCTCAGGGTACCCAGAGGCACTTTTGACTGGGGCGCATTTAAAGCTGCACAGAGATTCACCTCTTCCTACTAGTTTAAGGTAATCTTCAGCTTATTTTGATGATGTGTTTTCTTCACTGAAATATAAAAACCTTCAGTTTGGAAAAGAAGATTCATACTGCCCTCCGTACTTCACCCTTACACATCATACTCGCAGCTGTCCCAAGTAAGTATGGGACCTGCTTGCTTTCCATTCAGTGAGTCCCCAGGCAACCTTACACACAGGTTACTCACTTCACAGAAGTCTATCCCTCTTATATCCCAACAGATTGGCCTTCTTTTTCTCCATACATATCAAGCAGGGAATTGGGTGCCTAAGACCTACAATATAAGGTACAACGTGAGCCCTGTTCGGCCCCTCTCTCCCACCTACCTGTCCCAACTAGCTCCTTCTCTTCTTCCTCTTCCTCCTTTTTATGTTAGGATAGCATCTGGGATGGAGCCAGAAGGGAGTAACGACTACAATTAAACTTCATAGCTGGGAAAAGATGAGCCTTAGCACTTTTTCATCCCCTCTCTATCACCCCTAAATCATTACTGAAATATTTTTTCTCATTCATTACTTTTGCACGTCAAGAGTCAGTGAACAGCATATGCAACCGGGATGGCACCTCCTGGAACGAAGCTGCAAATTCACATGCTTAGGCACATGAAAAGGACTGGAATCCAGACACCAGACTAATTGCAGGGCAACAACCAGCTGGGACAATTTTGTACCTGTTTCCACAAAACCCTGATTTTTGTTTCTTTCTCAGGAGAAAAGATATTTATGTTTTCCAGGCAAAGCCTGGAAACCTCAGACTGAGTCCTGTTTTTTTCTTCCTGAAAACCTATTCACAATTCAACTTACATCACATTAAAATGAAAAGGCACTTAAGACAACAGAAACCCATTCTTTTCTTCTAAACAAAGAACTAAGTGCTGCAGCAATTTATATCACCTGCTCCCTTCCAGCATAAACATAACTTACATGTGACTGAGAAAAATCTTCCACCAAAATGGTGGATCAAGAAAGATAATTAACAGATGGATGGGCTAGTGTGTATCTACACATAATAATCTGTCACCACTAAGGCTACCAAGTCAGGCTTAAGTGTACAAAAATAAGATTGCCTGTGGATTCCTCAAAATTCCCTATTGCCTCTCAGAACCAGACCTGCTCCGGCTCAGAGGTGACACAAGACCCATGGGGGAGCTCAGCTACAACCACCAACCTGATAACTGCAGGATCCTCTGACAGCTGTGCCAGAAAAACTCCCCCAAAGGATGTGCTATTGGAAAAAGCAGTTATTCAGGAGAAGTTCCCTTCTGTTCAGGAACAAGGTATCCACATAACTCAGCTGCAAGGATCTGGTTCATTTTTGTACACAGAAAAGCCCTAAGTTACCTAAAACCTTTAGGACACTTGGGCCCTTCCCTCTGGAAGAATTCAGGGAAGTTCAGCCTCATTTGTCAGCATGAGCAGTCCTAGAAACAGAGACTAAAATAGTGTCCCATCTTGTAAAAACACACATGTCAATGATTAATGAAATCCTCATTTTCTCTAACTACCATCAAATGTACACGTAAGGAAAAAACCCCATCCCAAAACTCCGAAGCCTATAAAAACCAAGGTGGCTTCTTGATACATCATGAGAAAACGCGGGAGGAATATGGCAGCAGGAAAAGAAAAAGCAGGTCTGATCTGTGGCTTTCACACGCACGTGATTTTCACCCTCCCTGCGTTACCGCTGCGGGCGGCACGCTGCAGCCTGCGGCCACGCCACGCACCAGCCCTGGGGTCTTTCAGCTTCACTCAAAGCCATGCAGCCTGCCACAAGTTTGACGTGATACGACATTCTTTCAAAAATGCCCTCCGATTCAGGATAAATACGGTATGACGGATGAGTTACACAACCGTTCGCTGACACGCTATTTATTCCAGCCCATTAAACAGAAGTTAGTGCAACACGGCCGCAGGTAACTCATTGTGGAATGTAGTTTCAGGTTAGTTCTCAGAATTCAAGGTTACGTGTACGGATGGGGCTTGGGGTGTTCCTCGTGCTTTTGTACGCCTTGTCGGTGGGAGGCCTGGGTAGCTTTCCACTCACGGCAACAGACGGTGAAACAACCAGGTGTGTCAGTCTAAGGTGAAGCAGTGGGCAGCCGTGCAGAGCTCTGCCAGACCCACGCCTGCTGCCGGCACAGCGCGGGCCCAACCAGGGAAATGCTGGCGGGCACGAGAAGGTGACCCCTTCCTCAGGTCAGGAGCCATCCCTCCAGGCTGCCCCCTCTCACAGGAGTGCCCTGCAGAGCAGCACCCCTTGCCCCCACTGTTTTTCCGGGCAGCTGTAATTCACACACGGAACGCTCCCTGCCTTACCAGCCATCCTCAGCCCTCTTAGTCGATCTCTCCTCTGTGCCAGTCTCTTTTCGTAACCACCCAGGTATTATTCACCTGGGAAAAGGGCTGTTTAATTACATGCCCGTTGGCGGCGGGTGGCATTCACACAGACACCCGCGCTGGCGAGGCGCCCGTTAGCGCTGGGAGATGACGAAGTGGCAGCCCTGCCAGGACTAGCCAAGCGACACCGGCACAACGGACCGTGCCTCGGGGGACTGATGTTGTGCAACGTGTATAACAAGATGAAGTATGTTCATTATTTTGAAAATTAGCATCAGAAAACAAAGTCTAGAGCTTCAATCCAGATTTATTTCTCATTTAAATCTCACCCACTTCTTTTTTCCTGAACAAAGCCTGCAATATTTTGATTTAAATTATAGTCATCAGTTAAATCACTCATTTCAGGTATGACAGTAAAAGTGATGTGTTGTAAAATTCATTCCTCAGCTAACATTAGGGAACCTGATTTTAATGTGTATGACTGAAACAGCTGCTGCTTTCTGTGCATTTGCCTTTGAAAACACCTCCAAAAATAGTAAGGCTAGAGAAATGCTGTGGTAAATGAAACTGCTTTCTCTGGACTGGTTTCTGGCACACTTGGCTGTGCAAAGGGAAAGACACTGGTTTTTAGGAACCGTCCACACTTATGAGAAGGCTAAATATAGACATGAAAAGGCATGCTGTTCCTGAACAAGGAAAGCAAGTATGTTTTCAGGAACAATTTGCATAGGATCTTACCCACTAACCTAGAAAAATAAATGGTGTATTCTAATGCACTCAGGAAAATAAAAGCAGCACCAACCAACCCCCCCCCCCCCCCGCCAAACCAGCAACACAGCTTTGCCAAAGAGAGGAACTCAATGTATCATGGGAACACTGCCATCCTCTCCTGTCGTGACACCTCCTCACCATTTATTATACTTGTTAGTATTTTCAAAGTCCTAACTCACCAAAAGGACAGCATGCACAGGGGTAGAATATCCAGCCTTTTCACCCGTGGGTCTTTTGCTTGCACAGCATTTGAAGAAGGGAGGAAAAGGAGCAGCAGGGTTTGAGGTGAGCACCCCAGCCCTTACTGCAGATGGGAGCAAGCAGGAGCCAGTCTGCTCGACAACTGCACAGCACCAAGCCCACCGCCAACCCGAGCAGATACACGTAAGCCTTGATGGACTAACCTCTAATAAATCCTTCCCCTACAATCACAGAAACGTTAGGAAGCTGGTTAAAAAAGCAACAGCGAAACTGTTCAGAGAAAAAAAAAAAGAAAAAAAAAGCCTGTGGAGGTGACTAATTCGGTGACTGAGCATAAACAGGAAACACAACAGCTGCACGCAGCTTGGTCCGGGACTGGGGAAACTGCTGCGTAAAGGCATTTATCATTAGAGGCAATGAGGTATTTAGAGAAATCAAATGAAGCACTTGTTCTCTGCAACAAGCTCAGCACTAGATGAGGGAGCAGCCCACAGATGTGCTTCCTTCCATAGCGCTGATTTGCCTGGGGCCCCTGAGCAAGCTGTGCAACCGCCCAGCCTTCAGCTACCCCGCCTGACACCAGCACAGAGCCTGGCCCGTGCTCTCAGGACCACGAGGGACTGTGTCAGACACCTGCAGGGCACTTCTGGTGCTCACAAGGTTTCAAGGCCTCCTGCTTCCTAACGAGGGACTGTGTCAGACACCTGCAGGGCACTTCTGGTGCTCACAAGGTTTCAAGGCCTCCTGCTTCCTAACCCCTGGAAACGGCTAGGAGCGGGGGCAGCCTTTGCTAGGTGTGCTGGGAGCCCCATGGGTACCTGCACAGCTGCTGGACCTTTGCTCTTTCCTGGGAGCGAGAAGGTGCGATGAGGAAACACCTGATTTTGTACCTGCACCAAACCTGGAAGAGCTATGAGGAGGAGAAGACTGGTTATCTAGTCCTACAGAACAAGAATACCCATTCAGGGGCACCCTGCCACACAAGCAGCTAGACAGCAGCTCTAGCAACAGTACTGGGAGCTGTACACCACCATTTCAAATAATTCTTCAGTATTAAAAAACTTTTGGAGGCTTTTATATACACCCATAAGGTTTCAATAGCCTATTAGCACTTCTGTATTTTTATCCTCTTTTTTTTCCTCTTGTCTCAACAGAAAGCAAGCAAGGTACTCGTATGAAGGTTGGACTGATGCCAGTGCCTTGCCCAGGGCTTGGCCACAAGAGGAGGCACATGGTGACGCCAGCGCAAGGATTCTCTGTCGTCACAGCAGGCTGTGAATCAGGCCAGGAACTGGCGCTTGGCACCCAGCAAGCACACAGGAGGTGGAAGGGCACAGGTTCTCCCTTTTTGCTTTGGGACACCCCAAGCAGACCATTTGGGACAATGACTTGCCACTGTATTCTCACCGGTGATCCTCCTTACCAACCACTTGAAAACAAGCCCTCACACACAGGAGGACATCACCATTTTACTGATGGAAAACGATGGCACCACGAACTTTTGCAGAGCAGAAACAGCAGCCACAGTGGTGAGCAGAGTGGTGTTTCTGCAACCTTTAGTATATCCCCGTTTCCCTGAGTCCAGTCCTCCTGCAGACCTAAGCAGCTCAGCCTGGGAAACAGTCTGACTACATTTCCCAGCAGTTATCTTGTACATGAGTTTGGCGTAGGGATGTCTGAACAGAGCTTCTCCTTCCGCATGACTCAGAAAGCTGTTCTAAGCAGGTCAACAGCTTTGCTAAAAACATGCCATCGCCCTGACGTTTTCGGTGGCTAACTGCCTAGGAAGATGGGAACACCTTCTGCCTTGCAAACACTAATACTTCAAAATGTAGGTTGTGTATATAATTGTGTAATACGTATACAGTACATGTATGTACTACACATATCTATTACAATAAAAATACATTAAATATTGCATCACACAGGACATGTATTATACTATAAGGTCTATATAGTACATTTGCACGATGTACCTACTCTACTGCATGCATTTCTTTGGAAAGTCAGGGCTGCACAGCCAATGAAGATTATTGTAACGGTGGCAAAAATAGCGGCTCAGAAGCTGCACCAAGTATTTTGTTAAGCACAGAGATCATCATAGACCTCAAAAATAGAAAGCAACACTGCACCACTCTGCTCTACCCGCTGGTGTTTCCCAACAGCCACACAGGCAGACCCCACCTTCCCCTGCTCACACTTCAACACGCAAGTGGTCAGAGCCCTCAGGCTAGAAACCACAAACCCATTCCCAGATGCTCATTTTTTTCTGGTTCTGCATAATGCCCATATTCTTTACCTATCTTTTTACTGCTCTCTCCATCGTGCCATCCCACCTCCCGCCACCCTGCTGTTTCCCTCCTAGCCCTCTCTCCCACGCTGCTGCCCCCAGGACAGCCAAGGAAAGGGCAGCAGCAGGATTGATGCCTGCCAGCACCAGCCAGGAGAACACTGGGTGGCATCAGGATCTGCTGCACAGGGGAGCACGGCAGGAGGTGTTCATGTCACCCACCAAGGAGACCTGAAATGGGGTCTTTGCAGGAAGAAATTACGCTATGATGCTGCATGACACAGACACAATCTAGGTTCTACGGAGCAGGTGAAATGCACTTTGGGTAAATCAAATGGTTCCAAGTTCATCTTCCCATGCATCCAATCATTTATGTGAAACAATTTAAAGGCACTTTACACAGCTTGTCCTCACTAAGAGCCTCTTCTGCCATGCAGATACTTCCCTTCCCCCAATCTTGCTTTCATTCTTATAATATTACCACCATCAAAAGTCATTTAATTTCAATTTCATGGCTTGATTGGGCTGAATGTAATGGAACCAGATGCTGTGAATGAATGAAAGTTCCTTGTGCGAACACCCATCATATTTCTGAGCTAAGTGGGCCATGTTCAGCTGCATGCAGGTACTTCATATGCTTTCAGAGTGTTTATCTGTCTGTACCAGGTACGAAGCCAGTCCAATGAGCCGAAACTAAAGTAAAAGCATTAAACTGGCCTTTGTTGTTCCATAAAGAAAATACTATAAAGCTTTAATTGCTAGTTAATCAACATACTCCAAAATAAATGAATCATACTATTTTTCTTGGTGCTTACGTGGTTTAAAATAGCGAGTAAATTATATGCTCATTTTCCCCCTAGGGTTTTCAGTTGTGGACTATTTCAAAGACTAAACAATTTAACCAGAACATTTTATTTCAGTATAATCACAAGGCCACTGCTGAATATGGCTGCATAAAAACTACAGCACTTGAGAATGCTAGTGGCTGGTATGCTGAGAATTTCCTTCAGAAACACGATTTTGTTGAAATCCTCTTTTATGCTGCCTATCCAGCAGTACGATAGGGTTGGCAGTGCCAGTGAGGGAAGCCAGCCTGGGCAGGCAGTATTCTGGAGACTACTGGAGCGACACCTGAAGTTATCTGAAGGGGTTTCAAGCAGAATTTCTCTACCCTTATCTAGTGGCCCTCCAGAATTAGCTCGCCAGCAACAGAGTCCAAGGAACTTGGTGCAAAAGATGTTCATCGGATGAACTTCGGCACCAATGAAACATGGAATTCAGCAAATGAACGAAACAGAACGGAACAAAAGCACTGCATTAAAGAGGTATCTAGTATAACACTTCCAAACTGAATCAATAAACAGGAGTATTAATCCTAAAGGGTATGAATTTTTAAAGAAGTCTAAGGTAGTGAGATGCAGCCTATTGGAGGCAGATCTTACCCAAGCTCCAAAATTATTTTGGTGGGAAAAAAATTGGCCTCCTTGGATCTGTAGAGCGGTGGCCTCACAATGAGCAGGAGAAGGCGTCAGAGGGCCATCAGCTGCGGGCTGAGCCCTTCCTTTACTAATGACTATGACAGGATTATTCATCAATACCAAATGGCAAACCTAGATGCTTATAAAGTGTCTTTCTTAACGTGTACTAAAAAGCTCTACCGAAGGCTTATTACAGTCCCTCTGCCTTCTGGGTATGCACCTGATTTGCTCTGTAGGGTAGGAAAAGCTTCCTCCTCTGTGCCCGGCACCCGGTGTGTTGGGTCACGGTGATGGACACTCTTAGACTCTGCTAAGAGGTCTCCAGGCTCATGCCCTTTGTACGGTTCGCGTACTAGATCTTTCCAGTAAGTCTTGCAGATTGAGAACTGGTTTAGGAATAATTTACTTGAATTTAGGAATAGTTTCGTGGAGACTGTTATTAACAGCAGCTCTAAATCACAGTTTAAAGCAGAAATTGGTATGGTGCACCCAAGTGCTTTTTTTCGCTGTTGGTCCTGTCTTCACCCGGAGTGAGCGCACAGGGCTGAGTGTCGCCCCACGAACGCTCCCCTTCCCCAGGGCCTCTGTCCCCCAGGTGCACCGCACGCGCAGCTGAAGCATTTCACTTTCACAGACGCACAAGTGAGAATTTCAGGTGTTCCACAGATGTGTGCCGACGGCAGCACGTACGCTGATACCCCCCTCGCTGGTGCACTCGTAACACCCCGTCACGACACTCCTGCGACCCGGGCACAGCGGGGCTGGAGGGGCAGAGGCACTTTTCATGCTGGTCCGTGGGGTGGACATTGCATCCCTAAACACAGAGGGACTGGACACCAGGGAACACTATAAATGAAATCACGGAAAAAAATACAACGTAATTTTAGTTCAAATATTGCTTATTTTGACTGAGGGGGGAGGTATTCCAGCTTCTGATGTAAAGTTTGAAATTTAAAGAGCTGCCAATATTAAGACATCTGCTTTTACTTTCCACAATGACACATTTACTTGCAATACCAGCTGATTTTTTTAATATATTTTAAAAAAAATCTTTCTGAGGTTAAATTCCTCATTTTGAACAGCATGCAAAATTGAGTTTAAGAAATTCTTTAGATGGCCAACAGACAATTTTACCCTACATATTTTTGTGGTAGATGGCTCATTTTGGAAAATCAATTATGTTGTTTCTCATTAAATGGTCCAACAGTATCATGAATGTTAAACATAATGCATTTCACATTGTAAGACAATTTCCATACTTGAAATCATGAGGTTAGTGACATTATTAGCCTTTTCCCTAGCTAAAGCTCTCTTAATATTTCTGATTTTCTCTTCCTGCTAGGAGGATATAATTTATGAGGGCAACCTACTCTAAGTTGGGCTACTTCTTGAATTTTTGCTGATAGGAAGCAACCTCATCTACTAAAATAACAGAATAAAATAAAATTACTTAGGTATTTTTAGAATATGGATTAATTTCCCTGTCGCAAAGAGATGAATTTAATAATAGGGGTATATGCACAAATTTAACTTAATAAATACACCAGGCAAAGAGAAGAAACTAAACTGCTTCTTGTACAAAGGAGTTGACATTCATGGTTTTTGTACAGTTGGGCACGTGAACCTTCAGCAAGGAATTAAAAATGTAAATAGGATGCTCTCAGCACTGAGCACAGGCTTTCTCTCTTCTCCAAGCACATCCACCATGAACAGTAAGTGCATAACTAGCCTTCATATTGTGTATTAATGGATGTCACTATTTTCAACACAGAAATCCTTGACCACGGTGATGTGGCTTGCAGCTGAAAAGAAATCTGTGCACAGCCCTGCCTGTGTCCCTGAATGTACTACTACTCTGACAGTCTGGCCACAGGAGAAGTTGCTTGGTGGTGTTAAAGACAGGCTGCCCTATACAAACAAGCAAGAGTTTTCATGCGAAGACACACAACTAGTGTTATTTATTTTTCCTAAAACAAACAACTCTTATAAAACAATGTTATTTTACTCAATGTGGAAAGCATTACATGGTCCATGAAGGACCCATAATGCAGTTTCTACAGCGTATTATGTCCAAGCATGCAGAACCAGTGAACTCATGTAATCATTTCTGAGAATGCTCCAAATCCTGGAAACTGCCCCTCACAGTGAGCACCCGATCCTTCACTTCCCAGCATAGTCTAATTCCCAGGGGAGCTGAAGAATCCCTCTCCAGAAAACATGCAAATCACAGACATGCCAAAGGAATTAGAAACAGTGTACTACAACTATCACTGCAGGATTAGCAGTCCTGGATTTTGCTAAAGGGTTTGCAGTGTCCATCCTGCACCCGGGAGAGGAGCTGAGTGCCAGTTTGTCCGTGTTGAGCATTTTTTACTGCTACCTAAGGGCAGGTCCTACAAGGAAAAGGATTTGGGTGAAACTTGAGCAAATAATACCTGATCTTCTTTGTGGTGAAAACTGTTACGAAATTAAACTACTGAATTTAAATCAGCCAGTTTGGGAGTAGGATTCGCAGCAAGTTCTGCACAGGCAGATCCCATCGTGGACTCCAACAGGTCTCTGCAGTTGCAATTCAGAAAATACCCTATTGCTCTTTGCAGAAACTTATTTGACTGCAGGAAAGGAAGTGCTTTAGCTGACAATGACTTAACATGAGCACTAAGCTCTTCACAAACTTTTTTTTTTCCCCCGCTCCTTTTTTATTCCTTAGGTGTTCAGCTTTTTCAGCTGTGGATGAGTTAGAGATGGTGGATGTATGAAAACATGCTTTAGGCTGAGGACATGGCTTCTGTGGCTTGCAAAAGCACAAAGGCATAAGCCCAAACCTTTCCATTAATAAGTGAAAGGAACGTCGTCGTACATTATACCCTTATAATAGCTTTTGTGATTATATTTTATAGCACTGTGGATTGTCTCTCAAACTCTGTTCTCTATCAAAACACCTTGCAAAGATGAACAAGCATCTTCTAAGATATTCCTGACTGTAAATATATTACAGAACACAAAATGAACTAAAATTTCAAGTGTGTGCTACGTAAAGAAAGAAAATCAGCTTGTACACTTCACCCAGAACAGAAAACAAAGTTTGCTGTTAAGTCGCAGTCAGCCTACCTCACTAGAGATGATGCACTAGGGAACAGTGATGCTTCACTTCCCAGGTTACATCCTGCCTCCCCAGGGTGTTACAACCACACACGAGGTGCCACGTGCATAGACTGAAATCCTGGGACTAGAACACAAGTGAAGCCTGTAGCTAACCTGGGTGCCTAACGCAGGTACAGGGCCCTACTGCATCACTCGGATCTCAGCAAGAGCCTCCTTCTGTCTGCCTGTTTCCTTAGGTTTACTCTCAGGACCGCAATAAAATTTCACACACGGACCAAAAAAATAAAGCAATGTTTTATCAGGCTGAAGAATTCAAACTGCACATTTTCCCATTCACGTAATGTGAGAAAAAGTTTATAAAAAGGCAGCGAACAAGCCCCATGTGACATGAAAAGAAGTGTTTCATTAGGCAGTTATGTATCACCTGCAAGTCCCGAGGCAAGAACCTGGTGCACCAGTCAATCGTGCCAACGGAGCCACGATCCCTTCGAGGTAGGGGAAGGTTTCAGAGACAGCTGAGTGGCAGCCTGAGGCAATGACAGCCCTCCAAGGTGTGGGGACAAGGAGCAGCCCTCTGGGCTCCAGGCAGAGGGATGTGCAGGCACCCTCCTCTGTCAAGAGCTGGGACAGGGAATGCTACTGGGATCTCTGACGTCTGGCTGTTTATGGCAAAGCTGAGAAGAATAAATTCTGAAGCCCCCATCGGAACTGTCAAATAACTGGAGTTTTACATTTGTGGTCAAACTCAGCTGTGGCTCAGCCATGGTGTAACTCTCCGCACAGTCCAACGAGACAGACTGAGCTGGCCGTGAGACAGCTTGGCTTTGAGGGGGGGTCACCGTACAGACAAAGTCCTGAAGGGAAAGGAAGGGGTTTGAAAATCTTGGTTAGTGCATGGGAGGAAGAGGCAGTGAAAACAGAGTAACAGGTTTAGGGAAGGATCCTGAGCAATGCCGTTTCACAAAGCAGTGAAAAGTACTGAAGAAAAATGCACTTCAGTGTTAGTACAAGCTGGTGCAACTCTACTGTAATCAGCAGAGGCAGCACCACTTACACCAGACAGGAATTTGGCCCAGCTTGTTACCTCTGTGCTGCCTCATTGCTCAGAAACAGCCATGGTTAAGATTTTAAAGTGTAAGGCAGAAGAGAGAATCCCAACCTCAGCTCAATCCTCAATCTCAGCTGAGCTTCAGCTCAGCCTAGCACAGGCAGCCTGGAAATAAAATACTCACCCTGTGAGCCTCTGCCCCCTGTGAATTGTTTTATCTTTCTTCACTTAAGGCATGAATCTGATGTCTTAATTCAGCCCCTTACCTACAGCCTGCGCAGGACTAGAAGACCCCAGCAGGTATTACTGTGCTGTGGGTCACCCACCTGAGAAGCCTGATGCTGATCCTCATCACCCTTTTGTATAAACACAATAGGTTTGCACATAAAACCTCGTTTCCCCCACTGAAATTGGCTAAACATTGGGGATGAGCCACAGGGAAAATGAATGCATGAAGGAAGCCTAACGGTGGGAAGGTGATGGGGGTGCTTTAATGGCTGGACCACTTTCTGAAATGCTCGGCCGGTACAGCAGTGGCCGAATGCAGAGACCAAGCCACACCTTGGCCAAAAGTTGAGGAGTGTGGGGAGAAGCCTGACTGGTGAGGGGGTCACACTATTGTGTGCCTGTTGAAGGTTTTTCAGTGGAGGGAAGCCTGACTTCTTTATGAGGAGTATTATAGGCATTCAGCTCAAAGGCTTTCTCCACAACAAGCAGAAAAAGATCCAGAAAATGGTGTCAAATGGAATATGCCCTGAGGCTCAATAAACTTGAAAAATTTTATTTACTAGCTGTGTGATCTGCCCAGGATCCTGATTCTCAACTGGTGGGTCAGGAATATGAGGTAAGAGAGCAGTCAAGGCACTAAAAAAAAGATCACAAGATGGTGACAACTGCATGGCAGTCTCCAAAGAGCTTGTTCCTTGTGCACCCAAACATCTCCCTGACAAAATATGCTCTGTAAGCTATGCAGCATGCACAAGAAAGTAAATTCTATGGGTTTAACTGTGCAATCCTTAAGAATACATGCCATAAAGAATGAGAACAAAAAACCTGAAGGGGAGTAATTGACAAATAATGACTCTGAATAAATGACTGGTGATCTGAAAAAGCTGCAACATGCTTTTCTGAAAGAAACTGCATGTGCCTTACTTTAGGGCTGCAGAGAGATGAGATGCTTGGCTGATACTGCTCATGGTAGGTAACATGCAAGATGATCCAGACAATCTGCTGAAGCAGGTAAATCAGCTGGATAATTTAATATGACTTAAGGAAGAAAAATTATGCATCATCTAATGGCTAACAGAAAAGCAAAATACATCATGATTAAGGTTTTGCTGGAGGAAATGGGAAAGACTAGAATACTTTGGGAATTACACTACAGAGAAAAAAGATTAGCACATCAGCTCAGTACAGATGACTTGCAATGGGAGAAAAAAGAAAAAAAAAAGAAAAAGCCTGCTTCTGATACAATCCCCCGTTCTCACACAGAATAGCGTAGTGCTAGGCTCAGTTTTGGTCAGTATATGTGCAGTGCTAATTTCACAGTTTAAGATACTTTTTCATATTAAGAAAGGTGCATAAAAGCCCCCAGTCACAATACTGATTCAGGGACCTATACAAATATTTTCAGGAAATAAACACAGCAAACTTGGATTAACAGGCCATTTAGACAAAATTTGTTGAAAGCCCAGCACTACAGATTCAATCTGCTGTTTCTTAAGAAGGTGTGGTGGGTTTTTTTGGGTTTTTTTTTTAATAAAACCAAAGAAGAACAGGCATTGACTAAATTTGGCATTTTGTGCAAAATGATTATTTTTGGTGGAAGACATGGACTTTTTTTTTTTAAAAAAAAAAGATCTACCACAGCCATTGTCTACCCCAAAGCACAAGTCATTTAGCAGGAGGATAGAGTCT
Source organism: Falco cherrug (assembly GCF_023634085.1). NCBI lineage: Eukaryota > Metazoa > Chordata > Aves > Falconiformes > Falconidae > Falco > Falco cherrug. The sequence goes on from NC_073707.1 coordinate 9,939,704, forward strand.
GGTGCATCACAAGAGGAAGACTCTGGACCAGGTGCCACTAACAGAAAGGAAGTACATGAGACACCACTCCGGAAGCACCACAGAGCATCTGATACAGAATCATAGAATCATTCAGGTTGGAAAAGACCTTTGAGATCAGCAAGTCCAGTCATTAACCCAGGACTGCTAGAGGCCATCACTAAACCACGTCCCTGAGCACCACATCTACGCATTATTTAAACACCTCCAGGGATGGCGATTCCACCACCTCCCTGGGCAGCCTGTTCCGATCCCTGACCACCCTTTCAGTGAAGAAAGTTTTCCTAATAGCCAATCTAAACCTCCCCCAGCACAATTTGGCGTAATATAGAAAGTTTTTGATTTTGACATCCATCCAGGGTTTTGGTTATTCCCTAACTTTATGGTGGACAATCAAAGCCTAAAAGCAATGCATCCTCCAACCAGCCAGAAGTATGAGACAATCTCTGTATCTGAAAAGAGGAATATCAAGTTTGAAGGCCGTATGTGTAGGAAAGACCAGTGAATCTCTTTAAATACACTAAGAAATAGCTACCACTTGCTTAAGTTCAGGCGTTATGTTTTTATGAGTACAATCCGCATCAGCCGCTGTGTGCTGGAGTCAGAAGGGTGGGCACTGCTTCTCCGCAGCCTCTGCGCTCTTAGGGAGCAACCACAAACCTGCAAGATAGGCAGGATGAAGCCCAGTAATGAGGGATGTAGATGGAGAGATTTGGGATCTCTCCTGCCTGTACAATTAAGTTTGGGTGAACTGAGACAAGCCACTTTGCCCCTTTGCCTCACTCCCCTTATCTATAGGAGGGAGTTTATCACCCTTATTTCCACTGAAGTACTCTGGCATCTATGAATACAAAGAAAGTTAATTAGTCTGTGAATGTCAATCTTTCCTTTTTTTTAATACCTAAAAAACCCCAATAATTATGTGCTGGTACTTTTAGCACTTGTGTTTTCCCAAATGCAGAACATTCTGGAGCTTTCTGCTCCTCCAGTGTGCTATTTCTTTGACTTTAGTTCATTAAATACACCAAAAACCATGCAGAAGGGGAAAGAAAAGCAAGAAAAATATTCTATCACAAAAAGTGTAAAATTAATTCTGGATGTTAAAATAAGACCACAAAATTGGTACTTATATTTGCAAGAGATGGTTATACATGAGTAGTTTAATTTTCTTAATCATAACCTTTATATAATAGCATTTTTACACATTCAAAACCTCTCAGTATTTACCAGTCCACTGGAGGATATATGAAACAAATCAGGGCCTGCAAAAGAAAATATTCTGTAGAAAACAGAACAGGGCTTTTAGTGCTCTACTTGTGTCCAAATAACAGGACATATATCATTTTCTAACATTGTACTACATATACTCCTTCTCCTATTATTTAAAAGCATTAGGGCTGTTAACCTGCAAATGGCAGCTTCAGAGCCAGGCAATAAAAATGCACTTAGAGCTATTTTAGCTCCACATGTAAGTAATTCAAGCTTTTAAATTATTAGAAAAGGCACCGATTATGACAAAACTGAGAGGCTTTTTTTCACCATTCATGTAACATACTGCAAAAGAGAGATGCTATTTCTCAAATCTGCTCTATACCCACCTTTGTGCTGATAAAACTCTTCTGGTTAAGGGTGTCAATTCATATAAAACCAGACTGGACAGAGGCCCTCACATGAGCGCAGTGACATCAAAGGATTATACCAGCACAGCTTACTCCCCTTCCTTTACACACAGACATTACGATGTACAAACTCCTCAGTGATATAACTGCTTCTGGAAGAGGGAAGGGGAATCATCTTCAGGTGTTTGCGCTTGTGTACAACAGGCGCCCTCCAAGACAAATGGAAGGGCTCATACTGCTGTTATTGCTCCTGCATGCCCGCAGGCTCCTACAGGCATCGCTGCATCATTCTGTACTTGTTGCCTCTTTTCAAGGTCATGTTCTCCAACATGAGACCCAGAAACAGCCCTGGGGCTGAGGCGCTGACTCCAGCACTTCATACGGGGAACTGAGGTTGCAGTCACACATTTGGTTCTCCCTGACATGGTTTGCGGACTAAAAACCCACCGTGAAGAAAACCTGCCTCGATATGCAACTTCACAGCAATTGTTCTTTTCTATTCGTTTAAAATTCATATCAAGCATCCTTGTAACAGCCCTGATTTTTAGTCCCTTTTGCTTGATAACATCTGCTGGATATTTGACAGTATTTAAAGAGTTAAATTGTTGGAAGCAACTTAATGCCTGAGAAACAGGACTTGGAACAAGATGCATTGTAATACATAATTTCTGCTAACAGACCTAAGGTAATAAAAGCAAATGCTTTCTTAGGCGATAACTGAATTTCTTTGATACAAAGAGCTAAACAGGGAAAATCATCATGGTGACCGTGGAGGTATAACCTGTTTCTGTCAACCCCCCTACCAGCACTCAGAATTTAAGCACTGGTAGAATGAGACATGGTTTTGCCTCTGGTCAATGCACTGGAATTATCCCCTTCCAACAGTAACATGTGCTGGCCTCAAAATTATTCCTATACAGCAGAGCTTTTCCTCTCTCCTTTGGGCACATCTTGTAAAAATAGTAGTATTATTTGTTTATCAGGCATTGTTAGGAACATAGCCAAGTTACCCTGCAGGATGAATATCCGTCCTTTCCTGGCAATTGGCAAATAAAGTGAATAGGATCTCTGTATCTCAGTTGAGGGTGGCGTGTGTCTCACCTACCATCAGCTAGCAAAGCCACAGCCAGCAGTGTCAGTCCTGCCCTGCGTCCCTGGAGCCACAGGCAGGAGACACCTCCTCGGAGTAATCTCTTCCACAGAGTGAGGAATAAGTTGCCCCTGCAGACATCCCCCTTCAAAGGGAGCACAGCTGTCTGTGCTCCAAGTAGAAGCTCGATATTCTGGCAGCTTGTATTCGGTGAGACCAAACAATAGCTCCCACTATCCTTCCCTCTGAAACCCAAGGAACAGCCTCAGTTACTGACACCATGGCCACGTCGCTGCTGCAGCTTCTATGCTGCTGCTTCCAGCACGATATACAAGGGTTTCCAACCCAACTGAAAGTGTCTTTGGTTTGCTGGTAGTTTAATTTCAGTTGGCAGAAATGTGAGATCAGAAACATTCCCTGTCCCTAATTAATAGAAGGTGCACCTTAAAAACAATGAAAGGGCAACTACGTAAATAATTCTTCACTTATAGGACCAAAAATGGTTCTGGCACTAAAAGGAAAGCCCAGCTGGCTACTCAGCAGCTTGCTCTAAGCCCATGCTGTTAAGAAGTTTCTTAACCATTACAAAGTGTTGGGTTTGTTTTGTTTTGTTTTAAATCTACTGGAACAGTTTATTCCAAAAGGGTAGCACCAATTTAATAGAGAAACTGGCTAGAGATCCAGCATCCTTCTCATTCACAGGTTCCTAGACATCCTCCTCCTCCACAAGCCTCCTGGCAACTGCAGAGTAGCAGATATCGAGATGTTACTCGATTCACTCGCACTTCTGCGAGGGCAAATGCAGCGCCCAGGCTGCAGCCAGCTCTCCCCAGCCTGTCGGGAAGGGGTCTGAGGGCCGGGCACCACATTCTGGACGCTGGCTTAGAGTACTGTGGCTTTCCATTAATGCTGTTACTTGTGATATCATTACATCCTAATGGTAATGACAAACGCCACAGCTTCTAACAAGGCTGGTACTAACCGTCCCAGCCTAAAGGAGTGCCCTGGAGGTTCTGTATTTGGGAATTCAAAAGAGCAAGACCAACAGAGTTGGCTACTGCTCTTTGATTTGTGCTTTGAGTTCAGCCTTTTTCCCTTCAGGCCTTCTGACGTTAAATGAGTTTCTTCTGAATCAGCAGAGATGCCTGTCTAGTCTCTGGCTAGAAACGTAGGCTGCAGACTGAGCTTGGAACACATCAGCAATCTCTGCTTGCTCTCAGCGACTGTGACTGCCAATGAGAGCTTGCAGAGGCAAGAAAAAAGCAGCCTCATTTGCTGCCAGAGTCAGTGATAAGGAAACAAGTCCTGATTAGTTGCATGTTCAAGCCTTGGCCACAGCATCCATCACACACTCACTTACATTCCTGATTTGACACAACCCCCAGAAAAGAACTTGGACCATGAGCCAAGCAAGAGGGCAAATGTACTTTAGAAGGAAGCAAAAGAACTCATAACATATCCACAGATGCTTAAAATAAACTGATGAAGTCCCCAAATAGTAACAAGTACAAGTCACTTTGAAAGACTTTGAAAACAGGAATTAAAACCTTTTCCCGAATACCAACTAGTACCTCTGTTGTTACAAGACCTTCTGTACAATACTAGCCTTAAGAGAAAAGTCTGGCTTTGTTGATACAGTATCTTCTCAAAACAATAATGTTTATTTATATCTGATAAAGTCATTACTTCTTAAACTTTCTCTAGAGTGAGCCTTTACTGGCAGTTAAAATGGGTGTATCTTTTGGAACCAGCTTCAGAGGGGTGGTTTGAGTGAAAAGAGAACTGTAACAAAACCAACACAGACAGGCACATACAACACTTGCCTTATCTCAATCGCTCTCTGGTGTCAACTAATTATCATAATAAAAAAATAAGAACCCTCCTTCAGATGCCAGAAGTTACCCAATATCTAGCAAAAATAATATATATTAGAGGTTTTACCTGTTAATTTAGAGAAGCTGAGTTCCGAAAGAAATGCCGTGAACCAGCCTCCATGCTAAAAGATGTACTGCACAGGCTGTTTTCATAAACTATCCTCAAAACCAAAGAACACATTTCTTCACATTAGCAATCGGTAAAGCTAATTAAGGAACAGAAATATTGCAAATGAATGCACTTAATTTTGAAGATAACAGGCAGTATATGCAAACTCGGTAGCACACTGAAGAAATGGCTGAGCATCCTCTTTCTCTACTCAGATCTCATGAGCTCTGTGAGGAAAACAGCTAGCAAGTCAAAGAAGGGGAAACACCCAAATCTTCGCCATCCGGGTATTACCAATCGCCACAGCTTCCCCTCCCCACCCCCTTACCCCCTTCCAAAATCATTACTTTAGAGGCCTGTAAGGACCAAAGAGGACCAAAGGATTCTGCTCTGGAGAAAATACCTTCAACAAGCAAGATGCCATGCTATGGGCTGATTTAGTGTGGCCAGAGAGGATGGGAAGAAGGCACAGGGCATCCCATTCACTGATGGACTCTACTATCATGAATTACCTGAAAATATGCACTCTCCTCCCAACAGATGCAGGCCAAGAGTTCTCTCCTGTGCAGCTCGAACCTTCTCACCCACCGCTTGGGTGCCTGACCAGGGCAGAGCTCAGCCCTTGGCACAGCACCAAAAGCTATGTGAGTATGTGTAATGCCGTATGTGGGGCTCACGTCAATGCCAAAACTTAGACCACAACCTGTTCAAACATGTTTAAGAGGAAATCTTAAAAAAAAACCCCTCAACAAAACCAGCAACTGCTAGAAAAAAGATAGGCTATGTATATTATAATTGAAGGGTGTATATAAAAGAATGGTAATTTGTTTAGTTTGTTCTTTAAAGAACCTTTAAATAATGTAACTTTGCTTGTAACACACCAAGCCAAAGAGAAGATTATTTTAGGTTGCTTTTGTGCTGTGGTTTTTGTTTTTTAAACCACTGCAGGAAAGGAACAAACTGGCGTTTAATTAACATTGGCTGACTTAGACAACCCCCCACGTTAGTTAGCAATGGAAAACTCAAAGAGGACAGCGATGGGCCTAAAGGAAAGAGCACCTGGAAAGACATAGCGGCAGGAACTGCACGTGCCAGAAGCCTCACTTTACCAAGGACAGAATAAAATCTGATCACAGTTATTCCTAGTGAACCACGCAGCTCCCTGGCTCTGCCTCCCACCCTTGTCTCCACACACAGCTAAAACGTTAGGGCTGGGCTTTCATGCAGACATCAGGTGAGCAGAGCACGGCTACAGTGAAAGACTGAAAAGAGAAAATAAAAAAACACAGATCTGAGCCACTTGGCTTTTGGGAGAGGGAAGAGATCTGCCTTTACACAGCCCTCTGGAGGAGGAGGAATTCCAGGGATGGGGCATCACGGTGGACTTCAGCATTGCTGTGGTCTGCACATTTGGCTGTGGAATCTAAATTTGCTGTTGAGATGGTTTCCAGTCCCTTTGGGCATGTTGCAGAATGTCTGTTAATCAGTTTTTTGCTCTAATAAAATGAGGGTTCTGGTATTTGCTCAGTGAATTATGGCCTGCAAAACCTTAGGTGATTTATTTTACATAGCTGTTTTCAACAGCACAATGTTCTCTTAACTTGAAAGTGCTTCACAGCACACAAATGGGCTATCTGGCCCTCTATGTTGCAGCCTGTCAGCAATATAAAGATCTCAAAGGATGAGGAATAAAGACTGCTAATCCCTGTAACTACCAGAGGTATGGCTAGTCTGTTAACTGGCAACAATCAAACGATATTTTCTAATGTTACATTCAGTAGAAAAGCCCACCCCAGATGAACACACTGCAGCAGACGACTTCTTTGTTTACTCTAAGTTCTGATGGTTACCTAAAGCAGTAGGAAGGGAGAAACACTGCAAGGAATTGAAGTGCTTGATTTAGTATCGGAGAGCCACAGGATCGGTGGTACACACTAACAGTTCTTCATGGCCGGCTGATGCCTTGAAACCCCCAGAGTGATAGCTACTCCATGGAAGTGCAGGTGCCTGAAAGGGACACTGTTGTTTTTGTTCCATTCATTTTGCCTGGCAGCCTCAAATTTCCTATCTGCTCTAGACAGGTCATTTAAAAGATGTCAGAATCTGTGAAGGGTATCGATACTTGCAGTAGCCCCATATTTCAGACTTTCCAGATGGTTTTCCTATATCCAGATCTGCACAGGAAGCAGTTATGAATAGATTCTCTGTCTTGAAGCTCAGAGCGAAAGGTCTACAGAAAAAAAAATAAAAAATTCTATACAAGTTAAGTCCCTGCTTGTTGATTTTTCCCTTCCCTTTTCCAGAGGCAAACTATCCTTCACACAGTACAAACGGGGCTCAAAGTCCTGACGTGAAGCTGGCACGCAGAGCACCAAACAAGATTATGTAAGCCACAGATGCAACACAAACCAGTTGTTTCCCCCAAAAGCTTCAGAAGCGTGTAATCATACGTCTAATATATACCTTAAACTACAAGATCTGGACCAGATTTGTATAGTGATTGTGCGAGCCCTGCCAACACACATCACTCAAAATCTTGGCCGAAACCATTTATTTCCATGGAAGTTTATTTTGTGGAATTCAAACTAATGCATATGTATTCACACAACACTGAAAATACTACGCTGTCCTGTTGGACCTTTGGATTTCTAAAGCATTTAACTCAGAGAACGCCACACAAAGGTGGGCGTGGCAGGCTGGGTCACACCTCACGCTGATTTCCACAAAGGCTCCGCTCTACCTAGAGCTCCACAGGACTGGGATATGTGCTTAAGGCCCTGGCTCACCCTCCCAGGCTTTTTTCAGCCCCCATCATCTATCCGACTCTGAGGTGGCTACAGCTGGTCATTCTGCTCCCTTTATCGCCCTCCCTCCTGTGTCGATGTCCCCTTGCTAAGAAACCCTCAGTGCTCAGCAGCACAGCGAGGCAGCAGCAGGGATGAGGAGACCCTGGCTCCATCGCCAGCCCTGGTGCTGGGAGGTGGCAGGGCAAACCCTGTGCTCTGGCCCCCTTTCTGCTCCCCATCGCTTCAGCCTGGCATGCCTGTGGGGCAGGCTGGGTCCCCCAGGTGACGATGGAGCTCCTCACGCCATGGGAACCTGGCATGGATGCATCTTCTAGACAGAACAGCAATGCAGCTTTAAAAAAGCTGGAAAGAGCTCGTATAGTCAACATCTGGCAGCAGTTGCCAAAGTAAACACAGCATAGAAATATTTGTAAAATGGCTGAGGAACAATACGGATAATGTGGCATTATACTATAAACAGAGCAGCATATTAATCAAGGAACAATAAAGCTTTTAATTATATTTTAAAGAGTCTCACTTAAAACCAATGCAAAACATAACTCGTGCAGAATGCCTGGCCTATTTCCCATTGACTGTCTATGCCAGTTCTCCAGCTGTAAAATTAAGAAAACAAGTCTTGGGGGCATAACGAGGCAAAAAAGAGATGAAAGACGAAGGAGCTCTAATACAGCCGTAATGGATACCATGCAAGTAGGTGGGCTAGAGAAGACTATCCAAGTAATACAAAATTATGTTTGTTTGGAAGGAAATAGCACAAATATTAGGAGAGGGTTGAAAACTAGCCGTCCAGCACACCAGTGCAGATTTACTGGGCAAGTCAAATGCACTCTCACCTTGAAAGCTCCCCAGCAATGTCCTACTTTCTGTGATATGCTCAGAGCTACACAGTTCCCTCCTGGCACACCAAACTCTTTGTCGCACACCACAGCCACAAGGCCACAGCCACCCGCTCACCAGCTACCACGAGAGCTGGGGCTGCCAAATGCTCCTCAAGGGAAAGGCTGGCACACACCTAAGCTGCCCCAGGCCAGGTGTTTCGCACTGAGTATCTGGAACACACATGAATCAAAGAACCTTTCAGACCTAATGGAGCAAAGACTGACAATATTTGCTGTTTTGCCGTGCCAAGAAGAGAGACTGTCATTGTTTACTGTCAGCCACGCTACATATATATGACCCACTACAGCACTCAGCTCGTCTTCAGCTTCTACCAGGAGAACTGGTAGATTGATGGGAAGCCCTGCATGATCAAGGTACATCTCCACTGAAATCCATTGCGATGAAAGAACATGCCACGGGCATATAGTGCTCACAAAGATTGAAAGCAGAATAGCTAGGGCTCAGTCAAAGCCAATTGAAAAGCAAAGTCAAACACAATTGATTAAATGGCAGTGCTGCTCACAAGCACTTTGATAAGTTTTTTTGCCTTGAAAAAAAAAAAAGTGAACACTTTCTGTACAAAATGACCTTTCATCTCAAAGCTCAGGATAACTATAGTTGTAACACATCAGCGGAGTCAAAGCTGTAATAGCACATTTAGAAGTTACCAAAAGTGAGAATGAAACAGACTTCTTCCCTGGGTTCCCTGGTCCCTGCTGGTTTTGCCTATTTCTATTAAAAAAGACCTCATGGTTCTCTCCTCCACAAAGCTTTAAACATGATGCTGAACTTCCTCATCTGAGGAGCAGCATTACTTTTTGGAATAAGCACAAATTTGTAAGCTTCCTCACACGCTTTGCGGTCTGGGGAGGACAGCAAGCTCAGCCGGTGGCGCAGTCCCACAGCAGCAGTACCAGGCTGAGCAGGGGGTGCAGCAGCACACCCCATGGACACGCCAGTCATCCTCGGGCACAGTGCAAGGTAACAACGGCTCTGAGGGCAAACCATGAAAGCCAAATCATTCAGGTACAGCCCCTGAAGCAGGCACAGCTACAGCACAGCTCAAATCATTAGTGAGGATCCGGGCTGGAGCTTAAATGGGGCTCCAGGGCCCACAGCTGGAGCACATGTGAGGCGGGGTGTCCCTGGCGAGGCTGCCCAGGGCAGTTAAGGGCTGTTGGTGCCAGCTGGGCCTAAGGAGCTAAAAAAGCAGAAATCAGGCTCTGTGTTTTAAGCACCCAAAACCACAAGATGTGAGCACCTTACATCAGCACAAAATTCACGTGAGGTCGTCGTGGCTCTGCATGGGCTGACGGACAGCCTGGGGATACTGGGGAGCCTCTGGCAGCACCCAGGGATAAAGATCACCCCAGCTGAACATCAGAGATCAGTGGAGCATTTGCAAATAATGGAAAATGGGATGATTAGGTGTTAGCAGACGAGGAGTGTAAGGGCAGAGTGCGAGATACCAAAAGTCAACCTGAGACTCGCCGAAAGATACGAAAGCTCCTTGTAAACATGTTCTGCAGCTGTATATATAAAAAAGAGAACAGAAGAGTAGAAGAGGAGCTCCTATACTGTTCAGTACACTGCTATCAGTCCTTCAGCTTTGCAATTATGCCAGTGAATAAATGTAACTGGAAATAGACTGAAATGTCTTAGTAGGAAATACATATGGGAATGGCCCAGTGTTCTGCTGTGAGAAGCATTAAAGACAGCGATTCACCACGAACAGCAATCCATGGTGATGTCTCTGATGGAAAACCAAAACAGTACATGACTTCAGATCTAGCTGTGATTCTATCAATGTCTATAGCAAACTCTGGCTGAGAGCAGAAAGTACCTGTAGTGGAATAAGGGTAGAAAACCATAAGAGTGATTTAATTTTTTTTTGAAGAAGACCAGATCACTAGAGACAGACCATATTGCTAAATGCTTCTCTAGCACAGACTATACCAGCAAAAGTCTAAAGATACTTTCTGCAAACAGGGGAAATGGGAATCAAATTTCCAGCACTGAGCAACAAGTTTTTCAGCTTGAAGTAAGCAGCAGAGATTCTACTCTTTTCATTCAGGCCTTAACTGCAGTCATGAATCCCTCAAAGAAAAGGTTAAATGGTAATTTATATTTAGAAAGATACAGACAGAAAGAACTTACAATCTCATGAGTAATAAGGTGTTTGAATTACAGGCCAGCAACACTGTAAATAACCTAAGTTATGTACAGAAGCTGTAATAAAGATGAGGGTCCTACCTTCTGAGCAGCGCTCCAAGATGCACCCTGGCACAAGCAGTACAACAACCCTCACATCACACTATGTGCTGATCAGCTCACTTTGGGGCACAATTTTTTTTTTTCTCCTGTTCAACTTCACCTGAGAGCCGCATGTTGCAAAAATATCCATGGAGTTGTGGGCTGGAATCAAAGTCGCTCTGTAAATTACCAATGCTGGACTTTCTAACACAATGCAGTAAGAAAATATTTGTTGCCCAGGTAAAATGCAGGAGAAGTACACTCTAATGCTGGGACAGAAGATAAGCTCTATGAAGAGAAGCTGAATTAATTTTATTGTGTTGCACAGAAGACAAGACTACACAAGGGATACTATTATACAAAAGAATTATTCCTTATCTAATTTCTGCACACCCAGAGGACTGTGTCCAGTGCCTGCAGACAATACGTCTAGGTATAATATTAGCATGCTACCCAAAAAGCACACCTTAAAGCATGCTGAAATGGAGTACATTTTCACTAGGGCAATAATTCCACTAGAGAATCTACTTTTATGGACAAATCAATTTTTCACTTTCATAGCGATGTTTAAGTATTGCAATAGGTTTTATGATAGTTTTCTCAATATTAAAAATACAACTTCAAATATGACAAAGCAATAAATATGACACTTGACACTTAAGAATATGATGGCAAATGAAGCAGGGAAGACTTCTGGGTTTAGTTTTTTTAAGATAGGTTGATATACTGCCGCTCATTCTATGGGACTGATGAGCAATGCTGCTTTTCTCTATGGCTATTTTTTTTTTTTTTATAGGCTTATTATTGCTAATTTTCTTCTCGGTTGCTGTTTTAGAGAGGAGAGGAGAAAAGAAATGAGGGGCAGGATGATTCCAGTTATTGCATCTGGCACTCCAGTGAAAGCTTGGAAACTCCTTTTAATTAAACAAGTGTTACTTTTTAAAGTTAATCGGAGCCTGTAACATGCAGCTGGGAAAGTGAACAGACATTAGCTCAGCTGATAAGCACATACTGAAGATGAGTGGAAGGAGGAGATTAAATGGGATCCCATATGATGCAAAGATGCAGAATTGCTGGGGAGGGGGTTGCATGCACATGTGTGTGAGCACACGTGCACACAGCAAACGGCCTGCCACAGTCAGAGCTACGGCCAGAGCCGCAGCTTAATGAGAAGCTGTAAAATGCACTCCTCTGAATGCCATTTGGTTAGAAAAGCAGGTGATTTGGAAGGATAATCTGATTTCTGATGTGACGTCACCAGATACCGCACCACACTGGGTAGCAGACCTGGTGCAGGACTTGCCTTAGAGTTAGGGACTGACTCTGACTGCCTCCTTAGAACAAAAAAACCCTGTCCGCCTCTCCCTGTCCATCACCTCTCCCACTTCAGGTCAGAGTAGCTGGCAGGAGAACCAGTCCCTCGCACACAGTAGCTCCGCAGAGGCAGGGAGCTATACAGGCAGGCATTGGGGAAAATGACTTGCGATGCTCTAGCTGCAACAGAAGTAAACAATGTGAAAATCTGGTATGATGCAAAAGCAAGCTCAGGAGCAAAGCTTGTTCTTATCTGCTCTAGATCCAACAAATCAGCTAAAATTAAGCATATGAATAGCCCTAACTGTAAAGGAGGAAGACCTAAGTATTTGCTTGAGCTTTTCCCTGGGTTAAAGCCTTTGGAAGGCAAATGCCCAAGCGCAGAGCAAGTTGCTCTCTCCGTGAGCCCGGCGCCAGGCACACGCACTGCGTAATGGCAAGATTAGCACCCTGTGTTCTCTCAGCACTAATGTGATGTTAGTTCTCTTCTCATCTTAAATTACTCATATGAAGAAAATGACCCTGGGTACTGTTATTGTTAGCGAGCCTCAGTCCAGAGCTGATTAGAGCTCCTGCCCTAATCAGCCACTTCTGCCCACGCTCTGCGCTTGGCCTTGGCACGTGTGGCTGCGCTGGGAGCCAGCCAGGTCTGGAAAGGAGGAGCTGGCACTGAAGGCAGGCGGGTGAGGGGTTTCCTTTGTTGATTACACACTGCCAGGTTGTGGCAACTGGAATCTCTCAAAGGAAGGGAGAGAGGACAGCGTCTGGAGGATGTTGGAAAGGTATTTCTGATTAGCACTGAAGGCTTGCAAAGAATTAGTGGATAATTAGGCTCAAATAGAGTTACCCGTGATCAAATATGGTGCTACGTGTGATCAGGTTGCAGCATTTCCAGGAAAGTGGCTAATGCATGAGGGTGTCAGTCAAGCCGAGGAGCACAAGCGGAGAAAAGGCAATGCAAGCAACGCGCAGGGCTGTGGCACTGGCAGCCAGGGGCTCGGACAGGATGCCAGAAGGGGGCTGAAAAAATCAGGAGCAGAGCATTCAGGAAACACGTGTACCACTGTAGCTGCATGAGTGGTACAGGGACACTGGTGGCTTTATTCCGACCACAAGCCCTTGCTGAATACATTCATTCCTGCCTATGAAGAATACTAATATCTGAATCATAAGGCAGGGACAGCTTCTGAGATAGTGACAGAAAATTAGTATTTAACTGTTATACTCATAAGCAATACTCAGGGAACGTTAATAAAGAACAGAAAGCAAAAGTTGGGGTTTACATCCCGTAGCCAGAAGAAGCGCCTTTCCCTCCCAAATGCTTTGCTACACTCCCTGCGCCAGGAACGCTGCCCTGCCTCCTTCCCTCAGCTCCAGCCCGCAGTGTCTCCTTACCAGGGTAACCTGCTCCAGCACCCGGGTTTTCCTCTCGTCCCTCTGAGAAAAATTAGAATTGAGACTTCCGAGATCTTTAGATGTACTCATATGACGAAAGTGCCCAATAATTTCTGATAAAAATAAGAGATTTTGAATACTGCATGGACTCTTGGTATATGGAAACTGTGAAAAGGGATCATTGTATTAAGTTGCCTGTGAGAAAAATGTAAAAAGAAATCATAATAATAATAACAAATGATCAGGCTGAGATACTGAGCTCTAAGAAAGGTTGAAGAGATGAGAGGTCTCAGAAAATTAAAACTATGCTGATTTATTCACACGGTACAAACAATTCATATAGTTTGAGAGAATACTCTGAAGTTTAGAGGTTTATTGTAAGCTGTTACACTGTTTTAAACTGAGGCTGCTTACATATTGTCTTCTTTTAAAATGGAGTATTTTTTTTTTCATTTCAGTAAGTCAGAATGTTTTATTTCTCAGTCAGAATTGTTAATCAGGAAGATGTGATACAATCTGCTAAATCTCAAGAGTGCTAAGATATGAAGGGCCTTTAGCAGTGGTACAGGTAATTAAGTTTGTTATGATTTTCTATATATTCTGCAGCAGAAAATCTGATTGTTCTTTTGGCAAGGGGCCATGTCTGTTCATCTTCAAAGATGACCTGTTTTAAATTTTAAAATAAATATTATTTAAAGTTGGAGATAATTTTAATAGAGCACAGTACCAATGTATGTTCTTCATTACATACAGCAATTAATTTTTTTGCTAATATACTACAGCATTGAATACTTGAGCGATTTTTAAAATACATATTCAAAACATGGAAATAGTAAAGGCAGGTACTTAGCTGATGTTAACTAAGATGACAGATACGGTGGAGATACATTAACAACTTGGCATATTAATAGTCTGGAATTTTTTGGACTGATTGCAGTAAAGGGAAGATTTGGGGTTGAAAAAGAAGGGAATTTTTTTTCTCGTTATTAGTATTTCTCACCAATTTCCATGAGAAATTTTGAGAAACAATGTTTGTGGGAGTTCTCTACAGGATTCTTACTAGTTGACAGGTGAAGGGGAATGTTGTTTGGGAAGGATCATGCGGTTAGGGGCTCCACATTTATCTGGTGCCGGAGAGAATACAACTCCTTTGTACTGCTGTTTGGGGACCGTTCCACGCTCTATTAGAACTACCCTGCGGATCTAAATAAAGCCATAGGTGTTTAATACCTCCAGCTACTCTAAGGAGCTATTCTGAAACCCTTATTATAGTCAGCTCAAAGGTGATTTCTTTAATTAAATACAAATATACACCCCTCCCAATGTTAAAGCCTTGACACTTTCAGACAGTATTCCAAATATAACCATTCTCAATACCATTAATCCCCACATTCTCACACATCTGGTTCTAGCCAACAGATCAAATCATTTTCTCCCTCAAGAAACTCTCAAAACTGAAGCCCCCAAGAAAGCCCTAACAACTTTCATCTCTCTGCTTCCTGAGATCTACTCCTAGCATCACTGTACAAGCCTTTAGATCAAACAGGAAAAAAGATGACTGCAGCCATGTAGCTGGTTTTCTGTACATACAGCTGGTTTAGCAGCTAAATAAGATTAAAATTATCTGACCAGTTCTCCTGTAGAGGCTTTGTTAATTTATATGCACAACTTGGATTTCTGGGAGATGACTCCTGTTGTCCATTTTGAAATGAAACTTTTGTTTTGATCAGTTACAGTACTCAGATCCCCAATGCTAATAAATATGTTAAAAATAAGCCAAACAAAATATCACCCTTGGTGCACTGAATTATTAATCTGTAGTCATTTAGTTTCATCATGTTTTCATTATTTTTTCCTAAAAAGTATTCCATTAAAATAAGGCAATAATCAAAATAAATCTATCTACAACATAACCCGACTGGTTTCCTTAGCACCAAAAAACACGTGCACTACTTTAGCC
This sequence comes from Falco cherrug, assembly GCF_023634085.1. Lineage (NCBI taxonomy): Eukaryota > Metazoa > Chordata > Aves > Falconiformes > Falconidae > Falco > Falco cherrug. The sequence goes on from NC_073707.1 coordinate 9,955,022, forward strand.
TAATGCGGAATTTAAAGAAGAGTATTAATATAGTACTTTCAAGAAAAAGGTGTGAGCTTCCCACGGATTCATCAATTATTACATTACCACATACTGCCTGAGAGTTTAGCAGTCATGCATTTGATGATGGGCATTTTAAGGCATTAACGCTGGGCAATTTTCTCTAAATTCTTTTCAAGACAAATCTCCTTAAGCTCATAATATCTTAACACTTTCCAAGAACAAAAGCTTCACATTCTAAGACAGCGGCGTTAATGTAGTCTATGTATAACACATTTATGATAACCGTGAATTGTACGAGACCCCAGGAGAAAACAGATTACACATTTTATTTTGCAAATGCAAGGTAGGGAGACGTGCCATGGCAGGCGGTTGTGACCTTACCCTGCCACGCTCCCTACCAACCCAAACGTATGTTACTGGGGCTTGATACAGCTGCGACTGCAAGCTATTAAGCCTTGCTGAGGGCTAAGATCAACTGGTTTGGGATCACCGAGGCCACCGCAATGTGCGTGTATCGGCCCAGAGCAGAGGGAGAGGCAGCTCCCGCCTGCCTACAAAGGGCACGCAGGCCCCGCGCCCCCACCTCCGGCCTTGCAGGCCATGGCCCCAGCACCTTCCCTCTGCCCTGGCACACCTGCCCGAGGAGCTGCTGTACAACAGCACACGGAGCGGCGCCTTGCGGCTCAGAAAAGGGCACGGATACACGGCCTGCTCCTGCACATGAGAGCGGCTGCTCCCAACAGAGAGATTCACAAGGGAAAGCCCTCGCTCCCAGGCATTCCTTTACGACCCCATCCCAAACCTCAGAAATCAATGAGAGATGTGTGACGCACGAAGGAAAGGAAAAGAGTCGAGAACCTGAATGCTCACTAGGGAAGAATTTGTATTTTGACTATTTACCTTCTAAACTTATTAGCATTTACTCAGTTTCAAACAGCTGTGACCGCTATGGAAAAGGCATCATTGCAAAGATTGAACAGTAAGGCTCTTTCAGGGAAACACAGCAAACAGAAAAGTAATCTCCCCCAAAATCAATGCACGAATCTGCAAAAAAGGGGAAAGAACCCTTAAGTAAAGACAAGCCTGTGCCAGCGTTCAAGCCTTCTTTGTAGCATGAGGGAACAAATAAAGAATAATTCCTTTTCTATAATAGTCTGCTGCTTTTTAAAAATTACATTATTATGCTAGTCTGTATGATACAGAAGTCTGTCTAAAAAGAACGCATACAGAAGTAAGGGATTGTGTTTGATGATACAAAATAAAAAGTTATGACAGATTACATCGCAGTCATCAACATCAGCACAACATAAAGGATTTGAAATCAATGATTTGATTTTTAACAAGATGCAGAGAGTTTGTACACGGTTAGCCAGAAGTATTGTACTTTACATAAATGCTTTATAAATGGTGACACAGTAATTACAGTACTGGGAAATGGCTACTATCTATCCGCTCTGCATTTTACAGACTAAATAGAAATTTCATGCATATTGAATACACTTGTGTTAGCTCAATTCATTTTTTCAATATTATTTTATAAGGTAAGAACAATATAAATTCTAAATTGCTATTCAAATGTTACATCTATTGTATCATGAGTTACATTTTTAATAGAATGCAACTTTACTTGAAGTGTACATAATGTTTGCATAATCTGTGGAAGAAAATTGTCACTCTAGGAATTTATAATTTGCTTATTTCTTATAAAACCTTCTTTTGATGTATTCTGCAAATTGATAGGGTTTCCCTGTATTTATACTAATGTAAAGATATTTTCTCTGGTTGCGTATTCGCTCCTTTGAGTAGACTTTATAGTTTGCAATATATTTTCATATAGTTTGCAAAAATAAGTTTATGATTTATATGCAGTTTAAAAATTCATTTCAAATCTTCTTTGATACAACACACTTCCAATTTTGGTTGTGACACAGATTATGCAAATTTGCTTGACAAAGAGTATGCAAACTGATTTTAAAGTAGGAAGTTCAGCTGCCAGTACCTAGGCTTCTGCATTAAATCAAAAGGACTGTGTTTTTTTAGTCTCATGGATGGACATTGATTTCTTGGGCTTTTTTGGATTAATGGGGAGACTCCCACTGGGCATTTCCTGGCGATGCATCTGGATGTGATACTGAGCCACTGTTGTCCCCATTAGTGTCATGCATCTTTTTCATTTACTGACAAGCTGTCAAGGATCCGTTGAGATGTCACAGGACCTTGGAATATGATTAAAGTGGTGGTTTTTTTTTTTTTTTTTGATTAAGCTCTTTCCAGTTCATGATATCCATGTGGAGTTTGTGTCAACTGAGTCAAAGCCTTAAAACAGTCTGGAGACAGTCAGTACTTTCCTACCCTGGGCAGGACTGCACATCCAGCAGATTCGCTGGTAACAGGAGATATTCATGCTCAGATGCTGTTTCAGAAGAATCTCACATGCTGCTAACAGTGCAGGAATCCCCTCTAAGCACTAAAGGACCTGAGCAGGAAACACTGTTCTATGAAAACTCCACATACCTAAGCCCACGGGATCCGGAGGCCACAGGGAACTACGTAGCCCTGTAAGTGTTCTGGGTGTGTGTGTGCATATATGTGTGTGCTTGAGAGAGCGGGAGGGAGAGAGCTCTTCCACGTACAACTACTGAATCTGTAGATGCGATGACTGGACATCAATAGGGGAGATTCTTGAAAAGCTGCCTGGTTTGCTTACAGGGCAATGCTACACACATCCTTGTCTGATGGGAAAAATACATAAATATGCGATAGTGCCAATCGAAGAATTGCTCTGCAACTGCAAGAGAAGCCTCCAAATATGAACTGAATGTGATTCTAAGGCTCATGACTAGTAGCTTCTGTCAATGTTCAGGGTTTTTCCTCTGCTTTGGAAAAGCAAAACCCAAGCAGCACCTCACCTGGATTCATGCTTCGGTCCCTAACTTGGAGGGCTGCAGTGACAGCCACAAGGACACTGGTGATCCCGCATGGACGATGCTCGGGGAGGAGCCATGGCAGGCAGTAGCACCGCTGCCTCTAAACCAAACAGATTCCGCTAGGACAACCAAATGGAAATGTATTAAACTTCCAATGAACATGAGTAGTCTCTTTCAAAAATAATAATTTTTTAAAATGTGTGAACATAATGTGAATATTTCAATTCTCGGGACTATTCTGCAAGTACTTTTTACGATGAGTGATAAAACGTTCCAGCTTGGCTACAACTGGACTAAACTGTTGTAATGGGATTCTGTACTTTAATTTGAAATGGGACTACATCCCAGTTTTGACAGCATGCTTTATTATCAATAGCCGATTTTGAAATGCTGCCATGACCTCTGTAAACTGCATAAATCAGGATATGAGAAAAAGGCAGTGTCACTGTTCTTTAACCTGAAACAATGTCATTTTCTGTGTTTTGGCACTGACCAGGCTCATCATTGCAGTTCATACTGAGCCATAATTTTGCAGACAGCCTCTTGGGCATAAGCATCACTACTGCTGGGTACCATCCTGTGCAGCATGGATGGAAGAATTTAACCCTTCATTTGCTGGCTCAAACTGTTATCTCATTAAGTCAAAGGCAAAATTCCCAGTGATGATTATTGGGTCAGAATGAGGCCAGACTCACCCATCTTGTTTTTTCTGGCTTTTATTCCTTTACCTGCATTCTATAATACAATGCCTTTACATCAAGAAGAGCTTTCTGGCTGAAAATTATCAGGCTTACTAGATGGCTTTAAAAACCTATCCATTTTTTTGCAGGTGGCAAAATATTCTAGCTTGGATATATATTTTCCCTTTTGTATTAAAAACCTACAAAAATACCCCCTCAAATTCATGTTCTTCCAATTGCATATGTTACTGAATGTTTCTGTTTTGGAAAATGATACCTTTTCAATACAAAACTAAGTTTGTGCCTTTTATAGGATGAAAACGGCATTTCCCCCATCAGCTCTAATGTTTCCATTGTGTAAGAGATTTATCCTGATAACAGTTTCGCCCTGGGCACTCTGCCTCCCCCAGCACGTTCAGGTTAGTGCAAATGTTCTTTGTGCTGGCTTTAGTTCTAACAGCATACTGCACGTGCTGCAGCAGTATACATATTTAAGCAAGCTGTTGCTTTACAAGCACATGTTCAAAAGATTTTATCTAATCAAATTTTAAATAGGAAATTACTTGTCTGACTTCACATCAAAAAGCTATTCCTTTCCCTACTGCTCCAGATTGGATTATTAGGACTTCACTACTAAATGGTCAGCAGCGTGTCTGAGTCACCAGTCTTAATTTTGGACTATAAACATCAGATGATGAATTATTACTTGGCAGTTTCAATACTGAAATGGCAAATTCTCTTTAATCTCTTTAATTTGAGATGAACAGCAAACAGTTTTGAAAGCTGAGAATTTCTGAGGTTCTCTGTCCAAATAATGGCTAAGCTTTGGCCATGCACAATGGGGAATTTCACTCCCTTCATCAGTTGTTTTCAATGTACCGACTTTCTGGCGATTCAAAGGGTTTTCCACGGCCCATACTGATCTAGTCCTGCTTCTCTCTGTGAATTAACTGCTGTGGACAACAATTTGCTGGTCAATGGCTTAATGCTGTGACTTTGATAACGTTTAACGATTTTTACAATTAATTTGAATAAAGTTTGAAAGAGTAGTTATTTCCCTCATATGATACCTGAATCGTGCCTGTTATACATTCATGCTTCATCTGGACTTCAGATAAGAATTATGATCTGCACAGTGCCAGAAATCATACGATCTGCTTATTCAAAAGCAGGTATTTGCTCACTAGAATATACAGTTATTGCTTTCACCTCCTCCAAAATGCCAGTTATGTTTCTTCTAAACACCACCAGACAACTGGGTCTCCTCCTTCCCTGGGGAATGTTGCTACCCAGGTAGGTCATTTGTGCAAGGTAGGTTTGCTTGTGCAAACCTTATCTAGATCAAGAATGAGCATTTGGCCAGAAAGCATTAAAATAGGAAACGGACTTAAATCTCTCTGAAATGAAGACTAATTTGCAAATGTGACAGAAGTGTTTATTTAGAAGATGAACAAATTCAAATATGATACAAGATACCTCAATAGATTTAAAAAAAAAAAAATCTCTTAGTTTCAAAATATCATCTTGTCATATTCAAAGTTTGGTTGGTTCCTTATGGTATTTAATTTCAGACGTAATTCAAATATGGCTTGACAAACTATTAGACATTGACAGCAGAACAAGCACAATGGGGAGGGGCTGAGAGACTGATTAAGGACGACAGCCTAAAGAATGTTAGAAAATCTGTCTCAATCCCAAAAGACAGGAAGACAAGGATGGGAAACATTTCCTGATTGTGATATTCAGGAACCTGAACTAGGAATAGAGATGTAATTTGGAAAAAAAAAAAAAAAAAAAAAAAGCTTCTGATATGTGAGGGGTAATTAATTGAGGCAAACAGAGGAAACCAGACTGAAACCAGTGTTAGAAGTAGTGCTGTAGGATTCTGTATCCAGCCGACTTTTCCACCACTGACAACTATGACAAAGACCCTCAGCAATCCATAATTTAGAGACTTCACCCTGTTTGTACAGATCCAGGCTCCACACCCCAGGACGTCATACAGAAACAAATGGGTTTCTAACATCACTGTTCTGCAAGTTGTATCCAGTCCCTGGGTTTGGGGCTGGCACATGTCTATAGTCTCCTTGAACCTCGCAACACCCTAAAATGCCCCTGAAAGATGTCAACTGTCCTGTTCATCCTGGGAAGTGTTAAATTGCAGGAAAATATTACTTAATTGTTTTCAGGATCGAAGGACGGAAACAAACACTCTTAAAATCCAGTAGACAGGAGGCACCGTGGAATGAACCTGATGCAAAATCACCTGCTGAGGAATAACGTGCCTCATCTTTGAACTCTTCAAGAACGGCATTTAACTATGTGCAAAATCATCAGCTGCTTTATTTTGAGTACCTTGATCTCAAGGCAGCCAGATCTAGCCCTATAAATTCACGATCCTGTTGATATGTCATACTTCAGCCTGTAATTCTGTTCTTGTAGTAAATTGCGTATGGAGTACAGAGCATTTGTACCGTGCTCTCTGTTACTGTAAAACTAAACTGCGCTTTCTTTCAGGGTATTGTTTTGATCCTAAATTTCTCAGCTGAGACATTCTGATGGCCTATCTGTTGGCTTCAGGCACAACAGCATTCTTCTAAAGAGTACTATTATACCTTAAGATGGACAATCAAGGAATAGAAAACCTCAAAATGCATAACTGGTGTAACCAAGGCATTTTATCCCTACAAGCAAAGACCAAAACACCTCCAAGAAACAGTGCTTGAAGAGAGGGAGGGAGGGAGGGAAAAAAACCCAAAGCAATTCTTTTCCTTTAAAGAACAGCAGCCGCTTAGGCTTTCCTCATGAATCATAAAACAAGGGAAGGTGGCAGCAGGGAGAAACAGAAAGTGTATTTTCATGTTAGTGACTTTCGGTTCTATTTCCATTGCCAAACAGCTGTGCTATCTGCCTTTCACCTCTTGTATGCAATGAGAGATGACAGAGGGTTTCTTAAAGCCTTTAAGGTTGCAGTAATTCATAACCTTACCTTAATTAACCTGGGATAATTTACCTGTGGGACAAACAAGGTCCTAGGTTTGGTTTTACTATCCTCCTTCCTTAGAGAAATGTGTGGGGCTTTTTCCACCAGATATCTCCCCAGGCAGACACGTTGCTTCTCACAGCTAAAGCTCTGGATATTACTAAAATCCTAAAACAAAGTACCAGGGCAAATGCTTCAAACCTGTGTGGGGTTTAAGTGGCACAGCAATTCACTGTATTTAATTCCTCCCTCTCCTCCTGCTTTCTCTGGTGCACAGGCAAGGGCTGGAGAGGAGGAGGAAAGACACGACACGCCGAGCGGGCACTAACATCACTGTCACTTAGCTGTGACCGGGGAAGTGTTCCCTTGTGTGGCATGAAGACTAACTTGCAGGTGAACGTTTTCCTTAGACTTGCAGGATTGTTTCGATAACTTACAGCGTAATGGCATTAGCATTTTAAACCGAGCTTCCTTTAAGTTATACGAGTTATCTATTTCGAAGTAATTTGAAGAACCTTTCATTGTTAACTCCTCTTAATTAATTTTGGCTTTATGGCGTTTTGGGGGCAAATTGCCTTAGCCTTCACATTCATCCTATCACCACTTGGCATGACCGAGATATTACAGCTCTTAAGTGAATTTCTTGTCAGAAGGATCTAAATCACACAGCTCATGAGAGTTACTCAAGGAGGATCAGTTTTACTCTCCATTTAGCTTGGCCTCTAAACTCTGGGTGCCAGCCTGATGCTTGCAAATGACTTTCACTGAAGTATGTGTTACGAGTGGGGGGGTCAAAGTATCTACCTGCAGACTGCTTTTGGCTTGAAGAAAACTGTATGTTCTGCTTCATGTGTTTAGTATGGCAATTTTTCATGGAAACTGGTCTTTCGCATAGTTTTAGCCATCACATACCAAGTTGCCTCTTTTTATTCATGCTCTTTCTGGTCTGAGTATGTTGTTCCGCTTTGGGACCATTCAGCTTTGTGATATTTTTGGTTAAAAGAAGTCCATTTTAGTAAAACAGATGAGAAATGCTGGTGAGCGGGAATTCATTGGAAAATGAGACCAGTGAGTTTTCAGTTTAGGGCTGTTTTCAAAACACATCTCAGAAATACATGTACACATCGAGTTGCTCCTGTGGAAAGCAACTAGATAAAATACTGCTGACCAAGTTAGTAAAAATAGTTCTGCTGTAATAAGCGCATTCAAAGGACACAGATTACAGGTAATGTTTTTAATAGAAAGTTGGTAAAAACACACATTACCCTTCAGTGATCTACAATGTGCCTTCTGATGACTGCTTGCACAGAATTACTGCAAACAGTTAAGCCTCAAATGTCTTTATCTTGATCTCTCCAATGTTTAATTTCCCCTTATGGAACAGCGCATTGGAAGGCTTCATAGCCTAAGCAACTAAAGTAATTTTACCTTTTAATTCTGTCTAAATGGTGCTAAAATGATCAAAAATTTGCTATAATTTACTTTTCTCTAGTGAAATGATAAAATTACATTTTCCCAATTACCTTTTTACCTCTTTGAAGGTACCCATGATAGTACCAAAGCTTCTGAGAGAGCCACAGCACTGGCACTCGGTCTGTTATTCGTGTAGCCAGCGTTCTGCTTAGCATTAGGAGAAAGTCCTACAGGAGACGTGCTGACCTTGTCATGCAAAAAGTCATTTATACAACTTGGCAAACTCCCGTCTTACATGGATGCAAGCAGGAGGGCTGATGGTACTGGGAACTCTCTCACCTCAGGTCTAAGAGTGAAAAATGGAAGAAACTGAAATCCTTTCCTTTCCATCTCAAAGTGTCATGTGAATGCTGAGGTTGAGGAAGGATTAGGAATGATTCTACTCTTCTTCTCATATGCATTTCAGTTTCAATTATACTGTGCAACGAAGGACAGGAAAATGACACATAATACCTTTTCCCTGTGTCAGTAGATTATAAAATAGATTTAATCAGGGATAGAAAGGTGGGGAAATTTTTCCTCACCCCAGCCCCTGTGCTCTCTCTTCCTATCCCCTTCTCAGAAGCCCCCTCACAGCTGCTTTTGGATCCTATCTGCACAGAACAGCTGTAGGAGATGTCACTGTCACCCAGAGGAACACTTGGCAAAGCGTACCGATAAGACCACAGCGTGGCAACACCACGCGTCCAACGGAACTCATCTCAGCACCACAGCCTACCAGGTTCAGTGAGCATTAATCAAAATCTGTACTTTTCAGCCTGTTTGTTTATGTTTCTCTGGCTTTTCTTTGCTCCCGTGTCTCTTCCCAAACTATCTCTACAAGAGAAGCCAAAGCCAGAAATTTGCAGCTGTGGAACTACCTCCTGCTTCCCCCCAGAGGTGCTGAAGGCCCTCTGGCAGGGTTTGCTTGTGCTCATCTCTACCTAGAACCACCAAATGACAAACATAAAGCTTTGAAACCACTGAGTTTTCTCAAAAATCAACTTATATAAGGGCTTACATTGTTACTCTGCCATTTCGTGGATAAAATCAGGAGTTTACGCTAGGCCATAAGGGAATTTATAGGCTCTCTAAAAACAAAGCTGGAGACAAAATGTCTTGTGTCACAAAGAATGTAGGAAAATGGCTACGTGAGGCAGTGGGATGGGGACGAGGCATGATGGAGAGGTTTCTCTAGGCAGGAAGATGGAAGACACTGAAAATGCAGTATTTCTGTGAGCTAGGATCATCTGTGAGGGAAGTGAAGACGTGTGGCGATGAGAAGTTGATGAGCATGGCTGACTGCCAGCAGATACTATAATCTCAGAATATTGATGTTTTGTGCTAATAATTACAAAATCAGCAGCTGTACAATTATATATTTGGATAAATACAAGTGCAAGTGCATCCTGTAACATAGTGAATGGAAATGAAGTATGATTAAAATGACAGCTCATACAGTAATATTGATGCCTAGAAAAGACAGACAAGCTGCGAGAATGATAACATAATAAAGGATAAAAGAATCTTGATATTCAAAATGAAAAAAACTGATAATGAAAACATTCATGAGCAGTGAGAAAAATACATTAACTTTCCATAGCTGTTGAAGAGCAGATACAGATCAGGCAGAAGACATTAAAAAAGAAGAAAATTTACTGGTCTGCACTTACAAAGGCATGCTGGGGCAAAACCATATCCTTCTCACATGCCCTGAAGAAGAAATCTACAACCAGGATAATCTCTTCTGATATTCTGTCTACAGCAGAAAGATACACTGAAGCTTTGGAGTGTCTAAACAGCCAGGAAGAAAGTCAAGGGTTGGAATCGTGTCATCTGAATGTGCTAACAAAGTAAATTTGTTATAGGTTCCCACTCGGGCACTGAAATGTGACAATAAGCAGGATATTTGACTGAGAGAGATGTCTGAAATCAGAAAGTTCTTATTAAAGGGAGGCAGTTTCATGAAAGCATTAGGAAGGAGTACAGAAGAAAACCATTATTTGGATTAGATAAGCATTTGGCAAAAATCACAGCAATAAAGCACATTTGACACATAGTCATGTTCAAAGTCTGGCTGGGATGTCATAGGATGTGTTTGTTTATTGAATGCCTGCACTGACAGATAGGATTTTAAAGTGGTGTTTAAAATCTGCTGTGCCTAAGGGTCCACGCTGGTCAGGTGCTTCTTGCTATTCTGTGGAAACCCACTGCTTTTGGGATGGGGACAAAGCAGAAGCCCATCTCTGCGTGGAGCAGGCGGCCAGCCAGGGGAAAGGTAAGATCCATGTCTCCGTTTCCCAATGATCTAAATTTTCAAGGCATGTCAGAAGGCACAGGGTTAACAATGCCCCAGCCGAGGGCTGAGTATTTTGGCCCATATATAGATCGTACCCATGGAGAGGTGAATCTGGTGCAAAGCCTGCAGCTCACACACACCACACATTTTGGCTTTGCCTGTTATGTGCAGCGGGGGAAGGCCCAAGGGTAGGCTAAACCATATGTTTCCCTTAACCGGTGCTGTTTGTCAGCTTTGCCAGCAACAGGACAGCTGCAGTCCAGCACGAGCCACCTTCCCAGCGAGTTTGCACAATAGTGTATCAGGCTCCTCTAGAAGAAGCTTGGCTTAATTTCTGTCTTACAATGGTTACGTGAAACGTACAGCTTCAGATGAAGTACGGTGATACCTGCTAGTGAGCAAGCCCTGGAATCCAGCTGTCCTTCCCGTCTGCAGACAGGCGTGCAGACGGACCTGAGACCTGAGGTGCGGCACAAGCTTTCTTCAGCGTAATGCTCCTCAACTTCCACAAAGCCTAGAGCTCTACATGAGTAACTTTGAGCTTGCACCAAACTCGGGTCCCTCCCTGGAGGCAAAACTTTTCCTCTGCACTTTGTTTAATGGCTAATCACCTGATTATTTCCCTGAATACAGATCTAATGTTGGCTGTCACTGCTTGGGTGAGGCCTCATCGCAACATACAGCTATGCACCTGGGAACGGGAAATCCCCTGCACTTAATTCCTTCTCACTTTTCACTGAGCAGACTGAAACATCTTTCCTTTCCTCCCAACAGCAGCGAGGCAAGACACAATGTGAATCTGTTGGTCTGTCTTTTCACAAACGGCAGGATGCTACTCCCTCTCCCAGTAAATCTTCCTGTGGCTCGATCCTGCAGGGCACTGAGCAATCACCATTCTTTGCATCGCCACCACCCCCCCCCCCCCCTCCAGCAAGGGTGTAAGAATAAGCACTTACACCAGCAGACTCATCTTATGATCGAAGTTCATGCAAGACTCTGCTTATGCAAGCACACAGCACTAAGCGATGCTCAGACCAAGATGCTGCTTTGCCCTTCTGCCTAGAAACCTGCAGGACTGAAGCAGTGAAAATCACAGAGCAACTTCCCCATCCATGCTCAAGATTTATATGGCTTGCTTTCCTCTTCTTAAATCCCTCCTAACAAAGCTTTGTTCGAAGATGATTAACAGATGTTGTCATTAAAAACTTGGTACTTGCCAACAAGTAACACATGGGTCTGCTTGAGCAATAGTGCTGTTTCCACAGCTTTCCCCAAGAAGAGATACTTGTGGTAATTGGTGAGGCCTGTGAGAATATGACATTTTAAAGTATGTTCTACCATACATGATTTCCTAAGAGAACGCTGGTTTCCTGAGAATTTGCTTATCTTGTTTGTATGAAATCATTTGGATAAACACACATGATACAGAATAGATGATTAAGGCCATTATCATTACAGGACTAAGTGCTGATCTTTTTAGAGAACAATGAATTTGGCGAGCAAACACTTACTTGTAACAAAGGTAAACAACAAACCAGCACTAAATAATAGCCACATATCTTAACTGAGGACGTAAAACAAAACAATGAACTGATAGGCAGAAATGATTCTCAAAGGCTAGAAGGTGACAAACAAAAGGACAGGATTTTACTATCCGTTGCACAGTGAGCTGAAATACACAGACAGTGATCCCCAAGCAAAAAAAAAAAAGGGGGGTGGGGGTGGGCAAGGATATGTACAACGGACCTGGCTGGAATATACAGGCAGAGGATCGCTGCTGTGCTTACCTGCGTGGTACACACTGAAATCTAAACCCAAGGAGCCAGGCCCTGTGTTAGCAACTTGGAAAAGGGAACTGGGGAGAAGGCAATGCACCCTGCCTGGGGGGGATCTGTGAACTGTTACGAACAGAAATGTTTTGAAGATGGTAACCTAGATATTGATGAAACTCCTGGCAATTTACTGTTAATGTAAAGGTGTTTGGGTTTTTTTTTTTTTTTTTCTGGGAGGTAGAAAGGAATGAGGGTTCAGAAACGATTTAAAAGCAATCTGAGTCTTTTGCAATGCTCTCAACGTATAAATCATAAATGTCATTTTCATATAGGTTTCAATGACAGATGTGGTAAATTTTTACTACATTTTAAATTCAGCAGTTTATTGGTTGACATGGAAATCCTTTCCTCTCTTTTCCATGGACCTGTAGTTAAAAGCATGACTGCTCTGCCAAAAAGTCTCTGTTTTGAAAGGCTTTTATTCCTTTTTTTATTCCTTTTGTTCTACTATATGACTCCTACAACATGCGCTGATGAGGTCGGTGACATTTTATAGCTATCATTTGTGTCTCATCCATACCTGCCGTAGTCAAAGCGAATATTCCAACTGACTCTACTACACTTCAAATCAGGGTTTTATTTGGGATTTAGCTTTAGCTTCAACTCATATCTCAATTCACTGTGTACTTCAAGCAAGCAAGGAATAGTCAATGTTGTCATGTTCTGCTTCTACAAAACCACAGTTAGATATACTTGACAGGTCTTAAGTTTAGGAAATACAGCAAATTTACAAGCTGTACAATTAGAAACACCATCTTACAGACATGCAGCAAGAGGCAATTCAGCTAATCTGATGTTTGTTTATTTCTTTAACATTCTATTAAAGCAAAGAAGCTCTATAATGAGATTACTGCATTTTATCTCTTAATTGTAACCAGATATGCAAAACAGATTTACTGCTAGTGGCTTGCATTCAGTACAATATTTTAAAGCTAATTGTGAAACAGCATTACTATTGTCACATGATGAAATACTTATTCTTACTGTTATGAATCAATACCATTTTCTAAAATTAATTGTAATTACCTTTTTAATTGGATATAAACCCAACTAAATTCTGAAACAGCTAGTTATATAATTCTTTTAAATCCGGGATGATATCAGCACAAAATATTTTAATTAAATAGATTGCAAAAAAAGGCAAAAAAGAGACATTAAAGGAGTTTTCCATTATTAAAGCCAGCTGTAAGTCAAGTCTTGCAAGTATTCCATTTTTTAGTTTTGAACACCTGAAATCTGCCATTGTCCACATAAGCACGCATACACATCCTCCCAAAAGAGTGTATTAATAGTTTAATTGTCCATTGAAGATTAGTTAGCACCTGGCTTTTGCTTGTATTATCCCACAAAGAGAGGAAAGCATACTGATCCCTAGCACCCAAAACATCTAGCAGTCTTTCCATTGCTTATGTTTATAATACAATGACAAAGTTAAGCAAATAGTTTTAAAACAATGGTGTATCAAAGTTCTTCTGGTTCAAAAACATTCGTGAGCAGACAGTGAAAATCTCTACTCAATCTGTTAGTTCCAATCACTTAATAATTTCTAAAAATACTGTCCCTGTGTGATAACACCTTGCCTATTCAGCTTGTCACCACCAATAAATTGCAGGTATTTAATAACCTGGTACTTCAAACCAAATCTATCAGTTTGCACACATTTCCAAGTACATGTTTAAGCTTGGTTTTCCTGAACAAATATTTGTGCTAGGAACGACTGAAATCTTGACTACAGACCAACCACAGCTTGTTTGCAAGCCTTACTTGAATATGAGATACCTTTTCCCACTCTCCACTTAGTGGTAAAGGGACAAGGAAGAGGCACTTGTTTATCTCAGTAGAACAAAGCAGCAGTTTAAAATTTACCTGAGTTCCAAACATCATCAGCATTATTTTTCAACGCTCTTATCCCTGTATTTCATACACTTGCACAGCCAAACACAATTACATTTACACACACTATGGTAATTAAAGCAGTTACATTATGATGAACTGAAATGAATCAGACCTTCCAGATAAGATAAACCAATAATATCAAGGATTTAGAAACATCTTACTTCTTATTGACTTACTATAATAAGGACTTAACTACGTATTATATTGCCAGTATTTTGGTGGAAGTTAAGTTAGATTCTGATGCTGATTCTACATTTGATGACATATTATCCAAGTAGTTTCATGAATAAGTATTGCAGAATGCGTATCTGAGACTATCAAGAAATTTTATTTGACTAGCAGCTCACCACTGGAAAAAAACCCAGTACTTCATGTGTTTTTTCAAGAACACATCCTTCAGTCAACTCTGTCTGGATCACCTTCAGTACCATTATGCAACAAATAAATATTTATGTTAACACTTAGCACAGTCTATAAGGACATTTATTTTCTATTTATTTGAAGAGTCCACATTATCTAGGAAGGCTTTTGCAGTATTTCTGTGATCTAGATTTCATTGCAGATATTACTCTAAATTTAAGTCTTTAATCTGCACGCAAAGTGTTGAATTATATTGGGTTAGTGTCTGTATCATTCTATTTTTACTGCAGCTCTTCACAGATTAAGATTCAAATCCTTCGAATTTAGTAGGATTTTGACAGTAATTCTAGCACTGCAAGTCTTAGCTCTGTCCACCTAATTGTGACATTTATGAATTTCTAAGCTCTGTAGGTGCCTATAAAAACTGTATTTACCTGCTGTGTGAATCCTGTCACCGGATCCTTGACAGCCATCCTCATCATCACAATCCCCGCTTGACTCCATCTCTTCACTTCTTCCACCCCCACTGCCAACATCCCGGGAAGCCCATCTTTCCAGTTTCAGTTTTGCCTTATCAGCATCCAACTAAAATGGAAGAAGCGAAAAACCAACAACAGTCAGAATTTTTACACATTCCTACCTCAGGTGACCAAGCTGGGTTTATAAAAGAACAATCACTTTCTCATTCACTTTCAAGAACAGCTTCTCAGGCTGGAAGTTGTTTCTGGCAATGACATCCCAATATTTTGGAATAACAGACTATACCATCACATTTTCTCCAGCACAGATGACCAGGGACACTTGATATCAAACTTTTAATTGAAAACACCACATCTACCAATACCATCATAGGGAGCTCTGGTCCTGCAGCTTTTTCTCTTGTAAACCATGGTCTGGAGACCACCAGTTAATGATGGTACAACCTGCCAGATGTCTTGACTACTTATTTTGGGTTATTTACAATTGAAGACCACAATATAGTTGACAACCTTTGAAGAGCTGCGGGTATTTGCTACTTTTTATTATGGGCTTTGTCATTTGGAAACTTTGGCCTCTGGATATATTTTTAAGATGGTGTCATTTAAGATGCCTTTACCCACTGCAAGTTGTTCATTAGATTTCACCTGAAATATATTTCTTGGTCCAAGTATAGTATAAGATGGACTAAGTATAGTATAAGAAAGCCTTTTCTAAAATAAATCTAAATGCATCATACTAGATCACACTGAACATGCCAACCTATTTACTCCCCAAACTCATCTTTTTGATCTTTAGGTAACTCTTTCTCCTTCTATCACCATGAACAGTTGCCTACTATTAGTGCTATAGGAATAAATAATTTGTCAGTTCATTGGTATTTCCAAAACCTGAAAAACAACATTTAATTTTCAGTGGATCTAAACCCAGCCCATCCCGGGAACAAGAGGACCACTAGCTGGGAAGAAATAGAGTAACGGGCTTAGACTAATACATTCTGCTAAGGGGCATTTGTCAAGGAAGGATGATTCTGGAGAAACCGAACCCGTCCCCTACACCTGAGAGAAGCACCTACTCGTGGAGCCACAAGGCACCTCTCCTGTTGGAGCTGTGCTGGTTTGGTAGAACATGTCACAACCGAGGTGCTCCACGCTCCTCGGTGGCCACCCTTCCCTCAACAGCTCGTATTGGCGGTTGCTTGTGCAAGGGGCAGTTCAGGGCGTTAGGGACAGTTCTGCAGAGAGAAGCCCCGACAGCCCAGCTTTCCCTACAGCCCAGTGACAGGGAAATAGCCTGACTCAGTGGGGTTTTTTGCAACCTGGCTGAGTTGCCCTGGTTACTGCCATGTTACCGTTCCCCCGTATCTCCCATTCCCATTTTGTGAGTGACGACCAATTCACTTTCTGAATCTTGCTGGAAAATTATATTGCAGGGTGCGGGTTTTGCTTTTACGTGAAGGAAAGAGCTGCTCCAGTATTTCTGACCACTTCTTTCACATAACTGAAACTCCATCTACAACACGTATGAATATTGTTTTCAAAGGCAGTGGCTTGTTTGTCTCCTTTTTGGAATATGAAAACCTTTTTTGTGTTACCTCTGCTGTTATGGGATGACAAAGTACGATTAGGACCTGTTATTCTAGTTATGTGGAAATATTTTAACCAAATAGGAAGACTTTGTAATGCTTCTCAAAGCCAGTCAGGTTCTGAATCTATCCAACACCCTTCATCACAAGTATCTCCCTCCCAAAGTACTGCAGATCCATTTCAGGCTTTATGATCTGCTTTACCCCAGAGGACTGTGATTATTCTTGGTACTGAGCAAAATGTATTTTGAAATGTAGCTACTTTGAAGATTCAAACAGATTTCACACTAAAAAGGAGGTGGGCTGGGAGCTGTGGGAGGAACTGGAGCACAGGGCTAATACAACTGTATTAACTGGGTTGAAAGGATGATGACGGATGCAGCAGTTTCTCTGTAGTGGGAAGCTTTGTGTGATAGTCTCCTTCAGATACTGCGAGCTGCCATCCTCCACTCTGGGGCTGACAAATGCTTGGATCAGTGCAGCAGAGATCCTGTTCTACGGAACAGCAGATGCCAACCTCTATATGGCAGAACTCAGGAAATTTTTCACCCTTTCACTGAAAGGATCTGTTTGCTCATTCTGAAGACACAAATAACTTCACACTGCAGTGGGAAGATCAGTAAGTGGGAGGAGAGGGTACGGACTCTAGTGGGGAAGCACATTAAACACTCTAATTGTTACTGCATGACTGTTTTTTATAAACAAGTTGCTTAATGTTGAGCCTCATTATTCACAGGCGTAAAGACTGATGCCATGACAATACAAAACAACATTTTGTTAAACAATTGGAAAAATTTGCCTACGAGGGAGAAAGACAACTCAGTTCTTTCACGGTGTTACTGTGTTTTGACCATATTAGAGAAGACTCATTCACCCTTAGTTATAATCCTGCAGAATGAAAAGAAATGGCTAAGTGGTGAACAGAACAGATGCAAAATTTAATAAAGGCTTTTAATGATTGCTTGCCAGTCAAAGCAGAAATGTTTATTGCCTGTTCAGGTACTCTTTCTTTTCAAAAATTTGATTTCATTCAGCACGCGTGGCTCAATCCTGACCTTTGCTCAAAATAAGTAAATACCTGAACTGAACGTGCACCACCTTCTTGGACAAAGGCTGAGAAACAAGCTCAGCTTTTCAACACGGTGCGCTGCAGCATTTGACAGACTCCTGGGCTTTTAGTGCCTTTGCTACAACAAGAGGTAAGCTGTAGCCCAGATCTGTGTCTCCTGCCCACGTTAAAGAAGGCGTACCCAGCTCTTTCTTGGCTTGCCAGTAGAGAGGGCCGTCAAATTACACAGAACCCTTATATACAAGTTCAACATTACCACTGAAAAGTCAACTCAGGTGCAACCTACTAGTGCTTTTCACCTTGTATACCCTTTCCCAATCTGTTCCAATGAATTTTCCATCTGTGGCCACCATTCACCTACAATGACGGATCAGGGCCTGACTCTGTGCAGTTTACCTATGAACCCAATAGTGTAGGCACTTTAGTGAGGAGCCCCACCCCCACTGTGCAGCCCTGTTGAGAAGGCAATGTCACCACTGCACAGTGACTTCTGACCTAGCAACCTTCTCTCTTCCAAATTTTGAAGGAACACTTCTCCTTTAGCAACGGCCACATGACTTTAGAGAGATCACTGTTTTCGTGTGACGGCAAAGCTTACGCCAGCATTTCTCCATCTCCTTTTTTCATACAATCATAGAAACCTTTCTCAAAAGCCTGAGACTGCACTGAAATAGCACCGACTGCATCAGGATGGACTAGGATGGTGGAGCTTTAGCAGAAGTTCATAGTGAAAGACAGTAACCTTCACTTTTTCTTAAGCTCTGCTAGGTCTAGAAGATGGGTGTGGACAGGGAATGCCTGTAATGCTTTGTGGCTAGGGGACTAAGAGGTCTCCAACAGAGGAGCTGGAGGTCATACGAAGGTTCAAGGTGTCTTCAGAGACAGCCATGATCTGTTAAGATTTTGAACAATTCTCCTAGCTGCTGCCACCAGTCACTAGAACTTTCTGCTTCCTCACAGACGGCTCTAGAGAGAATAATAGTCCCTTGCACATATTTAACACTGGAAATCAGAGATTGGAGTCAGTCATGACATTTCCATTAAAACCCACTCTTAAACAAGCCTTATTTTGCTGACTTACACTCTGCCTGCTGATGCGCAACGCCATCCAGCCATCTCTGGCAGCTCTGCATAATAGTTCCAGCCCAGGAGCGCAATGTCTTGATGCCGAGAACTGATGCTTTGGTTAAAAATTGCAATGGATTTCAGGCTGGGCACTGGAGCTTGTACCTTTACCTCCACAAAGCAGAAGGTATCTGCTGCCTAAGACTCCATAAAATACTGGAATCTTAACAGCTTAACAATTAGGTTTTCAAGTACTTGTCACAACTGAAAGACTTTTTTTTTTTTTTTTACTCATGAAAAGGTTATATAAATAGATCAGTAAGATTTGTACATCCCAACTGAAAACTGACTCCAAACAGGAATTTTCCCAACTGCAACAGGCTTTGGATCAGCTTTACAAACCTCTAAAGAGTTTTTTGAGAAACTATACCATCTTCCTGTGGGAAAGCTTTAGTATTTCTATCTGATTCAGCTGAAAGGTAAAAATCACGTATTACTATTCAGGTCTGAGTCAGATACAGATGACTATCCTCAGGCATTTGATTTATTCCAGCAAAGTTCCCAACCTTGACTGACATTAAAAAAAAAAAGTTCTGCTGACGTATGGCTTTATGGAGAAGAAAGAAGTCGTATGAGAATGGTTGCTCTCTTTCTCCCTTATTACTTGTTGATGTAGCACACACATTCCTGGTCACATAAAAGAGTCCTTCTGACTTCAGAGGCTTCCAGGAGTATGTGACACACAACCCCTGAGCTTTCTATGATAAGCCTAACCCTAATTCTCCCTCTGACCACAGGTGGGTTAGAATAGACATTTATTCTCGTGGTTTTTCATGAAGATATGTTCCAGTTGGATACTTCCACACATTAATTAAATAATAAGTGTTCAGCTCTGTGAGAACTACTCTTTAAGAGTGCCAGTTTTCATGCATTTCATTGATTAGTCTATTTTCTGAGGGGTCGTATATGCATGTATATCAGAGGGGATGACTCCAAGCTGTAGGATAATAAACTCATTTCATCAGAAAATAGGTTTTAAAATTATATTTTGCACCACAGTTTCAGACTTTTCAGATCAGCAAACATAACAACGAAAATCTAAGAGAATGCACTTTTTTGAATAAAACCACTGAAAAGTTGTGTGCTTGGAATATTCAGAGACAAATCCCATACAATAATTGTTTCCTGTGGGATTTGTTAATTAGCTTTCTATATGACAGATTTCAGTGTGAATACTTTTCCTCTCTGAAAAGACAGCTTTGAGGTGAAATCTGACTTCTGTCCACTCATCATGTGAGCAGACATATCACTTGCTGGTGTTTTCACAGGGATCAAAAAATGGCTGATTATATACTGCATTAAGAAATTGTAAGCTAAGCATCTTTCCTCAAGGTATTTACAAGTAGCTGCCTTTCAAAAAGTGCTTTAGTGACATAAATATGATTTGCAAAGACAAAGCATTTTGCCAGCTTATGCACAAATAATGTACAAAGCCTAATCTTGAAAAGAGTCATAAATGACTCAATCCTTCCATTCATTTTGTTCAAAAATAAAAAATCCTTTCTAAACCATTATTAGGTCAGAAATGACTACAACTGAAAAAGACAATGCATCTTTGTTTTTAGACTATTATATACATTTTTTGTTTAGGGTCTGACATATTGTTTTAGGCATAAAGCTGCATTTTACTGGTGCCTTGTGACTGAGCAGATGTTCTGTCATTTCACAAAACAATAGAACATAACAAATTTTAGACATAACCGCCATATATATGCTTATTCCAAGTGGGTCCTCTCCTTTGAGATAACATTTATGGTTAATTTTCCTCCACATACACTCTTAGCTCCTTTTTTAAAAGCATTTGGCAGTTGCTTTTGCTTCCTCTTTTCAAATTTATCCAGCATTCATATATTACAGCATAAACAAGCAAAATGAACTTATTTGTCTTCAGTTTTGTCAGACATTTTCTTTGGTTTGTTCTTCCTTTGTCTCTATTTCACAGAAATCGAAAAGGGCCCAGTGCATTATCCCCTTCTAGTTTCTTCAGAGAGTAGCACAACTCCAGGAGGTAGTACAACTCAATTCTTTAATCCTTTTTTTAGCTAACAAAACCAGGCATCTAACCTTCTGCAGCAACCGACACCCCCAGGTTTCCTTCTGCTGTAGTTATTCAGATCCTTACAATAACCTTTCCTAACGCATCTTGCCTTACAAGTCACCTTTACAATATTATTCTATTTAACTGAATTAATTATTCTATTTAACTGAACAGCTATACATAATTTATACAACACAGTTAAGGCCTGACAATGGTTTCAGAATTTCATTCACGTCTCTCCTGACTAGACTTCTTCCAGCCAGGGAACTGGACCAATACTGGTAGATTTGGTTTTTTATGTTCTTCTCTCTAGCCTAAGAACCTTGTGTCTGCTTACACTGATACTGGTGATACTTGGCTATGCCAGTGCTCCTGCTATAGATACATCTGAAGTGAAGGGGGAAGGCTCTCTTCAAGCACATGGAAATGTGTGCCCCCAAAGTGGGGACTGACACCCTCCCTTCCTCCTCTGCCCCAGTGTATCTCCGCTCAAGCTATACACAGCATTTTGGAAGCTCTTTTTCCGTTTTTGATAATCTTTTTTTCCCCAGTTTCTTTTGGTTTGTTCTACCATAAGTTTCTCAGGCTGTCTGGAAGCACTTTCATACCTGGAATGGCCCATGCCCAGAACAACGATGCCAGTTCTGTACCTATGCACACAGCTCTCCTTCTACCTTTGTGACACTGCAGCTCCCCATGGAGCCGTCTTTTGGATAGATTTGGCAAGTTTCTGGTTCTCTTGCAAAGTGATGCAGGACATGCACTTGAATGATAGACGCAACTCTGAGTACTTGAACTCTCAGGCAAATGTTGAGGCAGCTGCCACCCCCTGCCCCAGCCCCACTGCTCCCAGTTCCACAAGCACAGAGGCAAAAGCGCCCAACTGGGGGGGCAGCCCCCACCCCACCTGGCTGTTCCCCACCTCCTCAGGGGGAAAGGGGGTGCCCGGCAGAGCAGGCTCACATGGCAGAACAGGCTCACACGCACCAGCAGCAGGAGGAACAGTGACATAAGTTTCCTTAGGATCACTACACGTTGCAGGGGAAATGACACCCCTGCTTCTAATGTGTTTTACATATTGGGTTTTGTCTTCTGCCTCATTCTACAATTCTTTTGTGCAAAGTATTTTAATTATTTGACCAGCTCTCCTACTGTGTTTCTGAGTATCTTTGTTATGAACTGCGTGTCTTTTGGGAAGCTTAGGATTCACTTTCTGACTATCCATCTTTTTCAAGCCAAATAGCTGATGGAATTGGTGGTTTTATTTGTTTTCGTTTGCTTTTTTCCCATTAAATCATCAAATTACTCCTTTCTGAAACAGCATCTGTATTTGTACGATGGATTTAGCTTCTAATGGTTTCTATGGAAGTGTCTTGCAACCATTCCTTTATTTTCTATATATAACTTTTCCTCCTAATTTTACAGCCCTAACTTTTCCACGCACACTTTCCAATCCTCTGTTCCTGATGCTTTGTATTTGCATAAGTCTGTCTTTACCTGTGATTACTTTTTGTTCTCCTGGTTTATGCAGACTGACTCGTTACCCTCTTCCTCCTATTTTTATTGCCAGGTGACAGACTAGATACTTAGGGATCCACACTTGCATTTATCTTTGAATGCTTTTCATTTCCTCTCTGTGTCCTTCCTCTCATCTGGCTGTTTCTCTCTGCTTTCCTGGATAGTCAACTGCAGATCCACACCCCAGAGTAGAGAAGCTAAAAGCAATTATTTCTTTCTTGGTTGATCACAAGGTAATAGAATTATTTCAGCAGGAATCTAAAATGTTTTTTTAAAATTCACCATGTTATACTGCAGGACTAATGCTTTTATTTTTTATGTTTATGGTTTCTGTTTTTCAACTGCTTATTAAAGGTGAGTGTATTTCTAGAAGAGTGCTAGCACCATAACCACTTTAATATTCACTGAATTCAATTAAAGCTACATATGTTCTCATATTTACTGATCACACTGAGAATAAGCCACAAGAATATGCATCCACAGAATCTTATCACTATTACAAAACCTTCATTACCAGTTCGGGTAAACTGTCACTGAAAAAGTATTAATTTTGAATGATGTCAAGTGAACACAAATAAAAAAATACTTATTCTAGTTAATAATCTGTTTTAACCAAGCACAACAACTGTTTAAAGAGAATCAAAAAAAACCTGATCTGAATTCAGTAATGCAGTTGGGTCAAGGAGGCAAGGAGGCAAGCAGACACCTCTCCTTGATGTCTTGTCTTGGTGTTGGGCTGTAACTTTTTTGTATTATGTGATGCACCAAAGATCTTTCTCATCTGATATCCAGTGTGCCTAACTTAGACATATACCTCGGGTTAGTCCCTGCCACAGGCACGAATTTCACCTTTAGACTGTTAGCTTAGTGTAGTCTTTTCCAAAAATAAAATCTGTTTTTTAAATTGCAGTACATGGAGTCTGAAAATAGAGCATATGGCTAAAAAACCTGTTGTGTTATATTAAGACTTTCTGGATCTTGTTAAAGTAAAAAAAACCCTACAAAAACAGTAAACAACTGTAATAAAAACATAAGGTAAACATTGTAATTATTGGTGAAGAGTGTGCAGGAGTTGCTTACAAAAGATCTTTGACCCTTCAAAATAGTTAATTTTGGGGACTGGCTGTTTGATGCAACAGCTTTGGAGGCACAGGGTTGCTGAGAGTGCCACCAAGGTACTCAGAAGAAAGGTCACCAGTTCTTGGGATGTGGCCCCTTGCAAGAAGAATGTGGGCCTCAACATCTCTGGATACATGGGCATGTCACACATGCACATATCAGATGGATGGATGGTGCTATCACCAGTGGGAGCTGTACTTATTTTTTGTACTAATGACAATAATGCACTAGACCAGAAGGCACGATTCCCTGCAGGGTAAGCGGCCAGGAGATGAACACACCGCGTCTCTGCCACACAGAGATACAGAGGCACGATGCCAGACCTGGCAAGCATTGCCTCCTGTGCTCTCAGCAATGAATCTGTGCTATATTGCTTACGACACTATAGCTCCATACTTCGAAAGGAGGAGTTTATAGCAGGATAACTGTTGCAGAGGGTTAATAAAATGACCAGAAAAAACAAAGTCTTCTCTGAAAGAGCATGGCTTGCTTTTCCTAGCACAAAGACGACTGGGAGAATATGATTATTGTCTATCAGCATATTTAGCCTTCCCCTTAAATATGGAGAGATACCCGAGAATAAAACCAGCGTGGAAATAAAAAGGGGGAAAACACGCTTTTTAACTGTCAGAGTTATGAGTTTTGAGAGCAGCCTCCCAGGAGGAAGATGGGCACAAAAATTCTCAAGCATTTGCAAGACCTGGCTGAATAAATTTGTGAGTAAAGCTGCCTCTGATGTCAATGAGCTATATGTGATATTCCAGGAGGTCTCTTCCGGACTTCCATCCTGGGTCTCTACACTCTGCTAGTTTCTAATATTAGAAAATTGATTTGTAAAATCAAAATCACAAACCAGAACCACTTCCATTAGCTATTAGGAGTGTTATTTCCTAGCTTGTCTGATTTCTGTATGGGAAATTTGTGTCCACATACTGAATTATGTCCATTCTTTCTTCCAGGCTAAGAATGACACCTCTTATTTGTGCCTGAAGTCAAAATGCAGCTCAAAAAAATGTATTAATTATTGCTAGGGCTTAACGTGGTTTACAGAAGTCCTGTTTAACTAGAAGCTCTGAATCATCAGGTTTTCGACTTCTAATAATAGCCAAGAACCTTCTGTCTGATCAGGCTTGGGAAGTGTGAAATGAGAAGCGCCTGCAATCAGGAGGCTGGTTGCACTCCATCAGCCCTTGAATGGCACCCTTCTGCTAAGCTGCATGTGTTCATGGGTGAAGTGAGCAAACAGTGGACAGCCTAAACTGTCTAAGGAACAGAGCCAACCCTTCTCCTTGCTTTGTACTCTGACAGCAATTACTTTTTTATTTGCTGAAGGAAATGTTCATGACGTGCTCCAGTGCATGTTAATTCTTTTTTGTGTTCTTGGGTAATTATGTGTTTCCAAGCTTTGTGTTGGTGAAGATCATTTTCATAGTATGAAAAGTTTGACATTTCATTGGAAGGACTTGTGAGCAATCATAGCTTCTCATTACTTGGCAGTGCTAAACAGACCCAGCCTTTGGATTTGACACTTCATGTGAAAACATGACAAAAGCAGTGGTCTGCTTAGTCTTCTCCACACTAAATCCCAGCATCTGAGTGCTAAAATACAATACAGAATAAAGTATGGAAAATATGGTAAGAAGATGGATAATAATGTCATCCATTTAACATGTACTGACATCGGGAGCTAAATCACGAATTATTTATTACGTAAGCTAACTAGCTTTAAGGACACTGCAACCCAAAGCCACATCTAAAAACAATCACACTGCCTCAGTGCCATCAGACTTCTCTGCAATCTTGAATATCACATTTCTTATTGTGTTGTATTATTTAGAAGGTGCTACACGTACAGAAAAAGAAAGGATCAGAGCCTATGCTGCTATGAATCAGCAAACTGAATTCTGTGGAGCTGCTCCAATTTATTCCACATGAAGGGCCAGCCCAGATTTCTTTTTCCATTTGGGAAAGCATGGTGGTGTAATAAAACAGACAAACACATGTCATGTCGCATGAATCTGACAGATAAAAAGACACTCTCTTTCCAGATGTTGTAATCCCATGGTTTTGTGGTAACATTTAAGAACAGTATGACTGAATGTTTTTGCTAAGTCATTTTTATTTAAAAAGGGAAGAAGAGAGAAGAACAGATACTTCTGCAAGTGGCAGCTGCCACTGATGCTTTTCCAGTGGCTTTCCTTTCCCTTGGTGGCTTCCCATGGAGGTTCTCTAACGCCACGAAGACTGAGTTCACAATACAGGGCTTTTGCCAGTGAGGCTCTCTCCTCTACTCACAGAACTCAGGATCTGTTAGATTTGTTCGAATTGGCTAAAGGGTTAAAAAGATGCAGAGGGAGCGGGAAGGCTGACAGGCAGGGATGCAGCAGAGCACATTATGTAAGCTGTGCTTGCTTACGAAACCAGGTTAAAATGCATCGCAAAGGCAAACAAACAACCGGCCTTGGCAGATCACTAGTAACATTTCTGAAGAGCAGGAAGAGTTGCTTTGCCTGACAACAGCTCTCTTCATGGGTTTAAATTGTGTTCAGGCTTGGAACAGGCACGGTAAGTGGAAAAAGGTCAGTGCATCTGTCTTTGTGGACTATCATCTGCTCCTATTGCCTTCTCAAAAGCCACTAACAAGATAATCTGATCACAAAGATCAAAAGCTTTCTCATGGCGCACTAGGGAAACTGATAACCACATTCCCCTGTACTGTATATACCTATAAGTCAGGGCTGGGAACTGGCCCACATTTACCAGGGATGTAAAGTGGCTTTGAAAGTCTGTCTATATCTCGCTCACACTATATAAAGGAACTGCTGTTTCCAGGGTGAGGACTGAAATGTTCAGAACAGGGCTCTAGACTTCTGCTACCAGCACTTCACTGCAGAATTCATTTAAGCCATCTCAGCACATACATACAACACTCACATGTCCTGTTGTTTTCAAGTTACATTTCACACTTACTATTTCAGAATGATTCCTCTACAAGTAACAAAGTTCCCATTTAAGCAATTAGAATAATTTTCACTGAAGTCTCTTCTGAGATTTCTGAAGTTTCTCCATCTCATTTTTCATGTCACCGAAGATTTTTTTTTTAATTAAAATTAAAACTATCATCCTCTTTTCTCCAATGATGGGTCTAAATTAGAGTCTAATCTTGTACAGCTTTGTAGACCTTACCTAAATTTCAAGCAGTGTTCAAGAGGACCAAAGAAAAGAGGGCAGCTCTACTAAAGACAATAGAGATCTGGTCTGGAACTGACTTCTGTTATTGTAATGAAATCTAGTTTGAAATACGTGAAAACCCAGCAAAATGACCCGAGAACTACCACTAGAAGACAATGTAAACCAAAGCATCCTGCTGATATCCTGTTTTCCCCCTTCTCAGCAAGATGTTCTTGCTGCCCATTTCTCTTGTATTTAATCTTTCTTGCCAGCTCCTCTTCACTGCTCACTTGTGGCCCACCCATCTCTTTTTTTGCCTTCTCATGGAACAGCATCCTCTTTCCTGCCTAAATACGGTCATCAGTTCAGCTGAGCATGATGATTCTTGGCCACTTCTGCTTAAATGTATTATTACATGTAGAAGCTCTTCTTCCATTGGAGACTGGTCCCTCCTGGACCCCTAGCAGCTCTGCCCAGTGGACAGTTTTCTCCCCACTTCATTAATCTACACTGAAGGCCTCCCAGGACCGTTCAGTCATCTCACCTGTTTCTCTTCCCCACCTTAGACATCCGAAGAAAGAAGCTTGCCTACTGCTTTTTTCCTCTCCCACAGCTTTTGTACAACTCCGATCCTTTAGGCAGAGGATTCTCAGTGGAAACAAGGAGGAACCAACACCAGTGATTTCACCACTGAACATCAGCAATTTCCCCACAGTCTGGGAACTCCTGGATGAGCTCGTCGGCAGTACATCACTCTAGATGAGAAACGCAGACTGGAAAAACTCAGACGTTTTCATGGGCAGGTATGTTATTCAGGGACCATTAAGATGGCTCCAGGAAAGCTCTTACGCTGCTTGTGAAGCTGCCCATGTAGGCTGCCTGCCCTGCCAGACCTGGCACACTGCTGCCTCTGGGAAGAGATACGGTTAGTATCAAGTGCTGGCATTTTGTATGAACATCCTGCTTTGCTCCCATGTAATTGTGGCCTGAAACTGCAGCAAGTACCAGCAAACACACCCGGATAAGCTGTTGCTTTAAATCAAAAAGCTACAAGTGAGAGATACAGGATTTTAGAACTGACAGCAAGCACTGCGCCCACATCAGCATTCTTTCCTGATGAGGAGCTACCACTGAAATGCAGAACGAGTTGTGGCGTGTCTCAACCACATACCGGCTCGGGAGCAGCCTTGCTTGCTGTACATTCAACCCCACAAGGGTTCATGTATTCACATGCAGCTCTGGAAGGTACAATTATTTGTGATGACAAAGGATGACCTAAGCAAACAAAGGCAGACTCCCATGCACTTGTCTTCTCATCCTATGCATGAGCAATCACATTACACAGCCTTGATTCTGCCTTGGGCATTTTCTTAGCCATGAATCATGAAATACAAGGCAGAGATGGCATAAGGAGAC
Organism: Falco cherrug; assembly: GCF_023634085.1. NCBI lineage: Eukaryota > Metazoa > Chordata > Aves > Falconiformes > Falconidae > Falco > Falco cherrug. The sequence continues at coordinate 9,982,972 of NC_073707.1, forward strand.
CATGAAGAATTTACACTTCTAGCATCCCTCAGCTGCATCATGGCTTCCTCTCCTTTCCAAGAGCTCAGGCACGGCTGCGCTGACTCCTGAGCACTGGCTGTTCTGGCAGCAGCCACACACACAAGCACCAACTGTAACCAAACTGGAAAGTAGCAAGAGGCTGTAAAGAACCACTGGCACAACTGATATATCTGGAGGAGTTTTTCGGTCAGGGTCTTTTAAGTATTTCTGAGGTATATACAGCTATATTTAGCTGCTGAAACATAACATGAAGTATAGCAAGAACCCCTGCTGTGTATTTGGTCATCTGATACTAATTATGCATGAAAAAGAAGGAATCTATCTTTAGTTTAACTTCAAAGACAAGGCCATGCTTCTTACTGTCAAGGAGGTAGGACTCGCAGTGATGCTCTGTGATTACAATGGCAGGGGCACTTACCCAGTAGGAAATCTAAGGCAGCTGGAAAGGCTCAGCAACAGCAGTGTTTCCTTGCTCTCTTTCCTCTTGCTAGTGCGTAAGTTATGGGGCAGAGTACTGCTATTTATTCAGATTACTCTGATGTCATGAACGATTGGCTACCAAATCAAAGTCTGCTCACAAATTTCAGTGAAGGTCGCCTCTCAAAAATAATATCCCTCATCAGTCCCAAGCCCTTCCCCTGTTGTTAAAGGGGTAAACACAGAGACACGGTCACCAACACACACAGAGGTACGCAAAGAACGATCCTACAAGCCTATTTCTTTAGGAAAGTAGGCAAAAACTAATGTGGAAATCATGTTAAGACCTGCTTCCACCATAAAGCTCTCTGTTGTGCTTTATGTCCCCTTCCCCAGAGCTTTACCTCGGCTTGTGTATGATCGTAAGCTCTGCAGGGACTGTCTGCTCTTTTGGATTTAATACCATGACAGAGGGCCGTTCTCAGTTGGTCTCTTATTCCTTCTGTAATAAACATGATTAATCGTAACAATTAAAAGGATGTCCCCCTGTTTTTTGTTCTTTCATTACTGCACAGATGGTAGAGTTTGGGGTTTTTGGTTTTTTTCTGTGCTGGGTTTTTCTTTTCAAGTCTGATCTCACCACCTCTCCACTACAGTGTGTGTATACATCAGACAAACGAGTGCAATTTTAACAAGGGGAATGGTACTTAATTGTGCCCATGTTATGAACTGTGTTTCCTCTTACCCTCTCTCATTTGACATGTTTTACTCCAGGTAAGTTAAATCACGACTACACATATTGCAAATCTTATTGTGAATATTTAAGTAGATTGCACCCTAATTCTCATTCACTTCAGATGTTTTGGGTAAAAGAGATGGCAATGTGGACCCATAATGAAGGACCTCGTTGTCAAATTTTATCTTCAAGGAGGCTTGGATTAATATGAAACACACAGCTGAGGTATCTGTGTTTTGAAGTGCTTGAGAGACTCTTTTTAATTGCCACAATCTGTTGTGCCTTTCAGATCTATTTGTGAAGGTGTTCAGCACGGTGTGTGTTTTGCTGATGAGCTATTCTTTATCTTGTAATGAAGAAATGTTTTGTCTTGTGTCAGATATTAGAGCCACTGATATTTAAATGTTTAAGAATGGGAAATGTAAGACTGAATTCTAACAAAAGAATGAAAGCAGTCATGACAATGGTTGTTAAACACGGTAAGGTGGTGTTTTACTATTTTATTATTCTGTTTCATTTCTCTCTTCTGTTCATTATTCAGGAGCCCAGGAGTTTTTCTTCAATAGATCCATTAGTCTAATACTTTCTAGAAAAAGGCAGTTTATTACCACCAAGTAAACTGAGTTGCTATGGAGTATCACCACATGTTTCATATATTCTTTCTCTGGATATACAGTGGATGTTTTACATTAGCGGCCTCTTTCAAAAGTTCCCATCTTTAAGATTTCTCTAAATGGTCTTGATACAGTGGACTACGCAGCAATAATTGATTATTCTTTCTGATTCTTCTTAGCATTCTATCAAACATGGGAATTTATCTCACAACATGGTGGAACAACCTTTGGAGCAAAAAACTTTCATAAATGTGGTATTTTGTATTAATAAAAAATCATATCTCCATAGTAATCTAACACTCAGAATAAATGGCCAGTGCAGAGCAGACCTGTTCATCTGCCTTATTGTTTATAAGAAAGGGGTAACTGGCTGAAGCAACCATATTTTGCTAGAATTTTCATGATATCTCCCTTCTCCCCATTATACTTCTCCCATGGCTTTCTGATTAGAAATCTATGTCCTAGATATACACACTAGGGCTTCTCCTCAGACATTCATTGCATCTCTTTATTCCACTTCTGCCATTCTCCCCCAGGCTCGTGTCTCCATTCCCATCTCATACTGCTCTGGAATTATTTCTTCCCCCTTTGCCTGATCTAAATAGATACTTTATTCTGCGCACTCTCCCTGTCTGCAAAGCCCCCATCACTGTGGTCTGCTTGTCATACCGACTGTAAGTCCCTTTATTCAGCTATGAAAGAATGAAAGTTCTTGGGGTGCTGATCTAAAGTTTCTGCCTTTGTTAACTCTTTTGTACTACAACTCCCTTTGTACAGTGTCTTCTAAATTGAGGTGTACCTGATATTTGGAGCATGATTTAGTCTCACTTAACTCATCGGAAGTTAGTGCAGCTTGCAAGATCAGAACCAAACCACTCTCAGGCTACTCATTTTCCAAGATCATATTAGTCAAGAGTTTTTTTCATTTCTCATTTAAGTGCCGGAACAGCCAATGTAAGGTGAGGAATAATGATCTACCTCCAGAACTGCGTTTAATATTTAATAGTCCATGATCACTATTTAATTTGGACCAATCCCATACTGTATGCTGTAGAGGTCTCTCTCTACCGTTCCACATCTGTTAAATATTTTAGATGTTTTAGCTTTATATTTATGTAGTTGAAATGGAGTATAATAAAGCCTGTTAAAATCAAGAGTGTATGAGGTTATATTGGATATTCTGAGAAAGACAGATTTAGCAAGCTTAATGGAAACCATTCACTCCTCCATTGAGATGTCAGATTTGTTTCTCACAGTTTTGCACATTATGTTTAACTCACTTCTTTCCAGCAAAGGCAACTGATGCCTTCTAGCAACACATTGAGACATGGTTTCCTTCTTAGCTCCAACCTCTCCTGAATAAATTAATACCACAGACAGTGGCATGCACGTGAAAAAGATCATTCCATATGCAAAATGACATACCTATAAAAACGTAAAGGAGCACAACTTACCATCTACATATACTGAAACTCGAACTTCCTTCTGGGGATCTTATTAACATTTGGGCAACACATTTCCATTATGGCTCAAAACTCTTTATATGATTTTTCTAAACCTTTAATCAGCTAAGAATGTCAGGCTGGTTAACATGACAGTGATACGTCATTTAATGCTCCACCTCATTTTTGGCAAACTGTCCAAAAAGCTTGAGTATCATTGGGTGGAGGGAGCATTACAGATGCATCTCTGCAATCAGACTTCTGTTTACAGTTCTCTGTTGTCAGTATTTTCTCTAAACTTGAAGGTTTCATCCTCAAGAAAGACTCCTGCCCTCAAGTAGGACACCGACCTTTACCAAAGGCCAACTGCCCTAATGATATGCCAGGTAGCTTCAGCTGACTGAAGATCGTGACTGTTCTCATGGTTACAACGGGCATTATGTTCTCAGGAATCAACTGAGAAACGCAGACCCAACCAATTAAATTTGGTAACAAATCCCATTGTCAATCCTCACTAGCATACTTCAAAGTGATCTTACTAGGCAGTGATACTACTGCACTCTACGCAAGCTCTAATGATTAAATTGGATTACATAAACTTGGAAACCGAGCAACGCTATAGCAAATATCATGCATAGACAGCTACGGGGGTAAGCAAGAACCTATTAAGAAGAGAGAGACAGGCATATCTACTATTTCCTATCATTAACATTCTTAATCTTTAAACCAAAATTCTACACTATTTATTGGTGCTATTAAGCGCATTATTTCACTGGCTCTGCACAGCTCTTGGAGTACTTAGTCAAGCTCTTAAGCAATTCTGAAACATCCTGTGCATATCTGTCTAAAAACGTGGCCTAGTTGTATAGCACAGACAGGTAAGAGAGTTAATAAGAAAACAAAAAAGCAAACATTAAGGAAGAAATGCTCTCAGGGGACAGTAACACAAGGCAAAAGATACGTTATTGCTCACTGAATTACCTACACAAGCATTTGCTTGCTTATTACAGCATTAATCTTTGCACGTTGATACGGGAGTCAGTAGCATTAATCCTTTGCCTTGTTCTGCAAGGAAGCGGAGTGCTGCATGACACTACTGGCTTCTGCCCCCACCAGCACCTGGTGGAGCGGTATTCCTGAATTTTGTACAGATCAAGAGAATGTCTCTGGCAGAGAGAAGAGGATTTGCTTCCCTCTCTCTTACAAGTACCACGTCAGACAATTCGAAGAAATTCAGTGGACCTCTCTCCCCCATGTCCTGAAATTTCTTCTCTCCTCTTCCCATAAACCCAGGATCATGCTAGCTAACTCTGGCTACGGCCCAGTCCACCTCCACTGCTGCAGCCTAGACCCTTGTATTCTGTTCTCATGCACATCAAGCTTTATAAAGCACTCTCCACTCTCTGCGCTACTGCAGAAGGGCGGGCTGGATTAAGGAAATGCAGAATGACACAGGCACACCAGCAGTGAATCCCTCTCTGACACAGCCTCCACATTGCTGTCCAGCAGTGAATTCCACCTTTGCAGAGATAGGTTTTGGTCCCAAGTAGAGAATAAGAAAAAAATATTTGGAATCTTGAAGGTGTCAAGCGCAAAAAGGAGATAAACAGCATCTGCACTCCATAAAATAATAAACCCACCAACTTTTCAAGCCAAAAGCTTACTGAACGCAATGCACAGCACCACACAACATGACCTTCCAAAAGAGAATTGTCACCTCTTGATTTATACTTGCAATATCACATCTTTCCTGCATGAATTTCAAAGTGTATGATAATGTACTACAAGTCCTCAGAGCCAGAGTGAACTGCTGGATAGCTGGCTCAGAATCAAAATGATCAGCATGCCATAAAATTGGCCATACAGCTTGAGACTAGGAGTTCATCTAGCCTAGCGTCCTGTACCTGACAGTAGTACAAACCTGACATGGCTCCTTGACACTGCGGACAAATTGTCATTCATCATTCCAATGACAACAGGCAAAGGACTTTGTTCAATCCTTGTGGCTAGCAGCAGAAGTCAAATTGTAGCGTGGCAGTGAGCGCTGTGGGACAAAGGATAGGCTGGGAGGTGTAACAGAGCTTCAGGGGGTCTGGCTGGGAGCTAGAGAGCTCGGTGGGGCTCCAGAGGGGTGACAGTAGGGCTTCAGGAGGCTGTGGCTGGACTATCTCTTTCCCTTCATTCCCTTCTGCTCTCCCAGCAATCAGGTCTGCCAGAGGGATGCCTTCCTGCTGTGGGACTATAAGACCAGAACGGGCTGGGCGTACTGGGTAGAGCTGAAGACTATGAGGGAACTGCAGGTTGGAGTCCAACACCTCTGACATGCTTTTTGAATGATATGGCTCTTGGAAACCTACATGTGAGTATGTATCCGTCACACTGTATCGCTGCATCCCTTAGCCTTTGTGTGGCCACTACTCTGAGGGCGGAGGTTTGGCACAATGGTTGGGAGTTTCCTCTCTTGCAGGCACCTCAGCACAGAGCTCCAGGTGGGCTGATGATACAGGGCCAGCTGGCTGTACCCTTGCTGGAGCTCGCTTGTGGGGGCACAGTCTGCACAGCGCTGCAGCACCCGCTGCCATCACAGCAGAGACACTCAAACGCTCAGCTATCAGCGTGCCAGACACGCTGGGGGTACCTCCCATGTAGCCCTTTACAATCTTGAAGCATCATTGCTTCCCATTTAGTCCTGCTGATCCTGCAAAGGACTCCCACTAAGGCGGTGGTGGCACACACCGAGACGAGGAGAGTGCCTTGGATGTGCCTGAGTCCTGCCCGCAGAGTACACAGTTGGAAACCAGGAGGAAATGCAAAGAAAACTGTCCATTTGTAATCCTTGATAGTTCACATTAAAAAAAAAAAAAAAAACAACTAAAAAAACCCAAAACCACGGGAGTACAGGAAATGCCTGACTGATAGTGTAAGCACTCATGTAAATTTGTGCAGGCTGGCAGACCGATTTTCATCATTCAGGCTGGCTATATTCTTTGAAGATATGTCACTTCCCTGGATGTATGCAGCTGTGTGAAGCTCACACTAGTTGGACAAAATGATTTGTTCATGATCTTAATGTTTAGCCCTTTCAGGGAAAAAAATTCCAGCACTTCAAGCTTTTGTGAGTCTGAAAGGCTCATTCAGTTTTTAAGGATCTGCTTTAGGTTTTTTTATTACAATTATTTATTTGAAGCCTGAACAGGCAATTTGATGAATGAGTGAGAGAGAGGGTGGGAGGGAAAGCACACAAATAATATATTGTGTATAGTTCTGCCAATTACCATGGAACAGTCCTCAATCCAGAAGATTTAATATTTTTGATATGCTATTACATGAGGTTTCTTTTACCTTCTTGTTGCTTTCCTCTTTCCTTATTATTAATTATTCTCTTCAGTTTCATTAGATTTTATTTTTAGGAACTGATCCTGATGTCCTTGCTTACACAGAGCAGTAGTTACTCTAAGCAGCATCCAGAAACCAATGTCCAGATCCAACAATAACAAAAAAAGCACTGGATTCCAGAGCGGAGGGATATTTGCTGCATGCAAGACTGTTATGCAAAGATGCTGAATTTCTCACCCCTGCTTTTTCTGTGCGTGCTTTTACAGTTTTGATCCTCTGCATATGCCTGTGGTTGATTTCCTCCCTTGAATCTGAACTAATATACAGTAATTTTAATAATAAGGTGGTGGGTTTTCCGCCGTGTCACTAGCTGCCAACCCCATTCTGGGAAAGGTGGTTGTGATGCCTCTCAGTGAGGCAGAGAAAGCACAGAACATCGCACCAGCTGCTCATGGGGACACCAGAATCAGTCTGATTTAGTTGATTCTCCACTGGAGACACTGAAATAAAAATGTGAGCTTCCTTTCTTTATGAAATGACAGATCAAGATGGAAGCCAGACCCAGTGCAACTCCTCCTTTTGTGATTTGAATATGGCTATACTAATTTCTCTGAGAGGATCTATTTCTAGGCGTCTACAAACCCACTGACTTCCCCATATGATAACAAATATTTTTAGAGTACTCCTGACCAAAAAGAGTAACACTCAGGGGATCATTTAATAAAAAATGATAATTCTTTCAGAGCTCTTAAAGCCAACCTATTTCACAGCAAAGATATCCGTTCAACATTTTGCTGCATTTTATGTTTTGTTCAGGACAATCTCTATACACAGCAATACACCATTTCTTTTCATTCTCTATTTTCCAGAGGGTTGCTCTACCAGGGTGAGTGAATCTGGGCCTGAAAGCATTGACTGTGTTTTGAAGCTAACCCTAAGCCTCTAGGCTACTAAATTATTTCTTAAGCAAAACTGGCACACTATTCATTTAAGATCGTTCAGCAACCTCTTGATTATGGTATGCCATTACTTAAACTGCTGGAAAACTTTAGCTACTCAGTAAGTTTTATACTGATTGTATTTTGCCAGTAAAATTTTAACTATTACATAGTTAAAGAGACATCTTTCACAGCCGCTGACTGAATATTAATATGATTTTTTATTTCCACTAGACTCCACTGGAATGTAACTAAACATTAAAAATGAGCACTAGATTCGGTGACACTTATTCCCCCATTGCGTATCGCTACATGACTCGAGTCCTGTTTCTCTTTACCCCATTTGTGGTCCTATCCATCTGATTTATAGAGCAAGCTGTAGGAGGAAGCAGAAAGGAATTCTAAATCAACACCCATTTGTCAGACTTCAATACTAAGTGCAAAATATGGTATTAAAACAGGACTGAAAGCCTTCTTCCTTCTTGTTGTAGAAAATACCTCCTTGCAAAGGACTTCACAGTACAGCAGAGGTAATAGGATAAGTGGTTACGAATTTTCCAATACTCAGCTGCTCTGCATGTGTGTGTTATCAGCCAGGGAAAAGTTTAAGGCAGGTTCAAACATGCAGGGTACACTCAAGTTTACGACTTAATTGTGCTGAGAACCAGCACTGTTAGTTTGGATCAATGGTGCTGAGAGGAGCATTTCTAAGTCTCAAAGCTTACTACACAGATTTGCAATTATCATGCAAACTGTCCACTTACTACACTGTCCTGTAAGATGATGCCTTTTCCAAGAGACATTAAGGGTTTTCATTTCTGCTGCTCAGCTTTCTTTTCCATCTTGAACTTCAGGCCATTCAGAGGATTCATGGTGTCTGACATATGGTGCTTATACTATATGCATGGTTGAATTACTGCTTAAAAAAAGATACAAGCTTATTTTAATTAGATTTATGAGAAATCTTCCTAAGGCAAATTCTTCCCAGTTGCAATTACTGAGCACACCTGAGATAAAGGGATGGCAGGGGAAGGAATTCTCTTTCTTTCAACATAAAATATGGTTTATTTGGTTATTTTCATTATCAAAACAGGTAGTAATATTTTCAAAGGAAGCAAAGTGGCTCATCTTTATGAATCATTAACTGTTTACCAGAAATATGCACAAAGCTGCAAGAAATAAAGGAAATTAGGTTTGTAGAATGTACAAAATGATGTTATAGACATACTTGTTGCAGCAGCAAAGCACTCAGGAACACACACCACTTCAAGCATGCGGGCAGAGTGAGTAAATACTCAAAATGACTAGAGAAAAATTTTTTCTAAGGTCTTTCAAGACAAGCAGATGCCTCTGGACTTGGAAATGTAAAGCACAGTCCTGAGCCCCAGTGATGTATAAGCTGCCTCTTCTTTGGGATGTGTCCTAGAGAAACCCAATGCATCTACAGGGCACTGGCAGGATCAGGAGCAGCAATCTTCCAGGAATCTGCCTTTTACTGTGTAGCTCACACCGTTTTGCTCTCTTCTGCTTGGGATAGTATTTGGGGACCCACAACCCCAGACCCTAACTACGTTGTTGACAGCTCTTGCAGACGCCAGAGCAAGGTGTGTAGGAGCAGGGCGAGAAGATGGGATCAGATAGTAGGGGAGAGCGTCTGAAGCAGTGGCTTTTTGCTCTCTTCATCACTCAGATCAGAACTGAGTAGCCACAATGTTGCCACAAAAAGCTCACCCAAAAGGAGCCGGACATCAAAAAGAAATACACCTAAAGGGTTAGATCAGTCAAAGTGTGCCACAAGGCGAGCATTAGTACTGAATGACTTAAGGAGGCTACTGCACTGGCTTTTGAAGACCTGCAAGAAAAAGCTGTTGTTTTTATCAGTATATGCAGAAATAAAAGTTGTATTTCATGCAAAAAGCTCTACACTTAAATGGAACAGCTGATGAGGAGTAACCCCATCAAATTGTGTTAACACCTGGTCCATTTAACTTCTGCTTTGAATGAGATTTTACAGTTGAATTCTAAGCCGTTCAGTGAAAGAGGCTGGAAGGGAAATGCTGACACCCTCTTACTACGGCAATATTGAATGGCTTTGCTCTAAAAGGTACTGCAATTTCACATTTGTAGTGTGAGCTAATTTGTTGTCACTAATATAAACCACATTTATCAGCGGAAAAGTTATCTTACATTTTTGGACATGCTCTAAGAGTGTTTAAAATTATCGAAATGCTGGCATGTGACCTTAATGCATACTAAGCAGCCAAGATTATAAATGCAGATCCACATCCACAACTGCATTTTGTTAGATAACTCCCCCGATATCTACATTAGAACACTGTAAATGTGGCTTTTTTCTAAAAATAATGCATATTAATTGTGGCAGGTAAAGACGCCATGAGGACACCAACCTGAAGAAAATACTTAAATGAAGCTGCCCTATGGGAAACAACAAAACCCCAAATCAAGAATATGGATATTATAAATCACCAGGATGTTAAGCAAATCTGACAGAACAAGGACCCTTGAATTCAGCATCTGGGACAAGCAGAGCGACGTAATGATACAGGACCTAATGAAACTGTCTTTCTCTAAAAGCAAATACATAATATTTCATAAGTATTCAGAAGAGAGGCAAATAAGCTGCTTGTGTGGAACTTCGGAGCATCTCACTCTCATTAACAATACTAAATCCCTGGAAAAATCAATACAAATATAAATGATTCCTGTCCTTTCAAACAGTGTTTTAAAGTATGTTTTCAGGAACATGCAATTACCCTAGCTGGAGTGGAATAAAAACCAAATAGAAACATGTGTAATCATTCGCTTAATAACAAATTACTGTTCAAATTTACTAAAGGGATAAGCTTAACATCCATACCATGTCTGAGAGATCAGTTTAGTTCCTTGCTGCTGTGGAAGTTCCGTCACAATCTTATCAATACAGCACAACTAGCAGGCTTGACAAGGCACTCACAAAATCCTGGCTTCTCCCTTATGCTCCCCAGATTCCGCCACCCATGACGCCCTGTGGCTGCTGCAGGGATTTACAGTGGGGCAGCAGGGGCATCCCAGAGGATGTATCAGCTGAGATCTTGAAATCTAGTCTGAGCACTGTTCTGTCCTATGCAGAAGCTAAAAGCTTCCTGGAGATTCTCCAGTTTAGGAGAGGTGGTTATAAGGGTCTCTTCCTGTGCCCGCTATTATTTTCACATTCAGGAATATTATTTTTGTGTGTGTGTGTGTACTAGTGATTGCTGTGTTACTTCTTCTAAGTGTGGTGCTTATCCTAGGACCTAAGTTGTTTTTTTTTTTCTTTACAAGCTCTGATTCTTACATATGAAAAAATATTTATAGTTTCTGCCCTTGGAAGTATTCTTAGGACACTTCACTGTGAAGATAGACAAAATGGAAGCAGCAATACACATACCAAAAGTTACAGTGGTCAAATGGTCCCTTGTAGCAAGTATTAGCTGGGTTTTGCCTCAGTCAGTATTTAACTCTTGGCTCAATAAATCTTGATGCACTCCTCAGTTCAAGTCAATATCCATTTAATATTTCATGATCAAGCTAACCAGCGAGAACCAAATAAATCTGCTTCCCTGTGCTCTGGGAAACGCACACGATCTGCATACAGCCGGGGACCTGGGGCTTTCTCTCCCCCACCTGCTCCGGGGAAGGTGCCTTTGGTTCACTCCTGCTACCTCTTCGCTTCTACCTGCTGCAGCCCCTCCTCTCTCTAGGTCACATCAGCCTCTTCTCACTGAGAAGCAGGTGACACATCTTCATAGAATCATTTAGGTTGGAAAAGACCTTTAAAGTCATCAAGTCCAACCATTAACCCAGCACTGCCAAATCCACCACTAAACCATGTCCGTATATGCCGCATCTACAGGTTTTTTAAACACTCCCAGGGGAAAAACATGGAACACTTTAAGAAACTGCATGTCATCTATTTGGCTCTTTCTGCCAATGTGCTCTCCCCAGTCCGAGTGCTTCAAATATTTAGCCTTTGGTTTAGCAAAACACAGGGCAGACACTGAAGTTTAGATCTATGATCCTGACAGCAGACTGGCTCAGACTGCTGGAAGCCACGGTGTCATCTGAAGATGGATTGCTTTTCTTAAGTGCATCTACGTCTTCTAGCTGTGGCTTCCAGCTCTGCGGGATTCAGCTGTCACGATTTTCTTGGGTTGTTTAAAGAGTAAAAGAAAGCAAAGCCTTACTTCCTTGTCACTCTGCTTTGCCTAGCTGTCGCACGGAGAGAGACACCATCTTCTGGCATTCTCGACTGCCAGCCGCTGCCCGAGGAAGGCACTGGAGCAGCAGGGGAGGTGTCTGGGCTTCGTGTGTCACCCATATCCTCCCTGATTCCCAAGAGGCATAACTGAGTATATGCAGGGGGGGCAATAAGTTTGCTCTTAAAGGAAGGGAAATAACTTCCTCAAAGCAAGGGGAATCATGCTTTAGCGTCGGTGTGTCTGGTACTTTAAGCACCCAAGCATGGCTAGTATTACAGCCCATCTTAGGCAATGGCACAGCTCCATCACGGCAGACACCCCACCCCACAGTGATTACTGGGTTTTCCTCACGATGCACCTATTAGATAAGAAATACTATTTCTCAGCGGAAAGCCAGAGAGTAAGTAACTTGTCCAAGCGTGGTAATGGTGGTGAGACTGAGCCTAATTTTCTGAAATACAAAATTCTGTCACTGGCACTTAGAGTGCTTCCAACCAGAACCAACCATAAAATCTGATTTTCAGCATGCTTATAGGAAACTCCACTCATTAGCCAGCTGAGCGAACACCAGTTAAACAAGAAAGCTTGCATCCAGGACCATGCTACCACTATTCACATTCTCTCTAAATTTTCAATTTAGGAATTACATCCCAAAGGTTTGTGTACGATAGAAAAAAATAAAGGTGAGGAAACCTCCCCAAATTATGTTTATGCAAAAAAGGACAAAATCAACTTAGCAGTAAACATCACTTGCAAGACTAAAAGCACTACCAGAACGTGTCTCAGGTGAGCCACGCTGCCTGCTCTGAGCCACTGTCACCCCAGAGGTGGGAGCAACCTGCAACAGCCTTTCAGGGCATGCTGAACTGGACCCAACTGGTAACTCCAGCATCAGTCAGAGAGCTTCAATCCCCTGTAAGCACTGCTGATACCACTTGCCGATACTCCCAGGGTGTTCTGTCAGCTTAGGAAATCAGAGCAAAGTGACACATTTATCAAGCTCTCTCCAGGTGGGAACTGCCCAGGGCTGTGCAGCAAAGCAGCGGAGACATACGGCGGTGCTGGCTGGTTATGTCGGCTCTGTAGGTTTCCCAGAGAAAGCTCTGCAACCCTGGCCCTGCCTGGGAGCGAGATCCAGGGTACAGGCTGCTGCTTTTAATTACTGTGCTTGCAAGGCATTACTACTCTTTAGGAAACTTCTAATTTCCAGATCAGAACTTTTGTAGATCAGGCTCATTCCTAGTTATATATTGATCCTTTTGAACGCAGATGCCTCCAGGGCTGCTTTAAATTGCAGCATTTTGTATTGGTGACAAAGACCTATGCTTTTCCTGCTGCGTCTGATCATGCCTGCACAAGTTGTGGGATAGACAGTAATAAGCAGCTTTATGATTTATTTTAGGGCGATGGTCTGAACTTGTAAGCTTTTAGGAAAAGCAGAATTGTTTCAAATTCATTTTTTTGATATTACTACTTCATGTTTTGGCATTCAGAAACCTTAGATAGAGAGGGAAAAAAATAATAATAAAAAAGAGAGCTCAATTAAATTAGTGGCTCCGAAAGTTGTGTCTATAGCATTGGCTCTCCTCCTGATCTCCAGATGAAATAAAACAGATGTGAGGGGAAATGAATGGAACAGCCAACCTAAATGGTGTGACTTGGTCAAAAGGAACTCCCTCTCCTCTGCAAGATTTCAAGACGGCCCCTGCACCACAGCCAGCTGAAGGGATATAAATACTTTGCTATTTACACCTGGTCAAAGCTTTCTGGATTTCATTTCCCCTCTCCCTTTCATCTCCCCCTTATTCCAGCCATCCCCTCCATAGGTCTATACACACATACATAAACACACACATATAAACACACAGCAAAATATGGAATGAATTAAAGAAAAGCATGATTTGCAGGTTGACATATTCTGAAATGTGAAATGTTAACTAAATACTCTGTAGAAAATTCAAGAGTGAGTCATTCGTAAGACAATGTTTCGAGATACAGTCCGGAGTGGGAACTCCAGCATTAGATACTAGTTAGCATTTTGTTCAGTGTGGCTTTAAGTTAATGCCAATTAGTGTTACCAGCCCTGTCGTTAAAACAACTGTTTTCTCTCTTTAATATTGCTTGGATTATTGTATTGGCACTTTCTTTCAAATGTGTACACATAAATTGTGCAAAGTATGCGAACAGCTACATTATTTTTATTAAATACTATCCATACCTCATTTTATCATTTTATCTTCTGCTTATAAACTCCGAAGACACTGGGACAGCAGAATAGATGCTCAACAACATTTGGGATAGGCCTAGCAGTGGAGGGAAACCATTCTGCCAACTCAGCTGGTAACAAGCAACTGTCACTTGGAAGGGGATTTCAGCCAGCTGATGTGCACATTTGAGGCTCATCTGACAACAGAACTAACTTACACAGGAAAAATTCTTTAATGGGAAATATGAGAGAAAGACAATGAAGAGAAGAATGCCGGGCAAACATTTTTTATGGCTCTCTGTCAGGGCTCACCCGGCTGCTGGGTTTGAAAGAAAGCGGACGATGCTCTTGTTTGGTGAGAAAGCCACATGCTGTAAGGGCACTGAGAAAAATGTGCAGGCACTTGCTATTTAGTCTAGATCTACTAATTTGCTGTGCAAACAAAAGTAAAGAATGACTGTCCCTAACCACCTGTATCAACTCTCATGATTGTGTGCACCAGTTCTTACATATCCCTGGAGGGAAACCAAACTCCAAGTGATGGCAACAGCCCTCTTGTTGCAGAAGGGGCCGAGAGGCAGCCTGCACTACGAGAGGGCGAGAGAATAGACTTCCAGCAGAGACAGTCACTGCTGTCTGCAAAGACCCAAGGAAATTAAAAGTGTGTTGGTCCAACAAGCTCGGACTGAAACAGCAGTCTGGCAAGTGCTGGGTGAATTTCTCCGCAACACCGACTGCCCCCCACGAGGCAGACCACTAGCAAGGTGCCACCTTCCTCTCCCTGTCGGGACACCTCCACGCTATGCATGTGGCCAACAGGTGCTTTTCCTTTGCACAAAGCATACGGCATTGCCTACTACTGGTCTGACCTTCCAGAGGAAAGAATACATCATTTACAAAGAGATACAGTGAAAAAATCGCATAGGTGACTTTCTAAAGTAGCTTGCTGCACTACGAAAAGCAGGAAACTTCAAAAGTAGCTAATAATTCAACAGTCCACTTTGAGGGAATCTCTGGGGTCCATCTGCAGGTTCCAGGCTCCCAACCTGCTCTCCCTGTTTCATCTGGATGGTGGTACCACACAGAGCGCCGCACTGGGGAGCACGCCATGCCCTGACACACAACCTCCGTCTGCTCCTCCTACGCTGTATGTACCTCAGGTTCGTTAAGAAGGCTGTCACCGTGTTCCTGCTCAATTAAAGCCACGAAAAATCCACATGAACCATTTGTTGAGGTAAGTGTTGTGAATACCCCACAAAATAAAGTTAAAGCCGACATGAATAGGCAGGGCTTAATTTTCCCTCATGAATATGCATAACTAATATATAAAATGCTAATCTTGCCCTCCTCCACTTCCTTTCTGCCTCCTCCGTCTGCCCCTTTTGGAATTAAGCACTTATCTCCTATGTAGTGAATAGGGCTCCATTATGTGAAGGGCTGCAGAATTTTAATGAATTGCAAAATATAGTTAATTATGGAAAAAAAGACATCTTCTGCACTTTTTCATGTAAATTAGACAAATTAATTGGTGTTCAGTATTTTTTTAAATGCATGCAGCCTTAGGAGGGATGAAAAAAAAGCTACTTGACAATTCAGCATTGGAATTGTGGTAGCAAAGGGAAAACAGAGGGGGCATTTCTGATACATTGCACTAATCCAACCTCCAAAGTGAATACTTCCCAATTCCAATCTAGAATCGTGAGAAAGTTATGGAAGTCTGTTCTCACAAACCAAGTTATTAATTTTTTAACTTTTCACCTATTTGAGCTCCTGGATCTCAAGAATTAATAGCTAGGCCTAAACATAGCATGGGGCAGGTATTGTGCGAGTTTTCCCACAGCGCTCTGCCAATGTGCCTGCACACCAGCTCCCCTTCAGATAACACTGGCAGTTGTGTCAGCTCCTATGGAAGCTTGATGATGGGAACAGATGTTCAGCTGGGACTGAAACGAATGTATTAGGTGAATTTTCAGTTATGCTTTACCAACATTTGAGCCCAGAATTTGCAAGACGAAAAGCTAGCTGTTCTGGCTGCAACCCTGTCTACAAAGAAGCCAACAGCAAACTGCGTAGGTTTGAGCAGTGCACATTACAAAAAATTAAATATATTTAATGAGTTTTTTTGTCCTTCAAAAACCAATATAACATCTGCACTGGTGACCTAAATAAAGCACCTACATCCTGCTTCAGGCTGCCCAAATCAGTACTCATGTATGTAAGCAGACACATCTGTGCCTATTTGCTGCAGGTGGGGTAAATGAGTTATATTTAAGTGGAGCTCAAAACCAGAGCACTTAATCAGCTGCAGTAAAAGAAATGGGTTTATTTCTCAAAATGTAAAATTGACTCTGGATAGTTTCAGAGAAAGTTATTGTCACAAAACAACACAGTAGCAACAATAACAGTATCTATTAAAATTACTATATAAAGCATTCTATGGCATGTTAAGGCTGTTCTTGATAAATAATATTCCACCCTTACACAGCAACTGACATATATAAGAGAAGAATTCAGGCTGATTTATTTAAGTGTAGCATGGCAGCATTATCACATACTCTCTCTCTCTCTCTGTATTTTTTTAATCTGGCTGTGTTGGAGAAGCGTCCCATTCTGACCAACTGAGACCAGAATCTGTTTGCATGGAGCACGACTTCACGTCCTGAGGACCTCTAAAGCTAATCGCTCCCATCAGAATCAAAACCAGCCCACAGAAACTGACAGCACTGTTGTTTTCCTGATACACCTGGTGGTCCAGTCACTACACTGTTCCTTTGTTTCATATGTGCATCCTATACGTCTTTATTGGCACACAGAAAAAAATATTTCCTCCTTCCTCTTAATATATCACAACTGGTATGGCTTCTACAAGTTCAGGATGGTTTAACAATTAATGAAACTAAACGCCTCAGTGAGGATTAGGAGTCTTCGTCTGGGCACTATACAAACATATAAGACAGGAGATACTCATGAAGGTGCTGGTGCAGCTAAAGCAGAGAGCGGCTCCTCACAGGGAGATGCCAAAGCAGGAATCTCGCTCCAAGGGCTCTGAATCTCTCCTAGAATCTCTCTTCCTCTCTCTTAACCACACAGGGATCCTTATAGACACTAAAAAGGACTAAACTTTAATAGTATTACTCTAGCTCCTCATCAAAGAGATTACAAGTGAAAACATCTGAAGCGACTCAGAGTTCAAACTTTATTACAAATATTAACAAAATGAACTTTGCAACAGTAATATGAGGTAAAAACAAGGACATTTTCTGTCCTGTTTTACAGATGGAATAATAGACATTATATAGATGAATTTTAACATTTAAGTAATATTAAACATCTAAAATAAAAAGTAACTTGACTCTGACGGAAGAATGATAAATGCTGAATACAATTTTATCAAAGTAAGAGTTCAAAGCAATGCAAACTGCAGCTGATCCTCACTGACATGAAGAAAAGCATGCCTGAGAGATATCAGAGCTTGTTTCAGGAACTGATTTATTTGAAACATGAAACGTTTCTTAGAATAAAGTTGCTGATTATAATTTTTTAGGCAGCAGTCAGTATGTCACTCAGTAAGTTGGGCAGAAGATAAACTTTGTTGTGGGTCATCTGCAGACAACTTCAAAGGTTGAACGTGCTGAATGCATTAGATAGCACTAGTAACAAACTATAACCATATTAAATGCTTGTAGGAAAACCTGCCTGCTCCTATTGAAACATTTGTGCCTTGTTAGGAGCCTTAAAAGATTAGGCAGGGTTTAGCATCACAGTTTCAACTAACGGAGGGGACCTCTGCTAACCTCTGTTAATAAACTTCTTTCTATTGATCATTATTTAAAGTTAAAAAAACCACTCTACACGGAATTCTTTTCCATCACCAATCTCTTTTAACCATATTAGAGCTGGCTTAAATTTCATTTTTAGGTAATACATCTAGGATCAAATGCCCTTTGAAATCAACATAGGTTTTTAGTGTTACTTGGATCAGGCAAAGAATTAGCTTTTAAGTACTTCAGCATCTCCTTAACTGTTAAGCAGATGCTACATCCTACCTTTAGCCACTAATGAAAATTAAGACAATTTTGAGTGATTTGCTGAAATGAATTGAATGAAGCACCTTCTTCCTAACCAGGCCCAGAAAATGACGGAACCAGTGATCAGAATATTTGTTTCTAAGGATACTTTATTTCTTTCTCTCGCTAATAAATGGGATATGCAATAAGCTTAGATAGACATATTTGACATAGCCATTAGAAGCCACTTAAGCAAGAAATACAGGTCAACTTTGCTTTGCATCTCCTTCTAGCAAGAATTGTCTTGGCTTCTGTTTATAGGGTACCTAACAAAACACAATCACAGCTGAAGCCTGTGGAGGTGCAATGCATATAAATATAATTGATAAGTTCACACTTCTACTATTGTTGTGTCTAATTCACATCTTAAGTAACTCAAGTTCTGCTGTGAACAGTAAGAGTGACAACACTAAATAGCACAGACGATAAAATCTGCTTCAGTAGGTACACCACAACTGTAACACCTTGGATCCAACATGAATTAATGAGCTCTGCTGTTGAAGGTTAAATTAGTCTGTGTTCAAGTACTACCCAGTTTGCATTGCACTGCAATCTAATCTGTCAGCTAAAATATACTAAATGCTGTATTATTGATTGCAGTGTGTTTGATTTTAAAAAGGTATGAAATTTCAGGCTCTGCTTTTCCACCACTGCCATCAGTAACAGCTTCAGCAGTGACTCTTGTGCAAAGCAGGACCTGTCTGTTAGGGCACAGCTTCACAAAGCTGAGCTTTCTCATACAGTATCAATTAATATGAAAGTGGCCTTGATTAAAGAGAGTAAGAAAGAGAGAGCGCCAATTTCTTTGCTATACTATAACCTCTGGAGAAATCAAAGGATTGTCAGCTGGAATTAACCTCTGACCCTGGAATAGCTGTCAGTTGGTCCAAGGTCCCCATCCAAACATGAGTAAAGGGCCTTATCCAGTGCCCTGATGCAGTTCAGTGCAGCCCTCGGATCGCCCAGCTCCCTGAGAGGGCTCCAGAGAGAACGCACCCTGCTCCTCCTCTACAAACAACCAGTCCCAAAGATGCCAGTGACACAGCACTGAGGAAGGACGGACACCTCACTGCAGGCTGGTCTCACCCACCTGGGGTAGGTATCGTACCCTTCGCCAAGGTAAAGTGCTCAGAACACACAAAACGTTCTATAAATGTGTTATTACCATTACTGAAGAAAAAGCTAGTTTAGGAAAAGTAAATCAAAAGTACATTTTAAAGAACAGGCTCCCTATAATAATTAATGAATTCATTTAACATTATCAAGCTTCATTTATATTTGTCTAGATAATGAACGAGCTCTTTCCTCCTGCTGCTAACAAAATTTATTTGCTTACTTATACTCCCACAGTCCAAAGCATCACTAGATGATTTTGCCTGATACACAGACATTGTACAAAATAAATAGTTTTGAATGGCATTTCAAAGATACCATTCATTTATTTCTACTTCCTCTCTGCCTAGAACAAAAAAGGACATCACAATGTTTTCTTAAATTCTTCAGCTTAGCAAATTTCTTTCAACAAGCATTAATTATCACCACTGATCCTTTACAGTATCCATGCTGACATACACCCTTCAATTTAAGTTTTTTCTAGCACAGACAGCATCTCAGTGTGCTCTTTTAAATAATATATTCTAGCGCTAAATGTGTTTTGTAGAATAGCCATTGTACAGCATCCTTTCAGTCTGTACCACTTAATAAAATCTGTTTTTTCTACCTTTAATTGCTGATGAATTTGTCATTGTTATAAGGAAACGGAGAGACGGTTAAGTCTCTTGACCTGGCGGTAAATTTGCTTGATTTTCAGGGGACATTTTTCTTTAAATAAATCTGTATTTCAAAGTAAGCTTTCTTCAGAAGACACATTTTAAAATAATGTGGTTATGAAATACTAAAAGATAGTAAACAATTAGTACAAATAGTCTCCTCCTTCAAATGGTCCAGAGTACATCATAGCTGTCAATTAGGAAGCTGCAATTACTCCTCTAATCCCCAGTTTTCAAGGAAAGTAGCTTAGAATTTTACATGAAAGTCCAAAATTCTAGCAAAGACAACGTTATTCCTGTGAAACATATGTCCTTTCATCTCAGTCTAGGGTTCCTCATCTATCAAAATGCCCACTATTGCTTTCTAACCCAGAAATAAAGGCAGCTGTCTTTGCAATGAACATACCATCCTTTACTTCAATCACTTTTCCAACAAACGACCTAATGATCCTCACTGTGAAAAACGATGATCCTTAATTCTCTATTTACTCGGGGTGGGGGGGGTGGGGGGTGTTGCTTACTGCTTTTTGTCCAACTTTCTTTTTTCCAGAGCCTTCAGTTGATATGTATTTGTCATATGTATTTCCAAAGCCTTGAAGTGATACGTATTTGATAAGCTTCTAGGTAAATTCTAGAAAAATCCCATTCTGCCTGAACAGGGACAAAACTCCCATGAAATCTGGTTTCACTTCCAGTATGTCTCAGGTTTCAGCCTTAAAAACCTCTTTTGCCTTGTGCTATAATATTCTGCCCACGAACAGTAAAAAGTCCTGTCCCCAGCATCCCAGAAGAGGCAAGGAAGTTACACCTCCATCACGTTCTTGTGTTCCTTTCTCCCAGGAGACCTGAGCACGCCATCAATTTATACTCACTACTAGTGAGGCTGTTACAAATCCAGCCTAATACAAACATGCTGGGGAGATCGTGAATTACAGCACGAAGGAGTCTGGCGGTCAGTTCACAGCCCCTGCTCACGTGTCTGACAGCTAGTGCTCTGACCAGCAACCTCAGCCGGGCAACCTTTGATACCGTCTCCAGATCTCCTTCTGCGGGAACAGCTGGTATTTCATGATCACTTGCCCCTGTAACACCAAAGGCAGGTGCTGCTAATCTGTCACAGAACAGGAAATAATGGGGAGAGACCTGTCCTTGGGAATGTCTCCAAGATGGAAGTTAAAACTGAGTCTTCATTTGCCTTGTATATCCACTCGGAATACTACTCCATCTCTGTCACATAATGATCCTTTGCTTTCACTTGAATTACGCAATTCCTGTGAGGTCTCCTTCGTCAAGCTGAATAATGAAAAAGATGCTCACAACTACACTAAATGGACATTAAAAAAAATTTAAAAATCAGGATACCAAGTCCCCAGACTTATTTGACCATACTACTAGCGAATGGGCCGTTCCGAGCCCTGCCTCAGCAAGCTGCTACAGAATACTTCATAATAATAATCATAAATTGTAGTGATGAGAAGGCTCACTACTAACCTATTCAGCCTTTCTCAGGGACTGGGAAAGACCAACTATTTCTGTCTGGATTAGCAAAATTATAATTAGAGAGTCTGCTTTGTTTACATTTAACTGCTTTTACCATCTGACGGCACAATCTTCAATGTGTGAACCTGCTTCAACTGAGGCTTTGTATTTCCTCTTCCTCCCTTTTTGATCTCATTTACACACCTTCCGTACAATACATTTGGAAGTGCTTTATCTACCTTGATCTAGGATAGATCTGCCTGTCCTGAGGAGTGCAGAGAAGGAAGGAGAAAACAGTTCTCCAGTCAGGCCACCCTCAGCACCCTCCCACAGAACACAGCGCTGGAGGACGTCGCTCCTCGTGGTGGGGCGGGGATGGAGACTTCAGGCCCTTGGCACACACGGGCTCTTTCCACTCCCACACAGGAACTGGAGCTGGCACTTCATGCTCTGTGCAAAGGCTAGGGATTGCTTGATTAATAACACAATAGCTATCCAAAAAAAGGAAGGACACCCCCCCCCCCCCTTTTAAGAAAACTATGTATTTCTCTGAAGCATTTCCTTTTCCCAGGATGAACAATGAATACATTCTGTGAAACAGGATTAATTATAAGGCTTCAATGACAACACATCCTGAAAATACCCCTGTTCCAGTGGCCAATGCCAAACAATCCCCAAAAATGTGAAGGAAACTGGAAAACTTGGAAGGACTGAGTGTAGGCACGCACTAAACCATGCACACAGATAACATATGTTACCATTGCTCCCTTCATGTTTCCTGTTGCTGGACAACTGCCAGGAACAGAGGTATTGAAACATCGTGAAGAAACTTGTTTTCACAAGATTTCTAATAGGGGCTGTAGGTTCAGACACAACGGAGAGTTCCTACGTGCGTTCCCAACCTGGGCATGTTCAGCAAACTGAACTCCTGAAACTTTGGCAGTCCATTCATCAAAACTTAAGAGCTTTCTTCCCTACTTGAAAAGGTTTTTTGTTTCCTTATTTTCTTCTTTTTTATGGCTAACCTTTTGCCTCCTTCTGCGAGGCGGTTTTCTATCCCTGTTTCATCTCCTCTTCTCTGACTCTTTACCTTTGCCATTAATCTACAATAGGCAAACTTGTCAAATGTCAGCAACACCCAAAACGTAATTACAGCAGGCTTGAATTTTCCTTCCTTCTTTTTATCAGATATGTCGTTCTGACTTCCAGTGTGACTGAAAACAGCTCTTTCCTAAAGAAATGCAATCCTAAACCCAAAGCAGCTCAAACTATCAGCATTTGGTTTGGTGCTCTAGCATCTATGTCCTAAGCCTCTATTTTAATACTTAGAGCCATGTTCAGAAAAATGGTACACGAGAATCAGAGTACAACTTTTGTGGATTCTGAATTTTTCAATATATCTTATTATGAAGCAACATGCCATGTACACATAGCTCCCAGTGAAACTGTGATTACAATGGATGTCTTGATATTTTATATTAGTTATTTAGGAAGGAGGCACTTTTTTGGCTGTTTTTTGGAACCAGCATTTTTCTCATGCCCTGATCTCACTTCTAATTTAGCCCCGAGCACACTTCTATAAGTTACTTCACTGACTTCCTGACTGTCTGGCTACTACGACAGACTTCGATATTAAGAAGACCCGAGAAAGCAAGTACCGACTTATTCCAAGCGGCAACAGTTTCCCCGAAGCCCGTCACACCTTCCCAGCTCTGGATGTGGATATGCCCCCACCACCAGACACCAGCCAGAGCTTCCCTGCCCAGCAGCAGAGACTGCCCCTGCTGCCTCGGAGCCAGCCTGCAAGGAGGACTGGAGGGCTAGTGAGCCAAAATGAGAGAGCTGGTTTTATCTTTGGATAACTTCAGCAACGGCATTCCTCACCACAGTCTCTCTCTGGCTCCGTACTGTGAAAAATTCTTTCATGAAAACCCCATGGAAAGAACAGATTTCTATTATTATGTTATTAAATCAGTGTTTCAGAAAATGGCTATCCAATAACAGGCACATGAACTTATAAATACAATCACGTTTCGACTGACAAAACAGGAATATTCGGTTAGCTTTGAAGACCGCTTCAGACACTTTTGCCTTTCCCCCCATCTCGGGCTTCTTCAGAATCATTGCAACTCTTGGCAGCATGCATCTGCCCCCAGAGCTAAGGAGCTCCCATAACTGGTTTCTTGAGCAGTATCACAAGTTTCAGTATCGCAAGCTGTAACTCAGGGAGGGCTGTGTTGCTTTGTTGTTGGTTTTTTTTTTTTTTTTTCCTGTCTGAACACCTCAGTTTGGCTTTATTCTAAGTTGGGCACCGCAGTTACGTGGGACAGGCTTTATGAAGCACATTTCCAGTGCGTATAGCAATAATTTGGCATTGCTAATTATGGCCATATTGCTGGCCAATGTGAAAGACAGTAGCTGTATTTTGAGCGTTCTAACAAAGCTCTCTTGCATGTGAAGTGTTAAACAGGCTCTGTGACATCTGAAACATTAATAATTCAGAGTCGTTCAGTCCAAAAACCACAACACATCACTGACAGCTGTCAAGTGTGTGACATCACCCCTCAGTTATACAATAAAATAATTTACGGTTTAATGATACGTTCAACAAAACGAACAATCCACAGTAAAGCACAGAAACTTAAAGGTGACATCCAGATAAGAGTTCCTCCCGAGATGTTAATTCATATTTTCTGGAAGCACTGGGAATTTTCAACTCTCAGCACAGCAAGGCCTTTCTGAAATGACATTAACTTTCAGCAAGTGGTCATTAACCACACAATTGGTCCAAGACCACACGTATTAGGCTGCTTTTTACTATGTGAGAAACTCAAATTGTGCTCTGGAAAATATAGAGAGATCCTATTTTTTTTCTTTCAATGAAATGAAGCTCTTAACACTTCTTATTCATTACTGTGCTGGTTATGCAAATACAATAACCAACATATAAATCTTCTGTGTTTTGGGCTGCAGATTAATTTACAGTCCCCTAGAAGAGACAACAGAAAGCAATGGTTGGAAAAGGTAGGCACAGGCATATAGTTTACTTGTTTATAGTTTTGATAATAAGGAGTGTAACTGTTCTCACTGCCTAGCCTGGAAAATAGATAGTTTATCTACCTCACCAAACTGCTGAGTATAACAGGGAAAGCAAAACTGAACACACCGGCACAAATGGAACGAGATGTTCTGTGGGAAGCAGAATTTAGCCTTATTACCTTTGGCTTTGTGTTTTGTGGCTGGATTATCTCATATGTAATGAGGCATGAGACCCGACTGAAGCTTTTTTTGCAGCTGGGCCACTGAGTCCTCTTTCTCATTCCTTCCCCTGAATGTGGATTCTTTGGGATATAAAAACACAGCCCACCCTGCAGCCTTTCTGTCAGCGGGGGGCTGAACTGAACCTCATGCTCCAAACACCTATGCTTAATCTTCTAAGTTCTCAGGTTTTATATATATATATATATTTATTTTTTTTTTTTTTACTTAAACACTGGTTGAAATGACTGACAGGTTCAAAAGTTACAGGGTGGGTGACCTGAGCTATTTACTGACCTGTTCACTCACCGATGGGTGAGCAGGCAATTTCTGACTCACCCTGTACCTGAATGCCAGTCCCACAGCGTGGACAAACTGCAGTTAGTGCTGTTCCCAGGCTTCATTGACTACTTATAAAATAGGACAAAGAATAATAGGAAGTTCCCTGATGCTCTGCTTCAATTTGGGCATCCGCTGCAAAGATTCCTCTGGCCTATGCCCTAGCTTCTAGAAGAAACACTTGAGCTTCTGATACATGAATATGCTGAGGGAGCAGCACTTTGACCAGTGAACTTTCCCTGTTATTCCTGCTGTAACTATTTTCCCTCTTTCTAGATTTTTCAATTGTTATGAAAAGAATGCAAACAATTTGCAAGTATACACAAGAAAGATTATCTGTTTTCTAAGAGCAACAGCAATGCCACATTTTTTGCAACGGTGAGAGGAAAAAAAAACCAAACCAACCTGACCACCCAACCCTTTAGCTTGCCTAAAGAATGCCTACCTTACTGTCTGGGAAGAGATGGGAGGGAACATTCATTTTCAAAGAAAATAATGAGCTGCAAGATGCCCCTATTTAAAGATACCAAACAATTCTCGTTTTTGCAGAGGAACTAGCTCAAGGGATGCTGCACAAACCAGAATTTAAATAGTACAACCTTACTGCAGAATGAATGTTGGATAGGGCAGGCCAACAGAAAATAGCCAAGAACTAATGTGTAGCCCTCTACCTCTTCTAATTAAAAAGAATCCAGAACAGTAAGTGTGTCTAAAAACCTCGAAGATGCCTAGAAGTGCTAGATCACAAGGGCAGAAAATCCTTTTCAGATCTGCACCCTTGTAAAAGTTTGTCTTTGCAAGGGTAAAGTTTAAGTCACAAAAATGTTTAGGAATTTTAAGTCAAAAAAAAATTTGGCGTTCAACACATACCACCATAAACTCCTACTTTAAACTAAAAATAACCACTACCTCTTATTAAAATGCCATAAGGCCAGCTATACTGGGTCTTCACACCGGCGTGTGCAGAACACTTGTGGTGTGTACATTCATTCGAACAGTATTCATAAAGAAAAGCCCAACCTTGAGCTAGTTGCTCTGCAAAAATGAGAATTGTCTGGTATCTTTAAATAGGGGCATCTTGCAACTCATTATTTTCTTTGAAGATGGGGGAAGTTGCTCCCTGCTATCTTTGTGCAAAGGGCAGCTCTGAGCCAAGACCTTTGAGCCAAGTCTGCCACTGCCATGTACAATACAGACTGTCCTATAGACCTAGGTTCCCATAACCTGGGCAAACTGAGTTTGGCAAGTCGTGTTTTAATCAAAACCCCTGAATGGGCAGGTTTGTTCACTGCCTTAGTTAGAGCTATAATAATATCCTCAGCAGGAGCCTGATAACAAATGAACCTGAGCAACTCCGTTGGATGCAGTTAAGACTTTGTCTCAGATTACAGCAGTGCTCCAAAAAGTGATGTCCAGCCAAAACACTTGGTGAGCTTATAAACCTTCAAGAGAGGATGTTGTCTTGCCTGTAATCTATTTAATTTGAAATAAAAGTTATTACAAACTACATCTGAAGATGAGCTCAGGGCAGCAGGGGAGAAGGGATAAGATACCTTCTAAAGATCAAGGACCAAACATGGAAGCGTAGCAGGTCTAGAGGATTCATGATGGGAGACACTGCTGTCCAGAGTGAACCCTCTGGGTGGGAACTGAGCATAGCAGATGACAGAAAGATATTTTGTGAATAGCCATCAACTTCTTTCAGAGACAGAGGAAGAAAAAAAATCACATTAATTATGACAGTCACAGGTAACTATACCGACTGACAAAGTCTTCAGTGGCACAGGAGCATGTGACTGACCGACTAGCTTTTGATTCTGCTGTCTTCAACTTGTAAGGCTCAAAATTATATACATACTCATATACACACATACATATATGCCAACACAGTAGATTACAGCTGACAGCTTTTGGAAAGCTACCACAGCCCACAAAAAATGGAAGTCCGTTCAAGCTGTTGTAGGTATTTCAACTGACCCCTGTCACATCTAAAACTCCATTTAAAGCCACATTAAGGAACACCATTCCAAAATCAAAGCCTGAACCTCCACCAAGCACTGTTGACTTGCAGGTGTGAAATAATATTTTGGGGTGAGAGAGGGACTGGGAGGAACAAGACAAACAAAATTCTTCCACAGCATCACAGGGCTGATGTTGGTATTTTCTGTTTAGTTGTGGACTGGAAAGGGAAAATGCAGCATGTCTGAATTTTTAGGATTTTGTATTCTTTAAGAAATCAATACCATCTTCCTGTCCTGGAGCCAGATGAACATTGCCTTCTCCCACCCCCCCTACAGGACTTACAAAATAGTGGAAGAAATTTGACTGGTTTAACTGCAGCAATATAACTGTCACGTACTTGAAGCTGTGATCGTCAAGGGTTTAATCTACATCCAAGGCAGAAACCAGGGACTCTGTGAATTTGCTAAATCTCCCATTTGCTGCTCTCCCCTCCGACACCCTGAGGTTTCAGCTCGCCTAAACTTGTACTATCGACCGGTGTGATTGGTTGATACAACAGGAGCAGAGAGATGCTGAGGAACAGCTTTGGGGGTGATGCTGAGATCGACCTTGAAATCTGGAGTTTGTAGTGAACTACTGCACCCCCAAAACTGCATCCGCCACAAACTGCACTTTCATCCCACTTGAATCTTCCATGGAAAAGCACGTCCACATGCTCGCCCACACCCACACAAGCATATGGCCTGCTTCACACACGCGGGGCTTGTGCTCCATCCTCCTGTCACCCAGTTACCACTGGCAAAATTAAATGTTTCATTTACAGTGGGGATTGGGAAGAAGTAAGGGTTAAAAGAAAAAATGAGAGTGGGAGAGTGTTAAAAACCAGACTGAATATTCTGGTGCTTTCTCTCATCCTCTACAGTCTGTCCACAGTCATTTTCTCCTCCATAGCTAGATCACGCTGGGGACTTTCTCTGAGACCCAGACAATAACATTAATAAGAGACCAGACCAGAGTTCCTCCTTTTAGACCGCTTCCTTATCCTCCATAGAAAAAGGTGGCTACAATCTTCCCTAGGATTCAAACAGTCTCCTCGGGTATTCTCCACAGACCAGAATTCCCTTGGATGCGAGGTTCTAGCAAAATGATCTTGTTCTTTTTCTCTCTGTGTACCAGCCAGAAGGAGCTAATGCATTTTGATCATATGATCTCTCTGAAATTGCTGCGAGCCTAACAGCAGGCTGCACAGCAATTGCACACACATTAACTCCTGCTCACTAGTTTAACTCCAGCTTGACAGTTCATATTGAACTATTTTAGCTAAACCCAGATTATAGTCATTCAAGTTTTCCCCTGCTTGAACTGATAAAAAAAAAAAAAAAAGCATCCACACACACAAAACTGTACTGGCTTAATCGAAACAGTGCTACACCAGAGTTACAGCTAAAACTCTGCGTGCAGGCAATTCCTGAGACGAACACAACGCCTTGCATCCTTTGCCCCCGTTTATGTGCTCAGTGCATCACTCTCAGGCATTTCTTCCAAGAATCTTTTCTCAGGAATCAAACTGCCATATGTGCTAACATGTCGGCACAGTCCAAAACCTCCTGAAATGGGAGGAATCAGCAAGGAGAGAAACTTCCTGCACAGATAAAAATGGCTATGGAAATGTGGTTGAACTTGATTACTTTAAAATGTTGCTGGAGGCACAGGCTGATAGGCAGACAGACAGGACAGCTTTGGCTTCCTCAAAGAATAAAGCCAAAAATTTCATAGCAGTTATTAGAATTTATATGTTGTGCAGAGATACTATTTGCCTACTTATTAATAACTTGCTATCTCATAGTACACTTAGCATGAAAGATAAGACAGTTTTTTAATGTTCTTGGCCCTACCAGTCACAGGTTTTACATCACACCTTTAGCTTTTTTTTTTGAGTTTTACTTGTCATAAATTCTGCTTTGTACTGTTTAGTATTATTCTTTTCTTACTTTTGTTATTTTTGAAATTGTAAAGTGCTTTTCCTTTGCTGCTGAATTGAGATGCTTTACTACCAGCTAGTCCCACTTCCTGAATATGCACTCATGGCTTTCTGGCTTTTACCATTACACTTAGGAGCTAAACAGAAGCTTCTTATTTAAAAAAGTAATTAATTATTCACATTTTCAAAATAAATACATTTAGCTGTGTTTGACTGTCTCAGAATCAAGCTGCAATTATTATATTTTGTTCAAATTATTAGTTAATATATCATGTTACTGAAACAAAAAATATTTTACATGTCTGGTAACTGGTGTGCAATTTTTAGTCTACCAAGTACTTGGAAGTGATTAGCAAGATGATATAAAAAAAAAATACCTAAGAAAGTATTTGAACCAATAACTGAAATAATCTTTATAATAAGAAAGTATAATATTGCTTCATATGGTTCATAAACACTCTAAATGAAGTCCAAAATTGAACTTGAATACTTGAAGTGATTCATTTCACACACCTCAGTTAAAACTTCTGTATCGTGCTGCATGGCTCAAAATTACCCTTGAGACTAGAACTTCATGCAACAAAGCTCTTTAATATTAAACTTTCATTCGAGTCACTGGCACAAACAGTCAGCTTCGTCGAGGGGTTCAAAGCGCTTGCAGCTCGCCACGGCCCGTGGCCCTCTCCCCTCTCTTTATGACTTCATCCATCCCCAATTATATGGCCTAAGAAAGACAAATCTCAAGCTTTCCATTTACCCTTCTGAAATCCATTTAATATTATTAGATTCTCTTCTTTCAAATGCCACATCAAATATGGTTCGGTGTCATTTTACTGCAGTGAAGCACAAGTCATATTTCATTATATTATCCAATAATTACGTTGTTTGCCTGCCAGTTCACTCCCATGAACATGTAATTTTGAAAAACTCTGTTGTGAGAGGCTCCTCTTATAGATACTGAAAGGAGCAAAAAAGACACAGAGCCCTGAAATGACGTTGAGTGCTTTATGATTCTGTTTGCAAGGCTGATACGTATCAGGACATATGGCAGCATTCAAAACACTACATGCTTCATATCAGTAGGCTAGGTTGTAGTTATTTGCTTCTGGCTACTAAAAGCTGCGTTCAAATTTGAGTATTGCTTGAACCTATTTGAATTGGTTATTGGACATACTTTTTTAACTGTGGAAAAGCACATATCACACAGAAAAAATATCTTCTGTATCTGAATAATAAATAAAGCTAGAAAAAATCTTTTCCAAACATTAGGAAGAACAGAATGTGTCCATCAAATCTTTTTTTTTTTCCAGTTCATGTTAAAAGCATGTAGAGGCCTACATAAATTCATCTTCAGATGTGACTGAACTGTGTAAGACTAAGGACACATTGTGGCTGCTTCAAAACAATTGAGTCCTGCCCCCCCTGTCCCTCTGGGGGACTGCGGGATGCGGTGTGCTCGCAGAGGGACCCCGGGATGCGGTGTGCCCGCAGAGGGACCCTGGGATGCGGTGTGCCCGCTGCCGCGAGCCCGGAATGCACAAACAGCTGTGCAGGAGCACACCCAGCACTAAGGCACCAAAAAAGCACACACCTCTTTACATGAGCCTACATACAACAGCTGAGTGACCTGTGTGTTTAAATGCCATACTGAATGAAGGCTTCTGGTGGGGAGAAAACTAGGGGGATAAATGCTAGTGGACTAGCAAATATTAGTATTAGCCTTGCCAGAACAGCCTCCCTAGATTCCCTTTATTATCGATGGAGAAGGGTGGTCTGGAGCTGAAGCCTCGATGTCAAGATTTTAACTTACCCTCTCCAAGGAGTGCTACGCTCCAACAATGATCTGTTGAAGATTTCAACAGATCTCTCTCATTTTTGAGCATAGCCTTCACTCAAACATGCATATAATGATAATTACACAAAGTGTGAAAAGCCATTGGAATTATTTATGTCTTTAAAGTTAGGGACACTCGTAAGTATCGATTCTGGGCTTGAACATGGTTATACACGCTGGGTCTTGTTTCCCTTACTAGATCGATGTTACCCTTTCTGAGTACTCACCAATGTTTCTGTATTAACAACTCTTTGCGAGCTCTCAGTTGCTGTAAGAGGCAGAAAACTCACTTTCTGTCTTTCAACAGGGCAACCTTCCGTGGCTGTTTGTGAGCAGCTCGTGCTTCTTAAGTACTGGCAACTCTCAAACCTTCGGGGTAGCGGGAAGTACTTGCATGAGATTTATGTGATAACAGACTCTCCATGGGATGTACTTTCCTCCAGAGTGAAGACTGGTGTCTTTGCACAGCTCAAAAACGAGCTTGAGAAAACAGTGATGAAAGCGTATAATTTCTACATGTGAAGTTGCACCGTCTTATTCACTGCCTCTCATTTTTCACTTTGCTATTAGTGTTAAAGCAATACCAAGACTACCCGTTTCTGAAGGGAATCAGTGGTCTCCTGGGTGACTGTTCTGCATAATGACAAGTTCATCCATGACATCTGGGACTGGGAATACTCAGCCCCAAATAGATCCACTCCCACATAACTGCACTGAGGCACAGGCTCATTTCAGATGCATGAAAAAGGCAAGTGAAATAAATGTATTATCTCATTTAAAATGCATACAGTCTCAGGAAGCAGGATAGATTGTAGGTGTCACTAAACAGTGCATAGTAAATAAATCATATTTGCAATGCAAGGCACTTCAGCTACCCAAAGCCTGAGGTGTTTAGGGGTATAGAAGCTGAGGGCCTGGATGTTTTCAGGACTACAGAGCTCAAATCTCTAAGTGACATTTTCAGCCATAAAATCACAATTAAAGGTAAAAAAAGTCCCATCTATTCTCAGGAGTAGGCTACATTTGCAAATGCACAGGAGTCACGGCATACAGACTCTTACACGCACCTCATTGCTATTCAAAAGAACAGTAATGAGCAAATGGTTCCCAACTGTAATACCCGAGGCTTTTCTCAGCGTCATGTGCACAGTAGTAAATTTTCTTCCAGCCAGTAAGTGTATGCAAATTCTGCCTTCTGTAAATGAGCGGGCTGCTGCTTAATCAGTATTCGCCATTTATTTATGTCAGCCTCACTGGTGGTAATCCAGGCAGCCTGCACTCACAACAGGAATCTGCTTCATGCAAGATACGGAGAGGTGCTGTTTACTTTCGTTGTCACTTCCCTTGGATGTTTTCCTATAGGAAGCAGGAACTTCCAGGTATCCCACTATCAAGTTGTTATATAACTGCTCTTGCTTTATACACAAGAACATATTTCAGTGTACAAAGGTATAAAGTGCCTATTCTGTTCCCAAGAACTATTGTCTATGAATTCAAGCTGGACCTTGAGAAAATTATAAACAGGAAGAAGCGAGGCATTTAAGACTGGTGTACATCTTTTCATAGATATGAGCAAGCAAACAAACACAAAGCAGAGGGGCACCAGAGAAGATACGGAATCTCCCTCACTGGAGTTATGCCAGACTTGGTTTTACAGGGCCCTGGATAAGCAAACCTAAGGCCCTGCTTTCAACAGAAGGTTAAGCTGGGTTATCTCCAGATCCTCCCTTCCAACCTCAAATTACCTATTACTTTCTGGTAACTTTTATACTCTGGTAAATGCTGGTAGAAGATGGTAGAAGAATCACACTGAAAATATATGCCTCTAAAAATAATCTTATTGCTAATGTACTTTGACAAAAATCCTTGCTATCCACTGTCTATTACTTATGAGAGCCGTTAACAGAAGCGCTCTGTGGGGCTCTCTGCATTTTGTCATTTAAGCACCACGTAAGCCAGTGCACACAGTGTTGGTTTGGACCTAAACTTTTAACAAGAGCCAGGGAAGATCATTCAGCTGTGTCCGAGTTGCATTTCGGACACAGATGCACAGTATTTCCCTATCATTATTTCTACCAGTGTTTCACTTCCTGGGTGAAGGAAGCCATGGGGTATTGCGATAAAATGTCAGCTCTGAAGGTATCAACCTGGAAAGGCATGGCGGGGAGAGTCTGGTTAATATTGTAGCTCTGCCAAACACGCCAGCCCTACAGACAGCTACTGAACACGAACAGAAAGCCTTGGGTCTCCGTCTGTGCTGAGCTGACACTACTGCCCGGTCCATGGCGCAGCTGGGGTTGCTTTGCAAGCAGCTCACCCACCACATGGGCAGACAGGGCTTCTGATCTCCTCGAGCTCTGCAGGCCAGGAGAACCTGGTACTTCAGGAGGCCAACACTTGTCCTTTGTGAGCGGCAGGGTCCCCAGCCTCTCAGGAAGCTCAGCTCTCAGCTGACCAGAGCGTCTTGCAGCTGTGAGAAACTGTGCTCCTAGAGCCATGTAAAGAGAGCTCCCACAAGCACGAAATCCTTCTCTGCGAGACACTGCAGCTGCCTGCTCCAAGCACTGCCCAAAGCTCAGGCATAGGCCATGGCTATTTGCTTTCAGGTGCTGCGTATCCATAAGCAACTCCTGCTCCTGTTTGGGACAGTATGTGTAGATCAAGTGACAGAACAACAGGGTTGCAGGACATCTCTCTTGGACGTCTTTAACCTTACTTAAAGATGAAGTCCCCGTGTGGTTCCCTGACACTTGGTCCATCTTCTTTGGCTTTGGTGTGGTTTGGTTCCTTACTGCGTGCTGGTGCATTTCACCTGTTACTGATATCACTTTGTCTGATTTTTACGATCCCTAACAATCCAGACAGAACAATGTTTATGGGAAACTACACCACAGTCTCCCTGTGACCAAAGAAGTACCTTTTCCACTCCTTGCTATACTTTCCTCTTAAGCTTACATGCTGGCCTCATACCTACGCAGGACTGAATTGAGTTAGGAGGCAAACTGCACAGACTGTCTGGACTGCGATGGCATCAGCTGATACACTCAGCTGAGGAACTTTCATGGTGCCTTTAAATAATACATCTAGCTTAATTAGGCTGAATTTCAGAAACAAAACATTTCAGTTTGGGTAAGAAAGGCCATAAAAAAGTAAGAAATTTAAAGACTAGCTAATGCTTATAAAAGTAAGCAGATAGCGAAAATCAGAGTGCAGTAGGGTTTGTAAAACCCCCACTAAACTTTTTTGTATTAGCTAAACTTATTTTTTATGCAAATTTCAAAAACTTTTCACAAAAGCAAGAAGATAAAAATTAAGAAACAAACAGCTACAAATAGAAGTGATTCTCCCTACTAGACAGTTCTCTTGCAGTTTGTGTTAGCAAGCAGGCAGGTAAGGCTCAGCCTTTGGTATCTGATGGGAAGTTTATTGTGGGAATTCTGATGAGACACATGAATGTACAGCATCAAGCTTTTGTAATGGAGAAAACATGACATTCCAGAATTAATGCTATTAATGGAGAAGTTTCCTGGAGAAGCAGGAATCTTAAAACCTGGAAGAAGGGAGCGATGTCTCAGCGTTGGGATGGAAACAGCCTCCCAGGCCTGCTCGTGGGACAGGGAGCAGGAAGGTGCCTTCTGCGCTGCGCCAGTACAGCCTGGCCAGCCATCATGCCAAGCACCCAGAATGCCGAGATACCCGATATTTTGGAAACACACTGAAACCAAGGTCAAGGAGGTCTGTGGCCATTCAAGAACTGCATCATGCCTTTGATAAAAGAGCAGTAGCAACAACAATTGTGCCAAAGTGGCATTTGTCTGATTTGACTAATTAGGTTGATGCATCTATGTATGTCTTGCTTTTTTAATTCCAACTTGGCAGAAGAGCTCATGATGAGATGAGGAAAAGTAGAGTCTGATGTCCTAGGATCTCTTCTGGATTTGGTGAACTACTCTCAGCATGGCTCTGGGATGTGTGTGTGATCAGATGGGTGTGAGATGTAATATATGTGAATCTTTACAAGTATTATGTAAAACAAGTGTAAGACAGGCTCAGAAGTGAAACAGGTCTATTGTAAGACTGGATTTCTTCAAATTGACAAATTATGCTATTTCACTGCAGCAGTTCTGCCTGAAACAAGAGGACTGTTTCCTTTAGTCTTCCCTATTTTAGTAATTACTTGTGAATGTTTCCCTAGAGTAGAAGTGAAAGGCTACTCCTGAGACAGCTCCTCTCCAATATTCAGGCTTGCTTTTGAAACTCCAAAGTGTAAGGGAACGAACACTGATAGAAGCAGCGTGCAGATCAAGTATTCCTCTGATACTTGCTTGTGGCCCTAATTTTCTCCTTTAGAGACTAGACAGTGACACCAGGAAGTTTGCCGGCCCTCACCTCACACCTATCATTAGCTCTTCTTTATTTTGTCCTCCAAGAGGCATGTGACTGATCATACGAGTACAAAAGGCACCAAAAAGATTGAGATGCTTTAACCTCTCTACACGTTGCAGATACAGTGAGGAGACGTTAAAAGGGCTGCTTGCCTGGCCAGACAAGTACGAACCATCTCACATTAAGCTGCCATGGAGGAACCGGTTAAGCAGCCTAAAAATGAGCGCTGTAAGTGTTACCGATGACTTGACTCTCACGCTTCTGGGTTGTGCAGGAGGCATCTGGGAGCAGCATCGGGCAGCCACAGTGGGCAGCCATATCAGGCATCTAGTAAGAGAAACCTCTCCAAGGGACACCAGCTCTGGGGCTTCTCCGGTCCAGGTCTGATTCATCCCCTTGTGCTACAATGCAGCCCAAATCATTGCTGGAAACAAGCTGTTTGCTTTAACTGGGAAGTGGCAGTATACTGTAGTAGCATTGATTGACTCGTCACCACCAGCAGTACAGATCCACTTGAGCTTTACAGACTAAATTGGGGCTTTAGGTAGTCTTTAGTTTTATTCTCTTACACTGCTTTTTCTACCAGTCTCCTCACTTTAGTAGTGGAACAGAAAGAGGAAAATGACCCTGTTCTTGCTTTTGGCCAACAATCAATCAATTGTTTGAAGACCTTTCCTCTACCCTAAAGAAAACAATGATCAGCCCATAAATCTCTTGTTTTTCTTTCCTATTATGCTAAACTTATTACCTCCAAAAATAAGCACATTATCGTAGCTCAGGAATGAGTTCAAAAGTAAATACCAGAGTCACACTTCTAATGATAATTTATAACAATGTATATGACTTACAACTACTAGAGTGATCAGAGAAAGATGATGGGCTAATAGAACAAAAGAAGTTTTTACATAAAAGTGAATTTAAAATTTCAGTATGACAACCTTAATTCAATGATATTTTCTGACTTTCTTCATTAAAAAAAAAATCAACATCAAAACAAATAGGTTAACATAGCAGTCAAACCCATCCTTCCTCCCCTGTGCCAATACCCACAAAGGGACATTTCTGGTCAAGAACAGTAACAATTGTGAGCAGTTGAACAGTAACAACAGCATGCATTTCGGTTAGCACCTTATACCACAAGGAGAATAGTTATTAGAGTGATGCACTTTTCTTGGGGTGGCAAGAAACCACAGTATTTCCATTAATGGTGGAAAAGTTTCTCTTTTGCTGCCTCCACCCCCTGGGCGGCCACCCCAAGCCCCCGGTCTGACCAGCTCTCCCTAGATGCCTCATGCTCCCACCCTGCCTTGCTTTCCTGCCTGCCCTTGGGTTCCCACATCAGCCCTCATATTCCCATGCTCGGTCTCGTGCTCCTGGTACCACGTTTCACTGGTCAAGCCAAAGTTGTTCCCTCCGAGGTCTGACCCCCTCCTTACTCACAGCCATTGCACCAGAGGACCCGAAACTCTTCAGCTCATCTGTGAAAATCAGTGTCAGCTCGTGCTTCACTAATCACCTGCAACTAGAACTGGGCACTCAAGCCAAAGGACAGAATCTGTATTTTTGTTTTAAGTAAGACTCTTCTTTTCAAACTATGTTTTTCTATATGTGAAATGTTTTGGCTCAGTTATAGATTGAAATAGTAGCTCTCCCCTCCCTCTCCCTCACTTGGCTTAAGTCACTACTATGACTCAATATGTGATTTTGATTTATTAAGACTAATTTCCCACAATGAGCAAAACAAAACACATACAATGGCCCATCTGGGCAAATAATTTCTGAAAATGCTTGCAAGACAAACAGCACAGCATACTCTGAGACACAACACAAGAATAATAAACGGGCATTTTAGCATTATATGTTTGCTAGCATATAATAAGATATGCTGGATTTACGTTGCGATTCAGATTTGTCTTACTTTAAACCGCTACATTTTAGTTTAGTTGAGCCAGTATTTCACATGATTTCTGTTTCTATTGAAACCTTGATGCTGTTTTTAATACTAAGAAGTCATTTCTCAATTCTAATTAAAATTATTTAATTATATCTCAAGTCACTGTATTTAACAGAACAAAACAAATAACCTGCAGAACTCAGACCAACAAAAGCACACAGATTTCAGCCAGCAATGACATATACTGCAATTAGCCATATATTACAACGTTAACATACCCTCTCCATAAAACAATGCTGCCATGATATTTTTTTCAGTGGAACTGGACTAGAAAGAGCTCTTCTGTTCTGATTCATGGACAAACTCTGGGTTTTGACAGGTTTTGATGCCCCAGCAGAATGAAGGTTAGAGCTTCCAAACTCCTTTTCTTTTTAAAACATAGCGTTGTATGAGAAAAGAAAACCACCACACACAGCCCAGTGACTGAAGCTGCCTGGCCTTGAGCAAGGAGATCCCACATCTCCAGGTGAATAGTCTGATGGCTGAACTATCATCATCACCTGGTCTGCTTTTCTATCTGCCCCTCGAGGTATGCAGACAAAGGGAATCTGAGGGAGTTTTTCTTCCTTCAGGGCCACATCTGCGTATTTTCCAGTGGCCTGCAGCCCTCAGCCTGTCCCTGCTCCCTCCCGTGGATGCTGCCCAGCAGCCTCACCTGGGATGCCTAAGCCAGAAGGTCTCAAAGCAACAGCAGTTTGCAGAAACCTAACACCAGAACAGGATTCTGACAGACTTCAGATACCCCAGCCTGCTATTTGAATAGATTTCTTGTGGGTTTTACTCCTCCTAATGGAAGCCGTGACAGATAAATGCTCCTGAGCCGTCAGCAACTATATCCTGTTTAATTGCCTGAGAACTACAGCCTCCACTGAAACATTTCCTAGTGAAGCAGCCCCATTACTGTGTAGCCTGCTATACGCACCGTATCCTGATGCACTATTGTGTGATCCATTGCTCTGCAAAGAGGGCTCTTTGTTGATTTTGATTTTTCTCAGTAACAAAAGAATCCCCCAACAGACAGCAGATGCATTTCCTCCACTTTGATTGACAGGTTAATGTGAAAATATGTTACAAAAGCAAAAAGCTACAGACCCAAAGATGACCTGCTAAGAACCATATATGACAGAAATCTGCCAGGTTCTTTAAAGAAGTGAGAGCATGCTAAATTGCTATTAGGTTTTTCTTTCTTTTCCCCAGGCTGGCAGCACTTACGTATCTTTTCTCGCTTTAATCACAGATATGATGAAATCTGATGTCCAAAATTTTTATACAGCATACATTACATATGTGTATATATGTATATCCTATGAAACAGAAAACCATACAGAAGACCACACAGAGAAAGATTATGCTCAGCCTTTGAGTAAACTGGATTGTTTCAAGCACTGGGATGAATTGTTTCATTGCATATGGATTATGAAAAAGATCATAACTTAGAGCTGAGCGTTCAACATCTATATCTGGAAGCAAAGAGATGTCTGATTCTTAGCAGGGGAGAAGAAAAACAGCCCATGGATTTAATAAGAACAAACATTTTGAAAAAAAAAACAAACAGGATGAGAAACAAACTGTATAACTGATGAAGTAATCTGAGCTGATAGTTTATTTGACTACAGGGGTGAAAAATTTTTATACAGCAGAGCAGGAAATAAATAAAATAAACAGTCCATTTGTTCTTTCCTAGCATTATAAGACTTTAAACATAATTGTTTCAGGTTTCATTAATTCTGTATTTTCCTGAAGTATGTGCACTTCTTGCTGCTATTTATTAATCAGCCAATAACTACTGTATTAATTCAATTATCACTGATGTTTACATTTGGGGATGAAGGTGGTGTGGGCTGTTATTGCCTTTATAGTGATATGAATTCAAAAAGAACCAACACAGCTGCAGAAGTGTTTGCTTCAACGAAAATCTTTTGTACCCAAACTGCAGACAAACCAAGGCGAGATTAATCTTTAAGACTTCCATGACCCTGACCGTTCAAAACCTGCACTGAAGAATCAACAGTCTCTGTTGTGTTATGGACTGCTTTCACAGCTAAGTAGTGACGTGGGTCCTACATTAACTGTGAAAGACAGTACCAGCTTTGGGGTCAGTTGGGTGGCATCCTCAGCAGGGTATGATGGCGTGCCCTTGGATGTGCAGAGACGCAGCCTTTCACCTCCTATATTTCCGGATAGGATTACCATCACAGAAGTACCTGTGTTACAGTCTCATGCAATGAATCCTGAAAGCATACTACGAGTGCACAGACTGTCAGTACACTGTACACGCTGTTTAACGAGGACCGGGGCCCAACCCCTTCGGTGTGTCTCTATTACTCTCTGTATCTGCATTAAACTCAATGCCTCAAACTACAGATGGTCTGCATGGTTAGCCACTGAAGAGGGAAGGAATATCTCTGGGATATTCAGATGCTTGCTTCACACTTTCAAAAGGGATATGGAGCACCTGAGATCCTGAAGAAATGTCCAAAGTCTCCAAATGTTTTGGGTAGGGGAAAAAAAAAACAAACCAGAAAGAGGACCTGTTTTGGAAATCCAGAGATATGGCGGTTCTTGGAAAGGTGCTCTGTTTTGTAAGAGACACAAATCTCTGCAGGTTTTGGGAGGTATTGGGGCGCAAGCAATAATACTCCTAAGCCTGTTGGGGCTTTTTAAATCCCAAGTGCTAGAAGTAATATAGCACCAGTTTTTCTAAGATGACTACCCTTCTTTCCATGTTTTCATTGGATGAAATAAAGAACAGAATGTTTTGAGTCTTACTCCAAGTCAGCTACAACTTTGGATGAAAATCAAACCAATTTAGCTACACTTAAATTTCTTATAAAAACTCTATAATGTAATAAATTTTATAGATGTTCAAAAAATATACACTTTTAAATTAAGTAGGAGTTAAATTATTTATTGTATTATCCTCTATTGTCTAACCCAATTAAATACACATTCAAGATTAAATTTTGGATAGCTCAGTGCTGTTGCTTCAAACTTCGCTATGACAGCATCCCTTGTACACAAATCTAAAAGGAATTCGAGTTACATGCATTTCTTAGTTCAGCTGGCAGATCCATTAGACTTTGATGGGGCAAAAAATAAAAAATGTGGGTCCAGATTCAACAAGATTTGCTTGGCTTTACTCTCATTTTAAGCGCTAAGATATTGCACTGTCTTCTTGAATTACAGCCATGCTCTAAGCATTTATCTCTGACTGACAACAGCAAAACCCACTGATTCTAAAAATCTGTCAAGATTAGATTTAGGCTGACAAAAGACAAATAAGTTAAACTTGTATAATACTTATTATATTATAGTCCTTCGAGAATGCTTGTGCGACCCTGCTAGTAAAGCTACAGTCAAAGCTTTTTTCCCTAACATTCTCATTGCTTTTCATTGCAATTGATCCTTCAGGACTTTTAACCTTGACCTCAGTACTCCTTGTGTTTGAACTGTGAAAAGCATTATGCTGAAGAAAAACATGAAACCATATTTAAGTGTGATTATGTGGCAAGAGGTAGTACTCCAAAAAGGCACAAAGGGGATTTTATGTTTACTGTCAGTGGCAGTTCACATCTTTATTCACAAAAAAAAAAAAAGGGGGGGGGGAAGCAAAGATGTTACTTCTAACTGCTAGTTTTTCAAAATCAACCTGTTGACCTGTTTCTGCATTACTAAATGTAAGAGTTACTGTAAATTGTAACTCCGTAATTCTACTGATACGTGAATCAGCAGCTACAATAAACCCTTCAAATACCTTATCTGCTGGGGATGCAAGTAACAGTAATTGTTGAATAATATTCTCTAAATTTCATTTTACTTTTGGCTTTTCAAAATGGTTATAAAATAGCCTGCTATTTGCATAATCATTTAAAAAAAACCCACAACAACTGTGTGGTGAGGATTTAAACCCCAGATGAAAAAAATGCGGAACTGCTACAACCACTAACGAACTGTTATTTCAGCCTAAATGACAGGCAGGAATGGAAGATGACTTGCATACAGATTATTTGTAACGTGCTGCAGTTGGGATACACCAACTTGAACAATAATACATTGACAAGAGTTTTGTTCATGCCCATGGGATATAGGATCAACGAAGTTATTAATCCCTTTACATTTGTGGATAAGTCACGATTAGGAGCTAACAAAAAAACCGGCTGCTGTACAGCAAAGACTGTCAATTTTGGATTTAAACGAATGGTTTGCTACTTCTGCGTGGCCAGCGACAAGTCACTCTTACTCACAGCCTTGTGCTGCATTGCTGCCCCAGGCACCAGAGGCCCACCGTGCCTCAGTTGACCCTGCTGCATCTGCAGCCCGGGACTGCCAGCACAGCCAAAAGAGGCTGCAGCAGGAGTTGCAGAGTGATGAGGAAGAGCTGTGGCCCAGCAGTGGAAGGCAGGAGGTGGAAGAGGATCTATCGAAGACAGCAGTGATTACATTTGTTCCAGAAATTGTTAAGAATTGCTAAGTTACATCTTTTCGAGAAATGAATCCTCTTGATTTGAACGTAGCTGTAGTTGATAGTACTCCATAAGCTCAGCAAATTGATTTAGCAGCAGATCATTCTGATTTTCAAAAACATGCACATTTGCAAAACAGAGAGAAAGAGAAAGCCAACAGGTCCAGGCTCTGAGGGATAGATGCAGTACAGCTGGAGCTTTTTTTGTTAGGACAGAAATGTTGTTTCTTTCCAAAATCTCAGCACATCTTTCTCTTATGCAAAAACATGCTTTCTTCTGGATAGTTTAGCAATATTACTTAAGTGGTAGAAGATTATTTGGACCTAGACACATCAAATCACCTACAATGCAAATTCCATGCATTGCTTTGTTTTCTGCTCTCCAAGCTTCCCGCCTCTCTAGGATTGCTTCTGTACATGTACTATGTAACTATTGCTTTAAATTATATTGCAAATGTCAAACACTTAAGATACAAAGATAACACCTTATTTTATCACTGTTTAAATTCAACCTTACATATTGCCTCAAAAAAAAAAAAAAAAGAATAATTTGATGAAAATAATCAATCTGCCTATTAAATGAGTAATGGGATTCGGTACAACTCTTCTTCTATATAGTCTACACCCACTATTGATGACACTTTAAATTCCTGATTTAATCAGCTTTTCAGTGTCAGTTTTTATTTGTATATTAATATCACAACCAAAATGAAAATTCAAGCAGCAGAAAACAGCTACACATGTTTGATGTAGTATGTGAAAGCCTTAGATATTTAGCAACTTCTTTGATGCTTTGATCTCTGAAGAAATCTTACTAAAATTATGATCAAAGGAATTTATATTATTCCAAGTGCTTAAGAACAAACCATCTTAGGGCAATAATCAGTATTCTGTTTAATCCTTCACCCTTGGAATCTATTATTGTTAAGCACCTCAATCTGATGGGAGTTACATTTAGTTAAGGATGATATTCTCCTAAAACAGAATTAGAAGTAACAGAAAGCAACACTTCCAACTCACAGAAAGAGTAGGAATTGGATTTTATTCTTCTGGCAAAAAAAGTGTTCTTTGAAGCTGTTTTTTAAACATGTAACTGAAGAAAACCGGTATGCAGCTCATTATGAGACTGCACAGATTTTTATTTTTCTACAGCAGAAAAAGAAATAGAATTTCTAATATACAGCTACTTTTAATTTAATCTATTTCTAACTATTTCCTATTGTCAGTGTTTATAGAAGAACATTACACAGATGGATAAATCTAATATTTATAAAGTAAATTAACACTCTATAACACGCAAAGGCAGATAAATAATGAATTATCCTTTTCATCAATCCAACCACATAATGTCTATTTCACTGTAATATTGAAGTACTGCATCAGACTTGTTGTTGTAATCCCCCATGGCAAGTTATATCAAACAATGTGATACAAAAATCCCTGAACTGCATCCTACCGAACAGGAGAAGAATATTACAGCCAAGCCAGATTTCACAAAAACACTAATTACTAGTTAGATTATGGATCTACCACCAGTGGTCGATGAGAGGTAAAGGAAGGTTGTACTTTTGCAGGCTCATGTAAGAGATGAAACCATGACTCCTGGTCACAGCCACAGTCTTAATAGCCTCCTACATCCTGGCTAAGCAATTCCTCCTCCCTTTTACCTGTGCAGAGCATTCTTCTTCCTGCACACCCCACCTGCAAAGGTGGACTTTAATCTTACAGCAGTTTTCTACTAACTGTTTATATCCCTGTGCTCCATCACTCTTTAATGGTGAAAGATTACGAGTAGACTAATGTGCAAACACATCTGACTCCGAACACACTGTTGTAAGCATTCTTCCAAGCTGCCAAGAAAACATGCCTACTTTAAATGAAAATCAATCTCTGTTAAATCTGTTAGCTCCAGCTCATTTGGACTGGAACTACTCTGAGAGACACAAAGAGGTGTGCTGAAGCAGGGATATCAGCGAATCATGCATGCAGCTTTGAAAGAGGGCAGATGCACCAGGAGTGCGAGTGCATCTGAGGGAATCTAAACAGCTGACGGAGGCAGACCCAGGTTAACCGTGCTGCTGACAAACTCATTGGGAGGCTATCTTCCCTTCTGGGCTGAAGAGCTTGAGGACAAGGCCTGTCAAGGAAATGTTTTCCAAGGTGCAAGGTTAATTTGTCGTGGAGCACCTTCTGCCCTGACTTCTGCATTCCACACAGTTATCACACACTTTTAGACCCATTTTTCGCTTTTGATCTGTTTATCTCCACACCACTGTAGAACAGGAAGCTGCACAAACAAGGAGATATCCCTCCGCCAGAGGAATATCACAGGACTCCTCAAGGTGCTCACACAGCCTGACTCTAGTCATAAGCTCCGTGTGAACTGTGGGGCTCAGGAGTTCCTCCGTGTTCCTGGGACTGTGGACTGCAGGGCTGTTACTCAACAGCTATGGAACAACAGCCAGGAATTAGAGCAACTTCCAGGGAAATAATTCCTCATTAAGAGTTCATAAACTGGACGGTATAACAGACTCTTCAATTACCTTTAGTACCAGGCCCACTCCATGGCTATTTCAGGCCTATGATCCTGGAAAATGTCACGTGAGAAGCAGTACTACCTAGTAAGTTTAGCTTCAGCTCTGCTATCAAAGCCAGTGGTAAAATGCTTTTATCTCTAAAAATTACTTACTTGATTAAAGTGCTGAAGTTTGTCAATTAAATTACTGATGAGTGGGTCCAATGCTCTGACTTTCAGTTCTGGATTATTAATTTGTGCCTTCAGTCCATTAGAAACAACTCTGCTGGTGTAACTGAAAAAGAAAAATAAGAAATTACCGGTGACTGGAACCATATCCATTGGAATAAAAAATCATAGTAAAGGGGACTTACAAAAAGACAGTATTTTGTAAATGGTAATAGAAATTTGTAAAAAATATTTATGTTTTTAAATACACCAAATTGGAATAAAAATCATAGTTTCTTGCAGTATCAGTTCAAGTTATTCAAGTCAAGAACTGCAACAATTTCACAAACCACACAGAAGTTCCTTTCATTCATATTTTAATATTTGAACCTTTATAACTGACATTCTCAAGTTCTTCCATGCAGCAGTCAAAGCTGATAGCTTCCAAAAAATTGTTCTTTCATAATTACAGAAACCCAGAGAACTGAAGAAAGAAACCAAACATCATGAGATCGAAGTAAAATCCAATGAAATGGCGATCTGATTTTGAAAAGATTCTTAATCAAGGCATGAGATTGGGCTTCTCCAGCAGTTTATCACCTAACCATTGAGTGACACTGTAAAGCTGCCCCTGCTCTCCCACCAGTGCTCCTCACCGTGCCTTACCCGCACTGCAAACTCCTAGCCAGGGTTCAAGTACAGGAATTCTCGCTAACCGAGTCCTGCTTTATTT
Organism: Falco cherrug; assembly: GCF_023634085.1. Taxonomy (NCBI): domain Eukaryota; kingdom Metazoa; phylum Chordata; class Aves; order Falconiformes; family Falconidae; genus Falco; species Falco cherrug. The sequence continues at coordinate 10,027,827 of NC_073707.1, forward strand.
GAGGAATAGCAGCTGTTCTCACACCATAATGACCTGTCTCTTAATTAGCAATCTCTCACTGACTGACTGCCTAGTTTCTGCCAGCCTTTTCTGGAACACACCGTAGTGTATTCTCAAAACTGAATTGGCTTGGGGGTCTGTCCACCTATGTACTCTCACAGGGAAAATTCCAGGATTGTGCACACTTGGTCTCTACTTCTAAACACTAAAGTTGAGAAGGTGAATCACCAGCACACCTACAGAGTTCAGTGCTTCCTGGAAGTATACAAAGTACTGCATATTGGCTCCAGCCTTGATCTGTTCATGCGTGACTTAACTTCAACCCATCCATAAGACTGCAAGTCCCAGAGAGATACAGAGCAACCTTTTTTTTTGGTGAGTCATGCTCACACTAGTTCAGCACTCACTTGTCACAAAGTGGATCACAGATATTTGCATGACCAGTTATGAACTGGACAACAGACTGTTCCCAAACCAAACTATCCTGAACTCACACACACACCTGGGAGCATCTCATTAAGATGCTGTGTTGGCATCTTTACAAGTCTGGTAGTAATTGGCTGTGCTCCTCTGGACTGAAATGTCAACATCCTGCTACAGCTTTCACTTTGATCATGCTTACATAGTTCAATATCCCAGATGTTCCCCCATCAGGGAATTCTTCGCTGTAAACCAATTTGTGCTGAAGTTAAGGACAGCACTTCAAAGTATAAAAAAGTGCCCAAATTCTATTGCAGAAAGACAATAATAACCTAGCTCTCCAAATACATTTTTCCTATCTTAATTTCATTTAGGATAAACAACAAATTTTATGCAAACTGCTGGCAAAGCATACTGTAGTATACTGCTGTAAAAGGTGTGGCTTAAAAAAAGAAAGAACTGAGAATGGTCCACCTTTTCAGTAAACGCAATAAATTTCACTTCTCAGGAAAAAGCAACAAATGGTTTTAGAACAAAGAATTGAGAAAAATAATGTTTTTCACTAATAGCCTGATCGTATTTAGAGGACAAGCATTAAGGAAAAGCTTTTTCAGGGAGTTTGGTGGGGTTTTTTGTTCACTGAACATTTTAAAGGTAATGTTCTAATTTTTCTTGATGTGTAACTCATACAAGTATAAATAATCTGGAAGTATAAACTTTCACGGTGCAACGGTGTGTGCAAAATGATGGTCAGGTTCCGATCTTACAAGCAGGCTCAGACAGGTGGGCAGATGTCCCCTTGAAGAACCCAGCTCAAGTATTATTTAGAAGTCAAGACTGGTACAGACCATATCAATCCCCACCGATTCACTTGGACAATCTAGGAACTCCGCTGCACCTTGCTTACCTTTAGCTTTACCGTTAGTCACAAATCATGCTATTTGCTGAATGCTTATCATTGCTCAGCATGTGAAAACACACAGTTACCCACTGTAGATGTACAGGGACACTCAACACACCTTTTTGAGATCATCTAGCTGCAATACAGGCAAAATCTAATTTAAGGGGTCAGCTCATGGCCTCCACCAGTCTGTTCTGTGATTCTCTGTGTGTGTTGCTTTGTCTGATCAGAAACTCATCAACAGCAGCAAAAAGCAAGGGTTTTCCTTTTCATTGCTCTTGATGGCTCTCCATTCAACCCCTGGTTAGAGCTATTGAAATTTCTCTGGAGACTTACGTCATTATAAGCCAGGATAAAGAATGCAGAATTGCTTCCCCTCCGGGTCGGCTGGAGTTTTTTTTGGCAAAGGATATATCGGTTGTTTTTTTTTCCCTGTGAATCATAAGCTTCCATCAAATGCCTCTAAGTGGTATTACAAACCTACAGTACTGCATAGAGTTTGCATAAACATGACCGATTCAGGAACAACAGCAGCAGCATTAGCATTAATGCCAGAGCCCTCAAAAGGACCCAAAATGTGGAAATTCAATCTCAGTCAACTCATATATATCGCTGTTGCTAAATACATACTCTCATTTACATACATCATTATCAGGAAAATAGGACCATTTGGTATGAATAATTTCACAGTCCACTGAGACAAAGGGGATACTCATATCCTTAAAGTTCCATCCATGTTTAAGGACTCACTCTTTAAAGCTCTAGAGATATGCATAAATTATGCACAGATATTTCTGTTGCCCAGGTTATTTGTAATTAGATTCATATTGTGGTTTACCTAAATTTCAGATGTCAGAGAAAGCACACATGAGTTGTGTGAATCCTGCATCATTTCCTTATCTGCTTAGTCTAGCACAGCTTCAGGATGGCAGTCACTACCAACGACATCTAACTGCTAATGTGAGACTCCAGCATATCAGAGTGGCCCAGATGTAATCTGGAACATGGGCTGCACAACTGGAAATGCCCAGAAACCCAACTACAGATCTTTGGCAGTGATGAAATAGATGTGAGCTGCCAAATGAGTGGTGTAAAAAGCTGATGTAAAGAGAGGCAAAAGACTTACTTGCAGAGCACAACAAAACCAGTTCTTGGGTTTCCCCATAATAACCCTTAAGTTCTGCTTGTCCTATGCATTCTTACTGGGAGATCACTTCTGTAACAAAACCAAGCCTAGAAAGACTCATATGAACTAAAAAATGGTGAGTTCAGAGAAGGTGGGCTACGTATCTTGAGGAGAAAGAGATAGGGCAGAGAACTGAAGGACGATTGCACAGCCAGCAAGAACAGAGAAATTCCTCCAGTGCATCACAGCCAAGAACCAAAAATTATTCTAGAAAAAGACATTATGTTCATCTGACTTGAACTACTACCCTCCAAACTGTGAATCCTTCTACTAGCCCTGTATTATGCTAAAATACTTTGAAATAAACACTGTCCATTTCCTGAAATATAATCTGATTGCTTCACTTCTTTGCACTATCTAAAACATTTTTTTTTTTTGTTGACATCAGATCCTGAATTACTGGAAATGTACATTAAGTAAGATCAGAAATTGGCTTGCTTTATTTAATAACCTGCAATTTAACTGAAATATTACGTAGTACAGAATTGTTAACTCTGGTTACAGCTCTAGTACTTTATTCATACTAAACCCAGAAATGTCAGCAGCAAAGTTGTATTAAAATATTGTCACTGGAGAAATCCTGAAAGTAACTGTTACATTGCAGCCCAAGGAACAGCACATGCAGACAGAATTTTCCTCCCGAACTCAAGCCTGCCAGTGGTATTCCACTGATTGTTTGAGCAAAGCTATGATACTTAAAAAAACCCAAACAAACCCAAAATATACAAAAAAACCCCAACCCACAACCCCCAGCTTAACAGTATTTCACAACAGTATCAATTATTTTAGATCTTAGCAAAAACGGCTCATCCCAAGTTCAAATAAAGTAAAAAGTGCTTTTACACATGGGAATGCATTTCAACTGAAGGCCCACATTCTTATTTTCTGTATAAATACAGATAAATTAAGGTTTTTTGGTCTAAACGCTTATGTTAAAATAAAGCCAGATGCTATTCTGAAATGTGTTCTTTTTAACCTCTAATATGAAAAGGGATCAAGGTACAGGATTCCCTCAAAGACAAATAAGCCTTTTTAGATAGCTCAATACTAAAAGCAACATATATAATAGAAAAAAACCTTCAAATTCCAGGCAAATGACTGCAGGAGCTGCATTAGGGACAGATCTAACTAGCAGTGATATTCAGCCACAAAAGCCCAAGAAACAGAGTGTTGTTTTCACACCATTTCCTTCTCTCCTCCCTGCAGGAGACCATACCAGTCAGGATACAAGTGGCAGATAAAGCTCCTGTAGGCACCTTTTCCAAGTAGTATTGATCATGCTCCAGCTGGGAAACTATTTCCATTACTCCATATTCCTCGAGATGCTATTACCCTGAGTTGTGCCACTAGCAGCCACCAGGCACCCCAGTGCTTTGGTCCAGTGACTAATGGGCTGTCCTATTCCCAAATGAAGTCAGCTCCAACAAACTGCTTACCAGAGGGATTACAGAGCAAGGCACAACACTGCACTTCATACCCTTAACGCGCACTGAGCATTTCAGAGTTATCTATATTGGAAATTCAGGATGCCCCAGAACCTGAACTTCATCTGAATGCAGTTCTCTTTAGTTGTCTTTCCTCCACTTGAGCACCTGGCCCAACACAGCTGCATAAATAAGAGGCATCAAAATTCTTACTCGATTGTGGGAGAAACAGGACATCTAAGATCACAAGGCAAATCTGAAAATCTGAGCCTCATATTCAGTTCAGGGGAATCCATGAACTGCCACAAACATCTCTATGGGACAGAAATTGCTTCTGATGAAACAACTTGTCATGCAACCTTGAAAGTTGCCATCTACTTAAAATAAGAATAAAGTGCACTCGCTGCAAAATTAAAGATACATTTGCTGAGATATTTCTAATTTATCAGCCATGTTTTTAAAAGTCATAACTACACACTACACATCTTCAAGGTGACGATTTTGAAGCAGAAGTATTTTTTGTGATCTGCCATGCATTTTTTCATCATCTTTGTTGGTACTGGCTGACTAATTCCACTATGATCAACAGGTACTAAAACAGCAACACCTTTCTGAGACATACTGGCAACCTCAAACTCTTTGTGACTGAGACTCTACTGGTTCCAAAAGTCACATCTCAACATTTCTTTCTTTGACATTATAAAAACATGACTGTCCTATTTTCTGTACAAATGTATAAACTATTCTGCAAGAAAAACAACACAACACGCACAGACACACACACACACCAGGAAAACACATGAAAAAACTGCAGACTGGACCACCTAAAACAATATTTTTTTCTCAGCCTTCGAAAAATCAACAGTTGTCCAGCAGCCTGCTGAAGTCAGAGAAGTCTGAGGAAAGTAAGCCACTAATTTTATAACCAATAAAATCGTAAAAGTGTTGAGATAAAGCTAGACTTTACAACAACCATTCCACTTCCAGCTCTGCTTTTTTTCATCTTTGCGCATAACTTCTTAAACAGCAAACAATCCCTAGAGATACACGTTGCCTGTAAAACCATCCAAAAGTAGACAGCATGATGCAAATAATAACCACAATGAATTTAAATTATGTATTTTCAGGCCCGTATGTTTGCAAGCCAGTCATTGACCACAGGCTCTCATTTGCTAAAGTAGCCTGTTTATTCAGCAATATACTCAACACACTGTCAGAGCCGACACCACCCACCACCACTAAATGACTCACAGGTTAAAGGGTTAGAGGGGGAGAAGAAAGGGAAGAGCTCTGAATATGTCATTTAGTAAGAAGCAATAAGAAATATGGATAAGCTATTTAACTGGCCTTGAAATCCACTGAACAATTAATTCGGTTACATTAGGCATGGTTCACCAGATGGTGTGTTTTGTCTTATTTTTATTCATAATTTGACCCTTGGGCCGGAATGGTTTGCCTGAAATTCAATTATGTGAATCCACTGCTGATCTACACTAGCCTGTTGTGCCTTCAAATTAATAATTTTTGGACATTTCCCTTGTAGTTTTTAGATCCAGCCCTTGGCATGTGTGATACTCTGACCTACAGGGCCCTGCAAGGAATGATTTTCTTTCAATTCAAGGAACACAGAAGTATGCACCAACCAGTAAGAGCAGTGACAAAAAAACCCTGAATGCTTACAGAATTTGAGATTATCCATCAAGATTATCAGCTTTAATCTGATTAACCCTTCTGCTGCTTCTCTGTAAAATGTAAAGAACAAGCAGAATATATAGCAATTGTATATCCCTTGCCTTGCTTGTCACTCAGTAACTTAAAGGGATCATAGAATGGTTTGGGTTGGAAGGGACCTTAAAGATCATCTGGTTCCAACCCCCCTGCAATGGGCAGGGACACCGTCCGCTAGACAAGGAGGAAACAAAGCAAATGCCGTTTTTCTGAAGTGTGGTTGATGCTTAAACGTAATTCTCCAGGAGGAAGAGCCAGCCAGCCCGGGATTCTCCTTTGACTCAGCTGCCCTTGAGCTGCTCCACGCGATGGGACACTAGCTGTGGGTGACTCCCCCCACCTCCTTCCGATCCTTCCCAATAAAACTGACCAACAAACAAACAGTACTCCATCTCCAAGCGGTTCCCACAACGGCACTACTCAGAGACACGTCTTGTATCATACTTTTTATCATTTCTGGAACAGCTGAGCAAACCTGGGTTAGTCACTGAGCATCTTGGCTGAGAGGTCTCAAAGAAAGGAATGATCAATCCATGACCAGTACTGTTCTCTAGGAACTAAATGCTCTTTCAAGAAGCTGCCACAATAAACAGTTTATATTTTTTAAAAAGAATAAAAGAAATAAATTGTGATAAATTTACTGTCAGATAATCAGCAGCCATGAGGGAAAAAACTGCCAAAGTTTGCAGATTTTGGTTTTGTCTTACAATTCCATTTCTTTTCATCCACCCAGCTTGAATATCCACTTAGTAGAATTAAATCTTGGGCAATTTCACAACTGTAAAATTTATCCAGTTGGCCTGATCCATTAGGACATTCTGCAATCAGCTCCAGTAACTTTAATGGATATATTCCTTGTTTAGAGGAAAGGTTTCAGGCCTCCACTCATAGCAGCACTGCAGTAAGAGCAGCTGAATTCCACTGAGCAGCGGAGAAAGGTGCCCTCTAACAAGTAACACCCTGCAAACGCACATGTCGGGAAATCTTGGATGCTCCAGATTTTTTCAAGCCCTTGCATGCAGGACTGCAGGCTTTTGTGTGATTGTTAAAATATAACTTCTTGGGTAACCTGAAAATCAGTGGGGTTATGCTTGTTTTTAAGGAAAAAAACCCATGTGATTTATGCCAGTGTACTGCAGAAGTAATTCTACTGAAGTCAGTGGAGTCATACTAGGGTAAAATCTGGATACATCACATGAAAATAAGACCCTTGGTGAACAAAGAAAAAAAATAATCATATGTTCTAAATGATCAGCTGAGCACAACTGGAGCAATATTCTCCAAGACAAGGATTCATCTGTTTAAAAACACCCATGTAAAGAGTTCATTTTGAAATGATCAAATAACTGCCAACAGACTATGAGAAATCTCAAGTCTAGCACATAATGAATTTAGCTGCCCTGAAGATTTTGTGAAGCAGAACTGACATGATGTGAATATCATCTCTGCCAGAACTATTCTAATGGGCTTCAGTGGAAGTTTCACAAATAATCTTGTTTATTAGTGATTATTGGAAACGATGAGACAAATACAGTGTGCTAATGGGATAATTAAAAAAAAAAAAAACCAGCAACACAACACAACATTGCAAAGTCAAATAGCATTTATAATGGTCTTTCTCTACTTCTATAGGGCTAAAAAAGACCTCCTGCAGTCTAGATTATAAAGACAGTTTTATGATCACAGGTAAAAAAACAAGTTAACAGAAGGCTGCAAGTGACTGGACGATGCCACCCCATGAACACCCTGACAATCACAGTGAAAAGCAACTCGGTGAAGGAGTGTACATGTCAGAGATTTTAGCATCAAAAAGGATGTGTTCATCAGGTTTTCCAGAATGATGCTGAAAATGTACTGACTCAAGCTTCACAGAATACTTGTAAAATGCTTGAAAAGTGTTGTAAAAATGTTATTGCAGATTGTAGGTGAAATAGACTACATTCTTTTTCTAGGTGTATGAAAAGTTAATACTACCTTCAAGGCACACTGAAAGCACCAAAGAAATTTGTAGAATTTAATTGGACAGTCTTTATTATGTGGACGGAAGGAAAGTACTTGCCTGGAATAACATCAGATAGGAAAGCTCTTTAGTTTAAAGTGGAATAAACTCTACAGGACATGCAAATGATACCTCTATACCCATCAAAGTGAATATAATGAGCAATAAAAATGATACAAATCCAAAAGCTGATAACCTAACTGGGAACTGGCAGCATAAAGACCATACCCCATTAAATGAATCTGAGAAACAGAAGAGAAAACAGAACAATAAACTAACAGTATATACTTATCAAGGTAACATCTGCGGCCATTCCTAAGGGAAAAAGTAAAGCTAATCTGAAACACCTTTTTCTTTATAACTCCTAGACTTGGGGAGAGCATTCTTCAGCTACAAAAAGGAAAACAGAACTGAGCTAAATCCTGATGGAGAATCTGATTCTGCACTTCTTGGAGAATGGCAGCTTGCACCCTGTTCTGGGGACTGTGGAGAACAAATGGAAACATATGACTGCCTAACTTTTTAACCTGCCAGATGGAAGACACTAGTGGGAAAGAGGACTGACTCAGCAGAAAAGAAAATACAGTCTCAAGAGAGGAGAGGACTTGAACTCTTAGAAGAAAAAATAAAAGCAGACTAGCAATAAACTTCACAGCAGTGGAGAGAGAATGAATATCAAGCAAGGGCTCACAGTGTTTGGTTGATCGAACATTTGGCAGGCCAAGGCGGCAAGGATCCAATTCCCTCTCTGGAAACTCTGGTTGCTGATACTTAAAAATTAGGCTTGACAGATGACCACGGGTATACAAAAGGATATTCTATGATCCTAGCATAGAAGTTTTTATGAAGCAAAATGGGGAATGGCCTAATTTACACAGTACCAGAGGTATGTCACAGGGAGAAGCATTAAAAAGCAAAGCAAAGCAAAACAAAACATAACAAAAATACATTAATGCCAAGAGATCACAATTCCAGCTTTTCTCAGAAGTCAGTTTCTCCAAATACACTCAGATACACATGGGAGATTAAAGAACAGCTGACAATAATGAGTACACGAACTGCAGCTCTGTAGGAACTCAACCCAGGGACCGAACTCTGCATCCAAACAGTCTTTCCTCAAGCCCTCTGGCTCTGGCATCCCCTGCCATCCCTATTGCAGCCTACGGCTCCTGCCGAGACAGCCCCGGGTGCGCACCGCATGGATCTGTTACTTCCGCGATCAAAACTACTATAAAGCCTCACAGCGCAGCATGACTGTTGTTGAGTACCACTGCTCCCGCTAGCAACTTCGAGTTTCTTGTCTCCATTTGCAACGCTTTCCACAACTGTGATCCCCATGCTCATTTCCACGTCCCTTCATCTGCCCTGCTGATTATGCTAACTTGAGACCAGCTTTGCTTACTTCCTGCTAAACCTGTTCTTCTCTCCCATGCCAGCCTGAAGCACCTTCTCAGGCTACTCTTTAAGGTGATTCACTACCTACCTTCACTCCTCGCTCAATGCCTACGTGTACTGCAATGTCGGCAAAGCCACAACTACTGCCAAAGCTGGTGCTCTGCAGTGGAAAGACGCATTTAGCTGGTGCTTACCGGACAGAGGGAGTAGATCAGCTATAGCATTCCTTCCCATCTCATGTGAAGGAGGGATTTGGGTAGTCCAGCCCCACTCTCTCTTCCAGGCTCAAGTACAAGGCAGCTGAGATTTGCACTTTCTGAACCCCTGCCGCTTTACCTTGGTTATTTTGGCTCCTTAGGGATGTCTGACCATTATGTATTCTAAACATGCACTAACACACACATTTGAATTTGTTCCCTTATACAGTTTTTCCAATATATTTGTGCAGAGCTATTCAAGGCAATTCTTATCTGCTCCAGTGCCTTCACTTCTGCTCAGCTCTTAATATCTTATAGCAGGTGTTTGGTCTTTTAGCCATAGACGGAAGAGTTATTGACCCTTTCTGGGCTGCAGGAGTGCAAGGCACACAGTTCCAATCTATTCCTATTTCCAAGTTAAAAACTTCATCAGCAAGATGGTGATGCTAAATTTTATAAAAGTAAAAAGTAAAGAGGAGGCCTTAATGCTGTATAGGAAGAGATTAGACACTAAGACTTCCAAATCTCCTGACTCTGAGTTTTTAAACTCCTTCCCTTTCGCTTAATCTTTTCCAGCGGGAAGACAGCTAAATTCATCATTCCAAAGCACCAAAGTTTTATTCCCTATAGAGGAAGCCGTACTTTATTGCAGAAGCTATGAGCTACCTGTTCAGCTCACCAGCAGATTTATAGATTTCATCCAACTCCTTCCTTTTGCTACTGCCTAACTGGCGTAGATCAGGACAATCAACATTTGTTGCTCCCCTAACAGTACGACCAGCTAAAACACACTCAGCATATTCTGCTGCCACTGGTTGATAGTTGTGGCCACTGGGTCAGGCTCAGCTTCATTACCATTATTCTACAGGCACCCTTATGGCTAGAATTCCTCAGAGATACACCAAAGCTTCTATCATACTAATATCACAGGGATGCATTTTGAACACTGACTTTTTCAGTGCCAGCCACATGGTTTGGAAACAGTTTAGGCAGGCAGCAGTTTTAATTTGTTGCTAGCTTGTATTTAACTAAATCTTTGATGCAGTAATTCAGTATCTAGCAAAAATAATCGTTTTTATCACTGTTGAAAACACCACAGAAAATGCTAGTATTAGTACTGGGCAAGTACGGTCTAGTTCTGGAGATTAAAATGTCTTAGCCCTTGTCCAAGAGAAGTGTGTACCCAGGTCAAGGCTGAAGAACTTGAGACTAATGTGGGAAACTGAATGGCCTCACAATTCATGTTTTTGTCGTTAAATACAAAGCATTGTTTTCCTTGCTTGCGTGTCTGGTACTTCTCACAAAAACAACGGCACTGGAAGAGAGGTCAAATGTAAAAAGATTTTCCTGTCATCACAAATTTGAAAAAGGGCATATTTATACAAAAATCAATTTACTTGACCTATACTGTTCAATTCTTCTGCTAATACTGTTGAAGATTTATGTCTGGTTAAAACTGTTCTCTTCCACAATTTAGCTTCTCTCCCACTTGATTTTGCAGTAAGGTCACACTGTCGAGTTCATGATTTTATATTTTGTTGCCACAGACACAAAGAGTAACACAAACTCAACACATGTTCACTGCAGGATTAACTGCATAAAGGACCAAATATTTAAGGGGAAAAAACAGTTAAATACAAATACGTATGCCACAAAATATAGGGCAGATGAAAATCCAAGAAGAAAAACAAGAACAGGGGATCATTTTTCCCCTGCTCTAAATGTGCTCCTCTTGAGAATCCAAGCATCACAGAGGCTTCTGTCCTCAAGAAACCCAGTTCAATTATGTGAAGCACGATCTTATTTTTGAAAGTTGCTTATAAGATGGATGATAGTAAGTGGGAAGAGTAACCACTTCTGACATACTTGCAAGTTAGCAGCATGTTTCCTCTAGAATCTTGATTTCTGTTGCAGTTTCCCTTCCCTTACACCCCCGCAAGAGCTCTAAAACCTTTGTGCTAGATACAGTAAAAATACTCACTATAAAATCCCCAAGTAAATGAACACAAAGCAGATCGTAAGACTCACTGAAAACATGTAAACTAAACCGACTTCCCATTACACATATACATGCAGCACACTCACAAACATGCATTTTTGACTTTTTAGCTAGAAATTCTAGACACCTGAAAGTAGAAAAATAAACAGACTGAACAGTAGAAAACAGAAAGAAACAAGCCTAACAGGGCATTATGCTAAAAGCAACAGATAAAGCAACAAGTAACTGATATGGCAGTGATTGCAGGGACTCTCCAAGTTAACCTGACTTTTTTTGGCATGCCAGTATCATCACAAACTGTTTAGTAATAACATGCTGCTACTCTCCATTCATGTTTAGGAGATGAAGTTATGGTGCCTTAAGCAGAGATCCTAAAAGGATCCTGTCCCATCCAGTTCCCATTGATTATCTGGGCCTAAACAGCTTAGGTGCATACTTGGAAGATGCCAATGAGCAAAGAATCAAATGCTCATCTCCCATGATCACCCACCCACTGCATTCTCCTTGATTCTCTCTGGTTTATAACAACAGGAACAAAGAAGTGTCTCTTCTACCGGTATTACATTGGTGGAGTACTTGCCTCCAGGTGCAAAGGTTCACCTGGACTTTCTTCTCAGCCCTCTTGGCACCTTGGAAGCAGCAAGATAAAGTTGCCACTATTGCACTCCCAGCACAAGGCCAAGGAGACATTTGAATGTGGTCAGGACATACCCATTGGCTAGGCTGGCACAGTGAACCCTCACTTGCCCACTGGAGGATTTAGCAAGCTGCCTTTTAATCAATGCTCCCCAAAGGACACGCATAAGCACTTCAAGCCTAAGCACTTCTCGTAGTAAGGCAAAGAGCTCAGGACCTGTCAAGCAGCCTGTTATTTTTCTACGGATGTAAGGTGCAACACAAAGTACTTCAGAGCTTGAGTGTGACCACCCTTTGTTTAGAAAAGGAGCTGACGGTTTCAAGTGGTTGCCATGGGCCAAGCAGACAGAGAGCATTTTCCTCAAGCTCAACAGCTGTCCTGAACTGTGTATTTTTTCAAGTCTTTCCTAAGATGTAGAGAACTTTTGTACACCACATTGCTGGAGCTGACACCACTCAGCACAGGAAACAGACCTGCCTGTGCTCAGCCATAAGGAAAGGCCTACAAATGCCAGGAAAAAAGACAGGAGGACTGACTTTGTTTTCCTGCTAAAATCAGGACAAAAGGAAGAAAAGAAAAAAAAAAAAAGACAGGAAGTCTTTTTTTTTTTTTTAAAGATGTGTACAATCTTAAAAGAACACAGAGAACCAAAGTAATTTTGAACACAAAACAAAAGGAATGACAGAATAGCAGGCAGTTTGTTGTGGCGCAACTATCAGCTACAAAGCACCACTTGTTATCTATGTGCTAAAAATATGATGATTTATAGCAAAGATGAAGGAAAAAACAAAAAATAAATGGAAGAATAAATGATGTAACGATATTAAAAAAAGAAAGCATGTGACATTTCAACATTTACAATAGGATCTGAATAGGCTTCAGTTGTCTATAGCGTCATTCTTCTGTGAGGTATGCTGAAAAACTTTACAAAGGGGTGAGTTGGACTGGCACTACTGTGACTACGATGGCAAATGGAAGGGGCATTAGTCATGAACAGCGCACAAACAACTATTAGAGCTGATTTTCAGTACGTGAGAAAACTTTGCAAGTCTTTACAGCTAACTCACGTGGACACTTCATTTATCTTTTGAATAAGATGGCAAGGACAGCACAAGAACACTGGCAATAGACAATGTCCATTCTGAGGTTATGGGCTCAAATTCTTCAACATCAGAGTGTTTGCAGTGCTCACTGGTTATTCAGCAGCCCATGTGAACACTTCGTTGTGGATAGTTGCAAGCAATGCGAGAGCACGTTCTTCCTTGTGAATTTCAGGCAGGCTGTCAGTGAGGTTGGTACCTTTTAGCAGGGAGACCTGTCCCCTTCATGTCACCGAGTTCCTTTAATTATGGCATTAGTTCAAAGAGACAGGGCTGAGCAGGAGTAGGCGATGGAGATGGCACTGTCCTGCCACAGCACCTGACAGTGGGAAGGTGTCCCGATGTAACACGGACTCACAACTCCAGGGCAAGGTGGCACCAACCCAGCCCCTAGCTCCGGCAGAGGGGGTTGCAACTGCAACAGGGAGAGTCATGTCTTTATGCTTCCTTTTCTGACCACCCGGCAAAGACAGAATTAAGACTCTTCATGATGAATACCATAAAGGTCAAGGACACACAGGAACCCACAGGTGTTTGCAGTCTGTAACTCCTGCCATGCGCCCTGCTTTGGATCCAGCACAAAGAAGGGACAGAGCCCCACACCGCTGCCTGAACTGGCACAGACCCAGGCCTCTCTTTCCTGCAGCAAGTTAAAACCACTCCTGACCACATTTGCAGAAGCACAGCACAGCAAAAGGATACCTGCCTTTTCTTGAGCTCTTTCTCAGGATCGTCGCAGCTCCGTAGGTCAAGCCCAGCATCAGAAACCAAAAGACAGCCAGCAGGGCACCAGAGCAACAGGCTCCCAGCAGCAGGCACGCGGCTGCCTTCTGCACTACCGCTGTGCCCAGGCCCCCACAGCTGCGCCCAGGCCCCACAGCTACACCCAGGCCCCCACAGCTACGCCCAGGCCCCCACAGCTTCACCTAGGGCCCTCAGCTATGCCCAGGCCCTCACAGCTTCGCCCAGGCCCCACAAATACACCCAGATCTCAAAGCTGTGCCCAGGGCCCCACAGCTTCACCTACGGCCCTCAGCTGTGCCCAGGCCCCACAGCTACACCCAGGCCCCACAGCTACGCCCAGGCCTCACAGCTACGCCCAGGCCTCACAGCTTCGCCCAGGCCCCACAGCTACACCCACGCCCCCACAGCTACACCCAGGCCCCGCAGCTTCACCCAGGCCCCGCAACTTCATCCAGGCCCCGCAGCTACGCCCAGGCCCCCACAAATACACCCAGGCCCCACAGCTACGCCCAGGCCCCTCAGCTACGCCCAGACCTCACAGCTGTGCCCAGGCCCCACAGCTACGCCCAGGCCCCCACAGCTGCGCCCAGGCCTCACAGCTGCGCCCAGGCCCCCACAGCTGCGCCCAGGCCCCCACAGCTGCGCCCAGGCCTCACAGCTGCGCCCAGGCCTCACAGCTGCGCCCAGGGCCCACAGCTGCGCCCAGGCCCCCACAGCTGCGCCCAGGCCCCACAGCTACGCCCAAGCTCCCACAGCTACGCCCAAGCTCCCACAGCTGCGCACAGGCCCCCACAGCTACGCCAGGCCCCAGCTACGCCCAGGCCCCTACAGCTACACCCAGGCCCCCATAGCTACGCCCAGGCCCCCACAGCTTTACCTAGGGCCCTCAGCTACGCCCAGGCCCTCACAGCTGTGCCCAGGGCCCCACAGCTTTGCCCATGCCCCACAAATACGCCCAGATCTCACAGCTGTGCCCAGGGCCCCACAGCTTCACCTAGGGCCCTCAGCTGTGCCCAGGCCCCACAGCTACACCCAGGCCCCGCAGCTTTACCCAGGCCCCGCAACTTCACCCAGGCCCCGCAGCTACGCCCAGGCTCTCACAGCTATGCCCAGGGCCCCACAGCTTCGCCCAGGCCCCACAGCTACACCCAGGCCCCACAGCTACGCCCAGGCCCCACAGCTACGCCCAGGCCCCACAGAGCTACGCCCAGGCCCCCACAGCTACGCCCAGGCCCCCACAGCTTCACCTAGGGCCCTCAGCTGTGCCCAGGCCCCACAGCTACGCCCAGGCCCCCACAGCTACGCCCAGGCCCCCACAGCTTCACCTAGGGCCCTCAGCTGTGCCCAGGCCCCACAGCTACGCCCAGGCCCCCACAGCTTCACCTAGGGCCCTCAGCTGTGCCCAGGCCCCACAGCTAAGCCCAGGCTCCACAGCTACACCCAGGGCCCACAGCTATGCCCAGGCCCTCACAGCTGTGCCCAGGGCCCCACAGCTTCACCCAGGCCCCACAGCTGTGCCCAGGGCCCCACAAGTATGCCCAGGCCCTCACAGCCACACCCAGGGCCCCACGCAGGCAGGTTGCAGGTGCCCGGGCAGGCTGGCCAGGGCTGTGTCTCCTTCCCAGCACTGCCCACAGCCGAGCCGCATGGCCTCACATTGGCTGCCCCGACTGCGCAGAGCCTCCAGCCTCGCCGTGGAGGGTGTCAGCCTCCACCTCCTTTCCCCACCCTCTGCTATGCTCTTAGTTAACGAGATAAAGCCAATGTAATAGGGTCAGGCTTAAACCCTTCCAAGCTTTTTCGTAGGCTTCAAGAAGCTTTGGATCACACACAGACAATTTAAAGCAGCTGGGAAACTTAGAGCAAGGAGCGCTACACCCACCATCAATATTCAGATCTCGCCTGTGAACATTATCCTGCACAACACCTTGATGCGACAGTGAACACAAAAATTCTCTCTTTTGATAGCAGCTGAAGAGCCTTGTAGGTTTGTCACCATTAATTGGAAGGTTTTGTCCAGTTAAAGACCATCTTAAAAGCTGAACAAGAAATGATGTCTGAATCTGTTCTGCAGTGATTTGCAGAGAAAGAAATTATTTTGTGCACAAACCCACCGGCTTTGACAGTTACACTGGGAAAAGCCAAGAGGAGCGTGGGAAGGATGAAGCATTGACCGTCATTTCCTACCAGTGCACACAGAATCTTTTACCAAAGCAACTGGGTAGAAAAGCTATGAACCCAAGTTCTCTTGTTTTACTGACTTGAAATTGTTTCCTATCAGGAATGGCACAATTCTTTCTGCAGACATTTATTAAACATGTCAATCCACTGTTTGAGATTGCATTTAAAGAAAATTAATGAGAAAAGGGTTTAAAAAGAGATTAAAATTAATCAAAAAAGGTGTGTGAGTGGTGACAGTTTATTGCTTGCAGGTTAGATGAATCACCTTTTTTTTACCTTAGCAAAAATTAACCGGAAAAAAAATCAGACATCAGTTTGGCCAAAAGTAAATTATTTCCTTTTATTTTTCGTTTTAGTGTCTCAACTAACGAGTCCATTAATTCCTGAGGTGTACAAGATATTCCAATGTGTCTGTATAGTTTTACACACACTTACAAGCTCCTGTTTGGATCTTGCCTTGGCACGAGAGTAAATACTATCAAAAATTAATAGCCTCCATGCAGACAGTTATGCTCAGCAATAATGATCTCTAATCTATTTCTCAAAAGCATCTCTGAAACTCTAATGACAGCTCTCCCTACGGCAAATGGTGCAAACACAGCAAATTGCTTGGGGAAAAAAAACATTTAATCAATGTTTTATTAGTTTTCATCTTGAAGGGAGCAATATATGATCCACATGAAAAGGTAAGGCATAAAACTATTAGATATTATTGGATGATTAGCTTAGCCTAGGCCAAATTTGTTACGCAACAAAAGCCTGTGGTTTAACGCTGCTGCTCTAGAAGGGACGAGTCTGCATCTGTAGAGATAGAACTGAGTCGCTTGTGAGAGAAACGAAGAGGTGGTCATGCCGTCAGGGTGCAGTCAGCTATCCTATTTATGAAGCCAGCGTCAAAAAACAAACCCCAAACTGAGCTAGAGCTATGAACAGAGTAGACTGCATTTCTTTAGCCATGTGAAACCACGACTCCGGCCACCTCATTGCCAGAGATCAGTTGTTCCCCAGTTTCCCAGCTGACCCACTCTCTCCCTCACAAAGTCACCTGCTTTTGCAGAGAGGTGGGTTGGGTTTCCACACTGGTAGACCGGGCTGCAGACTGGAAACCTTAGACCTTAGTCATGAAAACAATCATGCTTGGATCTGCACAAATCCATGGGGACCATTCATGCATTTAAAGCTGGACACACATACCGTTTGCAGGAGCAGGGCTTTGTTAGTAAGCAGCTAGATAGGTAACATCCATTAGTTCCATCAAGTAAAAGCTATTGATGGAGAAACCATATTCAGAACCCGTACGATGGTGTTACAAAGCAGGCGTACAGCTGATAGTGCAGGTTAATGAGGAACCAAGCAGAGAGGTCTGCACTGTGTTTCTGAGAGGTATCATTCCTACCTTTAACATAAAAAAAGCCTGGGAGGACACACTCAGGAGTCACACTCAGGCAGGCTGCTCTCCGCTGCCTCCCACCAGCAGCAGTCCAGAATCCCTGCTGAATGCTCCAGCCAAAAGCCCTACCAGGTACCACAACACACCCCTCTCTTAACCAGTTCAGCCCTGGGCACAAGAGGCGCATGAAAGAGCAGTTGCAGGACAGCCTTGCCGAAGGGTCCCTGTGAATTTTTACACATTTTCCATGCTGGTTTATTGCTTCACTTAGCACTATGTGAATCAATCAAAGGAGAAAAAAGACCAAAAAACCCCCCAACTAGTTTAAAAGAACAACTGAAAGTCACTCGGTAAGTCCCACTTACTTCACCTGTCGCACATAAAGTTGCCTAACTCATATATCATTACAATTTGATTGTAAACTTGGGCAGAGCAGAGTGGCTGGGGCCCGTGACAAGCCTGCAGTCTCACAGCTGATACCGGCCACAGTGAGAAAGTCCCTCCAGCCTGGCACAGTGTCAGCCCCACTTGGCTCTGTTTCAGGGACCCCCAGGCTTATGGGGCTGCTGGGCAACTGCTTGTCACTATCGAAGAAAGCTTTGCAAGAGAAGGAAATGGAAGCAGCAGCTCTTAATAGTAGGAGCAGTAGTTTTCCCTGCAGGAAAACAGCAGCACCTGTGACACACATGGATGGCACAGCAGGGACAGCATCTCAAACACTGAGTTCTTGGTGACTGTAAGACAGCAGAAGGCTTGACATCGATGACAGGGTCTGAGAGCTGCCTGAAAGCAGCTCCTGGAGACCACAGCAACCCCCAGGTTTCTGTACCTGGCTCCATGCAGGTGAGCAAATATTTTTTATTTATAAAACCTGTCTCCACTTGCCTCACTGAAAACCTGCTCTCTGCTTCCTTCAAATTTGTCAGAATAGTGACCGTAGGCTGTCGGCAGAATAGGTGCGGGCTCTGAAGGCCGATGTGTAAGTAAAGCTCCAAGGTGTCCCAGGGCAGCAAAGCACCCCTTGTACCCCCTGCTGCGCTGGCCCAGCAGGGACCATCGCCAAGGCCAGCCCGTGCTGCAGGGAGCAGGGAGCTCCTGCAAGGCAGGGCAGAGACCACACAGCCCTGCATGGACTCTGGTGGCAGGGACACCCCCCCCAGCAGGAACTGGGGCTCACAGTGAAGGACCTCAGGAACAGAAGTGCTATATCTTCAGTAAGAGGCAACAATTAATCACACAGCTGTATGCTTGTGGGAGTGGAAATGAAAAGCCTTTTATTGGCATCCTCATTATTTAATGATAATTGGAGCTCAGCGTGCCATAAACTGCCCCCACTTTTTACTTTCACAAATAGGAGGTAAATTCATTGCTTCTTCTACAGATGTCTTAAAATCTATTCAGTTAGCCCTCAAATATAAAGGACACTGGAAATGCAATGGCATAGTCAAATCCAAATAATACAGAATTAAAGAAACCTTTGCCCACTCTGTGCTTTGGAGGGGGAGTGGGGAAGGGAGAGCTGTAGCTTGAATTATTCTTGCAGCTTTACACAGTTAGTCTCCAGCAGCTCTAATCTGTCTCATTTGTAATTTCTCCCAACTGCAGGAGGCACACTGGAATTGCCAGAGAAGATGACCAGCACATTTAGCCCTGAATTCCTGCCTTTGGCAACTGCCTAACTTCTAATGACTCAGAGGAGGGGATTAAAAAAAAAAAAAAAGTTTTCACCATATACCTAACAAAAGATATTTTTCTGAACCATGGATGCCAGCTTGTAGCCTCAAGCATGAAATTTGATTACTTAAGTCCACATCTTCTCCCCACTTTTCCTCCAAGAGATATATTGTCATTTACACTCTACTTATTATGCTGGTGTATTTTTCACTGGCCTTCCCAAAAACAAGACAGAGAAGGAATTTCTTATCCAATGGAACAGATTTCATGAGGCAGATCCAAGGGTTCAGAGGGCTGGAATGTCTTCTAGGAGTTACACACAGCCACCAAAGAGAGACCCAGAGCCTGCAACCAAAGTTACACCTATGGCTGTAGTTATCTACCAAACTCCTGACCTTGACAATATTTTTATATAAAAGGAGCGCGCTACCACATTTCTTTACAAAGCACACAAGCTATAAATTCTGATCCAAAAAAAAATCTGCAAGATTGGCAAAATCCAATGTTAGATTTTATGACAGAGCACCAATACCACTTCCAAAATGCACGAGGTACTCTGAGAGGGACAGGGATGGGAGCTGGTTCTGTTCCGGGGATGCTTGTGACATTCCTACAGCCAACACATAGACATCAGCAAACTGCCGTTACTTCAACAAGCTGTAAGTGAGTGAAGCTGACTTGTACTGATAATGATTAGATATCTATTAAATTCTGATTTTTGGTAGGAAAGAAGCTCAAGAATTTTCAGTTCTAATCTAAAACCCGATGCAGTAATTTTCTGTCACTTCACTCTGCTCATTTGACATGCCAATCACAAAAAGTAACCAGGCAGGAGCTGCACTTCCATTTTAATGTAATTTCAAATAATAACAGCACATTTTTTGCTGAAGTGCGATTAGTACCAGTACTTCCATTAAAAGCTAAGTGGCACAGTATTACTGCTGAAGTTCATCTGTCTGCTAAAGCTTGCAAAGCGATCGCCTCCTACAGAGTCTCCAAAGTTATAAAACTGCATTCAATGTGGAAAGTAACTCCCTGCTCGTCAGCTTTATAGCTGAGTAAGTTTACAAAAAAAACCCACCGTTGTGAATTACTATCTATTAACTCAGCAGGGAGGAGAAAGCCAGTTTGCATGGATTCTACTGAAAAAAAAAAAAAAAAAGTCAAGTAGCTTTGGTCCCATTAAACCAGTGATTAAACTATTACATTCTTGGAAATCATAATTTTATAGTTAAGTCTAATACACCGAACTATTTAAAACACAGAAAGTGGCCAGGGGACGTTCTGTACCACGCGATGAATATTCAGCAGCAATTTGAACCGTGAGCGCCCCCTTGTGCCACGTAACTAAATTACGAACAGAATAACTGGGGGGTTCTGCCCTGGCTCGGGTGCTGGGACATTTTTGGTGAGCAGACCCAAGAATGCGGATTGAAAACGGGCAGCCACTGCCTGGCCCATCCCCAGACAAGTGTTTACTATCGTATATATCAATGCAATGTAGCTCCTGACCGGATACAATGATTAAGGGTGTATAAGCACACGGTTTTTTTCACTTGTGCTCAGCTCATCGAAGTATGAACGTTTCTTAACCTGACACTAACACCGAAATGCAGCTGCCTCTTAATGCATGTCAGACACGTTACACACAAAATGTAGGATCTAGATTCACCATCTTCTCGGATTCCTTCACGTTGACCAAAACACAATTTGTCACATTTCTAAAAGAATATTGCTTTCTCCCTGAACACATATGGAAATGCCACATAATCTGAGGCATATAGTCCAATGTAAGAAAGATCTCTGAAAAATCAAATGTCATGTCTAGTCCTAGCAGAACTGTCTAATGTTTTGAAAACAGAGAACATAGGCAATAACTATGCAGACAACAAATTAGACTTCTTCCAAGGACAGACTTTGAGGCCAGTCATTCCAACCCCTTATTCCAGATTTATTCTTTTATTCTAAAGTAGTATCTGATCTACAAATTCATAAGGAAAACACCATTAGTTCCACTATGCTGTGGGTAATGAATGCTGACACCTGAGCACTCCAAGAATGCCAATCATCCATTTCAATAACAGGGAAATGTTTCTTCAAGCTAAGTTGCCTGTTTGAAATAGAGATATGATTCTCATAAGGAAAACCTATGCCTGTAACTGAGTTTGGGATATAAACCACGTGCAAATAAAAACCTCCTAAAAGCGACACTGTTTAAAAACCAAACACACACATAAAATACACCTTAAAAATGTATTAAGAAGTGCTCTCGCACCAGAGATCGTACCCAGCCAAATTGCTGCTCCCTTAAATCCAAATTGCTGCTCCCTTAAATCCAAAGAGAAATTAGACTTGATGAGAGCACAACAGGACCGGGGGCTGAAGACCCTTCAGAGTGTTTTAATAGCTGTCACTTAAGTGAGTGTTCAAGGGCGTGGGGCATAAAGACACAGTGTGGCAAGCATTTTGCCACCCTTTGGAAACTTTAGAAGATGACATACTTTGAAATCTTTAGAAATTGCATTTGTATTGAAACGCACAAGAACTGTGTGTTCGTTAAAAAGTCTATAGTCTGATCTTTTTCTGGCCCTTCAAGCATAGCTCTGCAGAGTGCTGCCGTAAACCTGCTCTTGGTGGGATTTATGTCCGCTCTCCCCTGGTTTCTGTAGCAGGGGCTCGCAGCCCGAAGGCAGGAGGCTGACAAGCCACGTCTGTAAATGCAGGAGCCATAAGAGCAGGCTCTGTTTTCTTCTCTTCCGTCCATCAGAGGTTCTGCAAGCCCAGCTAGGCTCTCAGTGACACATGCCTCAAGGGCACTGCCTGCCCTGGGTTTGCACAGGTGTCAGCAACCAGGAACCTCAGAAACCAACGGCACCAGCACACACACAAAACAGACCCCAGCCTGCATGGAGTTGTGCCTGCAAGGCTAACAGAAATACATTTTTATCACCAATGTCTACAAAGAAAACAGACTTCGTGTGGTACGCTGCGCAGAGTAATGCCTCAGCCAGAGGTATGTTCCTATATAGTAATTTCTGAGATTGGAAACACGCTTTAACTGACAAATTCTATTTTTCCAGTGTGGATATGTGTAAAATAAAAACTGTACAGCAATCACTAACAAAAACTGATTCCTGGATAGACTTGAGACTGATACAGTGAGGCAGAGACAAAGGAAACATTGCCCATTTTCCCACCCAGTAGATAAACCAGTATTTAGCAAATCTGTTTCTTTAGGGCAGTGCTTATATTTATAAAAATGTCTGCAAATTTCTATCAGTCACACAGCTCTCCCAGAATTTTCTGCTGCATGCTAAACAGGCAGCCAGTTTGCAAAATATGACTAGTCTTCAACATTCTATTAGTCGTTTTGGAGTATTTTGTTTTGGTTTAAATAATTTCTCTGATTTTTCTGCCTTCTGTGATACTGATTTCATATTTTCTTCCCAGACACAGGTACTGCCTTGCACTGAGCTGAATGCAGACCCCCATGGAATGAATACAAATTAAGCAGCCTCATCAGATGAGTATTCCTCATTTCCAATTTGTTTTTTGTAATCTTTTAGGCAGTCTTAATCCAGTGGATATGGGCTGTGCTGATTCAATAATCACACACGGTTTTACTCATAATGTTACCTGGCACTATGTCAAATGCCTTACAGAAGTCTAAATGCATTAACAGAGTTATCTTTATCAAACTTTTGTGAATTCCAGCAGAAATCCAGCAAGACTGTCCAGTATGATCTCCGATCCATAAACTAGTGTTCCCTGAAATTATGTTACCACCTTTAGGTTCTTCATTAATTAGGTCCCATATAACCCTTTATAACTGCAATTACCAAACTAACTAGTCTTTATTTGCTTGAGCCATCCCATTCATTGATTTTCAAATAGCGAAACACCACAAGCTTTTACTCCCAGGTTTTCTTAGTGGTGTTTGAAGAGTAAAACCATTTCCACATCCTTACCCGGACAGATGTATGCCCGCATGGGCTGCACTGCCGCTGCCTGCCCCAGTAGTCCACGGAGAGATTCCCACAGGCACCAGGTCGGATCTTGGCTTCCCACTTCAACAATTGCAAGTGTATTTAAACTTCAAGCCTAAACTGTGCACAGACTCTGCTTACGGTGACACGTTTTGTGGGAGAGCAACAAAGAAAGGAGGTAAAAGCAACGACCACTCTTGGCAACCAAATGCCGTCCCCCATTCACAGTAAGGGGGTTCCCTTCACTCACCTTTTCCACCCTCCACCCTTAGCAAATCAAAACGACTTCTGTTAGGACCGTATCTACAACCAAACTTCTGTTTTCCATTGTCCTGTAAAACAAATTGGTTGCAGTTTTTCAAAATCATTTAATTTTAGCTGAACTTTGCTACTGTAAAATACCCAATGGCAAGACTTGCATTGATTTCAGGCAGGCATCTGTCTAAATCTGATTGATTTTACTATTTTCTCTACTCCTTTCTCTAGGATGAATGCACCTGAGCCTCTGGTCCTCAGCAGGGAATAACTAACTGAAGTTTGAATATTTCTTTCCTCCCACATGCTGTTTCCCCTAAGGGTCAGGACCAGGCAACCTCCAGTTCTTAAGCACAGCCATTTTTGGGGCGATGTGGTCTAGCACTGGAAGTGGGACACTGCAAAAATAGTTAATGATGTCCTCACAGCTACAAGTTTAAAGAAATTTGGTATGTGTGCAGATCTAAATATTGCACATCTAAACTGTAACACCATCCCGCAGCTCTCCAAATGCAGCCAGTATGTTTAAAAGCTTTACATAGGGCATTGCAGATGGACTTACACAAGAAGCACTAGAGATGTGCAGGCAGAGCAAGCCCTGGCAAAACGTCCCCTTCTGGGCCCAGAGGTCAAGAGAGGAGAATATCCTGCCCCGGGGTGTCACGGGGCTATGATGCTCCTTTGCTTGCCAGTCACACAGGGCCTGAAGAAAAAATCTGGCAAGAAGCCAGGTGCAAGCTGCAATGGTAAGAGCAGAGAAAGCTGCTGCTCAGACACCCTGGGAGTCGAGCAGCAGCCCTGACCCCCTGGTGCCCCAGAGCGCCTTCCTGGCCCTGCCGGCCCCTGCATGGGCACACTCCTCCCTTCATCATCCCAAATTAGAAGGTCTCAGCTCCCCTCCACGTGTGCCACCGCTCTTCCCGCAGCTCATTCTGCCATTCACAACGAGACCGGATCAATCATTATTTATAGCGATGAAAGATCAGAAGGACAAATCTTGAAAATAAAAAAAAAAATTACTTTTAAAAAAATTCTTTTCCTTATTTTCCATCGCAAAGCAGAAAAGGAGAAAAAAAGAAAGCAAAGTGCTAGCAAAGCCAGAAAAAAAGAAAAGTTACAGAAAAGTAATTTTTTTTTCTTTCCTCTCTTTCCTCCAATGTTAAATGAAAGAAAAAAAACCAACCAAAACTCCTCATGGAAAACTGTAGACTGGGGAATTTTTTTTCTTTGTTACTGTTGCTGTCGGTTGAACTTGCATACCCATGAATTAAAAAGAACTACCATTTTGGGACCATGTTTATCTCCTCTGTTGAAGATGTGTGTTAGTTTTCAAATGTTTGCTTTGTGATAAAAATAGAAAAAACATTATCAAGTGCCTCCCGCTTTCTAAATAGAGCACAGCAAAAAGTTGACCATTAGATGGCCTGCGCACGCACACTAAAATTAAACTTACGAAACTTCAGCCTGGGAGCGTGTGTTTCTAGGAGATAAACATGTAATACATTATAACGAATCAAAGTTAATCTATTGTTATCTCTCTTTTATTTCGTCAGCTCTTTGGATTAGACTGTACAGCTTCGCTACCATGCACTATGAATAGAGATGATGGAAAATCTTTTTTATTATTCTTACTTTAAAGAATGCATTTTTCAAAGCCTGATTATAAACCCTTGGCTGGCAGGAATTACTACCAGAAGTATTGTGTAAGAAATATATTCTTAGCACAATGCAAAAGGCTTTCATCACGGATTTGAGGATGGTAATGATAACTATCCTTAAACCTGAAACTGGGTGGACATTGCACCTTTCCAAACCAAGTCTAACAGCTTACTCCCATATTTGCATATTGCTTCTTATCTGACATTTGTAGTTACAGAGCAGGTGCTTTTAGACATATTTTAAATGCATCTAAATATTTCTGCCTTTCATCGGGCAGCATTCCTTTAAGTCTGAAAAGGAAAGTGGCACCAAATGTACATCATATCACTGCATATGGAACATATGAATAGTCATAATCTTGTATTCCTGTACCAGAAAAACCGTTTGAACAGCAACTGTGGTATACTTGTCCTGAAATAGTGAACCTTACCCAAACCACACGGGTGAAACAGTGCGGGTGGGTAGCTCCCCTGCCTGGGTTCAGGTGATGCTGTCATTCATGCACCCCTTGCCACAATCTCTATTCTATGTCATTACCGGGAAAGGTTGAACTGCACAAAGCACGTCTGGGAGGCTTTAGAAACCCTCAACAAGAGAAGGACTGACCATGCCACCGTTCAGTGAAATGGGAAACAAAGACAAGCAAGCAAACCAGCTCTATGCACATGGTGCCAGACCAAGCTGCCGAGGCACGGCGTCGAGGGGTGTCTCGGTGGTGTGCCACCTCGTGCTTTGCGTCCTGCTTCTGTACACCAGGCAATGTTAAAACTAGATTTAGTGTGAGCTGACAAAAAAGTTACAGAAACAGCAGATAAAAAGGACTAAGTCCTCTCTAGGAGATTGAGCCTAAATGGAATTTTTTGCCTTCATTTATTAATTTTCTTCAGCTTTCTCTCTTATTGTTCTTGGCCCTTTTATGAGCTCCTCTGGACTGTTGCTTTTCGTGATATCTGCTGATAATTGCAGGCAGTGATGAAGTAGAGCACTGCTAGCAACTGGTATGCTGGCTCAATAATGCAATCTCACATATGGACGAACCCTAAAAAGCAATCTATCAAAAGAAGAATAAGCCTCCCCTTTGTCCCAGGGGCAGAGACAAGGTTTTATTAAAAAAGGAGGAGGGGGTTATGGGTGAATGTCTTTGTTGAGAATTTTTACAATTATATTTCAGTTTTCCTCTCAACACTGAACTGCCACTTGCTCCCATGTCTCCTGGCTGCTTTGCCTGTATAAACCAACAAAATGCTAACAGGCCAGTTTTAATATAAAAGACAGATCAAATAAGGGACGACCCTTAGGGTATCACCTATATGACAATCATTAAACCATTTCAGGCTATTCTGAAAGGAGCTCTTCCACTGACCTCTCAAACGTACCCCCCAGTCTTGCTGAACTCAGCAAGTTTAGCAGGAAACCACCACACTAAATGCCCCACAGTAACATCGTTAAATTCTCTGGATCCTGCACATGTATTCTGCATGTAGTATATTATATCCTGTGAATTAAATGCTCTCTTAGCAACTAAAGAACGACTACTCACCAAAATGAGCTCACTCAGATTCCTAATAACAGGCAGAAAATCCCAGATACCCACGGGAGAACATAATTCACAACCAACCACCACATTTCTGACCTCTTGTCCCTTACCAGGGATCTTCAAAAACAGCTCTGAAATACAAGCCTTCGAACTAAAATTTGTAACTCTGCTGGACGCTAAAAACAACAATAAATTACACTCGATATATATACTGGTTTCGAGGCATGTCATATTTACCCATCTCCCAGCCAGCTCCTTCATGAGCTGCAGGCAACAAACGTCCCCTCTCCTCTTTTCTCTCTCTGCCAGAGAAAGTCCCCAAGGGTAACGACCCCCTCCTCCACCAGCCCCCACCTCAGAGCTACAACCTTTCTCCCAGTAGTTTAGCTGATTTACATAACAGAGTGATTGTACATGACATTTTGTACTTTTGTTCTATTTAAGACAGTTACCCAGGAGCAGCAGACACTGCCCATCAAATTACTCCATAGGAGAATGCGTTTATCCAGGCACAGTAAATTGAAAGCCATCTTGCACTGCATTTCTTTGTGTTCCATCTCAGTTACTCACACATACAGTCCCCTTTTCTAATGAGGTCTGAGCTCAAAGCAGATAAAACACAGCCTTGTCTCCAGCGTCTCTCAAAGCCAGATGCAACAAAGGCAAGGGAGGAGAATGACCACTGGGGAGCTTCAGCGTGAGACGAGCTCCTACTGAAGTCAGCAAGCAGCATTCCGGTGCCATTTTAAAATTTGACTGCATATGCTTTCTATGACCCAGAGCAGCTTTTGGCATTTTCAGGGTTACCCCCTGGCCTGAATTAGTTGACTTCTCTCATCCTACCTTATTTTCCTGAAAAATAATTGCTCCGTCTCCTTTCCTGGCCACACTGCCCTTGCGCTGACTGGTGGATGGGGACAGTTTTGCATCAGAAACACAGGCAGCATCTGCCTTTCCAGAGCTGTTATCAGTAACCACTAGCAAATAGCAGTAACTGCTCAAAAGATCTTCCTCTAATTGCTGACAATTCATTAATGGCAGCCCCAGATAACTTATTTTAATTTACACAATAAGCCAGTGTTCCTCCAGGTCCAGTCCAGCTAGGCATTTCAACATACAGTCTCACTGGACTTAATCCACCCAAATAACCCAGGTGACCTGATATAGTTAGAAAACTGCAATGGATCATAGACTAAGAACTTACATTGCTTTTACTCCTCCCTTTCCTAAATGAAATTCTACTGAAATCATTGATAACCAACTGAGGACAGCAGAGCTACACATCATTTCCCACGGTATGCTCTTACCCCAGCCCTCAGTCTATAAATGGATAGACTTGGTGGGACATCAAGAATATTCTTTCCTGAAATTTGCAATCGTAGGCTAAAATGCAAATATTTTTTTGAATTAGTGGCACAGGACTGTTATTAATAAAGTTATTGAGGATACAAATCCAAATCAAAAGGTTGCTAACAGTGTGGCGTATTTTCTGCTCAGTTATATCCTCCACTAGGAAGGAAGAAAAAAGCAGGAACTGTAAGGTGGAGAAATATTACATTCCACTCCCCCTCTCCTTCTGGACTTGGAAAGTTAAGAGTGAATTGTCCTAAGATACGGAGAGCTAAAGGGAATTATTCTTTTCTTAGTCCTGTTGATACGACTATGGCACTCTGCACATCATGCATTCAAAATTCACAAAAGAAAATTCAGAAAGTTGACAAAATCTCCGTGTGCAGGACCACGATAAACTATTTTGCCATTCAGGTAGCTATTTGCTCTTTGGCATTCTCACGAGAACCCTCAGCTTGCTTCCCACATGACTCTCAAATTCACACCCACTAGATTTCAAAAGAGATTAAATCCTTATTTTATTATACTTTCTGTTTGACTCCTTCACTTGGCCTATGAGCTCAAGATAGAATTTATTGCAGTTTAATATCATGTGGCATGTGAGCATCTGTTCAACTATAAATTAATCACTGTCAGATAGGAATAAAGATAATCAGTTTCCTAGAGTACACCTTTTCTTTAGTTGTTAATTACCTATATAGGGACCTGCCCCTTACATAGAGTCAGCATAATCGCAACATGGAAATGTCATTATTCAATCTCTTTCTGAGAAAATATTAACCATCTTTATACTTCAGCAGCATTGTAAGTTAATGCAAATTTCTAACTATTTTTAAGCTGATGAAGACAGAATGATATTCACCGTTAAGTAAAATGAAATAAACAAGTTATCACAATGTTCAAAGCAGCCGAATTACCGCACTATTGGATGACACGACACAGGAGTGACAGCCATCGCAGGCAGCCCACTCTCAGGACACCTGACTTCCACGCTCAGCTTTACAAAGGCCATTTGATACGGCTGCCTCTGCATTTCCACCACCTTCTTACAAATTCAGATGACGCTTATCCAACTTCCCAGTCTTCTGAGCAGAGCCCTGTAACTTCTACATATGAAGTATACAGGTTTGCATCGTCTGCCTTCTTGCTTAGCATAAGAAATTTCAAACAAGTTGTTTGGAAATTGATTATTTATAGAGATGTCTGGTCAAAGAAATGAACGTGTATTTCTATAAAGCTGTTTAGAGCAGAAATGTAAAACCCAACAATATATAAATACAACAACTTCTTGTGTTGTTATACAAGATATTTTTTTTTTGGGGGGGGGGGGGAAACAAACCACAGAGGAAACCCTCGAGTCCAAGCAAATACAAAACACATCAATTTCTTCCCATGAAACAAGAACTTTTCCTGTCAGCTTTGAATTTTTATGTGCATCCAGCAGGTGGACTTCTCTTTTGGCCACAGGATGAGAATCCTGAGAGACAGAAATCTTCCCCTTTCCTGCGGGCTGGCAATCTAACACCTTTGTATGTCAAAATAAATGACTAAGGGGAAAAAATTTCTTCCACTGTCTCCCAGAGAAGAGAAGCTCAGCTCTGTCATGACTTCTCAGAGGGCACAGCTGATCCCTACAGGCCTGTGTGGTAGGAAGAGAGCAGCGGATTTATGTCTGTCTTAAAGCCCCTGCAAGTGCCTGTGGAAGAGCAGGTACCTTTCAGGAATCCGGTGGATGGGATGGAGTTTTTGTATGAGGGGAACATCACCCCACTTCCTTCTTCACACTCAATAAATGCAATGACCTTGCCTGAGTCTCTGTAGTCAGACAGACACTGGGAATGTATTTCAAGGAAGCTATCAGTGTGTAAACGAACGATTCCTAAACAGTTAGCTTCAAAGGTGAATAGAATTAGTAAGACGATATTCTGCTAATGCTTGGTTCACCTTATACTCCTAAAAATTCTATACCAGTATTGGAGGGGGCAATGGAAAAAAGGGGGGCACGGAAGGGATACTTCTTCCCAGTGACACCAGTGAAGACTGAGGGCAGCTGTTAAAATGAATGACTAAGATGGAAAATGAAGCAGGAAAAGCACACACCACTTTCCACGTCAGGAACACATTAGGGATCCACATCGACAGGTCTTTCAAAGCATAGGTCCTGCAGAAAATAAATGGAACATTACATTCCAAGTTAACTTTGGGAAGCGTGTCTTCTCATAATGTGAGATGCTGGAAGGGTTTTCACTAAGAAGTACTCTGAATATTCTCTCCCCAGTTGCCAGAAGGTGGCAGTATCTCAAAATAGTCATATTTATGAGGAAATACACTCGCTGGTTTATGAATTTTGGCTGTCCGCCAGCACTGTATTGTATTCGTAAGAGTTATAGGTCAGCCTCCGCGCTATGCCATAATCCAGAGACCTGGGTATCAGAGGGACTGGAAAACATACTGCAGAGTCTTGTCATTCAGGACCGCTTGTTTCAGGAGGAAGATGTATTAATACCTGCTTGTCATTAGGGGACTCCGTCACAGTATCAAACTTCAATGGTATTTGTTTCTGGAATCTGCAAAAGAGGTTGAGTGAAATAGTCTCGGCCCTGCGAACAGAGGCCTCTGTAGGATCACTTGAGGCCAGGTCTCCCAGTCGAAATGAACACCCTTTACAAAGTCATTACATCTTCCAGAGCTTTTTCTACTATCTTCAAAAATGAATTCTCCAGCGAGGACAAAACAAATTTCAGGATGGATCTGTAATTAAATAAGGCTGCCAAAGAACAAGCCTGGCTCATGTTAAAAGCTGATTCTTGGCACAAAGCGTCTGAGTATCTATCAAGGTAAGCTAAACAAAAGCCATCCCACAGAAATGCTAACAAAAGAATTTTGAGCGTCTTTTGCTCATAAATGAACAAACTTCTGTAAATCTCAGAACCAGGATGAAATTGCTGTAGCCACAGAAATACAGCGCGTGTTTCTTAGACCAGATGTGGTTAGTCAAAGAAATTGGTTACAGCAGACAAAACCCAGATGTCCTAACCAAATAAATTAAATCCAATGTATTTCTGTAGGATACCATCTACAGAAATGGCATTGCTAGCAGGCATCTTCTGACCACTTCTGCAGGTCCTCATTAGCACTCTCAGGATGAGCAGAGGATAGGTGGCACAGGAAAACAGTCTTTTTGAAAACAAGACAAGAAAAGACCCCAGTAATTCCATCAAAACGGACCCCCACAGATGTGACGGCTCACTTATCACACATTACCACGGAATCTCCATGAGTCAAATGTCTTCTCCATATGGAATATTACACTAGGTTTTCCTAAATTTCTCCTGTTGATGGAGATGGATGGGATGAAGGGTAGAAGCGAGGACAACAGCTGTGCCCCCTCCCTGTCCCACCCATGGCAAGCTCCTTCCATCCCACAAGATTTCCACAACGGCCCCAGTCCTCCCCCACGGGGAGAGCTACAGCAAGGGCTGGGGGAGGCAGCGTGCCCTCCTCTTCCTAGGAAGTGGGGAACAACGTGCGCAGATCCTGGAGCCTGCAAGATTTTCCCACAGAGAACCAGGAACCATCTCCCCACTGAGAACCTCACTCCTGTATAGGTTTGTGGGGAGCAAATAAGTTATTTCATCACGAATTTCAGAAAAGCTGAGTGGCACTGTCCAGGTTTGACCCACAAAACTAAGCGCACTGGCTCTCACTTTGCTGTTTATTTGCTTTACGCTAGGACACGTAAGTTATTCTCAGTACAGTTAATCTTCCTTGAAGACCTAATGACACTCATTTTATAGTACCTCCCTGTATCTACCTACTGGTAAATGAAGTGGAAAACCTGCCACACCCCAGAGCTGCACACATTTATGATCAATAAAATATTTGGTTGCAGTAACTGCCTCGTGATTCTTACATTTTTATTTCATCCCTACACCTTTAAGAAACAAAGTTTGGCAGGAGGCACCTTTAACATTCAGGGGGGCAAAAAAAGCGTTTTTACAATGGCACCCCAGGAACCAGAACAATAGCGTTGCCTTTATTCTGATGTGATCTGTGCAGCCTGAAAACTAATCTAAAAAACCCAAGCGCTATTAAAAGGGAAAGAACTTTTCTGGGGGAAAATAATTCCTTAGGGCGTGCTACACAGAAAAATCAAACCACGAACTATATGAATCTTGATTACACTTAGAGAATTGCTTGTATGCTTCAAAACTGTTAGCTCAGCTTTGGTCAAAATCCAGTCAGAAGGAATAAGGCTGAAAAATAAAAAGCTACGTGAAAGATCCCTGATGAATCGAAAGCAGTCTTGTTCCAGAAAGGAGGAACCAGCCACCCTGGGTCTTGGCTTCGACCACCAGTATGTGATGGGGTTTACTTTAGGGACAGAGTATAATGGTTCAAGACTAAAGCTGGTTGCACACAGTGTAAAAGTTTGGCCGTTTAGGCATGGAAGTATACCCCTGCAATTTCTAGGAATTAGAAGCAAAAAGGCAAAACGATATAAAAATAATAGGAGACAGGCCAGCTTAGACAGTCTGGCATGCAATTCAACCCGGCACTGTCACCTGATGGAATCCTCAGAGAAAAAATATTAAGCATATGGGAACATTAGAGTAGTAATTCTATGATTTTTTTTTTTTTTTTTTGAGTGTGCACACACCATCTTCTGTTGATCTTTTTCCCTGGGAAATGGAATTTCTAGTGCTGAGCTAAATTCTGCCCTGGCTTTTAAACATACGCAAATAAAATCAACACAGCTCTAGGGTGTTGAAGACAGCAGATTTTGGCCTCCTTTTTTGCACTATGAAGGATGCTACACCCAAAGTAGGAAACTGTAAAAAAGAACCAAGAATCTCACTGACCCTCTGGAATCAGAGCCCAAATGCCTCCTCTCCTACCTCCTCATAGAGAATATAAAGTAATGACATGTTCTGGACTAGACTAAGAAATGCCAGGCAATAAATACACTGTACACGCTGATTTCCCTGGACTCTGCACTACCGAGAGAAACTGAGAGTCTCTTACTAATAGGAGCTTACTTTTTCCACAGTAATATCCTATAAAAAGATATTTATTAGATAATGAATTGCAAGGGGCTGTCAACTGAAAGTCATCTCTCATGCGAGCAAGTGGTCATATTAGGCAAAATTTTGTTTTGGCCATTTCATGAAAAACAAGGAAATTAGTTTATACGTGAAATTGTCATATAAATCTCTTTTCTGCTGTTTCCTCTCTTTCAACAATTTAGAGTAGAATTTCTAAAACCATCAGTAATGCTTAATGCTTAACTCTATAGCAATACGCTATTTAAACATCTGTATCTCAATCTTAAAAACTGCATTCCTTGAAAAGATGTTGACAATATTTTTCTCATCAGAAAACACTCTCAGTTGGCCTCAGATTTACCGCTTTCTCCAAGCACCTCTTCTCTGTACTGTAAGCAGTTAAGAATGTTTTTAATTTGTTTTATGGTGCATTACCAGGGAGAAACTCTTAATAAGTAAATAGAAAACTAAGATGAAGCTCCTTTCCCATGCTGAGACCGTCTGCCAGCTCCCTGTACCTTTTTTTTTTTTACTTTATAAAAAAATAAATTTGCTATTTAAAGGAGCAAATGTGAAGACTCAGGAGTTCAGTCCTCATGAAATTCTCATTCTTCTACGACAGCCAAGTGCCCCAGGTGGCTCGATATGCTGATTCAGGTGAGTATGAAAGACACAGTGGGTATATTACCTTCATATAACGTATAATCAGTGAAGTGTACTGCTTTTGTCTCTACTAACAATCCCGACACCTCGAGCAGCGTAACGCTCAAGCAAGAGGGACCCCCAGCATGTAGAGGTGGCAGAACTTTCCCAAAGGCAATGCCCAGTAATGCTCATGGACACAGCCACATAACCAGCACTAAGAAGTCTCTCCCTCCACCGAGATGGTGATTCAGAAACCAAACTGGGTCCTCTGCTGTTAGGGGGAAGAGAAAACCATCGGCACTACCCCTTGTCAAGGTCTAGGACATGTTATTGCCCCTCACTTCCCAACTTCTTTGAGTGCATCAGAGCAGGGAGGAGCTCCAGAGCTGCTCACGGGCTGGCTGCTCGCTCCCCTCTCCCCTCATCCCAGCTGGAAAGCAAATGTCACATTCTCAGCGCGTGTCAGGAACTTCTGCAGTGCAGAAGCTGCAATCCAGACAGCCTTACTGTCACAGCCTTGCCACTTGCTGCCTCACATACCTGTTACAAACGTTATGACTCCAAATAGCTCAGAAAGTGTTCTTGCTACATGAACAGGTAGTTCTGCGAGCGACAGAACTAATGAAGCCTTTCCTTCGTGGATTTTTTCATGTCTGATAAAGTTGAACACACCCTGCGTTTTTTTCACTGAAGGGAAATACTCGTGTGGTTTCTCTGTGCTTCCTACTCTTACAGGAGCTGTAGAGCTAATATTGTTGAGATCTCTTCCTCTCCATCAAATGTGTTGAGACTGGTTCAAATTTCACTTAATTTGTGCAAGAACTGAAAAGTTAAGAGCAGACAGATAGACAGGAGAACACTGTGATTCCAGACACCTTGTTTCTATAGGAAACAAAGCCCCAAAAAGCCTTTTTATAACAATGCTTAATTACAGAGAAAAACCTTACTCAGTCTAGGATCCTTGCAAATGCCTGGCTAGTTCTGCTCATACTTTAAAAGCATTTGTTCCAAACATTCAATAACTGTGTTAGAATTTCCACTCCTGAAATATTTGATTAAAGATTTTAGTGTCTTCAAGCCAGGTTCAGGAATATTGTGTGAAACCCAGATATCTGATTTACTCTCGTACAGCCGGGACGGCACATCTGTGGTCAAAGCTGCATCAGCCCATGGGCGTTTTTAGCACTTCTTGTTCTTGGCAAATGAATTTAAATGAGAGAATTTGCTTGTATTTATCAATGAACAGGGATTTGATACAAGAAAACTAATAAGATGGGATTACCAATGGGGGGGGGGGGGGGGGGGGGCAGTGCGTATGCTAATGCCAACAACATTTTGCATGAAGAAAAGGGGGGGACCTGCTGCAATTTTTAGCAAAGCATCATCCCATGTACATATAAACGGCAGAACCACCAGACCCTCAAAAATGGCATGTACTATTCAATGAAATTACTTTTTTAATGCAAATAGATGGCTTCACTCTTATATACCTGTTGTAAAAGTGCTCTCACCTGACATAAAGGCTGGAATCATTGAGCTACAAAATTCTTCTCGGAGCTGGGGGGGGGAAGGAGGAAAAGGGGCACCTGAATGAGACCACAGAGTGGTGGTGTAGTAAAATGCATTTCGGTACTGCCGATGTGCCTGTTACACCAAACATGACTGTCAGTCACTATTTCACTTAACACTAAGAAGAGATAAACAATTATGGGGAGGGGGGGAAGTGCGGTGTAAGGCAGCTCCTCTCCAGATTGTTGCTCTCCTGGGGGATAGATAATTTTCTCTTCTCTCTGAAAGTTTCCATTCCTCCTCCTTCTTCCCTTTGTGTACCCTAAAGGCCTTTCACACAAATGGACTCCTTTTCTGACTCTGCTCAGCTGCCGGTTCCTCCTCCCATACAAACCCCTCATACACTTGATGGAAGCAAAAGGCAGAGGAAAAAGCTGACAGCAAGCTCGGCCAAAGCTTTTTTCCCTTTCCCTTGAAGAATAAGAGAAGACTAGGGCTGACCTTGGGTGAGAAGAGAATATATTAAAGAAAAGGAGAAAATCAGGATGATGGTGAGAAAGGATTTATGCGTTTGGGACAGAAAATGGTGGCTGAGCTGCTGAACTGGAATAAATGATGATGGTACCACTGGCTCTAAGAATTCATCAGCTTTCCACCACCAGCTGGGGAACAGCATTATTTGTGGGAAGGCAAAGGGAACTGGGCTTGTTTGAAAGGGCTACAGCTTTCAGGGAGCGCTCTAGGTCAAGTGGGCTCAATCTGCCCCCACCGCAGTATTAAAACACTCCATCCTGCCCAGCCACCCAAGTTCTGAACTTCTGAACTGGCACCAAGGAATTCGGTGAGGCTTTGTGTAACAGATGAAGTCATGTAGCTAAGTTATATCTCAGCTATCCCAGCACATATCGAAGGCTCCATTCCCTCACCTTGTACCATGTGCAATCATTTATGCTTGTCCAAAGTGAGGCAAATGTGTAATTAAAAAACTGTGGTTGCACCTTGTGCAGATTTTCTGCTGGTGTAAGTGACTGCAAATTAGCCTTTTCCTTCCTTTCCCCCAAGAATTAACAATACTGTTTGGAAGTTGCACTGAAGCCACATAAGGGAAGTCATCGTTAGACTTCAGAAACAGACCAGAAGTCAGAATTTTAACGTTTTTTTTTCTCCCCGAGATGAGAAACTAGCCTACAACACAGAAGTGGACAACACCAGTGGTGCAAAAGCAAACTGCTGGCAGGTTTTTGCTGGAGCACAAAGGAACGGCTGGCCAGAGGATGAGCTGGACGGGAGATGCCATGATGCACCGGAGGGTGCGCAGTGCTCCTAAGTGGATTCCTTACAGCCCATTCCCAAAGCGAAGGTGTCAGAGTGAGCGTTCAAAACCACAGGCTGATTGTGTTGGCAGAGTTCAAACCAGACAGCAAGAGCAATTTAAACTAGTCAAAGGCACAGGAGAAAAATTAACATACGGCAAGGCACAGAGAAAGGGGGAAACCGAGCACCTCCAGCTAGGCACAGAGCTGCTAATGCAACACTCATGAAGAAGCCATCTCGTTGTTCTGAGAATAAGCCCCCTGAACAGGGAATAAAAACTTACATTTAGCATTCCTGAAAAGGAGCATGAATTACCGGAGCAAGTTTATGGGCTGCGTGCTGGCTCAGACGACACGGAGAGGTATGCACCTCTAAGACACCTCTGAGTTAGAAGAAAAATCTGTGTTACTCAGTCCTGGCAACAGTAAAGGAACTGGGAAGCATCTGAACAAAACACAGCAGGGAGGGCACAGACACTCCTGCCAGCAGTGGCCGTGTGCCGCGACCGCAGCAGGGTCATCGGCGCTGCCCCACCGACATTTGTTCAGCCTCATTTGGACCATTTTTCCTGAAATAATTCAGGTGGCAGCAGAGATCAAAGGTGGGAGAAAGGCAGGGTTGTTACCCTTGTCCTACTGGTAGGAAACTGAGGTCAAGGAAGACTATCGGTTGGCGAGCAGGAGTCACAGCCACACTCGGAGCAGGGGCTACATCTCCTCTGAGCCTCGCTGCACTTGGAACATCGGGCTCGCCAAACCCTTACTCTTGAACCCTTACTCACAGAAGA
Organism: Falco cherrug; assembly: GCF_023634085.1. Taxonomy (NCBI): domain Eukaryota; kingdom Metazoa; phylum Chordata; class Aves; order Falconiformes; family Falconidae; genus Falco; species Falco cherrug. The sequence goes on from NC_073707.1 coordinate 10,064,889, forward strand.
AGGAACAAGCACAAACCTTGCTCGTTTCTCTGAATCTCTCCGACTCGGGGGAATTACCACCGTACACCACTGCTGCTCAGCCCTGCCCTTCATGCCTTTTCCCCGTGGCCCCACTCAGCAGAGCGCTCACACGTCCTGCCCGCCGTTAGCGTCAGGCCCCGGCTGACGAGTTTTCCTAACGATTGCGGCCAGATCGCTGCGGCACAGGCTGCTGCGACGTACAGGGACTAGACTTGGACAGTTGTTAAGTGTAGCAGTTCAGAGGCAGCTGCAGATGGTAAAAACAAAGCCAAGGAGTGAGCGAACAACTGCAAACATCCCAAGGAAGACTATATTGAAAAGTAATTTCTGTCTTAATCCTTTTATACGTCATTATAAATTGAACTCTTTCCAACCTAACAATGGGCTTTTGCTTCCCCCCCACCCCTCCGCCTCCTAGGATGATCTTAGCCAAAAGTGCTGCAAGCTTTCTCAGAATTATTGCTTCATTGAAAAATAATTTCTTTTCAAGAAATTTAATAGTTATTGTATTAAATAAGCACAATTCAGCTTGGCCTGTTCAAGAGAAGTGGCAGGCCAGAGAAGTATCTTGAATTTTAGTATGAGCTAGGGTATTTTAGATTTCAGGGGAAAAAAGTATATTTGAATCTGTCATACATAATGCATCAGCGGCACAACTTTCAGTATCCAAAATCAGATGATGAATTTGTACATTTTTTTCCAATAGCACCAAAATTCCAAAATATTTTATAAAAACAACTAAGGCATAAATATATATATACACTAAGGGAGAGAAAGAAGTAGAGAGCTGAAGGATATGTTATGAATCTAGCTTCTGCACTGTTTTTGCAGTCATTTAATGATGTGACTGTAACTGATGACAACAGTGAAAGCCAGGCACCACTGCCTACACAGCACAGTGGGATTTGAGGAAAAGGTCAGATCCATGAAATACAGACTAACCCCATCGTGACTTACACCAATGCAATGCCAGTTCATACATGGTTTCTCCTACTTTGATGGTGCTGATGGAATATGTAACAGCTAGAAAAAGGATTTGCACCATAAACCATGCAAAGTAATCAAAAAAAGTCTTCAACTCTTTCTGATAGATGCCAATAGATTCCAATAAAGTCCTTGGCACTCAGATGCATGAAGTTTACCAAAAATAATGTACTGAGTAGACTTAATTAATTTTAGAAAAATTTCTTTCTGATTTCTTTGGGCCTTCTGCCCACCTGATTTTCTTCAATTCTACTGGAGGTAAGCAACTTTCAGAAGGATTAGCAGCTGCTTTTCCAACTTAAATTACAACCAGAAAATTTTTTGAGTCTCACAATATGGCATCCTCACTTATTTTCAGGTTCTCGCTTTCTCCACAGATGTAGGTAGCAATACGACCCCCGAGTGAGATGAGTATCTGAGTCAGTGCTCTGAGACACGGTCATTGCTTTCCCCCCGGTCCTTTTCAGGGAAGCACAACGCAGAGCCTGCAGTGGATTCACTGCTGACTCAGAGCTTGCCTATATGGATGACCCATGTTAGAACTTCAGGACCTGACTCAGGTTCCATCTGAAGATACCTAGTCTTTCTACCAACTTGTTAGCGGGCATAACATGGCATCAATCTGTGCTTGTCAGTGGAGATATATTAATTTATAGCAGTTGAAAAAGTGGCTCATGAACTTCAATGCAGAAACTCTTAATCACCACTGGTGCAACTGGGACAAGACCTGAGCTCTTTGAGAACCAAAACCCACAAGTGATTCCTCTGATCCAAAAACATCTGGCGTACCTCCCTCACCACTGTTGTATCTGGCACAGATAAAAGTATGCCTGCAATATAAATCTTCCTCGTTAACGTCCTTGAGGAATAAGGGCTACTGAAGACTAACGATCATGGTAGCAATCACACAGCAGACCCACAGCTTAGGGGTCGGGGAGGAAAACCCTGCTCTTCCCGACGTGACAGGGCCCCATGCCCAACAGCATGGCTACTTGGGCTTGTGTGGAGAAGGGGGAAGATCCAGCCCCGAGGGAGCAGAGGGCAGAGAGTCCTCTCCCAAACCCTGTGTGATGTGTACAGGATAAACGGCAAAGCTCTAGGGAGAAGGGAGCTGGTTATATTGTTCGGGCTGTGGTTAGGTTGCTGGGATTTGGTAAATAAAAAACATTTTTACAGCTCGTTAAGTGGAGCTTTGGGAAATGTTCTCATATCCGTTTTCAAGGAGCTGCGGAGAGCTTGCATTGTGTGGTGGGTCAGGGAAGCAGTCATTTCAAACTAAGGGTTTGGGGGCTTATAAATATATATATATGTGCACCAGGCTGAGCAACACTGGTGTGTAGCCTTCTCAGTTTACTGATATGGTGGTTGCTAACGCGTTAATTGCTTGATTTGACAGAAAGGCAATACCTTGTATCGTTTAATGAAAGAGAATCGCCAGACAGCCTGGGAGAATGGCACAATGTAGCTGGGGCACTTTAGCTGATTCTGCAAGACCACTGAATTACCATCATATTTTCTCTACATCATATGAAAACCATTTTCTATGCATGTAGCTGAAATTCCCAGGAGTGGTTCACAGGAATGTTACTGGTCTTGCAGGGCTTAAGGGACAACAATCTTTCCATTACTTCTTTATACAAACTCACTTAAAAAACCACACACATGTCCTCTTCCCAACAAACTCAGAGCACTTCGCATGGGCCATTGCTCCAAAGCTAGCAGTGTCAGTGGGCCAGAGCACCTTCGACCAAGGAAGTCCTTGCCTGCACACAAGGAGACACAGATGTAGAGGCAGCTGTGGACATCTTCCGATTCCTCCCTCAGATGTTTCATATTTGGGGGCCAAATTGTTTTAGAGTTCTTCTTTTCTGTGGACATCTTCCCATTTCTCCCTCAGAAGTTTCATATTTGGGGGCCAAATTGTTTTAGAGTTCTTTTTTTTTTTTAAAAAAAAAAAAAAAAAGGTGCTCTGTCATCTTGGAGAGACTTCCAGTTACAGGCAGTGCTACTAGAATAAAACCAAACCGTTTGCCTTTCCTTTGTCTTGTGCGTATTTGAAAGGGAGGAAACAAGACAGATATTTCTACTGCTTATTTCAGCCTTACTGTCAGTTCTTCACTGGTCTTAGGAAGACAAATTGTCACCTCTATGCCTGACTTGGGCCACGAATGGTAAGACTTTGCACTGCCCTAAGAATTTCTGTTTCGCTTGCACATGTGCCCTTGCAAGGAGCCGTGAGCTGCCCCAAGTGACCGTGGAAAGCGTTGGCACCTGGCAGTGTCAGAGGAAGGAGAACAAAAGCGAAGGTGAGAATGGCAGAAAAGCCATCGCCTGGCACTTTCTCTTGTGTGTAAGGATAATACCTTCCAAGCAGCCAGCTGTGCAGAGGGAGAGGTGCTGAGCAGCTGGGTTTATGGCACTGGAGTAATCGCCACTCTGCCTCCTCCAAGACATACCTAGGGCAGCTGGCCCGCCGGAGCACTCCGATGTAAATTATTGACTTCAGTGTCGTGTCACCCCAATTTAGGACTTGATTCTGTACCACTGCAGCCAACTCAGCCCTTATATGCTGAAGAACTGGATTATAGATAAGAGATCGTAGCATCCCTTGTCTTAGCCATTTGTCTTCAATACCATCAACGCTACATCCTGAACATTAACTCACCGAAGAAATTTTAATGGCTACACTTTGGTGTAGAAATACTCCTAGAATTTATGGTATTCAGTAAATCTCTGTCTTTCAAAAGGAAAACTATAACATAACTACATTCAAATATCAAAATAACAGATAGTTCAGAAGAAAGATACTAAACTGGTGAAGCAAGCAAAGCACAACCCGTTATGTGAACAATTCCTAATCCTGAATGGACTTTAGTTTCTCAGCAAAAATATAATAGATGGGAACATTGATCCCATTTTCCAAAATGGGAAAAACTGTCTCCCTTACATCCTCTGCAAGTGGCTTGACGTGGTAACAGAAGCGGGCTGAGAGAGGACTGCACTCGCTTTGGAGGGCTCACCCAAAGCCCGATGTTCTAAGCCAGTATTTCTTGATTTTTTCAGGCTAGCAATCCTTATATGCAATTGTCATGAGCTTCATTGCCTTTACTTTGAAAGCATTTTGAAAGTAAGAAAGAAATTAAAATTCAGGGTATTTGTGAGATTTAAGAGGTTGACACAAGCGCTTGACTGTGGAGAATATGGTGTGTCACGGCTGAGAAGCAACCTCTGCACAAACCTGCTACTAGTTTCACTAAATCAGTAATTGCCTGATCATCCAAATATGCTAATCACCAGTTAGGAACTGCTACTGCCAGCCCTCCCATACATCTAAACCATAAAAGCCTGGACACAAAGCTCATTTTGATCACACCGAGGGACACTCGGACATTCAGGAAACACTGGTCAGATAAAACTTCTTGATGTAAGAAGTTTCCCTCTCTGGTTCCGAGAGGTAGTCTCTGAGCTTACACAAAGAGCTAACCAGACCGTGAACTGGACTCATAAGTTGAGAATGAACTTATAAAGAACACAAACACGCAAGAAAAAAGTAACTCTTTGGTCCTAACTTAAGTCTTTCTAGCGAAGCTGGTCGATTGGTCTCCGCCTGACCTTATGCCACTAAAATCCAGAAGACTATCACCCAAGGCGCGCTTATGATCAAAATCTGAACGATCCTTTGAGAAACTGCATTAACTAAGACAAGTGCTAAACCACTGTAACTAAAGTCGAACCAGTGCTAAATATTTAATCACCTAATTACACCCACAACCACCTTTTGAATACTGCTTTGAAGATCATAGGAAACCTTTGAAGGCTGAAACACAAAGAGGAAGAACTGAGTGTTTCTGTATGGTTGGAGCGAAGAGTACCCCCGTCCCTGCCTGGGTGCACCTCGAGCTGCTTGCGGGTCTGCCCTCGGTGCTCTGAGGAGAGCAGAAAAATCATACCAACACCTTTCTGTCCGCCAGACTAACCTTGGCCTTTCCAAGTGTGCAATTCTGCATAAATCCACGCTTCAAACAACAAATTGAGAGTTACACAAAAAAAGTAAACAAATATTAAATAAAAGTGATAAAGAACTTCTCTCACTTCTAACATTTTAAGGACATTTGAGTTTCCTTTCAGATATTTTACTGTATTTTTTTAAACAAGAAAAATCTTATACATTGAAGTGAAATACTTTTCTCCCCCATGAAACAGCAGTTAAGAAGCCTGCAGGAGTGCCAAAATGTTTGCAAGTATGAAAAAGTCTCGTAGGGAATGCACTACGTACAATCTCAAACAACAACGCAGTGGGTATGAAAGCTAGCAAAGACATCCCTGTAAAGTTGCAAGTATTTTTTAATTCAAAGTCCGATGTTAGCATTGTGCCTGAAAGAGGACAGCCAAACCAACAGGGTGTGCCTGGAATTAATTTATTGGAAGGAAATTTGCTGATTGGCAGCAAACAGGATGAAGTTGACAGCCAAACATTTTCTGGGGCTGATTCAAAGAAATTATCCAGGACTTGGTTAAGAGCCTCCCCAAGGAAGGAGTCTGTCACCGCTGATTAGTTTATCAAAATGATCCTGTTTCATTGGGTAGAACGAATTGGATTAATCTTTACATTTGGCAAATATCCCTCAGTACTTTTGTTTCAGCATGGCATGCCATGCACTCGTGTACCTTCAGAGAGCCTTCCCATAAAATGAGTTTTAATTCTTCAATGTTGTTCTTAATCCTTAATTGCCACAACTCCTTGTAGCCCAGCAACAAGTCAACAGGCATCAGAAAGTGACACAAATGCTCACTCGTCACCTCTGTCAATGTCACCTTCAGTTATCTACCTGCTTGTGCCTTTGCGGGATGCCTGCTAGCCCTTGGAAGGCTATGAAGCTCCAACACTGCTCACACTGCCAGCTCTCAAAACAGAGAAAAACATTACTTAGCAGACATGAGGGAAATAGGAATGTGAAATTTATTCCCAAAAGTCTTCAGGCATTTCTCGTCCCGATGCACAGCTTCACTGTTCCTTCTTCTTCCCATGCATATGAAAGTGGAAAAAGAAAGTTCTAGCAATTAAAGGATGCTAATTCTGAAGAAAAAAACAACCCAACCACCAAACAAAGAAGTAACAAACCCAACATAAAACAACTGTAAATCATTTTAGCAGTAACTTGTGTGCAAAACTGTAACAGCACTGCTACTTGAGCAAGAGCTCTACACAGCTCTCCAGGCTTGGGGGGTAGTAGGAAGGCCCAGAGCAAAACAGGAGAGAGATTTCAGTTTGTTTTGGGTTTTTTTCTCAATAATTTTGTCATCCCTTACTTCACTGGAAAGTAATAAATCTTCTGAAGGAAAAAAATACCTGCTGCTATCATTAAGAGACTTAAACATGGCAAGATAAAACTCCCTGAAGTCAAAGCAGCTATTTGTGTCAAAGAAAACAATACGATAATTTATATTTCCACTCCCAAGTTTTAACACTGACAACATATTGGTCTCCTATTCCCTTGAGAGGCAAGTGGAATGTATATCAAGAAGCAAAAACAAGAGCTTGCTTGCCAGTGTCAGATGGAAGCTGTGTGAAGGGGCTCGCTGCATTTTCTACCGCAACAATATGGAATTTCTGATTCAGCATTACACTAATGAACTGGATGACCAAGATTCAAAATCCACAGACTCCGTTTGAAGGAAGCTGTTCTCTTAGAATACTTAATGAATGCAGCTCATTAAGTGCTGGTCATGGAACATCTTCGATTGCACTCTTTGTTTTACAGGGTGCATCAAGGGAGCTGAGTGGAGAAGACTTTATGTGTAAGGAGGGAAACACAAAGCACTGATAACTCCAAGGGGACAAGAAAAACGTAGGATGTGAATTTTCCACACGAAAGATGGGCAATTGCGTTCATTTAACTACTGATCATTCTTTACCAGCCCGAGCTGTTAAACACTGGAGCCTTCAGACAGAAATTCTGAAACAATCCACACTGAGAACAGGGCACATGAGAACAAACTTAAGGAATAATTATAATCCGCCTGATGGTATCAGCTGCAGGAAAAATTTTTGTAAGAAGTAGATTGAGTTGCTACCACCTCACACTGCATATTTACCTGGCCGACCGCTTGCCAAAGAAGAGTGTGACAATGGCCCTTCATTTTAATAGAATACAGTTTCCTAGTCAAAGAAGGAAATATTGTTCCATATGTAGGGAACTAATTTTTGTAAAAAAGTTGTCCAGGTGAAGTATTTGGGATAAAATCTAGGACAAAAGTGGAAGGATTTCTAAGAGGTCTGTCTTCCCCCTCCTCAAATGGACTGGAGAGTGACTGGTGTCATGCAGAATGCTCCCTGGGCTGCCACAGGAGCCCACCCAGCACACCCACCCACCAGTGGGAGGCAGAGGGGTATGTGACACCTGAGTTTAGATCAGCACTTGCCCCACCTGCAAAAACCCTAGGAATTTACAATTTTCTCTTATTTATCAAGTATATTTGTTTTAGGTTTAGGGGTTTGGTGCTTTTTTGTTGAGGGGTGTGTGTGTGTTTTGTTGGGTTTTTTTCTTTTTCAGAACTGGTATTTTCAGTCCCCTGAAAAAAAACGCTGCAGTCGTGCACATCCTGCAGAAATGCACCCCAAACCCAAACTGAGTAAGATTAAACTGCGAGACCTTTGTGACAATAAACTGGGGAAAAGCAATCTAAACTTTGTAACTACCCTTCCAAATGCCTTCCACCAGCAAATGGTTTCCTGTTTTAAGGCAGCACATTCACACAATTCAGCTTTAAATACTTCACACTAAACACGCATCTAGCATCAGCATGAAATCCTGCTGGCTGCCTCATCTCCGCATCTTTTTCACACCTAGCGACCCAGGTGTGATTGCTGAACTGCTGTAGAGGTAAGAAGTACAGAACAAACACGCAATCTTTTTCTTTCCAGTAAGATTTTTGTAGACAGTTATTCTCCCAGGTTCTCACAAAACAAGCTATGATTTCACTGTTTCTGTGGACAAGGAGTAAGAAATCCTTACTACCTTTCCTGTAGAGAATGCAATTAAAAGAGCTTGTGCTTACTTTAAATGACTTAATATATTAACTTTCAATTTGTTATTTCTAAATAATTTCTCACCTGACAAGGACATCATGTTTGAGTGCACTACCATTAGTAATTTCAGTGGAATTCAGTTATACCTACAAAAATTCATCCTTTTTTTTTTTTTTAAATAAGTCTACAGGTAAAAGCCTGGCCATGAGCAATGAAGAGATGCAGCCAATTCCCCATTGCTACACAATGTCTCATCGCTCACCATTGCTCTGCTCAAATTATATCATGCAGCTAATGTTAAATTTGCATCTTTCCTCTCCTCAGTAACATAATATATATTGCTGTATGTGACTGACGATATAACTGATTATTCAGTGTGCACTAAGGGTTTCAAAAATATACTGCTAGTGTCCATTAAATTCTCCTCATGGTCCACATATTTTCTTGGAATGTGGAATTATTTGTGGAGGCTAGGATACTTTTTAATGAACAGAAGCAAAATGGAAAAAAAATTATGACAATAAGAAGGCAATATTTTAAAATATAAAATGTCTTAAAGTGGTGGTGGTGTGAGTTGTTTTCCATTTCTTCTCCTGAGTTGTCTGAAGAATTAAGTCATTTGGACCAGAAAACGAACTACAGTTACAACAGGTATTAATGAACTCAAAAGAGGAAACAGCTTTAGTCTCAATGTCTACTGTTACAAAACGTCTACACCACCCAGTGAGAATTTAACACTGGAGTCTCTGAAATGTATGCTTAGCTTGATAATTCGATTAAGGCAAGACTTCTACTTGAAATTCTATTATACGGTTTTCAGTAGAAAAGCTTCAGATCACTAATCTTACTAAAAATGAACGTTAAGAACACTTAACATATGTTAAGGATTCTTCCACGTCTCCCAGACAGAGTTATGCTAGCAGCTGAGACGTACACAGCATTAGCTAAAGATGAAGCTAATGTTTCCAGGTGTGCTGGGATGAACAGCATGTAGAATAGTTCTTAAAAAGATAATAATTTTGTTTGCTCCTGTTCTATCAGATTCAGCCCTTCATATGGCTATACGCAGTGTTAAGGAGCCCTTCTCACTTGACTGAAATCCATCTTGTTATATTATTATTATCGATAAAAGTTCATGAGGAGAAAGGTTTAGAGGGACAAAGAATTCCGGTAACCTTTCTTCGTCAGTACCTTTTAACTGGATCGCTCACAAACGAGCAGTATAGTACTTCGTGACATTTCTTCCCTCTCTGATTTTGTGATTTTCACTTTTTCTTCAACTGCATTTGCACAAAACCCTGTACACAAGAAGCTAAGCTGATCTCGGTGCACTGCTTTTGAAATCACAAGCAATCACTGAAGCCAGAAGATAGTGAGAACTGAAGTTTATTTTTATTGCCTAGGAAAATAAGATACACATTTTAGGCCGTGGCAATTATGCATATTGTATTTGCAGAAAAGACTGCTCTAATTTGAAATGTGGTTCAAGCTCAGAAATGCTTTGCAGATTTATAACCGTTTTACAAGTTTGTTTTGGATATTTAAAATAGAGCATCTTTCATACAACTAGCCCAAAAGAGGCATCTCCTATTAGAATAAAAATTATTATAAGAAAGTTTATTACCCAGCTTTATATGGTTAAAATGAAGTTTTCTCATTTGATGGACTCAATTGCCTAAATTGTGGACTATCTACGAAATTTCTTAAGAATTGAGGGCTAACCTCATGATCATTTGACTCTCTGCAAATGGGCCAGACCTACCTATGCAGGTCTTGGCATGAGAATGAGCCCCATAATCTCAGTTTCTCTATCGTAGGATTATACTGGAAAGGAAATGCACTTCTGCACCCTACCGAAATTACCTGTAGAACTCATTGCTGCGGAACAGTGCTGAGAAGAAGAGCTTAGGAAGGCTCAGACTAGGATAACACATTTATACAGAGGCAGAAATCTGCAGTCACAGTAATATATCTGGAAAGCTAAACACAAACGGTGTAGGCACCCTGGTGATACACTTATCAGGGAGAACGTCCGACAGACAGCTCTCAATTACCATCCACAGGTGTATATGGTACGGTCACAGCCTTGATACCAGATTCACTAGATTAAACTGGATTTAACAATGCCTGTATTTTTGAGCAGACATATGTGCATCTAAACACAGAAAAATAAAGCTCTAAGCTGTAAAAGAGAGTTGACTGGCCGCTGTGCTGTTAAAACATACAGTCATTATTTCTAAATGGAGAGTACACTTCTTACGTTTTTCTAATCTGAAAACACACTTATCTTTTCACCACAAGATAAATATAATCCTTCCCGTAATTTCCTGCAAAATAAATGTAAATCAAGCACTTTCTGAAAAGCCACAGAAATGTCAAACTGTGCAACTGCTCTGTATGGACTCACTGTCATGTTCAGTTTATTCAGGAGAAGATTAAATTGCAACAAAAAGCAGAAAACATTTAAGAATTTTGCATCATTTGGCACACATGCAAGTGAAGGAAAAACCATGCCACACATCTGCTTCTTGTCATGATTCAAGCCAAAATGCATGTGACAATTGCTTTGCTTTTTATTACCACGCATACCATAAAATTCTGAGCCTCTCCCTCCTATTATGGACATAGCAGTTTCCAATCTGTTCATGAATGCGAAATGTGGGATAGAATTCCTGGTTAACCAACAGTTACTTATGAACTGTTAGGTAAAAAGGAGGGTATGTTCCTTCCAAAGAGCCTTGTGGAAGTGTCACAGCAACACATAAAGCCTGCTAAAGGGCTTCAGCAAAGGTGGCTGATTTTGCAAATAACAAGCAAGGAACGTTTCAAACTTGTGCGGTTTCCGTGCAAGGTTGCATGTTGTTTGGGAGCTGTGATGGAGAAGGGCTTAAGCCCTGTGGATTTTAGGGTCAAGTGGGCAAGGAGTGGCACTGGTTGGTAGTGGTGCCATTTTTTTTTCTTTTGTATTACCAGGCTACCTCACTGCAAATTCCCCAATTACCACATTTCCTGAACTGATGAGAAATTCAAGGAAATGGAAAAGGTGAGGTCAGCCCTTTCTGTATTACGCCTGTCTAGCATCTTTGATGTCCCACCAGTAACTCATTCTCCATAGCTGTGCATCAGATATTCCACCTAAAACCCAAAATCATAGAATCATTTAGGTTGGAAAAGCCTCTTAGGATTGCCAAGTCCAACCATTAACCTATCACTACCAAGTCCACCACTAAACCGTGTTCCTGAGCACCACATCTATACTTTTTAAGACACTTTTTATACACCGAGGGGGATCAACAGAAAAAAGAATCTGATTTGAGGCAACATAGCACCAGAGACTATTTGCTGAGAAATCAGCGTCCTGGAAGTGGAAAAGATGGTGTTGACTATCAGTGCAGAGATAGTGAGGAGGCGAGGAGCGCTTCCACATTGCCCGTGGGCATCTCTGCTCTGCCCCGCTTGGTGCTGTCACCGCTGGCAGCTGCGTGGCAGAGCTAAACCGTAAGAAACTGAGAGGTTGTCCCATGCAGTTGAGGGGCCTGCCCTGGCAGATGACATCCTGGCAGCTCAGGGACAGTCGATCTGCTCCTGCTGCACTGGCACTGCAGAAAGGCAGCAACTCAGCATCACCCAGGGGCTGCTTCTGCACGGAGCTGGGATCCAGCCCGGCGCATGCCCTGAGCAGGAGGGGACAGATTCAGCCGCCGCCTCCTCCTCCAGCTCCATGCTGCAGCTGACCCAGCCACTGCTGACACAACCATGTGCATCAGCTTGGAAAAAACTATTCCACCTACCACCATAATTATTGAGTTAGTCCTTTCAGTTGAAGGGTTCATTAACTTCTGAAGAGCAGGGACTGTACAGACCAATATTGTTACAAGAAATATTAATGACCTGTAATAATTCATAACCTGATACTTTAAATAATATGCAGAGTTGCTTCACCAATAACCAGGTCAGCTTTGACCATTACAAAGTCCTCTACCGCAAACCCTATCCCAAGCAGCACGGGTCCAACCTAGAACACGCAGCTGCGAGGCACTGGCAGAGGATGAGCTGTTCCACCAGAAGCTTAACGGCATGCCCAGGGCAGCTTCGGGGACGTGGGGGGGTATGGGGAAATTTGCCTTTAATTAATTTCATTGTATTTGTCCAGTTAAGTCTTACCAACCTTTTATAGTTTTATCATAAACTAAGGAAACTGGTAAATCACTGGAGTCATGGGTTTGGTGTTAAGGTAGTCTTAAGGGCAACCTGAGAAGCTGACAAACAGCATAAAAGCCCATTTTTTAAACAACTATAAAATGAGATGCAGCATTATGCATCAAAATATACCAGTAGTTCAGTCTCCAATACAAACTACTCACAATCTCGAAATGCAGCCTAAAACCTGCATTCTGACACTTACGAACCTGTATTGCTCACACCCAGGATGCGACTCACAAGCCTTTACGTGGTGGTCCTGGGTCCACGCGGCACAGCCACGCGAGCGGTGGCGGAAGCAGCACTGCAGCTGTCTGCCATGAGCGTTATCCTTCCCTGATCTCCTTACCTGGATCCTTGCTGATCCTGTCTCACCCCAGGCTTGCTGCTTCTCCTCTGCTCCTAACTGCACCCTCCCAACTTCTTGCCCTGATTGCCTTCCATAAGGTAAACTCAAACCTTGACACTAAACAAATTTATGGACAAGGATGGCAAAACAGAACATTTTCCCTCTTTAAGCACTTCTTAATACAGACCCACACTGCCGTATGACTGCCGTATGACTACAGTAGATACACTGTTCATAGACACATTAGATGATGACAAATGGAACAAAGTACGAAAGCACTAGGTCCTGACCGATTCCCCTCTGAATAATTCATCCTAATGTTACAAGTCTTTAACTGCTGAATTTTTAAGAAAAGTAAATAAACACTAAAGAACTTTCCAAATGAATTGGGGTCTGCCCCCACCAAAATGACAGATAGTTGGTTTTGCTCTAGGTCACCCATGACTATGGCCAAAAACTGTGCAAGGTTTGTAAAAGATTAATACAATCTCCTTGCCAAATTTTCTGAAAAAAACAACTTTCACTTTCAAGTCTAATATCCCTGGATGGTATAAAAATATAAGCTTAGTATGACTAGACAGATTTTCTGGCTTCTCAAACATGACCAAGAATATATCGTCTGCCCTAGACAAGCCCAAATATCAGGCTTTAAGGTTCTGACGTTCTCCAAGAAAGGAAGGCAACTTTTAAGTTGCTATTGAAAAATACTACTCTTGATTTCAATCTTTGTTGCACCTGACCTCTGGCCCAGCTGGGCTAATGAGGTCACATTCCCAAACGAATAAATCAGCATAGCTGTTCTGAACTGAGCATCACAGCACTGATTTACACCAACTCTTGCTCTGGGCTATGGAAAATAAACTTTAGGCTTTGAGAGCTAAGTAATTCTTACTGGTGAGATACAGAAAACAGCTATAACAGCATGTTACAAAGATTTATCCAACATTTCATTTGCAGTGAAAGATTCATGCATTGCTTTCCAGTTCAAAGATAATACGATCATTTCAAACTCTGTTGAAGTATATTTAAATGAGGTGACAGTATTTTACAAGCAGATAGATGGACAAAGTGATGTTTTGACATCTTTCAGAAAATTAGTGAACACTGAATAACCTAAAAAAAAAATAAATTCACTTTGATATTTCTTGTTCTTAAACTCTTTGCTTCACTCCTTCACATTCACAGATGAAACACATTTCCAACATGAAAATCAGCAAAATGGAATGAATTACAGCATAACATTTACGACTTCTTAAAACACATCCATAAAGCTTGAAGAGTTCATTCTTTGGAACATTTTCTTCTGAAAGTTGTGATTTGACACTTTAAAGAATCATCTATTTCTCTGTTTTCCTCTCTCACAGGAGCTGAGCTAAACAGTGAAAATGAAAAAAAAAAAAAAAAACCCAAAAAAACAAAACACTCCAAAACTTTTAAAACACAACACAAGGTAATGCTTTCATTCAATCTCTCTGAATTTGTGACCTGTTTCTGAATGAGAAAAATACTATGCTAGTTACTGACTACCATACAAAATGCTTTAATGTGAGTAATTTTTGTTACTGCTGACTTGGGATATGGATATTTCACCTGCTTGGAACAACTGGCCTCAATCCCTCTTCTTACTAACAGACCTCAAAAGAAGTGCAATGCCTAACTTGGCCCTTTTGCAGAAGCGATAAAAACATAACCAACTGTACTCAAAACTACGCAGTAAGTATTTAATTTTAGCTTTGCGGAGTAAGTTCAGAGACCACGTACGACCAGATGGGGCGTTGGTGCATAACTGCATATGCAGATCTGGCAATGCTGAAGAAAGGGCTGTAGTGGGAAGCCTAGTTCGGCGATTTTTTGGCACACCGTACCCTTACGTACCCAGAGAATTGACCTAGAGGTGTGGCTGCCATTTTGCAGAGTACAGCCGATTCCACCCAAGCGAAGAGAAGCAGACATGACCTCCTACTCTTTGTTGGGTGTGTTCAGTTGTCTTTTTATTAATCTAATACAATAGTCTTCAAGTATAAAGTATGTTGCTGGTTTTTTCTCTGAAACCTATACCATTATCAACAGAAAATGCCAGGAATTTTAATTAAAATGTAACAGAAAACAGCTTGGTTTGGAATTTAATATTAGCATATGGTTTGCAACCCAAGACTGCAGTACTTTGCTTGTGCACATGAGCCTTCAGGTAAAATGGGCTGTAACACATAACGGTTCTCACTGAAGTTGGTCAAATAACTGATTTCTCATAACTTAATAAATTAAACTGATTCCCCTGCTCAGGGAATATCTGTGAAAACATCACCGTTCTCTTAAATTTGCTCACTCTTTGAAAGCACTATTCCATGACATATGCAAACTCCTACAGATTAAATGTAAATGGTAATTTTCTACAAGTATTTCTCTTTGGGTGCTGCAGCTCACCCATGAATGGGCCTGCTGATGTGAGGCAATGCCTCCGTTCCCTGAGTGGACAGTAAATAGAGACTCTAAAACTGAGGTTCATAAGCACACCAGAGTTTAGAAAAAAAAAGGGAGACAACATAAAAAACAGGGGGAGAAAAAAAATCACGAAGAAGTAATCGCACATACCAAACATTTCTAGTAGTATTTTTCTAACCTCTCTCTCCTTCTCTCCTTCCTTCTAATTTTCTAGCTTAAGCAAGCTGGGAAATGTAAATTAATGCCAAAGTTTAATGAAAGCATACTTGATTCTGTCGCAAATGGCCCTAAGATGTTGCTGACAACAATAACAATATTAAACAATATCGGCATTACATGTTGAAAGCATTTTCTCCAACCAGTGACTCAACTTTCATACAGATTGGAGCAAAGCGCATAGCGGATTCTGATGAAAGAAGGGGAATGAAGAAAAAAGGAAACAAAGAACATGCAAAAATAGTGTGGCTTAATGTTTTAAGAAATAAGAAACCTTAAAAAAGGTGCTTTTGTCCCCTAAATGCACAAAAGATTTGTAGACAGTACTAAGATACAGTCTGTATGGCACGTTACAAAGATGCCTGAAAACACCTGTCAGGAGAAACTGCCACATTCAGGAACGTTCCACATCCTGAAAATCCTGTTGGAACTGCTGAAGTCAGTCAACTTAAGCCACTCATGTTTGTTGGCTTACAAAGGTAACACAGAACGTGCCTTGCTCACCTGGAAGCGAGGGAGCTAATATACAGAATGCAAACAGCCACCCAGCTCTTAAAGGGAAAAATCCAATCAATACAGCTGGGAAAATGTTTGAAGACTTGGGTGGGAGCTTTTGGGTTTGGGTTTTTGGGGTTTTTTTTGTTTGTTTGTTTGTTTCTGCTTTGTTTTGTTTGTTGGTTGGATTGGTTTTGGTTTTTAAACTATTTCTTGTCTCTAAGAGAATCAAAAGCAGGTACAACTGAAAAAGAAATGACAGGTTTGTTCTTTTTTCCTGATGCCTTATGGTTCTCGAGATATGTTGTATTCAAACGCCCCCTTTCACATACAGCAAAAAGAGGCAAAAGCAAAGAATTAAGACACATAAAAGGAAGGCAATTCTTCCATTATTTGTTAGCCAGAACAGAGGACTCCTCTTACACTGTATGCACAGTCCTATGGCAGGCTGGGATGAAGCCAGTGGAAAAAATGGAGGCTGGCCTCTCCTGGAGGAGCAGAGGCATTTTTGGCAGCCAGCACAGCCCACTCACAAGAGCTGACTCACCCGCCTGAGCTGCCAAACTCCCTCTGCTGACAGCAGATGGGCTCTGGGACCCGCAGGCTCCTAAATCACTTGCCTCAGTTAAATAGCTAAAAATACGAAAGGGGAACTGAGGCTACATCCAGGATGGAGGAACACTGCTAAAGCCTTTCAGGTAGGAACCCTGGCCTTGCGTGGCAGAAAATGATGGCAACAATCCCTTCCTGACTGCTGAAATATTCCATGCAGATGAAGTCTTAAATCTCT
Source organism: Falco cherrug (assembly GCF_023634085.1). Lineage (NCBI taxonomy): Eukaryota > Metazoa > Chordata > Aves > Falconiformes > Falconidae > Falco > Falco cherrug. The sequence goes on from NC_073707.1 coordinate 10,081,416, forward strand.
CCCCGAGAAGGGAAAAGCATGAAGCACTGGACAAACGCTTTTGATAGTTCTACCCATTATCTCAGCTGGCACAAAAAGGACTGTTGCCACTGGAAAGAATCTGTGCTGAAGAAACCCCAGAGATGGTCACACAAGTGAAACATTAGTATGTCCAGTGGTCCACATTCTGCTCTGATCATGGTGTACAGGCAACATCACTGTCATCACCACCCACCCCCACGGCAGGAGCTACCAGCACTGCTCAGCACTTACACAGCCTGGTGCGGGCAGAATTGGGGCCCGCTGCTCGCAAAGATGAGCTCTGACAGCAAAGGGATTCCTTTTCTGGAGCATGAGCAACGGGACATGCAGCACAAGTCCTTCAAGACGTGTGTTTGAGTGAGAAGGAAAACTGGAAGGTGATGGTGGCAACGAGGGCAAGGGATGCACTAGGGGCCAGGCTGCTATAGCAACGCTGCTGCTTTTCCCAGCGTGAGGCTCAGCCATGGGAAGGTGCAACTGGGATGGATGGAAGAGGCTGTCAGAGGCTTTGCTGGCTGGAGGCTGAGTGGGGTCATGCTGGCCCTCTGCTCGCCAGCTGAGCCATGATGCTGTTCCTCCCCGCAGCGAGGAGCTGACGAGCTGCAGAAGGGCTGCAGCACTGGGCTTACCAAGCTCTCCCGCACCCTAACCGAGCCTCGGCAATCTCACTTCAGTGCAAAATTAGGTGACAGTTCCTGCACGCACTGTTTTGAAATTCCAGTTTGCTCTTTGGGTTGGCACAGACCACAGAAATTCTCATTAGAAGCAAGAAAAATCTGTCAGTCTTTCCCATCAGATCTCACTTCACTCCTAAAGTACAAGTACAGTTATTTCCCTTTTGAATCTGGCACATCATTAATGCCTAATATCATGCATAAAAGATTTTTGATAAAATATGATCTGGCCTCAAGCACACTTTTATTAAAAGGCTTAACCTTACTATATTCTCAAGCATTAATAAAACACCAGGTTTTAATTAAAAATAAAATACCTGAGTTCTTTCAATATCCTTAAAACCACCACATTGCTCTTTTGTTGTTGTTGTTTTTTTAGTTTGGTTTGATGGGTTGGGATTTTTTAAACAACTAAAGCTGGTCAAAAGCAAGAGATTTTCCACCACTGCCTTCCCACAGTGACAGCAAACATTTCCCATTATCGTACATACCTTGCTTGAGCTAAATTTTTTAGCTGGAAAAGCAAAGAGAGTTTCTATTTGTAACCTCAAACAAATTAAATGCCAAACACTGCTTTTTATGAGGGTACTTTAAAACACGTATCTGCTTTGGAAAATCTAGACTTTTGGTGTATCGGGAAGAGGGGAGCTGCAGTTTGTTTGATCCCCTTCCAGACAGGGTATTCAATAAGATACTGCTATTGGCCCAAATCTAATAATTAAAAAAAAAAAAAAAAAATCTCACCCCAAAATATGTTTAGTTCATTTTGACAATTAATATCAGGAATTTTTTGTGCCACAGAAATTACCATTTCTTTTGATATTTTTCCCCCCCAAACCAGCTTTTTGATCTTCTTTAAAATCTAGTGTTGTTCAACGATCCAAGATGACAGCAGTCTTCTTTCACTGCAGTACTGCCTCAATCAAGGGAAAAGTGTTAGTGTGGATTAAAAGCATATGGTGGACCAGGAACCTCTATATTTTATATCTTCTCCCAGCCACTTCATTGGGCTTAATAATATGGTGCACTTAATTAGGATTGAATCAAGGCTGTTTGGTTATGCTTCAAAGCGCATGTGTACGGTAAACATAACTACCTCCCATTTTACTGGGAAACTGATATTCTCAGAAGTTAAGCAACTCGCCCGAGGCTACACAACCATTACCAGCAGAACTAGGGTTAGCATCAGCTAGTCCTGCCAGACAAAAATGTCTTAGCACTGTGTTTCTTTGAAACCTGGAGGATCATTCTTCATAAAAAAAGGGATGAAATATAATTCTTTATCTTTAAGGACTCCTGTGGTCTATAAATAGCGTTTGTAGATTGCTAACTAAAAGTGAGCTTTGTCAAAGGTAGCAACACCCCTGAAACGTCAGCCGCAGGGTGTGAGGCCAGAGCACCCAGCACGCCAGCCTCTGTGGGTACGGCTATTGCTAGGCTAGCACAGCTCCATTTAGAAACATTCAATATTGGAAAAATATTTTATGGAAGGGAAACTTCAGGTTATTTCACAAAAACATCTCATTTTCCGTAACTTTTCACAGATACAGAAGCGTGCAAACTTTTTCCGAAATTTGCTTTCAGGCAAATGCCATCTAATTTCCAGCATTTCACCTCTTGTACACCAACTACTGGCCAGCGCTGTCAGATTAAACCTTTTGATACAATTGGTGGCGTTTGCAGCATTTTGCCTAGTCTTTTAGATTAAAACAATGCTTTACCCATAAATGTGTGTCTGACTACCATAGGAAGAAGAAAAGAAACAACTTTTCTTTTGCTGAAATATTCCCATACGCACAGACTCAGTCTAGGGGGTTGCTGTGAGACCCTCCACTTCTATTACTCTCTGGGCTTCTTGGTAGTCACAAGTCCAGTTTAACCAATCTTCCAGAAAATTGCAGATGCAATACTTTTTGACTTGCTTACACTGTACAGGATCATACTGAAATGCCATAAAACCCACAATTTCTATTCTGTCAACTGCACTAAGGAAAAAACAATATACTGACAGATACAACAAGGAAAAATATGAAAGAAGCATGTGTGCATTTCTAAATACTCTTGTTTCTTCTGGGAGAAATTTTTTACCTAATGAATGTAATAAAATACTCATTCAGATATTTCCTGCCAGCAATGTCTTACATTTCATAACTGACTGAGTTCTAAACTGTATGTTTAGAACTGTAGAGCACCGCACAGGTGCCAATATAAAATAAAAAAATAGTAGAAACCCTTTTTGTGCTAATCTTTTACAAATTGACACAGCTGAAGCAAAAGAGAATGGCACACATCTTTCTGTGCCGTTCTTGTGTTATGGTATGCCTACTATTCGGAGCTTTTCGTAAAGCACTCTGAGAAGTTTTTTTTTTAATTACTCCATGCTGGGTCCCTCCACACAGCCAGCGTTTGCGGAGCAGCAAAGGAGCAGCAGGGGTCTTAAAAATCGCTCAACTGAATCCCAGCTGGAAACCCGAACACCCTATCTTTCGCTAAGCCTATTTTGCTGTGCAAGAATTCTGCCAATATAATTACCTATTTTCTTGTGTGTTGACACAAAAGGTATTTTTAGACACGGTGTGGCATGTTACAAAGCAGCATAAATTTCTTCAGAACAATCATAGGCTAGAGTAAGGGAGATTGATACTAAGGTGTTTTGTTACATTTCATTTGTGAGCTCAAAGTCCCCAAAGTCACTGATCCTAAAAAGAAAACAAAAACAACTCTGTCACCAGTTCCTAAAACTACTATTCCATTTCCCAAAATTCTACAGCTTTAACAGAAAACAAAACATTTTTATACACATAATTTTGTGAACCTCACAAGGATGCAAAATACAATAGCAAAGGCATCTCAAAAGATTTATATTAAAGCCTGATTAATCATTGACTTTGAAACTACAAGTAGCAATCAGAGCAATCAGCAGTCTTCTTAAGCAGCTGAATGACACTGTTCTCATTTGGAAGCGGGAATTTTTAGATAACGTTCCACTGCAAAATTTATTGCCAGCCCTAACAGCAGTGATGCATCAGTCCTGGGATGAGCAGATACTATCAAGAGCTCCGGGCAGTGCTTTATAAGGCACAGCATAAAAGCAGCGGGGGGAAAAAGTCCTGCAGGCAAAGCTTTGGAGATGAGACACGCAGGGGAATGAAGTGATTTGACTAAGGCAACAGATAGGTCGGTGGCACAACCGGGAACACAGGAGAGATCTTTTCAGTCCCCAAAGCCCTACCAGTGACAGGAGAGAAGCATAAAGACCATTTTCATAGGAAAACGTACTATGAATCATACTAGACTGGATTTCATTGAATCTGACTCCCTTATTGCTTCAAGTACATCTAAATTTGGAACCATAGACAGCAGAACCAGTCATCCCATCATTTTCCTTTTTCTATTTCCTCATTTTCTGTGGAGAAACCGCATTACTTTTACATCCTGCCTCAAATGATAATACTTCACTGCCATTCTCTGGGATGCTCATCCGTGTCTGGTTTGGGTCAGGAGCCCTTGCTAGGCACAAGCACGGGAAGCTCTGAGCCCCTGTAGCTGATGAGTACTGGAAGCTTCTCTCTAATGACATTAAACTCCTGCACGCAATATCTATCACTGCTATTACGCTCTGAGTGGTGCCAAAGGCTCGTGGATCACGATCTATCCAGCCCCAGCACTAAGGCACAAAATTGAGAGTCCTAGCTGCTTTTGTCTCTCACAATTTATCCTCCCAGTGACACGTGGCTTTTCTTTCAGAAAGTTTATTATTATTGTTACTAGGCTCTCCCTTAGTAAAAAGCACCAGAGTCACACTTCGGAACAGTGCCAACTAACCACCACGCAGATACTTTTACACGTTCAGCTTAACTGCTTCTTAATATTACGAACAAATCCCACAAGCGACAAAAAAAAACTTTGGCACAAAACATAAACAAACAATCCACACCTAACAACAACAAATGGTAAATCCCTCGAATTTATCATCCACCTGTTGGGTGGGTCCTGAGAAAAGATTTATATCCAAATAGCCATAACTCCTAGGGAGCGAGATGCAGAAAGACTATCCCTCTTTGCTGGGAAAGACGATCTGTACCAGAACAGATTCCAGTAATGAAAGCAGTTTGGATAGATTTAATGGTCTATTACTTTTGCATTTGTCATGTTCCTACATGTTTTGTGGTTGGTTTTTTTTCTTTATATTTGATACAAGCAGCACAGTATAAATATAACTGGCAGAATGTGTCATCCCTTGTTTTCTTTTCCATTCAGCTTGACGTACTAATTTTGTGTAACACAAGAAATGAACAGCACTCTCCAGATGTATGAAATTTGGTTTTAACGACCAAGTAAGGCGGGAATTTTTTTTTTTATGGGATCACAGTTTCCTCAATTAAATTTTAAGAGAACTCAGCTTTGGAAACACTGAGTGCTGTATTTTACAGTTCTCTGTGGGGGGAAAAAAAGTGAGGTGGGAGGATGTATGCCTACTTTCAAAGTAAAGTTAACAAAGCATTACTTTAAATCAAATGATTTTAAATTCAGTTGTTCGTGCCTGTGGGTGAATATGCTGAGGTTTGTAAGACACATCACATGGTCAGTACTGTTACAATACCCTCACAGTTACTGCACTACGAGAAAGGTAAGTCAACTTTTAATCTAATGGACGAAGAAAGGAAATACTTCTCCTTTCCTGGCTGAGACAGAAAAGTTTTCAAGTTACAATCCTACCTAGCAGCTCAAAACGACGGTGACAGACTGCGCTGAAGCTGTCCTGCCGCACAGCTCATAAAACCCCTACAAGAAGTGCGAGTCCTGCAAGCTTGCGATGACTGAACCGCACGGTGGGCTAAATGAATCAAGTCTGCCCAGTAAGCAGCGTGCTTGGCCCTTCTCCTGGTCGGAATAGGAAGAGGAGAAAAAAAAAAAATTAAAAGCCGGCATTTGAAGGAGAGAACTTGCTGATTTTCCCAAAGACAAAGGATCTACTGGAGCTTTCTCAGGGAGAGGTCTATGTATGTATGTTTATGTGCCTGTCCACAAAGATACAAGGAGTGGAAATTTGAATCTATATAATGTCAAGTAAGCTAAAAAAAAGGAAGTCAACAAAGGTGTCAACACAGAATTCCTTGCAGAATGGAAGGAACCAGAACTGCTGAAAGGATTCAAAGAATAAAAGCAGCTGAATTTCCCAGACGACTTCTGGAGCAAAACTGGATTACAAACATATCCTAGAGACTATGTGGGCTCAGACAAAAGCTTGTTAGCTGCTCTTCTGGATTTTTGTTAAGCCAGTTATGAAAAATATACGTGCACTTTTTTTTTCAGTCAGGTAACGATTGCTTGAGTTCCTGGCCTGCACTGAACACAGGCATCGGCCCACTCACACTCACTTCTCAGTTCAGACTTGGGATACTGGCACTGACACCACTTTGTAACCATAGAAAACGGTAGAACTTCCCAAAGCAATATCGCCTTTCAGTTTACCAATTTCAGTTAATTATTCTTGCAAAAGAGCATGGGAGAAACGTGACATCCTGAGAGACTCTGACTTCCTATTCAGAACCAGCTCAAGAACACGTTTAGATTTACCTCCAATAAAGTAATAGAAGTTACTGTTACTTAATAACAAAATTATTCAGTGTGGGGAAAATCACAGCTGTCCTAGAAGAGACATGGGGAGGATTTCACAATATTGAGTGACTGGGCGACAAAACTGATGGATTAAGTTCAACACCAGCAAATGCAGCCAGACAAAAGCTATCCTCCTAAACACCTACACACTGGGGGGCACAAAATTAGCCTCCACCGTTCAGGAAACAGATCTGGGAATGGTTACAGTCAACTGGAGAACATTAGCTCAGTGTTCAGCCATTGCCAGAAAGGGCAAACGCAGGGTTAGATTTCTTCCTGCTTTTTCTTCACATACAGAAAACATATTCTTTTACCACTACAAAGCCATAGCGAGCCTGTGTCTTGAAGGCTCCATGTAGCTCCAGTTATCCCACCTCAGAAAGGATACAGCTAGAGTGCAGAGCAGGATAAAAATGGCAATAAGTATGTTAAAGATGTGGGCTAGCTGGAATACTATGACAGGCTAAACACATTAAGGTTCTTTAATGTGGGAACTAGATAGCTGTGGGTGGTATGATTAAAGTTAATAAAATCACAAATGGCCTATAAAAGGAGGAGGAAATTTGTTTTTCACACAGTCTCAAGGTGATTGTGGAAGAACAATTCATTAAACCATCAGATAGCAGGATTAAAACAAGAATGTACTTTGTCCCATCACACATATTGGCACCACGACCACCTCTCAGGGACCAGAAGAGTCAGTAATTCCTAACACAGAAATGTACTGAAGGCCACTGATGAATTAAAACCCGAAGACTCAGAAATACCCTGGTCACAGACTGCTGCAAGCTGGGACAGTTTATGTGGGAAATAACCCTCTCAGACTGGTTACACTCAGGATACGCTGTATTTGCAGCACCTAAGCAACCGCTTGCATTCCAGTCTTGCTCAGGCTGATAGTGCTACCTCACACTGGCTCTGGTGACCATCCAAGGGGAAAGTGTGCTGAAGACACCTAATTGGAGTAACAGCATTTAGACTTGGTCACAGGAACATATTTTACTTTGTAGCTATATCAGCACAGCTTCTGTTAAGAACACTCTCTGAACTGCAGTTCATTTTACAAGGCAGCTATGCCTGTAGATCTATATACACACCTGTGCTGTGTTTTCTTTCTTACGGCACCTTCAACCGCCATTCTAGCGGCTAAAACAAAACGAGAACTGGTTTTTTCAGTGGTATTTCTACTCCTCTACTAGAAGTCTAGCTTTGGGCTCCAAACCTGCTCCCTGACGAGAGGCCCCAGGACCAGACGGTAAGTTGGAGCCAGCCAAACACCCCGGCATCGGGGTTCACCTGCAAATGGAACAAAGCCCCAGCCAGCCCCTCCGCAGCGCTATGATCACACACCACCTCCCAACGACTGCGGCTAGTCCTTGTAACGCACAGGGATTTGTGTGTATCTTTGCGAATAACAATGGTTATTTGTATTACCTACACCTATAATCATGAATGAACTGATATTTAATAGATCTGTATCCAGATCTATTACTTCTGTACGTACTTGTTTCATCTACCAACATAACTCTCTCTACTTCAAAACTTAAGAGGAAAAAGTGCAAACAGAGCATCACAATTTCTATTGTGCTTTCGGCAACTCTGATTTGAATTAGTAATTAGTACATTAAGGTGACGTACCATAAACCCCAAGAGAATAACTCTATAAATAGATTAAAGGCTGACTTTCAAAAGGATTTAAAATATCCTTTTTAGAAGTCCACCTGATGTCACTGAAACATTGAACTAATTTACGGACCCGGTTATATCTAAAAATATATATTCACACAGTGCCCATACCATTTTTCCATTAAAAAATTTAAAAAATAACAATTTTTTATCTTAATGATCAGCAAAATCTAATCCACCTAAAAACAGCCTAAAAATTTATATCACTATTTCAAACCTGACTCGGTAGCGCAATTCATCTTTTGACAATAGTAGATCAATTAGAAGGCATCAGTTCTAATTGGTTGCAAACACTGTTTATTAGCTTAAGGCCCCTTGATGCCCAGCCCTGAGATCTACACAGACAGAAGTGTCTAATGGGAAAAAGGCAGAGAAAAAAGCAATATTGGACAGCGGGTCTTCCCATCCCCTTGGCTTAATGGTGACTGACTGACCTCATCAGATCCTCACACATGCACCCCGGGAGCCCCCAGGGAAAGGATCAGTGGAAACACATTTTGTCAGATCTGATAAATGATATATACACAGACCATTAATGCCTCCGCTCCCTCTCCTCCGCATTAAGCAGAGGCCCTGGCCACTGTCAAACGATGCGGGTGACAGTGGGCTCAGCAGCAGGTGGAAGGTGAGGGACAGGCTCAGGATGCTGAGAACACCCACAGGTATCTATAAATGAAAATGGGGGTAGTTATCAGCCTAGTACAAGCAGCACAAGGTGCATAATGTTACCAAACCCCACAGTGCAATTGCAACACAGCAAAAAAGTGTTTTCTTCCCAGACGGATAGTTCTTTCTTGTTTGTTTCCCCCACCCCCCCCACCCCTTCTCATTTAAACGGTATAAATAATCATTTTTTTCTGCATGAGATAGAACAGTTATTTCCTTCTGGGAAAAATTTCCAATAAAGACATCAAACACAATGAAGGCTTTACAATTGAGTAATTTGTCTCGGCACTGATTTTCCCTCTTCCGTAATACCTCTGGCAAAAGCCATCTCAAGCAGCGAGATTCACCTGAGAGCTGGAGGTGGCAAAGCCCCGTCATTGTAAACACATCTGTGCCGCTCTAAGAAATTTATTGAAGTTCGGATTTCTCAGTGACCTCCACGTTAGTTTGTTTCTGCACACTGGCATGTTTTCTTCCTTCCCTTTTCTCAATGCTTTTATTGAAATTCCTTTAAAATTCAAATTCCTTTATCTGTTTGGATTGCAATTTACACAACAATACCTCATTCACTACAAAAAAACCAAGACAAGTTGGTTGGTTTTTTTTCCAGGGGAACTAATGTTGAGCAACGTGAAACCATGGTAACTGTCAACTTCCACAAGGCTGTGCTATAAAGGAAAATGAATTGGTGCAACCATCTCTTAAACACTTCTGTGGGTTATCACCATAGTAAATCTAACAAAAACACACTTCATCCTGTAACTAGATTTTCATTTCAATGAGGGAAACCATTGATCATTTTAACCAGCTATTTGTGATCTACAGGCAGCAGTTCCCATAGGAAGTAAATCTGTGCTAAGGGGAAAGAAGGGGAAATGGATCTTTTTCAATGGTTTCTCTTCCAGCAGTGCAGGGCAAGGGTTGGCAGCAACGGGTGAGATTTTGGGGCCCTTGCTGGGACAGGAAACACCAGACAGGAGCAACTATAGATTTCTTGCAGCGCAAGAATCTACAGAAACTTCAAGCTTTATTGTCCTTTGAGCAAAGGAAAAATCAAAGACCACAGGGGCCAATTAACGATGCAGAGGTGCTGAATTAGTAATAAACAGAGAATAAACCCAAGTAGAGTTGGAGCTAATAGTCGTCCTGAGAAGATTTCTTGGTTATTAGACTATATAGGCTAATGTAAGGCCCTATGGCAATGGCCAGCGAGGTCCTGGCAGGTTCTGCCTTACTTCCCCCCTCCCTACCCAGGATCAAACCTTCCCTGCACGTGAAACCAGGGGAGTGGACGAGATGGGAACTTCAGTTCCATCATAGTAACTTAGAAATAGCCAACCTTAACAGGCGGCTGGTCTCTTTGGGTTGTCAATATTCCTTCTAGGACACAGGATCAAAGCCAAGCTCCTGAGCCATAAGGTCTAGTCTTTGTTCATGCTTAAAATGGTTCCTACTAAAACAATATAGGTTACCTGTCCCTCACGACGCCTGTCAATACAAGTCAGTTCGTTGGAGGACTGAGCTGCTACGGCCATCTAATTCCCAGGCTAAATTTACCACTATTCAGTTTACACCCACTCCTATGCCTTTGCCAACAATCTTTTCCACTCAAATAACTCTTCTCCCTCTATGGCAAGGTATTTATAGAGAGCTATCGCAGCCCGCCCCGGTGCCTTCATTCTATTGAGCTAAGCCGTACCCTCTCTGCTTGCTCCGTGAGGCAGGCTCTCCCATTCCACCCTCACCCCCCAGCCTGAATTCAGCCAGAGCTTTCCCAGTCACTGATTATTGCTCTGTGTCCATACCTTATAAATGCTTCTCTGAACTGTCTTCTCTTGTGTCCCCTGCACAGAAAAAATATCACCAAGTTTATCTACACATGCCCGAGCTTCATTACAGATGACTGGAGCTCTCACGTACAATGCCTTACTACCAGCTTTACTTCAATTTCAATCTCCCTGAGCTGCAAGTGCTGCTCTATTTGCTAAAGTCATTTTTTTTACTCTATTATACCCACCTGCATGTAACACCAGTTGCTCACAACCCTCCCTGTTTGGTTGCCCAGGCATCGCATGGAAACAGCTCATTTGCTTTTTAATGAAAATACCCCTTTCCCTAGTTGGGTTAGGCACTGTCCCCTCATTAATTCCATCGCTTCTGTGACTGCTGCATTCAGCAGTCTTGGGATCAGTTATGTGTATACACACGTGCATATGCTTATGCATTCGACATATGTATTGACAACAGCTAATAAACTAGATACAGACAATTTTTTACTACAGAAGAACATGAATGGGGTGTTAGAATCCTATTTTTAAGACAAGTTTTTACTTAATGCGCCAGCCCTGACACCTCCAGTTTGTTTCATCAGATGAAACACTGATTTTTAAAAAGTAGTAAAATACCAGTAATGACACTTATTGATCCACCAAGAGAGCTTAAGGGCTTTTTGTTTGTTTTCTTTTGGTTTTATCCACCAAGTCCTCTCTAGGGAAAGATCACAGAGCATTTTCATCGTATTTCACAAAGTAAATGTGGCAGCAGAAAAAACGGGGAAATGGGGACAATGAAAAAGCAGACTGTGGTAGCTGCAAAATCCAGTGCTGGTTATGAAAACAACAGTGAAAAAGTGCTGGAAATACAGCCTTTTAAGAGTCAGCCCTGTAAACACTGGCACTGTGTTAGCCACACGCTTTCACCAAAAAAGATTCTCCTAGCCCAGCTGCAAACCTGGTCACTGGTCACTAGTGCCTCAAACACAGAAGAAATTTAATCCGGAGCTCTAGTACCAAGCTGCACAATCCTACCCCCAGATTCAGAAAAAGTACTGAGCAGTTCAACACCATTCCCATGAGCTGCAAGAAACACAGGGAGTTGCTGTTGAACAACTTCACCCTTCCCCAACAAAGCTCACCAGGGGAGTGAACAGAACTGCAGGCAACTGCTGGTAACCATCAGGCATCCACAAGAGCATTGGTGACATTTTCAGTTAATTACAGCAAATTAAAAACAAAGTTTCTAGCAATTTTGTTCTGTCCTGTGTGCATGTTGGGAGGGCTAGGAAAGGGAAGATGCATACCTTATTCTTTTCAGCATATCAGTCCTGAGGTATAATTTGATCTAAAAAGAACCCATGCCCTTTTTTTCCTGAGTCACTCGCTTTTTCCATAGTATTCTGCACTTTTTCTTTTTCTTTTTTTTTTTTTCTTCCATTATTTAAGTGATCAAAACTGCAACTTCTAAAAAATGTGTTGAGATTCTGGGGCTGTATGTTACGGCATGGCAATATGAATATATTCAACTGTGTTTGTTCTCCCCCAGTAAACTGTCAACAGGTCTCATCATTTTTTTTGATAGTGACTTGACAAAAAATGTCCTTCAGTTTACTGCATAAATTCTGACGTATGCAGGGCCAAGGAGGTATTCACCAGAGTGAGACTTCTCACAAGATCCCAATAATGTTTATGGACAGAGACAGGCAATTCAGAAACTACCATTGTGGGACCAGACAAACTTAAAAGAGAATCCTGCAAAGATTTAGAACTCTCACTGAAAGGTTCATGAAGAATGAGTTGCAAAGGAAGAAAAAGCTTTAATTATACCATTTTTTCAACTAAAGAATGCCAAACTAAAATAAAAATTTAGAGTCTGAGTTTAATTTCTGAACCACTTAATGTCTAGTTATTGAAATGAAGCATTCTATGCCATTAGTTTGTAGTGAAGTATGAGTTTTTGAATACTTGGTAGACAGGAGTCAAAACAAACAGCTACTACATAACGTCAATCATGTATTTATAAACATCACATTTTTGGATGGTCTGAGATGGTGTGGTTCCACTGATGCAGATGCTGCAGCAGCTAAGACCATGATGGACAGTTGCTCCCAAAAAGGTGTAGTTCAGGAACATTACAGAGATCCTTCCATGAAATCTGTGTATTTACACCACATCAACTCTGTGTTGAAAACTCACTACTGCTGAACAGATCTTATTGTAAATATGGTAATGAAAATATACTCCAACGAAGTCTTTGGACAAATGGCAGATTTATAATGCACAACATGATGGAGTTTTGACACTTATATAAAACTACTCTTCAGGAGATAAAACTACTTTTCAGGCCTTCTTGACTTTTTTTTTTTCCTTTTTTTTGCCCACACCCCTGATATCCTGAGTATAGAAATATTTTCCCACTTCACTGACAAATGCTTTGCAGACTCAAAAATGTCCGGTGGACACACACAAATGAACGGCCATGCACCCCTGCAGATCAAACATGCAGCACAGGCACGTGCTCTGCAGGCACAGATTTCCACACCCAATCTGCCCAGTACACCAAAGCACACCGCATTTGCTGGATATAAATAACACCATAGGAAGAGCACATATACACCAGGCTCAGAGCATCCTGGACCTAACAGACACTGACTGCCTAGAGAACAGAGGAACGCTATGGGTGCTCTGCCTGCTCACTGCTATGGTCAGTAAAACGAACTGTTGCACCCTCCTGACCCCCTTCCCTGGGGCTCCCTCCCAGCGGAGATGCATTTGCCAACTTCATTGAATCGACTATCTCAGCACTAGGAGTGCGTTCGGCTACACAAAACAGGGTAAATTATCAAAGATGTGGCTTTAAACAGGAATAAAATAAATAAGATCAAAGGCTGCCAGAGAGACCATTATGCCAAATATTTTTTGGCATTTTTTCAAACCCAAATATCATTTACTAGTTAATCACTGAGAAGAGGAATGATGCCACTCACTTTAACAAACAATCATTTAAATTTTTGTTCTGGCACAGCAACCGGTGCGAATCTGAAATTATATAAATAAAAAATGCTTTAAATACAAAAATATGATTTACAGTAAACATTGCAATGTAAGGGTCTATCGCCTACATAGAGCCTGCAGGTTCATATTATATGGCCAATGACCATGCAGATCTTGCTTTTCCATGGCATTTTGTGGATAAATTAATATGTGTTTTAATATATGGCCACTAAAAGAGCCTTTAAAAACCCTCTCTAATACTCTAAAAGGTTCATCTCCAAGATTTAAACAAAGCCTTTTCAATACCAGTAGAATAACATACAGCATGATGCAGCCGTAATCGGAAGGGATGATCAGAAGGCACTTGCAGCAGTTAGAGTCTCTTCCAGCTTCCCCCATAACTAAAAGCTGTCTTAAGTGCCTAAGACAGCCGTTGTTCCCAAGTAAATCCACACACTGACCTGCCACTAGAATGGCAAATTCTTATCAGACACTTCAGTTCTACACATTGCCTAAAGTGTTATTTCCTAAGATATTAGTCACCTCCCAGGCAACCTTAAAGAGCAAACTTCAAACAAGTCAACCCTGAACTGCCCACCAGCTTCTACCAGCTCCTCAGAAGATCTTTAACAGACTGCCCTTCCATGACCACTTTTCCAGGCAACAATGTCAGTGAAGGAGCCATCGACCATCCTTTCCCTTTCCAAATTATTTGTTCTTGCTTATGCTTTCCCCCCGTTGTACCAACATAGCCGCTTGCAGGGCCATGCTCTGTGTCAGGGTGCCTCCACAGCCTTAAGGCGCCTGATGCAACACCGAACTGCAACCAGAAAACACTGTCCTTCTCCCTCCTGCATGCCCTCTCACTGCCTCCCTTGCTCCCCAATTTTCCACCTGATCCGAATCAATTCATTGTGCAACCACAGAACTGATAAATCTCGAAACTGAGGTGGATGAGGGTGGGAACCCACAGGCACGTGCAGGGGGGGAGTGACACCCTCTTTCTTTGGGTGGCAGGTAACCATTAGAACAGCAAAGCTGTCACACCGCACCCTCAGCCCAGTGGACAGACTGGATGAGCCTGCTGGTTTAGTTCGGAGTCAGGCAGAAGCACAGCCTTTGCACAGGTTTAAGCATTTTGCTGAGCTGGAACCTAAATGTCCACCAACAACTAAGTCAACGCTCAACTCATAAATACAATGCTTCGACCAGCAGTGTCTGATCTTGTGTCCGTTCAAGTAACTCGCAGGGAGTCATGCCCTTCACTCTCAATAGCAGGGTATTATCGGCCTTGCATAATAAAAGATCTGTTTTCATTGTTAAAAGATAACAATGCAATTTTACACTCCCACATCATTTTGTTATCGGTTACCTGAATTATTTGAAATCCTTTATCTTGTCACTGTTAGCATCATCTAACACTGTTGACAGAAATACTATTATTTGCAGGAACAACTTAGGCTTCTTCGCTATTAATTCTACCACACAGAAAAGCTGTAAAAATTATTATTAATACAATGTGAGCAATTTGATTAATTAAAAAGCACTGATTTACACATTGAATTTTCTGTAAATACTTAGAAACCACACACACACACAAGTTACCATTATAGAAACTGTATGTGGTTTTATTTTTCAGCTGGATCAAGTCCTATTACCTAATGCAGGCCCTTATATAGAGAACTTCTATTGACTCTAAATAATTCACATCAGTCTGTGAGGATGCAACTCAGAAACATCTTCCTATTAGAAAGGAACTCCGTTATGTTCCAAGTCTGCTTGCAATCAGCAGTTCTTTGTAGGCAATAAGATGGTTTAGGTCCTTTGCCAAATCTCAATGTGTGGCCATTCCATAAAAGTGACTAAATCAAGGCACTTGGAATTCTCAAGATAGTTCATTTTCCAAAGAACTTGCCTGATTCAGATACACTTATTTAATTCAATATACATGTAAAAAAGACACACGACATTAGTTTCTGTTTTTCTTGTGGTTTAGACCTATTCAACTTCATTCAATTCACATTTAACTTCTTGGTACGTAAGCATCAGTTTTGCTCAGTGCAAATTTCACCACAAGTTATGAAAAGCTATAAAACGTTCAACTTGCTGCTTCAATCCAAGTAACGCCCAGCAACATGTGTGTACTCGAATGGTTTCTAAGTGACTCTGTGAGTGCTTACCTACCATTATTTATCACCATTATCTTACAATTGCAGAAGACTTTTCACGTTTTCTGAGGGATCTCGATTTCTGTTGATGAGTTTCAAAGCTCGGGGCATCTACTAAGTTATTTGAGCATGAATATTATGACAGACAACTGGTGATGCAGGCTGTTCCCCCATGTCGCATGCAGTTGCTTGTGCTCCCCATAACCCTTAAGAAACAAGTGTAGCGGCTAGTGAACAAGAAATACAAATGCTCCCAAACACACATTTGCCTGCCTGTTCATGCACTCAAGTGCTTGTCAAATCCAAACTCCGCAAGGCTGAATCATGGTCAGCTCAAACAGCTGCTCCAACTGTTTTTCAGCACTTGTGAGCAGCTGTAGTTTTCTTCATGTCAATCCTTGTGGGCTGACGACCACGTAAGTGACACCGCAGTCAACAACCGCCTCAGAGAAAAACCGTATGGCAACAGGGAATGCTGTAAGAAAGGCCACTTAGGGATCAGTCTGGGAAAGTTTTCAAGTTGTTCTGTGGATCAGCAAACAATTGGGAATAAAAGTTTCATTAACCAAGCTCTCCGGTGGCAGAGGAAGCACATCTGATTTAGCACCCCTCCGCTTAAATAGGCGGAAAGTTACAACCCCTCGCAGGATGCGCCTTTGCACCTAGCAAGAAATATCAGGTGCAAATAAACATATCCTGTCTCACCTTGTTTTCCCCCTTTTTTTCAATAATGTTGCTACCTTCTTCACAGTTTTATTTCTTTCTGGTTTAAACTTCTTTTTGTGACCTGTGCAATTCACCGCATGACAGGTAATATTTGCATTTTGGGCACGCATGCCGTAAGCTGATGGACATGGATGGACGTGACTTGTGACGTGGCTACTGAGCGCCTCCACAGCAAGCAACATCATCCACTGGGGGCTGAGAGAAGCTTAGTATAATTTTCGCTAAAGTTTGGATCAAGGCCATGAAAAAAAACCACAAGCCAAAACAAAAACCCAGTAGTTCTCGATCCAGTCTATTTCCAGCCCATTCCATCTCACCATACATTCTGATGAAAACTTCATGGGCAGTTGCCCCAAAATGCCTTAAAATTAAAATAAAAAATACTGAATGTTAGGTGATAACTTTTTGCTACGTTACCCAATGAATAATATAGAGCTAAGCTAAGTCCACAGACTAGAAAATCAGCAGGAAGATGTTCTTTTGACAGTTTCACTGCAGACATTCAGCACAACTGGATGCATTGGTCAAAACACTGTACCTTGGTTATCTGTCTCTGGGAAATCGCTTTATCTTGGCTTTGCCACATAAAACATAAATGTTTTAGGGGTGATGACTGTCTTTTGTTCTACATGCACGGCACAGCTCGGACTGCTGACCCTGCTTTGGCCAGTAGGAGCTATAACCCTAGGAGCACGGTACCAAATTCAGTAAATATGTTGGCTTTTTATACCTCCCACTGAAGTCCAGCTGTCTGGGAGCACCTAAATCCCCTACAACAGCTGACAGCTGGCATTTCCAACCTCACCGGGTCTGAGAGCAAGAGTGAAAACATGGAAGTAATACAAAACAATCCCTGCTGCAGAGTGTGTTTATTGATACCTGTTACACAGTAAGTCTATCACACCACCCTAATAACCCAGTATTTGAGTTCATAAAGTTTCCTTTTCGATCCTAGAGTTATTTTCCCTTAATTTTTTTGCTGTGAACTAAGCCTTTACTACATTCATACCAGCTACCTAGATCAAGAGGGTTTTGTAGAAAACGTTTAATATGTATCCCTTCACCTGGCGCTTTAAGAGCACAGTATTGTATTTTGGAATCTACTGGAAAGATTTTCCTAATATGACTTATTGCTGATAAAAAAGTAACAAAGGAACTCAAAATAATACATTATTAAATGAAGTTCCAAGAATTAAAAAGGGATTAAAATGCAGCTATAGCCCAATGTAGTTTGTAATTAAACCTGAATTCTCAATTACAAATGCCTCCTCATTGAACGAAAAAAAAAAAAAAAAGAAAAGAAAAAAGAAATCACTTGAATAGTCCTTTATCTTCAGGAAGAACAATATGAGACAGACCAGCCTTACAGAATCAGGCAGGGATCACTCTTCCAGTGGCTTTGATCTGTACAAGCTACATTAGTTCCACACAGTGTAAACAGTTTTAAAACCAGTTTAAAATTTTAAAACCTTCCTTCTGTCAGAGACCTCTGCATGTTTGCGTAACCACCTCCAGCTCCAGCAAGGAAGAGGCAGCACTGGCCAGCGGGTACCCAGCAGCGGTGCCTTGCACATCACCAGCACAGGTGACCCATTTTGAACACACGGGGCATAAGCGTTCTTCCCACCCACCCTTCCTCTCAGGAATCCTCAGCGGGACGGGGTTCAGGAGGAGCTGGGGCTGGGACCAACAGAAACATGGTGGTTTCTCAAAGGAATGCAGAGCTTGCACTTGAAAGGCACCCTGCCCTGCCGCCGACAAACACCTTCATGGTAGGGTGGGAGGCAGTCCCCTCCCCCAAAACAACTGCAGAGCATTGGCGGTCATGCAAAACTGAAATGGAGTTTGCATCTTAAGCTTAGAAAGATCAGTCTCTGCAAAGATATTTGTCAGCAGAAGGATTCATTCCTTGAGGTAAGAGGGCTTTGCTGTACCTGTAGCACGGGTTCTTTCAACTCAATGTTTCAGGAGGGCTGTGCTTTTCAAATGACCGCGCTAGAAAGCAAACATCCTGAAGCATAAGGGCATTCTCTCCCCTCTAAAAAAGTCTCTTTTGCTACAACTCTACCTCTAGGCCACCAATGACACAGCTCACACCTCTGCAGAGTCCTGACAGCTCCCCTATACTTTGCAGCATGAATAGTATTCAACTCCTTAAATCCAACAGGTCAACGACAGGAGATTACAGCCAGAAACTTTACTTCAGAGGTTATCAAACCTCCTGCACATTCCCCACCTGACTTCCTGGCTGCAAACCCTGAACTCCAGGTTTTGGGAGCAAGATGACACTTTGACACATGCCCTATGTTTTCTGCTGACGTGAGGTCAGGTCCAGCTCTTCGTTGCACATTTGAACCATTCCCCCAAGGACACCAAGTCCAACTTGCCCTAACAAACTCTTGAGGGAGTTTCTGGAACTGCATCCTCACCACCAAAACCATGAAAAAGTTACAACAAGCTGGTAGATAACGTTACACTACAGCACAGCAGAAGATTTGCTGCAATCCATGCATCTCTTAATTTGCTGTTTACCATAGCCAGGTTTGTATTGCCCATTCAAACACTTTGGGTAAGCTGTCTACCACCACACAGAGAGGACCTCAATCCTTCCTCCTTGCAGTCCAGCTGCAAATAAACCCACAGAGGCCACCACCTGAGCTTACCTTAAGTAAGACCAGTCAAGGCGTCTGAGTATACTTGGGGGAACCAGACGTTCTCGAACATCTGCTGTACATAACCTAACTTTTCTAAAATTATCTCTACCATGAGTGATATTATACATAGGTATGCATTCTTTATTTGTTTTAGCATGTTCCCAGGCTATGCAGCCACACAAGCCTTCCCCCTAGCAGTTTTCCCCCAGGGACCTGGCTATAAGCAGCAATGAATTATTATGGATCAAATTTGTCGCTGGTTTAAAGCGGCACAGTTCTATTAAAATTACAACAGCTTAAGGTATGCTTTACAGTTTTGTATTCCTGGTATTGCAAATACAGCAAAAGGCTGTAACAGTACAGCCTTTGGGGCTGACAAATATCTTTGCAGAGACTGATCTTTCTAAGCTTAAGATGCAAACTCCATTTCAGTTTTGCATGACCGCCAATGCTCTGCAGTTGTTCTGGGGGAGGGGACTGCCCCAAAGGCTGTACTAGAGCAGCAGTAACTCCAGTTATTCCTTTCTTTTTGACTCTGTTAAAGGCTTTGGTGGCATCCCTCCTCCCTCACACTGGTAAGAGATTGAGGAGATAAGAAAAAATTCTGGGGAAACCATGGCAATGTGCTACATACATCACAGTAACTGTGCTCAACCCTCCTGCCTCTGCAAAAATGAAAAATATAACTGCAGTTGTTTTTGGTTTGGCCCCAGGTAGTTCTGCAGCAGTGAATTGTTTATTATCTTGCTTTACCTAAGGCATATTCCAATTAGCTAATGAAGACTCCAGTATCACAAATCAACCATAGACATTTTAGATACTACAAGGTCTGCTGGCTTTTCTTAGTGAAACTGATTCTCCTGATGCATATCCAAAATGCCAATACATACACTGATTTTTTTAGTATTTCAGGGTTAAAATTTTAAATGCATTTCATTCGAATAAGCCTGCTGATCCTGATTCTCAAAACTCAAGTCTGTCTTTATGTTCCTTCTAATTTCTGCAGTTCACCAGGTGAAATTCTAATTTCAGACAAAGGGCCTGCAAAGGTTAGAGGTCAACACTGAGCATAGACTTGTATTTTTTAAGTTAACTTACAAACACATTGCTTGTCCCAGGCAGTTTAGTACAAGTAATTTGAAAGGGTTCTCACAGTACGTATATACATAATTTTCTTTAAATTTTTTGTATGTGGAAATAATCACATTTTTAATAAATATACTGTTTGCCTTTTTTACATTAAATTCCCACAAACACATTCAAATCACAACCCAAATTCTTCAGTGGAACCAAACTGCCAAGTCCTGGGTAGGAACAGAAATATCATTTGATAAATAAGTGATAAATAAACATATTAAATATATGTATATATAAGTAATTATTATCTGGACAATGACCATGGGAAAATTAGCAGGTCATGATCGACAGCACTACCAGATTATATTCTCACTGTAAGGCTAATTCACGATAACCCAGGGGCATCATGAGTTGAGAAGCAAAGCTAAGTGCTCTGTTAATTCTTGAACTTTAACAGTTGACGTTCAAATATTTACTTTTTATTTAAAAGTATGCTTTGAAGTGACATTACTTCAATACATAAGAAAAACCAGGAGAGCCAAAGATGGGCCTTTATCAACATCTGTATATCTTCAGTTAGCAAAGTTTGTCAGAGCCTCCTAAACTATCTGCAGTATTGGACTAACTTTCATAATGCTAAAAAATATACTTCTGATTTTTTGCATTTGCAAAACATGCACTTCAATGTTTAATTATCTGTAGAAGGTAGTTTATTGCTTTGTAAACTCATCTGACAGAAACATTATCATTTAATTAAAATATATAAAAAATATTTGACAACATTCTGTTCAAAGAATGAAGTCATTTTATGAATAGTTTCAAGAATCCTTTCATATCCAGTAAAGCATATCTGTGGTACCTATGGCCTAGAAAAGAAGATAGTTGGGGGTTTTGTTGGTTTCCAAAGCCGGCTTTGAAAAGTTTTCATCCTGCTCAAATTTGCTTTTCCAGCAACAGCATCACTTTCAAAAGCATTTCAGATGTTTCTACAGTAAGTGCTGCCAATAAAGACATGGAGATGTTTGCAGACCCTATGTTCCCCTTTCTCTGATCAAATCAAAACTCTGGTAAGCAGAGCTGCCAGGAACACCTCTGCAAACAGAATTATTTCTAAATCAAGTAAAGCAAAGCCACAAAGAAATGCAAATCCAGGTCAAGAA
The DNA here is from genome assembly GCF_023634085.1 of Falco cherrug. Classification (NCBI taxonomy): domain Eukaryota; kingdom Metazoa; phylum Chordata; class Aves; order Falconiformes; family Falconidae; genus Falco; species Falco cherrug. Next base: position 10,102,639 of record NC_073707.1, read on the forward strand.
GAAAATAAATGTAGGAAAGAACTGAGAAAGATGCAACATTCTCTTCTTTAAGACGTGAACTTAAATCTGGGACATAGAAAAAATAATACAAATATTTTAAAATTATACACAGCATTTAAAATTTAACCAACACTACTTTTTCCGAGTAACACTAAGAGATGAGCCACACAATAACTGAGTTGTCAAAGTGATTGCTGCAGATAGTTCACAAACTGGGTCCCCTTTTTGCTTATTAATTGATCAATGTAAAAAAACCTACTGGATTGTTAATAGATCTTATTCGGTCAAGATCTCTGGTAGTACCTTGGGTGAGAAAAATATTCTGTATGAAAATGTAATCAGTTTCTCCTCACCACTCAGCTCAGCCTCAAGACCCCGTTTGGTCAGAACAGGGGAGGCAAGCTCAGTTCGACACACCAGCTGAGCCGTGCAAATCGGACAAAATACAACCAAGTCTGCCAGCACGGCCATGCCTGTAACCTGATTTCCTAGTTAATATTCTGCAAACATAAATCATCCAAACCTTTCTTTTTCTTATAAGCCAAGCACTGTGTCTGTGCCGTGGGTAGAAAACTGGGAATTAAGTGTAAATCCACTGCTCTGTTATGCCTGTGAAGTGATACCTAGTTGTAATAGTCTCTGCTGGTAATTAGACTATCACATTAAAAGAATATATGGAGATAAGGATGTGGCAAAATAGATGGTGTGGCTCTCAGGGAGAGGCTTCAGTTATGCACTGCTAGCATAGCATCCTCTCCCAAGGAAGGCACATTGGTAGAAGCCAGACACAAAAACTACCTGAAAGAAAGAGAAGTTATCTCCAGGCATATTGGTTCCCAACTCCCAGAAAACCTGACTACTCTGCTTAATTAAAGGTGTATCAGCTACTAGACAGAAATTACTTTTACTGCTGCAGATTTCTACTAGAACACGGCCGAAATAAAATCATCCTGGATTTAACTCCGCTGTCTTCACCTTGTCAAAATTATTCTTTTAGATAATGAGATGATATAGATACAGATTAGCAATCTAATCAAAATCTTCCAAAGATTTCCAGTGAACTTTGTGCTTCTCAGAGAGAAGGAAAATAGAAGGTTGAGATGCCCTGCTCTGAGATTTAATTTTATTAATGAACATTCTTTCTCCACATCACAGGGCACAAACCAGTCTGGACTTTCTCCAAGGCTTGGTTCCCTTTTTCCATGCCCAGATTCCCAGAAGCAACCAGCCAAACCTCCTCTTCACCTGTTTTTTCTGAGATCCTTCCCCATTGCCTCTGTTTTTCATAAGCCTCAGACCGTGCTCCTGAGTACTGCCTCTACTCTCCCTGCTAAGCAGTAAGACATCTGCATCACTTCGCAGGCCAGCACGTCTTCAGTCACAGGGAGGCATCTCTGCATTTAAAGCCCCTTAACTGAAGGGCACAGTACGTATAATACTGATTTTGTAAAAGATAGAAAAAGGCTTTAATGTGTATGCAGGACGATTAAGTCTGTGACTAGCACATGGCTCAGTCCTACCTCACTTTATGAGAAGTATGGCATAGCTGCAGCTATATATTACTATTTCTTCACTTTCATCTGCTTCGTTTGTATCATCTATTCACCTCTAAGTGACTATAAACAGCACTATCATCACTACCATCAATTTTTCACATTAAAGTAACTAGGCCTTAGTTCTCTGAATAGCCAACTTCCTCTCTAAAAAAGAACGATCACCCATTTCTGGCCTTTAGGTGAATAGATTGAGACAGGGAGGCGGAAGAAAAATCATCAGGAAGGTGTCAAATTAGATGTGACATTATTGTGTTTAGTACGATAATGGGCACTCATGGTCACTTAAGAATAATTTTGCTAGCCACATTCGCTGCTCTAACAACTATTGTTATCAGTAAGACAATAAAACTAAAGTTGAACAGCAAGGTTTCTGGGCCTTTTTTTTTTTTCCCCCACAAACTCCATTTTTTTCAGAAACCCAGTCCTGAGCTGCAGCTCTACAAGGGGGAAAACACCTTTGTTAAGACAAGCTTAGGACTCCTTCATTCTTGCTGGCCACACTCTGGCCAAGTTGGCTTCAGTTTGGAGCACCCAGTCGGCGGCTCAGCTGGCCAAACTCAAGCCCAGGGCAGCACTTGCTCTACGGACTAGAGGAACACACCTACCTCCGCCCCTGCGGCTCTATGAACTTCAGCACACTTGGCCATGGCCATGAGAGAGGGATTTGCTCCAGCTGGCATGCCGAGGTTTTGCAGGATGTTTATGCAGAGGCAGGACCAGAACCTGTTTCAGAGCGGGCCCCGTCGGGGGCTTCAGGCTCCCCCTGGCCAGCAGAGCCACGGCAGGCACGGCTGGGGGTCAGCAGGACCAGCCTTCCCTGGGATCTCCCTGGGAGCAAGGACATCATTAACACAGTAGGGTCTTCACCCAAAGAACTTCTCGGGCTCCACACATCACCTGAATTTCTCTGAAATTTATGCCAGTCTGCTGCTAAAGACTTGGGAAAAAATACCAGAAAAATCTTCTGGGCTTAAAACGATTTCTCCAGGGATCTATCACAATTAAGGGGAATGCATATTTTTCTTATTTTTAGGAATACTTCCTAAAAGTTCACTAACTGACCTGAGGAAAGCCTCAAAGGAGGAGTTAGTACTCTCTCCTCCACTGTGACCCTGACATCAATTAACAACTTCCCCTCCAGTTCAACTTTCATTAAGTGCAGTTCTACTCACAAATGTAAAAACACGTCTTCTGCAGCGAGTGTCCCTTCCTTAAAATCTACTTAGTCTCCACAAAATTCCCTCCGTTATCACGTCCTTCCACAGAGGAAGGGAGCAAAGCCTTTGCCTCCTTAACCTGCAGCTCTGAAGCTGCAGGATTTTGTCCTCATTTAAAGGAGGTGAAGGTGCATGATATTTCTGATGAAAGAGCTTGTACCAAACTGCTCCTCCATGCAGGGAGGCTCTACAGCCAAGACACACTCATCCCAACACATTTCCTCTCGCCATCTCCCCTGAGTGTGCCAGCTTCACATGCACAAGGACATTCCTGTGCTTCAGAATCAAGTCCACTTTCAGCAGCATTAGAATAAACACAGAAACTAGCAAAGGGAAGGACTGCCCGCACGGTCTGCAAGGGCTACAGACTATAGCATATCCACGTACTTACTGTGGATCAAACTGTACATGAATTATTCTGAGGCACTAGCTTAATCCTATGGAATTGAAAATAAGAATGTGTTTTGGGCTTTCTCACTACCCTTCCATCAAAGCTCATATTTTCTTTATTCGCATCAATCCATAAGGTTCTTTCTGTAGCTGCCATGTAAACTGACAACTCTCAAACCAGAAGAGATCATCTATTTTAAAAAGCAATCACAACAGAGGTCAGCGAAAGTACACAGCAGACAGCGAAAGCTACAGCAAGATGGTTTTACATCAGTAACACAGTGAGGTTGTGGAATAAAGAATGTATAAATTAAACTACTTTTAAATGATATTTAACATTTGTCAAACGGTCTTTATGTCTATTCATCTGATCAGCTTCTTACAGGCGAATCTGCCTCTAGCCACGAGACATGGCTCTGACTACTACTGGAACCAGCAAACCCACCTGGATAGCCGCGTTCTACTGAGAGGTCAGTGTTTGCGGTAGAACTAGGCAGCAATGCTCTTGGTTTTTTTTTTATTTTGCCCAAAATATCAACCTTTCAAAAGTTTACCTGGTTTGTGTTAAGAAAGCACAACACGTTTCACACAAGGGAATAATATCATTCCACTCTACATACTCATTCATTAAAGCTAAGATTTATACCAAAGCTGCCACAGGGCTACACAGCTGCCTCTATAGAACCACAGAATTGTTTAGGTTGGAAAAGACCTTTAAGGTCACTGAGTCCAACCGTTAACCCAGCACTGCCAAGTCCACCACTAAACCATGTCCCTGAGCACCCTTTCAGTAATTTTTTTTTTTTCCCTAATCCCCAATTCTAAACCTCCCCTGGTGCAACTTGAGGCTGTTTCCTCTCATCCTCTCACTTCTCATCTGGGAGCAGAGCCCGACCCGCCCCCCCCCCCCCCCACCTGCAGCCCCTGTCAGGCAGCCGTAGGGAGCCATACGGGCCCCCCTGAGCCTCCCCCTCCCCAGGCCAAACCCCCCCAGCTCCCTCAGCCGCCCCTCACAGCACTTGTGCTCTGGACCCTTCCCCAGCATGTTAGATGTTTTATCACTTACGCATAGAGCACGTTCAACAGAAAAGAGTGAAAAATTGCCCCACAGCATAACAGGTTTCTTGGCAATCTGGGTGACTCTTCAGCCTTCTAAGCTAGAATCCAGATTTTATTTTTTTTTCATTTTGACGAATCAACATCTTCCAGTGAAAACCAGTTCAATAAAAGAATAATGCCTATCCTGAGTCCAGCTTTAACTTCGGATGCTACCCCACCTTGCTGCAGGTATTTGTCCAAGAAGCTGGCTGCAACTGGGTATGTTAAATCACATGCACGTTATCCCAGACCAAGGATATTTTGTCAGTATCTACCCCCAAGCCTACACAGGGAATGGAAATGAGCAAAAAGGAGATGATTTTCTGTTTTTTGATATTCAGGTTTGGACAGTATCAGAAACAGACTTCTAACCCACCCTTTAGACACACAATACCTGTAATACAAATAAAACCAACGTGAAGACTTAATTTACCTTGATGACAGTTTACAGCAAGATCATTCTGGCACAGTAAAACCTGGATCAAACGGCCAAGTCCATTTAGTTCAACATGTATCTAATTTAGTTCGACACTGAAGCACGTGCCCGCACAGACCCGTTTGACTGACCTCTACAAGCTCTTACCGAAAGTGTGCACTGGATCGAGGGCATAAATACGAGCACCACAGGCTGTACAACAGAAAGGAGCATTAGAAGAGTAGAGAGTATGTGAGAAACAGCACGCTACGGCTGACAGACAGCTGAGTACCTGCAGAAGGCAGCAGGGCAAGAGGCGGGCTAGGGGCTGTTACAGAGCCCCGTAACCATTCACATCTTCAAAGGCAACAAACCAAGCAGGCTGACAGCTTAGACAGTACATGGAGATTTTATGCACTTCCACTGAAATCTTTTCATTTAAGCAACTGCACGTTTTATCACAGCAACACTTTTCTCAAAGTAGTCATGTTTGTTTGAAAAATATAAAATTTAGTATTTATATGATAGGCTGTATTAAAACACTGCCTGTTTCCTAAAGGTCTGCTTCAAAGTTCAAAGAATTTTATGGATGGGTTTTTCCACTGACCTGCTGATAGTGTAGATAGTATACAAATGCTGGTTTCGTCACTGCTGGGACACAGGACTAGTAAAGTAGAATGATGAAATTAATCTCCAACTCATTTTTTTTAAATACGTATTTACTATTACATCTTCAACAACTTCTTGAAATAACATCAAAAAGATTCTTATGTACACCTGCTGGTATTTTTTGACACCTATCAAGACATCACATTCTAACAGTTATACAAAACTCTATGATTTATAAAGTAAATTCTTTTAGATACACCCATCCTACAGGTAATACAAAGCCATAGTAAGACTTTGTAGGGACTGGTCTGGAAATTTAAAGTCTTTGTATTAAATTGTGTACTGCTTAGAAAAGCGGTGTGCCCTGGGGCCACACAGACATTCAAGATTCTGAGAAATACCAAAACCCAAACATCATATGTTATTCCCTTTCCATCCAACAGACAAAGGGACGAGACTTGCAACTCCATCCTATAGTTTTAGGAGAAAGGATCAGGTATATCAGTATTAAAAACATTCTTACCGATATCCCACTTTAACTGATATTCTGAATAATACATTTCCAGTCCAATATCTCTAGGCTGAGATCGGATTTTTTTTCTTGTCGATACTACTGTATTACATACCCATTCAAAGGAAAGAAAACTGTTTTACTTCCCCAGTGGAAGAATCGTTGGCTAAGACAGACTGAAGGATCAGATAAGGACTTTTACTTTCTACCTTTTCAGTGGGACTTTGTGACCTTTTCTAATAGGAATGGGTAGAAAGTCACTGTGTTGGACTCTGCACAAGAAAATAAACTTTATCTTGGATGTTCTCCATAGACTTTAACCATGTCTGGATTGTTTTTGTTAGAAGAGTTTCAATGATTGGAACAGCACCGTGTTATTACTGTACTATTTTAATTGGAAAGTTTTGGCTGTCTGACTAAATAGGGCTATTCTTTCCTTCTGACAAAAATAAACAGAAAAAAGCAGTGGGCAAAAGAAAAAGTACCTGCCCATCATTGCTTTTTATTACTTGTCAATAAAGAACATCCCAAAGTTCCCAAAGGAAAAGAGATGCTATGATAGTATCAAATTAGCCCTGTTACACGTTGCATCTGGAAAATACTGCCCCACCGGAGCAATCTAGATGACTGTATGACAAGATTTATTCTTCAATGTGTTCTGCTCAAGGTCCTGCCCCACTGAATATTAAAATCAAAAGGAGTAACTCATTGAGTAGACACCAAATCCACAAGAAACTCGGAAACCCATCATTCGTATTCTACTCCCTCAGCCTGAGAGAAAATGCTTAATGCTCTGATGTGAAAGAGGCCTTCACCAGTCACATTCCTATTGTATTTACAAAATATTTTCCAAGTACTGACTTTCAACATAAATTACCTGGACATACCACAGCAACAGTATTAACTAAGAACAAGTAAGCCTACCATTAACACTGCAAGAAAGATAAGAGTGTGATTACGCAAAAGATGACCTGTTTCCCACAGGGAGATCAGACCTAACTAGCAGTGGGCATGGGGTCACCATGAGTCAATCAAACAGAAAGCACTCAAAATACTGGAGGTAGCTTCTTAGTTCTTCCCCAAGAATTAACTCTAAATGCTTTAGTGAAGCTGCTGGCGGAGTTCCTCAAGTGACTCCAAGTTCCTCAAGTGACTCCAAGCTCCAGACGGAGCACCAGAACGGCCTGTGCCCACCAGCACACCACGCACAACCTGCACCAAGGTAAGGACCATCATCTCGGTCACCCAAACTCCACAGCAGTCCAGCCCAAGAGCAGTGAGGACCACAAATCATTCTGTCAGACTTCATAAGCAGACCTTGGGTGAGCAGTTACTTGTACATTGAATCAGGCTTTTTGTGCTCTTTGTGTCATATGAAAAACTTACACGCTCGCTACTGGCTTTCTCCTCCTCTTTCTCCACCTTTAGTACAAAACGTGATTGCTGACTCACATTAACTTCTCGCCTGTAGCCAGTGCTGGATAATTCAACATGTTGCTCCTTTTCGGTGTTACATTTTCTCTCAACAGCTGGCACATAATTACATTTAATGAAATTTCTACACTAAGATCAATCTATTAAAAGTTTCCAGGACTGAAATTCTTAAAATTATCTTTCCTTGGTCATTGCACAAAAAAAGTCACAAAACAGGCAACAAAAAATCAAGTCTTTAAGCATATAGACTTATCAGTTTCAATTACACAGGTCAGTGCAGATGACATGCAGCCAGCTGGTCTGTCACAGGGATTCATGAGTCGGCTATCATGTACCATCACTAACTTCTGCCACGTCTTTACACACTTTTTCCAGTTTGGGTCACAGTGAAGAAATGCTTTGACCTTTTAAAAATTTGTAGTGGGCAGAGAAGGGACTCAAAGAGTCTATATTCATAATAGGAAACCTCACCAGAAAACGATTTCTGGTCAAAACAGTAAAAAATTTCTTATGTTTCTAACCAAACTAATAAATCTTTCCTCAACAATGGAAACTCATCTCATATTTGCAAACCCAAACATTAATTTTCAGAAGTCACACAATCCAGGAGCAACTAATTCTTTCCTCATTTAGTCAGGATTCTACTACTTAACAGAAAATCCTTAAATAAATGCACTGAAGCGCCACAAGAAGTAGCTTTAATACAATGCTGCAGATGTACACGGGCGTGCACGGAATCATCCCTTCCCTCCAGTGGCTGGCTTGCACAACGGGAGGGGGAAAGCAGGCAGGGCTTGCTACTATAATTAATTATGCGCATTTGTAAAAGTTTCTTTTATAGTGTAAGGAGTATATGTATATGTAGTGTGTAAAACAATACCTGTTTTCAGCATATGGCTCGGATCCAGCCTGTACTTTGGGGTGTTGTTGCTCACAGCCACGCTGCACGCGTACTCACACAGCACAAACAACTCGCCAAGCTACACCGACTGGCTGCAGCACCAGAGTTGTGAAGGGTTCTGTAGGGAAAAGCTTTCACTTCTAAAAAGTTCTGCCTGGAATTCAAGAGGCATCAGGTCTATGTATATATATTTAGTGACTATACAGTGTCTATGTATAGTCACTATATAGACACATAGGGCTGAGATAAATATACACACATTGTATAGTCGCTATACAGCGACTATGGAAACATTCATTTGGATCTCGATCAGTCTTATCCAGCAGAGGAGATGCATTACTCCCCTGTAGGACAAGTAGTTATGGGACACACAGAAGTTATTTCATGACCACTTATTTCTCAGCTATGTATCCTGATTCTTTAACACAGCACCACAAATGGTCTTGAAGGCATAATAGGTATCCTCCTGATTGAACAGAAAATTGGGGCTACAGGCCGACAGCTTAGTCTTGTGCAATATTAGAAATGGCCCTTCACTGAAAAAGTAAATATATCTTCCTAATTCGTGGAGAAAAATAACGACTGTGGTAATCAGTAGCAAACGAAAAAGTAATCTCAGCGGCTGCAGAAGTCTAGCGAAATGTAACAGCTTTTGAGACAATCACCTCTTCCTGTTGTCCACGTGTTCAAAAAGTATTTTCAGCACTGAAATGAATTAGGTACAATTTTACAAGTAGGAAGCAGTTTTCCCATTCCATTTTCCCCCACTCTGTGTTTTAGTTGGAGACTGCTGTCAACCAGATACAGCTAAGGAGTTTTCTGCCAGCTGTTCAATTGCATTATAACACGCCTGTTCGTTGTTAGAAAGACAGTCCTCTCTCCTCTTCCATGTGATTAAAAATGTGACAGCTCATGATTTTTATAGTCAGAACTAGGAGCAGAAGAGTAAGCCAACCACAGGATCCTACGTGGCACTAATCTCAAATCACCACAGAAGACACTCCTTTCTACAGACATGTGTGCCCATAACCCCTGGGAGATGTTTTAGTGACGTCCTTTCTGGCACTAAATATGTAATCTTTCAATGACTATCAGCTTACTACATTGGCCTCTGTGATCTTGCTGAAGAAAAACCATCTAGGCATTATTATATAGTGTTTTAATAACTCTTGCAGATTGAACACAGCTTGTTGGTTGGATGTGTGTGCTTCCTTTTCATAAGAAATCATTTGCTATGGGTTATACACATACAAAACATCCAATACTAACCTATTATTTTTCTGTTTGCTAGTACTGGTGAAATGCAATGAAACAACTTCACTTTGAAAACATATTATAAATTCATTTGCACCACATTTTCTGTTCATAATAGAAAGCTGCTTAACATATTTTTAAGAAATCCTCTCTAAAACTAAACTGAAATTGAATCTATTCCTATTAGAAACAAGAAGGACAAATATTATATCCTTATTGAGGCATTTATTTCCTTATATTCCTATGTTTTCCTTGTTAAATCGATTTTGCTTTGTGAGCATCTTTTAAAGAACAGTACAGTCCTCTGTGGTGGCGCTATTCATATCATGTGTTTGATCACAGCACTCCAGGTGAGTGACTGCAGGTAAGCACAGCTCTAATCTCACTCTGTGCATAATGCTCTGTGTTTAAAATGTAACCACTTCTTTCCGTCAGCAGTGAGGTCTTTCACCTTGTAAAAACAGAAAATCATCCGGTTGCTGTGTCTCAATGCAACTGACAGCTATTAAGGCTTCTAAGACTGGCGCTTCTTGGTTTGCTGTCAGCATGGCCCTTCAAGAGTTCCAGGTTTGCAAACACCCTACGGTCCATGGTGAAAGGACAAGAAACAACAGATCAAATTTGAAATTAGGGAGGTTCTGACTGGATATAAGGGAAAATTTTTGCACCACAAGGACAGTCAAGAAGTGGAACAAGCTGCGCAGAGAGCTCACATTGTCTCCATCACTGGAGGTTTTCAAGACCACACTGGATAAAGCCCTGAGGAACCTGATCTGATCTCGTAGTAACTCCTGCTTTGAGCAGGAGGTTGGGCCAAAGACCTTCTGAGCTCCTTTCCAATTCACGGGATTGTACTGTAATTTGCAAAATGCTCCCAAATAAAGAGAACAGAATCAGTGCATTAAACATACCAGCTTTTCCATCCTTTATGACTGATCCTAAAGCTCTAATTCTAGAAACTTCGTTCTCAGCAACCAAGCATAAATCCAGAGTATCCCACAGAAGTGAATAAAGCCTCTGTGCCTTTCCTGCTAACAGAGATGGGTCTTTGCTGCCTGATGGTGGGAGCTCTAGAACAGGACAGCTCAGCAACTCCACGCAGCTCAGCACTCCCCGAACTATTTTCTTTCCCACATCTCTGGACTAAGTATTACCATTACCTCACCTCTCCGTATACACACCGCGGACCTCCACGCACCCCTACCTATACTACTTGGTTGATTTCCCTAGGACTCTTCCTCTTTTCTTCATATTCTGTGGCCAGGCACTGGCACCACGTGTCTGCTACAGAGTTCTGATCCATTCATCTGAATCTGACCAAACTCATATCAATACATTTTGTAAAGCAGATAAAGTATGCATGTTTATAATGGAAAGGTAAACAGTTTCTATATGAAACTCTTCTGTTTTCTGCAAAATGTCTCATTTTCAATGACCAAAAAAACAGGATTTGTTTTCCCATTTGAAAAAGTGAACTGGGAGAACGGGCCCAGTGCTATCCTTTGCTGCTGTTTAACTCATTTGCTTTCGCGAGCAGGGAAGAGACCACTTCAGATAGCGGAACACAATATTCCCAAACACCTGAAGCAGCCAGAGAAAGTAAATATTACCCTCCCGACTAGCCTAGCTCCAGATTTTTGCTTCCTTGCATGAAAGGGCAAGCTTTACCAACAGCAAATTATCACATTCTATCCTTAAATATATCACAGACCCTGTGCATACAAATGACATACTTCAATATTCTCAGAGCAGCCACTGCTCGTTTTACGAGACAGATGTTAAAAAATCATGGGGAAATTCAAATCTGCGTCATCGAGTTCACCAGGATGCTTTACTTACATAGACAGTTGGCTAACAGCAGACCTAAATTTGGCCTGAGTTAAGGAAAACATTGACCTATGTTCATCTTTGGTTTCCATACTCTGTTCAACTGTTCAAAGTCCTCACCATAACCCGCCCGGGACCAGCTGCCCAGATTTCAGAGCTCGCCAATACTGAAGAGGGTTTCAAATGTAACTGCACAAACATTACGCACTTTTTGTTCATCTGCCCTGGTTTTGGCTGGGATGGAGTTATTTTCTTCGTAGTAGCTAGAGTACAACTTGCTTGCTACTGCAGGTGGCAAGCAGAAAGTCCCCGAACTGGGGTGCCCTGGCCACACCACGTGTTTACACGTGGTGAGGCGTAGCTATTAACCATTGCCATTTCTCCTCCCTATGGTTGATTGGGGCTGTGCAGGAGGTAATTAGCAGCCTTATTAACATTTACAAGCTTGCACAGCAATGAACTTTTAACACTCATCCCTCTAGCATCCTGACAGAAGGACACAACATGCCATTCAAAGCCTATCATGGCTCTGCATCCTTCTGAAGGGTAAGCTCAGGCAAATTTATGTCTGAAACTGTCACTTCCAATACTGTGTGTTTTGTTTAGCCCATAGGATTTTAAAAACCGAAACCAACAAGAAACACCAACAAAACCACTGCAAGACCTGGAAAATACCTAAAAACTACAAAACACTGCAAAAAGACAGAGCATTTTACAACTTAGAGTAACGAGTATATCTCCAGAAATTGTTAACACTCATGGTACAAGAATAACAGAAGCTAAATGCTTTTGAAGTAAGCTAAGGCTAAATGATTATCTCTGTTTTCCATTTCCAGATGGCTGCTTGCTAGAGCCTAAGGGGATGAGAAAGGGGACAATGAAGGTACTAAAAGCAGGAACTGAAAGTCTCTAAAGGAAAACCTCTTGAGAAAAGAAAGTCACCGTGATCTGCCCCTTCCTATCTCAGCCAGCTCGCACGGACCACCGAGAGCCTAACAATCCGTGATGTGATCTGCTCAAGCCTGTGTCCCCTAATCCCTCCCCTTAATGCAAAATCCCAAGAAAAACAAGTCTACCTCGCTCTCACCCTCCCCGATACACCTTAACCTTTGTGCTTGGTCTTCCAGCACTGCTCCCAGGCTGAGCAGACCACCCAGCGGCTCGCACCTTGCGCAGGTGCCAGCCCTGCTGCCCTCCCACAGCAGGGACAGGCTCGGGCACCCCAGCAGCCCGTGACCTGGGCAGCTGCGTGGCTGCTGCGAGCTCCATTTTGGTGGCCACACGCCTTCTGGTGTTGGGTTTTGACCGAGTAGAAACCATGGCCAGGTTTTTTCTGCGGAGGCAATGACCACTACTGGAGCTTGCCTCTTTGAGCAGGCAGGGGGACGGCACCCTCCTCGCTCACCCTCACTGTGCCAGCTGCCGTGCCATGCCCTGGCTGCCCACTCATGCTCAGGGGGTTGGTTTTGTACGGGTTGGGGTTTGGCCACCTTCACTCCTGGCCCCGCCAACACGGAGTCAGAGCGGCAGCTCTCTGGGGGTACTGGGGCACCCTCTCCCTCTGCCCTCACTTCTCAGTTTTCCCAGTTCACAGAAAGCTCCCCACGGTCCCTCGGCGCGATCCTCTGCTCTGGGGCACCTCTGGAGCAGCACACCTCAGAGACTTCGAAAGAATAGAGAACATTTCTATATATAATGTTAGAAACAGCCTTAAACTTCAGCGCAAATAGTAGTGACTTACAGAGATCTCTCATTTAAATGGAATTAGCATAATTGATATTTTGGTCTGAAGCAAGTCAATGCTCTTTAAGACATGGATTTCCCAATTCTGTTCGTACAGGAACACACTTTTTTATTTTAAAGAAGGAAAGAGAGGTCCAAGATAGCAGATTTAGAACGAGAAATAGCAGCTCCAAAATATTTTTTGAAGACCTAGTCAGAACATGATGAAACACTGAATAACCATCAGGATTTAAGGCAGCATTTCATCATTTACTTTGGAAATATTTTGATGACTGTGGCAAACAAACAAACAAATCTCAGCAACGTTGATTTCTTCTTGACGCCATCTACTATTTCTTCATGACTTCACTAAGCCATTTCACAAACACAGTATAGATCAGTCGGCCACAACAACCACTACAGCTGCTCTGCTTTGCTGGAGATGCATTCCACCAAAACCTGCGATGGCCATTCTAACTAGTGTTTGACTTAAGACTGCTAAAAATAAAACGAGAGACAGAACTGCATTAAATTGATGGAGACATTTAAACATCAATACATGCCACTCAGTAAATCTACTCTTCCTTTTTCCCACATTTTTAACTCTCAAGTTTTCAAAAGTATTGGCTTGCCAAAACTCCTGTTAATTCACCTCCTCCTACTTTGCTTTTGGGTGGGAAAAAATAATCACCTGAAGTGAAGAATCTCTGAAGCAGCTAGCAATCCTGTCACTCACTCATCCCACCCCAAAAAAAAAAAAAAAAAAACACCCAACAAAAATCAACAACAAAATAAACCCAAACAAAAAAAACCCCAAAACCACAAAACCCAAAAACCAAGACAAAAACCAACCCAATAAAAAAACACCCACCAAACCAAAAAAAAATGAACAAACCAACCTCCTAAAGCAACATCCCTTTCTTTAACCTCCTAATATGTAGAAACCGTCATGTTCCACAGTTAGAAATCAAGTAGCAGTAATTCTTAAAACAAACTGAGCATCTACAGTGCAATTGTGACTTGTAAAATGTCTCACTGACCTAGAAGCGTCACCACTCTTTGCTTAGAAAAAGTCATGTAACATCATGCACATCATGGTCATGATTCAGATTTGCTTCTTCCCAGGAAAAAATTCTCTTTCAAACTTTTGAAAGCTTTCTTTTTCACAGTCAACCTGAAGGCTGACACTGTCCTAATAGGTGCTGTTTGTTTGTTTGTAAATGGAAAATATAGTATCAAAAGCAGCCAAGAGCCTGGCCTCAGGTTTCCACCCACAGCCACATCAGTACCTGCTGTGATCTCCTCAGGCTTCGCACACCTAGCAGAGGCAGGCTGGCTCAGAATTAATTCGTCAGAAAGCCACAAAGCCAGCCAGCCAGCCTAGCCTGAGAGCTGTGAAGCACTACATCACCTCACTGTTGGGGCAGTGTGCTACCAGAAATTGTCACCATAGGCTGCTGCACCAAAAGGGTGCGTTGATAGAACTTTTTAACAAACTACATACATACTACTTACAACTTCTAAGTACTTATTATTTGGGGAAGTTAAAACTTTCAGATCCCAGGCTTCAAATGCTGGTGTCCAGGTGACGCCAGGTGTGTCTACATTATCACATGAAGTTCTGATCAGGTTTATACTTTTCAATTAAGCCCAGGTGTCACCATTTTCACACTCCAGTTTATACTGCAGAGCCATCTCAGAACCAGATTCTTTTTCAACAAAGGACGCACTTCAAGGATGGCTAGTGGCGTTCAGTTCCCAGGAATGGGCTAGCCTGAATTAAAACCCCCGAAGTACAGATAGTGTGAGCACTGGGCTATCAGCACCATCCCTTCCTCTGAAGGTCCGTGCCTATCGTACGCTGGCCACAGAGCCGAAAAGTATATTTCAGCACCCGAGTAAAAGGGGCTTTATTGCACAGATCCCAGACAGCCACCTCTGCTATTAACAAAACCAGTCACTTAATTTTCTTCTTCATTACTGGCTCATGTTTTGCTACTGTGAGACTCAAGCTGGTTTTTGCTTACCGCAGCATCACAGCAGAGATGGTGCGATTTTAGAGTACATCAAAGTAATTGTAAGTGCCCATTCCTTTAAAGGGAAAAGATGTGATGTGGCAGCAGTGATCTTACTGTTCTCGCAAGCATCGGCCAGCCTCTAAATTTCAACTCAAAATGACACCACTTCCTTATAGGAGCAGCATAAGAGGTTTTGGTGTCTGTTCCTCAGTGGGACGGTCCCCATGTACAACCGGCTGCACTCAGCACAAGTCACGAGCAGACCTCTCAACTTTCAAAAATCCTGCAAGACAGGTTGTTCATGTAGCAGGAGTCTCTTTGAAATGGTCACGCTAAAGGCTCGCGTCCATGTCTGTGATGATAACTGGGGAACACATCTTTAGGAGCTGCCCTGAGAATGCCCCTTTCTAGCAGACCCTGGGGGATGCAGAGCAGTGCTGCAACGTCGCCTTTGCCCAGGATTAAGCCCGGACATACAAAGGAGGAGGCTGTCACTGACATCTGAAAAGCAAGCGCTGGGGCTGCTGAACATGCCCTGAGCAACTTCCACACTCCAGCCTTGAAGCCTGAGCAGCGCGCACTGCGGTCGATAGTTTGCAGATTGCAGTCAGCGCCTTTCTGAAAACTAATGCCATGCCAAAAGTGGGGGAGCATATGCAGTGCCTACAGTTGGCTGTAATAGATGCCAGCTACACTCACAATGTTACCATCCTTCTACACACAGATTACTGCTTGTCTATTTATTATTTACGATTGTTTCATCTGTCTTGACATATAAACTGCAAGAGGTAAGTAGGCAGACAGATATGGAAAGAGCGAATGATTATCCAACTTTATCCAACTTTACTGCAGCACTCACAACCCACTGCTACTGTTCCTTTAAAGTGCTATTTCCAAACCAGGATTATCAGGATTATTCACCCATTGTACACAGGCATACCCCCACAGCCGGGCAGTGAGACCACGTCTCCTTTTCCCTTCTCTAGCGGCAGAAAGAGCAGTCTCTGATAAGGCTGCTCCACTGCAGCTAAGGCTTCACAAAAAAAGAGACTTCATAAAAAGGAGTTCTAAAGGGAATCCACATTTTGTGCAAAGATGCAAATCTGATATCAACAGAAAAACTCAAGATGAGCTTTTGGGAAAGTCCTTGGGTGCTGCATTGCACTAATCTGCCAATTTTGAGGCTGAGACCTGAGACAGCAAATCCCGTTTAGCTGCCACAGCCAGGAAGAACAGAGAGAAGTGATTCAATGCCAGCATTTATTTATCTTGGTTGAAGAGAGAGTCCTGAGGAGAGAAAGGTTTCTGCAGTTTAGCCCCTACAGAAACCAAATCCATGGGAGCAGCTGCCTAAGAGTGACCAGAGGAAATCTTTCATCGAAACTTTTGCCTCAGCTTTTAGAGGAAGGGACTTGGATGTGACACCTGGTTGCTTCATATCTGCTCAGATAGTAATTTTATAATTTGCTCTTCTAGGAGATGAATTCACTCACTAATTCATTCATTTTTTTAAACATCCAAACATCTTGAGGCAAGAAGTTTCACAGCTTAACCAAAAGTTTAGCAAAGGAGTATCTACTTCTGTTGTCAAGCCATCACTTACTAAGATGCCCCTTGTTCTTGTAATGAAAGAGACAGTGAACAGCAAATCCCTATTCAGCATTCAACACACACAATTTTTATAGGGCACTATCACATTTCCCTTCTCTCTTTCCTGTAACAGGCTGGAGTGCCTGTCATTCCACATACAGGATCCATTTCATGCCCTGGATCCCCCTCCTTGTTGCTCGCCCTGTACATTTGCAGTTGTATTCTATCTTCCCGAGCCTGGGGGACAGCAGAACAGCAGGTGCCATGTGCCTGAAGCACTGAAAGCCACCTCAGCGCACACCATTCTGTATGTAACATCAGCATTATTCTTCTTAGGTGA
This sequence comes from Falco cherrug, assembly GCF_023634085.1. Taxonomy (NCBI): domain Eukaryota; kingdom Metazoa; phylum Chordata; class Aves; order Falconiformes; family Falconidae; genus Falco; species Falco cherrug. The sequence continues at coordinate 10,119,521 of NC_073707.1, forward strand.
ATCACTTTACATTTGCCTGTGGTGAACTTCATATGCTCTTTTATTGCCTAGTCAGTCCATGCCATGAGTCCCTCCCACAATTAACCACAGCTGACCCTTGTCTTTTCTAACCAGGATAACTTGGTATGATCAGCACATCCTGTCACCTCAGTATTCACTCCCCTTCACAGGTCTTTTTATGACATGAACAGCACAGGTTCCAGCACAAACCCCCATGCACTGCCACTGCTGTCCTCCTTCCACTGCAACTTAGGAGCATCTATTACCTACCCTTTACCTTCATCTCTACCAGCCCTGTGTGAAGGACCTTAACAAATACCTATCAGAAATCCAGGCAGACTATAGCTATCTGCCCTGTCTACAAGCTTGTTATCTCCCTCTAAAGACTGTCAGAGCATGTTGATTCCTTTCCCTAGATACCATGTTCATATCTTAATAGTTTCTATAGGTTTTGCTTTACATACCAACTTCACTGGCCACACCTTTCTGAAATCCTTATTTTGCTAAAAATATAACGTTATCTTCACATTTCACATCTTTCCATCGTCTATTATTGGAGCACTCAAGGAAAATACACCATCACATGAATAATTCAGCTATTTAATCCTCTGGTCCTTCTAGAGTTCTTAGGTGAATGGTGTCTGGTCCTGGCAGTGCATCATGGTTCATGCTGTCAGTTTCTCCTGCAATCTCTTCTACCGACACGGTATTGAGAAAATCATCTGACGCCCTGCCAGGAAAGAAAGGTTCCAGCACAGAAACTTCTCCAAGCTTGCTTCACTTTGCAAAATATTTTTCCAGTTTTTCTGCTCTAGCCTCATCTCTGAACATTGTTTGTATACTCAGACCTTTGTTAGCCTCGCAGACTATTTGTTACATGAAGTCTTGTTCCAGGAACAAGTTGCTCAAGAGTAATTAAGAGAAAAACAGTACTGCTGGTGCAAGTATTTGTAATGTCTTCAAAAAGGCCCTGCACTGACACCAGAGGATTCCTAGCAAAGCCACGTTTTGCTGCTCATCTGAAGAGCAGGTCAGAAACGTACACTCAAACGGGTGGAAAAAACCTGTGTCTTTCTATGCTGTATTTACCAGCAGCTCAAGTCTCAAGTGTTGTCTTTTTTTTTTTTTTCCCCTGCTAGTGCATTGATTTAAACATGATAAAACCCAATCCAGAGAATTACACTAAAATAAAAAAGTACGACAAGAATCCTGTTTATCAGATCCTCCGACAGACCTTGAGTGCCCTCTCTCCTAACTGCATGCACAATCCCCATTTCTGAATGATAATTTCGTATTGTTTCAGGCTGCGTTTGTGTGTTAAATTGGTTTTAAAGGTTGAGTTTGTTTTTCCTGAAGAGCTTGAATGCCAATTAGCATTCAGCGTAAATATCACTCAGCTTTCAAACAGCATTATGAAATGCAAGAAGCATCAAGGAAACAGGAACTGCAGCTTTTGCCAGTTCTGCAGCCTGAGTAACCTTAAACTCAGGTTCACAAGAGATCCACCAGATCAACTGGGGTGATCTATTTTCTGATACAGAGTTAAGAATAAGGCTCTATTTTGAGTTCAGAGCTGTTTACTACTGCTGATACTTAAACTTCCAGTCTCCTGGGAAAGAAGAAAGAACAAAGAGAAATGCATCTTCAGGCATCACCAGGACAGGTTTATTTCTCCTGTGGGGACAACTGGTGACAAGTACAGCCTACAAAACAGATGGAAAGGAGTAAAATTTGCCAGCAAGCAGGCACCACGTTTGTGTTGCTGTGTAGCACTGCCGGCCGTACAGGCTGCCCAGAAAGTCTCCTCCTTGTAAAGAGATCAATACTGTGACAGAACTGATAAATACACACATATTGCTGTCTCAGTAATCATGTGAACTTTTTCTATTCTAATTTGCCCATTTAATACGTTAACTACAAATATGTATTTCAGGGACTGGTGGTGGGTGTTTTGGTAGTTAGGTTTTTTCCCCTCTCTCTGTTGTTGGGGTTGTTGGGGTGTAGGTTTGGGGATTTTTTTTTCCCTTGTTTGTGTTTTTTAATTCAAGATATGAGGGGTCTTGCTAGTCTTCTCCCTACTACTTCTCCCAGCTTTCTTTTCTTTTCAAACTGAAACTTTGCCACGTCTCCAGCTCTCAGAACGATACAGACTGGCAAAGGAAAAAAACAACAGCTTTCCCCTTCATGCCTTTCTAAAACATATCTATCAGCAGTTTAAGTGGCGCTTTTTTGGTGAACAAAAATAAACGAAAAACTAAAGCTAAATTTCTGCTTAATTTTTTGTTCAGAGAGTTGATATAGGAAATGTTTTTCTTGGGGTTTTTTTGGTCAGAAAGCTGTTTGTTCTGAAAGTTAACTATGCACCCAGCAACACATTACCAGCAAAAGGGGCTCTGAAATGGAAATACTGATTAGAAACAGTGATATCCTCCCCACTCTCCATAACTTTTACCATAAAAACATCAGTCAGTATTGCGATCACTATACATTAATATTTAGAATAACTGCATTGTTGCCAAAATCTTCAAATATATGCTTCTACAATTCATTTGTAATGCCAATGTATGTTGAATTATTAAACTTTTAAGTACTCTTTGAATATGTTAGACATGTATTTATCTCTGAATATCTCAGAGGTAATTAAGCTGAAGTTATTTACACATGAGAAATCTAAGCAGAGCTGTGTGGGAGTCAGAACTCCCTTTAATGGGACAGTCAGTAATTGTAACATCTCTCCATGTTCCACATCGGAATTATTCCATATGTTCCTACAAAACAATTTTCAATCGTGACAATCATTTTAAAGCAAGACAACAGAATGCTAGAACTTCATCTTTTAAAACTGCTACAGGCCACAAAATACACTTCAAAAAGAAACATCATGAAAGCCAATACAATCCCACGGAATGTCTCTGTTTCGACAAAAAGGCATTTTTGGAAAACATTCACTGGCAAGCTTCCAACCAACTGCAAAAACTGATGTATATTTTGACAGTAATAGTAACAGCTACAGTTGTATTCTGAATACCTCTTTTTCTCCTCAGGGCAACGTTACCTCATGTTACACAGAGCAAGAGAAATGACAGCAAGAAGTTTAGCTCGTGGAGAGTGCAAATGTTATTTTCCAGTTTGGATTCTAAAGGGTGAAGGGAAAGACTTTGATAAAATACAGAGGCAAAAAAATTAGCTGACGAACTAGAATGATCTTTTCACCCTGCAGAGCTTCTAGCTGCTCTACTGACACCGAACAGTGCATTTATTAATTGTTATTTTATAAGAATTCCTGCAGAGCATGCTTTGGTAAGGCTGTAGGGCAATTCCAAAAACAGTTTTTATTCAAAGTGTTATGTCAGAAACTCTGAAAAGAAACGGCAGGGAAATCCTTTAAAAAACGTAATGATCTGGTCACTATTTTTCTGACACTTCTGCAGGAAGAGCTACATATTTTCTAATTGTGGCTAAACACGAGGTTGAGCTCTGCACTAATGAGCCTACAAACAGCAGGCTGGAAGGGACCCCTCCAGTCAGCCGTGGAGGTACTCCTGCTAACGGAGCTTCAGAGGGTAAGAGCCCTCTACAAAGAGATGTCTAAAGTGAAAGGGACTCTACAAAGCAGCCCTTCAAGAAAGTATTCCGCTATATTTAATACAGATATGCAAAACTCAGCATTAACAACCTTTTATTTTAGCAAAGCCCTGGCTCAATTAAGCATCAAGTTCACTATGAAGGGGAATCATGATGGCAAGTGTCTCAGAATGCTCCTGGATCATCAGAAGGATATGAAGTCACTTTTTTCACCATTAGGGAAAACTTTTACTCTTAACTTTACCTTTCGACAACATCCTCTCCGTTCCAGCAGGTTGAGCTGTCTCTCATCACCAGGTCTCCATCACACAGCCTTTCTGCTATAGAGGCATAAAAGGTTCGGGATCGCTTCATGTAATTGATGAACTCTCTGTAATGCAGGAAGAACACATTTAACAACAGAACAGCAAACTCAGGGTTTAAGCCCCCTGTCAGCTTAACTCTCCACATGATTAAGAGTTTAGAACCCTTACAGAAATAAGTCGCCCAAGTTGACTGATTTCTGTTTCTAGTGTATTTCTATTTCTACGCATCATCCAGTCTTACCTAGTCCTGCGTTAATACACATTATTGCACACAAAGGGTAGCTTTAAAAAATTACATTAATACATCCCAACACAAAATTTGGAGGGGGGGGAAAAAAAAAATCTACGGCCACTGTTTCCCTATAAACAGGTTAAAAATGATGACAAAATATCACCATTAAAGGACTATGCTTTTTCTGTTACTAGAAGTGAGTATTTCACCATTTCCTGCACATGCGTGAGATGAATTAAGAACACTGACAACAGCCTCCTGGGTGGAAAAGGCTTCCTAAAGCCAACATCCCATCCCAAAACCTGCAATATGCGATAAGTACCCCACACCTGCAGCAACACTACAGAAAGTCATCTCCTTGAGATGCGGTGGGGCCGACTCCTCCCCATCACCACTACCCATGTCACATTCTTACTAGAAAGGAAACTCTCCCTCCCCATGTCTGGCAGCTCTCTCGTTAAGAGGAGGCTGTGCCCGCTGCTTTGGCGAGTAACCAGAACTCCTGGCCAGTACAAACAGCCCATTTCTGATCATGTGTGTATGGAAAAATGCCTTGTAGGCAAACGGCTGCCTTTTTTATAATCTGATTATACCTATAAAGTGTATCTTGCCGAGGTAGCCATAAAAATAAACTGTAACAAAACAAGTGTTAATTCAGCACACAATTAAAGAGTATTTCAGAATGAGAAATTACCCTGCCTCCTCCACAGCTTTGGAAGCTCCTGTTCGGTATAAGGGGTTAGAGATATTGAGAACAAGGTCAAAAACTGAGGTAGAGCTATCAGGGAGTTCTCTGCTTGTCTTGGAAGCCCCCCACCAGCCCCACTGGGAAGGCCAAAGGGCTCACTCTGGTTTTCAGGGTTTCTTCCAGGCAGGCTGTCAGGGAAGCACCAGGAAGAGGTGCCTGGGGATACAGCTGGATGGAGCTTGGCACAGAACCAGTCAGGATTTATCATTCTCTTGGGAGCAAGGTGCTTTGAACCATATCAAAGTCCACCGCTAGGTATCTATAAGGTTTAGGCAGTGGTCATCTCCCCCCATAGGTCTCTTTACGCTTTCTCAAAAGCGTTTTGCCATCCCATTTATCTCATGTATGGTGAAATCCTGCTCTAGATCAGTAAGTCACTGCAGGGTCCTAAGGAACTGCATTACCCTACCAATGCAAGAAAGCTGTTATTTTAAGCAAAGAAAAAGGCTTTTGGGGGGTTATGATCAGCACTTCTACCTCTTCACCACCGACTAAGGGACATGAGCTCTGGCTATTTATACAGTAAAGCCAGGCCCAGGCAGAAGGCCACCCACCTGGCAGAATAGCCTGAGTATCAACTAAGCAACTGTGAAAGGTGATGCAGGTGCCAAAGATTTTACGGGTTCTAAAACAGAGTATTCTTTGGAGGAGGAAAAGAGCAGCCTTTAGGAGTCTAAAGCTTGTCTTCCTCAGCTCGCCCCAAGAGGCTTAAACTCCTTTGCATTTTGAGCAGAGCAGGGCCCTGACATCTTGAAGTAGCATCTGAGCAAATGCAGAGATCTGTGTCCAACTCCTAATCCTAATGAGGGCAAATATTTACTTTTCATCGGTATAAAACTAAACACTGTCAGGCAGAAAATGTACAGTTTCCCATTGCCCTGCAGTATAAAAGCAGTAATCAAAAGTATGGCGATTCCTAGATTACAGCTGGAACAGCAGCTGACACTGCAGATGAGCTAAGTGTAGAGACAAAGTATGTCACCTTGTTTTCATTCTTACCGAGAGATTTTTTTCAAACTTCTTGATTTGTCATTCTTTGAAGCTTTCAGAGGCAGAGAACTGGAATAGGCCGGGGAGAACAAGCATCAATCAGGAGAGGTTGGGGAGTAGGGGAGAAGCAGGAATTCAGGCAAATGAGGAAAAGAAATGAGAAACAAAAGAGAAAAGTAAAAATTATTTGAAAGAAAGGTCATCAAGCACATGCATAGGATAATATAAGAAAACAAATAAGGAGGAAAATTGTCATGAGATTTTTCCAAAGCATAGATGCAATTAAAAATGTCAATGCAATATTGGAAAAAAATACACAAGTGAGATTGTTCCTCCCAATCATTTTCAAGTAAGACCACAATTACAAATGCAGCACACAGAGCAAAAAGCTGAAAATAAATTCAGTGGTACTTAAATTAACTATAACTGATACCAAATGGAAGAACTGTAAATATATGAAGCTATACAAGAAAACAATAGCAAACAGTTTAGAATGAGAACCATGGGAGGGGGATACAAATGAGTAGCATTCATTTTCTAGTACAATGAGCAATTTTCTGTCTGTTAATGAATAATGTAAATATAGATTTGTTTGCTGTTCAGTTCTGGTCAGATTTCACTAGGAAAAAAAACAACAAACCAAACAAGAGCAACTCTACAAAACAGGAGAGACGAGCTCTAAGGTTATATTGGAGAAAGAACTGTGGAAATAACCCCGTTAGTTATTTAGTGCAAATGCATTTTGTGGCACCAATATGCTGAGGTCCCTTAATTAACATCAAACATTCTATTAAAATGTATGTATTTAAATGCAATATATTTATGTTTATGTATATGTATAACTATATGTGATAAATATATGTATTTAAATGTATTTAATGTACATATATTTAAATATATGTGTTTAAATACAATAAACATTGTATTTACCATTAACATCATGACGCAATTTTCCACTTACATGATTCGATACCACGTTCTACTCTCTCTTGCACCTGTACTCTCATGTATAAAGTAATGTTAACAGCTGGATTAACACATGCCTGCAAACAGGTTCAATGCTACTTGCCAGTCCAGTTAACCCTTGCTGGAGAGAGTAAGCATCACCTTCAGCAGCTCTGAGGACACCCAGATGATGGCAGCTTTGTCTTTGTCCTTTCTGGGAGCTAATGGCAGGGGTGGCCACGGGAGAGACCTGCCCTGATCATCAGGTGAGTGTCACCTGCCATCACTGAAGCAGCGATTCCAACACAGCCAGTCAAAAAAGGAAATAAGAATTTGTAACAGGAAAAATCTGGACTTGCTGAAACTTCTGCCTTGGCCAGTCAGTCAGAAACGTTGGATTCATTTCCACAGTAAGTTAATTTACATTTGGCATTAATAATGTGTTTTGTACTAGCACTTAAATATTCATATTTTAATAATATCATGTGATGACTGACATAATAGATAGTTAATCTTAAATAAAATAGATGCCATCAACTTCAAACATTCCCAAAGAAACTCAAATCATTTTATTTTTTTTAGATGTATATAAGGACCCTAAGTTTACAGTATAACAAAGAAATCCCAACAAAATATCATTACAAAGCCTGTCTCCTCCAATGAGGAACCTAATGTCATGTTACAGTTTTATTAAAATATTTTCATATACAAATCTGTAACCAGTCTATGTTTAGTGGTTTGAAATATTTCATGCAGCAGACATGCTAAAAGGCAGGTTTTCAACTTTGCTAGGAGTCCGGACCCTGCCCAGAATAGTACTTTGTGCTGAACTCAGCAATAACATTCCAATTTACTGATTGAGATTCTGCACATGCTATGTACATTCCCTGTACCATCGTATGGTTTTAATTTTCTTGTCATCTCTATTACATATTGTAGTAACCTCCACATTAAAAAAATGACTACAGCAGCAATCCTGACAGTTTCGGTTAATCCCTGAATACGATTGTGTAATGCAAAAAAAAAAAAAAAAAAAAAAAAACAAAAACCAAAAAGGAAAAAAAAGCTGTGCTTTTCAGCTTAATCAGAGAGGAAAAGGATCATGCAACATTTATTCAAGCTTCAGCTTCTTGCACTATTGTCCCTGACACTTAGTGTTTTATAACTAGAAATATGCAGGAATGGAATCCAGAGGGAAATAAAGATGGGAAATCTCCCAGGAACCCATGAGAGTAAGAGGAGCAGAAAAGGGTTCAACAACTGCAAGAGGGGACCCAGTTGCTATGTGAATTCAGAAACCACGCAGGATCACACTGTGCAGAGCAGCAGAGGGTGAGGGCTGCCTCCCGCCAGGCTCCCAAAGGTTAACCTCAGTCCGAAGCTGTAAAGGCAAAGAGCCACAATCTTTACAGCCCCACTTTCCAACTGCACGAGCAGCCTTCACTCTACCGAGCAGCTGAAACCAGAGGTTCTCAGGCTTTTTGGAAGAGCAGCTTGGCGATACCTTTGGAGCAAACGTACATACGCAGGTATGGGCTGTTCGGCACTAGGTTCCTAAGGGCATCTCTAGGCAGGTACCACAGAAGAGATGAGAGGCCACCTTATCGTGGTGTCTCCTACAGATGTGCCAACCAGATTGATGCTTCTCTTCGAGCTCGGGGATATTTTGATTAAGGTAACGAGCCACAGGTTTTCTGTTTGCTTGGGGAGTGCTGGCTCATTCCTTCTCTTTTTCTTTCCTTATTCTAAAAGGCAGGAGTCACATTCTATATTCCCCTTAAATCAAGGATCATTTGGAAGGATGCCTACTACACAGACCAGACTCACTCAGGCCAATTCCTATGTGACCTCATACCTAAACTGACAGACAGCTGATGATATTGCTCTTCATTTTTTAAATCGCCAGAAGGAATGGCACCAAAAAAGATTCATATAATTTCTCTCATAATCTAGATCCCCTGTAGCAGTTATCTGTCACTTTAAGTGCATTTTGCACAACCCTCTGCAGGAATGATTTCACCCATCCATTATAAAATTTTAGTACCTAAAATTGCATTTTATTGATATCATATGTGATTAGATGATAGATGATGAACACCACAGCGATGTAGCCAATCACTGTGTATTTCACTCTACTGTTTCACAATCATTTCCACGAAGCAAAGTACAAGCTTCACGCCATGTGTTTTATAGGAAGTTGTGGAAAATTTAATAATATTTTCCACTTCTTACTAATTATGGCATGGCTCCATCATTCATTGTTGGTGCATAGGCTCTCCACAATACCTGTCAACACTGTATTTCAGTAATGCTAATTACGTAAGGATGCCCTTAGTTTGGGGGGTTTTGATACATTAATTTTCAGGGTGCAGACTAATTTTGGGAAACTGTCTAATTTACAACATATTAGTTTCAGTGTATTCTCATTTCCATCTACAGGTCTTACATTTTAAAAGGTCAATATCCAAATAATTCTAGATGGTTGGGAAGGGGAAGGAGCAGATCTCAGGTGAGAAAGAACTGCTGTCATGCCACTCAAGACACCAATTTGTAGCTGTTGAAGAGGTTACCCATTAATAGGCAGATAATTCTGCCTTTCTGGTTGCCAGCACGTAAATCTCAGTGAAGTCAATGAGTTATGTGGAAGGTGGCCTAGGGCTCTGCATTTTTAAAAGCATACTTCATTAATTGTACTACAACTTTTCTTTGGATTATTACTGCTGAATTTATTAATTTAATTTCCTTAATGCTCTTTTCTCTGATTTGCATGGTAAAAATTGATTAGCTCCAAGCACTAGAACAAACTGTTGTGTTTTGGTTTTAAATTACAAAGGGATAAAAATACCGCTATCACTCAAATAGCTTAGCTTGCTGCTATTACTTTTATCTTTTAAAGCAGTGTTTGTTTCATTCATGCAAGCTTAGATTATAATTAAAATAGAAATGGATAACACTCTCATCTTTACAACTCAAACTCCAGAATCCAGGCTATGGATTTTATGCTAATTTTAACATTGCTGTCTGTCATCCACGTATCCAACATACAGAGATAGACACTGAGTCCCTAAGCAGATTCGATACTGTTCTCTGATAGAGGTGCAAGCCCAGCATGATTCCACTCACTTTGCTGGTTGTTCCAGATTAATACTGGTGTTACAAAGAACAACATGTTAGCCAGAAATAAGTCACTGTGATTTTATGGTCAGTTAGCTCTGACATCTACTCATGAGTGGGACTGAAAAGACATCCTTCCCTCCCCACTTACAGTTTACAGAAAACCAATCCAGGAGCTAGGCGAGGGAAAGCAAAAGAGCGAGCAGGAGATCTGGGAGCAGCGCTACTCATGCCAGGGCCAGCGGCAGCAATTCAGCTGTCTAATGTCTCAGCTGGCACACGGCTGAAGAGCAGAAGCCAAGACAGACACAACAAGGCTACACAGAAATGCTTCTGCTCTCTCTCTGTTATGCAACAAACCCAGGAGATTGCAAGGGATCTTATTACTCCTGCCCAGCCCTGGGAAACGAGGGACTGACTGTGTGCCAGGTTAATGACTCTTTCCTTTTCACCCCTTTCTCCTTCCCACCTCTGCCCCTGGATAAGCCCAAGTCCTTGAGGACCTAAAGGGCAGTTGTCTTTTAAGTAATTTAGACTCCACTGCTGAAATTACTCAGAGTTTATTGAGGAAAAGTTTTCATCGTTTTCACTGAAAGTTTCTGGAAATAACAAACCCCTTGGGGCTAAGCAACGACATCAGGTCTGGTCGGTAAAAAGCTTTGCTGGTAGACATGTGCAAAGCAATAGCACAGGGACATCTGTGCAACTGTCAGTGGTGGCAACAGCTGGACAGCACACAGGCAGGGCGACAACTCTGGCTCTGGCTGAGACGCTACGGTGCAAGGAACCATTAACACAAATCGTGAGGCAGAGAGTTTCTTTCACAGCAGCTATTGCTTAGGGTTACCTTCTTTTATTGTTCAGACTAGTGTGAGCCATCACAAACGTCTGGGTTTCAGTCGCCTCCTTCACTGGCACTATATTGTCTGATGACAGATTCCCTTCTTGTCGTTTGGGCTGTCCACACACTTTATCAACCTGTACGAAAGGAAGGGAAAGGAAAATTGGGTTTGAATGGAGAAACTGATTTACAATTGCCCAAAGGTCTGCTTGTTCCTTGTGGTCGGTGTTTACTGCAAGAGAAGGTGTCTGGGTGAGAGAAAGAAAGGATTCTTCTTTCCAGGACCTGGAAACTTGTCCCCTGCATCAGAATGACCAAATTACAAGGCAGTGCAAGGAGCAATGCTACCTGAAAGCCAACAGTCATGGATTTGTCACTGGATACCTGGACTATAGCACGCCTAGAAACAGGCTGAAATAGCAACTGATGGAAACATTGCCAAACCAATCTATCACAATCAAAAATCATCTCTTTAGAAACATACCTGGAGTGTGAAGGTACATAGATTTTGGTGGAACATCTGCCCTGTATATAAAAAGCAGTCTATTTGGGGTTTGAAAGGGCTTGTAATCAGAAGACAGCTGAGTCTTCCAGCCTTTAACTGGACAACGGTCCCTTAAAACAAGGAAATTAGCAAAAGAATTCAGCATCAACTGAATCTTTTCAACAAATCAACAAAAATATTTTCTTGGACAAAACAGAACAAAAAGAGAAGTTCCAGGCCTTGGAATCACCAGTGCCTTGGATCCTAGGTTTGGAACATGGCTCAGCCATTTGCTCTTACTGCCCTTCGGGAAGCTTCTCATAGGGGATTTGCTACAAGACCCCGAAGAGGCAAGCTGGTGCTTATCCTCTGCACACCGTAGATCTGACACTGCTCCTGCATCCTGCTACCTTTATTTGCTGTAACAGCTTTAAGTGACAATAGTAAGACCAACTTCTTCCCTTTCTAATCCACAAATAAGTTATCTGTAATGTTTTCACCTACACTTAAATCCTCAAGCAAAGACAAAAAGAAATCCTAGTGTGGGCATGGTACTACCAGAGACCTTAATCACACAGAATCCATCATCCCACACAGCACCGATTTTGATATCCCTTCTTCAGTTTTCCATTATAACCAGGGTGAGATCGATTCTTGCTGCTCTGTGCATTTTACTGCATCTTTAAAACCCTTACTGAGTCACAACTGCCTATCTGCAGAATATTTCAGACCACAGAAGACGTCAAATCGTTTTCTCTGCCCCTTTGCACCACTATGATGTATACAATCGTGGAAGTACAGCACAATTTTCTTTACCTTTGCCCGTTTCCTCCAGGAAAGCTACTGCCATGTAAAGCTAAGACATTTTCCTGTGAAAAAAATAGGGCAATTGAATATGAAAAGTTGGCAGCTGTACAGGCAGGACACTTAACATCAACTTTAGTTGTATGAGTTACAGCCTGGTCCAGTATAACGTGCTGTGAGGAACCTAAAGCTGTAGCAAATGAATGAGAACATACTGGATCCATCCTGACATATCTCTGGCAGTCAGAGCGAGAGCTAGCTGCCTCAGTCAACACCACGCGCTGTGTATATCGTTTTGGTCTCACCAGGGACTAGCACAGCATTGTTTTAAAAGAACTTTTTGAAATAAAATAGTCTATTTCAGTCCCTTCTAAACTTCTAAGAAGAAAAAAACCCCACACAACCAAAAATACTCCACCACAACAGCAAAACTCTCTATGCAGATGAAAACATAAACCAGAAATGCTATTGGAGCCTTTTGGATCTGGACAGAGGGTTTAACACAGCTGGACCACATTCCTGCACATGATGCTTGCTCTCCTGTGCCCCGTGTTTCCCAGGTCTCCTACAGCACGCAGACCCAAATTCCCAGCATAGATTTCTGCAAAATCCATCTTAGATTACATCATGTCACTAAAGTTCACGTCGTCAAATTACATACACCTCAAGTCTAGTCACTATGGATTTAAGACAGTTTTAACCAACTAATACCAGGGAGGTTTGGGAAAGCAATGTGGTTCTTGCATACATAAGCAATGAAAACCAAGTTGTTTTGTTTTCCTGTGAGAAGTTTCAAAGAGATTTAAAATCATCATTTTTGTAGCGAATCGATAATTTAAGCACCCAAATGAAAATACTCACTTTGTTTTGATTTATATTTTTGATACCATAGAAATAAAATGACTCTTTCAGTTGCAGAAGTTTCAATATTTTCTATGCCAAACCTTAACTTTGGGGTTTTCTTTTTACCCAGTAATAACAGTTTGCTGCATATTAAACAAAGCCACAGTATTTTAAGGAAACAATATTTCTCAGTGGAAAATTTTAACCAGTTTACTCCATTGAAAACGAAGTAATTCGTTAAATGAAAGGCTAAATCACATTCACACTTTTCTGTCTTGTAGGCTTTTTAGTGCCTTTCTTCTCATTAATATCCTAAGAAACACTAGCAATGCTCCATAACTTGAACTACAGAACAAACAATTTAGTCTGAGGTGAAGATGGAAGATAAAATAATGACACAGTATTTGTAATATCAGTAGCTCTTACATGTCTCAGCTGAAGATCCAGACTGAGTTTTACTGGGAAGAAAAAAAAAAAAAGATCATGAGGCAAGTCCCTGTCAAACAGCACCTGACACTTAAAGGAACAAAAAGTGATGGGAAACTGGTGCAAAGGCACCAAGTGATTTCTGCCCATGGCAGACCCCAGCTTGCCCTGCACACAGGCAGTGCCCTGGCCCAGACCCAGCTCCAGGCTGGTCCCACCTCGGCTGCAGGAGCCCGGCCGCCCCAGCGGGACCAGGCTGGCAGCCCAGCCGCCCTCCTTGCTTCCCACTCCTTCCAGCATGAAGTTTCTTCAAAGTTAGCATGGATCATCTTCTTCATTCCCAGCCTCTTCGGGGCAGCAAGGATGCAGGATTTCAGCCCACCGCTGCTCCCGTGGTGTGTACAGGTGGTTGGAAAACTTATGTCAGTGAATGTGGGTGTACCCTACACCTCTGGATGCAAAGACCAAACTCATTCCCAAGAGACTGTCACCCATCGACCTTGAGTTATCCCTGTTTGGCACGTTTATTTCAGATTTTGGATGAATTAAACAGAAACCTGATTTTTATTTTTTTTATCTTTTTTTTTTTCCCATGTGGACTAATTTTCACATCTTACTGAAATGGGTATTTTTCTTCAAAATAAAATAAGAAAAAGGCTGAATTTTACCAGCTAGGTTTGGCCGTCACAAAATTGATGGCAAGAATGAGAACAGTCATGTAAAGAAAACCATCTTAAACATCCAAACTAGGCCATTTACAAAGAATGAGTTAAAGTTGTGTAAATTAAATGCATGGCATAAAAAAAAGAACGTGTTTTCTGGACCTGCAGCATCTGGAACCTCCTGCTACAAATTACCTGTCTGTTAACAACAGTAAGGAATAAGGAACATGGAGGGTTTCCATCCCATCTAAGGGTACCTGAGAACTGCCCTGTCAGTTTAACTTGGAGCTGATGAACCAAACCTCACCACCCGAAGGAAAAAACAGCACCACTAAAAATGGTGACTGGGATTTTAAAGATTTATTTCCTTCTAAGTTCGACTTACTGCTTCCAAGTTATCTCTTCAACTGACAGTGTAAACTAGGTGACTTTTTATTTATTTAAACAGAAGCTAACTTTCCTAAACTGACACTGAACACTCTAATTTGACACAATAAGAAAAAAATTAAAATACTGTGAAAGGCAAGAGAACCACAAAACATTAGCTGCAAAGAACTGGCAATACGTGTAATAAAATTTAATAAAAATTACAGAAAATCCATTGTTCTTTCCCAAATTAGATTTGAAGTACTCACAATAATCAGAAATCAATGTAAAGAACAACTAGGGTTATTTATTTCTGTGATTTTTTTTTTTAAATCTAAAAATAAGCCTGCCAATCTTAAACTACAAACCGATAGAAAATTATCCCTGATTAACTATGACAACACTAAGGTCATTCCTCTTGTCTCTTTGATGATATTTAATCAAGTCTGCCTTCTAGCAGTGAAAACCTATAGCTGAAAACTAGTATTTCTCATACCTCAATTATTTTCTTAATTATCAATAATGTTTCAGATTTCTACACAATTTTCTCTGGATTGCAAGTTTTTTACTTATACAGCAATGATTCTTCTTAAATATCTATCCTTCTTACAACCATAGCTACATTTCTTCTCCTGTGTACTTTCCTTTGTAATGAAATACAAAGTCATATATATATATATATGTGGATTATTTGACCTCTTACTATTTGCTCTTATAAAAAAAATGACCATTTACAATTATTGCAGAGGCTTAGCAAAATAAATCAAAAAAGTCTCATCCAAAATCTTTTGAACTCCTGCAGCTTGAGCAACCTTAAACATTGAGGTCATATTTAATACACCTAATATAATCAAACAAGGGGAAAATGTCACGCCCTTCTGGATACCAAGAGACTCTTATCTCTCTAAAGCAGGGGACATTTTCACTAGTTCAGAGCAGTAATTTTCTTTGATTTTGTAACAGGAAGCTCAGTATTTTAAAATACAAGATTTTCCAAGTGATTGGGCTTTGAGTTATCATGAAAACGCTGACACGTTTTCCAGCAGCTTCCCACCCACCCCGACCTGTAACCCAACTCAGCTCTGAAAAACCAGCATCTGGGTAAGCGGCTCTGGCAGGTCACCCCCCTGCACCCCGATTCCCGCAGGCTGCGCAGGTGTCAGCACCGCCGCATCCCACGGCGCAGGCGCAATCACACAATGCACTCAAATCACAGCTGCAGCTCGCTGGTTCCAGCCACCGCGCTGGAAGTGAGGGAAGCAAGAAACACTGGGCTGTGGGGGAATCAGGTTTGCATTTCCAGACTTGCAGGTTCACCACAAAACATCATTTCCTTTGGGTCAGACATACCCTTATCCCCTGATTACCAACGGCATAAGACACCAACAGATATTTTGTCATTTTTTGTTGACCAAGCAATCGCCCAAAGTTTATTACGTAAATACAGAATCCTCTCCTTTGGAGTGGCTGTCACCTATTACTATAGTTTTGTTGCAAAATGCCCATTTCCAATGCTCAAAAGATGAGTGGGAGCACATTTGATAAAACGTAAGCTGGGGCTTATTGAACCTTGCCACTGCTTATAGCTTAGCAAACAAAATCTTGCACTCCATAGAGAGGCAATGAAGAGAGAGTAAGGAAGATCATTACGATAAGACCTTTGATCTTGCCTTCTTTTAAATATTCTCTCTCTTACAGAATATGTTACCTATTATAAATGCAGTGTTTTGCTGGTAGCAAAGTTCAGCAATACATAAACAAACTATGGGATTACCAATTCATTTTCCTACAGGAATATGTTGTATTTTACTCGGGAGGGGAGCATTCTCCTCTCTCTCATCCTGAACCTATCGGATTGTTTAATGTAGATTAATTTTCTAAAGATTTCTGAAAACTGGCAGTTAGAGAAGTTGACCATTTTTAGGTACTTGAGATTCCTCCAAGGAGAGCAGTAGCATGAATTCCTCAGGGGCAGAAAAACCTTCTGTCAGAGTTGACACTTACTTAGACATCAAATAATTCAGCCATGGAATTTAAATCCATAAAAAATGAGGCTCTGTGTGTTCTCCGCTGCCTCTGGAAACACCTGTCTTTAATCAAGTAATTTCAATTACAGCAATATTTCTAGGTTCAGTTTTGGAATCAAGATACAAATGTGCCAGAAATAAACAACAGTCCTGTAAAAGAAAGAGCTCACATTCGGAGGAAACAAGGAGATGCTATAGGCGTATCCTGAAAAACATGGACAAGTACAAAGAGATTAAGATACAGATTGTCCTGATAATTTTTATGAAACATCTGGGCTCCTGTTACTCTTATGTCTCACAATCTTCCTCAAACAAAACAAAAAAAAAAAATCAACAGGAAAGTAGTCTTAGCAAGAATGCAGAAGTAATGGAGCACTCTTTAACATAACTGACATGGATTAATTGATGCTGAAACAATTTTCAGTTCCCCAACTTAACCCCATCTATTTCAATGCGCTTACCCGCTCTGGTGAGCTACTGCTCTGCACCCAAAGCCAGGGAAATCCTGCCTCCTGTACAAATGCCCAGGGATGAGGCACCTGAACAACCAAACTGGGAGGATCTTCTTGCTTCTCCCTAACTGCAAAAGACAGACTGTCACAGTGTCAACACAGAAAGTGCCTCCTGTCTCAGAAAGATTTGGAAACCATAACTATAAAAATCCTCAACATCAGCTTGCAGAGTTGTTTGACAACAAGTTATAGTGTAAGACCCTCACGCTTTTTCTCTGGGGACTATATCCCCCATACAAAAAGGGAAAAAAATGTTTAAGAATTATTTAGAGTCTCAAAAAACTGGAACTTCAAATCAGTAACTCCAGAAAGCTCTAATAAATTCCCTGGCTAGAAATGTAGACTATAAACTTTAGGCATCCATTTCAAGGTCAAGGAATGGCTGAAAAACCCAGAGACCAGTTATACTTCAGCCATGTAGCAGAGCTGCTAGAGCAACATTCGCCCAGAACAGGAATGAAGCTGCCACGTGCCAGTAAAGAACAGGGAGAAGCAAATCACAAACCTGAAATGATTCCTAGGTCTTTCGATGGGAGAACATGTACCCTTTCGACAGTTCACACACTGTAATGTCTTCCTTAAGGCAACACCTGGTTACTGCCACTTCCTTAATGAGCAGTAGCCAAAAAGATCTCAGACGACCTCCCCAACTGTATGGTAGGTTCAACCAGCTGGGAGCTGGACCAGTAACATGTATGCTGTCCCATGCTTCCCATTCCAAACTCAGAAATGCATTGCCATTTTACAGGTATACATATAAATAGGGAGGTATGGGGAGAAGCAGAATTAATTAGTCATAGGAACTTCCAATATTTTATAGGATGCCAACTCACCCAAGCTTCAGGTGCAGGTTTCAAGCGTATTGAATTTAGAGGAGAATAACTTACATGGCTGCAATCAACTTCCCCTTACATTTTCCCATGGGTCCAACCTGAGGTATTACAAGGCCAAGACATAATCCTGGACGCCCTTATAAATAAGTGTTGCTTAAAGATTTTGTTCACCTGCTCCGCAATTCATCTTTTGAACTAAGCTCACATTTCCAGATTACTAGATATATATTAAGGTAAGTGTTCAGCAAAAGGGGAGTAGCAGTAGTATTCTGCAAACAGCCCTGAAACTGGCTCCTGAAAAGAGAGAAATAAGTGATATTAGAAGGTTTTGTGGTTGTGTGAATCGACATCGCTGTCTTTTGTAGGCTCTGTGTGCAGCAGAAGAGACATCCTTCCAGGCATCGACACTGGGCACACACAATGGTCAAAATCTGCAGCAGCTACTCAAAGGGATCAAATCCTGCAAGGCCTTCTCCCAGATTAAAAATGCAAAGGACAAATAACAAGAATTTGGGGCCTTATTCTAGAACAACGTTAAGATAGAGAAGTTAGATAATCTGTACTGAGCCAAGAGACTGGGCATGCCACAAAGCCTGCACCTGCATGCATGCATACAGTCTTTGTTCATAGGGATAGTAGGTTGAGGATTTCTGGAAAAGTATAAAATAAAGAAATATGTCACACTATCAAACATTTCAAGAATTCTATATAGCTTATATCTAACAAATTTTTACCATAAATTACAATTATATTCTTTTATGCTCTCACTGGCTTTTAAAATTGCATACACTGGTCAGGATATTGAACTATCCGCAGTTAAGCTCCACGTGTAATATCCTTTAAGCACACATAAATCAATAACTTGGTCTATTTTGTTAGGATTTTTTAAAACATTCTTGTTCAAATCATATATGTATTTACCCAGCTGAGAAGAGAAGCAGTAATAATTTATAAATCCAAACCAAAATACTCACAGCACCTGAGAGGTAACGACAGCCTCCCTCCTCCCCCACAACACCCCCAAGATCCAGGACTAATCTTTTCCTGGCCTTTGTTAGTTGTGACATTTGTCCTTAGATATTGACAACCTAGAAAGGTTAAGCTCAATTTTATAATTAATTACAATAATCAAGTATGGAAGGAAAATTCCATTGGGAATCAATCCAAGTGAGTCACTTTAAGAGCTCTCAGAAAAATTGGGTAATTTTAAAGATAAGAAAAAAATAAATTAAAATATTTTATTCAAATTTCCCTTTTACCACATTTCAAATTAATTAACAGTATATCCAAATGGTACCACACATTATGTGTTTATTATTTATTCTTGAGTGAAAGTCATTATTAAAATATTACTGGAACTTCTTTTATCACTGCAAGCCTAAAATGTAACGAAGGAAAACCCTTCGTAGTTTGCTCTTCAAAGGGTCAATAACCAAGTATAAAAAGTGGCGGAGAAAGGTCATACACCTTACAAAAACACACACACACACATATATATAAAGGAAAAAACACAATTATCCTTTCAGGGCTTTCCCTACTTCCCAAGAGTTCTCCAGACTAAGCACCAAGCTGCTGCAGTTATCGCTGCAGACACAAGTCCCCAGCACAGAGTGGCTCCCAGTGCCAAGGCGGTACCACCACCTTGGTACCACCACCAGCTGGCCCCAGCTGGTGCAGCAAGGCTGGCACCACCCCACCTCTGCTGGCAGGACCCAGTGGTGATGCTCCTTGGCCCTCTGCAGTCAC
Organism: Falco cherrug; assembly: GCF_023634085.1. Taxonomy (NCBI): domain Eukaryota; kingdom Metazoa; phylum Chordata; class Aves; order Falconiformes; family Falconidae; genus Falco; species Falco cherrug. Next base: position 10,138,984 of record NC_073707.1, read on the forward strand.
AGCAGCCAAACGTCAGCGTTGAGCTGAGCTGGTTAGAGAACACCACCACTGACTGCGGTGAGGGCTGGCAGCCTCCAGCAGCAAGGGACTGACAAGCAGAAGGGCTCGTACCCATCATCCAGGCAGGTCACCAGCTGGCACAGGCAATTCTGGAAAAAAACATCTTTCCTTAGACTTGGATACCTCCTAGATATTTTTAGTCAAAAAACGAGCGCATCACTCTTCCATTTGCTCTATGTCAGATTACAAGACAGCCACAGCTATAAATAAGCCATTTTTCCCTCACGGTAACTTTAGCAATGTTGATCTGTACCTTACTCCTTGATGATGCCCAAGAGCTCTCTGAGATAAGATCGGGACCTTTTTCACTAACTGCAGCTGGTTTGACCACCACCCCAACACAGCCCTGCTGCTTTTAGAGAGTTTCTGCTGCCGGCAGCAGAATTCACAACATGGACCAGTGATATAATGAATCAACACAAAGGGCAAGCTACTGAACGAGGGAGCATTTCTCCGAAAACAGCATCTCCTCTTGGTATTGCCAAAGATGACTGGGTAGAAGAGACCATTAGCCTGACCCAGCTGTAGCTTCGTGTTCCTCTATACATAGTTAGGGCGATCATAGCAACAACGGAATTGCAGGAGTGATTCTGACTAACCAGCCAAGTTGACTGCAAACACTCATCTTCATATATGAACAAATTAAAATTTGCAATGAATGACTAGGAACCTGACCCTGATCTGTTACAGAATTCTCTGAGCATGCGATGCAGCTTCATTTTTGAGTTTTCACAGGTGGGCATCACCACTCAGGTATTTAGGCACAAGCCCAGAAAACCAAAACATTTATCCTAGCAGGTCTTTTGGTCTATTCATTCCAAACACAGCTTTCAACTGAAGTATTTTGTCTCCAATCTTTATACAAATCAAACAGAACTGTTTCTTAGTAATGTTTATGGCGCAAGCATTACACAGTGTATCCAAAAGGCGGCAATGAATGAACAGTAACAAAACAAGATTCGGTTTTGCTTACTCCATGGCTTACACTGATTCGATGTCTGTAAAGTATTACATTAATTAGATATCAAATTATGCAAATAAACTACATAACTGTTCATGCTACAGGCTCTCAGATAATTTGAAAAGCTTCTCAAAATCATTGTGTATTCTGCATGGGTCCCTTTCCCTCTGCACAGTGCTTGAAAGCAGGGTGGCATGAGCTGGGGACAAGCCCCAGGGTGGTGAAGGGACAGTCAGAATGTCCACGCAGAAGAGAAGGGACCTCAGGCTCACAGTTTTGACAGCTCCTGGTCAAAATCTCCTCTTTCTCTGCAGACAGATATATCCTAAGAACCAAGCTTCTTGGTCTTCAGAAACGGAAGAAGCATTCCCTAAGTGAAAGAATTTACTCCAAATCTCTTTGAGAAAAACCGCTTCTGCTACTTCAGACTGACACCCCAGTAGGTTCAGGAGGATGTCTACAGGGAAGAGAGCATCCCTGTTAGGGCTGGCTAACGCTGCAAATGCGATCCGGATTTTAAGGTGATATAAGAAGAATCATGTATATCCTATATATTTAAGAGCTCTGATATACCCACCCTGAAAACATTTGTGAAAAACTGTAATCAAGAGCAGGGAAACACCAGTTTTGAGCAAAACCTTTAAATTCTTCTAAAGTTTTGTGGGATTTTTTTCTGTTCATCATTACTACAAGCATTTAGATGGATAAGCAAAATGCCTGAACCTTCTCTTCTGAAAGACATTATGAAAGTGACCTAACAAAAATATGTGGAAGTCAGAAGGCCACGATACTTTTGTATCATCATATTAGCTGAAATAATGCTGTAAGTTTATGCACTCACTAAACAAACATGTTAATAACAATGTCAAGACCTCCAAATAAAAGGTCAGAATGACCCTTCATTTTGTATATAACAGGAATATAATCATTAGAAGAGACTGGTAAACATATTAAATTCTTTTTTTCATGAGATACGTCATTTCAATTATGGTTTCCTGACAGTTGCTGTCAAAACCAACATGTTTTCTCGTGCCCTTTTTGTCTGAACACAAATAAGTAATTTTAAATGACGCTGAAAACTTGAGTAATTATAGAAGACCTATAACAATAGTATATATAGGAAAATTACCAGGGGCAGCAGCCACTGCTCTTGTTTAAAATACTTAGAAGACATTTTTCACATTGAGACAAGTATATTAAGTTCATAAGCAAATTCTAAGACTTCTGTCTCCCAAGGAAATCACTTCTAATGCAGCAGCAATGTGTTGCTTAAAGCAGGTACCAAAGTAGCTGGGTTTTGCCTTAGGACCTCAGGCAGACATTATTAAGAGTTTTGCAATCCAAGAGGTCTGGGACCTTGCACAGAGTGCAAAACCCCAGCTCCTCCTGAGGGCCTGAATCGTCACACCTATTGGGACAACTGGCATCAACAGGCTTTTGGTTTCTAAACATGTACGGCAGGCAGATTCTGACCTTGGACACTTGGTGAAAGGAAGGATGCTTTGAGGATTTACTGCAGTGACTGATTAATGTCAATCTACTGAGGACTATTAAACCATTAACATAATTTTCCTGGTTGACCATTTCTGCCTTTGAAACTAGACAGAGATACTGAATCTGCAGGTTCAGGTCCAAACTGCAGAGCAGACCTTTAAGATTGCACCACCGAATTTCATCCAGACAGAGATCTTTCCAGCAAGACATTAAGCACAATTTATTTACTAGCATATGCATCCTGTTTTCAACTGAAGAGCCAAGGGCCAATTGATAAGCAAAGGAAAGACAGCCTCCAGAAAGCACTGCCTTAAACTGCTCTCTGCAGAATTCAGTTTGACTATGCCTGGAGTGCTGGAATGGTACCATTATGGCAGTTTGGTGTTAGGGAAGAGGAACACGTATGAAAACAGAGCTGAAAACAAGGGATAAAGATGCTTATAACAGATCTGAGACCGTAATGCTTCATTTATAGTCGTCACGCCTTTTTCATTCCAAACTTGGTTTCTGATCCATGCTTTGTGAAAACAAAAGCAACAGAAGGATTCACTTTAAACCTTTATATCTAGCCAAGAAGCCTTGCTATTATTTCTTAGTCTAGAAACTGTTTCCTCACTGATGGCACACTGAAATTTGAGGTATGTTCATGCACTTGTCTGACCTATTTCTGATGAAGTACCACAACAAGAGCAAACAAAAAAATAGCCTTTCTTTTTGTTTGAAATTTCACAGACTTTGTGTAAAATCTCAGAGAAATAGCTCCATAACATATGAAGGAAATCGGATGGGATGTTTTTGAGCTGGAGGGTAGTGAAAATCTAACATTATGACTTTCGAAAACACATCATAGGGAAAATAACTCAGGTAAATTCAGATAGCTCGTGAACAACAACTAAAAACCACCAAAATGAAACAAAACACATTATCAAAAGCACAGTAAAAGCTCCCCTGTCCAAACTTGCCTACCTATTTGCAAACTGATAGCGTAGCGTTCATAGGACAATTACGAGCCTGGTACACTACTACGCTTCTGCAAAGTATTCTGTTCGCTTCTAGCTACAGTCTTGAGTGGTATTTTGCAACTTTCCCATCTTACAGCCCTCATCTCACAGTTGGCAGCAACTCTAATTTTTCAAACAAGGAGGCTAAGGCTGAGAGATTAACAAATCTGAGCAAAACACATAGGACAGGCTTGGAACTGACCAACTCCTGACAACCAATTTAGTTCCCTGACAATTAAATCACACTGAGTTCAAAAGCTCTGGCAAAGCGCCTGCATGATTAGATACTTGCCTACCTAAAACTTGTAGAATTGGGCTATGGATCTCACAAGAGCCCAGTCTCACAAACAGCCCAGTGGATCCAAGGCTGCCTCTGCAGACCCAAATGTGCAGACAATCCAGGCGTGATGCACCCAGTTAAAGTCCAAGACCACCCAGCAGCCCAGCATAGCAACAGGAGTTGGCAATCATCAATGCAACCCAACTTGCTGTTTAAGACTGTAATTAAACTGCCCTGAATACACAAACTTGTTTTGTTCAATAATTATTTCACTTGCCTAAAATAGGAACTGGAAGCAGGTGGTTCAAGCTGTATGGTCTGAGCTCATCTGCTTATCAAAACATGTACCTGAGTTTTTTGTTAATAACATGCATTTCTTTACTTTCTTCAGCACACTAGAGAAGAACTTAATTTCCCTTTTTCTCCAGCCACAAGTAAGCACTAGTGGCTCAAATCAAAGCTAAATTAAGCCACTGGGCCTTTCCCTGCATGTGATGCCAAGGGACACTGACCTCAAAAAGCAGGCCCACAACGATGTAAAACAATGGAAAAGTAATTTACTGTTTAGATTGCCTAGCTTGAATCCCAACCCTCTACTCCCTGCTCCGCAGCCTGGGCCAGTGAAGTGGCACTCTTCGTCAGGCAGCACCAGGCTCATGTCTGCGGCGAGGGCAGACCTGCCAGGTCACACCCCCCAAGCATGGGACCCGCTCCCTGCCCTCACGTGCCCACAGCACAGCACCCTCATCTCGTGCATACACAGCATGCTGCTGCCCCTGCCCGCACCGCCCTGTGCCTGCAGCGTCAACAGGTACCTCAGGTACTGTGCTGCAGAAAGACCTGCTCCTCCTGCCAGGACGCTCCACCGAGAGACCTCTGAGCAGCAGCCCTGTCCCACCACCGCTCGCCCTGCCACGAGCGCCCATCTGTGTTCATGCCCCAACGGACCGTGTCCCTTGCACACAGCCTCCCACAGCAGTGCTCAGCTCACACAGCTGTAACAGCCATTTCAATTTATTAAGTAACTTGCCTGCAAACTGACGGTTTTCAGAACCATAACTTGCTTTTTCTTCACAGCATCTTCAGTGGCATATCCAACTAAACAGTCCCTTGCAAACGCTTGAGGCAAAACAGGAGAGTGCAGTTATTTCATCCTCATATCTTGGTGCCCACAGCTCAGCTTTCTTCCTTTGGCCTCCTTATTTAAGTAGGATCACGGTCATATTGACCCAAAAAGCATTCAGCAAGGTTTTGATCTTGCAGATTCTGAGGTACCTTCTCCAAATTTAGCCAATAAATCAGTCAAAGGCTCATGAAATTTCAGGACCTACTGGGCTAGAACCTATGGTCTGGTTTAGGAACACGTTCTTGAAGCAAAAGCTTGGCAGACCAATGATGATAAGCGTCATCATCTGGTAGCAGAAAACAAACCCAAGCTAGGTAATATATATGTACCTGAGATCATTTCATTACCACACAAAAAATGTACTGTAGTCACGTTTTCATCTTTAATTCCAGACTCTCACAAGGCAACAGAACTAGATACAGGCAAGTAGCTTCTCTCAGCAACAAATAATAGCGAGTAAAATATTAATTGCAAAAAAATTATTTCCCATTTCTTAAAATCCAACATTTATTTCCTTATTGCCTTCTGCACAGTTTCCTTCTACTCCAAAACATGCATGGAATTTCACACTTAACACCAATAGCTTCATTGATATCAGCTCATGAGCCTGCTTCGGGCCCAGTTCAGCCTGGTTTTGAGCTAATTGGAACTGGGTATTAAAAGTACGTTGAAAGCATCCTGAGTGGACTGCAAAGATTATAATTTTCATCATTCAGTATGCGTACAGGATAAACGTAATAAAACCTAGACTATAGCAACCAAGCTGACCCAAAGTCCTTCAGCCACAGCTTATCAAATCAGCATCAGCAAGCAGTATGTGATAATAGCAGACTATTTGTTTACCTAAGCAAAAGGAGTTAAATGTCCAATTTTTTTCTAATAAATAAGAAATGACATGACAAAAGGCATTACTATAATTGGACAGAGAAAGAGGACTGAATTATCAGGGAGAGAAAACTTTTTTCCTGCATTCTAGATGTTTAAATGAATCCTGAAGCCTAAATCCTAGATGCCTTGAGTAGATTCTCCGTAATGTAAGAAATATAATCTGGGATGGGAGGGCAGTGCTATGTAGCATAAATTTTTTACTGTCTTTACCTAAAGTTGTCTATATAGGCATTGCTACTCTGAACTACACTATGACATAAAATACTAGATGAGAAACAGTGGGGCTTTTAAGTGCTTGCTGAAGGAAAGCGCAAGAAGAGGAGAGCAGTCCGCAGGGGACACCAATCTCCCAGGAAAAAATACAGACACAAAAGGGCTTCTCTCATTCGTACTGTGGCCTTTCTGCTGCTTTGATCAGCCACTGAAAAGAGCACTATATATATATATATATATAACTTTAGTACAACAAAACTTTCTAGAAAGGCCATAGCATGAATGGGAATTGGGACCAAAATCCCTTCTTTTCATAACTATTTAAAAAAAAAATTTAAAACCTCAGCAACCTAATAAAACACATGGGAGGTTAAAAAGTAAAACTGGCTTGTTTCTAAAACAGGTCTTAATATAGTATGTCTGTAATAATGAAAACGGGTAAATGAAAAGCATGCCGATTCCTGTTATTCTTTGAGTTAAGACCATGCCCTTGGGTAGTATACGAAACCCCAGAAATGCAAAATATGAAAGTAATAAACATACAATTGCTCAGAACTTGATAATGATCTCTGTGAAACAAAATCTGAGGATTTCTGGTAGGCTTTGATGATTCTGAACACAGAATTAAGCTGAATGTATTTTAAATTAAACCTAAAATAAAAACAGCTGCTGAAAAACATGCATGACCAAATTCTTCATCTGAACATGTGCTGCTTTTGGCTATTTTCTTTTAGATTCTAAAACTTCACTGGCATTCTGTATACTCAGCTCCAGTATGAAGCAAAGTACAGTAGCTACTGCTGGCATTCAGCTAAGCCAATCTAATTTTACAGATGTTTGTCTAACAACTCAGAACCACTGCTATTTCCATCACTAAAGGATTACACCACCAAATAAATTTATTCACTGTTGTAGCTGCAGTTCTATGTGCAACGGGGCCTAACAGAGATGCAGTCATCATTTAGGTACACGACGTTCATCCCATTGCTCTGCTGGCAACCCTCAAAGCCTGATCACATGGGAAAAAAAGACAGATTGCTAATTAATTTTCCAAAGAGTTCATTTTAAGAAGAAAACATGAGATTCCTAACCTGAATTGTCCTATATGAAAAATACTTATTCAATTAAAAAAAAAACATTTAGGCTTCTTAAAAAACAGGGGAACAACACAGGAAAAAGACAGAGGAGAAGAAATTACTTGGGCTGCTGACACATGAAAAAAACTATCCCATCACGGCAAGCCAGAGGGCAAACTTAACAAGATGTATAGAATACACTTCCACTTGTGATTGAATTACCAAACAAAAGATACCCATGTCACAGTGGAAAAGCCCTAATCAAATAAACTTTGAAATAGCATTTACTCGGGAATCTGACCTCCTATTCTCAATTCTACAAGATTCTGTGGAAATTAAAGAGGGATACAAAACATAGGGCATTCTGCAGCACTTTGAAATGAAAAAGCTTTGATACTTGCAATGTTTTTGTAGGTATCAAAAAAACCATAAACCATGTATATGCATAGTTCCCTTTGTACTTGGTAGGATGACAGCAAAAACATAAGCAATTCATTTCACAGTGCATGTCTAGAAACAGTTGTTTGTCCCTTTTTCACTTGGCTTTAAAACCTAGAGGTCTTTAAGGAATATCCTAGGTCCTATAAAAAGTCCTAGAATATTCATTCCTGTGAAATTGTTTCTCACTTTGTTTTAATCTCCTTGTAGCATCTGCATATCTCAGAAAACTCTTTAAAGAGACAGATGTTTTCATTAGCCTAAAAACTAAAGGCCCATAACCATTGCCAAAATAAGGCAATATTAACTCTAAACACCAGAAGATAAATTTTTTTAAAAAAACTACCCATAAATCTGAAATGTAGACAGAGAAAAAAAAAAAAAATAGTTCCATGCAATAGTTTTATGCTTTCTGGAAAAGCACCAAACCAAACCCCAACCCAGCCCACATGCTGCACTATCGATGACACCTCCCAGCACGAAGACACAAAGATAAGCTTTCACTCTTTTCTGCAAGGCATCATTCTCAAGGGTTTCATATAACCAAGTTATGCATAAAGCTGTCCATGACAGGCACGGCACTTGATACAGGACAAAAGAAGAAATGGGGCTTTATTTGCTCATAATCCTCAAGAGCGAATACTCCAGTTCCGACAGCTGTCTCCAAATCCCAGTGTCTTCACCTAACCTGGCTACGAGAGGATGAGTTGGGATTGGCAGAACTCCAGAGTTTCAGGTTTACTCTTTCCTGACCCATGATGCATTCATTTCACTTCTTCCCTCTAGACACCCCGACTAGTGGAAGGGACCCAGTGGCCTCAAGGTGCCTGCCACAAGGTCCAGCTCTGCAAGTATCAGGCTATTTGAGATAACAAGTGTACAGCTGAAAAGAGTCTAAAGGAAAGCAATGAAAAAGGCCAGAAATCCAAAGAATTTAACAAATAAAGGCTCTAGAAAGCGGCAGTAGTCAGCATGAAGAAAAGGAGATACCATCAGAATCTGAATATATGTATAAATGTGCCAGATACAAGAATAATCTATTCTCTAAACCCTTACAAGGGAGATCCTTACAAGTAGTAACAAGTTGCAAGGGAGATCCAAGTTAGAAATTGAGAGAAAATTTCTTACAATAATAACAGAGAAACTTGAGAAGACTGTCTGGGGACATTAGAGAATTTCTCTCATTAGAGGTCTTTAAGAAAACTTTGAAGAACATTTGTTAAGAATGGCTTAAAGATAATTATTCTTTCCTCAGGCAGGGGATGGGTTACATGCAGAAGTCATCCACCTGCCAGCCCTATTCCTCTATCATTAGAATATTGATCTGCTGCAGAGATTAAGTATTTTGCATTAAATACTGGCACGAAGAACAACACTGAATACCTGTGTGAAATTACACCCCAATCCTGTCAATCCGCAAGCCCCCAGAGGACACCATTCCAACGAGACCCAGTTTCTCTGGTAGGACGTCTCTGCCTCATTCCTGAATCCAGGGACCTTTTTTTCCAGATGGCAAGTACTCAGAGTCAGAGGTCTCAAACCTCCTGAAGGCACGTGTTTTCTGTACGTTTCTGGTTTATAGGACATAATATTTCCCTGCCCATTATATATCTGTAATTTCAAAGAGACTGTTGGGCTATGCCTGTTACTCACCTAACTCTTCTTCTTCTGGATGCAATTCCAGAATTAAATTTTAGTTGAAATTAATTTGAAAAGTAAATAGTGTAGTAAGTTAATTTTGAAGAATCAGATTGAGCTTGCAGTACTATCTGTAAGGATACTTTATTTTTTTTTAGTTTGAAAATAGAGCTGGAATACTGTCAGAAAACATGACAGCTCAAAATTTAGAATAGCAATCAATTACCAGTTTTCACAAATGGCCTTTTTTATTTACACCCATGTGGCTGTTGACATTTTGACTTGCATGAATGGAAGATGTTCTCTCCAGCTCTTGAATCCCATAGCACCAATCCCTGCAGTAAGCAAGTTTTCAACACGAGCAGCAGTCTTTGGAATGTGCCATAATGATTCTGTATGAAAAGAAGTGAAACTTGCATCATTTAAGAAACATTCTCCAAATGTCACTTTTTAAACAACCCAAGGCAAAGGGGGCGGGGGGGGGGGGGGGGGGGGGGGGGCACTGTTTAAAATTAACCTTTCAAATAGAGGCGAAATAAACTAGGGGTAAGGGGGGGGTGACAGGAAGAAGCTGGAGAACAACCAGTTTTCAAAACAAAAACCACAAAATGAAAGGATGCACTAGCAATAAGAAGCACGCACATAATCCAGGCTATATCAGCCTTGAGTTTTTCTGCTCTTCCTTAGAAGTCCACTTTAACATTAAAATTTCCCCTGTATTATTATCGCTTCAAAATGGAGAATTCAAAAAGTTCTGTCACTAACGTGAAAACGGGTATTGAAACAAATAACTCCTACATATGGATAAATTCACTTTCAACCTTTCCAGAGGTTAACTACAACTAAGACAATGGTTGGAATTCTCTCCATCCCTGCCTTCAACCTTTGCCAACTGAATATTAAAGGCACCATATACAGCATAATCTGAATGTAGCAAGTATTTGAGCTCCCTCCCAATGAAGGCAGGCACATTTGACTGAGCTCCCCCCTCCACCTTGCAACCACATGGAGATAATATAGCTCAGCTGAAACGCCACACCAAATCCTACTTTCTTGGTCATTATTCCAAGTTTTTCCAATAGATTATTATGGGCATTTTACTTGCCTTTCATTATCAGGATACATTTACTAAATAAATTCTAAATAATGTCAAAGTTGTCAGGAATGTGAGGAACTGAGAGACTGCAAATTTCATTAAAGCAGTGAGCAAGCAAATTTCCAGTAAGATGTGCAAGAGCATGATAGCAGACATTTCAACATGTTTTACTATGAACATTTTATGTTGTTATTGACAAAAAAGGATGAAAAATCACAGAAGATGAACATGATTAGTTCTGCTTTTTAAATATAAGGGACTTTTTTCTCTCAAAATATCTTGTCATTCAAAATAGTTCAATCGCCTCTTCTTAAGTATATGGATAGAGCATCTATGTTGCAAAAGACAATTTAGAAAAGTCATATAGATGTCAAACAAACCAGTTACACATAAAAACATGTATATTTGATGTCATCTCATCAAAATATCCCAGCGAACACGTACACCATGGATCCTGCCATTGGAGTTCACCAGACTTAGCTCTTGATTCAATATTTGGAGAAGAATTGGGACCTAATTTAAGTTTAATAGCTGTAAATAATATTACAACCATTTCCAATTTACTACTTAAATAGATACATGCACTTTGGGCATGTCATCATCACCGCCACACTTAAGACCCACTTTCTTTAGAACACGTGCTTGAAGCAGATCAAAATCATAGAATTAAAAAACCTAGTAATTTTATTCAAACAATTTTTTACATCTTACCTTTGTAGAAAACTAGATGAATATGGTCTTGCATAACTATGCTCAGTGCATTTAGACAGCTTCTGTATTTACACTGGACTATCAAACAAGTAACTAACAATTTCTATCTGGATATTCCCAGTCCATAATTTGAATGGGGATTGCACTGCAACAAAACTTTTTTTTATCAAGAATACACACTGCAGGCTCCCAAGTAAATGAGACTGATAAATAAAAATGTCTTGAATGCCATTACTTGGAAGATGCAGAAAGTTTCAGTCAGATAAGCAAGGCACTAAAAAGCAGTGAAAGTATATTTTGCTATGGAAGTCCCAGTATTGCTTTTTTCTCTAAAGAGTATCAGCTCCAGAAGTAATTCACAATTAATAGACCTGTTCTTGACAGAAAATGCACACATCATCTTCAGAAGTATGACGTTTGTTAATTTTACTCCAGAAGATTTAAGAGTTTTGAAAAAGTTAAGTGGCATAAGCACTTCTTCAGAGAGGTAGCTCTCCTCAGAGGTATAATCTTACCATTTTCAACAGGGACCCGTTCAAAGAATTTATTTGTGAAAGGATAATCTTCTGCAGTTTGAACTTTCTCACCAAGCTCCCTTCTCATTGCTATGCGGTGTGGGAGGTAAGTCTGCTTGCAATGCTAGCCATGTCTATCGAATCAGTACTAACCTTTTGTTCCAGTTATTTTCTTTGCAACTTTTTGCCATCAGTAGCCACCTCCAAAAAAATATACTGTTGTACTTTTGAAGCCTTGGGGCCTTTTAGGTAATTCACTTCCAAGCTGGTTCAAGATAGGAAAGTTTCATTTTATGGAAGGCCGTTCAGAACTTTTTGCAGAAGGCAAATACATGGCCTTAACTTTGTCACCTCTACTTTGTGAATACCAGCCACATAGCAATGTAAAAATAAAAGAAGTGTCATATATTAAATTATACCAGGGTCCAAAACTACAGACCAGAAGACTGATCTCCATTACTTATAAATATCAACAGAACAGCATGATTCAGAGAGTAAATCTGTTTCAGGAAGAAAAAAAGAACATTCTAACAATCAGCACACTAAGGAGATCAAAGAAAGAGCGATGACTACAGTACTCGTTTACTTTATGGAAAATAAGTATTTCTTGGGGAATAAGTACCTGTAACTTCTATCACATGCAAAAAAAAAATAGGGTTTGTTCACTAAACATTATACATTCATATAAACCCATGAAACATACATGCAAGTACCCTGCATTGCAAAATACAAATAACCCATGGTCTCTGAAGGAAATGCACACAAACAAGCAAATAACATTAGAAAACCTTATTAAGCAGATACTGGTGATGTATCAAGAATGCAGCTTCATCACAATCTTAAACAAAAAAAAAAAAAACCCCAAACTTGATACAAAATTAATCTCTAAATACGTGCATGGTTTCTCTTTTTTATTCAATGCTCTGTATCACATTTTCACTTACAAAAAGAAAACTTGGTAAAATCACGTACTGTAGGAGTAGCACTGGGGAATTTGGTAAAGAAAAAAATAATAAATAAAAATCAGTCTCTTTGTTAGCCGAGCCACAAAGCATCTACAGAGCCTAATTCATCATGAAAATGCCAGGATGCCTGACAGGTGATTGACAGAGCAGCCCTCTGCTCACTCCCCCTCCGCTCAGTGCAGCCCCTCTGGGGCGACTGCTCCTCCTGGGCAGAGCGGCCGCACACTGCAGCTCTGCTCAGGGGAAAGAGGGCAGATCCAGCACAAAAGCCTTCCCAGCACAGCTAGGGATTTGCTGCGTGGAGGAAACATCTAAGGGAGCATTTCCACCCCTTTTCCTTCCTCCCCCCCTTCAAGGGAGACCGTGATGCTCAGTGGGCCCGCAGCCCCCCGCAAGGCTCCGGGCTCTGCCCCACACCTGCACCAGCAGCCCCAGTCCTCCTCCAGGTTTACAGGTTCACCCTTTCCAGGTGTCACTCAATCTGCTGCTTGTTTTAAAACTAAGCCCGTGCTTAAGTGCTTTACGGGACTGGGGCCAGACTACTCTGTTTCTCGCAGAATTGAGCCCTATGGTTGTATATCTACAACGTTAGCTCAAGCTTTCTGCCAGCAAATTGCTTTTCCCTGAGTTTTGTTTATTTTTCAGGATTGAGCTCAGCAAGGGGCGGGGATTACCCTAAAGTACAGCCGCCTGGTTGCTGTATATGATGAAGGGACTTTACACTGACAAGCAGCTGTAAAGCACGCTCACGTTATCGGTCCAGGACTCCACGAGGGACAAGCAAGGCAGCACCGGGGTAAGGGGAAGTGTTGTTCTCCCACTCCATCTCGAAACCATCACACCATATGTGGATTGAAAAGTAAACAAAAGTAATACCAAGTACACGTAACATGGCACTGGATAGTTTATGCTTTCACTATCTAAATTTCCTCCACATATTTTAAAAATGTGAAGCTCTAAGACAAAAGAAAAAGGAAAACAAGGGAATACTTGGAGAAAGACTTCTAAAAAGAGAGATCGTTTTCTAATCATTACCAATGCGTTGGTGAGAAATGACGCTAAAACAACCCCAAACTTTTATACTGAAAGACGATCAGCTTCAAAAAGCAAAGAAAGAATTTGTTTAGTTCAGGAACTTGGAGAAAAAGCCATCTCTGCAACAGCTCCCCTCCTTTCCCGGGTGGTGGCCGTGGCTGGGTGGGACAGCACGGATGAAGAGCAGCCATGCTGGCTACTGCGGCCACCCCGCACCGAGCCACAAGGGCAGCTGTGGCAGAGGAAAGCGGGCTCTACCCCACACACCTGCCAGCCCGCACACCTTTCAACACTACAAAATCCCAGCACGTTTTAAAAGCTTTGTTTCCCCTCTGCTATGAAAGCAAGCATGCTTCCTTGGAGAATTTTTCCTGGGAAATTATTTTAAGAAATGTGGGGGAAAAATACTGAGCAAGAATGGAAAAGAATTTACCGTCTTAAGGCTTGACTCAAGAAAATTCAGTTTCCGTGAAGCAGAAGTGATCACACGGCCTTTGGCAGCAGACCAGCGAGGCACAGACTTTCTTGTACTCTCCCTAACCTTTCATAAAACGTTTTACAAATAGGCAATATATACACAGGGAAAACTGGAACCGCTCAGACCTTACAAACACAAGCTAATATTTATGGTCTTACTCTCCCATTAGTGCACAAAGTAAACCAGCCACTACAAAAAAGCCAACAAAGCAAAATAAAACTCCCTTTTATTGGCTAGTTGGTTGGGTTTGTTACTTGGATCGCGATTTTTTATCATCCTCCCCCAGGCATCCCATGGGAGGAACAACTGTGACCTTAAAGGATTTTGACATTAGTATTCCCTCACATCTCACTAGACGTTTTACTCTCCAGACTATCTTTCTATACAATTCTGTATTTGCTGTCACTGTAAAACTATTAATACCCTGCTTAGCCTTAATTCTCTCTGCTGGTTTGACCGTTCATAGGGAATGAAAGAAAAAAAAAATGGAAACAAAGAGGAGAGCCCTGTGACTCTGGCAGACAAATATTACCCTAGCTCGTATACCTGCACCTAGGCTTTTGCGAGTGCTACACCTTCGGGGTTTCTGATACAAGATTTGGTGCCTGGTTCACAGAGTGCGGTATTCCCATTATTCACCTGTCTTTTGAAGGCTTTTGGTGTCATCCAGGCTGCTGGCTAACATGGTCCTGAGTCCAGGCAAAAAACTGGGTTGTGATTTTGACATTAGTATGTGGACATAGATGTTTTCCATGCTGCGGAATCAAATCTGTCCTAAGATCTATAATAATGCCAAAGTTTGAGTACTACTAGAATCCATGGAAAGGGAAAGCTTATCCACTGTCTCCTGGCAGGGGGGAAGTGTGACCTTGGTCTTCTCCTGAAACAAAATGTTGGCCATGTTATTACATGTTATTCCCTCAAACGGGGAAGGGGAAAAGAGATCCAGCATACTATCTTTGCTGATAATGAATTCAAGGGGAACATGAACCCTGAATCCTTGCCAGCTGAGCTCCCCAACCAAACAGAAAGGAAGATACGAATGTTAGCTAGCTGAAAATTCTGTATGACTTTCATTAAAACTCTATGACAACAACCAGAGATCTAAAGCTAAATCTACTGGAAAGTATACACTCCAAAACTAGAATTAGTTAAGTTACTCAAGAGTCCCACCATGTATCAGACTAGAAACTGGAAATGATCTAACACGGGCATGCAGCAAGTATCTTCCCGCTTCAGAAACACCATTTTTCCATAGTCTCAAAAGACTGGAGGAGGTCTTAGTCTTTAATAGTTCTTAATATGTCCACATAACCCTAAGGATGCAATGAAACCTACAGATAAAGCAAGGAAAATAAATAAAAATCATTCTACTTGAACAGTTTGCAATCTTAAGGTGTTTGTGGTAAAATGAGAAAAATCAACTCATCATTTTTTCTCACAAAATTACTACAAGAAAAATTAGGGAGAAAGTCAAGACAGGATCTGGCCAATATTTGATGGCTTAATTCCTGACTTTCCAAAAAGTATCTGGTAATAGTTCGTAACTATACAACTTCAAGTAGCACAAACCACCATCTATTTCTAATTAATGCTATTATCTTTTAGAACCAACTTCATTGTATATCTCGGATAAGCACTTAGAAAAGCAGACTGAAAGTGGGAAGTAGTCCCAGGGTAAAAAAATACTACACCTCTCTCTAATGAATTACACAAACTCTCTTTCTTCCCTTATATTTTTCCATAGTTTTGCAGCTCTGCAACAGCAGAACATACAGGCTGATCTCCTTCACGACTGCTGCTTCAGACTTTCCCTGCCACATCACCATGATTCCAATGAACAGTCTGATTCCCTCAGACTTTAGACAAAAAAAAAAAAAAATCCTTTCAGTTAAAAACTCATTTCTTTTTAGACTGAATCTTTAACTTTTCTCTAAGAACATGTAATTTGACACTAATAGATCCTCACTCTTCTTGCTTGACCTAGCACTTTTCCTTAGTACTTTGGATTTCTGCTTTCGTTCTGCATCTTCATTATTGAGCCTGTTCTAAACTAAATTACAATTACACAGTATTATTAAGCAGATAATAAATCATGCAGTTCCCAAAAATTCAGAGAAGCACCACAGAGTTGATAAGCATGAGGTAAGAATGAAAAGTATTATTTAGAGATGAAGTCAACTACCAGAAGTGTGAAAGGAGAAGGCTGCAACTATGTAAGTATGGTTTATGTAAATGCAAGAACTAGAGCGATGTTACTGGCTCTGTTCTTTATTTTAAGTCAGATTGTCAAAGAAAGCTAGATGGAAGAGGCGCGTACAACAAGAGTAGACAGACATACAAAAGAAATTACCTGTTTCCTGGTTATCTGGCACCAGCTCTCCTGTAAGTGCTATTCTAGTCGATCAGATAAGTAACGTAAAACATATAAAAATATAGCTGATCTTTCCACTAGACTAGATAGCCTCTCGGGATGTCTTCCAGCTTCAGCATCACGTGATTCCACCCTACACATTCTGTACTGGCTGTGAAAAACATCCACCTCTCAACCTATCATGAACTGTAGAGAACTAGAAAGCAAAAAAAAATAAAAATAATTGTATTTAAAAGATAGGTCTGCCATTGTAAGTCTTGCTGGTCTGTCTCAGATCCCACCAAGGACACTGAATTGGAGCATATTTTATACACAAGACAAATACTGACTTCGAAGCCCGAATGTGACAGCCTCCCCTGTTTGTTGTTAGTTTTCCATCCACCAAAACCTTTGACTTATTATACCTTAAATAATAAAAGGTGTTATTTAATACCCTTTAAATACAAACCCTGCTATGACAGCTCTGAGCCGAAAGTAGCTTTGCTTCCATTTCTGCAAAAAGATGCAAGGGCCAAAATTCAGATCAGGGCACATTTTTTTTTCTGACAAGTGAGTTAGGTTTGGCATATACATCCAAACATTTAGCCAACACTGACACTGTGATTTGTGACACAGAAGAGTAATTTCTACAACAGATCAGCAGGGCAGGGAAGTTAGCAGATTCTTTCCTAGGCAAACCTCACTGTGCATATTATTTCTTCGGGCTTAATCCAGGCACTTACAATTTGGTTACAACAGTTCAAGGAGCTGAAAGCACATGAACCGCATAGACCAAACACTCAGCTGGCATGAAATGCCATTACAGTGCTTCAACTCAGGAGATTTGTGCTCGCTAGGATCTGGCCCACAGCAGGTACACATTCTTTGAGCACTTCCCAGTGCTGTCACAAATTTCCATACTAAAAGATTATACATTTCAAAGATGAACAGAAAGAGACTTAGGCTTAACCTGCTTTGAAAAAATTAGCTGCTGACCTCCCTTCTTGCTTTTAATACAACTTCTTTGGAGTTTGATGTCAAAAAAAACATAATTGTGCTGTAGAGCGGTGATGAAAAACTTCCAGGGGTTCATATGCAGTAGGGAAGAATATGAAAAGGCTTTTAAAAATGTATTACATTTCTTATGAGTTGGAAATCCTGGGTCACTAAATGTAGTCTCAAAATTGAATCGTGGACTGATTATATATTTTCATCGTTAACTACGATGAACAAGCCATTCTTTTTTACTTTCAGATCACGATAAATGTCGGTTCAAATAATCACCATGAAGAATTAAGTTCATACTGAAATTAGGAGTCTATCAATGGAGCAGCTTCCTGACCTGATCGTGCAGGAAGATGACTTCTTAATTCCGTCAAAGAGGAAGCCTCAGAACCGAGGGCATATCCTGGGCAAGCTTAGACAATAGAAGTACAGGTTATATATATTTAATCATTAAAGCTTATGAAGTAACGCATCACATATCTTGCGGGGAAAAAAAAAAAAAAAGGCAAAGCAAAGTGCTTTTTTGTAAAACAGTCTGAACCAATTAAAGGGACAAGAAGCAGGACAGGGCAGAGCCAAGTGGGGTAAGAGAAACTGAACAAAAGCCCTAAAGATCTGCTGCCGCCGTGGGAGCAAAAGGACGCGTGCCGTCACTCTCACACTCCAGTCCTTCCCCAGCTGCCAGCAGCGGTAACTGCACACCTAAGGAGGTCCGGCTAACTGCTCAGGAGAACTCACAGGTTAGTCCATCCACAGCTCCTCTAGCATAGGTAAAACATGGCTAAAACTAGCTTGAAATGGTAGAATTGTCCAAACAGGGCAGTCTAGGGGGGAGGACAATACTGATGCTGATAAAGCTCCACCACCAAACTAACAAACAAAAGGAGGCGATTAACAGGAATGTAATCACTGAAAAGAAAGACTTCTCCAGAGGAGCCTGTACACCCTGACAGATAGCTGACTTGACACCCTTCCCTGCAGGGTACCAGGGGAAACCCACCATGCAGAGCATCTGCAGCCCTACTGGGAAAAGCACAGCGCTGCAGCAGGGCACCAAGGGAAACCACTGACTGAAGTGCAATCACAGGGAAGGGAAAGCAGTACTGCTCTGCTTCAGTGACTTCACGTGGCCATGAACAGCACCACATAGCCCTACATGCTTTCATCCAGATGCAGCACAGCTGTGTTTATATGACACTATTCAAGTTGCTAAGCCTGGATGAAAAAACCTGTAAACACAGCCATGCTGCTCCTGGACCTGACTCATGCACCCCCACTGTACTAAATCTATTTTTCTGAGAATAAGCCATGGGAAACCAGCTTACCAGCAGACTTTTTATTTTTTCTTTGACCATTTCTTTACAGTTGTTACTTTAATTGGGAACAGTGTAATGTTATTCTCCACCACCTCAAATCACTATTTCACTTCTTTGTACCCCTTTCCCCCTTCTGTCACTGCCCACCAACTCAGAAACACAAATGATTAATTCCTGTCACAAATCAGGACTTTGCTCAGCTTACTATTTTTGAAAGTTTACCCCTGTTTAACCGCTTACTTGAATCTTCCATTCCCTAAAAAAGCTGCTCCTCAAGTCTAAGCCATTCCTCCTCCGCTGCTCACGTCCCTATCAGGTGGCCGCGTGCGGGAGCTGGCTGCAGGGTCCCTGCGAGGAGCGGCTGGGGGTGCCCAGTGCCTGACACAGCCGGGCACAGAGGGAAGGACCCCGCAGAGGAGCTGGCCTTGCCCCTGTCGGGGGAATGAAGGAGTGAAGTTGGCCCAGGCAGGGGGAAACCTTTTCGTTTTTGTCTGGTTTTCACCATCCAAGTCTATTTTGATTGGCAGTAACTCAGTTTTCAACATGAGTCAGTGCTGCCCGTGACAGTAAGCGGCAGAGGCTCTCCCCATCTTTACCTCAACCATGATTTCCTCCACCTATTTTCTCCCCCGTCCTGTTGAGGAGGGGGATGGAGACCCCTCAGTGGGCAGCCGGCCAAGGTCAACCCACCACAACCATCCTTCTCTGTTTTGCTTCACTGTCACTTGTTTGGCAATGTTTGCTCTCAGTTCTGCTGTTAGCAGATGAGTTACAACTTTTGGTACAGAAAAATCTGAAGATAAAAAAAATCCATCAAGTCCTTCAAGTTCCTGGTCTAGCATCATATAAAAGTTTGACAGCAAGAGCTCATACAGAAGTGCAAAAATATTGTTTCCTTTTGCCTCCACAGAAGGCAGCAGCGTCACATTTGCTTATTAGGAAAAAAAGCACATAATCAAAACGCTATAGCAAGCATATTTAGAATAAAATAAGAACCAAGGGTAAACTCCATATATTGAAGTAACAGCAGTGATTCAAAACAAACCATCTTATTAAGTGAAGATTTTAACAAAAAGTATTGACTAAATCGGAAAGAAAACCGAAGACAGAAAAGCATAGATGTCTCCCTAAAAAGAACCAATGGACCTTCCAAACAAGTATGTGCACATCTTGACTCACAATCACGTGAGCTATAAGTCTGCAATAAAAGCAACACAAAGTTAGAGAGGATTAAAACTATTTAGTCTCCCAGAGGATGACTACAGGGGATAGTGTAGAATGGAGCAGGTTTGCAAAGAAACAGAGATTGTAGCCACCAACGTATGCTTCAGGTAAGACCAGAGGCTTTTACAGTGGTCAGAAATAAGATTTGGAAGTGTTCCTAGCGACTGCTCGGATGAAATACACAACTGTCAAAATGCTCGGACCCCATCCTGACTAGAAAAATCAGGTATGTTATGTATCTCCCGTTAGTGGTGGACATAAGCCAACACTTGTGGTAGGTAAGCTGTTGCTTGAAGTCACAGACAACAAAATCTGTACGTCTTTCTTTCCATGTAAATGCCAAATCTTGCTCTGAACAAAGTTCTCTTAAGAGGAAAAGCATTACTCAGGGGAAGATGCTTACTTGCTCGGCTTGGTCCTGTGGCTGCAGGAAGCACTGGGCTGCTGCATGAGGGGTGCAGCCTTAGAAAGCCCCCATCTTTCTCCCTAGGACTGAAGTATCTAAATGAAAAGGCAGGTCTTCTCCTCTAAATGCAGGTACAACAAGCTCAATAACTATGATTTATTGTTCAATTTCTCCTTACACAGATTGTGTTGACTTCTCTGGTTCACACAGACATAGGAAGACTAGAGAAAAAGTCTGTGAAGTAAAGGTTTTGTGTAGAAGGACTAGAAGAATAAAAAAATAAGTAAAGCTTCATGACCGTTAACAAAGTCTAGAGAACCACAAAACAATCACCAGGGACTGCCACCTAATCTACCGTAGAGGAAGGGAAGACACACCACAAGTCACCGGGATTCTGTTCCCAGAGCTGTGCCCTCAGTTCCTTCACATGGGGCTGGGTATTTTAGCCCTGATCCTGCCCAGCTCCATGTGTTGATGCTGCTGGTGGCCTGACGCCTTCCTAGCACAGCTGGCATTCTTACTGTAAGTCCAAATGCTAGCAATGACAACTTTATCTCAATTACTGCAGTCAAGGTTAACTAAATTCTTGGGAAAAAGATGCAGACAGGAGAGGAGAGGAGGTTTGTACCCAGTCAGATGAAATACCTCATTTTTCCCAGTGCACGAGACAGAGTTCTGCACAAGGGGCAGCCCCTTCCGTGGCAGAAGGTGACAAGAGAACCAACTTGCTTTCACTCTGTTCTCATCTGCCCATCTACCATCAGCAGAATAAAGCCTTGCACCCAGACAAATTGCAAAATGGAACCTCTTTTACCCAGGTTCTTGGTTCTTAAAGTCCATTCAGTGAAGCTGTAACAGCTGAGGACCTCCTCGTTCTCCATCTTCCCCTTGTACTCCAAAGGCCAGAATTTTTCAGGCTTCCTCCAAAGCTACTATCACTGTGCCCCCAGACCATTTAAATACTTTGTGTTCATGGCTTTTTCTTAAAGACCGAACTATGGCGCATGATGAGACAACCAGCTCTTGCATTATGAAACATTTGACAGGTGAGGACACATTTTTATGTGCTTTCATACACTGAATCCACATTCTAAGCTATTCAGGAGAAGAAAAAAAAATTAAAGGAAAGACAGAAGAATTAATACACATCTTTAGCTGGAGATCAAAAAGACAAGTTAATTCCCCAAGCTGCTTGTTAAAAGAACCCTGCAGCATTAAGCTTGCATGCCACCTCAACAGCTAAAAGATGATCAGGGACATGAAGCAAAATATCTAAAAGTTACTAGACTAGCAACCAAATGCCTTGTTGATAAAAATAGGAGTAGAAGTTATTTATAGAAAAATCAATTCTAAAAAAACAGTACTGTAAGTTTCTTTATATTTCAGGTTTTATATTCAAAGAAAGGTACCATTGTTAAATATATACTTTAGGTCATTTTTGTTTGTTTGGGGTTTTTTTTTTCCAAAATCTAAACTATGCTAAATGCATAATCAGTGAAGACCTTTCATAACTAATCCTAAAAAAAAAAAAAAAAAAAAAATCAATCAATCTGGGAACATTTACTGTTTAAATTGGCAAATCCTCTGCTGGCAACCAAACAGTTAAAGAAAAAAATGTTTTTAAAAAAAAGCCCTAAAAGACTCAAGAGAATTAGCTGTTGCTAAAACAATTTTATGGTCCTTTCCACTTCACTGGAGGTAGTTTGTATGGCTGACTGGAATCCATTCAATGCTGTCAAACATCTAACACTCCCATAGCTAGACTCCTTACAATGAATAACAAGCAGTCTAGCTGCCAATATGCTAGAGCTGCATTTTTTACCAGGGACTGGACCCCAACCCAGCAACACTTTAACTTCATTGTTTGATGCCTTGTTAATTCGTAAGACCAAAAACTAACCACAACAAACAGAAGTGCCAAAATTCCTAAGCATCACAGCTACAAAATCCATCATATTTAATAAACCACAATACCGAAAGTCAGGTTCATAAAAAAACCCTGCACATCTAATTTCTCTTTTGCAGTTTAAATTGATTTTGTAATAGAAAATAACACTCAATTTCGGTAGATGACTTACACAACCTAGGGAGGCTTACAATAGGTGCACAGAATAGAATAAAACAGAAAGTAGGAACGATGAATAAAGCATACACAACTCTGTTGAAACACTAAACACATCATCTGTCATCTGGAATATTACCATCTCCATAAATATTATCCCAACCACTGATTGTCTTGCTCAGTATTGTGCTTCAAGCAAAATCCTGGACTCTTACCATGTTTACGTCCTTCATCTTTCAACTGTAATAATAGTGAAGCGCTGACACCAGAATCATATTCCAAGTAAGATAGAGTGCTCAGTGACAACTCTGCCTTTGTGAAATTATGACTGCGCTATCTTGGCAGGTTTATGATTATGGCTTTGATAGGACTTCTATTCTGTAGCTCATAACCTGCCATCAGACCCACACGGGCACACCCTCCTCTTCATACAACATTGAGCTAAAGTCAAACAGGACACAAACATTATGACTTAGGGTATAGTCTTCATCATTTTCAAGTTGAGGGTGAAAACAAACATCATTCTGACTGTATATTTTACACAGGTTACGACTTTGGGGTTTGCTTTTCATTATTATTTTAATTAAATTCCCTAGGAACCAAAAGGGGCTGAAAAATTTCAGAGCCTCAATTTGGCACACGAAACGAAGCAAAGCAGCTGTTTGGAGAAAAAATGGTTATATCATGCAGATACATAGCCCTCTGAGAAAACTCAAATTCAAATCAATAGTAGAAGTGATAAGCTCATTCATATGAAATAAAGATAGACGCTACATGAACTAGCCTTTCAGAACCCAGATGATTTTCCACACCCTGAAAGAAAACGCAGCTTCATTTGAAGGAGTGAAGAAAAGCAGTGGGCTGTGTATTTTAACGCGTGCACACATGCTTGTGTATGCCAGCATTAGTTTTTATAGTGCTTAACATCACAGAGGGGCAGGCTTAAGGCTGCTGCAGCGGCCAAGGACACTTGCTTAATCAACCATGCAATTTAAGCATGTACTTAGAATTAATATCAATGCTGTATCATTGGCTTTGATACACTTAAAGAAGAAAACAACACTGAAGTAATAAAACGTACTTTTCAGAAATCTATTACATCTTTTAATTATTTTCCCTAAATTAAGATGGTAGCCATAATGCAAAGTGAATAATAAATAATGAAATTTTTACTGCACTGTTTAGGCCTCTTGCTCTGAAAGCAAGTTACTATTTATTGGCTTTATATTTAACCTGCTATCCTTACTCTCTACACTGGAATAACTTACTGGCTGTACACCCTACATTAGGATATGCCTGTGCAGCTTAGAAAAAACAACAGCATCACGAAGAATTTCATGTTTTGAACCCACATGCATGCAAAATCTTTTAAAATCCCTCACTTAATATATTAGCTTAACAGCATTTCTGGGACCACAAATACACACAAATACCTGGCACGTTTCCCACAAACGCTTTGGCAATAAGATTGGTGCTGGGATCCCTCTCACAGAAGTCTTTGTCAGAAGGCAAGAGCCCCAAATCACTGTCATTCCCAAAACCTTATGCACAGTAATTAATGACAAATAGTTAATCACAATCAGAGCTGGTCTTAGATCAAAAGCTGGTAAAACGCTACATCCATCAATTCCATTGATAGGAATCTCCAACATAAAACTTTCAGGTTACATGTTTACAGAAAATACAAGACTCAGGGAATGGAAACTAGAACCTGAATACTGGTCCACCAGGCAGAAAAGAGCTTTTTATCTTACTACAGTTTGATGGCTTGTTAATAGTGTGGTTAAGCAGCATCCCCAAGTCAGCAGTCAGTTGGGAGGTAAGATGTGACTTGCGATGGAATGCCTCTGGGTATGAAGAGACACGTACATCCAGATGAATGATCACTTCTGCAAAAGCAAACCTAGGGCTATACAACTTATGTAAAACCAAATTCTTAGCTACATGTTTAGTCAAATAACATGACAGCTGGATAATACCCAGTAAACATCTCTCTGAACAAACTCATTTGTAATTATAGTGGTTTTTATTCCTACTCTGATTGATAATAATTTAGATTTGGGGAAAAAAATATGTATTTCATTTTAACTAACTTCATATTGACATAAATACCAAATTTCAAGCAGTTTTATCACTACAGATGAGATGATCCTTAACACCAGGAAATCAGGCTGCTCTTTGGTATCGAACATCTGCACGGAAGAGAATTGTCATTAACCAATACAGGCCAGAGAGCTGCTTGCATCCCCTTAAAGAGCTGTTCAAGAGTACATGAGCTCTAATTCTCCATGGGAATGAGGGAAATGCATTAAACAATTTAGATGATTATTTCCAGAAATACTTCTACAGCACTCAAGTGCCAAAATGCTTTTGAATCAAGCAAATAGCACGTGGCAAGACTTACAAAGCTGACTACAAGAATCGGATGCTTATACTCCATGAAATTCAGTTGCTTCCAAATATATAGTTCCACTGCTCCTTTTTAAAAATTCATTCATGACTGATTGTAAGATGACAGCAGTATCTTAATGAGTATAAAGCTCAAGAGAAATAAAAGAAAAATTTAATGTAGACATATTTCTATATGTCTTACACCACTGTGAAAACCATTCTTTTCCCTTTCACACAGAAATAGGTCATTACATGACAAGCTCTGACTTCAGTGCCATTCACCAGGTTTCTAAAAGCTCTCCTCTTGTCCTTGGATTCACAAAGGATTAGAACCTTATATACATACACGTAACTTTGGTTCCCGAGAACAAAATATACAAGGTCACGCCTTCAACATAAGTGATTGTGTCATTTAAGACCACATCTGCAAGAAGCAGTATTAAATCAGATAGCTTCAATAGGGCAGCCTCTCCGGCTCCTTCAAGATCACTTACCGATACCTCATCACAGTCAGGCATTTCCTCCATTTACTGTTTTCAGAGGAGGTTTCCTGCTCAGTGCTTAGAAAAAGCAAAATGTCACTTTAAATAACATTTGTAGTGCAAATATTGCACAAACATAGCTTTCCCTGTACATTTTTACAGTTATTTTCAGCAATGTAACCACAAGGTATTGAATATACTGCTTTAACCTCTTTGAAGTATGGTTCTTATACTTATTGACACCTGGTGTTGATCATTTGAACTGGAAAATTTGCAGGAAGGAAGCACCTGAGTTCAGCTC
Source organism: Falco cherrug (assembly GCF_023634085.1). NCBI lineage: Eukaryota > Metazoa > Chordata > Aves > Falconiformes > Falconidae > Falco > Falco cherrug. The sequence goes on from NC_073707.1 coordinate 10,164,499, forward strand.
TGAGTGTTCTCCAAAGTCTCCAGGAGTGTTTTATGACGCTGTTCAATGTCTTTAATCAAGTAGTTCATTACTAGCTGGCAGCAACTCTTTGTTGCTGTGAACTCACTCAGAACAAAGTTATTTTGTTCATAGTACTGCCATTTCCTTTTCAGATTTGTAAGGTTACTGTGCATCAATCTCCTGCTGCTGGAAGTTTGGCAGTCTTTTCTCTAAGCTTTTATTTTCCTAAAGGGTGACCATTTTACTGGGTCTCAGGTCTTTTATTTCTCAGGATTTTTTTTTTTAATTCTCCATTCCTAATAATTTCAAACCACCTAAATTATTTTCTGTCAGCCTGCTGAATTGTTACCAGAACATTTGTGGCAAGATTTCCACACACACACCCACCCCGCAAGTTCTGGCTCAAGTGCACGACAGTAATACAGGCATTTCAGGATACACCAAGTATGTTCTTTCGTGGGCAAGTGCCCCTTTCCATCCTTAAAAGGTATTATATGCTGCTTCTTAGCAGGGATGATTTGCCTCAGTTAAGCACAACTTAAAGCTTTGCAACTTCCAGTCGGCTGAGGATATGTGCAGAGCTGCATCATATGTGCCTGTAAAGGACAGTAGAAGTCTACCCTCAGGTATCTAAAAATGAAGTGCTGTTTGCATACCATTCTAAGAACTGGGGGGGCAAATCCTCATTTCTATTTCTATTGCTGACTTTTTATTAAACATTACTGCAAATCAGGCAAGCTTCATCCATTTTTTTTGCAAGATACTACCCCAGAATACAGCTATTTCATGAGAGTATCTCAAGAACCAAACACTAGACATTCTTTTGTGCTTCTGTCTTCTTAGACTCCTTGTTGCCTCCCAGCTCTCTCCAACTCCATCAGCATTCCCCATCTTACCCACCTATAGGTGAAATACCTCGGATAACTATATGCCTATAGGCCTTCCCTGAATTCATCTGCAAAGCAAACACCTTCTTTAGTGCTAAGTACCATGTGATGGTCAGCAAGAGCAATTTCAGAATCAAAACATTATTGATGGCGTAGGATAAACAGTGAGAGAAAGGCATTTAAAAATGGCTTCAGACGGGGAAGTTTAGGAGGCAGCAGAGAGCGATGGGCATGCATTTTATGACTACCAGCTACCTGCTTTGCAATAGGAATTAAATTTTTTAAACCACTGATGGAAGGAGGTTGATGGACCAGCCACCAAGAACAACCATTGACCTACAAGAGTTTTCTGTTGTTTTGGTTTTGTTTTAAAAAATTGCTCTACATTCTGATTTGCTGTTAATTCTATGTAATTTGCCTCCCCAACTCCCAGTGACAGCCCTGATCACAAATCACCATAGCAGAAGTGGTTGGACAGGCACCGAAACCTTAACTCCTTTGTCTGCCTTTTCTTTGTCACCAAAAACAGTCCCTGCTACAAGCTTTCACCCTCTCATTCCTTCCTTGCATTTATTCCTAACAACGCAAAATTTTTAAGCAACACCACTGAAATGATCTGCCAAAAATAGGCATCAAAGTGTCTCTGTCATTACAACCTTAAACCAATCCCCTTTAAAACACAATCGCTGTTTAGTGGGTCTCCTCTCAATATCCATACTTGTCCTTGATGTCTTCACAGCATATAGAAGGTCTGTCATTTATTTCTCTGGGGGTTTGATCAATTTTTTCTCTCTCACAATCACTAATTCTCTTCTTCCTGACACTCTCGAAATTCCGAGCATCATACATCTTAAGCATCCATCCCTTCCTGTGTGTCTCCTTCCTCCATCTGCTCCTCTTCCCAAATTTTATTCTTGTATCACTTTTTTATATCGCTTTTATCACAGTAATTGGTAAGCCTGTCTCCAAGAAGTTAACTGGCTCAAGGCAAAGACCTTTCTTTTTTCTCCTAATGCTTAATCTCTGATCATATATAGGTTTCATAATCCCCCTCTATCAAGTTTTTATTAGCTTTTGCTTTTATTACTTTTATAATCAAGAAACACAATCTGTTGGACTTCTGTCTTGTACTGGTCACTCTAAAAATATTAGGTCTGTGGCTTTTTACATTCTCAGCAATTACAACGTTAGTAACAAGGTACGGACTTTATACTTATGAACTTCATGCAGCAAGAATGCAGAGGAATTCCCACATTCCAAGTATTTCTGCTAACACATATCACTTCACATTTTCTACCATGTGGGCAGGCAGGTTTCACAAGAAGCCACACGCACAGTAGAAGTCAGGGCAATACCTGGGGAAAGTGCTTAAAAGAACGATGAGTAACTACGTGTTCGAATTCTATAGAGCTGAAGTGGAATTCAGACTAGAAAATGTTTCTTATTTGCAAATCTTGCCTCTGCCTTGCCCTTGACAAATGGAGCCCTAATACACAGCCACATAAGCGGTACGCCATTTTTCTATTCTAAAAAGGCATTTCCATACGGCTTCACTGTCCTTTGAATCAAGGCACAGAGAAAAGTACCAAATCCCAGGGCTGGCAGTCTCAAAGAGCTTGCTCCTGAGGTGTGCCCACCGCCTGCAGCCGAGACACACGACGGCTGCCAGCCACCCACCCGGCCCTGCTGTCACTTGCTCTACAACTGCGCAGTCACCGTTTCTGGAGACCCAGGGTCACGGCGCTTACTAACATGGGCAAATGCATCTTATACGCTTAGATAATCTGATAAAGGAAAGAACCATCCTTTTGCTATGGGACATAAGCACCCCTCTGACACAGGGAAGCGATATATTCTATTCCACAGGCAGACGAATCTCTGTAAGCATGACCTGGCAAACCTAACAGCAAATCTGTACCTGAGCAGGGCACTGACTCTTCAGCTCCCACCTGGCCAGCAACAACCCCATCCCACAGATCACTGGTACCTTTCAGATCCAGACCAGGATAAAGCAGTGCTACCTGCGAGCCAGACGAGCGAGCTCCCCTGCAGACTGAAACTGCAGCATTAGGACATGTTCCATACCAGTGGGGGTGCAGGTTTGTCCTCAGTGGGGCCAGACAGATTCTAACCATTTCTGATCCAACAGAAATCTTCCCTACCTCCTATGTTACTCTGTTTTTAATGCCTTTCCCCATGCATGACCCTAGGCAAGGCAGACCCTCACTATCCCTGCCTGAGAAACTGGAGCACCCCCTTCCTGGGACCTGCCCGCCGGGAGCACAGGCAGCCCTTGCTACACTGCCTGGGTAAACACGTCCCTAAGTGCCAGTGGCCACACGCATTTCAAAACCGCCTCTCCTCCTTGCGTTTTATCTGAGGGTATTTCACTTTGAGTAAAAAATAAAAATAAAATAAAAAATGCGGAATGATGCACAAATACGGAGTTTGGAATACAGCGATATGCCAGACAATACATGAAAAAAATGAATCCAGCTTTAAAACGCAAAGCCACAAAAAGAAAGAAAATGTAGAGCAAGTCTCAAACACTGTAAGGAAGGTGAACAAACTCTGTGTCTGTAGCTGGCACTGAGCGGCAGTCAGGGCTCCTACCAATACAAAAGACAATTAGATTCCAGCAGACAAACCAGAAAGCGATGATGATGATTGCTGATGCTGCAGACCGTAGCTGGCCTGCATTAGGTTAAGTAAGCTGGACACAAGCCAGCATCATTGAACAAATGGCACGGCCCATTCTGGATGAATCCGGGGAGAGATTACTAATATCTCGAAGGTGACCTTTCACACATGCTGTCCCAGCAAATCCAGCAATTCTCTTGGCTATAATGGACGGAGCAGGAGAGGCCAGTCTCTTGAAGTTACAAACTCCTCATACAAATAAGTTTTATTTTTAAATTTATGATAATTGACTACACCTCATTTGAGCAAAGTACCCTAAGTGCTTTATTGGTTTATTTCACCCCTTCCCCGTTTTAAGGAAAACATAATCTAGCTTTCCATTACTCGTTGTCATCCAGGCAGGCAGCAAGCTAAAAAAAGAACTCTAATTATTAGACATTGTGTCTATTAAAATATGTAAAATGTTTCCTAAAAGGGCAGGTGCATTAATTAAGGCTGCCTCAGGATAAATTAAAATTATTAGGAGTCCTCTGCTTTCCTGAATGAGTTTTCCATAGATTATTTATAATTGAATGAAACCAATGACACCATTTGTAATGAAAACTGTACAGACGTTAAACATTTCCACGTTTGCAAAAGCTGAAAAGCATACTGTAGGAACAGAAAAAGGTACATTTTTATGAAGGGAAAAGAGAAGGTATCTTCTTTTCTGAAAATATTTTTCCTGTAAGTAAAAAACAAACAGTAAATACCCTGGGTATAAATCTCATCAGCGCAGCCCAGAAGGGCCCTAGTGCAAAACTGGGCCCCAGAGCCTGGGATTCCGAGGAGACATCTCGCCGCCGGACATCCTGAAGCTGAGAATTCAACTCCTTTCCATTTCTTCAGAGAAGGAAACACAGCTTAATTAGGTTCAATTTTCTAAATAATGGCTATTCTCTGTAACTAATCAGGAAAGTTTTAAATCAGTATCAGACTAATGCTTGTTCAAATAGTGGAACATGCTCTGTCTTCAAAATAGGATCTTATGCTGCTGACAATTGAAAAAGTTAGAAGACTGAGGATAGCACACACTAACACATTTTTTTTATTATTTTCAAACAGAAAATACCCTTTGCTATCCTACAAAGCAGTCCCTTAAAACAACACACAATCTTCTATGCACAGAGATTTTGCCAGTGAGAGAAAACAAAGATAACTGGGGAAAAAAGAAATAATGTAGTTTCAAACCAAACAGCACTTCCTGAATTCATTCAGAATGGAAGAAGGAATTTAAAGTTACTGCTGGGGAACTGAGAAAGACCCAAATAAAAGTATTTGAATAATCATTAAAGAAAATCCTTAGCCTGAAAGATACTTCTGAGAGCATTCTACTTTCAAATCACCTAAGAGCAATATGCTCAGTGAGTTCATCTGTAATTATCTGATATTCACCTGGATTATGAATTTTACTGTCAGTAAGCTAAGCAAGCACATATTAATTTACGAGGCTGACAAATGCAATGCAGAATTATGTTTTAGTGTTTAACATGATGCATATATTGCAGGAAATCTGTCAGACTTTTTGCTGCTAGTAGCCAGAAAGCTTAACTTTATTCCTAATTACTTCTGTGTAATCAGTAATGAAGCCATGTGATGTTTTAAAAGGAATCTATCTATATTCAAATAAAACTAATATATATAATAATAGTGTACTTTAATTTTCATTTGCCTTCTAGCCTCCCATAAAAATAACATCTGAGTGAAAATTAGAGCAGATGCAAGAACATCATTCATTTTCTGTTCTAGGCTTAACACTAGTTTATGGGATAACTTCTGACACTGCCAACCAAACATCAACACAACCAAGACCTGCTGTTCTGCAATGCACGTAGGCTCCAGTACCTGCTGTGCAATGTCCAAAAACCTGGACAAATCCTTTCTTAATTTTTCATGTTTATCCTTGGATGTCAGATAAAATGACACAAGTGCCATTGATAAAAAGGAACTGAGACCCTGAGGCAACGTGAACTGAAATAACTACAAATATCAAGCGAAAATGATATGAGGTTACTAGGAATGGTTAGGGTTTTTTAATAATCAATATATTATGCTGACTGTAAGTCTCTGGCTCGGTCAGGTGTTCTAAATTGAAGAGGGCTGTTTGGTATCTTGGAAGGTTACAAACATACAGGCATTTTTCTCCTGTTAAAAAACTTCCTTAGTTTAGTATACCCTCTGCCATAGCTTCTTTCTGTAGACTCTATGAAATCATTTTTTTTCCCTCTTACATAATATGGCAACCAGAGTTCTGCACAGGAATTCAATTTTTAAATCTATCCATTTTCTTCTCATTTGTTCTCTGCAAGAATTCCTTTACTTTCAAGACAGGCAGATCTACCTGCATTTTTTAGATTAGTCTTTACCCTGCTTAAGGCCACACTGCTACATTTTTTCCCCATTGACAGTCATGCTGAGCTTCATATAGACTTAGCCAGCTACATCATTAGTCATTTCAATAATTTCTGATCTAATCTTCAGCATCTTGAGATATGATGCTATTATTCATGAGACAGTTCTACTATCCTAGTTCTTTTCCTCCTTAACCTACCCCTTACAAAACCAGATGCACTTTAAATGTATTTTTATCCTTTACTTCCGTAAATGCTGTCAAGTAAGTTTGGGGTTTTTTTTCCAATTTTTGTATGATGGGTGTACTCATTACATACCTGTACTACCTTCCTAACGTCTCATTCAACACAGAAATAAAGGGACTTTAAAATTATGAAAAGTTATTTCATTGCCTTTATTTAGAAACCCACTTTTCTAGCCCCTTATACCAATTTCTGTGGAATGTCCACACACACTACAAACAGTCACACACCAGGGAAACGCTGCTCCTAGAGTTACAGGATCAGATGTTTTAGAGTATGAAAATACAGTGTTGATAACGCCATTTTTTTGTTTAGAAAATTCTGCTGACAAGCTAGAGCTTTCTGCTTTTCATGGCTGCTTCTCAAGGAACAAACTTGCCCCCCCTAAAGCCTTTCATTTCACAGCAGACTCTATGGAACCCCATCATAATTAACTGTAGCGTTTTCACGGACTTTGAAACACAGATCTAGCTGAAGACTAAAAACTGATGCAAAGACAACACCAACTTGCTTAAATGTTCATTCACCAAATAATGAAAGTTATAAATGGGAATAGCAGATAATCAGAGAGCACTTACTGTAGCAGAGAGCTGTGGTCCATTCAACTGTGCGTGCAGGATGGCTTCATTGATGAAGTTCCGGATTCCTGTCAGCGCAACTTCCAGATCATGCGAGGCAGCCATTTCATTAGTCAGATATTCCAGTGTGGAGATATACTCCCTCCATTGTGCATCCAGTTCTGACACACTGGCCAAGCAGCCCCTCATTACATTTAGACAGTATCCAACACAGGGTCTGATCAGCGTCAGGCCCTGGCAGTGCGGGCAGTACTGCATCTTCACTAGAGCCTTGCTACATTCCTTCGTGAGAGCTGCGTGTTCAGTAGTATTTATCACTTCGATGCCCAGACTGAGGGCCTGGCTGAGCATCCTACTTGCCCAAAGAGATTTTGACAGCTCTGTAACCATGTTTTTAGAATAGTGTCCAAAAGGATTTATGTCTTGCCTTGTAAGCCGTAGACACTCTGTATAGTCCTCTGATAAATCTGTAATTCCTGGGTTTATTAGCCGACTATACACCAGGGGAAAGAGACTGTCAAAGAATCTTAATACTGCACTTTCCACCGTAGTCTCTGCGCCCAGAATGTAGAGAGAGATGTCTGTAAAAAGTTCTTTAACAGGCTCTGCTGCTTCTTTTGCCATAGGTCTGTAAGCTGTCTCAAACAAGGAACTTGTGCGGTTTTCAGCAAAGCGAAGCAAAGACTCAAAGGCCTCTAAAAAAAGGGGCAGGGGAGAGAAAGAACTAGAGGTTAATAGCAAGCACCTGACATCTTAGTCACAGGACTAATACTGTCCTGAACAGGACCATCAATATGAAATCTGCAGTACGCATACAGTAATAATTAATCATACTACTGATGAAAGTTGTATTAAACAGACACCAAAACATTACACATGCATAATAAAGGCAACACCTAACACACAAATATTTTTCTCTAAAAGAGATTACTGTATTCTCACTAGCTAAGATTACTCTAATCTCCCTGGCTAGACCCTGGCCCAAACTCTAGAGGTCAATGAAGGTCTCGCAGAGACTCCAGTGGGCACAGGCAGGATCTGTGTGAGATGGCTTTTGTAACCGAGACTGCATTTAGGCAGCTCAACTAGACATATTTCCAAAACATCCCTCTAGCTCAATGAAAGTTTCTGAGATAACTAAACACAAACAGAAGTTGAAGCTTTTGTTTCACAGTGCTGTGAGTGGGCGGCTGAGAGGCACTTCTTGCAAAGTACAACTCAAGGATGAGAGAAAGATGCTGCGTGAATCAATTCTCTCCCCATTAACATTGGCGGCTAGGTCTGGATACCAGCCAGTGGTTGGGCAGGACCTGACATCAAATCCACTATGACACGAAAACAAAATAATAAAGTCAGAAAACCAGTATCTTCCTTTAACTACACCATTTTCAAGTGGCCTTAAAAAAAAAAAAAAAAAAAGGCACCATGGTTAACACATTTCCAACTGCAGAAAGACAACGTTATATACCCAAAACACTGACTGGGGTGACAGAATTCATTGACAAGGGCAAGAAAGGGATCAGTTCCCAAGATTTTTTTTATGACACAGAAGACAGTAATCCACACCATTCCCACTGCTTTCTTTGGAAGCTATCCAACAAAAAGCCTCTGACATAAATCATTCTTGCACTTCTCTGGATGGCAAGTAGTTCCAGTTCAAGGCAGGAGACCTATCGCCTTCTACCTCCTGAGGACTGACTAAGATAATGGGGTTTCGGTCTAATCCTACTCTACATTCATCTGAACATCACCGTGCAATTCACAGCAGTGTAACACAAACCAAAGTCACTCAAAGATCAGCTGAGCAAAGGAGCAGATACAATACTGTAAGTCAAGATTAGCATACACTGGCAAAGTTTTGTAGAAAAGCCTGCTCAGCGCCTTTCTCTATCACATCTCCCTGGGCAACTAACTTGCTTGCTATGATAAGCATTACAATCCCTTTACCACAAAGCGTGATTTAACTAGACAGATAATACAGCATATCTCATTGTACATTAAATCATCAGTATTTTACACACACACGCTGTATCCTTCTGCCAGAGAATCACTTCAGCATTCCCGCTGGTATTATAGCAAATAATACTCTGCAAGTGCTTATAAAATCCTAGAAATTAAGTATTCAGATACACTTCAGTTGAAAAGCGAGAAAGTTCATTTTCAGGCAGAGTAACACCCTGCCAATTTTCAGAGCAGACATTTACAGCTGACAAAAATTCTAAAAATTGGATTTATGATGGAAATACTGACATAACCTAAAATGTAGTGCAGCTGGCTGCGTACTACTGCACACTTAAAAGTCTTTTCTTTGCTGTTATCACCCCTATGTGTTTATCTATTTCTAGAGGAAACCTATACACCATTTTTGGTTATCATACCAAAAAGGCAATAGAAATATTCAAAACATGAAAACAGTGTTTTAAGTTTCCTCCTTGAACTACACATGCTCTCTTACAAATATTCAGCTTATCATTAGATTGTGGGAGCAGGGACTGTCTCCTACAGTGCCAAAGTCTTATGCTATTGCTTTAGCTTCCACATCCATAAAGGCAGAACTGCAAGCATCCCCCTCCTTATCTGAAAACTAAATGAAATGCATTTATGAATGTGCAAGTATCCTTATTGTCCTGAGAAATAACAGCCTCAGTGACAGATGAGAGCAAAACAGTCAATGATAACGTACATACCAAGAAAACAAATTTCAGCAGCTTCCTGGGATACTAGGTTGTAGACTAGAAACCACGTAGCATTTCATTTTCAAACCTCTTAACACTCTGCATTCAACTAAATAGAATTATTCAGAGACAAGTATGAAATCAAAATATTTACTGTCATTTATTTTTCATTGTGCAAGAGAAAACTGTGATGGTACATAGCTTCATTCCTCCTGCAAAGAGAGCCCTAACGTCAAAAATATGGCACAAAAAATATTTCTGCTGATTGTAGATGTGCTGCAAACACCCATAAAGTATAAATTTCGTTCCTTATCACCACTGGTCAGACAAAAAATGACTCATGCTTGCAGGCACTTTAGCCATGATATTTGAGAAGGAAATATCTCTGTCTTTTTTCATTGTTAAGGCATTAAGAGATGTTTGAGACATTACTGAAGCATCTGGATGTTCTTAAGACCTTTAATTAGAAGTAACGGAGCTTCAAATAGTCAAACAATTTTGTAACAATGGACAGCTTGCATTCTGGTTGTACGGAGCAGGCAACCTTAGCATCTTGTTTTAAAAGTGATTAGTTATATGCTTTTAACGCACCTTGTATGCAGATCCTAAATCCCAGGGAAGGTTTACACTATCTGAAAAACCAGGTGCTCAGCTGTGCAGCCAAATACAGCAAACTTTGGATATTGCAAAAAGTTGAATTCTAAGCCTAAGCATACCCTGGGAGAAACATTTGACCATCTTTCACAGCCTTTGGCTTCAACCCCCCATCAGCAGCTTACAACATACTGTAAATTGCAAGTATATTGATCCTGAACAGAAACAAGCCATAACCAAAATCATCCAGGATTTGATGGGGGCATTATGTGTTTTTGTCTTTCTTTAGTATTAAATAGCAAGGTGGAGAACAAATTTTGTTCTCATGTTCCTCAGAAGCCCCCTTTTTATTTAAAGCTACAGGGGAAGTGAAAGAGCCAGCTTTGGATTCTGAACTAATGCACTGGTAAGTACTTAATGAAAGCCAGGCAACATCACCTTCCATGGGGAAAATTTTGTTCAAACTGTTTATCCTGCGCTCACAAAACACTTGACGCCACCACCGATGTGTGCGTGACAGTCAAACACAGCTGATCAAATACAAGCTCACCTCTGGAAACTTCACATCTAAACCGCTGGTGTTAAAAAATTAGCTTCTGGAAACAAGCCCAGTTACGACAAGAGACCACGCTGGTTTTGCTGCTCCACCGACAGCAGAGAGCCTGCCAGGCCAAACAGCTAACCAGTCTGCATGCCGGGCTTCCTAACATATACATACACTAACAATTGTCTTATGCTCAGTCTCACATACAGATGGGAAAACACCGCTTTGCAGGTATAGCATTCATGTGCGTTCATCGGGAGCACACACACACATACAGAGATCAGAGTTTTCCAAGAAAATCTGGATCAACATATGATAGCCATGCATAGAGAAAGTTCATTTGGTTCCCTGGCTTATACCAGACCTCCACAAGCTATTGAGATCTTTACTCTGAAAGCAACCATGGGGTTTCAGATGGGGAGCATTAGGAGAAGCTAAGCAACTTCCAACTTGCTGGATTATGAATCAGTCCAACTCCACGTTCTTTTCTTTCGACAGGTCCAACACAGGAATGTTACCATGGGTAACCATTTTCCCCAAATAAAGCTGATCGAAGCACCAGGCACCTCTGTGCACTGAGGACCATTTCTGTGGTGCAGCAGCCGAAGCTAAGAGTGGGCCTTACTGCTTGACCCCCCCCCATGTCTTCAAAGACCAAAGTCATAAAATCGAGTGCAAGCCATGACGTGCATATGTGAAAGGCAAGTTATTGTCATTGCCATTCTGCTCCTGTCTGTGACTGACAGCTGGCACCTTGCCCACAGAACTGACAAGGTAAGACCACCCTGCTAATGCAATGGCTCTCCACTACGTTAATGACTCCTTACACTCTGCAACAATTGAATGCATGCTGAAATGAACTTCTAAAACATCCACGAACTTCTAAAAAAAAAAAAGAGAAAAGGAAACCATTATATTATAAACATTTCTGAAAAGATTTAACAATGCTCAATAAACCAAAACAAGAAGCAAACACTGAAACTATCTATACAGAAATAACATCTGTGCACATTTTAGATTTGAGTGCAATCAGGAAAGAAGAATGACAAATTTAAGTAGCCTCATTATTTGTTTGGTCTCTTAGGACCACACTAATATTTGGCTCCTTTCCCTTCAACATCTTGCATTTATTAGAGTTACAGAATGAATGAAAGCTACAGTTTGTTGAACAATAGCTTCCTTTTAATACTTTCAAGTCCATTAAATCTTCTGCATCTTTACGGCTTGCCAAAATAAAAGACAACATATTAATAATTTGCAGCCGTAGGATTTACGTACATACTATTTGCAATTTGATGCACAAAGAACCATGTACACAGGAGAAAATCACACCCAGATACACATCTACATGACACACATGATAAAATTCAGAGTTCGACTTTTTTGGATATGCAATAACCTCTAAATGTATTCAAAAGGACAAGAACAAAGAGTGCTCAAAAAGCATCATTAAACAAGATGAACAGGTGTTTTTTAAAAAAATCTTAAGATTACTTTAAAAAAGAATGTACGTGCAAAACAAATTGTGTCATGTTTGTAAAGACAGAACCAGAAATCCATTCATTCATTAAGCTGCTTTTGAAAACAACTTAAAACTTTCAGCTTCATTTCTGTTTTGGGACATTTTGCTAGTAGCAAAGAATGACAAGCATTGGAAGTCTCCTTATTCATTCTGAATCATTCTGCTGAATGTAGGTCAAAAGCTCTTTATTAATGCCCTACTTTATGTATTTTACTGGTTTTATGTATAGGAAGGCTACTGTTCTAAACACAGTTGCTCTTGATGAAGCTGATGAGAAATAACATGTTAATAAACACATCGGCAGTCTCATGGGAGTACGATATCCACCACATCATAGCTGACACTACACCAGCACTGACAGGAAACATTGCAAAACATTTTGGATCAGAGAAAAACCTGAAAGCAACCAGGATCTGGGCGAAGTGGAAGTGTCTCTTGCTTTCTACTCACCTCCTGCAGCTGCTTTTAACAAGGCAGAGTACAAAACAGATTCAAAAGCAAGAAAGCAAAGTCAGTTTTGGAAAGGGGGGAAGGAAAAGTTTGAATTTGCTCACCTTGACAGCAAGGAGAGAGTACAATGTCTTTAGAGCTAACCAGTCCTCCAGAATATAGACTGGACAGAAAAAAACAACAGCTTTCCATTACTGCGTGTACAGGCAAGGTCTCAACACTCTCTCACAAGTTTGTCTATGCTTACAACAACAGATAAACATCCCATCATGTACCTGTTGATAGAAACTTCTGCCCAAGTTGAAAAGAAGCCTGTGCATCCTTCTGTGTCCATACCTAACAGGTGATCAACTGGGAATCAATAAGCAGAATTATCTGCAAGCTATCACAGCCATCCTTTAATCCTCTGCTCAGACCCAAATGTTATCCAAGTCTGTTTTTAAATTAAGAAAACTTACAAAAAAGTTGCAAGGGCTTTTAAAAATTCTAGCAGTGAGACTTCCAGAGTGTAAGAATACCTGGTCTTTCCTCAGTAATATCTTCTGTGCTGGGAGCTTGGACAGGTTTGCCACGTGACGTGACACAAAAAGCCTGGTCCAATTCGAGATTCAGAGCAGCAGACCCACTATTACACTTTGGTAACATAGGCAAAGCTAAGACATTTAAAAAACCAATTTCCAAATGGTTTGTTGGAAGAGTGACTTCCAATAACCGCAATAGGAACCAACACCATTAAGTACCATCTGAAAACTTCTCTCTTGGCATGAAAATTGACAGTCATTTGTCATTTTCATCTGCACAAACCTATTCTTTCAGCCTTGGCACGGCTGTGCAAAGATAGCAACCACCCCCTCAGACTGCTGCCCCAGCCAGCAAACCCACCCCCTCTTCTCAGTCAAACACTCCTACAGCCACCTTCTTCTGCTTTAGCTTCTACTTTACTATACAGTCTTGTAGAGGGAGAAAGGGAGAAAATATGCAGCTCATTTTGGCGAGGTTGATGAACGTTGAATCCATTAACTTTGGGTTATTTTGGTGAGCATTTGACTCTGGAAGCATCAACGATAGAAATACCACCATCAAGTTTACAATAGGCTTACTGCCTCACAGGCTGGTGATGCAAAGTGGAAAAAAAGCAGTAGGCACAAGCCTAGGAGATACAACAGAAGGGTCCAGGGATAAAGGGCAATCTTCTGTTCTGCTCTGGTCATTTTGCTGTGAAATCAAACAATGATTTCTGTAGACTGCGTGCAGGGGAATATATCCAAATTGCTAGAAGCAGTAATCACAGTGCGTGCATTTTTCAGACTTAGTGAACTTGGCTTTATCATTAACAAGACAATGTATAACGAAGTTGCAACTAGCTGCAAAAATATTTATCAAAGAAAGCAGAGAAAGCTCTGGGGTCTGCTGTACCAAACCACATCTCCCTTTTACAAAAAAAACCCCAAAAAACAAAAAACACTCCATGGAAGCATTTAAGTTATTAGGCTTCAAAAACTAACAATTTTGTGAGCTTCTCACTCTCTGCTTCACCTTCAGACTTTTTGGGAATACCACGAATGAGCTGATAATTAAATTTAGCTGTTTATTATTTCTGTATACTGCATTTCAGCACAGTTGTACATTATTTTATACACTGTAATTATAGGGTATAATTACTTCTTTTTAAAGCGAGCAATCTCAAGTAAAACTAAATCAGTTGACCAGCAGAAAGCTGGAGACCAGACGCGGTATTAACCTTTTATGACACTACTGGGCTTCAGCTGATAGGTAAATAAAGCAAGTAGTTCTTTGGGAGTATCTGAGCAGCAGAAGGCTGATGGACATCTAGCATCGCTGCCGTAACATGATCCAGATGAGCAGTAAAAGCCCTGAGGCTATGGCTGGACTTTTTGTAAAGCTGTGGCTATCAGTATTATTCTCCTTGCATCAAAACAGAACTCCAAAACATGATTCATGCAATTCCTATCTGCCAAATTCAAACTTGTCAGCTACTACACTTAATATCAGTTCACAGTTAACAGGAGTTGGGCCAAAATCACTGTAAAACGAGCTACGGCTGTGCTTCAACAATGTTAGCTATGCCTTTAATTTGCTTTCCAAGAACAATTAATTTATAAAAACAGTTCTCTCAATCTACAAGGGGAAAAAAAACCCACCAGCGGTTACGTATCTGTAGGTAGCTAGGTTCTTCACATAACTATAGCTATCTTTGAAGTTCTGAGGAGGTTTACAGCCATCATACTAGGAACAGAAATGATGTTATCTGATTTATTTGATCAATCACTAAAATGGACAGTGATGACTGGAAGGCACAGCTACAGCAAGTAGCACACAATTCCCAAGATGGATTACAGTACAAAGCACTTGCAAAATAGCTTTGAACGACTACTCTGTAACCATCAACATCTCTTTCAAGATAGACCCACAGAAACAGTCAGCATTGCTTAAATTAGGTCTAACTATTCTAATGAATAAAGGTTTTGCCACATAAAAAAAAGAAAAAATCATTCACTTTTATTTCCTCAGGCTAAACCCCCAGTTGCAAAGATGTATAGGGAACTGAAAAGTCATCATTTTCCCTTAGAAAATAAAAAAGCTTTCCAGGAAAAAAAAAAAAACATCATCTTGAACAATATTTTCTTAAACATCAACCCTGGATCACCACTTTATGGAATGACGTAAACCCCTGGTATCTTTTCAACTACGGTTCTTGCTCTGGGGTGAGGGGTTTTTTATTCTAAAAACACAGTCAGCCCCAAAAGGTGTGTTGGCTTAACAGTCCAAGACTTGCATGGTCTTAGACAGGATTTCCACTGGGCTCTAAGAAGTGGACTGCCCTTAGTCTGGTTTCTTTAGAATAGATACTTGGTACATATGGCTGCGATTCTTTTGAATGAGCAGAACCTCCAGTGCAAAGTCTCTCACGCTTTTCCCACCAATTTTCAATACACACCAGTTTGGTTACTCAGCTGTAACTGTACACTTCTCAAAACTCACAGGGTTGTTACCAACACACACAGTGACAGATGGAGCTCAAGGTACCACTGGGGCATGCCTGCACCTGAGGCTAGCCAGGGAGGCTGCTGCTCCTGGGGACTACGTGGTAAGCACGGACACACAAAAATGCTACTGTCACTGGGAGATGGTGCAAAACAATTACCTCATTCTTTCTGGGGTGCCGTAGCGATTACTTTTCCAAGTGTGTAAGCAGTTTTTCAACACTGTGAATCACTGCGCTGAGCATGCTGGCATAGGGCTAGTTTATAAATTAATACCCTTATTGCCATCTCTAGGATTAAGGCTTTCAGGTTATCTCTTCCCTCAGACCGCTGGACAGATTAAAAGGGTATCACTTTTCTTTTGGTTTCCCAGACTACTGTTAGCACAAGTACTTTTGGAATGAGATATTTAGTGTGCATAGTGTAGTTTCCAGAACTAAAACGGACTTGGGGAAGAATTTCTGCGCATTCACGGCTGGCTTCAGAGCCTGAGGCAGCATGTAATTTATCACATCACTCTGAATGCTCTGGGCCTATATGGAGTGAAAAAAACTTCCTAACTGCAACGTATGCCTAGGTAAGGGTGAAGACTACATTTAAATGACAATATGTGTAGGACATATACATACAAGTAGTATTCAGGAGCATGGCAACTGTGGACTACTGTCATATGAAAACCAGAAAGCCCAAAGCACAATTAGGTGAGGACACAGCTAACATACACGTAAAATGCAGGGCTACAGAAAGATATTGTTGGTTTATATTGCTTGAGGAGAAGGACTATTCAAAAAAATATTAGGAAAAAAAATGGCCAAAAATTGCTTCTGCAGCCTTCCTGCAAATGAAAACCATCGAGAAAGTAAAACCTGTGCCAACCACACACAGTGCCAGGTACTAATACCAGAGAGGAACAGATGCCATCGTTAGAGAAAGAGAGGGCATTTATGTTGGTGGTCTGCTGGAGCTCAAACGCACTGCACATTTGAAACAATTGAGCTTGGAGAGCAAGCAAGTGAAGCCTGCCAAAACCACTACAGACTTCTCTCTGTTGCCTGACTTACACAGTGGCACTGATGATGATGCAAGAGTCCCTGAGCACTGGGATGTTACCTGTGGATAAGTATAAAATATGAAGCATATCTTTAGAATCCAGATGTGACCGGAGTACCAACTACACTCTAAAACTTGTCTCTGGTACATTGCTGCACTGTGTGTTCGTGTTTCCTGGCAGGGACACACTTCAAAGTTGCCAGTAACTTCGGGACAGAGAAGAAAATAGGGTATTGTATTTGTATATCTCTGGTGTATTATATACAATCAGGAAACAAAAGTACAAAGTATTTTTAAAGACTTGCATTAGTTAAGAACCACCAAAAATGTCCCTTTTGAGTCAATCAAGAGAAAGCAGGAAGATGTAAAAGTCTTTTCATTCTTCTGGGAATCTTTTCATTAACAGAAAAGCAACCAGATAGGAGTCTCTAGAGAGAATTTTCTCGACCCTCTGATTAAGGAGTTCAACTGGCAGTAGGAAAACTAATACATTTGTTTCAGAAGGTCATGAACTATTTCATGATTTCCAGCTGAATTAGTTAGGTGGTCCATTATGACCTGTTTCTAAAAAAATCTAACAGAAAAATAGCTACAAGAGACAGAATTAGCTTAACAGATGAAAATTGCTGGGCAAGGTTATTAGTTTTTCATGGGTTTTCTTCTTCTTGTTTAGGTACTAACATAGAAATACAAGAAATTATGTCTGAGTTTCATTAAGGAGCTGCGGTCACAAAAAAAAAAGACTTAACACGCGTACACTTTTTAAAAATCTAGATTAAATCTCTATTTATCAACAACTTTAAAACAAAGAAAACAGTCTTTATGTGGAGAACAGCAATAACGCAACCCAGAGCGTTCAACAATGAAGACTCTCTAACCCAGAACTGCCATCTGGCTGGAGAACCCCGCTCCATGTGCCCACACGCCAAGCTTGCAGCCCGCAGCTGCAAGGACCATTACTCACCAGCTGAGTCAGGCACTGAATGGCAGTCCTCACAATCACTGTGTGCTTCTGATTTGTTCAAAAGCATGAGCCACAAAACCTTTCAGATGTTTCTTCTGATTCTGGATTGGGTAACAGCAACTTCATTTCCCAGTACTGTGAACCTACTGACTTTACCCACCCTTCTTTCTCAGGATAGTCTAACACAGGCAAGACTTTGCAAAATAAACTAAGGAAAACATGAGTCCCAAACCTATGTCTTGGTGCAGAGGCAGTCTTTCATACAAGTAACCTTCCGCAAACAGCTTAATTCAGTGGCTTTTGTGTTTTTCAGACCTTTGGACAACTCCTATCCACCAAAATTAGTGACATACCAGCATGCGGTATCCTCACCCAAATTTAAGCTGAAAACACTCTTTTCCACCAACCAGCTACAGGCCACCAAATGGTTCACGTATGGTCAACAGGGTGAGAGCCACTGGGGTCTTCCTTGGCGCACTGAAAAGCATGTAGTCAGCTAGACAAAAGGCAAAGGTATTGGGCTTGGATAACAGATAGAAGCAAGTAATGCTTAAAAACAAAAAAACATTCCTGCACATCTTTTTTTGGCTGTCTGCTCTTGTAGATTATTTTGCAAATATATCTGATATCATAACACCATAAGGTAATTGAAAGGACAAGTTTGCTTGAAGAAACTGACCTTGTTCATGGACTTTATTTACAGTCAGAACAAAGAATTTCAGTAGACTAATGAAGAAAAATAGTGGAAAAGACTTCCATGACTGACTTCAACAGACTGAATCCAAATCACCATAAATTTAGGAAAACATTCTGCGTGTTGCTTTTTAAAATTTTACATCCTTAAAAAGCCTCTCTTGATGGAAAAATTTAAGGTGGATCAGTACTTAAACTAATCCTATAAATATAGAACACATTTTTTCTTTGTGGTGAAGAGCTGTTCCTTGATTTATCCTTCAAATTCCTTTAAGTGCAATGACTGGCATGTGTTCAACATATGGGTCACCACTGGCAGAAGTACAGATATTGGTGATTTGATAGCTAACCAGATGTTTCTGGGGAAACTAGCCCCAATTATTCCTAGGGAAAGCCCATAAAGCATGTTAGCACTAATAAATCAACGTACCTATTTTTCTCCTGAAATTCCTTCGGTAGAAAATACATGAAGGTAAGTTTTTCCAATCACATTGGCTACAGAGGTTTTACAAGACAAGTCCAAATCACACCGACAAAGACCAAAGGCCAAAGCAATGAAACTTCTGATGTGCAGAAAACTGTGCAGTCCTTGATCAAAATAAAGTCACCATGATACCGTATTTCAACGTTGCCAGACATATCCAGACACCTTCAGAGATGAGTAGGGCTTCACAAGATCACAGAACCTGCTTAAATTCAAGAAGTGTCATAGCTGCAACCCTGTGCTTGCTTATTCATCCCTTAAGTCTAGTGTAGTCAGATCACAATTCAGCACATCATTTTCTTGCATGAGTAGCAGCAGTGGAGGAAATATTGTAAGACAGAACAAGGACAGGCTAAAAAAAATGTCTGAAGAATTCATAGACCTACTCTGTTCATTTCAGGTTCCTCTGTATAAAGCTTTATGGCTTGGATCCAAGTGAGCTGACTCAAGGAAACAGCCTGATTCACGCAATCAGTTAAGAGGCTCCCATGAAAAGTCCTGAACTCTGAATCATAGAAGGGTCCATAAAGATCAAGTCCCACCCCGCTGCCGTGGGCAGGGACCCCTCCCACCAGCCCAGGCTGCTCCCAGCCCCAGCCAGCCCGGCCTTGGGCACTGCCAGGGATGGGGCACCCACAGCTGCTCTGGGCAGCCTGGGCCAGCGCCTCGCCGCCCTCATGGGGAAGAATTTGATCCTAGCATCTAATCTCACTCAGTGTCCATGTCACTGACAAAGGCGTTAAACAGCGTTGGTTCCAATACCATACCCTGAGGAACACCACTCATCACTGGTCTCTACTTGGACATCCAGTCATTGACCACAGTACTTTGAGTGTGACCATCCACCCAAGTCCGTATCCACAGAGCGGTCCACCCGTCAAATCCATGTGTCTCCATTTAGAAACAAGGATATCGTGAGAAACAGTGACACATGCTTTGCACAAGTCCAGGTAGATAACATCAGGCACTCTTCCCTTATCCACCCACACCGTAACCCCGTTGCAGAAGGCCACCAAATTTTTCAGGCACAATTAGCCGCTAGTGAAGCCATGCTGGCTGTCACCAATCACCTTACCTTCCATGTGCCTTAGCAGAGTTTCCAGGAGGATTTGCTTTGTGATCTTGCTGGGTACAGAAGCAAGACTGACCAGCCTGTAGTTTACCAGGTCTTCCTTTTTTCCCTTTTTAAAAATTTGGGTTATGTTTCCCCTTTCCCAGTCTGTGTGAACTTCACCAGACTACCACAAATCCTTGAATACGATGGATAGTGGCTCAGCCACTCATTTGCCAGTTCCCTCAGGACCTACGGATGCATCTCATCAGGTCCCATGGGCTTATGCACCTTCAGGTTCCTGGGGACTTGCAAGGTTGTTAAAAGCAAGCAACCCTTTCCCCTCCGGGCTTGCTGACCTTCAAGGACTGCTACAAAAAGTCTGTTTGCGATTTTGATTGATGTTAAAGAGTTGATGTTCATTTCATTAACAGGGGTTTCTTGAGCTAGCTCACCAAAGACAGTAAGGTGCCACGTTAAGTCCCTGGTTCAGTAAGTTCCTTGTGGGCCCTCACTAACAGACATGTGTTATATGCACTAAAAGGACTGTTTCTGATCTTGGAGGGCTTCCTCTCTCTGCAGCGCATTTATTCCTACATGGAAATGTTGCATGCAACTGATTTTGTCTGTTTTTCTGGTACCCTTTCTCTCTAGTAGGTCAGAACTCTTGGAAAATGCTTTGCAAAACCCTCACAGAACCTTTTTACTTCCTGTCAGTGTTTTTCCCCAATGAGCAGTCCTCTCAATCTTTACACCTGAAACTCACATTTTCAACTCGGGTCCCGATTCATGAAGATAATAAGCATAAGCTTTATCTGCTGAGGATCACTGATCTCAATTATCTCGCTGAGTGCAGGTCCAAACAGAGATAAAGGGTAGATTTTTTTAGGAATGCATGACAGTTTTCTTCTCCAATTTTCTCATCTTGTATTATCGAAGTCATCACTGTCTTGCTTCCTCTATTGCTTCCAGGTATTTGGTACATTACAGTGTATACTTACTTTGTTTAGGTTAAATACGGGTCATTAGAGACGGAAACTCAACTATAGAAATACGATACTTTGAGGGTCAAAGTATCTATCATGTCTGTCACATTGAAATTTTCCTATGCAACTGTTAAAACCTCTCATATATATGCAGCTTTTGCAGTTTTGTTTGAAGTTTTGTGACCTTTCACTCAACAACTTAATGAAAAATAAAAGTTGCGGATAAATCAATCTGATAATGAAAGCAAATTAGCCATTATGCTACAGCAGACTTCCAACATGAATTAGTGAACTGAGATTGACCACAGCAATATAATGCTCTCTTTAATTACAATTCAGAGCTTCCCTTTCCAAGTAAGCTTTAGACAGAGTTTAGCAAACAAGTATTCAGAACTAAAGCACCAAGACAGTGATCCACATAAATGGTATCATAAGCCTTAACAAGCTTAAATTAAGCCAGTAGCGTCTTTTAGGAAAGAGGGAGTCTCATGACAGTCCTGGCTTTTCAACAGTGCTGTTTGTTGTTGTTTTTTTAAATACACTGAAATCCATCAGGTACTCTTACTCTCTCACAAGACAAAAAGTTTAATTCTCAACAGCAAGCACAGACAACCACAAAGTCACTTTCTCTTCCATCCTACTGACTCAGCCAATTTTAATCACTCCATTTTGTCCTAAATTTCTCTAATACATATTATATTAAAAACACTTAACATATGGGGAGCAAACAGATGCTTAACTAAAAGACAAAGTCTATGAAAAATTCATCTTCTTAAAATGCTTATCTTCATTTCAAGGTCATATGGAATCAATAACAATAAATCCATTTCTGTACCCTACTCATTTAGATATCACATTTTTATCCCAGCCAAATGAAAAAGAAAACATGAAGCTTTAACAAGCAGGAGGGAATTCACCACTGTGAAATATTCAGACAGCAATTTTGCTGGGTTTGTTTCAGAAGAAATTACAAGGTTCAGCTATTTTTGTGATTAATTAATTCTCTATTTCTTCTTCTAGATCTTTAAAGTCATTTTAATAGACACCTTCCACTGTTTATGTTTTATTCTTTGATGCCCCAGAACTGATTGCTTATTTTAAGAAAGACCCTTTGGCACGAAACTTTATCTGTACAAACCTGTAATGAGATCAATCCCTTCAGAGGCACTGCAAGAAACCCAGAGACAAACAACCACCCAAGCAAATAAGGAAGTTACTAGTAGATTGAAAATGAGAGAGTTGCAGATAAAGCATAAATCCTGGGCTCTGAAGAAAAACACATTTGCTGCATTTTAGAACCAGTTCAAAAAAGCATTTTGGCATACACAGAGTTTATCCTAGTTCTGCAATACAGTTCTTAATTCACAAAATCACCACAAAACTTCAGCACACACTTAACGTTTTCTGCCAAAAAAAGTGAATTTGTGAAACCGGGCCTAAAACTTCAAAAAAATCACGGGAATTCTATAAGGCCATTTCAATTCCTCTGACAAATCTCCTGCCTTCTCATTTCACAAATATCAAATTGCTGAAAACTTTTTCTCCTGTTGTTCAGGTTAATCTTGTATAATGACACTCTGTATGATTATGGGAAAAAATGCTGACTTGATTAATCTATTCTGGTAAAGGTTATAAACCAGCTCCTTGAGAATGGAATAGACTATTTCAGTTGGAAGGGACCTACAGCGATCATCTAGTCCAACTGCCTGGCCACTCCAGGGCTGACCAAGTTAAATCAAGTTAAGGGCATTCTCCAAATGCCTTTCAAACACTGATAGGCTTGGGGCATCAACCACCTCCTCTAGGACACCCATACCAGTGTCTGACTACTCTCTCAGTAAAGAAATTCTTCCTAATGTCCAGTCCAAACACTCCCTAGCACAGCTTTGAACCGGTATTCTGCCTTAACCAAAAATTTTCCAGTCTTGTGGAAATATCATGTCCTAACATTTTATATTTTTTTTTTTATCACTTACTGCATTTCACCATCTGTAACATCATTCCCAGGCCTGCCAGTGCCACTTCAGATGCCTGATCACCTAAATTTTTGGACATCACAATCACTGCATTCAAGTTTGCCACATTTCACCACTTCTAGTGCAGAGACATTACTTGTAACTACTTTAAAATTCCTTTATAAATTTCTAGTTTTGCTTTTTACTAGAAGATCTACCACACATCTAACACCACCACCTACTGCTGGTTCAAGGCAGCGTTACAGGTGGAAGCAGCATCCATAGCCTGATCCTGGAACCAACTAAAAGAGCTGTTACAACTTAGGTGTCTTTGGAATAGCATTACTCCTGCAGACAAGCTGGAAAAGTAAATTAGTTTAAAAATCCTAATCAGGCTCCCTTCCTACCCTTCCTTTCCCCAGCGCTGCCCTGGCCACATGACTCCTGCAGGAGGCCAGGGAAGGGAGCTCTGCCCTGAGCAGGAGACATCTGCCCCAAGCATCTCCCTTTTTGATCTAATACCTTTTTGATAACTCTCACACAACAGAAACACAGTTCCATTATCAGACAGGTTAAGCACAGACGTATTGCTATCTGTAGCTTTTAAATGGAAGTGTTTAGAGAAACAGATATGCAACACTGGGGAAAGCTTCCCCATCCTAATGGAGGGAATCTCGGTAATAACCAAGAGCTTCCCATTTCAAGAGACTGCCACAGCATCCCTGAAATGTAAATTCACTGATGCTGAAAAGCCTGCACTGTAATTTAGCAAGGCACAGCTAGAGAGAACACACCAAACAGTAATTTAGCAAAGACTAACAGAGCAAGAGACACAAACCATTAAAATACAGTGCCATCAGGGAAAGTGGTTTCCAAATATCGAGGATATGACCTTGAAGGCTGGCTTTCAGTCTTCTCTTCAGGGACCAGGTATAGGAGGTTTGCTGCTTGGGGAATTTCAACATGATGATGGAAGCAGAGAGCTCAGCAGGGCAAAGAACTTCGTAGGAGCCCTTAATCTGATCCCAAACAGAACAGAACAAATTCCTATTGACAAGCCTTATGAAATTTAGAGTTGTTTAATATACTTCAGGTAGCAATGGTTCTTACAGCAGATTCAGGAACACTATAGATTTCTCTACAGTATCTGAGCATTAATTTGCCAATCCTGAAAACACTACTCGGATAGAGTACAACAGCCAAGCAGTCTGTCATACTGCCCAAGACAAACATCCACGTGCATCCTCCTAGACGCAAAAGGCTTGATATTACAATCGGACCTTGAGGTATGCCAGAGTGTATACTCATTGGTCCCCAAAATCTGACATTTGATTTAACTGAAAGGTGCTAAAATACCACAGAAACATCCAGGGAACACTCAAATTATTTTTGGATCTTGTGGTTAAATGGAATGGGATGGCATGGATTTTTGGGACAGAAAACCATGATCACGAAGGAACTGCCATACAGGAAAAACCAGACAGAGATTGGTTCAGTCCCAGGTCTGATAGCACAAAATCGTTAGCATCAGATGCTTTACACAAAGCTATATGAAGCCCTACAGTTGGCAGCTCCAGGGTATAGAATAACATGCCCAGGGGACCAACTCAATCTCTCACAGTCTTTCCTGTCTTTAATATACCACAAGAATTTCTTCTTGTTTGTTTTTATATCTTTGACTCTCTGCTCTTCAAATTCCATTTCAGGCTCTTCAGTTTCCTTCTCACACTGCCCACTCTGGACTGTGCCTCTGTCTCTAGGATTCACTAGTGTTGGATTTCCAGTTTCTGACAGCTATTTCTTTTGCTCAAATAACCTCCTGAACTTTGTGTTTAAGCATATGGATTCACTTGCCCGCCTGCTTCTTTTCTCCAATGGTGCCATTCCTATTTGCAGTGACAGATTGTGGTGTGCTTAAGTAGCTACTATGCCTAAACTAAGATTTTAATTTCATACTTAATCACAGCCATATATTTAAACAGTGTTCACATTGTTCTAGTAATCAAGAGGGGACCCCAAGCACATGGGTCATTTCGTTTTCCAATCTCTATATAATCTAGGTGGAACTTCAACTGTAAAACTCTACTGTGAGTGTAAGACAACTTGTACATTTAAATTCAAGTCTACATAAACCAGATCCAGTCTTCAGCTAATTGAAGTAATTAAGGTAGACAAGGAATATGAGGATCTCTGAACCAAACACAGCAGTAGCATCTAAAAAGTATGTCTCTATCACTTGGATAAGCAGTGGGTTGTTTTAGCTACACATATTTGTGCAAGAGTGCAATACCAAAAAATTTCGAAGACCCCTAGGCGCAGAAAACTGTAGCGTCTTCGAAATACTGCTTATTAACATTTTTAGGCAAGATTTGCCATTGAGATCCTAGAAGTTTGCATATAAATCACAAATGCAACTTTAAAAAGCTTTCTGAAACGTTAGGATGCATCTCAGCCCATAGTACTTAAACATTTGGGACTTGTTTTTCGTTTTAACTAACCTGACAAAACAAAGCAAAATAATTACAGACTGATTCCCTTGCTGCAAAAATCATCCTATTCCATTCAGTGGGGCAGTGCAGCCCTTTCCCAACTAACAATACTAAAATTTGTCCCTCAATGAGATGCTCCACTGCATGATTTTGGGGGTCTCCCTTAATCAATAAACACATCATCCATAGATTAATGACAAAAGTAAACTGCCATACACCATCCCTCTCACATCTTCAGTATCCTCCATGGATCTGCCACCTTCAGCCTCTATGAATTAATCTCCTCCGCTCTTCCGGACCATTCATCATGCTCTTTCCTGCTCTAACTCCCTATCTCCTTACACCACAGAATGTCTTTCATCTGTTGCAGTCAAATTTCAGAACAGCTTCCTTAACTCTATTAATCCCTATCTCAGGACCATTCTTCTTACAGCCACATGACCAAGTTTTTTTCCTAACAGAACAAGACCATCTTCTCTCCATTGCTTTCTCACTTTTTCTTGAAACATTCATCCCTAAATTTTGTCATTTCACACTCCTTGGTGTTTAGCTACTGAATAGTGCAGAAGTTACAAACACAAAAAAGGAAGATAAATGGTAAATTCATACTCCTTACCCAACTGAACTATACAGCTGCAAATCCACTAAATGGGGATTAAACATTTTGTATGAAACTTGTAAATACAAAGGTAATTTACCATGCTATCTTTTACATGTACATTTGCTTACGAAAGAAATTTGAAATATGCTGAGCTGCACATAAAATAACTAAATCATGCAAAAACGTTTGAAATAAAGGTCTTCAGGATGGAAGGAAATAGTAAAATCCCATTTTATATCAACATTATAATTTTTTTTATGATTAATGAACAGCATTTGATAGATCTTCAGTAATCTACTAAACAAAGAAAAAAATGCTGGTTCTTACTAAAAGTATTAAACACAGTGGTACTGCCTATTTCAGTCCCACATACATATTATAATGTGGGAAGGAAGGGCAGCATGGTTATATCAAAGACAAAAATGCAACCTTGAGAAATCCTGTACATTTTCCGACTCTGCATTTATAGCTAACTCTGAAAACCAGTATTTTTTCTACAAATTAGTGCTGTTTATGGAAGAAACTAATATAGCTGCCTGCTAAACACAAACATGACAAAGTTCTACAGTATCTCTGTATAAAGACTTCCCACATTGTGCTGTAAAAAGGATCTTCTATTGAAAGACTGTCACACCTCCCAACGAACATACAATGTCCTATATAGCCTGGCTCAATCGGAACAGTGCCACACCAGCCCACGGTACGCCAGAAGGGGAAACAATGGAGACAGAGGTGTCTCCAATTAACAGCTAAACCAGCTCCTGGTCAGGAATGATTCAGTAAGCATAGAGCAACACCAGCGCTCTGTACGGTGACAACACATGAACACCTACAGCCGTATTTTCTGTAAGATGCATCTTAAACACCTAGGATGAATTTCTCAAGAATATATTATAAATTTTGGAATGGACAACTAAACCAAAAGTGACTGGAAACTGCATTCTTTTAGGTGGCTTAAAAAAAACAAAGGAATTATTAGCTTATTAATACTATATGGAATTTATGCAATTAAAAAATCTTGCACTATAATACACATTTCTACTATGGTTTTCTATTGCCATCAGCTTACAAATTTCTTATTTCCAACATACAGGCTACATGGTACTTTCACAATCTTAAAACATTGGCCAATTCTAATTGTTTTCAGGAAAATCAAGGGCATTTAAGCCTGTGCATGTAGAAGGGCCAGGCAGAAGCGGGGTGTCCAAGCCAGCGTGGTAAAAGAGCCAGTTTTCTTTCTGTGTGCCTTCCTAGCTGCCTCCAACCACAAGATTGCCTCCTTTCTGTCAGGAACCGATTTGCAGAGAGGCATCTCTAGAACATCAGATTAAACCTTTCCTGTCAGGTTGGTGGGTACCATTCTCATTCTCTTTTTTTCTGTGGCTAGACCAGCTGCTGAATATGCCTTTATTAAAAAATCAAAACACATACAGCAAAAGAAACAAGTTTCAACTTTCCTGAAGTGTCCAAGTCAAAGATCATTGAAATCAGATGCTGGAGTATTATTCATCCATCCTCCTCTAATTATTTCATCCTCCTCTTTCTTCGAAGCTTGAATTTAAGAGTTACAGATTTGTCCAGATTCTCCACCCTACGCCATCTGGTGTATCCAGCAAGCTTTCCTTCAGCTGCTAAGAAGCACAGATGTATTCAACTCAGAGCTCTTGCAGATGTGCAGCGTGCTACATAGCTACACTGTGTGCAGCAGCCCAACACTTGCAGGAAACACTGCACTTGGCGCTGCCCTGCTGAGCCGAAGGGCTAAAACTCCGGAGAAGCATTGGACATTTCTGAACTCATTGCTCTGCAACTGGCCTGGACATTTGTAATAAATGACATTTCCCAAAATATTCAGGACTCCAGGAACAGGACATTCATTTCCACACACAGAAACACAGAGGTGTTAGCTTTGAGTTCAGCTTCAGAGTTCAAACATCATCGTTCTCAGGAATTGATAAGAAATCAAAACTGGTGTTGGGGATAAAAAATGGCAATGCCTTTAAAAATTCTACCAATATTTCTTTTTCTGAGGCATTCCTTGAAACCATCACTCAAAAACACAGAACTAAACTCATCTTCTCCCACAATACCATGAAAATAAGACAGTAGCACTGGGATTAATGTGGCTTTCTATCACATGAGCTTTTAAATAGCACCAGGGCACTACAGAACAATGGGGAGGGAGTTTGCCAAAACGAGTTTTATTAACATGAGCTTGAAACTTTTGACCTTTCAGAAATATCAAGGGACAGTGAACAATAATAAACCTGATCACAAGTAATTTTTTTCTGCTGATGTCAAAAGAGGTGGTATTTGGTTTTTTGGGTTGTTTTGTTGGGTTTTTTTTCAAAATAAGGAAACAGTAGCAAAACACAAACTACTACAGATAAGACAGTTAAATAAAAGCAAGAGTAACCATGGAATAACCTGTCATGTATAATCAACTAATCATAACCTATTTGCCTCATCAAAGAGCAGTCTTATACAGGAACGTGGTCACAGATCCTTTCACATTATCCAGAGTCGAGCTAATACACCAAAAGAAGCAGATACGATTCCCACTAATATGGCTACATCTGCACTTGATAGACTTGAGTTGCGTATCCTCAAAATACACCTTATGTGGTGATGGAATCATATCAAATTCTTACCTGTCTACGCTGAATATTAGCGAGTGTTTTATAAGGTGTTTGTTAGTCATGTCAGCAGAATGCAAACCCTGTTGCCTGCAGAAGTGTTTCCACCTCACATAGTCATATACACGTTTACCTACAGATTTCCATCATCTTCCTGTATTTCCTGTGATACACAGCTATACCTTGAGGTCAAAAGAGCTTCATTTCTTTAAAACCTGAGTAAAAAATATCTTTCTCATCTCTTAGCTCAGGTCTCCCTCTACTATGTAGCAAAATCCCTTATACTCTGTGTTGACTGCTGGTCTTATGCATAAAATTAATGAACTGATGAGCTAATGATGTTCACTTACTGTAAACAAATAGCTATATTAAACAGTCACAAACTGTAACATAAAAAGCAACCTTAATTAAGCAATTAGGAAATTAAGCCATTTAAGAATTAAGAAATCTTAATTTATTTGCAGTTAGCCTCACTGAACCCAAAGGGACTACCCACGTGCACACAACGACGTGTTTGTGAGTACTTCCATGATTTGGATTCCTGCAGCAATCACTTAAGATATAAAACTTGAGGTCAATTTCTCCTTAGATGCTTGGTATATCTGCGGTAATTTCACTGGAATCAGCTACTGTATAGATACAAAACAGTACTCTGAGCTTTCCTTTGTTTTTTTCTGCAGCCTTATTCCCCTACCACCAGCTTCCTGAGAGGCAAGATACTTTTCTACTGACAGGCTAGCAATTAACCAGCTGCCACAAAAGAATAACAACAACAAAATGTGAAAAATGAAAGATTCATCATAGGTATCACAGAAAAATCTAGAAACAGCATCGTTTCCATTGAGCTTCTTTTCCCTACGGTCATATAGTCTCTCCTGTACAAATGCAGTGTTGTTCAGTTATTACTTCAATTTCAGGACTTAATTTCCTCCTCAGCACTTGAGATGCAAGTAGGAAGGAAAGCAAAGAATGAAAAACTGAAATCAAAGAAAAAGTCACTACACAAATCTTGTACTGTACTTTAGCTGAAGAACCAGGAGCTGCAAAAGCTTCAGCTGCTTTCCCCTTCTCTAAGTGAAACAGCCAGTTTTAAAATCCCAGTTAATTTTTTTCTCCTCAGAAAACCGAGTGGATGGTGTTGGCTTTTGTTTAAATTCTCACTAATATGTTTTGTCTCAATGAAAATTAAGGCTCAAAACATTTTGTAAGCTTTCAACAGAAATTATTTTGGCTTTCCAAAATACTTAGTTTTATTAACAGCTTAAGCAGAAAACAACACTTTCACATTTCTATTCAAATGCCACTGTTCACTGAAAAAATATTTTGACAAAAAACTGAATGCAATTTATCACTCCTACACTTCGCTAGTTCTGGAAATTACTTTCTTCTATATGAAGCCTGCCACCCAAATACCACAAATGCTTTCCAAATGCAAGGGTGGTATTTGCCTGCTGTGCCGTGTCACCAGCGAGGGACAGCTGCCTGTATTCAGTCAGGACTATGCGGCTGAAGGTGGCTGCAGCAGGGCTGCCCATGCTGAAGGACTTGCACATCACCTGCTTTCAGCTCCAAGCCTCTCTAATTACTCCTCATAATGACCATAAGGCCAATGGCAGGACGGTGCGCTCTGGTTACGTGACGTTTGCTTTTACTTCACTTAGCTGTAACCATCACGCTTCACAAATTTTATCTGCAGATAAAAATAATTTTTTAAATTCTCAGTAAGCACCTTTCTGTACAAGTTAAGAAACATTAAATGATGGGCTCAAATTCACCAAGCCAGTCTTTGACAGATGCCAGAAAATAAATAAATATATTTATTTATATATACAAGTTGAAATTCCTTGGTGAAAATTTGTGCCGCTTGTGAGGTTTAAAGCACTGACCATTCAAACCACAATTTAAGGAATCTTTAGTGTCATAATTCCATACTAGCACTCCCAAATCTAAGAAACGTATAGCCGCTTGAGTGAAACCAGCCAGGCTTGTATTAGCCTAAACACAACAGTGTCGTTTTAGGCAGAACAGGCACCAACACAGGGACTACACGAATGGGGAAGGTCACCTGCAGAAAGGGTAAGGCACATGCAAACTCTACACCACCTAGGAGGTCCAGGAGGAGCCAGCAAAGCCCCCTGACTGATAAATGTCGACCACAAATGGGGCAAGATCTCTGGATCGCCCTACTGAGGCAGCAGTCAGATTTTACCAGCAGCAAACACGCCGTATTAAACTGTTGTCCCAATCCTGTCCCCCCACCCTCCTGTAGAAAATCTGAGACAGAGGAGGCAGGTGAATCTCTCCCACACAGAAACCATGTTCCAAGAATGTGATGAGATTTCTACCTCTTACAAGAGCACAAATAAACCCCCCCAGACACATCTGCCCACAGCAATAGTTGGTACAGATCCACAGAAAACTGGAAGGAGAGCAACAGAGCGGAATCAATGCACCTGTTTCAGGAGCCCAAGAGCTTAAAGAAGAAAAGTCTATTATCAGAAGCCTTCAATTCACTATTCAAAAACCTACACCTGCACTTGAGAATTGTCAGAAGTGATGAAAGCTTAAAAATTACCAAGTTAATGAGACACAACTGCCATTTACAAACCTCTACTAATCCCAGCAGTTTAGTCCCAGTGGTGCTCTGATAGTTTTTACTTAATGCACAGCTAGTCCTTCATTCCCAACTGAAATTAGTCAAGCTTTTGTGAATAACAATTGAGTAAAAACAAAGTTATGACTTAAGGAATTGGCCTCAGGATGTCAATTCACTGTCATGAAAATAAAAATTAAGCCCTGTATGCACACAGTGCTTATTGGTGGTACTAGTAGTTACTTGCTCTTGAATAGGCATATAAACACACTTTTTTTTTTTTTTTTTTTTTCGTATTTTGGACTTACTTTTAGGATGCTATGATGGAAAACCCATTAGAGAAATTACCCTTGCAAAACTACAAGTAGACAATACATCAAAGCAAGCTACCCAATGTTTAGGGTCATAAAAATTTGCAAACAAGCAAGCACATTTAAAAAAAAAAATTGGTCAGTTAACCTTGCCAGGTTCTGACATAACATGAAGGACATTTCCAGGAATTGTAGTCACCAAGTTTGTTACCTGGGACACCATGCCCAAAGTCTTGAGCAACAATGAAATCGGGAGCAAAGACAAGAGCCTGCCCAACACACATAAGGCAAGAGAGTGAGAAGTCGGAGAAGCTCGCGCTGCACCAAGCCAAGAATCCGGCGGAGGAACCTCGTGCAGAAACAGGGTGATGCAGGGAAGGGAAGAACAGGGAACCAAACTGAAGCCCTAAGAAAATCAGAGGCCAGCTTGATGCCAGGGTTTGCCTGCTCAAGCATAGCCTGACAAAGGCTACTGTTTGTCATGAAATCACTTAACAGTCAGTGACAATAGTCACAAGTAAAACCGTAACTTTGATTCTGCTGGTAGTCCCATGGACATTTGCATCAAGCGCTCTTCCCCGTGTATACCATATTCATTTGCAACAGGGACAAAACATTCTTTATAATTTGCTTAATTTGTTTTAATCATATAGAAATATATTTTGAAGAGGTACTTTGGGTTTGAGAGAAACCAAATATTTTGACTGATTAACAAATAACTCTTACTAACCGAAAGACTAGAGAAAATGCTCTGAAGTACTAAGGTTTACAAGCACTCTAAATTGAAATATTACTTATTAATCAGTGTGTTTTTCACACTAGAGAACCGAACTAGAGAAAATTAGGGAACTACCTTATCTTCTAAGCATCCCTGAAGGAAAAAGAACGAAGGAAAATAATACTGAAGTACCTCCTACAAAAGTACTTAATTCTTATGAAAGTGCATAGACTTCACTAACATAGACAAACTGCACACCTTCTATAATTTTCATGGTTTTCTATTATAAAGGAAGTTCAGCTGTCATACTTTAAAATGGTAAATAAAAGGGTATGTTCTAATTAAGGTGAATATTGGCCATCTGTTATGTTACTAAAGGACCAATTAGAAGAACAATGTCTTAATTTGATCAACCTCAACCAGCCAAGTTAATCCACAAAAGGTTCCAAACAAATGTATAATCTTTCCTAATCGCTATTGGATTAACTGGACTAATCCAATTGGATGTATATAGTGTTCCTACACCACCGTATTTGAGTATTCCACCAAGGTTTGGTTGGGTTTTTTTTCTTTACAATCTGTATTAAACGACTTTAAGAAAAAACTTTCCAAAGTTTTGGAATTTTATTATGAAACCAGAAAAGTCATCTAGTGAGTAAATGAAGTGTTCCACAGAAGATAATTCTTTGGCAGAGAACACTCATTTTCCCTTTGGTCCTCCACTGAAGAATGGTAAAAAAATCACTATGGAAAACAAGAAACGATTCTGGTGTTACAGAGATCTGGACATGTATGCTTGTTTTACTTTTGCATCAAAACATACCTGGATAAAGGGGGATCAACTACAATTCATCATCCCTCCCAGCTACAGATTTTTAAAACTGCACAGTAGGCATCCTCACATCACCTACTGGTATTTGCTGGGCAACTCTTCAGACCATATGGTTTCTTCAATTCCAGGAGGTCTTTAACCCCCAAAACCCCATGAAGTAGAATAGGATCCCCCCTCCCCCATCTGTAGTCGACCTGCTTGTTAGCACTGGGAGGAAAGCCACATACACTGCAACACATACCCCAGTAACATTCCTTCAGCCACGTCCGCATCATATTTTCTCTTTTTCATAACAACGTTGGATGAAAGTGTGTCACAAATTCACAAAAAGTATACACGACAAGTCTGGCGAGGAGAAAACAGAATTTATCTCCTTAAAATATTAAGCTGGAGATGGCAATAGTTTACAAAGGTGAGGCTGACCGAACTCAAAAAGGGAATGCCATGCTACCTGCATTGAGTCGTCTACTCCTTTGGTGTCCACTATGCTACAACCAGCCTAAGGAATACAGTGAGCACTAGCGAAAGAAGTTCACAGGTTATACAGGACCTGAAATGGCTTCTGCAAACCAGACAGAAGTTAGCTGGCAGCACTGGATGGCGGAATGCAGGAACTTATCAATGCATTTCATAAATTTTAATTTTAATTGCACTAACACTTGCGTCTTGCTTTCTTCCCCTCACTTAATGAAGTACATCAAATCCAGCCCTCCTCTAACTTTAGTGACTTCAGTCTAGGAATTGGATTTTTTTAATTATTTTTTTTTTAAATCTTGCATTATCAGTGTGGCAATGAGAGTCATCACATATTTCACCCTGATCTTATCATTCCATTCTCCCTGTTTGGAGGAGGTTTGTCACCACGTTTTTGTTCACTGGCATATTTTTTCTTGTTTTCTGTTGTATGCAAATACATGCAAAACTGCTATCAAACTAGTTGTATTGATTAGAACAAACCTGAAGACCTTTTTGTGTGTAAAGTAAGTGCCAAGCAAAAGCAGACTGCAAACCTTTTGAATACATGCTACTTCACAATTGAATTAAAAGCCTTCAAGAGAATTTAAGAAAAGAGAATTGTCTAGGCATTTGGTTGGGATTATTTAAAAGTTGACTAATGGAACTAAGCACTTAATTCTCTTAGGCCCTTTCAAAAAAACGTTCACATTTAATAATGAATCCCATATAGACTTTACCTTTCACTGAATCTTGTCCAGTAAATTCACACGGGAGCCAGACAATTAGAACAACTGTTTGGCTGCCTGTGTCTTTTTCAGCAGCATCATTAAAGTAGGGTCAACTATCCTGAACTCCCGAGGCTGTAATCCAGAAACCCCATCGCAGCCGTGTACCTAAACTCAAGGACTATAACCGTCTCCTGAGCATGTGGTTCAATCCCGAACGGCCCAGCAACAGCTGAAAAAGCCAGCCAGCCAGGCCATAGCAAGCATCCCACTGCAGCAACTATTGCCTTCCAGCTATCTGAGCTCGTGTGAACCCCCACCCGCTCCCTCGGACTAGATTATAAATGTACATGCTTCAGAACCCTCATCTTCATAAGGCCAGGTACACCTTCAGAAAACTTCTACTATAGAGGAGAGCTCGCTTCTTTCGCTTGTTCCTTTAGATTAATAATCTGTTTCCTGACAGTGTAGCTGGAAGACTTCTCCAAACTGAGTCCTGAAGGCTCACTCGCACGCCAATATGAAAAAAAAAAGTATCTAAATAGTTTCATTATGTCAGAGAAGCATATTCAATAGCATTGAGATTAGGGCTATATAGATCCACCTAGCTCCAGGTAAGCAACAAGAATATAAAGATCTGAGGTAAAGCATGATATATTGTCATATATGATGTCAAATACTGTCAAATTAATGTTCTGGGAACCCATTACTCTTTGTGTTTCTTAAGTTTACCTGATTTTATCTGTGCAATCTCAGTATTGTGTTAATAGAGGTTATCTGTCTCTACTACAGTTAATACACTCCTTAATGGGGAGAAAAACTAAAAGCAGCATTCATTATGTACAAAAAACCCCACCATAGCTGGAGTGCTTTGCAAAGTAATTTCAAATACATCTTAGACCTCAGCATGACCCATGTCCATGAGATCCACATAAAACAATAAACTTTTAATTTCCTCCTCCAACATTTCTCAGCATTATATCATTCTTTCCCATCACCAACAACAAACACAGCAAATCTTTAACAAATGACCTAGAGGGTTCTACAACATTTCTTATAAGTTACTTAATAAAAATGTTTCATTTACAAGTGTCTAGAGAACTGTATGTTGATAGCCCTGAAAAAAGGTTAAAAATGCAACTTGGATTTCCTAAAGGTTTACATTGAAAGATCAACACAAATAGCAATAAAGACTACAATTTAGCACACACTTAAGGCAGGTTGTAAATAGAAGTTTTAAAGACAGAAAAAAAGTAGTTCTTATATTGAAAAAGGTGAGATTTTGAAAGATGAGACAGTTAAATGTACTGGAAGCATGCCCAGTTTAAACATACTTTTCATTTGTACTGTTTCTAAAGTATAACATAAGCAAATCCATTCTAATTAAACTGATTACATCGATAATGCACAATTAATTCAGCTGCATCTTGGGCAAAGATTACACCTTTCTATGAATCACAGTGTCATCTCTCTATAATT
Organism: Falco cherrug; assembly: GCF_023634085.1. Classification (NCBI taxonomy): domain Eukaryota; kingdom Metazoa; phylum Chordata; class Aves; order Falconiformes; family Falconidae; genus Falco; species Falco cherrug. Next base: position 10,200,050 of record NC_073707.1, read on the forward strand.
AAAAAACACAAAACTTGAATGTACCGTTAGAGCTTGGGTGCAGATTCAGCGCTAGCAAGCCTGCATGGCAGCACTGATTTGCATGGTGCAAGGCTGATCTGCACCAGCTGAGGGTCTGGCTTTTGGCCAGAAGCTCCATTAGGCTGGTATGAAACAGCTCCGTATTTTGTGGGGACATCCATTTCACTAGTCCCCTTTCCTACCACCTCCTCCTCTAAATTCAGATGTTTCTGGACATGCTGATCTGCACACCTCCCTGCTGAATGCAAAAAAAGTGATTACTGAATTCAACATCATTTCCGTCACTATGCAACATGTCTTGTCTTTGATGGTTTCCCCCCACCCCCCTCAATGTCAGGACACTGCCAGAATCCACAATTCAGGAAATAAAGCTGTTGGTCCATGTGAAAGAATGTCCTTGTAGGCTATACACCAGTGTCAGGCAGTGACCTCATGCCTATCAGCAGCTATGTCATCTTTTCACACTGTGACACGCTGCTCATTTCAGGCTCCTCACTACAAGACTATTCACATTATCACATTTGATAACGTGACACTAGGCACATTACTTTGCAGTATCGTTTAGTGGTAGAGCCGATACAGAATATTTATTCAGACCAAACTGAAAACCAGTGTAATGAAATGCTGTTCATTTTTTAGCCAGGAACGTTACCAGGCCATGAGGATCTGCTGACAGCTGTCTAAAAGAGGGCCAAAGGATGTACCAGCTTCACAGGACGTGTCAAATAGGTTGAGAGCACCAAGAACTTCACACCAAATAATATCGTTAACAGAAATAAATAATAAAATGTGCATTGATTAAAGACAGTAATTCCACACTTCTCTCAGCTGTCTGATCTTCAATAATTCATTAAAATCTGTGTCCGCTTAACTCTTTCAGATGACTGTGGTTCCTTGGAATATGGCTTGTGTGACACAATCCTAATTTTCCAATATCTAAGCATTTCCACACCATTTCCAGCCTTCATAGCAATAAAGAACAATCTGGGAAATGCTGTGAAGAGCACACAACTACCAAATCTACACACAGCCTGACACAAAGGCTTGAAGACGTGAATTTTATGCTCCCTTCTATGGTCTGCAGCAGTAGTGCTTAAGTCCATGGCAGTGTTTGAGTATCAACACAACCACCTATCTTTTTAACGCACAAGACTGTGGGATGATGCTGTATAGGCTGAGAGTTGGAGCTGTCACAAGGACAGAAATAACCGGGAGAACGACAAAGGAGATTCAGAGACATATGGAAGCAGAAAGGGAGAGATGAGGATAGAAACACAGGACAGGCGTAACAACTGCCAAAACCAGAGCATGTTTTCTTAATAGAAAGTAATAAGGAAGACAACAGTAAATTTAGTCCATGCACACGCAACATCATATCCTTGGCAGGTATCCACTGCAAAAAGAAAAGGCCTAAAATGAACTAAACGCTTGTCAGCAAGGTCATAAAGTTTGAAGAACTCAGGTATTTTTCCCAAACAAGGTATTTAAAAGTCATGACTTAAAAATCTTCTAGATGAAAGAAACAGCGATGGCTCTGCCTAACAGTATGTACTGATGACTACAGCTGATACTACCTTTTGGAAGCCGCAGTTCTACATTTCCTCCACAAACCAGCTGCAGGTTTCCGTTCCACAGTGCCTGTGCGCGTGCACTCCCAGCCTGGCTGTAAAGGGGAACGTAACGTGCTCTGTGTGAATCAACACGCTTCTCAAACCACACTTTTTTTCAGGTGACCGCATCCCCTAGTCTGAATAGAATACTTTACATCAAGTGATTTAAAATGCTGAATTCAATAAACCGATACTTATAGAATTTTAAGTTATCGCTTTAAATTATTCTGAAGTTTTGCAAAAACTAATTAGAAAACTGACAGCCTGGCACATCAAGATCAACCGTTACAAAGCACTAACTTGTATTTCATCCTGCTGCTGTTGATGAGGTACCTCCATAAAGCTTTTAAGCTTCTACAGAGGAGAAGGAAAGAAAAAAAAAGGCCTTCAATCATCCTTTGGTAGCTTTTCAAGGTTGCAGTTTCATCATGCCAGGAGTACAATGACACCCAAGTTAACTCTGCATGAGACAGTTCATGTCTGGAAGTAATACAGCTGCATTTATTTTGTCACTGTGCTGCCAGACTCACTCTATCAGGTCAGTACAAGCTGAGAGATCTCTGAACTTCAGGCAACAGTGTCACTGACCTTTCTTCTCTCCATTAACATCCGCAGTGGATGTTCTCACAACTTAAACTACATGTGTTTTGAATAATCTGTTCTGTCTGGGTTATAATCTTATCCTTTTACCACCTGGGATAATCAAAGCTGACAATATTCAGAACTGAGGCCCTGATCCTAAAAGCATTTGAAAGCAAGTATTTTGTTCACCTCCACACACACAATTTTGTGTGTTTCATGTTTAGTAACTGTGATAAAATTATAGGCATTAAATTGGCATAAAATCTTGTGCCTTTAGAAACAGTTACTTCACTATTACCTGCAAAAAAATATATTCTCTAAACACTGAGGAAAATGTCCTTGAACGTATTTTCAAACTAGACTGTCACAATTGAAAATGCCTTTTTAAGATAAGCTTTGACATCTAAGAGAAATTTTCAAAGCCATTGTATTGATTCAGGAAATTTCTGAAGACCACACACTTCAAATTCTACTAGCCATCTTGGTGTATCCCACCTTTCTGGATCCTGTTGAGTATTTCAGATAAGAATGCTGGCACCAACGTAAGCACGGGCAGTTGGATGTCAGCTTCACAAGGCAGATTCTCATGTATCATGGCAATAATGTTAATGAGGCTCCTGGGCCCCTCTTTCATTAGAGAGACAAAGATTTTGAGTGCAGGCCTTCTCAGAAAAACTCCTGTAGGTCAAACTTGAAACTCAACTAAATGTTAGAAAAGTAATTAGAGAAATTAAACTACTCTACCTCAGCAGTTTAAGGCTTGGTCTGTACACAGAAGGTAGCGCACAGCACACTATAGCGTGAATTCAAGATACATCAGCCATTTTATCTCAGAAGACTGAGGGGACACTCACTGCATTGATGACACTGCACATGCTTGGAGCTGAGAAGCTCCTGGCAAGAGACTCGCAGCGTACTGTACATCTGCACCAGGGCTTCGTGGTCGTGCTTCGTTTCCCTGTGAGGAGTCCAAGACACTGCAAAGCTGCATAGCAACCCCTATCCTCAAGGTCCTGATGTGGCTCAAAACCAGCCATTTGTGTTGTGAACCTGTCAGTAAACTGGCAAAACATGTGCACAAACACTTGTGCAAGCACAATGGTGAAAAGAACCAGCAGCCTGGGTGTATGAAGAAACACTCCCCTCATGGGCACTACTGGCTTAACACAGAAATGAAACGACAGCCTGAAATCGAGCACACACTGTTTTCAGGCCTCATCAGAAATTCTCTTACGTACTATTAAAAACATGTAATATCTCTGCAGAAGTCTTTCCGAAAGGCTGAATTTTAATCAAAAAACCCAGACACCAGACACATTCTCTTGTTTGTTGATTTGTACTCAATTAAATAGTTTAAGACATCTGTAAATGAACCCTGTTGTTTTCACAAAGTATCACTGGTGAAGAACAACACTTTAGGTCACTTTGTTAAACATCTGCTGTGTTGGAAAACAACACTGTGATGAGAAGACTTGGAAGAGGAAGCAATGTTTGTTTTTCTGTGAATCCCCTGAATGTTTGAACTTCAGTCATATTATGGTCCAAGTCTCACAGAAAAATATTGTGGAGAACAGATACTTTGGAATGAATGTTTGTTTATTCATGCCCATTTATCAAACCCGTATGTATACGACCATCTTCTATTCAACTACTGTACGTTCTTAAGTCTCACAAATAAGCTGCGTGCACAACTTGCAATGCATCATGTAAAGGAAAAAGACGAAGTTTGCAGAATAATGAACTGTAGCAGGCAGGCTCTTAATTTTAGCTTTACCTCGAGTCAAATTCTTTATGCTCGTACTTAATTTTAGGAATGTAAATGATCTCTTGGAAACAAATGAAAATACTCACACTTTAAATGCATGCTGGATTATGTTGGTGCTTCAGGACCCTGGGAATCTTCTGTCACTGTTTTTAGCTCATACCACTTCTACACAAGGCAGAATTTATGAAATACATTTTTTACACAGATTTGCTGCACACAATTCAATAAAAGCAAAAATTTATGCCACATTATTTAGATACCTTGCCCAAGTGCACTACTTTACATAAAACCCAGTTCTTCAAGGAATCACTAGCAAGTAAATACAAGGCTTTCTACAGATGCACTTACTCTAAAGCTACCTTTGTGTTACCAAAGTTGGAATTAATTTCAACAGTATCTGCTTTTATCATATGTATAATTGGTAGTTGTTGCCAAGCCTTTTAGTATTTGGCAAAGATGATTTGACTAAGATACCTAAAACTTTTAAAAAAATCTGTAATAAAAAAGTACCTGCCATAACTTCCTGCCTGAAGCAATTCTTTGGTCTCATGGAGAATTCCTTAATGACTTACCATGAAAATATTTATTTAAAAATTTAAGCCAGTTAATTTAAGAGGGGAAGGACTTGGGCAGGGGGAGGGGGGGGGTACACTGTGCAGATGAGAGGAGTCTGTGTGACAATGAGCAGCAGGAACAAGGGACAAAGGATAAACTGTTGCAGAATCACGGTACAGCTGCCGGCAGCCTCCAGTTTAAGCTTGCCATGGATCAGTTCCTGCCTGGCTACACGGATGCAGAGGTACAGCTGTCCCTATATTCCACCACCCCACCCCACCCCCCTTTCCTGACCACAGTACCCTGATTTCATATGTGCATTATGCCCCACTTCCAGAAAGGAAATGGATCCTGGGCTTATAAACCCACTTACAATATGCTATGATCTCTAGTTGGGAACTCTCGCAACATTTCCTACCACAATTCAATCCTTTGAGAACCACATGGCAAGTGAAGTGTTATTACAGTCCCAAAATTCTGGGCTCTTTCCAGTTGGGTTCCTTCAAGTCAAGTTTTAGCATTCACTTTAGGATTTAAGTCACAGTCACATTTTTTGAGGTAAGCTTATTTCATTTAGTATATAATTCCCATGTGCAGCCCTGTGATAGCTGTTGCAGGATTCCTTCATGTGCTTTTTCTGAACGGAGTAAGAGGAAGTAGTGTTTTTTAGTCCATAAAAAAGAAAAAGGACCAAGAATATGTGGTTCAAACCACACAGAGGTTTTCAGCCCTATTAAGGCAACGTTGGTTTTTTTTCCTCACATCCTCCCCTCCCTAGCACTAGGTACTAGCCTGTCTTGTTGCCATTAGTTATATCCCACTTTTGCAGCCCTGACTTTGGTTATCATTCAGAAATTCCAGAAGGAACACGAAAGCAGATGCTGCAGGCATTCAGTGTGATTACACCTGGATTCTGTCCCCTTCCTTCCTACGGACCTGACCCTGCTTGCTTGTCACAAACAGAATTCTGCTGCACGTTCGTTGCAGCTACAGATGAAGGGAACGGCACTTTGCTGGTGCTTTACCTGCCACATAGCTCTTCACACATTTTCAGTAGAACTGGCAAAAATACTCCTTTCTGCCCTTTGCAGTGGAAGAGACTGCAAGACCCTGGCTTAACACATCATTTTCAATCATAATCACGATCACCATCTTGGCAAATACAGAGTACTGAGCAGAAGCTAAACCAGTAGGCTCTACTGACGTAAAGCAATTTCTTGTTTTATTGTTTGTTTGTTATTTTTGTAAAGAGTTATAACAAAGCTGTATCACAGTTATGATTCCTGAGCCGTGGCTATTTTCCCAAAAGCAAGCGTAGCCAGTCATCACCATTTTGCAAAGCCTGCCAAGTCATCCTAACATGGTAACACACTTTGATTACTGTTTATCTCTCTGTATTTGAACATAAAAAACAAAAGATCTCCACCTAATGTTTTAAAAGTAAGTAGTGACAGTTAATGTCTCGTATTGCTAAGCACATTAAATTATTGATTGATCCAGCTGACATGCGCATCCTCCTGTGTACACTCATCCTTCTGTGTCACACAGCTAAACAGCCAGAAATAGAAATATGCAATGCCATTAAAAAAAAACAATCAACAAATATCTCACTAATAATAAATCAAGCACTGTATCATTTCTACAAGGATATAGAATGTTTTTTTCTGTGGTTTAGGTCTGCACTTGTATTAAGTATTAGATTAAAAATTAAACACTGGCATGCATTTATTTAAAATGCATTCCATACTAATTTTTAATAAATACCAACGCCAAATGACTCACCTTTAAGCTTATCCTAAAACGAACTAGCCCGGTTTTTTTACAACCTGTTCTGCTAAAGAAAACAGATCAATGGCTCTTAAATTTACAGCAGAGTATTTATATCACAAACTTAGAATGCACGTGAATGTGCAAGTACTATGAACTGTGGCGCTCTATTAATGTTTCCTCTGATAACTGAACAGTATTAAGAGACACCAATACCTCCTAGCAAAAAAGTAATTTATCTTACAAAAGAAGTGCGGTTTAGCCATCAGCCAACTGCCGATTATTTCAAAGAACTCACTCAGTGTCACTCAAATTATAAAAAGACTGGCTTCTGGCCACTGTATCCATACTTCTACTGTAATTTCTTTAACCCTCATGCTATTTCATTCTTTGCAATACCTTTGCAAACACAACCCTGATTTTGAAAAGATTTGTTTCTGCTCTTTACAAGGAGCTCAGCAGAGGTCAACCAATCTACATAACAGTGCATGCATAATCGGGCACAGCAAGAGTGGGCAACATCAGAATGTAAGTTACTATAACAGGAAAAAATTCAACGTTTCAAATTCTCTACTTTCTGCACATGAAAGATTAAATAAACCCTGTAAAATCATATGGAAGTCTTCACTAATTACAGATATCCAGCAATCACAAAATCATCCTGGGATTATTTCATGGAAGCATACAGAATAACTTACTATACTTCCTCCACACGGGTGGTGCTGGCATTTTCCTGAAATTGCAATGGTAGGTATCCACCTCCTGTTCTCTTTTAAAACACTACACTGATATGTGAATACCATTGCAAATTCTCAGAGACCTGAGCTGATTTAGCAAAACTGGAAAGATGTAATAAATTAAGCATTTAAGATCTGGCTTTACACATTTGGTTCCAGTTACATCTGAGATGAAAGAAAATAGATTGCTTTGAAAAATTTATCAAAAAACGTACCTTTCGTTTATCACTCAGCAGTGGAACAGACTCCAACTTAATAGGATAACACAAAAACTACCTTTCTCCCAAATATATTATATTCAAACAGAAAAATTCTTTGTTCTTTGGCCACAAGTGTCAACAACATCAAAGGGTTGTCTTAATAGTAAATGTTAATTATGGGAACATATTACATCAGATACTCCCATTTCAAACTTTCTGAAGAGAAACGACAAGGTCAGGCTTCCCTACTGATGTCAAACGTTCTGACAGCTATCAAAAAACCCAAATGTCCCAAACACCACCACTGAATTCCCTGAGATTAGTAATGCTAAGGTTGTTTGCATTTGTTTGCATCACTAGGGCATGGTTAATATTGCACTTATTTCAGACTACCATGCTTATGAAATGAACACAATTCAATTACCTGTTCTCTATCTCTTAACTAGAAACACAATCATTCCTTCATGTTTCTAGGTCTAGCGATTTGCTCATTTTCAGTATGAAAAGGATGATCTATTTGCACTTTATGCTTTTTGGTTCTTCAGAGAACACTGCTACGCATCCTTCTATGCCTGGGTTGTAGCTGATAGCAGAACAAAATTAAGAACCAAGAATGTTCTTTACAATTCCACAAATACGAAACTGGGGTTGGGCAGTCTGGAATACCTACCAATGGGGAAAAATGACTGATAAGACCTACGATACTACACGAAAAAGCCCTTCTCTTTCCAGGACTTAAACCACTTTATGAAGGGTTGCCTTTAATGCAGCTACAGGAGTAACATGACTGCTGTAGAAAGAACTCTGTCACAGCCCTACAGGTCAGAACACACAAGAGGGACAGACTTCTGTCACTAAGACATAACCCTAGCATCTGAAGCAGCCAATTCTTCCTTCCATAAATGAAAATAAGATTGGTCTACTTTCATTACTCATTGGAATACAGTTCTGGAATAAATGCATATATAAAATTAAGTATCTAATCATATGGAAATCTTCATTAATTACAAATATCCATACTTAGATGCTAAGTATCAAAAAAGTCAATCTACCTTGTGCAAAAAGTTAAAAGAAAACACTACATACAAATATTACTTGTAACTCCCTTATACGATTATGAAAATAAAGCAGGACTCCGTATCTGACACTCACACTCGGAATTGCTCTCATACCAATACACATTTCCTTGTCTAAAGTTGGAGAATGCAGTCAGTCCTCTTGACTAGGACATGCCTTGTGTTGGACATATTGCTTGAAACTCAACCTTATGAACAAGTGAAAATGTGAATTTTCTTTTTTTTTTTTTTATTTTTCAGTTTAGATACAAGCCCTGATACCTGCAGTGTAACATGAATACTCTCTCAAATTCCAGCTCTGTTAGGCAATAAGAAGTTCCAACTGCATAATTACTAAGCCAATCTCATGTCTTATGTTTTATCCCTTGGGTTTGAAATTTCTGATTAATATGAAAGCACACTTTCAAAGGCAGGAAGAGCAAGCTCTGTATGACTGAACTAGCCAGAAAACACAACATGAACTCCATTAGCAATGGGGTCATCTTCTGTACCCATCTACAGCCATTTTTATCTTTTCCTTTAGATATAGATTTATTTATATTAAAAACTGTTTATCCTTTCAAGGCTACCAAAATTACCACAGAGGATAGATCTTCCCTGTAAAATCTCTGTGCTTGATCAGCACTATAACAGACTTTGTTACAAGCCATGACTCTGAACAGCAGCTTTCCAAATGTATATATAGTATATATAATATATTCTACATAGTTAGCCAACGATCTATATAGTTAGCCAACGATCTATATAGTTAGCCAACGATCTATATAGTTAGCCAACGATCTATATAGTTAGCCAACGATCTATATAGTTAGCCAACGATCTATATAGTTAGCCAACAATCTCTAGTGAATATCAGCTTTTACCCATAACACTGCTTTCACATGAAAAGGCAAGAACCAGAAGTTACTTTCATCAGTATCTTCATTAATTTCTTTAAATACATTTGCTAGCCTATAATTATGTAAGGCCAGAAGTCCAGCCTGCTCTTCCGAAGTGTTCAAAACTTATCAACAAAAGGCTGCTGAGGGAGTTCTCTCCTTGCCCTTAAGCAAGCCAGCCTCATTTTCCTAGGTGTGAAGAAAGGCAATATATTGCTTTAGCATCTGCATGTGTACCTGAAGTTAACCTTTTAACGTCATATTCTTAAGTTTATTTTTCTGATCAGAAAAGCATTCAACTTGCTATCACAAGACACGAAGCAGCACAGTACTGAAGTCTTAATTTCAGTAAAAATCATCTGAATGGCTCATTACTCTTCAGTTTCATTGCTTTGAGCACTTCACTGCATAAAGTAAATGGCGTGTAAAGTGAAGAACAGTTCAATTTCTATAGGCTATTAAAACAGAAATACTGGAGGTTGTGAGTAGGGAAAATGGTCACGCTGCAGTGGAGTGCTGGTCCATTTAGAACCACTGCATGTGTCTGAATTTCTTTACAGAAAAAAAAAGAAAAATAACACTGAAATATGAACTCTCTTTAAAAAAGTATTGTCCATTATAAATCATGCCCTGCAAGATATATAGAACACGCATAACCCTTGTCTGAATCATATTAAGTATTTGGCCTTACTCATAGCTTGCAGCATTTTATTACCACAAGATAACTGCGTTTTATAAAAAAAAATAAAATAAAATTACCGCTTTCCAATATGAATTGCCCCTTGTTTTAGAGTCACAAGATCAGATCAATAAGAGCACTTCATTTCCTCCGTGTAGCAAGCGCTGAGCCTTCTTAAAGGAGAGCTAAAAAGCAAGATCCAGGATGTATGTCAGTGACATCCCTAAGAGGGGGATGGCAGCCAACACGCTATGGCAGCACAGGGACAGAACGGTCTTGAGACTGCAGGTTCACACTCAGGCAAGGCAGAGGAAAGATGGGAAGACTGGTGTCATCTTCTCCACAGGATCTGGCCAAACCACGACTATAAAATGGCAGCTTTGCACACTCAAGAGAAGTGGAATATTTTGGCATAAAGCAACAAAAAGGTTGGGAAACAGGGACATCCGATTCAAAACAGGGAGAAAAGTATAAATAAAACTACCAAAGACTTTGACTACATCACTTCTTGTTCTATAACGCGATTGGACCATTTACAACAAGTTGCTTTTTCTACACTCAGAAACTGAGGATTGACTCTATCAAACCCACAGATTATCAAGTCGGGAAAACAGTTTATTGCATTTTAGGAACATTTTGTTAAAAAGGCAGTTGCTGTAGTCTAGCAATCGCTCAGTTTGAGAAGATAAATTCAGAGAAATATCGCAAACCTCATACAAACCTCAAACACCTTGTGCTATCTAAATGTTTGCTGCAGTAAGCAAAAACCTTGCACAAGCACCAACTATTCAATCTCTCTGGACTATAAAAATGTTCAGATTGCGACTACACAAAAACCAACAGTGCAGTCAAGACTTTATGATATTATCAGTAGGGAAATCGAAGTCAAGCAGAAATTTTCTAGTGACACAGATTCACTAGAAAACCCTGTTTCAGGGAATCGGGGCTGATTGCTCGGAACATCTTGGGCTCGACGGATTTGTTATCTCTGGGCTGCACTGCACTGTTAGTCACAAACAAGCTTCTGACAGTATCTTCCCCATACACACAGAGCTGATCTTTTAAGGAAAAATTCAAATTATCACTTGAAATCAAGTGGAGTATTCATCAGGCTATGAGAGTGCTACTTCAGCTGTTCCTATCAAAAGAGGAGAGCCTAAATCCTTTAGACTCCTATCAAAACCCCGTGCTTCAGAAGTCAGTACCTTCCTCCCAAAACCTCAGCCTCCTTGCCAAGAAGCTTTCAGTCTTGACTAAGAAGTCTCTAAATGAGAAGAACGGGATTACAGCCAACTTCCTCTTCAGGGACATCATTAAGACACATGTTGATTCTTTCCAGCTTTTTTTTTTTTCCTCTGCAATCCTCTACATCTGCAATAGAAAACTCCTTCCCATCTTCCACAAACCATAATGCCCTCAGTTCTCAGAGTCCAAGCACCTCTTTGCCCAACAACTTTTTCCTGCTTTTAAAAGTTCTCACCTACTCTGCCTTCAGATACATGTCACTATTTTATCCAAAGCTTCACCAGGGAAATTTGGGGGTTTCCTCCTTTTTTTTTCCTGCAGGATCTAAGCATCAGGCAATCCTTCCTCTGTCTCAGAAGCCACTAACCCACTGCGTTGCTGTGAACAGCCACTGCCAAATGCAATAAATCTGGGGTCTTCTATGTGATTCCAATGCACTCCTGGCACTCCAGCCCTCACATACACAATTGAAAACAGACGGCCAAAAACTTCTCCGCTGCTGTAAAGCTGGATTTTTCACTACCACGGAATTTGACCTGGAAGACCTAAGCCAAAGATGCATACTACTGACATGGCAATGGAAAATCTGGAAGAGGTAAAGCTCTTAAAAAAAAATAATAATAAATTAATTCCACTGAGCACTTCTGAGTACATTTCTTTCTTTCCGAGCATTCCTTAGGTGACCTTAAGTCACCTTTATTTCAAGATGTCCTATAGAAAAGAGGTGTGAAATCTGACACTCTTCACTGCCAACCAGGGACTGCATCCAGTTTAGAGGAGAATGTGTTTTAACTGAAAATTAGGAATTGAGTAGACAAGAATAGGAATAGACATGTTGCTGCTAAACCCCTGTTCCCAAGGTCTTACCTGTGTGTTCTTAACTTTACCTTCGATAGCACTGTGTGCTTTGCAGAATTGGAGACTACAGGTCCAAGAGGCCATCTCTGCCAACAGATTTAAATGAAGGCCTTAACACACACTTTCATATCTGTATTTAAAGCTCTGTAACTTAACAGTACTGTAATTGCTTGACTTGCGTCCTCTTTCATTGGGCCCTAAAAAGTTAACATTGTTTTGTTTATTTAAAAATACACTTCGATACTTCTGAAAGCAAAAAAAGACATTACTTTCTTTTATTAGAAGCTGTTCTGAATAAGCAGAATTTGTCAGAACGTACTAAAAAACACAAAGAACATCACCAATAAGCAACACTGAGTTACCCTCCTGCCAAAAACACTAAAATCGACCTAGTGCAGCAGCCTTACAGAGCTTTATTGGTCTGGAAAGAGTAAGGAGCCTCTTGAGCCAAAAGATGTTACTACATTAAGAATTACATTGGATCAAAACACTAGATAGAATTTCACTAAGGGGATTCAATGAAAAGCATTGAATTTACATGGGTTTTCTTTCGCCAGAACATATGAAGTCAGCATCTGGCTTCTTTTATTAAAAGTAACTTTTTTAATCTTTTTTTTTTAGACTAGCTCATTGTTGTTCTGTATAGCTGAAGTCAATTTATTCTGCAGACAACACATTCAATATGGATTTAATAAATGACTGAGAAATTATTTAACAAATATTATTTGTCATCAGGAAATTCTGCTGCCTAAAAAGAGAAACTATCCAAGGTTAGTTTGAGACATTTGACACGTGCGGGTAAGCTCCCACATGCGGATGTATGTAGATGTTTTGGGATGGGCTAGGGTAGGGTTTTCTCAGTAACAAGCCACTGAGCCTTGTCTTTTGATACCGCAACAGCAGCATTTTGATTTCAAAGTGCAAGCAACCACAAATGCTGCTAGTGCTGACATATTTGGGATTTTTAGCTATATCAGTCTGGAATTCTAATATTATCAATAGGACTCTTTCAACTAGAGATATAACTGCAAAGCACACTGTTTCTCTTCTGGGGTAGAATAGGTTCAATAATTCAAGAATGTTCAAGAACATTCAGAGTTAAGTTTCAGTATAGCTCTGATTTGAATCAAGTCCATGAATTGTAAATAGAAACACTCTAATCCCACAGAGGGACCTCCCAGGGCCCCTGCGATATGCTGAATGGGTTCTTTTGGAAAGGACTGCCACACTTCAAGAATGCTGATTGAAAAAGATTACATTTTCCATAAAAAAATGGGAGGAGGGCTTTTTCTATTTTATTTTTTTCTTTTTACTCTCCCTGGCACTAGCCAAAGATATATACATACGCTTTAACAAACTCTGTTCCTCAGCTTCTAAGCAACAGTGTCCCTATTGCCTTATCACAGTGTGTTTTTCCAGCTACAAAACAAAGCACACAAGGTCATTACTCAGACCTTAGAGTAAAGTCGTCACATATGGAAATCTCCCTGCGTAAATGAAATGAAATCACAATGCACACTCTTTTGGCCTACATGCTATATAGATTCAGATTATTCAGATTTCCTGCTGTACATCACAAGTATATCTACATTTTCAAAATAGATCTTAAGCGAACATAAGTGATTCTCCTACTTTTTTTTATTCTTTCAGAAATGGTTTCATGATGACCTACCCATTTCAATTTGATCTATAATTTTATGTTGACTCCACAATATCCTAAACAGAATTACTTTTGAAAAAAAAATCTTGGAACTTGTTCTGTGTTTCAAGGTTTACAAAAACCAAACCAACAAACAACATGAAGACAACCAACCTGAATTGAGCCTGGTTAAAAAACACACAGCTGAAGCTATCACATGGTTTTCCACTGTAAAGTGCATTCATGCTACTTCCTTTAAATTGCCACTTGTAAAACATCATGTATAGATCCATGCTTTAATTAATACAATTTACCAAACAACATCAAATGGTCCTCAATATCACTGGTGACAGACATGATGTAAATACATAAAAAGACAGCATTTCAAGTAGCAGAGTTACTCTGTTAAAAACTAAGTGGAATGAAAAACATTCAGGACTTTTTTCTTCACACACAATATGCATATTTAATAGATTAATTATTTTTAAAAAATTGAAGAGTAAACCTCTTTCATACCTAAAACCTCAAAGAGCTTCCTCTCCCTTGGAGGGAGCAGAACCAGATTCCATTTTTGGATATATCCCTAAGTGTAGTCCAAAAATGAAAATAAAAGAATTAACACATCCACAGCTTTTTATGCTCAAAACAAAACAGAAATAGCATCCAAATACTAACAAGAAAAGAGCCTCTTCACACTTACAGCTCAACACAAATATTATAACAGTTTCAGATAAAAGTTTCATTACCCACATCACGGATCAGTAACTGCATAGATTTTAAATAGCAAGCCAAAATGAGAATGTGTCCAAATTACTCTAAAGGTCATCATAAAGGTTTAATTCCATTTTTATATCCAAATCTTTATTCAAACAAATTATCACGTATGTGAATCTGAGAAATTCAAAGGTTAGCATGAGTTACTTTGCTCAAGAGCTTTCAGGCTGTTGAAACTCATTTCCTGGCAGACCACTAAAACCTGTAAAAAAATCAAAATGGTTGATCCACAGAATATTGAGTTCTGTGGTCCCAAACCAACAACTAAGTATGTGTCTACCTTTAAAGCACACGAACCTAGGGCCAAACCTGACCTCTGCAGTCAGGGAGTCACCATGGATGGCTGTGGAAGGAAGGAAGATGAGAACAAGCTGTTGTCCTTAGATGTCAAGAAACGTAGCTGACAGAACAAGAGTATGTTCTGTGTTCAGATTATTCTTTAGACGTGCTGTACTGTACATCATGGCCATCTTTATAAGCTGGAAGACCTCACACATCTCAAGCTGATCTGCCTGCCGCAGACACTCAGTGGAGGATACTACAGCCATGCAGAGGCTCAGCGCAGCCTAGATCTGTGATGACACCTATGAATAATTACACAGAAAACTGGACAACCAAGTGGCGATGCTCTTGGGAGACTGAAAGCAAAACACGGCTTTGAGTCCACAGCATGTTGTGAAGAGGAGACACACCACCCTCCACCGAGGGCATGGTCAGCCAAGCACCCTTGCTACCCAGTGTATTAGCATGTGACTGGACAGCACTAAATGAAGCATGAAAATAAAACACGACAGTTCACTGTGTTAGGATCGTAAAAAACTGCTGTAATTTACACCAGTTATACCTAGTGTAACTCAAAAAGTGCTGGTTTAAGATGGCTTCTGCTGCATAAAATGAAAGTTCTGGGTGTTCACTAAGGTAGAAAAGGCAGCTTTACAATTAGGAGTCAACAGACTGTAGTTGCAACTGTGCAGCTGCCTCCTTGGAAGGAATGTTGTTTTAACGCTCTGGAAGAACTTCCAGTCTGCTGAAATACTGCCCAGGGCAGCGTCAGTGCAGACAGCATCACCACCAGGGAAAGAAGTATGATCCGCAAGAAGTCATCTCCTCCTGATATTGGGTAGTGGTCTTTGGTCTAGGCAAGAAGGAAACTACTCAATCATGTTGGTGATGCTGCACGCAGAATTTCAAACAAACAATTCTTCTACCCAGGCAAAAGCTCCAATTAAGCCAATGTGCTTGAAAACAGCATAAAACTAGAGTGCCCCTGCAGTCTTTTCACAAAGGGCATCTTGCATGGTACCTTGCACTTTACCAAAGGCAAAGTAAAGCTGCTGGAAAGTCATAGGGCAGGCAGAGTAGAATAGCAGGCAACAAACAATATGATAGGCAAATTCCTTGAGGGTCAGGTAGTGGTTTTCAAACTTTTCCACCTGGAAGTGCCATTTCTGTTGGGTTTGAAACAAACACAGCTGTATAACTGAATTTTTGTCTCTAGTTCCCTAGCCTATTAACTCGGAACCATACAGCAATATTGCATCCATCCCTTTCTTCCAAGAAAGGATATTAAAAGACGATACATTCTGCTTGCAGTCTCTTCCCTAGCCTGAATACAGATGCGTGGTGGCTCCCCAGCTCTTCACAAAGAGAAAGTGCTTGGATGCTACACTAACAGAGAGAACTGCTTCCCTTATCCTTTGCATAGCTAGCAGCCTTAACCACTGCAAGTGTATCCCAGGTCTTCAGAATTCTGCAGTACTGCATGACAAGCTTTTTTTTTTTTTTTTTTTTTTAACCAATGCAGATGTGTATATTCATGTTTGACCGTGTTTATGTTGTGTCAGGCCTGTAATCTCACTATACAGATTTTAAGCAACATGCTAAGGCTCCATTTTGACCCCTGCTTAAGTAAGACCTTGCGCTGTACTGTGCATATTCTGGTGGCACTTGGTATGACAGCAGACCCAAAAGGTGTGCTGCCGACTGTGTGGTGGAAAGAGCGGGTAGGCTGGAAGTAGAGGAGGTTGTAAGCTTGCTTTTTGCTTTTAGTGTTTCAGTTTTATTGATCTCGAAATAAAAACTCACTAAAAATTGCTACAAAACCCATCAGTCATAAAGCAAGATCAAAAGCAGGCTTACAGAAAAGATACCTGCTTGAGGAAAAGACCTTGATGATGGCTTCGGAAATACAAGAAAGCACATCCTTAAATAATGTTTATAGCCTCAAAACTGCTCTGTTCAGACAGATTATAAAATTAGATAAAACTATCTATTGCCTTGAGTGATGACAGGAAAATGAACATTTCATCCTCTACAGAACCAGGACTCTTCAGATAAGATTTGTCTCTGCCATCACAAGATAAATCACTGTGGGTCTCACGCAGCTGTAATTTACACCAGTTATACCTAGCATAACTCAAAAATCTTCACTCAAGTTACTCCATCTTCAAGTAGCTTCAAGAAGAGAATCCATTTATGATAGAGATAACTAAGAAGTTTTAGAAACCTTCACTAGTTCTTTGCATTTTCCTTGAAGCTGTGCCATCCCTGGCTTTATTTTATCTTTGCTATTCATCAGAACACTATTTCTAAATATACAGTGGGTAGATGTGTAAGTATTTCTTTCCATGTCACTTTTTTCTACTTGTCTTATTTGTCCTTGAATTTTTAGGTATTCCCTTTTTAAGGTCTCCAGGAAAGAGAATGACGGAACCTCAACATACACACACACACAGAGCGCTCCCTAAATTGGCTGATTCTGTTTCCATTTTAAACCCATGCTCACAGCTCTCAGACTGACTTCTGGGAAGTATCAGAACTCAAAGAGCACGCCTGAGCTTGTATGCTCTCCTGGATTAGCCTGATGCCAGCTGTGTTACTGTACAACAGCCATACACGTCTCAAATTTGGTATTGAACAGTAAGAGCTTTGCTGTATGGATGGCAGAAGACTGAGGGCATCAGAAAATGAAAGGTTAATAGGGAAGGATAGCATCTGTTATTAGATGAATTGGGGGGGGGGGGATAAATCCTCGTTTGGACACAAAAGTCCTTCAGCCACAGAACTCTGAAGGACACCGACCAAAGAATTGCCTGTTTTCCCTCCCCAACTATATAGCCTATTTTCCTTCCCAACTATATTTCACTTTATCTACTAAAACAAAGTATCTCACTTGCTCTCACACCCTTCACAGAATTTACTCCGTGCATTTGAGTATCAAAGCATTACTCCTCTTCCTCCACTTTCTGCTACCAAATACAGAAGCAGTAAGAGTAAGTGTGTCTGATCATCACAGTGTTAGAATCTGGAGGGAGGTGGTGATGAAAGAGTGTTTTACCTGCTATATTTAGCATGTAGGCTGTAACACTAGAACATCATAACAGTATTTTGTTTTCAATAAAAATTGATTACACTGGATTTCGGTTCTGTATACATTTAGCTCCTCTGCTGGACTCAGTCTCCGTAAATTGTATTATTAAATCAAAATTTAAAAAAGCATGTGCCTGCCTCTTTTATATGTGTGTATATATAAAAAAAATATATATATTTAAGTACTAATATCTTGTGTGTTCTTTTGGCACTTGCTGACTTCCTCCCACCCCCCAGCAGGAGCAAATGAATGATCCTTCTCACAGGAATCCATTTTTTGTGAGCTGCATAGCAGGTTGCCAGGAGGAGGTTTTTCAGTAATGAGTTTGAGCTGTCGCATACCAATTGTGGTTCACTCATTTGCCACTTAGCAATATATTCCATGGCACATCCCAATAAAGTAATCTTCACTTGGGAAACAGAAGCCTCCTCTTTTCTTTGGCATTGTGATTTAAAAACTTTAGTTTCATTCTATTCTTGGAGCTAGGGTCCAAGCTCGATTAAGTCAGTGGAAAGATTACCAGGGATTTTAACTGGTTTTGGACCAAAGCCAAGATGAATGCTTTATTCAGTTTTGTAAAGGCTATATAAATAAATTTAAATCAGAGAAGAGTGTTTCTCATTCCTATGATTTCAGGTAAAGAACAACATTCGCCTTCTTTAGAGCTACTTTGTCCCACTCTGGTAGTGTACCCACCTTCTAACGTCTGCCAGCACTATCCAGAAGCCCGATACTCAAAAGGCCAAGTCTGCATGCGTGAAAACTATCACCTTAAAGGTATACAAATCCTTACATCCCGGGTAGCAATGACTTCAGTAGGAACTTCTCAAGCAAGCACTTCTGTATCACTAAAATGTTTTTTTTACTTCCAGTGCACAGATCAACTCTTTTATTACTCCACACTACTGAAATAAGTTACGTACATGAAGACTGAGTTATCACTGGATGCTGTTTTCTCTTCTGATGGCTTTCTGCCTTGAGTCTGCCCCTTTGCTCCAGGAATTATGACCAAGACTTCACAGCAATACAAAAAGCAGGATCAAGTGAAGGACACGCCTGTCAGGTTGCCTATGATGGGTCAACTCTAAGAATTATTTCACTGACCAGAAGAACACATGCATATTTGAAGCTTTTGATCAGCTTTTGTACATTGGCAGAATCCAGTAATGAACCAAAGCCCTGAACTGCAACTTGTTGCAGTCATCACAATTATCATTTTTAGGAAGCAGAAACCAACCCTACAACAATTGTCACAGCTGCAGAAAGAGTCGGAAGCTGGTAGTGGTAGTAGAGTCAGAGATACCTCTGGAGGAGTCCTAGATGCATTTTGGGGCAGGGAGTAAAGGTAGAGAGCATTCTGTACACAAAGGTACAGTGATTCTGCAACCATGCAAAGACATCGCAGCAACACCAAGGTTGAGCCAGCATCGAAAATGCATCTCCACCCATCCCCAGCACCACCCGAATCTCACACTTGAAAGCAATGCCTTCTTTACAGGGTCAAAAATACACGGGATGTTATTTCATTCTTGCATATACCCTAAGCACACTGGGCCACCCACACAACAATTACATCACTTTAACTTAAGCCAGTTTAGGAAGTTCTTTTCCAACTTTCTGAATTGCACGAATGCTTACTAAAGGATGTATTTCGCCTTCATTTATAAAAAAATTTTAAAGGAGTAATAAATGGATCTATTCATAACTAGTCAAAAAAGTTAATAGCAAAGTGCTTTGACCTAAAAGGATTCACCCTCCTGTAGGTAGTCCACTTTCTTTAATTGCATATTCATTTGCTAGTACCCCTAAAACTTAAATTTTTTTTACAATAAATTTGGGGGGGGTTTACATTTTCTGACCATTGTTTTAGAGATAAATACAGTTGAAGTAATTAGTCTTGCTGGAGCATAAAATTTAAAGAATTAAAAAATGAAAAATATGCCATAAATTGGGGGTTTATATGTGTACATTTACAACTACTCCCACTTTTGTGAGCCATTATTTTGTCTGCAGTGTTACAGTGGTTTTTACTTCATGTTTACACCACAAATCATACCATGAAGTGATAGACGTATAGTGTATCATACGCTCCTTTTCCACTAAGTTTAATAAATAGGGAAGGATGCAATGTGCAGCTCTCACAGGAGGTGAGAGTTCTGCCAAATCCAAATTGTCTTTCACCCTATACACCATGCAAAAAGATGTGCCTCAGATTTAAAAGTTTGTAAGAGTATGTTTAGCAGGAAACCTACATCTTTCTTTGCTTTTAAAACAAACAAAACAATGTCACTTTTAATGTCAAGCCCATACCTACATGACCGGCTGAATCAGTTGCACTATTTGAAGGACTTATATCCTTCAACCAACATAGCGCTGTTGAAACTACCGAGATCCCCCTCCCACGACACCCCCAGCTGACCAGGACACAAATATAGTCATCTGGTTATTGGGAAATAACCTGCATTTCCTAACAGCACAAAGGTGCCATTTTCCCCCTAGCTAACAGACACAAGATCTTCATTTGTCTTGTTATAGAAAGAAAAGAATCAAATGTTTAGAAGCATCTGGATCATTCCCGGTTGACTCGGGCACAGAAGCAGCACTGATTTGTAACTTTTCATATAGTTTACAGAAAAAAAAAAAAAAAAAAAACAAAAACCCAGCTCTTTGCCACATGCCAAAACATTTCCTTAGAGGATTCTATATGGGTAGAAATAGAAGGAAGGTCTTCCAGTCATGTTAGACCATATTTTCTTTTATGACTTTCACACAACAACCTGGGCTAAAACTACTAAGAGAAAAAAAGCAGGATATAACACGAGGAACTGATTAAACATATGTAGTAAGGAAGTTCTAGCTTAGACAACTGGTTTGGGTCTGCTCGTCAGGTGTATCTCTCAGTGCTACTTAGCCACCCACAACTGCTACCTATCCAGCTGTGCGACAGCTGCTTGATGTGCCCAGAGTCAAAGAGAACTCTGCAGCTGGGCTGGGGCAAGCCAAGCCTGGTCACACAGAGGAGGAACAAGAAGTGGTTTCTGGAGCAGTGGCTTTATGTGAGGTGCCAGTGGAGCATGGGGCCTCAAGCATTCCAAGAATCACTCACTGGTCACGTATGGAAAATGCAGATACTAGAAAGAAGCCATGGAGAGGCCCTGTCAGAACACCACTAAAATGGGAAGAACGGGAGATCTATAAGCTCTGTGTTTCTACAGATGCACCCCTAAAATCCTGAGAGCAGATATATACTACTTATTGCTATTGAAAGCCGCTATTCCTGTTCATTGCCTTCTATTTACAGTCAATATTATGAAACCTAACAAAAGCAATAATAGAAAGAGTAAAAAAATTATGACTACTCCTGCAAACATACCTCTTTCCCACAGCAATCTAAGAGTAGTTAAAGGAAGCTCTCCCAAGACACTGACAGCACAGATCAGAAAGTTACACAACTGCAAAATAGTCATGGCAAACAGTGCAAGAACTACCTGTTAAAGCTCCTCTTTCTAATAAGAATCCACTAAGATTTGCATCAGTACTTCCATTCCAGAGATAAAACACCTGCAGGAATCCTAATTTTAGCATGGTATATCAAAGACAAAAGCCTTAATACAGGAAAAAGAAGAGAGCCAGTATCTCAAACCTTTCCCTTTCTGATGAAAGATTCAGAGCAGGTGTAGTTATCCTCAGCAACACAGCGCTGCTGGATCCTCTAAAATCTGACACACAGAACTTTAATAGCTGTGAATAGGCCTAAAGGCTGAGGGGACAATTTGCGAGGATGTGGGGAAGACAACCCATAAATTTCTTACTTCCAAGTCCTATTCTCATATTGTTGCTTAAGTCTGTAGACACCCCCTTTTTCTGGTGACCACCAAGGCAACTAAATTCACTTCTGTGAAGAAAAGGAGGGAAAAAAAAGGTCTCAAAGCCTCCTTGATAAAGTTTTTGGGAACAATTTAAAATGTGTGATGCAGTGGTGTAACACGCAGGTGACCAGAATAGTACCTCATTCAAAACTACCCCTTACCAGTAGTTCAAAATAAGGCCTTCTCATCCTAGAATACAAACACACACATAAGGAGTTAAGTGGTTGGAGTTCACACCCTACTCTTAACCAAACTGCAGGTCAGCCTTAACCAGCCAAGCTCCAATTCCCCTTAAACCCTGCTCTCCCATGACACAACTATACAACTTCATTTCAACACGATCTGCTAGAGCATTGTTGATTACAGAAGAGGGAATAACAAACAAATGTTGAAGAACTCATGTGTTTACACACATGTTTTCAATGTGTCTACTGAAACACCTACATTTGGTTCCAAGATGACTAACAAGCAGCTAACATGGCTATGGTAGCAACTCAGTCATCCGTTAAGACAGTAAATTCAAGTGGAAAGAGAGGCAGAAAAATCCCTCCTTTTGATAGAAAAGGCACTGGGGGGACAGAGGGTATCTTACAGAAAGTCATCAATAGCATTCAGATTGACAGCAAAAGCAAGAGCTCCATACAACATCTGAAGAACAGTTAAAGAGTCAATGTGAAGCTGCTAGGCAGCAGCACTAACTGATCATTTCCCCCAAAAAACGGATAGGAAGTATGCAGCGGATAATATTTGTAACCACACAAATCTTCCTAATTCCTAGATCTAAAACATCTGATTTCAAAGAAAGTGTCTTAAGCTTTTTGCAAGGATGGTGATAATTACAGACCCAGTACCTCATTAAGTAAACCCCAACTCCCACCAAAACAGCAAACAAACTGCATAATCCAATAGCTACACTTCCAGAATATTTACACTCCAGCTGCATGGCCAGAAGCGCAATCCAAACAGATGTCCATGAAGATGACACAGGATAAGGAATCTCTGCTAACTTCAAATCTGATGTGTTGCACGTATCACTTCACAGCCGTTTTTGTAGGCAGATGATGAACAGCTATTTCAACTTCAGGTCAGATGGAAGAGTGGAAGTTTTGGTGAGAATCACGCTCACATGCCATGGATTTGACCAAGTGATCTCTACAGGGTTATGGCACAGCAGTCTGCTTTCGTAGTACCTTATCTCGGCATCCTTACAAATTTCAGTCTCTCACCACCCTGGTGTACACAGGACTGGTCCGAGTACTGCTTCAAAGCAGCTCTGATAGCCATGCTGCAGGGGGGAGAGGAGACGGCAGAAGGATGGGGCTTAACTCCTCTGATGTACAACCAGCCAACTGTAAATCACTGATCCTAAACCAGTGGCAAAGCAACCAGTAAGAACTGGGCCAACATCCAACGAGGGATTCCCTGCTCTGCACATACATTTTTCCTCCTCTCGTCCCCAAGAGAGACACCCAAGGGAAAAAGTATGAAGGACAAAGGGGGAAAACTAAAGTAACAGAGAGGGAAAATGACTGATCTATACATTTGCCCATTCATGCTGTGAGTGGTTGAAACACGCACGCATACAACCACAGAACAACATACAAGCAGTTTTCCTTTCCTTACTTCCAAAGTTTGCTACAATTTTAGAAGTTTTGAAAACATTTTATCTGAAGGTAAATGCTTATATGAATAAACTTGCTTAAAATTAAGCACACCTCTTTTTAAACTAAAGTATCCTCAAAGCCTGTGCGCTTCAACCACGACGCCCTCAACTGGTGGGCAACCTGGGAAGCCATAACGTTCTAGAGCAACAAGCAAATTCTGAACCAAGATGCAGCACAAAAGCTGAATTCTGATCTAAAAAAATCCCAGCATTACAAATGTGCTTGTAAACACTAAGACTGCTACATCTCATAGTATAAAATGCGATCCTATTGCTTTTACACACTCTCCACCGGTCTATATTCCTCCGTCTCTCATGTTAGAGTAACGCTATAATCTTCCCATGACTGGCATGGTTTCTCAGGTTTTTATATACAGCATAGGGAAGTCCTAGCCTATAAATAAAATACCACATGACACCAACAGCAATAAGTCATTTTCTGTTAATAATAGGAAGAAAAATATAAAGTGTCCTCTCTTTTTGCAGCTATACACACCTAACAGTTTAGATCAACAATGCATTGTTACACAGCATTACTAAAAGGCATATATACACAAACTGCTCTAAAATTAAAAGACAAAATACATGTGCATAACGGAGATTAATTATTTTTTCTGAAAAATATTCAAAAGAATCTAAGACATTCTGCATTTGCCTCCTAAAAATGAGGTACGAAAAGAACAAAGTGTATTTCCTAATGCCAGTTAACCTGAAAATAATTGATCTTACTGTGTAAAATTCTTTTCATCCATTGAGGGTACACAGTTGGCAGAAGAAACATACTGCAAACGGAAATGCCACACGCTATTCATTACTGGGGCATGGAGCTGAGGTTTGAACCTACTGTTGCCTCCTGAACATACTTGCTTTGAGGTATCTGCTCTCTTAACCTTGTCAGTCTTGCCCAATCATTATCTTTTCAAGTCTGAAAATGCAACAGAACAAAGTAAGAATTTCCTGTAAATCAGTCCTTTTGCATTTAGTTCATTATCTCCAATGTGTTTTTTCTCCTATTTTTATCGAATTGCCCGACAGTTTCAATGCTACAGTACCTATACTCTTGCTCAAAGAACATCTAAAATTTTACACCTAGAAGTCTAGAAGTGGTCTAAAGGAATGCCTTTCCTGTTTTCAATCTCACAATAAAAGAACAAAAGTTTAAATAATCTATCAACTTTGGGGGGAAAAGATGTGTATTTAAAAGCTGAATTATCACTGAAATACAGCCCCAAATAAACTGAAGGACAGTCAATTGTCCTTTTTTTTATTATTCCAATAAAGTCTTGTGCAGAAACTATTTCCATACACTTACGCTCCTATTCAAAACATTTATCAGACCACATTGCTTTTCAGGTCTTCACCCACTTTTTTCACAAAATGTCAGACTAACTTAAGCAAGCAGGAACTTGGACTTGATCATACTGAGAAATTTATTTCATGAGATTTACTGAAGTACTCACACAGCTTGCAACAGAGTCACCAGGCTGCGGGATTTTATATATTTAGAGACTGAGCAGTAATGCAGCTGGTATGGAAATGCCATGTCAGAACAACAATGAAGTAGAGGGAGAAAACAACCCACCTTCTAGTCCACAATAAGATGGCCACTAAAATTTCACAATGTAGTTGTGAATAAAGCATGTAACCTCCAGAAGAAAGAGGACACTACACAAGCTTCCAGAAACACTGTCACAAGAATTTTGTCCTCACAACAGCAATTGTGTTAAAGCCTCCTCAGATACTCAGGGCCTCAGATTCATTTGCTCACTCTGCTTTTGCCCATTTTTCTTAATTTTCTCCCTTTTTTTGTAATGTTTTTCCTTCCTTTTTTTTTTTTTTTTTTTTTTTTATAAAGAATGAACACTTTCTTTCCATCTACCTTTGTGTTTTCTTTCTATCAGGACTACTTTAGCCTCAATTTATCGGGCTACACTTCCACCGTGATTTTATACTCCAGAGATACAGTCAACAGCCTGACAAGGTACTAGCAAGAACAAAGAGGAAGAAAAAGATAATTACAACAACAGACAGGTGAAATATGGATAGAGAGATATAAGGTGACCAAAAACATGATGTGTGTGTTCATTAGGTATCTTGTTCTAGCACCAATATGCCCTACCCACATTGCATGATCAACAGTTATAAATAGATAATGAAGACACCGTCCCCTGCCACAATTTGCTTACATTCTAGATATCAAATGACAGCCACAGCCAGACAAGCTCAGGAAGCAAGTTTACACGATGGTTATAAAGGCTAAATGGATAATATCTTACCTAGACGATTTGCTGTTTCCTTTAAATGTATTCAATGTATATTTATCTCACTCTTCACATTGAATTACCCCGTCCTTTCAAAGCCTTGGGTCAAACAATTCTCTAAATTGTGTATTTAATCACTTCTTTTAAAAGTAACATAGCTATCTAAACAATATAACACTTTTGCTTAAGAGTTCAAGCACTGTAATTCCAGTAACTAAAAACTTTGCTAGTTGTAAGTATATAACGACATAAGCTTCTGGCAAGACTAATATTACCCAGTTACCCACAAGCAGAGTTCTGCATACTGCATTCTTGAAAAACAACTGCGTACTATTTCATAAATCAAATCTGCACACAATCTGCAGGAACTCTTACAACAGTGAGCTACTGGCAGTACCGGTGACTCCACAGTATCACTGTTGATTGCCAGTTGATATCAAGTCACTTCAATATAATAAATAAGACTCGATATAAGGTTTTCCTATCTTTAAGGAGAAGTCCACTATTAGCAATATAGTCACTGCTTTAGTTATCCTATAACAACTCCTGTGGGCACGATTTTCATTACTGCATACGGTTTGCAAGATAGTGATTTACATTCCATGGCTAGAATGAAGTATTCTTCCTGGGTTTTCATTAAACTTTCCACTTGAATTTGCTATTTTCGAAGTATCAAGCGATCAGAATTTTCTGATGAAAGTGTGATTTCCTCCATTATTCCTCCTTTTGGTTTTTTCCTGCGTTCTTTTAAAGACTAATAAAATTTCTTCTTCCTAACAAGCTGCCCAAATGAGAAGGTGCAGTGGGAGGATACATTAACGCAATCAGAAACACACAAAAATTACCAAGGTCAACAGTTACTTAGGGATGCTAATAAAACACCAGAATCACAGCTACTATAGAGATGCAGGATAAAGCATGCTGCCAATAAAAAGAAAGGCAAACAACAGCCGGTAGACACACATGCGCAGGGGAGGAAAGACAAAAGTGGCAAGAGCATGACAAACCTGGTCAATGTAACAGGCAGCGGATTCAGCATATTTTGGGTTGACCTTTCACAAGTATTTTGTTTATCGTGCCTTTAAGGAAAGTTTTAAGAATGACATTTCAAGGGAGACAATGGAGGTGCAGAGGATCTTTACAGCACACCCTTTCTAACAGTCTGAAAGACAGCATGGGAGGGAGGGAGGGAAGATGTGCCCATCTGAATTTTTACACTAAGTAAATGAAAAGGCTGGCATTACTGGCTGTGACAGTAACTGACATTTACATCACGAATCACAGGTGACTAGCATCATGGCCTACGCAGAAAATACAAGATGAAAGGCATATTGTAGATGCAGGAGGGTAGCTCTACCAAGGAAACAGAGAATGTGATCAGGAGTTTGACCAGGGAAATTATCTTTTCAGCAGGACTCAGATAACCTTGAAAAAACAGTGAAAAGCAGTGAAAACAGTAAAAAACATTGGATACTTGATTTTCATAACATATGCTATGGGAGATGAAACAGTATAGGAAAAAATCAAGAGGTACGCAGTCTCTCAGAGGACTTGAGAGGCTAGGATGAACTTCTGCACACACTCATATTATGTTTAATATGCAGTACTGAAAAATTTTTCAAGGTGAAGGCTATCCCCCCCCCCCCCATTTAACTTTCAGCTTGTATGTATATAGAAATAAAGCATATTCCTTAAATTACTTATGGATAGCAGATCCTCATACCAATTCCAATTACTATGAAAATGGAACAATACAAGACACCAGGTAAGAAACACTTTCATTCTCTTGTAATCTATCTCATCAAAATGTCCATCTGAATCTAGAATCCTGACAGAAGCATACACACAACTTCCAAAAAAGTTTTATTCCAAAGGATGACAGGTGGTCTTTCAGCCAAAAAAAGAACAGCTCACACCATTCAAAACATTTAGAGACTGAACACACACAAGGTGCACAGTGAGTTCAGCAATCCCCATTCACAAGGTAATGTTAATATTTACTCACAGTCCCTGGCACATCACCAGGATTTTCTTTTAATTTTGCACATTCATAAGATAAAAAGCGAGAGCATTAGGGAATATCACATTGCAAACTCTTATTTTTATATTTTGCTGAGATGAGGACAATTCACAGGAAAGAACTTAACACGCTTTCTCTCACCCCACAATGCAGCCAAAGACTGAAGTCTTAGCAAAGCCATGGCTCTAAAACCATAAATGGCATATAGAAGATAAATAATTGTACTGGCAATAACTATACTTTTAAACAATAAAACTTTAGAATCAAGTGACACAACAGAATTAATAGCCAGCATGTTTAAAGCCAGCCCCCTGACACATGATTAAATCACATTCAACAGGTGGTAAACATTGCCAGGTTTTTTTTGTGGTAGTCAAAAGATAACCTGGTGAAAGAGGAATTAATGGACAGAGGGCCCAACAACGGGTAATTATACCAATGGATAATAGATGCAGCTCAGCCCAGACTCTGAAAGCTCTTGAATTATCATTCTCCAGGGAACAGCAGGGTAAAAGGGAAGCATGTTTGTATTTCTGATTTATTTCCCTGTTCGTTTACTGGCCACTGGACAAGACTGTGTTAGGTGGCCCTGCAGCCTCACCCAGTGTGACATACCCACATGCAGCGTGGGTGAATGTGTCAGTTGAGATGGCACCAATAAAGCGGATAAAAACATGATGGCAGAATCAGAAAGCTATTTCCTACAACGATAATGCTTCAGCGCTATTGCACATGAGTTTCTTGCTTACGCAGGCTACTTATTTCTAACAGACTCTGGGACTCCTACCCTTAAGTTCTTTGTGTTTTGTTGCTCCCACCCACCATAAACTCTTTTACAAACCAGAAGAATTCCTTCTTCCAAACTGATGGCATGCTAAACACACTGGATTTATGAACTTCAGGTAGTACCAAAACACAAAGGAGGAATCTTATCAGCAAAGAATTGTTGCAGAATACCCCTTCTTCACACTGTGCTGCTCTGAAACACCAACCTGCTCCACAGTTAGGGCAAAGTAGCCCAACCATGCCAAGATCAAGGACAAAATGGGCATCTCTTGCTCTTCCAACCAACACTTCAGAAAATTATATTCAGCCAAAATTCTCTTCCCCTTCAAGGTCTCTAGAAATCACAAGTATTTTTTAGAGGGATCAGAAGTAGTCACAAAGATAAATTGTGTTCTTGGCTCTTCCTATAGTATAATGTGTCACTTTAGGAAAGACATTTTCCCTCCCCTGTGCCTCACTTTATCCATCTCTAGCACCAATGCACCCACACTGAAATAGTTTCCAAAAGTGCTTAAGATCTACAGACAGAAAGTATCCTATAAAGAGCTACGTTTACATTTCAACAGAGAACACCAGCAACCAAAAAAAGGGCTGGCTTTGTCATATGGATGACGACAGTCTTCTCCCACCTAGGGCCCAGCCCAGACAGACAGCAGTAGCCCATGTGCATGCAGTTCACACACGCAAGGCTACAGCAAGAAAGGAATATTCCAGTCCCTTGGGCTGCATACATAAAACAGGCTTTCACGCCAACTAGAAAACACAGATTGTTTGGTGCATTGGAATAGGAATGAATAGTGTACAGGAGGTGGACAGAAATACTCTAATGGAGCCTCTCTCTTCTATCTCTCTCTCTCTGTAGGGAGTCATTTTTGCATTGAGCCAAAACCAAATTATACTTCTCGGCCAGCTTTCAGCTCAAAGGTCAGCAAAGTACAAAACTCTACTTAGCGGGGTTATACAAGTGGAAAGGCGTGAGTAACAATTTGTCTGAATAAAAGAATGAAGTAGTACGGTATTACAAAAAAAAAAACTATTTAAAAAACAGCACTTCTGCATTTCTATAATGCAGCAGTAAATAAAGGAAACCACAGGCATTGTTGGTGATGGCTGGCAGGTTTCTGTTGGTGATGGCTGGCTTTTTTTTTAATAGCTCATTGATTTTGGACTTCATCCATCTCCAGCATTGTGAGTACACTTCATATAGTAACTAACTACAAACCAAAGTACACTTTTCCAGCCAAGTCTTTTTTGTTTTGTGAATTCCATTGTATTTCAACAGCATTAACCAGCCACCCCTAGTCCAAGCTGGTATTCCTAAATTCAGTAAAAATAACTATCAGCAGCACTGCAAATCAGCCAAATTAAGATGGAGAATGTGTTTGACTCCATATAGTGCTGAGTGCCAGTGCACTGTATTACTTCTGGGAATGTTCAGGTCAGTTGATTAATGGACCCACCAATGCTATCCATCCCAAGATGTACAGAAACCAGCCAACCATTCCCATTCAGCAGGGAGGGTGCCAGTTCAAAAACTTTGTACTTAAGGACTTTTTGGATCAACTGGGCATTAACTTTCAGGCATGTTACCAATAAGCAGGAGTCCCGGGCTCCACCTCTGCTGCAACTAGGTTCCTCCCTACACCTTGTATGATTCAGGTCCTTTCCAGTTACCTGCTTGGATCAGATGACAACAGGGTAAACAATGTGTGCATACAGCGATGTCACAGCAACTCCATTAGAAACAGCGGCAAGGAGCTTTCCCAACTAGCATTTCCCCATTCCATATAAAGCACAACATAAGCACAGCTTTGCCAAACCCCTCAAGTTAGGAGCAAGAGGAACAGAGCGTCACAAAACTGATCTACCCTCCTATAGCTGGGAAAATATGGGAACACCTGGCCCTGCCATTTGACCCCCAAATTAATGCTATTTCAGAGAATCACTACAAAATTATTGCTTTATGACCAACATGCTTTCATTCATGAAATAGCTTTCTCCTCAGAGGCTGTGAGTGAAAAATTCCTATTGCCTGCTGCAAAAACAAAAAGCGCAAAGTATAGTAATATTTCTTAAACTGCTAGCTCAGACAAAGCTTTTCACTGTATCTCTGATACGTGCTAATTTGGTGACTGAAATGTGATGCAGGTTTCCAAGTATCTTGTTCTGCCTCTCTGCAGAGACCATCAGCAGAAAAAATAAATTACCAGTGTTTGGATTCTCATTCCCTCAAATTAGCCTCAGCATAAGATGACAGCAGCAGAGCCAAGCTTTCTATGGGTCTTTACACAGCACCTGTTAGCACTCCATAAAGGACACAGAAAAAGGAGGCCAGGTTTCTCTCTGCTGCCCACCCACAACAAAGCTTTCCTGTCAAACTATTGATACCTCTCCTGACAGCAACTTTCAGCCTGCACACCCACGCCACTTTTAATCCACCAACAATGAATCTGTTGCCTTGCTTGGAAATGTCCCCAAGGAATGCAGGGACTGCATGAGGAAATTTATTTTCTCTCTTTTTTTTTTTTTTTTTTTTTTTTTGGGGGGGGGGCGGGGTGGTAATAGAAGGATGACTGTGCCAAGTAACATGCAGTATCACCACAAAGTCTAAGCTAAAACAATACAGTTGTTTACATGCAAGCCTGGGGCGGGGGGGAAGGTTGGGACAAAAAACCAAGTAAATTCAAAGGAGAATTTTCTGGTTATCAAAGGGAAAAACAGGTTACTAAATGAAAGCATCCTGTCTGATCATTTATTCAAATAGTTCTGCTGGGCATTGCAGGCTGCAGCCACAGAAGCAAAGACTGAAAGAGAGGCACATCTTTGGATCACACAAACTGACCCGCTCCAAAATGCTTCCAACACAAAGCCACCTGTGAAGAGCCAGAGGGTGTCATACTGGGATCATTACAACGGGCACATTCTCCTCTATTATGCTGCTCCTACTACAGTTTGGCACACTTCCACATCTCATCCACTTTGCCTTCGACTCTCCATTTGGAGCACAGAGTCATTAGTAACACATACGTAGAGTGACTGATGCCATGGTTATGACTTCTAGGCTCCACCATGGACCAAAACACTAAACCAAAGTGAAACCAGCAGCTTTCCATGAAACCTTCCCCCAGAAGCCTGCTTATGTTCAACATGCCAAGCACCCAAAAAGATTTTGTGACAATGTATGATTTTGCAGGAGCTGATCCTGATTACGTGCTTCCCATGCAACCAGCTGGCCCTTTCATTCCTGCCTCTCTCCCTTCCTCCTGTCCTGTCACGTAATGGGGAGGGCATTTTACAGCCTGCAGCTCATGCCAATGTGCCTCTTCCTACTCAAATCTGGGGTAACAGCAACAGCATTACAAAGGAGTTCAAGCAAAACAGATCCATGCAGAAGCTTGATTTATCAAGTGTTTGAGCAAGGACTGGGTTGCTAATATTGAAAACTTTAAAGAGAGAAAAGTAGCAGGACTGAATTGCAATGCTAAGGCTGTCCATATGTACAGATTGGGCATTAGCCCAAATATAACAAGCCTGCCCACAGCTGTAGTATATTTAATCAAGTCATACAGACTAATTATTTTGTACAACTAAATCCAGCACCTGTGAAAATTGTCTTATTTCAGCTGTGGGCAAAGCTACTTAAATAACATTTTCAATTTCAAAAAGAAAAACCAAAATAAAATCTCTTAAGTTCAAAATGTCCACAGTCAACTGCAGTACCCAGGCAATGTAGAGAGAATATTTAACTGAACGCATACCCAAACACCTACTCACATGAGAAAACTCTTTCCTATTAATACTTGTGTTATTTAATTGTGGGTCCCCAGAACTAAGTGTCTATTTCCATGAAAGACCATAAGGAGACAAGTACTTAAAAAAAATTATCTCTGTCCCCCCTCTCCAAAAAAGCTGTTCTCTCTTCCCACTGAAGTTTAATTAGCATCACTACATTCTCAAAGCTGGACTCCTGAAAATCCACTTCTTATACCATATTGGTCTTGAAAATTATTTAATCAGTATGGGTATAATATTAATGGTATTGTCTGCTACAAGTGCACAAAAAGCAGTTAAGCTTTTTCTCAGCAGTAAGCAGCAAAGCTAACTACTGCTTTGCTCTGACTACACTAACAGTACTAAAAATGTGTATATATAAAAGAAAGTAAATTGTGCATGAAAATTGTACAAGTAAACACCACTACATACAAATGAATAAATTGCTACTTTTTTTTTTTTTAGCAAGTCTGAGTCAGCTCTCACTGCTGCAAGAAACATGAAATCTGAAAGGCACCCAAAAACTGCTACAATAAGGATATTTCTTCTCAGACTAAATGTGCTTTTTGCACACTCACACTTTATCATTCAAAATAGCAAACCAAAACAGTCCAAAAGGACAGAGTTAATTCAATGCAAAGATCTTCCCTCTCAGTAAATCTCTCACACAGTACTACTCTTAGCAACAGAATGTTTATACAGCACAAGATAAAGAGAGAAGCTTTTCGCTGACACCTGGGAGAAAACCAAAGAACAAAAGCAGCTCCCAACACAAGAGAGAAAGTTAGGTTTTTCAAGTGTTCCCACCTAACATAGACAGAAAGCCAGCCATAACAAGTTACAACAAACAACCTATTTACCCACTTCCAGAAAATGCTTGTAAATTTAAACTGTGTGAAATGTCTAACTCCTCCTTTCACTCCATCAAAAGGCTTCATCAGCAATGGACAATAAAGCCGCTGGCTTGACCTAAACGGGCTGGTAGGTTAATCTATTCTGACCTTATCTTTATTCAATCATAATACTGAAAGATTGCTTGAATAACTTACCAGCTTTTAACAATGCCAACAGTCACCCTTTTACTACAGTGCTCCTCCAAAGCACCCTCCAATCAAATTTTTTAATCAGGGGGGATATTAAAAATTTTCAAAAATTAATTGTAAAGTAAACCAAAATGCCATTTCTCACTCATTCATACAAGACAGAGGAAAGAGGTAAATAGCCAAGACCAGAAGAAAATTTTTATCTTGCCCTTGCACATCACTTTCAGACTTCCACCATCACTTATTTCCAATTTTAGATAATATGCTATCTCTTATTAACTGTCAATCATATCTTTTATTTATAGTATTTTCACTCAAATGGAAGAAGCTAGACAAAAAAGCTACTATTTGATAAAACCTGCCTTGTAACAATAGGCTTAATCATACAGACCTCAACACTTTGTATTTTAATAACTGCTGGCTTGTTTTCAAAACCCATTCCACAAGGGTGCTCAGCACTAAATATAGCACAGCAGTGAGTTAAAATTAAGCACATAATTAGGCCCACAGAAGTCAATAAGCTGGATTCATCACTTAATGATTGATTTAATCACTCAGCTCTCATATATTTGAAGTTCACAGCCAATGCTTAAATGCCCTTCTGGAGAAAAGTGTCCAGTGCTCAACACTGTACAGTGCACAATCCTACCCAAGGATTTTCCTCCTTTTAATAGTACAGTAACTATCAGTACAATAACTATGTGAAGAAACTACATAGACTTACATCAGCCTGAAAGAAAAGGTAGCTTTGAGAACAGCAAGAGTTAAAAGAACAGACTTTCACAGCAGAGGTTGCTTCAAGTATTCACATTTTAACTCTGTGACCATAATTCTAGATAATAGACCACTCTTCATGTGACCTGCCAGGTTGTGAAACATCCTGACATGAAGAGCGTGCTGTGTTCTCATTTGACATATCAGATCAGTTATTCTTCGGCATCAACAAATGCATTTTCATTTAACATTGTACATCTGCAAATGGTTTGGCAACACAAGAGAGTATCAAAAAGCACAAACAACCATTAGGCACCTAAATGACATTTGAAAATGCCTTGAAAAAATCCATGCCAATCTTTTTTAAAATGATCCTGGGAATAAGGTCTAAGCTTAAATCTATTCCTAATTAGATTTAGGCAGATCCTTAAAATACCAGTCAAGATTAAGTGCCATCACCTTTTTCCAAAAGCAAGAGCATCATTAACAGGGAAGTAAACCGTAAAGTCAGCAACTACAGCATGTGAAACAAGAGAAATGAAAAACAAAGGAGAGCTTTTCTTTTTGATTGCAGAGGATACTCTTACAAGCTACTCATAGGACTACAACACCTCAGAAGTTCCTACCTTGAAAAGCTGTGATATGACCAACAATCATGTACTTCAGTTCAAAGTTCAGTGCCTGGATACTCTGAGTCCTCTCCCTTCGAACAGCTGCCTGGTAGCTTTCTTCCATTTTTTTGGTGCAACAGGTTGGTGCTCTGTGTTGACAGATCTGTAAATCTGACTCTTAAAGCAGACAAGAAAAACACAACAATTAGAAAACTTTTCAACTTACACCATTAAAAACAAATAATGCTTCTTAATGTCAAAACAACCACCAAATTTAAAATTTTGAAACAAAATGCAACCCATAAGACATGACATTGTGAAACTCAGTTATTGTCTCAAGGACACTAATTAATGACTGTTCAACCTAACTTTGGATAACAAACCCTTATCAGCTGCTAACTTCTTTTACACTGTTAAGAGCACTGGGCACAAAATCATCTAAACACAGTCAAGGCCACAGTGGAATCACTGAAGATGCACATTCAAAGGGGCAACATTTCCACTCTACACCTTACGCTAAGCGCATCATAGCTTGAACATGAGTGAAAACCATGCCTCAAATTAGAATCAATATTCACCTGTGCAGCATCTCAAGGAACTACCTATTCACCTCTTACACTAGAGGAAGCCTCTCAAAAATCTTTGAACTCCCAAACAGCTCTCACACACCCCACACACACCCCCAACAAAAGGCATTTGCATTTTCTAAAAACTATGGTAGCTGGAACAGCTTTTCTTCTCCACTTTCCACTTCAGTTTTAACATGTTTAGGTCTTTTCCGAATCAGATATTAAAACAGAACCAGCAGCAATAGTTGCCACAAAAACTACTGAATTGATTTCCGCAGCAGCCTGAGTGTAGCTGTCTAGGGCCAGAGGCAAACAACTGAGTCCACACTGAGAGACCCACAGCTACGTACAGTCACTGGAAAGGCAGAGATGCTATTTCAGTTTCTAGGCTTAATTCAGTGTAAGTCAACAAGTACTCACCTGAACCAAAAAAAAACCCCTGGTTTTAAATTTAGTAGATCCTCCTACATAACAGTAACCTTGAAATTTTCATACCAAGTTCTAGCCAACCTATACGTAACGTAAAGGCAGTGAAATCACTCCCGCCTCACAACTATAAAGTTGGAAGTTAATTAAAAACTTAATTTTTGTGGATTTTTTTAATTATTATTCCATCTTTGAATGTGTTTCAGTAAGTTTAGTGTTCATTAGGAAAACTACATCACACAGTTGTGATGGACACTCAGGGTCTGTTTGCACCATGGGATTTGCAGGTGCCACAGCGTTCCAGAAAGGAGCTGTTACAGACTGCAGATGAATATATTCTGGTGCTTCACAAACATATGTTTTAAGAAGGGGAGGGGTAAAAAAAGCAAGGGACTATGAAGTAGAGCAAATCCAAAACAAGAGGCACGCATAAAAAATACTAGAGCCAAAACGGTAACACAATATTAGGAAAGCAGATATTTCTGACACAATTTTCTCACTAAAACAAGTAAGAACACCCCAGCAGGGAGCTCAGCGCAGGGGTTTCAGGCGTTTCCTTCCCCCCACCTCAAGGTGGAAATGGGGGTCCTGAGGGAAAGGGGCTGCAGGCGGGTGCCTCCATCCCCATCCCTTGGGCTCAAGGAAGATCAGCGCCACGTTGGGGGCCGAGCTCCCCACTCCTGCCCCACCAACACTTTTAATGGCCATTTAAAAACCTCACAGCACACAGCGGCAGCCCCGCAGGAGGCTGAGCCCAAGGCAGCAGCGAGGCACTGGAAACCCCCCTGCCGCCAGGCCCAGAGCGGGCCTGACCCCACACCACGTCCCCAGGGCAGCCCACCACCCCTCTGAGCCCAGGGCCTCTCGTTCTCCATCGCCATGAGCAACATCCCCACGCAGCAACAACAGGGCCAGAGGCCACAAACGGATGAAACAGCCCCAATTCTCCAAAAGGCCATATTCCTCCAGAGGGTTGCACCTAGGCCACCGCAGAGTGCCTGGACCAGGCCTTGGGACAGAAATATTAATGAGCAATCACACTGCATTAACCCTCATCATCTGGCCTCACAGGTTAACACATAGCCAGACTCCACATACAGTTGACAATGATGAAAAACAAGAAAAAGACAGTACAAGGATGCACACTGAAAAGAACAAAAATAATCGGTAGAGAAACATCCAAACAACCAGGGCCAGCTCCAGGTCAACAGCTCGTTGAGACTAAAACTGCAGGGAGGAGCTTCAATGAATCTCCCTTGTCAGGAAAAAATAAAAACACCGAGCTAGTTGAAACATCTCATTTGACTTCAAAATGTTGCTTCCGGTTTACAACAGCTCTCATCTGAAAGTGCAGCTAATTTATGTCAAAAAGGTCAACACCAAAGTGAAATATTTCAATTCACCTACGTTTTTATATCAGTTCACAAACAGCAACGTTGCCACAGACTGGGCTGACTCAGGATACCATTTTGGAGGTGGATTTGTTTCATACTTTGATTTTATCTCAAAAATAGGACAAAACAACTCTGTCCACTCAAATCTGAACTCCTATACCTTGTTAAAAGCCCCTGAGATCAGACCACCGTGCACTGGCATATGCCAGCAGGCTGTTTAAAGGAGCAGCGGGAGGGCTGCGTGCTCGTCACCGGCTGGGCACGCTCGCCTGCTCTCGTCTGCCAGAGAAGCTGTCCCAGGTTGAAATTAGCTTCTTGGCCAGGCTAATTTTAACTTGGATTGGTTCCCTCATCCAGCTCACCCCATGACCATACATTTGTTCTGTCACAAGGAACTGAGGGTCAGGGAAGGACCACTTTTCTGAGCTGGCACCACAGAGCATACGTGAAATTATAGTACAGACTGCTGAGCATCTAAGTCAGTTTGCAAAGAGGTGTCTGAGCAGAGGGGTTGTAACGTTACTCGGCATCTCCAGTGCCAGGCTGCTGTTACTCAGAGCATTTCTCCTCACAGCAGCCCTCTGAATTTTTGTTTGAAAGGCTTTTGCAAAGCTCAGACCTGTATGAAAAGGGTTTGAAATAATGTGCTCCGTGCTGAATACGTGCTGGTACTGGCAAGGAAGCTACACGCAGCTATCAGTGCTGTGCCTGGCGCTCCCCCTTTGAACCGATGCACCACAGAAACCCGCATCTTCCCCAGCAAGCTTTAAGAAGAATATGGGTATCTCAGCTGGAACTTCCCTCCTGGGATTCGCCACCCAGCCATCTTCACTGATGAATATTCCAGGACCCTGAAGATTAGTTTTTGTTGGTCCAGCACCAAAATGACACAGCAGGCACTCTTAAATAGAAACACCACCAAGCCCCTGACAGTTAAGGAGCCTGACGTAAAACGCAAAGCATTAAAAGACTGGCAAAGAGCAAACCCCACTCCCCTTGCAGTACAGTCAGGGCAGCAATGTCACGCACAGAGCTTGGCAATTTCACTTGCTCCAATACTAGCCTGGGGGTATCACTTTTAACACAATTATAGAAACCTAATAGAAGTTTTCAGTACTATATATGCCTGGGTGCTGAGATAAAATTAGAACTGATTAGTAATATCTTGAAGTCTTTAATAACCCTGATACTAATTTTAGTTTATCTCATCTCTTTCATCTTAATGCAAAAAACCCCTCTTCAACAGAAAAAGAGAGGGGGAACACAGTGACCCAATGGTGACTGAGCAGCGCACTGCATGAACGCTGCTGAGGTTCAGGCAAAGCACCACAGCTCCCACCTGACAGACAGGCAGCACCCACAGCGCTGTGGCAATCACCTCTGCTCAGTATGTGCGCTGCCCATCAGCAACAACGGGGAGACAACCTTAACAGCAACCTCCTCCTCGCAGCTCAGGAGCAAAACCTTTCTATACACCAGAGAAAAAGCACCATTTGTGAAAGAAGGAAGAAAACCTACCAACAGCATTATTTCAGCAACTGATTCTACTCATTTTTCTCTAGGACTTTCTTACCTGCTTTCCACAAGCTGCCTCTTATTTCCTAACAAATTATTTAGTTCAACCTTCCCCTTAAAGCACATAAACTACATAAGGGCTTCATGCAGCCAAGTTTCAAGCATCTCTAAGAATGGATGATCCCACAACTTCTCAGGGCCCTTGTTCCAATATTTGACTACCCCTGTAGTAAAAAAAAATTAAAAATCTAATGAGACTTTCCCATGTTCTAATTTGTGTCCATTACTTCTCAGCATATCACAACGTGTCTGCAAGAATCTGGCTCCACTTTCTGTATTTCCTTCCAATAGACAGTTGAAGACAGCAGTATAATCAGTACAATCTTCCTTAATCTTCCTACAACGGAACAAACCCAGCTCTCTATTCCCACATGCATTCCAGCCCCCTGACCATTATGATGGGAGCCCCCTGCGAGACTCCAACTCTATGCTGTCGATACGAAGCACTGGCATCCCAAGACGCCTCTCGTTTCATTTTCTTATGCTTGAACTTACTGACAGAACAGAACACCTTCCACTGTATATGCCTGGGGTTCAATTCTAAAAGATTTATAGCTTTTCTAAAACAAATCAATTTTCTGCTTCAGATCAGATGGAAGGATTACTCTGATGATTATGTATATTACTTTTCCATTCAAGTCTGTTTTCCCTTGAGTAAGCTTTTCATTGGCTAAGCTTTTTTTAATTTTTGAAGTGGAAAACTATAGCCTTTACAGCTTTACTGGTATTCTTAAAAAAAACCAAAAAACCACACACACAACAAAACCCAACCAGAATAAAGTATCTTGCTTCACTGTGAAAAACAAAGTCACATTCAAAAGAGCAAGAAAAATTATACTACACTGGAGTCTAAAGCATACTTATTTTGGAAAGCAACAACGATCCCTACTTGAAAATCCTCTGGAACCCTAAAACACTTAATACATGCCAAAGGCATCACCTTGAAACACCTCCCCCGTCACAATTATAAATTACTTAAGGTGCCAAACCCACAGAAAATTATGCATCCTGACCTGATAATCCATCTGGCCAGCTCTACTGGAATCAGCTGTGGAGTATTTTGTTGTGTGTTACTTGGGGATTTTTTTGTTTTTGTTTGTTTTAAATCAGCACAACTTTTGGGCTCCATTCTGAACTTTGGAACAAATTAAATAAAGTCAAAGAGACTTTGGCCATTAAAGCTAGCTGAATTTGTGTAAGTGCCTAAAAGCAAAGAGCAGCTTGTTTAACAAATGAAATTAACTTCTTCCAAAAGCTAAATATATATTCATTTTGTTAGCTGACCATGTAATTTAACAGTTCTTCTAACACACGGTGGAGATGGCAGCTGCTCTGCACTGTCTTCAAAATGCTGTACACACTGTGAAAGCTATACTCTGAAACCAGAAAGCCAGACTGTTAAAGACACTAATCACCAACTTTCTCAGAGATAGACTGATTTTATTTTTTTTTTAAACAAGCTGAGACTATAGCATCCACTACACAGAATACTCCTAAGCAAGCACGATCTGAGGGCGAGCTCAGTGCTATCTGTCTTCTGATAGTTTTTATTCCTTTGTATTTTGATGAACTTTTCAACAGTATTTCCAAACAAAACTTCACTCCAAAGCCCAAAATTTTAATGTTTTACAAATGTCTTCAAAGACTCCAAGATCGATTACGCCTTAGTAACAGAGAGGAAGGTGCCAAAAGTACCTTGCATTGTGTCTGGCCCAGCTGAACAGGAGCCAACACTACATCCTTCTTGAGACTCATCTGTCTGGTGCAGCTGCCGCCTCAGCTAGAGGAAAATTCAGCAATTAAACCCCAACTAATTCAGGCGAGGAGGCCAAATCAAATGAAAAAGGCAGCAACTGCCAGCCAGGGCTCCCCCTGCAACTTACTTTGTGCATGAGAAAAGCCCACACTAGCTCACAGCCACACCAGAGAAAGGCAATCTAGCCACTGCAGGCTGCCAGAAGTTTGTGAGGTGCTTTCTTCATGTAGCCCTTGCCCCCCAACGGTGCTAAAGCCACCGTTACCTTCAGCTGTAAGGCTGCCTTCATCCACAGAAACACAAACCATCCTCACTTGGCAAGGAGCAGAGCTCACTGGGTACAACCTTACACCACAGCTCAGTCCCATTGCAACTAGTAAGACGTTTTCAACTAGAAAGACACACAAAGTATGTTCAACTCATTGAGTACAATGTGTGCATAGTTAAACAGCTACTATTTGATTTGCCAATGTTTAAATATGGTAGTTATTATGCTTGAAGTACTGCATGCCAGGAATTACCAGAAAAATCAACAAGCAAGTGCAACAGACTGACTGGTGCACAGCGTTATGCACTGGTGCCAATGACTGTGGTACATTTAATACAAACAACCTTATAAACCTTCTGCTCCCGTGAGCAAGGGGTAATATCCAGGTAGGCTCCAGGGAGCAGAAACTCTAAGTCAAAGGGAGATTTCTGTTCTTCCTGCCTCAGGTAAACTGTGGCCAGGCCTTCCCACACCTTTTCTAACTAGCCAGAACGAACTTCCCATCTGTTCCTAATTCTTCTATTCTGTTAAGATAATCCCACTATCAGCTTTAATACAAAGATTACAAAGACAAACGGTATGTTAAAGGTCTCCTTAAGGCCAAAAAGCTGAAGTACCGAAGCAGAGTCTGACTTTGTCCCTTCTGTCTATATGCAGCTTGACAACAGGCATATATCCAGCATGACAACTTACTACTGCAGTTTGGAAAATACAAGCCATGAAAATTAATTTTCCCCAGATCCCTTGTTTCATACTGTACATTAACAGAGATAGGGTTTCAGTTGATCAGCAGACTTTACATTCTCACTGTTATTCTAAAAGACACTGAAGCATCACTAAGGCCATGACCAGATGTGCCATTCCAGTTGAAACAATCAAGGCTAAAAGTATACACCTCTAGTTTTATCAAGCACCACTTAGATGACCTACTAACACAACTACTAGCATGTGTAGCTACTTCCAACTCTAGTCAAGTCAAATAGTTTTCAGAGAGCTCAGGAGTTCTTGAGTAGACCCAAGAAAAAAAATAGAAAACCCCCACAAAATGGGAGGACCATTTTGATTGCACTGGAATTATGCCAGCAAATTCAAGGCAAAGTGGAAACCTCAAATAAGAAAGGAAGGGGAATAAAACAAGTAGCATTGGATGTCATGACTCCAGAGTTGGCAGCATCAGCAAGTGCCACAGCTTGCAGGACAGCTGGAGACCATCAGGCACTGGCCCCGATTGGCTTCCGGAGCAGGAACTCTCCAAAATACACAGGTCTTAAGGGCAGCATCTGCACAGTGCAGTGTTGTTAGGCCTGTTGTTAAGTACCTTTTAAGAGAGTTTTTCCCACTTCCCTCTGTTGCTTGCCTGGTTCTCATTGCACTTGTATTCTGATTTTTGGCCTAGTTTCCACCTTCTGCCCTACACCATAGGTTACTACATGCCTATACTCATTAGCTTTTTCACCATGATTTGTACCCCGTAGAACCTGCCTCACGCCTGGACCCAAGGAACAGAACACATCTGACTGTGCCCTAGACTGAACCTCCCCCCCTCGCTGAAACCCACACAGCTATTAAAAAGCCACTTCTTCCCTTTACACCCCTGACTCCCTCTTCTGACCACTTCTCCCACTCCTTGGACGAGGTCTTCTACTTCTACCCCCATGGCCACTCAGCTACCCTTCTGCTTGCCTTCCTCCAACCACTTGAACACCGGTGGCATGTCCTGGAGAAGGAACATGATGAGTTTCAGCTCATGGGCCACTGCTTCCCTGCAAGGAGCAGCAGCTGATGCAGGGAGAGACCTACTCATGCCACTCACCCCCAGTTTTCTCAGTTGTTCCTTAGAAACTCTGGCTATACCTAGGAGGCTAAAGACAAACAGCTAAGACAGCGATTGCAACCACTTTTACTTGCCCCGTGCTTGTTACCAGACCTCTGACATGGATCCCATGAGCGCTCCCTAATCTGCCCTAGGCACCTTCAACCAGGTTGCTTTTAACGGATTATTTGCCTTAACTAGTTTAATTACGTGTGGAACAAGGCAGGGAGCTCCCACAATGTACTGTCACAGCAGTGGGTGACGCTGAGCAGCTGGGGGCCATAAAATCCTCCCGCACTGATGCAACTGACTTACAGGGGAGGACCTGGTTTTCAGTCTGCTACACTGGAATAATAAAAAGGGATGGAACACATATACAGGAATGGAAAATCCTGTAACATGTCTACAAAGCACCTAGAATTAGAGACTTTTCAGCAGTTCCCAAAATGGCCTGGTTTTCGGTAGGACATTAGAAGACAAATCTTCTGTGTCAATGCCAAGAGGCCATAGTACTACCATTCCTAAATACTCTTCTCAAGGAGCAAAGAAAAAGTTATTAACCTCCCACAGGTTACTACTCCCTCCTCTGGTCTTCCTCCCACCAGCCCTGTTCTCAGAAACAGCAAAATGTCAGTAGCAGAAGGCATGAAGCCCATCTTATAAAATCTCAGTCCAAATTGTGAATGTTTAAAACTGAGCAGCTAAGAAGAGACTAAGCTTGGTAAGTGCCAGGCATTGAGCACGGCAAGCACTAGCTGCCATGCCCACAGAGCACAGTGGTCACTACCTCCGGGTGATCTTGCACTCCTATAGACAGGTGACAAATTGTTAAACACTGATTAAACAACTTCACATCAGCCCAATGCTAAGTGAGACAAATTCTTCGACCATGGGCCTATCTGGGATACTTGCTGACAGTAAGACTGTGAATGCTTGCTAACTCCACAGTACATGCAAATTCCAAAGATTTACACTCTTGAGGATCCATCCTTTTCTGTCCTCTGAGATGATACAAAAGCATGAAAACTAGACTGATGCACATAAAGTGCATTTTACAACAACCTAGGCTGAGAGTGGTCAGTGGGTCTACATCAAAGGAGTTTCTACATTGTAATGCCGACTCCTTCCTCAGGTTTCCTGGGACAGCATGTTTAATTGCTATAACAGAGGTGAGAGAAAAAATTACAAGAACTTTAATTTACAGTCTACTATGACTTGTCTTTCATTATGTCTCACCACATTCACAGCAGAAAATCCCACACATTTTTTTTCCACCGACAAAAGTCATAAATACATACAAAGTATTTTCTAGAAGAGCCTAGTAAATCTTCCTGCTCCGTATCATCCAACAACAATAAACTAACAACTGCATTTCTGCTCTCCAGTGGAGAAAGCATTTCACTGCCACAGAACTCTGCCTTACAGTATCTGAAGAAAGTGCCACAGAAATCATATATGGTGGAAAGCCTAAACCAAAACACAGGTATGTCGTGCTGTGGATTACAGCATTTACAGCAAAAACTGAAGCTGTTTTTAAATGAAAGATGTAGCCCCGGACAGTTACAAAGAAAACTTCCAAGTGCAAATCAATATGAGGCTGCCTATCTAGCTCTATAGGGAGATGAAATAAAATAGCTTTATGAGAGGTTTGAATTGCCTCATTCATCTCAACTTTGAAGCCTAACGATAATTCAGATGTTAACGCCAACCGTTTTACCAGTGACAGATGGCTTTTTTTTTTTT
Source organism: Falco cherrug (assembly GCF_023634085.1). Classification (NCBI taxonomy): domain Eukaryota; kingdom Metazoa; phylum Chordata; class Aves; order Falconiformes; family Falconidae; genus Falco; species Falco cherrug. Next base: position 10,244,088 of record NC_073707.1, read on the forward strand.
TTTGCTTTTTTTTTTAGGAACTGCTTCCTAATATGCTTTACCTGCTGTGGTAAGATCCATGTAAGGTGGCATAGCACAGAAAAGTCCAAAGATATTGATACATTCATGTTCAACTGTATTTTTTATTCTTTTTCATTTCACCTGTCAATGTAAAAATCCGTAAGAGGGTTAGACTGAAAGAATAAGCAAAAGCAAAGAAAAAAGCTAAACAAACCGAGGGAATATTAGATATTTGGGCCACAGCCTCAGAAGGGGAAACTGCAAGAGCAGTATTGGAGAAGTGAGGAATAAGTTCCCCAACCCTCCTTTCCTCCCCAAGATTTGAATACTTCCATCTTTGCCATCTCACTTGAAAGCCATACATGAAGCCAAGTGCTCAGGCAACATGTTCTCTTTCCTTCTAAAATGTGTTATCGTCTTCCTTGAAGTGTTAATTTTACAGCCCAAATCCCAAATGCTTTTGACCAGCTTGGCCATTTCTCATTCACAAGTCATGCACAAAAGTTAGCAGTTATACACAAGCTTACTGGACAGGTTCCACCAGAGTTTTCACCAGTATATGAACTAATACCTTTAGGATTCCATTCCCCCCTTCCATTTTATTTCTTTCTTTTTAGGGAGAAGAAAGGGCAAAAACCCTAAAAAAACAGGTGAAATATCCAAAAATTTGAAGAAAAGCACAATGAGCTCTTGATACTATTTGCACAAAAGGAATAGCAATCATTTACAAAGCTGAACAAAACTAAGCAACTGATAACTAGGCAAGACACCCTTCACTAGGGCCAATTCTTCATCACCCATGACACAGTAATTGATAAAAACAGGCAACAGCAAGACTACAGCATCGCATGGTCTCTGCATCCTGCTCCCTTTCTTCAATTCTTTACACAGATAATGCCACTGCTGTCAGGAGCGGCAACTCTGATGCAAAACTAGACTTTGTTTCCACAGATTGGACCCACAGGTATTGGAAGGCAACCAGCACAGCAGACAAAAAAGGAAAAAGCCCAACATACATGACAGTCTAACTAGACTTGAATACTCATTCAGCATGCACACGCAGAAGAAATAAAATTTACAAGTGCCGTGTCAGCAGGTTGGCCCCACGCTGCCATACTAGCCCATTCCTCTGCATCCACACACCCCTGCAGGCAAGGCTGGCAGAACTTGTTCTGAGTTATGTCACGTTGAAAAGCGCAGGACAACTACACAGCACTTAAGGGTAATGAAAACAACAGCCTGCAACAACCATCATTCCACCACATCCCAGAAATACCAGCTGAGAGCCCCGCAGGTCACATACAAAAGACCAGTAGCCTGTTTCTGATGGTCTAGGCTGAATCTAGATTTATACTGAGATCACTTCTTGCACACTAGACCATGTGAACAATACTTTGCACACACAGCTAGGAAGAGACAAGGTAGCTAATATGAGGGCTTAGTTCCACACCCCCTGAAGTCAATGCAGACACCCTGTAGCATAACCAGTCATATAAAAAACAACTAATTACAATTAAAGACAAAACTGTGCTGTGCCTCGTGCTTCTGTGAGGATTTAATACTTTGAGATTAACATAGGTCTGAACTCAGCAGGCTTTGGGTCAAACTCTTAAGCAAATCCTGTCCCAAGAGCACAGCCAGGAAACCCCAGACAACTTCCCATTATAAAAATATATTAGCAGAAAAAGGAACCTACAAAGGATTATCATTTAAAAACACTTTAATTACCTTAGAGTGACAAGCACTTGGTTTCAGACAAGCACTTGTGATTTTTAGCTGCATACATTCAATTAAGATCAGTGGAGGTCAAAACCCAAACACATCAAGGAGTTGATGACAGTATTAAGTGGTCCAGAAAGCAGCAAGGCCTCATTAGCAAGATAATCTAACCTCTATGAAATTAAGGGCCACAACAGTATTTCCACTTCTGTACATGGTTCTTCTGAAGTCCGGGAGTGGGTATCACCTTCTGCCCCTCCTCATTTGTTTTTGCTTTGCTTTGTTCTGTCCATCTAGACCATGTGAAATGTTCTGGTTGTACCAGGAGCAGATTCTACCTGGTGCTTCCCCCAGAGCAGCAACAATGAGGAATGAAGAACCGAAGGATTAAAGGTGGCCCACAATGATATGCCACCTGAAGTGGCCATACCCCAATTTCTGGGTACCAGCCGTACCTCCAAGCTGGAAAGCAGCTGAGCTTACTGCACATAATGAATCTCACCATCCCCTTCCAGACCCCAGCAGTTTGTTTAGCAGGAAGGCCTGTATCTTGCTGGGACATCCTAAGCCAGGATAACTGATTCTGAGACAAATGCAGTTTCCCCAAAACCTGAGGAGAGGCAGGATCCTTTGGAAGATGTTCCAAAAGCCTTTAAGCTGGGACCACAGAGCAACAGCTTTTGAAAACCAGCATGGACAGCTTTGATGGGCTCCTAGGTTTGGCGATACTAAAACATAGGCCTGACCTTAGACAAGCCCCTTAGTCTCTGCACTTTGTTTCCCATAAGAGAGGATGCTTAATTTTCATTTGCTTGCTAAAATTGCAAGCAATTCTTAGTGGAGACTGCCTTCTGCTATGTGCATGTTCAGTGTTCTCTGAAAGCCCGTTTTTGACTTTGATCCTATGCACCTGTTATACAAATTAAGAAATCACGTTTCTTCCCTTACACCACTCACAGTACATCACGCTGATTATGTTCCCCTTCTTGCTTGTGTTCCATTCAAAACTAACAGCATTACTGATGCTTCAGAGCTAACCATTCAAGAGCAGCCCACCCCGTCACAGAGCTGTCTGAAGCCAGCTACACACACTGGCAGGCAGCACTGGTACACTCAATCCACTTTTGGAAAGGCCAGAGGCAGGCAGTTAGATAGCTGGGCTGAGGATGGCAGCCCTCAGACAGCCACAGCAGCAGCCAAACTGACACGAGCTGGCCCTATTCAGTCCTTGCTACTCAGCTAATTTTTGGCACCTGTGATAGTGACTCCAGAATAAACTCTCCACATCTAACCCAACAGCCCTGCCAATAAATGGCATTGACACTTTTCATCACACTTGGGGTTTATGTCTATCAGAGAAGGCCTGTGAGCAGCAAAGGGGGAGCTCCCAGTGAGCTTTAGATCACAACCAGGTACAGCCAAACCACAGCTGCTTTTTGGGGAAGGCAAATGTTTACATTCTCTGACACATCTAGGGCAAGGCAGTTTATGAAGAGTAAATCTGATTACTGCAGCTTGAAACTGAAAATGCAATACTTCAGCCAAACACAACTTTGGGCTGCTCCAAATGGTAACATACATTTTTCCCCAGACTTCAAAACTAAGATTAGGAGACTAAATTCAAGTCTTCTCTGCACAGAAGTTTGAAAGCCTTTCTTTTCATGTTTTCAATCTCTTTTTTTTAAAAAAAGACGACTCTGTTTTGGCAAGTGAGTGGGTTTTTTGTATGTATGCTTTGTTCTCTTGCCTTCAGACTCATTACACCTCTCCTTTTAAATACCCAAAGAAACAGAAAATAGAAGAAACTAAAAATAGGAGATAACTAAAAAGCTATTCTGCACTTCTGAAAAAATGATCTAACTTTAGTGTTGCAGGGAGGAGGTATTTCAACTGCCAACACAGGGCAGCCATACAAGATCCTGGGTGCTGTTCCCCAAACACTACTTAGCAAGCCCCCATCCCTTCTAAAAAGATGATTCAAGCCTTCCAGATCCCACTTTTTGCATTTCCTTATGGAAGGACAATGGGGCTAGAAGATGGGACAGAAGGGTTTGAGATTTCATCCTCTGCCAGACTCCCAGTGCAAGTCCTGTGGTGCACAGCCATACTGGATTTTGCAGACAGACATCCATGCTTTGGAGTAGCGAGACACAAGCTCTGATCTGGAAGCAGCAGAGAACGATCTGCTGTAAGGCACAGCATCATACCAGACATGGCTATGCTGTTTGCAGCACAGCAGTGGATTGTAGCTATTTGGAGCATGCTGGAGCAAGACCAAATCCACCTGGAGACATAAACATAAACACCCCTGATAATTTTGAGCCCTGTTTTTTAAGCCACAAAGCAAGAATAATTTCCCTACATCAGTAACAATAAAACATTGCTCAGGAATGAACACCCCAAAACAGTGACACATTGAAGGACAAAGGGTTAAGGGTCACAGCTACTCTTTAACCTGGAAAACTGGAGATCTTCAGACTTGCTTTGGAAATCCTGTTTCTATTTGCAAGAGATCTAAAACTTTGGCCAGCTTCCTCTGTTTTCAGTAGCCTGATTTCCATCTTCTGGCAGCAAAGTCTCAGGAACACCTATCTTTTTCAAGTTAGGAGCAAATGCCTCACTGCAGCTCTGAGACATCTCACGTCATGTAAGCTTCATGTCTCCGAGTATCTTCACGGTGCTGTGCTACAACACTACGGTTTCCCCACTAGCAACCTTGCAACTCAACTGCTGTTGAGAGCTTGACCACTTGAAAGCTGCTTTTTCTGCAGCCTCCCCTCTACCCTTGCATGGCAGATCTGTGGATTACTTATTTTGCCGTAATGAGTATGGAATTTGATGTCCCCATGCTATATGTCTGCTACACAACTCCTTCTTCACAATACTCTAAAATTTACAAAAGGAGGAAGAAACATATTCTTTGGGCTCAAACACCAAATCATGTCATGATGCTTAATGAATTACCACATCCTGAATTAACTTCATTCATATTCCAGGTGCATGTGTCCCAAAATTAGGCTTGATGTCACTCAGTGCAAATGCATAGAGCACTTCTTCAGGGCAGAACAAACCAGAGCAGCTGTCACATACGTGAATGTTACTACAAAATGGAAGGTGTTAAGAATAGGATAAGATGCAAAAGGGATGTATTTTAGTGACAGAGAGTTAGGTTTTGCATTAGGAAAAAAGCAGTAAGGTAATTAAGCACTGGAATAAACAGCCTAAAAAAGATTGTTATCTTCTATCACTGATTTAAACAGAACTTATCCCGACTGCCAGCAGCAGGAATGGACCAGATGATCACTTCAGGTCTATTTCAGCACTATTTTCTATTATTCTATTCTTTTAGCAGCTCTCAGCAGTGTATTTTTCTAATTACACCCAGTTTTCACCAGATTACACTCCCTTTATTCACATTTCCTAGCACAAACACCCAGGGCAAGCTGTTCTGGACACTAGCTCCTTTGGCACTACGTTGCTGTACCTTTTGTGAGGATTTGGCCCTTAAGATCTCTCAAGAGTAGAGCTTTAATTTCACAGCACGGATCTTGCTCATTTTACTCCATATTTACTGAGAACAAAGGGAAGACTATGTAAATGCCCTGCTACTTAGACCTGAACAAAGTGGAAGCAAACATGTAGATGTGAATGGGAGACATAATGGTATGAAAAAAAGCAGCCCTTTTCAAAAGTAAAATGACTTTGTCAGGGTCCCTTTGCACTATGTGCATGGATGATTTGTGACAAAACAAAAAAGTGCTAGCCTAGCACGTCACCCATGTCAGAGATTAGAGCACTTCAAAACCCTCAGTAGTTCAAGCACTTTCTGGAACTTGAAAGGCTTTCTTAGGCAATGCTTAGCTTCTTTATGGCTTTTACAAGACTTTGATGTGCACCTAAGAGTGTGGAATCTTAATCTGAAGGTTTTCTATGGAAAATACCCATATTGTATAATAAATCACAAAATCTTGTCACCCTGATTAACAGGAGTCAAAAGTTTGCAAAACTTTGTGCCTAAAGTTAAAGATTTTAAGTCATTATTTTGATACCCAAATAAGAACCCTGAATTTCCAAAAACTTAGTTACTTTCAAAAGGCTTCTCTAATAATAGCACCAGAGTAATATTTCTAATCATTGACAAAGCATGGTGTGCAAGGCAGTAGTCAGTTATGCAAGTGTCACTTTTCCCCCCATTCTCATTCCTTCTTTAAAGCAGAGATTTAAAGCTCCCTAAAGTTAAGGGAATTGTGGAGAAACAATCCATTTCTCATGTGTTACAAAACCTCTTCTCCGAGTGCAAACATGGATGGGTAGACATAAGCTTCATTCTCCCCCCCTCACTATACACTTAACCCCCAGTAGCATTAATGGGAATTATGCATGCATAACGAGCAGAGAATAGTCCCCTTATGAATAGGGCCCTTGTTGGAACAATGAATACATTTAACCATTAACATCTAGGGATGTGCCGAACTATCCAATTTAACTAGCTGCCAAACAAAGCTACCATGACCTAGCTGATACTGTCAGGTTTGGAACACGGCACTCTGAAATTTGTCTCTTATTTGTTTTTAAAGGACTTGACAGTGGCCTGCTCACCAGAGCAGGGGGTTTTGTCAGAACGAGCTCCTCTGAGAAGGATGGCACTCCAGAACAACTGTCACATCCACCATGTGATGGAAGAACTCTGGAGAAGGAAAGACCATGACCCCAGGAAGCAAGCAGAGTCATCAGAAGACCAAAAATCCATATATGCATATTTCAAATGCAAATATACATTGGCCACCAGTATTAATGGAAACCCAGTAAGAACAGAGAAAGGCAGAATATGGCACAGAATCATATAAAGCAGGCTAAAAACTACGTATCAAAAGAAAAGAGGGGAAAGGCTGATTAAAGAGAACTTCTAGGGGAATAATTTTCTGTCTTCTACAGCTCTGAAGTTCCTACACAATTGCCTGGCTACACTTGCTCTTTATTCCAAAGTTTTAGCTATCAAAACTCAAGAGAGAACCTGAGGGATATTATATGTATTAATGATAATTTGAGACTTTTGAGTCCACAAAGCAGCAAATAAATTTAATGGTATCATCTGTAATACAAGTCCTCCACTGTCTTAAGTTCTTTCTGTTTTCTTCAAATTAGTGCCTTGAAATTTCACAAGTAAAAACTCTGCACATTGATCATACATGTAGGAATACACTAAGAAGGGATTGAGGTACCAAAAAGAGTAAAATAGAGGGATTTATTCTCATTACAGTGTATGCATAGTATTTATCCATAATAAGAGGCAAGCTTGCAGCGGCTCCATCATAAATGATTTGTTAAATACTGCTGAAGTACTTGGTGCTGTACAACAGCATTCAGAGACCCAAGGAGATCCAGGACAGCCAAGCACTCCATAAAATTAGTCTGTAAGACTGCTAGGGCAAGCCTTTGGCATGCCTGTGCAGCACCTTGTACAAAAGACACCACCTTCAATCCAGAGTGAGCCTTTGGGTGTTACTCTACTATAGAAGTGCAGAAACCTCTCACCTCAAGAGTAAACCCACCAGAGGAACCTGAAGTGTCTGCTAAAGAAAACCATGGAGCAGTGGAACTGGTTGCATTGCATTTCTGAGCTATGCAGATTCACTTGCCATCAGATGCCACTAGATTACAGGACTCAATATGGAATTGGCAAAGTCTTCTCAGCCACTCAAGTTCCATTTCACACCCTAAAACAGGGATACCAAATACTGTCCTTGTGGTCTTCTACAGGGTAGTCGTGAGGACCAGTGTTGCTAAAGCAGTTCAGACACAAAGGGCTAATTCCAAATATCAGCATTGCTACGGAAAACGTTTAGCTCTTGAAATAGATTAAATGCGGCCAATAAAGACAAATTCAAGAGTATTCTGGACACCTGTTATCTTTCTAATAGAGCAGTTTGGCACACAGCACAGGTCAGCTCCCTGCCCAGACCATACATAGCCTCCTAGCACACCTAGATCTACAGAAGATCCCCCTGGGTCACGAGGGACGCAAAAGGAGGGAAAATTCTTGTCCTCTCAAGTCTGTACTATGTAATCCTGTGGACCCAGCTCTTAGCTTGGACTCAAGTTACTTTGTAGATCCCAACAGAACAAGATACTATGCAGAAATATTTTTAATTTTTCCATCAAATAATATATTCCCTTTAAAACAATTAAATCTTAAGTGCTTGGTAGAAGGTGAAAACTGACTTCCCTACCTTTTTTTTTATCCTTAAGAAGATAAATCATTAAATGTTAGCTAGGTACCTCATTTCATCCACCAATGCTGCTCAGAAGTTACCTTAAAGTGAATGAAACAAATACCTGTAAATATCTCTTTAGAGATTGCAGGATGATTCTATCATATTAAATAGTGATACCTAATCAAATTGACAGAGATTGAGAGACTAAGTATAAATTCTGTGTCATGGGCTTGGCTGCTGTTTGGAAATTGATTCTGATCCACCAAAATTCATATTTCCCCTAGAAGCAGATCCTGTGCTCTAAACTGGGAAGTGATGAGTATGTATTTGAAGTACTATTAAACATACGCCTCTATCATGTCATTTTATGCTTTCATGGGAAAAAGATTCAATTACAAAGACTTTGTCATACTTTGAAATATAGCTCTAGCTTTATACCATCTAAAACCAAAACCGTTTTTAAAAAGAAATTAGGTTTACTGCCCAGGGTGCATTTTACACAGATCCTTACCTTTTACAGATCCTCAGGTTCGTGGCAATTTTCACGATTAATCTTAAAAGCTTTTACTCATTTTGATGTGTTTATTTTATTGATTTATATATCAGTTATTAACATTCCAACTTTGTTTCCACTTATCACATTAATGCCTTTTCATTAGTACTGTTCTTTGGTTGAGAACTTACTGCTCAGCCCTGCAATACCGGGGTAGGGGGGAGATATTTTTCTATTACTTTCCAATTAGAGTTTGATGGCAAAACTTCAGTGGCACATAGGGTGCTACAGAGGAAGCAGTATCTTAAGATGGGTCATATCTTACTAAGCTTGTTCTCCATCCTGAGATCCAGTTCAACACCAGAATCACCATATCTTGAGATGACCATTAACAAAAAAAAAAAAAAAAAAAAAAATCACTACACAGTCTTTTAAGTAGAGATTTTGGAGACAATAGACCATGTGAATTGTAGGAATACTCTGCTCTTTCCCTTGACTCAGCTAACAACATTGTGTGTTGGAGGAGTAGGTTCTCTGCTGACTCTTGGATTCCTTCCCAAGCCACTTACAGGAAGGGTTGATCTGAATAACTAAGCCAGGCTTCCACTCACCTGGACCAAATGCTCATGCAAGTCACTGAGGACAATGCTTTTTCTGAGGCTCGCTGATATGAGAAGTATAGCTTTCCATCTGGCGGTGGAACAGCAATTCCATCTTTATGAGGCACTAAGTAAGTTTAAACAGATTTTTTTTTGCCTATAGATTACTCCCAGGAGGGCATTACATAGTGGGCAGCTGGTCCTGTGGCAAACAGAAATTTAAGGCATGGGAAAAGAAGAGGGGAGAAAAAGATGTTACTGCTGGCATGAGTCTTGCCTGCATCCACAGTCATCAGCTTTAAGTTAACACCTTTGGGTGACAGTCTGAGCCTGAAGAGTGCTATAAAATCCTGAGAAGATTAATGAAGGAAGCATCCTTACTCCAGAGGAGCTGCAGGCTGCAAAAGCGTAGCTTTTCTTCTGCTCAGAACAGATATTGCAGCAAGCGCAGACTACAGCCTGTGACTGTTCAGAGACTCTGGAAAGCCTGCCTTCCCCTCGGGACTGCCTTCTGGACAAGAGGAGTGAAGGAAGGACAGCTTTTGGGTTCAGCTTTCAGTTCATCAGTGACCAAGGTAACTTCTAGCCTTTCTCCTCATATAATAAAGAATTAAGTGGAAATCAGCCTGAAGAAATGAAGGTATAATACCCTGATACTTTGTCCGGCTATGCTCTACCTCCCTTTCATGGCAGCTTTTCAGCAATACCCCTCAAAATAACACACCACAACACAGCCCACGGAAGGGGAAACTGAGGCGCATTTGGCCTTTTTTTAGGCTCTTCAGAGAGTGGCAGAGATGCGAACAGAAACCATCTCACATTAGATCAGTCCACTCCCTCCAACAGGTCAACAGTCTGTGATTTAAACCACCAAGAAGCCCGTGTGTCCATAAACAGGCCAATACTAAGCGTAACAGGAAGAAAACATTCTACTAGAACAAGCTACAAGTAATTTCAAGGCCATTTCACCCACTTGTTCTAACTATCAGGATTTTCTAAAAGAAAAATGAACCTCATGGAAACAAGATTACTCTTTATGCCTCTTAAAATCTGAACCACTCTGTTTCTAAGCATGAACGCAACCGTGCTCATCCAGCAACCCTTTCTCTCAGATGTACCCTTCATCCAGGCTGCTGAAGGCAGTGCCACACAGCCACGTATGCAGGTGAACAGTAAGCCCAAGTATAAACTGCAGTTGACACCACAGGATTTTAGTCACTCATTCTGATGGGGCAGAAACTCTCCGGAGCCGATAAAGCAAGTACATTTCAGATCTGGCACACGCCAGACTTATGAGTGACTTTGAGAGAATGCTGCTGTGAGTAAAATGTGTTTCAGCACTACACCTTTACTGGGGGCATTACAGTGTACTCATTAAGATGATAGAAATAAAGAGCTGAGTGGTGATAAAAGAGAAAACCAGGAAAATAAAGCGTGGCATGACCCATCTCATAATAAAATGGCTAGTTTAATAGATATTCTTGGATATATTAAAATAAGAATCTAGCTCATGCTCCTTTCTCAACATGATGGGAGTTTTGCCACAGGCGGAGATGGGATGAGATCCAGTCTAATGCATGCACCACATGCAACAAGGAACTTCTGGTAGGAAAGTAGGATTCCCCTGTTGTTATTCAAGAAAGTAAAATGGTTTTAATGTATAAATTGTTAATGCATATCCAGCTCTGCTATGGGACATTCAGTACATACACATGGCAATGAACAATCCTGCTGATTTAATGTGCAGGACGACAGTAGAGAATAAAGGAGCTTTTAATAGGACAAAATCTGTCCTTCAGAAGTGAGTCCCTGAGCACAATCCAGGCAGCTTCTCTGGTCCCTGTAAAGTAGTAAAGCAACAAGATAAGGAAATCGCGCTTTTTGTAGTCCTCAGCAAGGTGATTATTTAGAAGGTAGACAGTTCCTAGAATTCTTTCACAAATGACAAATATTTTCATTGCTTACCAGAAATCAACCCACTACTTCTATGTCTACTTACCATATGATTACACATTTTTTTTGTTATGATCATAGAGTAGTCAATAAGCAAAAAGAGCCAGAACTGAGCCTATACAAACAGGGAGGGTGTTCTCCTGGTTATACGTTACCAGAGGAATCAGGAGGGCTACTTCGATTCTGGCTCTGCTACAATTCATTGCCTGAATGTGGACAAGGCACAGACTCCCCCGGTTGCGTTCATTCGGTTTCCTACTGTGAATTTGGAAAGCAGTGACAGCCAGCCACCACCGTGCTCCATGCCACGGAAAAGCTTGTGAACAAAAAGAACTTTAAACACGGTCTGCAGTTATGTTGTAATATAACCCAGAGCTCACAGGGTATCGCTAATGGCAGCCCCATGTCTGGGAGGAATACCATTCGTAGCAGTATGCATCAGATTTAAGATATCTAGACTCCCTGGAACCAAAGGCTTAGTCCCCTGGCAGGATTAACAGAGCCCTTCACCCCTGGAGACAACATATAATTCTCTCTCATCAACATGTTAACCAAGGAGCTCCTACAAAAACATCCCAGCTCAGCCTCTAACAATCAAAGTACAACACTGGGAACATATTACCTCATTTTCCAGTCTGGGGGAAGACACCAAAAAAAACCCAACCTTCCTCTGAATCACAGCCAAGGCAGCAGTACCTTTACCTGACTGATCTGTTTGCTATTGCAGCAAATTACCCTTGAAACATTCAGTTTGTTCCAGAAAAGCAGGCTACCAGGTAGCAGCACCTACTCTGCCAGTGGAGGAGAAAAACCTTATAGACAGACCAAGGAGATCTGCTGCTCAAAAATACCCGTTGTTTGGGCCTCTTATCCATCCTACATTAAAAAAAAACTCCTCTTCCTTAGTCCTGCACTCATTAACGGACTAGATTTCAGAGCGGAAAACTATCTTGTGGCTTTTGGGGGAAACTATGGAAGAGAAATTTAAGAGGCGGCTCCTGGGCACCTCTAAGAGCTCACTTCAGAAGGCGGTAATTTGCAGAAAGATTGCTGCCAGAGCCACATCACACCTTAAAAATTGGTTTGTTTTTTTTTCCCCAGGAGCCTTTCTCCTTCCCTTGCCCCTATGTTTTATACAAGAGTCTGGCAGGTCCTGCTCAGAGCCACTCTCCACCTCACTGTAGGTCATGCTGACGCCTGCCTCTCCTACCCACGTAGCAATCGCAGCAACCTGTCTGCAAACCACACGTAACGCAGGGAGGCAGCTGGAGTCCCCAGGAAGCTTGTATCGAGGATCCAGCATTGCATCCACCACAACTTCAGCACTGCAACCACAGCTAATACCACAGGAGGGTGTAGGCTACAAACTCTCCCAAGTATTTGGAGTTAAATTTTATCAGGGTGAGATGGGCACCACCCGTAAGAGGAGACAGAAAACATACACCTAACAGTCTGCCTGCTGCTCCCTCACCCAGTACTGGGTTGGGCCTCTCTCCCCAACTGAGCTGCTAATTTTCCTGAAGGTTGTAAGAACTTAATAATCATTAAGACCTTAACCTCCACCAGATTTGTTGTAGTAGCCTATAAATACCGGCGTGAGGTCAGCTTTTGACACTTTTGTGGCTGAAGGTATCTAGTCAACAGACAACAGGACTGCAAAAGTTCCATTTTTGAGAGAAAACAAGCCAAGACCAACCATGCAGGCAACCGAGGACTGAGCAGCACCCCAGTGCAGTGCAGGTCTGGCCCACACAAGCAGAAGTTAGCAGGAAGCTCTCCACAGGCTTCTTCAGTGCTAGATTCAACCCAGCACTCCAGCTTCAGCCCCCGCTGTCCACCACTCCTCTCCTCTTCTACTTGAACTGACAACTGTCTGAAGTCTTCAGGGGAGATGCTTCAACAGTTGTGTGTTGTTAAAAACACATAGTAAAATGAGCCTCAATGTCAGAGAGAGAGAGAAATTGAGAGAAGTGTCTGTAGCGGGCTGGATATTTGCTGATGTTCGCTGTCAGATGAAAACACTGGAAAACAATTAAAAGAAGGGCACGAGACAGGAGGCATCACTGCCTGGCAAGACAGCATTAAAACACACAAGCTCTGGTAGAGCTGAGTATACTTAAACAGGAAAGATCAATACGCACCACTTTTCCTCAGCTCTGCTCCAATCATCCTCCTTCAAGAGAAACCTTTTCTGAGCTGAAATTTAAAAGTGTATTACCTTCCCCTTCCCTCATGCTATTTATTTTCTGAGAGCTTGTTATTCAGTAGGAAAGTTCAATATGACACAAGAAAACAATGGAACCTCTCTGAAGCATCACAGCACGTACAACTTCTTTCTAGAAGTGCACAATTTTCCCCAAGCGTCATCTGCAGTACTAGAATTTTATAGAAAAATTTAAAACAATAAATTTAATCAAAGATTGAGGAACTTTTTCCAGAAAGAACACAGGGAAGTGGGTTAAGTGTGTATCAAAGCAGATGAAAAGTCTTGTTTCACCTCTTTTTACTAGCTTTCATGTTTAGCTCTCAAAGACAAGTGCGATCCGATGCCTCTACCAGCACAAGAGAACAAAATGCCATTCCTGTAAATCGTTTCTTGCCACAAAACAAGGAATGATTCCTTGCTCACGGACAACTTTACAGCCATGTGTCATCTCAACTACTTCATGCAAAGTGAAGGTAAAGATCACCAGCACTGTGCAATCGTTCACAGCCATAAAAGCTGCTGTAAGAGATCAGCCCAATAGCCTATTAAATTTAGTTCCCAAGACAGAAAACATATCCACAACTCATTTAAGATAAGAAGTTTTTCCATCAAACTCAGCAGGCTTTGAATTGAACTGTTAAAAAAAAAAAAAAAGTGTAAAAATAATAAAGCAGCAACCCAAATTGATGTTTCTACCACCACAAACCTACAGGCAACTGCACTAGCATGAGGCAGTCAGAGATTGTTTTATGAGATTGGTAGTCTTTGCTTTTTTTATTCTGGTTCTTGTAAACATTTTCTTAAAACATGTAAGAGCCAGGGATGTGACTTTGTTATCTAGATAGATACGTGGTCATACATAAGTTCAGTCTTTTTTTTATTTTTGACACTATAACGTACTTCATCCCCTTATAATTAATTCTGCAGGGTAATTATAAAAGAAGATAATTTTTATCCATATTTACATGCGTGTGGCTTTCCCATTTCGTTGCTGTCACACTTTCTTCAGGAACTGTACAAAAAGGCAAACAGGACTGCCACTCTACTCATCAATTTTCACAAGTATTAAGTACCACCGACTTCTTAACTAAGCAAAAGCCAAGTTCTGCTGACCGTATCCCTCCAAGGAGCTACCTCTGCCTCTCCTTATGCCAGCGTTCCCGAATCCATCTGGGAACTCGCCCTACTTGAGAAGTTAGTGGTGTGCTCACCAGCCTGCCTGAGGAGCCCTACATCTGGGCAGCGGAGCAGGCGCTCCTTAACGGCTCGGTTACTCATTCGCCCCCCGCGGAAGGGATCCGTTACAGGAGGGAGCCTCTGCTTCGGTACTTAGCAAAGGGATCACACCGGTCTTAAAGGCGGGGGGGAAAGGCCTGGCGCTCACGGTGGCCATCGGTACAGCAATACCTGCACAACGTACAAACCGAGGAGTCATTCCGGTCTCTTTTCCTAGGAAGCCTTCTCGGAACGCTTTGGTAAGAGGCGTGCCGAGGCCGCTGGGGTCCCCGCTACCTGTGCCCGGCAGGCGCCGGCCGAAGGGGCCGCGGAGCACCCGGCACACGGGCGGGCAGGCGCGCAGCCCCCGACGGCGGCACCAGCGCCGCTGCAGGGCGCGGGCAGAGGCGAGCCCGGCCGGCACAGCCGCCACCCCCCACACCCCCCCCCGCCCCGGAGCAGCCACCCGGCGGGTGGGTCGGTACTGACCGGCCGTGGGCACGTCGGGGACCAGCTTGAGGGGCCCGATCTGCCGCAGCTGAAACGCCGTCCGCACTTCGTGGCAGCTGGGGGACTTGCCCGCCGCCACTCCGCCGCACAGCCCCGCCGCCGCCAGCAGCCACAGCCCCAGGACCCCGCGGCTCCCGTCAGCGGCCATCTCGCACCCCGGCGGCCGGGCCGGAGCGCTGCGGGGCGCGGGCCGTGTGCCGGGCGGCGGTGCCGGGCGCCAGTCCCGGCGGCGGCGCTGCCCCCGCCCGCCTCCCGCGCTCCTCCTCGGCGAGCGCGGCCGCCGCCGCCCGCCCCCGCCCCTCCCCGCCCGCGGGGTCCCAGGGGCGCCACCGCCCCCCGCCCCGGGGCTGCCGCCGGCGGGAGGAGGCGGCGAGCGCGCTTGCGAGGCTGCCGGGGGCCCCGGTACGGCCGCAGCGGCACGGCGCCCCGGGGGCTCCAGCCGTGCGCCGCACCGGTGGGGCAGCGGGCGCCGGAGAGCGGGGGCGAGCCCCGGCCGCCGGGTCCCCCGGCGGAGCAGCGGCGGGCGGCCGTGGGGGCTGCTGCTGCGCCGCTCCGGGAAGCCGAACGCAAAAAGTTTTTACGAAGGATCGGTGCGGTGCCTGCAGCGCGGAGAGCGGGGCTGCGCGCAGCCGGGGCCGCCCCAGGCTCCCGGGAGCCCTGTACCACCAAGGCCCCCTGAGCGCCGGGGCGGGAAACGGGTACAGAGCAAACAGCAGCGGCCGTAATAGCCCTGAGCACAGCAGGCTGGAAAAGGCGCACGGCTCGCTTTGGTGCTGACATTCCTAGCAGATGACATGGAGGCCGTGGAAGAAGAGTCTCCATGAGACAAGCAGTAAATTCAGCCAACAGGCGCTGCAGAGGGTAGGAGAAAACTTTGCACCAGGAAACACATCCTGATGTACCAACTGCACATACAAATCGTTGATTTGTGAAGAATCCAGCAGCAGTTACATCCTATATGGTTCTGGGGGACACAGACCCCTCCTGGGGCTGAGACCACCTTGAGAGCTGCCAGTGTCACCGTCAGCGAGGGCTCCTGTGATCTTTTCACTGCCCTAAGCACGCTTTGCTAGTGGCTGCTTTACCACATGTTTCGGCACAGAGCTATGCTCAACTGCCATGAACATTTTCCACTTTGCAGAAACAATTTCCAGAGAAGTCAAACCCAAGAAGCCTCCCACAAACGGCCTCATTCGCACGGTACCTTTCCTTCCAGGCATATGGAGCACGTTACCAGCAACAAAAATTACTATTGTTTGAGGCCATTATGTCTGATTTCTTTAAGGTTACTCACAACCCTCAAGATGCTTCCAATGTGCTCCTGGAACAACAGGGGAGCCCACCTGCAGCTAATTTAACCATTATACATTCCCACAGGTAGTAATGGGAGGC
Source organism: Falco cherrug (assembly GCF_023634085.1). NCBI lineage: Eukaryota > Metazoa > Chordata > Aves > Falconiformes > Falconidae > Falco > Falco cherrug. The sequence continues at coordinate 10,260,390 of NC_073707.1, forward strand.
TGAGCTCAGTGCTGTAGATAGTTGCCCGAGTTGTGTTCTAATAGCTCTAAGTGCAAATCCTTTAAGCAATTTGCTTATATTAACTTCGTTCCTATCAAGACAGAAAAAGATTAATTCTCCCCGTTTTGGAAAAAACAACCCAATTTGATTCAGAACATTTAACTTGTAAAGTAAAAAACAAACTGGAAGAACAAACCAGCCATATAATCAGGTTTCTACATTCAAAAGCAAAGAAAAAGTCACCTTAGAAGCCTGCTCACCAATGTCAGAGCTGCAGTCCTTTGTTTGTCCTGCAGCTCTCAGAGGTCTCCACAGGATCCCAGGACCACAGGGAACAAGCCAGCACACCCAAAGGGCTGACCCCCAGGAAGCCCAGAGCCCACAGACCCCCATACAGCTTAACTTCATTTTCAGCTTCATATGAATTATACTGCCAGCAAGGTTTTAAGTTACATGCGTTAACAGGATCTGACCCCAAACTGAGGTGGCAACAGGTAGATTAAAGAGAGATGAGGGAATAATCTGCAGTGAAAAAACAATTAGCATCATAAGGTGCAGCAACCCGGCTGCCTGTCTATTGTCCAGCATGTGGTTTTATGAACCCAAGGAGGAGAACAAGTTGCCCCAGTTGCATTTTGTTTAACCTCAGGCCCAGTCCTAAAAGCCCTTATTCAGACAATACTCCTACTGACTTCAGCGGGAGTTCTGCCACAAAAGAAATGGCAGGATGATGGATCCGACGAGTAATTTACTTGACGAATCACAGTATTATTTGGCATATATGTTATTCTGTGAATAGCATCTGATCAGTCCTGTGCAAGGGCTTGAGGCATTTAATTCTGTGGGATTTTTGCCATTGTTTCCAGTAGGTGGCAAGTTCAAATCCCAAAATGGCTAATCCTTTTATAACATGATTAATTTTAGCACCTCATCTTTATACGATGGGTGTCCTTTTCCTCACCTGTCTTTTTGCTGGCTACATTATATCATGTCACTTATTTGTATTTTTTAATTGGTCCTCATAGTGTTAGTAGTGGACAGACCACTACATTATCATCTCCATTTCTCCTTCTCTCCTCAAAATCCTGCTAAGAAACCGGGATTGTACACGTACACAAATACAACAGAAAATTCAGTGTCAGTCAACTGGAATGTCTACATGTGTAATACTGGTTACTTCAATGCATAAGGGAACATACATGTTTCTTACAGTTTCGTAATAACTATATTCAGGAGTATTGAAGATTGCCTGTTACATTTTTCACGCTGGAGTCTGATTTTTTTCTCTGCAAAAACTGTTCAGGTGTAGGTTTTTGATACTGATTATTTTCCTTTTTTTAAAAAAAGTGTAGTGCAGATAGGGGAAAAGGAGAAGTTTGGGGCTAATTTAAGAAATCTGCATTTCTTGATCACTGACACATCTGAATATATTTAAATACACCTTTTTAGTTAAAAGAGATGTTCTAGAACATGCTGCTTGGAATCACCTGTAACAATGAGATGGTCATTATCACCTTCAGTAGTCACAGCTGATGTGCATGCACACACACTCACACAGCCCCCAGCAAAATGCTGACCTCCCTGACAGCCTTGCATCTCGAGCTGACACTTAACTATCACACCTCTTCCCTGACAGTGCTTTGGTGACAAATTGCAACCTTCTGGCACCAACGAGCATGCAAGATTGCTACTTAACCCCACAAAGCATAAAATGACAGGCACCTTACATACTTTCCCCTACACAAAATGAGGATTGTATTTGGGCGCAACTGACTTCCCAGGGGACTGAGAACACACACCACAGGCATAATACAGTGGACCCCAAGTAATTTAGGCCCCATTTCTCCAAAACATGCACTCCACATGCAGCAGGGCAGTCAGACTGACTTTAGTGAAGGTAGTCAGCTGCTTAATGACAAACACATGCCTAAGTGCTTTGCTGGAAAAGGGCTACAGACAACAGAAGAGCCACTCAACCAATTATTGTACGTGACATTCTACCACACTTCAGCAATTTGCCTGGAACAATCACAAGTTTACCTTGTCAACAGGTGTCTTGTTTTTTAATGAATATTTATTAACTGTACATCACCGAGAACTGTATCAGTACTTCTTACAATGAATAGCAATATAAATCTGCTCAAACAATCCACTCAGTCTTAATCGGCCTAAAGTGACCACAATACTCAGCATGAGCTTTAGATGTGTAAGAAAAGCTGGGATCGGGCCTAGAAACAGGGTTTTGTAGCCTGTTGCCTCAGCCCTTCTCTTGTTGAATATAGCTGGAGCTTTGACAGCCATTTAAATGGAAGCTGGACTAATTCCCTAATGTTTAAGATAAGCTTGTCTCCAACACTGGACTTGCCACCAACGGGACTTAATGGGCACAAGGTCTGCTCTTGCCAGTTCAGCTGCCAGAGCGAAGCCTTACTGTGTGCGTCTCAGCCATTCCAGGAAAGCTGGTAATCTAGTCTTGGTTTATCCTTAGAGGTCCAGTTTTCAAAGGTACATGTTTCACTGGAGCACCTGAGGAACACAGCTGACTACTCAGAAGTAAAATTAGGGGACCTGTTTAAGTCACTGGAATGAGCCCAAACCACATGCCAATTTTCATTTTAAAAAAACAACTTAATCAGCCTCAAAAGAAAGGCAAAATCCTCTGTCCAGAAGAATATGTAATTAAGACAATTTTCTTCTTTCAGGCTTTTATCATTTTCAGGTTTTTCTTCTTTTACAAAAGTTAAATTATTTTCTGAAGACTACTATATTTCAAGTCAGAGCAAACTTTAAAGCTGAGTATGAAAATTTTAAATATAGATTTTAATAGTAAAAAAAGTCATGCATGAAATATTTATAACTATGCCAAGTCTAAAAAGCACTGCTAGAAAATTATTTCTGGTAATTTTACGCAAAATTTTCTCATCCTGTTAAAGCGATGAACACTATGAAACTAACAGAAAAATTATCAGCCCATCAATTCTCTTTTTTCTTGTTGTTTAGAGATCCCATTACCTTCTCTTCTCATTCACTCAAAGTGCTGAGCACAAGGAGAAAAAGTATGCTGCCATACCGTGAATTGTTTCCTGTGCTGTATGCACTCCACATGGAAAAAATGTGTGCAGACCTTTTTGATGGTCAAAATGCCATATTCCTGTGCTGCCTCATTATTTCATGGGTATTTTTCACTTTACCAGACCTATTCAAATGCACAGTTTAAAAATGCCTGTTGTACATTTTTTTTTCTGAGAGAAAAAAATCATGCCTGAAAGGCACAGCTGTTAACTATACCATAACACATTTTTTTTCAAAAAATTATTAGACCACCAACCAACAAAAGATCTATGAAAGGAATACAATTGGTGCGAGAACCCAGCAAGTCAGGACAGCCATTATGCAAGAGAAAATGTTCTATAGAAGATGCTGAAGAAACTTCCACTTTTTCATAATTTTTTAGAATTCCCTATTAACAGTGTGAGAGCATTTATTTTGATTCAGACCGAAAAATCCTTTAGCCCATTGACTTGTCTCCCCTGGCAGAAAACAGAGCTACTAAGCTTATTTAGACATTACACCACGTGCAACATATCGGAGTTCTCCCTCTCTAGATCACAATTTCAAATCACACCCTGGCCACCAGAGACTGCTATGTATTTTTTCTGACATCAGTTGAGAACATCAGTCTAATCCCCAGAAGAGCAGCTTTTTTTTTTTTTTTTTTCCTTTTTGGTCATAAAAAGATTGCCCTGAGAAATAAGAGTCTTAAAATCTCACTGGAGATGCAAGGGAGGAAAGGGCAAGCAGACTTTTTTTTACTCAGAAACACAGCATCTCCCAGGGCTGATAACTGACATGATGTGAAGGTGACTGCATGGTAACAAACAGATTTCTCATCTCAGTAATACCAGCTCATCCTGTTTGAATTCTTCCTAAAGCATCCTGGTCACCATACAGCTGAGAAGATGGATATAATAACTCTTTGCCCTTATCTGCATGGCTCAGCATACAAATTAAACTGGGACAAGCAAGAAGGTTCTGAACTTACTCATGTGAGAAGCTGTCACACACAGCCCAAGGGAAATCAAGTACATTACTCAAGGAGTAAGGGTTGTATAACGTAAGCAGAAGCATCTAGCTCTAGTTTCACATACTTCAAAAGACTAATAACAGAAACAGATTTCATATTAAAGAAGTCAGTAACTTATGGTGCACCTTTCGGAAGTTTCTCCTCCCAAAACCATGAGAGTAACATCACAGTGAACACCAAGAATTCACAAGTGGTTCCACAACAAGCAACACCAAACTCACAGCACTAATGATTATAGTACAGGGGCATCCCATTTACCTCCAAGGGAGCAGTTCAGATCTGAGAATCAGCAGCAGAAATCAGCAACAAACCTGCAGTGACTGTCCAAGAGGGCTGCTGTCCTAAGCTGTGTGGTAGCCTTAGCTTGAGATTCTCGGTCTTGCCTTTCCTGCAGGGTGCAGGCAGGCCCCGAGGGGCAACCAGACACATGCCTCATTAGCAGGAACCTACTAACATTGTAGGGATGACAGTCACTGCCATTCAGTTCTTGGTAAAGCACTTTGAGTACTGGATTCTCTTAAAACACTGAACTTCATAAAAATACGTTGCTATGAGAATATTCATAGAAAGTCATATTTTGCTCTCCAGAACAGTTCAACAGGCTAGACAGACAGGACAGAGGGGACACGTGGACTCTACTGCAGGTTATGACAGAGCATACATGCTCTGTCGAGCAGTTGTAACGCAAAGCAGCCACCCCCTTACCTCCCGCAAAATTTTGTGGTTAGGGCCTCCATAGCGACATATGTACAACATCACATTTAAAAGTGTCAGATTTAACTTTCAAATATGCATCAAAAGCTGCCTGGAATTTCTGATAACCTTACAAGAACTCCTGGCTGTTTCCTCCCTGACAGGTAAAAATCACAACGTGTTGGACTTTGCTAACTGAAATTGTTAATTCGAAACAGCTTCTAAAAATCCATTCTGTGCTTCTTGGAAAAGAGTGCCCTTATTCAAAGGCTTATGGTGTGGAACAAGAAGTTCATCTTCCAAAAGTACTATTTCATAAAAAAATTAAAAGATGACATAATACTTACAATACAAGTGTTATAAATATGCTATTCACACTTCTAATAGCTTTTTCTAGCAGGACAGAATGACCCAACTTTCATTTGTCTAGCTGGGCACTCAGAAAAGATAGCTTTTAACTATGTGTCAGAATTTGAAGTTAATTAAAACTAATTGCCCACTGTACTGTAAGTGATGCCACTGCATTCTCAAATAGCTCTGTTCCCATGGGATGATTTACTTAACACCGGTGTCCCTCATTGACTGAATTCTGGGTTTGCCTTAATTGTATTGTTCAAGTTGTTTATCTTCCCTTTCTGCCTTGCAACTTTACATGAAAGGTCATAAATAGCAAAGTTCATAACTAAGATTGACACTTTATCAACATGAGAAAACCCATCCTAGAATATAAACTAGCTTATCAAAATAAATGAACCCCTCTGACATCTTACATTACTGTTCCCACTAGCCACCACTTTCTGTCCTCAGAATACTTGTTTACGTATTCAGCTTCGTAGCAAAACTTTATAGCTCAGAACCACTGTACTACTTAGCTGGTACAGCAGCATTCATTATCTTTACCATATGGGTGTGAAGTGAAGTAAATCTCTTTAATGAGAACATGCAGCCAGAAAACACACTGCTGCTACTCAAACACATCAGTAGCATATTTGCAGACCTTTTCAACTTGGTGTGTCCAGAGTGCAAGTCTCCTCATGCTGGATCACATAAAATGATAGTATCTCCTCCCTTCACGGCAGCGGTACGAAGGATGCAAACCCCGGGTTAAGTAAGGGCAGACATACCCAGGCAGAAGTTTCTGCAGCTGTTACCCAGCCCCTCTTGCTGGAGGAGCGCAGCAGCAGATGGGGAGTATGTCTGGAAGGAATATAGCAAATGGAGGAGGACAGGGCTCTGGATTTCCAGCATGACACAGGTCGAATGTAGTGAAAAAGCATGACCCTTCCTGCAACAGTGACAAAAGCAGGCTTTTTGACACCACACATGTATGGCATGGGAGGTTCACATCACCTGCTCACATTAGCTTATGGATTAGCACATGTGCCTTTGACTCACCTAACTTCCCCCCATCTGACACCTGCAAAGGGTGCTAGGAACAAATTTCCAGGGCTGCTGCCAGCCTCATACATCCCTCCTGCGAATCCTGATGTTGGTGATAATGCAGGTTCCCATGGGAAGCCCTTGCCACAGCATAAGAATCTCTCCTTTCCCTAAAGTTAGGTTGTAGGGGTTAGACCAGGGACCCAACAATACACCTGTGACATCTACCAAGCAGACATCATGCAGCACCTGCCCTTGAGCAAAGCATGCTCCAATCAGCCCACACAGCACCAACTCCCAGTTCGAGTAGGTCCTGAAGATAACTTTTATTGCTAGAGAAAAAGTATTATAGGGGACCAGCTGCTGTATAGTTATATTTTCTAGCCTAAGAACGTGTCTCCAAACTTATTTAACACACATAAACTTGCCTCATTCCCTGAAGTCAAATCCTGTCCAAACCCATCAGCTCCACAGAATAGGTTGTGGTCAAACGAGACAGGCAACTCACTCTGTGGACAGCGATCAGCTTGCCTTACGCTTTTGGGTAAGAGCCTCTGGAAAGCTATTTAGTGCAAGTCATCCAAGACTCACACACAGAGACCCCCCCGGGTATGTGCACTGCTGTAGGGGAGGATTCTGTTAAAAAATACTGGCATGGAGATCGACCATCATTTACCAGTAAAATTTGCAGAGGAGAGAGGAACAAACTGACAGACATGAAAAAAGCACCACATTTCACTAAGTCCAGCTTCCAGATGTTAGATTCATACTGTACTCCTAGTCCACTTCATAACAAAGGGCAGCAGCAGCTTGATAGCCTGGAGGCTGGAACAGCAATAGCGGAACAGGCACAAGTCACTGCTGAAATATGCCTGGAAAGTTTGCCTATGCAGTTCAAAACACATTTGTTTGAAATAAGCTGTTCATAAAAAATACATGCTGAAAAGGGCTTTTTCTAATTGGCGTTCAATGTTGTCAGTTTTAGACAAACATGCTTGTTAAAGACCTCAGTGCTAAAGAGTCTAGGATAAACAATTCCAACAGGGGAATTCCGAAGAAGAGCTCTACACTTCAAGAAAACTGTGAAAAGCTTCCTGGTTCTGCAATGCTGGGGAAAGTCTGCTGTCCTCAGTTCCCTTCTGGTTCAGCAGCTGCCCAATGCGTTCACTCCAACTGGACTTGAGAGGTGTCCCTCAGAGCAAGAGCTGGAAATGGTGCAACTGGGCAGGTCTTCTGCATAACTTGGCCTGCAGGATCTTTTGCAAAGTGAGCAAGTGTGATACAAAATCAGAAGAATAAAAAGGAAGCACACTGGGCTACATTTTAGTGTACTTTACATGTAAGACATACCACTGCAGTTTTTGATAACTATATTTAAAAACTGATTTCTTTTGGTTGAATATGGAAAGTCCTCTTTTGCTGTTTTGTCTTACACCATAAAGTGACTTGTAGATCTAATGCAAGAAGAAAACCTGGAGCTGAAAAGTGGTTTTTCAAAGTGAGAGAGAACATGATTGTGACAGCTCAGTTAAATCAGTAAAACTTTTCCCTGTTGGTTTTGTTCACGAGTACCACAGCAGTTGCGGCAGTTCTTCACATAAGCAACATGGGAATTTGACATCTTTAGCTCCAGTTCTACTGTAGAACCAACTTCAAAGTCCACTGATTTCAGTAACATGTTTTCCCCTTTTTAAACAGGTCTATATTAGTGGATCTTGCCAGCAGACCAGCAGTTTAAATTGCAATTCATTTGAGGAGGCATCTCTGCTGTTTCTTAGTGACATGAGTTTCATGGTGCTTCTGTTCCTCCATGTTACACAGAGGGTGTAACAAGCAGTGACAAAACACCTCTGCTTGGAGGTCAGTCTGCTGCCAGTCCTCCCTTACCACACCTTCTCCCACAGTGCAGACCACTCTCCAGGATGCAGAGCAGGTCCTGGCTTCGTCTGCTAGATACTTCTTGCACGTGACTTATCTCTCCTTTCCAAGAGACTGCAGGAAAAAGTAGATGATCCCTGAGCAAGTGTAAATTAATGCTGACATTTGCTGGAATAATGCACTCTTGAGCCTCTGCATCTATGATGCCAATAGAGGCTGCTGGCGACACGAGTTTATACGCATCTTTCTGTTAAATCAGAGCATCATCTGCACAAATCAAGCACGTGGGAGACATCATGAGATTTGTGATGGTCCCTGGAGGACTCCAGGTCTGTAAAGCCATAGCTGGATTCTTAGCCATTTAGTCTCACTGCCTGCTGGGATTTCTTAAGGCATTTCTTAGTGACAAAACTGAGGATAAATCCCACCCATATTTCACAAGGTAACAGGCAGCTTTGTTTGACTTTGAAGTACAGATTACCCAGTGGTGATAGCACTACCTATTATAGCTCATTTCCTTCCTTCAAAACCAAGTCCAGGGCTGGTTATAAGTGGGTTTCTGCCCTGCACAGTAAAGCTGGAACAAATGGGGGCCCCAAGACATAATGCCTGTCCTCCTCAAGTTCTTCACACAGTTGGAGAGTTGAATAAATCAGGATTTGTCTGCTGAGTGGCAACCATCTGCCTGATCCAAGATTCCTCAAAAACAGTGCAAATCTCCTGTGACGTCAGTCAGCTCTTGGACAGATCTGCTGTGGCCTGGTGCTCCTGTACACATCTCATGTCTGATCATATGGAGACAAGGGCTTTTGCAATGCTGTAAGTCACAAGGACGACACAGTTTCTTCTCTGTTTTCAGACTGACCTTTGGGGGGGGGGGGTGGTGGTGGTGGTGTGCGGGGGTGTGTGTGAATCTCTACAGGAACCTTTGGCCTCAAAGGCAGCAGTTCCAGCTCACTGGAAGGACCTCAGCCTGAAGCTGGGGGTGCTGGGGGGGGGGGTTGGTAGGGTTTGTATGCTTCCAACCAAGCAATCTGTTTAGCCACAGCTCTCCTCACTGACTGCAGTGGCACGGTTTGTGAAATCAGCATGCACGACTTTAGCCCTTTAAATTACTAGTTTAAGAAATAAATCATTTATCCAAAACAAAGCCTTAAAAATAATCAGTAAACTGGATAATAAGACCTTGTATATACTCAACATGAGAATTTGCACTTCAAGATCTTGATACATGGCAAGCTTCTTCGTGAAGGAAGAGTGAGAGGGGTTTTTAGCTCTGATATGCCACTTAAGCTGTGGCATGCTTCACTGGCTAAAATGGAATATAATATCTTTGTATTGAATTATACTTGGGTTAGTTATTAAATGGAAACTATTATTCCATTATACCTGTAAGAAATGGAAATGCTGCATATGGCTGTGTGCAATCCATTAACTGGCTTATGGAGCCAAAGACCCTTCAGAGACCATGACAAATCCATCCGATGACCCCCTCTGCCTGATTTTACACACCGATATCTGCACTAGATGCAAGAAGATGTATAGATGTATAGAACCACTATTAATCAGGCTTTATACACTGTGCCAACAAAGACAAAGAATATTCTGAGCTTAAACTTATTCCTCACATATTGTTTTCAGATAAGCATGTGATGCATGGAGAAAAACCTAAGTATTCTAGTCAAAGTACATCGTGTTAAAGGGTATTCAAAGGCAGCTGATTTGCATTAATGTCCACCTTAACATGCCTCTTGCAAGGCAATAATTAACCTAATACAGCTCTGCTTTGGAAAGAAAAAACCTGCACCTTGGGGATATTTTCAAAGGCACGAAGTGGGAATAAACCAAAGAATTCCCTTAGTTGACTAATGGACCTTTGAAAATCTTCCCTGATGCATATGAACTTTTTTGTGAAGCATGCCATTTTTTGTGTGCAGAACCTTTAATATTGGGATTTACAATGATTCAGCATGATCACTTGTTTTTGCAATATTCTTTGAAACCATTTGATCATCCAGCTATGAGTCTGCATGGATTGTGTTTAAAAAAGGTCATGTTTACAGTGTGAAATTGATCTTCGGTAATTTCCTTGGTTCTATTTAATGTGGGAGGGCAGCTTGGATTTAAAATGACACAAAGATAATGACTCAAAAAACATACTCATTAAAAGTAAAGTTTTACCCAAGTTTCAACTAGGGTTGTTTTGCTACCCAAAATGAGTCTTCCCTCTGGTTTTTATTTTGTTAAGTGAATTTTCCATGCTGTTTGATACAATCAGTTCTCTCCTTTTGCAATTATCCATTATGTACTCACCAAATTTTATCTGGAAATGGTTATCGCAGGATGAGATCTCAGCTACCTGTGACTCTGAAGGGACAGATTGACAGGATTTATGAACATGTGATACAGAAGCTACATAGAATTTGTTACCAAAAGAGAGAAAAGTGCTCCAATGGGTTGAAAGTTGCCAGGCATTTTGTACATAGTAGCATTCAGAGCAGGTTAAGCACAGAAAGAATACCTTTTGAATACCTTTTTAAAGGTGGATGAGGTGGGGAAACCAGATCTAAGCCATTGAAAATGGACAGCTGGCTCATGTTGACACTATTCAAACTAGTGCTGAACATCTATTTTCTGGTATTTAGAGGCCCTTTCTTACTACCATCTAAAAAAGAAAGAAAAGCAGAAGACAGACATGAGGAAGAACCAAGTAAAAATTGTGAGGTGCTTGGAGTGAACAATAGCATCCACAGTCCGGTATGTTAGCTCTTTCATTGCCAGAGCTTTTAAATATGTCTTTACTTAAGACAGACAAAATCTTATGTAGTTAGTGCGTTTTCTGGCAATAGAGTGGAAGCTGATGTACTAAAAATGCATGACTCATGCAGGCTGTTACATTTCATTTCCTCCTGAGTAAAGACGATTGCTGTCATCTTTGTCTTAGGGCCAACGTTTTGGATAATCTACCTTTGACACTTATAGCCCTAAGCAAGTTGAGATTTCTCTCTGGGACAGTTCCCAATCCCTCCTCTGAACTGAACACAAATGTAAAAAGCTGATGCAATTCCTCAAAAGCATGAGGTGGTTATATGCAATGGGTGTGGGCTGCCTTAGCAAGGCAGTAACTCATCATCTAATTAGCTGATCTGAATCACTATCCCTATGCACACAGGGATCCACAGGTGAGCTGTGACAGCGAAACATCTTCTTGGCAAGCCTATTATGATCTGTCATAGCTCAGCACAGGGAGTCAAGAGACAGCCCCACCTCCAAAATATCCAATCTACCTTACAGGAATTGGCTCCAAACTACAAAAGACAGGAACCCAAGGCTTTTTTCCTATTTTTGTTGACCAATTATTACCAGGGGCAGTGTTATTTCAAGTTACATTGCACTCCACCACCAGGAATTTTTCTGTGGACTTCTTTCTTCATTCAGTAAATTCATGCAGAAGAGCTGAGACCAGATGCTTACACAGAGGTGATAGAGAAGAGAAACCTGCCCAACTTGGCATCATCTAAGAGCATCTGGTAGCAATAACACATCAGGGATTGCTATTTGACTTAAGAGACTCTCCTCGTAATGCAACAATTTTCTATAGAAAACCCTTCCCACAACTGGCTACAAGAACTCGACAAATTCCTTTTCTTTCTACTTCTCCCATTCTCTTCAATACCACGTCAAGCTTGCAGCCAAAAGGGATCCTCCTTTCTGTTCCTCGTAGGTGAAATACATCAGTGAAGCACTTTTTTCCTCAGCACCAGTGGTTTTGAAGAAAGGAGAATAGTGACAGGAAAGAGGAAGAAACAGAGCGCCCCAGAGCCCAGAAAGCTATGCAGAAAATGTGCTTGAGGGAAACATCTTACTGCAAACAGCAATTGGAGATAATCCACCTTGCTAACTCATGTTTGTGTCAGAAACGTGCTTTCTAGGCACATTTAAGGTCCTCCTGACATCTGATCACTTCAGGATCCCAAGCCTCTTCCTAAGAATGCTTGAAAAGTCTAAATGTATTTTTTTAATACCCAGGCTAAAAGTCCAGTGAGCTGCAATCATACCCACTCCAAGGTCTTTTAATAGAAGGTTTTCTTTCAATGGGAGAATTCAACTCTATTGATACCTCAATTCAGCCATGAGAAAACAGGCAGTTTTTCCAGGACAAAGGTATGCTTTATATCAAGCTGCCTGCACTGAATTGTTTTTCCTAGCTTTATTTCCTTTCTGGAAAGACTTTTTCCTCCTAGTACTGGTTTCATAACAAGAGAAAGATGAAAGTATACAGAAATTTGCAATCAGGACTTCCACAGCTGTCACTGCAACAAGGAAATCATACAAATGACTCCCTCCTGTGTCTCTTGCTATACCATCATAAATCTGCATTCCCATTTCCCCTGGCACAAGGACAGTGTTTACTGAAACTGCCAGAGCCAAGAGAGCCAGCTCTCATCCTTATTACTGTCCAAATGTAGGAATACAAAGAGCACACAGGGTTTGGAGTCTCTCTGCGTAGGGCCAGGCAACTGTGGAATTGCAATTAGCTGTCAGCAATGGGCACACGAGAGCTGCTTCTGGTTTTCAGGCAACTGCCCTCTACAGAGGGAGCCTCTCTCTCTTAGGAAGCACCCTGCAGAAAAAGGGACTGTCACTAATTTAGAATTCCACCTGAAAAAGGGTAGGAATTACACATGAAATGTAAGATTTCAGCCAGTTGGGGCAAAGCTCCAGGGGGAGGTAAAAGTTCAAATAGAAACATAAAACTTGCTATTAAAAGGCAAAGCCAGTCTAAAGTATTTCATATGGAGAAAAAAAATCAAGCTGTAAAAACCTGGATCTTCTAAGGACCACAATCCTCTTTCAATTACAGCAGCAACTGGAGAAGTAAGTAATGCAGTAAACTGCATTTACCCCTTACCACTTCCTGACTAACGTAATCATTTGAATAAGACTTTTTTTAGGAGGGTAGTTTCTCCATGCAGTAACCAGTCTGGACTCAGCTATCAATCCACTTCACTGCCAGCTGAATAATAGAGTCTATACCAACAGAAGCAGAACTGGATTAGAGCCAAGGCTCTTGATACTATAAACTTAACATTTTAAACATGGTATTTTACTGCTATTTAGTAGTTTAACAAGAAAACAGATTCCCCATCCCAATTTTTAAAAAACTCAACATCAGTGTCTCTAGTTGAACGCTATGCTTGAATTCTTGAGCATCTACCGTTTAGAGAACACCACTGATTTCTATTTGTTTCTTTGTAACTTTCTGTAGTTACAACAAAATAAACCTTTTCTTTCAGAAACCAGACCACCTTTCCAGGTTAAAAAAAAAACCTGTAGGCTAATGAACAGAACATGATATATAAGAAAAGCCACCTTCATTTAGAAGAGCTTTTCCAATTGACTGGTGAAAGGCATTCTGATGTAGTCAAGTTTTGTGTTAGAAATAGGACAGAATTTCTGCTAATAAAAAGACAGCTCTCAAGTAATGACCATTAATTTCAGAAAGAAATTTGCTTAACAATGCTTTAGGTTAGTAGTATAACTATGTAATTTCCCCATTAGATCTAGTATGGCCTTTTCTGGGCACCAAGATGACATAAAACACACTACATACAAATAAAAGAACAAAAAAAAAAGAATTACTGAACACATTTTCATGATTTCTCCAGGGACACTGAAATTTCTCATTAGAAGAGGGCCTGCTTGCAAAGAACAAATCCATATAACAAATTAATATACTGTTGATCAAACATGTGGAATATATACAGCAAGATTATAAATATGGATTTTATGCATCCCTATACTGAATATGCAATGAAATCTCTGCTTCCCACAAATGTAACAAAGGAATAAACATGTTGTAGGAATGGATTTATTGCACAAAGTTCCACATTTAAGAGGTCTCCAGAGCAGTATTATATGCTAGGTATACTCTGATTGATAGCAGCTTCCAATACAGGCCCCTTTATCCCCGAACATACTTCACTATCAAAGCTACAAACGATTTTTTTTTTCCTGTTTGTCTTTTCCACTCGCTGACAAAACATTTCGAAACAATGACAGGAAGTTTCTGGAAAACCTTTTCATATTAAAAAGGTCATACTTTCCTAGATTTCTAAGACAAATCTGCTCATGAAGCATACTCTGACTCCATCCACCAGTAAAGGAATCCACAGAATGGGAAAAACCTAAACACTGTCTTTTGAAAACTGGGTTGTATGCAAGGAATCACAGAACAGCCTCTGATCTAACACCTGTTAAAAGTCATGGGAACTTCTTTTCCAAGTCCCACAATCTCCAGATGATGCCATTTTCATTAAAAGGTGGGCATTGGGCATTGCCACTTCACAGGGAGTTGCACAGTGTTCATCTTTTCCTAAGGAAGAAGAGTATGTCCCCCTATGACTCCAGCTGAACCTCACCTGAGTTTCTCAAAGAACCCTGTTCCCACAGGACCTTTAGGAAAAATGGCAGGAAACAATCAGCACTGGGCTGCTGTTTTTAAAGCAAATCTCCCTTTTGAAACCGATGACACACAGTAAGTCATTGCTATCTGAATGGGGTTTTATTATGGTTTGGTAGTGTTATTGTTGCATGTGATTGCCATGTATATTTGAAGGTTTGCTAAAAATCAATCTGTAATGCACCTTTCATCGTAACATGAGTTCACTTATTAACAAAATTAAAATCTGCCAGTTTTTTTATATATATACACACACACACGCGTGCTCATTGAGGACCCTGTTACTGGCTTTGAACCTGCTATCACTATTTGCAAGGCTGAGTGTAAATCCTCTCAGCTGCACAACTGGAGCCTACAAAACAGACATACATACCGCATAGTGGCTTTCAAATACATTGTACCAATTTATTCACAAGTCCAAAGCAAAATCTGTTCTAATTGCATTAAATCAGCCTCACTTCCTTTGAAGACATCAGTTTTATGTCAAACCCTGGTAACTGAACATCATTTGTTTGTATTGAAATGAACTGCTAACTAGTACATCACCTGTTAAAGAAAGAGTGGCATTGAGTAATTCTCATCAGTTCCTTTATGAGAAAGTCTGTTTCCCTTCTGCCCGTGTTTGCTGTCTGCATGCTAATTCACCCTTACTAAAACATGCAGTGCTGTCACCACTTACCCAAGTAAATCTGGGGGTTTTTAAAACAACATTAAGACAGGTGTAGTAAATGATTTATTCATCTGGATTGCACTGGTCCTGAGATAGAGACATACATATTTTACACTGACTCACGATGGTATTTATATGTACTTGCTTCTTTAACTACACTATACAACCACTTATTTCCTGAAGTCTAAGTAATTTTTATATATTGCCTCCTCTATCTCGTGCAATATGCTGCCATTTACTAAATTCACTAGAGAAAACCTATGGCCTACCGCCCTACATTAAAGCCCTGTTAATTAATTACAGATATTCTTCCAGGATTGTGTTCTGGATCAGTGGGAGAAAAAAGAAATGTGTCCCATACTTTCCCTTTGTTTTTACATTTCCACACCACAGCTAATGGCTCTTGTACTGAAACCTTATGCTGAATGTAATGAGATGCAAGACTCTTCCGCATCCATGGTTACTATTTACTAACAAAACTGGTGATGTAAGGAATTTAATTAGGTTGTTTCTAGCACAGAGATTTTAAACCATGAAATCATTATAGTGTCTAATCTTTTCTTTGTTTGGATTTTATAAGAAAGTAAACCCCAAACTGAACGCCATTCCTCTGTCACAGAAAGCTGAGCTTCTTGAGGTTTGCCAGGCATAACACACTAACAGGTTTAAGAGTAATTAACACAAGTTATTCCACACACTATTTTTTCAAACCACACCACAGCAGCAATTGCCACTAGCGCCGTTGTGCGTCAAGATTGTACTGGTGTTTTTATTACAAATCCTTACTTTCAAGATTTATAACTTGGCTGTGAAAAGGAGCTTCAGGCTAAAATTTGGCATACATTCTCAAGCAATTCATCTTTAACATCAGAGTTGTTATAAACCAGTATACAGTTGGGATACATTGGGGTACCCTTGCCCCCACCACTACAGAACAAATTGAGTGCAGAGGCTGTGGAAATGTCTCATCTGTATGTGTGTCTCTGCACAACCTGGCCTTCATCCATCAAATCACTGGTGCTCCTGCCCTACTGAAGCTGGCTGCTGTCCTAGGCACCTCCTGTACACGGGAGCCCCCCTATCTACCAGGGCTAAACAGCCTCTGATGGGAACGAAACTCTTTCTTGGCCTCAAAGAGGATCAAGCCCAGAGGTCAGTGTATGGAAGAACACTGATCTCCTGTTCACATCTGCCCTGGGGAAGCCCTTTCCAAGGTCCAGCAGTTCTTTAGGGAGCCAACAACAAAGCCCCCAAGCACAAGGTCGCCAATTTCAGGAATCCACCTGTGATTTGAGCAAGGTTTGCTTTCAGGGCAAAGATACTGGGGCCAGACTAAGCTGGTCTTCAGCAGGATGACCACCTTGTCATGCTGCTGCTGCTTGCAACAGCTCCATGTTAAAGAAATAAGGATGGGAACAGACAAAGTGCCTCCCACGCCTGGTCACCCTGCCAGCTCAGCTCACAGCCCTGGGACCATGCATTACTCCAACATGGGATAATCAGAGGGCTCTGCACAGCAGAGGTGCAGCCTGTTTGCAGCCAGTGAACATCTATAGGATTCTCCCCAGAGAAAGACTACAGGATTACCAACAAGCACAGAAGTACAGGTAATTAATATCTGTTATGTTCTCTGTACAAATATAACTAAAGGAAGGCAGAGAATTCAGGGCAGCACTGACCATGGTCTTTGTAACTACTTTCATAGACCAGCCTGTAACTCAGCCTAATCAGAATATTTCTCCCTTGAACAAGATTTAGATCAGAAAACATCTTTCCAGACCACTTTTTTTTGGCATATCAAGATAGTTTCCCGTGACTACATTGAAGGTGGGCTGGAAATGCTGCTCTTTACCATCAGCATCATACTCATATCAAACTCTGGGCCACCTGTTCTGTCTCCTACTTATGCTGATCGCCAACCGAATAGCTAGCTATTCATTACCTCTGCATGAAAACCCACTCTGTATAATGGAGTCATGGTCCCCCCAAGGAGGCTACTATAGTACAGACAAGTGACAAATGTGGGGATTACTGTAATGCCCTTGGGAGATTTAGAGCATGCCAGGAAAACTCAGTCCCGTTCATCTCTACAAAGGGGATAAAACCGTTCTTTATCATTATTACCACCAAAGCTTCTTAATGTACAAAGCCAGAGTTATTCTGTCAAGAAGCAGTAGAATTGCAGACAAACTAAAGAACTTCATTAAACTTAAATTTCCCAGAGTCATATTTCTGGAGTTTTGACAGCTTCCTCCTTGCCAGCAAGAGTAGAAATTTCATGAAAGTGTCTGAAGTTCTAAGTGACAGGAATGTGATCATGCTTAAGTGTAAAAAGAAAACATAATCAAAGGTATAACTTCAAAGAAATGTAAGTTAAAAGTCAAACTTAAGTAAATCAACACATGGAATTGCTAGAGGCCCCAAAGAAAAATTTTTCTGAGCTTATCCTTTTGAATAGAAAGCTGTTGAAAAGTAGACTGGTAGAAGATCATTGCATTGGAGTTTTAAGATAGTGGTATTGTTTTGTCATGTAAAATAAGAGCAACTCAGATTTACTGCTACTTTGTGTAGCAAGATTCTAATGAAGTTCAAGATAAAACTAAGGATTACAGTGGAGAAAGATTTTTTTTTTAATTATTAAACTTTTACTGAAAAACGCTAACATGGTTTGGTCAAAGCCTTTTGCTAATGTTAGTAAATTGTTTTGGTTGCAGAAGACAGCAGAATGAAGTTTCTTCATTTCAAACCCACTTATTTTCTATATTATTTCCTAAATAATTTAATCCTCAAAAGCTTATCAGAAATTTTCAAGGTTTTTTTAGAAGACTTTGAACCTTGAAAATGAGATTGCAGTTGAAATTCATTGTACGTTATTTTTGAATCACCAGAAACATCGGTAGAAAAAAAGAAAACAACCCCTGAACCAAAGATGTGATCATCCTACATCCCAGAGATACTGCAGAACAGATATCCCTGAACAACCTGAAACAGGACATTAGAAATGCTTTGCACCCAAGTTCGGACCAGATGATCTTCCCAGGTCTCTTTTGATCATTCTGTGAACCCAGATCTCAGTTATTAGATGTCTGAAAGTAGTTCCCATCTCTGTACAGTTCAGTCTTTAGGCTTATGGTAGAGGCCAGTCCCTGACAGACTCAAAATCATTCTATTGAATTTCTTATACAGGAAAAAATTGGCACAAGCCTGTTAAGTCAGAAGTAATAATGGAAGACACTTTTGGACAGGTATCTGGGGATGATGTAAAATTATCCATCTAAGTTCAGTTCCACAAGCTGCAGTGGTAGATGAAGGCTGCCTGCATATCTACACATGCATGCTAGAGGATTAAAAAGAAAGTGCAGTGCACATTTCCAGCAATATTCCTCATAACCAAATTCAGTCCCTGTGCAGGACTGTCCTTTGCCCATGTTGGGCCTCAGTCAGAGTGGAAAACCCATCTCGCATGAGGAAGGCAGCAGTTATCTACAGGAGTGCTAGCAGTAACGCTACTGTGCTTGGCCTCCTGCACCACACCTAAATTGATGGCATACAATGGCACTACGTCCCTGTAACAGCTCTGCACAGCACCGAATGCAATGACAGTATTTTGTCATTTAAATTTTGATTCCAAAGTTTTCCATGGTAAACCTCCCAGAATGAAGTGGATACCTGCATGTCCCCATTTGTGACCAGGGACCACACCAAGGCTTCTAACACAACACCTTTCTACATTTCAAGGGTGAAGCTACCGAGATGTTCTAGGTGCACCTGGAAGTACCTGTGAGCAAAAGACTTTGTGACAATCACTTTTGCAGAAATGCTGTAAATAAAGTGACTTGTGAGCCATGAGGCATCTCTTTAAAGCAGCAGGCAGAGGACACTGAAGATGAATCCGTGAGAGTAACTGTATCACTTAAGTGAATGACAACAATTTTCTAACTGCCCGTTTAATTACTTTGATCTTATATTAAAAAGCATCCCCTTTATTTTTGTTCCAGGTTTACATAATCAGTTTCTTTCCCCTCTTTGATCACTTAAGAACACACATTTCTCCTGCACAGAGCTGTGCTATTGTTCTCACCAGACTCCAGAACACAACTGTGCACTGTAATTGCACAAAAAGCAGAAACAGCAAGGTCTGGCATTTTGCCATTGCCATTTCACTTATTTTCCTCTTAAGTGCAAACTGTTCTTTGTCTGGCAAAGAATAAGATGCATGTATTACAGTGGGGGAAGCAAAAATATGAGCTGAAAGTCAAAGAGGGTACATTCTGCTCACCGTGCTGTGTTTTTATGGGCTGAAAGTCACCCATGATCAGCTGATCTTAGACTCACCATGGAAAAAAATGACATAGGAAGCAAAGTAAAAAACTTTTGGAATAATCTCCCCTCACCAACACGTGCAGATAGTGTAGAATTAGCAAGATACCTTGGTCTTTATTTGCCACTGGAGACATATTTTAAGCACTTGATTTGTCAAAGGACACAGGAAAAGGCAAAGCAAAGGAGAGTTATCAGGACAGGTATAGATCCCAGCACACTTGTGTTACTTTCTGCCTTCCACCCTAAAAATTAGGATGGACATATGACAAGCTATAGGATAAAAGAATAAGGGCTAGCAAAGAGAGATGGGTTAAATTTGTGGTAACTGGAAGGTCCTTAAAACGGCTGCTTGGTCGATGTGCTCAAAAACCACAGTGCAGGATAAGGGCCTGAAGCCAAAAGGCAGGCATACAGCTTGTCCCATCAAGTAAGAATTTAAGACTCCAAGCTTTTCCTCATGTTGAGCCACAGTAAAAAGTGGTAAGTATAAAAATGCTGCAGATGCATAGTAAAACAAGTCTCATCAGTTTAAATATTTCCTCACTAGAATGATGGCACAAGGGAAGGCAGATAATTTCAGAAACAAGGCAGATCAGCTGTAATTCATTGCGGCAGCAAAGAGTCAGTAGCTTAAGACCAAAACGAAGAAATACATTTGTCTAAGTGAGGAGTCTCTGGAGAGGCAGTGTCAACATAGTCCAACTGTGGCTCAGAAGAGATAAAACTGATCCAGTAATTTATTCTAGGAAGATCCTAAATGAACAAGATAACTTTTACAATATGGCCTAAACAAGAGCCTTACAATAATCTGGAAAAAAATGTACTTTGTAAAAAATTTTTATTTGGTAGAAAGTTTTCTATTTCATCAGTAGAAGTTATGACCATTAGCAGTCACTGCCAGTTATTTCAGCTGAAGATTAATCTCATCTACCCAGACACTAAACTGAACTATCAAAACTAATGCCCAGCCCTGGAATACAGATCTCCATTCAGTCTGTGGCACAGCAACAGACTTATGGACCTGTCTCACAGAGGTAATAGAAGAAGCAGATAAGGGGAGAAGAGTATCTTCAGCTATGATACAACAGATTAAAGTAGATGTTTGAAGTTTAAATCTTTTCAGTTGAATCTATACAGATCTTCATGGGATTTTAGTTGTTAGAGAAAACCAGCTTTTTTTCTGCTTGTGCCATCATATATCATCACTACTTTCAGTCTTCTGGGACTTCTTGTCTGTTTGTGAAATGGGATTGACAGATAACAGTTCTTACCACCCTGCTCTTCTCTCCTCAGGCTTTGCAGCCCAAGCTCTATTCCCAGCCCTAGAAGTACGACACCTGACACAAAGGGGCTCTGAACTCATCTGAGATCATCAGTAACATCCACAAGACAAGCAGCTGTAACATACCCCACACAAGCGGCCTCTAAAAACTCTGTAGCTGTACAAGAAAAGCTAAGAACAACTCTCCCTTCGCCCAAACTGCAGATAATAATTTTGTCGCTTTAACGGGACTATTGGCCCTAATATTAATTTAAACAAAATAATTGTTTTATTATCCAGTTATAATTGGATCTCATATTGAAGTGTGTGGGACACTGTGCCCTAGCAAACCATGTCCTCCTTTTCCTATTGTAACCAAAAAATATTGTATCGGTGGCCTGACTAAACTTTCTCCTAGGGCTGAACTGCTCCTGCTTTATCAGGATTGGCCGGCACCTGGAGAAATGCACTAGAGACAGCACTCACAGCATGCTTCACAGTAACAGCATCTGCAAGGACAGTCACTCAGATGTCCTGTGTATATCTAATAGCAACTGTAAAGTACTTGAAACCTTTAGGAGTAGGAACAGGTTGAAGCTCATCCTGCTACAGACTCTCAAGCTGACCTGAAGATCTCTCTGGGCTGATATGGGCATTTATAAAATAGGAATAAAAATACCCCCCTTCACCTATTTTGTTTAGACCATACATTCTCTATGTTAAGGGTGCCACTGTATAGTATCTAGTATGAGAAAGATACTTAGCCATGGTACCCCAATGCAAATGAAGATGAAACACTGTATTTCTTGAGATAGCCAGTCCTTTTCAATGGTTGTCTAAAGAGTTTCCAGAAACATCAAGCTATTTTTAAATTAATGCTTTATATTAGAATACAGCAAAACAGATTAAAAGAAAAGAAAAAGGTCCCTTTATCTAGAAAGGGGGTATTGGATTTCTTTGAGGCTATCTAAAAGAACAGAGACAAACTTGAGTTGCTTCTTTATATAACACTTCTTCACACCTTGATCAAGAAAGTGGTCTTTCCATAGGTCCCAATTCCACTTATAGATGTTTCCAAACAGACCCCTTGTGATGCCCAGAGCAGCAGTGCTGCTGGTTTTCACCTCCTGGTGGGTGTGCAGCTCTTGGGAACAGACACAAAGTAATAAAGATCACAGGGAGCTTGCCATCCTTGTATCCTGTGACCATGGAGAGATTAAGATTGATAACCTTTTTTAGACTAACCTCACTGTGGAAAAGATTTATGAAGTTGGGTTTAACAGGTAGAGCAATTTGTTCAAAAGAAGTTGCTCGAGACCCTTATGCCCGTACCAGTCAGGAGCACTGTTTTTAATAGTGTAAGAAAGTTTGCTGAGCTTCTGAATAATCTAGCAGAACTGGGAGTTACCTTCACATGACACTGGCTACTCCCAGCAAACATCACACCCACATTTGACACCACCTGAAGCTATCTGCATTTAATGCAAGACATATTTCATCACTGGGTTGCCAGAGAACTGTGCTCTGATCTGCAAACTTGGGATGGTCACTTTGCTATATGCTTTTCCCCACCAAATGATTTGCACACAAGCATGGCAGAAATCAACATGGACACACATAACACGCTTGTTAAAACACTAGCAATATGCTTCTTTGGAGAACATCCTCCCTGCACAAATGACTAAGGAATGAAATGTATCTTGAGGCTTGATCTCATTCTGCAGGGTGTAACTACTCAATTGCAGGGAAGCAGCATAAGGTGTAGGCTAAAATTTTTCATCTCCTTCCCAACCCCAACAGGTTGCCTGGCTGCTATTGCTTATTTTTGATCTGTCAATATTCCAGTCCTCACTAGTGTCACTCAACACCTCCTAAGCAAGATGTGCTGCAGCTCCCTAAAAAATCTCATTGCTTTTGATTAACAATCTGCTGAACTGGTGAAGTGGAAATATTTAAGGCCCAGATTAGAGATAGATGCTAGCCAGCTTTGGGTTTATGTCAGCATAGCCTATACCTACAATAGAATTATCTTATATTTAGATGCAAAAGTGACAAGACTGTTTAAATGGGCTCAACTCCTTCCCTGACCCAAAATCTTTGTTTCCTTTCTCAAGAATTGTTCCAAATCATACCTTGCACAGCTTGCTTTCAAGTAAAACCAGTGTGGAACAAGTAGATAAAGGAATTTTTTTTTAAATAATCATTGCTTCATTTGAAATATTGAAGTTTGTTTTGTCTTTTTTTTTAACTTTAGGTTCTTGGCAGGGAACTTGTGTCCAGGAATAACATTTCCTTAATATCTGGTCCAGTAATCTGCAAGTTCAGCACATGGCAAGTTACCAAAGTGATTCTGACTTTGACTTAACTAGAGATGGTTGTTGAAAACAGAGGAAGGTGACCACAGAACTGCCCAGTATGCAGCCGAGTACAAATACAAGTTGTTTTGCAAGACTCATTGGCCCCAGAAGAAATTTCATTTCATGGGCAATAAGCTCTAATAAAAACATAGAAGTTGAGCTTTCAACATACAAAACTGTTATGAGTGAAGGTGTTTCAAGTTCTTTTGCATTTTATATGCCAGGTTCCCAAAATGCAGATTACCTACCCTGACCCATAATCTCAGCAACTCTTGTCCTCAGGATACAACTGAACTCTGAGCAAATAAAGATAGTCAGCATCTGCGTTATTCTGCTTCTAGTAACCAAAGCGGTATAATTCCCATTGTTTGTTTGTTTTTATTGAGAGCAGACATAAGCCAAAAATCATGTTCCAAGGATCTGCAAGAGGCCAGATTCATCTACATGAAGGCTCTAAGCTTGACTCTTCCCTACCAGAACCAAGGCAGTGTCTAACAAAGTGGCAAGAACTCCACATGCATCATCAATACAGATTAACCCGTACGCAAAAACCTGCTGTAAAGAGTAGTTTAAAAAAATTTGAAAGTCATCATCACAGAAACACATCCTTCATCACCTGAAGCACCTCTGTGAGAAAAGGTGAAAAATCTTCAATGCTTTTTTTTCCACTTCAGACAATTTTAAACATGTTGCCTCATGAGTCAGCTCTGTCAACTGATAGTGAGAAGCTGTGCTGAAAGCTGTAGCTCTCTCCTGACTCAGGATTTGGCATCACTGGATTTTCATTTCAGTGGTTCCTTCACCTGAATCCTCCTTATTATGGTAGAGAAAGAACTAAGGCATCATGTGATTATATCAGATATGTATTATCTACAGATGTGCACAATCTAGATCTGAGCTATCAGTTCACATCATGACACACTGCTACACTCATTCTGAGAAGCTCTGAGTGTTATGATGTCTGATAAATGTCCGGGGGCTCACCTGGTTACAGCACACTGCTAAGACCAGAGGCAAACGGGGTTGAGCTTTGGTGTCTGACTATGCCCCTTACTCCTGCTGCTGAGCAAGAACTCACAGGCTACAAAGGCAGGTTGAGCTTTCTTTAACTTGACTAGACTGAATGTGGCTGGCAGTAGAAATACAGCAGAAGTGCTTGACCCAAACACTTGGGTGCAGCTTATTCAAGAATCTGGTAAAAGCCTACCTGGTTAGCCTCCTCTGAGCTCTCAGCATCACAGCTGGTCCGGACAAGCTGGTTTTAGAACTAGTTTGGGAGCACATACTTGTGATGTAGCCACAACAGCAGGAGGGCTGTACTCAATGAGACTGAGGACTTCTCATGTCAAAAAGAGACAAGGGCATGGCTCAGTAACTACGAGTTTTCAGACTCCTGGTTTATGCAAGCACTTCAGGGTGAAATATGGATTCAGAGCCACATTTGTGCTGACTTCAGCAGCCTGGTGTTAAGAGCCTGAACTCCAAACACTACTCACTAACCTCTGGTGAAACACCCTCTGATTTTAATGGAAACAGCTGGACTAATCTGGGGGTACAGCTATAAATTTCACCCACCCCAAGTATCCCCTGTAGCCACATGAATGGACAAGGCCTGTTACTGATAACTCAAAACACTCATTTTGCTACCTGTTGAAGTTTAAATGCACTGCAATGCAACCTTTTCCTGGAAACCTTAATACTATCCAGTTCCTTACCAAACAGCTAGAAAGGAGCTTTGTTAGGCTGCTTGTAAAGTTTCCCAGCAATTCAGCTACAGGTTTACATAGCCTGCAACCCAGTTGGATTGCTGCTAGGCTTAGGGAAAAATACCATCAATTAGCTGCTGACAGCACAAACCAGGTTTAAATTGTACACCTTGGAGTGGAGAGGAGGAGACAACAAATGTATCTGATCTTCAGCAGACAAGATACAGAAGTAACAGATGCTGGTATGCCGTGACCTCAGTCTCATCACTGTTCCTGTAGGACTACTGTAAATAAAATTTAACAACCAAAGAAAAAAAGTGAGAGAGGATTCATCTGTAACAGCTACCAGCTATGCTCAAGCAGTTTGGCAGATGGTAAAAGCAAGGGGTAGCTCCTCAGCCTAAGCACAGTGGAGTTTTACCGAGTGCCATATGAAGATCTCCAAGCACCAGAGTCCTCTCTATAACATGGACTTGACCCAGCTGAATACCAGCATCACTCTGGTAGGACCACTTGTGATGACAGGGCATCTCATTCTGTCTCTTCCACAGGTGATAGGCACCACCCACTCAGAAGGAATGGGGACACAGAGTGCCTTAAGGACATTAAATGGTCCCTTAACACCTAGAGAGCATGCAGTTCTGTGATGCATACACAGCCTCAAGTCTTAGCTTCATCGTTGGCAGGAGCAGCCCACAGGAAAGCATCCTGTGCATCCCTGTAACAAGTCACTCTGGAGAGTCAGATACAAATGCCACCTAATCCTTACATTTCTGAGGTTCACAAAACAAACTAGAATTAAAAACAAACAAGCCACATAGATGAATGCTCAGACTGCAACTGCAGCAATGAACAGCTGATACAGAAACCAGACACTGACTAAGGTATCTCCATATGCTCTGTAAGCACAGGAATCGTGACAAATTCATGGAAGGACTAGCAAGGAAGAACATTCAGGACTAACATGACCCCAAAAATAGCTGAGAGAAGAGGCTAAGAACCATCCAACAGAGGCCTCAGATCAGAGGAGGAAGATATGGGAAGCAGTAAAATGTCATTCAGTTAGCAAGAAAGATTCTATCCTGCTTGTCTGCCAGTCCTGGCTAATTTATGACTTCCAAGAAACAAGGCTCACCTCAATGCAAAGCACACTACTGAGATGAGGCCTTCATATAGGTCTGTTAAAAGTAGCCATGATCACATCTGTAAGACTGAGTATGAACAGAAAAACAATGCACTCCAATTTGCTCTTTGTCCTGTACTCAAATTCCCTTTCATGTGACTAATCAGACAGAATAAACACACTCTTGGAGCTAGACGTCACGGCTGATGAGTCTTAGGCACATTATCAGGCACAAGTTGCACCAACTGGTATCAGGGTGAGCTGATGGCTTCCGAACAGGCTGCTCCTTATTCACATTCAGCTTTTGTGACACATGCCTTTTACTGGGCAAGGAAGGATCTGAGGGTTCTTCACACTGCAAAACCCCTCAGCAAGCAGAAAAATAGCTCCCTTCTGATGCTGAATCTATTCTACCCTTTGGCTTTCTTGCTGACATGCAAACATCAGAAGTTACGTGCAGGATGAGATCATGTCAGTGACCTCAATCTGAATGTTACCACATGAGTTAATAGTTTTGCTGACCCCCACACGGGAAGTGGTTTAAATTTTCTAGAAATTCAGTGGTCCAATTTAAGAAAACAAAACTCTCCCAAAACTTTAGACATTCATTTTGGGTGCAATTCCAGTACAGTCAATGGAACCACAAAATGGGGAAAAAAATCAGCAAATTCCTTTGTAGCTCAGAGAAAACTAAGATTACATGGGCTACAGATAGACAAACTGTTTCTCCCAAGTCAAAAATGAGACTACACATTTGACAAAACCCCAAAACATACAATCCAGGTCAAGCTAGGTTCAAATGCCATAATTAACTTATATTTGTCAACATCTATATCTCACATTGATCAAGGACGCAATGTTTATATGCTATCAATAAAACTTTCAGAATATCTTTCTTGCCCCAAGTCATGGGCAAACTCGACTTACCTTCAGATTACATCTGTGGCAAGGCTTTCTGTATGTGTGTATATATACACACACAGTTTATATATATATAAAACTAGAGATCTGAAATCTGCATGTATGTACACATGAAAGGTAAATAGCTTACAGCAATGGACTCAGCGTATGGATAGCAATAACTGAGGTCTGGAATTCACATATATACACATACATGTGGATATATAGGTTATATGCAAAGACTGAATGCAATGCCTCTTGATCTGAAAGTCAAACTTACACCTTTAGGAACTGGAGGGATCAAGCCTGGATTTGCAAGGGTATTTCAGGGACCTAAATATACAGGTAAATGCCAAATGGATTTTACAAAAGCCACCTGAATGAGCTAAGGTTTGCTCCACTGGAAGACAGTCTCCTTTGTTAAATTACGCAAATCCCTGGTAGGAATTTACCTACACTTAGCTGCTCCAATAACTTCATGAATCTGTTTCCTCCATTACATGCATTGGCCCAAAGTCAGCAGCTGACTAACGGGATGTGGGTTAGATACTGGATGGGCTAATGCCTCAGTGTGGTAGAGGCTGTTGCGTAGTGAGTTTACAGCAATTCACAGATCAAAATGTCTCATGATCAATGCAAATCAGAGTAAAACACCACTCAATATAAATAGGGAGAACTTGTTGATGTGATTATCAGGAAAATTATATGAAAAGAAACCAAACCATTAGTGCAGACTGAATAAGCATGTAATGAAGAAATGGTTAGAAATACCCTCAGCACAAGGACAGTGGAGCAGGCGACTATTTCATCATAGAAAAAGGCAAGAAATACAACCAGCGAAGCTAACTTTGTGACATGTGGCTTCTTTGCACATTAATATCATGGACTGCTAAAATACCTATGCACAACCTGCTTGCTCAATCCGCTTTGTACAGTTTATACCAAATTCAATTTATCAGTGGTTCCCATCCATTTGCTATGGTAATGATTTTTTAAAAAAACCCAAACACTTTAAAGGAAATTTTCCAATAACTGATATGACACAGATGACTAAGGCTTCTATGCTGCTCATCTGCTGTAAAAACAGCTTAAAGTTTTCATCATGCACTCAGACTTTAGGTTGAGGTAGCAAGATGGTAGACTTGACTGATCTCGCATCAGATTACATCTGCAGATAGCTAGTTTCTCTCTTAAGAATCAGACTCATCCTTAAAAATTGACTTTTCAGATCTCAGTGCCAATGACCAAATAAAACAGAGGCCTGTCAAGGACAGATTACAGATGGCTAGAAAACTAAATCACCATGCTTAGAGCTTCTGAGAATTTGTGTTTTATTTTTTGGCTTCTCTACTTTACATATGCTTCATTACTAAAAAAAAGGAAAGAGATCTTAAAAAGGAAAAACCCAAATCAAATATTTTTGCAGATGAAGCCAAGGTTATAAGCTATACAGAAAATCACTACAGTACACCAACAGAGACTTAGCTTTGTGGCCATTAGAAGCATTTCATCAGATGCTTAGATAGGAACTAAAATATGCAACTCTGTCAGTGGGCAATCAGGTACTCAACTCTCTGAACCTGTACTGAAGCTCGGGCACTGCCCCTGCATCCACTGACAACAACAAATTGAAAGAAAAATAGTTACTGTTAACTGGGAAAGAGGGTACTGACAGTTGTTCCCCCTGATTCCAGCCTCATTGTAACAACAGTTATTAACTGGGATGCACTGGCAAGTTCACAGAACACCCAATAGAGCTCTAATTCTCTTTCCAATTTAAATCTGAATTTATCTTGCAATGACTCTTTGGCCACCTTTGGGAAATAAGCAGTGATCTCAGTCCAGCCCTTAATGAGGTGTCTGCGCCACCAACACCTTGACAACTGATACTTACAGGCATTATGTTTGCAGTCTCAGTAATCAGGTCAGGAACTGACACCAAAGCTGACCCCCTTCAGCTCTGAGATGAAGTGAGACCACCTATGACCTCCATGGAGCTACACACTGACCCATTTATGTCTAACATGAAATGATGTAGATTAGTAATAAAGTAACTGGAAAGAGAACCCTAATTTAGCAGTTTAAATTAGGACAGAACAACAACAATGTAGGAAGTCAGATACAAGACAGGTAACTGGGGATGCCTTTCAGAGTACAAGGGCTCATACTGTCACAGAGCCTGGACCAGCCCAGGAAGGATCAGGTAAAGCCCAACAAAAAGCAGTACAGGAGTCATGGATTTCACAGAGCAAGATCGAGGCTTGGGTTTGACCCAATATGTAAACAAGACCACCTGAATGTTCAATGATGATTTGATTTAGCCGATTAATGAAAAAATAAAAAAGTTCAAAAAATGATGATGAGAAGGTTAACAGTGAGTGAACCTGCAACATGCTTACTGCCTGCAACAACCTGGCTACTCATTATTAAAAAGGTATAGCATGAGGAGCTTATATGACTTTGAACTAAATGACAGGAGGCAACTCCCATTGAGGGGGAGTAAGGATGACGAACATGTTGGGGGGTGATATAGATCATTTATTTGTGCTATTTCCCATGATCAGGAGGAAGTAAACACCAAAAATAAAAAACACAGAGTTTAACTAGGATTTAATGATCTGGTAACTTTCATATTTAAAAGGAAATTTATCTGTTAAACTTAGAAAATAAACAGAGCAAAAAAATTAGGGGGAACTCAGTTTTGCCCCTAAGTTTTGCCCAAACAGGACTGCCCAAAACTGGTTGCACTGCATAGGCTGGTACAAGTTTATTTGCCAGCTTCTCCTGTGATGTTATATAGGCAACAGTAGTGTTTTGTCAGCATAATTTGTTGCTTTTTGGAGCACACAGAGAAAGCCTAGCAATAACCTGAAAACAGAACATATTAAACAGTAGCTCAGCTTGCAGCAGAGTATTGTCTCAGACTCTTCCTCATACTGATAGAATTTATTCAGTCTACAGAAATCACAAGAGATTGAGATTTTCATTAGAAGCCTTGCTCCAAACACTTATAAACTAATTCTGAAGAAAAATCCAGAGCCATGTATGTCTATATGTAGTTTCTTCAGGAATCATCCAATTAAGTTAGAATTTCCTCATCTCTCTAAAAACAAAGCACATTTATAGTCACAATTTCCCTTCCAAGTTTCACCAGGGCAACAGCTGGGAAAGCATTTTTGTAAGCGTGTGGAAGATCAACATTGGGATTGCCTAGTGCAAGCCTCGAGTGACACCAGGGCTTTTCATTCTAAGAGGCTTGGCCAAAATCATGACCCTCCAGATCACCAGGAGGCCTAAGGGGAGATTTGGCAGCAGGGCACTGGACATGCCATGAAGAGCTACAACACAACTGCTGAGATAAGAACTTGGGACTCCAACCAGCCCATTGCTAAGGGTTGGGCTTTGTTATGATCTCACTTCTTGGCATGTGCACAAGCCATTTCGTTTCTGTTCCCACTTCAAGGGCTCAAGCCCAGTTGTTAAGGTGTATCTACAAGTCTAGTTTCTTGGTATCATCCAGGTTGGTTTAAAGCAAAGGCATCTAACTGAAATTGAGTTGTTTTCTCTATGGAACCCTCAAAAACCTTCAGGTTTCCTTCAAAAAACACCTCATGGTAGTTTTCAATTCACATTGAAGTGCAATTGTACTTTATGAAGACCAGGGTTCCACCACAATCCACTGCCCTTTTAAGTGTTTTGATGGTGATAATCACCTACAAATGAATGCCTAAGCTTGGTCTCGTAACAGGTCTGAGACTTCCCACACATTCAGGTAGATATTGTCATCATCAGATAAATGCTTAACACACTATTTATAGAAACATTGTTTTGAGAAGTGTATCAAGAGCAAACCGATTGCTAACTTGTGAAGACATACTTTTTCCTTCCCAGAACAAAAGGGAAACCCCTACAGTATTTTCATCTCAGAAGACTAGTCAGTAAAAGCTGCACTATAAAAGCAGCGTGCCTGAGTTGCACTTTGAAAACTTCTCTCAAACATTAAGAACTTGACAGTGTATCAATGAAATCAGAAGAGCTGAAACAGATCTGGCTTACAGAGACCACCTGAACCAGTGGGATCCTGATCTAGGACACCGCTATACCGCAGGAGACCCAAGTCTCCAAGTCAGAGCTTTAAGCTAAGAAACTACAACACACCCATTTATCATTTCAGGACAGAAGAGATTTTCCTCTGCTATCTGAACCTGAAGATCCTTAAATTCTCCTGATGATATATCAGACCTCTAACACATGAGTATCAACAATATCCTCATTGCTAGAGGAGTAGATGTTAATGTTAAGGTTTAAATGTAGGTGTGTGGCACGAAGGGCAGCAAAATAGGGAAGCACCTCCATCAGAATAAAGATGAAAACATTACACAAAAACAATAGTAAAGGGCTAAGGAGAGCAAGACAAAAGTGGGAAGCAGCTGAAGGGTCTTCAGCCTTTCTTGTTAAACCTATTTTTCTTCTGGAGCAGCTAGGTGTTTATCTGCTGCGGTAACAACTTAGTAGCTTCATCTAACAACAAAGCTTCACATTATTCCAGATTGCTGCTGTTTGTTAAAGACTCCAGTGTAACGCAAAAACTGATGTTGAATTCATCAAGCTACATAAACGACAAGTCTATTCACTTAGTCTACATAAATCCACTGTCTTCAGTAGATTTATGCCCTAGTGCATGATTACAGATATCTCTGAAGAGATAACTCCCCTAGCTTTGGAGGATTTTTGGCCAAAGCAAGTGCAGGAGTTACAGCACTATCTTGCTTTCAAGCTATAGGCTCCAGCAGCTATCCAGGAGACCACAGCCACTGAGATTCAGGCTGCTGCAGGCATCACATAAGCTTCTATGTGTGGGATTTGAAGTTTGAAGCTGAGTGCACATATACAAACAATCAGAAGTCTCTTTCAATGCATATATTATTGAGGTAAGTGCATTTGTTAACCATCTAACAGCATCAGGTTTTCAGGTGCCAACAGTACAGGTGCTGGAGCAGAACAGATACCTGCATGCAGGCAGGGAACTGGGAAGAGACAAAGGTGTCCTCTGAACTGGAATATTTGTGGTCATTTAGAAGGTTGGTTGTGCTGTAAGCCCTTTTGGTGCCCTGACAACAGTGAAAAAGCAACAGAAATAGAAGTGTTTCTAAAATGATATTTTGTTATTCCTGTGGGGATGGCAAGGATACCTGCAAAAAGTAATAGCTCTGTTATGGAACACATTCCTGATATTTTAAAAATCCCATACATCAAAGGAAACAAATAACATCCTAAAAGTTAATGCCATTTGGTTGCTGTCATATGAAGTGTACAATAATTTGATATAAAGATAATTTCATCGCTTGGTGTAAAACACAATAGCTTCTGCAGTTATATGTATTTAGCTTTCACTTCATTCCACATACTCTGGAATTTGTAAGCTGTTTTATGTCTGGTAATTTATAAGTTACTCCCCCTCACTTTACCACTCATTTTCAGAACCAGGTTTTATATTTCTTGGGTTTATGCTTGCAGAGTCCCTTCTACTTCGATCTGCCTTAAGGCAAATGTAACTACGTGTTTACTTACTGGAGCCACAGTAAATCATTTTTGAAGGATTGAAAATATCCTTGGTAATGTTGCCCTGCCTTCCTAAGAAAAACAGTGTCCTGACGGGTTTCTAAAGCAAGTGCAGCTGGACTAATTTTCCACTAAAAGGTGGGAATTTTCCTTAGGCACGTCTGGCTTCACTTTTCAACATTTGCGCTGGATGCCTCAGAAAATGCCTATAGTTTCTAAGGAGCAAGAAGAAAAAAAGCAAAGAGGCAAGAACACAAGCCTGCAGAGAGGACACCGCAGATAATGGTTTCCCAAGACCATTTTGCCCTATTTACTGCATAAATAATTGGCAGTAAAAGCTTCAGAAAGTTTAACCTGCACACAGTGCTAATTAGAAGATATTTTGATAAGACTTGAGTACAAAAATGTTTACTTTAGCCATCTTACTATTTCTGGAAACATTGCGCAGCTAATATCTGATATCTTCACTTTCTCATTACATTGGCTGACAGTGAGTATACAATAGAAAAATGAAATATTTCTATGTAACAGATACCAGATTGGAACTTCCTTATTTGTTTAGATTACTTTTCTGTAGTTAACTATTGTTACCGATTCTTTACATGTGGCTTTACGAACAGGAGTTGAGAGTATCCTCAGTACTCACTTAGTGCTGTGTTCCATAATACACACATAGAGGCCGAGACAGTCAAAGCTGTAAAGATCTAGGCACTTTGGTCCCACTGACCATCATTGTAAATGCTCTGGCATTAGACAAAGATGAAACATTCAGAAATACCAAGTATCAGAAGTATCATGCCTAACACGTATGTTCAAACCTCCTCTGACAATTCCAAAGGCTCATAAAAAGGTGAACATGTTCTATATAGCTTTTTCCTCCTTCAAAAACATGCTCAGCAGGAAGCTTCATAAAAGGACTTTAGCCTCTGTCTAGTGTAAACTGGACAAATGTCACAGCACTCCCCAAACTATCAAGCTGCAACAAGGTCTTTTATCATCTCCTACCAACACAGTCTTCATGCCAGTCCCTCTGCTGCCTTCTCCGCCTCATCGAGGGCATGTGTTCTCTCTCCTCTTGCTTCTTCCTCTCTCCACTTCTTCCTCATCTGCTCTCTCTTCATTGGCTCTCAACCACTTACCAGAATCAGCCACAGCTGCACCTTGTCTACATCAGCCAACCCACAGCTGTATATTATCTATGCTAATTAACCCAGCTTCATTCCTCTACAGACAAATTCTCAGTTATTTTGAAACAATTAATTCCTGGCCTGTAACCTGTCCTGGTCACATTGGGGTGATGTGGCTTGCTTTATCATCGGGGTTGTTTCATTGCCCTTGAAGGTATATGGGCAATGCAGGTAGATATACCTTTAAGGTATACATACCTTGAAGTTACATAAAATGAGATTTACTGCAATTGATAAAGAAGTGGTGGTCCAGCATCTTGAGTCATTCCTCACATTGTATCAGGGAAGAGCTTACAAGAGCAGAAGTGGTTAGTAAATTTGAAAAGTAGTCAGCTCCGTACCATTCACTAAAATTATTCTTACTTCTAGCTAAAGCCCCAGAGAAAACTTCCCTCAAGGGGTTCATCTTAAAGCGTCCCTAGGAGATAAGCACTTGAAATCTGGCTCCAGCATTGCTATCTCTGTAAAGAAAGGAACATCCAAAGCCTCAGACTCTTAATATGCTTTGATGTCCTTGCTTGATTTCAGAGAGCCTATTTGCAAAACAAGGTTATTTTGCTTCCTTCCTCCCACCTTTTGTATAAGCTACCTAAATTATGTTCTTTATTGAGCAGACCTTCTGTTACAGTCCTAATTACAGCACAGCAGACCCATCTCAGGGGCAGCCTTGATATATAAACTACCACACAGGAAACTGCCACTGTGAAAGCCTGAATCTCTTCATTTCTAGAAGTACTCAAGAACTGTCATTTTACTGTCACATTGACAAGATCTTTTTTTTGCATTTAATTTACTGCATAACTATAGCTTTCTGTACAACCAGAATCCTAAAGGACTGAAATAACTTCTCAGCCTACAGTCTATATATAACACTATAAGGTGATGTGATTTTAGATCTTTATTACTGTACATGAGCAAGTAGCAGAATTTTTCTCCATGATGAGACGCTGTATTTTGTGCCAGGTTAAGCTAGGCATCCATGAATAATTCCCATGGTACTATATTAGAAAGCAGCAACTGGTAAGATAGCTCATGTTTTAGCAAACATCATTTGCCAACCATTTTATGAGCACTATAAACATGAACTGCCTTCACCTTTGTTTTAAAAGGATAACACCACAGTATTTAGGTTTCTCAGATTTACATGATTCAGAGATCAGAACAGATCTAGGTATTTCTGTATCCCAGAAAGTGAATGTGAGGCTACTGTTGCTCTTCATTGCATACTAAAAGACAGGCTGGGTTAAGCTACAGAATTAAATTGTTCTCTGATTTTACTAATGCCACTCCATCATGACTGTGCCCTACTGAAAAGGGGCAACCTCTAAAGCACCTCATCTTTATGCTTTTCACATGCATTATACCAAAACATCTACCCAAGCAATTTCCAAAGGATAGCACCTGTGGGAGACATGGGTTTGTGCTGTTCAGGATCCGACCAGTCACCAACAAAAATGTTACATTAGAGGGGAAATGGATCACATTTGAGAACTAATCATTCACTGACTCAACCTGAATATAGCTTCAAGGAATAATCTTGGTTGACTTGCACTTGGTTGATTTCCATGTTATACATTACCATATTGCAGCAACATTTCTATCCCAAGGCTCTCCCCTGCACGGCCTGGGGATTTCAGTGTTAAAATGCAATCTTTTGTTGCAGCTGCACCTGAAGGCATCAGTTCCCCTCTAAGGGCATGTCACACCCAAAACGTCAAGCATTTGATCTTATAATAGGCTTTATAAAACTTCACCTTCTTAACCAAGATAGTAAAAGCACTGTAGGGCTTTATGGCCATAACCCCTAAACTTAGATGATAGTGTCTACATGCTGTGAACCACAGCAAGCAGCTACTTGGCATATACAGTCAGCAAGTTCTCCTTCGAGTCACCAACGCTGCCTTTTTTCCTACCTTGCTCTTCCCTCAGCTCAGAGGTGAAATTTCTCCCTGCAATGCAGGACATTAACCCTGCCATTTCAAAGTTAACACTAAAAGATGAACTATGCACTACTTCACTGAGAAGCCACCTTTAAAAAAAACCCCAGGTGTTACACATCTGATCCTTAGCATGCACTCAATAAGAGCAGCCCAGATTTCCAGCACCAATGTGTCAGTTTTCATTTAGAAGTTACCACAGGAGCTGCGGGTAAACATGCTTTTATTTGGGTGGAAAACGGATTAAAATGGGCTTCTTCCAAAAATTTGTCTGATAGCCATTTCACACCTGACAGTGCAGAGTCAAACTTCAGAAAATATTTAGTGCTTCAATGTTGTGCATGCAAAACATTCCATTTGTTAATATTTTAAGAGGAAAAATTAGATTAGTAAAATGAAAATATCGTACTTCTGAGTTACTGGGATAACCCAAACCACTATTCCAGACACGCTAAGTAACGTATCTCAAGAAGCTGCTAGGTGCTACAACACAAAACCAGAGAAGTACATTGGATACTGGTATGCAACTATCACACACGCATCCATACAACACATCCATATTTTGCCACATGCTGTGTCCTGAGATGGACTATGAAGAACCACAGGATGAATTCTTCATTTACACTGGCATGACTGTACGGGCTTCAGTAGGACTAGACTAGCACAGCAGAAGGAATCTGTTCTGTCCTGCAGTCTTTTCCTCAGAAACACAGCAATCAAGTTTCTTGTTGGAGCAGCTAACTGCAAAAACCCACAGACCTTGGGTGTATCTGGAGCCATCAATACATATTTGTGGAGAAACCCTGAAGAATGTTCAGATTTCTAAGCCCTACATGCTTCAAGCAATTTAACAATTGGAAGGAACACATTTCTAAGTGAGCACTGTATAAACATTTTCTGCAGCCGTCTGCATCTTTTTCCTGCTAACCACACATACTTAAGTATGACTCATGCCCATGACAGGAGCCTGGAATCCCCATGTCCCAAGCTATAAACCAAGACAGCAAGTTATCCAGTTTCCACAGTCTCCTCCTGTTTTCAGTCCAGCATTTCCTCTCACCCAAACCTCCCTTCTATATAGTATTTTACATTCCAAAAGGTTTAGAGATAGCCTTGTCCTCCTCTTCTGCTTTTTATACACAAAGAAGAAATTGTGGCTGCCTAACTCATATGGTTTAATGAGTATATGTCAAGACAATCCAAAGCTACAAGGTCACAGTTTGGGAGGCACCACAGTTTAGAGGAATTATTTACATACATATATTAAAACAAACATAGCAGCTCTGCTAATATCTTGACATCTATTTCTGGCCATCAAGCCTGCAGTAAACTCTCTGCTAGCTCATACCTTGTGCAAGAAATTCTGCAAGGCAAAGAACTCTGAGGACAGAGTATTAGCAATTTATGAGTATCCTCTAAAAATCTCTGTGCATGCCTCAGCACACATTTCTTCTGTTTCAACGAGCTGATATTCAAACAATTACAAACAGCATTGGCCGATTCTGTACTTCAACTGGGAATGCAATTAGTGTAATTGGCTGTTAATCTACATATAACAGGGACCTGTGACATTGTCAGTAGGCATGCAACTCCTTTGACCTCAGAGGATCTGTGCTAGCTTCCACTACGGCTAAACCCAACCTGCAGTGCCTGGTGCTTTTGTTACAGCATTCACTGCTTTTCTTCCCTCACAGCGAAAAGAACACTGGAGATGAATTACAGATGTAGGCAAAATCTTCCAAGCCACATTCAATTTGGTTTCTTTATCATCACTTAGTCCAGATACCATGAAATGTTCAACTGCACAAAGGAACAGACTCAGATGTCATGTATTAATGTTATCTATTATTCTGTGCCTTTGGGAAGGGAGAAGGGAGATTCCCCTCTCCCAAGCTGCATATTTTTAACATCTGCTATTTTAATGCAATTTTAAAAAAATATTTCTGAGCTCTGGAGCAAAGAGCTTATTGGATGGCAAAGTCCCACAGAGCCTAAACTAGGTGTTTCAGGTCACAGAAATCTCTTATTTCAGCTTTTTTTTTTTTTAGAAGCACACAATACCTGGGGAGAAAGTTCTGCTTGCTTGCATCTAGCAACACACAGTGTAGAAGAACGAGGGTTTATTTAAAGCTACGTTTTGTACATTTTAAAGAGAAGAGATGACTATTTAAAGATGTTGAACATCTTTAACCCCTTTCCTGGCAGCGTGGAGAGGAATCTCTGCCAAACGAACCAGCAGATTTCCACTAGGAACGCTCACCTGCCCTACGCACAGAGCTAAGGATGAAATCTGTGCCGTAGGCAAAGGGGCAGTGAGAGAGAGAAGGAAACCCCCTGCCTCCAGCTTACACACCCTGGGTTTGGGCTTGCGCAAAGGGGAAAGCCTCTGCCCGAGCTCTATCTGCACAAACGAACCGAGGGCTGCCGAGACGCTGGTACACGCACCCCGATGGTGCTGGGCTCACCTTCGAGCCAAGCGCATCTTCACACACACAGGGATTTCCCACCTAACTGCCCGCGCCCCCCGGCCAGCAGTGCCCCAGAAATGGGGAGCTTCAGCTAAACCAGCCCCATCTCGTGACTCCTGAGAGTATTACACAGGGCTATGCCTCGAGGAAGCGCTTTCTTTCCATTTCAGCTCTTTTGAGCTAAGCAGCATCTTGTAGGACTGCAAGAGGTTTCCCGTACAGATAGATGTTTCACATACGGCTAGCAGATTAACAAGAGGAGATCTGTTAACAGGAAACCATTGCAGAAGTGATTCCCACAAAGTCACAGGGTCCCTGCGGAGCTCAGGCCACTTGCTTGCAGCCAGAGCTGCCCTCTGCATGCCTTTCCCTGTCTGTGTTTGGGAAATGTGCTCCCCAGCCATTGCGGGTAAGTATCTTCCAGGGAAAGTACCGGCTCCCTGCAGACAAGACCAGGTCTCAATAAATTCCTAGTACACAAGTCCCTAAAAACAGGGTGGGGAAACGGTCTAACAACTCAAATGCAGAGAAAAAGGGGCTCAGCATAAGGGGCTCACCAAGGCGGTGCCCACCACAGCACAACCCTTTCCAAACCAGTATGCCCCACTCCATTCAGGACTAGTCAGAGACCTCACACTGTGGCGATGCCCCTTTAGAACAGAGGGCTGTCTGAGACGCTCAACTGCATTCAGCTTTTGTCCTAGAAACATGGACTTAATCATGAAAATCTGACACGACTGAAGTCAGCAGGTTTGATCTCATGGATTGTTTGTACACTTAATACAGAAAGGCTGTATCTGATTTGGTTGGTTCCCGCTAACAATTGGTGCAAAACGATAAGGTATTGATGCTATCTGAATTCTTTCCTCATTACATCAAACTTAAGAAAACACGCTGTGACAATTTGCACTCATGACATAATGACTGTTAATTGCTACAAAGGAAGCCCAGACAATCTGAGAACTAAGGGATGTGAGGATTAAAGTGATTCTTGCAGACACCCACTTTTATCTTAACCAGGAGGAGTCTTGCTATTAAATTCCACAAGCAAGCACAACTCTGAAAAACTCAGTTGGTAGCAATGCCTGATCTCCCACATGTCTTCCAGTGCAAGGAAACATTAAGAGGATCTGGTTCCCCTTAGGAAAGCCACAGGACTGTTGTGTCCTTTTTCAAATACTGACAGTGACCCCCCACATACAGCATCAAGGAAAGCCCGAGTCACAGCTTCCCCAGCTCTTAGCTTCCATGCTCAGTTCATCTCAGTGCTCTTCCCAAGCTCCCCCTCTACTTTTTGCATGCCTCAAATTTCCTCTCATAGTCTTCACATGCAAAATATCCCCTTGATGATCTCAGGAGCACCTATTTAGCCCCCTCAAATTCCCTACACCCCAAGGCTGCTGTAGGGATAACCCAGCCCATCTGTGATGGGCCAGACGCTTTATCACTGCTGAACAAACAGCATCACTCCTTCGGGCTAGATTCTGCTTACGGTACAACAGGACAGAAGAGCAGTGCTTGGTTTGTCTATACTGTACCACACACAACAGCACAAGGCTCACCATGGGCAGAAACACCACACATCTCCCCAAAAGCTCAGAGCCATCTGCAGCCCAGTGTGTCCTCACCTGCTTGCTAATGGCCTCCAAAAGGAGCTCATTTAAAGCTTGCTTGGTTAAGTATAAATTGTTTAGCCTTCGCAGTATAGACATGCTTAATCCACAGCATCATGAGATTAAATCAAACACTTGTTATTGCTTTTCTACGGGAAGCAGACTGTTTTTGAAGTGAGGGACGAAGGCTGGGCACAGTGTCATTTCCAAATAGATTGCAGTTACTTAACTAAATAGTTTCCTTAATTTTATCCCTGTCACCTGCTTTCTGTTTTGTTGCCCATTTTATTCTCTTGTTATGACTTGTCTTGAGACTAAAAGCTCTTTATGCAGAGATCATTGCTTTCAATACATTTATACAGCACCAAGCACAACAGAACACTGAACAGATGGGCCTTTAGCACTATCAAAATATAAATGCATCATCATATGCTGCACCACTAACCTACCGGGAGCACATCTAGTATAGCATGCAAGAGTCCTGGGGCAAGACTCCTCTTCCATTCTGCTGCACACCAAGGCAGCGCAGTAAGCCACAGGCTAAAGTTAAGCTTCTGCATTTTGGAATTACGTACTTAAAAACTGTACATTGTCTGATTTTTTGACGCATCGGTCAGGTTGGCTCCATCTTACTGAAATGCTGTAGCTGCAGGATGCTGAACAGTAACTGGAGCGTGTACTGGTCAAGACAAGATACAGGCAGTAAAGTGGTTATTCACACACTTTTTTGGTCCCTGAAGTCTATTTCAACTGGCTGTACTTCAATGTAATCACCTTGACACCGAGGCACAAGGGGAACTTCAAAGAACTCCTCTGTGATAAAACAGCAGGACTTGTCTTAGCTCAAGCAGGAGCCCTCGGCTGCAAAGGTTAAGCAGGTACAGCTGATGCCCCAGTTGAATAGAGCTAAAAAAGGAGATTATTTGAGTGCATTTGCTCTTGTCTTCATTCCTCCTGTCCCCTAAATGGGCTAAAGCTTTGCCCTGTCAAACTCTGTTTGAGACACAAGGTACTCCATCTGTTAATCTTGTTTTGCTGGTCTTCCCATAGAAGTTAGTACAGTTATTTTCCAAGCTAAAAATCAAGGCCTCCAGTTCCCTGATGCTGTATGTCTAGAGGAAGAATTATTACCCGGAGCTTATAGGTGGGAAACAGACAGATTAAACAGTTTACCTCCAGACTATTCAAAAACCCTTAGCTGAGCCCAGGGCGGAACTCAAGTCCTTGCTTCCAGCCAGTCCTTCAATCAGCCCTTTCTTCCTTCTCCCCAATAAGATCTGTGATTTTTCCACAGAAAAACTGTAGAAACTATCTGTTACCACTTCTGCACATAAATTTCCACATATGATGTTGACAGAAGGAGGAAGAAAAATAAGACAGTGGGGGCTAAAGTCAGAGGAGGTAGCATACGATAGCTGTCAAAACTGTTCAGAGCTGAGATTCCCAGGTTTACACATACAAGGAACTGAGTCAGCTTCCTCCCAATAAATATTTATTGGGACCGCTGACCACTTCCAGGGTCAGCATGTGCTAGATACTGACCTTAAGTACAACAGCACAAACAGCTTTTAGCAATCATGAAATTCACCACTCTCCAGGTGCTGATAAGCCTGTTTCCAGCCCCACTCCAACTTTGTTATTTTTAATAACTTACTCTGGAAGGATTTGGAATGTGAATTCCTTTTTCCATTCATTCCTTTCTGTTATTATAGTCAGGGATTCCAGCAGTTGGTTTCAAGTGATACTTGCTGCTAAAAGTCTGTCAAACATACTGACTGGTAAATATTCATTATACTGAAAAAAAGAAAGCCCTCTTTTCTGTGGATGCATTGGATTTCTGCACCCCTAGGCATGCAGCTTCACACCACCCGGACAGTTTCATACCAAGGAACAACATGGTATGGAACTCCAGAACTTCAAGCATTAGTAGCAGCAAAAAAACCAAGCACAACAAAAAATGGTGTTTCCAATGACCTGTGCAACTTGCCTCAAACAGCCAGAAATGTTCTTAGCCAGTAAATGCTAAAGTCTGTAAGCCCCAGCTCCTATCTGTTATACCAAATACTTCTGCTAAACTTCAAAAAAAATTCCCCCATCCCTCTTCCATTTCAGTCTTGGAGAGATACTTACTGTGCTGGGACATCAGGAGGGGACACTGAGCCCTCAGGGATTTGTGCTGGTTTGTCACCTCTGCACCCTTCCAGCCCCTATCTGCCACAAAACTCCATGGGTGGCCAAGGTAACCTTGATGGTCACAGCAGCCTCACTTATCCACTTTGTGAAGAAGGGTATCATTGGCAGGTCTGACAACACCCCTGCTTCTTCTCCCAAGAACCACCTCAGACTACAGGTGCCTATGCAGACCCTCAGCTGAAAGAAACATTTGAACCAACTGCAAGGCCCCAGGAAGGCCCTTTCACTCCAGAAAAAGCAACCAGTTGGGTAAGGGTTCCCCAGTTCTTCTCTCATTACTCCAAGTTTCACAGTTGGTTGACAGAAGAGGAAAACACAGACTTTCGAGATTTTTAGGGCATGTCTAGTGCACACCACACTCAGGTTTCCAAATGGAGGTCTGAAAGATTTTGATGTCAGTTTGGCATATCTGAAAATCTAATTGGTGGCAGTAACAGAGAACAGTCTGGATTACAAAACAAACTCAGTTTTCAGTAGTTCAGCTACAGCTCATCTGCAGCACATACTGCTGAGATCTATTACAAAAACATTCCTCCAAAAGTTCTTCCCAACATCTGCACTTTTTAAAGTCACAATTAAGGGCTGCTGAATGTTCTGTTCCTGACATTCTTCCTAAAAATCATGTCTTGGCAGAAAAACCCTAGTTACATCTTTTCTGCTATCCTTCTTATGCCAGCTACAATGCCAAGCACTATTTATAGCCACATAAAACCAGAGTGCACTTATACAATATTGTCTTAGTAAAGTCAAGTTAAGGAAGAATTGCAAACAGATCAACTTCTTTGGGTAGTAAAACCATTATCACAAATTAGGATCTAAATAAACGCAAGCCTATGTAGCAACAGAAAAGTTCAACAGTTGAGTCCTGTTGCCCTCACTCCAGTAGAACCATAGAATCATTTACGTTGGAAAAGACCTTTAAGGTCACCGAGTCCAACCATTAACCCAGCCCTGCCAAGCCCACCACTAAACCATGTCCTGGAGTGCCACATCTACACAACTTTTAAATACGTCCAGGGATGGTGACTCAACCACTTCCCTGGGCAGCCTGTTCCAATGCTTGATAAACCCTTCAGTGAAGAAATTCTTCCTAATCCCCAGTCTAATCCTCCCCTGGCACAATTTGGGGCCATTTCCTTTTGTCCTATCACTTGTTACTTGGGAGAAGAGACCAACCCCCACCTCACTACAGCTTCCTGTCAGGCAGCTGTACAGAGTGATAAGGTCCCCCCTGCGCCTCCTTTTCTCCAAGATAAAAAATGCCAGTTCCCTCAGCTGCTCCTCATTAGACTCATTCTCTAGACCCTTCCCCAGCTTCATTGCCCATCTCTGGACACACTCCAGCACCTCCATGTCCCTCTTGCAGTGAGGGGCCCAAACCTGAACACAGCATTCAAGATGCTGCCTCATCAGTGCTGAGTACAGGGGGACAATCACTGCCCTGGTCCTACTGGCCACACTATCTCTGATCTAAGCCAGGATGCTATTGGCCTTCTTCCTGGGGGTATCTGTCAACAGCCAGCTCATATTCAGCCGGCTGTTCACCAGCACCCCCAGGTCATTTTCCTTCAGGAAAGACCAGAGTACCTGCACCTAGACCTACAGTCCTCCAAGAGATCAGGAAAAAAATAGGATCTGTCAGGGCTGAACCAGTGTTGTTCCCCAAGAGGGAGGCAAAAAAAGAAATGGAAGAGGATAACTGTTTCTAACTGTCTTAGCTCTTTGTCAGACCTTTCTAGTGGTGACAGACACATTTTGCTATTTTGTTAAGTTTAATTCTCACTGGTCTTATCCAAAAACTGACAAGGACATCCAGATCTTTTTCTCCAGTCCCCACCCTTGATACAGGTAATGTCCTGTTCTCCCAGGAGATGGCCTTCCTCTCTGAGCAGATGGGACTGGGCATGCAAGAGGCTGGAGCCCCCTACCCTCCACCTGGCAGGAGGAAGAGCTGGGCTGGCAACACACCTGTGCACTCTGCCCAGGACATCTCTTGCAGGTCTAAGGCACTGTAAGAGTACAGGGCACCACCACGCCTGTTTACTTCCTATCGTTTTGCATTCCAGCCTTCCACAAAATTAACCCTGACCTACACCATTGCGACCTCATTTACAATCAGACATTTACTTCAAGGTAACACAGCAGCAGCACTTCGGAGAACATAGCAAACCAAAAACACAACCCTGAGGGACAGTGTCATTGAGCACTAAAGAGGAGGTGATATGACTCATCCCATTACTGTGTATTAGGGGATTATGGCTCAAAACCAGCAGTGAGATACATAGGTACGGAAAGAATGTGGAGTCTGAAAATTGTAGACACTATGAGAATAAGACCTGCATTAGACTGCAACATGAGGTACAATTTCAAAGGGAGTAGGAGAAAACACTGAAAATAATGGGCTTCTTGCAATTATAACATTGTCAGCCTCT
Organism: Falco cherrug; assembly: GCF_023634085.1. Classification (NCBI taxonomy): domain Eukaryota; kingdom Metazoa; phylum Chordata; class Aves; order Falconiformes; family Falconidae; genus Falco; species Falco cherrug. Next base: position 10,304,620 of record NC_073707.1, read on the forward strand.
GGTGTTATTTCTTTGAAAAACTACAAGCTTTTCCCTGTAATAAGCAGAAGGAGGGCATGCGCACACACATTTAGGCACCAAAGATATTTTTAAAGCCTACTTTTAATATACTTCTAAAGTTTAAAAAAAAAACCAGTCATATAGCAACAATCTTCCTTCAAGCATGCTTTAGAGTTTTCACAACCCCAAACCATAGTGGCTGTATTCCAGCAAGGACACAATGAATGAAACATTTCCTCCCCTTGAAGCTATTGCTGGAGGGATGCAGTCCTCAACTAACTGACTGTCCCTTCTTCCCCAAGGAGGGACCCACTGCTATGTATTATACATTAGACATTCCTGTGGCCCCGTTTTTTCAGCTGAGACCACCCCTTCCTTCTACTCCATCTCAGGAAGTTCCTACAGCATTTGTAATTGGTACACAAGCACAAGACATCCATAAGCCCTCTTGTAATTGGCACAGCTGAACAGTACAGCCCATGCTAGGATAACACACTCCACAGCTTTTTTCACGTCTGACCATAACACATTATGTGAAAGAAGTTTCCAGCAAACTTTTGTGTGAGTGTGGGCTTACATCAGGTTCTTAAGTTATTGCAGTGTAGGTTACTGCAACTAATTGCCCTATAATGCCAAAAGTTCATGGTATTTGCAAAGAAGAGAAAGTATTTAGACTAGGATTTTTCAGAAGCACTGGCGGATTGACAGTCCCCATCAAAAATTTCTTAAAATCCTTCTGGAAACTGCTTCTTCACTCTATTTTAATTTTTCTATAGAAATAACATTTAACTGGTGCAGGGATGCTGAACAAGTAATGAAAAGGTAAACCCCAGAATGAGATATTATACTGTGCCCATCTATATTAAAAGTAGTTTAGCAAGGTTGCAAAGCCAGGTACCTGGTAGTTCGGGGGGTTGTTGATCCTTCGTGTTGCTTCCTGAACAGCCTGTATAATGATACACTCTAATTACCCGATCACATCCTATTTTTCTGCAGGAGTTCCCCGTCTCATTCACTCAGACTAAATGACAATATTATGTTTCATCTTCTGCGGCCAGTACTTACCCCTGTGGCCCTATTTACTGCACATTGCTCAGACCACGCACTAAAAATTATTTTACGGCCTCTTCTAGCACTCAGCACTCTTGCAACCAAGCACTTCAAATGTCAATGAATATCTTTTCAGATTAAGACAGGGAGATGAGGTGCTTCTACTATGTGTGCACAGAACAGACTCTGCACCTAAGATAACACACTCCAGACGTTAATTCTCAGTCAGATAAGACCAATTTTCACAGCTATTGACATTATACTTGGTTCTTGACTTCTTCACATAGAGCCCATACATAGTCAGAACTGGCTTAAGAACCTGTTTGGGACTGTGGGCAAACTGACTCCAAAATAATGCATATACAAATAACAGATGCTGATGAAAGCCTCGTTTCCACAGGAACCCATAGTGGGTACCGACAAACCCATTTGAAAAGCAAGTCTCAAACTCCCCTTCCATAAAGCCTGCCTTTCCTTCCTGCAGTTCTCAACTTCTGCAACTCCCCTTACAGCATGCCCACAAGAAATTCATGTGTGAAGCGATTCTTGTAGCAGAAGGACCAGCCACTCCCTGAGCACAACCAGGTGCAAGGAAGGGGTGACAGCTCAGACAGAAATGGTATTGGAGTGCCCTGATCCTCACTCAAAGAGTCAACAAACACTCCCTAAGCAGTCTTTGTCCCATCGTGCCATGCACAACCTGCTCCTTTGAGACCTCACAATTTCACCCATTTGTGTGTAGTTTCCTAGGTTTGCCTGTTTTAAAATTAATTACTTTTCCATATCCAAGTCTTGAGACTCCTCACTCCTAGTTTTCCCATCTCTCCATTCAGCTTTTAACCTTTCTGCAGGCCAGCCAGTCACATCCATCTCCTACACAGCCACCAGAAAAAGATGCAGAAAGCACACTGGAGTCTCTACTCCCACTATGTATCAACATTTCCAGCAGATTTCTGGGAACATGCTGATGTACCCCAGAAGTTAAGCTCAGGCATACCGAGGATGAACTGGAAAGCAGCTGCCAAACCAAATAATTTCAGAGTTCATAAGACTGGAGAGCATGTAAAGACCTCTTACTTGGTCAGGTTTAGAGGGCTCTTCCCCACAGGAGCAGAAGCCACCCCACTAAACCAAAACATCCTGTATTGCAAAGTTTAGTCCATAGCCCAGTAGTCTTAGACCGTTACAAAGGGAAGTTTATAGAAATAAATGTAATGTTCATGATTATATTGTGCCATTCTTGCTGAAGCTTCCCAAAAACATTCAGCTTAATGCAGATATGCAAAATGGAAAGTTTAGTCCACAGTACTAAAACTGAGTTTGGAAGAAAGGGGCAACAGACCACTTTGCCTGTTGCTCTAGCTCCACCTGAACTATGCAAATAATTGGTTTTAAGTAGCTTCTTTAAACCTCTGAAGCACAAACAAAGTGAAAGCAGTGCTTACTGGGCAGGCCTGTTGGCGGAGGGGTCAGCCCCAGGGTCACACACTGCCAAGAGACCCTCCCAGCGGTTGGCTGGGTGCAGCTGGGCTGCACACACAGCCCTGCTCTGATTTCGATGGAAACAACAGTGATGTCAGCGCTATGATGCATGAGGGGCTGAAAGGAAGACCAGTGAGCTCAAATGAACATCTGCACATGGATTGTGAGCAACCAAAGTCAAGAGCACTGGTAACTCACAGGTTGCATTTGTCTACTATGCATCTAAACATGCACTTGCAAACTTTTAAGTTTGGATTCAATGTTTTTGTTTCCAACATTTCTTTTAGCATCCTGTGCGGAATTGCATACATGGCTGTTCTGTAACAAAATAGGCAAAAAGTGACAAACACATAAAAGCACTTTGGCTACCACTACCACCTCCCTTCCCACATGAATATCAGCAGCCACATAGCAAGCTCTGCGACTTTCCCATGAACTAAAAGTAGCAACATTGGAGCAGAAGTATTGAGTATCGGTGGTGATGATGAGAAAGTTTTGTCAGGAAAGAACAGATACCATCTGACACATGGAATAGCAGCAGTAATTTGGAAATCAGAGACCCAGGCATATGCTTTCTAAAATTATCCATGAAACTAAACCCAAGGGCAACATACTTAAAATACTCTTACAGCAAGCCTGCAGGCAGCCTGCATGCGTGCTGCAGGACTTAAGTCTGAACTGGACCCGCAAAGCAGCCCGTCCCGTGTTGGACCTCGAGTCTGCCTTTGGATGAGCACAGACTCCAGCATTAATCTGTCCTTCCCCACCTCAAATACAGATGCCTTCAGTGCTACGTGTTGTTATAACATCAGTAGCAACACACACTCAGATATACCTTTGGCATTTCTTGTTTCATGCCAGATTGGTCAAAGTATTCCACATTTATTTTATTGCTGCCTAATTGACTCTCCTCCCCCCAGGATAGCACTAAGCACAGCCAGAACATTTATTTGTTTGATGCAATGTGATTTTCAACCAGCTGCAGAAAAAGTTGGCTTCCCAGTCAGCCTCAAGGACAAAAGTGTCACCGCAGACAATATTTCTCTGAAAACAGCCCCCATTCCTCCACACCACAGCCCTGCCTTCAGACAGCTATCCCTGGATTTGCTGCTGCCCAGTAACTCACCATGGACTAGTAGAGGTGAGCACAGCTGCTCCTGGCAGCCAGCAGCACTGGGCCAATGGCAATCACATGAAGACAAAGCAAAACGTGGGCACTGGTTAACCACACAGGGGGATGTTAGTCAAACTCTTCTCAGTCACAGCTTCCCCTGGGGACCTGGTGGCCTGCTGTGGAAGATACCTCAACCCCATACAAGAAGCAAACAAGTTCTCTAGATCTTTTTGAAGCAGAGAAAGTTATCAAGTGTCAGTGAAGCATCATGAGATATATCGACCATCAGCTTTGCAAGTTTCTCTTTTTACCAGCCATTTTGCTCATCCTCCCCTCAACTTTATCAAAACAAGGGACCCTGACACCAAACCATGCAATATAAGTGACTCTTGCTCTGCAGTTATTTTACACCACTTGCACTTCAGTGACACAACCCACTGAAACCCGTGACCCTATTTCTTCCTAGGACCGCTGCTGTTCTGGGAACACAGGAGTACCACAAGCCTCACATCAGGCAAGGTCAAATACAAAGCTCTTACTGTACAGGAAAGAGGCACACACAGAGAAGAGCTACTATGAGGAGAAAGCTCATAGTAAGAATGCAGCACTAGAAACAGCCCTGCTGTGAACAGCCACGAGCAGGAGAACCAGCTCTCATGCTTTTAAGTGACAAGTGTGCCATCCCACCTGCACTTGTGCACATATGGGGAAGAGCATTACGGGCAAAAACCAAGTATTTGAGAAAGGATTTTGATGGTGAAGGAAAGGACTTAATGGGGCATCTCACATGAAAAAAAAAGTGTGAGAATAGGAACAGCAACACTTGTGGAGGAAAAAAAAGATTAATAGCGGCATTAAGGATGGCATCATTAGCCTAGCAGAGGGAACAGTAATAAGCAACCAGGCTGAATAAAAGCATGTGGGAGTTACATAGGTAGTCTGGATAATCAGACAACATATGGCCAGTTTGAGAATAAAGCTTTCGTGAGGTCAATGAGGAATGAATTCTGCCACAAAGCCTGAAAGCACAGAAAGTTTATTTAAAGGGATAGACAAACCCCAAGAAGTTATATGTTCTTCAAAAAGTGACACGCAGAAGCACAACAGTTCACACTAAGGCTGCAGTCAGCTGCACTGGGACTAGACCCTTGGCATTCACAGTTCAGGTTGCATCTATTTTGATTTGGTGTCCATGAGCACAAGTATTGCATGTGCTCATGCTGTTAATGTACAAGAAACTACCATGCTCTTTACAGATGACTCCGCGTTCTGCAGGTGCAAAAAGTTTAAAGGAGCAGGATAATTAACTTGTCCTGACTCTAGACCCTCTAAAATAGCAATAAAGCCAAGTATTGAGGTGGATTTAGACAATATAGAAACACAAACAGGGAAAGCACTCCCTTTCTCCACAGAGAGATCTGTTAACCCTACAATTACCTTCCACCTACTCAGGGCGGTAACAGGGTTATGCTGAAGCAGCAGTTTGCATAAGGTAATATACTTCTAATATTTCAGGTTAAAACCTGCCCAAAAGTAGACAAAATTTACTCTGCATAGCAGACCCAGCCAAAGCTGTGCATCAGTCCGCCAGCAGCACATTAGCTGGACAACAAAGTCAGCCCAGAGTCCTTACACTTATGAGTGAGGTGGCTTGATTCAGGACATCTGCCTCAGTGTGTCACTGAATAAGACCATCATCCCAGGGATGCCTCTCTCCAGTAGCACAACCAGTTATCATCCTTACCCTTAGTAGACAGATTGCTCTTGCCCAACAGCCAGGTGAATGACTTAATCTTTTCACTGAACAGTGAGTGCAAAGCTTTGGCTGAACACCAACAGTATGCCTTTTCTCTTGTATCCATCAAAGTAAGAAGTACACAGTAAATGCCACAGTTCTTTCCTGACTCTTCGAGTTTTACACTGTAGTACTGCACATGTGCACCTCCTGCAGTGCTCTAGCCCTGCAACAGTTGAAGACTGGGTCCAGAGTCAGGGTTAGTGTTTGATGCCTTTAGAGTCTTGTGACTAATAGAGGCCAGGAAAATGTTACTGAAGAAATTAGGAGCTGTTTTGGAGAACTGAGACACAGATGACAAGAAACAAAAATCCTTCTCAAGCTCTTCAGCAAAAGCTGAGATTTTGGTTTGACAAGTTGTCAGGGAGACATTCAAGGCTTGGAACAAGGTCAGGTACAAAAAATAAAACAAATATTCATGCCTGGCTTTATTCCTCTTTATAAAAATTCATTCCAGCTCCACGCCTAATTTTCTTAGCATTTCTGTTGCCCTGTATGAACTATGTACTATTTATATATGTGCCCAGCATAAAGATTAATTGAAGAACCACAATTCAGGAGGGGTTAACTTAATTCCCTTCTGCAGGTGCTCTGCAGTATTTCATACAACAAGCAAGGAATATTTTATTAGTTCCATGCAAGAGGACTCATGGCAAGTGCTATTGCTCAGCCTCAGCTAGCTGAAGCTGCTGCACAAATTCCAGATCACAGAAGAGGCTGGGGAAAGGTGAGTGGGGGCATGGGCAGTGGGGATCACAGACAGGACAAGAGAGGGAAACTGGCAGGGAGTTCCTCCCAGTTTAAGGACAGAAAGTAGTGACAGCTCTGATATCAGGATGACAGGCAAGTGCACAGCCCTTCATTTTAGACAGAGACACTCACAGCAGTAGTTGGGGCAATGATGCCATTGCTTTTGACTCCTAAGACAGGAAAAGTAGGGTTTGTGAAGTTTCCTTCCAGTTGCCTCAGTGCTTTCAAAAGTAAGAGCTGAGCCTCTTATTTACTCCTGGTTTGGGGAATAATCATACAACAGCATGAAACTCCTTCACCTAATTTGGAAGAAAAGAAAGCAAAGACTATCAGACTAATCCTGCTGGTATAAAACACATTAGAGCAACGCATTAGTAGAAGTTGCACTACCACTTGAAGCAGACAAAGATATCAGAAAAGATAACCTTACTCTGTCAACAGGAGAGAAGAGCCCTGCAGCCACAAAAGCTGCTGACCGGTCAGGGGCTAGTCTCAGCACAGCTTCAGGTGCTGGAAGGGGTGTTTCTTCAAGCACATTTACACACCTGCTCAAGAACAGCGAGAATAAAAATATGTTTTTCCAGTCACCCTTCAGCCTTTGCTGGACTACTCCCTAGACTTGACTTAGTACAGTGAATGTTTTGTTCAGGAAGCTGGTGATTTTGTCCATCCCTGAGGGAATGACTAACCACTTTCTGGAAGTTTAAATACTCAGACCACTTTGAGATACCTGGCTGGAAGTTGCTATCCAAGAAGTAAAACAAGCAGCTAAAACACAGGTTGTCCCCAAGGTCCTGAAAAGGGCAATATATTGGTTAAAATACAAATTCAAAGAAATATTCAGAAAAAGACAAACAAAAGGCAGTTTGGCAGCTGGCAACCAGTTTTAGCATTTGACATCTCTGAATAAAGTCTACATAAATACATTTTTACACCAGCTCTTAAAGTCAGACCTCAGTCCTGCAACCGATTCTGAGCTCTACTCATGATGCAGAAACTTTTACAGATCTCACCAAGACTTCCTCTTTTGTAGTTTAATATATATGTCAATTTCAGCACGCAAATTAACTGTGAGGCCAACTCTTCAAAGAGGTGGCTAGCCTCAATTCCCAGTGAAGTCAAGGAGAGCCAAAGCATCCATAAAGGCACCGGATCAGAATATATTAGAAAACGGTCAATTACCACGTTGAGAAATCCTGATACATGCAGCTAATTAATGCTTCTGAGGAGTAGAAAGGTAGCAAATAACAGGAACGAATGGTTCATTCCAAAGAATTAGAGGAAACTAGGTGCAGTCAAATTCTGTATTACAGCCTAAATATTGTTAATGTGTTTCTAAGTAGGATGGGAAAATCCCAGCCGGTTTTAAGTATTCTCTAGATAGAATAATTAAGCCTCCATCGTGACATGTCTCCATAGGCATTTATTTTCCATTAATAGAGGATCAGAATTATAGTTTAATTATTCATGGTGTTCTAAAGAGATACTCTATTTTATTCAAGAAGTCATTACAGGAAGACCACCAAGTTCCCATATACCTTAAGGCAAAGCAAGAGACATGAACAGCAGCCTCAGGATAGAGAAGAGAAGGGAAAGCAGGAAAGCACTGCCAGTGGCAAAGGACACTCTGCTCCTGGCAGGGGTGGCTCCGCAGACCAGGCTCTGAAGGCTGCATCCTGGGTCACCTTCATCTGTCCTTTGGAGATTCCCCCACTTTCTGCCTATATGTTGGCTCTATACGCAGGTGAGTTTTCACATGAGCATGACCACACTGATACAACACTGTCTCAGCCTGGGATTTCCACAGAGGCTTATGGGACAAGCTCTGCTCTACAGGTAGAGTTCAGCTCTGAATTTCTTTACATTTCTTTCAAAGCCTCTGACTTAAGTTCTCCAGTACTTGCATCATAACTTCGTACACAAATATGAATTCCCAAAAAGCTACGTTAATCAGGTTATTCAGTCTCCAGGGACTATAACTTAAACATAACACAGAAGCACAAACTTTCTGATTTTTAATTTCTGATTAAGTACAGTTGCTCTCCACAAAAAAAAAAAAGCTGGTGTAATAGGCAAGTTTTTTCTGTACCTGCAGAGGTACCAAACGGCACTGAGCACGGGTACTGTCGCTGCTGTCGGGTGCCCTCTCCTGGCACTAACAGTGACGTGACCTGGTAACTCCTTGCTAGACAGTAACCATCAAGGTGTTTCAGTGTTATTTTTAGGACTGGGTGGAAACTAGTTAAATCATATACTAGAAAATAGTTTTACATCTCATGATCATAAGGTACAGAAAGAATAACTTTTTTCCTCTTTTCATGGTGTAGATTTCCTTAAGCTAACATTCTGGGGAAAACAAAAGCCTCCTGCTCCCAAAAGGACAGACTGTTTAAGTTTGGTCACAAAATTTTTAGCCTCGTAAAAAGGAGACTGAAATACTTTTGAAACACTTCTGATTATAAACAAGCCTTTCAATTGTTTTGAACTTCTACTCCCATGACTCTTTGACTGAAGGATGTCAAACACCCAGAAAATTTTCTCTGAACTTACCTTAAAAAGAAAAGTTTCAACTGGATAATTTTTTCCCAGAAGTGGGAGTTAAACCCCTGAACCAGCTAAATATTATTCGAACAGGTAGCTGCAAGTCATAAGATTTAAAATCATACAATGAACATGTTACCCTACACAGAATCATTCTCCAGTTGAAAGCCTGTACAGAAGATTATTATATAGAGTTTCACTGTATGTTTATGCATGACCAGCTAATCAATATTGGCAAAATCCTGGTCAGAGAGACACAGAAGAAACTCAGATACACGATATTAGTGTTTACATGAAAGTATATTGCCTCCTGTCTATAAAGGAAAGCCAATTTCAGATATATTTATCTGCAATTTTTTACACTTTTAAACTAACAAAATTTTAGAATTGGCCTATTTATTAGTCCCTTCCGTATTAATTATGTGGACATTAATTACACATTAGCTCCCCCAACTGAATATTCCCCATCTTACATCCACAACACAAATAATTGGAAGGAAGACTTCAAGTTAGAACTTGAGATCTCTCACATAGTTGTTGAAAAAAGGACTACTAATCTAGGTGACTAGCAAAGGATTTTCTTCAAACGTGTTCATGAAGAAAAAAAGTCATGAGGTGAAAGATATCAAATTAAAAATTGACAAAATTTTATTCCAATGAATCCATAACTAACTGGCCAAGCTCACTGTCATGATCAAAAGCTTCACAGAGTTGAGGCACTGGTATAATTAACAGCCATGTAGGCCACTGCAGGCCTAGAGCACACAGATCTACACAAGTTAAAGTTACAAAACAAGTTTTGAAAGGTAAATGCTTGTTCCACACCTAAATCAGCTTCCAGTCATCAAGCTTAAAAAGATTAATACTCCTGGGTATGCTTTATGCCCAGTATTTAGCTATACCTCCTCCGAAGCGCTGTCTGAGCACACAGGATGCTGGGCCAGGTCCTCTGTGCCCCAGCCCAGAGCTGCTGCTCGTGGTTCCCTCAGGCTTAACTGCAGCTCCACACCCCGCTGTCACCTCCAGGGCCTTAGCCTGGGCCCACGATCCCTCTGGGCAAACGCTGTACAAACAGAAGATAGCAGAGAATGAAAATATCAGCTTAAAACATATTACAGCCTGGCCACCTCATCAGATCCTCACTAAATTGCTTTAGCAGCATTTCTCTTTCCAAACCTACCTTCTTCTCAGGCAAAGACATTACAGCTTTACCCACAAAAGACTACCTTGCCCTGTCAGTACACTTCAGGTAAAATAACCCCTGCTCCCAAGGGGTCTGCACCAGGGACAGATGCAATGGGGAACAGTACCCAGGACAAGCTTTTGGGCAAGACATCTCCACTTGTAACTTTTTTTTTTTATAATCCAGGCTTACTCCTAAGTGCTTTTTGTATTAACTAGTGCCTTGTTGGTTTTTTTCCCCCCCCTTCCTGTGACCTTTACCAGTTCTCCAGCTGAAACAGGCTGTAGTGAAATGGGGGTTAGCACAGCTAGCCCCCAGCCCTTGCTTCGCTCCCCATCACACGTACCACTTCCCTCTGGCTGGAACAGCTGGCTTTCTTCCTATCACACAGACCCTCCCAAAGAAATGCCAGTTTGGAGATACAGCAGGCTACAAGGCAGCAGCAGCATGGCTGGGCTCCTCACATTTTTTGCAGGTGAACTACTCTGGGTACAGCAAACAGGGCCCTAACCTCCAGATCCCCAAGCACAGAAAAGTCTAAGGAAGCATCTTCTTCTCAAGCCCATCCCTATGAGTCAGAATACATGTAATAATACCAAAAAAAATCAAGAAAGCGTCCATACATTCAGAATTAGCCTGGGAAACTCTCTCCAAGCCCTAGGCCTGGAAAAAGTCAGAGGGGTGGCCCGTTGGCAGGAACATGGCAGCCCCCACACCCCACCGGGCCTGGGGCAGCACAGCAGGGCCTCTCCTCAAGGAGGGGTCACTTTTACAAGCCAGGCCTTGAGAAAGCTTAAACATTTGCATGGTCTTCAAGTAATACATGGCTGAAGTCAGCCAGACTTTAGCCCAGCCCACCTGCCCTCCCTCCCCTCAGCACACTATACCCCTTCAAAGGAAATTACGAAAAAATAAAAATGAAAGCCACACCTCATGGCTAGGTGGCAAACAGACAAGCAAGGAACATCTTTGCTGAAGGGATGCCAGGTGTCAGCTGCCACCATCTCCAGCAAGCCAGGCAGCTGTGCTGTGGCACAGCCCTGACAGGGGGGATCCACCATTTCAGAGACCCCGATGGAGGACATTCCCTCTTTCTCATCTTAAACATCAGTCATCACCACATGCTCTAGGACCACCCTCCTTGAGGAGCACAGCCAGAGAATTTATTAAAGAATATTCAACAAAATATGGGGAAGTTGCAGAAGGCTGCAGCTTAGCAAGGGGTTAAAATATTGGAATGAGAGTTACTGCCAAAAATCTAGGGACACAAAATGCCAGACCTCCCATGTTTTTACTGCAGGCTTCTGCAATAAGAGTCACTCCATTAGTCTCCACCAAAAAAAAAAATATTTCTGTTTGATTACTTGGGTCCCTCAACAACATCTAAGGGAGCACTCTCACACTCTGGAAATCAAGCCAGGCTGGAATGCAAGTAGGTGGTACATGAGGTTTGTATTAACTCTCATACATCTTAAGCAAAAAGGTGTCAAGCGTTGGAAGTCATCAACTGCAAAATTTCTTACAAATATAATTTAATTGCAAACACATCCCTTGTCTTTCATTAGAGATATTTAAAGCAATAGCACATTTGCACAGGCCCAGATGTAGCCCTTTTGAGAGGGCCCAGAGGTACTTGCCTTCTAAAAAGCAACCCTGACTTTGTTCACATGGTGCTGCAAACAGTTACACAGATGCCTGACTTTACAATTGAATTTTCCATTGGGTCAACAGGACTTATTTATGTGAGGAACATTAAACGTGTCTGTGCTTGCTACCCTTAGACCTCTAAAATAAGCAGATACCATTTTAGGACACAGTTCACAATGAACATAATTTCTCCCCAAAAGTGTTTGTCTCAAAAAAAAGACTGTGCCTAGTTAAAGTTTCTGCACTCTCATCTTCCCTTCTTCATCCACAAGTTTTCCTCCATACTCCCATTTTGCTTCTGGTTGAAGGTAAAGGATGTTAAAAGGGCTACTTTGTCCACCTCTAAGAGGAAGTAAAATTCTACACACAAAAGCTTAATTTAATTTAACCACAGATTTTTTTTCTGGAAGTGTCAGTCAGTTAACTCTGGGGAACAGCCTGTTACAACCACCTGCCTAGAACGCAGTGCCTCCCCCAGACTACAAGCCCACATGTACACCTATGGTGGGTGGCTACTTCAGTCCATCTTTCCTCCCAACCTCCCTGGGTTCAACTCCTCTCAGCCAGCCTTCTCCAGCAGAAACTGAAGCAAGCTGCCATGAAAACAGTGAAGGTAGCCACCTCTTCAGGATAATCACACCGAAGAGTTCTTCCAGTTCATATGAGTAGTCTCACTGGTTTCTGTGTATAACCCAGTAGCAAAGCAGGGGCAGAAATTACCACAGGTAGCAGCAATACTCATCTAGTATTTTTCTTTAAAAAAGGATTAAGCAAAAACCTTTGAAACATATCACACCCAGAAACCTCCCTTAAAACACCAAAATAACCTCCTTTCCTTCTGCACATTCCACTAAAGCTAGTATATGGAAAATACCAGCCTGTACCCCACACAGCCAGGGATCAAGGCCAAAAGACAGGAATAGTTAAAGCTTTTAGCCCTTCAGGACTCAGAGACTCTCTCCTTCAGGGAAAACCCACCCTTCAGCACTCACACAGCACAGATGAAGGACCCAGAAGCAAAGCCTTTTGTGCTACTCTTGCTTTTAAGGACTTGTGTTCCCAGCAGCCCTGGGGAGGCAATCAGGGTTAATGAGTGGGGACATGGAGACACCTGAGGTAGCTGCACCTGAAGTAACACCTGCCCCTTAGCCAGTGTCTTAGCAAGGACTTAGTAAATAAAAACCCCAAAGATATTAGCAGTCCTAAAGCAAGGACTAGGGAGGGGGGCTATTGCAAAGGGCTGCCTTCAGGGCTTCCCGAGCCCCAGCCAGGGACAGCTAGGGGGCCAGGGAGCAGGAGGTTTCCTCTGGAGCAGTTCTGAGGGTCATGAGAAGAGGAAAACTAATACATGTCCAGTGTCCTCCCAGACCAATTTCTTTCTCCTGCTCAAAATCAGCATCCCTCAATGGGGTTGTTCTTGTGACAGAGGGCTATTTATTTTCATGCCTACGACCTCACGGTTTCCCATCCCACTTGCCCTTTAGCCCGAGCCGCAATTATCTCTGCCCTATTGTGACAATGCAGCTTGTGAAAACCATGACTAAGATATTTCCAGGTCAGCCAAATTCAAATTCTTGTACATCAGCTTTATTCTGTGGGAGATTTTCTGTATTACTTGGATACCAGCAGTCAGTTGTGATTAACGTAGCAGAAGACAGAAATGATGAGCCACTTCCTCACTGAAACGTAAGCAGGTAGCCTGAGATACCTGTACATTAAAATGTGTCACTTAGAGATTATGCAAAATTAATAGGTTTTAGATAAACTTTAGGGCATCTTGATATTCTTCCTGTGTCAACGGAGCCAAAATCATAGTTTAATTCTTTAACTGCATTCATCTAGCCTCTGAATTTGATTGGGGAGAATTATTACAACCAAGGCCTGGACCCTGTTGTGTCAATTACAGCCAGAAAGACTAAGAAGTGGCTCCTGCTTCAAAGTCTTTTTGCTGCTCATACCAACAAACAGAGCACTTGTTGTCCCTGCTTCCCAGACAGGGAACGGGGTCACAGCGAGCCTTTTGCCTGAAAGTGGAAGGGGAAAATATTTCATCCCCAGCTTGAGTTCAACAGGAGCAAATGTTGGGCACAGTGAGCCCAGTAAGGATGCTCTGGACACCCACCACATTCTGAAGAGGCAGGTGAACAGAAAGGCAAAGCCATGACCCTTTAAAAGCATCCTCAGAGCACAGCATGCCTGGCAGGCACGGGCGTGCAAATGTCTCTGCAGGAACACATGGGGAAATCTGCAGAAGGTGGAAATGCCGCTCCTTCCTGGGCCGATGGGCGAAGGCAGCCTCTCACAAGGGGCTTTGCTGTGTATGACTCCTTCTTTGCCATCAGCGGAGCAGAGAGTTTAAACCGGTCTGTCCCCATGTTTGCCTTCCTGAAGGGGAATGGAAAACCCAAGTGTCCGCTCTGGCACCCTGCTGCATGCCTGTCTTGGCCACCATGTACTGCTTTGGAAAATGGGCATTTTCTGAGGCTCAGGGGAAAAGCTGTTTGCCTGACACGCATCTAGGAGAAAGGGGAGACTATACGCATCTGGTGAATATAATCATTCTCGGATCTCGTTCCTGCTGATCTAAACCAGTGTGAATTTGCACTGAAAACGATGAAGCAATGCTAGCATGGAGCCAACGTATGTGAGAGGAAACTCAAGCTTCATGCCTCCAGCTTGTATTTAAAACACGTTGCCTACATGGATTGCTGTGTATGACATAATTATGATAACACATCGTATAGTGCTGGAGCAACATGAAACGGCGCCTGCCCTACCTGACCTTTCCTGCGTTATTAGAAGCTCATTCGTACCCAAAGCACATAGAGGCTGAAACAACAAAAGCATCTGCACTGCTATTCTCCTGTATGGGCTCAATTTACTCCTGAACATTGTCATCTACAAAACATTCCTGAGCAGAAGAACAGCTTAGGTGATAGACAGTACCTGCCCATTTTCTCAGCAGTTTGATAGTTACAGGCTCTGGTCACAGCTGTTCAGCATTATGCTGCTGTAGAGCTTCCACTTTTCCCCCCAGCTCATCCTGTATGAGTTCAGTAGATCTGGAAGCTGGAGAAGACTATAGCTATATGTTTACGTGTTATCTGCTTTCTTCAATGAACAGCCTTAAGCCATCTGGAAGAGTCTCTAAATTACTGCTCCCTATCATGCCAACATCCTCAGCAGATCAGGAGAAACGCTCAGAAGTGCATCTCCCCAAATAGACTCAGTTCTGCAAAGTCTTACTCATTGTGAATAATTCTATGAATTAATTTTTGAAGTGTGTGAAAATCTTTCAGATCAGATCATAACTGATGATGGGAAATGCTTTCTTCCAGATAAGACCTTCAGGTCTAGTGTCCCACATAGGCAGGGCACAACTAGGGTTGTCAGTGGAAAGCAAGGAAATGCAGCACATTTTTGTCACTTTCAAAATGTGTCTCAGGATTAGGATCTGTGATTGTGGCACATGCTAATTGCTATGATGACAGGCCAGGCTAAAAAAGTGCTTTTCCCAAGAAGGGAAACATACAGAGCATGTCACTGCTACAGCCCAGACAAGTGTCCTTTTTATGGAGGGTCCTACGACATGGACACCTGCTCTGAATTGGTTAAGGGCTGGGGCAAATGGCCAGGTGTTGCTGAAACATGTAACTTTCTGTTGCTCTCAGGTTTTTTTGTTTAAGCAGAATGAAAGCTGCAAAAGGTTTGATTTGCATTCAGGATGATATACTTTTTACAACCCAAATCAGTTAAATAAGAACACGAAGCATAAAGATATGAAGAAAGAGAACAACCCAACAATTTAGGTGAAACCAGGGAAATCAGTCTAAGTTTTGCATAAATACATTGGCAGGAATAAGCCCCATCCTAGATCCAAGGAAGTAACTAAAGATAGATATGCCTATTCTATCTTTTAATGTTACAGTTATTGCTATTTAAATTGAAGCAGCATTTTGGTCTACAATTTCCTATGGTTACAAAGAGGTGCTTTTTTTATCCTGATCTGTGCTTTGGAGAAGAGGCTTGTCTCTCTTAGGAAAATTATGTATATTAAAAACATATTTTTGAAGCCAAGCTGTCAGTTTCAGATTTCTCACTATGTAACCAAATCTCGCAAGATCCTAGATCTTGGAAATAAGGGTCAGAGACTTTGAGGTTTTCCCACCCTTAATATTTATATTTGCAAATGCTTTGCAGTGTAGGATTCTGAGAAGTGGTCAGAGTGATTTTCCCATGTTTGTTTATCCACGTTGACACTCTGGCCAGCTAGCTCATGAAATAATGATGAGGCTGTTTCAGTGTAATACACAAGGAACTGCACTTTTCATATAGTTCCAAGTCAGATGGGGCCATCTGTCATTTTTGCAGCTGAGCTGAATCAAGTTGCTGCAACTTTCAACTTGTATTACCTTTCCCTCCCTGAATTGCATTATGCAGTTAATTTAAATTACTTCAGCAAACAGCAATGGCACTGGTGATGCTTCTGTTGGTAAAAGCATACCTCGGAGCGTTGGCGAGGTTGCATGCATATGGAATTAAGCACTGGACCCATACAGAAGGTGAAATCCTGGCCTCAGCAAAGTTAATGGCAAAACTCCTTTTGATTGCAGTATGATCAGGCTTTCTGTCTGTCCTGCCAGAGAATGAAACAGGAGGTAGTAACCAAAATAATGAGGTGCTAAGTCCTGAGTGGCACAGTCCCCAAATGTAATTGGTTACACGGTGGCAGCACCTTCACATTCCCACTTGTTTGGTGTCAAAAAATTACCTTTTTTCTGCAGGTCTTATGCAGAGTTAAGGTCTGAAAAGGGGATTCAATGAGAATAGCACAGCGATATGTTAAATCCTGAGAATAAATCATATTAATTATTTCTGAAAGTACCCTGCTTGTTACCAATTTCACCCACATATGTGATAACAACATTCTTTTTTTTTTTTTTTTGGTCTTTGGCCAACACCCATGAAATCACAGACCTTAGAAAACACCGTGTGATTTATGTCACTAATGCAGACAATGCAGGCAGCAAGCTACAACTGTTCCCTGCCCCACACGTGTGGGTTACTCAGGTGGCATGGCAAAGGGGCTGCGTAATTCCCCAAGGTGACAAAGAGAGCGGGGATGACAGCACAGACCAGGGTCTTAAGATCCTTTTTGTACTTTGAACTCTCAGCGTGCAGCTTCTTAGGATGAAAAGCTACAGGTCCTAAAGCTGTCCAGGAGCTCTGACTGTTCCTTTCTGTCTTCGGCATTAGATGCACATGCAGACTGGTTTTCCACATTTCTCAAATTTGGTCACATCAGTGTTGGGAGTACACAAGCAATCACAGGGGCGTTAAATCTTCTTCAGTGCTGAACCAAATAATGAAAGGCATATGTATTCCTGTTGTGAAGGTTTTCCCAGCCTTTCCTAAGTAATTGATGTCAGCATCAATATACCACTTTTTGCTGCTATGGTTCAGCAGCGTTTATGGTAAGTTTTCTTTTTAACTGTGCTTTCATTTTTCCAATTTCCTGCTCTTAGAATCTTGTCCAGTAAATTCCTTGTTTGGTTTTTATGGACTTTTTGATCATATTTCTTAGAAGATAATTCTTTTGGGATGTCAGAGGCGTGGAGGAGCTCGAAAGAATTACCATTGTTGACAAGATGTTTGACCATGGACAAGTGTTCCTCATTAAGAACAGGTTCTATTTTCTACTTATAAACACAAACTTCCTGCACACTCCAGTTACAAGGAAATGGCCTTATTTTTATAAGGACACTTATGTTTGAAGCCAGCAAGGGGCTTAGTCCTTCTTTGGCCTTCTATCACATTCATGGTTCCTTGCCCTTGCCCTTGCAGAACTTCAGAGAAACTCCTCACAGTCTATCATCAACCCTTGACCTAAAGGAATACAAAAATACCTTAAAAATAATCTCCTGTGGTTGCTGCAGACTAGCCCAGACTGCTGAGTCTACCATACCTCCGCACCAGAGGACTAGAGTCATCCCACCCATCCTTGGCTCCCGCTGGCTCTGTCCTTGCTTTGCATTCTTAATTCCTGGCTCTTCCATTGTGTTGATCGTCTTGCAGCACTTACATCGACACAGATCTAATGCCTAGAGCAATAGCATGAATTGCCTACGGTTACCCAGGAATACCATGGTATGGCTCTAACCAAAGCCTGGATCTCCTAGGTCTCTTTTGAAATGATTATTTTTTTCTTTCTTAGTGCCATCTTTACTAGCCTCCCTAGCTGAAACTTGGCGCAGCTGACTGCAAGGAGCTGGCACACAGGAGCAATCCAACTGAAATGAATGGAGTTGCTGGAAGGCTCAAAACCAATCATCCAGATAAGTTACCTGGTGTCACACAGGGTGAAGACAGTGGAAATCTAAAGACTTCAGTAATTTCTGGCTTAAATCCTGGCAGAAGCCATGATTCAGGAGACATTAAAGCATGTACTTAATTAAAACATCCAGCTTATCCTATCCCTCGTCAATAAGGCATGTGAATATCTGTTTAACTTACTTGCTTTGCAGTGCTGTCAGAAATAGTTGTTGGCTGCCCTGTAACCTAGAGCTAAGTACTCCACACGCTTTCTGCCAGCTTTGGACCTCTGTGGTGCTGTTTCCAGAAGAAATGAGGATTTAGGGCCACACTGCAGTAGGAAGGCTCTGAGTGCTGGCCGTGCTGGCTGCATTCTCTCCCAGTTCTGGCAGCTGTGCCCACCTCACCCCTGTGTCTGTAAGCCTGACCATTTCCCGCTTGCTGCCACCTGCCTTACAAGCCCATGTGCTTTCAGAGAGCTCTCACCTGCTCCTAGCAAGGCCATCTTTTTTTTTTCTCTTTATTTTCTATAAATCATCCTCTAAGTTCCCTGTGATGTAAACACAGGGCCTGAAAGGGATGATATGTTGACAAAATGTTAGTTTACTGTTACAGCTTCGAACAGTTAAGGATGATCCAGGGTTTTACATTACACCCAGTTTATTTCCATTGTAACAACCACCATTATTTCTTTTTAACTTCTTGTTAAGGACAAAGGCAAGAAAGCAGGGAATGGGAAGGAGGGGGAGCATATTTAAATAATTTCTATTTTAAAGCTTTAAGCAAGGCTTTTATTTTATTTAAAGCCTGCATTCACGCATTCACTTTGCCCTGACGAAAAAAAATCTTCAAATAACAGATTTTCCCACGGAATGGCATTTCCACGTTTTGAGCAGCTCTCCCAGCAATACGTACCTCAAAGGGGCATTGTGAGCCTGAATTAATTACAGCTCCATCCTCACACGCACTGGGCTCTCTGGCCCCAATCCAACAGAGCACTTAAAGTGCATGTTTCTTGCCAGGCGTGCGAGCCGGCCTGCTGGTTTCGGCAAGTCCCTCTGACTATGTTTAAAGTTAAGCATGTGCGTAAGTGCTGTGCTGGAGCAAGGTCAAAGGAGGCAGTATCTCATAGGCTGAGCCCTTTATATCTCTAGAGCATCTTGAGGTCTTCAGAAAAAAGGCCTCTTCTATCAGAGGCAAACGTTTACATATGGAGCTGCATGTAAACCTTAAAATGTAACTTTGTGAGCCTTCGTAGATTTGATGTACCCGCACTTGCCTTTTTTTTTTTTTTAATAAGAAGTATTTAAAATACTAGCTGCTTCAGACTTGATATAAAAATAACAGCTGTGTCGCTTCTAGATGGGAAGAAAAAAACATGCAAACAAGCTCATGCACACAGAGGGAAAAGTACTTTATGTTGACGGATTTATAGTCTGAATTCCTGGATTGTCCTGTTTTGTGTAGATGAAAATAGGCATTTTATCATCAGCATGATGATAAAAACATTAAGAAGCATGTAAGAACAAGAAGGGAGAGAGGCGGGCCTAACTCAAAACAAAGAGAAAAAACACTGATGTGAGGGTGGGCTCACACGAACAAGATGATGGCAAAGATAAAGGAGCGGGAGTCATTTGCGGAGCAGTATTGCTGGTTCTGAGCGGAGGGCTGGGGAAGGGAGGTGTGTGTGGTGGGGATAGTCAATCATGTCTGCAGTGTTTCCGCGAGGCCAGGAGTGGATTATGTGTGTTAGGCTCTGGTTTCCCTGACAGCTTCAGAGGGATTAGGAATCCTGCTGGCTCAGGCAATGAGGAGGGCATGGGAGGCTGTTATCTCCTGTACCTGTGTTTTTGACAATGAGGAGAGGAAGGACACTGGGGACTGGAAAGGAAAAGCAAGAGCTTTGCCCCAAGGCTAAGTGAAAAGAAAGCTGTATATTGAACAGGGACATTTTATACAAAGGCTGAGGGATATCCTGGCAGCTTGTTCAGTGGGAGTCACAATCTAACACAGCAGGTTGGCTAAACTGAAAAAGTAAAGTTTGTGGTTTAGGGTAATCCTTGCAATATCTGCTAGCCTTCCCCCAGGCTGAAAGTGGTGAAAGGAGTGGTGACACTGGCAGGGTTGTCCAAACACGTGGAAACACACAGCTCACAGACAAGTCCATACTTTGGGCTAAAAATTGTGAAAAGAGCCAAACCAATAGAGAACTCGACAGGTGCCTGCATTTATTAAGAAGTACGGTGAGGAATGGGTTCCCCCTGTTCCTCTTTTTTGCACAAAAGACCCTCTCTCTGCTGGATCTTGAGTATGGCCAGCTTGCAAAAACAAGTAAGCACCTCTTATTACCGCTCCCCATTTTGCCATGCTGCTGGGGGGAGCACAAGAGTGTCAGTGTATGCCTACTCCCCCATGCAGGGGCCAGGGCTGGGCTCAGGTGGGTTATGGATGGGGACCACAGCACAGGACAGGCCACCAAGGAGCTGCTGGGAGGGCGCAGTGACATGTGGAGGCAGGTGACACCACAGGGCCAGTGAAGCGCTGCTTAGAGGGAAGTTGTATCAGGACTATGTGGGTCAGTGCCTTTACATATACTCACATCTGAGGCAATAAATCGTCTAAGCCATAAATACTCAATGTGCTGTGCTTTGCATGTGCTCACACAGGAGTCATTTTTATCAGGGTCCGTCCTTTACTGAAGCAAAAAGAGAGCAGAGCTCTCAGGCACCAGCTGCCTTGTGCAAAATGGGAGAAGACGGTGCCCTTGGGAAGGGAGGTTTGAGGTGTGCTGTTGTGCCACAGGTTTCCCAAACCAGGGAAATCAAGGTGCTGGCAAGAATTCAGCGAGAGAGGGAAAACTGCCCTTTTCTCCCAGCAATGCCTAACAGTGCCTGCCCAGCTTCTGGCAACTGTCCCCAAGTGCTACACAGCTCTAGTGCTGGGTGAGACAAGCTGCCACGTGCCTGAGCCACCCTGCTTTGCACCATTTGCCTTCTAGTGTGGGTCACAAGCATTTGCCTTGGAAAGCTTAGAGCAGGCAGTACAGGTACAGCAGCTTGGGCCACAAAGATAAACCACCTTGATTCAGGCCCCAGGCAGCGTGTTTAGCTTGAGCTCCCACCAACACTATAAAAGCCACAAGTCAAGGGGAGCTTAAAGTTCAGCATGTTTTAAAGGGGTTAAAGATAGATATGAACATCATTTAGATTAAAGATATTGATAGATATGTAAGCGCCTTCGTGATTTTCCATGACCACATGGGAAAACATTAGCAATACCAGAAAATGAATCTGCGTTTGCAGAGGAATGCTTTGAGGCTTTGCCAGAGAGGTCACTGACACCCTTCCTTCCCCGGCTCACCTATTGACTCCTTTAGAAAAACTCCAGTAGTTCATTGCTTTTCCCTATAACAATCAAACATGTTGGTGGGGCCTGAGGGCACTGATAAACCCTAATGGCCCCAAGTGGCTTCACCTGGAGCCTCTCACCACACCCCTGCCCATGGGCCCAGGAGCCCTTTTAAACTCAGCTCAGGGGTATAAATTGTAGTTTAAGTTCTGTTGTGTGGGAATGTTGGTCTTCAACTCTGCTAGAGCTGTGGCTGTTCTTGTTCTGTGGATTCTGCCTGTGTGTTTGTGACCCTGATCCATAGCAGGCTGGGGTGAGTCACTGCCCAGTGCTGCCTTCCTAAATGGCTGATAAAGCAAACTGGGGGGAACAGGGGGTCTGGGAAAGTGATAGTGGGTTTTTTTGCCCCCTTATTACTATAAAGGTGAATGGTGTCTGCACCATTAGATAGAAGGTGCTCCTGGTTTCTTTTTGATTAAGGTGAAATTGTGGTATCTCCTTCAATCACAAAAGTGGTCTGCTGAAATAATTGGTGAAATAAATCTCAGGAAACTGGTTTGGTTAGGTAGAGGAGAGAGCTCACGGCTGGGTTTGACAGCCAAAAGGTGGTGTGCAGGAGGATGCCGCAGGGAAAAACAGGATTAGGGACTAAGGAAATCCTGCCTGGCTGTATAGGAATGATGTTGGGAAAATCAAAGCTCATTTGGTCTGCAAACTGGCAAGGGGTTTAAAGGGTGACAAGAAGCTCTTCCACATCTGTGTGAACAGCAGAAGACTCTGCAAAGAGGATGTGGGGCCAGCCCTGAAATGGTGGAGGACAGGGTGTTTCAGTGATGGTGGATATATTAAGATGTGGATGCTTGGACCTTCTCTGTCTTTGTCTTTGCTGATGGAGTCTCCTGGGCCTTCACCCTATACACAGGGCCTGGGACACAGTTCCTACAAGCATTGGAAGGAGGATGCAGGTAGGGACCCCCAACCAGGCAGAAGGAAGAGTGTAGGTGGAGCTGAAATGGTGATGGTGGAGTACCTGCTCCAAACCTGCTGGGACATGAGCTCCATTGATTACTTTTGGCTTTGATTTTCTTATCCTGTCCCTGAAATGTTAAGCTCAGCTTTCCCCATGTTCCCAGTGACACCTTGGCATAAGTAGGCACCTCAGTGCTGAGATGTCTGTGTAATTTCCCTGCTTGACAGGCTGCTTGTGTGCAGTCTGGTGATGACTGCTCTCCCCCAGTATCCATGGCCCTGCTCCAGTGCAGCACTGTGGTGCTGCTGCCCAGGAAAGAGGGAGCTGGACTGCAGCTCCCTCCTGTGCACATGGCATCCCACAGCTGCCTCCCTAGGTGTGTGCCCTGGATAACAATGTGCCATGGGCTAGGGGGGTGTGTCTGCAAACAGTGTCAAAGCTGTGATGCTCTTCTGGTGGTATTTCTGCTCCCTGGGCCGAAAAGGAAGTGTCAATGTGAGTGTGCAATGGAACATCCCCTGGGTAGGGGGTCTTGTGCCTGACTACAGGACAGGGCTCCCAGAGTCTGAGAGTGGGAATGAAGACAAAGGGGTCATAGTGTTCTTTCCATGGGGTGAAACTTGCAATGGAGAGTATCCTTCGTGCTGTTTCAGATTGTTTTAATAGATGTGGTCTGGTTTAGGATTCAGAATACCCTACAGTATTTCTGTTGGGGTAGGGAAGTGGGTGGGCAGGCAGGGACCTGAATGTTCTTTTCAGTGATTACTGGGCTGGACTGTGCCAACTTTATTCATGCTGACTGGTGCTGCACTTGGTGCTTATCTGTCTGAAGGATCCCACCCAAGGTGTGAGTCCTTCTGTAGTATTTTTACTTTGTTTGATGGAAATACAAGCTTTGGACTGTTGAAGCAATAGAAATTGCAGTGACTTGGAGATGAGAGACTCAAACCTTTAGAAAGGAACAGCCTAAATCCACCTTTTGAGCCTGTAATGTGCCCCACCCTTGATGGTGTGACTGAGCATCTTAATGGTGATGCTGACACTGAGTTGTACTGGACAGACTAGAAATAGGGACTGACTTTTAATGCTTAATTAAAACTTTAAATAGCACACTCGCTAATTTTCCCCCATACCCCAAAAATGCATCTGAGGAGTCCCCTTCTGCTGAGCAAACAATATCAGTGCTATAAAGCAAAGTCTCTTGAGGTAACATCTTTATATCTTCTGAGACGGGGTTATCACCGTTGTGACTTCGGTCACAGCTTCTTGCTGATCTCCTGATGAATCTTAAGTTTTGCCCTGACTCTAAGCGCATGACCAACCAAATGCCAAATCCAGAAGTCTGAATCCCTGGAAGCGTGAGCGAGTCCCGCGTTTCCGAGTTCCCAGGTCGCGGACGGCAGAGGGAGCCGCAGCCCCGCGCTGGGTCCTGCCCGCAGCCTCCGGTGGAGCCGGGAATTCCAGGCAGAAAACGTGGGGCCGGGAATTGCAACTCTCCCTGCTTCGTGTGGCACGGGTTGCTCCTCATGAATGAAAGGAACTTCCATACCAGGGCTCTGGTAAAGCTGCCTTGCAGGTATGTATGGCTAAACTTCAGTCAATACTGACAAAAAGTGGCATTCAACTGAATGTTGAGTCGGGTAATAGTCTGGGCTGTCCGTCAAGTTCAGATGCAAAGTCACTGCAAAGCAACGTGTCAAACATGGGTATGGGGCATGGTCATCACACGATGGACTACATAGCATAAATGCTGCAGGCAAGAACTGCTTTCTCTGTGTTCAATGGTAAGCATCAAGGAATTTCAGAGTGTCAAGGCTGACAAAGCTGTTATAAAGATTAATTTATTCCATTTGGTCACCTTTTGTACTAGGTTCAGTCTTGCTCAACCTCACTAGTCTAGCACGTCAGTCCAAACTAGAACCTTAGACCTCTAATAACTCCTCTCTGCAAAGTAGCTTGCACAGCTTGGTAAGGCTACTAACTTAAAAGGCCAAATGCCTGATCAGAATAAATAATACATTAAAACAGGCTAGCTATAAGGCTAAGTGTTGCCTCCAGTGTATACTGCCTCCAGCAGTAGCTACCTGGGTCACTACAACTTACAAGCTCCTAGAGCTGTGCAGGGTTTGTTCTTCCCCTCCAACCACAGTATTAGCACTGATCACTCTTATCCAGAAAAACTGGAACCCAAGGTAATGGCAATTCCATTTTTGGATGGTGACTCATAGTCCTCACCGTTTCAGTCTTTAAAAGAGCAAACCTTTGTAAGATGGAGAAACAAAATGTTTCTTTCCTGACAGGCATGTAACACTCCTTGGCTGCTTCACTAACCTTGAAGGAACCCAGGACACAAGAGTTCCCAAATCCTCCCTGCTCCTCAGCTGGGGATGCCAAGCCATGTGCCATCCTTTCCATGGGACTGGCATAGATGAGCTGTGGTGGGTCAGGGTGTGCAGAGAGAAATGGTAGACTGCAGATGTGCCTCTTCCTCTGTGCCCTTCAGGTTTACTCATCAGTAGCCAGCAGAGTACAAGTCTCCAGCTATACGGGCATTTGCAGGTGAGTTACAGCCCAGCTCTCCCCATGCAGTGGGTACAAAGCAGCAGCAAGGGCAGTGTGGTGTCTGTGGTACCCACGGTGCTGACTGGCCCGTGAGAGATGAGGCTACATGCAAGCTGAGACAAGCTGCGGCTCTTACAGCTCTTGAGGTTTTTGTTCCCACTGACCAGGCAGCGTGACTGCTCAAAGCAGTGGTAATATCCTGACGCTACTTGCAGCCTTCGCTGAAGACTTCTTTCCCTCTCTTGCAGGACCAAGAACACCGAACACACATGCCTGAGTCTTGTCCCAGAGCAGCATGAGGGGCACTGTCCTTCCTGGTGCAACTGCTTCCTGTGCTGGCAGGCAGCTCCTCCCTGGTGCATTATTGCACTTGTCAAACCTTTGCAAACTGAGCTTGTTTCTTCAGATGCTGGCAGGCTGAGGGGTGGTGAGATGTGGGTGCTGCTTGTAGTGCTGCACAGCAGCTCCAGCAGTGAGCACCAGGGTAACCGCACTCTTCAGTCGTACCGTCCAGATCAATATATATTGAACTTGATAGACTTCTATCAAGGTGGCAGCTTCTCTTTCAAAAGGAGGTATCTCCATTTGCAGCTGAAACCATCTCTGGATAGCTGGATGATCTCCCTGGGCTAATGCCCTGTTTCTGGGTAGCCAGGTCACTGCCACTGTGGCAGGGCACTATGCAGCACCTGCTCCCTTCATATGTGGCTTTTGGTTTGGCAACTGCTACAATGATACAGCCCCTAATGTGGTCTTATTGATTGCTGGTATCAATACTAGCAACTATCAATACCAGCAACTTACTCAGATTTCCTTGATGGATTTTTTTGTAACCAAGCCTATCTCTTCATCAATGTTGCTTAATCAATTTTATTGTCTATAGAGCAGAGCTGCTTGTGGTCAGGTGTAACTGGTGATATTGAAGTAAGCCTTGGAGTATGAGTAAGAGGAAAGAAGAGACCCTGGGTATGAAGAAGCGTCTGTTCATCCTATTAAAATCATAACATCGTTTGGTAACAAAGTATTTAATACACTCTTAGTTAAAGAAACCTCTCTGAAATGAAAACCATAAACAGCTGCTGATGGCTTAATAGCTTAAGAGTAGCTGGGGCATTCGATCAATCTGAAAAGCAATTTATTGTGAGTATATTTCAAAATGGTGGAGGTTATTGCTATGATACATCTAACCATAATGGCAATGGGAAACATATATCCTCTCTTGAGAGCTGTGAAAGGGCTCAGTGACTACTTTGTTAGGTTCCCTGCTGAGTTCAGTCATCTATGGCTGTGCTGAATAACTGAGTATGGCTAAAGCAAAGAACTGACTAATTTATCAAAAAAGGTGCCTTGGAAACAAACTTAGGTCCAATGTGGGTGCAGGAAGGGAGAGGACAAGTCCTGGATGCTCTGCTGCTAGAATCTGGGTGCTGCTGCCTCTCATTCTCCCTGCAGCAGGACTGCTTGAAAGCAACCGCTCCTCACTGCAATGCCCCTTCTGTGGTGTTAACAGGCATTGCCTGCCACATCTCCTGAGGAAACAAAATGTAGTCAGCCATGGCTTGTTGGACCTAATACTTCTTGGACCTATTCTGCATATAGCAAAAATAGTTAGAAACCATTAGCAAATTCTAACCCGCTTTGGCATCCCAGATGTGAGGTTCCTTGTAACTCAGGTTAAAATTTGCAGATGGATGCTGGGGAAAATTTATTGGTGACAGGAGGGGAGGAGAAGTCAGCCTGTAGCTATTCTTTGCTTGCTCAGGAGCAGCTGCTTGACTGGTGAGCAGCCGCTGGTGCTGTGCAAGCAGCCTTGCATGGACCCTTGAGAAAGCCAAACTGGTGCTTAGAGCTGGCAGTGCTGCCCTGAGAGGGAAGGGGACAGTGAAGGAGATCTGAGAGCCCCTTGCAGGAGCTGAGGATACTGGCATGTTCCTGGGGAGAGGCACTGGGATACCGGGCAGGAGCATCTCGCTGGGAGCCAAGCTGCACTAGACCTGCAGCCAGTGGAACTGCTCCCTTGCTTTGCTTTCACTACCTGCTGCTGCATACAGCACTGCCTGCTGTGAGCACCTGGAAACTCATTTGCACCACTACAAATATAACCTTTCTTCATACAGAGGTTAAAATAAGTTAAAATAAATATGGACAGATACTTTCTTGTTTGCTCTCGAGTCTGATTTATTTAAGTGTAGAGCTATTCCTTAACTCCATGGCTTGTAAATCTCACCTTCACCTTGACAGTTAACTCCAGTACATGTGAAAATGGTTCATTTTCACTTGGCTATCTCTAATGGCACTACAGTTAGTCTGTTAATTGTTTTGTAATCAGTCTGCTGTGTCCCTCTTCCATGGCTTCCAGGGGCTACTATACCCGGGATGATCAAGCTAGCTGCTGACAGGCATGCTGTCTGTTCACAAGAGCTGGAAATATGCAGTATTTCAGTAAAGCAGACTCTAAGAACATCCACAGGGCCAGCCTGTCAGCTCGCCCAGCTCAGCCCAGCAGCTGAGGATGCCTGAGAGTAAGACACAGAGCAGAAGTGCGGTGCTGCTTGGTCACACTGATCCCAGGCCATGCTGAGACACCCTGAGCCAGAACACTGTGTAGTTGATAATACATTTTGATAAGACATGCCATAGCTTAACTGTCAAAACCTGCTGCCTTGTGTTTTGAACAAGCCATTGCCAGACTAATTTGATGTTTCTTGGTAGAAAACAAGGTCTCTTTGTCCTTTTGCTGGCCTGAAGGCTCCCAGTCTGCTTTAGCTAGTCCTTGACTGTCAACTCCCTTCATCTTCTTCCTTGTATTTTTCTTGTCATGTCCTTCTGTGATGGTGAAACCAAAAATGCATGCAATATGCAAATGGGAGCAATTGTGGCACCATGGCATAGTGATCTCCTGTGGGTTTTTTTCCTCTTTTCCTGTTTGATTTGCCTTTTTGTCTGTGACTGAGCATTGAACAACATTTTACCAGAACTATCTATGTAGTTCCAAATCTAGTATCTCCATTGGAATGGTCATATACCATGGACCTTTACGGTTTACCCAGGTACGCCATTTTACGTTTACTTTTATTGGCCATTTTGTAATTCAGCTGCTGGGTACTGTGAGGTCCTCACATGATTCCTCCTTGTCTGCTCTGAGCTTTACTATATTGGCTAAACTAGCTTCGTCAGAAAATTCTGGAGCTTTTGTATTCACAAAAACTGAAGCAAAGCTCAAAGGAAAAGTGAGGCTGTGAATGCCTGAAAGATCTAGGGCAATTCACACCTGTCTGAGCAAAGCATATTTTAGTCATGTGAACCTCCTTTTGACCTGTGCTATTTGGACCAAATTGCTGGAGGAAATAATCAAAGATTTGTGTTTCCTTGGGATGGTCTATATATCACTGCCATTGCTTGTTCCTGATGTGCAAAAGTGGTGCAGCCCAACAGAGAACATTTTGTCTACTCAACCCAAGGGCAAAGCACTTCACAGGTACCTGTAAGTGCTATTTAGTTTTTAAATAAGTTCTTACAGAGCTCTGCATGCATGTGCTTTTTACCTATTGATTAAATAGGAAATATTCTGTTTCTTTTAACGTATAGGGGTTTTTTTTAGTGCCTGGAGGAATATAGAAATTTTTGTGTGTGTGTAATACCAGTCTAATAACTATTGAGAAAACAAAGGTATCCATAAACTTGCTTTTTCCATATTCATTTATTTTTTGTTTCTAGTTAATCAACAAGAAGAACCGAACTGCTCCACAGGGGCTGGCTCTGGGTAAAACAGCCCATTAGCAATGGGCCCACCTGAAGGCAGGCTCACGGGGCTGGTAGCTCCAGGGCTGTTCCCCAACAGTGAGCAAGGCACACGAGCAACTGCGCTGCCCAAACTGCATTTGCCTATTCCCAAGGGAACATCCTCCATGCTCAGACTGATTTCCATCTCTGACAGAGCTGATTGATGTATGTGGGGTTTTCTGGCTTTGAAAGCCATCTACATAAAGTATATATTGATTGGATCCTCCTGGGACAGGTGAGTGGGATAAACTTATTACCATCAGCTTCTGCTATAAAGCAGAGCTTTTATGAGTCAATGGTCTTATCTAAAAAGCTTCACCCAAACTTTAGAATAAGGTACTTGAAGAACTTGCTGCCAGCAAAAGTAACAGTGTTTTGAACTAATGAGCCTTTCTGAAAAAGTTTCGTTTCTTTCAGAAATAAGTAGAAATTAAAACATTGGACTCTTTCAGCAGCTGCCCTGTGAAGTGTTATAGTATCTACTGAAATACGGTTGCTGCTGAGCCAGATTTGCATTTGTGGGCACCATGGTATCTCCAATTAACTGCTCAGCAGTGAAGAAGCCTGCAGGGCAGCAACTGTTAGTGGAGGGCTCCACTAAGTGATCCATACCAGCACTTTGCTGGGCATTAAGTGCTGTCATTTCAGCTGCCCTCTGTGTGGAGCTTGAAAAAAGGAAAGGGGTCCTAGAGCAAAAAGAAAGGAGGAGGTGGAATGAAAGTGCTTGCAGCATATCAGAAATGCTGCAAGTCAGTGCACAGTGTGCTTTTTGGTTGGCCCCGGAAGATGCAGAGCCCTGTTTGGCACACTGAGCACACCATGCATGATCCTTCAAGCAACAGATGAGAACTTACCAGTTCTCCTCTAGGGTCAATGTTGTTTTTAAATCGGACAGACCCAGTGGAGGGGAGCAGTTGTACAGCAACAGAAGCCTTGATAGAAAAGGGATTAAAATTAACATTTTAAACAACTGTATATCTTGGCTGTATCCCTATGCAACTGCTTTAAATGCTAATTCTCACCCTCTTTTTATAATTTCCTAGACCTCCTTTAAAATGGAAACCCTGAGAATTTATTTCCATCTGCAATCTGTGTGCTACCAAATGGAAAACATTGCTAAGAGTCCTCTTGTTAAAAGACTGTCGCACAAGGTCAGGTCTGTGATCCCCCTAGCTCTGGAAGGGAGTCACTTCAAGCTTCAAAAGACAGAATAAGAAACTGTAAAGAAGGTAGGTGTAATAGGCCATGTCAGTGTGAGCCTCGATAGTTACACGAATCCTCCTGAGATCATCCAGCATTGCAACAAGACCACGCGGTGAACTGAGTGACCCTGGACCTGGTAACCTCTGTGACTTTGTCATCCTCCTACAGCAGCACCGTTATTCCTCGAGAGAAGAGCTGCAGGATGGGGCCGTCTCAGGAACATCATTATTCTCCTTTGTCGTCATCCAAAATGTGTGACCTTGCCTCCCACTTGGAACTATACCTCCCTTATTGACTGGCAAAATAAAAAGCTACTGATGGATTTGCACAGAAGTAGCTTTATGCTAATTATTTAATTACAGCTAATGACAGTTTTGTGTGTGTATTAGCATATGTCAGTGCTTCTCACAGTTCATTTGAACAGGATATACAGGTTAGGCAGTGAAAGGGAAAGCGCTGTCTGGCTTTGCAGGCAGTGCTGGTGCATGGACCCCAGCACCACAGGACTCCACCAAGCAGGGGAAGCACCTTCTCCCACCGGCAGCAGCCCAGGGGAGTGGGGCAGGGGTGCTGGAAGTACCTGGCTGATGTAGAGGCCCCTCTTGCAGGACTAGGAAATATTAAATGGGAGGATTAAAACCTTTCAAAGATGAAACAGATTCTGCTTTCATAATAATTTTCTCTTCAGCCTCCACAAGAGTTGGCACAGCTTGGTGTGCTACAAAGTACTCTCCCCACCTCCTTGCTCAGAACATCTTTAATTAATTCTTGGCAGGACTATCTAACTCTGCATGTAGATAAGAATAAATTTCAGCAAAGCTGGGGCCTCCTGCAAGGCCACTCGCCTGGGTCTCTCTGCTGAAGGACTCTGCGTGAATACAAAGACTTTCCCAGCATGGCATTCCTGTGGCACACAAATGGATGTGGTGAAGTGAAGGCACCAACGTCAGCACCCGCACACACAGTTAGGAAATGTAGGGGTCTAAAATCAAGATAGATAAATGATTCTGTAGACCATAAAGGCAACTGAAAATTCCCAGCTGAGAGAGTGCAGATCAGATCAACAACCACTACGTTAAGATCGTCACAGCATGAACATGAGCAGTGAGCTCTGCACTGGCATTTCAGTAGCTCCTTTCCAGAGCGGAGCCATCTGGAAACAGCTGCCAGGTCTGGCAACACAACCTGAACAGCCACGTCTTGTACGAGCATGGAAATCCCTGCACCTCCCCATGAGTCGCAGAGTACTTTCTGCTGCACCTTTGTTCCTGCCCACACCTGCTGCCATCGTTTTTGTGCTAAAAGAAAATCAATCAAGTTTTACTCATCGACTGAATATTCTCCAAACTCTGTCTCCCCTTCAGGCTTCTTGAAGTTTCGTGTTCACTCAGCAACCTGCACAGACTGAAGCCCAAAGCACCCGCTTGGCACTGGGAGAGGAATCTTTCCAGCAGATCAGTGTAATGTGAAAACGCATTTCAATGCACCTTATCGACCCTCTTTGGAGGCTGCAGTACCTGCACCATCAGCATGGCTGAGGTCTTTGGGGACCTACTTAGTTGCTTAATGTAAGCCAATTGATTTCAGTGAGCACCTGGCACCTGTGTACACTTTAAGATCTGGATTTTAAGGATCCCAAGTAGAGAACATAAATCAGCATCAAGTGTTCGCTGGTTTTGCGACTCAGCTGGAGAGGGAACTCAATAACCTCTTGCCAATTTGCTCAACTAACATTTCTTAAAATCTCTTTTTCTAATGGGGCAGAAAGAAAGAAAATCAAGAAGGCAGCAAAGGTAATAATCGCCGAATTTGCTTCTGGATTTTTTCCGTCTTCAAAATGGGAAAGTGTTACTGTCAAGGTTGATTCTGATTTCTTCTCAGAAACTGCCCACTGCCTCTTTCATGGACAGTGAGGAAATACAATGCAAATGTGAGCAGTTAAAATACCTCTACCTGAAGGCAACAAAATCAGATTGGTGTAGTAACTTGGTGACGTTTCTCTTCTTTTCCCCCCACCCTTCCTTAAACACCACTGCTATTTTACAGCAATAGAAATCCTTTTGGAGTCTGTAGCTGACTCGGAGCTACAGACCTTTACTACTGCCAGAAGAAGAAAAGGGGAGAGAGAGAGGTAATTTCTAAAGTGAAATTAAACTAACCATAAAATAAAATATTTCCAAAGACACTTAATTTCATGTCAGTTCAGAGGAGCCTTTTGGATTTAAGCCACCTAAAAATAAAATACTGAAGTACACACTTCAGGACTGTGTTTCTTTTAATACTCTGTGTGCAGTTCAGAA
This sequence comes from Falco cherrug, assembly GCF_023634085.1. Classification (NCBI taxonomy): domain Eukaryota; kingdom Metazoa; phylum Chordata; class Aves; order Falconiformes; family Falconidae; genus Falco; species Falco cherrug. The sequence goes on from NC_073707.1 coordinate 10,336,660, forward strand.
ACCGTAAGGAAATGTAATTGGATCTTGTTATGCCTAAATTAAAAATCAGAATCTGCTTTGGAAATTATTGTAATAAAAGAAGAAACAATAGACTTTGCATAATTATTAATCTCTTGTAATAATCCTCAGCTGTATAGGTTATTTTCCAGAAACACAAGCAGTATCTTGCAGAAAAGATGAAATTTATTGGCTTGTTTTTCTTCTGTATGCTGATGAACATGCTAACAGGTAAGTTTACTGCTGAATTTATTCTTGCTTACTTTTTCAAGCAGCCAGAAATATTCTGTTACTAATACAGTATCTTCTATTTAGTATCAGTTACCACTCGCATATTAGTCACAGCTGGTCTGGCTGCTAGTTAAGAGTATTTGGTTTGTAGCACCAAGTGACTGCAAACAAGGAATTCCTTATTCAGTTGTTCAAGAAACAAAAAACACTTGGCTATACGGAGGGTCCTACGTTTGCATTAAAGAACTCATCTGCTTCTGGCTACACAGCAAACCTTTTATTAACAGTAAGTCCTTCTGTGCAGGAGCTGATACTGATGAGTTTCCTCTTTATTTACAGATGCCCGATCAATCCAGGATGGAGATGGTAATTCTTAATGTGTTTTTCTTTTCTTTGTACCACTAACGATTAGGAGAGTCATTTGTAACTCCCAGACCTGATCCTCAGCAGTGATTTTGGCAGGAACGCTTACTAACCTCCGTGGGCTGTGGAAGTACTTTCACTTAGTTCTGGTGGAGAAAGAAGAATGAATTTTTAGAAAATTATTTAAAATTTATTAAAAGGTGGCATATTAATGTCTAATAATAGAGCTAGTATACTTGCAGTCTTAAGATGAAAAGGGTCAAGTCGCTAATTCTGTTGTATAAAGTCATAACTGGAAAGCACCAGACTTATAGTAGAGATCTGAGAATTTTGTCCATCCTGAACAGTAATACATACAATGTGTGCCTGGTTACTGGCAAGAAGTACTGACTTCCACAACAAAAAGCTTAAAATTTACAAATTGCCATGAATCCAATTAAAGAAATGTTGGATTAAATCTCTTAGCACAGCTACCCTGTGGTTCATTTCAGTTTGTGTGATTAGTCCATTGGATTAGTGTTTGCCTTTGATTAAAAAAAGCCCTCAACATCCTAATGATGTTTACATTGGCTTATTGATGATTACATCAGTTAACCTCTCTTCGGTGTTTTCAGACAGAATTATTTCTGAAAATGAAGTTGCATAGAAACATCTGCAATAACAAGGTACTGCTATTGCTGGTGTACATCTCGGTTAGTGAAAACAGCAGGACAGCCAGCAGCATCCCAAGTGCAGACACACAAATATGCAGGGAGAGTATTGTAGCAGATATGGAAAGTAGAAATACATATACAGAATAAGGGCTAATATGATTACTTATAATTCAAAACTTTACTCCCTATGTTCTATTATATTTCCTTACAGCTCTAAAACCTTTTGAATTTATTATCTGTGTTTTCACACGTTTAAGTGTGCTATTATATTTGTGCACAGCAAATATTTCTGCAGCAACCTCTTAGATAGTCAGGAGAGCGTGTGTCAATCTAAAAATAAAATCTTGTTCAGGCAGTATCCTGTTGCTCTCATTACCAACAATTATGGTTTTCTTTCACACTGGGCCAAACAGCCGACTGCAAAGTGAATCTAAGGTCAGCTGGTATAAACAGGGAATTCTCTGCAGACAGCATTTGGCTGGTTCATTTGATTTGTTATATGCCATCTGTGCCTGCATGCTGCAAACTTTACTCCGTAAAATTAAGGTCTGACAATAGGATTGTTGAAGGTTCTTAATTCCCACTAAAGACCCCGGTCACAAGCTGAGCCTGGTGAGTGGAATGGTTCCCATTTATTTAAATGGGTTTTAAATCAAATCAAAATACTGGGTTTAGCTTTGCTGCACATAAAGACATTTGTAACTATGTGGTCTCAGCTAGTGCTTGTATGTGCTTCTCTGTTTGCCCAGATTTGGGCCCAAGGATGGTCAGCTCCTGCATTTTCAGAATTGATTTTGTTTTCCTGCTGAATCTGAAATCTTGTTTCAATAAGTATTTCACATTTTCTCAGATAATTCCTAGAACAGGCACAAATGCCGTAGCTGTCTTCCAAGTGGCAGTGCCTTTCCTCTCCATCTCCTTAGCCTGTTTCCTACGGCCTGCTGAGAAGAGGCACAACTTGTTGGTTCTAGGCAATGCTTGTGCAGCATGGACCCAGCCCCTGGGGATCTGGGGTGGATCCTGCACCCCCGGCTTCTACGGTACTCAGCTGAGATGGCAGGGGAGAAACTGTATGGCCCCTTCCCTGGCTCTGCCACCAGCAGTGGGGGGCTGCAGGGGCACAGCGTAGGTGATGGCGCCTCATTCCTTGTGGTTTTGTATTGGGCAGAGGAAATGGTGTGGAATGAGGAATAAAACGCCTTTCGATTGCAGTTCTTCCTGCAATCTAAATAGCCAGCAGCTTTCCAGAAATTAAAGCAGCCTGATGAATTCTTGAATTGCTGCAAATGCTGATGATGTCCTTCATTCCCGTGCTCCATCTTGTCGCACTCTGTCATTCCTGGTGCAACCGGAGCAGAGAACATCGGCTCCATCTCCTGCCGCAGGAGCTCCAGGGCAACCTACAGCCCCAAACCCGCTGGCTCCCAGGCCCACACTTTGAGCAAAAATGCTTCATATTATAGTATTCTGCAACACTTTTTTTTTTTTTTTTTTTTTTTTTTTTAGATCTCCACCAGGAATCGGTAGCTTTGCCGTACTGGCCCTTCTCATCCAATGACTTCTGGTCCTATGTGGAATATTTCCGGACCCTGGGAGCCTACAACAGAATTGATGAAATGGCCAGAGCCTTCTTTGCCCAGTTCCCCTTTGGTAGCCACCTTGGCTACCACGTACCTGACCATGAGCGCTAAATGCTTCCCTCATTTTTCTGGAGCTGGGGCCGAGCTGTTTAGGTGAATCCATGGCTGCCAGCCAGCGGCCCTCAGCCCTATTAATACTCCTAGCAGTCACACGTAGCACACTTCATGCTTTTTAAGGCTTTAAATGCTACTTAAATTAGCCTTTTTGGCAGTTTATGCTTTTGCACAAAATCAATAAACTCCTTGATTCTGTTGCATGGTTTCAGGAGGTTGTTTTTTTTACATGTAAAAAGCCAGAAAAACGCTCTCTGGGTGTAGGGTAGCTAAATGCCAGTCTACCCAGTCTGGTGGCTGGAAGGACCACCAGTATAATTCACAGCCGCATCCTTTGCAGGGTAAATGGTGCCCTCTTAGCAGTCCCTGGGCTACCTCAGCGCCATTTTCCTCACGGCCCCCGCCGTTGTCATGGCGAGGAGGGCGGGGTGAGCAAAATGGCGGCGCCATTTTGCTCACCCCGCCCTCCTCGCCATGACAACGGCGGGGCCCGCGCTCAGGGCAACCAGCGAGAGGGGACTCCTCCAGGCGCGCAGAGCGGCGCCTCGCTGGCCGGCCTCATAGCGGAAGTAGGCGCTGCGCGCCCGGAAGTGGTGCCGCTGAGGAGGCGAGCGGAAGTGTCGCCATGAAGCCGGCGGTGGATGAGATGTTCCCCGAGGGAGCTGGTCCTTACGTGGATCTTGATGAGGTGAGGGGGTGTTGGGGGAGCTGCCTGCGAGGATGGGGGTAGCTGGGGCTCCTAGGCGGGGCAGGGCCGTGCTGCCCGGCCGCGGCCCGGAGGCGCTCAGCGCCTGCTTTCCTAGGCAGGGGGAAGCACGGGGCTGCTGATGGACCTGGCCGCCAACGAGAAAGCGGTGCACGCCGACTTCTTTAACGGTAAGGGCCGCCGCGCTCCGGGGGTGGGCGGGATGACGGGGCCACCGCGGCGCCTGCCCGCCCGGCGGGGATGGTAACGCCTTGGGCCTGGCAGGTAACAGCGTCAGAAACTGAAGATTATCGAAACAAACCTCGCTTGGTTTCTCTATGACCTCATGTCTTTGGTGCCTGATAGTCGTTGAAGTTCTCACTAACCGCTCTTTTAGTGAGCGGTATCATAAAGAGCGCTTCAGTGTTAAATGATGCAGGTGGGAGTGATATAATTAACGTTTCTCCTCTCCTGGAGGTTTTAGGCGATTTAGCCTGTTAGTCACTAAAAAGAAAAATGCCTTAATCTGTTTGCATAACAAATAGCTTATATTAAACAGAGTGAATATGTGACAAAATGTGGGCAGAACTTTACAAAATTGTCTCTGGGTGTTACTACTTTATAGATAAATCCTTAATCTCTTAAGGCAGGCGTGCATATGTATCCAAAGGAAAACAAATAATTGGGGTTTGTAAATAAAACTTTGGGGCGTGTACACTTTTTGCATTTGAAAGTCAACTGTCTGCATGTAAGCATATACAGCCGCTTTTAGAGAGGCGAAGAGCTATGTATCTGAGCACACAGGGATAAAATATACACCACCTGACATTTGGTTACTAGAGTGTGTGTGGGGTTATGCTTCTTAAGAAGTGTATTTAGACCTTTCAGTAGTGAATTTCAGATATGTTAATAAGTCAGGTTGCTGCGGTGCTGTTGATGATCCAAATTGACAGTGGAACAAAGTAGATGTCTCATGTTGCTCAAGACCTAGAATACAGGAGAATAAAGAAGTTCAGGTTTGATATGCTCTCACCAGTTGTGAGGCACCTAGCTCTGTGTTGGAGCCAGCATATTCACGAGTAGGAGTAGGTATTTCCATAAAGTTCTGCCATCAAACTGTGGTATTACACTCCTTTGGTAGTTTAGGACTCTTCTAAATGAGGATTATTCCTCAGTTTATTTTATGGCATGTGTACATTGCATTCTGTAGAATTAAGACGTGGTTTCATTTATGTTGTTAAGTTATGGTCAATATATGAAGAAGATATAAAGCCAAGTAGTTAAGAGTACTTCCCAAAGATGACTAGAACAGCTGTGATTAGCTGGCCACATTTCACTAGTCTGAGATAGTTCTGAGAGAGTAATGTTATTAGCATGTTCACAGCAATGAAATGTTTTTTAAGGAAGCGATTTTTAACAGTAAATCACTAATGCGAATGTCAATCTGCAAAATTTATAAGCATGTGCCTGGATACTGTATCCTGAAGCCAGAATTCTGCAGAAGTGTCTACATCTGAGACTTGCTGCATGCATAAAGTTAGTACTTGTTTAGTTCTGGAGTCTGGGAATCGTGGCTGATGCACTCTGAATGCGATGGCTACTTAATGTGTTTATAAAAGCCTCTCCTTTGAAGCTTCACTTTGCTTTCATAATTTAATTGCAAAGCTTGTGTTGTAGAAGAGGTTTAATTTGTGTGTGCTGGAGAACATAGATGTGGGTCTGCCTGCCTTCTCTGTCTCTTCCCACCCTGATGTTGCATTTCTGGTAACTGATGGTGCAGTAACTTTCTTTCACTTAATTCACTGTTATTTCTGTCTTTAATCCAAATAATGAAGAACTGCACTTGAGTATGTGCATATGTAACAATTGCAACTTTTAAGGTTAATTTTACCTTATCTTATTTTTCTGACTAGATTTTGAAGATCTCTTTGATGATGATGACATCCAGTGAACTTAGTTGTCCAGCTATGCAGTGCTGAGATGTGGATTTTTCTCTAGGATCGCCTGTGGTGCCCATTATTTATTAAAATAATGAAAACAGGAAAATCATGGGGGGTGGGGGGTGGGGGGGTGGAAACTGAATAAGCTGCTTGGGGAATATGAAAACCAGATGGTTAAATATAACTAAGGAGGGAATTGTGAACTGTTATTTCTAGGAAGCTGTGTGTAGATTTTTCTTAAAATTTTACTTGCTGATGTGCTTATCCAATAAAATAAATTAAAAAAAAAAAGTCTGTCTGGGATATACTTTGAAAGTAGATATTGCTGTGTTCTGAGCTCCCTTAGAGAACGATTTTTTTTTTTTTTTTTAAATTAAATCATTCACTGTTACTTTTGGATATTATATAAAGATACAGTGGGGGATTTTGGTGCCAGAACGCAGCAGGGCATACTGCTGCCTAGAAAAGTTTTGTTCATCCCACAGGATAGGGTTATTGTTAGTTGCTGGTTCTGAGTAGTCTGACTCAGGTGAGTAGTTCTAGTTTTGTATTGTCATCTTGCTTGATCAAAATATGCAACCTACCTTCATGAAACTGGGTAGAGGGCAAATAATGCTCACAAGTCCAGCACAGCCTAAAACTCAAGGGTTTTCATCCTGGTAGGTTATAGTGACCCATTCAAGATAGGTATACCTAACACTTTTTTTTTTGTAAAGCTTTCCAGAAACTCTGTTTCATGTTAAAAAGCAGCATAAATAGTACTGCTGGCACTTGGAGTATGCTATGCCTGTCTGTAGGGAGGGAGCTTATGCTATGCGGTGCGTAAAAAATATTTGAGTTAGTGAAATTCCTTACAAAGAAAGCTGCTGAATTTCATGAACTGCCTTGGTGTGCAGCTTGCAGCTGATGTCACTGAAGCTACTTTGTGTACTTACTAGTTCTTGCTAACTAAACTTGCACTTAAATAACTGGTGTGGTTTTCTTCTCTCGGGGATGAAGTGAAATGAAAGGAATGTTCTTCAGAGTTGGAATGGGGTGATACCAAAGGTTGTAGCTGTCTGGAGCGTGAAGCTTTCTCCTTTGCAATAAGACTAGGTGAGGAGTTTGTATGTAGTTTCGTCTTTCTAAAGGGGGCTGTCAATGTGTAAGAACTTTCATCAGGAACTGTAATCCGTTTGAATCCTCTGTGCGATAGTATTAATATGGAAAGGCTTATACGGAGAACAAAATGTCCTTCAGCTTCACATTGTTTCTGTGTTATCATTTGTCAAGCCTCTCAGTCTAATTAGTCTGCAGGCAATCAACTGGTTGTCAGGAAATAATCACAAGATGTCAAAATCTCTAATAAAAATTGATTTAAAGGGCAATTGTCTGCTTTGGCCGTTTCATCTATTGAGCTTTGATTCCTGTACCTTTTGTGGAGATTGACACTGCTCATAATAGGTGTTTCTGAGTGAAAGAATGAGCCTGTTCTAGCAGCATTTTGCACGCATGTAGACTATATGCTATAGAGTATGAGCTGCTGGGTACTGCTCAGTATTTCAATGTGCCAGTAAAGGCTCTAGTCTGAATAGATTTATGGAGGTACTGAGGCTGGTGTCACGAATTGTCCCACTGACTTCAGTGGGACAGCTGGTAACACGTAAAGCTGACCTTCTGCCTGAGTCTTGGCAGGATAAGGTCCCAAGTGCTAAACTGCTTTAGGAGGAGTGTGGCCCATTGTGCAGCACAGATGAGAAGGCGTAGCTTCAAAACACTTTGAAATCAGCCTGTTCCCTTTGATATTCTGACAAGGCCGGTTTTCTGCAGGAAACTGCTAGCTGTCACAGTGTATTCTTAGGAATTAAGGATGTGTGGTCTATTTTGAGCTGAAAACAATCAAGCCATTGTGAAGGGGAAAAAGTTACCATGCTAAAGGAAGCTGGCTGTCATCTGGGTGTAACGTTTCTGCAGTGCCTCTTCGAAGCTGGCTACCAAGTTAGCAGGAGAATCCAGTGCTCCACTGCTTGTTGTGCGAGCAAGAAAAGGCAAGCTCAGACCTAGTGTGGTAGTAGTGGTTGGTGGTTTTGGGGTTTAACTTATTTACCTTCTGGGGCTTTAAAACAAAGGTTTTCTGTTTAATACTTCAATAATTGAAGTGGAAGGTATTTTTCTCAGTAAAGAGGAAATTGATTTTAGATGAATAAATAAAATTCTTCCTGCTTCCCCAGGGTGTTGGGAAGCTGGCAGGCATTTTCCTGCTCTCAATGTGCAGTTGTTCAGCACATGCTGGGCAGATGACACTGCAGCCCTGTTATCTGCAAGTCCCCCTGTCAGCAATGGGGCCGGACTGCGGGTGCCACACCAGGGCTCTTCTGGAAAAGCACTAGCACAGTGCAAGTCAGTCCTTGGCAGGAGAGGTGGCTTTGAGGGCAAGGATTTGCTTCCATGTTTTCGCTTTCAGATTTTATTTATTTATTTATTTATTTTTAGTTTGCCTTTTCATTTGCTGCAGTTGGTCTTTGCCAAGCAGCAGGGTCAGGATCCTGACCCAAATTATGACCTTTTTCTCAAGCTACTACAGGGAATTAGAGCAGAGGGAGAGAGGAGCAGTGTCTTTTAAAGCTTTTAAAATTGGCAGGTAGGGCCCTTTTGGCAAATGTTTCTTTCTTATTTGTTGAAAAGTCAGTTTGCATGTAGTAAATTTCCAGTCAGCTCTAATTTTAGTTGTTTGTACTGCTGGTCTGTAGCTGTGACATGTCTATATAAGCCTTATATATTCTTTTATGAGCTCATGTAAATTTATACCCTCTGGAAAGGGAAGACCTTATTTTGTATAATGTGAATAAACAGACATACAGCTGAGATCCTTGTGTATGAGGTGGGTGACTGAGCAAGGGAATACATATCAACAAGGGAATATGTCAAAGCACACCTGGGGCAGACAGGAGCTGCCCCTTCTAGGGAAGTCAAGAGTCGCCCTGGCCCAGCTGAGGATGCTTGGATGCTTGGCAAGGACACTTGTAGAGGGGACTCCTGTCACTGGATAGTGACTGTCCTGTGGGATAGCTTTCTGATCAAAGTGTGCCCCTGCTCCCAGCTCCCAATAAAGCTTGCTGAGCAATGTGCTGCTGTGGTCTTTTGATCTCCTGCTGCTTTGAAGTTGTCCCCCTTCTCTGTGTTTTACCTCGTCGGGGATGGCAGATTCATCTTGGCCTTGAAACACCAACCGAAACACACTACAGAACTAGAACAGCTTCTCTAGAAATCCCTGTCCAGGCAGCAGAGCAGCTGTGCTGTTCAGGCTCCTTTGGGCAGAGCACTGTGTTTTCACAGATGCCCAGAGGATCAGAGGGAGGTTTGTTGTTTGGGTGTGTTGGTTCATACTCCCAGTCCTTCCCTGCCTGACTCTAAGGGGTTTGAGGGGGGTTTCAGGTGGGATCTCCTGCTATCCCCTGCTCTGCCTCCCTTCCTGATGCTTCTTCATAATGTTGTCCTGCTTTATGGGAGGGATCTCACAGATTGCCTTGTGAGTGGGAATCCTCTGATACACCACAGGGGAAGAAATAGATGTTGATGTTTAATGATTCTATTTCATGGAATCAGCTGCACCTGCATGTAAGGAGGTGACATGACTGTCCTCAGCAGTGGTGTCATGCTGGACTGGTCTCCCGGGATCGGTCTAAGGATGAGCTGGGGTGAGTTTGCTGATCTACAATCCCATGGCAGACTGAGTCTTTCCACCATATACCTACATCTAGTACAAGCGTCATAAAAACACGTGGCAGCCTTGCTCCCAGGCTGGGTATGCTCAGGATTGGTTTCCTCCAGAGCATTTCAAAGGGTATGCTTTAAATCTGATGGCATTTCCTGCATGGAAGTACAATGGCTGATTAGCTAACTGTGGGACTTTATCCTAATTCCTCTGCCTTCTTCCATGCCAGAAAAAGCCTCTAGTGAGTTTATACTTTACAAATAAATAGAAGTCTTGCAAGCAATTTATCTCTTTCTTGTAGCGCTTCATGGTTTAGTGCAGCTGCTGTTTGTATTGCAATTAATTACTGGCACAAACGATTACGTGGGGTTGAGGCACAATTAGGATTAGCCTGTAATTGTGTTTAAAAGGGCCATGGATGCTTTCACAGATGGTTTTGCTGCTGGCCGGTCTTTCCAGCTGTAGCCATGTTATTTCTCCCTAATTGTTAGTGCAGTGACTTAAATCTTTCATTGGGGAGTGTTCTTGCTCTCTGCCTTCAAGAGAGCATGGTGCCTTCCTGCTGTTGTTCTCTGAGCAGCAATACAGGGAGGGAAGAGTCAAAACACGGCTGTCAAGATCAAAGGAGCCGAGTGCTCCCTTTTATAATCTGCCCTAATTAAAAATCGGCAAATGAGACCTCATTCTTGGTGCCTTCAACATACTGGTTGCTAATAGGAGGTGCTGGTGATGTTTATGCCCAGAGGCCTCCCATTTGTGTGCCTGCAGCAGTACATTAGTTTCTCAAGGGAAAACCATCCATTTAACTTGCCACAGCTAGACAGCCAGTAAACAGCCAGACCTAACTTTGTACTAGGCATCTGTCATCAGGACTGATTAAAAAAAACCGTAATGAACTAAAACATTTAAGATTGTTGGGCAGCAGGTGATTCTGTGCCCTTTCAACATGTCAGTGTCATTCTTGGCTCTTTTGTTACTAGATAATTGTGTGTTCAAAGCATTGTGCAGTCCCAGGCCTTGGATACGTGGCTATTTTGGCCAGGTTTTCCTATCCCACAGGTTTATGAAGCTTGGAGGGAGAGTAAAGCCACAGCAACTCAGTAATGGAAAAAGGCTGGATTCCTTAGGAACTCCCCTGAGCTCATCCCCCAGCACCTCATTACCCTCCCAAAGCCTATTTGCAGCTCTCCCCTAAAAGCTGCTTACGGCCAGTGTGGTCACCTGTGGCTCCCTGCCCTTGGGCTACTGCGGTCAGCCTGGCTGTGTGCTCCTGGCATGGCAGAGCCAGGCTGGTGACACCGCTACCACATGCAGGGAGGTGGGTGGCTCCTGGACTCTGAGGGACGCTGGGGCTTGCAGCCTGGTGGGGTAACTGCTGGTGGTGCTCAACTGCTGCTTCTGAAGCTTGTCAACATGTTTTTGGCTTGTTGAGATGCCTGGGCAGCCTCAGGGGGCAGTAACGGAGGTGCTAGGGGCAGCTTCAGGGCTCGCCCGGGCTGCAGTGGGGCAGAGGGGTGGCTGCTGAGAGGGGGTGCCTCTGCCTGCCCTGCCCCTGGGCTTGCTTTGCTGCTGGGGGAGCATTTATAGCCTAGGATTCAAACCCAGAGGTTTAACCTTAAAAGCGTGTTTGAAAATGTCCTGTAAAGACAGAAGTCCGACCATGGCTCTGGAAGAGGAGCTGGGAGGAGGCTTATGCCGGAGCTGCTTTGCTGCCCTCGTGCCCTGTCGCAGCCCTGCCCTGGGTTACTGCATTTACAGGGTGATAAAGAGGCTATATGTTTAACGATAAGATAAAAGATCTTATGTACTAATATAGACCATTCTTGTGGACCTTTGTGATCTTGTGGTCTGTGATAATGTGTATGTGTGTACATATAAGACACATTCTGCTCATATATGAATATAGCAGTGACTGCAATATTGGGTAGCACAGCCCTGAGCACTCCCATCCTGATAGCTGGGGCGAGGGAAGACCCAGGACCAAAACCAGAGCCAGGCTTTGAAACAAGGACTTCCAGGCTGGGTCTCTGCTGCTTGTTTTGGTCCTTTGTGTAGCCCTCTGCCATCCCACCACCGTGGTGGTGAAGAGGCCAGCCAGGAGTCGATGGTGACCCTGAGCCTTTCCTGGGTGGCTGGTCATCTGCCATGAGGTCCGATGGCACCTGTGAGCATACCGAGTGGAGTGTGGGATGATGTTGAGGGCAAGCAAGCATGTGGGGTTCAACAAAGCTTTCCCACAAGGGCCAGCAGTCCCCCAGTTTCTAACACACACCTTGTTTCTTGCACTGCATCCGTGGCAACTTGAGATGGGAGATGCCGTTGGTCCAGGTGGAAGTGACATTGATACAGCTCATGCTGGTGATGGGGCAGTTGTTGGGGGGTGCTAAGAAATCCTGGGTTCTGCCTGCCCTGACCTAAAGCAGATGGCATCAGATCTGCTGGCAGTGTGAAAAGCCATGTCTCAGCCTCTGAGTCCTGGTGCACAGGACAAAACTCTAAGTATATGTGCTCCTGCTGCATGGCAGCAAGGAAAGGAGTAATTTGTTTTGCCTACCTCTTGGGAACTAGTCTTTAAATTAGTATTTCCTCCTAGTGTTCATCCCAAATGCCTCTTAGCAGTTTGGTTGTTTCAATTCTCCCTGCCTTCAGAAAATCCATCTGAAAATATTTGGAAAATAACACTGCAAAAGCTCTGACTTGCTCCTTTCAATTTAAGCTTCTTATGCCATTTGATCCAGCAACTGCTTCATTTTTAAATCTCCTTTTGTTCATGGATTATTTTTTTGGCTGCTTTTTTTTTTTTTGTTTCCTTGTTCTCTTCACATTAATTCACACAATAGGAGCAGGGTTTTTCCCAGCTCTCTGATTTCAGCATGATCAGACTGAGCATCAATTTAGCCCTCGCTAAATCTAATATGCTTGAAGCCTCGCGGGCCAGTGGTGGCCCTCTCTCTGGCTGGCCAGGCAGGGTGGATTCAGGCACAGTGGTTTTGGGGAAACAGTCTGGAAACCAGAGCTCATCTTAATGTGAAAAGGAGGCAATACCATGTGAGGTGGTGAGATGCTGAAGCCTTGATGAAACAGAGGGTGGGGAGTTTCTTGGGAAAGCAAAAGGGGTGTATGTGTGTGCTCGCCAGCTCAGGATGCCCCCACCGTTCTGGAAAAAAAAAAAAAAAAAAGAAATTTCCTGGGCTGCCTGGAGAGGCTAGGAGAATATCCCTTTCTTTAATTCCTACCCAATGATGCACACAAAAATGTGGGAGCATTCTCATTGAGAGAGTTTTTTATTGTTATTATTTGTAATGTGGTAATTCACTGGAGCATAGAAAATGCCGCTGTTGGAAGTAGTTTCAGTTGAAGCTCTTAGTGCTGTTTTGTGCTTGTAATAATGCATTAGCTCTGATCTGTGTTAGCTTGTTCTGAAGCTTAATGGGAGTCTTCTTTGAATGTATCTGAGAGACCATCAGACCCTCTTAGCTAAAAGTCAAGCAAGCTCCTTGGAGAGCAGTTTGATGGGATTGCTACTAATTCCACCCTTAATGCTCTTCTCCCATTAAGGCAGCCCTGCCGAGAGCTGGGGCAGGTCCCAGGGGTGTTTGTCCCAGGAGCCCGTTCCACATGGGAGGTTGCACCACCATCTGAAGCTCTGCCCAGCTGGTGTGCAAACCATTGCTTATGGCACTTATGGTGTGGAAAAGTAGAAACACAGTTGCTGAATCTCAACTTCTGACTGCACTTGGGAGCTGTTCAGAGGGGAGATGGGACAGGATCCTGCCAGCTTGCAGATGGAAACTGTAAGATGCTGTTAGTGTGCCCCATGCTGGTGGCCTCTGGGCTAAACAAGTACTTGTGCCATTACTTCCAGCACCGGGTGAGTGATTTGGGAAGGTGCACCTCCACCCCAATGTCCCCTCTGGCCACCAGCTTTGAGGGACCTTCTGCTCCCCTTCTGCAGGGGAGCTGCTGACATTTCTGAGCATCACAACTGTGCAGCCAATATATCTGTCATCACCTTGGGACCCACAAATCCCCGTGGTCAAGAGGCTGCTTTTGTTGTGTGGCCTCACTGGCATTCATAAGACTTTTCAGATAAATCAAAGGAGAAGATCCCTGCCCTGAACTAACATGCTCTCTACATTAGAGATAATGATGGGGATAAACATAAAAGGAAAATCAATGGATTAAAATCAATGAAAGTTAATAATGTGAATATATTCAAAGATCTGGGCTAAAGAAGGGAGACAAGAAACCATGGGTGGAAGTCAAAGGCCCTAGCAAGACAAGGAGTTAAGATGGAAAATATGGAGCCATCTGTTTCAGCTGAGAAGAGCAGAGATGGCTTTTGTGAGTAGCCTTCTTTCTCTCCTACTCAAATTTTAAAATGCTGTCTAAAATGCATACCATTGGTTTAAATGGATTTAGTTGGTTAAAAAAAAAGAAATTTAGAATGTGGTATTTAAATGTAACCGTTTTTTCTCTTATCACTTGTAAACTCAGAAAAAGGTTAGGCCACCTTGAGAGCTACTCTTTCGTGATATGGCAGGAGCGGTGTTTGACTTTGGGCCCAGGTTTCCACACGGAGAGCAAGAGCAGAGGTAGGAGTGAACTCTTGGTCTGGTGGAAGTCACTCATGTGTAACCTCACTGATTTCACAGGAGATAGGGTCCACCCTTGGCAATCATTGCCCCCACAAAAGGGCATTTTCTGGTAAATACAGTATAGCTATAGCGCCAGTGCCCCAGGACGCCGTCTGGGGTTAAGCCACCTCATCCTTTCCCATGCAGCACCCCCTGTTTTAATGGACATCCTGGTCTGGGTACAGGAGAAAGCCCATGAATGTAGAATCATTGATGTTGTCGGCGTAGACACCATTGTTATCCCCCTCCCCGTACACCTGAAGCCAGACCTCGTCCCCAGTGTTGAGGTGCAGCAAGACGGAGCCACTAGCTTGGTCAACATTGTTTTTCTGGAACTGGTCATAGGTGAAGATCACTGCCTTGTCCTTCTTGTAGAGGCTGACCTTGACGTCCGTCAGGTAGACCGTCAGGTGGTAGGCGAAGTAGTACGTGCCGGGGATGTTGCAGAGGAACTTGCCGGTGCTGGCGTCGTAGTGGCTCTGCTCGTTGTAGAAGATCTTGCTGAAGCGGATGGGGACATTGGGGTGGGGGGCTCGCTCTGTCAGCCCCACGCTGAAAGCAGAGCGGTGGACGAAGGCAGCTTCACCCTTCTCCCCTTTCTGCCCAGGGTATCCGGGAAATCCTCTTGGCCCTTCCAGCCCTGGGATTCCTATTGCACCTGGGTCACCTTTAGGACCTTGCATACCTGGGGGACAGAGCGGGGACAGGGAGGGGTGTTTGCACTGTGCCAGCAGCTGCTGCCCACCAGCCTGAAACGCAGAGGGAGCAGTGGCATGAGGGTCTGCTCAGCAGCACAGAGCCGAGGAAAGACTGGATGAACTCAACACCCCCCATGAGCTGTGTCAGCGAGTGGAAAGCCCACCCGCTCCCCCAGCTGTGTGCAGAGCTGCCAAAAGCAGCATGTCTGCAAAAACATCATTAATTGGAAAAACCACCACCAGACCAAACTCTTTGACTTGGGTTGTGGAATCTCCAACCCTGGAGATATTCAAAAGCCATCTGGCCAAAGATCAAGCATGAACCCACCAGACAGGAGCCCTGCCAGGGCTGGGCCTGGCAGCTGGGGCTGCCCGTGGGCTCCAGCACTGATGTACCCCCTGTTCCTCACCAACCTTCCTCTCCTTTCTCTCCCTTTAGTCCGTCTCTTCCGTCTTTCCCATCCCGGCCAGGGAGCCCGTTGTGGCCGGGGTAGCCGGGTGCTCCTCCCATCCAGTTGGCACATGGTGTTTTGGGGTCGGGCTGGAGCTCGTCAGCAGCCCCCTCTGTGCAATGGAGGGCCACCAGCAGCAGTGAGCAGAGAAGGAAGCCTGCTGGGCCCCTCATCCTGGGATCCTGATATGGACAATTGCTTTGTTATCTTTAAAGGTTAATGGAGGGGAGAAGTGAACAACCCCCCCACCCCTGAATAACAGAGAGGCACAGGAGACTAAGTTTGAATCAGCGTATCTGAAGGGCAGCAATTCTGCTTGCCCCAAGGGCCCCTCAGCATCCAGCGTGGTGCTGGTGTGAGCTCCACGAGCCGAGCCGGGAAGGGGCCCTGGGAGCAGTGCTCAGTCCGGGAGCACAGCCGATGTGGAGGAGCAGACACCAGAGCTGCTCCCCTGGCACTCGCCAGCTGTTTGCATGGGCACAGCTGCAGCTCAGGACCGAGCCTGGCAGATGCCAGGGTATCTGTGCTGATTCCTTCACAAAAGCGTTGCCCCATTAACCACGATGCGCTCTAACTCCCGCCTGGCCCATTGCAAGTCCAGGTCTGGCAGAGCCTGGCTCAGAACCTCCAGCACCCTGGAGCTGAGCAGGTGGTTTGTCACAGCATGTCCACCCCGCTAACCTGGGTCTGTGTAATGTGAGCAGAAACCGCAACCAGGCTTTCTGTCTCCTTTCAGCGACTGTATGAAATGATAAAACTGTTTTTTCTCACCCGAGTTGTGCTTTTGGATTATGGGAAGACAAGTTGTGCAGCATTTAGGCCCTGCAGGGTCCTATTTTTCTTTAATCTAGTTGCCTTGTTTGTCAGCGCAATTAGTGCGGCTCCCCAGCACCAGGATGGTGGTGATGCCCTATGGACAACCTGGGGCTTTGTTCTGATGCTCCCAGAAAACTGTGGGACCTTGGCGGGCTTTGGGTCAGGCTTTTAAGGAACAGTTATTTTAGAATGACTATTGCGTGATACTGCTCCCCAGGCGGAGATTGTACCCTGGAACAATAAAGATATCCTGTTATGAGGATTGTAAGTGGCATAATAGGCGATAAAAAGTGAGTAACGGCATGGCCATTAGAATCCCTTAGCTCAGTAATTTCCAAGAAAAATAGTATTTCAGCGCAAATCCTCTGCAGGGTTGATTTTCCTAGGCAGGCTATTTAAATGTCATATTTTAAATAATGTCTTATTAGCTCTCGTGTAATTGCTTCAAAGGAAGCCAAATAAATGTGCTAGTTTTGGCTGGGGTAGAGTTAATTTTCTTCCTAGTAGCTGGTGTGGGGCTGTGTTTTGGGTTTGTGCTGGGAACAGCGTTGATAACACGGGGATATTTTCCTGACTGCTGAGCAGCACTCACACGGAGCCAAGGGCTCTTCTGCTCTTCACCCCACCCCACCGGCGGGGACATGGGGGGGCACAAGGAGCTGGGAGGGGACGCAGCCGGGACAGCTGGCCCCAAATGGCTAAAGGGATATTCCATACCATGAGATGTCTGCTCAGCAATAAAACTAGGGGGAATGTTGGCCAGGGGGCCGCTGCCTGAGGCTTGGCTGAGCATCGGTCAGTTGGTGGTCAGCAGTTGTTTTCATTTGCATCACTTGTGGGTTTATTTCTGTCTTCGTTATTTTCCTTTTCAGTACAAATTGTTATTTTGTTTCAATTATTAAACTGTTCTTATCTCAACCCGCAAGTTTTCTCACTTTTACCCTTGCAATTCTCTTCCCCCATCCTGCTGTGGGGGGTCCGAGTGAGGCTGTGTGGGGCTTAGTTGCCAGCTGGGCTTAAACCACAACAGTAACAAAGAAGTGACCATGATTCCAGGTTTTGCAGGATATTGGGGGGGCTTTGAAGAAAACTTCAGAGCTCTGCTTAATAACTTTGGTGGGCAGTTCTTAACCCATATAATCAGGGAACTTCTAACCGTGCTCGCCTTGCCGGGCTCCAGCAAGCCAGCAGCCACCGGCAGCCTGCGATGGGGCCGGGGCTCGCAGGCAGCTTTGGGGGCTGAGGGTGCCAGGGGGTTCAGCAATCGCAGCCTGGAGCTTAGGCAGTGTACCTGCATCTCTGTGCTTTGGGAAGCAAAATGCTCCTTTGCAACAAGGATGTAGCAGCTGTCCATGAACCGGGGTGGACAAGTGAAATAGATCTCTATGAATCCTGAAAGTCTCTTTGTTAGGCGAGCGAGGGTGTGCGTATTTTGGCACACTGTGACATGGCCACTTTGCTGTGCCCCAGCCGACAGCATTAAGCAGAGGGACCCCTGTCCCCCCCGCCTGGGTCCCCTCCAGCTCGGCTACATGCATTCACCCTTCCAGAATCAGCACAGCCTGTTTGGGGACATCTAACTGCATTAAAACATGCTGGCATTCAATAACAATCTGCTTCGGAATTGTTTCTTGAGCTGTGTTTTGGTGATTGCGTTGGGGTTAGTTCCGCTTTCTCATATGCTGCCTACAACTTAAATATCATTCAAAGTTTAGCAACGTGTGCCCCACAGCCAGGTCTTCTGGTAGTGTGAAATAAACCCCTACTTTAAGGTCAAAAGTGGCACAAATCTGCGGCATCCCGAAGCAGGGCTGCTGGGAGCTTTCCCGGCAGTCGCCTCTCCAGCCTGCTCCGAAGTGCTTGAAGCGATGCCCGTCCCACAGCATCCCTACACGGCTCTTCGCTGCAGATACATCACACCATCTAGTTTTCTGCTTTCTCGTAAGAAAAGTGTTGTGATATGCAAATAAAAACCTACTTCGGTTGCGACAGTTTGACTCAGACACAGGTGGTTTGCTTGTCTGAGAAACTAATCCTCTGGCGTACATGTTTCATACAAAGGCAAAGTTCTAAGCTATGTCTGCTAGCTCTGAGTTTAAACTCTGCTTTAGGTATGACGTCCCTTTAATATATCTTTCCCATTTCTGACTGTCTTTCCATCTGATGCTCAGCAGTGTAACGTGAAATAATCTGATATATTTGAATGTCAGTTGTACCTTTTGGACAAGTAACAGATGAACTAAGTACTCTTGGTGGCTTTCAGTTATTCCCTTGGCAGCTACTAGATTAAAAGATCATATGCATTATATGAAATTGAGCTCCTTATCAGCCAAAATCCACATATCCATAAGAACAATGCTATTCTTCAGTGCTACATAGTGATTCGGGCCACGATTCAGATTTTTTTAACATTCTGAATAAAATTAAAAAATAATTTTCACATAACACTATATAAATATTATGTATTTCTATATCTATTAAAAAAAACCCACAGCACCGCACAAAACACAGAGCAAATAATCCAACTGTTTTCCCACTCCAGTATTTCCTTCAAAGGGTATTAACCAGGGGTTTGGCTTATTTTGATCTTTTTATCTTTTTGTAATTTACTTGTAGCATAGTTTTTGCTGACATTCTGGTGGTGACTTGCTCCAGGGGGCTTGCACCTTACACCTGGGTGGTGCAGGTTTCTGGCAAGGAGCTGGTCCTGCTCTGGGAGATTTGGATCAAATCATCCCATCTTCCCAGGAGTCTTTGAGGAAAGAGGTGAATTGAAAGGTGCCGGTGCAGTGCTCCCTGTTTCAGCCGTGTGGTTTTTCACTGTTCCTGACTACTTTTGATTTAGGAGTTTTGATCTCTAAATAGTGCTTCCAAAAACGGGAGTATGAATCTAAGGCAGATCGGCTATTCTTGGTTTAAAATGCTCTCTGACTATTCTGTGGATAAGTCTAAGAAAGGAAACTTTGTGCAAACAGAAAAGTCTGTCTGGTTCAGCCCAAAAGAAGAGAAAATCCCGAACTTAGTAAGAGGGGGGGTGTGTGGAAAAAAAGTCATGCTTACCAGCTGCTTGCAGTCCTGGTTGGCTTGCTGCAGTCTCTTTAGAAATGAATTCCGGCTACCACATCGCTATCCCTAAGGGCACGGAGAGCTGTCAGCTCAGACGCTGCATTTTCCATTTGCTATTGCGCATGCTGACCTAAAAGTTGGGTTTTCCCATTAATTTTTCCTGGCCATCACTTAAGTTTTGGACCACTTATATAATTCAGTCACACTGGGATAGCTTGCGAAGAGAGCCTTAATGGGGAAAGGATGGGTTTGGGTGCTTGATGGGAGCTGAAGGAGCAAGGGTTTGCTGGAGATGCCCATGGAAATCCTGCTGGCCCAGGGCTGGGCTGGTACAGCACGAGCTGCTGCTCTGTGTATGTTGGGAAACATCAGCAGCTGATGGAGAAAGTGTGTCTACAGCCTTGCATTAATGTGCTCAAACGGGTTTTGTCCAATGTCTTAGTAAACGAATTATTGTGTGAGAAGTTTTGGCTTCTCATTTGGATGGCAAGAGCCATTCCTGCCCAGAGGCTGCCGCCACACCGAAGAAGGGCAAAGTTGCCCGAGGGGAAGGGCAGCGCTGGGGGGTGAGTTTCGCCTTAAGGCAGCCAAGCATGTGCCAGCGCTATCCTAAATCCCTGGAGTAATTTCAGCCCCATGGGTGGCTTTCAGTCTATCACACATTTTGGCTTTAGGTCAAAACAAGTCTTTTTTTCTCCCTGTGTCTCTCTCCATCCAAAATGGAGGTTGAACCTTGGAGAGCAGAGGCTTTGCTCCCCAGCCACTCTGGAGCAGTTCAAGGTTAGCTAGGCGGGACCTTGGCAAACCTGGGCATGCAAAATCAGACCAGGAAAAAATAGTGCGTTGTGTGTTGTTGCAGCTGGGTGTGGGGACCCAGTGTCAGGGGGCTGGTGGCCTTAGGAGTGGGGAAACACATCCAAGCAAATGTCAGCAGGACAGTATCCCAAATTACTGAGTTGTAAAGGCCCGGCTATCTGGAAGGACTAAAAGGATGTATAAATGAACACACAAATAATTCCTTATTTGTAGAGCTAGGAGTCAGCAAGGGCGAGTCTCCCTGAGGAGAAGGGTGCAGAAGGGAGGAGCAGCAGGACGGCCGCTTGCTGCCTGCCTTATTTTGGTCAAGCCCTTAGTCCAGCATTTGAAGAATTTGGTATTTATTTTTTTTTAATGATGTTTTTTCCATGGAGTGTTGGGACTTAAAACAATCCCTCATGCAACCCCAGTAAAATACGACAGAGATCTAATTTGATCTGTTTTTTTCTTATAAATGTGATTTTCTAGAGCCATGTGTGTGTTTGTTGCATGTGATGCCAACGTTTCTGTTGAACTGTCATCTCCTGAGCAAGGAATAGAGGAGCAGGATCTCAGAACTGAAGCAACAACTTTTTTTGCAGTGGAGACGGAAGGTGTTTGGCTGCCTCTGCCGGGGGTGTGAGCAAGACAAGGCTGGTTTCCCTGCCAGTTCTCGGCTTGAACCCCAAAATATATGACTGGGGCATTCCTTAGGCTTCCAGGATTTGTAAGTTGGACCTGACTTAAACAGGCCATGCTGCAATTACCTCATGGCCTTTCAGCGTAGTTGTTAGGAAAATACCACAGTGCTAAATCTTTCAGTGGTCCATCAAACAGCCTCCCAAATATTATCCCTGCCTACCAGAAGAGGGGTGGACCTTTATCTCTGGGGGTACAACCAGGTGATACAACCCCCAGTGCACTCGCGTGGGGTTATGTCCTACACACGGTTAGCGGGTTGGTGCTGGCTCCAGCTGCCGCAGCAGAGGGAGATATTGTACAATCCAGTGAGCTACATCTGGCTGTGGGATGGGAAAACAAAACACCCTTTGGTCTGTCTGGTGACAAGCGAAACCTGCCACCAAAGGTGGACGGGATCGGCAGGGCCTGAAGCTGCGGTGTGCAGAGGCAGCAGCTCTGCTTGGGGCTGGGGGGTCTTTTTGGCACACAGAAAGCTGCTCTGCCCAAGTCCTGCAATACCTTTGCCACTGGGTGCCCTGGTCGCCAGAGCTCCGGTGTGGGATGTGCTGCCTGTATCTAATTCGCCTACAAACCTTGTGCCGAGCCTGACCTTCTTTTCTCTCTTGGATCTGATGCAAGCCTGCAAATATGAAAAATACAAACCCAGCTTGATGGATTGTGGTTCGCAGCTTTCACTAAGAATTAAAAATAAGCAGAAAGTTATATTTAGCCACCTATAAACAGGAATTAAATAGAGCAGGAGGCTGGTTATCAACTGTGCTCCACCAGCAGAGTCACGATCCCCACTGGTGTGATTTGAGGGGTGAAAAGCTGCTTTGGCAGCAGGGAGGTTGGGATGGCTGCCTTAGGGGCCTGGCTGGCCCCATGGGCAGGATCTGTGCCATGGGGGATGGGAAAGGAGCCCCCAGCTGCCCACTATAGTCCTCCCTGAGAAGGGCTGAGCCAGCAGCACCATGGAGCCCAGCCCATGGGAGCCCTTGTCCCCCCCAGTGGTCCCTTCCGGGGCTGCTGTGGGCCCCCCAGTCCCAGGGCTGGGGCCCCTCTGCCGGAGCTGTCCCCTGCCCCGGCTCGCTGTCCCTCCGGGATGCCTGGCCATTCCTTCATCTTTCTGCTGGCCCTGGATACCGCACGTCCCAGCAACAACACACATTCCCCACTTTGCTAAAAATGGCAAAAACAGTTTAGGCCATTTAACGGGCTGGCTGACAGGCTGTTACATGCTGTTCTGGTGCTGCCCCAGGCTGCGCGCAGCGGGGGGACCGCAGCCGCCGTGCCAGGGGTGCTGCTGGCTCTGGCCCCGCGCACCGTTGGCAGCCGTGCCCGAGCTGGCTCACCCCTACGCTGCAGCCCGGCTGAGCCCGCTCCTGTGGCCAGGCAGACCCCCTGCCTGTCCCCACCACTGCCCCCCAGGCACCTGCACCAGGGGCAAGACAGCGGTGAGCACTGAGGAGCCAGCTCCAAAGAAGAAGCGGCCAAATGGCCTTTAGCGCTGGTGCTGCCGTCAGCCGGGACCCTGCCCCGCGCTGCCATCCTTCACCATCCTGTGCATCCATCGTTGTGTGCCCAAACCCTTCCCTGTGCAGCATTGCACTTCCCTCTAGTGGCTAATTATTCATGGGAAAGAGGAGCTCTCTCCCTGCGGGCAGGCTGGAGGGTGTCCGCCTGGTTCCCCGTGCCCTTGGGCGCTGCTCGGCCCCTTCTCCAGCAGCCTGGCTCCTTCAGGGTCACCGGTGGGTGCCCCTGGCGCAGCAAAGCATGGGGCTGTGCGGCCGTTCGCCTCCCCCGCGGTGCCGGTGGGGAGGCACAGGGACCACCAGCCATGCCTGTGACGAGCTCATGGAGCTTGATGTTCCCACTGGATTGTCCTACATGAGCACGGGGAGGCAGCTCAGGCCCAGGGACAGGCAGACCTGGCGGGCTGGGGGGGGGGGGGGGGTCAGGCCAGCCTGCGGGAGGGGCAGTGGCTTCTTGGGGCCACGTGGAAGCCCAGCTGGCTGTGCCTGGCAGGTTGCTCACCCAAGAGGATGGCAGTGCGGGATGGGTGGTGAAGGGGACGGGAGCCCCACAGGTGCCTGCCATGGTCAGGATCCTGAGCCAGCATTTGGGGGCCACCAGAAGCCAGCAGGGAGGAGGGGGCGTGCGCTGGCCCTCCCCTGGCTGTGGGACCATGGCACCCGCCTGATGCACTTTACATTTGCTTGGTGAATCCGGTCTGCTCCTTGCCAGCAGGGTTACCGATTTCTCGGGCTGTTTCACATGGACAAACGGGCTCTTTTCTTGCCGGCACTGGGCAGCTGGGGCACAACAGCTCCTTGCCGGGCTCAAGCAGCAGCGCATTTCTCTGCTGGGTGATCGCAAATAAACTTCCCCGGCCTCAGGGGATCCCTGCTTGGCTCCTGGTGAGGGATCTTGGCGCAGCAGGGTTTCTCATGCCGAAAGGGACATTGAGACACATTTGTTTAGGAAACAGGGCCCTGTAAATACTGCTCAAATCTCCTTTTATTAATGTTACGGCTGTTCCCAGGGCGCTTGTTTCTGCACTGTGAGTTCAGGGTGCTGCTTTGGGCTCCCCGGACTGTGCTAGGGAAAGGCAGCCAAGGGTCCACGTCACAGGCGTTACACACGACGCCGTCCAGCTCCCCTCCACCCCTGTGCCAGCCCACAGCTGAGCCAGGTACTGGCTTTTTTTAGCACAGGCTGGTCTTGTTTTGGGGCTTGTTCTGGGCTGGGAAAAGGCCGGGCAGGGAACAGAATAACAACCTCAGTGATCTGGTATGCAGAGCACTCCCCTGTAGCATCCCCTGCCAAAATGTCCTCCCCAGATTTCGCTCCAAGCAGTGATTGCATCTTTCCAACGAGGCACCTGAGAGCGTACCTCTGCGCGGCTCTCCCGGTCAGCTTTGCTCCACAGGCTGAGCTATTAATGAGGTATTTAATGAGTTTTCTACTTGCCCCTTAAAACAAACACCTCAATGCAGGCGAGGAAGGAGAGCTTGCTGCTGATAATCACGCAGCCCCTCCCAAGCCTGCTTGCATTCATTGAAAACACATTTTTACAAAGTAGATAAATTATTTATCAGGAGAACATTTCTGAATAATTCAGGCAGAGAGAAGAGCAGTTGCCTTTGCACATATGAATTTTCTCCTTATCCGAGTCAGCCAGGCCCCTCCGCTGCGAGGGAGGTTTGGACAATAGATGGTGCTAAGCGCCCTGGCGCTGCACGCTGGCCTGCTCTGCTGGGGCCGGGGGCACCGGGGGCTGCTTTGCAGTGATCTCCCCAAAAAGCCACCGCTTGGGTGGAGAGCAGCAGGAGGGCACCTGCCCTTGGCGGCACTGTCGGCAGAGATGCTCCTGCCATTCCCATCCGCCCGGTGCAGCCCAGCCCTTTCCCTGGCCGATGTGTGGGCTGTAGGGTGGAAGGGAGATGTGACCCCTGCCAGCTGGAAAACGAATGGAAGAGAAAAGCTTTGGGGTTTGTCTGGGGCTTTGCAGCATTTGCACAGTGTGGTGGAGGTAATCCCAGCTCAGCTACCTTGGGACACCTTTTTAAGGGCCGTTTGCTCCCCAGTCCTCTAATTTTTATCACTTTTGGCTGCTGAGGGACAGAAGCGGCATCATTCCCCCTGGTCACCACTCCCCATCACTTGGAAACGTCTCTTCTTCCAGAACCTGTACCTGCTGCTCTCGATTTGGGGTAACAGTGTTGCTGGGGTGTCTGGAGGAGCTGTGCAAAGCAGAACAGTGTATTTGCTCCAGGTCTGACGGGAAAGGGGAGGGGATGTGGAGCCCCGGAGCCCCAAGTGGTTTGGCAGGGGCTGTTGGGGGGGCAAGTGGCTTTGTGCTGGGGCACAGTGTAGGCAGCAAGGGGTCATGGGGTGCTGGGGCTCCTGCTGCTGGGTTTCAGGGTGTCCCCCACCTCTCCCCACAGCAGGCAGTTGGGATTTAGGACCCTTTGCAAGGGGATTTTCTTGCCCTCTCTGTCCCTTCCCTCCTTTTATCCCCCATTGCAAGCAGGACAGTTCCTCTCACTGCAGGCAGGCGTGTGGGTGCTGGCGGCACCTGGCTCCTCCAGAGGTGGCCCCAGGCAGGCAGGGTGCAGGCAGGGCTCCTTGCAGCTCCATAAACCACAGCCTTCGTCTGCTGCGCTTGAAAGCATGCCTGGTGACAGCCCAGTGCCATCCACATCCACATCCAGCCCACCACTGGGGTGAAAGCCAGGAGCCCACAGTGAGATAACACCCTCCCATCACACTTTTCTTTGCATTATGCAAATGCATAAGAATTATTTTTGGCCATAATGGTTTTTCCATTCACTGCAGCATTGATCCAGAGCCGCTGGCTCCAGTAACCTCTGCCGTGCATTAGCTGACTCCCTGCTTTGTGCAGCATGATGGATGTGATGGCAGGGTGGGGGGGCAGGCAAGTTCAGCACTGGCTTGCTGGGTTTTGTTGCCGTTTTCCCAGTTCAGGGCCCTCCTGGACTGACATTCAACTGCCAGTGAGACTGAGCCGCTGTGTTTTTGGGCCAGGCGACTGGCAGACCCTGCCTGCCTTGCAGAGGGTCTGTGCTCAAATTCAGTAACCATTGCTTCAGAACACCAGTGAGGTGCTAAGGGATAGCAGTTTGCATTTCTCCCATCACTGACAAAATCTAATTACTTAGATATGAGGACAGAATTAATTAAAGGCATTATGAATCTTACCTTGTCTAGAAAACAAAATATTATTGTGGTATCGGAGTGATACATATTTCATCAAGAAACTGTAAAGCTGATAAAAAATTATTACTATTTGTTTTTACTTTGGGCATTTCACCATATAAATCATCATGAAGTGCTCTTTGGGAAGTCACAGAGAATGATACGTCTGTGACACTTTTTGATAGGGCATTTCTTTGGGCTTAGCAGAAGGCATTTATGGTTGCTATAGGGCTCATAAAAGGCTTATGATGTCTTCAATTATTCATTTTTATAAGTGCTTGTCCTGACTTTCAAGTCAGCCAAAACCACACTGTGACCGGTTTCGGCAGTAAATTGTGTATGTTTTCTGGAATCAAATGACTGCCTCCACTGCAGACTTTGCCTCTCTTCTGTACGAAAACCAGTGCTGGTTCACTCTCAGCTATCACAACATTTTCTATCTTTCTGGCTTTGGAAAGCATCTTTCTGCCTGGCAGCACCGGTGGCAGCCGGCTGACCCAGCAGCCATCGCTCGTTCGCACTCGGGCTGCAGCACCTTGTCTCGTGTCTGCCGGGAGGTTTCTGTGTGAGCTGGAGAAGCGGATCTGGCACCCGGGAGAAGACGGAGGCCTTAACACACTGTCTCTGCAGATGTGCCGAGGAACTTTGGAAGGCTGGATGTGGTGTATTCGAAATGTAGCATTCGCTGCGGTAGGCTGTGGTCAGCAGCCCCAGTTAGACCTTCCTCCCGTGTGCTTGTAGCTCAGCCTGGGCAGAGGAAAAGCTTTCTGCTGCTGCAGACCTGATGTTTTAAAAAACTTTTACAAATGCACATGCAAAACATGCAGGGTTTGTGTCGGTGCCCCTGAGCTGGCACTCGGTAACAACTGGATGCCAGGGACCCTCTGCTCCGGCTGTGCAGCAGCCATGAGACCCTTAGTGCTGCTCATCTGGGCTTGACGCAGCTGAATACCCATGCCCAAAAGGAAATCCTGCGGGATTGGGCCCCCGGAAACCAAATCCACAGGCAAACCAGATGTCCTGAACCCTCCTGCTATCACACACAGCCTCCTGCTCCTGCCGTGCCCCCACAGCTGCCTGCCCTGGCAGGATGGGCACCCTGACTGTGAGCCTCGGGGTGCTCCAGCCTGCTGGGCTGAGATGCTGCTGCCTGGGCATCATTAGTCTCCTCCAGCAAAAACTGCGGAGCTAGACAGGCAGGTGGGAGTGAAAGCGCTTCTATATTAAACCCCATTTTCTGGTGCTCCTTTATAGGTTTTTAATGGGATTCGTATGTCTCTGCCTGGCCCATCACCCACAGCCAGGCACTCCTCTTCGTCCTGCTCCTCACTGCAGTGTTTTCTGTGGATTAGATTCAACTGGATAAATTAATCTTCTTTTGTATTTATAATCCCTACGAGGGTGGCGTCTTTAACAGAGACTATTCCTTCTCATTGCTTTGGCAAAGCAAGTAGCAGCTCCCTGCTGCGTCTCTTCTCAGATGACACAGAGGTTCTCTGAATAGCAAAGAGAGAAAACAAAAAGGATCTAAGATGGGGTTTTTTGGGGGGTTTTTGTGTTTGGTTTTTTTTTTCCCAGGCAGCTACATGTATCCACCTCGTGGAAAATTTCCCCCAATACTTTAGCGTTTTTACTTTTCATGTGCTTGCATCCTTGAGGCTCTGCCCGTGAAGCACACTGCTGGCTCGCTGACGGAGACAGGGGCATCAGGGGGAGTCTGTGACAGAAGAGTGGTGACAGAGGGGCTTTTTCTTCCCCGCAGCCAAAGAGGGAAGATTAAGGAAATTCAAAGAATCAAAATGAGGTACGATAGTGGGAAACATCATGGGAAACACCCCAGCACCTGCCATGTGAGACTGCAATCGGCCTGTACTGAACCTAACAAGTGGTTCAGCTAAAAAGTGTCATTTAATTCCTGTCACAGCAAAAGCCATTCTGGTGCCCGATCCAGCCTGCTGGCTTGAGGCAGGAATGAATACCTGTGGCATTGCCTCATTTTCCCAAGGCAGGGCAGAGCATGGGTGCCTGCCCACCCCAGGCTCTTTCCCAGTTTGGCAGGGAAACCCTTGAGAAAACCTTCCGTGGGTGGCTTCGGGGGGGACTGCTGGTGGCACACAGGTGCTGAGATGTCACCTGCACTGCGTGTCTGTGCAGCATTGACCCACCTTCCAAAAACAAAGGTGTCACTTGCCCAAGCAGGCACCAGTGCAGGCAGGTGATGCCGGTGCTGTCACCGTCCCTGCCAGGTTTCTGCTGGCACGAGGCAGAATCTGGCCCCTGAGCCCACGGCTTGTTTGTTTGTTGTCTCTTGGCTTGCTCTCTGCAAATAATTTTTTCCGGCTGAACCACAAATAATTGCTTACAGCTCTGCTGTTTGCCTTTGTGGTGAGCCTGCAAACACCAGCATGTGTTTGCCAGAGATAATCAGGGTGCTTTTGTGCTCAGCGGCTTTGTCATCTCTCACTCTCTTGCTTTGGTTTCTGGGCTTCGTTCATCTCCCACCTTCCCTTCATTGTGTTGTGCCTTTTCTGATATCTCTGAAAATAACTGACTTCATGTCTTGGTCGGGTTTTTGTATTTATTTCTGAAATGTAGAAAAGCAGCATCTCTGCATGTGTCCCTCGGTGATCACTGCTCGTGCAGAATGTGTCTTTATAATTCAATTAAAAATGTTACGATGTTTCCCCAGCAGACCCTGCCGCCATCCTGGCAAAGCATTTGCTACCTTGATAGCATTTTCCACTTGGCGAGTGTGAAGTATTACAACAGCCTTTCCCTCCGGGACAATATGCTCTGGCTGCATTGGAGTGACTCCAAAATGCAGAATGTTTCTGACACTCTGAAACGGAGAGAAAGAGTAGCTCCAAGACCATTATTTTGTTTATTTAAATACAGTACTATTTTATATTACAAGGCCAAGCATTTCTTGAAGACTGAGATTATCTGCTTTTTGAAGTGGAATAAATTGATGATCCATTAAATTACTACAGTGGCTCTCTTCCTCAACAGACCCCTAGCACCTCATGCAGGACACATGAGTCTCCTTGGCTGCATGGGTCCATGGGCCCTGGCTCTCCTGCTTCCCGTAGCAGCTCTGTCACCTGCAGGGACATTTCGTGCATGCTTATCAAAGAGGAGCATTGACTTGTTGCATCACGCTAAAGAAATAATTTGTCTTTCTCTGTCCTGATTATTTTACCCAGCTTCTCTGAATTTGTTCAGTACTCTTCTTGCTGTTTCATATGCTGTTCAGCCAGTGTTTGTTTTTCGCCCCACCTTTTGAA
This sequence comes from Falco cherrug, assembly GCF_023634085.1. NCBI lineage: Eukaryota > Metazoa > Chordata > Aves > Falconiformes > Falconidae > Falco > Falco cherrug. Next base: position 10,365,068 of record NC_073707.1, read on the forward strand.
TATTCAGTTTGTTATTTGCAGTTGGTCCTAAGCACAACACGAACCTGGCGACATCAGAATCATATTTTCCACCGCTGGTGTTGGTGGGCAGCACAAATTAGCCCTTATGGCTAATGACAGGCCTAGGGTAGAGACCTTCTGTATGATGTGATCTTAATAACAGGTGGGTTAGGAAACATTGGTGACAAGAGGTGCTAAAGGAACGTGTGTAGGAACCTGTCTCAGTGTAGCTCCTCTCCATCAGTGCATCCTGAGGCTGCTGCACGGTGGCCCAGCCTTGGGTATGGAAACCCTCCTGCCTTCCCCCCTTGCAGAGGCAGGCTGTGAAACCCGGCTGGTCAGAGACCTTCCCAGCCAGCCGGTGAGGCAGCTGCAGAGCGTGGAAGCCTTTGGTGTGTTTTGCTTTCGGTATTGCTCAGCTCCATCCTCTCTGGGCTGTCCGACCCATTAGCTCCTCCACAGCCCCTCTTGCTCCTGAACTGGGGACGTCCTTTCCCAGGAGTGTCCCCTGCAACGTTGCTTCCTCTTCATGTGGGGATCCAGAGAGCTGGCAGTTGCAGCAGAGACTGGGGATGTTGCTTTTCACAGCGAAACTTTCTGTTCCCGGCCCACCTGGTTTTGAAGGTGGAACCTGTTGCGAACTCCTTGCAATAGATGGGAACTGACTTGCAGTCGCTGCTCAGTTACTCTGGTCTCTAAGCAGGTTGTTAAGATGCTGCTGTTGGGTTTTAAACTAGAAGCAGCCTTTCATAAACCTTATGAAGTTTTTGTTGCTTCCCTCTATTGCTCATCAGCACTTTGGTGTATTACTCACATGAACCTTAAGGCTTTCGGTGTCCGTTGCAGCCCCCTGTGGACTGGCTCAGGCGCAGGGTGCAGGGCTGCTTCCTAAGCGATGCCTTCCTCGGAGCGCGGAGAGCTCAGCTGGGGTGAGGCTGGTTATTTTTACCCCTGGAGGAAGCCAACTGAAGCCTCCAGCATGGAAAATGATCTGACACCTGCCTCACCACTAAACATACCTCTTATTCTAAGCATAGGGAAATGGGTCTGTTTTGCCTACTGGTTTAGCTCTGAACATAGGCAAAGCACCATCCGTTCATTTTCCATAGAAAAAGAACATACTCTGTCGTTTCTCTCACTTTTCTTTGAGTTAATGACTTTCACCATTGCCTCAGACTATATCTAGGCCCCAGTGAGGTGTTTCTCAGGGGGTGTGCGTCTTGGGCAGGCTGGTGAGGGTCTCACAACCTCCCCCTGTCACTAAGGAGACCTGAGAAGCAGCACCTGCACCGACTGCCCTGGGCAGCCTGCACCGGCGAGGGGGTGTCAGCAGGGCTACGGCATCCCCTCAGCCTCAGCCTCCCTGTTCGGGAGGGCCTCCAGCTCCACTGGCATCCACAGGAGCTATCACCCCTCCCTGCGGTCTAAGGGTGGCTGAGTGGCATCCAGCATCCCTTGGCATCCTCTCCCCTCCCCTTGCCGTGTTTGTGTTGTGCATCGCTCTGGGCAGAGACCGAGTCAAAGCAGGCAACTGTCCCTTGTGCAAATCTCATGAGGAAATCCCCTTTGCTGTCGGTGACCCCCACCCTACACATTCATCCCCCCCTGCATGGAGTGCTACCAGACTCTTCTTCCCTGAGCACTATGTACATGTAATCTATTAATCTAGCTCTCCACAGTGAATTTCTTGATTTGGTTTCATGCTTGTGCTCCTTGCAGACGTGGCAGCCCTGCCCCAGGTAGGCTCTGCCCTGGCCTGCCTTCATTCCCACCGTCCATGTGCTCCTCCTGACCCTTTCCTGCCTTCTCTCTCGGCGTGGGTTTTGCGAGAAGCGTTTCCTCACAGCTCCTATTTCTGCCCTCTTGCAGCGTGTCGCTGTGCTGGTCTGCTGTGACACCGCTCTGCTTTCCTACCCAGCCTTGCAGCCCTTCTCGTTCACATGCTGTGGATACTGCCCCATCCCAGCTGTAGTTTTCTGTACTCAAGGAGGAATATTCTGGCAATCTCTTCCCCTCTTTTAAATTTCTGAGCCTATGACAACCTGAGTGAAGGATTCCCTGGTCCTCCAGAGGAGTACATTTCATTTGGCTGTCTCTGTGCTGTGTATAAAAGCTTCTTCACAAGTTTCCTGCCCCTTTTGTTTCTCTTAGATCCAACTTTTTCAAAGTTTAATTTCATCTGTGAAGGCAATATCTTAAAAATCCATGGACAATAACCTGCTTACTGTTCTCCACTTAACTTTTGAAGGGACCTACTGCCTCTGATTTAGACGTATTAAAAAATGTGGCTCTTATCTATGTTCCTTTTCAGGCTCCATCTGCCTCCTTGAAAATTTTTTTGCTTGCATCTTTTCCAGCTGTCACAAGTATTTTGGGGAGGCAGAAGATTTTATAGCTACTCTCTTCCACGTTCTGCACCTGCCACCTCTGCTTTTCCCACCTGTTTCCACCTTCTGTGTTTAGACCCACACCTCCAGGTACCGTAAGGCATCACAGTCACTAGGAAGAACTTTGCAATATGATTAGGATGAGTCATTAATAAAATATATGGAAAGATTTGCATGTTTGTCTCAGGCTGCCGCCGCTGAAATAACAACAGCTGCTCTAAACCCGAACCACCTTTCAGCTGGAGCCTTCCGGCGTTTGCAATCTGAACCCCTTGCAGATGGGGCTGCAAACAACTGCTCCCTTCTATACATTCGTACGTATGGATCTCTGCAAATGCCAGCCCTTTTGCTGGGCTCCCGTAGATGTGCATGCATGAGGGAATAAGGCCAACGGCTGCAGGTGGCCTTTTACCAGCAAGTTCAAAGAAGACTTGAGGAAAGCTTGACTTTTCTTTCCAGGAAGGTGCTGTCGAGGCCAGCTCCCTCTTTCCAAACGGACACGGGGGGGCGAGCTCTGGTGCTACTCGCTCTGCTGTACGGCAAAGCCTGCTGGCTGGGCACCTTCCCCTTGGGAATGTGTGGCCTCACCACCCCCGTGGGTAAACCAGGAGTGGAATCTCCTGCCAGAGGACAGCGGGGGAAGCACTCTGCCACCGTGAAAACAGGAAACCGTAAAAGGCTATGTCTTTTTTTACAGCTGGGTTGGCTGTTGAGAAAATATACAGTTATCTCCTGTTCTTATCTAATATCTTCTGCTTCCTGTGTTATTGCAGGTAATGCAGAAATCATCTTCCCTTGTGAACCTCATTTCCTTGAGATCTTTTCTTCATTCACAGCTTCCCCTTCGTGCACCCTTATGTAAGCAGCTCTCAGGTCACATCCTATTTTGAAGTTGCATCTTGGAAGAGATGCAGGAGATGTGGGCTGAGGGGGACCAGGGACAACCCCCGTTTAGAGCTGTAGTGTTTGTGAATTTGCAGTTGGTGCCTGTACAGCAACAGATGGAAGGATAAAGCTCCAGAACAGGTGGAGATAACAGTTACCATGAGCAAAGTCTCATCTGCATTAAGTAACGTGTTGAAGGGCAGAGCCCGGGCTGGGGCCAGAACACCTCCGTGTGCTGGCATCACAGCACTGGGTGTTGTGCACCCAGAAGGATGGACGGCTCCTGCAGTGGGTCTGCGGGCTTTGCCGGTGAAGGATACCCTAGCAGACTGGAGGAGCCAGGCTTCATCTGAGCTTTTCTCTTGTTAAGTGTTCAGAAGCATGTATTTTTAATTCTTCTCTGTCTTGGGGGGTTACCACGCAAATAAAGACGATGGAGGACGGAGGACAAGGGAAGGCTGTGTTCCCTGTGCTCAGATCTTCTGCCTCTCTCTTTTAATTAGAAAGCTAGTCACAGCACTACCTTTTGAGCGGAAACCTTGTCCCCTGGGATACTGTGCTCGTGCAGGCATGTGGGGTGGGTTGGTGGGAAGTGTCTGCTCGGTGCTGGGAGTGCTGCATGGTTTGACATCTGCAGCACTTGGATCCACATCGCTGCTCTGCTCCCTCCTCCTCTGTGACTCACAAGCCATCTCCCCAGCGGGAGATCTTCCTTTGAATGGCAGCCCCCAACTCAGAACGAAGCACTGTGCAGATCTTAAAGGGATCACAGGCATGGGTGCTGGTGGCTGACACGGGGTCAGGGCAATCTCTTTCCTTGCCTTGGTGCTGTCTCCACACAAGTCCCTTGGGAACGGTTTGCTGCCTTTGCTGCCATCCTGCCCTCCCAAGCAGGAGGTGAGGGCTTGGTCTGAAGCACACACACCTCTGCATCAGCTGTACGGCTGTGGGAGACGGGAGGAGGGATGAGCTCGGAGGATGCTGAGCTTCTGAGCTGGCCATGACAGTGCTCCTGCCTGTTCCTGCTGAGCCTGGAGAGTCACCGCTTCATGCCAGAGCGGGATTTGCCCTATGTCATTGACATAAATTTTATGTCAGTGATTCTGCCCTTGCCTAGATGGAAACAGGGTCGTTCTGCGTATTGAAATGGGCCAAGAGCAAGCGGCGAAGGCAGCCTGGCAGGAGAGCGTGTGCGAGAGGCACTGCACTGCATGGGGCAGGGGAGGCACCGCCGAGGAGCCCCCAGCTTCAGAAATGCCTCAGAAAGCAACGCTGAGGGCTGAAGGGGGTGGTGGGAAGGCAGGCTTCAAAACACGTGGGAAGGTTATGTCTCATGGAGATAAGATCAAGCCACAGGCAGCTGAGAAGCTAATGGTGAGCAAGTAAAGGAAGAGAGCAAGCGTCAGAGATATGAGAAGATACGAGAGGGGAACCTTGCAAGGCAGTGTGGGCACAGGGACTGAAGCATCCCTTGTTGGAGGAGGTGGGAAATATGACAACAGAGAGAAGCCTGCTGTAATACCTATAGGGCCAATTAAGGTGTTAAATGCAAGAAAGACAAATGTCGACATGACATTAAAAATAAAATACATCAAGAAAGCATGGGCCAAGCAGGCAGTACCAAAAACCTGATAAAAAGGAAATGCGTACAGCAACTGTGAAGAAATATGATCCTACACATCCAAGTGATGGTAGAGGAGTAGGGTTGTTGTTAGCACTATGAAAATTTAAGGTGAATGTAATTGGGGCCAGTTTTGCAGAAAGCAGTGGGTGAGATGGAGACTTTTGAGAACAGGCTGAATTTCCTCTGACGCACCATTCATGCTTCAGCAGCTAGAGAGCGAAGTGGAATAGCAGACGAGCAGGAAACTTGCCATTTTCCTCAACTTTAGGAAGATCCCTCTTTCTGTTTCCAAAAAGGGATTTTAGTGAAGGCAGCAGCAGCCCGCCAGAGATGTGCAGGGTGGGAGGCTCATGCAGTGCTCAGCAAGTGGTAGTTTTAAGTCAATGCCATGAAGAGCTGGTATCGTTGATGTTTTTTCTTTGTTCAACTGTTGCCTTTGAACCTTCTGCACCAGGTGCTCCCTCCCCTGTATGAGAAGGTGCATCCCCTCCGTATGGAAGCTGCCGAGGAGGATGTAAGGCACATCCTCACCCTGCCCTGCCGTGGGTCCAGCTGAGCTGGCAGCTACAAGTGAGGGTTGTACAAAGAGCAAAGGGTTGTTGCTTCAAGCCAAGGCGTGCACATGCTTTGCAGGCATGGCTGGCTGCAAACAGGCAGTGGTGCTGTACAGCTAAGGTCTGGTTGTGGCACCTAGGTTGTGGTTTGAACACAACCCTCCGTGCCAAAGGAAAGTTGAGGCTGTGGGTTGAAGACCCCCTTGTATCGAGGCAGTGTGAACAGGTAACCACACCAGCCATAAATAAGGTAGCTTAGAAAAGGCTCCCTGTAAGCAAAGGCAGCTTTGCCCCCTACCCGGTCACGTCAGTGCCTTTACTACCACCCCAGCAGAATAACTGGGATTTTGTGTCTCCTGCACCTCAACACTATTTGGGAAGTTGTACTTGAGTTTCTTGAGCACTGTGCGCAAAAGCAGCGAGGCATTAAGGGCCGCCAGCTGTGTCAGTGCTTGGGAGGCATCTGCAGACCCTTGTTTAACCTCTTCTAAAGCAAACTAGAGCAAATGGCACAGGCAAGGTGTGTTTAGGAGAAAGGAGGGCTGCGTCCCAAATGCTTTGCTTGTGACTGTATTTTTGCACTGGCAAATATACCAGAGTCAGTATAAATCATTGTCTGGAAATTCCCGTGCATATATTATCAACCAGTGACTTCTTTATTTGCCCTGACTCCTTATTCATCTGGCATCCCAAGGCCAGAAAAGAATCCTGTGTATGTTTTCCTTCAACAGTATAAACACCACTTATCTCTTTCCTCAGCTGCATGCTTTCCAGTGGGCTATGGGTCCCTGGAGTCATTCCAGTGCTTTTAGGAATATTGTGCTTTACCATAAGTGCTCTGGTGCTGGTGCTCATCCTGCAGAGCAGGGTTTGCCACCAACAGCATTCGGTCCCCTATAGCCGGTTGCTACAGCTTTCCTCTGCACCTTGAATCCTCCTGGACCAGCATGCGGAATGGTCCCTCCCGGTGCCAGGACAAGCTGGCTGCAGCTGATCCCTCCTCATCCTCCCCTGCGGCACCCCCTCACCCCCCCTGGGAAGCAGGGAAGCGTAGGGGGATGCAGGAGAGCTGAGGCACGGGTAGCCTGGCTGTCAGAGCCTGTGCTTTGCAGGGTGATGGGAAGAGGGAAGGTTTTCTTTGGATCCTGGCCCCCGAGTGTAACCCTTATAACATACTTTTCAAATATTTTATTTGGGTTACTTTGATCAGTTCACCTGCTGATGTTTCAAAAGGGAAGCAATGGGTATCTGCTGGGTCTGTGCTGCACCAGTTGTGTGGCATTAGTGGAGCCCCACTTCTGAGAGGGGGGGTAAAAATCTGTCTGGATGTGCTGCTCTTCCTTTCCCCACGCTGTTTTTGTCACCTTCTCTTCCCCAATTTTTTTCTGAGAAACACAGCAGTCATACAGTAACTAGTACTATTGGGTGAGTCCATTGTAAACATGGTGAAGGACAGCTACTTCTCTGAAAAAAAATGCCTGCTGTGAATTTTAAAGAGAGAAAATTTTCATTATCCTTGTCATATAAGTGGCAATGCTGGGGAATTTTCTGGGAGCAGCAGGCAGGAGGGGCAGCCCCTTGCAGCAAAGAGAAGCCTGTTCCTGCTGGTGTAAGAGAACAACAGGTCCTGGCTGCTCCCAATGGCACCAGCCAGGGAGGTTGCAAGACCCAAACTGGCTGGTGATGCTGTGATGCTGAAATGCTGTTGAGGCTAATGCTGTATGCCTTCTGCTGCTGGTAGAGGCTGGAAAGGAGCAGCCATCGGCTTGGGGGATGCTACTGCCTTGTGCAAATCCACTGCCGTTTGTCCTGCGCTCGTAATTGGCACCGTGCAGGCAGCGAACCCCGCAGGGCAGGTGGGTCTGTGTGTGCTGAGGTTTCTTTCCTACCACCAGGCTGGGGCTGCAACATGGCTGTGGCCACAGGGCACTTCTTCTCAGAGATGCAGGAGTCGTGTGGTTGCCAGTCCCTGGAGCAACAACTGACTTCTCCCCTTGGAGCGTTTGGGAAATGAGCCCCCAAAAAGGGTAGCTTGATGTTAAATTATAGCAATGGACTGGCAAGCTGTCCTGACAACCTCCATGCTGTGCTTCTAGTAGAAGAATTCTAGCTGTTGTATTAAATCATGAGGCTGTGGGGCTCAGGGTGAGCATGGTTTCCCTCCCGGTCCCCAGTTTGTCATATCAGGGCTCGTTTGGACTAAATTCTGCCGTGTTGCTACAAGTGCAGGCAAGTGTGACAAGCACGGGTGTCCTGGCGAGTCCTGTTGGATACCTTGCCTTCCCTACTCTACCTTCTCAGCTGAGGTTTCAAAGTCCTTGTCATCTTATGCATAGCATCGGTGCAGGACATGCTGTCATCAGCATTTCCAGCACCCTTACAACAACCTCTTCTTGCACTTTTTTGGGAAACCAACATCAAGACTGAACATGAAAGAATGTAATTCATTGATCTTAAAATCCCCTGAATAGCAGACTCCAGAATCTGAATGGAGTAAACTTGAGTTTCCAACATACCATCATAAAATGAGAGACCAAGGACCTCACGCTACCCCACCAGTTCTCGCGAAATCTTAAAAAGGCAAGATCTATGGCATATTGCTGTGTTGAGCTGGGACTGCGGCTGAACTTCTCGCAAATATGAAGGTGGATCAACACAGGTAAGGGCTGTAAAATCTGTCCACATTTGGAACTTGAAAATGCAGCTATTTAGTTTGCAGATCAGTTCAGGATCTCAAGGTGTAAGCATGTTAAGGATGCAGGTATATGTGCAATAGTAAAACTATATCCAGGAGAGCCAAGGGGGAATTGCTAACTTCTCATGTGAACAGCACACGGCAAACTCATCCTGCTGCCTCCCTGCTAGGGCTGGTGGAAGAGCCATACCCTCTCCAGGGCAGCATTGCACAACATCATGTAGCTGATTTCTTCAGAAAGAGATTTTACACTTTCACAAACTGAAAGCACTGTTCTGGATTTAAAGGAAAGAAGGGGTCGTAGGGTAACCTAGATTTTGTAGAAGCAGGCAGGAATAGCATACATTTGGACATTTTAAAGTCAGTTGGCTTGTCATGAGTTTGCTCAAAAGGAAGGTAAGCAATTGTTTCTTTTCTTAAAGCTTGTCTAATACATCCTTTAATTTCAGCCCTGCTGTAGCACATCAGGCAACTCAACCAGTCAGCATGAGAACACCCTACAGAAGTATGCGAGCCTGCGCAACGCCCTTCATCGCTGGCACTCTGCTATGGACAGGGAACGGGGAGAGCCGATGCTCTCTGGTAAGCAGAGCCAAAATCTCTGGTCCAACCCAAAGCACTCCTGCCATACCCGGTGATTGCATGGTGGGTACAAAAACACTCTGTGGTCCAGATGAACCTGGAAATGGTGGTTTCTGCTGAGGCTGCTTTTCTCTGTTCACTGTGTGCTGAGTTTTGATGTCTCTTCAAAGGTTTCTCAGACTTACTGGGTGGAGTTTAGCTCAGGTGAGCTCCTAATTCTTCAGCTCTGCGCATACATACACCAGGTAGAGCATGAAGTAGCTGTGCTGGATCCACTGTTTCTTAATTCTGTGCTGGGCTGGAACACCTCCTCTACAGGAGGAGGCTTGTAGAGCCTTCTTGCATTTGTCCGTGACTCTGAGGAGTTGTATGTCTTGATGAGATCTGCTTGAAAATGTTTTGTTGTTAACAAAGTATTTTGCTGAGGATGTTCCCCCTCTCCGCCCCCCAAAAAAACCAAACACCTTAAGAAAAATATTTTTATTAAATTCCATCAAGGAAAACACTTCAAATTGAGTGGTTTCCATGTGGAGTTCTTGGTTTTCATCACAACATTATGTTACCACTAATGGCAGGTGCTGACAGGATCAGCTGCGGTGTCTGATGTTATTTTCAGGTGCCTGACTCTGGGGTGCCTTATAATGAAATGGTTTAGTGCACACAGTCTAATTACTATAGACTGACAATCAAACATCGTGACTCAGCCAGCTCCGGACCAAGCACATTTGCTTTTTGAGCCATGTGGTTTGTTTGCATTTACAGGGGACAAGAGAACAAAATCAAAACTCGCCTGTAAAAGCTTCTGGCTCAGAATATTCCTCTGGAAAAGAAAAAAAATGATGCTGCAAAACTTCTGGCATGGTCACGGGGCCCTGATGTACTTTCATCTCTGACCCACGATGGTTTGCAGTACAGAGAGGAGAAGCAAGGTTTGGTGTGTTACTATTTTGGGGGGGTGGTGTGTGTGTGTGATTTACCTTGGTGGGGAAGACTGTTGCCTTCCACCTTGCAAAAAAAACCCCCATAAAACCAAACACTAAGGAAGACCAGAGCCTGTGAAAGCTCTTCACTTAGTTCAGTGCAAAGTCAGGCAGATTTGGGCTGATTTTGCACAGAAGCAAACTGAGGGCTGCTCTCCGGGCTGGCCCAGATGGGCAGTGGTGGGTGCAGGCAGGCTACCGGCAGCTACTTCTGCAGCAATTGCCTGAGCATGGCCTGCTGCAGCAGGGAGCAGCATGGGTGACTGCAAAAATAACTATGTTATTGGTCAAAGTCTGGATTATTGTAGGAAAAGTGAATTTTGGGGCTAGCTTCAACCAAAGTCTGACTGGGGACCGCTGACGGTCACATCTCGGGTGTGACAGCTGTACTCCCATGTTTGCAGAGTGAAGGGCAGCTCTTCTGCAGGCAGGAAATCTTTAAAGGATGGCCACCAACTTCTGCTGACCCAAAGGAACGAATACTGACCATGTAGCAGCTGCAGGCAACCACACTCTTCATGCTAGCCTGAAAAAACAAGCATCCATGAGAAGTAGAACAGAGCTCTGCAAGGAGGAGGCCCTTGCCCGTGAGCCTGGGCTGGGGAATGCAGCTCTCATCCAAGGAAATTCCTTTTGCTCATCCTTGACCTCCCAGACTGTTGGCTGCGATCCAAGGAAGACATCCTCCTCCTCCTCCTCCTCCTCCTGAACACTGATGAGGCTGTGGTACACCTCACCTCCGGGAAGTCTGAGTTTGTGAAAATTACTAGTCCTCCCCCATTCCTTTCTGCTCGTAACAGCTACGCATGGGAAAACCCAATTACCGCCTGCTGCTGCCTTGGTAGGTTTATGGCCTGCAGGGTAGGTGGCACTGCACTTTCTTGTAGAACTATGATATTGCTTTAGATGTTTAAGAGGTAATTTAAAGACATTTCAGTCGCATTTTGAACTTAACCAGTCTACAAATGGTTTTTTGGAGGACAGCAGCTTCTGTAGCAATAGGAAGGACCGCAAGTTCCCCTGTTGAACTTGTGTAACCTGTGTGGTCCTTTTCTACAGAAAAGGAGTTCCTTGTTTACTTACTTAGATAGGCTAACTTACCTTTTTTTTTTTTTTTTTTTTAACATAAGGTAATAAGGGGTGGGGGGAAAATAATTCATATAATCTGGTTCTGATAAGCTTTAAAGTATATTAATTCCTCTCTTTTCTAAGTAATGCCTAATGCCATTTTCTCCCCCATGTTATACTTGCAAGGAGCTGAAGACATCAGCAGCATACACCGTTGTGTTAGGATGCTGATCACAGGAATCATTCTAGGTGTTAATTGTTGAGACTTGAACCTTCTCTCCAGCGTGAAGAAAACAAGGAAAATGCTACCTGCAGTTGGTTAGTCCCTATTTTTTAGCTTGGCTGGAACATAACACCAAAGGCAGTGGTGTGATTTTTCTCATCTGCATGTTGCTGTGCATCACGATCTGGCTTTGGAGCAACCTCTGCCTGTGCCAGCTGGAAGAGCGCGGGGCTGGGCTACCTGTGTCTGTGTGTACTCCGCTCCACCCCACTGCTGTGCCTACAGGATAGCTGAAAATTATAATCACGGACCCGTGAGGTTCTACAACAGAATACATGGGGTTGTGCCATGCCCAGGGCATGGCGTGGGACCCTGGAGGCAGAGGACCAATGTGGTCAGTAACCATGACCAAAGCCAAATCCGAGCAAGCCCAGCTCCTGTGAGCTGCCACGCTGGGCTTTGCTCATACCAGTCACTAGGGCCAGATCTTGCAAAGAAATCCAGCACCCTGCCAGACCCCGGTAAAACTCGGTGTCTGGACAGAGTGAATGCTGCCTTTAATACATTCTGATACTTCTCCCCCATGCTTTGATTCCTTCTGCCATGCACAGAAGCGAACCTGGACCACTCCCCACAGCAGGGCTGGCAGCAGGTGGCTGAGCAGGGGTGCATCCCCGATGCGCTACATCCCAGCTCAGGATCCGGCCCCTCTCTGTCCTCTGATAGATGAAAGGAAGATACAAGTTCACAGGCTGCTGTACCCATCCTCAGCTCTGTATTGTGCAGATAGAAACTGGAGGAGAAAACATGGCCCGTAGGCTGCTGGGATTCCTGCTAATCCTTTCACAGGCAGAATCCTGGCTTCGAGTAAGATGTTGCTTTCTTCCATGTGTGGCAACTCAGTGACACAGAGTTTTCCAGCAAAAAAAATGGAACCGCCTTTTTTAGCTCAGGCTGTGTGTGGACTTGCATTAGTAACGTTGTCTGGAACTGCAATCTGAGGCAATTGAACCTGCCTAATTGTTGCTGTGTGTATATGCTGCATGCGTGCCAGTGGGAATTACACATCCTCCCTTCTCGGTGCTGTTGCTGCCTGGGGTCTGCCATTTCCCTACCAGTTAAATGTGCCATATTTTTATTGAATAGCAACGTCCCAACACTAAAAGATAAATACAACATGGGCATAATGAATCATGGGCTCTGTTAGACTTCTCCAGCCCCAGGAGACTGTCTGGAGCCAGCCAAGGGATGAAACACCATGGCCCAACTCCTGTTTTTCTTCACTTTTGCCTGGAAAGGGCACCCACGGGAATTCAGAAAACAAGACTCATCCTGCCTGAGCAAGAATCCAGAATCCTGAACAGGCCAGGAGGAGGAACATGCCTGGGAGGGCAAGGGTCTGGGTGGCATCGTGCTCTGCTCTGCCCACCACCCCTCTCCAGACTGGGGGCTGGCTGCTGCCCCTGCCCAGGGAGGTCTGGCACGGGGCTGGTCGGCCACTGGTTTTACCAAAAAAGCCTCAGTGAGTGCAGCACGTGGCAGGCTGGGCACAGGCTGGTAACAGCTGCCCGCTGTGAGAAGAGCAATGAAATGGAGAATATGGGTAGAGGTGCACGTGTAGGCACCATGCAACCCCTCCCTCTGCTCAGGGCAGGCCAGGCTTCAGGGCAGACATCGGAAAATAAAGCCTGACTGGGGAGGAACCAGAGGTGGGCAGCAGGGAGGGCTTGGGAACGTGACCTGTGAGGGCAGACTGAGCGAACTGGCTTTGGTAATCCAGAGGAAGGAAGGCTAGGGAGATTAGTTCAGCCTTTAAGTATATATAAAACTACCACAGAGTAAGGCAGTAAATCGGTCTCGCACTGGGGACAGGGGAAAAATAACAATAATAGTTTTGAAAAGACCTTGAGAGAAACTTTCCAACTGCAGTATAAACAAGCCCTGAAAAGGATACTGGTTGGGGTATCTTCACCAACAGACGTTTTTAAGATCAGAATGCAAGTCAGTTGTCAAGAATGCAGGTTTGGGCAGCAAGGATGGACAATGTGGGGGTTCGGGGTTGTCTTTAATTTCAATATTTTTTGCTCAGTTGGTTTCACTGTGCTGAAGCCAGAAGCTTCAGGAGAAAATTTCTGTCATTGCACGCAGTGAAAGTGTCCATGCACATCCCAAGTGTTATGGGACTTCTGCGCCACTGGTCTGCGCAGCACGTGTGGTTTCCCTGCAATTCAAGGTCAGTTAGGTTAGGACACTGAGGAAGTGGCAACTTTTTGTCATAAAGCTATTAAAGCTTTAATCAAAGAGTTAAGGAATTTAAGAGATGATGAAATAGTTTTTTCATGCAAAAGCCACTCAAACCTACCTTTACAGGCTGCTCAATAAAGGAGTCTTTGAGGAAGATTCCTTTTAACAGCCCCATAAAAGCATTATTTATCATTCCCAAACTTATAATATTATAAGGCAGGGAGCACAAATACTAATCTCTTTACTGAGCACTTGTCTGTAACATTTCTAGTAACGCACAGGTGAGTGTGCCCCCTCCCTCCCGAGACAGTCATGACCAGAAGTTGCATGAATATAGATAACCATGGGGGCAAAGCTGTCTGCCAGCAACCTACAGACCTGCCTGCTTCTTTCCCCTAAAGCCACCAAGGGCACTGGGCACTGAACCCAGTGGAGAATCGGTCACGCTGGGACGTGCAGCAGCAGCTGCAATGCTGGGGGTGGTACAAGAGTCCCTGAAACGGGTCTGGGATGTGGCTGGGACAGGGCAGGAACAGGCTAGTAGGACAAAAGCCTTCTTTTTATGCTGTTCCTCTTTCAAGGCCGCCCATCTCTTCAGAGTGACAAATGGAGAGGAGTGACTATGACTCCCAGCTCTTACCCTTTAACTGCTTGTTCGTCTGCAGCGTAGGAAAAAATTACTTGGATGAAGATGCTGACGCCGGCTTTGTTCCCCAGAAAGAAGCACTGCCGGAAGGTAGGAGTCATGAGCCTGAAAAAGCCAGCACAGCTCAGCACATCCTTCTGGAATTTGGATGCTCTCCCTCACTCCCCCTGTGGTCTCCTCTGCTGCTTGCCCGGGGGCATGGCAAGGCAAGTGGGTGAGGTTCACCCCGAAGAGGCTCCCAGGCTTTCAGTTATCTGCAGGTTTTTGTTAAGAGTTTCCAAAGGTAGGGGAAGGTTTCCCTCCACCATAGGTGGTCCCTCTTTCGGCACCGTCATGGTCTGAAACCTCGTCACAGCAAGAAGGTAGGGATGAACAGTGTCAGGAGGCGAGGGAAGTGCTCACAGTGGTTTGGGGATTTCTGTACCATCCAGGCAAGTAAACTTGCGAAGTTATGCTCCTTCCTGCAAGCAGCGCAGCATGAGGGGAATCTGAGATGGAGCCCAGGACCCGTGAGAAGGGGACCTCTGCAGGAGGGGAGTGGGTGGAGGGAGAGGCAGAACGTGACCCAGCGTGTTACTGACCTGCAGCCCGCGAGGGAGAGTGCAGGAGGCTTTTGTCCAGCTCCTTGCATTGACAGCAGGTTCCTACTTCCACACAGTCTTAGTGCAAAAAAGACAGGGAAGATGCTCGGTGAAGGATCTCAGCCCAGGCCAAGACCTTTCTGAGCAAACATCCACATAAACATACCACAATTAGTGGTAAATGTGGGCTGGCCAGCTGCCCATCTCACTCACGTCCCTACTCAAAAGCCATGGGAACTCATCTGCCTTCAGGTTCAGCACAGTGTAAGGTTTAACCAGCTTTTAAATGCTGGGAAGTGCCCTAAACCGCTTTGCCTAATGCAGTTAAGCGCCTGCCTGCCGTGAAAGCCCAGCTCCAGTGCCCATGCTCCAACAGCATGCTCAGCCAAGGGTCCTGAAGGGCACGGGGTGCTGTACAGAAACCTGGCCAGGACCTGCATTCTGCAATAGCTCTGCAGGTTGTTTCTCCTCAGGAGGGTTATTTCAAATTATTTTATGTGTCCTTGCAGATGTTCCATCTCTGACGTAAGAGGGCCCTTGGGAAGACCTTACTCTGGTGGGAGGGGAGAGGTCTTGCATGCGAACATCACCTTGCTGCTGAAATGGGAGTAACGCAGAGTGAGATGCTGAGGTTGGACACAGACTTGGAGGATGTGATCCCAGAGCACAAGCTGACCCATTTTGAGGTGGAAAAATACAAATACATCCCAGAAACAGCTTGCTTGCTCTTTCCAGTTGAGCAGGGGAAGCCAAGGTAGGTACTGGGTAGGTACGTGTCCCACAGCCCCACTGCCCCCCCATGGGGAATGGTGCTGATTTAAGCAGGACCCTTGTTCTGCCTTGCATGGGCGGGTCTCTCCTGTTCCAGAGCTCAAGCTTTTATGATGACAATAATCATATTAGCTTGCCTGGAGCCTAATTAGCACAGAAATTGGCAAAATGTATTTGCACACACTGAGCCCTGCTCTTGCGTGGATATATAACAGAAATAGAAGAGCTTGAACGTGGTTAAAGCCTGAGGCTAGTTGAAGCCACAAAGTAGCTGTGACAGCTGCACATGTGGGGTGCGGGGGCTGGCCCCCAGGGAGCCGTGGGGTGCAGGCTCCCCCGCTGCAGCCCTCAGGTGGGGTGCCGGGGAGGCTGCCGGCCTCTTCCTAGAGCACCATCGCTGTGGCTGCATCGCATCCGCAATAAGCCTGTTGTAACTGGGATGGGTGGATGGATGGATGGATGGATGGATGGATGGATGGATGGCAGTGTCACTGGAGCAGGGCTCTGCATTTGTAACAGGGGTACGGTCGCTTTTGGGGTGTTCCCAGGGAAAGCTCCCTAAAGGCAGGTGGGCAGGGGGGCGCTCTCAGTGCTCCCACCCCAGGCTTTCTGCAAGGGGATGGGGAAACTTTCTCCCAGCCCCGAGCAGGACACCAAGTGAGACCCCCCAGCCCCGAGCAGGACACCAAGTGAGACCCCCCAGCCCCGAGCAGGACCCTGAGCAGGACCCCCAGCCCCAAGCAGGACCCTAAGTGGGACCCCCAGCCCTGAGCGGGACCCTGAGCGGGACCCCCAGCCGCGAGTGGGACCCTGAGCGGGACCCTCAGCCCCGAGCATGACCCCGAGCGATACCCCCAGCCCCGAGAAGGTCCCCAGCCCCCAGCGGGACCGGCCACAGCCGTGCTCCCGCCCGCGCTTCAGCCCCGCGAAGCGCTGCCCGGGCTCCGCGGGGGGGGAAGGCGGCTCTGGGGCAGCTGCCGGTCTCGGCAGCCTCGCCACGGCGGGAGGAGGAGGGTGATGCTGAGGAGGATGCTGAGGATGCTGCTGTGCCGCCGCTGCCCCGCTCTGCATGGCCCGTCCTTTCCAGGAAAGCCGCCGTCCTGAGCGTCTGCCCAGGCTTCACCGGTGCCAGCCCCCCGCCGGGACCCGCTCACCGCCCGCGGCCCGGCCTGTGCCCGGCGGCGGCAGCGGGGCTGGCGGCGGCACCTCCCCCAGCGCGGCGGCCCCGGCCCCGGCCCCGCCGCCCCGCCTCAGCGCAGCGCCGCGCGGGGGAGCGGCGCTTAAATGCCTCGGTCGTGGCGGCGGCAACAAAGGCGGGCGGCGGCGCCGGGCGGCGGCGAGCGAGCGGTGGCGGCGGCGAGTGACCGAGGGTGAGTGCCCGCCTGCCCGGGTGCGCGGCGGGCCGGGGCGCAGGTGCCGCGGGAGGGCGGGGGGCCGCGCCCAGCCCACCCCGGGGGGTCGTCGCGCCGGGCCCGGGGGGTCACCCCAGCGCGGAGGGGGGACCCACGCGTGGCGGGCGGCCGCGAGTGACCGCCGCCTTGACTGACAAGTGCCAGCTCCGCCGCGGCGGAACTTTATTATCGCGGCGGCGGGGCTGGGTTTGCCCTGCCGGGCCGCACGCACCAACTCCCAGGCGGTGGCTGGTTGTGGCCGGGGCTGTGCCCCCCGCCCCGTCTCGGCCGGCCCCTGCTCCGCGGGGGGGGGACGGTCCCGGGGGGCATCCCGGGCCATCGAGGGGGGTCGGCGGGCCGTGAAATCCGCAGCGGGTGCCCCCAGCCCCTTCCCCTCCTCGCTGTGCTTGCGGGGGGGGGCAGCGGCACACGCGGGGAGCGGTGTCAGGAGCGCTGTGCTGGGTGTTCGTACCCCTGCACGGCCGGTTCCAGGTGTGTTGTACCACCTCGCACCGTTCCAGGTGTGTTGTGCGGGGTTCGCTGCGGGGGGGGCCCGCTGTGCTTGCGGGCAGCCGGACGGTGCGGGGGGCGCAGGCTGCTGCTGCCCGGTGCTGAGCCCCTGGGCGCTTGCTGCAGCCACAGCATCAAAACAAAAAACACCCGAGAGGGAAAAGGTGCCACAGTGGGGCGGCTGGTTGTAGCAGATTTTCTTGGCTGTGAGGGAGCGAGAAACCAGAGCTGCCTATTAATGTGCGAGGAATTAATCTAACTTGCAGCGTGCACTCGGTCCTTGGTGGCACGCTCGCCAGACTGCGCTTCCCTCAAATGTTTCTAGCTAACGGGATTTTTTGAACCCTCCTGACACAACTGTGGAATGATTTCCCTGAGCTGGGATAACCTTAAATATGTGGGAGCTCCATGATGCATGCCCTGCTGCTCGCAGGGGGTGGTGGGTGGAAGGAGCCCCCTGTGATGCTGTGGTGGAACAGGGCTGCCTTCTGTCCTGGCCTTTGCTGTGAGACCTGGTTGTCGGCCTTGGTCGTGCCTCTCGGGGAGTTGTTCTTATCTGTTGGGGTCCAGGACACGGTAAGGGAACAAGCACACGTCCTTTGTGCTTGGTAACCCTGCCCTTTTGCCTGGGTCACTGGGTCAGGGAAGGCTTTAGTAAAGCTTTGAGTAAGTGAGGAGTTCATATAGCTGCAAGTGATGCTGAACGTTCCCTGGGAGGAAGAATATCCCCGGGAAAAATCTTCCCTAGAAGGCCCCTGGGACAGAGGCCAAGAGCGTCTAATGAGGCAAACTTTTCCTATTAGCTGCGGCTCTTGCTGTTGGAGAGCGAGGGCCGGAGCCGGCGACAGGCATGGGGACCTCAGAGGGCAGGCAGCCCATCTCCAGGTCTCCTCTGCTCTGGGCAGCCGCTCTCCTCACCTCAGGATAAGCCGCTGCTTTGGAGGTGATGCAGTTGCTGAGTCTAGGCAAGTCATCCGTTTTCTTCTAGTTCAGCTGGTAAGTGGCTTTGCTGCTGGAGGGGATGGTGCCGCAGAGGCGAGCAGCTCCACGGTGCCCAGGGGTGCGTGCCTGGAAGGCTCCAGCACAGCCACCACGGGTGCTGGGGACAGGGCAGCCGTGCAGGGCTGCAGCTTGGCTCCAGATAAATCTATCGCCTGGCTTGCTTTCCTTCATTTTATGGTGGCTTCCCTTAGGTTGGCGAAATACCGTGGAAGGAGCTCTGTTCTGGGCTGGGTTCGTATGCAGCAGTGTTGACTTAGTGTGGGCTTTGTGGGCACATGCTGAGGACCTCTGCCTAAGCGTGCAGCTCTGGCAAAAGTGGTGGCCGGCCTGCAAATGGAGATGGACACCCCGTGCAGTGAGCTGCCACATTGTCAGCAGTGCTGTGATGCTCAGCTGGGCATGCATGCAGCTCTTGCAGACAGCAAACGTGAGGTTAAATTTCCAAAAACAGAAGGCATACATCAGCATCTGTAGCTTAATTCTTGTGCAAACCAATATTTGTTGATGAGGCGCTGATAAGCAGGCTGCTGGCTCTGGTGGCTACTGTTTGTTTGCAAATACTCTGTCTCTTGGTTAAAACCGAACTGCATAAATGGAGGTGCATCGTTGTTCACAGAGACTTAGTTTTTGAGGGACAAAATAGGCAAGTACTTAAGTCTGGATTTGAAGCGATGGCTGGCCGAGTCCTCTGTTGCAGCAGCTGGAATTGCATGGGAGGAATTAGAGCTGCTAGTATGAGGTGGCCAGGGGTGGTGTAATGAGTGGCAAAGCAGATGCAGCCAGCAGCGTTGCATATCTTTATCTCTGTCCTTGAGACTGGTGCAGGAGGAACTCGGCTGCAGAAGCAGATTACTGTATATTCAGAGGCTTATTTCCTTGCCTGCCTCAGTCAGAGGACAGACGGCTTGCTGAAGGGCAGCGCTCTGCCAAAGGTAGTGCGTGCACGACACCACCCGTGCAGGCATCTCAACCACAGGCACCTGGGAAGCACGCGTCTCTCCCCACTCCTGCGTTGCTCCAGGCTGGAGGAAGCGGAGGATGATAATGGGTGCTGGCCAAAATCCCTGTCAGGCTGTCCTGCCCTTTGCTCTCAGGCCGGCTGGCACGGAGGAGATGTTTGAACTCAAGTTCTTCCACCTCCTGTGCTTCTCCTGACCTGCTCGATCTGTTGCACTGGCAGCTTTTGGAAGGGCAGCACTGGTGCAGCAGAGCCGTGGTCCAACTCCTGTTCCACATGTGGGAGAGGCTCAGCAGCATGCGCAGCCCTCAGGGGGCAAGATGTCATTTTCCCTGTTCTCAACTCGACATTTGTAAAGATCATGATAAAAGATGTGACAGAATCATTTTGAATGATCCTTTACAAAATGCATGGACCTTTTCTATAGCCCTTGGATTTTCCTAGAGTAATGTAAATCACAATTCTGCACAGGATTAGCAATCAAAGAGCATTATGAATCAATCTGATACTTTGTCTTTGCCTTCTTAGATTGCTGACCTAAATATTACAGCTTTTGCTGTAACTGCTTTGGTTGAGGACAGGCTTTGTCTCTGAGTGCAAGATGGGCCAGCTGCTGGAGATCTTTGTGTTTGGAGAATGTTTTCATTGTGGTTATGCAGAGATTGAGTAGAACTCCTGGTGACTTCAGATGTGTTTGAAGTCTGTGCTGCTTGGCTGGTAACTTGTCTACGAAGAGTGAAATGTAAGTGGTTCCTTTGAATGTTCTTTTAACTACAATTGTGCTGATTAAAAAACTAGAAGATGAAATGAGATGCTTTCAGTGTGAAGTGCTCTTAGATGTCTAGCCAGCAGGAATCATTGTTATCAGACGCTCAAATTACTTGCGTGATTAAAAACCTTAGAAAAACTTACCTATTTGAGCCACTTGCTTATAGGTAGAAATCAAGGTTTGTCACCTTTCTGAAATGCTGCAGTTCAGCCTTTAGTGAGATGTGAACCCAAAGCTTCCCCGCTAAAATCTCGCACTGAGGTTCCTGGTGGTACTGATGCAAGTGCACGTCTGCTTGTTCCACTGGCAGGTGAGTTTTCCTTCTAATTCCTGGTGGAACAGGGTGGATGATAAAAAGGAGGGTCCAGAACTGGGTCGGTGAAGCAGTGACTTGCTGTTTTAAACCCATTCCTACCTGTCAAGATTTCAGCTGTGCAAGATAGATCCCTTGGTCTGAAGGATGCTGGGAGGCAATGAGAAGCACGCGTAGTGGCGTGCGTGGGCTTCCCAGTAGACTGTATGTGTGCTGCTGGGTGTATTCACTGGTGTCAGGGCCGCCAAAGGTCCTTTCAAGTGGAACGTGTGTACAGCAGCATGTTCACCTGCAGATCTTGGGTATGAGAACTTGCTCCTGTGAGCTGCTAGGAGCTCATCTGTGAAGCTTGCCGGCAGGACCAAGCACCCCTGTGCCAGGTAGGAGGTCTGTCCTCTAGTTTTTTTGTCTGGCTGGGTCCCAAGTGGACTATTTGCCTGGCTGGGTTTTGCCAGTCCTTCAGCAGCATTTAGAAGCTGCCTGCTGAGTTTCAGCCCTGGGTGCGTGGCTGGGGGTGTCTCTGAACTTACAGCTCTGGCAGCAAGTCGTCAGATGATCTTAACTATTTGCTCGTGATCTGTTGCTCCCAAGTTACTGCAACCTCTGTGCTCAAAGGTTGCACAGAAAGCTGCAGCACAGCATCATGCTTATCATTTCTTTTTTTCCCTAATAGCTCAAAACCGGTTTGTGAGATCTTTATTTAAAATAGAAACATTGCACAGAATATCCCTTTGACCAACGGGATGCTGAAGGGCAGGGAGGCCTCTGCTTTTTCACATTTATGCCTGGGCCCCAGCTGCCTCTGCCGGGGAACGGAACGTCTGCACAGGCAGAAAAGGAGAGCTCTTTGCCAGACTGTGCTAACATTTCTGTGTGCTCCTGACGGGTGTTTCCTCCGGGAGCTGGCAGCTACTGAAAATTTAACTGAGCAAAGCTGCTTGCTGGTACATACCTCTGTGCTGCTGGAGGAAGCAGAGAACTTAAACGCGTCCAGCACAGGATGCCAATCCGTCTGCCTGGACGCTGCATACTGATTTTCGTTCAGTAGCTCCCATGGTGCTGGCAGCCACGTCTGTCATGGAGCCCAGGCTTGTGCCTGGGATTCCTGGGGCTGGGAGAAGCTAGAAAGAAGCTAATGCTCCCCTCATAAATATTGCATCCCTTCCCGCTTATGAGGGAGAAGCAGTTTGCATTTTCAGCTGTAAAATTTTGCAGAAAAATAGTTGTTGATGGTGGTGATTAATATTTTTTGGTTTGATCTGCGTTATGGCTTGCCCTTTATATCTTTGTAATACAGCATTTGCTGATCAGAAAATCAAAGGGGTTCAAATCAGCCTGGCCGCGTTCACTAGATTTTCTGCAAATACCCTGCGTGTGCCAGCGGAGCCCCTAGTCTGTGGGGAGGGTGCGTTGGCACTTGATGGGATGACAACAGAATTTATTACAGCAGTCTTGCAGCAATGATAGCTACTTTCTAAAATTGATCTCCTGGGGGCTGAAGGAGTTCCGTGGTCATGGGTTCCCCCTGCAGATGACTACTCTCAAAGAGCTGCTTTTTATCTTGAAATAACACTTAACTCTCACTACCAGAGTAATGAGTTTTTTGGTTTTGCTAAATTTGTACAGCAGAATCCTTGGCCAGTGCTGCGAGCAGAGGGTAATTTAGAGCTCCCTGTGCCTTCTGGGCAGAGTGGCTCAGGCACAGAACATCTCGGAAGCAATTAGTTTGTATTTTAAACAAATAAATAAAAATCTTCTCTGTTGCTCAGAGAAGATACCCTCATGCTATGAGTTGCATTGCCTAGCAAGACTGAAAATTTGAGCGTGATCCCTTGATTAGTTAAGTTGGGATGTTACATTTGGTTGGGGTTTGAGGGTTTTTTCCTTCCCCCAAGGTATAGGTGTGTATAACTTGATTTTACTTTGGTCCAGGGGTGGATAATCACTGTGCTATTATATTTATATAATATTTGTATATTTGTAACTATATATGCTATATATGAGGCTTGATTGTCCCTATAATCCAACTGTAATCCTGCACTCAGTTGTGCATGCAAGAGGTCTTTAAGGAAATTAGAGATTTGGATGTACAAGATTATAACTGTTGGGATCAAACTATATTTTTTGGTTTATGTACATTTTTATATAAATTTATGTTAATACTCCACCTAGCTCTTATGTCTCCAGCAGAGATTTGGTGTAAAGAATTGTCAGGCAGTTGGGTGCTTTGTGAGTGAGGTGTGCTAGCAGAACTGGAGCAGAGATGGAAACACTGTGTTCTGGCTTCTCTGTGCTGATTGTTCATGGGCGAGTCTGATGGAAATACTGTGTATGTTTGATGAGAGCCTGGGTCTGGAAGGTGCTGGATGGATTTTGCTGTCATCCAGATAATGGTGTCTGTGAATTTGAAGTTTGTTTCCTATTAACAGTTCCTGCAATCTTGAAATTCACTTTTCACAGATACTTATGGCTGTGAAGGATTGGAGCTTTCCTGGGAAGATCATAAACGAGCGACCAGTTGCACCTTCACAAATTCCTTCCGGAGCATGATATCATATTTTATGGAGTCTGTAACTCTGCTTAGGAAGCTGCCTTGGATCTTTCTTAATGTTGTGAAGGAGAACCTCCTCTCCAGTAAGTGACGTGCTATGAGGTCCCGCCAACAAGTGCTTCAGGGGCAGGTTTTAGTGGAACAAGTGATGGGATTCAGGCTGAAGGAGTTGGGAGCAGAGATGAAGGAAGTAGCCCCAAGGATGTGTTTGTATCCCCTGGAGGCAGGGGGATTCTTGAAGGCAAAAATGGGGTTGATAGAAACAAATGTCGCTTGTGCCTGCAACGTGAAAGGGTATTTTGAGAGGTGAGAGAGTGCCCAGCTGGAAAAAAAGCTGGGCAATGCTGGAAGGGTGCTTTAATTCAAGAATGACTTGTGTGATGGGTTAGTCAGGCTTTCCACTCATGATACAAAGCGGGGACTGAGGGGTCATTGGCATTTTCAGGCTCTTCAAACTTAATTTAACGTGCATTTCAAGAACAGCTGTCTCGAATCTGGCAAAATGAGCAGCTCACCTGTGGATTGAGGAGTTTGAAAAAGTGCTGGAGGCTTCGTGCTGAGCTGTGCTGAGTGCAGGGATCACTGCTGCGTGACGCCGAGCCGACGGCAAGGCTGCCTGCTTTAACAGAGGGGTCTGAAAAGTGCAGGGAGGTGGGAGAGCTGCGTGGAAGGGATCTCGCTTTATTTAGATTTATCTGCTGTTTTTCAGAGCAGTCGCTACTTGCTGTCTTCTGTTTTATTCTTCTACAGCGTGGGTGTGGACTGGGAATATTTTAGGTCCTGTGGACGTGGCTCAGCAATTTCAAGCATGGTTAGAGGTGTCTTTTCAAAAATCGAGGGGAATGCCTGCAAGTCTGCACCTGGGGTAGAAATCAAGTTCATTTTCCAGTGTGGTGTAACTCCCTTCTGCCTTTCCTCTCTCCATTTTGGAAACTTACTATCACTTTGTAAATCACTTTGCAAAACATCTGTCTCTTTCAGACGGACAACATTAATGCATTTCAATGCACTATGTGTTCTAAGGTTGAGAAATTTTCGTAGTTGTTAGGGGAGTGCAATCAGATAAATATTTTATCAGATGTTCATGGACTGTTTAATTGGCTGGATAGATAATCATATATTGCAATCTAAGGAGAAAAATTCAGAAAGGTTAATTAAGGATTAGTTGTAAGATTTGATGTCAGGAATGGTGTTAAATTGCAGCATGGACACTGTTAATTAATTTTAGTTTAGTTCATGCTGGAAGTGAATGGAAATGAAGGAAATTTAAGCTTACCGTAGCTACATGTGTGAGGGTGTACCAAGGTCATTAATGCATGTTAACTCATACTTTTAAAATTCATGCCTGCCATTAATTTGGCTTGATTTTTCCCATCTGTCTCCATGCAGACAACGTTCTGGAAGCCTAACTTTTTTTAGCAGTATTGCAGAAATGCCTCCCCCCCCCTTCCTTCTTTTGCAACCGCCAAGTTGAGATTTTTACGCTGGGTGAGGACAGCGAGTAAAACCCTGCAGGTAATATTTCCAGTACTCAGTTTTGCACCTAAACGTCATCTGGCTGTTGCCGGCACTTCACATGTGTGGAGCGTTCTCAGGCGTGAACGCGGTGCCCTGCCACGCGTGCGCCGCGCGGGTCGGTGGGTGGCTGCCGCAGCCAGGGCAGGAAGGGAGTTGCTCTAACGTGGCCGCTGCTGCTCACAGCTCAGCTCCACCGTTGGCAGGTTTTAAGCCAAGTCTTAGACCACCCACCTGCTGGAGCCAGTACCGGGCAGCGCTCTTGCTTTCGCAGCACCTCCGCAGTGATCTGGTCAGTGGCAGAGCTGATAAAATTGCTGCTGTCAGGAGGTCTCAGGTCTTTCTTCCCAGCTTCCACCCATGTGGGTCACCCCTGGTTGCTGTAACTCTCCTCGTCTGGAAGAAAATAAACCTGAGGTGTGATTAAACGCTGCACAGGTCTCCCGGTAAGCGGAGGGAGCAGCTGCATGCTGCCAGCCCCCCGCATTCCCTCGGTGTGCAGCCCCACCATGTGCCGTGCTTCACTGGCTGGTGCCAGCAGCTGTGGGATGGTGACAATGACTCTTGGAGAACGTGGCCCACCATTTCTGCCATAAGATCACTTGTCAGGTTTTCCGTAACCACAGGCTGTGCTTCTGGTGGGGTTTTCGTGGCTAGCTATTTCCATCACTGGCTGTTTTTTTTTAAAGTGAAAACACTCAGGCTGGGCAAAACGGTAGTCATGTCCTGCTTCTCCCATCTGATGCTGCCCCGTGGGCTATTGCGTTAATGCTGTGTGTTGCAATCTTGCAGCCATTTCAAAGCATTCCTTAGATGGGCAGCCTAAAGAGCATCTTGCAGGCATGCCCAGAGTATCGGACCTACACACCTTTTCCTCTTGGCCCGATGCCTGGCTGACCTTATGCTCCAAGAAACCTTCTCCTCCTTCCAGTATCGCTCCTTCTAGCCCCTCTCAGCCCCTGCCAGATTCCTAAGCAGCCATCTTCTAGAGAGCTTTGGGTCTTTCTGGTCTGTGAGCGTCTCTGAGCACACACACACACACACACCCCCACACACACCCCTTTGCTTCCTTTTTTTTAGGTTTCACGAAAACAAACTCTGGAATTGGGGAGAAAAAAAAAACAACCCCTAGAACTCCTCCAAACGTCTGGATATATTCTGCCTTGCTTCCTTATTTTTCTCCAAACTGAATTTAGCTGTTGGTGTTATCAGTAGTTCTAATGAAAAATTTATAGCTGGTTACCAGACTATTAGCTGTG
Source organism: Falco cherrug (assembly GCF_023634085.1). Lineage (NCBI taxonomy): Eukaryota > Metazoa > Chordata > Aves > Falconiformes > Falconidae > Falco > Falco cherrug. The sequence goes on from NC_073707.1 coordinate 10,390,576, forward strand.
TGTTTGTGTCAAAAAGTAGGTGTGTCAGGGCAGATGAGCTGCAAAAACTACTCCCTTAAAACAAGCCTGGGGAAAAGGTACTTTGGTGCTGCTCGCTGGAAAAAGAGCAATTCTTCAGCTCTGGTTTGGGGAGGAGGATCAAGGAAGCTGAGCTTATCTCAGGCAAGATGGTTTTGACATGGAAATGTTCATGCTTGCAGTACCTTGTCCGGGGAAAGTGGTGAGGAACTTTTGGAAAACAGGTAGGTGTGGAAAAAGGATCCTGCTGGCGTATTGCCTGGGTGAGGCTGCTGCCAGCTGGGAGAGATTGGGTTAGCCATAATTCGCACAGGTAGTCATTCTTGATGGCCATGGTGTAGCTCCTGCTTGAACCATGGCTGTTGTGTGGCTTGGCCGTGTCTCTGTTACTGCACGGTGTCCTGGTGAAGGGTAGGAAGCAAAGTCCTGCTTGAACTTGCCTCTCAACAGATAAGCTCCTAGCTCTGTTCATGTGAAGGCAGTGTGACAGCAGGGGATTTCTTTGCTAGAATATCCTGATAATGTCACAGTTTGGGTGTGCCTTTCCCCCAGTGCAAGGTCAAGACAGCAATCGCTAACTGGATTTTCAGTTCCTTGGGTTTAGCCCTTGAGGGGTGTAACCCCTTGCCCAGGTAGCACAGGTTGAGGTTGGGCAGCTGCAATTGCATCATGCCCAGATGCTCCAGCCGTTGCCTCAGTGCTCTCTGAGCCACCCCTGGGGGAAGGAATGCCGGTTGGGCTGCTGCTGTGGCTTCTGAGGGTTGAGTTTGTCCAGTGTTCACAAAGACCTGTTGCTCTGAGACGATGCTCGTTAGGCTGCCTAAGCACAAGCTGCCAAACTTACGTCTGTAACTGGAATTAATTGCAGCAGTCCGCAGTAGCCCTAGCCTTGTCCTAGAATTCACTTTAATAAATGGGAGAGGGTCTTTCATTAAAGTGGAAGGACATCTGTATTTCCCCTAGAAACTCCTGCCCTCTACTCCTCTAGCTTCAGCAGTGGTTGGTGTCTGAAGTCTTTTCTCCTGCAGTGTCGTGAAGCAGTTGAACTGAGCAAGGGTGAACGGTAGCTTCTTGAACTGGAGCATCAAAACCAAGCAAAGCTACGTCCCATGAAAATGAACGCAGGTGGTGGAATTCCTGTATATTCATGCCTTTGATTATTTTTTTGTTGTTGTTGTGATTTATTTATAAGAAGGTTCCATTTTGTAGCAGAGGTGGTATTCTAGTAGCATCAGCCACGTCAATAATTTATATAGACATGCAACGGTTTACACTGTGGTAATGGCAGGCTTATCAAGCATTACTGTGCCCATGTAGAATTGTTAAGCCGTCAACCTGGACCTCAGTAGCAGCAGGAAAAGGCTGCAAAACCAGGCTCTCAGAAGGCAGGATAGCATTTCAAGTGACTTACACAGCCCAGATTTGGCTTGTGTGGGCACTATGGCTTCTGATTGTGTGGTTTCACAGCTGCTTCTTGGCTTGATGCTTGCCTTGCTCCTTCTGCAAAACGGATGTGTCTTTGTGGTTGTTTTTTCTTTTTTTTCTTCTTTTTCTTTTTGCTGCTCTGAAACTATGCATTGCTTGTTGTGCACTTAAACCTTGCCCCAAGGACAGAAACGTAAGTTCTCTAGTATGCTTTTCTGTGGTGCTCCTCATAAATGTCTGAGCATCTGCAGTTTGCAATGCGTTTGTTGGAAAGCATCTCCGTATAGATGAGGACCCGAGGCATGCACAGCGTACCCAGCCAGATCTGGGTGCTCTTCTGGGAGATTTCCAGGGCTTTACTTCTCTTAATAATTTCTGATGTCTGTGAAATGCAATTCTGGTGCTGAGGACTCAGCCTATGTGCAGACTTGATGATGGGTCTGACCTTGTGCAAGGGGCTGGTAGTAAGGGATGTGAAAAGTTTAAGATGTTTCTTAGGTTTCATAACAGTTCTAACAGAAGCAAGGAAGGAATCACTCTGTCAGCTTTGATTTGCCTCTCATGGTGCTTTATTTGGCCTTTGTGCTTTATTTACTACACTTTTTTTTTTTTTTTTTTTAATTTAGTGGGGTTAAAAAACCCCTAACAGGTAGAACCTAGCATCAGTGCTGTCATTCAGCTTGCACTTCTGCTGTGTGAAGGAGGTATGCTGTGACAAAATGAGGTGCAGGATGATGTCTTTTCTCTGCGTGTGTTTTGTGATGTGTGGGGAGAGGAGAGGGGCCATTCTGCCAGGAGCTGGGCTCCTGCATCCACCATGTGTACTACTGCTGCTTGGGTGATCAGCAAGCAGTGGTGATGAGACATTGTCCTCTCTGTGGACCATCAGTGGAGAGGACAGATTGTGTGGAGAGGGTTTGTTGGATGGCTGGCACTAATGACCTGGGGAACCACGGGCTCTCAGTGGCCTGAGGGGCAAGTAATTGCTCCAGCCATTGCCTCTTTTCAGGCTTGTTCCCAGCCCACCTCCAGGTCCTTGCCTTAGCCGTCTCCACGGACTGGTGCTGGCCTGAAGCTCCTCAGCATCTCGTTCCACTTCTTGACTTCACATCCCACCCCACTGCACGAGGTAGACCTGCTGTATCCAGGCTCCTTCGATCCTCACATCTTCATCTCCTCTGGCTGACAGGACCAGAGGGTGCAGCCGTCTCTGCTGGTGGTGGCGTGCGTTTGTGTCCTTGCTTCCAGGCAGGACACCCTGCGGCAGGGTGCCTCGCTGCCCTCCCGGCTGTGACAGCACCCGCTCCAAGCCATGGATGAGAGGGAGCTGCTGTTCTGCTCGGCCCGGGGGCGCTCCGGGATGGTGCATGTGGTTTAATGATTTTCTATTTAACCCTAATTAACTCTACAGGCAGGGCTTTGATTATTATGTTGTAGAAGAGTTGTGGTGGCAAGATTTCTAATTTTGGGATGAATATGCATTAACAATTAAGCAATAAACAAATACCATTTCTTTTACAAGAACACAGATGGTGGGGTGTTTTCCTCTGCCAGAGCAACCATCAGGCAGTTGGTTGTGTGCAGCTGGGTAAGGTGGGAAGGAGAAATAATTTCTCACTTGTAGAAAGAATGTAAGCCAGAAGCTTGTGCCAGCGGGAGGGCTGCTGAACATCAGCAGAGGCTTGCTGCCTCCTCTCGCCTCCTGGTCCTGCAGCCTGTGATTACTGGCTAACTGTTAGCGCACGTACCTGCCACGCTGGAGCCTGGGTGTTACTGCGGTGTTAATTCATTCCCTTCAGGCAGAGAAACTCACCTGGGTTGGTACCCGGTATCTTTCCATACAGATCCTCTGTCTGAGGAGGGAAGAAGAATAATTAATAGTAAACTAATGGTAATTTTTGCAACACTGTGTGGTGTGAGGGGCTAATTTTGGGTCCTTACTTCACCTTGGCATCTTCCAAGGTGTCTTCTCTTCCGGTAACTCTGCTAGTATTCCTGGTGGCACGAATGCTTGTCCTGTAGAAATGCTGTGTTGATGAACTTGTCACACTCAGGCGTGGGCAGAAGGCAAGGGGGCCTGACCATTCTGTGTTTGTGGCTTGTGGGACAAGTGCTGAGGACTGGAGGGATGCTGAGCGATGCTGCCCATCCCGCAGCTGGTGGCTCTCAGCACCCAGCACGGGCTCTGTGCACATCTGGAAAGCACCAGGATGCCAGAGGTGCTCCTGAGCCGGCAGTCTTGCAGTCCTGCTGTGGTGAGGGGCACACATCCCCTTGATCCTCTTACCCTGTGGAGATGCTGGGGAATATTTCTGAGCGTTGTGACCTGTTAGTGGGAGGGAGTGGGCAGACAGCCTGACCGCTGTGCCTCCTCTTCCAGCTCCGTGGCTGCCACAGCAGAAGCTGCGTGCCTCCCAGGGCATCTCTGGGTTTGCTTTTCAGTCGTGTATATCGGCAGACTTGGGCAGGGAGCGGGGAGCCAGAGGCTGATTGTTGGACGTTTTTAAAAGCAGCGTCCCTGAAGAAGTGCTGCATGGCTGGACAAGTGGCGTGCAGGGCTTGCTTGGTCACCTGTGGCCCTCTGCATCCCTTTTCTCTCCTGTTTGCATCGTTCCCTCACTCACACATGCCTTTCTGCAGGCCACAAAGCCTGGTGTCAGCGCAGCCTGCAGCAAGGGGATCCTGCTGCTGTGCTGCACTTGCTGGCTGGGGATTTCCTAGCCCGGCATGTAAATGTGCTGGGGCTCGGGCTCACCATTACTCATCCAGCCTTTCTGTACTGCATTACAGCTCCCCGGTGCTCTGCCCATCCGTATTTCCTTGCTGGCTGTCACTGCTTGCTGTGTTAGCTCACCCCTCACTGGGTGAGGTGGCTGTCGAAGGTGCAGCGATGCTGAGGTGCCGCTGCTGGCTGGGAGAAGCGGGGAACGTTATTTCTCAGTCGAGCAGCCAGCTCTGGCTGTTTTCCTTCCCTTTGACCTTACCCTCAAGTGTCGTTCTAGTTTCATTATTTCTCACCCAGCAAGAACCTGCACCAGCCAGTGCTGGTGGGACCTCAGCGCTTGTGGTAAGGCATCGCATGCCAGTGTGTCTCTGCACCGAGCAGCACCCCTCTTTCTTTCCATCTTCCTCTCTTGCTTTTTACCTCTTCCCCTCACCGCCCCCCACCTTCCTCATTACACAAACTTTGCAGAGCCCAGGCTTGGCTTTTTCCCACTGCTTTCCCTCGGCTGCTGCGGTATGTTGCAGTAGGTCCTCGGATGGTTCAAGCTGGCAGTAATTTGGGATATTGGCATATTAGGACTTCTCCTTAAGCTGTGAGCACTTGGATTCCCTGCCGGGTGCAAAAAGCTGAGCTGCTGGACTCAGGGGTGAAACATATGCCAGGCCATGCACATACACTGGAAACTTGCCCAGGACAGGATAATTATGGGAGGCGGTGTTTTTTGAGCAGACCGTGTGCTCTCACTTGCTGAACAGTCTTGTGATTAGTATCTTATTAAAGAGGATTTTAGGACACGTGCTGTAGCTACACTGAGTTTCTTTTAGAAGGTGGGGAGAGGTTAGGAAAATAAACTCTACAAAGGCTCTTTTGTGTTTCCAGGAGGGGTCATCACATAAGTGCAGTGCATCACTGCTCTCATGCATCAGTGTGGGTGGTGGGGTTTGCTATTAATGGTTCAGTGGCAGAGGGATCTGCAAGAGGGGCTTTGCGCATACATTTGTACAGGCTGTGTTGCTGAGATCTCCGTAGGGATCCAGAACTCCAGTGCTGAGGGTGAATTCTTCTGCCCTGATCTCCATATTACCAGCTCTCCCTGATCCTGGCTCCTGGTGTTAGACTCTGGGGATTTCTGCAGCCAGGAGGTCTTCACAAGCAGATTTTGCCTTAAAAATCGGGCTCTGTGCGCTGTTTTGCTCAAGCACAACTTATGTTTAAAGGTGTTGACAGCTCAGTTGCTGGTCTCACCAAAGTCACCCTTGCCTGTGCTGTGGGCGCAGCAGCATTTGCAAGTGCGGAGTGTTTCCGTGTCACTGCTGACTTGCAGTGGGGTCCTGGCTGGGGGCTGTAGTCCCCGGTCTGGTGGTTTCTGATCAGTCTGATGTGGCTGTCTAACATCTCCTTACTTTCTTTCCTAGGTTAGAGAACACAATTAAAAGGGAGATGGGAGCATGAAGATGCAGAGCACGAACGTGCTCCCTGTGGTGGCATCTCCTACAGCTCTTACCTGGCAATCTACTTCTGCCTTGAAGGGTTTGACAGGAACTGCTGTGGACAGCGAAGGAACCTGGAGATGAAGGTGACGACCATGGCTCTTCCTTTCTTTTCACTGTCCCTCTTTTCCCTTTCACATGCCTGCGGCAAGAGCGTGGCTGCTGTCAGCGTGACGAGGCCACATGCATTCAGAGGTGCTGCTGGTTTTGCACTGGGGCTGTCTCATGTTCCATGCAGAGTTGGGAGGATGGTGAAGAAAACAGGAAGGGTTCTCTGTCATTCCCCTTGCAACTATCCTATATTTCTCCTTTAAAGAAAAGGAAAACATTTATTCTGCTTCTTGTGGGAGCCCTTGTAGGTGTTGATGTGTATCGGTTGTGCTCCAGAGAGACATGTCAAAGATCCAGTGATTATTCTGACTTACATAAAATTAATATAAGGTGTGTGCTGGGGCTCACTTCGGTTAGAGCTTTCCACAGAAATCCTCTGGGGATATTGCTGGTGGTGCTAGCTTAGTTAGCTGACTGCTTTCACAGCTGACCTTGGAACGTGCCTGAAGTGCTTTTATTGTTGGTACCACTACTTTTCTTTTCTGTCACTCTTCCCCACCAGCATCTTGCTCCTTATTGCAGCACTGCAAGCCTTCGGCTCCTGCCTCCTGGGAGGATGAGCTAGTCCAAAAGACCCATATCATGTATTGAATATTCACAGAGCTCTGCGCTTCAGCTTTGGACCTTATCAGTCCAATAGTTGCGTGAATGCTGCTACTGATTGGCATACAAATAGCATACACCATAAGGTTTTCATCGTGCAAGGCAAGACTCCTGGGCAGCCTGAGCCATTGCAGTGACTGGGGAAGGTGGTGATGCTGGGACCCCCACCTTTTCTCTTGTGCATGGGAAAGCTAACTCGGTAGGGGGCATTTTTAGAGGTGACTGCAAATAAAGGTTTTGGGTTTACACCTGTTTTCACGTGTGAAAAAGTTTTGGGACGACCTTGTTGTATAGCTGTTTCTTTGAATCCTCAGCTTGCTGGCATCAAGAGTGCTAGATGTCGTTCCTCACTTGCTCCTCTGCTGGAAGCATGCTCATCTCCTCTTCCTCTGCTTAAAACCTGAATCTTTAATATGGAAAATGTGCCACCCTTTCTTCCTTTCTGGCCAGGGAACGCTTCTCCCTCCCAGTGTTGTATTACCTTTAGCATTGCAAACTGAAACGCTTGGGCTAAGGTGGTGGAGCTCCAGCAGCCTGCCTACCCAGGAGGCTGCTGGATTTCCATCCCCAAAGAGGGCAGAGAGCCGCCAAAACTTGCGTGGATGTCAGAACGGAGCGATACGGGGCCTGGGGAGCACTGGCAGGAGTGGCAGCGCACTGCTGGAGGTAGGTGAGTGGGAAAGAGAGAGTGTGGCACGTTGCCTTGGGCATCTTTGGCAGCTGCTCTTTTGATGGGGAAAGAAGGAAATTAAGCTTCAAACAGCTCAAGTTCTGGCTGGGTGGGATTTGGGTATAGAACAGAGGATCATAAAAGCGAGTTAGCCGTGGAGCTCTGCCCTGTAAAATGTCTTTCTGTTTTTTTTCCCCCTGCTTGGCAAGCAGGAGGCTTTTTTAGTTTTGTTTTTCTTCCTTGTTCCTCTGTGGAAATGCTTTGCTGGCCAGACAAAGACACGTCCTGGGGTGTGCCCCCAGATGGGCTGGTGAGATAGCAGGATCTTGTGCAGACACGGGAGCCGCCGACGCTCGGACACGTGGACGTGCGGGCAGCCCTGGTGCCTGTGCACGGTGCAGATGGGCAGCGGTGCCCGCTGCTGTTCTGGCGGTCCCTCGGTTTGGTGTCGGTCTTTGGGCCAGCCAAAGGCCAAGGCCAGGCCAACCTCTCAAGCACAGATACCCTTTTAGTGCAGAGATAATCCTTCTCTTACCGTGCTTTGGGAGCACTGAACTGAAGAGTTCCTTCCATATGGACCAGGACATCTTTAGCCCCTCCTGAAACACTCAGGTGTGTTCTGTTGAACAGCCGAACCCAGTCCCCTGTTACTAAACACCATTTCAGACGAGGCAGCCTGGTTAGGCCTGGCTCGTAATATGCAGAGCCTGCTGGGGGAGTTGAACGTTTGAAAACAAGCAAAGTGATGCATTTGGTTCATAATACCTGTGTCTTGGCCTGCCCAACCCTCTGGTCAGCAGTTGCGCTGTTTAATGTGTTAGTAGCTGAAATGGTAAAGGGCCTTTTCTTTTTCCTCCTTTGGGTGCATCTGAAATAGGGAAGTAAAACCAAAAATAGGCACCCGCCACCCCCCCTTCACCCCCCCCAGGGCTCGGTGTAGCTGTGTGGGAGCCTGTGACCCCTGCCGGCGTGTGTCGGGGCAGAGCCTGCGCGTTGGGGAGAGGGGCTGGTGACGCTTTAGGGCTAGATGGTCAAAGGCAGAGGGGAGAAGGACAGGGCTGTGCTTCGGTGTGTTGCATCCAGGTTTAGCAATCGTTCTCTAAGGTGCTTGTCCAGACCAGTGGAGCATGCCCGCTAAACCTTGGATCACATACTAAAATACAGTTCCCTTTAATGATAATAACATGATGCATATATAATTATATTGTGTAAGATTAACAGTGTAATTAGTTCCGTGCACTCGATGCTGAAGTGGGGTGCCAGCCCATGTGCTTGTTTTCGCTGCAGTTTTGCATGTGCTTTAGAGGAGACTCTGTCAGCACTTTGTCAGTTTGGGGCAGCTTTGTCGGGATTGCACGGTGTGGTTGTTGGTGTGTGTGGCTCTGGCTGCTCCGCTGTCAGCCTCTTTCTGTATACTGAAGGCTTCTACCATCTTACATGCACGAGGTCCCTGCTGCAGTACACTATGGCAGAAGACACCCGTCTCGGACATTGCTTTGCACTTGAAGCATCCTGTGGGACTCATGCATCAACTCTGAAACGTCCTGGTGAGCAGAGGACGTGAGCCTGGAACAGGCACTGCATGTATGGAGTCTGGGAGGGATGGGGAAAAAGCTGACCAAAAAGGCAGATAATGATTTCCAGCCGGGAAGGTTTGTGGAGGGTGGGAGGAGGGCTGGGGTGGGGATGTGGATCTCATCAAGGCAGGAGGGCAGCTGCCTCGGCTGTGCTGTGGGGAAGGGCCACGGAAGCTAAGGCAGCCCCTCGTGTGGTGCCGGTGCTGGAAGGGGTGTGAGGGGCCTTGGGGAGGATTTCCCAGGAGGAAGAGGAGAGTCCTGGAGATGCAGGCACAGTAGGAAGGCACCCAGTTCCTCACGGGTAGCGCATATGTCCATCTCCAGCCCTCCTCCCTGCCTCCGCACAGTGCTTGGCATCCTTGGTCTCTTAAAACAGCTCTGCTAAGCACGGCTGCAGCCAGAGGAGCGGTTTTGCTAAGCACTAACCGCCAGCGCTGCTGTGCGAGCGTTTGATCTGGCAGTGCAGGGCCCGGTGGTTTTATCTCCCCAGGCAGCACCGTGCCCCGGCGGAGTCGGAGGGTTCAGGGGAGCCAGGGCCTCTAGGCAGGCGCGTGGGAAATTTCCGCTCCGCTTCCCTGCCCTCACACGAATCGTTTTTCACCTCTTGGGGCTGTAATCTGCCGAGATCTCTGATCGAGCTGTGATGTTCGGTCAGCTTTTAAAGACCTCCCCAGAAGGGCAGGGGAAGTTGGCTGCAAGTGTGCTCGTTTCTGAAGTGCTGCTGCTCCGTCCTGTTTGAGATTGCTACAGGTAAAGTCTCAACGCAGATCCAGACAAGATAAGGCTTTATAAGCAGCCCAGAGCGAGAGGAACCTAATAACTGGGGCAGGCTTACAATTTTTAGCCCTGTACTTCGGAGGGAAAGAAATTGAAAATTGTTGTTCCTGGCAGACTTCAGAAAATACTCATCAGACTGATGCATTTGTTTTGTTTTAACTGGTGGTTTCTATCTTTAATACTTCAGAAGGAGGAAGAAATGTTCAGAGAAGATAACTTGTAAGAGGAATTTCCCTTGGTGACATACAACTCTGGCCCATATCCAAGTTAGACAGCTTACACAAAAGCTTTTATTTCAGCAATATCAATTTTTACTGCGTCATGAATGCATTATTTCCTAGTGCAAAAATAGGTGGGGATAGGTATGTAAGTATGTAAATATACGTACTTGTTATATATCCTAGAGAGAGGTATGCATTTCAGTGGAAGTAGAATAACCTTAGCTAAACTGGCCTGATTCTTGAAAATTAAAAAACAAACAAAAAGACCACTGAAATACAAATTAATAATCCCAGAATAGTGTGAGGGGGCTTTGCTAGGCTTCTCCGTCATTTTCCTTTGCTTTGGTATTGGAGTGTTGTGTCTCCTCGTATGTGAGAGGAGATGCTCTAACCGGCATACCCAGGGCTGGGGGATTCGCTGCCACTTCAGCCTCAGGGGCTACTGGTGTGATGGCCCAAGGATGGAAAAAAACCATGTTGGGAGATGGCCAGGACCACATAGCTGCAGATGCCAATGCAAGCTCAAAGCACGGTGTGGGAACAGCCGAGCTCCCATCCTCAGAAGCCGGAGGGGGAGATTGCGGAAAGCAGCGTGAGGTACCCCGCTGGTGAGGGTCCCTTTGGCAAGAAGAGGGGGGGAGGAGGAGATGAGGGGTCACCTAGGATCTACGGTGGCATTCCCAAATATGAAACTTAAAAACTTGTCCCTTAAAAGCACACTGGAGTAGAAGTAGGCAGATTTGTTTAAATAACATGAATGAGTAACTTTGAACATAAAGCTTGATCTGAGCCGGATCAAAAGTCAGCTTTGTTTAAAGTTCAGTCACCTTTTTAGTTTAGTCACCTAGGGTTAGGGTTAGCATTTCCACTTTGAGCTTGGGTCAGATGTTGAGCAGCAAGAAGTGGTGGCCTTGTACTAGAGACGTGACTAGACCTGTGACCGCCCTTGCGGTCTTGAGCACCGTGCAGGATGTCACGGCGTGTGAGACCACTGCTGTGTGGAGACACCCCAATCTAGAGCGGTTAGGCACGGTGTATGTCCCCATCCTGCGCACCCTGGCAAGTGGAACATCTCGGCTGGATTTTACCAGGCTCCTTGTCGGCACAGGAGCATGTCTGCTGCTGGGATGTGCATGGTTTTGGCCCTTGTACTCACCCATGCAGTCTATCAAGGCATGTTATCGTAAGAGGAGGTGACTGTGAGTAGCGTTGGCTGCACAGCCTCATCTCGGAGACGAGTTCTGTGATGTTCTGCCCCTTCTGCCTGGTTTGTGAAGGTTTGTTGCAACCAAGCATCGAGTGTTTGATGCTGCGGCAGGTTTCCTTCTGTGGGGCTGGGAGAGGCACTCTGGCCGCCTGCGTCTGGGCTGTTGGGATGTTGCTTGAAAGAATTGGGTGGATTTTTGGATTAGGCTTCCTGAGTGAGAGCGGTGCAGTGTAGATTTGGTTAACGTGGAAGTTGAGGGCATCTGCTTCAGTGATGTCCCTTGGGTCTGGTTGAGGGCATCTGCTTCAGTGATGTCCCTTGGGTCTGGTTGAGGGCATCTGCTTCAGTGATGTCCCTTGGGTCTGGTTGAGGGCATCTGCTTCAGTGATGTCCCTTGGGTCTGGTTGAGGGCACCTGCTTCAGTGATGTCCCTTGAGTCAGGGTTGCACCACCAAAGCTGACCTGCTTGTTGCCCCTGCATGGACTGTGTTTCCATCCATACTGGGAAACAGTTTCTGATCGGAGAGGGCTGGAGTCCTGTGAAACCCAACCAAAAGAAGCTTTCCAAGCCAAGAGTGGTCTAACATCTAGTGCTTGCAGCAGTTCCTTGGGTTACTACATTTCCCAGAAGCAGGACACCAACAGAAGCCATAAGGAGCACCTCCTCCCACCCTCCTGCTTTTTCACAGGCGCTTTTTTTGAGCTTCGGTTTAGGATTTACTTAGTGGAGAAGATGAAGTTGGGGTTGGCACTGCTGCAAAATGGCTGACCTGAGGGCAGAGCTGACCGATACAGCGAAATGCTGGAAGAGCTCCAATATTTGAACAGAACCGATCGGTGATGTTATAAAAAGAAAAACTGCAGTACAGATAAATTTGGGGTCTTCTTGGGGCATGAACTCTGCAAATCAATGCTGTTGTATGTGTGCTCAGCTCAGGGCCCTCCAGCTCTTATGGGCTAGGAGCTGGCTCCATTTTTAGCAGATACGTTTAGGAAACAGGGTGGGGGCGAGGAGTGGAGCGTTGTAGCAGGTAATAAAAATTATTGGTGGTTAAGAAGGGTGTATGTCATGCCTAGCATGGATGGCTTCGGAAGAGGCCCAAGTTCTGTGTTTGTAGGGAGTTTCCTTCGTGAAAGAAGAAGTCTGGGCTCTTTGTGGCTAGGTGGCCCTGGGTGGATGGGGAGAGGGCTGTGTGCTCGTGGGCAGGAGTCGAGCCAGTAACATCCTCCTCCCATATCTCTCCAACATTTCATCCATTCTTCCAGTGAAGTGCTGGCTGGTCCTGGGTGGAGGTAGGGATCTTTCGTTGCTCTAGGAGGCTGGAGAGCTTTTTGAGGTCAAACAAGAGCTCTCTAAGGCTGCTGAAGCGTATTTTGCTAAAAGCAGTATGAGAGCCAGTGCGGAATGGAGGAGACACAAAAATGTCTGGGGCCTCCTTTACTGCTTTAGGAAGTAACTTATGTTTTTGTTGGAATTATCTGTCTAGATCTCTTCCTCCGTGCTGTAAGTTGCTACCTGGCTTTGATGAAAAACACATTTGTGCTGAGATTCATAGGTTGTCTCTTTTCCCCCATCCCCCCTCTGCTTTCTCTGCTACCCCGTTTTGTTTTGTGCACCTGGTTGTGCCCTCTGCAGCGAGCCCTGCACACCCAGCCAGCCTGCCAGCGTGCGAGGCTTGCACGCCCAGCTGGTCTGCCGTCGTGCAGTGTGCGAGGCTTGCACGCCCAGCTGGTCCGCCGTCGTGCAGCGTGCGAGGCTTGCACGCCCAGCTGGTCTGCCGTTGTGCAGCATGCGAGGCTTGCACGCCCAGCTGGTCTGCCGTTGTGCAGCGTGTGAGGCTTGCACGCCCAGCTGGTCTGCTGTTGTGCAGTGTGCGAGGCTTGCACGCCCAGCTGGTCTGCCGTTGTGCAGTGTGCGAGGCTTGCACGCCCAGCTGGTCCGCCGTCGTGCAGTGTGCGAGGCTTGCACGCCCAGCTGGTCTGCCGTCGTGCGCCGTGCGAGGCTTGCACGCCCAGCTGGTCTGCCGTCGTGCAGTGTGCGAGGCTTGCACGCCCAGCTGGTCTGCCGTCGTGCGCTGTGCGAGGCTTGCACGCCCAGCTGGTCTGCCGTCGTGCGCCGTGCGAGGCTTGCACGCCCAGCATGTGCTGTCAGCACGGCTGTGCCCGCAGCGCCTTCAGGGTTGCGCACGGGGGGTGGCTGGCTGTGTTTCCCCCCTGTGCTATGCACACCCAGGGAAGATGGGCCAGCGTTGGTGACACTCTGGGAAAGCGATGTCCTGTGGATTTCGGGAACTGTTGCTGCTGCGAGTAGTGACTGAGTTATTCCCGTCTGCTTGTGCCAGTAAGGCAGTGCCAGGGGTTGGCAGGATGGGCTGGCATTCTTTGTAGTGGAGGCACAGACTTGTGTGTGTGTGAAGTTTTTGTGGCCTTAAGTACCCGAGGGCAGGTGTGTGGTCCAGATCCATCCAGTTGCCAGCTGCCACCGGACTTATTTCCAAAGTGCCGACCGTAGGAAGCCAGTGATGTGTTTAGGGACAGGAGCTGGGTGGTGCTTCCCAGGCTCTACACCTGGCTCTCTGCAAGAGGGACAGGCAGGCTAAAAACATGCAGAGTAGGAGATACATAGAGTGGAGAGACACTAAAATGACCTTTGTTGCCTTTTTGGCCTCTCTGAAGCCAAGTAAAATTTAAACATGTTTCAGTTTCACAGGCATGGTGCCTTCCTCCTTCCAGCAACTGCGTAGACTTGTTGTGCCTCAGATCACTCAATATCATTCCCATAGCCACATTGATCCATCACCGGGGTGCTGTCAGGGTGTGTAAGCGGGGAAGAAAAAAGGAATTCTTTTGGGCAGGTTGTTCCTGGCGCCACAGAGCTGCCAGCTACATAGCACGCTGTCTTGGGGAACTTGGAGCTGGAGCTGGCACTAGACTGGGCCAGGTCCTCCATCCCCCCGGGGAGTGGGCATCGCACGCCGTCTTGAGAGGCTCCTGGTGCTCCTGCAAAGCGTTCTCCGTGCTGGATCCTTAAGCAGAGGGCATACTCTTGGGTTTGAGTAGGAGGTACCATTAAACGTGGTTTTCGTTCAGAAGAATCGGGGGGGGGGGGGGGGGGGGATGCTGAAGGAAGAAAATAGCAAGGAGGCTCTAAAGGCTTCATCAGGAAAGTTTCATTAATGTTTTCCATTTTTATAAATAGATACGTGAAACTTTGAGGGGGGAGGAGTGTCTTAAGCTCTTTAAATGTCTTTTAAATATATCTAGGCGCCCGGATTTGTGCTATACATTCATGTTGCCTTTGACTTAGAAAATTTAATTTTATTCAGGCAAGGTCACTCCCCTGGTGGTGTTCTTGTGGGCTTATGGATGGCAGACACATTTGAAATGATGCTACAAGGGGATAGTGTTACCAGATGAATAAAAGGGACTTGTGTTTAAAAAACAGAGCAGCAGCACTTGCTGTTACGAATGTCTGAAGTCCAGCCCTGCCACGAGCTCCCTGCGCGAGGACGTGGCTCATTGACGTGCCTTGGCAAAACGTATGTTTGACATCTGCTCCTGCAAATACTTTTAACTTCCGAGAACCTGGCTGCTGCCTCAACAAGGAGCGATGTTCGGGACTGGGGGTATACGGATGGCTGCGTATCTGCTACCTCGGCTGCGCCGCAGCCTGACACTGAACTTGAGCCGGGGCTTCATCAACAACGGGGGCTGCATTGTGCCTGGCTTTCTTCTGGCCATTTCAGTCTTGGTTTAACCGGTGGAACAGATGGTGCTTGGCAGAAGTGTTATCAATTTAGCTTACCCAGCACAATGGCTATGGAGAGCGAAAGCAAGCATTTTTAGTTAGTGGAAAAACATCTGATTGTTGTAATGTGGTTTTTTTCAACCTCATTTTCTATCAGAAACAAAGCGGTTAACTGCATTTTTGATGTTTCCATTTGTCTTCTGTGCCTCAAGTTCCTCACATAGAAAGGAACTGTTTTGATTTTTGCCAGGTAAGTAATTGAAGTGCTTGTTAAGTAATTTTTCTTATGATTTCCCTGGAAGTCATTTGCGTTGATGGGCTCTAATGGGTGTCCTTTCAGATATTTTCTTTATTGCCATTGGGATGTGCCTTTTTTCCTCAGTTCTTGATACTTTTTGATGAACACTCTTGACATCTGTATGTTTCTCTTCTGTTAGAATGTATGGCTTTCTTAGTGAAAACCAGTTTATTTTAAATGCAATGCAAGAAGTGTTTTGCTTAACATAGAGGGGTTTGAATAGTGCTTTCTGAAGTCAGTGGCCAGAATTCCTGTTTTACTTTTGCTCTCCAGTGAAGTTGGCACGGTGGAGTGCTGCTGTTGAGTGCCAGCCCTGCCATCCTCAACAGGGATGAGCTCTGGGTGTGAAGAGGAAAACCAAACCTCTGTAGTGCTGCTGGACAGAAAGCTAGTGATGGTGGATGCACAGTTCTGCAGGTTTATTTCAATGTCCTAGGTTAAGTTGCATTAAATCCTTTTCTGAGCAAGCTGTGAAGAGTTACTGCCTTGCCCTTGAGGAGACGGAAGGACATCGCACCCACCTGCAGAAGGCTGGTGTCAGAGAAATATTATCCTGAAGGGTAGCGTAGCTGCAGCTGGCACAAAGTGTATTTATTGTCCTGGGGCCACGGAATACCAATTACGTGTCTTGGCGCACAGTGATATTTGCAGAGGCATTAGGTGTTGACCTGCCACATGCTGCTAATTTAAAATAAAGAAGCACTCCCCTCTCATTCTGAAAGATAAATGTCATAGAGAAACACATGATTGGGGGGAACAAAGAAGTGGATTGTTGGATTTGAATGTGTAATGTTCCATGTAAAGTAAGTTGTCTTAAATGAGTGATTGCATCCTAGTCTTTAAAGCTGGGGCAGTGGAATTTTTGCTGTTGGCTTCAGTGTGGGAATGGCTATGGTAAAGCTGACTGATAATGAAAATCTCATTTGTAATTTCATGACTCTGGGGGGTGTGGGTATGGGAGCGGAAGCAGTGCTTTTGGGAATTGGTGCTGTTCATGCATGGTATGATACGCTTTCTATAATTTCTTCAATTTGAACATGAAACTGGCAATATTTAAAAGTGCCAAGGCTTGTTACCAGCAGCGGTCTCCAAATACGTTACTGAGCAGGGCCGCCACAGGCACATGCCCATCACAAACTGGCTTCTGGGTTGAACTGCTCCCTGAAAGCTCTTGGGTGGCTGGTGGACCACGTCCGAGCAGGAGTGTGCTGCCAGAGCCCAGCGCTCCCCCGGGGCACACTAGCACCCCGTGCAGATGGGGTCTCTTCCCTGTCCATTACTATTAACAAGGAATATTCAGCAGCTGTCTGCCTGTGGGCTGGGAAGTGAGGTTTTGTAATGGAGAGGTGCCGGTCCCACCAGCGGAGAGCTTGGTCCTGTTCCAGAGCCTGTAAACACACCATCCCTCTGGGCAAGGAACCTACCAAGCAAGAAGCATGTATATGGCATTCTTCACCGTGCCTTGATAATTATTTTTTCCCCCTGTCCTAAAAGTTAAATTGTCCTTCCATCTTCACGCAGCTGCAAAGGACTCTGAGGTAGCTCCTTTTTCCCTTGGCCAGCAAGGTCAGGGACTGTTACTGCTGGGCCAGGGTGATGGGAGGAGCTTGTGGCTTTGCAGAAGGAGAAGATAGGGGGTTTGGGTGTTAACTGCTTTCCTGACAGTGCTGGAGCGAAGGGCGGTGATGTGATACACATGTCCGAGCTGAAGGTCGTCCCTCTGTGGATGCTGATCTTTGAACAGGTTGACAAAGGGACAGGAGGAGCATCCCTTTGGCAGTCACCAGCTCTTAGAGCAGCATGGCAGTTTGTTGAATCCCTGCCTTCCTCTGGTACGTTGGTTTGTGCCTGGACAGGAGCACCGCAGCAGCTGGAGGCTCCCTGCCTGGCGGAGCTGTGGGTGCTGCTGGGCACGCTGCTTCTTGCTGCAGCGGTAGCTGCTGGCGTGTCCGTAACTGCACCGGTCACCTGGTTCAGATGCTCTGGAGTGGCTTTGTCATCCTGTCTGCTGAGCTCCAACAGCTCCAAACATGCACGTCATTTCAGACCGTGCCCTGGTATGGGCTGGTGCATGGCCAGAGCTGTGCGAGCGTCCTGCTGGGATGGTGGGAGCTGGAGATGGGAAGCCACAACGGTGTGGGTCACCTCTTGCCCTGGGTCTCGGTGGCCTGTGGTGACTCTGTGGTTCTGCAGGTGCCTGGTGGAGCATCTGCGGAGAGTGAAAGAAAAACTGCTGCTTTTTAATTAGGGCAGAGGGGAAGCGCTGTGCTGCTGTGCAGAGCCACCCTCCAAAAACAACACGAGACCTCAGAAAAGGGGGGGAATAAAGGGCTGACACAGCCAGAAACGAAAGCTTCTGCCTTTATTAAATCTCAGTGTTTGTTGACACGTAAAACTGAAATGAAACACATGCTTAAACTTTCCCCTGTGCCTCCCCCCAAACTCTGCCTTTCCTATTCTCCTGGAGGATTTTTTTCAGCTGTGACAGCAGCATATTTTTTCTGGCGCATGCAGAGTTTTTCAGTGCAGGCAGGACTAATGGAATGATTTATTTCATTAGCAAGTGAATTGTATAGCTCCTCAATGCCTCATCTGAAATTTAACCATGTTCTTCACTTAAAATGCTTCTTTTCCTCATTTTCCACCTAACAAAAAAAAAATGGAGAACGAGGAATTTTTCTGTTTGGTGGCATTGGAAGCACTTACGTAAATGTATGGCTCAACAGATGTTTTATTTTTACAGCACAGTGATGTCTTGGAAAAAAAACCCCAAGAATTGCTAGAAGCGAGTCTTCCCTGTTTATATGTTTACAAAACCGAATACACAGTGTTGAATTAACAGGCCAGGCTAAATAAAGTATTAGAGAGATCTGCTGAAACTTTGCTCCCGAGGGACAATCTTTAGCTTCACAGATGTATTATCACCTTTCATCTAGTGTATCAAATATATGAAAAATACCACTTCTTCGTTTGCAAAATGATGTGATCTTAGTTGGTTTAATACTATAAAGGCTTTTGATTATTATTTTTTTTCCAGGACAGGAATAGGGAATTTTAAGAGCAGATGTGGTTTCAAGGTTACTTCTTGTATTGCATTTTTTTTTTCTCCTCCTCAATTTCCTTGGGTATTTTATTTTATTTTGAATGGAAGAATTCCTGCCCTACATCTCCATGTCTTTCCTCTTTCAGTATCCCCTTTTTCACACACTTTCATGTGAACTTATTCTGCCTCTGCTGCTGGCCACTATTCTCTTCATGGGTGCTTTACAGAAGGTGCTGGGTGGAGGAAGGGGTTAGTACCAAGAATGTACAAAATAGGAATAAAAAGGTGCAGTTGAAGTATAAAATGTTCGTATGGGGGTGCATAAAAACATATCAAAAATACACCAGCAAAAGCTGGGAGCAAAGCTGTACTGCTTTGTATTTAGGCATGGCACAGTTGTGGGTGCAGATGGAAATGCATAAATGAAGGAAGCCTGGAAAGAAACGTAAATGCTCTAAGTTTAAATATGAAATTGTTATCACATTACCCAAAAAAAGACTGAGGAACAACTTGCTGAATTAAAAAGCTTTTGTGCATGCAGCCGAGGCAAGAAAACCGCAGGTGAATGATGCTGGTGTGTGAGCAGGGGGACCAAGGAGAGGCTTAGCAGAACAGGTGGAAGTGATCCCTGCATGTGCCCGTCCTCAGGGATTGCATCTCTCAAACCATCGTTTAAATTAAATTAAAGGTGTTATTTGACATGATTGCATTTCAGAGGGACTCTGGTGGGATCTGTGGCTTCAGACCAGTAAACATAATAAAAATAAAACTAACACCTGCATCAGTAAGAACTGATGGAGGAGTCTCATCAACTGTTTGCAGAAGAGTCGTGTTTCAAGTCTCTGTGCCTCTTTTCTCTCATTTTCAGAAGGTAGCAAACCTGGAGAGAGGGGAACAGCACGCTCGGAATTTTCAAGGGTTTGGTGAGGTTGCTTCCCAAGAGTCTCAGAAAAAAACAAAACCTATGCTGTCATGGGGTGAGAAGGTTTCTGTCCTGGATTAGTGACTGCCTAGTGGGTAGGAAACCAAGCGGTCGGGTTTCACAACACCACAGAAGTCCCACGGGGATTTGCTCCAAGATCTCTGCTGTTGAACAGTGATAACGGATCCGTGAAGGCGAGGAGGAAGGGCCAGGTGTGGGGTTTTGCTGGCTTCGTTTGCAGAGGGCTGCGGGGACCAGAGGAAACACCAAGCAGCTGCAGGGGGATCCGGTGGTCCTGGGTGGCCGGGCAGCACAGCAGCAAAGGAAGCCCGTGCTAGCGGGGTAAGATAACGCTCTTTTGTCATATTTTATTCCTGCCCTCTGCCCTGTGCTGGGGACAGCTCAGTGAGTCAGTCCTGCTTGCAAAATATCCAGAAGTCATTACCAGCAGCCTAGAGCTCAGGGCTTAGTGATGGTCAAGGAGGGAAACAGAAGTGGAGGAGGTTTTGGAAGGAGAACGAAGCCAGCCCTGTTATGTTGCTGCTGGGCCACGTGTCCTGCGGTGTGCAGCTGGGGTGTCCCGGTGTGCCGGCCTCGAGGGATGTTTGTGTGCTGCTGATGGTGCTGGGGATGGTGACCAGGAGAGTCGGAGGTGCGGAAAAGCTGCTGTGCAAGGAGGGATTGGAACAAGCGGGACTCCGCCTGGAAAAGCAGCGAGTGGGGTAAAGGGGGGTGTTAGATGGTGCAGCCATGAAATGACCGTGCGGAGGGTGAAGGCAGAAGGATTAGTGTCAGTACGGTCGGGTTTGCGGTGTTGAAGCGGGGAGAGGAGGGGTTGTCTTTGCAAGGTAAGCGGTTGCAGAATTCATTGCCTCAGGCTGCTTGGGAAATGCAAGTGGTTTCAAGAAGCAATTAAACAAATGTGCAGAGGATGGGCATTGGTACAGCTGGTGGCGCAACTTTTGTGGAATCTGTGTACATTTACTGAAAGATAAATGTATTCATACATTTGTCTGTATTTATGCAGTTTCTCTGCTGTCAGTCACTGTAGGAGACAGGTAAAGGGTTGACAGGCTTTCAGTTTAATGAGGTGAAGACCCTGTTGTTAGTGGGTTTAGGGTAAATCTGGTGGGTTGTGGAAATGGGGGTTGCCTGGTGTTCCCTGCCAGGGCACTGCTGGCTGTAGCTCCCCGGGACAACAGCATTGCCCAGGACGTGAGCAGCCACAGGGCTTTTGTGCTCTGCTGTACTTCGGTGGTTAAGACCCGAGTCCAGCGAGATACTCGGACACCAGAGGTTAAGTGTAAGAGCGTTTGGGCAGGGTATAATTCCCTGACTGCCTTGAAGATGCTTCATCACACGCCTGTTCTCTGCACAGGATTAATTTACCCCCAGAGGACCGGCTGTGTGGGCTTAGCCTGCCAGCGCTGCACCGCGCAGCCGCCTCGGGCTCGAGGTTTCAGGAAGGCAGAAGCTATTTGTTTAAGTGTTTTTATAGGTTGGGGGAAATTTTTTTTTTTCTGTCCTTTCTTAGTACTCATAGCTGACGCCTTGTGCTTCGTGTAGATAAGTTTCTGTCACCTCTGAAGAGCCCGTTTGTACTAGCTGCTGCGATACAGGAGTGCACGCAAGTGACTTATCTAAAGGCACGGGAAGAGAGCAGCGCTTGTGGGCTATCCTAGCGTGCCTGGAAGAGCAGCTGCCTTCCTGCTCCGCAGAAAAGGTTCCATGGCAGAATGCTTGAGAGGGACCTCATGTCAGGACGCTACTTGTGCAAATAAAATCATATCACGTGAAGGAGTACTAATAATTGAACTGAACTGCGGTGAATCCACAGTGAACAAAAGGTACCTTGGAATGTTGTGGCTCTGCTAAAATATCCTGGCTTGCAGAACCTACTTTGCCAGCTCACAAACCAAAGCAAAATAACTGCTCACATTGCAGCAGCGTGCACAGTCATCAAAGGCAGGGATTGTGTTGTGCTGAGTGCTAAAGGTGAGTTTTCCAGGTTCCTTTGCATGGCCCGGGGAGGAGAGGAGGGACTGTGACTCGGTGGGCATCCCCCGCTGTGCAGCACTGGGAGGAGTGTCTCTGCAGGAGCCTGCAGTGACCCGTAAGGTTGTTCCACCACGATGAACCCGCTGCTCCTCTGGATTATCTTAGCCCTGGGAAACAAAGGCTGCCAGCGCTGAGACATGCCTGCTATCGTCTACACCTGGAAACCCTTCAGGAGACATGGCAGAGCCCGCAGCAAAGAGCCGGGCTCGGCGGGGCGGCCGGGGCACCTCCCGTGGCTGCAGGCTCCGTCCTGCCCACGCAGAACATCTCGGTTGAGTTCCCTGGATGCCAGACACTTCCTCTTGTGTAAAGAAGTAGAGCGTGAACAGTGGGGTTGGGTGCTGCATGAAGTGTGGTCGGAGGGAGGTGGCTCTGAGTGTTGTCCTAAGCTGGCCCTTAAGTCTATTTTGGTGTTTCTCGATTTGGAAAACGTTGCTGTCCAAGTGTGTGCCTGCAGAGGCTGGGCAGCGCGGGGGCTGGCTCGGGGTGCTTTCCCCTTTAGCAGATGCTTTTGCAGGCTCCTGCCTTGGCATGGCTCCTGCTGTTCCTGCGGGCACCCAGCAGACGGGGAGCGGGCGGCCGTGGGGGTCTCCAGCTGCAGGGTGGGGGGGTGGGGGGGGCATGGGGGAGCAGGACAGAGGCCACAGCAGAGGAGGAACTGCAATGGCGAACAGCTGCTCCCGGCAGAAGAGAGCACAACGATGTCCCGCATCCCCTCCTGACACCCCCCCCTTCCCCAGACGGCTGTACCTCTCCATCTGAAACTGTACTTACTGGCCAAAAAGGCACCAGTGTGCTGTACTAGTGCCGGCGTTTCCAGCAAGTGAAAAGTGAGGTGGTCTGCTGAGGCAGGGGAAATTATTTCAGTAAAAGGTACAGTTGCTTGTGCTTCTTGAATCTTGTTGTTGTTTAAGAACTGGAAGGAAGACGGTGTTTGCTTTTCATTTGTGGGGTGCTCTGTAAGAAATAAAGTTGAATTCCTTAGTAGAGTTAAAAGAAAATGTAAGTAGTCAGCAGTAGGATGCTTTAATAATTTAGTATTTAATCCTGTGAAGGGTAGCATTTGTAATGTACCTTATGCGGCATCGTACTGACTCAGAGCTCCTGCAAAAGCGGGAATTGTATAACACTGTGAAATCCCTTTTTCTTGCTGCATTTCCTTGGTAGAGGGAAACTGTAGAGTCTAAAATAGCTTTGTCTATTTTGTGAAGACCTGTGGATGAAGACACATGTTATAAAGCAACTTTTCATACAACTCGCTCGCTCCAAAAAAGCGGAGTCTTCTCTGCCACTGCATTCGAGGAAGATCGTGTGAATTTCCCAAGAATAGGCAGGAAAACATTTCCCTAGGGAAAGTTAGCTTTTTCTTTCCTTTCCCTTGTAAAGCATCAGCACTGGGGTTTTTCCTTCACCGTATTACGAGTGTATCCACTGCTCAGATCCTTCTCCCCGGGGAAGGCTGTCGGTCAGGTGGGAGCACAGAGCAGGCAGCTGCCAGCCAGCTCCTCCTTCAGCTGAGAGTAGATTTCAGACCAAGAAGGGAGATGCCCATTCTGAGTGGGCATTTAAGCATTTAAAAGACTTATGTATAGTGGGTGGGGGTTTTATCTTGTTTGTTTGTTTGTTTGTTTTTGCAGGTGTTTCTTGAACTCTTCAGTGCATCACAGAACTGTTGTATTTTGGGATATCCTGCTTAAACCCTCGGAAGAATATCTGCCGACAGCCAAAAATGACTTGAGTTGGAGAGCCGCTGCTTTATCACAGGTAGGGAGCCTGTTGGTGGCTCAGTACCTTCTCGGTGCCACAGCTTAGCACCGCTTGCTTTCAGCACGTTGCTCAAGGAGGCAGGTGCTGCTAGTGCCTCTCTAGGGTGGGTAGTGATCTGCGTGTGTTTGTCTCCCGAGGAGAACTGGGACATCCACCTGGTGTCTCCATGCTGCTCCCACGTTTTTGGAGGCATCCCGGAGCAGCCATGTAGGGAAAGGAGCAGCTGCTGCCCTGCCTCCTGTGGTCCTGCGTGCCGCTCGCAAGGTGTTTCTGCCTCAGCATGTGTTTCCTACGCCAGCCCCTTGTGCTGCCTGGGTTGAGCTGCCCTTTGGGCACTCCTGCTATCGAATTGCCCCCTTTAGTAACCTGATGGGAGCTGGAGGGTGTCCACTGATATGAGGTAGTGCAGAAGAGGACGGGTAGTGCTGTACAACATGGTGTTGGCTTGGCTTTCTGCAGGGGTAACATACCTTGAGTAATGTTTATCAAAGTGCATTTATGAACCCAAACATGCCTCAAACCCTGCTGTGGGTGAAGTGGCTCCCAGCAGCTGTGAATGAGGTTTGATGCTGGGAATACCCCCAGCCCACTGCAGTCACCATGTGTCAGTACCAGGCTGTACTCCTGGTGTTCGTGAACTCACAGGTCTTTTTTTTTTTTTTTCTTTTCATTTTTTTTTCCCCCACAGTTACATGATTTATTATGTGCTTCACTAGCGCTTGTGCCTACGGTCAAGTAGAAGCTCAATTCTGGAAATGCTAGTGGTAGGATTTGGATGTTGGCTGGGATGGGAGATGAGGGAAAGCAAGGTGGAGACTTGCCCTGCTGCTGGTGTGATGCTGGCAGCATTAAACTTGACTGTCACTTATGGAAGGGAATAGGCAAAAGGTTTGAGCGGCAGTGGCCTCAGACCACAGTTACGTAGCCTGTGGTGGCTAACAGCCAGCTCAGATCTTACCGTTTGGGGTGTGAGGTGGTGGACTTTGAAAGGAGATCTTCAAACAGCCTGAATTGTTCAGATTACTCCTATGTTCTCCCTCTCCCCTCTGATTGCCCACACACTGATATTTATAAATTTATATATACTCATGCCTGTGCATGCAGCCCTGACTGAGATGTGTTCCTCTCTCCTAGGACCAGCTCCCTGCCCCGTGTTCAGGTCCCATTTGGATGCACCGTACACTATGGTTCACATCAATGTGTTGAAAAAATTAATGTGTGTTCTTGTGGTGGTACTGGTAGCACTGACAGTTTGCCTGTGGAGAGAGACGAGAAGAAGCTACTACATTTCTTTCAAGACTGGGAACGATGATTTGCAGGTTCACAGGACTCTGGAAAAATGGAACCCACTTAAATCCCAGGGCTTTTTCCGTGAAGCAGCTGGTGAACTGGGTGAGATGCCCAAAGTGTGGTTTGGTAACCACAACAAAGTAAAAAGCAGCACCTCTGGAATGGCTGAAAAATCCAAGAAAGCAGCAGACAGCGTGAAGGTATGGGATAAGGACAGTTCATCCAGAAATCTCATACCCAGGCTGCAGAAGGTCAGAATGAACTACCTGTCCATGAACAAGTACAACGTGACTTACACCGGCAAGAGGAATGCTGCTAAACTCAGTCCAGAGAAGCTGCTCTGCCAGCTACGGGACAGAGTGAATGTGACCATGATACAGGGATCGGATGGTCCTTTTGGCACCTCTGAATGGCAGCAATACCTACCAGGGAAAAGCCTCAATGAAACAGTGGGCAGCCTGGGTCGCTGTGCTGTCGTCTCCTCAGCAGGATCTCTGAAATCATCTCATTTGGGACAAGAGATAGGTTGGTATCGTTCTATTAGCATAGTGTTAAATAACATTGGGTTATAACTTACGCTGAATACAAGTAACCTGCTGCCATGCTTTTGCCGGTAAGTCTCTGGTGTGGTCACAAAGATGTTTAAAGTAAATTTAAATATTATTCTTAAACTTCTGCTAAAGTTAGTGAACATTACAGCATGGGAGGAGATGGGAGAAATGATCAGATTCGCCCGTCCTCTCTGAGCGCGCACACCGTGCGGTGTAGGCTGCACTGTGCTGCCCTAGAGCGCCGTGCCTGTGAGCCTTGGACCTTGGGCAGAGCAAACCAGGCCAGCCCCAGGGGAGTGGAGGCGTTGGAGGGAGCTGAGAGGACACGGTGTATGTGCAATTAGTTCCGTTCAATTTATTCTATTCAATTATTTCTTCTATTCAATTATTCTACTCCTTTCAATTTTCACGATCACGTTGGCATCACTAGTGTAGCACTAACACTGAGTACCAGAGTGTGGTCTTGGTTCCTGAAGTGTTTGCTTATTGAGAGGGTTTGGGGTGGGTTGGGTAATGCCAGTGTGCTCATTGCAGTGTTAACAGTCAGAAAATTTTCGGTCAGAAAGACTTCTTCAGGGAAGAAGTAAAAGAAGACAGTGATGGGGACACCAGACACAGCCCTAAGCAATCTTCTGCAGTTGACCGGGGGCCTGGGCACAGGCAGTCTTCAAGGTCCCATCCAGCCTTTAGTGATGCTGTAATCCCTGCTCATGGCTTTCCAAAAGTGGCACCGCTTCATTCTGAGCCATAAGGCAGTGGCTGAGTTTGAGTGGCCCAGAAGACCGCAGAAAAACTTTACAGGGCTTTATTTTACTTCTTTAGACGACATTTGGTTACGCTTTGTAAAGTCTTACCTGGCTGTATTTGTCTTGAGGTTATTGCATTAATTAATAAATGCTGAAGCACTGATCTCATGCTGTGGGTTATAAAGCAGCATGTTGTGATACCAGAGCATTGTGTGTCTTTTAAGAAAGCAGCATGCAGGGGAAACCAGCTCACCGGGCTTCAACTCGGGTTTTTGTGCCTGGCAGAAAATTCTCCTGTGCCTGTAGCTCCCTCAGCTTTCTTCATTAATTGTGGTTTGAGGCTCACTTAAAATTCACACTTCGCTAATGCCCAGGAGTTTTCTCTCCAGTGGAAATTGTTTGCAGGATTTGGTGTGTTCCTGAGCTGTCTGTTGGATCAGGTCCCTTTGGCCTAAGCTGCAAGGAGCCTTCGTCCTCTGAAACAAGTAGATGGATAGCTTTTAATATATTATTTAGGGACAGGAACTTGGGCAAAGCTTTCAGAGTTCTAGTCCCTGGATGCTTGCAGGAGGGTCAGGGTTTTGTTCTGGTTCTTGCTCAGAAGTTCTCCCCTGAACTCCTGTGTGCTCCACAGGGCAGGTAGGCAGGTGCTAGGATGAGGTTGAGCACTGGAGTGTGTTTAAAAGCTACGAAAAGTGCGATGAACACAATAGTGGTGGTATGAACCAGGACAGCATCGCCTCTGGTAAAAATTACAGGTGGGAGCTGGTTGATGTGTTTCCACCTCTTGGGAGTGTTTGAGGCCAGGTGGGGCAAGACGTGGGAAGCTGATTCTGATTTTTTCCTTGGAGTACCTGTCTTGGCTTCTTCAGGTGCCTCTTAAAGTTCAGTAGCTAAAGGTTTCCACAGCAGTGCCCTTCTGTTGGAACACCCTCCCCCGCCACAGCTTGTGTCCAACGGTGTCCCCGTTAGGCTCCAGCATATTGACAAAACCACTCGCTCCTCTGCGAGGAGACCCTCTGGAGAGCTGAGGGCAATGGCAGTGGTGTAACGTGGTCCATGCCCGGGTTGGATTCGGTGCGGGAGCAGAGAAGCAGCGCCATGGGCAGCGCTCCGGCTGTGGCGCAGCTGGGAGGACATCAGAGGTGGGAAGCCATTCCATCATTCTGGTGGCCGGGCTCTGAGCTTGTCCCCAAAGCCGAGGCACTGCCGTTAACCCCTGGTGGTGTCCCCGGTGATGTTCCTCACGCCTGAGTTGCAGACTTCAACCTTCCTGCTCAAGCAGTCACCTCTGCTAGCGACTCCGCAGCATCTGGGGCACTTGCAGCCTTGAAACGTCTGGGGTGAATATCGAGGGATTTGGGAGAATTCCATGTATTTATGTACATCTTTTTTCCCACTTCTGACCTGATGTATTTCCATGTCAGAAAAGCTGTGGTTTTGTTGGAGGAAGGTGCCAAAAAGGTACTAAATCTGACAGGCCTACAATGAATCATTTGTGTAGATAAGCACAATGGGTCACTCAATTTCCAGGAAATATTTGTTCCGTGTAATCAAATGAGCAGTTAGTCAATGGACAGGAGGCTGGCAGAGCAGAACAGGGAGAAGCTTGTAAACAAGCAGCTCATATCTTACAGGGCTCTCGGTGTTGTTGGAGGTTACGAATTGCCAGAATCAGAGTTCTGTGATACGAGAAGTAACAAGTGCAGCCCAACCACCTGGAAAAAGTGCTTCAGAGAACCAGCTACTCTGCCTGTGCAGTCATCAGATGCCCTTTTTGAAAGCAAATTTAGGGCATCATAACACTTGATGTCTGCCTGAAGTTAGTTGTATGGGGAAATTATAACCCTGTACTACATTGATGCAAGGTAGGATGTGGAGGTGAGGGGCTGTAGTGGTAACTACAGAGCTGCTTCTGGGCGTGGATGTGGTTTTTTGGGAAACATCACCTTTCTGGGTTTTGTGTGCTGATTTGAAAGGGCTCTAAACAGTATCTACTTGTCTATGAGAATGAAGTAGCTGAGAAAAGAGTCTTCACTGCCAGTGATTACTGATCCTCCAGCACTGCTTGTGAGAACACCTGTGTTTTCCAGAAAATGATCTTGAAAAGACCTGGTTCTGGACCAGGAGAGCCCTTCTGCCCTGGCAGGGGACTCAGCAGTTCCCCATGGACCCCGGCTGCAGATGCCATGAGCTTTGGTTGTGTGGCCTCAGCTCAAAGGCAAGGAAGGTGGTCCTGCTCCTCTAACAGCACCTCTGATCACATTAAAGGTTTCCTGACCAAATCTAGCAGGTAGGTATGGAGGAGCAGGGGTGCCAGGGTGACGGGCACAAACACCCCCTGTGCCGCAGCAGCAGCCTGGCTCTGTGGCATTACAGCCGCCTGGGCAGCTGGACCAAGGCAGAGGAGGGTGCTGGAGGAATGCTGTGCTATCTTAAGAGATGATGCCAGCAGGGGAAAATGCACTGAATCTCAAGGCATATAACAAGCCTTGCCTGTTAAATGCACAGCAGTGGTTTTATTTCTGTAACGTGGGAGGTACGCTGGCAGGCTGAAGTCAGCTTTGCTTTCCCCTGTGGTTATTACACATGTTTCTCTGGCTGGTCAACTGCCAGGCTGCAAGAGGACACTGGCTGGCCATTATTTCCTAGTTACTTCATTTGCAGCCAGCCACATGGTAAATTAATTGTGTACTGGTCTGTCTGCTGGTAAAGTGGAAAGAAAAAGAGGGAGGGTGATGCTGTGCTCCTCTGTGCGGAGCAAATGCTCTGAGAGAGCTGCTCTCTCAGCCTGCCAGTTTAAGAAGTGGATTTTTAAAAATGTATTGATCATAAAGTTAGACTAACAACTTCTGCCACAGAATCTGGCTTGGTACTTCTCACTGTTACATGGAAGGCTAGAAACAGCCAGTTTGTATAGAAGTGCAAGTGAATAACCTAGTACACGTTTCTTCCATCGCTCAGTTGTCAGCTCACAGGCTTTCACTCCCTTTTGCTTTCAGACACCCACGATGCCGTCTTGCGATTCAACGGGGCTCCTATCAGCGGCTTTCAAGAAGATGTGGGGCAAAAGACCACAATTCGTCTTGTGAACTCCCAGGTAGGTCTGGCGAACACGTGCCAAGCGTGGCAGAGCTGCGTGCTGCCCCTGCACCCCGGGCAGCTGGGAGGCAGGCTGAAACAACAGCATCCGCGGGGCTTCTGGGTTCATCTGCTGCTGGGACGTCTTTGAAATGAAGTTGGGGAGAACAGGGCTTTCCATCTGATTTCTCCTGTCCTTAGCAGATAGCTGCAGGATGGGAGCGTCTTTCCTTGTAAGAGGGGACAGTTGGTCATGAGGTTGCCGCAGTTAAACTAGCATGTGCTATCGGACCTGCCATAGCCTGCTGGCGGTGTACAGCGGGCACAAGGTGATCTGATTTTTGTCTTGGCTTGAAATGTCTTTGTTGGAGAAGGAAGGCTGGCTGCTTGCTTGCTGCTGTGCTTTGGGAGCACAAGGCAGGAACGACACCACGGCTCAGCTAATGCTCAGCAAACAGGGGTGTGCCAAGAGATGAGCTGTGCCCCAGAGATGGGTGTGAAGAATGAAGGAAGTTTATTTGGCTTTTAATAAAGGAACAATACTTCTTTTCTGCCCAGCGATGACAGACTGTAGACAACGTGTTAACCAGGGCTGTTAAATGGCTGAAGGCACTTTTAGAGCTGTAGCCTGTGTGCAGCCAGGAGGGGTGTGGGCTCTGGTGGGGGAGCCGTAGGGTCCAGGACCTCATTGCAGAGCACGGCAGAAAGCACCTTCAATGCAAGGCATTGTGTACAGAGTTACATTTTTCCCGACTCTTCAAGAGCTCTTTCTAGGTATGAGGCTGTCCTTCTGCTCAATTTCTTTGGACTTCAGTAGGCTTTGAAGCAGACTCTCGGTGGTTAGGGCCATGTCTAACAACATGCTAGCAGGGTTAGTGTGCCACCCATTCAGGAGCAGAGTGAGACCTGCAGAAGAGACCATCACTGCCTTAGCTATGTCTGAGACTGTGCCTTCTTCCACATAGCTGTTGCCCTTCGTGTTTGCCCATCTCAGTGCAGGGTGGAGTTCAAGTGCAGACATGCAAAGAAAAGAGGATATCACAGCAGCATGTGCTGGGGAGGGGATGGAGTGGGGCAGTAGAATACTGAATAGGCCAAGAGTCGCTGAATGAAAGACCTGGTGCAGCAGTGCAGCACAGGGTGTGAGCACCCAGGAAGAGGAGGAGGAGGCTGTAGGCACATCAGGGCTGAGGGGGAGAGCGGAGAAGAGATGGGGGACTGAAGTGTAGCTTTTGTACTCCAGAACCAAAAAAGGCCATTCCCTTTCCTCACCCCAAAACTAAGATTTTACAGGCGCAGAGTTTTCTCATCTGTTCCTCTGTGAGGAGTCCATACATGCTGCCCTGTAACAAGGTTTGAAGTTTCTCAAAGCAGCAGCAGGAGTTTGGCCATCCCCTTCAAAGGCAAGACACGTAGCTAGCTTGTAACCAGTTTCTCTAGTTTGTTTTGTGTGTCTTTTGAATTATGTTCTTGCTTCTTGTGCAAATGCTGTTTCTACCTCCTCCTGCTCTTGGGTCTCACCTTGTCCCCTTGCTACTGTGCTCTGTTCTCTGCTCGCTGCATCTAGGTTCCTCTGCGTTAAACCACCAGTCAGATGTGGGTCAGTTTGTCCTTTCTGAACCTGTCTGGTTTTAGCAGATGTATCTGGCTGCTGACATCTTTTTTCCTCTGTCCTCTTTGACCTCTCTGGGTTTTTTTTAATCTGTCCCTTCCATATGCATTTTTACTATGCCAGATAGGTGCTATCGCTTAAGAAAACTTTCTCTGGAGGATGTGCTCATTGCCAAACTTACTGTGATATGAAGTCGTTTACCAGCAAAAACATGTACATGACCCATGTGATACCAGGGTTACCCGCACAGGGAGGAGGCTAACTCTGTGATTGTACAGCTGTAGTACAGCAGTAATAACTCTCCATGTGGATGCTCTTGTTTTGGACCAAGTGTAGTTGTCGTCACGTTGTTACAGCGCTGCTGTTCTCCATGCAGATCAGCCTGTAGCCATGGGTGATGTTTTTCATCTGCCACCATCCCCTCTGAAAGGAGACACCAGCTTAGAAAACTTCAATTACAGGGAGAGCAAAATTGTTGGGAGCTTTTAGAGCCTCAGGTTAACTCAAAATGCAGCATTGACCTAGCTGCTGAAAGGGCAAAAGATGCTCTCATGTGAATAGCACAGGAGTCTCTCTTTTGGAGTTTCTAAGGTGAAGAGCTCTAATTGTGGTCCCTGTTATCTTCAGGGATCACTAGATTGAGAGCCTGGTTTTCTTCTGTGGTTTTATTTGCACTTTTAATGGTGCTGTTCTAGCCACGGCAACATCATTTGAACCTTCTTGTTGGTGGGGTTGCCTGATGGCACGTTGTTTTTCCGTGCTGCAGCAGCTGTGCCGTGCCTTGCAGAGCTCTCACAGGCATCAGGTGCTACTGGACAAGCTGCAATCTGTTCTTGGTCTGTTGGGCTTTTCTTTTGTTAGAAGTGGTCACTGGGAACCAGGATGGGATGATGGCTTGGCTGCTCTTATTTTGGCTCTTGCCAAATATGAAGGAAATGGGATCTCCTGAATCTAGTCTGCCAAAACAAGTCTGTATTGAATAGTATCTCTTTGGCATGTGTGGCCGGTGGCCCTAAGTTGTTTAATAATTATTTTAAGCTATTTTTCTGTAATTTGCTGACCAGTCTTTAGCACATATCTGGGGATGGATGCTTTCAACAGTAGAGTGGGCTATCTTGTACGTGGGTGTACAGGGAAAGATTAATAGATTGCTACTGGCAGGAAGGGGAGAAATTTGGGATCCTCGCTAGGATAGGCTTGTAGGTCCCCAGGCTCGGAAGTTGTTCTCAATAAAGAAATTCTTTTAACACTGCCTTGCTTATTTTTTTAAACCTTCACTAGGTCATCAGTATTGCTTCCTTTAATGGCATGTTTTCCTGCAGCCTTACCCAAGGCATCAATTTGCCCTGGGAAAGCAGTCACGTCTTGCAAAAATAAGGGCTGAACAGCGTGCAGGGGGAGTGCCAATGTCATTGTGTAGGACAGAGCTCCTTTCTAGGAGAACTGACCAAGGACCAGAGTACCTCCTTCCTCCCAGCCCTTGTTTACAGTTCTTGGCTGGCTCCTGGCTGTCACGGAGAGCGCAGTCTGCTTTGGCTGCCTTTGCTGTTATTGCCACTAATGAGTCTGCAGGGAGGAAGAGAAAGGAGATAGCACATCGGTGGAATAGAGTAATATTGTGATGGGAAAGGGGAGCGTGTTTAGATTACCAGGGCATTGACTGTGGTAGTCGGAGAGAAGGAACTTGTTTTGATGCGGTCAGTAAACATACCAGGAGGTTAGGGGCTGTATTAGCAAGATGCTTGCTAAACAGTGAATTGGTTAAAGGACAAATAAACTAGGAAATCAATAGATCAGTTGACTAATTAGGATGAAAAAGCTGGGCAAGAAAAAGAAGTCATGTAGCAATTCAAGGGAATTTAGCTGCTTGGAAAGACTGGGTCGCTACTGGACAGATCAGGTAGGTGAGATCTGGGGAGCCAGGTTCCTCCAGCAGGCAGGTTAAGTGACTGATAGATAATTAGTAGTGCCAAGAGCCAGCTCCGTGGGGTGGGAGGGATAGAAACAGCAAACTCCTTGTGGCTGTGGAGGGGCTCCCCCCAGGCTGCTTATCCCTTGGTGGCTTCTGTGCCTGTCACAGCTCTCTCCAGGGGTTTGTGTGCCTCTGCCAACTCACATGGCTTTGCTTGGCTGACCTTTGCTTTTTCTGATGCACAGCCTCTCTCCAAAGCTCCTTTCACGTGTTTCACATCAGAAAAGTGCCTGAAAGATTTCTAGCCTTTAAATAGAAACACTGAAATGAAAATGAAGGCCCTGTGCCTGTCCCGTGGCAGCGCTCCATCCCGCTTGTCCCTGGCGAGGGGTGGCTGGTGCCAGCAGCCGTGCCCCCTCCCTGCCGCCGCAATCCTGGAGCTCAGGCTGGAGTTCACACCTGCAGCACCGCATGCTCCTGCTAACAAGTGCCCTAGATGTCGTAGCTCCTCCGAGGAAATGAAAGCAGGCAGTACATATGGTCCAAGCCAGAGCCTAAACCCGTGGAGTTAAGAACAGATGTGAGGGAACCCTTCTCGCTTTTGGAATAATTCACCTCTGGGCTGGCCAGTGTCCTTGTGCTCTGGTTGGGGGGATGGCCAGCGAGGCTGGGGGCAGCTGGGATACTCGAGGATAAATTGGCTAGCTCTTAACTAGATCCGTGGAGAAAATCGAGACAAATGGGAGCTGCTTTTTATGGTCATGCTTTTCTGCAGCAGATGCTTACAAGCTGTCCCTGTGGTGGTTATGCCTTTGGGTGGGGAGGACAGGAGAGCAATCCCTGTCTTGTGTGATCCTGCCTGTTTGCTTTTTGCTGCAGACCTGGGTTCCCCTCGGGTGTCACAAGCTGTGGCGGTGGTGTGCAGGCTGCAGCGGCCACCCTCTCTGTGTGAACCACTGGGTTGTGTTCACTTGGGAAAGCCTCTGGTGGAGCCGCCTCTCCCCACTGGTGCTGCCTGCAGCCCCCGTGCCTTGCTGTTGGGGTGCTTCCCTTCCCGTGGCCGCTCCCAGGAGATGCAGAGCTCCCTTGCCCGAGCTGCAGCCCCCCGCTCTGGGGAGGCGAGGGGGGCTCTGGGGGGGCTGGGCACGCCGTGCTGTCCTGCCTTTTGCACTGGTGGTCCCGCAGCAGGGCGGCGGGGCGCTGAGCCCTGGCTGCTGACTCCATGCTGCTCGGGAGAAATCACCCCCGTGCAGATGTTTTTTGCATCAAGTGACGTTTCTTGATAAAGCCAACCGTGTGTTTGCGTTGGGCTCCTCCTGGACTGTCCTGGTGACTGGTGGCAGTGACTAATGTTCTCACATGCTTCTGGTAGCTGGGGCGATGGCATCCTACGTACCAGGGGGTCGCTCTGCAGGTCCTGTCCTTGTTTTATTATTGAAGATGGATAGAGGAAGCCTTGCAACGGCAGTTTTCCTTGTGAGCCTCCGCTGCATCCTCCGCTGGTAGATAGGGCGTCACTTGGGGGTCGTGTCCCTGCCTGCATGCGGTGGCTGTGGCTGTAGTCCCCTGTGGTTTAGTGCTTGGCTGCCTGCTAAATCTGACAGCATGCTGTACGTTATTGTATTTCTTGTTGTTATTCAAGCTTGTCACTGTTGAGGAGCAGCAGTTCCTGAGGGAAGCACTGTATAACACTGGAATCTTAATTGTCTGGGATCCAGCACCATATCATGCAGAAATTCATGAGGTAAGGCTGAGTTTTCTGTAAGTAAAATCAGATTCATATGCTTCAAAGTGTGTCAGCCCACTTCCTCTTAATGCGGGCAATCACTCATCTTTAAGGCCATTTTTCTTTGATATCATGGATGTATCTGTACGTGCTTCTGAGAGTATCCTGTGCGCGGGTGCTCCTAGGCAGACCCTTGCCTGTTCCTGATGCCGGTGAGGGCCTCCGACCAGGTGTAACAGGTCACCACCTTTACTGTCCCCTGGGCTGGTGCTGCAGTGAGGAGGTCACTGCTGGCTGCAGCAGCTGTCATCTCATCAGAGGGTGACCTCCTCTTCCTGACAGTCGCTGTAAGATTTGCGGATGGTTGATGCTTGCGTATTTCAAGCCCCAGTCAGACATGAGATACACTTGATGCATTATGAACGGATTGGGAAACCCTCTGAAGATCTTAGCAAATGTCTCCTCTCCGCATCAGCTAGACTTTCACTTGTGGGTGTTGCAGTCCTTCTAGCATTCTCTTTTCATTCTGAGTACAAAAGAGTGTTATTTGATGGGTGATGAGCTTTGGAAGCGCAGGGTGAAAGCAGGTAGAAGTGAATAGTCCATTCTTAGCTTTTATTTTAAGCTCTGCCTGTAACTGAGAGGTCTTTGCATTCCTTTCTCTGGGCTGCATTTCCTATTTTCTCACTGATGTTTATTTTTGTGTTTTGTCCCACACCTCCAGGAGACATGAGGGTGTATGTACAGCGTGTTCAAGAGTCAGTAAAACCAGGATGGGATATTCTTAGCATGGGAAAAAAAACTTCAAAATAATTTTAAGAAAACATAAACCATTCCTAAGTGTTTTTACTGGAAGGGAAAGCTTTAGGATGCAAATCAGTTCAGCCTGGTTTGGGAGGCAGTGCCTGCAGAACTGGATGCTCCTCTCCAGCGTGGAGAGGGTTCAGGGCCTGTAATGTTTAAGACTGAGCTCTCAATGTCATCTGCTCTTGGGAGGTGCAGAATGAAATTATGCAAGATGCTGATTTCATTTAATGGTCCTTCACTGAGATCTGGGTTTTCCTTGCTCTGTGCACCAAGTCAAGTCATTCATCCTCGTTTCCTGTTGGTTATAGGAAACAGTGGGCTAGGAGTAAAAACAGTGGGCTAGGAGTAAAAAATCTGACTTCTTGTTTCCATTTTGCAGTGGTACAGAAAACCAGACTACAACTTTTTTGAAAGCTATAAGTCATACCGTAGTGCACATCCAGAGCAGCCTTTCTATATTCTGAATCCAAAAATGCAGTGGCAACTTTGGGATATTCTGCAGGAGAATTCTCTGGAGCATATTCAACCTAATCCGCCATCATCAGGAATGCTTGGTAAGATAATTGCCCTCTGAACTTCTCTTTCAGTTTGCAGGCAGGAACTCCCCAGGATGCCTTTTTTTTCAAAGGCAACTACAAATTTATGGTGCTTATCAGAGTTATTTTTACAGTGTTTGTCTTATGCCAGAATTTAAGCTTCCTGTCTTTAAAGTAGCAGCTCGGTTGTGTTAAAGTAAGCAGTTTGCAGCATCGCTCTGAAACAGCAGTTACAAACATGGCCTGGTTCCATGTGAAAACAGAAGAGCAGATTGCAACACTGAGATGGTCTCGAGAATTCCTAGCTTCTAGCACCAAAGCAGTTCCCATAGGGTGCAAGAGGAAGGGTACAGCTCCTGCAGCCTCACAGCTTGTCAGGCAGATAAATCTGGTTACTGCAGATGAAATCTAAGTGCCTGCCTGTTTATGCTTTCCATATATAAATATGGAAATGTGTGTGTATATATATATATATATATATATGGAAAAATATATACAGCTAAAGACTTACTGGGGGGCTGGGGCTGGTCAGACTCATTAGTTGCCTTGAAAAGTTCAGTGATATTACTCCTTATTCAGCATGCTCACGTCTT
Source organism: Falco cherrug (assembly GCF_023634085.1). Taxonomy (NCBI): domain Eukaryota; kingdom Metazoa; phylum Chordata; class Aves; order Falconiformes; family Falconidae; genus Falco; species Falco cherrug. The sequence continues at coordinate 10,426,090 of NC_073707.1, forward strand.
GTTTGTCAGCATGCTAAATCCAGCCTGCTGGCGAAGAGGCTCGTTTTACATTCTGCTGTTGCAAAGCTTTTCCTTCTTACTGGAGAGCAGATCTCATGACCAGCTGAATAAAAGGGAGTGAACTTCTTGGGAAGTTCACATGTATTTGAAATCACAGCGTTAGACGTGTGGTCATCTTTGCCACATGGATGTCCAGCTTGCTGTGCTTCAGCCCCTCCTCTGCTCCCATCGCTGCTGGGACACAGGCACCCTTCTACCTCCGTGTAAACAGAGCCACTTCTTATTTCTGCTGGTTGGGTGTCTAGTTTTCTTCCAGAACCTTGCTCTCACCTAGCACCTATGGCATCACTGCTGGTATATATGTGCAGAACAGCTGTGTAACAGCATAGTCGATGACTTCAGCAGCAAAATCGCTGTTCACTGGAGCTGGGGGCTTGAAGGCAGGCGCCGGGCTGTGTCAGACAGCAAATTCCTCTGTCACTTAACTTTGGGCCATGTTACATGCTTTGTAAAACAAGCCACCTTGCCAGGCTCAGGGGCACTGACGCGTTCCAGCTGGCAGCTCTGGGTTTCCTGGAAGGCCTAAACACGAATGGAAACTGTCATTCGAAAAGGTGGATGGAAATGTGTTTAGAATGCACCTTAGTTAAACAAGTGGTTTCATGGACGGGTTCTTCTAATGTTTTGCAAACTGTGTTCATCATGTCACAGTCCCTCATGTCTCAGGTACTGCATGAGTTTTTGGTGCTGTTATACCTTTCCCTAGTATATTTTTGCTATTTCTTGCACTAAAAGAAAAGTAGCCAATACCCTGTGGCTTCTGATCTGGCCAGAAGGGTGGTCTGTGCCCGGCACTGGCCATTGTGTCCCCTGGTGTTCGTGTCCCTCATGTCGGGACACAGGAGGGCAGCACCACTCTGCTGCAGGGCGGTGGGGGTGGGGGTGGGCCTCCATACCCCCGGCACCCCCAGGGGCAGTGGGGGAGAGGGGCAAGGTCTCATCGCTGCTTACCCGAGCAGGTTTGAGATGGGCTGCTTGGATCACCTGGATCATAGAACACAGAGGTTGGTAATGACCTCTGAGATCATCAAGTCCAGCTGCTAAGCCAGGGCTGCTGAGCAACCACTACACCATGTCCCTAAGAACGGCACCTACATGTTTTTTTAAACACCTCCAGGGATGGCAACTCCACCACCTCCTTGGGCAGCCTGTTCCAGTGCTTGACCACCCTTTTAGCGAAAAAAGTTTTCCTAATCCCCAATCTAAACCTCCCCTGGTGCAACCTGAGGCTGTTTCCTCTTGTCCTGTTGCTTCTCATCTGGGAGCAGAGCCCGACCCCCCTTCCCCGCAGCCCCTGTCAGGTAGCTGTAGGGAGCAGTACTTGCAATGCACGTTGGCAGACACCTACGTTTCCACAAAGGTTGTGGAGAATGGTGGCACTCCTAGAAACTGGCCATTCGACATGGCTGTCACTGCAAACAGCCTGCTGTGATCCAGTCAATCATACCTTGTGCAAGAAAGGGCTTCAGAACACAGCCCCATCTGGCCAGGCGTGTTTTCTCCCTGCCTCGTCTAAATATTCAGCCAGGAAACCCTTTCCCTTGGAGCTGGCTGCTCCTTGCTGACCACCCGTCTCGCTGGAATGTTTCATCGGTGCTCTGGTTTTTTTCCCTCCCTAGGCATCGTGATCATGATGACGCTCTGCGATGAGGTGGACGTGTACGAATTTCTCCCTTCCAAACGGCAGACGGACATTTGCCACTATTACCAGAAGTTTCACGACCGTGCGTGTACCATGGGAGCTTACCACCCCCTCCTGTTTGAGAAAAACTTGGTGAAACATATAAACCAGGGCACAGATGAGGACATCTATACTCACGGGAAAGTTACTTTGCCCGGCTTCCGAAAGGTGCATTGCTAGCGGACCAGTTTTTAGCGTGTTTAGGGATTTTTTTCTTGACCGTCAAAGCACTTTTTAAATCAGGGTTGTCAGATTTGTTAGGTCTAAGCACTGGCATGTTTTGATAGCTCTTCATCTTGCAGCACTTGCTCTTAAGACTTGATTGCCTAACTTCTCCCACCTGTAAGGCAGCGTTAATACAGTGCGGTACGTCCACGCGGTATCTGCATGAGCCACTGCAATAAATTTACTCCCGCTGGAGCCAGGCTCGTGCAGCAGGTGGATATCTCTGTCTTCATCTCAGCTGGTGATAGTGTATGGGAGATGCAGGAGATGCTTTCTGAGCAGAGATTGCATGAGTCACGATCGAATGCCAAATACTGTTGGGTTTGCTTCAGAGGGGTTATGACAGCCGAGAACCTGGTCCATTGAGAAACTGGAAAAATAATTTAAAACTTGTTCCCATAGTCCTAGGAGCTCTTTGGACCAGGGCTGATTTATGGAAACAGTCGAAGCTGTGTACTGATAAGCTAAACTCCTAGTCTACAATATTTGATTTTATAAACACTTTGAAAGGAAGTTGCCATGGTTATTGTATAAATTGTAAGACTTTTGAAACCATTCAGATGGTATTTTTGGCAAAGGAAGAGGGAGGCAACTCACAACTTGGTGATTCTTGCAAGACTTTTTAATCTTTTTACCTTTTTCTGGTTTTTTTAATAGCTTAAAATAAATTTTAGTGAACATTTACTTCTACAGTACAGTGCTGTGCTTGGTACAGAAGAAGCCTTATTTCAAAAATGTTTTGGGGAAGATGCTCTGAGACACAAATGCTCCCGTTTGGGAGTACTCACTGGAAGTCGGTACCTCTTTCCAGCTCTCTGCTGATCTACTTTTGCAACTGTTGGCAAATTACTTGCAGGCTCATCTCCAGTAACAGAAATACCACATAGCTGCTGCTAGATGAGTTCCGCTTCTCCGCCAGCTACCTGAGGTGATCTCTCAGCTGCTGTGTGCTTTTTCTGAACAGGTGGGGGGCAGACGCATTGCTTCCGTGCTTCAGGAGCGGTGGGGAGGGAGAGCATGCTCTGCTTCTTGTACTCAAACGCAGACGGAATTGAGGAGGCACCTTCTTTCTGCTCGGGGACTCCCCCGTGGCAGCATGGTGGTAGTAGCAGCTCTGCAGCCTCTGTGTGTTGGTGAGAACACCTTCCCTGTCCTCTTCTGTACTGATGTGTTTCATGATGTCTGTAAAGAAAGCTTTTTCTTCTCCTGTTTTGAATAAATCCTGTGAAGTCATTGGCCTGTTCTTGCCTTGGTGAAAGCGGTATAAATGTTGCTCGGTGACCCTGCGGACTTGTACCAGCCTTGCATCAGCGCAGGCAGAGGTGGGAGGGAGCTGCTCACCAGCTGGTTTCACTGAGCCCACCACTCTTGTCCCATCTGGGTGAGGGGGCCGCTGCAGGGCTGTTCTCAGCTCTCAGGCTGGCTTTCTGCACGCCCGTCTGTTGGGATGGATTGGATCTGTCAGTGTTAATGAATTGTATTTGCAGTGTGTATTCTGCAATTGTATTTGTGATTTGTGTTTGTATTCTGCAGCGCTCCTGCAAGAAGAAGATGTCAGACGGGCTCCCCAGGGTCTTTCAGAGCCCTCGGTTACATGTGGGCAATAGTGTTGCACTGGGCATGGAATTTCAAACAGTATGCTAACAGTTTTAGCTAGATCCAACGTGTGATCCATTTGCAATCTAAAGAGAGTCTTACATGACAGGAATTATGACAGAGCTTAAAATAGGCCAGTGTTAACTCTCTTTTTTTTTTTTTCCTCCTTGGCTGCATAGATCCAAATCTAATATACATCACAAGTGATGACAAGTCTGGTGTTTGGAAGAGCCAAGTTTAAGTTAGTGGGCAGTAATAGCTAGACTGTAACAAAAGCCTTATCCCTCCTGCAGTTGCTGTTCCCAGAGTATGAACGGCTTTCTACCCATGTGGAAAGCAGGAAGAGGGCAACACCGCCCTTTACAGTGAGCCACTGAAGGGCCAGATGCTGGGAAAGATGTTCCGTAATGGTATGGGAAGGGTGTGGGGCAAGGTCAGCAAGTCTGGGGAGGAGGAGAAGGAAGGGGTTATTTTAGGTTTTGATGTAGGAAAGACCACCACAATCAAAAGGAGAGATATTTCTGTTTATTGGTTAGAAAGACTCTTCCTTAGCTGTAACTTCATAGCTCCTCCCTGCAGTATAAACTAACTTACAGCATTGCAGAAGCTCTGGTCTTTGAAGTGCTGAAAGGGATGGCAATTTTAGCTTCATTTCGGAGAGACACAGTCCTGAATTGTCTTCACTTCAAGTTCAACCTTTGCATTATCCAGTATTCCACCTATTTCTGCAGCTGTGCTGGTTAATTGGCAAAAAGTGTATTTTAGTATGACAGTGGACTGGTCGATAGGCTGTCAGGGTACCTCGTTTCTAAGTGTGGGCTCTTGGGAGCACATACTGGTCCTGTCTTGCCATTTTGAAAGCCTAGCTGATCCAGATTGTAAAAATAGCTTTTTAAAGACCTAGAATTGCAAAACCAGAGAGAGTTTCTGGAGGAAATAGCAACCTTTGATAGGACTTGTGGCAATAAAATATTATAGGTTATTTAGAGAAGGCAGTAGAGACCGATTTGTGATGTTAAGGAAGTGAAAGGGGTTTTCTCCACGCTATGAATATACCCGTCTTACAAAAGAGCCTGGTCTTAAATGTTTTAACATGCAATATGGGGCAAAGATTGTTCTGCTTTCCAGCTGGAAACCATTCCTTCCTCTTTGCCTTCAGGTGTACTGGAGAGCCAGGGGCGGGGGTGTGGAGGGGGGTCTGGTAAGATCAGAGCCCCAAGGAGGGAAGCGCAGCTGTCAGGGCCTCATGGTTGGATGAGGAAATATCTGGGCAACGCAGAAGCCATGACAGTATGTTACTGGCAGAGGAATGTTGGACTTCATTGTCTTTGAAGGAGAGCTTTCATTGTCTGGGCTGACAAGATGGCCTGTGGGTTGGTTGTTTGGCTTTCACTGAAGAAAAAAAAAAAAAAAAAAGATCCAGAAATCCAAATGGTATGCACCTGAGTCAACACACCCTTCCTCACCTCCCCAGAAAGAATAGAGTGGTTGGGTGGGAGCTAGATCTGACAAGACACTAGTATAAAAAACCCCAAAGAAATCCATGCTGGCACTTCCTGGAGAGAAGGACGAGCCACCCCAGCCACGTATTCCTTTTGTTCTCTGTGCACGCACCCAGCTGAAGGTATGGGTACAAGACTGGTGGCTTAGTCTTCTCTGTTGTGTACCACGAAGTCTGATGCTCTTGCTCAGCACTGTGGATATTTCTTTTCAATTGTGAATTGTACCAGCCTGGCAGGGGAGCACGTTCACATGCTTCAGGTGACAATACAAGGCACAGTGCAGAAGCATCAAGCTTCATCTTGGCACAGATAATTTGTGTGCATGGCCATATATGTATCTTAGCTCCTAGGAAATGCTTCAGAAACCATATGTCATGGAAATTCCCTGGTGCATTTATAGGGGAAGGTGGGAAAGAGCTTGTGGTGGGGGTTTGGGCGTGTTATTGGGTGTCCTGAGAAGAGAAGCTGCCTGCAGCCATCGTACTCAGCACAGCATCACCTGGAGCTAATGAGCTCGCTGGGGAATGGTGGGAGTGAGCTGTGACCCAGCTGGCTTTGTGCCTCGCCTGAGGTGAGAAGGAGCCACAGGTCAGGACTGTTTCCTGAAGGCAGAACTTGCAAGGAAGAGGATGTGCTGGTTTTTAAAACACGGATGAAGGAAGACTGGTATGTAGCCCTCTCTGCTCTGCAAGCAAGTAGCTTCTCTTTTTGTGCTAAATTCGGTGAGCTGCTCGGCAGCCTTGTCTTGTGAAAGGTATGGAAAATGGGTTCAGTATGAAAGACTGGGACTAGTCACCCTGATAACGTGACGGAGATCTGGCATCTCCTGGCAGTGGTAATGCACAGCTCAGGTCATGCACAGCTTGCCTGCTGTTCTGGAGCTGGGTGTGGAGGGATCCTTTTGGGGGGATTGTGTTAGAGGGTTGCAAACTCAGCAGCCTCATGCTATCTCCACTGAAAAAGGAAGGAGCCCTTGTATGGGCCAGCTTTCACACTCCCTGTTTCATCCAAGTCCTGTGAACTGCCTTCCTCCTCTAGAGAAGCAGCCTCTGCTGCTCTTTATCCTGCAGGATGCTGGCTCTGTGCTCGGGTGGCTCTCGGGCCACAGTCCCACTGCTCCCACAGGGAGAGCTCTGCAGCTCGCAGGTATATCGTTCCTTCGCCTATTTGCTTTTCTGAGTGTGTGTGCTGGCAGGCATCCCTCTGCCTGCAGGCAGCCTGCGTCCAGTGGCAGGGCAGGCACTCCTGCCTGTGTCTGGGAGAGGCTGAGGTGATGCCCTGGGGTGTTTGTGTCAGCCTGTTTGCTTGCCTACAGCTATCTTTGCCATTTCACGTGTGATGAAGGGAGAATTTCATGTCAATTGCATCTTTTGACAGCCAGCTCAGGCTTGAAGCTTAGCACTCTACCCATAATTTCTGTTCAATGCACAATGAACAAAACTAATTTGGAAAGAAAATGTAAGCAATGAGTATTTGGAAAAAAACAACCACCCACACCTCCGTTCAAGGTATGTTTTGGGAAGATACATGGGTGCTTGCAAAGGCAGAATGGAAGGTGAACAGGGAAAAACTGACCCTGGAAATGGTTTGGGAAAGCACGTATCTAGTGCAGTTTGATCCAAATAACTATCTGAAAGTCAGAGAAGGGGAGGAGCAGAGGGAGTCGACTGAAAGCGGTTTGGTTTGGTGTGAGTAACTTCTGGCAGAAACCAGATCTTAAACAGAAACAGATACTTCCCCAAACGCCCTGAGCTCGCCTTCCTGCCTCCGTGCCAGCGCTGAGCATGCTGCTGGGCTTGAAGGTCAGCGTGCACTGAACGCTGCGCTCCTGGGAGCAAAACCAGCTTGAATGTCTTTATTTCCATTCATGCAAATGTCTTGCGGTGTTTTTCCTGCCTGGCCCTGGCCTCCTTTACAAATCCAGCAGCAAGCACTTCCACAAGCCGACGCCGTTACAACCTGTGGGCAGCCCCTTTGCAGTAGATGCTGGTGGCTGTTCTGCATGTCAGAAAAAGTTACAATCGGATCAAGTTACGATTTTAGTGTGTGGATGCGTACTTTTCAGTTTCAAGGAGTTGTAAAACCTTGTGTGGGTTTGCGAAGCCCCTGTGGCGGAGGGTGGTTTGCTGTAATAGACCACCAGGAGCGTTCAGCATCTCCGTCTGGGCTGGTCGCTCCGTGAGCAGGGCAGCAGCTGCCTCCACGTCCTCTCTGAGGAGGTGGCTTTGGGAGGATTCCTGGGGTTACGGCTGTCGGCTCGTCAAAGAGAAGGTGACGCTTCTCAGCGGTGTGAATGGGTGTGTTGGGGAAGGACGGGTGGCTGCACTGTGCCGGTGGTGGTCCCCTCCCCGCCGCGGCTGTGCCTGCCTTGTGGCATTGGGGTGAATGGGGGGAGTCACCCCCTTCAGTGCAGGGGCCACAGATGTGGTCAGGAGCGGTGTTAATCTTTCTGCATGTCCCCTTGTATCAATGCAGACCTCAGAAGGAGGGTCCTTGTAACGAGGTGATTAAATCAGCCAAGGTTGTGCTAATCCTGCTGCAGAAGAGCATCCTGGTGTGTGGTGGTACCCATGCCAAGCCTTAGCAATTCACGCAGAGCCCTTGACTTACCTTGTGCTGCTCTGGTGATGCTGAAGTGCCCTGGGCCACTTCAGTTCTGTAAACCTAACCTGCCAGAATGTGCCATGTCTGAGTCCTTCTCTGATGCTGAAAGACTAATCTCTGACATTGAAAAACTAAAACAAAAGGCAGGGTCCTGGCTGGTGGAAGTGGTACTAGCATTTGTAGCACTTATTTCCATTCTGAAAAAAAAAATAAAATCAGGAATATGTGTGAAAATAGGTTGTATTTGTGAAAAGCCAGTTGCAGGTATGTCCAGCAACATAAAAATAGGAGAACTGAATTGCACGTTCAACGTGTGGTTTATATATCACAGAATCAGTCTTATTTATGGTGTCTGAAGTGTTACATAAACACAAACCTTAACGAGTATGCAGAGGAGGAACTTTGCTTGGCTGAATATTCCACGCCTATTCAGAAATGCTGAATAGCTGCAATACTGCTTAAAATACTTCTCAAAAATGGAATGGAGCCAGACCTTTAACTGGGATAAATCAGTGGAGTATCCTGCGTTCAAGGAAGCTGTAACTTGTTTTCATGAACTGAGAATCTGTTTCCTCTCTTGGTTGCCTGGTTTTTCCTTGGGTATCTTCATAGACATTATCTATTTGATTCTTTCTTGGTTTATCAAAGATAGATGAAAGGCCCACATTTCTTAAGAAAATGTGTGTGAGGGGGCATTTGCAATTGAGTTGAGGAAGAAGGCTGAGCGAGGAGTTAAAAAAGCTGGACCTTCTGTGTCTGGGTCAAACTGCAAAGCAATTTGTTGGTAGGGAAATGTAGTGTTTTACGTAATTTAGAAAGTGCTGTCCTGTCCCAGCTGCCAGTTCAAGGCTCTTCGTAAGGGCTGGGTGAACTGGGACTCAAGCTGAAGAACTTAACGAAACGGTGAAGAAAACTTACTGGTCTGTTAGGGCTGAGATGTTCAAAGCAGTTATGACAAGAAGGAATTAATCTTGCTAAGTCGGACTGTCGTGGCAGATAATTGAGCCTGCCCAGGCTAATTGTGACCAACTGTTTAGATAAATGCTTTCCTTATTTTTAATGATGAAGAGTTCTAATTTGCATAAATGAGGTAGGAGGTCTCTTATTCAAATTCTAGGCATTGTTTGGTTAGGAAGATGGGTGAGTGACTTGGCCAAGGCAGTAGCGATTTGGCATTCCTGCTTTGGAGTGGCGTGAGGCAGCGCTATGGATAAGCTGTGTACCCTGTGTGTTCAGCTGCTGTCCAGCTGTGCAGGTCCACAGCTGCTCCAGGGGTGCCAGGCGTGCGGAGTGCTTTTTCTGCCCCGTGATTTCAAGCCTTTCATAGTCTTCCTCAATAAGCTTTGAAGCTTGAGCTGTCTTTGCACGCACCTCACCCCATCGCCTCTGAGGTTCCATCCTGAGCTGTCCCTGTGCCCCAGGGTTGAGCACAGTGCCTCTTGGTCTGAACCATTTTGGTCCTGCCACCAAGTGGAGGTGACAGCTGTAGCCAGGAGTGGCTGCTTTGCACGCCATGATCCGACTGCAGATACTGGTGTGGGATGCCAACAAAAAGCCGCAAAACAGGTACGTCTTCATAAATGAAGCTTACCCGGTCACTGTTGGATTGACTTCTCATTGACCCTACCCAGGTTCTTCTGGGGCACGGGTGCTGGGTGGGGACGGCTGGCTGGGTGCTCTGTGCAACCTGTATTACAACAGTGCCAGCCTCTGGGTGTCTTTTTCTCACGACCCTGAAACTCAAGCACATCCCCTCTGTGCCAGCCCAGTAAACCCATGTCCTCCCTCGCTGTGTCCCACACAAAGGGAAGGCTGTCTCTCCAGACGTCAGTTCTCAAGATGTTTAAAGCAAACAAGGGCAGAGCGAGGGAATGTGGGTGCATCTGGGGTACGTAAGGACACCTGCAGCTGGAAGCTGGTCTGGGGTGAGGGTTTGGTGTGCTAGGCTTCATGGTGATGGTTTCATCCAGCTCTGTGTGCCAGTCTCTTGCCTCCCGACATCCTCCTGCCTGCGTGCCCCACAGCGGTGCCCTGAAGGAATTCTCATTTACTCTGTTTTAATGCTAAGCTTTTATTTAATACTGAAATGAATGATAGTGCTGTAATACAGCATTGTCACGTGTGGCAGAGGATGGAAAAAAAATAAATGGTCTGCGTGAAGAAGGAAGTGGTATGTCAAGTAACCAGCTATTTTCATCGCTGTTTGACATAAAACGGACAATAGAGGAAACTGCCTAAGTTAAATTCATTTTCAGTTCTGTTATAAAGCTACTAATATTAAAAGGAAGCTTGTGTTGCCCCCTGCTTCCCCTCCCATTCTGACTGCCCCCTGTCACCCTAAGTGTGTGAATGGCCACGCTGCCTCCCACAGCCCCTGCAGGTCCCTGGGGACTCACCACGGCGGGGCTGTGCTGCACCCCGCAGCGCCTTTCCCTGCCCTGGAGGGTCTCTGGGGAGTTGGACAGGGATGGTGATGGTTGTGAGTGTCTTTCTGCTTTATGAAACCTGTATGCATGTAGCGGTCTCATCCCATCATCGCTCGCTATCCATCCTATCTCGCAAGCAGATGGTTTCTGTCGAGCTGGATTTGATATTTCCATAGCCTCAGCTTTAGGTGGGTGCTTCATTCAGTAGTCTTCCAGCGTAAGCAGTAAAGGATCTTTGGAAAAGCTGATACACAAATTAATAGCAGCTGAGCTGCTACCATCACCTGAAGTCATGCTTTGTTTTTGTGAAGGGCAATTTGCCAGCATACCCCTCTGTTAGCCAAGGTCTTACATTTCCCCCTGTGCCCAGCTGTAACTGAGTGGATGGTCACAAGGGAGATGCTCAGAGGAAAAACAATAAATAAATACAGAAAAGTTCTAGAAGTGGGTCCAGGAAAGGTCGGCCTCATGGTTTGCTGAAGCAGATGAACCTGAGGTAATGCAGCGAGATCATTAAAGGGTGGTAAGAGGGATGTGACCGTAAATGGATTTTAAAGTACTGAGGAAGAGGTACCAGGACTGCACAACAAATATACGTGGGACCACATGCACCGCGCTGCTTTCGGTACAAGGAAACTGTGCCAGGGCAGATTGTTTTGCATCTCCGGTACAAACGATACGGAGGTGAATACAGCTGTTTCTGCCAAGTATTTTAGTACAAAAGCCCCATAAGGCAGAACCATCATTAGCTTAATCACCCCAAACTCCCCAAAGCTATTGGGAACACCTGAGTATCCTGCTTGAGTTTTTCAGTTGTGAAGTTGCATTTCAGAGGTTCTCTGTGCATCAGCAACTACCAGAAATGTTTTATATTTTTCTTCCATGGGGGGCTGAGGCTGCAGGGGTTTCTCAGTACAAGGCTGAGGATTGCAGTGCTTGTGGAAGCACCATGGGTTGGTAAAATCTATTTGACCCTATGCACCGGAGAGACTGGGAGTCACATAGAGTTTGCTTGCTCAAAGGGTGCTCTGGAGAGTCCCTCCTCACCGCTTGCTGAGCTTCCCTCAAGTTAAATATTTCCTCTATGTTTATTTGCTAATGTACCTTTTGCTTTGATGCATGAAGACAGTGATCTGGCAGAACCAAATACAGCGGTTTCCAAGAGCACAGCCCTTAAAAAGAGATCTTCCTTTGAAGTTGGAAGGTGGTTATTCCATGGAGGGCAGCGCTTGGCACTTGTTCATTTGTCAAACCATAATAAAAGCTTAATGATCGGCAGGGAAAAAAACTGGAAAATGGCATATTCAGTAAGAATGGGAAGAGCTGTGAAGTAACTTTCAGGAAAGCTTTTATTTGTTAAAAAAAGAAGAAGGAAAAGAAAAAAGTCCCCCATCTTGTCAGCCATATATCTAACAGGCAAAGTACTTGGCACGCAACTCCATCACTTGGTACTCAGTCCCAGCAGGCAGTCATGAGTGTCCTCATGTTTTGCTGCAGTATTAATGTTTTAAGGTCCTCTACTGAAGCAAATACACGGGTGCTCATCAGAAATCCTGTAGTCCAGAAACCGTCTCCATTTGCAAGCCTGAGCAAGCCCTTGCCTGGTGCAGAACCTGGAGCTGTTCCCCTCGCGTGGCTGATGGTGAGCACCCAGCGCTCCACCAGCGGAGTGCCAGAAGTGAATTTGTGCCAGTGTGCTGGGTTGCTTCTCAGCCAGATATATGCTGTTCAGTGTGATTTAAGGAGTCTGTTCTTGTACTGTTGGGACTCTGCGGGCTTTTAGTGCCATATGAGATGTGTATGTTGTGTATACATACACATATATATACACACACACACGTACACATAAACTTGCACAAGGGGAAGAAGCAAAGGTGCAGAGTGAAGCAATGGTGTTTTAATCAAGAATGGCTGTGAGGGGCACTCCCGGCTCTGGGGATAACTTTTGGGGTCTGAAGGGCTCTGCTCTCGTACATGCTTCCTGAGCACAAGTTTACCCATAATATTGCCATATGTGGCCAGATTGCCCTTCTGTATTGTACTTGTGATACCTGTTAGTCTGGTGTGTGCTTATATTTTAATTCTGAAGTTGGGAAAGGTCATGAATCTGCGCTGGTAACAGATGACTGCCGGTGTGCTACATGCAGACCCGCACGCTGGAGGGCTGTCCCGGGCTGAGGGTCTCTGTTTGTTATGGCAGTGTGTTGTCGATGCAGGAGAATTTCTATTTTTGCCATGTGTAGCCTCCTTTTCTTGTCTTTTGGGAGAGGATGGAAGTCTCCAGGTACTTTCCTCGTACGTACATTGCAGATTCAGTATTTCCAACAGTACAGCAAGATCCATTAAGAGGATGGAGCACAAGCTGGAATTTGGGTAGTGGAAATGTTTGCATGTGCTCCGAAGTGTGAGCAGGTGTAATCAGGGGGTATTTTCACACTTACACTAAAGGACATGCGTAAATGAAAATCGGTTTCTTTCATTCAGCTACAATTTAATGAATTTTGCCTGCCTTAATTGAGTTCCCAAGGTCAGTGCTTTCAGGCATTCAGGTTGTCGTAGGTTGGCTGATGCTTTCGCTACTGCTTCAAAGACTGCTTAATTTTGTAGCATGTTGAAGTAATTAAAGTCACTGGTGTAGTCTAAAACAAGCTTTCTAATGCCTATTACCACAGCTGTTCCTCAGTTTCTCTCTCAGGATTAGTAATTTGATGCTTTTAGATATCTGGCTGGAAGAAAAGAGCAAAAAATAAAGCCTAAATATATCAATTTGGATAAAACCACAGCCCTCCCCACCCCACCCCCACCCGCAAATAGATACGTCCCACAGAGAAAAAATAGTATTTAAAAATATATATTTTAATTAAAGCAGCTTTCGGTATGCATCATGAACTTGCACAATTGCAACTTTCTCATTAGAAAACTAAGGAATGAAGTATTTAAAACGAAGAGTCACTTGCATTGTTTGAGATTTGAAATTTTTTTTGTTTGAGATTTTATTGAGCCTTGAAAAATGTGGAGCCTGATGGTTTTTTCCTCCAAAGTCATTTGGCATCACCTCAGAACAGCAGTTGTACTGGTTTGGGGAATATCCCCAGGTCATTAGTTCTGGTTTGGACACCAGAAGGGCTGTGTCCCCGACTGCCTCGACGTACGTGGAGTCAGCCAGGGGTGGTGCTGCACTGGTGGGTGAGCTGGACCATAGGTGGTGGGAAGAAATAACACATGAAGGATTGCTCTGTGTCCTCCTGCAGGCTTCGGTGTGAGGAGGGGTTGCAGCTGGGAAGGGGTTGCCCCCAGCCCCACCAGCCCCTTCTCCCCAGTGCCACTGGGCAGGTGGATGGGGCAGCTGCTGGGGCAGCTGGGGCAGTGGTACCAGGTGGGGGGGGGTCTCCTCTTCCTGGCTACGAGCATATGGGAGATACGCTGCTGGGCAGGGTCAGGAGTCTCATACTCCTATCTATTTTTAATAAATTGGGAGAAAATTTACACCATTTTAGTATTCATCTCAGCCATTTAAATATGTGACTCCCCCCCTCATGCATGTATTTTTTTTGTCTAATTATAATTTTCTGACATACTTTCTTCCTGGAAGCCAAAGTTATTAGCGTTTATCCTCCCAGGACTGAATGCCTCAGTTAATCTCTGAGTCATTCTTCCAATTACACATTAATTTATCCAGTATTGCTCTTCGCTGCTAGGAGCAGTAATGAGAAACACACCAGTCTCGGACTGAAATTTGCTGAAGGGAAGGAGTAACAAGTCTGTGGTGTATCTTTGGGGGATGACTCGGTGAGAGGTATACTGAAACACACAGAGTGTTTGGGAAGGCAATTGGGGGAAGTGTGATGACTGATTTACTCCATGGAGCTTTGCAGTATGCAAGTGGGTGAGGAGGAACTCCTCAGGGGTTTGGTGCCTGCATGTCTTCTCCCCCTCGCTTTCCCTCCTGACTCTTGGGATGCCAGCTTCTAAATTAGCCTCAGCTTTCTCCCTGCTAACCCATTCAGGAGAAGATACGGATTGCTGAAGGCATCTAGTGCTCTGGTTTGCAGATCGACCACAAACTTGCGAAAGAAATGACTTGTCATCTGGGCAGCTTGAGATCACTCTTCCCCAGGTTTTCTTGGGGGGTGGGGGAAAGGCAAAAAAGCAAATACTTAGCTGTTTATGTTATTCAAAATAGAAAATGCTCTTAAAGTTATTCTTGAAAGATGCAGGTGGAAAAAATGGAGGCTGAAATGCTTCAGCTGTTTTCACTGCAGTGCAGCCTGCAGTGTCTGTAGCCCAAGCCTTGGACTGACGGGCATAAAGACCTGTTTGAGCAACGGAGCCAGTTGTCCTGAAGAAGCCGGTGGGGAACCTGTATGACCGAAACATGGGGAAATGGTATTTACACTGGTGCTGTCTGCAAGACAGAGAAATCGCGTGAGTCAGTAAGTCGGTATCTGAAAGGCATCGGCACACAAACCTGCTGTGCAGTCGGGGCTGTCGGTGAAAAGCCGTAAGCTGAAACCCCTTTGGGGTGATGTGAGCTGCAGCGAGGACGCTCCCACAGCGTGGTTGTGCATCACCCAAAGGCAGAGCTGACATCTGACCTACGGAGCTGCTCATGACAAGCTAATGCTTTAAGGAGCTGTAGTGTTGCTTGCCTGGATCTCGCGGTTGATCTGTAACTGAAGCTCTGCCTTGACAGATGGGTCAGACCTGGACTCCTGATGGGGGGGGGTGGGTCCCTTCATGGGGTGCACGCGTTGGAGCGAGGCACAGCCTTGCAGAGCATGTTAGCTGCCGTGACCACTTCACTCTTCCGATCTGTTCCAGCAAGTCTGGATGGATTTTCTCTATGCCCCATGTCTTAATTACTTTGTTGTTATCTGGAAGCAAATTCTGAGAAGCACAACTAAAATAAACATCCCCTCTCTCTTCTTGGAAACGCAGACGCCTGTTTGTTGGGCATGTCTATGACCTCCCAGGTTAATGAGCAACTTTCTGATGCAGTGTGGGGGTAAACCTCTCCTCTGGTTTGGTGTCAGATGGAAAGTTCAGTAGATAGAGGCATTTCCCACTCAGAAATGTAGACGGTGATAAAAGCCTTGATAGAGATGCCTGCCTTTGGGGGAGCATGTGCGGCACGGTACCGCAGTGTGGGGGTTCGGCCAGGGATGGGGTCACTCCAGGAGCAGTGACCTGGTGATGCTGCTGAGCTGGTTTGTGACACCAAATCAGGAACCAGTGCTTCTGGTTTCATTAGCAGTGACAGGCTCAGCTAGAGATATTTTGGCACTGAAAAGCCTGTCTTATAAACCTTATTTGCAGTGATTTATTAGTGTGTCCTTTTTCTTTTTTAATGGACAGTCCTTTTTAAAAATTTTTCTTTTAATAGATGAGTCGACTCATCTATTTAGGCAAATTATATTAAACAATATGTAGAAATAAGATTGCATGGAGCTCTTACTGTTGCTTTGATTAATCAATCTTCCTTTGTTCCATAAACATATTTTTATTCTGTCATCTTCTGTGCTTTTATGCAAAGTGAAATTATTTTATGATAAAGTGCTGTGCTATGTTAAATAATTCTGACAATAAAGAAAGCTTGGACTGTTAGTCCTCCTAACTGCATACTCTCAAACGTTCTTGTTTTCCCTAGACCTTACATGTCTTATGATACTCTTTTGAGATGTATCTTACATATGTTCGATAGAATAACCCACTAAATTATAAAAGATGTGGTGTTTGTGCTGCATTTGTACAGATCCAGCTATCGAATGCAACGGGGGTCACAATTGCCCTCCTTTTTCATGCTGTGTAGTAAAAGAAACACGACTTTCATTTAGTACGGCGAGAGATAATAGGCTTCAACTCGATCATAAAAAGACTTTTCCACTGAGAATTAGCTGCACTGAAGGAAAGGGTGGGAAATTACGTGGATAACAAGAATATATTAAGACCTGAATAATTTTATTCCAAACCTTTTTTACTCCCTTTTGCTTCAGGAAGAACAGGAGTGCCTGGTAAACAGGAATTAAGAAGGAACTTCCTATAGGGTTATCTCGTGTGGTGATGGCTCCCTACAGGGTTTCTCCTGCCTTTTCCTGGAATTGTTAAATTAAATCTGCCTCCAGATGAAATCAGCACTACCGAGTGCCTTGCTGCTCTTGAGGAATGTGGCAAGTCAAGTGCCAGGCTTTTAATACTGTACCTGAGCCCAAACCTGAGCCCGCTGGGTGGAGAAGTCCCGCTCCCGTCGAGATGAGCGGGGTCTCTGGAAGCCAGGCACGGGTGGGGCAGTCTGGTGGGCAACATCCTTTCATATTCGGAGCCTAAGCCCAACAGTAAGTTTTAGAATAAGCCTTAATAAAAAAATCCTTCCTATTTTCTGCTTCAGCAGGTGTTGATCAGATGAGGCTGTATTTGCCATTATATGTAGTAGATTAACCTTGTGGTTGTATTCTGGTATCTATAACTGAACGTGTTCCCATGTTTGGATTAAACCAGTTTTATCTGAATTTACCACAGTTGACTGGCAAATAGAGTGGCTTTGGCTTGTAATTGCTTTAACGCTGCAGTTCCACTCATTTTTAAAGAGAGTTGTTCTTAACTGGTTGAAGGAAAGCAACAGCTTTTGTTATATTCATTAATCACATGCTTGTTAAAATCCAGGGAGCCTCTCTAGTAACAGCACAGCGCTAGTTATATTTCAGTTATTCCTAGGATTGTTAACAAGGGGAGAGAACATGAAAGTCTTGCAGCATTTGCATTGTCACCAAGCTCAAAATAAGCATTGATGAAATTTAACGTGACCCTTTTTCGGTGCTTTTGTTGTAGTCCGTAGATAGTTACCTTCAGCCACCTTTCATTTCCCCCCAAGCACAGCTTATTTAGAGGCGTTGCAAACAGCTAAGCCCTTGTTCTCAAAGATCACATAAGGAGAAATCCTTTAAGATTTTTTTCCTTCCTATTTTTCAGCCTGTGATAGGTTTTCATGGGTGTCTTAAATCCTGCTGTAAGAGTTTGCAGCAGTTTAAAGTCTAATAAACTGCTTCCTAACTGCCTCCTGGGGTGTTTGGACACAGCTTTAACAGCATCCCCAAAAAGTTAAATAGTACCAGGGATGATTTTACCAGCTCAGGAGCAAAGTAATTATAAAAGCCTCGTATAAGATGTGATCATCCTATTGGGAGGAATGACTCAAACCTCAGTTTCAAAAAAACCTAAAAGTCTCATCTTTATTTATACTAAAGGTGAAGTGGTTGTTATGAGACATTTTCTACTGCTGGATTGAAAGGAACAGTTTTGTTATTTACCAAATTTACAAATGAGTTATCTTGGCTTTTTCTTTTCTGTTTTCCTCTACCTCATTTGTATTTCAGTTGCTAGATGGCCCTTTTGAGACTAAAACCATGATTGACATTGGGGCTTTTTGCCATGGAAGATCCTGATGTGACTAGAGAATACCTGCTATCCCCCATGTGATGCACAAAGGGGTCCTTACTCGGACCCCTACGCATCATGTTTGTGGCTGAGTTGGGTACTCAGCCGCATCCCAAGCGCGATGCCGCTGCTGGCAGTGCTGTGGCAGGGTGCTGCGGGAGCGAGGACCCTCAGCTGATGGAAGGGGTCTCTGGGGAGTGGCTGTGGAGAGCTTGTGGTAGGTCTCCCCACGGAAAAAGATTGTGAAACATTCTGCTGAGATTATTTGAGATCACAGTGGCTTTCACGCTAATTTTAAACTTTAAGATGTTTCTCATGGACTGTTCATAGTTGGGTTGGCTCTTCAAAGGTCCGCAGGGACAACTTCAGGCCTGAGAACTTCACCCAGGGAGGCTGGCCAGGAACCCAAGTCTTTCATCTTTTTTATAGTCAAACGTACAGCTCGCTAAACAGGCTGGATCCTGCACAGGCTTAATGCAGCTTAGCTCAGACTGCCCATACTGGTGCTGAGGGAACGGCTCAAAGCCTTCAAGTGAAGCCTTGTATGTGTGTGAGGCTGGGGCCAGAGGTACCGAGAAACTCCAGAACCCCAAAATCTGTACCTTTTGAAAACTAGGCCACTGGGTTATTTCCCAAGTGAAGATCTCCAGCTGGCACACTCCTGACAGGTTAGGAGGAGGCCACATACATCCTCAAGGACCAACTTTTTTTGGAGAAGTCAGTTTCTGTACCTGACCTGCTCGTTACACAATTGTTTCTGCCCTGGTTTCTGTTATGCTGAAAACGTGCAACGTGGCTGGATCTGAGGTTTTGAAGCTTAAGGGTGAGAGTTAAATCCCTCTTCTCGGTAGCACGTATGCAGTGGTTCCATACTGGAAGCAAACGCCTCTGCATGGTAAGGATCAACATCAATGGGCACAAATAAACACGAAGGACCAGGCAGCCCGTTCTGGAAGGTTGTTATGGAAGAACTTGTGCAGGAAAACCTCAGGTTACTGGCTGCATTTGGGTTATGTAGATGTGCAAGACGGCATCTTTTTCCTCTCTGTAGGAGTCACTGCAGTTTGATGTGAATGAGTTACCAAACCCAGGCAGGTCCCCAAAGCCAAGGCATGTAAACTGGTTCATATAATGCTTGTATAAATCTATTTCCAGTTCTCGGGATGAAATGGGATTGTGTGCACTTTCACTTTAATCCTGTTGTATCTTTTATTTTACATCTTTCTTTTAATAGATACTGAAATCCTTGCTCCATTGGGCATCTAGTTTGGGCTGTGTAACTGTGTCAGCCGATGATTTAGAGTGAGTGAAACAGGACCCTCTGTATTCATTCCTCCCGTGTCTCCTTTGAAAGGATGTTTTTCTTCTGGGATCACAGTGACTGCTGCTAGAACTTGTTGGTGGCTGGCACTTAGTGCATTTTTACTACCTTTAGATCATAAGTGTGACATTTGAATGAACCCTCATTAGTGGAGCTTTTTGCAATGTCTTTGCCTTCAGAAGCACTCCAGGCTCTTAAAGCTTGTACGTGGGAGGTACTTTGCAAAGGTCTGTTAGGCATGAGCAGTAGGCTTGGATTTATTTGATGAAAACATGGTTATGGTGTGTAATGCTGGCTGCTCTGGGACAGAAGGCAATAAGAAGTCTCATCTTTTAGCAGCATCATATGTGACATGGCAAATGTGCTGCCATTAGGACGTAGCAGCAAGCATCCTTTGAGCTTGTTAAGCTCTTTGGCTTCCATCAACAAATTTGAGGTGGTGCCTGGTAAAGGCGTTTGAGGTCTGGAGCATCTGGAGAGGCTGGGGAGGCCACTTGGCAGCAGGGGCTCTCCTGGAACACATGTGCCAGTGCCGTCACTGGTGTGTGGCTGGTGGGGGTACATGGTGCTGGAGCCAGTTCAGAGCTGCGGGGGCAGGCGCTTCCCTGACTCCCCCAGCCCTCTGCTCACAGTGGTCCCGCTTCCAGGCATCTCCTTGGTGCTGCCCTGCAGCTTCTGTTGAATAACAAACCCGAATAAATACAGTGGTGTTCACCTCATGGGAGGCATGGGAAAGAGCTGGCAGGAGCAGAGGTCCGTGATGGATGCATGCCCTTTGATAGCCCGTGATGCATCCAGAGCTGTGGTGCATTTTGTGGATTAAGGAGTGGATGCCAGGGCTGGACCCAGGCATTGGCAGGGCAGGGATGGACTCTGGCTTTTTGTTGACAACCCAGTGTTCACTCTTTGGAGGCCTTTTGGCTACACGATGATATTCACGAAAGCTGATCTGAATTAACTTTCATAAAGCAGGTTGTTTAACTTGCTTTAAACCCTCATGTGGACTTGGATTTCAAACAGCCTCACTTTACTGTAATTTACTTCACATTAATTATATCTTAAAGCAGAGTAAAGACCACTTCCTTGGAATTAAAGCAACTTAATGCAGACTGGCCAGTGAATTTTAGATCTGTACCTCCTAGCTAGCTCGGACCGATCCCCCTCTGTGTCTCTGAGCAGGCAGCTCCAGCACCCCGGTGCCCCGTAACATGGCACTCCTCTCCCAAGCAGAAGCAGCTTTTAAATGAAGGACTTTGATGGCCTAAAACTGCCTCACCTCTATTTTTATCCCTGCTGGAAATAACCTTCCTCCCTGCTGAGGAACATACATCGGACGTTACAATTAAAACCACCATTGTAATTAAAAACTATCTACAAGACACCCTCTGCTCTGCTTAAAATTGGAAAATTCTGTGGAAAGACCTGGAGAAGCTCTCGGTCTCTGTTATCTCAGTGACAAGTTTCACTGGCAGCCTCAAGGCTACTGCAAATGTGTTCTTTTTATGTTTAAATCACAACTGATAGCTTACATACAGTTTACACAAGAGACGGGGGATCCACGCTTATCTACCTGTTGCCAAAGCGCATAAAACTAATAACGTATTTTAAAGCAAAATGATGTGTGAACACTGTGGCTAGAGCAAGAGCATTTGATGCTGCTTCCTCGCTGCTTCTATAGAAAGATGATAAAAATTCTGCAAGGAAACTTAGGGGGAAGAAAAAGGTGCTGTGCAAAAGTCAGCCATGGCCTGTGAGTCTGCTGGTGTTCGGTGGTTTTGAAAACAAGGCTTTTTTATTCGTGTTATGAAAAGAAAAGGGGCCACCTGGTATATTCCCTCTGCTCTGGTTGCCAAACCAGCACAAAAAAATGACAAAACCCTTTACGGGCTGGTTAAGGTGCTGGTGTCGTTCTGCTGTAATTTGTCCATCTGCTATCAAGCGCGCTTCTAGTTTGATAGGAAAAAACCCACTAAACTCAGAAACATTTCCTGGGGGCTGGGTGTTCTTTCATCTGCCAGCCGTGTGACCAAAAAAGCGCTGCTTTTTTTGGGTGATGTCCCCTAAGGCCTGGAGGAGAAACTAGCCATCTATCCCACGCAGGAGACAAATAAAATCGGTCACTATAGCAACTGAAGTAAATGTTAATCATGCTAAATATAGTTCTCCCCTGGCGCTGCGCTGTGTAAAAATAACTTGCACGTTGGGTCCCCACCTTTCAGGGTGCTGTGCTGCCGGATTCCAGCCCTGACCATGGCTGGCCTGCTGCATGATGAATGAGACCCTGCGGGATGACTCCAGGCTGAGAGCTGGCTGTTCCCTCCTGCAGGTGACTAGTAACCCCGAATGTCCTGGGGAGTTACCCCCCTGCCTCTCCTGCAGGTCGTCCTCCTCCCGAAGGACTTCTGCTTGTTCTGCTTCTAATATGGGTCTTTTTAAAGCGCAGCTTGTATTTATGTTTAATTCGCAGTGAGGGAGGGGGTGGCTGAGAACCCATCTGCTTAAAACTAGGTGTCAGGCTATGAAGCAAGCCCTCATAGCTGGGGAGAAAATTCCCATCGGCTGAAGAGACTTTAGCTCGGACACCGTGTTTCTTCCTGAAATGGGGCCAACGCTCCTTCTGGATATTGCAGGAGAGAGTATTTGAAAACTCTTCCAAAGTGCAATGTGATGTATGCCTCTGGTGGGTGACAGCCGACGTGTCCCATGGGTCAGCGCGAGGCTCCTCCGCGTGCACGCTGCCAGCATGGTGCCTGTGCGGCAGGTACCTGCTGTAATCCTGCTGCATCCTTTGGTGTGCTTGCCCGATGCTTCGAACTGTTTGAAATTAATTTGCTGTCTTGTATCAGTTTAGCGTGACCCTAAACCCGATTCTTGGATTTGCACACGAATACTATGCGGAGTCTCTCCTGGGATGTCCTAGGGGTTTACAAGGGCTTCTGTGTGCAGTGAAATGCCTGTTTTCAAAGCTAGGTGGCTTTTCCTTATCACCAAAAAAAAAAAAAAAAAAAAAAAAAAAGATGCTAGGAATGAATTTTGAGTCATTTAGCTATTTTTTTCAGGTGTCAAAAGTGCTGAAGAGCAGGCAAGAGAAGGCTGAACGCTTGCCTGCTTGCTGAATGCCCCACAGTACTGCTGGTTACACTGCTACAATGCTTAGTTTTGAAAAAATTCCGGTAAATTGTTATGAAACGATCAACTCCTTTAATGACAACCATTGCAGATAGCAAATTTACTTGCTGAAATTGAATGATGAGCTGCCCATAAATATCAGAACGTATAGGGCTGTATACTTGTTGAAACAAATGGGAGCTGTATCCATTCGAATCTCACCCCAGTTTTGGAGGTGTAAGTTATAATCTGGGGGGTTGGTTTGTGTTTGTGTTGTTTTGCTTGTGGTGTTTTTTGTGGTTTTGGTTTTGTGGGGTTTGGGGGGGGTTGGTTGTTTTTTTCTTAAATAAAATTGATATCACCTGGATTGTATCATCCAGCAAAATGGTTGAAGTATCCCAAAAGCAACTACAGGGCAGCACAAATAAAGCACAGCCACCGTCTCCCCGGTGTCGTGTGTCGGGAACGGTAGGAAGGCTACGGCAGGGAATTATGTGAAGGCTTGGGTGCACAGAGCTGGGCTGCTGCTGGGTTTCTCGTGCTGCTTCACCATAAAACCATCATACCCAGCAGCGCGGGTGCTGGGCACAGCCTGCAGCCGCCCAGTTAAACCGCTCGGATCGGCAGTGTTGAAAGCCCAGCACGGCCCTTCCCGTGTGCTTGAAAACCACGAAGGGCAAAGCAAACGTGCTTAAAAAAGTTTGTATGGTCACTGGACTATGGGCTTAATGCATTTTCTGCTGAAGGGGCGTGTGCAGAAAAAAAACTTCCAGTAGCTCTTGGAACAAAACCCCCTTGGACCTGCTGTTAGCCTGGATTGCCCCTGCCTGTGCTAACTAGCCATTAAGCCCAGTGCCATCCGTTCCATAGCCATGGCACTGCCTCCTCCTATTGCAAGGCGAGATACCATTTGCTATAGTAGGCTAAATTAATGCTAAGTGCAGACAGAGAAAGCTGAATCCTTTTCTGGAAGTGGATTTTTGTTGTTGCTGTTACCTCAGCCAGCAGTGGGAATTTATTTTTGCCTAAGCTTTGCCAGACTTTTTGCCTGGGAAGAAAGCTGAAGCCTCCCAAATGTTTAGGAAGGATTTGAAACCCTTTAGGGCTGCAGTATTTCACAGGTGATCTTTCTGGAGCATGCTTAATGGTGGCAATCCCATTTCTCAAGTTGCTTTGCCTGCTTACTTGTGAAAGCATGGAGAGTCCAAACTGTTTTACTTGCACATAGGAAATAAGGCTAGCAAGGTACAGCACGGGAATATTTTTATTTATTAACATCCTGCATGTTTCCAAACAGCATTGGGGCAGTTACAAGCCACTTGCTGGAGCAGAGATACAGGTGGTGTTTGCCGCAAGTTACAGGGTTAATGGAACAGAAACTAACAATTTGTCTTGAAAACATAAGTATGTGTCACAAGCCACAAAATATTTAACACCTCAAAGACATGCACCAAAGCCAAATCTGTATGCTCTAAGACAGAACAGATTCTTGCATATACAAAAATCACCAGTCATAGAGCTGCAAAACTAATATTAGTGTAGAAATGCGTACTGGAATTGAATAATCCACCTAGAGACAATATCACTGAAAGGATAAAATGAATTGAAAAAATCCTGGTGTGCTTTGTAATCTGAAAACAAACCGCCCTTTAAAAATTGTGTGCTTGGGAATAAATAATTGATGTGTATTCATTAGCAATAAGTGCTTCCATTGCTTTGATTTCATCCGCTAATACAACCTCAGCAAAAGCCTCGCTTCATGGGTTCAGCTTCTCTATTTGAAACCATTTGGTGTTATTTAGGTTATTACTGCAATTGTGGCTTGGGGATAAAAAAAGCAATGGGTGGCGCAGTAATGCGTGAGTATGGGAAGGCTTTTGGTAGCATTGCAAAAAAAAAAACCCCACCACCAAACAAACCGCATCCCTGTAAGGAAAAGACAGCTTACGATCACCTGTAAAAATAAAACAAAATATCTATTTGGAACAGAGACTCTTGTAGCAACGAGCACAATGTGCTGCGTGGTGGTGCAGAGGTGGGGATGGAAACTGCCCCGAAGGAGGTGGCTGTGCCTCTGACGGGGCACGCGAAGGGCTTTGGCGTTGGGTGGTAAAACCGAAGGTGTCAGACCTTCCAACAGGAATAACTTGTGGTAGCTCCGAGCGCGTTGGGCAGGCTCAGTGGATGAGGCGGGTTATACAGCGTTTGCATCGCCCTGGAGGGAGGTTTGGAGACACCCAGCGCAGGCTGCTCGGGCAACCTGCTGATCCTGTGGAGGTTTTGTGGCAGTCGTTTCTCCTCGGCACTGCCGTCTCTTGAATGTAATGCTGGGTTTTAAGGTTGTTGATGGTCTGATCTGGGGCTAGATGTTTTTACTTCCAGGAAAGAATTCCGGATAGGTTGCTGCATCCTCACTCCTGGGCAGCTGCAACTGGTGACTGTGCCAAAGCCCGTAGTGGTTCGGTTATTCCTGAATGTGACACCTGTACATATATATAGGGAAAGATCTAACATGGGCAATTTGAAATGGGTCCAACTCATGCAGCAATCAAAAACATCCAATTAACTTTTTCCTCCATGTTACTCAGCCACCTGGACCTCTGCGTGTCGTGACTGTGGCTCAGCTCATGCCAGGTAATTAAAGCAATGTGATACCAGTTCTTGATAGATACCTTGGCACCGCTGTGGGCATGCTGCAGTGTGAAGCTCATCTGAAAGGTGGCATTTCCATGTAGTTTGGGATTTGAAAAGTAATTACTCACAGAATGCTGCTATTTCACGGTTTCCTTTCCATTTGGGATGACAAATATTGTCATAATATTGGGATTGTGCTCGGAGTTAATGAGGGAGAAGGTTGTTCCGTGTTTGTTTGTTTTTAATTCTTTCTCCAGCTGTACTTCTGAGGCTTTCCAACACTTTTCTGTTTGTAGAAGATACCATCTGTCCCTTCAGTTTCCAAAAATGGTCCAGGAGGAAGATCCTGTAGAAGGTCCCCAACCAGCTTTCCTGATGGGGTCACAGGGAATATTCTGGGTAAAATTACACGATACAGACTACAGCTGAATGCTGCGGGGTTTCACCTGGTGTAACTGAATGCAGCTGCACTGCTCACAGCCTACACGGGCTGGGCTGGCCCGTTTGGCTCCACAAATACTCAGATAACCACACTGCTAAAAATTTGGAATCAGGCTTGCTTTTGTCTTAATGCTTACAGACTGGAAGGTTACTAGAGGTGAGGGCTTTGCCCAGCTGAGTGCTGCATATTTAGAGAGTTGTTTGTGCACTGGGTGTTAGGAGGAAATTATTCTTTGGTGCAATAACTTTGTAAGCTGATAAGTAAAATAATAATAAAAAAATTATCCCTGAGATGCTTGGTTTCTCAAGCTTCAGCTGCAGTTTCCATACTTTGAAACACATCCAATATATGCACTTAAAATTTTAGTAGAGCTTTAATTCATAACTGCTGTTCTTCGTAACCTCTTCAGGGTTGTACTGAAAAGTGAAGTGAGATGTTTAAGGTACAGCGCAATCCAAACTAGAGAGAGACCGTCTGCAACGTGGAGGATAACCTCTTGGCAGGCAGATGGTTTCTTGGAGCTGCCCTTGGCAGGGTGCTCTGGGTCTCTGTTCTGTTATTGTTGGGGTTGGGTGGGTGGGTGGGTTTTGGCAGAAAGCCTTTAGAACACGGGCTTTTGTAGCGTTGGGGGGGGGGGGTTGTTGTTTTGGTTTCCTGGGGTTTTTTTGAACCTATTTGTAGAGGCATCTGTGGCTTTTATTTTATTTACTTCCAAATTATATTACTTCCAAAACTCCCATCAAAACCCCCAATGTTTGATTAGGGAAGTTTTTGAGAAACAGAGAAATGGCTTATTGGTGAAACCACCTGTGAGGAAGCAGATGGGCAATTCTTCATGAGAAACAAAGCTGCAAACTGAGGTTATTTGGCAAAACTCTCGATGTCTGGACTCAGCCTCCCCAAACACAGCAGCAGCCTGCAGTGTTCCCCCGGCAGCCTGGCTGAGCTGTGGCAGCGGGGCACCAGCACAGCTCCCCTGGCTGTTGGGGTGTCTTCTGGAGGGACATGGGGGTCCTTGGGGGGCTGCTTGGCCGCTGCAGCATGCAACAGCACCAGGGCAAGGACTTGTTGCTGGAGTTCGTGGTGGCTTTGTTCCATCCCAAAAACATCAAAAAGCCCCTGTAAAACAGTCACATGTACATTGGGAACAGCAAGTTAGGAGGAGTTTTAGTCCTTTCGCTTTTTAGAAGATGAGTTTCATCTTACGGTCTTTATACTCACTTAAGCTCCTGGAACAGTCTGGAAAAAAAACCATGGATGTAATATTTTGTATTAGAAGTTGAACTGTTTTGTAGAAAAATATATGTCCTCATACTAAGTGGGAACTGGTGCTGAGATCAGAGTGTCTCTATAAGCTAAAGTGGGACGGGGTCCTGGGGAGCAGAGCTGGGGAAGCAGCTGGTTGCCTTGTCCCTTCGTCTGGACATACGAACCAGGCACGTCAGTGAAAGAAGACTAAGCCCAAAGAGCGTAAAAGAAGTCGCTTTGGCCAGTGTTCCGTGAACAAGCCACTGCAATATCTCAGCACTCCAGGGGACAAGTAAAGTCCAGACAGGGCGTTTTGCCTGCTTGTGGTTTGGATGCTGTATTTATTCTGGGGTGGTTGGGTTTTTCCATTAATATTTTAGATCAATTTGTATTTTCATTATCCCTAGATTGAAATGTAGTACAGAGGGGAGAGAGCCAGAAAGGAAATGTTTGGACAGCCCTGTAACAGTCATCCTGTGTCTTTATTTAATAGGCTATTACTGACTATATAGTAATACAGAGAATAGAAAGGAGCAAATGTTTTTCAGCCTGTTTGCAGGTTTGTAGGAGCATGTTACCTGACAGAGCTGGCTGCGTGCTGGGACGCAAGCACAGCCGGTCTGCTGTGGCACAGAGATTTCAGGGAGCACTGGTGGATCACTGCTGCCAGCCTGCAGTCAGGTTGTTGATATATCCCATTATTAAAAGCATGGTAGGGATGGAGCTAACTGAATTGCCAATGAAAGCGATGCTGGCTGCTTTGATTTGTGCTTGGCCAGGGAAAAGGTGAGAGGCTGTGCAATGTGCTTGGTTTAAGCGCCCAGGTGGGGTTGGCTCCCCATCCATGATGTGAGGGATTTGTTTCAGCCACATGGCAAAGCACACTGTGCGGCTGGGAGTGGAGGGAGCCTCTTGCGTGAAGCCAAGGAAACTGCCTGGAGCAGCAGAAATATCTATTTTAGATCTTACGGATTGTCTGCATGACCTCCTTGCAACGGCAGAGTCAAATACTGATAGCTCACCTCTCTCAGGTCAGGAGCCCAAACGGCTTTACTGGTAACTGTACAGCACAGCTGATGGCAACAAGCTCGGACAACTCTTGCTATCAACAGCCAAGTAAGAAAACATGCAGCTTTTTTGTCGGCAGCCTTGTGCGCTAGGGAAAACAGCTTTGGAAAAGTTTGACACAATTTTTGTGTCAGCTGAAATATCTTTTTTTTAAATGAGAAACTGAAATTTCTCAGGAATTAAAGCCTTTCTTCATAATAAATAAAAATATAATTTGTTTTCATCAGCCTCTCGCCACTGAGCATTGAAATATTAAGCAGCTTGAAAACTTGTGGGGAAAACTGTCTGGTTTTCTGGGTTTTGCTTTTCTGCCCCTTCCCCTTGTAGTCATGTTCATGTGTGTGGGTGAGTCTCTCGCCAGCCATTTTTCTATAGTTGCTTAATCATCAGTAAATTTCTGTTACAGTCTAAGAGTCTCTTTTGTCAGTTTAACCTTCACCTACCCCTTTGCCTGCAGGCATTTGCTCGATGGGAATGTTATTTTATCTGGCTTGTTCTCTGATTTTTATCTAGCCTGATTAGAGGGGTTTAAGCGTTTACAAAAGCAGGGGGGGGAAGCCTGGACATAGAATTGTTTCGAAATACTGTGAAATTAGAGGGAAATGAAAGCTGCATCTGTTATCAAGGTATCTCCCATAGATTTCCATAGCATCAGGAATGCTGTCAGTGTTCAACATGGTTACCTGGATGACCAGCATCTTCTGTTTGCACCATGAGCCTGGTGCTGCTGGGTGGTCCCGCCGGACCCGGGAGGGTGGCTGCAGCCCTTTGGCCCTTCTCAGCCTTCAGTCTGGAAAATGCCCCGTCAGGTTTTTTGCACATCAAAAAGGCAACAGGGGTGCTGCTGGAGACAACCACCCTGGTCTGGATGGAAAGGCAAGGGGAGGTTCTGGTGCAGGTCTCGTGGTACCAGGCAGGCTGTGTCTCCTCGGGTGCTGGATTGCTGCTGGCAGACGGATTTTCCTGCAAGAACCTCTCTTGCTGGGAGCTGGCTGGCTGCCAGCTAGTCTGTGCTCCGGCGCTTGGCAGCATAGCTAGCTGTTATCCCAGGGGTCAAGGAAAACTCCGTCTCAAAACAGGAATAAAAATTCTGTGACCAGCACATAAACCCACTGTGACCAGTGTTAGGTGATCCAGCAGCCAAAAAGGTCAGGCATCTAACATTTATATATAAATAAATGCCAGTGTTTTGAGTGCTGCATGAATGAAATGCACTGGCTCCTGGGAGTTCCTCTTGTGCCCATAGCTG
Organism: Falco cherrug; assembly: GCF_023634085.1. NCBI lineage: Eukaryota > Metazoa > Chordata > Aves > Falconiformes > Falconidae > Falco > Falco cherrug. The sequence goes on from NC_073707.1 coordinate 10,454,685, forward strand.
TGGGGCTTAATTTCTGGATACAAGAATAGACTGGCCTGCAGTGTTAGCTAGGAAGAGCGGGCTGTGCGAGAGCATGGACGTGATGGAGAGGGTTGGGGGGGGGGGGGGGGCGGAACGGTGGAGGGAGCACTGAGCTGTGCTGAAACATAACCTCAGCCAACACAGGTGAACTTGTTTATCTTGTGTGTTTTGGGGTTGGGTTGGTTTGGGGTTTTTTTTGTTTGCATGGTATGCTAAGGAATAAATCCCACTTTATCTTGCTCTGTCCATCCCTTCTCCCTCACTTTTGAATGAGTTTTGGAGCCAGATCTAACAAAGGAATTAGCAATGCCTCTTTCCTAGATGAGTTTTATGAGGAGGGGCAGCTGGGCAGAGGTGGGAGAACCAGAACGAAACAGCAGGATAAGCCCAAAGGACCTGGCAATCCTCACTGGGTGCTGCTGTGGGCAGAGCCTGCAGGCAGGCGCTTGTGTGTCCGTGGCTGTGCTGCTGGCGGAGCAACAGCTGGGCACGTGTGTGTGCATGTCCCTTGTGTGGAGCTGGCTACGGCCCCTGCGCTTGCACGAGGGCCAGAGGTGCAGCGAGCTGCTCTGTTGGGGGAGCAAAGCTGTCAGCCCCTGCAGAAGAGCTCAGTTGGGAAGGATTTCGCATGAGTATGAAACATTAAAACCAACTGTGTCGGCATTTTCCGATCTGAGGTGCCCCTGCTGCCCTTAATCGTGAGTGCAGTGAAACTCGGAGTATGGACTTGGTTGCCTGCCCTGAGTATGGAAACCTGAACACTGGTCGCAGCCAAAATACTCACTGAGCAATGAAAACCAAGCAGGGTTTAGAAACAAAAAACTACAAAACAAAGCGCATATGTAACCCTAGTAGTAAAAATTTATGGTGAATTTAAGGGATGGGTGTTTGATGTGGATAAACCCAGTTTAATTTGTGTTCACCTGCTGCCTCTAAGCAACCTATTTAGTGAAGAGATTAATTAAGAAAGCATCTGTAGAAAAGATAACTCCTCTGCACAGTCTGTGTTGTTTCATAGAGTGACCCTTCCAGCCCATGAACGTGTTAAGATTAGCCTGTCGTGTTTTCAACTGCCTCTCTTGGTTTGCTGGAGGTTGTGTGTTTGAAGTGATGCTCAGTTATCTCTGTGGGGCAGGGAGCCTGGCCGGGGAGCAGGGCAGGCACAGAGCAGGCTGCTGAGTGCTGAGTCAGCCAGACTTGATGGTTCTGCGACGGGATTTGGGCTGGGATGGCAGTTATCCGTTACTGCAATTAGCTCAGGGCTTCCATCTCTCCCCTGGGTACCAGGGCTAACAGGTGATGCTGCTGCAGTTTATAAAGGTGGCTCTGGCTGGTGCTGCTCCCGGGCACAGGAGCAAGGCTTGGTGGGGTGTAACAACAGTGAAGCGCTGGCGGACGTTGGTCTGTTTGGGTGCTTTTCCCCTGGTAGGGGATGGTAATATCCTCTTCCATGTTCCATCACGAAAGAATATATTTTTAAAAATAACTAATAAAGGAGAAGCAAAAGAATTATTTGTGTCACAGGGAAGAAGCCAGGAGTTCTGCAGGAGGCTGAGCACGAGCAAAGAAAGCAATGTACTCACCCGAGCTTAGTGCAGCAGTGAGCAGACCTGATGGACAGTGTCACAGAAACTTCTTCCCCCCCCGGAATTTCTCATGCCCCAGTGAAAACAGCCACAGTTACTGCCAGACTTCAAATCAATCCTTTACCATCATAATTTGTTTTCAAGAGACAGTGATTTACTACTTGCGCTTCCTAGCCGCTTCCAAAAATAATTTCAAGTAGAGGGTTTGCTGGGCTCATGGAAACAAATTATCCACCTGTTATAAAACAGGCAGAAATGCAAAGATCAATTACATGTGCCTGACTTAGTGGAGCTGAAGCTGGTTGAGGGACTGGACTAGTTCTGATGCTCTCTGCTTGTTCTCTGTAGATCTCTGTTCACCCCCCCTCCTTCTCTTCTGCGCGGTTATTCTCTGTCCCTGCATGAGGGGCTACCCCAGCTCCTGCCCCTTCTATGCTGTGCATCACCTTTTGCGTCTTTTCTCGTGAACAGCACCGCCTTCCCTTAGCTTGCACAAGATGATGTAGCCTACTGGGAAGGGAGAGGGGAAAGTTTCATGATTTTGAAACATTTCCTGGACTGAATCATGAGTTTCCCCTCTGCTGGGTGTAGGACTGCAGCTGGGACCAGGACACGGTCCTCCACACACACGCAGAGTGTGGGGAAGGGCTCTTGTGAAACCCAGCCATCTCCAACCTGGCAGCGGGGTGGACACATCAGCTTCCCTCTGCTGGGGTCACCGGGTGCAGTTGACACGATTCATGGAAATCCTGCGCGTGCTGATTAAGGGAGAGTACATTTTCTGGTTTGGCCATTTCTGGGAACCTTTCAGACAAAGTACAACTAAGTGTACCAGGGAAAAAACTTGCTCTTTGAGCTCTAGGGACTAATTAGCAGCAGGAGGAAGGAAGAGAAGCAAATGCAAACAGTACTGCAAGAGGCACGAAGCAAGGAGGAGTCATAGGGCCCGTTTTTAGTGGGTTAGGAAAAAGAAGGGAGAGAAACCTTTGCACAGACTGAGTGGCAGAAAAAGCAGGTAGATGGCCTTATAAAGCTTCTTCTACTCCTTTATTTTATCTGATGAACAATTTTCTTCTGCAGAGATTAGACCCTGACAGCCTCCTGACTGTATGAGCCAGAATCTAGTTGAGGTGTATTAGCTGAACAAACGTGAGCTGATGCTGTGAGTGTTCCAGGGGATGCAAACGGGGGTCAGCAAGGGGGTTTCAGAGCAGTTGAACAGACACAAATCATCATGGGAGGGTCTGTCTTTTCCCTCATGCTACTGTCAAAGGGTCTGGCATCCTCCCGAGCAGGCTGTGGCATGGCTGGAAATGTGGCCCCAGCTCTGCACAGCACCTTTATTCTTCACCTTGCCTCAGCTCACCGTTTCCATTTGCAGGACTGGGAGGGACTGGAGACTGAAACTGGCAGGGTGATCAAATCCCAGCTGAGGAGACTACTGGTGTCTGTACCTGTACTCCAGGTATCTGTACTTGGAGTCTCCAAGGAGAGAAAAGCAGGGTCAAAGCAAAACTCTTGGGCTGAACTGACAGCTGCATGCTGTGATGAAGCACTTCTATTTTGTGTTGACTATAGTTAAACCCCACGTTCTCTGGCTGCTCATTGTGGAGATGAGGACGATGTTCAGAATGTGCTGCTCTGCTTCCTGACTCATGGGGCTGAAATTCATCTTTTTGGATGAGTAAAAGGGATCGTTTGTTATGCACACAGCAATTTTTTTAGAGGAAGTTTCCAAAAGGTATGAGTCAGTACATGACGCCTATTCTGAGATGGAGCTGGGCAAGGTCAGGAATTCATGTCTTGCTGGAAGGGTATGGAGCATGACAGTTACTCGCTTGCTGTGTGCAATGTTTTGAAGATATTATAGAGCCTCTGTCTTGTGTTCACCACCTGTTGAGGGTAATCCTGAGTCCAGCCCTCTAGCTGGAAGTAAAGCCCTAGGTACATCTAGAGCCCCTTGCCTGGTACTCTCCTCCCATCTATTTTCTGGCACTCTGCATGGCAAGAGGAGCAAAACGTGGGATTTGAAGCAAGCTGTGCTGTCCCCTGCTCCAAGGTCAGGTCCTCCGCAGTGTTTTCAGACAGATCCTCGCTGGTCATGGTTCCTTCCAGCTGTTAGGAGGGGTAGAGTAAGACAGAAGAGCGGCTGAAGGGTTTGGGGGGCGTTAAAGAGTAAATTGGGAAAGGGAAGGTTGGTGTTGCAAAGCAGAGGAGTCAGTGTGGGCACTGCGCTGTGCTGGGGCATGGCGTAGGGTAGCAAGGGTTCACGTCCTTACAAGTTTTCATGTATCTGAATCAACTTCAAACAGTATCTGGTGCCTTTACACTTGCCAGAACATTGATTTCCTCTCCTCCATGTCTAACTTGCTGTTCATCAAATTGTGTCTGGAAAGGAAGGCCCCATCAATTGCTGTTTGGACATGTGGGAAGCTGGTTATCCAACTTCCAAAAGCCCAGGCTTGTCAATTAAATTTGCTCCTTGTAGCCCTTTTTCTGTGCTTCCTTCTCATTTGGTTTTTCAGTGATGTCACCAATACACTCTTGATTTCCTCTCCCTATTTCTGTAATTCTCGCATACATTGAATCTGAATAAATGCAAAAGTAACATTTTACTTACCCGTTTGTTCAGAAATACGTAGATGACGGGCTTGTAGGCTCTGCTGCTTTTGGCAGGTTTGGGTGGGAGGATGCTGGCTGCGGGAGTGATGAGACCAGATTCCTCATTTATAGCTCTAAGTGCCACAGCTGCTTATGGCAGCCAGCAAAGGAGAAAGCAAATTGCCATTGTCACCACCACAGCGACCGGGATGCGCTGCTCCTGGGTCCGTCCCGTCCCTTTGCTGCTGCCGCTCACCTGGGTGGGAGAGAGGCACAAGTCTGCTGTTAGCACCGCTTGTGCTGGGAGCAGGTGGTGATGCACGGGAGCTCCTGGAGTGGCTGTGCTAGGGGCAGGGTTGGAAGCATCATCTGGAATGTTGCTGGCTGGAGAAGAGGCAGCTGATGTGGGCAGAGTTTGCATGTAAGGTACCCAAAGCGTGTGCGGAATAGTTGGAATAGGGTTAGCGATAATGCTGTTCATCTAGAATAGCCTTCTCCAGCTTTCTCTAAATCACAGCATCTAATCTGAGAATCCTGGGCAGGAGGGGAGAAGGGGAAGCCTGCCTTGGGCTAACTGGCCCTGGAGGACAGCTGGACCCAGTGCTCCCAGAAAGACTGCTTGTTCAAGTCCTGCTGGGAGTGATGCACCCAGCCACGGATGAAATGCTCCATACCCAGGGGCACTGAGGCAGGACAGGAGACAGGCAAGACCATGAAGAACAAGGGGTTTGGAGAATTTTCTCTCCTGAATCTATTGGAAAAGTCAGCAGTTGAATTCAACTGATTTATAACAGGCTCCTTCTCCGCACTTGGGGCTCATGCGTACTCCGAAGTAAATCACACCGTGTATAAATATAGCTGCGTCATCCCTCACCCTTGTTTCCTAGTTTTCAGTATGTTTTGAAAATTGGACCTTTTACTGATCGCAGTGCAGATATTACACAATAAAGTGCTGCAGTAAGCATGAGAAACTAACCATTACGAGCAGTTTTAGGGGGAATCCAGCGGGATGTATTTGTGTGCTGGAAGTCACCTTGAGACTAATTAAAAAACCCAACCAAAACTGTTCAAAAAGTAGAACATATCTGTAATTGCCTGCTGAGGGAGCTCGAATACCAAGTACTTTATAAATTTCCTCTTAATGTGCAAATGAAATCTTTTATGACACTTGTCTGATTTAAAAGAAAAAAAAAAAAAAGTGGTATTTGCCACTAGGCAAATAAAGTTGTTAATCAAAATATTTCTATTAGTGAGAAGTGAATATTTCACTCGGAGACACCCACAGGCATCAGTAGCTCAGATTTATTCGCAAACATCTCCGGCAGAAAGCTCACATTTATCTTCTTGTATTGTATTTTATGGAGTTGATACGAATTCTGTATGACATCTTCCTTGCTTTCGGATTTTTTCAAAAGTCTGCCATGGCTTGGTGTAAAACTTTACAGAATGCTCAGGCTGTGTGATAAAGTAGAAGCAGCTGGGTTGGGGCACACGCATATGGGGATGGAGGTGAAAGAGTTACATTTTGCATCGTGTGCACCTGGTTTTTAGGCTCCTGAGAAGAGGCAGAGAAAGGCATCGGCAGCTGGCTGCCAGCGTCCTTTATCCCCACACAAAATCACAGTTTCTTTGTGCCTTCCTGAGACCCTCCTGCCCGCCCTCCCATGCCAGGAGACACCCAGGCGGGTGGTGGGTGATGGCTTGCGAGTGGTGCCCCTTGAGGAAAACCAAAGCTCCTTTTTTTCCGCCCCCCACCCCCCCCCCACCCCACCCACCCCCCATTGATTTCTATTGATTTTAGCAAAAGCAACCCAAGAACCCTTTCCTCTTCCTTCAGATAGGGTCAGAGAAGACAAATGCTTTCTGGATGTTTTCCAGATAAAAATCAGCCTGGTCGGAGGCTGGCCATGAGAGTAGGGCTCTGGAGGTGCTTCATGTCTGATAACCTTTAGGAGAGCTCAGTCCCAGGGCAGCTGCTATGATGCCTGGGCTCCAAATCTCTTTCTGAATATCCTGAAGCAGCGTGAGATGCAGCTAACGGGGGAGCTGCTTTGTGCCGCTGGGTTGAACGCTGACGCCAAGCCAGTGGGGTACTTCTGGTGGTGCATGTTCTAGCAGCGCTGTGCGCCCTTCTCAAGCAAAACTGTATTATGTATTACTCTCTTTACTTCTAAATATTTTATCCTTTCCTAAAAAAAGAAAAGCTTGCAGTTCTCAGACTGATGTTGCCAGGGAATGGCTTCACAAGTAAGCAAGGAAAGGTTTTAATTTCCTTGCCAGCAGTAGGAAATTATTATTTTCATCCTATGAGGCCAAAAAGTTTGAATATCCTCCCACTTCTGTAATTCTCCTTGAAGCATTTTTGCTTTCAATTACGAGGCTCCCCGGTCAATGAAGGAAACCTGAGCCCTTGATATTAATATTCAAGTCGCATGGCAGAAAACTTCTGCAGAACTAAAACTCAGCAACCTTGAAATTTATTTTTTTAAAATCTTTAGGAATTTTTTTTCCTAATGATTTCAAAATAAATAGAAAATCATTGAATTTTGAAATGTTTGAAATCATTAGGAGATGACGACTTATATATACCACACAGATCCAGGGCTGCACCCAGACTTGCCACCAGATCACCTCCTGTGCATGGACAAAAGCAAAGAGCTGTGTGATGCTGATGAGTGGTGCTGTGGGCTTTTAGTTTGATTTTTGTCCTGATAACTTCCAGGGAAAGTCAGAGCACAAACCTGACCCAGGTAGCTTGTCTGGAGTCGCTGGCCCGGGGAGGTTGGGACGTCAGCCCAGGTTGGTTCTGGCTCGGGGCTGAGCAGCGCTGCTGCTGCGGCAGTTCAGCACAGGGTTACCCTGGCAGTGCACCGAGCTGCTGTAGAGTGTGCTTCCCTTCTGGTTGGGTCAAAAATCTAAACCTCAATCTGCTGTGCGAGAAATAAAAATAATAACAAAAAAATTCTCACTATTTCCGTAGGTTTTGGTACAGAAAAAAGCCACAGAAAATGTGCTTTTATAGCTTTATGTTTTCTTTGCTGGAAACTGAGTCTGTTTCTCCTAAAAATGATCTTTTCAGTTTTCTAAAATGTATGATGTCTCTGTATCACTCATTCCATATGTTGCACATGTGTTCCAGTATACCGAGTTAGCAGGATTGGGGGGTTCATCTCCAGCCTAGCTGGACGCCCCGGTCACATCTTGCTCTTCCAGTGGTGTTTTCACATGCTTCCCGTAGGTGTTCATTTTTACATGCAAAAAGAACAAAAAGGTCAGGAATAGCTGGGAATCTCTGCAGACACCTGCCATACCCAGCTAAGGTCCTGATGACCACGTTTCTCCTGGGCTCTGTTCAGCGCCCGGTCCCCGCCAGGGGCAGGCGGTGAGGGCTGGCGTTGGGAACCATCGCTGAGCGGTGGAAAGGCAGTTTCCTGGTGGGCTGGAGTCACATTCCATGGCAATTAGGTGAGCAGAGGGAAGGTTAATGTACTGGGAACGTTACTGTGCATTCGTTTTGCCTGTAAGCTGTCCTTTTTGTCTGAGAACTTACTGCAACAGTCTTCACCGTGCCATTTCCAGCTAAAACTCAACTGAAACCTGATCACAAAGATGCCCAGCGCTGGGGCCAATGAAGTATTTGATCTCTTACATTATACAGGCGTTTCTATATGAGCTGGTGGAATATATACTCTCCTAATGCAGCCCATTACTTCAGGGGTTGCTGGATGCAGCAGAAATTTGCTCTGCCTGTTTGCCTCTGCCTGGGGTGTTATAAACCATGACGTGCCTGTGCTGTGTTTAACTTCTGCTGTTAGACAGGGTCCATGGCAGAGATGGCTGTAGACGCAGGAGGACAGTCCCTGTGCTGAGATCTATCACTTAATAGCTAAGTAACTTCATGTTCTCTACTCTAGAGGAGCAGCTAGGAATAGTGATTCAGTCTGCAGAAGTGATTATTAATCAGTTGGTGGTTGGGGTTTTTTTTGTCCATTGACCGTAATGGGAAACTTACACATCCATCTTCCTAGCGTAGGAGCAGAAATGCTCACAAGTACAGTGTTTGTGTAGTGTGGCACTGGGTGCCACGGACAGGGTAGGGCATGGATGAGAGACTAATGCAGCAAACAATAAGAACAGGTTTAAATAGAGGTCACTGTGGACACAGCAAATTCCTCCTGGCTGATATTGCTGACGCACACTGTGCAGAAATAATGGAGTCATCACATTGCTAGGAAAGTAAAATATGCGTTTTCAGCAATGGATATGGAAATGGCTCAGTAACATCCAGGAGTGGAGAGCACAGCTGAGTATACCCATGGCTGCTCGGGAAGTTTAGTCACCAAGCTCTCACTCATTCCTGCATCCCCAGGATGATCTGAGGATCTCAGCTGAGTGACTGACTATGTTTTCTCTTGCTTTTTATGAAACCACCACAGTATTTAGGGCTTGGAGAGGTGACGAGGACACTCACAGGACTAGGAGGATGATCCTTGTGAAAAGTTGCAATAAAGGGAGATGGGGGCTTGGGGAGGAAGCAGTTAACCAGACTGGGTATGTGATGGCCTCAGTGCACCAGCTGAGGCCCCTGGCTTGTGTGAGCAAAGCTGCCAGGTGGCACAGACCCCTCTGAGCTGTGGCAGCGGCTGCTACCTTCGGACGTCGCTGCCTGTTCAGCAAGAAATAGTGCCTGAGAGCTACGAAATCAGATATACCCAGTTATACTCTGCCCTGGTGAATTAATAGCTGCAGTTACTTGAATACATACTAGAGAACCAGACTATAACGTTATCAAGTTGCAATTAAATTGCCTTGTCTGGACATTAAAGGTCAATCCAATTTCTTCTAAGGTGGATGGGTAGACTTCCTGATGGTCCCTGCACATCACTTTATGCCCTACTTTTACAAAGTGATAAATGGAGGTAGTGGGTTTGCACTGGATATGTTGAGTGCTTCAGGGGAACCTCTGAAGTGCTCCTGTGCTGTCTGTTCTTGGTTGATGCTCATAACTTGGGTCAGGAGATCTATGGATATGCACATTAATATAGCTGTGTATTGCTTGGAAAGAGCTATGAGGTGCTTAACATGGCATCGGGTGTATCCTGTGCACAAAGCAGGCTCCCAGGGGAGTCTGGCGTGTGGGGACAGGAGGTCCAGAGTCCATGAGAGCAGCCTAACTCTGCAAGCATGGGCAGAAGAAGAAATGGAAGCCCAGCAGAAAGCTTCAAACAGTAAGTCAACCAACTTACAGAGGAAAGAAGTAAGCCTTGGAAGCTATTGCTGGGGCTTAATGAGAATTTTCTTGAAGGTCTGAAACAGCGGGCAGTGATATGGTAGCTGGTTTAACAGCAGCTTATGGTTTCTCCAAATAATAAAAAAAAGTTTTGCTTGGAGAGGAAGTACTGTTGTTTAACAAGAAAAATAAATGGCTGATGCTACCATCCAGTAATGTTGCAAGATCAAGATAGTTATATAGATCAAGTTCCTTATTTTTAAGGCATTTTTTTTCTATCCCTTTTAACAGCTGAGGCTTTGAATTATGCTTAAAAGCTTCTCACTGCAATCATAAAAGATAGAAACATTACCCATATTCACAATGAAAATATTTTCATATAATCTTAAATTCAGAGCTTAGGCTTTCCTAAATTCCCATGCATCCAGTGACTTGTCATGCAAACAAGAGTGAGAAACGCAAGTTGCCAAGTTTGTGTTGTATTTCCATTTTAACGCTCATCCATGAGAGGAGTGCTTTGCTCCTGGCAGACCTTGTGCTTTTACTCAACAAAACAGATTTTACATCAGCGTAACAGCCTTGAACCCAGCAAGTCAAACTGCAGCACAGCCCAGGGAGAGGTCGCGGAGAGCAAAGCTGGAGACAGGACTTATAATTTGACTTGAGGCAAAAAGCAGCAACAGTGCTGGTTTGTCACTTGGAAACTTCTACCTCCCTGATTTCCCAGTGTGCTGCTTATCTGGTCTAGATGCAGTAAAGTAACAAATCACGAGGCTTAGCAACATCATTGTCCTGATGGCAAAAACCCAAATTCCTTCACCTGAGTCAATGACAAACTTTTTCTAGTGCCCCTTGTGCAACACCACCCAAGAAAGGTCCCAGCTGGTTGGGCTTGTTGGGGTCCAGGTCTTTCCTATGTGCAAGAGGGCAATTACTAAGCCCCTCTGAGATTTATATACTTATATTTCTGGATGCTGGTTCCTTGGGGGTGCGTAATTCCTTGTAGAAGCTGTGACATGGAAGAGGTTTCTCAGTCCTCTGAAAGTCACAAAAAAGCAGAGCCTCACCGCTCTGCCTGGGGTGAGACTGGGAGGCTCCTCTGGCTCCTGCTGCAGCCCGAGCAAAGCTGTGCTAGTGGTGGGGAGCGGAGATGGAAAGTGATTTAAAATAGTTGGTATTAGTTTCAGGAGCAAAAAATGGAATTATTCTCCAGGTTGGGAAACCTTCCCCGGGAGTTCCAGGAAGGAAGCGAGCGTCTCTGCAGGTGGCAGGTGGAGGGCTGCAGACTCTCGCAGTAGCAGTTGCACGATTCTTCCATGACCGCAGCATTCTTGGCACTTGGTTTCTTGCCTAAGTGTAATTTTTATGGATAATGGAACACCTTGTGCACAAGGAGGAATAAAACATCTGTAAGATATTGCTTTTGCCTCAAAGTGCTAATTAATTTCAACCGGAATTCCATCCATTTTTTATTTTGCAAAAGAGATGTAGCCTGAGGGAGCTGAGCCTCGTGTTTGCATTTGCTTGGGAGGTGCTCTGCTCTCCCGGCTCCAGGTTTCCAGTCTCACCTACGCTGCCCCTGTGCCAGCTTCTTCCCCAAAGCAGAGATTCCAGAGCGAACATCGATGAATTACGCAGCTGGAAGATGGCACCCTCTCTTCCAAGGGCATGAGAAAAAGAAATCTTCAACCAGATGAACCCATTTTTTTATTACTGAAGTTTGATAATAGTTTGTGCAAGTGATCTATTTTTCCAGCCAAACATTGATTTTTCCGCCTCCCTTGCCTTTTTCCTATGCTGTTTTACCTTTTGCTCTCTCAGTTACTGAGGCACAGCTTGGGCTGACCTGAGCATCTCATCCTTTCTGGGATGCTGTTGAGACTGCCACCTCACTTGGCTGGGCTACAGGGGAAGGGAGCCGGGTGACAAATGTTATGACCATTCATGATGTGCAGAATATCTTGTGCTCCTGAATCCAACTAATACTTATGCATCAAATAGTATTTAAAACCACATAACTTTGACCCTAAACGCAGTGGACTATATGCATCTTGTATTTTTTATATATACATATATGTAGCAATATATAACAATATATAATTATATATTATATACAATATATAATGATATATAATTCCTTATATTAAACGCATGTACTTTAATGAGTTTGGTTTACACCAGAATATCCCCAGTCTGCCCGTTTGTACGGAGGGGATGCTGACAGCTCCCTTATGGTGGGTCCAGAGAAAATTTTTGACCCTGGGGCTGTGCTCTTGGTGCTGCCCAGCTCTAAGAATTGGGTGATTTGTCTCCACAGATCATCTTTTTTCCAGTAAATGAAGGCTGTGGAAAAATCTCCTGTGGTAAGTGTATTAACAAGGATGATACTATGGAAATTTGCTGAAAAGCACTTAAAGCTAGCTGTAACCAGAAGAAGGTGGTCTCGGGCTGTGTGGTGTTGGAAGGGGATCACACAGCCCCTGCAGGGACCTTCACGGTGCAGGCAGACGGATCTGGCCCCACCGTTACAGAGCACCTTCTGGAAGCTGTGGTTTCCAATATTAATGCAGACCTCTGGCAAAGCTTATAGGAAGGCAAGAGGGGAGAGAGAGAAGAAATCCATTTCCAGCTGCTGTGCCGGGGTCTTTCACCTCTGCTATAGTAATTTTGTCTCATCTCTGAGGGGGTTTGGAGGGTCCCAGATGAGTAATAGTAAGGGCCTGTGCTGTGCAAGGCAGAGTGCTCTGTGGCTGGGACGTGCCCGCAAAGTTCTCACAGCATCACCTGATTTCAGATTAAAATGTAAATCTAAATTCAGGTCCTCACTGGCTTTTGTAAACACAGAGGTCTCCATAACTGTCAGGAGAGGCCTTGTCATCCTATAAAAGGGGTTCATTATTCATTTTAAATATCAGAATATTAAAACAGTTCCTCGTGGTTGATGTTTGCAAAAGCGTGTGTACAAGCGCAGGTGCGGTGCAGTGCTGCTGGGAGGTTTCTGGGCTCTATGTGTGGCCTCGTCCCTCTCATACTGAGCGTTCTGTAACACAGCGAGTGTGTTTCTAGGCGGTGGGGCTGTGTAAAGCAGAAAATATTTACAGTTTGAAGGAAGCATGTCCTTTGGAGTTATTAATCTGCATACCACATCTGTCAGTGAGAATAAATATTAAAATACTTCAGCACTACTTATGTTGGCACTGGTTTGGTTCCCCTCCTTCTGCATCTTTCTTTGATGCTTTGTATCAGCAACGACTGCGGTGAGAGCATGTTCTTCTCATTGAGAGTGGAGGTTTTCTGAAACACTACGTGATTTCTAGATATAAAATCAGCTATTAGCAGAATAGGAGACTCAGGATATGTCTGAGACCCAAGACTGTCTGGAGTGTCCTTGGGGTGTCCAGGTGGGCAGGGTCAGTCCTGGCATGCAGCAAAGCCCAGACCTGGTGGCTGCTGCCAGCCATGAGGAAGGGTGACCTGGTCCAGGGGAGCAGGAGACCTTGTGCTGGTCTTCCAAAGAGCACAGGCAATAGCTGCGCTCCAAGATGGGTGTGTTTTAAAAGCAAATTAATTGAATTAATTGTACTGACTACTGCAGTACAGTACCAGTGGTGCTTTGATTTGTCTGCAATAACAGCCAAGTATATCTGCGTAGCAGCTCTGTGCTGATGTGCACTCTTAAGTGGGACCTTTGCAATTGCAGAGTGTCTCAAATAAGACTCTTGGGCTCCTCTGTGTGGAGTATTTTCAGTGCTAAACTTCTCCCAGGGAAAAGGGAGCCCTCTCTGTGAATCCAGAGAGCTGGCAACGTAAGTACCAGGACCCTGGTATTTGATCCTTTGGGGGTGAAACCTGGCTGCTGGCATGGAAAACCCACGGTGTTTGGGGTAGAGCTGCATCGGCTCGAAATGGCTCTGTGCTCTGGGTTAGTGGTCTGCTCTCCTTTCAGTCCCCTGTGGATCTACTCGTAGTTGTCTGAGCTCGAGGAGCAAGTGGGAGCCCCTTTGGGTGCAGCTCGCTGTCAGGGCAGGGAGGTCAGTCACGGTTCTCCTGTAAGGGCGAGCGAGTGGGGCTTGCTCCCCAACTAGAATTTTTGTGATATTTTTCTCTGCTAGCACTAGGAGAGCTGTCATTAGACTGAGGATTGATGGGTGAGGGTGCTCTCCCAAGGCAGCTGCTCAGCAAGGGCTGCGGCGAGGGGGCTTCTGTGGAGGGCGATAGGTGGGGTTTGCTTGCTGAGCATCCTCGTTAATTTTTGGTTCTCCTAGTGATAAAATGCCTTCATCCTGGGCGCAGGTCTCTCCCTTCTCTTTCCCACAGCATGCTGTCCCTGCAGGTGAGGTGGTCACAGGGTGAAACCCAGGGCAGCGATGGAGCAGAGAACAGGATGGGCAGGAACGCTGCCTGGTAGGGTAGCACAGCAAGGGATGGGAGCCTGGGCTGGCCCTGCAGCCCCGTGGTACGCAAAAGAGTGTCACAAATTGCCAGTGGAGGAGGAAAACGTGGTTTCTGGCGCTGGTGGGTGCCTGCTGTGGGAAGGAGAGTGCAGCTCAGCCCGCGGGGCACGGCTGCTCCCTGCTGTCCTGCTGCCTGGAACTGCTCTGCAAAACGGCTTCCCCAGCTGCAAATGGCTCAGCGCTTGGCTTGGGAGTTTGTAAAGCAGTATTTGAGTTAGAGGAGGAGAAAGAAAAAAAAAAAAAAAAAAAAGGTTATTCACTGGTGCTTTGTTTTCAACTAGAAAAAATCCTTGGGGTGTTAATCAGGTAAGTGACTGCTGTTGGACAAATCTCCATGGTGCACATATGCAGTGGCAGAGCACAAGGTATCTCCCCTCCAGCTCTTTGGGGACGCTGAGGACAGTGGCTGTGCCCTCCTTCAGAGCAAATCCCACAGGGAATCACAGTGCCCAGGGGTGGAAGTGTTACCCCTTGTTTCAGAGCCACTATGTGGCCTGTGGCCCTTGTTCTATGTGTATTTCATGTTCACGTAAACATCTGATATTCCAGTGCCTGTGGTTATTGCTGCTGATGGAACAGTTGCTCCAGCTCTGAGAAGGAGCACTTACTGCAGGGGGACCTGCAGCAGAGGTGAACCAAGTGTGGGCAGCATTAATAATGAAACAAGTACCAGCAGCTCTAATGAGCAGAGCTCCTGCTACTGTTCGAGTGGGGACATGTAAAGGCATCCCAGAGTTATGTTTTCACTGGGCTTGAAATCAAATGAAGCAAAGGAAACCAACTCCTTAGTTATTTTCTGCACGGGTGGGATTTTTGTCGTTTCTGAAGGTGATTGCTCTCTTCCATCACCAGGGCTGCACCATTACTGCAGGCTCCTCTGGGTTCAGCTGTCTTAAGACTGATTTCTCTTATCTGGCATCTGAAGTGTTTCAGTGCTTAAGCTTTAATGATTCCTGCCTTTGGGAATGTGTCTCATGCCCAGTTCAGTCTCATTTTGTTCTGGGTAAGCACTGCAACAGCGTTAATAATTGTCTAGATAAATGCTTGAGGACCAGTGTAATTACCCTTTCCCCTTCTTGCCAGTGGGAGGGAATTGCTGGAAAACAGTGCTGTTTTCCCCCAGTTTCCTCTGCCCCAGCTGTATGAAACTATTTCCCTAACATTAGAAACTGTTGGACTTGCTAATTGACATAATGAAATTAATATGTAACACATCAAATGCCTTGCTGATTTTTTTTTTTTTTTTCCCTTTCTGGAACACTTCAGGAACCAAGGGGACAGAGGGCTGATGGAAAGCATGCCTAGATGCTGCTTTTTCCTGCCTTGCCTGTGGTTGCTGCCAGAGTGAGGGGGCTCAGAGGGGCCTGCAGTGGGTGGTGAGGACCGTGCAAGCCTGGACATGCTTTCCGAGCCCACATGTGGGTATTTCCACCGCACAGTCCTTGACGTGCCTTTGGTCCACGTAGCCAGTGTGTCTGGGAGGTACAGGGGGAGGCAAGCCCCTCCTGGGCTCTGCCCGCTCGCCCTCCCCGTGCCGGTGGGCCAGCCTGCACCTTGGCATGGGTGCTCATGGTTTGGGCATGGATTTGCCCTGGGCTACTGCTGCTGGGTCCCTGGCTGGTGTGCAAGTGCCGGCTGGAGAACTGGAGATGGGGCTGCAACCCTGCTGGAGAACCTGACCGCTGGCAGGCTTTGCTGCTTCACTGTGCTTCTCCTTTTCTCCCTGTGAGGAAGGATGCTCTGGCAGGGTGGGACAGGAAGGGGAGCAGCAAGCCTGGAAACTGGTCAGATTTGAAGGCTGAGGTGAAAGATCTGCTAAACCTCCCTCAAGCCTCGGACCTTTGTGTCACTGCACTTAGGGTGGGTTTACACTGGTGTAACTCAGCCGGGGACAGGAGTCTGCACGGAAGAGACGAGTATTGAGCCCATGCACTAACCTACTAGGATGAACGCTGGCAGGACTTCGGGGTCATTTGTCAAGGAGATGACAGAAGAGTAGCCTTCTGTCAGTGACTTAAGGGAAAAAATCCAACCACACTGTAATGCAGTGACATAAAAGCTGGAATCAATTATATTTGCATTCTGACAATTCATGTAAGGGGACTTTGCCAAGCTTGTCAAAGACTCTAAATAATGACTTTCTAATCCCTGTGCTCAAAAAATGATTTATCTGTTTCCAGTGAGCATTTTTAAGGTTTCACGTGCTGACTACAGCTATTCTGAAACCTGGTAGCAGAATGGTTGTCTCCTGCAAGTTCCATGGATGCAATACGGGAATCGCTGCCTGTGTGTCGCTTTCAGTGAGTTGGTTAGTTCCGCCGGGGCACTTGGGCTGCAGACCATGTTTGACGAGATGGTTTCACCAAGCAGGTACGTACTTGGCATCTTTACACCCCATGCCTTGGGTTGTGCGCACTGCTGAAACATGGGCATGGCCATAAAGACCTCTTGCTTCTTCAGGACATCCAGGAGCTCAGGGTGAAGCTGGTGCTGCCTATCAAGTATCTGCTAGAAGAAGTCCCCAACTATCATTTTTGGGAGAGCGTGGATTGTTTGCATCACTGAAGTTGTCTCTGAGAGTCTTGTCCATGCACACCCTTTCTGTTGGCTAGAACGGTTTTGAAGCAGCAATGTGACAGACACGACTGAGCTTTTCAAACCAGCCGTGGGGCTTTACATGGAGGATGCATCCAGCTTTCCTGCGCTGCCCAGCCTCGTGTCCCAGAGGGTTTTCCCAGCTGCAAGCAGCTGCCGTTGTGCTTCACCCTGAGCACTGGAATGGGTTAGCCCGATGCCCGCTAACCCTGCTTGGGCTGCTAGGACCTCCTAGGGCACTGGGCTAGGCGAAATAAGAAGCAGTTGTTGGATTTGCTTTTCTGCTTCTTGCAGCTTGCTCAGCCTGGTTGCTGGCGGTCTCCCAGGCTCTGTTTCACTTCTGTCACTCTTAATTTCTAAGTCGATCTGAGCTGAGGGATTACAGCTTCCCTGCTGTGGCATGTAGTGTGGATGAGATCATGTGTACTCATCTGAAAATACGTACTCAGCTATAGGGGAAATAATAACATGCTCTTGAGACTCTGCTAACAAAGCTAAGGAAATTACAAACCATCCTTGCTCTTCGCAGCAGACCCCAGTCGGCAGGTTTCTGCTAGGAGCTCCCTTTTGAGAATGGGACTGAGAATTGGGCAAGGCAATGCCAGCTCTCGCCCTCCCACTGAGGCGCTGCTGTGACATCCCCCATGCAGAACGTCAGGACGGAGATGTAAACCCTTGCACCCCGCTGTCTGCGTCTGCACTGCATCGTGCTTTTGCAGCACATCAGCCTCCCCCCGGGTAAAGCAGCAGCCTTTGCTTTCACTGGGGTCCTGCGCAGTGCTTCACAGGGGAGGTATGAAATCGGTATCCAGGCAGATAGACTTCTCAGAAAGGAGATAATTAAAAGGAAAGTTCAATGTTTTTGGAAACCTAAACCCCCCTCATTTTCTGATGGTTGTTTTCAGTAGTCAGTTTAGTTGCCAACAGTGCACTGCATATGTTCAGGCTCCTTTGGTACCCATTTGAATGGCTCAGAGCGAACCCTTTCCTCTGGCCATTGCCTGCCAGCCTGAAATGAGACCTGGGGGCAAAAATGGGTCTGCTCTTAGTGATGATAGTTTTCTTCAGGTGTAAGGAAACTGAGCTTGAAGGAAGGCAGTAGGATCTGCTATCTGCTTGCAAGCAGCACAGGAGAACATAAGAGCCTGACCAGATTTCCAAGATTTTAGGCATCCCTGCATATGTCCTGTGATGACAATCATGTCAGAAACCAGAACATGAAAATGCAAATGTCAAGCTAAAGGACATAGTTTTTCATGCCTGGCTGAAAGCAAACACCCCAATCTCCTGCCACGATCCTGCGAGTGGTGCGGACAGCCTCAGTGATGGGCAGCTGTTCACAGCAGGAGTTGAAAGCGCGATAAAAGGCTTACAGAGTATTGCCTATAACCGGGGATCTTCTAAAGCACCAATGTGTGTTGTTCAAATCCTTAAATATTTAGCTTGCGTATGGAGCTTATTTTGTTCAGTCTTTTTTCCTCCCTCTTACACACACCAGGGATTTTGCTGCTTCTGCCCCTTGCTGCCATGGGGAAGGCTGAGCGGCCGGTGAAGCCGGTGTCAGCAATGGGGCTTGGTGCCCTGCACGTCCCCTCCCTCCCACCTTCCCCTGGCTCTCCCAGCTTCCCAAATGAGCCCAGGCAGATCTGGCAGTACCAGCTGGTTTTTTACTCTCCCTCTTCATGGAAAATCTCCCTTCATGCAAGGATAACTGATCCAGACGGAGGTATGTGGCTGGTGAATCAGGTATGACGATTGTGGGAGAGGCTGAGCCTCAGAGCCAGCTCTTCTCCCATGTGCTGGGGCTTCAGGAGCCCTGTCTCGCAGGGTTGTGCAGAAATATAACACATTGCGCACACAGACTTTGCACAGACTGCAGAAAAATGGCTCTTCCTCTTCTGAGAATAGTTTTTGTATTATTTTCCTCTGTTTTGAGGTCCCTGCAGGACCAGATAGCCCAGGAAAGGCAGCTCCCGACTAGTCACCCCAGCCCAGTCTCACAGGGGCTGTAACAGCCCCCCACCACCCTGACCCTTTCCATGCCACTGTGGTCACTGGAGGAGCAGTTTGTATCACTGAAGGGACCCTATCACTCGCTACGCCTGCAGAGGGCTGTGCTAAAGCCGCTGAGTCCTGCTGCTGCCTGAACTGGTGGCATGCTGATGCTCACCCTGACAAGGGTGTCCAAAGCTGTCCTGGAGATGGGTAGCTCTCCTGAGCCTAAAATTCACTTTTCATGTGATGGATGCATCGGTGGGAAGAGTATTTAACATGAAAACATCCACCCCTCATTGCTCCCACCTAGGTGCAGCCCCAGCAGAAATGAAGGCTCTGTCTGCCCTGGAGAGGACAGTGCCGGGAGAGCTTGTCTGAGCTGCAGGGACCACTCCAACGTGTTGGGTACCACAACCTTCCTGCAGGGGACAACGGTCCCACCAGGTCCTCTTGCTTTTCTTGCCCATGGAGGAGCTTCGGGGAGGAAGAGCCTCTCTTGGAGGCACTACCTGGTCCAGCCTCAGCTGCTGTGAACAACTTGCAACAAGTAGCACCTCTAAACCAGTATTTGCAGTTTCAAGAGGTGGAAAAACTGGAGCCAGCCCACACCTGCACTCAGGGGACAGGTCCATGGTGGTGCAGGAGCAGCTGCCATTCCCAGCGAAGGATGACCAAAGAGGACTGAGCTCGCTATCATGGGGAACCAAAGGTAAGGAGGCAATCATCTCCACTGATTTCATTTAATACTGCCCAAAGTCCCTGAGCAATAATAAGCTTAAGTTAAATGTTTACATCTGCAAACATGGCTCATAGAGTGATGTTCATTGAATTCCCCCTTATCTTTTGGGTGCTCGCTGCACGAGCTGGGACAAAGCCAGACCTTGCAGCGCTGATGGAGTTTGTGCCCAGCCTGGGATGGCTCCTGGGGTGCAGGCACCAAGTGTGGAGCTGTGTGGGGCGGTGAACACTGCTTTGTGCTGGGGGAGAGCAGGTGGCCCAGCCTGAGCTGCCTGCTCCTTGCCTGCCTGCGGGCTGGTCCCAGACAGAGGGGTACCATGCTCACGGGTCCTCTCCAGCATCACCCTGCCATGAGCAGGCACCAGTGGTGCATCACTCCCTGGGACCCGTGGCTAAATGCAGATGCTCTTCACAACAGAACAAAACCATTTCCCTGCATCAGCATTTCCAGCTGCCTGATGGGGTTCAGTACTGAAAGTTGCTTCTAACAGTGCTAACCCACCCAGTGCAAACAGCCTTTATCTTGGGAATAAAAGCTCATGGTAGTTTATGTTAGGGGAATAAAAGCTCATGGCTTTGTTTTGTGTGCAAAGAATAATGTTTTGTGTGCAAAGGGTAAGCTTCATGCCACAGGACTGCCTTACAGTTTGTATTTGCTAAATTCCTCCTTTTCTCTTTGCCTGGATCCTGCCAGCATCTAGATTATGTATGATTTTTTTAGCACTTTTTTTGCAGAGTTTGCTTTTAGGCTTTCAGAGAAGAAGCACTGATCTTCGGAAATCACAGCCCCCACACTCTCCACTAATTGTACAGCCTCAGAACCTGCAGGGGATGCTCTCCTCTCCATAGGCTTGCTGCAGATTTAAATCCCAGGAGCAACTTCATCAAGGTAGGTAAGTCCTTCCTAGTTTTAATTAGGGGTAATTGGGAGTATCTTGAGTAGTCTGGCAAACTTCTCTCATCTGTGAAGCTGTCATAGGGACTTTCAGCTGTTCACACTTGAGCGTGACTTTCAAAGCCCTTGTAGACTGGAGCCTGTCACCAAGAAAGTCCCAGAAGAACCAGTTTCCAAGGGCTGGAAGTACACCTGACAGCAGAGAAGTTACAAAAGTGGAAAATGGTGGTCACTGGTTTCTGCTTGATTTGGGCTCACATTAAAAATGCAGCTGAGGAACCTACTCGCTTGCTTAATAGCGCACAGCAGCTTCCCAAATGAATAAATAACGACCAAAGGGATTACAAGGCAAAAGATGAAGAGACATACAATGCTGAATGTGCTGTTAGCATCCTTTGAACGCCAGTTCACAGAGCGCGTTGTCCCTGGTCCTTCTGGCCCATTGCTGCTCCAGCCAAAAAGCGGGAGCAGGGAGCAGCACAAGGAGCACATCCAGGACAGGGCGATGCCTGTCCGTGCTTTCCTGTAGTCTGCAGTATCAGCCTCTGTTGTTCCCGTCATGGGACTTTAACCTTCATAAGAAAGCACAGGCGAGCAACGTGATGTCTGTATCAAACCAGATGCTTGTATTAGCAGAAATGTCTGAATCAAGGCTTTGATCTATCTCCCGAAGCAATGTCAGGCTGCAGGTGGGACTGATGGCAGTGGCTTTGGAAACCCCGGGGGCAAGGACTGGGTGCTAGAGGTGTCCCCCTAAGAGCGAGGGGTGCTGAGAGCCTGACCTCACTCACCAAAAGCCAGGGAGTGTTTAAACAAATATCCAGCCCAAACAAGTCTGTTATAAAAGCTGATTAATAATTAAGCACATCTGTCCACATGAGTACATATAGCTGTGTGTATGACCTGCAGCAAAATCCTGGTTTCTCTATCAGATGTGGTGTCTGGTGCACCCGTAAGAATTAAGGATTAAAGATTAATAGCTGTATTTGTTCAGAGCTCTGGGCTTATCCAGCTTCACAGGCTTTCTTAAACATCACTGCTTCTGCTTGAAATTACGACACTGGCTCTTTGCTTCCTGAGATTCACGCTTTCTCCCAGATGCCTTTTTTATCTTCCCTCCCACCATGAAAGATGTGGGAGGAACAATAAATGGCCATCGCCATCCTCTGATCTCTTCACTTTGCCACCACTTTCCATGGACATATTAAGATGTTGAAACACACGCAGATAGTGAAGAAAGCAGGAAAAAACTACCCTGTCCTTCCCTCTCCCCAGACATCATGGTCTCCAGGTCCTTCTTGGATGTTTTCATGGAGCTATATGAGTGCTGGAGACTGGCACCAACCCCTGGCCCTGTGCTGTGCTGGACCTCGGGAACATGGCATTGTCACACAGGTATGTGAGCAGGGGCAGACACTGCAGAGGAGCAAAGTGAGTTTAGTTATGAAATTTTGGGGTTTGAACCGAAAAACCGGTTCTGTGAAAGTGGGAAGAGGGTGTGTGTCACTGGAGGGACCTGCTTAAATAAAGCTCCTGGTGAGAGCCAGGAGAGATTCCCCTGCAGAGCATCTGGAATTCCCACGGAAATCAGAAAGTCAAAGTAGAGATCTGCGTTCCGTGCTGTTTGAGGGAGCATGAGGAACGCAGGAGCTTTGCTGCTCAGGTTTGAAATCTAACTTGATTCCAAGGGCAAGAATTGCAGCTGATTCAAGCAACGCATCTCTTATCTGAAGCATGAAGACATCTGTAACAGCTAGCAAAAATCCAAACGCTCTTCGCAGGGAAGGCACCTCTCCTGAGATGGGGGAGATGCAAGGTGCCCCCCTGCCAGCTCGGAAGTGCAGGCTGAACCCCTCCTGGGGAAGCGCAGCCCCCCAGGTGGTTCGCAAGGATTTAATGCTGTGCTGTAACAAAGCCATGTGGATTCAAACCATGTCAGGAAGCCTGCTGTGCCCTGCCGTGCCCTGGCGTGCCTCAGCGTGGCTGTGCTGGGTGCCTGCAGCTCCTGAGCCCTCCCAGAGACACTTGGGGGTCTCCTGCAACTGGGGTGCTGCCAGCAGATACAAATGGGGCAAGGAAACCACTCAGCAGCAGATCAGAGGTTCCTTCTGCATCCAGTAATGTTGGGGGTGGGGGGTGGGGAGGGCTGTGTAATTTCTAATGCTGATGTTAGAGTTTGTCATTTCCCCTACACACACACCTCCCAGGCTGCACTTGGGAAGTGATGCTGGCAGGTCCAGCTGAATATAGCTGGGGCTGCTGGTTATGCTGACGTACTCTGTGCAACTTCCCTTGGCACGTGAAGGTTTTGCATAGGCAAAGCTGGCTTGCTACCCTGTATAACTTTATCAGGGAGAGAGGTGGCACCAAACATCCACACTGCGGCTGCAAATGTTGTATGTCGTTTACAGTGGGTGTAAGCAGTGTGAGTGCCTCCTAAAGCAGCGGTGTGCAGCCTGGGTGTGATGCTAAGCTGTTCTCCTCTGGTGGTTCAGGGCTGTTACAGATGGGCAGAGGGATGAGTCTACTGGCAAAGCTTCTGGTCCACATGAGCGCTAGCTGGGGCAGAGCCCCGCTGGTGTGTGTCAGTGCCCGGAGCGTTAAAGCAGGCTGGGAGACGTTTTCAGCGCTGGGAAGCTTGAAAATAGGAGATATTGTTCAACTCGGCTCAAAGCGCTGTTGCTCTAAGCTTCTGTTTCTATAGTTCAGGCAACACCCCAGAGGTGGGAGGGTGATGCAGGGGCAGGTCTGTGTGCCTGCTGTCCCCGCAGCCCCCTCCACCACCCCATGGCTCTCCCTCCGTGGGCGGCAGGGATGGGCAGTGCTGTCCTGGTGTGCCCAGCGCTGCCCCTTCCCCAGCCGGGACCCGGGGTCAGCTCTGAAAGCCATGAGGTTCGGAAGGGATCGCGGCACTGCCTGCTCCCTTTGCATTCGTTAAAGCTTGTGGGCCTCTTCGGTAACCTCTGCAGACATGTGCTTTGCAGCCTGGATAAGGACTCCTGGGCTATGAGCTTTTTCCAGAAAAGCAACGGCTGAAGTGGGGAAAGCTGAGCCCCAGGTCCTGTGCCTTCTGCACGCCTGGGGGGCTGCTCCCCACACGCAGACAGGCGCCCTGTCCCCCATGCCCTGCTCTCCTGCGTGCACGCCCTGGGACCAGCGCCCACATGCAGCACCCCTGCATTTGGGGCTCCTCACTCTTCTCCCCTGGAGCTGCCGGGACCATCCCATCCCCCTTTCCATCCCCACCGACCGACACTTTGTCCTCCCTGCGGCACAGGGCCAGCTCCACTCCTTGGGTGCAGACCCCGCAGCCTCCCCCCGGTTCCTGGCTGCCCCCCCGCCTTGCTCCCTGCAGCACCTGGGGTGAACCTGCACCGTTACCCTAAAGGGGAAGGGGCGCAGGGTCGGTGCCCGCCGCCAGCCACCAGCCGCTGGCTCCTCTCCCCTCCTACCCCGCAGGCTGAGACCGGGCACAACCTCATCACAGGTGTCCGGGAAGGGGCCTGCAGAGGCTGGTCTGGGGCATCCCACTGTCCAGCAAGGTCTCACAGTTCAGGGAGTAGCTGCAGAGCTGGGAATATAAGTACATTCAGACCAGAACAGTCTCGGCTGTGTTTAGGCACTGAGCTACAGAAAACGCAGAACGTACATCGCTGTAGCGCTCAGTGATGTCTCAGCTTGGGCAGACAGAACCTTCCAGAGCAAAGCTGTAAAGAGCACGGGCTGATCCAGATGCTCCTCTCCCTAAAAGTTCCAGGTATGCTCCCTAGGAGCCTGCAGCTTACTGATTTTCAGCTGGGTGGAAATATCAAGGTGCTGAAGTTCCTTGAAGGAGCAGGTTCTTGGATTTCGAAGGCAGAAGGAAGGTATTATTAGCAACGTTAAATGGGTTTATCTCAATGACAGCTCTTCGGGGATGTTTCAGAAAATGCAAATTCTAGTTAAAAAAAATTTCAAACAGGAACAGCCAAAAGGGAAATGTCACTTGTCCCCAAAACCCAGCTTCTGCTTCTGGCTTAACAGCAGAGTTTCACCAGCTGAGGCATGAAGGACAGGCTGCAGCCTGGAAGAGCTACTTGGAGCACCAGTACCTTTTGCAGCCCTAAATTCAGTGAGATGTGAGGATTTCTCGACTCGGAGGCTAGCAGCAGCTCTGTGGCAGCATGCAGGGATCACTCACTCTACAGGACCTTCTGCTGGGGGGGGCGAGTGGGCGCCAGGGAGGGCAACCAGGGCTGGGGGGGGGCACAGCTGGCCAGGGGCAGCCCTGCTGCTACTACCAGTGGTCCCTTCCCTGGGAAGCAGGTGGCAGCACTGGAAGGGATGTGAATGTGGGACAATTCATCCCTTTTCCAGGTCTCCCCTACTCTGCAGGGACAGTGTAATATATAATTTTTACAAGGCATATTTATGTTTCTGAGCTGGGCTAACTGGCAAGGAGCAGGGTGCCACTGGGGCACTGGGGGAACAGCAGAAGGGCTTGCTGAGAGCATAAAAAACATTTTTCACCAGTATTTCCTGGGGGGGGGGGGGGAAATATCTATATAGTCCCAAAGGTCTCTCCCTCTGCTTCATTGCTGATCTTCTGCTGGAGATCTTTTCCATCCTTCCTGATGTGGCTAAAGAAATAATATGTTTGTCCTGAGATCTCTGCAGTTCTTCACCTTAATTTAGGATTAATTCATGTATGAGAACCCTGTGACGCATGTGATGGGAGAGTGTGTGTGTGTTGCTGGCGATGCCGGGCCGCGTGCCGGGCGGGAGCAGCTCCCACCTGCTGGGGGCTGGGGGCTGCCAAGTGGCAGTGGGCGCTGGGGCACCAGGGGACACGCTCGCCCCTTCCGATATGGCCTGTGGTGCACGCCTTCAGGGGTAAGTCAGAGGTAAATTTAGGACACAGTTTCAAGCAGAGGCGCATCTGATTTCACTGCACTTTTCCATTTTATTAGAAAAGCGCCTGTTTTGTTGCTGGGGTGTCGCAGCAGTGGGGTGCGTGGAGGTGGGGGCCAGGGGCTGGGGCTGGGGCAGGGGCTGCAGCCAGCAGCAGGTTTTTTCTTGTTTGGTTAAGGTGACCTTTGATTTAGCGATGGCCACAAGATGGCACAGGGCCCCTCCTAGTAAAATGTCTATGTGCTCAGCGGAGAAATGGGTTTTTCAGGTTGCCTGAATCCAGGCTTGAGCAAAAGCTGCTTGGAAATGAAATCCAGCCACAGGATACCCGCGAGACCTGGCCTTCGAGGCGTTTCTGGGCTGTGCCAGGCAGAAGGCAGCCTGCACCCCACCTTGCATGGCCCATGCGGAGCAGCCCAGCGCTGGAGGGCTGCAGTGATGCTGTGGGGCCAGCCCGAGCTGGGAGGAGGTGGCTTTCGGGTCAACAGCTTGTTCGAGGGTGTTTTTTTTCTGGTGCCCCAGCTTATACCAAAGGGATGGGTGAGTTCTTCATCAGGCTGGGAGATGCCTGTATCAGCTCTTGCAGGCTGGCTGGTGCAGGCGGCGCGGTCGCATCCTCGTGGTCAGAGGCTGGGCAGCACAGGGCATGCAGCCGCTCGGGGAACCCGGAGGAGAGTTTTGTGGGGCAGCAGAAAAGGCCGTCGCCAGGGGTTCTGCAGTGGGCTCAGGGGCAGGATCCTGGCCACCCAAGGAGATGACATATTTGTCAGTGGACGCACAAGTGACTGGTAGCCGGGTGCTGTGCAGGCAGCTTTGCTGTTGTGCCACTCTGTTGAATAATAACAGTGTGCAGCATGTATTAAAAAACCATATTTTCTATGCAAATATCTTGATAATATCTGGAAAGGGATCCAGCCAATTCCTACCAGGTTGTACACTGTTTGTGGTCCCTGCTGGCGTGTGTCCTGTAAATACCTTGTCCTGCTGGGGAAATGCAGCCTGTGTTGTGCGTGCCCTTGGCTGGCATCGGTGGGTCATTAAATAGGTACTGGGCTGCTGAACTGGTTTCACCCAGAGGGTGGAAAGCTGCGAGGGTGATGTGCTGGCAGCTCCAGGTGGCTGTATGGGAGCCGGGGCTGTTTGCTGGGAGGTGTGCGGGGGGGTTGGCTGGCGGAAACCCAGGGGAACCTCCCGCAGCGCTGTTTGGAGCCGTTCAACACAACACCAGGTGGCAAGTCCTGCAGCGATGAGGTGGTGGCAGTATGGCACAGGGATGGTGGTTGTGGGCAGCACCCAAGGACCATCCCCTTGCTGAGGGGACCCCCGCCATGTTCGGCTCGAGGGGGTGAGTGAGACCCTTGCAACCCCCATGATCCCCAACGGCCCTGAACAGCAGCAGCTGTCGGAGGCAATGAAGTCAGCAACAGTGCGGCAGATTATCTTTTCTCTCTTATTAATGATAAGAGAGGTAATAATCCTCCTACTGGACTAATTACAGCCAGTGAAAATATGGTAATGAAAATAACTCCTATTGCCAGCGTTTGAAGAGTTACAATTTACGTGAAAGAAAGAGGCTTATGCGAATAGCGTTTATTATTTTGTACATGGCTTTCTCTTGTCCCATCTATCCTGATCTCAGCAAATCACAGTGTAATTAATCACAGAGGATTAAATGCTGCAGGGGAAGGACTGGGAAATAATGTAGAAGCAAAACTCTGGTTGGTTCTGACTTAAACTTGGGCTATCTGTCACAAAGAACGTATTGCCTGCTCTGCTTCCTACCTGCCCCCTCTTCTTGCTGCCGTCAGAAATCCGTGCCGTTCCCCCAGAGGCTTGGCCGTCCGACTGCGCTCTGGGTGTCCCCCTGGCATCGCACGGCTGGATCCGTGTCGACCTGGAGGCAGCTCCCCTGTTCTTTGGGACACGTGTTGGGAAGGTTGAAGCACTTTCCTGCCTTGTCCACCCTTGCTTGCAAAACGCTGGTGGGGGTCAACCAGCCAGGTGCAGGTTATGGCCAGCTATCTGCTGCGGTCAGTGACAGTAACGCCTACAGTAATGCACTTGCCAGAGCGGTGCATAGTTGTCTGCAAGTAATATCCATGATAAAATCCTCTCGCCATTAATTTACCTGTTCCTGGATGCCTGAACTCTGTAATTCCAATTACTGCATGGGATTTCTTGCCCTCCGCCCTTTGGGTTTGGCCAAAGGCAGTAATGCAGAGATGTTTTTGCTGGCAGATCAGCCTAAGTGCCTCTAAAAGCCACTCCTCTTACCTCTCACTGCTCGTAGTTGAACATTTGATATGTGTGAAGGATAATTTGCTATCTGTCTTTTTGCTGTTGCAGTCGCCGATGATATCTCATCTTTATTCCCTGAAATAAAGTCAGTTAGCTAATGAGCTCCCTAATGATTATGTGAGTAATTCCTGTTGAACAATTGTTACTCTTTGCTTTAAACGGGCAGGCTTACAACAGGCTTTTCTATTGATGATTCTCATTCTTGTTTGAAATTATGGGTTCGTATTTTTTGTTTCTTACATTTTTTTATTATTATCTAATTCTCAATAAATCATCATCTCCTTGTAGGGCTGTTAGCCCTGAAGAATCTTAATGGGACTTGGTGAGTTTGAATAGTAGTTATGCTTTGCAGTGAGTTGGGGTAATCTCTTTATTTTGGTACAGACCATCATAAATATTAGTGATTGCCATTAGGGAGCACCATGAGCATTTTAGCGAGATGCTGACTGCCTAGAATTACCTATTTTTTTAAAGGACCCAAATGCTTCCTGTGGGATCCCTTTGGGTTGTTCCATCAAACGTGGTTTGCTGGTCGTCTGCAGGGAACTTGGTCTCCAAACTTGTTGCTGCTGTGAGCGCTGCAGCCTTGGTCTGTTTACCCTTTTCTAGACGGTAATAAATAGTTATCAGATTTGATCCATTTTAACTAAAACTCAAACAGTAGCCACAGGTAGTATCGAAGCCTTTAGGAGCCCTATTAATTAAGAGCCATTTCCCCCCCCACCCCGATTACCAGGAATGGTTTGCAGTGTGAGGACAAACAGCAATAGCTGGAAACAGGTTACAGGCAGCAGAGCTCTAACTAGATGCTCAGGACAAGCTTTGCCTGCAGCAGTGCTGTCCTGGGATGCAGCTCCAGGGACGCTGCTCCCAGGGGTGCCGGTGGGGGGGGCGAAGTGCTGGCCAGGTGAAGATGGGGGCAGGCAGGAACAAGCGTCTGCACTTGCCCTGGAGCTCCCCAGCTCGCACGGCTTGCACCCAGCCGTCCTGCTGCCCAGCAGCGTGCGTGCACGTATGCACACACACACACACAGAGTTTATCTGATTGCCATTCGAATGAGACCTCCGCTGGGCTGCGAGTCCCTCTGCCACCCCTTTTCTTTGCCTGTTGCTGGTTTAGTGGTGGTTCTCTAAATAGCCCCTGATGCTACGTGAAATCTATATGGCTTCCAGTAGTGGCTCTGGTCCAAGCATGGTCGTGAAGAGGAATGAGAAAGTTACACTCTCTAGCAAGGACGTATTCTGAGGTCTGCTTGGTTATACTGAGTTCAGAGAAGCCTGGTGTACCCTAGCCCTGAGCTGCAGGCTCAGCTCTTGCCACAGGCTGTGAGCAGCCTGTACCACTCTGCTTCCCAGACCACAGTGTTTCAGATGTCCCTGCAAAATGTTGCTCTTGGTAGTGTCTGTCAGTGCAGATCTGTAGTCTGTACGTACTCCTCTCTAGGCTTTCAGCTTCACAGCAAGACGAGGCGTGGTAGAAATTACGAGTACAGCACTATCATCCTTATAGAGCCAGCAAAGCTGAGAGATAGCATCCTCCTCTGTGCCAGGGAAGACATCTGGGGAGGAAAGTGTGACTCAGGGAGCCTGGCAATTAAAACCGATGGATATCAAACTGGAAAGAAGGTTTTAATTTAGCACTGAGGGCAATTAGACACCAAAAAGACAAAGAAAAAGCAAAAAAAATTCTTCATTGCTTGAGATCTTAGAGCCAGTGTCATCTGTCTGGAAGAGGACCTGGTACAGAAACGGGGTGTTTCCCATGCAGAAACCTCAGCTGGAATCAGGGAAGGACTTTGGCTGGTTGGAGTCACTGACCCCCTTCCCTCGCCCCACAGGCCAGGCAGGTGAAGCTCGAAGGCTACAGCAGAGCCACGACATGAAAGGGATCCCTAGGATGCACCGAGGTAAAGAATGTATCCTGCCAGATTGGTCGCTGACACATAGATCCACAAATGCCGTTGTCTTATATGTTAAAAGGGTTAAATCTTACTTTCTCCCGTTTTTTCTTGTTTTCTTTCTTCTTTTCTGTACAGGATTAGAAAAGTCATGGTCCCAAAAAGATTTCTGGTCTACCACCATCCTTCATAGCAAAAGGTTCCTGAAGAGCCCCCCCAGTCCGTCCTCTCCCCCAGTGCCGCAGCAGGACTTCACATAGCAAAGCATTTGTCTGCTGCGAAGCCACAAGTCACATCTTTGCAGTGACAGCTGTGTATGTTTGGGGATGCAGCAAGTGTCGATACTGGCCTCTGGGGGGGCTGGGGGAGCCCAGCGTGGGCAGCAGGGCTGGACTGGCGCACAGCTGGACACATGTGGCTGGCTGCCCTCCTTCCCAAGCAGGGGCTGAACCCTTCCCTGCCAAGGGGCTCGAGGCCGCGAGCTGTAAGTACCCAAATGTCAAAAGGAAACATCACTCTCACGGGGACCTGCCCATGCACTGTGGTGGGGCTCATCCAAATTTTGGACAGGGTGCAAACTTTTGCACTTAAAGACCTGTAAATCATGACACACAGTTAAAAAAATGCCCTTTAGACACTTAGTTCAGACACTACTTTCCCCTGAATGTAACCTCCTGGTAACCTGTGTTGTTATAGCATCCGACAGGATGATTAGAAAAATAAGTAGTAGTAATTCTCCACAGAGCTACTGCAAAATAGCCTGCAAGCAAAATGAAGATCGATCGCTGTTTAGGGGAAAAGCAATGCGATGATCTGAAATCAGGAAAGCAAATCAAGCAGAGATTTCCTGTGACAAAAGGTTTTCAATGAGATTAATGTAATTGAGTGGAAGGGAAAGGAAGAACCACAACATTCTGAATTAAGCATGTAAGCAAGTTCAGCAAATAATTTCTGACCTGTTGAAGCAGAGGACGTGGTTTTGCTTGGATTTACTGCCCCCAGATATTTCTGTATGAGGATCTAGGTCTGTCCAGCTGCCGAAGTGTCACTCTGGATTTACGCTAGTGTAAAAGGGAGCAAAATACAGCCTGCATCTGGTGTGAGGTGCGTGAATTTGGAAAGGTAAAGAAAAAAGTGTGCATGGAATAGTCCTGGAGAAGAGGGCTTCCCGCTAGAGTGATGGTTTCTGCTGGGGAGACCAGTCTTCTGCGGCTCAAAGGCAGCTTGTGCCTTAACCTTTAGCAATAGTAAAAGGAAGCAAGTAGTAAAAGTACTGCTTGGCAATGGGAAAAAAAAAGACGAAGGGATGCGGGGGCTGTGGGGCGGCAGGTGGCAGCGTGTGGGGTGCAGGGCAGGAGGGCTTGGGGCAGGTTGGTGCTGGAGGGGCACATCAGGGCTTTCCCACCCCGCTATGCCCAGAGCCCACCTCCACCCACAGCCTGGTTTATTGGCTGCTGCTGGCTCCTCGGCACGGGGCACGGGATGGCTCAGGCGGGAGGGAAGCCCGTCTGTGCGGCTGAGCCCACGCAGGAGACCCTGCCACCGTGTCGCTGCTGAGGGCCATCCCACTGCTGTACGCACGGGTCTCCATGGCTAAGGGGGACAGCTCTGCCCTCGCAGCAACGTAGGATCCGTGTCCTTCTTCCTATGACGACCAAAGGTTATGGGCACATCAGTAGTAGCTGCATTTTAGTACCCCAGGGTTTCAATAAAACCATTCTATAACTCTGCCATCTTGTAGCAAAGTAGAAAATTGCTTTTAAAAATAATAATTTCCCACACCTGCAAGTTTTTAAACTTGAGGGTCTAGGAGGCAAAAATAAATATCACATCTCACTTTGTTGTATGTCTTCTGGTAATACCAGCAGAAGAGGTTGGTTTTTTGCCTTGACCTTTTACTTCAGGGAGGAGAGGTTTCATCTGCATGCGAGACACACCGAACTGTGCTCCAGGCCACGGTGAGTAGAGTGATTGCACATCTTGGTCAAAATGTCAAAGAGATACAGATGTAGTGAAATGAATGAGGCACATTTGAGGGGCTGTTGGAAAGCAGCAGTCATCCAAAATTGCAGCAGCAACTTGCAGCTGCACATGCATCCCTGCAGGTTCCTGCTGCAGCATGACCCAAGGGCTCATGGGTTTGCTCACTGTGAAGTATTGCGTTGGAGGGTGAATTTTGAGAGTGCATTTTAGACAGTGCCAGATCTACCCAGAAACCTCAGGTTGCAGGTGGAGATTTCTCATGAGCTTCTGCGTGTGCAGCAGTGTTGGCAGCAGCAGCAGCAGCTCCCAGCAAGTAACCCCAGAATTTTCCCTTAGGAGCGGTTAGCCCCGATCTGCTAACAGATCCATCTGTTATCCCTGATAACAGGGTTCATTGCTGGGAGAGGCGCTCGGTGCCGTAACCCACCTCAGGTCCCTGAAGCAACCCGACAAGTGCGAGCAGACTCGGTCACATCACTGCGATCCGGTGCCCGGCACTGATGAATAAGGAAGTCAGGAGATAACGGAGATGTTTCCTGAGGACCAGCCTCCCACAGGAGGTCTTGCCTTCTCCAAAAACACCAGTACTGTACTAAGTGAGTATTTTTAACCATTAAAAATACTTAAACCATTAAAACTTGGGAGAGGTAAAGGGGCAGGGGGGGGACCCAAATAAGAGGTTGTTGTGACTATTACAACAAAACTTGAGCAGGTCCAGAAGTCACTTGACAAACACCAAGTGAAACCCGGCCCTGAGCAGGCAGAAGATGGCATTGTAGTGGTAAGAAGGTGTGTGTTTATCTGCAGGCTCAGGGTCCATATCACCAGCACCTGAAAAATGCCCTGTGGTCACAACTTTGCACAGAGGAGCCATGGGGAAATTTGCACAGAAGAAATGTAATGGGGCAAAGCACACAAAGCCCCAGCCAACAAATGAACTTCATAGTTCAATGGGATCTGGGACAACTTTATGGGTTTCTTGGTTTTCCCTTCCTCCCACGCTCCTGCCGCCTGCAGCTTGCTGCTCCACGCTGCCCCGTGCTCGTGAGCGATGACGAGGGCTGGGAAGGAGAGTGGCCACCGCCACGGGGTGGTGTCTTTTTGGCCAGATCTCCTGCCCAAGTTTTGTTTCTTTTTTTCTAGGCAACATGGAGTTCTTCAGGTGGGAAGCCCACCTGTATGTTGGAGAATCCGGTGTGTTGTCAGGCCTTGGGACGAAAGGGTGCCTGTGCACGAGGTCAGGGGCTTTTAAGTGTTGTGCTGCGTGGAATCCTCACCAGTGATGAGCAGTTGGATAACACAGAGTGAGTGAGCGATCAAGAGTGAAAGTGTCTTGGTGCAAATCAGTGGCTTTCTGTGGGTGCATTGCTTTCAGCTCCTCACCTTCGCACGCGTGTGTTAACTGCGAGGTGCTGAAAGCCAAGATGTGCAAGCTCAAAATTACAGTCCAGTGGCAGATCCTGGAGCTGAACTTCCCAGACCACATTTGCCTTGATTTGTGTCCGTGCAAGGGGAAATGTGCCAGTCTCCCAGGTTCTGTGCTCATGGGCCATGCTCATTGCTCTTCGGTTTTATTCTCCGAGCGTAGTATGTCAGCACAGCTCCAGAAAAAGGAAAAGTTGACACTTACAGGTATGCTTATATGCTTCCCTGTTCTGAAAATCAAAGCAAACATGAACAACTTTTTTAATCTAAAAGGCAGTCCTGCAAAGGTTACCAATTAATCCAGCCACTGACATATTACACTTTCTGTAAATGCACAGAGAGATCTACAGCTCACACCACCCAGCAGGCTCAGGGTAGCATCGTTTCCTTTAAATCCTGTTATTCCAATTGCACAGTTTAATTATATTGAATGCTCTGTAGCGTACGCAGGGGAGGAAAAACCCATTTGTCCTCGTTAGCTGGTGTGCCCTGTGGCCCCGGTGCTCTGGAGCTGTGTGATGTTATTGATGGATCCGGTGTATCTCTGGTAAGAAACGAGGATTTAGGCACTTGATCCTTGACGAGACATTGATCTGCGCTGGGGCTGGGACAGGTGCTTACACCGCTCGTGTGGTGCAACGCTCATGCAGTAGGGATGAACACCGTGCCTCAGTCCTTCAGCAGAGTCCTGTCACAGCCACCTGCCGCTGCCAGCTCCCTTGGTTAGCTGGGCACAGCCTGTGCCTCATGTATGGTTTGGAAACCGGTGCTGTGCTTGAGCCCAGACGGGAAGGACTTCACATGTTGGGTTTTGCAGTGACACTGGTAGCAGGTCTGCTATGGGTCACCCGTGGTGTTTAGGGGACCAGGACCAGGTGGAGACCACCATCCAGTGACTCCTCCGTGCCAGCCTGCCCTGGTGGCAGGGGCTTTCCCTGGCTGCTGGTGCTCCGAGGACCCTCAGCAAATACTCTTTGCCAGGTTTCCACCTCCCCCTCGGTGCAGCCCCTTGAGGTCACCAGCCCAAGCCCTGCTGAGCAGCTGTGGCCATGTGCAGGCAGCACCCGGTGTGACGCTGTGCCACAGATGCTTTATCAGCCATCGCCACCGTATCACTAACAGTGCTGACATGTTGTATGATGCTTTTTTTTTATATGGTTCTGCAAATTTTTTTGCTGATTTGCTACCTTCCTGTGCATGGCTTGCTTCACCAGCAGCAAGACAGGTGGTTTACTGGTATGTAGGAACAAAGAAATTAAATTATAACTCTTTGGTCCCAGTAATTTCTGCTTAACCTCCCTCTCTAGAGTCAGTTAGCTTGTGGCCAACTGACAATGTTGGTAAGAGGGTCAGGTGGAGAGGAACCTGATGAAGTTCCACAAAGGCCAGTGTCGGGTCCTGCCCCTGGGCAGGGACAGCCCCACGCACCAGCACGGGCTGGGGCTGAGCTGCTGGGGCCAGCTCTGCGAGGAAGGACCTGGCAGTGATGGCACACAGCAAGTTGCCCATGGGCCAGCAGTGTGCCCTGTGGCCAGGAAGGCCAGTGGGACCCTGGGGAGTACTGGGAGGAGCGTGGCCAGCAGGCGGAGGGAGGGGGGGATCCTGCCCCTCTGCTCTGCCCCGGTGAGGCTGCGTCTGGAGTGCTGTGCCCAGCGCTGGGCTCCCCAGTTCAAGAGAGATGGGAACTGCTGGAGAGGGGCCAGCAGAGGCTACTAAGGTGATGAGGGCATCACCCTTATGAGAACATCTCCCTTATGAGGAAAGGCTGAGGGAGCTGGGCCTGTTTAGCCTGGAGAAGAGAGGGGATCTTATCAATGCATACAAACATCTCAAGGGAGGGTATCAGCAGGACAGGGCCAGGCTCTTTTCAGTGGTGCCCAACGACCGGACAAGGGGCAACAGGAACAAACTGCAACACAACAAATTCCTTCTGAATATGAGGAAGAACCTCTTTACCTTGAGGGTGATGGAGCACTGGCACAGGCTGCCCAGAGAGGCTGTGGAGTCTCCTCTGGGGACGTTCAAACCCACCTGGACGTGATCCTGTGCAACCTGCTCTAGGAGAACCTGCTTTAGCAAGGGGCTGGACTAGATGATCTCCAGAGGGCCCTTCCAACACTGATTCTGTGATTTGCCTTCTGAAAATATTGAATGAAAGGGCGGTAAATGAACTATTCCTAAATCTTCATTTTTTTAAACTGTATTGCTAATTCTGTTTTCCATTTCAGTAAATGGAAACAGATCAGATGAAACAGCAACTTTTTGGGACAGAGGCACCATCATCTTTCATGAATGATGCAAGATGGATTTGAATCTGATTTGTCACCTCTCCTTTGCCAAGTCACTGCTAGTTCGTAAATGATCGGATAACCTCCTTTCTGAAAAATCCAAGTTTATGGAACACTCTTTCCCCCTGCCCTGTGCCTCTGTGAGCCCCCCGGCTGTTTTCCTGTCTCTGGTCTCCCACAGAAGTTTCACAGTTTAATGATTTATTTGGGTCCATGTGGCAAGGTATGGCCATTTGTCCATAAAGGCAGGATCCCTTGAGGACATGGGACCCAAAGAGGTGACTTTGAAAACGAGAAAATGGCCCTGTATCATCACTTTTGACTTTTTTTCTGGGCTGTTTCTAGCTGTTCCATTTTGGTGCCTGTGGGTGCACAGTGCACCGTTAGCTCCAGGTTAGCCGATGACTTGAGCAGTGCCGTGCCGCAGCCACCAGCCACCCCGGCACCCAGGAAGGCTGGTGACGTGCCAACTCGCCAGCTCCATGCCCCGGACGGGGTGGCCTGGGGGTGATGCCGTGGCCCCTGCTGGCTGGGGCGGAGAGTGGGGCTGGATGCAGTGGCAAGGGCTGGGGAGAGCTTCCCCGTACGTCCTGTAAAAAATGCCACCACATGGGGCAATAGAGCCATTGCTGTAGGGGAAAAACTCTCCCAGCTAAACTGCATGCTCTCATCTGCATACATAAAAAACCAAGCTGTAATGTAGTTTAAAAGACAAGTGGAAAAATAAACATGGGGTACGCAGGGCAATGAAACAAAATGGTTCTTATATTTATATAAGAGCAAAAGGTTTTTTTCAGCTCAAGAAATCAATAATGTGATATTAATGAGGCTGAACAGGCTGATGTACAGCCTGAAGAGCGCTAATTATCTGTTCCACACCATGTGTGCAGGACATAGGTAAAATTCATTCAAAACAGAGGCACCTGTGTGATGTATGGCTACAGCACGGTACGGTGGGGAATTGCTGCAGCCGGCCCTGGCACGAAGCACTGCTGGCTTTGCAAACAATGCTGTCCTCATGTCATCTTTGTTTTCTTCCTCCTTAGACACATGAATGTAAACTGTAAACAAATTAAACTTTGCATCTGGAATTTTAATAAAGGTGAAGATGTTCCACACCCAAAGGACAGCACAGCAAAGTGACCTTTCAAATTGATTAACGTAAGAAAGAGATGTTCATGATTGAGGGGTGGGAAGGAAAAAAAAAACAAACTACCCAAGTTAGAGTGTTTTTCCCTTGCTGCCATGGAAAAGGTGGTACCTTCAAAGGTCACCCAGACTGTCTTGCAAAGTTTTGCAGCATCCCACGCAGGCGTCTCACACCACAAGCAAAACCACATCATCATCTAGTCCTCTTCACTGTATATGTTTTATCAACACACAAACAGATGTAGTCTGTGTTAGATTAGCATCCTCCAGCACTGACATTTGGTGGGAAATGGGTGACAAATGCCAGGAAAATACACAGGCCCTCAGGAGGACCCAGCAGGCACAGCCTTCTCCTGTCTTCCTTGGGGGAATGAATCCCTGTGTCCAGGCCAGACAGCCTGCTTGCAGGCAGGTGCCACTGGCCTTACTGGCACAGACCTACATTCCCGCAGTGCTGTTTGGCTGCCACCATCCAAGAGGTCCTCTCCTGCCACATCTCTGTGTCCCCTGGCCACTTCCAGCCTTTGCACAGGGTGGAGCACATCAGTCCTGCCTGTACAGCCAGCCTGCCCTCATCTCTGTCCCCACATCCATCGTATTGTCCCCCGGACACCTTACCCTCCTGGCCTGCATCCCTCTTGGGGCTCTTTCCTAGGCCACCACATCCCAACTAGATGCTTCTCACCTGCACCTCCAACCTCTGCCACAAAACACTCCTCCCTCCCTCCCTTCTCCCTCCCCCCCAGCTGAGTTCAGGCTGGCGCTGGCACTGTCAGCCACCACCGCCTTAGTCCCTTCTGCAAAGTGCAGCCTCCTGCACGCCTGCAGAGGCACACGAGGCTGCACCAACACCATTGCACCACCACCTCTGCAGAATCTCACCTCCTCTGCTTGCCAAAGGCTGCACCCTGCAATGCCAAATCAGCCGCAGATGCTGCACCCAGCACCGGGCTGGCAGGGTCTGTCCCCTGGGGGACACTCTGCTCTCGCCAGCCCGTGGTTGGGGCAGACCTCCTGGACAGGAGGAGGTGCATGTTGGTCCAGGCAGGGATGGCTCCCGCCACATCTCCCTCAGCCGGTCCTGGGGGCTCAGGGCTAGGACAGGTGAGCCACGACATCCTGCTGTCTCCGAAGCGGCCAGCACACCATGTGGGAGCCACTCAGGGCTTTCTGCCTCACCTAGGGGAGGCTGGGCGGCCTGTCCTGCTGGCAGCAAGGCCAGCGAGAGGTGCACGTCCCTTCACAGCTTGATTTTGGACTGCAGCACCCACCCCATCTCTGTCTCTCAGAGGTGGAAGGATGCATACTCAGCCATCTCTCTCACCTGTCCTCCTAAGATCTGCCCATGGATGGCAGAGCTTGGATGGACCCTGCTGACAGCTTGCTCAGTGATGACTCAGGCTATGGACAAACTGTCTTCCACAGGCTGCCCCAAACTGTGCTCAACTCCCCCCTCAAGGAGACCTCTGTGATCTCCCCCCCCCTGGGCTGCACCACCCTACAGAAGCTCCCTGACCCCCACCATGCTGCAAGACAACCACAGCTGCATGTAGGTGGGTGACAGACAGGTGACCTGTGAGCCTCGCATGGCAGGTTCCATCGCCACGCTTGCATGTCACGGGGAGGGTGGGCACCACCGGTGTGGAGACAGCCAAGGCTGAGGGCTTCACTTTCCCTGCAAACACAGGGAGAGGAGAAACTGAAGCTCTTGTGCCCACCTTGCTGTGGAGGGGACCTCTTTGGAAGTGATGGGTGGTGGGCACAGCTGCCTTGTAATCAGCGGTGTCAGTACGCAGAGGGGCAACCTGGGCTCTGCAGCCGGGTTTTGCTGGGCTAGTGCTGGCTGAGAGCTGAACGTGTTCGCACGCGCGTGTGTGTGGCACCCTGGCTGCTTCCTGGGCCCATCAGACACTTCCACACAATGATGGGCTGTGCTGTCCGCCTCGACTGTTGCCCCAGGAGGGCTTATCTCAGCGCCACGGCACACTCATCTTGAGGGAGAAGTGCCCCTGCACAAAGACACTGGTGTCTAAGTGGCAGGTAGGATTGGAAAGCGAGCCGCCCTGTGATGAAGAGGAGGAAGAAGGATGAGGTGAGACACACTGCGGCAGTAGCACTGGCCGTGTATGCCATGGGCAAACCTGATCTGAAACACCTTCACACCTGCCTGTCATGTTTCACTGGGAGTGCTGCCTCAGTGTGGCAAAAGCCACGCTCAGCCCGTCCCGCTACACTCGTGATGCCGCCTGCCCGTCTCCCTGCCTGGCACCCTGCCGGAGGGGGCCCCCCTTGCAGCCCACCGCGTGGGGCTGAGCTGCCACCTTGCCCAGTGCCACAGCACCACCCGATGCTGCCACTTTTTCCCACCTTGGTGCCCCAGTTCCCCCTGCAACAGGGTGCAAGGCAGCCACTCCGCCGGGGTTCGGCAGGCTCTGACCCCCAGCTCTGCCCGGCTGGCAGCCCACCCGCACGGCCACGGCAGGGGACCAGCCTCTCCCCACCCGTGGCTGGCCCTGTCACGGTGGGGCTGTGGGCGGGATGTCCCCACCAGCGGGCTCTCGGTGCTGACAGCTGCAGTTCTGCAGAGCTGGCAGCCGTGTGACTCATCTCAGTGCTGTCTCACACGCTGAGGACACAAACACACTTATCAAGAAGTCTCTCCTGGAAGGGAAAGCACCATGCTTTTATGGTTTCCACTGCGTCATTTCCATCACACCACACCATCAGATGCTGAAGCATACTGCTGCCCTGAAGCATCACCCCTCACCGAGCCCCAGGGAGGTATTTGCTCCCTTCCCCACTGGCCTGTGGCTTTTGTTCACTTAGCATTTCAGAGTTCAAAGCCTTGTCTTCCCATGTGGAAGACGGGCATCCCTGCCTCTCTGCTGGCCCTCAGCCAGCCATCCACTCTGCAGTTTCAATGGGCTGCAGCAAGCACACTCGGTGAAGGATTTCTGTTTGTAACTGCTCCTGTCCCAGGCACTATACCCAGATTTTTGGACAGCAGCATGTAGAGGCAGAGCTGGCATCTTCCATAGAAAATCTTAGCCTGATCCTTTTACCTTCTCTGTCCTAAGTAATTTGCTGCTGCTGCTGCTCATCTCCTCTCCTTTTACAGCCAGATCTGCATGGTGAGCTGGCACTCACGGTGTGCTCGTCCCTGTAACAATGCTGACTTACTATCTTCAGAAAAGGTAGGAAGGAACATCGAGAGGACTACAGGACAGCCAGTCTCACCTTGATCCCCGGGAAAGAGGTGGATGAATTCCTCTTGGAAACCATTTAAAACCATACTAAGTACAAGGAGGTGATTTCATTTACAAAATCATGTCTCATCAACTTGTTAGCTGCTTCTAAAGGATGCCTTTTCTTGGTGAATGAAGTGAGAGCGGCAGGTGGTGTTCACCTCAACTTCAGTGTTGAAAGCCTTACTGTCTCCCATAATACCGGCAGA
This sequence comes from Falco cherrug, assembly GCF_023634085.1. Classification (NCBI taxonomy): domain Eukaryota; kingdom Metazoa; phylum Chordata; class Aves; order Falconiformes; family Falconidae; genus Falco; species Falco cherrug. The sequence continues at coordinate 10,494,185 of NC_073707.1, forward strand.
GACAGACAGCTGAAGTATGAGCTGGGAAATGGACACTGAGGTGGTCGGAAAACTGGCTGAACCACCAGGCCCCAAGGGCCGTGGTTTGCAGCATGAAGTCCAGCTGGAGGCCAGTCCTTAGCGGAGTCCCTCAGATGTCAAGACTGGGGCGAATGATGAAGATGCCAAGTGGTACCGGCCTGGCGCTAGGGCAGAGTGTGCCCTCTGCAAGTCTGCAGATCGTATAAAACTGGGGGGCGGCTGATACACCAGGGGGTTGTGCCACCGTTCAGAGGCACCTTGACAGGCTGAAGAAGTGGGCTGACAGGGACCTCGTGAGGCTCATCTAGGGGAAGTGCAAAGTCCTGCACCTGAAGAGTAATAGCCCCATGCACCAGTACAGGCTGGGGCTGACAGGCTGGAAAGCAGCTTTGCAGAAAAGGACCTGGGATCCTGGTGGAAACCAAGCTGACCATGAGCCAGCAATGCAGCCCTGTTGCAGCAGAGGCAGGCAACAGCATCCTGGCATCCTGGGCTGCATTAGGATGAGCATTGCCAGCAGTTCAAGGGAGGTGATCCTTCCCCTCTACCTAGCACTGGTAAAATACATCTGGAGTGCCGTGTCCAGTTCTGGGCTCCCCAGTACAGGACAGACACGGACTTACTGCAGCAAGTACAGGAAAGTGCCACAAAGGTGATTAAGGGACTAGAGCATCTCTCATATGAGGAGAGGCTGAAAGAGCTGGGACCGTTCAGCCTGGAGGAGAGAAGGTTTGCAAGGATCTTATCCATATAACATTGGGTATAAACACCCAGTGGAAGGAAGTAGGGAAGATGGAGCTCTTAGCAGTGACAGTGAGAGGACAAGAGGCAATGAGCACAAACTGAAATACAGAAAAGTCCATTTAAACGTAAGAAAAAATGTTACTCTCATGCTGATCAAACACTGTTGCCCAGAGAATCTGTGGAGACACCCTTGGAGATTTTCAAAACCAGACTGGACATGGCCCTGGGCAATGGGCTCTGTGCAAGGGGTTGAGGTAAACCTCAAGAGGGCTCTTCCAATCTCAATCACTCTGTGAACAAGACCATCATCCTGGGCTCTCAGTCAAAAATAACTCAAAGTATCAGCCTCTGTTTGGGATATGCAGCTGCACCTACCACAGGCGCACAGCTCCCACAGCGTTTCCTTTGTGGCTGTCCTGACACGTGTCTTTCCTGGCCTTAAACCCCTGCAGTGACCCTCCCACCCCTCTTTCACGCTGCAGCCCAAAGAGCCATCGCAGCCTTTCATATCAGCACGCTTCCCTGCCTTCTTCCACCACAGCACCTCACAAATGCCAGATGGTGTCTGAGGGTCTCACCAGTGTGTGATTCAGAGACATTTTATGTGGCTCCTACCTTATGCACTGACGGTTTGGTCTCTGCAACAGACGAACATGGGGGCTTTGGATGCCTGGTTGCCTCCTGAGCGCTGTGATCAGCACACACATCTCTGTGGTTATAGTGTGGCTGCAAGGTGCGAAAGCCTTGTGGTGGAGCGGAGCGAGTGGGTCTTATCTTCAGGATGTTCTGTCAGGTCCTCTCCCCTGCACAGCCTTGCTGGACAGCTGTACTGCAGCACTTCCTCTGCTTGATGTCACCTGATGCCTCCCAAGCCAGGGACACCTGGGCCACGTCAGCATCCTGCCAGCCTTTGCTCACCACACCAGTGCCTGTGTGCTCTTTGCCCCTGAGCCCGAGCCAGCAGGCTTCTCTTCTCTCACAGCTCACCTAGCCAGGAGAGCACTCGTTGTCCTGCTTTATGAGCAACCAATGACCATTAGCACCTCTGCAACGAAGAAGTGTTACAGCTGATCAGGTTCTAAGGGTAAGTGGGCAGTGAGACAACTCCCCGCTAGCTATTTTGCACGCTGATTATCATCACCAACTAAATAGCCCACCACTGAGCCCTTTGGAGCTTACAGAATGCAGGGTGTGACCAGGGAGGCTCTTTGCCAGCCACGTGAGATGCCAAGGCCTTGGTTCAGTCATCAGCCTGAAGGTCTTGGGTGCTTTGGCTGTACCTGTGCTCAGAGAGGAGTGCACGCTGGAGCCCTGCTGCTGGCCCCACTGTGGCCATCTCCTGCTCCACCCCTGCCCCAGGCACTAAACCCAGGCCAAGGGGCTGTTTGGGTACAGTGGCCTCCACCTGAGGAGGGCTGGGGAGACCTTCTCCAGCCCAGAGAGAGCCTGTACTACGTGCCAAGCTGCTCAGTGTGCCCACCTGCCCAGCATGGCTCTGTTCTGTGAAGGTATCGGGGGACTACTGTCCAGTTATAAATTTCATGCTTCTTATTTCATTTTCTGCAATACGTGTTGGACTTCTGTAAGATACATTATCTCTAAACTGCTAGTGTTGCACAGCAGTTTAATTTTATTAGATCTTAACTTGCAGAATATTTTTTTTAAATAATTTTTGCAGTTAATGTATTGGCTTATATTGTGGTGGATTTGGTGGTGTTAGGTTAATGGTTGGACTCGATGATCTTAAAGGTCTTTTCCAACCTAAATGATTCTATGATTCTACAGTTCTATGAATTAATTCAGCACAGGGTGATCTAATACCATATATCACATCTTCCTGGCCTTGCTTAACTGCAGGTTTCAGCACAGCATTTCAAATCCACAGCTGCTGAGTACCACTGTTAGCCCTTGAACGCATCGTTTTAGAAAGTGCTGAATTCCAGTGAGGCACCAGACCTCACTGGAAAGTATTGCCACCGGTTATCTGGTTGGCAGACCAAACTGACATGAAATCTCCTACACAGGAGGAGGAGGTGCTATAGAAACCTTCAAGTACCAGCCAGCTTTTGGTGCCAGGTACCTGCCCTGCACATCCAGCTTGTGCCCACCCTCCAGCCCCACCGGCTGGCCCTGCTCCTCCTGGCCAGGATGCGTGGCTGCCCTGCCTCTGTCAGGACCTGCTGCTGATTTTGTGGCACTAAACCTACAGGTAATATCACTTTGTTTTATTCTCTCTTGCTTTTCTGTGAATTGCTGCTCAGGGTCCTGCTGTGGCTGGGAGGAGGGAGAGGAGGCTTAGGCGCCCAGTTTCTGCAGGGCAGGGCAGTCCTGGCCACGCAGAGGTCCATGCAATAGGTTGTGATCATTAAACCTTGTGTTAAGAGTTTCTGCTCTTATTCCAAGGTATTCTCTGGGGTCTTCGCACACAGCATGTTACTTCCTAACAGCAGCTGGGATCTGGAAGCTAAATTCATCCCAACGTGGGAAACAAGTGATTCCAAAAGTTTTCTTTTTTCTCTAAGCAAACCCTTGCACTCCTTTCCAGGGTCTTTCAAAGCAGCGCTATGGCTATGATGACTACATTACTGTTTTCAAAGGTGCGCTGATAGATGAGCCTGAAAGAACACAAATTGCAAACACCACCACCACCACCCCCCCCCAGAAACCAGCAAAAACAGTGCTGTCCCTTAGATCACTGCGTTTGATAGAGCTGTGAATGACAACAGCAAGGTCAGAGCAGGCAGTTTCCAGATTTCTTTATGCTATTTGGAAACTAAATAAAAGTTAAAGTGCCATGGCAGGGCCCTCGCTTAGGGCTCTTCTGCCACGGAAGCACTTTGCCTGGTCGCTCTTCCTGGCTGTGCTTCCCCCCCAGGTCAGCTGGCTGCCCGGGGCTTGGCTAACACCCCTGTGAAGTACTGCCCTGTCCAAGTCTACTCTCATACCTGTGTAGCATATTTATTAAATCTTTGCTGGCAGCTACCCATTCAATTTATGCAAATGTTGGTGAAAATCAGGGCAGCTGCCATGGAGGTGGCAGGTTTGAAGGCGGTTGATGCAGAAGATGCTGTACTGTACCACATACTTCCCACCCCGTTTTTCTTCTCCCTCCCCCTCTACTCAGCTCCAGGTCCCTTCCCTCACCCACCATGGCTCCCATGCTGTCCTTAGCCATTTCACCCGCCGCATTCACCCTTCACCCCTCTGGTACCTGCTCACTTCTGAGCTCTGCTCCCAAGGAGGGAGGAAGATTTTATGCACCAGACTCCCCCTCCAGTGCAGCTGCTTCCACAGTGGCCACCCTGCTGGGAAAAACCACTGGATGTTTGCCATCATGGTGCTACTGCAACACCCACTGTACCTTCAGTCTGCCTTGCTTCTCCCCCTCCAAGCTCTCTGTTAAGTGTCTGGAAGAAGCCTGCTACTCCTTGAGCTGCTGCTGGAGGAAATGAGCCCAGCCCCAGCTTTCCTCCCCAGCCGGTCACCAGCTTCCATGGCAGGGCACAGCTGCTGACTGGCCCTCCCCAGTCTATTATGGTGGGGGGAAAGCAGTACACACCCCACCTTGTTTGTCAAGCCCCAGCCTATTCCTGGTCCTCCAGCAACAGCAAGACACTGTTATACAGTCATCTCCATCCTTTTCTCACAGCTGTATGTTGCTGCCTAGCCCCTCTGATGCTAGAGCCATCTCTTTTGCCCCTCCTTAAGCATTTCCAGCAGCCACAGGATATGCTAGCTTATCAAACTGCATCTCTTTAAAGACATTTTTTTGCTCAGCCATACTCTGTCTGTGCTACGTGGCCTGCTTTGACACCTTCTGCTTGTTTCCTTCCTCCTCTCCACACCGGTCTCTGAGCTGCCTTGTGGCCTGGAGCACTTGTGAGCCACCTCCAGCCCCAAAGGTGGTGTCCACCAGAGCCCTTCCATGCTGCAGCTCACACCAGCACAGCATGCCTGCGCCATACCTCAGCATGGGGTTGCTGCTGGCACCGCACACCGGGGCCACTGAAAAGCAACCTGGGCATCAGCCATGACAGCAAAGAGATCTGCCTCGTACAGTGAGTGAGCATAACAAGGTGGCTTCAGCCCTTGATGTAAGACATTTTCCTGCTACTACTTCCTCTGGTTCAGCAAGATTTTCCCAAAGTGACAGCTGTGAGCTTCCTTCCAGGGTGCAGGCAGGGAGCCGCAAGCCTCTGCTGGGAAAACCAGACCTGAGCACTTAAGTACTGGGAGAGAGCTCCATGCAGGAGTCACAGTAGTGTCCGTTGGTGCCCAAGACACTTGCATATCCCCCCAGCAATAGTGTTATTTGTGTCTTTATTGGTTACTTCAGAACTGGAGTCTGGTTTTGCAGGCAGTGCCCTCACCGCCTGCACATGATGCCTGCATTGCTTGCAGAGGCAACTGCTTAACCAGGCATGTCCAGCCATGGTGTCCCTTCCTGCACCTGTGAAAGCTGTAGGATTTAACCACATCCCTCAATACTTTCCTGTTAGGGTGGTAAAAACCTAATTTTAAATTAAAAGGTTAAAATTCTTTCCAAAGCACATTTAGATGCAAGCAGACATTCAGTGACACAAACGCAGAATTACCGGTTCAGATAATTCCTCCATATGCACGTCACATAAAGCCACTTTGCCCAGGATGGGGTCTGCTAAAAGCTGATTGTTATCTGCCCACAAAGTCACACTCTTCACACAACCAATACTCTTGTGAAACATCTAGCAGCTGGTGTGACAGAGGCTCAGTTACTACTACTTACATCTCATGGATTTCCCTGGGTGGCAGGGCGCCTGCCTTGAGCAGACCTTAATGGCAAGTTCCCTGTTTTGCACCAGTGTTCCTTCTTTCAGGTGTTCTGTCTCCTTTACATCTGCAGACTCATACTCTCTCCTGGAACAAATGGGCTTGAAACCCTTCCACCCCCATTCCCCTCCCAAGGATGTGGAGAGCAGCATGCCTCACCGACTCTCTTGGGGTTTCACATGTGCCTTTGGGATGCAGGAACGCAGAATCAGCTCTGTTTTCCTCTATGTAGCAGGAGCTCTGGGCTCAGAAGGCAGCCCAAAGGCTCAGAAACCTGCCCAGTTAGAGCCAGAGCATGAGGATGTCTACTAAGGAAAATCTGCTATGCCCTTTCAGCCCGTCGCTGCTCTAGTCTGGCTCCCAAGCCAGCACAACTGGTAGAAGAGCTTTTGCTCATGGGTTGCACTGGGCTTTAGCTTTGGTTGCTGCAGTCCCTGCCTAGCTCAAAATCAAGCTAAGCGCAATTTTATCTTATTTGCACAGCCTGGTTTAAGGAATTAGTGTTCACATTGTGACAGGATGCCCATGCTATCTATAGGAGCTCTTCTAAGTATTATTTCACACACCCCCATTCATATCTCCCTATTTAATAAAGGCTGTCTGCCATGTCCTATTGGAAGTGTACCTTGAGGTATTTACTCCTAAACTGAGTAAACATAAACAAAGCTTGACAAAGGATGTATCCCAGTTACAGGCTGACTGAGAAGGCCAGCTCCGTAGCCTCAAATTCACATGCATAACAAAATAAATACTTACTTAAATACCCTTTTTTACAGGAGCCATGTATCTGTTAAGAGGTAGGAGGAAAGTCTTACCACGTCTTTTCCTATTTCAGGTCTCAGAACATCATACAACATCTACACATCAGGACCATGAATGTGTCCAACAGCTGCAATGTTGCAAATCTAGAACTGTATCACAGTGTTCGTCTCATTGAATTCTGCCTGTATAACCTCATTTTCTTTTTTGGAGCACTATTTAATGCCCTTGCCCTCTGGGTGTTCTTCTGCAAGATAAAGAAGTGGACAGAAACCAGGGTGTATGTAATCAATTTAGTCCTTGCAGACTGCTTTGTCATCTGCATCTTGCCTTCCATGGCTTATTTGCTCTGGAATAAGGCAACCCGAGATGAGCTCTGCCAGTTTATAGAGGCAATGTATTTTATCAACATGGTAGTGAGCATCTACATAGTTTCATTTATCTCCATTGATCGATACATTGCCATAAAGCACCCCCTGAAAGCCAGGACCTTCAGGTCTCCATCAAAGGCTGCCTTTCTCTGTGGGCTTCTGTGGGTCTCCGTGATAATCGGGGCCACCTTTCAGTTTCAGCAGAGACACGCCGTGCTCTGTTTCCAGAAGGATACCACTGCGCCCGCTGTTCTGAGCCTGCTTTCCATTTTCTTTGTTTTCACTCTTCCATTAGCAGTCTTCATTTTTTGTTCCACAGAAGTTATCAGGAACCTTAAGAAACGCCTGAACACAAATTCATTAGAGGACAAATTAACCCAGAAAGCTGTTCACGTTATTTATGCAAACCTGATCATATTTTTGATATGTTTTGTGCCAGCCTACCTTGGCGTGTTTGCCAGGTTCGTATTGGAGGGCATTGGAGTTACCTGTTTCCTGCTCCAGGTTACAAAGAACTTCTCCTCCATGACAAGGTGTATCGCCACGTCCAACTGCTGCCTGGATAGCATCTGCTACTACTTTGTGACCAAGGAGTTCCATGAAGCCCTTCTATTGCCCAGACCCAGCACTGAAAAAATAGAACAAATCCACCCCTTGTAGACACACACTTGCTAAAGGAAGCAGAGGGTGGGGTGGTTGTCAGGGGTGACAAAAAACATCAAACCCAACATGCACCCCCCCATATTTCTGTAAGATCAAGAGAAGACACAGCTTCAGTGTTATTGGGGTAACTATTGCTCTTTCTCTTTAGGAAGTTAGGTTTAGCATGGCTAAGTTAATTGCAATTTATACTCTATGTTTCTGTTAAATGAGTAAGTTATTTCAGAGGTGTGTAAAAGTGAGTGTGTAACTGCTGGTTGTTAATGTGTCTCCATCCCACCCTCCAACACCTACTTGTTACTCTTACAGGAAGACAGGTGACCTACATATGTCTCCCTGTTTTAGTTCATTTTACAGCTAAAGGCAATTGATAATTATTGCCAACACGTACAAAATAATACATCATGTTTTACCTCATTGTGCATTTTAGGTTGTTTGCATTATTAAAATAATCCAGGTGTTTTTTGGTTTTTTTTATAGTATTCCTTTGGCGTGCTGGGGGAGGTTCAGGCAGTACGAGCATATTCTGAAGTACCTGGCCTTCCAAAACCAGCCTAGACTCTGCTGCCTGCCCTTCCCCTTCGGGTCAATGGGTCAGACAGATGCGAAGGAACACTTTGAGGATGAAAGCAAGACTTGTCCGGTGCCATAAAGGCACAAAGTCCAGGAGATTTCAAAGCAGAGTCAGTCCTTCTGTCAGCTCCCCCTCTGCTGCACTGCTGAGCCCTGGCACAGAGACACATCCCTAGAGCAGCCACCCCCAAGGGCTGCTGCTCCCACCCGTGGGGAAGCCCTTTTAACCCTACCTAGACCTTTGCCACCTGTGCATTGCTGTTCCCTGGGTTTATGTCGCAGCAGGAGGCTGGCCCTCAGGTTCACACTCCTGGCTGCAACTCAGGGTCAGCGTATCACGCCACGGCTGACCCCCACGGCTGGACACGGCTGCGTCCATTTCTGCAACCTGCCCACGTTGCCATGCCTAACTTTTCCATGGGGGAAATGCATTTGTACATGAGTCAGCAGCCTAGAAAAGTCAGGGGAGATGGGGAGTGGGTTGACCCTCTATACGTTATTCAAATGCTCCCCAGGACTGGGTGCTTTTTTCTTTCTAAATACTGAAAAATCTCTGAAATGGCCCCCAAGCTCTGCCCAGGCAATGCTCAGAGCACTCCAGCAGACAGTTCGGAGGAGTCTTCCTTGCCCACTTACACAATTTCCCTTGTGACCTACATCTGCTTTCAGGGAGCCCACAGCTGCTGCTTAATCTGCTGTTGTCACCTTTGGGGCCACAAGCTAGGGAGACATGAAGTAATGGGACAAATCCCAAGGGAGTCAGCGCCTGATTCCCATCAGCTGGCTCACATAGATGGGACTGTGACTGCTGCAGCCAACAGACAGCAAAAGCCATCAAAATGACTATGAAATACCACTGGGACATGTTCTTAAACCTGTTTCTAAAGTCCTGATGCTGATGGTGTGCTCACTGTCACGCCGGTGTGTCTCACCTGTGTCTGGTTGGCAGCGACTGTCATTGCTTGGGCTTTCCAACGATGCCGATGAGAAGTGTTGGACACTCGACTGCTTTGCAGAGGATAAGCAGGGCCGTATCATCTGTCACCTTTGTTGTAAAGACTCCAAAGAGAAGCATGCTGGGTCCCCTCGTCCTGGGCTCACTGTCAGGGGGTGCGTGAGCACTGAGGTGCCCCCTCGGAAAGGCCACCAGCCCCCACACTGCCACCCGCCTGGGGCATGCTCTGCAATGCCGCTGGAGACGTCTCAGGCTGCTGTGCTCCCTGGGGGACATTTTGCTGCCAGAAGAATAATTTTCAGCCATTATGGGTTTTATTTCAGAAATTGTTTTGTTTTCCCAATGACTGAAAACATTAAATTTTAATGGCTGGTTTGTGTGAGGAGGGTGGGGGGAGCGCAGGCTGAGCGGAAAAAGTGATGGTGAAGCGCTGAGCTGATGGGAGCGGAACAACAGAGGGCACCAGAGACTCGACCGTTCCGAAAAATAGGTGATAAATGAAGCACTTTGGGGAACAAGAGTTCATTGCTGTGTTTTCAGTGCTCCTGAGCTGTCAACGCAGGCTCCCAGGCAGCTGTGCCCCACTCCGAGCAGCACCCAGCACCCGCGGCGCCAACAGACCTCCTCCCCTGCCAGCATGCCCGCAGCTACACCGCAGCCTTTCTGAGGACTAACCCCACCTGACGGCCCCACAGGACTCAGGTAATGTCTTTTCGTTCTTCCCACCCCGGTGCGTGGCAGTGTGCTCTGCCCAGGGCTTCAGGGTGTGCTTTCTCACCTCCTAGCTGAAGCGTTAGCTAGGGCTGCCTCCCTTTTAGCCTACGGGTCAATCCTCAGCCCTACGCGGATGCCTCCCTTTCCTCCTGCTTGTACAGCTGCTATACCTCACCGTTTTGCAGCCACGTGTCAGCCAGGGGAGGTCTTCATCCCTCGCTGTTGTTTCACACCAGTGCTTCTTACCGCACTGAGCGTGAGCGTGCAGACACCTGGCTCCAGGCACGCGGTGGCGTGGGACCTTGGGAACCTCCGCTGGCTCCCTGCTTACATGGGGGATTCAACGGGGCTGTGGTGCTCAGCTGCTCCTCCGGGCAGTGCTATGCATGCAGAGTGGCTTCCTCACCGCAGAAGGATCCTAGCAGGCTGGCAGGGAACAGGGAACGGCTGCAGGGTAGGTGGTACCACAGTGCATGAGGCTAAAAGCCCAAGAGAGCCAGGAGACCAGCTGCATGTTAGCTCCTCCATAAACTCCACCCTAAAACTGGCTCAGTTCTGCAATGCCATGCCAGTGCTGGTGCTCGGGCAGGTGCTGTGGTTTCCTCCGTGGCTGTTAGAAACATCTCCCAGTCTCAGAGCTAAAAACAGTTCACTTAGTTCATGCAATCGGATATTTTCTCTACAGTTTAGATGTTGATGCTTAGAAGTTGCTGACTTATAAGGCAATGTATTTATAAAAGGTTGTAGGAATCTGGGTGTTTTCCTTTCCTGCCTCACTGTAAACATTTCCTTTATAAGCTGCAGACTAAGCTTGATCTACCCTCCGCAGCCTCCTTGCTGGTAGCAGATGCCCTGAAATATTTAAAGGAATACCAGGAGATAGCCTAAGACCTTAGGTTTGTGTTTTCTGCTCTAGCAACATTTTGGCTTCCTGTCTTCGAAGGCAGAGATCAGAGACATGCTCACTTTCCCTTCTCTCTTTGGAAACCTGTTATCAGCTAGGGCTGGTGGTACCCACGCTGAGCTATTCCTCCCCAGCATCCTGCAGAAAGAGAAGCGGGTTTGTGCTTGGGGGCAGCCTGCCCACAGCGGGCACCCAACCACCAGCCTGCAGCAGTGTTCCCACCACCCCCAGGAGTGGAGCCACCTACCACACCTGGAAGGGCTCAAGCCCTGTGGAGCTTCACAGGCCTGGCAAGACCCACAGCTAACCCAAGGGGTGGCTTCAGCAGCAAAGCAAGGACCTTGGAGAGCAAAGAGGGAACACTGCCCAGCTACCCTAAAGCCAGTGGCTCTCTGATAACCACAACAGCAGCAAAGATGAGAGACCACAGAAACCATCATTCTGCTTTGCAGACCCTTTGCTATCACCCAGACTGTGCAAACCAGGGCTAGATGCAGGGCAAGGCAGGTTTAACCCTGTAATAGCTGCAAGACAGTGTTGCCTCTGTGGTTTTGTGTTAGCTGGTGGTGAGTGACAGCGTAACTTTGATGGCTGAGGGACGGATGGTGCTGATGAACCACTGAGCCCCAACCCTGGGGGCTGCCTACGTATGCGACGCAGGGGAGTGAGGTGCCACAGAGCCGGGAGAGCAGGGCACTGCAGAGGATGCAGCCCAGAGGACCCGTCCCCCAGCTCAGTCTCATGCCTGCACCCTTTCCTTGCAGAGACAGCCCAACATGGGGAACTGCACCGAAGACAATGACACGCTGCAGAACAGCATTGCGCTATTTCAATTTATCGTCTACATCCCAGTGCTCTCTTTGGGGATCCCACTGAACATAATTGCTTTCCAGGTCTTCTGCTGCAAACTCAAGAGGTGGACCGAGACCCGGGTGTACATGATCAATCTCATGGTGGCGGACATTTTCCTGCTCTTCGTCCTGCCTTTCTTGATATATTTTACCAAGTATGACCATCCCATAGACAAGCTGTGTTCCATCATACAGAACATCTATTTTATAAACATGCCTATGAGCATCCTTATCATCACCCTGATTGCGATTGATCGATACATTGCGATCAAGTTCCCTCTAAAAGCAAAGATTCTTCGATCCCCGCTGAAATCGGCTTCTATCTGTGGGTGTTTTTGGATAATGCTGATAATTTATTCCTACGTGCGTACAAAATTTCATGAAAGAAAGGAACAATTCTGCCTTCGGAAACAATCTATTCAACCCAGTTATTTGTCATTATTCTACACTATCTTTGGATATTTTATTCCCTTAGGGATTGTGATTTTTTGCTCAGTACAAGTCATCAAATGTCTCAAAAAGAAGATGGCCACCAGCTGTCATGAGACCACCTTAATCCAGAAAGCAATCCACATTGTTTCTGTGAATTTGTGTGTTTTCATCGTATGCTTTTCACCTTTCTACATCGCACTGCTCTTGCGGTTTGCAGTTGATGTTGCTGGAGCTTGTTCTCTGGTCTTGAAAGTTAGAGCCTATATTCAGATCAGTGCATGCTTAGCAAATTTTAACTGCTGTTTGGATGCATTTTGCTATTACTTTGCAGCCAAGGAATTTCCAGAATTTCCTTCTCTGTTCCCCACTTGTATATCATCAATGAGGTCCAAGATGAACCAAAGCCAAGAGTCACAGCCACCCACAGATCAAGTCACGACATAAACAAGGTGTACTGCACTATAGGTGTTAAGAGCTACAGTGCTGCTGAAGCTTCAAGGCAGAGGGAATGGGACCACCTACAGTATTTGCCATCATTGTAGGTAGAGGCATGTCTGCAAGAAAGGGACAACACCCTCCAAGGGTTCTGATATTAACTTGAATTCTGTCCTCAGTGACTTGACTGCAGTTCTGACTAAACTCAGCTAAACATAGGAAACCGAGTACCCTTACAGCAATACGCAAATCCACTTCTAGTACCATAATATATATACATATGGTCACTTAAAAACAAGAAAAAGCCCCTGTACTACAAGCCAAACCTAACAGATCCGAGCTGCTCACATCAAAGAATTTTTTTCCATTTAAAAATCTAAAAAACCTACATAATTTTGAAGCTTGCAGCTATTGCTGTGTATGGAGTAAACTGCAGGAGTCACAGTGGCCTGAGACTATTGCCCCATTCCTGCCTTATAACACTTGATTTAGCTTGTGGCAATGCCCTGGCATCTGCAAGGCTAAAATCCTTGTGGGTATAAATAAAGCCATTACTGCATGGGAACACTGAGCTACGCAAAGCGTTGTGGACTACAGAACAGACCCTTAGCATTGTGCGTATCAAGCGTAAAGCTGTGAAGACCTGATCTCACCCAAGTGTCTACCATAAGCCCTGGTGACAGGTTTGTTGTACTTCCATGTGATCAAATCTTCAACGAGTGTCCTGTCCAGTGAGAGGTCGCATCTGCCCAAGTTGTCACTGCCTCACACTGCAAGTGTGTTGATGGTCAGAAAACAGCAGTGAGCAACACGAAGCTGATGCAGCCCTGATCCCTCCCTCACCATCCATGAAGAGTTTTCAGGGGAGGTTTGGTGACAGCAGGGTGTGCAAGGCCCTTCTGCAGATACAGAGCAAACCCATGGCTGAGGGCTTCTCGACATTGTCCTGGGTGATGAAGCACTGCTTTGGATTTGGGGTTTTTTTTTTCCTCTTTCAGCTGCTTGGACAGTGCACAGTGAGGGTTCAACAGCAATTCTGCATCTCATTTTGAGACATTTAACTCTTTCTATGCATTATGCAGAGAGCCTTGATCTGTTCTAGCTGGATCCCAGACCAGGCATCAGTTTTAATGTCTAGCTTTCCGGGTACCACATTCCTCTATAATACCAGTGCTTGTTGCCTGTGCAACATGTATCCTCTCACCTCACAGGGAAGTGAAAAGAGAGCAGCTCAAAACAGTTAAGCCACAAAGGGAGGTCTTGGGGCATCGGAAGGAAGCAACCCATAGAGAAACCTGAGCTGAGAGGGCAGACCATGCCAGAGTGTGACTACTTTACATTTATCTGCATAGAAATTTAATCTAACATTTTACCACATAGTAACTTAAAGTCAGCATGAGAAATGTTACAGGGTTTTAGAAACGCATGTGATAACTGTATCTCAGCTGGCTACATGGTCCTTGACTTTCAGTGTCTTCTGACTTGCAAACCTCTAAAAAAATTCCTCCAGGGAATGCAAACCCATACTCTATTCGTTTAAACCTAGAGACAATTAACTTTCTTAGTGACAACTTACAAATAGTTCCCCTACTAGTGGCCTATCTGTCACCTTCTAGTGCTTGCAGACCCCATGCTGAAACCACTGCCTGGACGTTGGCTACACAACATAGCAAACAGCCATTCCCATCATGGGAAGTACTCCCCATCCAAATGTTAGATCTACCTGCCCTGTGTCAATACTTTGGCAGAGCTCGCAGCATGATGGAAGCTGCTGTGAGCAACTGTGGCCTAAAAATGGAGGAAACTACTCAGGTCATTCAGTTGATCATTTATGTCCCAATTTTCTTCTTCAATGTATTATTTAATGCTTTGGCTTTACTGGTATTTCACTGCAAGCAGAGCAAAAGGGCCATGTATGTATGTGACCAACTTAATCATTGCACACTGTTTGGCTCTCATTCTGCTCTTTAAGGTCTCTTTTCAAAGACGGGAAAAGATACATGAGACAAATAGTGCCTGATCTTAAAAACTATCTGTTGCCTAAGGAGATGCGTGAGTGTGGTCACCCTTGTAGCTGTCAACAAATACACTGCAATGAACCACCCTTGGAGAGCAAGAGGCTTAGGGTCCCCATGAGCCCGTTCTTCTCTATGGTGTGTCATTGACCTTCACGACAGGCATTGCTTACGTGGCCAGGCGAGCAGTGTTCAGCAAGGAAAAAGACTTCTGTTTCCAGAAACAGCAGCAAAGGCCTTCAAAAACACTTTTGGCTCTGGGATCTCCTTCTGGGATTTGGCATCTCATTGGTTATAATGTCTGTCCAAACAGATAATTATAAAAATTTTTATTATTCTGAAAAAAGAGGAATGTCGATTCATATCAACCTGTTATCCTACTGTTAATCCAGAAAGCAAACAACTTACTTTTTTTTGCAAGCCCAGTCATGTTCGTGTTTTCACCCTCTGAATATGGGGCACCTTGTTCAGTTTACAATGGGCTTCAATTAGGTTGTCTGCTCTGAAATACAAAGCAGCAAAGCTTTTGTGCATGTGGCCTCATGTATAGTCCTCATAGTACAGTAAATACTAATTGCTGTTGCGATGTCCTTTGCTACCGTTTTGCAACCAAAAAATTTCAGGACATTTTCTTCTTACCCAAGCCTATCGTTTTTAAATCAAGGAAGGATCACAGACAAGGCACTCTATTAAACTACACAGCTGCTGCGTTTTCAGCCCAGCCAGCAGCTAAGCACCACACAGCTGCTCACTTACTCCCTGTCAGTGACAAAACCAGTACAACAGCTGTGCTAAATAATTTATAGTTGGTATTCCTATACGTAGCCAAGCTTACTGCATACAGAGCTGTATAAAATGAATGTGGTTTTTTTCTTGTAGGAAGCTGAAGTCTCCTACTGTTCATGTTCTAAATTTCAAAAATAAAGTGTTCCTTTTTCTTATTGTAAAGTGGAAATTTGTTGACTTCATAATCCCTGTCATCATTAAGTAATATTTTTTGTTGTTTGTACTGAATGCTATGAAAACAAGAAAGGAAACATTATTTTGCAAATGAAAATAAAGCTATCTCATAGTAATATATCTATAAATAAATATTCATTTTTTACCATTATACATCACAGTCCTCTATTATTAACATTAAACCTATACTGGAGATTGTGAGAGGACACTTAGCTACCATGGTATAAGATCTGCCTTACAACAGGATATTTATAGTGCAACCCAAAGATGAGCAAGGCACTTTCTGTTTACCTGAAGACGTATGTACTACTTTGGACAAAATTGTTGTCTGGTTTATGTGTCAAGTTACAATGATGTTTATGATGGGTTTATGATACTCTTCTTCAGTCTGAACAAAACCTCAGCTCCCTGAGTCCTCCTAGTAAATGGAACAGATAAGTCATCAGTACTTGGGCCCAACAAACCACCAGCCATCAAACAACACTGGAATAGAAATCCATGAGGACAGTGACATAGTTATCCACAAATCTTTCCCATTTCTTAGCACAAGAGTCTGGCTGATGACAGTGGGGAGCACCAGCTGCAGTCCATCAGCAGCTCCAGCAAGCAGGGCTGCACCACTGGATTCTGGTACCATTTCAGCAAGATATAATCTCTCTGTCCCTTAAAAGAAAAAGATGCTAACAGTGGCTTAAGCTTTAAATGAGCAAATGGATGCTGCGGTCAAAATTTAGGCTTGAAAGAAACAAAACCAGAAACATTAAAAAAACCCAACTAAACACCACCAAATCAAAATAAGACAAAACAAAACACAACCACAGGGAAAAGCCTACAAGTAATCCAGAATCTTGCTTCTAACTGAGCAGCCATCTGATTTAACATTTTTGGCCCTTCTAAACAGGGAAGGCAGGTGGCATTTCACAGTTTGGCTGCATTTGGGCAGGCCTGAAGTCTGAGTTCTCACCAGAGGTTTGGGCTCCAGCAGCACTCCTCTTCTGGGGCTGAAGGACACATACCAAGTTCTGCATTTTGGTGAGCCGGGTGCTGCTTTCAGGTTTTGGAGGTATCTCTGTGTTTTCAGTTTCCCAGTGCAGTGCCGTGTCCCAGTCGTGAGCTTTGCCCAGCAGTCTCCAGTGTACTGGCTTTGCCATGCCCTGCCCAGTATGTTTGCAAGAGACACATGGCCAAGCCCTTCAGTGCTGATGCTGCGGCAGTACCGAGCGGGCTGTTGTGCAGAGCGCCCTGTGAGTGCCTTGCCTGCGGTGGCTGGGTTTCTGAGTGGTGCTAAGCAAGGGGAAAGGGGAAGCAGTCTCAACACCCTGGCTTGGTCACTGTGAGGTTGATGCAGTTATTAGCACGACACTGCCATTTCAGCAGCTTTCCATGCTAAAAGAATACTGATACATTCTTCTCCTAAGCCTGTGGTTCTGTTTCAGCCAAGACCTGCTGTTGCAGCATCACGTCTCCCTGTGAGAAAGCCAGGAAAAAACCCACACAGGGCAGAGAAACTGCAGAATCCAAATGCCGCAGGGTAGCACAGCATCCCATGTCCCCCTTGCACACGTGGAGCAGGTACCAGTACCTGTCTCACCTTGCCAGAGGCCCTGTCCCATCGTGTTGTGCCAGTGGCTGTAGCCTGCAGGGCACAGCCTCTGGGAGGCAGAAGAGACCAAGACCTTCGCTGGCAGGGAAAGGAGGCAGGAGCCCATCAAACCGGAGCTGTCCTGTCTGTTAGCAATCTGTAATCTGTACCAGGAGCACGGGAAAACCTCATGAGAAGAGCTTTCTTTGCCTGGGACACAACCTCAAGCAGGACATCATGCAGTGCTTACAAGGGAAAGAAATATGATTGTGCAGAACAGAAATAAGTCTTAGAGATCAAGAGTGTAAAGATCAAATGGGTCTCAGCAAATTCTTGCCTTAGATATGAAAATCTACCTACAAATTACAAGCAAAGAAGTGAGATTACTCAGTACTGCTGCTGATAAAACCAAGAAAATTGTCCAGGTATGTCCTGAAAACTGATTATTTTTCACAGCTTTCACTTAGGATTAGGAACACAGGAAGTCCAGAAATTTAAAGGAATTAGCACATGAAATCTCACACCAGCAACAAGGCTTTTAAGTAAAGTCAGCCAAGAGAGGATCGGGGGCAGAGACCACCACAGTCCCTTCTCTAGGATGGGGGAAGAAAGGGAAGTGTCTGGCCAGTAACAGCTCTGCTATGCTCAGATCTGAAACTTCTGCAGATTCACAATATGCCTGACTAAAATTAAATGGGAGGGACACACAGAAAGGCAAAGGTTAAGTGCTGCTTCACCTTGTGGGAATATTTTGCTTCACTGGCTTTTTCCACTAAGAAAATTACTTTTCCAGCCAAGGTGTGGTATACACTGGTGTCAGTGGAAAAGGTCCTTTGGAGCACTTTGCAAGCAGTAATGCACTTTGTACAGACACTGGTACTCAGTGATGCCACAGGCCCCCAGACTACCCTGCCAGAGAGCTGCCACCAAGGAAATGAGAGTGTAAGTGTGTCACCTGCACTGCACCACATGGTGACAGCACTCACAGGGCTGAGACAGGCTGAAAGCTGCAGAGGCGGGGGAAAATACCAAGTGAGCATCATTGGTCCATGGCAGAGGTGATAATACCTGGAACTGGGTGGAAGGGGCCATAAGCAGCTGCAAAAGCCTTGAGGGTGAAGAAGAGAAGCGTGAGGATTCTGACCCAGCGGTGTCCAGAAATCAGAAAATCCAAGAGCAACACCAGGAAACATGTAAGTTCTCTACATATAACACTTTATTGTAGCTTTGCCTACTGGTAGCTGGTGCTGAGTTTCTCTGACATACCCTGGTGAACCTGCTGATCACAGCCAGCTCTTTTGTGCCTAATGACATGGTTTGTTCCTCCTTTGAAGCCTCACCAGCCTGACAGGAGAAATATCTGCCTTCATCTGGTGACCACAGCACCAAGCAGTGGATGGTAAGCCTCACACTGAAGAGATACCATGAGCTAAGCTCCCTGCAGGCTTGATTTTGACTGCTCATGGTTAATCCTGGCAGTGATTGCCTTGATACAGACAAGAGAAGTTTGTGGATAATACCTGAGGATGCAAAGTGAAGTGTTTTCTGCACAGTGGTGAAAGTATCACAGCCCAGGAGCTGGATGACTTTGAAAACTGAAGTACTAACAAGGACTGTGACATGAAAATGATGGTGGTAGGGGATCAACAGGCTGAGCGTACTAATAGGTCAGTAGCTACTTGTAAGCATTCACCAAGAAGCAGTCACAAGAAAGGCAAAAGCAATCCCTGGAAACTCAGAAGCATTTAAGCTAAGCTCTACGCTGACTATACAGTGGCAAGGAATTAATCTCAAATGCTGGTTTGCAATACGCAGATAATGCAGAAATACTCCAGAAGCTGCTCTAAGATGACTTGAAAAGTGGGAAGGGGAAATGTGTTTGGCCAAGACAGCAATTCAAGGTACTAAGAGCGAGACCCTTGAGCTTGTTGATCAACGTGTTTGGACTCTTCTTGTAAGCAGGCTGCAAGGGGCAGCCAAAAAGGAGCCCCTGCCCAGCAGGTGCCTGCAACTGTAGAGCAGTCACCAAGTCAGCAGGTCAAAGGGTCACGGTGTCACATTTTCTCAGAATTGGTGGTTGATGAGAACTATGGAAGGTGAAACAATTACTGTGATTCAGAGTGAAACCCAGTTATAATAATCGCAAAACTGTCTGCAGAGTGCAGCCCTCACCTCTCCAACAGCTCTGTGAATGGCACTGGGGGCCTGCCAGGGCTGCTCTGTGCTGGGGGTCAGCAGTGTGACAACAGGTGGCAGTCCCCCCTCCCTCCCCAGCAGGAGTGGCGGTCTAGAAGGCAGAGAGAAGACCTCAGGACACTCCAGGCCAACAGGTCCCCTGCAAGCCATGTGCACAGCCTGTTGGGCAAGAAAGGTCAATGTGCATTGCCCGGTGGGACATCACGCAATGGAAAGTAAATCAAAGTTAAAACCCAAAGCCCTTCCATCAGCAGAGGAATCTGCCGGGCCACACGGCAGACAAGCATTTCGCCTTGCTGCAGGGTATTGCAGGCTTCTCAGTCAACAGGGGGTGATTACGAGCCACCACGCCAGTGGTGACAGAGGAAGCTCAACCCCGGGGAAATGCGTTGAGGAGGGGTGGGGGTGCTTCCTCGACCAACATTGCTGCTGTCACAACCACCAGCAAGCGGTCATCGCAGGACACCTTGCTGGTCACATGCCAGGACCACTGCTACAAGGGCTCATCGTGCCTGCACATCGCACCGCAGCTGGTCTGGAGGAACATTCACGCTTTCCGAGCAAGCAAGCAAGCAGGTAATTCTTCCTGGCTATTTGCTGACCTGGTTATTTGAGCTCTGCAAGACACTGCCTTCCCCAGACATGGTGGGACACTAAAATGGTGGTGGAGAAGCTGAGAGAGGGCTGGAGCCTGTGTATTTTCTAAGGCTCACTTTGATACTGGCCACATTAGACATGTTTTGGATGCTTAAGGGCTGTCTCAGCCTTTGCTAGATCCCCATTTTCTATTATGATCTACCCTTATACCTTCTGGGTTATAACTCATTCCTCACATCCAAAGCACAGAGCTGCCGCAGGTAGTGGCTGCAGCACGTTCCTTCACCTCCAAAGAGGTCTCTGGCCTGATTCCTTAGCAGTGTGATTTTCAGAGCTAGCCCAGAGCTGC
Organism: Falco cherrug; assembly: GCF_023634085.1. Lineage (NCBI taxonomy): Eukaryota > Metazoa > Chordata > Aves > Falconiformes > Falconidae > Falco > Falco cherrug. Next base: position 10,514,112 of record NC_073707.1, read on the forward strand.
AGATGCATGTAGATGCTGCAGTGCTGCCCTATGGTTTGCTCACTCGGGATGCTTTCGATCCCGGGAACCTGCACCCATGGAGCAATGTTCCTCTTGCAGGGAAAATCCAAAGACATCTCAGACCTCCTTGGTCTCTATCCGTGAACGGTTGCACCTGGAATATAGTCCTGCATTAACTCCTCCGAAGCAGGAGTGCCAGCAATATTGCCCTTAAATCCAGGGTGATAAAACCACCCACTAGATCAGATACAGCTCACATCTTTATTTCACGTGGCTGCTGTGAAATTTAGTGCTGTGGCATTGGTGGGTTTTTGGGGTGTTGGAATCATGGCAGATTGCTGTAATACTTCTGAGATGAAGATCAACTTTCATGTTCTTTGAAAAGTACACGCAGACCACTAAATGCTACCACTGAGTACAGATTCAATGGCAGCTAAAACTAACGAGAGATATTAATAACTGCTGTTACCACTAACGAGAAGTGGTGCAGACACAGCTCAGGACTGAAGGAGAGGACAGCTTTCTTTTGCTGCATATCTCCTGGAATATTTTGAGCTATGAGGATGTTGGTTGGCTTCTCCTGAGCACCATTACAAGGGAAGGGATGAGAGCTGGGTTTAGGCATCTCCTTCTCATTGTCAGATTTCCATTCTCAGATGGTTGATAACAGCTCACATAACTGCTAGCTGCAGGATACCTGCCACTGCCTGGTCTGACTCTGGCCCAAAAGGGAGGCCCAAGCATTTTCCCCTGCTGCCTCCACGAGCAGTCTTCCCTCCATGGGACCCAGTGAGAACCTGCACTTTTCTCTTCCCCACAACTGATCAGGCTTGTGTCGCACTCCCCTCTTTCCCACAAGGTACCCTACAGCCAGCTCTGCTCTGCAGAGTCATCTCCACAATCTGGTTTCCACTGTTGCTAAAGCCCTGAACTATCTGGATTAATCACTGATTCAGTCAAGAGTCTAGCTTCTAAAAGGTTTAATCTGCTTTTTCAGGAACTGTGCATCTTGATAGACCCAAAATGAACCCTAGCAGCTGCAATATCACAGCCTATGAAAGCTTTCCACTTGTCCAGCTGTGTGTTTACATCCCAGTTTTGCTTTTGGGCATTTTGCTGAACATGTCGGCGCTGTGGGTGTTCTGCTGCAAACTCGGCAAATGGACAGAAACCAGAGTATACATGGTCAACTTGGCTGTGGCTGACTGCTTGCTGCTGTTTAGTTTGCCTTTTAAAACTTTATCCCACTTCAATCAGCTGAAGGTAGGTAGCTGGTGCTTGGTTCTTGAAGGTGGCTATTTCATAAACCGCCTAATGAGCATCGGTATCATCACTGTCGTAGCAGCTGATAGGTATCTTGCAATCAAGTACCCATTGAAAGCCAAGGTGCTGAGGTCACCCCTGAAGGCAGCTTGTGCCTCTGGATTTCTCTGGATAGTCGTCATCTGTGTGATGTCCCTCATTAAAAAGTTAGAGGACAGAGGACAAGATGAACTTTGCTTTGAAAAACCTTCCGTTAAGCCCTCAGTGATCACACTGTGTGCTGTTATTGTAGGGTTTTTCATACCATTGATCATCTTGAGTTATTGCTCCATACAAGTCATTGCAGAACTCATGAGAAAGAAGAATGAATATTGTCACAAGGAAAAGTCAATCAGGAAGGCCATCTACATCGTGTCTGCAAACATGGCTGTGTTCATCATATGCTTTTTACCTCTTTACCTCGGGCATCTCCTTCGCTTTATAATGGACTCCACCAGCTCCAACTGCTCTGCAATACAGTGGGTCAATAATTTTGTTCACCTTGCCTCAGTCCTCGCAAACACAAACTGCTGCCTGGATGCTATTTGTTACTACTTTGTCAACAAGGAATTTAAGGAAGCGTCTCCCAAGCTAGCAAAGTCCAAATTTGAAGCCAGTGAAGAAGCTGACATTCAGCTCCCACATGTAATGCATTAATGCAAAACCCATGCAGCTCACATTTGATACTTGCTATGTTCAAGTTCAACTGGGACTCAATAGCAGGCTTTCCCACTTTCTTTCTGTGAGTGGGATTGAGGGACTTTCTACTAATGGGAATGATTTAGACACATGAAAATTAGCCCTGATTCAGACAACCATAGCAGTCCAGATCCTGATGTAATGATCTAGCTTGCTATGGATAATTCTCTGCCAAAACAAGTACAGCCAGTGGTAAAGGTTTTTTTTTATCACTCACCCTCACATTGGATCAGCTTTTATACAGCTGTAGCTGTGACATATAAACAGAGGTTATTCCAAATATAAAAAGATTTTTTAAAAGTCTAAGTGAAACCACTTAGAAGAAAAAGACAGGAGGATGTTTTTATCAATCACAAACATCTTGTTTTTTAGTTGGTAATAATGCATAGCCACGGTAGCAGAGACAGTTTTAGCCTGCTTTAGATAGCTTCACAAAACCATTCATACTATGTAACAGCTACAAAATGGTCATCAATTTCAGTACAAGGTGATAAGAAATTGCAAGTGCTTTGACTGGGGAAAAAAAATTTACGTCAAAAGTGTTTGAGTAAAATGACATTAAAACTCCTATCCAAAGAGTTGAGGTGGGGCAGTGGGAATAAGGACCCCGTATTAGGGGTTTATTCAGCCTTATAATGCAAAGGACTGTCTAAAGAAAGTGGCAGCAAGCTGTTCCAAAGAAACCAACATAAATAAAGTTGTGTTACTAGCACAGAGTTCAGTCTCTTAATGAGTTAAATGGAAAAGGTGGGAGATAAGGACTTGCTCTGCTGTCTGTCCCCAGGAGGGACAGCTCACCTCCCCACTGTCCAGTGCAGGGCAGGGGGTATAAGCTGCAACGGAGACTGGGATTTTCAAAGGCAGAGCGGTGCATACCACCTTGTGATGCACTGACCCACAAACAGCTAAGTAGGTAAAACCACTAACGTAGGTAAAGCCACATGCCCCTGTATGGGACATATCAGACACACACCTCCATTCATGCCTCCCAACCCCAGGCTGGGCTTCCACCTGCCTGGGTGTGCTGGGCCGAACCCTGCCACCACGTAAGCAGCTTTACAGCCCCAGCATCCAGCTCAGCCTTTGCATCTCCTCCTACTCAAGGCACATGCCATAAGGAGGAAACCCTTCAAGGAGAGGCTCTGCTGCAGACCATAGTTGAGCAGGGCCCTCCATACACTTGGGCAGTGGCTGTGCTGCTGCTCAAAGCCTGTGCCATCTGCACGGGACAGTAGCCAAGCCCTGACAGCCTCCCGAGGGGATGCAGGCTTCTCACCATGCTTGCCAGAGATCCCCATAGAAATTAGGGGTATCTGCTCTGTCATCACCAAAATCTGAAAGCAGGATCTTGCCTTTGCTCACTGCACAGTGAGGAGGGAGAGCAGGAGAGGCTCTGACTGCAAAAAAGGCCTTTTAAGGAGGTTGGTCTCTCCCCTTTTAACATAAGCATCTTAGTGTCTTTAACCTGATGGACTGGTCCCCAATAAAGCTAAATACACCTTTAAGATTTCCTCCCCGGTATGGCCTTTGTGTGCCGAGAGCAGAGTGATTTCAGAGATTACCTGACTGCTGGTGTGTTTTTTCTACACAGTCTCACCACCATGGGTGGGAGCTCCTCAGAGGTGAAAGCTCCGAACAAAGCAAACTGCTATTTCAGATGCAGATAAAAAAATACTTCTCCTTCAGTAATCAACCACTGATTAAATGGGTGGAGGAGATACAAAGCAGCCTACAAACAAAGCATTTCCGAGTAGATTCTGCTGAGCGGTCTCACTCCGAGTAACACCCCTTCCTCTAGCAGCCATTTGCCCAGAAATACACGAACGCTTGGCCAAAGATGGCCAGAGGTCCCTACCACAGAAGCCTCACACCAAAGCCTCTGCACAACCATGAGTTCTGAGATCCTTACTGAGGTTTGGAGACAGGGGGGAGCCTTGGAGGGGCTGTGGAGGAGATGGTTGGGTTGTGCCAGTATGGGATGGTGCTGGGCAGGGAGTGCAGGGGTGGTCCTCACTGCCCCAGCCAGCCTCCACGATGGCTCTGAGCGGGACCACCACTGCTCCGAAGGACTGCACAGGAGGAGCTGGCTAGTGAGGGCAAAGAGGCAGGAAAACATGTTTCACACTCAGAAAAGAGATGCAATAAACTGTCACTTTGACACAGGACCAAAACCTCTGTTTTTCACCATTTGAGCAGGGTCTATCCAAGTACAGGGCAGTCAGGGGCTCAGATGTGCTGGGGCTGAAATATGTGGGACGAGGACCAAGAAACCCCCTCAGGCTCCCTAGCTAGAAAACTGAATTATGCTGTTCTGTGTACTCACTTCTTTTTTGCTTTTTCCACCTGGAGCTTTTGAGCTGATTTAGTGGAAGGAACGTCCTCTAAATTCATACCTCATCTAGCCAAGCTCTCCCATACCATACAGCGAAGAGCTGAGGGATGCATTAAGCAGTGAGCAGACAGCCGCAACCTACAGTAATAGACATTTCTTGTGGGTTCAGCCACCTCCAGGAGACAAGAGGGATCTGAGTACTTGCTCTTGTTGGCAATACCAATTCTTCCACCACTGCCTGGAAGGCAGACTGCCCCCACCCCATGCACAGAAATACCGTAACTACCCAGGTAGAGCAGGCCTTTCCTGGCTTGCTTTGATCTTGCTGCAAAACCTAGCTATCTCATCACACCCACCAAGCTTTTGAATATGTGCAACTTGACCTTTTACCACAGGACGCGCTCTGTGTTTCAGATGTCCCAGATTTCTCTGGAGCCAAGTTTGGGCAACAGCAACCTCATGCTTTGCAGGTGATGAGGGTTGGAACCTACCCCTCCCAGGCTGGTGGAGCCAGGTATCTCCCACCATGCATGACCACATCCTGCCCTCAGCAGGCCACACTGCCCTCCCAGCAGCTGCAGGACACAGGCAGGCACAAACATCTTGCACTGGCATCTCCCACATTATATTAATTCTAACTCTATGAACTGATGAGAGCTGAACACAAGCAGTTTGATACCCTTCACAAGCACTGAAGGGACTTGTTAAAAAAACAGATCACTGGAAAGCACGAGCGGACCTCCTGCAGCACACTGGAGCTGGCTGCAAGGGCAGGACACACAGACAGAGTGCAGGAACACATCCAAACTTCCCTCTAACTTTCACACTGTCGCTCACAGGTCTAGTAACATCTCACACAGTTTTCTTGCTTGGGGCTTTCCATTTGCTGTTGCTGTCACATTTTAAATGAACGCTGCTGCCAAGTACTGAACCAAGGCAGCTGACCGAAAAATGAGAGTTCAGCTGAATGTCAAGTGTGGGGGGAAAGTGTGAAAGCTGTTACCAAAAAACTGTGACATACTGCAAAGATGCTTTCATCAAAGCCAGAAAGAGGGCACTTCTGGGGAAGTGAAAATCAGGGTGGCTCATTATTATCATCGATAAAAACATTCCTATATCTCTCAGTTTCTGAATGAAGGCTCAGAAACATCACCGAGTCACTCCACAACAGGATAAGCTGTCCTGTGTGGGCACTGCATGCCCCAGCCGGGGACAGCATCTGACACCATGCACTCCTCATCCTCGGAGGTGCTAAAAGGCTGCGGCACCTGCAACCCTTTTGTTTTGTCCATCACAAACCCCAGCAGCAGTCTGCCAGCAGCTTTACTAACTTCAAAACTCTCACTTCACTTCTGTCTGCTGACATCTTTCTATCAAGATGAACACTTCATACTTCTGGCCCTTGGCCTCCAAGCCAGGCTCCCTGCTTTGGTTTGGTAAAAATTTGGCACGGCTATTTCAAACCTGACTTTTATCAGCCTCAAAATTGCAAGAGTCTGTAGGTCTCTTGCTGTTGGTGGATGCCACAGCCCACAGTCACTTGTTTAATCCTTACCCTGTGTTGCTGCATAAAAACAAGCTCCAGACATATCACATTTCCACCAAAAGTCACATTGCACCCACCAGGGACTGAAGGAACGGCATTTCTCAGTGCTGTATTGGTTTAACAATCATCGCCCACAACGCTGATTCCTCTGCTTTTGAAGTTGCTGCCCATGGTCTCAGGGTTGTGTTGTTTACTCGCAGTATGCACTCCCTGTTGGGCTGTTTGTTGTCCTTGGGGCCTGGGCTAAAGTTATCATTGTGTTGTACTATATCGTACTGGTTGATGATGTGATGGGCTTGCTGGTCGTAAAACTAATCTGGTGGGTGTATTCAGTATTATTGTCACCACTGTACTGCATGTGGCCCCGGTGGGAAATACCAACAACTGCACCTTTGGCTTTGCTTTTCTGGAGAGCCAGCCTATGGTGGGGACTACATTTCCCCCTTCTCCTCAGGGCTAATTACTGAAGCATGTAAGATTTTTGGAAATTCTGAATATCTTTGGAGCGTTAGAACCAGCATAGACAGCTGTGCCCTTCGACATCACTGGGATCTTTGCCACTGCAGTTACACATTTTCATCTCCAGTGATAAGGCTATATTCACAGTGCTTTAGCAATTTTTATTTATTTTTTTTTGGGGGGGGGGGTGAGGCGGGAGCTGGCTTCTGTTTTGTTTTTTAAGAACAAAACTTTGAAAAATTTCAGAGGTGCAATAATACATTTGACCTTAATAACATACCTGGAATTTTTCTCTTTTACCAGCTGGCTGGACACAAATGGTGGATTCTAGCCCTTTGGGCAAAGCAGGTGATGTTTTCAGTAGGCAGAGAGCAGCAAGGGGGAAACCTCACCTCATGCCTTCCGGAGGGATGGTGGTCTGTGCCAGTCCCAGCTCCAGCTCTGGAAGAAGAGACAGGAGAGCTCAAATACAACAGCACTGCTCTAGGTATGCATGTCTGTGGCTTTTTTTATTTTGTTTTTTTAAGAATCCTCTGTTCTCACCTCTCACATCAGGAACCTCAGAGATATTTCAGTCCCAGCAGGGAGGTCTCAGTGGACGCAGATGGCTTGACCAATTTCCCCGCTAGGTAAAGCACAATCTAGGAAACAGAGGCCCTGCCAGAGAGTTCCCACAGAGGGAATGCACTCCCCGGCATCCAGGGTCCAGGACCACCCCAGCACGTGCCTCCCTGGACACCCACTGCCTTCCCCTGGTAAAAGGGAAGTGGATCCCACCACCTGCCTGCCTGGGACATGGATCCTAACCAGGCAGCTTCCCTCACCGGTTTTCAAAAAAATAAAAGTTTAAAAAAAAGAGAGAAAAGGCTTGCCATGGTGATGAGAGCATGGCAGAAAAAGCACTCTGTTTCAAAAACGTGTTTCCCAGATCTTGCATTTAAAGGCATGCCCCAGGTTCAGACTGCGCTGACGGTGACAAATTTATTCATGTGATCATTGCAAGGTACATTTGAGGTAACGATACTGAAACCAGTTATAAAATCCAGTACATTTCTGTTTTTTTATTAATTCACATTGGCTTTTTTTTTTCCCCCAGTAAACTCCAGGCTTATTTATTTCCACTGGTGTCTATTTCCACTTTCCTTTTCCTCATAAACACACAAACCACTCAGTTCTTGCTCTAGTTTCCCTTGAAACATTTCCCTATTTAACTTGAGCAACGTTTTTTTTTTTTTTTTTGTAAAAGCAACCAAAAGAGGAATTGCTGTTCTGCTTTCAGATAGGGCAGCGTAAGCCAGATGCTGAAGAGCATACATCACTTTTGTGCTTGGCCAAGTTTCCTCAGTTTCCAGCTGCACAAAGGCACAGCACATCAGTCAGCATAAACAGAACAGAGAAATCACAACAACTTCTTTTCATGCACTTAAAACCTCCCCCATAGTGCTGGCAAATGCCCCGATGGTGTGAAGGTTTCTGCTGCTGTCAGAGCAGCAATGGGGACATGCAGCTTTCTGCTGCAGGTCACACACGTGTGACAAAACAGCCCTTTTTGCTCCATCGCCTTCTGTGCTGGTGGTGCCCATTTGCAAGCCCTGTCCGCAGTGCAGGGGCTGTCCTGCCCTCTCCCCCTGCATGCTTTGTACCCGGATCTGCACTGGAGGCATCCCACAAAACTCTCGCCATGGAGGGATGTGCCGGGGAGCTCTAGGAGTCTTTCAGGCCTGTTTGTGATGCAAGAAATGCTCTCTCCCTTGGCTCCAAGAGGTGTGCATACACCTCCGCTTCCTCCTCCAGACCCTCTGGCATGGGAATCCCCCACCCCAGCACTACTGCCCATGCCCAGCCTGCCCCAGGATCCTGCTGCAGCTGGAAACCCCCTTTACTCCTTACGTGACTGTGACAGAGGAAACAAATGGGGGTAACAAGACTTCGGCAAAAATCTAGCTTTAGAAATGTCTGTATTGCCAAATTACCCTTTCCAGACGGTGAACTGTGCCGCACAGCTCTGCTTTTTACCTTTCAGAGGCTTTCCTTCCTCAGATGGCTCCACCCTCAGCAAAACGCCGGGCTTGGCAGGGTCCCCTGAAGCCTCTGATTGTCCAGTGTCACTGCAATATGCCACCAGCTGGACCCTGCAAACAACCACGCAGGGTTCCAGCTGCTCAGCAAAACCACCCAGCTGCAGAAAGAGCAGGTTTCCTTTCCCCTGGGGAAGGCTGGACGTGGGCAGGGGGTGGCAAGGAAAGAGGACAGGCTGCCACGGCTGGAGAAGGCGGGGAAGGTCCCATGCCTGCAGGGCAAGCTTCTTCCAGAAGCTCTATGATATCCCCCAACCCAGCCTGAGGGTACCCGGCACAGTGAGGAAGCACATACACCACAAGAATTTCCATAATGCAAGGAAAAAAGGGAAGGAAAAGAGGGAAGGGAGGGGGAAGGGAGGGGGAAGGGAGGGGGGAGGGGGAAGGGAGGGGGAAGGGAGGGGGAAGGGAGGGGGAAGGGAGGGGGAAGGGGCTGGGAGGAAGACAGAGAGGGAGAACAAACAAACAAACAACAAAAAAAATAAAAGGAAAACACCAAGAAAACAAACCCCAAAACAACACACACAGCCAAAAAAACTCAGCAACAACCAAATTAACCAATCTATCAGCTATAGAATAGTGACAAATTCTTGGGTGTGCAGAAATGTGTCCCCAAATGGGCAGGAAAGAGGTGTGCCTTAGAAAACACACCACTCTTTCCATGAGCCATTTGGACTCATCCTTTCCAGGTCTTGAGGATTTTTTTTTTTTCCTTTTTTGTCATCATCTTCTGTACACGATCCCAGAAAGACTGCAGCTCAGTCTTTCCAGCAGTCATAAGGGCACATTATGATGGCCAGAGCTGGTTGCTCCCACTCTGAGTTATCCTGACCAGTGCTGAGAATCCAGCTCCAGTATGGGCCAGGCGTCCTTATCCAGGCCTACAGCAAAAATGGTCTGATAGGAAACCTAAAAAACCCCAACCCCTAAAAACAAGCAAACACACAAAAACCCCACAACCAAAAAAACCCACCTTTCTGCAAGAAATACCCAAATCTTACCTGTCTCCGAGGCATTATCTCATTCACATTCCTTTTCCTTTCCTTTTTTAAGGAAACCTGTTCCTAATCTGAAGCCAAGATGCAATGGTCAGAATACGTTTCTTACAAAAAGGCGCACCAAAGTCAGGGATCTTTCATAAGACCTGGCTGCCCTGCATATCTACCACCCCAGCTGTATGAGCACTGACAGCCTGAATCATCACAGTGACTTTATGCCAGGGCAAGAGTTGAAATCACAGCATGAGGACTTTTTTTGTTAGCTGTGAATCTGCAAAGTGCTGAGCTGTGCTTTTCCTTTTTTTCCATTTCTTTCTGTAGCACCTTTTGCTGCCCACCCACCAGGTGCTCCACTGCTGCTGTAGATTGTGGCACTGCTGTGAGGTAGGGGCATAATGAAGGATAAGCAGCAGGCTTGGCAAACAGCAATGTCCGAGGAGAAATGCATGCAAGTTAAAAACATACACTTTCTTTCATCAGCAAGGTGAAATCATGGATAAGAGCAGTAGGTGCCAGAGCTTTTCCTCAGGCTTGTATATTTACCCTTCTGTTGTTAAACACATTTATATAAGCCATGCTGATGCAGGTGATAGGGAGCCTTGATTTCATGAAAATCCAATGCTTTTCTCTAAAAGCAGCATTTACTGCTAATTCTGCTGCAACCTCACCCACCCCTCCAGTGGCAGCAAAGGCCAGTCTAACGCCTCCCAACAGGTCCCAATGCAGGGCCAGTGGGGTTTCGCAAGACCATTAATCACCCTTGGTGCAAGCAGGTACTGGGAAAGCTGGGACTGGGAAATCAGGCTGCCTTCGTGCTCAGTGAAATCCCTTCACTGCCATAGCTTAACAAAACAGGTGATGACTGAAGAAAGACAGCCAAGAGAAGGCGAGTGGCTAATAGACCCCAAGCAGCAATCCCCTTCTCCAAATGGAGCAATGATTATTCAAGGTCTGCTCCTCTAACCCTTCAGCATGGGAGTGACAAGCCCAGCAGGAGAAAGTCCCTAGCCCCAAGGGCCAGGATCACCCTTCTGCACCAGCAACCCTCACTAACCCATTTTATTACCAAGCTCCATAGACAACCTGACACCAACCTGCAAAATGCAGGAGGAATCACCTTTCACCATCCTCATCTGACCTTTTGCTTCTCCACCTTGTGCCAGAGTAACCTGTCTCTGATCAACAAAGTCTACACCATCAAATGATTTCTAGCAGATCTGAATCAATAAATGACCCACACAAGAGCAACAAAGCCTAGATGTCAGTAACTTAGGGAAGGTCAATCACACAAAAAGCTGTCATAAAAAAAGGAAGGAAGAAGAAAATATTTTAGGATTCATTTTAAAGCAACAGCTAAAGAAAACTCTCCATGAGGCATCCTCTGTAATTTCTAAAATCCTGATTTGAGAAGAAACATTGTGGATACAGCCCTCAGTCTCCAGTTGAAAAGTAAATAGCACATCAGTCAGCACAGACAGAAAATACTCCCTTTTTCTGCTTTCTTCCTGGTGATGGTTACAAAAAGTAGCAGTGTGACATAAAAGATATAAGGGGAACAGAAAACAAGCAAGCATCTAAGAGAGACACAGCAATGGAAAAAATGGCAATGCTTACGGTATGCAGGTGGGGAAAACAAAAAATTCTGTGTAAATTTAGTTCCTGATGCATTAGGATTGTAAAACTAGAGAAATTAGGAATTTCCCATGACTAATATTTCTGAGCAGAAAGCACAGGTAGTTTACTATACATCTTCTTTTGTATAAACTGCTTTATTTTTTGAACTCCTGATTCTAAGATGTTTAGCATGAACCAGAAGGTTTAGTAAATATTCTCCAGGTGGGATTTCCAGGCTTAAAGTAGGCTTTTTTTATTATTATTATTTTAAGTACAGTGATTAATCTCTGTGCTAAGATGTCTTTTCAAGTGTCTGAAGAGTTATGGTCCCACTCTTCTCTGAGTCTTTGGGTCTTTTGAAAACAACTGTCTTTGGTCACTGGTAGCCAGAGCTTCTTCCTTTGGCTCAGATTTAACTCTCTGCACGGTATTAGTGATTTCTGTGAGCCCCTGGGCTTCCCTGTCAGTGCAGAGGTCTTGTTTGTAGGCAGCCAGAGAAAAAGATCAAGCACATGAACTCACTGCCTCTCCCACGCACCCGGAGGAAGAGTCTCTCGCACGAAAATCAGCCTCTTGCAGTACAGGTTGCCTGCCCACAAGGGTTTTTCCAGTTACAGTCAGGCTGAGAGGAAGCAGAAATCCAGCACGCCCCATGGTGGCCCAGTCCCAGCTGCAGGGCTGTCTATCTACGCAGCTGAGCCCAGGAAACGTTGGATTTGCAGGGCCCTGGCACTGCACCGCAAAGCTGGAAGACCATCCTCGCTGTAGCAGGCTGGAAGCCCACCAGATACTTTTCCAGGTTACTGCAGCCTGTAGTTTAGGAAATTCCTAAACAAGAGATTGCTTCTTTATGTAAAATGGCCCATTAGGGGCTTTTCTGCCTTCTGTGAGCACACAGAATCACTTTTTACACCCTTGAAATTGATTATAAAATTAAAAATCTAATTGCACTATTGACATCTAGCTTTTGCAGCACAGCCTGTTACTGCAGCACTTCCCTGTTACTGTCAGCCATGTGGCCTGTGTAAGCTGTTAGAGATATTGGGGATGTTGGAGTTATCAGAGACAAAGACTTTGAAGGTAATATTTTAACCTGGTTGTTCTCCTCAGCTGAAAGCACTGCAGCAAGCTGAAGTGATGCATGCAGCCCTCAGCTGGCACCTGCAGCAAGCCTGGACCAGAGGCAACAGCACTGGCTCTGGACCCACCAGCCCCAGGCACCTCTGGCCGCAGGCGGGTGTGCTGAATTGCAAAAGCTCGTGGCCACAGGGCTGTTCTCAAGAAACTTCACAGGATGAACCACTCAAGCCAGTGACATGGTATCATCTCCTGTGATAGGGTTAACACTTGACAATGCATGTTAGATCTGCTTTCATATCACAGTCCATAAGGGTTTTCTTTTTTAAATAAGTAACCGAAGGTAGGCTTCTTCCTTGGCTCCACAAGTTAACTGGGGAAACACTGGCAGGGATGTTTCCAAGCCCACCGAGATGCTGGCTTGACTTCAGACACCTGAGACCCTGGATACCCACCTCAGCAAAGTGGCAACTCCCTGTGAGCTGGGACATGCAGGGGCGCAGCCTCAGACAGACGGACAGATGGATGGAGACGTGGACAGGCAGACGGACAAACAGACGGATGGACAGAAGGACGGACAGACAGCCGTCCTCCTCAGCCTGCCTGCAGCCGGACCCCCACCATCCCTGAGAGCTGCCTAAGCCACCGGGCTGGCGATGCAGCGCTGAAAGAGGCGCTTCAGGAACTCCACCTGAGAGCTTTCAACCGGGAGCTCTGCTGCCTTGGGTTATGGGAGCTCTGCTGCCTTGGGTTATGGGCTGCTGCGTGCGCCAGCCCTCAGCGCTGAACCCAGTGACCCCTGCTGACAGCAAGCCCTCCAGACCCTACCAGCACCAACACAGCCTCTGCTGCTGCCCCTGTCTTTGCCCAAGCACCCACCCAGCCCCAAGCCTGGCTCTCCTACACACTTGCCTAAGAGCTCTTGTGCCTGCAACACAACCTCTAAATCTGAGGGTGTAGTGAAGATGCTGCTGAAAAGCTAGAAACACTAGATGAAGGGAAAACACTTAAAAGTAATGCTCTGATCACTGTTAATTTACTTGCAACGCAAGCAGCACACTGGGGCAAGCTCTCATCATTAAATTTCAGTACAACAGAGCAGAATCTCATGGTGTTTGTGGTAAGTGATTCACCTAAACAGTAAAAATAAGGCGTTCTTTCACTCTTGGGCAGATACCTTGTTTGTATCTATTTACTAGATTCTTTTCCATGTAAGGCAAAATAAGCTGCGGAAAACTAGTAGAGGAGTGACGTAGCCAACAATTACTAGCACCAGGCTTGTCATCTATGCTAACTGCAGCTGGGTGGTATTTCTACCCTTTTCTTTCACAGCACTAGTGATTTTGGCAGCATAATAATGTATTTAAAATAATTTAGACATTGTTTAGTCAAATGACACAAAATTATGTACAAACGATCTACCTTCTTTTGCCACAGATCCATGCAATGCATATTACCTTTTTTAATATCAAAATTAGCAGTGAAACTTGGAACACCCTGTAGCCAGCTCCTAAAAATTATAAAATAAGACACAAGTTCCCTTACCTCTATTTCTAGCCAATAATCCAGGAAGGACAAGCTAGCTCTTGCCTACAGATGGCAGATGGCAAAGAAGCATCTGAAGAAAATGACACTAATTCTTTTCACATTCCTTTTTCTTTTTTCCTCCTTTTTTTGTAGCTATCTGTTGCTAGGTTTCTTTTTATGGAGTGCAATGATGTATGGGGAAACTCCTGACTTTCAGTCAGCTGTAGCCACTGCTGAGATCAGGGAAAAAAATCTGTGCTAAATTAGGCATGGAGTAAAGCAATCTAGTGTTCATTCCACCTGATAAAGGGCTACTGTCAACCTACAAAAAATAAGGACAACTCATACCAAGGTAAGCGCTTATGCCACTCTGGGATTACATTGATTTGTACTCCAAGTGTGCAGTTAGGGTCTTCTCTGCTGCCCTCAGTGCTAACACACATGTAGCTGTCACATTATCCAAGGTGATTTCTAATTCGCCTCAGTCTTTTGCATGTGAAAGCACAGGCAGGAATACACCACCTAAAGATAGGCCAGCTCAAGTATTCCCACATTATAACTAGCAGAATTTTGTCTAGGCTGCTATTATTAACACCTCACACCAAGGGGTATTTCTAGTTTCATCTATCTTCAGCATTAGAAGGGTTTATTTTAATTTCCAGGCAGAGCATTTCCAGCTGCAGTGTAAATCCATTATTTCTTTTCCCATCTGCAGTGGATATAGCAAACTACTTATTTCCTTCCCCTTCATAGCTACCATTCATTATTTGAAGACCTATTTACACCCTCCACATGTCAACATCTGTGCTCTAAATATACCCAGCTGCTTCTGCACTTCAGATGTAGCTCACTGTGTTTGCTCCTGTTTTCTAGGTTTTCTACCCTCTCTCTTGGATTGACCGGGGTTTTTTCTTTCTTTCATTTTTAAGACAGGCACCTAAGACTGAATATAGCTCTTTTAAAACCTTAAACAATTGCATATCCCAAAATCATGTTTGCTTTCTTCTACAACAGCATAATCTTCCATTTCATTTCCAGTCATATTCCATTTGTAGTCCACCCTAAGACCCAGATCCCTTTTTTCAGATCTGCAGCATATCAAGCTCACCCACATCTCACATCTGTGCTTACAACTATTCCTATGTATGTGCAAAATTTTGCATATGTCTTTATGCCTCATCAAATACTTTCTTTTCTAAACCATTTATCCAACTTGTCAACACCATTTGCAATACTAAACTTCACTTCCACTGTCTCGTAGGCTCTCTAATTCCTGCAGCAAATAATCATGTTGTAAATAGAGTTAAGTCTTAGGTCAGGAGACCACAGAGAATCACTTCTCACAACACTTACAATAATACAGGGAAATATCATTCCAAAAGAGTATGTTCATAAACTACAGCCATTTGCTTTATAACATTCTGAATTACTCTAGTCCCTGTTAGTTGACAGCCTACATAAAAATCTGGAAATACTACTGCTTTCTTGTGCAAGAACTCTGGGTTATGCACCAATTTCTTGACTGTAAGTTGTCAGAGATCAAAGGCAGCATGAAGGTAAAGCCTCTTCCCACCGGCTGCAAAAATGAGGTGTTTCTACTCGCAACTGTGCAAGGTCAGAGAGACATGACAGATGCTGCTCCTCTACAAGCTGCGAGCTATGCAAGCACAAAGCAATACTGCTGCCATGCTTCAGAACACCAAAGCTGAGAGGCAACACGGTTTAGTTTTAAATTAAACTCAGTTGAAGACTTTTTTGTCGAACAATGGGGAGCAACACCCATCACAGAGATGCAGTGTAATGTCACAGCCAGGCACCCTGGGACCCATCAGGTGGGTTTCACCCCACGCCTGACAGGATAACTCTGCCAGGGCTGAAGTGATGACCAAGTCATGGCTTTAGCTAGTGACTGCTTAACTTAACACATCCCCCAGGCTGCTACTGCCCTCTGCTGCTGAGCACCGATGGAGGCCCTGAACCCTCTCCCACCATGGCCCCACGCCGAGCTCTGGGGGTCCACCACACTGGCCTTCTCTGGCAGCACTACAGGCTGCAGCTTCATCCCGCAGGAGCAGAGGATCTGGCCCCGGGAAGACACCCAGCACCCATTCTGGCAGAGAGGCAAAGGCCTGAGCTGTGACCGGGCGCTGGTGGGCTGCAAGTCCGTCACCAGCTGAAGGCATCTCCAGGGAAGTTTTGCGCTTCCAAGCTGGGAGATAACCTTCAGGCTGTGATCTCGGAGTGGGTGAAGGCATGCTGCTTGAGGAATACTGCAGATTTAAGGTGGAATTGGAAAAATATCTACACATCTGGCCAGTTGCACTGTTCATCTGAGTGCTCCAGAACAATCCTAATTGGAGGTTTAGGTTCAGTGAAATGATTTGCAAAGGAAGTTTCCACTGGCCTAGAAAATTTAAGCTCAGCATCGCATTTAAATCCCCTTTCTGCAAAGACCAAAATAGGTCACGCTTGACATGTGCATGTAAGGTAATCCCTGGGAACACTGGGGAGTCCAAAAGCACAAGACTTCAAGGCAATGGTATCATTAAATTCCTACAGGATAACCTACCTTCACCAGTTTCTCAGTCACCTCAGTACAATCCCTGTATGACTACCATGCTCTTAGCAAGCACCCTTCCCACCCAACGCAGGAAGAAATGAGGTTTATTCAGAGCAAGCTGTTATAACAGCACGATCATTATTTTAGTAGAGGCTGGCACCTGCACTCGGCTTACACACCCTTCGTCCCCTTCAAGGATGAGGCAGTCCTGGACCATCCTGGTTTGTAGCATAAAAACCAGAGGCAGTCCTTCTTGGAGAAAGCTAGCTAGTCATATATTCATATCACATATTTGGGGCCTTTATCTGACTCCTCAAAGGCCCCCATGCCCAGGACACTGCAGCACAACAAAACCCTGCACAATATACAGCAAGAGTCATCCCTGAGAGCAGCCATGCTCATGTCTGGCCTCCACACCTAGCACAGGCCAACACACCTCTAGCCGGATGCAAAGTGAAAAAAGTGCATTTTTAAAGTGCAGAGCTTCCTGGCTGCCACAGAGACAGACCCACACACGCCCACCCAACCTCTGCAGGCAGGCTGGACCACTCTGGGCTTCAGATATTTGCTGGATCATTCAGAGGGTGGACCACAGAAATTCAAAAGTTGTCATCCCAGGATGATATTTCATTAACCTGGTAAGGTTACTTGCCAAAACTTACGTCCGTTAACATTTTTTAAAAAAAAAAAACCTTAGCTTTTCTCTTTGCTCAAAAAAACGACCAAAAAAAGTCTGCATCTGATTGTGTGATAGTTTCTACCATTCTAGCATTAGTTAATTTGAGAGCTTTTCATGTTTGAGGTTTTTCACTTTCCTGCAGATTGCTTTCTTGATACCTTTCATGTTATGAGGCTTTTCAATACAGGCTATTTATAGGAATGCACCTGTGCTAAAGCGAAGGGACCTTTTCAACATTTCAAATAGATCTCTAGCACTTGGTCTGAAGTGGAAAGCTAGAAGATTATCATTGTAGGTGGCATGATTATACTCAAATGAAGTGCAGTTTTATTTCCAAAGCCATTCATTCGCTCTGACTTGTGTGTAAAGACACTTGGCTATGGCAGGCAGCCAGAACAAAGACAACCATATCGACTCAGCTACACTAACATTACACATCAGAAGAAAGTCTAGCTACCGTTAGGCTCAAACATCACAACCTTTTTGCACACAAAGGAGGATGAATTTCCACTCTCTGTGAAACAAGCCCGAGTGCCTTTGCCCCTTGGCAGCCAGCTGGGCTGGCAGCATGTTGCAGCATCCCCACCTTGCTCTCCCTTCTGCAGCCTCCAAGACTCTGAGACCAAGATCCACCAGGTTTTAAATCCACATTTTAAATACTAACCATATCCCGATAGCCAGGGCAGATAACCTACATGCATAGAAGAAACAAGCTACAGCTGATTGAACTTACCTCCATTACTGTCCTCTTCAGATTCCAGATTCAAGGATGGCCAATTCTCGTCAAGGCAGAGATGCCTTCTGCACTGGAATAAATAAGGAAATTTGCTCAGTTGCCCTTTCCAAAGGAGAACGGAGAAAACCATGTTTTCACAAAGAGACATTTTTTCAGCAGCATAACACAGAGCTCTCTCTCAAAGGCTGGCTGTCTTACTAAAATAAAAAGCAGTCAGCCAGTACAGATTAGGAGAGATGAGAACAAAATAAAGCTCATAAAGTAAGTGTGCACGTAACCCACATGTAACAACATAATGACTGTCAATAAGTCATTACAATATCGATGCACACACAAATATATACACATACGTTGTTTTAGATATATAGGGCGAGAGTGTACCACACAAAGGCAAACCAGCTCCATCCACCCTGACGCCTCATGTCCAACTCAGATATAAATTGCCCCAAGATGGCACTGTCGTGTAGCATTAACCTCCACCAGCACCGCAACCACTCAAAACTATGACTGAAGTAAATGCAGGTATCCCTGTAAGCATTTTATTAAAATGTCTTCTTTTTTTCTTTTTCTTTTTTTGGTTTTTTTTTGGGTTTTTTGTTTTTTGTTTTTGTGTGCCTGTGTCTGTGTGTGTCTCTCTCTATCTGGCTAGCTCTTCCTGGGCATTTTCTATTTCTTAGCAGCACTCACTGCATCTCCACGTTAAGTTACTCCATGATCCACGTTAAGTTACTCCATGATTCAAGTTGGGACTTTGGTGCCCTGGGATCTGTCAGGACACTCTTAAGGCAGCAGTGAGGCTGACAGCAGTTCTCAGAACCTCAGCTCTAACTGCCACGATGAGGGGACACAGGCTGGAGAGTCTACACTGACAAGTGAACCCTGCCACTTCAGAGGCTGTGATGGAGCAATTTGTGCTGTAGCCTGCAGAAACCTCAAGAAAAAACAAGCTAAGCAAACACAAGAGCCATGGGCACGCTAACTGCCATTGCCCAGGTCAGATAATACAATGAGAAACAATCCTCCACAATCTCAGATGAAACGATCTCAGATGGCCTTGTCCCTGAGACAGCAACGTTCATTTTGGCCTGTGAGCGGTCAGATCTGGTCCTGCTTCTCTGCAATCCTTGGAGCCATGCTTTGAGCCATGCCTTGTTAATGCACAGCTGAACACACACTGATCTGAAAACAATCAAAAAGTAGTGGCAAATTGGCAACACATAAGCTAAAATGGGAAAGATTCCAAGTGCAAAGACAACATGCATTAATGAAACAGGGCACATCACAGATCTGGAAAATAATACTTTTAGGCCAATCTGTGATTTTCATTTGCCTCTAATTCATTGCAGCCACAGGCTTGAGTATGTAGCGCTTCCTTTCCAGAAATATCAGTCCCTACACTGAGGAGAGATGGATGAAGAAAAGATAAAGGAAATGGAAAAAATGCAGTTTCCACATGTCAGCTTTTTTTCAGTCCAAGCCATCCGACAGAAGTGGGTCTTTCAGAAAGTCATAGCATTAAGAGCACATAAACCCTGCAGATAAGGCAGCTCCTACCCCTTCTTGCAGGGCTGTCTGCATGAAGGTATAGGAATGACTGTGCAAGACGCAAATGTGCTGTGTGGCTGCTGTTGCTTTCCTGCGCTGGCATCCGTCTGTGCCAGACTGTAGTGATGGTTGTTGACTTCCATCAGTTCAGACGGAAAAGGGTGATGGTCCAGTCAGCAGTGTAATACTCCGGTAATACTCAGTATAAAGAAAATTCAAAGAAAATACTGTTCATTATGTTGTCATTAATTATCTATATTATGAAATATGTTCATTATGTATTTTGTTACCAAATGCAATGCAAAGGCTGGGAAAAAAATATATCTAGACATACCATTTATCAGATTATTATGTTGTATGGTATAGATGGGTGAGCAGAACATGGCTTTCTCATCTGATCGCTGCTTGTGTCAGGAAAAAGAATAGCGTGCAATAACCACACACTGCAACTGGAGTGGCAAAAACGAAGGGAAATAGCCTATTTCACTGCAGTATGATGTTATAGCCCACAGGAGTCTGAGCGCTCGGGAAGCCTGCTAAGGAGCCATGTGGTATCCCTGCTCAGGTCCCAGGTTTGTATCCACACTGCTGCTAGTCATTAGTTCCTTTTACTGGATGATTGTGAAATTAGCCGGTGGTTTTGTTTGAAACCTTAGTTTTGTGCACACATTTCCTTTGGCAGTGCCACTGCTCAGTGAGCATGACACCTTCATTAAACAAAAACTTTTCCTTATTTTAAAAGATTAACACAGCAGCCTTGCATTTTTCCCTTTCCAGAGGGCTCCTCACAAGATACAGTCTGTATACATCCGACAGAAACGCCTGTAAGAATTGCATGTGTCTTGGTGGATGGCAATTGCTGTGGGCTGTGCTTAACCAGCACAAGCTCAGCTATGCTGAGCAACCACAAACCCTCTCAGCTGGCCAGCTGGCACAGGTGGGGTGTTCTGGTGAATCTTTTGGAGCAGACTGCAAAGCACATTCATGCAGGAAGCTCTGTGTCTATTCTTACCCAGTTTCACTAAAGCTGAGCCCACAGCTTGACTAGTTGCTCCTCAGTGGCACCTGGCTGACACTGGCCATGTCTAACTGGCCTTTTTGGCTCTGGAAGACCAAATTGAACTATCGTGAATTAGATAAATTCAGCCCAGATGTATACTGTGGGTCTCTGAAGTTAGGAAGGAGATGCCACCCTGCATGCATCACCTGTTGGTGAATTTCTGAATTGGATACAGCTGAAGATACTCTGTACCTCAAAATACTACTCCCACTGTTCTGCTCACTCAACCATACTAGCATGAGACTGGCTGCACACCAGACTAGCTAGCTCCTTTCATCTCAACATGCGACCCTAAGAAACCTTCGTAAGGTTTCTCAAATGCAGTCAGAAACAAATCTACACTCATCGCTGGCTGGCTCCAAGAACAACTGCACTGTTTGCTCTGTCCTGGGCTGCCTTTAAAGGTCTCCGCCTCATTTTGGAGAGGCTGAATGTGGCTGTTCCCCATAAAATAACAGCAGTTGCCAGGTTTCCTGATTTCCAGTTTTGCGGTCTCCTACACTTGCTGCAAAAAAGTGCATGAGAAAAACAAAATGCCCCAGCCATCCACAGCTCCCAATTGTGCAATTAAGATAATTCAGTGTAAGTCAGACTTTGATTGTTACGGAGATGAGGAAAAGAGTACTGAGCAACCCAAAGAGTACTAGTGTGAAGCAAAAGGCCTCCAGATAAGAAAATGGTGTTTGTACTCCAACAAAGTACAAACAACAATTTCTAAGTCACCAATGAAAATTGAGTTTGTTCTTCAATTTGTCTGTTCTTTAGACAGAAAGAACATCAAGGTACATCTTCGGGTAGGGGATAGCATCATGAGCTCTTTGTGTAATTCTCCTTTCCAGGAGTGTGCTGCTCAGCTGGAGTTAGATTAAGTCCTCAACATCTCCCCTCTTACAAGAAGGAGGCCAACCTCTTTTGGGGTAGCAAGCTGTGGTAGCCTGCTCAGAACAAGACAACTTGTAAGCTGAAATCACTTTGGGCATCCAGACTTTGAAACCTTTAAACGCATACAAAAGTGACAGAAACCAGTCACAGCACAACACAGAAGATAGCTTAGACTCAGGTCTTAGGCTGACAGGCCTTCTATTTCCCCGCTGCATCCAGCACTCTTCACAAGGACAAAGACAGACAGTTTTTAACTCACCTCCTAGCTCTCTACTGAGCAATATCTTTTCCTGACTCTTTTTGCTCTGGATGATTAAGTCTTGTTTTCTGAGATGATATTTTATAGCTGTCTGGGAGAACAAGTCACAGATGCTTTCAGACTGGCTCAGAAACACATTGGACCCCACTTCTGAAATTTGATTAATTTGCAGCTGAGCATCCTACTTGTAGATCTGACACCCAACTGCCTCCATTCTGGCCATTAGGTAGAAGCAAACACATATTTTAGGCATTTGTGAAAGCTGGACTGCAAAGCTGCTTTGATATATTTTCCACTAAAAAAGAAGAACAGCAGACTTCACAGTGCTGTAATGCAAATGAATGTGGTTTTGCACTGTACAAATACGTTTTCTTTGAAACATATTTGGATTCCTTGAAAATGACAAGTGCTACCTGCTGTTACCTGACTTAGCAAGAGCAGCATTTATTGCACCTAGAGGTTAAAAGATGGATAAGGCTCACCAACCTCTAAAAAAACCCAAAAAACAACAAAACAAAACAAAAATTTAAAAAAAAAACAGAAGGAAAAAAACCCCAGAACACAAACCCCCCTACTCGTCTTTGCCACAAATGTTATAAATCTTTTGCTCATACACTTTCTTTTAGTTGCTCAGTTTGGCTAGGTTCTTCCAGCCACTATTTATTCATTTTCTAGGTGAAATGCCACATTGGGAAAGGATAAGGTTGGTAAGATTGTTGTCTCTAGGCAAGACAAACAATATACATCCAGCACATTTCAGTGGCTAATTAAAAAAAAAAATAAACAAACTGAAACAAACAAAGCCCTTCTTTCCGTTGAAAACCTCAGAGCCATGCAGCTGCCTGGGTCCCTGAAATTCAGCATTTCACAAGCAACAGTTCTGGGTGATAAAGGCACCAGGAGCACAAAGGACTCACTGAAATAATTCCTGCTGAGCATATTCATGTATAGCATCTGGTGGGAAAAATTACAAAAGCAGTCACCAAAGGCAGGGAGCAAACAAACTCTCATTTCTCAGCCAATAACCTGTCTGCAGGTATGGGAGTCATTCATAACTTGCCCTCATTATATATACTCTAGATTAAAGTTGTCCTAATTCAAACCAAAAAGGCCAACCTTGATTTATATGCACACCAACAAATGACATGCTTACCTACAAGCGATGAACCTACACATACCACAAGCAAATTGCCAACTTAGCAAGCATGCGGTTGATATGTACAGAAATGCTGATACTTTTAGCTTTGTTTAGCTCTGCTGCATCAAGTGATACTAAGTGGGAAGTTGTTCATAGAGCTACAAGGAATGAACATAGTGCTGGAATTGAGGGCAGCCCAAAGTACTAAAATTCATTTTTAAGCTGAGTCTGGAACATGCCTGTGGCAAGAGGATTAAAGAAGCAACTCCCTTTCAGCTGCAACGTGACACAGAATAATTGATTCAAAAGTCACACATAATTGTAGGGTATTTGTTTTCTGCTAATATTTAATTGCACTCTTAGATTTCTTTTTGTGACTCCAGATTCACTATTGTCCATTGCTGGGACCTGTAGCTAGCCCACAGCTCTGAAAAGAAAAAAGTTGAAAAGCCCTTGAAACTTCCCAATTCCATAATGTATTTCCCAACAGATATGAATCATGTTGCCTTCACTTCCCCTGCCATGCATATGATTTTCTTACGAGGTTTACACCACCTTTGTTTGGGTTCTGCTTTTCTTTTTTTTTTTTTTTTAAATTCAAATCTCATTTTTAGATGAGATGGGGACAAAAAAATGTGTTAAGAAATTGTTAAGAAATCCAAGTTCTGTGGTATAAATGCTGGTGCTACTCTTTCTTCAGGAAGGGCAGAATTTCCCCAGAAAGACCAAATTACCTCCAAAGCCAGGTGGCAATTTGAAAAATGTCACTTAGAGCTTTCTCACACACACACCCGCCACAGGAGAGGGTTGCAATATGCAAGGTAAAAGAGCAGTCCACAAGTCAGAAGAGTGGCACTAGGAATTGAGTTTCATACTTCAGCCAGAGCGGTTCCAGAGACAGACTATTTGTACTGCTCCTTACAAAGTGTCCATATGACATACACAGAAGAGCCCCTACTCAGGGTTCTACACTGCCAATTCTGTTGCTTGGAGATAAAATTATGATGTATGAGAATGTCACATTGTCATCAAACAGCAATGAACTTTTTTTCAGTAAATTATGTCACTTTATGTAAGTATGAACATCCACCTGATGTCTGTCCGAACCAAGCCACAGCTGGCCAGGACCTGAGACCAGCAGCTCTGGGTCCTTTGCTATGTCCCACCCTTGTCCACTATCTCCTAAAGAGAGTAGTAGATGAATACCCCCAAATTCCTGCTGTTCCCTCTTTGCAAGCGTAATTACCTTTCCAAAAGGCTTTGCATGACACCTCCCAGAGCAGAGGAAAAGCTTCAGAGTCCATCAGGGAAGTGTTACTGATGGAAAATCGTTGGAAGCTCATTTCAAGAAAAGCGTGTCTTGGCTACTATATAAGCCACATATAAGGCACTAGCTTAGTACTCCATATACCTCACTCCTCTTGCCAATAAGCATTTGTTTGCTGACTTGCAGTTATGAATCCAACACCTGAACTGGCTAAAACTGGCACATTCCCTTTAAATAGCTTAACAGCTGCTTGCGTGTAAGTAGCTGTATCTTTCAAAACATCTGAGTGCTAAACTACTGATCTCCAGGATGCAAACAGCAGAAACTGGGGGAAACCCTACTTCTATGACAGTCTCTCCTACAACTTCCCAGCTCCTCATCTCCCCTCCAGCTCAAGTAATAATTGGAAATTTGGAGGTAGCCACCACAAGCCCATGAAAGCTCTCAGTTGCTTCACAGCAGGTAAAGTCCAGCCCAAAACCAACCCTGGCTTCGGAGACAAACTGCTCCCTGCCCTACCTTGACTGAGTGGAAACAGCTGAGGACTCAGGTCTTTACACTCTTTCACCTTCACTTGTCTATATAAAGAAACACAGAGTGCTTTTGAAATATGGGAGAGAAAACTAAAGAAGAAAAGACGGATGTGGTTATGCCATTTAGTAAGAGTACTGTTAGGGTATGGGCTGTAAGCAAATGCTCTCATGCTCTGTAGAACAACCTGGTCTGAAGCAATGCCACTGATCTGTTTGCTGAGATTCAGGTAAAGTCATTCCTAGTTCAACTAATAACTTATTTAACTTATTTTTTCTATAGTTTAATAGCAGTGTTGATTGTAGAGCACTATTTTTAAGCTGGCTGGATTATTTTTATGAAGATCAAACAGTAAAATCAAATATGTAGTGTTACTTAGCTTAAAGTAGAAATATTTCTGCTTTAGTATTAAGCATAAATATATTTTCTTATAATCAAAATACTTAGAATAAAATGATAAGAAATTATCCAGCTACAGATGAGATATAAGGCAGATAAGGCTCTTCATTGCACTAAGCCATCTTACTCTTCTGTGCATCCACAAGAGAATAATACATCTAATATGAATAATGTTCTAGAAAATAGATACAAACAAACTCTGCTTCATAGCAGTAATATTACTTGGTTAGTATTGATTAGAAGGGTAATTATGGTAAATGCTGGAAATGTCTTTGCTGAAGCAGTGACCTGAATTTTCCTCATTCCTTTTTTGTAGTATAGCTAGATTAAGAATTATCAGTTTGCTGTGTTCTGTCATGTGATTATCATTTCCTTACTATTAAAGCTACACCTACATTTACAGTAAGTTACAGCTTTTATGATGAGGATGTTTCTGCTAATGAAGCTTTCATAGATTAGAATATACTTAATCTGTCATCTCCAATCTGTGCTAACATAGAGACTTGGGTGAGTCCCAACTAGAGCCAGACGAGCTCAGATCTGAGCTACAAAGAGGAAACTATTCATGCATCCTGCTGCGCTACAAAAAACCTAGCGAATCGAATACTGTTAAACCTTGCTGTTCCATTTCCTAGGTCAGTATGCCTTTGCTGCCAGCTTAGCCAGAAACTCCTACTGTCAGTAAACCCAATTAACATTTAACTAGTCCATAGGAAGTGGAAAATCCTCACTCAGGAGGAGAAATTGAGAACAAATGAAGCAGTGATGACACAGGGTCTGGACTAGCTATAAGACACACTTCCCTGAGTAGTGTTAATTACAGGTCCTTACGTTACCTTTTGGCTTCTCAAAGCTCTCTGAAACAATCCTAGGGCTGCAGGTGATTCCTTCAGGAAACTTGTGGAGGACTGAGGAATTTTCTTCAGAAAACTGGAAAAGAGCAAACATGGTGTCCATCTTTTAAGAAGGTGGAGAAGGAGGAGCTGGGAAATGGTAGAGCACTAAGCCTGGCTTCAGTATTTGAAAAAATATTGGAATCACCCACTGAAGAATCTGTTTGCAAGCACCCAGAAGACAACACAGTGGTAAGTAACAATTTGCACAAATTCATCTGAGAATGACAGAAATAGAAGTAATTTGACTTTCTTCTGTGACACACTGGCAGCACTGGGGGACAGTGTGTAGGAGGGGGAAACAGGCTTCTAACACTATCTTTCACAAAATTCTCATAAGTGAACGAAGGAAACATGATCTGTATGAAACTTCTATATGCTTAGTGATTACCCACCAAGATAGTAATCAGTGTCTACCATACAGGAAAGATGTATTTGGTACAGTTCGGTATTTTTCAGGTTGAGTATTGTCAGTATTTTTTGTAATAATTTGGACAATGCAGTAAAGATGATGCTTATGAAATGACCACAAGGTTATTTGTCAATGAAAATCTTCAAATAATTTCGAGCAAAGATGTTACTCTGTGCGGCCTGTGTGCAAACAATTCCCTTGGATTACTCAAGGTGTGAAATTTAAACTTGAGGGGAGCAAAATGATCCAAAATACAAGGTTTTTGAGAATTAGGCACTCCATCAGAGCACCTGAAATTACCAGTTTAAAGGCTGGTGCTGGGTTCAGCTGAGATTGTTACTTTTCTTCTTACTATCTACTACAATGATGTGTTTTGGAATCAGTATGAGCATAACATTGATAACACACTGCTGGTTTAGTTGTTGCTAAGTAATTCTTACTCTAAATCAAGGACTTTTCAAGTTTCCCATTTCTGCCAGTGAGCAGATGCACAAGAAGCCAGGAGAGAGCAGAGCCAGGACAGCTGACCCAAAGCAGCCAAAGGGATAATCCATACCATAGAATGCCATGCTCAGTACATAAACCGGGGGGAGCTGGCTGAGGCCAGCTGATCGCTGCCCAGGGACTGACTGGGCATCGGTCAGCAGGTGGTAAGCAATTGTATTGTGCATCACTTGGTTATTTTTTTTCCCTTTGAGTTTTATTCCTTTCTCCCTCTACTTTTTATTACAATTCCTTTTACCTTTTTCCCTGATTCTCCTCCCCATCCTGCTGGGGGTGGGGGGTGGCGGGGGGGACACAGGGACACTGAACAAGCAGCTGCATAACACTTGGTTGCTGTGCTGGCTGGGGTTAAACCATGACAGCTGGCTAACACTTTCTTGAAATCAACAATTTGCAGGAGTAGTGCTACATGGAATTTGGTACTCATTCTAAACAAAAAGCATTCAGTGAGATAGAAACTTGACGAAAGCAGAAGCAAATCTCGGACTTTTAAGAGACATCACAAGCAACTTTCTAACACATTTCTGAAGCACATAAAGTGTTGGATTAAGAGGCGTTGTTGCTCCCCCAAAATGTTTCACATAATCAGGTTTTTCCCAGCTAAATGGATGCTTTTGGTCATAGGACACCCATGCTCACACAACAGCACAACACTCCTATATCCTATTTCCTCTTACCTGTCCTGTTCTCAGGTGACAGTAACATCCAGCTACAATAAATCCCTTGTACATGTGGCACTAATGCATCTCCACCTTTAGTGGAATTATCTCACCTCTCATGTACCACAATCACATAATTTTCTAAGCAGCTGCCACACTTTGCTAGCTCAAAAGGATAGGATTGACTCAATCTCAGACTGACTAACAAGTCAAGATTGTCTTTTTGTTCTTATTTATGACAGATAAATCCACTGATAACAACCAGATTTTGTTTTGCTGTTTGCTAAGTTCACAAAGCTGTGACAGTCCAACACATGTGGCTCAGTCCAGTTCTCTGGAAGTAGCAGTCAAACCCAGCCCCTGACCAACAGCACCTCCTCACAGATCACACCCACTCCTACAGTGGGGTCACTGGGGGAAACACTGCCAAGGAGTATTCTTGGTGAATTTGTGCATTCCCCTAGTAACCTGTATCCAGCCTGTTCGTAGTCCTCATCAGCTCGCTTGCAACCATTTCCTCACCTACTTAACAGCCCTTGTTCTAACCCCCAGTTTTTTCTAGTACACTTTACTGAAATGCAAGTACCTTCAGTCTTCAGCCTTTCCCTTATCTGAAAAAGCAGACACTTCAAAGCCCGATTTGGCAGTTTTCTTGAAAAACCTGTGTGAAGCTTTGATTCAACAGTTACAAAATTGCTTTAATTACGATTGACACTCTTTCCTTCAATGGATAAACTAGACTGATCCTTTTCCAGATACACTAATAATATGCATACTTCGTGACAATTACTGGGTTGGACCTTCATCTTTATGTGCCTCTTCTTTCCATAATCTGAGCTGGAAATAAACTGTTTTTACTAATATGAGCATGTTAAGCTCTGTGAGCATTCTGTGTTCAGATACAGTTATTTCCATTCTCACTCAATGATTCCTGTAAGTCAACCCACCTCTGACCTCCAGCACAGTACCAGCATCCCTATGAAAAGCAGAGGTATGTGATTTGGCAAAACCCCAGGCCACCTCTTCAGTTAATATTTAGCAGACCTACTTGTTCTTCATTTCTCTCTCTCTTTCACATTTTACTTTACCGCGTAAATAACAACAACAAAAATATCTTTATCCAATTGGTTTTTGGTTTCTTTAGCAAAGTTCAGCTCCATTTGGTAGTGCTTATGAGCTACCCATTGCTTTTTGTCTTCTTGATCAAGTTCTTAAAACCTCTTCGCTTATTCCTAAATTTTTTTTGAGCTACTTTGTTGGCTGAGCTGGACTGGGAACTTTAACTACCAATTTCTTCTCCTACAATAGGATTTTTTGTGATTTTGATTTAAAGAGGCTATAAAAAAAGCACTTTTAAGGCATAGCTTGTTAAAGCATATCTATATATATATGAATGACAACAATGCTTGTTACACACAAATCATACTTTTTTAAAAAACAGTATTATTAAGGTGTCATGCCTTCCATTTGCTAATAATAATTTGCTAATTGATAATCTTTGTCAGATTATCTAAGATTATCAGTTAAAACTCTAAAGTACTTGCAAACCCAAAATTTAACCAATGCTGAAAGTTTAACACAGCTAGAAAATGTGCTTACTCAGTTTGCACCTAGATAAAAGATCAGTCTTCTTAAGCTGATCTTCTAAAGAACTGCATCAGATACAAGCACTACATGAAATTAAAATATTCCTAGAAATGCAGGTGTAGTAAAAGCACATCAGCAAAAGCTACTAATGCATAAGGAATCATGGATGTCAGAGTAAAGTCCCAGCTATCAGTCTGACCTGCCTTAATACGGAACAATAATTTCACTAACTTCTGCATAGCAAAGGAATCAAACGTAAGTGTTATGGAAATTTTAATAGACATACAAATCACTAGAGACAGCCAGTACACTTTACGGGTTTTGAAAACTTATGTTTGAATGGGTCAGTCTCTTCAACATCTGAAAAGGATTATTTTAAAGGGCATGGTAGTCAGTGGATGATGACTACCTGTTATCAAGGATCAGGCTCCTTTATAATAGATCAACCCACTCAAATTGGAAACTGAAAGCTCTGTCCTTGAAATGAGGGTTCGCTTCCAATAATAGCCAAAGATTTGTGAAGTGTCTAGCTCAAAGCCAAAAAAGCCCAGAGTTGTCTTTGAAAGTATCTTGCTCTGATATATCAAGGCATTAACTGGGAACCCTACACATTTCCAACCCATTCTCTCTTTTGTTTTAGGGGAGAAATGACCAACAGCAGCAAAGAATGCAATTTTACTGATATCGACAGATTAGCAAAGACACTGCGGCTGGGGATCTCCATCCCCACCTTCATTCTTGGGCTGATTCTCAACACTCTGGCCCTCTCCGTGTTCTGCTGCTTTTGGAAGAAACAGACGAGAACCTCAGTGTACATGATCAATCTCGCACTTGCAGATGTCTTGCTGCTTCTCTCACTCCCGCTCAAGGTGTACTACTCTATCACAGAGGCGCCGGGACTTTTGTGCTCATTCATAGAGTCCCTCTATTTTGTCAACACGTACGGCAGTATCTTCATCATTGTCTGCATTACTGTTGACAGATATATCTGCATAAGGCACCCATTTGAAAGTCGAGTTAACCAATCCCCCAAATGGGCTATCCTGATTTGCTGCTTCATCTGGGCAGTAGCTTGGCTCTGCAGCAGCCCAATGTACGTGTTTCACAAGAAAGATTATTTAAAATGCTTTTACAACATGTCAGAACAGGCATGGAGCATCCCCCTCATTGTTTCTGTGGAAATTTTTGGATTTCTGATCCCGCTTGCAGTGATGGTTTTCTGCTCTGCCCAAAACATCTGGATTCTGCTGAATCACGAAAGCCAAGCTAAAAAGAAAGCAGACGGCAGTGGCTCTTCACGAGTCATTATCAACCTTGTGGTGTTTTTGGTGTGCTTCACACCCGTTCACCTTGGGATCTGCCTACAGTGCCTGGTAAGACAGCATGTGATAGTGGACTGTAGTCTGAAGCAAACCATCAGCCTCTTCATTCAGGTGGCAATGATATTAGCCAACCTGAACTGCTGCCTGGATGCCATCTTTTATTACTTTGCCGCAAAAGAATTTCGTGAGAAAACACACCTGAAAAAGGTTATTGAACTATGTCCTGTCTTTAAGCCTTGTGCCACATGATGGGACTGCCAGCAGTGGAAAAACACCTCTCCCTTGGCTCCCACTTGCCTCACAGGACACTGACAGCATTATTCCTGACACAGCAGTAGCATCACTTTGGCCGTAGCAGGGAGGGTGCAGGAGGGAGAAGACCAGTGTTTTTCCAGTGAATGTGAGTCTGTTCCATATTTTTCTTCCCTTTAAAGATGAAAAGGGAAAAAATGTTGGAAAAAAGAACCAGCATTAGCAAAGTGACGAAGTGACATCAAAAGAAGCATTAGACTTGACAGTATCTACTAAATGTGAAAGGCTTGCCAGAGGAAAACTACCCAGATCACTGGAATGCCACTTAAAATCAGCCTTTGTCATTGCTGCACCAGTTTTCCTTTTGCCAATGTGATCAGAAAGCTGTTGCTAAGGGCCAAATATAGAAATAACTATTCAAAACCTTCTTTCTAACTCAGAAGAAATCTGAGCATTAAAAGGCAGTATCTGGCCAAAAGTCTGACTCTGTTCTTTCCTTCTGTAAATTTTACAAAAGGGCACTGTTGGAGCTCATTTGCTTTGAACAGCTTTGCCAGCCCAGGATAATAATGAATCCTCACTCCTGTAAGCTTTACACACTGGTCAAGGTTGCTACCCAGGACAGCAGCCCCTGCTCTTTCATGGAAGACAGGCTGCCCAGTGTACAACCCCAGCAGGGTATCTTAGGTACCAGCACTTCCTTGAGCAACAAACATTTCTGATTATCTTTGCTGAGGAATCAGCATGGTTTTCTCCTGCAATTTTAAAACTGTTCTTGCACATGAAAACCAGAGGAACCCCTTCAAATACAGCATTTAGTGAAAGAGTGTATATGATGAACTGTATTTCTATATAACTGTATTTCAATCAAAGATATAACATGACACATGTATGAAATTCTTCTGCCTGTCTCCACATTCTTTCTGGGAGGAGGGGAATTAGGGAAGCAAGCCCTGCATCACAGAAAAATAGAGACCACCTGTCTGATACACTCCTCCCTCCCAGCTGGAAGACTGGACCAGCTTTGTCCACCTCATTCCTTAGAGAAGTCCTTCTAGCCTGTGCCGTACACCTCACAAAATGTGTCTGGGCATGCCTCAACCTTTCTCAGGCAAAACTCCTGGTTTGTCACCATCCTTACGCCATTTGCAAGTTTGGTTCTGAGTCTGCACTAAAGGTTTCCTTGTTGCAATTTAAGCCTGCCATTTCTTGTACCATTGTATTGGCATGGTTTATGTTCTTAGCCAGAAACACTTTCACACCAGGGAAACCATTTCTGTGCCTTTTAAAAACAGCTGTAAAAATGGTCTAACATTGCTTGTAATCAAGTCTTCGTTCTGGGGCAGATGTTCCCTTTCTTCAAAATGCGAAAAGCAATTATCTTCTGTCTGGAAGAAATTAAAAAGGGGGACAGTTTTGAAAACACAATTTGCTGTTAACTGATTTCCATGGAAATAATTGATTGTGCAAGTGGACACCTGCACATATCTAATACTTGGCCTAATAAAGGAACACTTTAAAACTTGTTAGTACTAAAACTATGACCACAGCTGAGGCACGCAAGGAGCTCAGAGGCAAAGAAAGGTTTTTATCATCATCTTCGCCATTATCTGCAGAGGAGCAAGAGGAAGAGCTTTCCAAAACAGTAGGTTTTCAAAACATTATTTGCTACTGTCTCGATCATTCAGAAACTTGCACCCTTTTCGATATGAGTTAACCTTTCTTTTTTGCAACTTTCATATTACTTTGCATATGAAATATGTGTGAGAAAGAACGTGTTCTACCAAATAAACTGTATATACGAAGTGTATGATTTGAAAATACATTTTAACTCCCCAATCTGACAGCAACGTATGGCTCTCATCTACTTATTTAATCACAAACTTTTACAATTTTCTCCTTAAAACAGCTTCAAGACTAAGTTTTTCCTTCCCAGGAACTACTTCAGGTTTGTAACTATGACAACCAAGAACTGAATAAACTAATAAACAGAAAAACAGAAAAAGTAAAAACAAGAAAGGTAGTCACACCCGGAAGTCTGGATAATTTAATAAATTTTCTGGGAAACCCTCTCCATAAATTCTTGACAATCCCCTACTAAATCCCCTACAAATTTTGCTCAAAAATACTCCGAGCTCTTGCTCTTATGATTAGCTGACTATGTGAAAATGTACTTTATCACTGGTGCAGTTCGTGACTCTGCAAGAACACAGCACTTTAAGGTACAAAGTGTAACCCTGTCATTATTTAAAGCTTTTCAGGCAGATGCAATAGGTGATGATAGAGCGCACACCCTCTGCAAGCCTGTGCACAACACTAACACAGTGGTATGGCTAAGATGGCAAAGCCTCATTCCAGAGGCCCTAGGAACTCCAGGACAGGGGAGAAGAAACCTCTTGCAGTGCAACAAGTAGTTGAGCACAAGAAGTACTCAGGTACTGCAAATGTACTGTACCCAGGGCAGGACAATGCTGTGTGCCAGCACAGGCTGGGAAAGCAGGGCTGACCCCAAAAAAGCAACAGGATGCACCAGACATGATACAAGACAGTGGTGCCTTCTTTGTGTAAATATGGCAAAAATTATACCAGGACTCACTAAAAATGATGTCAGTGAAAAAAAAAAATAATAAAGGAAATTATTAACCTCCTCTATGTGAGCTGGTGAGGCTTCACTGGTATAGGATGTCCAGCTCTGGGCCACTCAGTTCAAAAGAGATGCAGAGAAACCAGAGAGGTTCAGAAAGATGGTTGGTGATCTTGGGCACAGGTCTGCAAGGAGAGGTTGAGGGAGCTGGACTGGTTTCATCCAGCATGCTGGAAGGTAGTGACAGATGACGGAGCCAAGCACTACCTAGTAGCCCCCAACAATATAACAAGGAGTAATGGCCCTTGGCTGAGGTTCAATATTGGCAAGAACTTCTTCACCAGGAGGCAATTCAGCATGGGAAGGGGTTACCCAGAGAAGCTTTGTGTTATCGACTTACAACAGTTTCCAAGACATTGCCAAAGTCATGGCTGATCTGATCTAGTTTTGGAGAAGGAAACTGGCTCCAGAGGTCCCTTTCCACTGCTCCATGACTCTCAGCAAATACAAATTTGTGTATTTTTTTCACCTCCATGACAAAAAGCCACCTGTTAGTGCTGCTGATGTTATGACAGTGGTTGTCAACAGCTCTATTGCAAGCACAGTGAAAGACCAAGGAAATGCACTAGCTGCCTAAGCAACTGTGACCCATCACACAAGGCTAGTATATTTAAAGTCAGGACTAATGAAGCAGTACCTTTGTCTTCAATTCATTTATTATTAAGTATCTGGAAAAGATCATATCCTAATCTTCAAAGAAATACATGTACATATGCAGTAGGCAAAGAGGAAAAGTGTGTAGGGACTCTCGTATGTGTGGGTGGTGGTGAAGTTTGATCTGCCAGGGCTGGGGAGACAGCATTCACTCATGCTGATGCTCAGTCAGTGGTAGCGTCACAGCACACTCAGGCAGGGAGAGACTTCCACTTACAGGAAGAAATCAATGTAATTTTTTCAATGAAGAAAACAGAAGTCAGTTGATGAAAAACAGCTGTTATAATGGGGAGTGGTGGGATCCACTATGAACAACTGGTCTACAGATATAGTCTGCTCATGTCAGACATGGCAGCAAAGTCGGAGCTCAGACTCTGAAGGTTAAATTAGATACTTCCCATTTATTGCCACCACTGCCACTTCTTTGTTGGCCAAAAGTGATTTATATGTAACTCCATTTGTCTAAATTTTGCCTGTTATATATGTAAATGACAGCAGCCTGACTAAGCATACTTGAAATTCCTGAAAAAAAAAAAAGGAAGAGAGCCCAGCTGTGTTAGTCTTACAGGGCTATCACAATAGTCAAATGTTTTAGCACAGAAGGAGCAGATCTTTTGAGAAAGAAGGTGTCACTTTCAATTCACTGCTCTTCAAAACAAACTTATACTTAAAAAATCCAACTAAATTCTGTCTTTTACCTGCAGCTAAGATTACAGTTCTTTCTAAATCACAATTTTACATACAGTCTCCTCTAAGAAATTTACTGGTAACTCTGGAGAATCTCCAATTTGTTCTATTTTTATACCAGGACAAAAGCAATGAAAAACCTCATGCAGCTCGAGATGCACAACAATTTTGTTGATGAATAAAACTGAAAAGTATTTGACATTTTAAAAACAACAACAAAAGCTTCCTGAGTCAATACACAAGTTCAAATTTCTATTTTCAGACTGCATAACAGAAGAGGTTTCTTCTCTCTTCATGTTATTCTTAACACACAGAAAAATGGTAGGAACCTGAATGTGAACTCCTTACATACCCAAGGACTCAGTTGTATTGTAAAGCCAAAGCAGAATTGTCCTAGTGGGGAAAAAAATAAATAAAGTGCTAACCAAACCCACCCAAAATAATGCCTTGAAAAATTACATTTTCAGTTCTTCTCTTTCCT
The DNA here is from genome assembly GCF_023634085.1 of Falco cherrug. Taxonomy (NCBI): domain Eukaryota; kingdom Metazoa; phylum Chordata; class Aves; order Falconiformes; family Falconidae; genus Falco; species Falco cherrug. Next base: position 10,548,895 of record NC_073707.1, read on the forward strand.
GTGAATTGAACAAAACCAGATGCAATCAACCACAGCCCTTAAAGAGCAGCTGTCTTTAACCTTAATTTTTCTGGACAAGGTTGTTTCAGGACACCTAGGTAAGAATATTCACAAAAAGCAATTCTGTGTTTATCCAGTCAAGCTTCTCCAGCTGGGCGACATCCCACAGGTCTTCACAACACTTCTTAAAATTAGAATTTGTTCAATAGTGAATGTGATCCCCAAGCTGTATTTTGTAGACTTATGCAGTAATGGAAAGATTGTAAAGCATAAAAGTAGCTTGGCCAAAAGGGAAAAACCCAAAACCCTATTAAAAACAAACAAACGAACAAACCAACAAAAAAGAACAAACAAAAAACCCCAAAACACACAAAACCACACAGGGTTTGTTCCCCAGACTCTTTTCTGATCCCTTTGCCTGATTGGTTATATCACCTTCTGTTTCCCAGGCCTGCTTAAGCACTGAACTTCAGATCAGTGCTACTCCACTAACTAAATCTAAAATTTCATAGTACTAAAAAGTACTGTCAGAATAATGCTGAAAAGTAATATTGCCCCAGAAGTCCCATTGGTATAACATATCTAAGTGATTTTTAACAAAACAAAAAATTACGGAAATCCAACTGGTTTAATAGCAAGTAGAGAATCTAATATGGAGCTCCTTTTTATAGCCTTCATAAAACTGTTTTTATGATACTACATGATTTACAAGCTAGAAGGCACCTGAGGGAGGATCCAAGACTAGATTGAAACACTGATAGTCTCCTGCCTTTTAGCAAGGGGCTTTAGTCGGCGTAGGTGGACACGCACCCTGTAGAGGTGGTCCAATGTAATTTCATTCTGATTAAACACATTAGTTAAAACTCAAAAACCAAACAGTTTTTCCATGTGAGAATGATCAGCCACTGTTTGTTCCAAAGTTTATTCACAAAGCCTAATAAATGTCACTCTAGCAGTATCCAGTAACTTCAGATGTTCAGAAATCTGCAGTGAGAAGAGCAGCCGTCTCACTAAGGCAGCCTCCAGATCACAAAATGAAGTTTAAACGGGTTTGAAAACTGAAACTGATTTTCAGACAGATATCATCCTAAACCTCAACACCTTTGTCTGCTGCTCTAAGCAATATTTCACTCAAATGTTATTCTCCAACACCACAACTTAACCTGGCCAAAATGCACGCAAACAAACAGAAGATAAACCAGTGCTTCTCAAAGGTACAGACTTATGCCTCTCTCATAAAAATGGGTTTGCAGGGTTTTCCCCCCTCCTCACATTTGGGACATTTTCCACTTTAATTCCTTCCTACAAGTCTTGGGCACGCTCTCCATACTTCTACCCAAACACAAGTAGAGGAGCTGTGGAGAGGCAGCACCCTTTGAGGAACTGGCACGTCTAGCAGAAGAAAAGAGAGAGCCCACCAGCCCGGTGTACAAACCTGCTGAGATGGCTCCAGCAGCTGCCACGAGAGCCTGAAGGGACCTGCTCAGCACCAGGAATGGCAGTAGCTCAGACAACCCCTTTATGAAGCCAGGAGGACGATGAGACCTCGGCTGCTGCACACCAAAAGGGACTTTATTTTTCCCAGAGGAACCATCTTTACAAAGAGGGCAGAAATGTGCTTGCCCTGAGTAAACTGAAAAGAAACCTGCCCGTCTTTGTTATTTACAGGACAGTACAAATGGGAGAGCTGGCTTGGTTAGATTTCAAATTAGCATGCTTGCCAGGCATGTGAAGAAATTCAGAGACACGCTACACACACCCGCTTTGTCTGGCTTCTCTCCTAGCACTGCCAAAATACGGACCATGGGGAGAATAGCTCAAAGGCTCAGTTACCAAAAAGGTAGCAGCTTCTTCTCTTATTCTCTTGTTCACTGTCTCTGTGTGAGGGAAGGAAGGCCCGGAGGAAAAAAGGATGCTGCAGCATGCGGTGGGATGTGGTTATTGCAGAGGGTGAGCTAAGCCTGCTGCCGTGGGAAGGGTCTGCCTGGGTAGCCCACGGTGGTTTCAGTCCAAAGATGCAAACCTGCTCCTGGAACAAAAACCACAGGAGGTACAGAAAGCCCCTTCAAACCCTCTTCCTACCCAAGGCAAGATTTTGTGTATCTCCCCAGAGGTGTCTTTAAATTGCTGTGTGTGTGCCCACCCAGAACTCTTAAAAGTCATGCCCTTTGCCACTGCATCTCACAGCACAGCTCCCACCCAGCCCCTGCGCAGGAGGCAGACCCTGTTCCTCAGGCAGGACATGGCAGAGCAGGACTGGGTGCTGTGCCCACCTTGCTACTCAGCAAAGGCGGCCACCGTCATGGAGATGGATGTTGAGACGGGTCTGCATAGGCTGTGACATCCTTCAGCTACAGAGGTTTTGAAAACGGCTAAAACTATTTCTCTCATAAAGGTGTGTGGGAGCGAGAAGAAAACAAAAACAGAAACCACCTATTTTTTTTAAGTTAGGAAACATTACTCTATGGAAAATATTAGGTGAGGGATCCTGTGCTGCATCTAAACACATAACTGAAATGAATTTCTGTTGGCAAGAGAGTTATTTGCATCGGAATATTAAGAACTGCTGGCCACAAAATATTACTGCCTGATGAGCTTTTGCAGTTCTGTTACCTCAGTTTTAGCTGAGAAAAATGAGCCCCAGAGAGCTAAAACTCACCCCTTCAGCACAGACATGTCATGTTCACACAAGCAATCTCTTTATCTTTTCAACATCAGGCCAATACACAGACTAAAGCAAGTGTTAGCACTGAAGCACACCTTACTAGACCAAGAATAGTCGTATTTATATAACGTCTTTCATCTGAGGAAGTCAGAATGACCCACTGCACAGACTGCTCTCCATCCAGTGCCAGAAACATGGGAAGCAAAAAGGGTGAACCAGTGAGGCAGCAGCTGACCAGCCAATGTAGCTCAGGTCCTGCAAGGTAATTCTGTGTCCTTGGAGTGGCACAAATCATTGCCTTTGGCCCCGTCAGGAATTTTGCTCTCATTTATTTCACCTCAAAATATCTATAAAACAAAAGAAATGTTGGCAGCACTCACTACAGCATACTGTGTGACAGAGGGATCACCACAGCCAAATTTATGCTGGAATCGTGGATTTTTAATTTACTTATTTTTTAAATCACTGCCATTTCTGCTTCGCCAACATGTCATAGGGATGGTGCTGCCTTCCCCAGCATCCATTGCTCTGGGGTGAGGACTCATCCTCCCAGGAGTGACCTCAGCCACTTCTGGACTGCACACACCCAGGTCGAACAGACCCGCAGTACATCAGCTCTGGGGCAGCAGGATGTCATTTGCATTCTAATATACACTGTATGACACACTTCATTGCAAAAAAAAAAAACAAAAAAAAAACAAAAAAAAACCAGTCCCCTCACCCAGCATCTGCCACCTCCTCCACACCATGCCCCATTGCTTTTATACATGCTGCATGATGTACGGAAGGTCACAGTGCTTACTCATTTAACGCACGAAAGGCAGCACCACGGGGAGGCAGGACATGCTTGCAGACCTCGTGACAAGCCTCAAAGCTTGACCAAGACACAGGTGTTTCAAAGCAACCACGTCCTGCCATTTATCCTCTCCTCACCCCAGCTCACCACTTCTGCAAGTCCTCTATTAGCCAGCGCTTTGGGCCCCAGCCCTGGACCCACATGTACTGGCCAGTTTCCCGTGGGGCAAGGAGCATCCCACAGGCACGAGAGGACCTATCTCGCTGACGCACACTGCCACCATGGCAGCCCCCTCACAGCCTGCTCCATGGCATCCAGCTTGTGCCCAGAATATGCTTGTGAGCCATAATGTCTGTGGAAAGTCAAAGAAAAATAAGTTGGCTTTCCCCCCACTTACTGAAGCACAACAGCTTCAAGGACAGGCGGATTTCCATGTTAAGAGAGTCAGGGAAAAGCTGAGGTTTTGTTCATTTTTAAGGCCTTAGGCTACTGCTTCCTTTTTTGTATTTCCTGAGACCTGGCAAACTACACTTGTGAGTGAGAGACATTGTTCCACAGTTAATCTAATTTACCTCATTCAGTGCACAGGTGAAGTCCTGTTGCAGCTGTGGAAATTGCAGGCTGCAGCACTGATGCACACAATCGCCACATCAAGATCACACACCAAAAACACCATTATCCTTTTAAAAAACACAGCTTTAATTAAACACATGGACATTCCAGATAGAGCTAACAGAGAGATCAGAGAAAAGCTGCAGATTGTCTGGTCATATGACATACATACATATATATATATAAAATCTTTTGCACAATGTACTGAAATGAAACCAAGGTTTCATTTTTGCCCCCCACTGCAGTGCCAGGGCTCAGTGTCACTTCTCAGTTTCCCAGAGGTACTCTCAGCAGCTCTATTTCCTAGCTGCATTTTACCACACCATAAATGTGCCCTGACTGAAACAGCTGCTCCCACCTCAAGCAAAGCACACTCCTGCAGTGTCAAATAAAGAAACTACTGAGGCTCCATCAACAATCACTGAAGAGCTTCTGGCATCTCCAGCGAGCAATTCAACTTTTTAACATCTGGATTGCCCTCAACAAAACCCAGTCCATCCTTCGCAAGGCCAGAAGTCTGTCAGGACATCTGGACTCTCAGATCACCTATCTGTGTATTCCACATCTGTTAGATACTTGCGTATCTGTATCCTGCAGATGAAACCATACAGCTGCTTATTAAACATCTCTGCTGCCCCAATCAGCTCATTACTGAAAAAGATGCAGCGATTAATTATGCCAGAAGCTATTTGAGTTCTGGAAAAGGAGACAATGCATGGCTGCCCTTGTAGGTTAATAGGAGTCCAAACAGTCATTAGTATCTGTATTAAATCTACTAATTGTCTGGTGTTACTGGAAAAAATGAAGATTCTGGAGTTTTTACGAAACCTTTGATCTGTTTATTTAATGAGTAAACATAGCTATGATTTTTCTCCCCTTTGCTCAAGTTTACGTTGGCTGGGGAATTTTCCTCAGTATTTCTCAGAATCGTATCAATGCATGTAGAATATGCCATTTCTTTTAAAAGATCCTAATACCTCATCTTTCAACCTTTTACAGAACACTGCCTTTTCTCTGCTCCTACACCAAGTCTTTTCAAAGGCAATTCCAATCCAATGAAAGCAAGGCTCACTCCCAGTTCCTACAGCAGTTGAGAAAAATTTGCTGAAACAGTGTAAAGTCATCAAAATAACTGCCCTGAATTCTTGAAAATCTCTTTCCCTCTTTTTCCACTGCCCTGTATCTTCTTAAGCATGCCCAGCACATTAACAGTTCCAGTAAAATCAGTGAACTCTGTGTATCTCCAGCTATCTCCTTCTAACTTGCTGAGATCATACTGCAAAGCAGGGCCCTGTGACATGATTGCCTTGAAACTATACAAAATCACTTGACTGGTTAAAGTACCAAAATCTGAGCTACAGCAAGCATAATTATTTTTTATTATTATTTAACAACAAGCGCTAAATGCAATGAAGACAGTCACATTACTACAGAAAGTATTACCTTCAAAACCTGTTTCTCTTCAGGTTTTTGTAGTAGAAACACAAAGACATCCTGAGAATGAAATCTTTTTTTCTTAAAAAGAGACAGTGTGATTTGTTTTGAGTCACAAACTTCTCTGAATGAATCTAAACCACATTTGTACAATTTACATAGCAAAACGTTCTGTTCATTCTCCTGTTTTGACTTCCAGTGCTGGAAATTCAGCTTGGGGAATTCAGCTGGATCATTTCTTATTTATACATCCCTGTCAAACAAATTCTGTGCTGGCTAAACCTTGTAAAGTCCATTTCACTGCTCTTTTCTGGCAACACACCAAATTAAGAAGAGACCAAAGCCTATGCTACAGCCAGAGCCTTGCCTGCAAGGACGTCGACAGCATGTGAGAGCAAGCACATGCTCCCTTTCCACGCTTCTGCTGGAAAGCAAATACCTTCTCTCTCTTACACCATTATTCATTTAAAGCACAGCCTAATCCTTCAAGTGTCATCACTTGCAGATTTCAGTCTAAGTCAGAGGGAATTGCCCCTGTGTTGGCTCAATACTGCAGACAGGAGGAAAAGAGAAGCAAAAAAGTCTTAACATCAAATAAAAATATGCTGGTATCTCCTAACTGCACCACGTACCAGGTCTATTATGTGAAAAAGGTGTTCAGGTTGATCTTTAGGATAGAATTCATTATCACCACCTTCAGTCTTACTCCAGCAAACCAACCAGTGAGAATTCTCCCTTATGAAAAGCTGACAAGGTTTAATATAAAATTTTTTAAACAGGAAACATAAAACATGCTTTGTCTCCCAGACCAGTAAGTGGGAAATAACAAGGGGACATCTCCTTGATTTTAGCCTTTAGCTACATCTTGCCTCTAGCTTTCTGCCCTTGAAACACCCTTGGTCATGCAGCCATGGCTTGTTTTTTTGTCTCCTGCTTTTAAGCTGCCTCTTGCCTTTCTGCTGCATTCTTCCTATAATTTGACCCCTGTACAAGAGGTGTGACCAGATAAATCTTTCATCCTGTTTGCACCCAGTTCACCCATTGATGGAAACCTGTTTCAATGCCAACAGCAAATGTTTTTTAAATTAATTGAGCTCAGTGTGGCTGATACCATCACCAATCTCGGCCAATGCCAGAGCTGGCATCTGCATCAGGGACTCACCATCAGTAAGTTAGTCTTCAGGTCCCTGTTTTTTCTAAAAAAACCCCAGTTGTCACTAAAAAAGGAGCAGTCAGCTGTTCCCTCAGTTTGTTTGACTGCAAGGTGAAGAAAGCTCCCACGAGCTTCAGTGAGATCTGTAAATGACTAAAGATCAGAGATATATTAGCAGAAGGCACATGAGCTTCAAAATAATTTCAGACTATGGTAATTTCTGAAGTTTTAAGAGTGGGTGCCTACAGGGTTGGGCTTTTTGCTTTTTCTTACTGCACCTAGAACTCAGGAACCAAAAGTCTAGCCCAAAGAGGTACAAATATCACCTACCAAGATCAAAGGTGTCACTCAGCTTTTTAACCTAGCTGGACATGAAGTCACAGCCAAATTTTAGGCATCATCATTAAATGAGCAAGTTGTTTCCTTTCTAGCAGGCTGTCAGAAGCAGCAGGGCAGCACCTGGGAGCATCAAGTGGCCATACCCTCCCCACAGGGTGCATCCTGTTGTGCCTGTGCCAAGTGAGCAGAGCAGGCAGCCATGGGGACCCTGTGTCAGCCTGAGCCCCGGTGCCCTGGCAGGTCTGCAGGGACACAGCCAGGCCAGGGCTGGGGCTGTGCCCAGCAGTCAGGGCAGAGCCAGCAATGCAGGAGGCTGGATGCAAGTGTCCCCGAGCTCTGCTTCATGTTGCTCCTCCACAGCAGCCTGATTTTGGGTAGCTCCTCTCAGGCACCTGCTGCCAAGCCCCATTTGAAGAAAGGTTTGGAGAAAAGGAAGATGTTATAGATCCCCTTGGTGCACTCGGGGCCATGACAGTGACACTCACAGCTGAGCCATGGTCCTTTTAAATATGCCTACTAGCGCATCACATACAGGTGATGTTGTCCATGACTCACCTCTGTGGCTGGAAACCTCTTTAACAGCAGGCTCTCATGAATCACAAGGTATTGAAAAATTTTCAAATTATTAAAGAGTTCAACTCCAGTCTTTTTCTGTGATGTGCTTGCATACTTCTTTAACACAAGCACAGCCTGGAGAGCAGCAATGAAGCTGAGGCATGTTGAAAGCTGGTTCCTAAAGGACAGAGCGCGTAACGCATACTCGCTGCACTGACAAGACCTGGCACACAACTTCAAACCAATTCTTTTGCAAAGGTCAGTAAATCAAAAAACACATATTATAAACCAATATAAATAAACCACTGTCTGCTCTCCATTGCCACAGGCAGCCGAGCTACCAGCACACACTAGCAGAGTGATCCCAGGAGCACTTTCAGTCTTTCAACAAGTGCAGAGTTTCCTATGGGACAAATGAAGAGCTACGCTCTTCAACCAAAATTTATTTCATTTTTTTAAGTGGTTGCACCATCTAGAGGACCAAATACATCACAATCCTCCTCCGGGTCCTAAGGTAGCATGAATTACTCCAATTTTTAACATTCTGGGCAACATGTTTCTGTCCTTGAGCATGGCCTCAGCTGAAATGCAAACCCTCTTCCATTCCTGAGCCTCACACCTAAAATTTGGCTCAGCCTCACATTTCAGTTCTCAAAACTGGTCTGTGACTCTGTTCCTTAAATTGAATAAGGTTCCTTACCAAACTTCCATTTTGCTTGTCCTCTAAACCTCCATCTAAGGTAGGAAGTTATCTCCCAGGCCAGGGAAAAGGACAGCTATCCCTCCAGCACCCACAGTGGTCACAATGAGCAGTCATCCTCATGCTCCTCCTGCTCCACGGGCATCCTCTGCCTTCTTGTGTTGCCCATTCAGTGAGCTGCTTGTCCATGGGGCTCTTTACCCAGGCTTGACACTTGCTAGAAAGCCACAGCTGGGACTCTTCAGAGAATCTGCCCCAGATTTCCCTCAGCAATGAGAAATAGCTGCTTTTTCCTGTACATTAAAAGGCATGGGGTTGAGTCACCTTTCTTTTCATTTCTGAGAGCTGGAAGACCTGAAGGTCTTGTATATTCCTGGGGGTGGAGACCATGGTGCTATGTAAAAAGTGAAGAACTGGGGGTAATGAAATGACTGGTGTGCAACATGAAAAGAACACGAACATGAAAACTTTTCCTGGGTTTCCTTCTTGCTGGGGGGTTCACTGCACAGCACCCAGACGCTTCTCAATTGCTCACCCAGGTTTGCCTTCAGCAGCACCACACAGCCCAGGTGTCTCCTGTAGCTTGGTATAGGAGACAGACCTATCTGAAATGAAATGAAACTTCTTTAAATAATGAAAACACCTTAAAACACAGCACTTTACCACAGGCAGAGAGATTTCTGAAAAGGAGATCGCCCATCTCTGAGCATGGCCCGCCAGGAGAAAGGTGCAACGTGGCAATATTTAGGCTACCACAGAGCCAGCGCTGGGGGCCTGCCTGCTTTTCCTGCCTTTCTGTTGGGCACCAGCTGGCCCTTGGACTCCTGCAAGCTGGAGGGGAGCTTAAAGACAAATTGTGCTTCCTCCATGCCCACACGCCACAGCAATGCACGACCTGGCTGTAAAAACTCAGCTGAATGCAAAACAAGAGCCAGCACTCACGTTCACTCGGTGGTTCCAATATGTACAAAAAGAAGCGGTACAGTGTAACTAGAATTGAGTTAACAAATACAAATAGTTTGGGTTTACAACAGCATTGTGTACCTCTGGTTTTTTTCCTAGCCTGTTGCTTACTCGTTGCTAGGACCAGGCTGTAAATATCTGTCCTGCTGAGTAGCAGCTGACTCTAGCAGGGGTCACTTACACATTGGTGTGGAAGGTGCTATTGAGCAGAAGAGTGGTAAGCCACAATTATATAATGCATGCATTTCTTTGTAGGGGAATTGCAATTAAATTACCGTGCATGGGTTTTCCTCCAAACATGTATCTTCACCTCAATCCAGTATCATAAGCAAGAGTTCTCTTATGCTGAAATGGTCATTATTTCTTAGTTTGATAAATCAGGTCAGGTTAAAAGAAGAAAGAAAGCAAAACCACTAGTAACTTTAGTATCGTTACTCTTTTTTTCGTACTCAAGTGGAACACATTTTAAACCACTAGTTATAGTTCCAGTAAGAGATTTGGCTGAATTGTGGCTGGCTATATATATATGCTGCTAAACTGCAGTTTTAGAACCTTGGACTCATCTTGATCTCAAATTTGATCTAACTTTTCACAAGTTTCTGAGATACAGAAGGAACGAAAGAAACAATATTCTGGATCCTGGCACAATTTACTCAGAAGAACCAGGTGTCAACACTGCAAAACATGAACCAAGCGTCAACTCCGCAAAAAACTGAACTATGGTAGGAATATTTTTTTAAAAAAATCCTATAGTTAAAGAAAAAGATATTCTAACACTTTCTCCCCCTCCCCCCTTTATTCAGATCACAAGCCTGACTGCTAAATCAAGCCCTAGTTAGTTTTGCTTCAGTGGTTGTGGTTATTTACAAAGACATGCTCAAGACCAAAGAAATTTTATGCTAAAATGTTTAAATACTTGACTTTAGAACTGCTTACTGGGAAAACAACAGGAAAAGGATGTGGCCTGATAAATGCTTGTAACAACTTCATCAGCGTTGTATTTATTCATATGAATTTGATTTCACTAAGAATTAGTAAGTGTGAGAAGTCTGAAGTGTACACTGTCACGGTACAAAATTAGCCATTAAATAAACTCAATTTTCAGGCAGGCAGACATTTTCAAACTCATGGCAGCAAGTGCTGTCTGCTAAAACCCTTTAAGCCTTTCACTGAAGGTGCGGAATGGTGCAGCCACAGCCCCTGCATACCAGCCCTGTGAGGAAAGCAAGAGATGGCCAGTGCAAAGACGAGGGGGGAGAGATCATGAAGGAGAGAGTAGGAGCAGGGGCTCTCCCTTTGTTTGGTTGAAACCCAGGTTGTGGTGCCCTGTGGGCCTGTTTCTATAGGGACTACATAGCTAACTATACATATATAGTGTGGCATATGGTTACATACAGATACAAAGCCTACCTTAGAGTACAGGTGGCATGAACCTCTCCCTACCCTAGTTCTGCAGGGCAGGCACACCCTGCACACACCTGCAGCAAGGACAGATGGAAAAAAATACAGAAAGCACATGAGGACAAAAAAAGCCCTCACCATTTCAGCTGAAACCCTGAGAAAAGGTGAAAAGACCATCAATCCCCTTTCCTCCGTCTTTCCTCTCCCTCCCATTGTGTTCTGTCCCTCCCCATGAGCATGCACAGACAGACAGCAAGCAGGGGCTCCATCACCCCTGTCTGCATCAGGCCCCTACAGCTCCCTTAGAGTTCTGTTTTAGAAGAAACAAATAGTAAAAAGTGACCCTAAATTTGGCCTTACTGAACAACTAGGGGTGCAAGAAACCATAACAGAAATATCAGCTTAAGCAATAATATGGAAAGCCCTTACTTGCAAGCGTGATCAAAACCCACCACTTCCACAATGTACAAAAATCCAACAAAAAAACCCCAACCCCTTACTCGTATTATATTAAACTGCATTTCTTTTTGTCTCAAAGCCAAGAACTTAGTAGGATTCAACGGAAAAATAGAAAGATGCAAACCAATTGGTATTATGCAGAACTGCTTCCCTTAAATCAGGTAACAACTTCAGGTAATAACTTACAGGTTATTTCTTGAGACAATGATTGAACCTTTCTCTCCCTGGACTCTGCAGTCTGAGGGGCCCAGAGGATTAAACACGCCACTTGCTGAGTGCTTTTCTGAACAAACTTTTAAGTCTGTTCATTGTGTCCTGAATGTGGTTCAGCAAACGCTTTTCTAAGGACAACGTGAGAGCAAAGCTATTCTGTACATATTGCCCCACAAACATTAAACTTCACATGTTCTTCAATTTATAGGTAGACCAACACCAAGGGGATTATTACGCTGTTGAACAACAGGGCTGCTGGTTGACTGGCTTCTTCAGGCACTTTGGTCCACTGCTTTGGTTTGCAGGCAGCACTGGTGCCAGCCTGCAGGACGGGAACAAACCAGTGACCACTGCTCAAACAGTCTTGCAAAGTCCTGGCGAATGCACATGCCAGGGGCCCTGGCTCCTGTCCTGACTGTCCCACAGAAGAGCCCCTCTCTGCCCCATCCCACAAGGAGCTCTCCTTCCAGCAGCCTTGAGGCCAGACAATAGGAAGATCTCCACAAGGTCATCGGCAGCCAAGGTGCTGCATTCTGGGGTGCATCAGGCACAGTACAACCAGACGGTCAAAAGCGGTGATTATCCTGCTCCATTCAGCATTGGTATGGTCTCATTTTGAACACCATGTGCCCTTCTGGGCCCCACAATTTAAGAAGGATGCGAAGGCTCTTGAATGCCTCCAGAGGAGGGCAACAAAGCTGGTGAAAGGGCTGGGGGGAATGTCATACAAGGAGTGGCTAAGGACTTTGGGCTTATCTAGCTTGGAGAAAAGGAGGCTGAGGAGTGACCTCATTGCTCTCTACAGCTTCCTGAGGAGGGGATGTGGAGAAGGAGATGCTGATCTCTCTTCCCAGGTATCCAGTGATAGGATGCATAGGGATGGTTCAAAGCTGCACCACGGGAGTTTTAGACTGAGCATTAGGAACCATTTCTTTACCAAAGTGGTGGTCAAACACTGGAACAGGCTTCCCAGAGAGGTGGTCAATGTCCCAAGCCTGTCAGTATTTAAGATGCATTTGGAGCATGCCTTGGACAACGTGCTTTAACTGGGTCAGCCCTGGAGTGGTCAGGCAGTTCGACTAGATGGTCATTGTAGGTCCCTTCCAACTGAAATAGTCTATTCTATTCTATCAGTCAACTGCTTTTATAAATAGGGCTGGAAATTCAGAGTTCCCTTTCTGCGCCCAAATGTAGTTATTGCGGAGTAGCTCTTCTAAGAAGAGAGAGCATCTCAGAAGCTAGTTCCTGCAAAGGTACCTAATGCCAAATGGTAACAATGACAAGGGACACAAATCTATTAGAAGTCTTCCTCTTCCTCTGCTTTTCACCTGAACATGAAAGGAATGATGGAATGGACTTCCTTCTGCATAAACTTCTCACTGTTAGCGACCAAAGCTATAAAACCCAACACCTCAAGAAAAAAAGACACTTTAAAAAGTACTATCTCAAAGGTAAGTAAATTGCAAATGTGAGAAATGGAAACAAAAATGCTCAGACTATTTTCTATGATTCAGAGACACATGGGCTGCCACACACATGTTTGACACAGGAGAAACCAAGCGCTTACCACCGCTTAACAGTAGTCTAAAAACCACCAGCAGCACTGCAATAGACTTTAGTGTAACCAAACAGGCGTTTCAGCTAGCACCTGTGACTGTTGTGAGAAAAATTGTGCTGGCAAGGCAAGACAAGGCATGAAAAGAAGAAAGCCTTCTGCTAAACGTACAAGAGATGTTTGGACGAAGAAACCAATTATTTAGAAGTACAGATTCTTTCTCTAAGCTGTATCACCTTAAAAAGAGTAATAATGGAAAAGAAATGATGAATTTTGAGCGTTCAGCAAATTGCCGTAATTTAGGTGACTAAATGATAAGTGCTTCTGCTCAAATAACATACTGACAACACTTGCACAACAGTGCAAGATCTGCTTGAAGGCCACCACTTCCTGAGTTCAGCTACAGAAAAAAGGAGGGAAAGAAAGACATTCTTCTCTTAATCCTTGCTGAAATCTGCACAGACTATAATTGCAGAGACACTATGCTTTTATCCCATTATACACAGCCTCACTCTAACTGAAGCGTTATTGAAATTAAATAGAAAGACTGAAAGATTTAAATGAGTGATCACATTCTATATGGAAAATTACATGAAATACATGTTGTCGTACTCTTAATTACTTCTTTTGCATGTTATTACACAGTTTCAATACTTACCAACCAAGAATAGTTAACTCCAAATATGAAAGCGCAGATATTCAAATTATTTCTGAAGAACATATGAATTCTAGAAGGATTGTGAAGATCCAGACACGACTGAGGCAATGCTGTCTCTCATGGGCTGCAGACAGGGAGCTCAGTCCCGGGAAGGAACAGGCTAAAAATAGTGTATTGGCATTGGGAGGGAGATACTGGGATCTGGGAAAACACTGCAGGTTTCTTGTATCACCTTTGGAAAATCCTTTTGTTTATCCCTGCTTCAATGCCTCACATGCAAAATGGAGAAGGTAACGGACGCTACCTACACCACCAGGATGACACCAGAACAGTTACATTTAGGAGAGACATTTAGACAGAAAACCGCACACTTGACAGCACCAAGCAGGCAAGCCTGCCATGGCGCATTGCCATGGCCTGTGTAAACACCCACATCACCCTGAAGTGCTGTAGTTAGGGACAGCATACACCACACCTCATCAGCACAATGCTTTGCAGAGTTAATATTTGATACAGAGGTTGTAAGGTTAGTGAAGCGCCAAACTGACATGTCCAACCGTGCATACAACAAAAGAGAGGGATTTTCATTAACAGCCAAATCCTCTGCGCACTCTACCCCAGTGATAGCAAAGTTAAATCTTACTAGTACCTCATGATATAATAAACAGATGCATTGCTGCTGGCCTGTTAATGTTAGAGTAGACCATGAGCTGACAGCACAATAGTGGTAGACACAGTTTACATCGTGAAGTAATAGAGCAGAGCACAAAAAAAGCAAAATGAGTTTCAAAATAAGTTTTTTTAAGTTGTCATCATCCTCCCATCCCCCCACCCCACCCCCAGTAAGTCTTTTGGAAATGTATCATTCTGTAAAAATATTTCCTTTGAGGAATATGTTATCAATGTAAATTCAGGGAAAAGTAGCGCTGGCAAATTCTGACTGCTGTCGCTGCACTTCTAATTAATTCATCTCAGTGCTAATTATCTCAGCTCAAGAGGTTTGCTGTCTTTCAGTTTCTGCTACCTTGGGAAGACCAGAAACCATGATTCAGCTGGCAATCTACCTGCTTTTTCTGTTGAGCAATTCTAACAAACAAACTGCCTCTACTAAACACTGGAAAATTTAAGTTGCAGTATCATACAATTGGGATGTTGGGATTTGTTAAGAAATGTTGCTGAAGCAGCAGTTGTTAGGTAATACAGTGAATCAATATTAAACTGGTTCCCTAAAATACTAAATATATATGGATACATCATTTCGGTATTTTCAACAAAGATGCTACAATTGTCTGCTAAACAGACACATGCATATCACGTTCAATATATGGCATATATCTGTAAGGCCTCGGTAGAAAAATGCTGTGGGATATGGGAAGAGGAAAGTCTGGAACCTAAGGGAGCCTTTATGATCAAGCTTTGCTTATTTCCTAAATTGCTTACTGCTGGAAGCATTGTCAGCAACGGGAACACAGTTTCTTATGCTCTTCCCCTAACATCCACTGCTGGCTTCAGTCAAAGGCAGGACGCCACATTAGAAGCGCTTTTTCTTTCATTTGAAATGACTCATGTTCTTCTTTTTGTTATTTTCTCGCAATGACATCCAATGGAGTTCCCTCCCTGCCACAAGGGCTGCCGTAAATATGCTTAACAATTTCTCACCCACTCATGCTGTGCTATTACACAGGCCCCAGAAACGAGGCAAGGAAAACTGACCTTTCCCATTAAGAAGAAATGGAGCTGTGAGCCATGTGGGGTCTGGTTGAGACTCTCCTGGTTACTATGGGATGCATCCCAGCAGGATGCAGTTCCTCAGCCATATGAGCTGCCCAGTTGGCTCAAAACGTGTACAAATGACTTTTGGAAAGGAGGTCCAGTTACACAGTTACTTTCCCAGAGTTGTACATGTGTTTCTGCGGTGTGAGAAATAAAATGAGATCTCTTTGATCATCTTCAGTAAGTGATTTTTTTTTTTTTTTCACCTTGCAAAATTACAGCTGAAGTGCCAGTCTCATGATGCTGGGGGAGGGGTCTTACGGTTTGGAGGTTGTAAGATCTGTTAGGAAGTAGCTGATTTACGAAAATGCTGTCTCGAGTCTTTCAAAGGCAAATATGAGTTGAAGACCAGTGTAGCTAATGGTTTGAGTAGGAAAAAAACCAGACCAACAAAAATACCTTAGAAGTGTCAAAATGACTCAGCCATTAGGCTGGAAAGAGGCATACACTCTCATGGGGTATGTAGGGCCCTCAGCCACGGTGCCTGAGTCCCGCATGCATGCCTGCTCCGTAGAGTCTGAGAGTAACTAAAGGTGCAAAAGCTGCAACACAAGAGACAGATCTCCACCAGGTTGTTGCCGTTGGTGCTGCAGCTTGAGCGTTAGCAGAATAAGGATGTAGGGGAATGAATGCCTGAATTGCCTGGGCCTTAGATTAGAATGTAGTAGAAAATTTCAGAAAATGAATTTATTTTCCTTTTGGTATATTCAAATGTCACCAGTCTCAAATTTCACCAATCTCAAAGCACTGACACAAAAAATACCCACCTTGCTGACCTGGCCTCAGGAGTCCCACAGGAACATCCTCAGCTGATTTCTCTGTGGAAACTGAGACACACCTCTCCACAAATACTAGATCACTTCACAACTGAACATGTCAGGGCTCAAAGGGAGAAAGCACCTTACCTGCTCTCCCAAGCAGCAGATTTAGCTCCCTCAGCATTGAAAGGAACCTTCTCCACTGGAACACTCTTGGCCCTGGTGCACAGCCAAGGTTTGGTGGTGCCTCTCTCAAGCTGTAGAGTCCTTCCAGAGGACATTGAAGACCAGTGAGAAGACCATCGCCTGGGGTCAGACCTCTGTACCAGCACAGCACCTTCCTGGCCCTGACCTCTCAGCTTTACCAGCAAACCACAGGTAGTACTTATGATCAGTTCCTCTACAGAAAAGCTCCATTCCAGCTGTTTCTGTGCTTCAGCTCTCCCAGCCCATCACTGTCAGACTTTTGGCTCTCCCTTTTCTCATCGTTCCTGAGCTGTCCATGATGTGGATGGTGAAGCAAACACAGAGGCCAGTGAAGACAGGGCAAACAGAGAGGCTGGTGAGTCTAGTGCTTGGCTGATGGAGACGAGTTGGGGGATAAGCTGTCTGAGCTACAGGATAAGCTGTTCCTCCTGGTGATCAACCACAGATAGAGACAGAGACATAACAGAGCTGAAGCTTCTCATTTCCCCTGTAGCCACGAGATGGAGTAACTCAATAACAAATGGCTCTGCAGAGCCACCAGATTTAAGTGATGGGACATTTCATCCAAGTTCTGGCTCACACAGAGGCTGCAGGCAGCCCTGGTGGTATGCTGCAATGACCTAAGGCGAGTACATGGTCCATGGCCCTTGACAGGCAGGAGCTGGCTCCAATAGCCTCCTGACCCACATGCCAGGTGGGACACAAAGAGGTTGGCATTCCTGGGTGCCACCCAGTGAGGCCTCATAGCAGGATCAAGGAGCTGTCAGCACCTCATGGCAACCCCAACCAAGCACACTCCAGCAGTAAAAGCTTCTCTGGGACCATCCACACATAGCTCTGTTGCGGCCTCCATTGTCCAACCTCCTGCTGTTTCCTTCTGGCTGGCTTCTGAATCCTCCTCCCCAGCACAGAGCTAGAGCAGACCTTCAAGAAACTAAAAGCAGGGGCCTGGGGACATTGGAGAGGTGAACGAAACTGAAAAGTGGAGAAGACTTGAAGGGCATCTGGGGGAAATCAAGGAAGAAAGCAAGGGAATCACAGCAGTGGATGCTCTCTCCTCTCCAACAGAGCAAATATTTTTCTCATTGGTTAGACTCTGATTTAGATCAAGAAAAAAACACTATGTCTCCACTGCACAATCCTGTCTGCTGCAGTGGTTACTGATTTAGCTCCTAAACTGGAAGGATGTCAGCAGCACTAGCCCCATACTGACACTTCTTGAAAGCCAGGCCTGAAAGCTGAACAGCCAGGACCATGGCACTGCTGTCTGTAGTGCAGTCCAGTGTCAGGGCGCAGCAACAAACTGGCAGCGCCTTGGGATGACTGGCACAGCAAGGAGGAGGTCAGCCCCAAGGGCAAGCACAGGGAATCCGCCCAGCTTCAGTGCCACCCAACAGCACACACATGGCCTGAAAGGGAGGTCTGTGTGGCAGCAGTGATATGGCAAAGTCCTCAACACCAGCAAAAAAAATGCAAATGACAGCTCCACTGCCAAGAAAAAGGAACATGATGCATTCAGCATCTGAAATCACACAAAGCAGCAGGTGCTTCACATGCTGATGGCATCAGTGACATACACAGAAGTGGCAAAGACAGAGCAGAGTTTGCAGGACGTGGTCCTCCTCCCAGGTCTGCAAGAAAAGGAAAGCACGCTTGGTCTTAAGGACTTTGAGAAGAGTCACATCCCATTAGCACAGAGTACGGCCTGCAGCAAGAAAAGGTACCTTGGCTGCCCGCAGCTTTCTCACCCCTGCATCACAAGAAAGCTATTAATCAACAGCCTGAGTCCTTCATGGATTATCCCAGTCTTTCCATTACGCTGCTCGCTCAGTTTCATTTTCCCCTCTCCATCAGCCCTCAGCATCATCCTTTTTCACCCTTTCAATTCTGAAGGGAGAGGAGCCTTCACACCTCATCCCAAGTGCATTTATACCCCCTGCATGCCTTCCTGGTCATTTCTTCTCAGATCCCTCCCTAAAAAAACTCACAAGGGTGTTTCCTGGGAAAAAAAAAAAAAGCAGACCAACCACTGGTCACTGGCAGTGGCTAAACTATGATGTGCCAACACTGGCATTGCTACTTCCTCCTCCTCCCCTTTCCAAAGCATCTTTCTGCAGACATGTAGCCACATAGGATTTTGTGCAGTGAGCACACCCAAGGAGGCAGGCTTCTGGGCAGCCTCTGGCAAGGTGGGCAGCACTTGGGTGGCAGGAGAATATCAGTATCAATGAGAAAATGAAAGAGAAGAGAAAGCTCCAAGTGTGTGAAGGGAAAACTTGAATGCATGTCCTGGTTTCAGCTGGGATAATTTTCTTCTTAGTAGCTGCTGCAGTGCTGTGTTTTGGATTTGGTGTGAGAACAATGTTCATAAGATAGTGATGCTTTTAATTGTTGCTAAGTAACGTTTATACTAAGTCAAGGACTTTTCAGTTTCTTAGGTCCTGCCAGCGAGAGGGCTGGAGTGGCACAAGAAACTGGGATGGGACACAGCCAGAACAGCTGACCCAAACTGGCCAAAGGGATATTCCATACCACAGAATGTCATGTTGAGTATATAAGCTGGGGGGAGGAGGAGGAAGGGGGGTACATTGGGAGCGATAGCATTTGTCTTCCCAAGTAACTGTTACATGTGGTGAAGCCCTGCTTTCCTGGAGATGGCTGAACACCTGCCTGCCAATGGGAAGTAGTGAATTAATTCCTTGTTTTGCTTTGCTTGCCTGGCTTTAGTTTTATCTATTAAACTGTTTTGATCTCAACCCACGAGTTTTCTCACTTTTACTCTTCCAATTGTCTCCCCCATGCTGATGCTGGGGGAGTGAGCAAGCAGCTGTGTGAGGCTTAGCTGTGGGTTAAACCACGACAAAAGGGAAGAGAAAGCATCCTCTCTGAGCATTGACGGCAGCATCAGAACTGGCACACGCAAACCCCGAAGCGGGGCAGGAGCACAGAGAGCCCTCAGGCAGCTGAGCTTACGTCGCATGCTCACAGCAGCTTCAGTTCCCACCACCCTGGCTGATTCAGGCCCCAAATGCCTCTTCACGCTCGTGGTACCTGCCTGTGTTGTGGGGTTTTTTTGGTAACACTCAAAATGCAGTCATGGTCACAAGACCACCACTGGATACCCAGAAGTAAAACACAGCTGAGGAATGCGATGAGGTATTGTTTGCTTAGACCTTCTATAATGTTTTTTCCCCTTGATGGTGTTGCTTTGGTTTTTTTCCGTAAGTAGAGTAACTTCAACTAAAATACCATGGGGAAACCCCAAGTACTATTTCTTCCCTTGTCTCCTATCCCATATCTATTTCACAAATGCACAGTTTGAATTCAACCAATATAATCCTCGGTTTTGATATTTAAGGGGTTTGCAGAGAAATAAGCAAAACTACCCCTCTGGCCTTTCTTTTCCCCTTTGGTAAGAAGATTGCAAACATGCACACAATGGTGGAAAAAAAAAATATTCCCTTCCCCCCTGAACAAAATCAGCACCAGACACTCTCCATGGGTACATTCACTGTTCGCTAGTAGTATAAACAGATTTAGAAGTGACCTTTGTCTTTTTTTAAAATACCAACCTGAAGTGACCGTATCAGATTACCTCTGAAAATAAATTATCTGTTTTTCCTTTTTGGTATGATGAAAAGTAAGGGAATCAACGACATCTCAGGATTTAGCTTAAAGCACATTTTGACAGATAATACTCTACCCACGGATGTTACATGCAACCAAAAAAGTCACGTCTTGTAGAAAAAAAATCAGAGAAAGGTCTGTAGGGTCAGAATTCCCTTCTCTGTTACTGGAAAGTATTTTAGATGGGTGACTCACAGAGACGCTAGCCCCACAAAGCCATGTATTTACATCCTTATACGAGCTCTGCGTGACATACTATGTACATAGTATGCATATGCAGACACAGTGTGGGGAGACCGATGTTGTAATGGAAGTACGTCATGAAACGAAAATCAGAAGCACTCCACACTTTCAGACATCCTGTACAGAAGTTATTTTGCATGCAGCTCACTCCACTGCCTTAAAAGAAAACACAAGACTTGAGAATTCTACAAGCTGAGGAGAAAAAGTACAAAACCAGAGCCAGAGACAGCACAAAGGTAAGATGCCAAGAGAGAATATTTCATTGTAGTGAAACCTTGCCTTAAAAGCTTTCCTCTTGCTACCAGATATGAAAACTAAGTATATTTTACATAACTTGTTTTGTTTATAACATATCTACTTCTTTTTTTAAGAATGAACAGTTACCCTTTGCATTTATGCTTTAATTTTTTTCTGTTTTGTTTATAAATCTACACAAGACTCTAGTCTAAAAGGTCTTTGAATCATAGCTAGATTTTTCAGAGGTAAAAATCTTGGTAAGAAGCTGCAATTCTATTTCTCTAGACCCAGAATTTCCTAGACACACTATCAAAAAACAAAACAAACAAAAAAAGACTGAAGAAAAAAAAAGGAAAAAAAAAGACTAAAGAAATCTCTTACAGACGCAATTAAGAACTTTGTCAATATTTATTACTTTTCAGTAATTCCTTAATTAACTTTAAACCTTTTGGCTTTCAGTAGTGTGTTGCCTCCCAGCGTTAGGCTCACAGTGCTTCACTGGCCACAGGGGACCCAGCATACTAGGTTGCCTAGCCTGGGCCACCCTGTATGTAGCAGTAGCTGTCTGAGGGCAGTAGCTCTGTCCAGTTCATCAGTGTAACCCCCTCATATACCACAGGCCACCTGAATGACCCAGTGCAGCTCCCAACAAACTCTCCAGCCCCATGGCTGCAGTGGGGTTTAAATCCCAGGCAGCGAACAACCTGCAGCATAACAAGGAGTGCTTCTCCCCTCCAGCCACTTGGACCCCCAAGTGCTTCACAAACTCAGGCTTTCCCATGCTTTTTGTTTTATTTGAGTGAGGGAATTTCATTATTTCCCCTCAAACTCCCCTCAGTCCCTCACAGACAGCAGCAAAACAGGCTGCCCCAGTGAGCCATGTCCCCTCTCATGCCTTACAGGCAGCGGTGCTCTGCAAAAAAAAGAGCCTAAGTGCTTTACACAGCCAGCAGCACTGCCTTCTGCAAGGAACTGAGTAAAACCTACACCTGCCACAGCAGGACAGAAGCTGTGGCTGGATCCCTGCACCTGATGCTGCCGGAGGTACACAACCCGCTGCACCCACAGCCCCACCAGCACCCCATTCTCCTCATCATACTGGGTTTCTGGAGCTGGTTTTCTCACTTCTGTAAATTAAACTAGTCACTTAAAGAATCATTCACCTGGCATCAGTGTGTCCCTAAGCAGCAAACAGCCAACCTGCTCTAGCTTCCTAACAGTAATTGCTAGGTTTTAAGCAAGAAATAAATTTCCTTTTTGCTGATCTGAATTGCTCTCAAACCACAGCACGGGAGAGCTTACCTCTGAAATACTCGGGGAGTGACTTAATCGGCAGAACAGGAACTCTTACTGCACAGTTGACAATCAGTTGACAAATCTGAAATGAAACAGAACGCAGATCAGTAACTCGTGTAGGAAAGGCACTAGGTCATAGTAATAACAATTAGAGAACAGTAGGCAAAAATAATTTCTGGGTGCTGACAGAAAGATCTCTGAAAGGCTTTATTTACAGGTTACATTTGCTGTGACGGAACTGGCTGGAGGAAAGGACCTGTGGCGTTTGCATTTGTAAGCTGTTCTGGCTGAGACCAGTGTAGCAGAAACCAATGAGAGCCTTCCTGCTTCTTATCAGGAGAGTCTGAGGGCAGGATCAAACCAGCACCCTTCTTCTAAAGAAGAGAATTACTTCATGACCCCTGCTCAGAGGGTGCCTACCTCGACATTTTTTGTCCCCTCTTTGTGGAGGAGAAACCAGCTGCATGTTCTCTGAAATCTCTGTCTCTGCAGATGCAAATTTATCCGCTGTGGTAAGTCTGGCTGGTTTAGACAAAAGCTTATGTTTTTAAATTACATTCTTCTTCTAAAGATTTAACCTCTGCTGCGAATAGCCGGTTTGAAACTTCCTGCCTGCTGCTTTTAGCAAGCTTGTCAGAAGGGGCAGAGGTAATCACAGCCCTTCTGTGCCCAGTGGTGGTGGGAGAGGGTGCAGGATGGCAACGACTGTTTGGGAGCTTCACATTAATAAACACTGGGGACCCTTGTGCTCTTGGCTCCCCAAGGTCTCTTACAATAGCTTGAGATTCAAGAAACCTGACCCAGCTAATTGCTTCCATTGTCATAATCCAAGTAACACTAAAATCAGGGGCTGCTACCCTGGCTCTGCAAAGAGATCGCATCACTCCAAGGGGATGGTGCAGTCATATTTGTACTCTGTCCAGCCTAAATTATAGGGCAGCATTGTCTGGGGTAACAGGTAATAGTGCAAGTAACGTTTGGACCCCAGAAAGCCTTGCTCCTCGAGCACAACCTTGCCTCAAGACCCCTTGCCACTGAGCAGCTCCATGTTACCGAGAGCTCCAATTTAGCACTAAGCAGCACAAGAGGAAAAAGCATCTCCAGGTCTGTGGACACATAGAGACCTCATCAGCATTTGTACCATGTCTTAAATGTGATTTTCATTCTTCCTTATGGGGAAGGTGATTTTATTCTCTTCCAGCACACCTGGAAATATGAATGACACCCATGGCAAGAGCAATATCAGCACTATTGTGGAACTGTTCCAGCTCATCACATACACCCCCACATTTACCCTGGGATTGCTGTTCAACGTGATGGCTCTGTCGTTCCTGTTTTTTAAAGTTAAAAAGCTGTCAGAATCTACAGTCTACATGATAGCCCTTATTTTCCTGGATACTTTGCTGCTGTTTACTCTTCCTTTTAAAATCATTTCCTATCACCTTCAGGACCACTGGAACTTGGGGTCTGTATTTTGCTCCACCTTGGAGAGCCTTTACTTTGTAAACATGTATGGCAGCATCCTCATCTCCCTCTGCATCTGTGTAGACCGATACATTGCTATCCAGCACCCTTTCACAGCTCCCATCCTGCGATCCACCAAGAAAGCTGCTATGGTCTGTGCTGTCATCTGCCTGGGCACTTCAGCTGGGACGGTCTGTACTTTCCAACTGCATGGAAAGGGCCAGAACATCTCATCCTGCTTCCATAATTTCTCCAAGAGCACGTGGGAAAATGCAGGCCTGTTAAGCGCCTTGGAGACCATCTTCTTTGGCAGCATGGCAGCCATGACCTTCTGCACTGCTCAGACCATCAGGTGCTTGAGAAAGCACAGAAAAACAGGCAACCCCCAAACACATATCACTAGGGCAGAGAAGATAGTGGTGACAAACCTTGTTGCGTTTTTGGTCTGTTTCACACCGTACCACGTGGCATACTTGGTGTACTTTTTGGTGAAGAATAACATAATTCACACCAGTTTTCAGCAAGTGTTACGAGATATCATTCAGATCACCCTTTGCTGGGCAAACCTGAACTGCTGTCTTGATGGGGTGTGCTATTATTTTGTTTTAAAGGAGTCCTTGGAAGACCCATTACAAAATAGTGAAAAAACAGCCACGCGAAAGCCTTGATCCATATGCTGCATGTTAGTTACTTGGGATGATGTGTGGAGAGGTTTTTGTGGGAAGTACATACTTCAAATATTCAGGTCTGAAAAGATTTCATAAAAAACAGAACTGCCCATTCCCAGGAGACAGGTCCTAACTTTTTTTATTTCCTTCCATAACGTTTTGCGTTTGCATTTTCAGGTAAAAAGAAATTGAATTGTTCCTATAAATGGTGATGCATATCTCTTTGGATGTGATTCCTCTTTACTTTGAAAAAAATTATAAAATAAATTGTTCACTCACATGTGGCAGACTTTTTCACCCTCCCTGTCTACACCACACCTGGAAACATTCCTCAGGGCTTCAGTCACTACAGACTTGGACTGCCGAGACAGAGACTTGGAACTTATGGTAAAAGGCTTCAGACTAAATTCTGTTGCCTCCCCTGCCCTGATCATGTATGCCCATGCTCACATACATGCACACATGTCAGGCTTATTTAAAAAAAAAATTATTAAAAAAAAAAAAAAAAAGATTGTAACTAAATCCAAAGGCAGCTTTACATTAACATGGGTATAGCAAGATTTCTATGCCATTCCTCCACTGGCTGACTTGCTCTGCAAGATGCAACACCTGTTTCAGCGGCAGGTCTTGTGCCCACCACATCGTACTTCTAACTAATAGGGCCACTAGCTCAAGTCCCCAGATAGCTCCGATGAATTGACTATCCCAGTTCCAGGCTTTCTCACCAGCTCCTCTTCTACTTGCAAGCTTTTATCTGTTCCTTCCTGCTTGGTTACAAACCTAATTTTATGAACAGAGCCAAACCAAACAAAAGCATGAAATAAAAAGCCCAAGTCCAATGTAGTGGCAAACACAGGAATCTGAAGGAACATCCCCCACCTTACTGGGGGATAAGGTAACAGCAGCCAGCACACAGGAGGATCCCAGGGGGGAAGCAACCTTTCAGACCTTGGAGCAAGCTGAGCACTACCACTTCCCAAACAAACAAGGCAGTAAAAAACAAAAATAAACAAATCCACCAGCAAGAGCTTAACATGCCAGTTAGTTACTTCATATCAGTGCTCACAGGCATCTAGATAAAGTGAATGACAACAGACATCCAGCCCAGAGAGAGGCAGCTAGTAAGCTGGGGGACCCCCATCACTGCCTCTGCCACTACCCCAGCAGCAATCTGCCACTTTCCTGAGTGGTGAGGATGATGACAACCAAAACAACTGGGTATGATATTCACGTTGAGCTGGATACTTGCCACACCTCATCTAAGCAGGCAGGCTTTGAACTGTCTTTTCTTTGTACGCTTTTGAGAAGGATAATGCACAAACCATGTACTGATTTCTTCCCCATGCTGGCAATTTTTCATGTGGAGATTCCAGTCTGTAAAGTGAAATTTTCTGAAGTTGCTACAGCTATGTACAAGACTGTACCAAAGAAGTTCAGCTGCTGAGGAAGCAAACACTGTCCCAACACAGATGTAACGTGTGCTGCTGTTTACAGAGTCCTTTTGGTGTTCTGGTGATGAACCATGCTTCCAAGGATATAGGGACTATGTGTTTACACTAGTCATGCCCTGGTTATATTCAAGTGCATGAAAACAAAACCCACCAGGATATTCCAGCAACAATTCCCTCAGTAAATTGAGAATATCTGACTAGCTTCCCTTCCAGCAAATACTGAATCTTCTTCATCTCCTTCTCGTACCTTATCTCTTAACTAACCTTACTTCGGTAGACACAAAACTTTTACCACTGAGACTTCAGGCTCCTTTTGGCAGCAGAGTTAGAACAAATAATAGAACAAAATATTGCTGATAGAGAAGATTTATTTCAAAAGCAGTGGGCCATGCCAAGAGGGCCTCCATTTAGCTGATAATGCCTGAATATAGGCATCAGGGATTTTGTCAGTACCTCAGGAGGCAGAAGATACCAAAGCATGAGAAAACTGATTGCAATTGCTTTTCTATAGCCTGAGGCAGCTCCATTAGTTTTACTGACATGACGTTGGACTTACAGTGCTATAACTGAGACTAGAAGCTCACCTGTAGTTTTATGCTTCCTCTGTTGCTCATCTTTTTTTCCATTTCTAAATATGCTTGTTCTTCATTGTTATCCTGCTGTCCTTGGTCCCACAGATCAAAGTAACTCGCACTGTAATTTCATTCAGAGTACCGGTAGACAGCAGTGTGATGAATAATAAATTTAGGAATTTTCGGCTTCTTGCTTACCTACCTATTTCTGAAAATAACATACTGGTTAAAAAAGGCAGGGATGCTGACCAAATTAAGCATAGTTAAAACCGTACAAAGGACAAGTTAAAAGTGCTTGAGGCATTTCTTCTTCTCTCAAGCCTCTCCCCTATGTTTCTACAGCGTTTCTGGCCATTGATTTTTCTAGAAACAAACAGGCTGAGATGTAGAAAAACTAGCATCTGCCCACAGATCTGTGGACACCATCTGAGCTCTACACATGGCTCGCAGTGCTCTGCCAGCTCTAAGGGAGCACTAATTATCAAGGCAGGGTAACAACTTTTATTCTAGATTCCTGGGGGAAATGATAATTTTGTAAAGGCAAAATTTTCTACTCAAATGTTCTCTGCTGAATCTTATTGCTTCTAAGCCTCTGAACATTCACTTTCCAGGTCAAACCTGGTGTGGTCTGAACCCTCCCCTGCTCAGCTGGGTAGCTGTAAGAGCTTTTTCATTTGTACGGCTTTATATCCAAATCACGACACTGGGTAACTAGCAAGACTACAGAGGTTTGTTTGCACCAAGACGATATTAAAGACATAGGGTCTTTAATAGCTAAGAAATATTAAAGACATAGGGTCTTTCGTAGCTAAGAAATAAAAGGAGAAAAAAAAAAAACCAACAACCCTGAAAGTCTGCAATCTAAAGCCATCACAGGCTTCCCAGAATACAGGTAATGATTTATCTAAGGGAAAAAAAAAAAAAAAGCAGACCCAAGGATTTTGACTGAGGATTCACTCCTAACACATACAGTTCTTAGCTAAAAATTGTTAGAATGAGAATGGGCCACAGAAAGCTGTTATGAAGCACTTCTTCCACTTGCATTTGTTTTTGTATTTGGATAGGGAAAGGGAAAGGTTTTAAATCAGCACTGAAAGCATAGCAGGTCATGGGAGATGGTGAAGCTGCTCTGCTGGGGAACTTCACCCTTTGGACAAGCCAAGCCATTTCATTTGAGAGGCTTTTCACAAAATGCACCCTGAAACTGCCAGATTTCTTGCCAAGAGATTTGTCTTGCAGACATCCATGCCTGTATCGAATTCACATAAGTAATTTCCCTACTCATTTATTTGCAAGTTTCACTAAAAGGCTGGGCATGTGTTTCAGCAGCTTTGATATTTCACACTTAAACAAGCCAAGTGTCCCAGTTCCTGCAGCCTCACTCACCTGGGAAAGCAGTGAAGCTCAAACTTAGGTATCCACTCTGCACATCTTTCCTTTGATTTCCAAATTTCTTCTCTTCTAGTATGGCTGTTATCTTGTGTTTTGGGCTTAGGAAGTATCTGCTTGGATTGGGAAGGAAAAAGGTTTATAAGAAAACATCACTGCTGATATTTGCATATAACCACGGAAATCCCAACCAAAGTATTCTTTTCCCAAAGAGAAACAATCAGCACAGGTACCAGACACACAGTATCTCCTACAGATTTCACTATTGCCTTTTATGTTTTATAAAAGATATCCACATACAATGAATGAAACAAAATATTTACCATGAGCAATGCCACATCTGTCATCAGTGGTAATGAGAAAAATCTCAGAAAAGCAAGTCTCAAGCAAAACGTATAGGCTTTTATAGAAATCTTCATGTGCTTACGCTCCTCTCAAAGTGTTTTTAACATTTCTATTGCAACTAGAGAGCTTAATTGTCCTTTGTTTTCTCTGCAGAAAGACAGCACCATGAGATAAAGATGAATTTATAGCACTCTGGATACTAGGTAGAAGCCCACTGAGAAAACCCTCACAGACAAGTGTGAAATAGTTATTTTTGCTGTGAAAGTGGAGTATTACAGACAGGCACATGCAAAAATCACACCCCAGCTCACTCCACAGGTATTTCCCCACAGGGGAAAGCTGTTTGTGTGCTCTTTTAATCTGCTGCATTTACTGGTGGTATGAGATGGAAGTCTCATGAAGAAGCAAAACTGTCTTCAGTGACACAGTAAAGTGACAGAGCACTCCCATTACTGACCTTGGTATGACAGAGGCATGCAGCGTCCTGAACATGTCCAGTTTCGGTGGGAGGATACTCTGACTCTCAATCCTGACCTGAGCAGTTTGCTCCTAGATTTGCAACTGGCCAGTGCAAAGCAACAGTACAATTAAATGCTTCAGCTTCCCTTACTCAGCTCTGTTAAATTCATCCTTCCTTCCATTTCACATTCCTCTGTTTTCAGCTTTTTGGAGGCACTGAACTCTCTAGAAAAGCTGAGACTTCCCTCCATTGGGTTTCTTGCTTACTGAGAAACTTCTACCATAGCAACAAAATCTAATGAAACAATGTCTTTAGCTTTAGTGGAAAGCAAAAGACACCTACAACCTCCTTCATTTTATCTCAGTTATTATTATTCTAATTTTTATATACTGTCATTCCAAAAGAATGACATTTACCACATTATCTAATGTGATAAAAAAGTTGCTGTGGGATACTGATACAACCAAAAATCTATGAAGAATCAGAAGCATTTCCTAGGAAGAAAAGCTGAATCAGTGCCATTTGCAGACACCAAAGGATGTGAACCCTCATGTCTGCTGTATGCTACAGATTCCAATTAATCCTCCTCTCTATTCCAAGACAAAAGAGGCATTAAACTGGGATTATATTTGAGAGCAAGTATCAGCAGTTTAGAGCAATAAACACTGCCAAGCCATTGTTAATCCAAAACCAAGCATTACAAACCCAAGAAATCCAGTTTAGATTACACTTCAGAGTACACCAACACAATCTTGACCATTCCCTGTTAAGTATTAACTTTTTACCTAGAAGTAAAACTACCTCCCAGAGATCATCACCTAACCTGGTCCCACTCAGCCAGTCATAGTATCTGAGACAACAAAGGACAGTGTTTGAAATAGCTTTACTCAGTCTAAAAAGGAGCTTAGGAAAGCATGAGAAGTTGCAGACCGTAGAGACCAGTCTGACTTCATTTTTGCTAATAGGAAGTGCAGGGGCTTGAAAACGTCGCAGCTGGAAGGTGCCAGAAATAAAGGAATGGGACTTTTGACAGACCAAGGTTGGCATGGCTGTAAAAGCCCTGCAGATAGATTTGTTTCCCTCATGCAGAGTAAAATAACTTGGTGTTAATAATAAATATGTTTATGTAGACCGTTTTATACAAGCAGTGAGAAGATAAAAGAAACCCTGAGCCAAAAAAAGTTCTCATCTCATTCTGAGTTCAGTCTCTTGCTGCCGCTTCCGTCTGCGGCTGTGCAGAGACCTCTTGGGACCTTGGGGCAGGATCCTGCTCTGTGACAAGGGGTATTTGCTCCCATTTGAGGTGCCCTGGGGTCTTCCATCCAGCCTCCAATGATGAATCGAATGGGGATGGGCTATTCCAGGCCCTTCTCACCTCTACCTGTCTCTCACTGCAAAAATCCTATGAAAGGAGCCACATCACACAAGTCAAACCCACAGCCTGACACACCTTGCCTTATGGTTCCTCAGAAGTAAAACCATTCAGGCTACTAGGAGATGGAGGAGGTAAAGCAATGGGCTGGACACTTTTGCATTGGAAAACAACTATAATGGCAAGGCAAAACTCAAACCTGATAGCAATAACAAGACCTTTAATTGCAAAGTCTTTGCAATTAGGTCTTTGACTCACCTTTGCAACACAAAACAGAGGCAAGAAGAGTTATGTTTCATTGTTTTGGAACAACGGGGAAAAAAAATCAAGCAGTATCACTGAGTCTTATCCTAGATTTCATTTCTGGACATAATCACACCATCCACATAATCATTATACTTTATTGTGCTATCAAACTAGCCTGCATCACTTGCCTTGGGATGTCCACATACACCTATCACAAAACATCTTTAAAAGACACCCCAAATCTTTCTCCCACTTTCTGGCAATCAAAAATGTGATCCTGCGGGTAAATATACTGATTCTAACTTCTAGTCTATGAGGTTGTCCAACTTGCACAACACAGCAGCCAGACTCCCATACTGAAAACTGTTTGGTTTGCGTCAGATTGTTTGTTTTTTCCAGAACTCCACTGCATACATCCGAGAATCTTATTTTCAACATTCTTCTTAGTTACATTAGGTTTACAATCCAACTCCCACCTCGTGTTTACATGTCCTTTAAACAGAGATGTAAACAGAACCACATAGGTCACAAAATCTCTCTTACCAAAGTTTTGGCAATACTGTTCAGGGTACAAATTATTATTTTCTTGGATAAATACAAAATGTCAAAGCAGCAAAGCTTGAAGGTCATCCTGACAGAGAGCCAATATGAAGGAAGCACTTTGCTGGTGAGTTCAAGGACACCTAGGAAAGTTTTGTGATATTTTGAGTATGTCATGGTTTAACCCCAGCTGACAACTAACCCCACACAGCTGCTCACTCACTCCCCCTGCTTCAGGATGGGGAAGAGAATCAGAGAAGTGAGAAAAATTGTGGCTTGAGATGAAGGCAGTTTAATAGGTAAAGCAAAAGCTGCACACAAGCAAAACAAAACAAGGAATTCATTCACTGCTTCCCATCAGCAGGTGTTGAGCCATCTCCAGGAAAGCTGGGGTCCATCATGTGTAATGGCTACTTGGGAAGACAAATGCCATCACTCCAAACGTTCCCCCCTTCATCCTCCTTCCCCCAGCTTTATATGCTAAGCAGACATCTCATGGTATGGAATATCCCCGTGGTCAGTGGGGCCAGCTGTCCTGGCTGTGTCCCCTCCCAGCTCCTTGTGACCCCCATGTCCCCGCCGGTGGGGTGGGGTGAGGAGCAGAAGAGCCCTTGGCTCTGTGTGAGCGCTGCTCAGCAGTGAGGAAAACATCCCCTTGTTATCAACACTGTTCCCAGCACAAATCCAAAACACAGCCCCACACCAGCTTACTGGGAAGAAAATTAACTCTATCCCAGCCAAAGCCAGCACATGTATTAATGAAGACAGCACAAAGTACCATTCCCAAACCCAACAAGATGAAGAAGGGGCACCACAAGCCTATGGCAGGTGACAAACCAGCTCTGAGGCAGAGATGTGTTGCAGGTGGCCCACTGGAGCAAAGGGGCAGCCGATCACGCACCTACAGCTCTAGGATTCACAGCCTCCAGGGAAGAAGTGGGGTTTCAAATATTGCTGGAAACAGAACATGCAAATTTCAGTTCTTTTGCTCCTTGGAGGACTCTGGGAAAACATCCCTGTCAGAAAGGTAGTTCACTGCTGTAACTTACATTTTCTGTATTACTGCACCCCACTCTCCATTACAGCCACGTTCACTTAACTTCTGCTGCATACTTAATCCACCTGAGGTTAGAAACCCTTTTCTATATCACAATCAGTTGCTGTGGAAATGAGCCCGGTATCCCAGAGGATTAGAGTCTGGAGGGTCTGATTTAATTGCTCTCCCTGGACACACTCAGACTCCAATGGTCAATGTCCAAATGAGGAATAAGTAAGGGGGATGGATCAGCTCCTGAGAAACAAAAGGTCCCATTTTCATGCAAAGGGCTTTTGCTAGGAAGAACAATGAAGGAGAAATAAAGAAAAGTTAGAGACAAAGCAACAGAATCATTCTGGGCTGAAGGTTTTTCAAGAGGCATCAGCTGCTCCTTAAACTGTAAGCGAGATTTCAGACCTTTTTTAGATTTGCTTTTGCATGCCTAGATGGGAGTTGGTAGATGCAACCAAAAACAAGTGTCTGATTTGCTTTAACTTCCTTTTTGTCACTTTGCTGCTATTCACACCCTTAGATGGGAACAATTTTCAACATCTGTTACCAAATTTCTAATGGAGAAAGAAACTTTAAGAAAGAAAGAATTAAAAAAAGAAGGAAAGAAAAATGCAGTAAAAAGAAGAGCAGTAGCAAACAGCAGCAGCTCTCCTCAGCAGGTGCTGGCTGTGAAAAGCTCCTTTGGAAGATCTTGGCAACAGCACCCTTGACCCAAGGGGAGTGAGTGTCAGCAAAGGCTGGCAGTGGGAGATGACGGAGGGCTGAGGGAGCGTCTCTGAGCAGGCACAGTGAGCTCACAAGCAGCACGGCAGCAGTTGACAATGTCTGCAGCAGGTGAAGAGCATTGAAGGCCTTGTGCAAAACACTGCTACATTCATGGGGAAAACTCCTGCCCTTAAACTGCCCTGAAGGGAAAATGCCAAGAAAAGGCACATACAACCACAGCTCTTTGAATAAATCATGCATTTTGCATGCATTTCTCTCAATGGCCTTGCAAATTTTCCATGTTAAGCCCTGGTGACATAAGACAGCTTTTCTCCACTCTCTTTTTTTCCTTTCTTTTTTTTTTCCCCCTTTCTTTTTCCTTTTTTTTTTTTCTTCCTCCCCTC
The DNA here is from genome assembly GCF_023634085.1 of Falco cherrug. Lineage (NCBI taxonomy): Eukaryota > Metazoa > Chordata > Aves > Falconiformes > Falconidae > Falco > Falco cherrug. The sequence goes on from NC_073707.1 coordinate 10,581,203, forward strand.
CCCCCTTTTTTTCCTCTTCTTTTTTTTCTTCTTTCTGTATTTTTCCCTTGCAAGCTACACCATTGACATCAAAGCACAGCAAGAGCAAATCACATCCACTACCAACACCACAAAGAGCTCGCTGCAGCCCAGCATTTGACACTGACCATGCTAGCTACTTGCTTTACCACATTTTTTAAAATGACAAAGCAACGACAAATGGCAAAGGAAGGCCGCACAGCCCCCAAGAGCAGGCTGCAGCACCAGCCCTTTCTCCTCCTGCCGCCCTCCACCACAGCTAGTTTACTTTGTTTAAAAAAACAAAACAAACCCAAAAAAACCCCAACCGTCCGCAAATGCTTCCCTAAATACACTGCCACAATTGGGATTTGGTCTCCACAAGATGTCCTGGGGCTCCTGCATTTGCGATGGCCCCTGACAGGGGGCCAAGGGCCTGGGGGGGGGGCAGGCCCAGCTGCAGGCAGCTGTGCCTCGACGCAGAGGCCCAAGGGTTTCTTTTAAATATGGACTGCAAAGGATTTAACTTCTTTCTCCTCAAATCTCATTGCCAAATACAAAAAGTTGCAGTCAGAAAAGCGGTATTACTTTTGAAAATTTCCCATACCCAGGGAGGATTTTGCAGAGAAACACTCACAGCTCCAGTGATAAAACACTGCCCGTGGAGCCACCTTTCTGTGAGGAAACACCACAGTTTTCTGCATTAAACTATTTGTTTAAGCTTCCCTCACTCACTCTGTGTTTGAGCGTGCACCAGGACATGGACACAACGAATATAAACCCAAACGTGAGGAGGTTCAAGGCGCAGGGCGTGCAGGCCCCAGCCGGCAGCTCCCTCCCTCAGCGCCGCCATGGCTGCCAGCCCAGCCTGTCAGCTGGCTGAGGCGAGGCACGGCCAGCCAACCTGCTGAATACCAGGGGTCATTTGATGAGCTAATGACACGCTAATTTATGCAAGCAGCCTCATACACTAACGGTGCAGGTGCTGAGCAGCCCTCAGCCCCATTTGCTGCTGGGAACCAGCGCTGTGATGGTGGCAGCCACCAAGGCTGCAGAGGCAGGCATCAGACACGGAGAACCTTCTCCTTGCCCAAAAAATTCACTGTTTAGCCAAGCCAGTGGCCACGAGCAGAGGCCACCCTGCCCTGCTACAGCTGCACAGGACTAAGGTGGCACTGCCTGCAGGTTTCGCAGCCAACAAACTGCACGGGCTGAGAGGTGCAAATATTAAAGGCATTAATCGATTTTACAGCTTCTGCAAACAGCCCCGCACGGAGCTGCCCTCCCAGCAGTCACAGCATAAAACCAGTCAAGCACTTGCTGTTAATGACAGATTTGGGGAAAGAAGTGAACCGAAAATGTAAAGACCCACCAAGCCCCTACAGGCAAGCTCTGGCAGGAGCGATGTTCCAGGAACAGTTATGCTGGATGGATTCAAATTGTGAAGGAGACTGACACCAAATATTTACCTTTTAGTGCAATTAAACCACTTCATCAAAAGCACTGAATGAAAGCAAAGTGCATTTCCTTTGCAAACCTCATTACAGAACTGACATGCCTTTCTCTCCCCACTTAACGTTTCAACCAACCAATCTGGCATTTGGTACCTGCTGTTATAAAGGCAGCTAGGTTTGCGTTCGTTTGTTGTTTGCTCATGTATTTCATGGGCTAACACTAAAATACTGGGGTGGGGAGAAGGAGAAAGCATTTATATTTATGACATCTTAATTGAATCTTTCTTTAAGGCTGCTATAAAGCTCAGAGAGAGATAAACCAAAAGGCTTATTGCAAACCTTTCCCAGGTATCAGAGGGACTCAAGCTACGTTGCAACTGTTCATACTTCTGTAGAGCTCGTTTTCCTTGGAGAGGTGGATGAGCATCAGTTTTAAATGTCTCCTTTCCAAATGCTGCAAAATGCTTCTCAAGCAGTTTTATCAGGCAATTTTTTTTCCACCGCTCAGCAACCCAGCCTGCTGCTGCCGAGAGAGGAGCTCCTCCTGGCAGTGCAGGGGACCTGGATGTCTTCAACTGAACGGAGAACAGTGACCAAAGTAGGGCAGGAGAGAGAATATCCTTAATTGGGGTCCTCATTTCCTTCTCAGGTCCTGGGCTCAAGCAGAGGCGAGATTGACAGCTGTGACTTTTCGAATATGCAGCTGTCCCCAAAATACAACTAAGCGCCTGATAAACAGAAAGACCTATTTAAGGGCCACCCCTGCAGCTGGCAGGCCAGGGAGGTAGCACACTGCCAGCCAAGGCACAGGGGCTTTGGCTGAGGATCAGCGCTTGTTCCCAGCAGTCACCAACCACTGTGACACAGGCAAACCGAAGGGTCTGCCCCACAACGGCTGCCATTTCACCATGGTCATCCAAGCAGGTCCCAGGGGCTAACCCCACTTGCCCTGACCCAGACCCCCAACTTAGGGGACAGTTTCACAATGACCTTGCCCACAAAGGGAAATGCAACATGTTTAAAGAGAGTTACTGCCAGTGGCAGAGTGGGAAACCACCTCTTTGCTGTTCCCAGCCACGTTCATTGCCCAAGGGAGGAGCAGGTGAACTCTCCTGCTCTCTATCTGCCCCATTTACACCACGAGGACCTGTGCACAAACAGGTGCCGCATGTGGTGCCGTGGGATTTTTCCAGCATTGCTCAATAACTGGGTGTGCTGTTAGTTTTTAAGGACAAGGTTGTATTAGCACTGCAGACCCCAGCAGGCAGCCTTGAAAGGCTGCAACCCCTTTGCGGTATGTGCCCTACAAAGGGGCATGAGCCCCCCAGCAAGCTGCATGTATACTATGCTGCATCCAAAGGGGCATTTGAAATATATATCAAAAACTCCTTATAATGCAGGGAGCCTTCAGTAGCACTGGGGAAGGCCAAGGATGGGCAGCACTTTCTGAAGTTTGGAGCCAGCATCCAGCTCGACATACCGCGTCGCTACTCCCTTCCCCCACAGCTAGTCTGACAGCTCTAACTCACCCTGAGATGTTGCTAAAATCATTGCAAAACCAAAACCATTTGGCCGCACAAATGGTGACATGAGCAAGCCGGCAGCATGGGGCTGCCAACCACCAGAGCATCCCCTGCCTCCCCCACTAGGAGCTGAGGTTGCAAGTGGCCACGCAAAGCCAGACACAGCTAATTTCAAAGCTAGACCGTGGGTGTACAAGTCTGTACATGGTTTATTGTATCCTGGGCTTTTTTTTTTTTTTTTTTTTCATTTTTGTAACTACCTCCAGTGTTTAATCTTAGCACGCTCTCTCTCTCTCTATATATATATATACTTATATAACAATATAACATCAGTCTACTAGATTGCTCCCAAATATTTGGCCTACAAAATGATCGATCCATTTGGAGACCAAACTGAACTCAGCCACGTTACATAAAATGCTGTCTAAAGTTGCTACTTTCAGCACCCAAACCCAAAACCACAGCTGTGTCAGGTCCAAATCTTCCTCTAAAGGGTAATTCCATCGGTCTGTATTTTTCAGTACTCCCCTGGAGTCTCACCATTAACATGGTGCAGGCTCGTTTAATTACCACAAAGGCCACTATCATTCAAAAACACTGAGCTGTAGTTTTCTTTCAGTTCTCAAACCCAGCTTGCCAAATTTCTTCATGATGTGCATTGCTAAGTGACTGTCTTAGCTGCATGACTGACTCGCCCAGAGGTGCTTCTCAGGCCTCCTCGGTACCATTGGACCCAGCCATGTCACAGAGGAGGGCACCTGGGCACCAGCGGTAGGTTGCACCCCCCCAAAACTTCTGCAGACTTTTTAGAGGGTAACATTCTGACAACACTGCCAGCATCGGGGCGCTTTCAGAAGGAAGCCCCACGCATCCACAGTGCTTATGCTTACAGCTTTGAGTTTTATCATGCACTAACTTCTGGAGAAGGGAGAAAGGCTTGTGAGGACTGACTGTCATTCTACCAGTGGCGACCACAAAATCATCATCTGAAAAGAGTGAGAAATGAGTTGAGGCCTGAACCAAAGCCATTACTGTTACTTTACTGAGAACAAGGTGCTTCATGAATAATAAATAGGGGAAAAGTGACATCCTAGAAAAAAGATGTCAAATTGTAATTTGAGAGATTCTCTTCAACATTAAGTTTCCTTCTTTTTTGAAACTTCTTTCTCTGGTCAGACCATGAGAACATTTCAATCACTGCATAACATTATTTCAATTCAATTTGAATAGAGATCCACAAGTTCAAGTATGAAATTACATGCTTGGCCTTTTAACATTAATTAATCCAAATGAACAGAATAATGTACTGGCTTCCACTGGAGAACATCTTCGTGCTAGTAAGAACTGGCAGAAACACCTTCCACATTCACTGTGAATAGTAATGCTCCCAGAGCAAATAGTCTCAGCAAACTTAAGGGAACAGCCGATTCTTGGATCTTCAACCCACCCATTTGTTTTAAGATTTTAGCAAGAGTGAAGGAGTTAAAAGTGCTGGTAATTGCTGAGCAGCCCCTGCACTGTGTGCTCTTCCTGCATGACTAACGCACCCAGCTCCAGCCCATCCTCTGACGTGACCTGCCTACAGAAGAGGTGCCCAAGCCTGTATAATCAGTCCCAGTTGCAAGGCTGCCTTGCATGTTAGATCACCTCTGCAGTGTCCTCCGGTCGCCTCCAGCAGGCCATGAGTTACAGACCAGTGACTACCAGGCTAAGGGCAGGGGCTGAGGCTCTGGGCTGTGCTGCATATCTCTCCAGTCTGCAGGTGTTTTGAAAGGAGACACCTCTTGGGGATCATACCCCGCGATGGGGCACGGGACATGTGCCACCTTGCTGGGGAGAGCTGTGCCCCACAAGACCCACCTGGAAGCTATGAGGACCCTGTGGAAAAGGGACTATATGTAAGGAGATTATGGGGATGGGGAAGGTCACTTGGCGATCAGCTGAAGCTGCTGTGGAGGTGGCTCCAACTTCAACCTCCAAATCAAGAGATTTTCCTTTAACACAACAGAGCCTGAAAGCAGCAGCCACTAACCAGCACACAGGGACACCCAACCGGTATTTCTGCTCAGCACTTACCTCCTTGGCTGCAGACACAGCAGGTCAGCACCAGCTGCTTTTCCGAGGAAGCCAGTCTAGTCCTCACACAGAGAAGCAAAAGTGCCCAACGTACAAGGGGCTGTGTACGCAGCAGCCAGGAAAAGCAACAGTCAGTATCACCCTGTCCTAAAGGCAGCCTTGTTTTTAAAAATACCAGTCATTAAAGATATCTGACACATGAGGGTGTTCATATTGTCTAACCTGGGAAACTAAGGTGTGCAGATACTCCAAAACTGAGTATAGTCATCCTCTAGAGATTTCCTTACATACTAGAAAGCAAAGGCTCCTAATTTCAGTACAAGTTGGATGGTCCAAATGTCACTTCAAGCTCCAGTTCCCTTTTCACTCTCATTGGGCCCTGCTGGCAACTAAAACTAGATAAGGATAGAAAACAAGGGATTTCTCCTGTTGGCGTGTGAAGTAAATTTAAAAAAAAAAATAATCAGATCAAACCAAATTTAGGTTCTTTATCGCAGGTTTTCCAGTACAGCAAAAAAAAAAAGTCATGTGTTGTTGACATTTTGGTCAACATAAATGCTTCTTTTAACACAAGATGAACAGTGTTTGGTTTATTCCCATATTACTTGACCATTTTAATTCAGCGTTTTTAGACAAAAATTGTTTCAAAACAAGCAACTTAATTACTAAAACATTAAAACAAATGCTTCAGCTTACATCAGGAAGTCTAGATGCTTCCACCCACCTTTTTATGCTACGATTTTAAATTTTTTTCAGCTGAAAATAGTCACTAAAGCTCAACCTGTATTTGTTAGTGTCTCTGCCCCCTCAAACTCTCCTTTCTGTTCATTTAATCCTGAAAACACTCCTTCCTATGGAGCTGCAGCACCTCATTGATTTCACTGGGACATGAACACACACACCCACCCCCATCAGGAACTGTACTTACCAAAAAGGCAAGAAACAGGCATTACCTGAGACCTGGGACACTAATAAGGGAAGCTATTTTTTTAGGTGATACAGCTGCCTAAACATTCCTTTTTTTCCTCTGGGAAGCTGTGACAGCATCCACAATACTTACTTTCATAATGTCCTGGGTGGAATTCAGAACTATGCAGCAAAATGCTCAGGAACAACTTGTATATATGTATAAGAGAGAGAACAGGCTTTCATTAGCTTGGTGTCAACATAATATACCAAACAGCCGTTCATGTTGAGCTAAATGGGCTGTCATCAATTCCCAGTAAGGACAATTGGAAGTCTTATAAACCGTAATAAAATGGGGACTGTCCAATTTTCAGATACATGCATCAGGGAGCCATTTCACAGGGTAACGCTCTACAGATATTTTCATTCTTCACAGCATAAAACTGGCCCAACGATTCCTCTTCATCCCCAACACCAAAGGACGATTTGTGGCGAGCAGCTGCTGGTACCAAACCAGTGACACCCAGGACACCCTGTGGACCAGTCACCCCACATCCGTGCTGGCAGCGGACAGCCAACCCCCAGCAGACCTGCCATGTGGGATGCCTGCGAGCACAGAGCTTCCCATGCCTTGTGGCATCACCAGGCTGGCAGCGGACAAGTGCACCCACTGCCCGTGCTTCCCTGCGCCTTCCTGAGGGACACAGCAGCCCTTCTGCCACCTGCCCAGAAGCATGCCCGACACATTAACAAAATACAGCCATTCCCACCACACATGAGCTCCCCATCATGCTGGTGAAAAACCAAGTCCTTCCCTCCTTGCTGGAATCTATGTGGTCCATCATGGCCAAAGCATTCCTTGTCCCAAGGGTGCAGAAAACCCAATGGGCTGCATTTCATGGGATGGGACTGGACTTTAAATGTAGCTGTAGACTTGTAACAGAGCTCATTTATGTTTTAGAAGAGACACAGAGGTACCTCCTCTTAACTGCTATGTTGATAGACTTCCAGTAAGATTTATTTTTTTAAAGTCCATCAGAGCCTGGAAGTGGATAGTCCTAGAGTCAAACCAAAACTCCAACTTACTGAGCACTGCCTGGTAAAGCTAAACAGCAGCCACTGAGCCATACTGCAATATGCAAGTATTAAAAGCTAAATTGTATTAGGTGCTAGCTGCCATCACAGGGACCATATCTTAGGGTTTCAACTGCATCTCTGCCACATGGTTCTCCTAGAGCAGGCTTTACTGCCAAGCTTTTATATGTGCTACTGTTTGGTCAAATAAAGCAGCCTTCTGCCAGAGTGTGAGCAAGATTAGGAGGTAGAACTGACTTATTTCAAGTCTCCTAAGAGCAAGGGGCAATGAACACAACCTCAAGAAATGAAAAACCGAACCAAGAGTAAATGTTCAAAAGCAAACACAAAATTTCACAATACAAGCTGTGTTTTTTTGCACTGGGCAACTCTCAAGGTGGCTGACTTATCGGTAACTAGACTTACAGAACCGCATCAGTCACGTTCTTAGTATCAGCATTTCAGGCTTCAAAAGGCGAACGTGTCTGAAGGGGTCAGGTTCCCCATGGGGAGATGCGGAGTCGCTTCCTCAGCCCAGTGCCGATGGAAGAAGACGGCCATCAGGCAGAGCTGGCTGGGCCACCCTGGGAGAAGCAGCTTTAGTAAACATAATTACTGCAAGATGCAGCTCCCTTCTCCAGAACCCCAATAATTGAAAAAGCATCCAGACACTAAAGACATAAACTCAAAATGCAGCAAAAATGACTGTAACAAGCAAAATGTGAACTTCCTTACTGACTGACCAGAGACTAATTGTGGAAAGAGGAACAGCCAACTTCAGGAACAATATTCTGACACTACCCTACCCAAAGGATGGAAGAGGGGGAGAGAAAGCTCAGGAGAGCACTAAGGGACCCACGATGCTGCACGCAGCAAGGAGGGAAGCCCTCCAAAGGCCTGCCCTGCAGAACCAGCCAGAAGGCAACAGCAGGGGCAGGCCACACGCAGACAGATTTCCACGCAGAAGCCAGGCAGCTGGAGAAGCAAGGCTGAGCGTGAAGATCAGCCACCCACCAGCCACCCAAGCAGCAGAGGTACCTTGCTGTTTCACAGATCTCAGTCTGGCAGTGACCTCCTCACCATGGGCTGCCCTTCAGCCTCCCAGGGAAGTGCAAGGCCAGGGGAAGAGCCCTGCAGAGTGCAGGCATGAGCAGGCACCACAGCGGGCTGCTCAGCCACCTCCCCACACCGCTCTCCCATGACCGTGGGCAGCATCCTCCGCACTGCAGCATCCTCCCACTGCCCAGCTCCAAGCTGCCGCTGGGCTGGCCCTTCCACAGAGATCTGGCTGCTGCCTCCCACAAGAGACAGCTTCACGGAGGGCCTGTGCTTTTCATTCCAAACAAACACACGCTTTACAGATCAGAGGTAAAAGATTTTATTATCCCATAGATTTTTCCTAAGAAGTAAGAGTCCTACCAGACAAAATATACAAAGCATCTTGTATTTTCTTTCTAGACAACTGCATTCTCATTCTATGAAACAGTGACCACATTAGTTCACCTTAAAGAACCAAGGTTTGTCCTGACAACTGCAGATTGCACAGAGTTAGCATACGCAATGACCAGTTATTTCATGCAGAATCAGAAGGAAGGGGGAAAAGGTCTGTATGCTCACCTGAGTGCAGGCTTAGGTTCCTAGAAATTAAGAGAAAGGCAGGGCTTAAATTTACCAGTTTGCTGCACTTCCATTAAGTGAACCCATTCTCTGACACACTTCTTGTCATCCACTCCGCAATGAAAGGTGAGGGCTAGCAGCAAATTATTGTTGGAAAAACACGCTAGAAAAGCAAATACGCCTTTGGCAGTGGGAAACTTTCCTTACCAACCTGCATGAAGTGCACGTAATTCTTCATTTTACATCAAGCTTAAAGCAGAGTGAAACCAAAGCATCCTCCTCTACTTGTTAAAACCTACTGTTTATAGTTGACTAGGTTTATATATAAAAAATAATATTCTCAGCCTCTAAAGACATACTAATTCCCATTAGATTACATTTTGAGATCCTGGTTTGTTTTCACATAATTAACTTGCAGTATTATTACTTAAAAGTTTTATTCTAAAATATATTCATGTTTTTTGGTTCTGCTGAGTTAATGATTGTACTTGCATTTACTTTATCCTTCCTCTTCTAAAACAACAAGCTCATTTCAACAGATGGTGAACAAGTCCCGATTTGCTGGAAACCAATTAACAAGAATGTGCCAAGTTGAAACTCGCCTCATTCTTTCAAGCCAAAAAACTGCCTGCATTTCAAGAACCTAATTAGGTTTAACTATATTTATGGAACAGAGGGAAGAATATTTAATTACTCTGCAATTCTGTCTGATGATCAATAGAAATGCAGTTTCGTTCACACAATTTCTCCGCAGTATATCGATCAGCTGAATTTTGCCTTGTATCAGTATCTGTACTACAATGGTGCCTGCAGATAACGTGATACATGGCTAGACTACAGTAATTGCTATGAAAACAGCTTTCATCAGAGGAGTTACACAATAATACACACTGTTAAAAAAATAAAAAATAATCTGCTTCTCAACTACCAGTTCTGCTGACACCACTTTGTACGTAGACATGGCACCTGATCTGCACACAGATGGGATCTCCGCAACTCAGGAAGACAGGCCCATGTGAACATAACTCATCTTCCCAAGCAAGCAGAGCTGGCCAGGACACACAGGGCTGGAGTAAACCACTCAGCTCCACCTGCAGCCACGGCCTATAGATGGGACATCGGTGGAGCTTTGGCCCCTTGCATCAAAGATTCACCTCTTTTATTTACTTAGGCAGAGTGAGAGCACATCTGCCCAGGATCCACAGCAGCTGCAACTCTGTTAGAGAAAAGACCACACAGCCTTGCACTTCACCCTCTGCTTTGTGACTGGGGAGCAGGGACATGCTGCGCCATTCATGTCATTCCCAGCCTACCTCACTGCCCCTTGCCCTGGCCTCCCACCCACCCTGAACACCCACCAGGATACCCTGCATTGCTCAGTGGGTCACGCTGAGCCATGCCGTGCTCAGGAGGGGCCAGGAGCCGGTCATAAAAGCAACACACAGTTGTTGCTTTTGATGTTTGAAAATCTGGTCTTCAGGGGGACAGCACACGGCAAGCTGGGGCCACCACAGCATGGTTTGGGCAGAAACCCTCACTCTGCTGGGCTTCCTGAATCACCCTGTCTGTAGCCTCACACCTATTCTTTTCCTAAATGCATCTGGTTATGTATTTCTGATCATTACATCAGCATCAAAATGGTAACCCTCTTCTTATGCATCAACTTTCTGTCCTGGTGCCAAGGCAGCCTCAGAGCACTTCTTTCCAGCGCTCCTGTTTCTCAGCCATCCCTCCTACCCCAAACCTGCTCCCAAAAAAAGATTCCCAACCTGTGGTGTGGAAGAAGCTGCATCTAATCCTAGGTTATCTTTGACCACTGTGTAAATTTAAGCCCAGCAAATGTCTCAGGTAGGTAGCAGGGAGAGAAGAGAATCCAACTCTGAGGCCACAATGGGCCCAAGAGGTTAGAGCTGCACAAGCAGGGGAGGGAGTAAAAAAAGTAAGATTACCATGTCTAAAGAGAGGGCCGAAAGCATGTGTGTGCATGTGTGTGCAAGCAAAGCCAAGGAAGGTTACATCTGGAGAGTGTCTTCATGACTTTTTGCAGATAACAGTTTCGACCACAAAAGTGTTCTCAAAGTGACGAATACGATGACAGTTCCCAACCTCACGTCGACTGATACCTAGAAGTGATTGAAAGAGAGGAGAGGGGAAATTCAACAAATGATAATCTGTAAAAGCTACATCAAGTGGAGGAAGGAAAGCACATGAGATGCAACCACTGAACACTGGAATGCAGGAACACAGCCCGTATGAAAAGCAGCATAATCTGGTCTTTGGAAGAATAGCTGTATTCACTAGGCCATGGTTCTGCTCCAGTAAGAGTTGCCATGAGCTGGAGGAACCGCCTGGAAACAGCTGGTTTCAGCTGGCAGCATCTCAGTGTTATCTCAAAGACCAGAAACCCTCATGAAACTGGCAGAAATCACAGGCTGGTACAGAGCATAGCTCTGAATACAGCTAAGGAGGGCTTAAAATAGCCACCCCTCCGGCTGTCTGCATCCCTGCATCCACTGATCCTGCTAAGGCTTCAGCCTCTCTGGGAAACAAGTAATGCTCCCCATGCCCTTAAACAGCAGCACATCAACTCTGGGCACCTCTGCCAGGCAGCTACTGCCTTCTTATAGCAAACCCGGTGGTGCCCTGCTGACAAACAGGACCGTGCCAGGGCTCCACGAGAGCAGCAGCCAGCGTGCCAGCAGCCCCGCACATAACTGTGCAGCTCCTGTGGGGAAAGCATCCACCAACTACAGCCACGGTGACTTCTGCACCCAAACGCATCCCTAGAGATCCAAACCCAAACCGCCTACAGGTTCATGTTTCAGGTAAGACTTTAAGTACAGTATCTAAAAGCAAATAAATACAAATTATGAAATTAAGGAGTCTTTTGCAGCAATATTATATTACATACAGCAATATGCAAGATACATATCGCTGATTTTCATGAAATCATTTTAAGGTAGTCCAATGTTCCCTCTTCAAAACTTTTTCCATAGTATTAGAAACTTTATTAATTAAAGGCAATTCGCAGACCTAGTCTGCTCCGAACAGCTGCCACTGAAGCAGGTGTCTCCATCAGGGAAATTTTCCAAACAGTTCCCAACAGCACTGCTATTAGTTCAGCCCTGGAAGCCCACATGTAAATGAACTGCTGGTTCCTGCAGTCATTCTCTCCATGTTCCTATTCGGCTGACAGACAACAGAAACACAGCGGCCAGCACCCATTTGCAGAGCAGCATCCCAGATTTGGATTTAGATGACTTAGATGGGAAACATCTTAAAAAGATCTCCTGTGTGCTTACACCCACAGGGAAACCTCCCCTCTCGCCATGAAGAGGCCAGCATGGCTGTAACAGTAGAAATAACAACCGTGATGCGGGGGCAAAGCGAGTTAGGACAGCTGAATGAACGAGGCTCTTACGTCTCCTCACGCTCCTCCGCTTCAGCCTGTAGGTCTCCTTGCCACTGCAGAGCCGGTAGATGAAGGAGCCAAGCTGCTCCATGTCACTGACATGCTCGGTCGCGATCATCTCCTCCTGGATAATGTACGTCTGAGGCAGGTACGTCCCTTTCTGAAATGACAATTTCCACCAAAATAAAGCACAAATGGTGCCATGATCTCCTCCTGTCTCACACAGAGCACCAAGGACTGCCAAACTGCAGAAAATTCATGGTTTGAAGGCTCAAACTCCACTTACAAGGACCAGTTAATGTGCGCCCCTGTCCTTGCAGTAAACTGTCCCATGCTACTAGCACAGGGCACACAAAATGGATTAGATCCAAAACCTGAACGTTCACATATGGGGTGAAGCCAGTGTAGGATCAACCCTGCTTTTAAACTAACCTCAGTTTTAAAGGAGGGTGTGCAAAGCTCTAACTCTGCTAGCACAACAAACCCATCTGGAGAGGGATCAAGGCTCAACCAAAATGCCAGGAACTCCACTGAAAATGTGCACTTTACATTGACTTCAAAAGGCAAAACCCAAAAACGCCAGCCCTGCTCAGATTCCAGCAGTTTCCTGAGTTTTCCACATTTCCCCCTGCTCGGTCCATTCATCACAGCCACAATGGCCTCCTGCCCTTGGAGCCCACAGGAACAGGGACTAGAGATGTGCCACAGGCACCACATTTAGAAACACTGCCCTGCGTGGTAGCGCTAGGCACGCTGCCATCGCCTCGGGGGCATCGTCCAGCGACTCTGGAGCAGTGCAGAAAGGTGGCTCACGCTGGGGACCAAGCTGAGGCAAAGCAGCACACACGAGCTCCCTGCTGTTGGGGTTGAGGCTGCTATGAAGGGCAGGGTGATGAGTGGGGTGCCTGGTGGGAGGACATGGCAGAAAGCCACCAGGGGCTGAAAAAAACGGGAAGAGAGGAAATGAGGTACCTGGGGGTACATCCCAGGGATGGAGACCGCCTCTTTTTCTACATGAAAGGGATCTGCTTTGCACTGAAGACTCTCTGCAAACTGATTTTTGGGTGCTCAGGGCATCTTGCAGCTGTCTGGGCATCACCGTGGCAATAAGCAGCAGTGTTACAAGTACAGCGTGAGCTGGGAGGCACTCCTGAGCAGACTAAATGCTAACGAGGCCATGAAGCAATGACACACGTCTGGTCCCTTTCCCTTAAGAAGAATCAAAGAAATAAAAGAACCTGGGGCCAATATAAATATAATCAAGGGGAAAAGTAAGCAACAGCAGTTCAATTTCAAATACCACCTCTTCAGTTTCCAGCACAGAACTAGTTATCTCCATAGAGATGTACCTGGAAACGTGCCGCCTTAACTTAGTGCTGTGCTGCTGGGCTGGCATAACCTACCGGATCAATAAATCTCTCCTCTAATGCTGGAGGACTAGGCTATTAGTGGAAGTTTGTACTACACTAACACAACAGTTCTGGAAGAAATTCAATTATTGATTCTCAGTGGGAGAGTGAAGGAGAGGGCATGCGATATGTGCAGTTACTGGCAGGAGCTGTCATGCTAACACCCAGGGCAGGGCTCAGGATTTGCCACATCCTTGACCTAGTAAGAGGGCTTAGAGAAGCACACATGCACACAATCCAGTCTCTTCATTGTTTTAAATTTAAATAGCTGTGGCAGCTGAAGTAGTCTGGAATCATCGCTCCTGCATCATAGGACTGTGCAACAAGGATGACACCTTCCATTCTCCACCAAGACTTTTAAGGGAAACTAAAGCTTTGAGCATCTTGCATTCTGCAAAAGGTGTGGATCATCCATCATTTAACTGGGTCATCTCCAACTTCCCGCTGCTGCACAGGGGGAGCATTCCTCCATCCTTTTCTCTCAGGTATTTAGGCAGCCCTGTTCACTAAACTGTCACACCTATAGAGAATAAAGCCTGCAAGAAGCAGCAGAGCTGCCATTTACAGGCAGAAAATCACACACAAGAGGCCTGGTGATACATACACGGTGACAGCAGGGCCAAGACCTGAGCGGGCTCTGGCGCAGCTGTGCCCGCACACAGCAGGGACTGCAGGGCAGGCGCAGGGCACGTGGCAGCCACACTGCACAGGGGCACCCCGGCACCAGGCTGGCCGGTGAGGAAAAGGCAAAGGAGCTTCACTGACTCCTTGTGCTGCCAAGGTCTGCTGGAGCAAACTGCTACATTATTCGCTGGAGTGAGCTTTATTCCTAGAAACAGGACTGAAGCCACTCAACATCTTCAAAACTAAATTTTCAGCTGGGAATTAGTCTCATTCATTAGAGACTGGATTCCGAGATGCAGAGAAGGCAAAAACTCTCTGAGTCGAAGGACCAATGCAGCTCATCCAGCATCTAAAAAGAAGCACTAATGAGCAGTGGAGCAAGTCAGCAGGTGATGAAGGTCCCTGCAGCAGGAAGAAATCTGCCCTCTCTGCCTGACACAAGCCACCAGAAAGGTCCCACCCGTGGACATGAAGATCAAAGGCTTAAAGGAAATTCAGCTGGGGAGGGACTTCGGCTTTATCCAGTCCGGTTCTGAAAACCTTCAAGGATTCCAAGGAGGCAGCACAACCTCCCTGGACAATCTGTTACGCTGCTTCACTGTCCTCATGGTGAAACACTTTTTCTGAGCTCAAGACCAAGCTAAATGCTTAAAAACAATGTCTTTAAGGTACGTGCTAAAACCTCCACAGACAGACTGGACACTTACCCATCCCAATAATCAGAAAGTTATTTAAACCCACATCTGCTTCATACTCTCTTTAAAGAATCAAACACATAAGACCATTTTAATTGTATTTTTATCCCCTTTTTAAATTAGATTTCTGAAAAAGACAAAGCATAATTTTTATTGACTGTGAGTTTGTATCTGTTATTTTAGGATGTGACCAGCACTTCCAATCTCAGTTTTTCGCTGGGGCTCAGCTGTCAGCTTGTGCAATCCTGCCTTTTCCATTTCCCTCTCCCCAAGAGACTGGTCACCTGCCATGATCAGAAGCTGTGGCCAGTTTGGAGAGTTACAAGTTAATGCGTGTTGTACCCCAGCAGGGTTCCCAACATATTTGCCAGACAGTCACAGTGCATGAAATTACGAGGACTGCTAGGAAACAAACTGGGAGTTTGACAAGAAGTAGAGATCAGGCTTCTCTCAAGGCACAACCTTCTGCCTCTGAACTTAACCCCTACAAAGTTCATCACACTGCATGTACCAGCAAATAAGCAAAGGGAATTCAAGAAAGACTAAGTTAATTTTTTTTTTCCTATTTTCTTTTAAATAGACCCTCACAGAAGGGAGTAAAAGATCCAGGCTCAGTGCTTTGCTTTACCTGCAAAAGACTGAGATAGATATGCTCCTTCTGCAGTCTTAAAAATCCTGGGGTTTTTTCCCCTGCTGTTAAGATTAAATAGTACTCTATTTTAAAAAGACTGCTTTCAGTTACTGCGATAGCGGCATGGGCTTCTGAACTGAACAAAACTGCTGGTACTAAACCCAATTAATGCCGGCTGTGAGCAAAACCACGTGAGCCCAAGTCTGGTGTTGCAGCCCCCAGCACAACAAGGAGGGCAGCACAGATTCCCCCCACAAAAGGGTAAAAGCTGAAGGCCTGCTATTCCCCAAGGGACACTGAGAGCTCTGCAAATGGCAAACAGCACTGGTAACCACAGTGAGAGTAAAAGGAGGAAATTTTTCCTTTTTTCCCTTGATTTTTACAATGAGTAAACAGCAGAGGGAAGGAATCTGCTGCTTATTTATCTGTGTCACCCTGGTCAGGTTGATCCATCATGCCAGTGTTACCGTGCTGTCTGCAAAATTAATATTTCAGCTAAACCCACTTGAAGCCTTCACTCTATGTGAAGGCTCAGCTCTGTCGGGGCCAGGGCTTACTTCCACAGACACAGCAGTTTTTATTTCTCATGAGCTTCCAGCTGGCACCCACAAGCCAACTCAATAAAGTGCGTAAACCAAGCAGAATTGCAGCTGTACCTTCACATTAACTAGCAGCTCCCACAGGTTGCGAGGAGGCATCACAATGGTGGTGTTCAGCTCGATGACGTAGCACTTATCCAGTGTTATGTCATGGTAAGCAGTCAGACCCTGTGTTCCAAGCACAGAAATTGAGAAATTGAGCCCTTCACAGTGAAATGAGGCTGTGAAAATGGGTGAAAAGAGGGAATTTGGGGAACACAGAAAATGGCTTTAAACGACGAACCTGTCCAAGGACCTCCCTACCAAGCAAGACAAGCAGGTTGGAAAATCTCAGAAAAGGCCTCAGGAAGGAGGACAGCTCAGTTAATAAGATCATCGTAGACATGTGCGACAACAGTGATAGTGTTACACCACGAGTGCAGTGCTGGTGTACCCCAGCCCCGTGCCATGCCCCCCAAAGGCCCCAAGAGCTCCTTACTCGCTGGAAATCGTGGATGATATCCGCAGGGTCACTCCCTCCAAACTGGGGCACTGGGACGTTGATTTGCTCATAGTTCTCCTCAATGTAAATCTTCACGTCTTCGTGTAACTCCAGCTGCCCTTTGAATGGCGAATACAGCGAGTCTTCGTAAAGGACGCCACAGTGAAACACGCTCTCACGGGGCAGCTGTGGGGACAAGATCCAGGCAGAGGTACAGTACTCATACACCCCACAACACCCCACTAACAGCTACAGCAAACACGGGAAGAACTGTACCCATACTGGGTAAAAACTACTCTTTTCTAACATGTGCCTGAAGATATTCCAAGATCAGTCTTTTTACCAGAAAACGTTCTTGATGAAGACAGTGTAAAACACCCTTGTGAAATGACCACGTCTCCCTTCCTGCTAGCCAGGTCCAAAGGGAATAAAGGATTCCCTGTGGGATTTCACAAGGAGTAATTCAGAAAGATAAAGTGACTGTCTCTAGACTCTTAAATTTCATGACCAAACTGTTCACATCCCTCCATAGACGTGGCTTCCAGTAACTGCATTTTTCTACATAACACATATACACTTGGGGTCAGCATAGCATCATTTCCAAAGGCACCTGTAGCTTGGATATGGCAGGTGCACCTAAACAAAGCTGCTTTGCCTCACTGCAAAACAAGAGCTGCTGCACTCCAGGGCTCCAGAAGCACAAGGTATGAGCAAGAGAGCTAACACTGGGTGAGCGACCAAGTTTGAGCTCAAGGACCACAGGGACAAACTGCAGCCACTGCAGACTGAGACATAAAGACCCTGTTGCCTTGGTCTCCAAAGCATCTCTGACCATGTTGAACGGGCTTTGCTGTGTAATTGGATATAAACTGCCATTTGGTATTGCAGGCAGGCAGCTGGGGTGATGACAAGTGGCCCTAAATGGACCAGTGGGCATTTCCCAGTGCCGTTCAGCATCTGCCAAGGGTAGGTTATTGAGTGGGTGATGGACTGAATGCTGTCCGTAACGTGGTCAGTGCTGCTTCTCACAAGGAAGCATCTACACCAGGAGCCCTGCAACAGGGGCCGGCACACTAACACAGCAGGGTGAGAGAGGGCTGAGCAGCCCTACAGCCGTCACAGAGTTCCCAGATCAGGTATAGATGAGCACGGGCGATAAAGCACTGATGTATCTTAAAACAAAGATTGCAAATTAATTTGACAGCAAGAAAATTTATGGAGCAAGGGAGTGTATAAAAAGACGATACTGCTGAGTGGATAAGTGCTGGCTGCAGAGATGAAGGCAGCTGGCCGTCCTGGGAGAACTCATTCACTAATAGCTGCTCTGCAGCAGAACGAGGGCTTCAGAGCACATCAATGCTCTGGGGTTTCTTGGCTAAACTCTCCGCAAGCCACAGAGCTCAGCAGTTCGCTCCTTAAAAAGCAGCTCTGCCCTGCCTCGCTCCCTGCGCTCTGACCCACCACAACGCTGCCAGCCCCGTGCCTTTGCTAGGCCAGGCTTTGCAAAGACTATGCGGAAGAAAAGGTGCTGAATTTACTGGAGGCTGAGGGCTCAACTTTCCATACCATCTCCCACCTAATTTTCACTTCTCTGCTTGCTTTATTAATAGCAGCACCTATTTTTGTTACACCTACAGCATTTCGCTGTGCTAGGGCCAAAAAAACCTACTGCAAAAAGCTGTTCCCTTGCCCGTACCTTCCTGCTCTCCCCAGGGCTTGTTCTGCCCTTGCGAGCCATGCTTTTGGACGGCCTTACCCCTGACAGCAGGGACACTGGGTTTAAAAGGTAGAACTGGCAAGATATTTTTATGGAGTTTAAAAAAAACAGAGGGGCAAAACAAAGCCACGTGGGAGGGGAAGAGGAGGGTTTCTGGAAGACCCGTCCCAGCAGCTGGGATGGAGGTGAGCCTGAGCCTACCACTTAAGACAGGGCTTGCCTGCAGTGCCCAGAGGAATGGCTCCTGAGCTCCCGCAGTGCAAAGCAACAAATAACAGCACCGCCTCTTTCAAAGGTTGGAGCAGCTTGTCTGGCTGCTACGGTTGAAGAACCAGAAGTCCTTCCTGACTCACCCCTACCTGGGTGATGAAGAAGTATCTGTACACATACATCGACGCAAAGACCAAGCCCAGGAGCAGTACGAGGAGACCCATGGTCAGGTAGCACACCCCGCTGAGCGATGACCTCCGGCCTTGCGCCACGGGAGCCGGCTCCTCCTGTGAGATGAAAACGAGAGCGTCCGTCAGCTGCCACTGCAAGGGACTGGAAAATCAACCATGTTGCACGCAAAGGCCACACACGGGTTTGTGGTACGCAACTGCAGGCAGCAGGCACTGCCCTGCAAAGTGACTTCACATCTGAGAGCATTCTGGCAAGAGTAAAACGCTTCTGCATTTTGCTCTCCCACCCCTCCATATAAATATAATCTTATTTATATAAAAATATATGGGTGTGTGAACATACACACATATATGTATACTCTGCTTCCCACCAACCGCTCAGAGCAAAGTCAAGCTTTGTTTCAGTGGGCGATGAGGACTGACTGAAAAAAAAAGGAAATGGAGAACCAACAGTTCCTGGCTACTGAATGTAACATTTGTGTATTTATACTCAAAAATTTGTGCTGAAATGCTGCTACTCCTGCACAATTTTTTCAGGCCAAATTTTTGAGATGGAAATTACTGGTCTCGGAGAGGTACCTCCTGGCCCCCTGAACTTACCCAAACAGCTCAACTTCATTTTCAAACAGATTTGTGCACACCTTCCAGGAGCATGGTCAGAGCATCAAAGGAAACACACCTGCCGGTTTTAGAGTGCTGCCTGATCTATATAGGCAGTAGCCAGCTCACCTCATTACAGCCCTCGAGAAGGAGGGCAGTGCAAAGGCAAGGCAACCTCCATGGGACGACTCATCCCAGCCTACGACACTTTTTTTTTTTCTACCAAAATAACCCTCCAAAACGTTAGGCAGGAGGAGGTAAGGCCTTTCAGAGGCAGATGAAAGAAGGTGGTTCAGAGATGCCCTAGTTTCCACACGGAAGAGCTGAAAGCTGCCCTCAGCTGAGCAGGCTGGCAGGGGAGAGAGGCACCAGGGAGGGCTCCTGCAGATTAACTCCCTCTGCACGCTACATGATCTGCCGTGTTTGATCTGAAAGACTCCACGGATAGCCAGAGACCAGTATGAACTGGAGGGACAGATTTAAAAGCAAACAGCCGCCTCTCATTTCTAAGCAGCATCACTTTTTAAAAGAAAGATGCTTCTTCAGGGTAACATGGCCAAAACCTGCAGGGTGGTGCAGGTGCTGAAGCCCCAAAAGGAGATGCCCCTCGGTCCCTGCCACCCTCCATGGCGTGAGACCAGCTCTGCCCAGGGGACCCAGCAGCAAAGACCTTTCCCTTTGCCCTGACATGAAGCAGCCCGCGCGAGAGCAGCAGTTCAGTCCCAGGCTTGGAGGCAGCATCAGGTCACTCCCACCCTGAGACTAAAGCACCCCAGCACCCCTGAAGCACCTGTGGGGAGCCCACCAGGCGGGGATCCCTCCCACCTCCCCAGCATTTGGGCTCCAGCGAGGCAGATCAGGGGCAGAGCCAGGATCCTGCAACCTGCTCCACTCCCAGCCAATGCGGGATGCTCCAGCTATCGATTTTTTCTTTCCTAGCCACATTCAGACTGATAACTGCAAAGACCAAATTGCTTTGGGAGAGCCACAATTCCAGCACGCCTCCAGAAGAAATTAATCTATATTTATTTCTCCTTCATCCCAGCTGTTGAAAGATCCACAGCACCTCTATTCACCACCAGCTCCCTACACAGAAGGATCAGTACCATCAGTCTGTCACTGCTCCTCCAGCCAAGAAAGGGATGAGCAAACTGAAAACCACCACATTTTAAAGTTCATTTCCAATCTTTCCCTTCGTCTCCTTCTGCAGACAAGGGGCAGCAAGTGTGACAAGCCACAAAGAAAAGAAAAAAACCTCACAAAACCCAACACTTTCCTAGAGGAAGTTTAAAGGCTCTCTGACAATGAACTGCTAGGACAGGAAAGTCATGCTCTATGTCAAGTGTTTCACAAAAACAGATTTTCCCAGATACTTGTCATCAGAAAAAGTGCAGGCAGTAGGGGTGAAGAGGAATTAAAAGATCTCATGCTACTGACACTGAAGCATGGCTGAGAAAATGCTTAACGCTCCGTGAGTGAATCACATCTGAAAGGTGCCAGGTTACCGCGATGGATACTGCACTGCTCGCTTCCTTGGTGAGCTGCAAGTGCTAACTCCATGGAGAGCTAGGGGAGAGGGCTCAGAAGGACACAGCAACTCAAAGAGGAAAAAAAAATACTCCCACTAAAAAGAAAAACTGCATTTGAAGAATGGTAGGGAGGGGCAAATAAGACCTCACTGGTTTGCTATTTTTGCTAGAGCAGCTCTGTGCTCTTTGCACAGCCAAAGACAGAGCAAGACATCCCACTTCTCACCACCAAAGGAGATGAGTTTGGCTCCCTACAAAACATTCCTGGCTTTGGGAAAAATGCCTGAGCTTTGTATTTTGGGACAAGGTGGGGAAAGCAAAGCAGAGCTTTGCCCTGGGATGTTACAAAACACCAGGAAAAAAAAAAAAAAAAAAAAAAGAAAAACCTCAAATTCTGAAGGAGGAAAGAAAAACTCAACAGCAACCATTCTGATGGAGCGGAGATTAAGGCAGTGAGGTTGAAAACGCCACCAGGCAGACCAAGGGGAATAATTAACCACAGTCCTGCAAAACACTGCATAAAAATCACCTGTGCAAACCCTCACTAAAACACACATCTCCACCCCCCAGCTCAGCAGATTAAAGGCCACCAGCCTTTGGTCACTATGAATGAACTACAATTTAAAAGCAACTACAGGTGAGCTGGCACCTCGGCTTCTGGCTGGAGGCTTTCTCAGTGCTGACGGGCCTGTAGACAGAGCAGTGCACGGCCTGCTTCAACAGCATTTCACCCAGGACAACAAATCTTCACCAGGTCAGAAAAATCAAAGAAGCTTCTACCACAGGCTGCTGCCCGCTCATGCCCCAACATCCCTCCTTCCCACAGACCACCACTCCCTGCAGTAGGAATGTGGCTATTTTTAAAAATGGGAAATGCATCGCAGTTCATTTCCATCTGTTCTTGCCATGGGAATGCCTCGCTCCCCAGCAAGGGAGCAGTTTTCCCCTAAGCTAACCTTACCATAAAGAGAACCAGGTGGTCCCAGCAGCAGGGTGCAGGAAAGCCATCCCCGCCAGAAAGACCCCCAGGACCAACCAGCAAACGAAACCATGCACTGTGTTCACGCTACACTCTGCAGATCTGGCAGTATTGCCAGTCTCCATCAATTTTGGTGGTGGGAAAAAGAATTAGACTCAGCAGCGGTGTTTTCCTGAAGAGCAGATTACATCTTTGAGATGCGCATTTCCACTGAAGACAAAATCAAAATATTAACACAAAAAAAATGCTGTACGTTCACCAGCTGTTTAGCAATATTCTGTAAAAATTCATTAACCAGGCACTCTTTCTGCAACAAGCCATTCTACTAACTTTTTGCCTCAAACAGCTATGGATTTTTCTGCCAGAGAGAAACGGGAAAGGTAGGGGTCAAAACCATCCCTGGGCAGAGGTAGGGACAGGTATTTCTGTTCAGCAAATGGGCCTTCCTTTTCTTTTTCATAGTTTTAAACACAATATTCCAACACATGGGCATATTTTACACAAATATCAACATAAGGCCCTTCCTCCCCTCTCCACAAACACTCATTTGCTTCTCCATGAATGAACAGATGTAAAAGCAACAGTAGAGGGAGAAAAGCATGATGTTCAAGGTCCAGACGCTAAGGATGTGCATGCAAGGAGGATGCACAGACAGACCCACAGCGCCGCAGAGTACCCCACAACAATTTCAGGACAGGAACACCCTGCTACTCCATGCAATGATCCTTTCTTTGCTCCGCATTTCTTGGCACCACTACATGCTCCAGTGCTGATGCAAACAGCAGAAGCCACCACTTTGCTGACCCTACAGTGGGAAAACTGGAAGAGGCCACAGGTAGAGCTCCTTGCCTTGTGCAACCCGAAGGGAAGGTACAGCTCACTCTTCCTCCGCACGGGCAATGGGGGAACGCATCCATCTCAAGAAGAGTGCCTGCATGTCTTGGGTTTTCAGCCTACTAACACTTCATCCCACCAGGCGAGAGACAGAGGCAGCTCCAGCACACAAGCCTGAATAACCAGACATGCTGACTCTGCTCTAGTTTGCAGGTGTGACAGCTTCACAGACACTCAAGCCAGCGCCTGGCAGCAGACAGGATACTGGAATACAAAAAGGAATTCCTTTCCTTGGATAAAACAGACTCTTGACTATGCTTCAGCACCCTGCCTGCTCACAGGCAGGACATAGCACAGGCAGCAGACATCCAGATGGGAGAGGATGGCGTTATGGTACAGACCATTTGGTAGAGGAGGCTTGAAATTAGCCTGAGGGGGGAAAAGCATCCTAACTCAGTCTGTGGATTTCATGTCTTCAGGATTTCATGTCTTGTTAAGGACATGATGAAAATGGCTGGTGTCCCGTTATCCGTTTGTTGCTGAATGGCTAAGGAACATCTCTCCTTATCTTTAGGCATCTTTAGGCATTCAGACCCCGGGGGGCTTGGTGGTGAAGAGCCCCCAGGGCTGGCCAGGAGGAGCAGGGGGGCAGCCAGTGTTTGAGACTGGAGCACTTGGCAAGCTAGAGCTCTGCAGATGGAAAGTGAGAAACTATGCACAGGGAAAAGGCGGACGAAGGCAGGCAAGAAGGGGGAGAGGAATGGTGAGAGATACACCACTGCAGGGGAGAGGAATGGAGAGAGAAACCACTGCAGCAAAGGCGGTTCATCCTTGCAGCCACCAAATTATCTCCCATCTCATGCAAGGGGGTGGGGTACAGAAGCCTGGCTGTGCTTTACAGGTGCTATGTCTGGTCCGTAGCATGGAAATCAAGTCCAAAGGCCACAGTAAGAGCAGGGGAAACATCAATGCCTGCCAGGCACTGCTGAGGGCACCTACTGCTGAGCAAACCCTCCTGGCTTAGCCCTGAGCCTTTGGGGACACACCACCAGCAGCAGCTGCTAGCAAGAACCATTCCCAGTGAGGCACTGCCTTTGATATTTCTCATATATATATGTACAGTACAGCATTACAAAAACCCAGATGTTTGATACTATCACTCCTTCATCACCAATGTCTTGCTAAAGATGACAGAAGTGAGGAAATTAAAGGTGTCATGTCATGCCTTGCTCCTTCCTGAGTCACACACCACCTCAGCAGAGACGGGCTCAACTCACAACCTTTTCCTGCCTATTCAGCTTTGGAAACAGCTCCCACTTCTCCACAAACCATCTCTCCTGCATTTCTGAAACACAGAGATTTGAAATCTTTCATTTTAGGTGTAGCAGAGCCTGACAAACAGGGGACACAGCTCAGCAAGTGCCTAAATATATACCCCCAACAGGCAAAGAAGCTTGGGGCAACTAAAAATAGTAGATGTGATTTTGACAACTGACAAATGAGAAGAGAAATGTGATGCAGAGTAAATACTCAAAGGGATGCAGTTTGGAGAGGAGTGCTACCTGAAAGACGTCACCCCTCTCTGGGATGGAAAGACGTCACCCCTCTCTGGGAGCTTGATTGTTTCAAGGGAGCAGCAGCGGGAGCTCTCGACACTGAAGTTGTCCTGATGTAACTACAGATGCTCACAGGCAGACATGGCTTCCTCAGAAGACACAGGTTCGAAACTTAGGAAACTCACATCAGAAAATCTAACTTATCTCACTTTTTACTCATTTCTGGTAACCAAAGGACAATATAGACTACAGGGAAAAAAATAAATCAGTTCAAGGTCTCTACCTCCAGCGCATCAAGTCCCACATTCACTCTCAAAGTCAGTTACTGCTCTACAAAACCGAAGGACTTGCAACAACAGCACCCTCCATTGACTCCGTATGGAAAAACCCCACCACTGACTGCTGGAAAATGGCAGTGCTGCAGCAGTGGGTGTGAGCTGGTACGGACTGACCTCTCTTCTGATGTGCTGGGCTTGGCTTTGGGTGGGCTCTCTCAGGAAAGCAACCCCCATGTCCGTACCGACACAGCCCGCTCCTCTGCAGGCGAAGCAAAGCCTTCTCACCCCCCCACCCCCCAGGCAGCGCCCCTACCACCTGCAGGTGCTGGGCACTGCCTGCAATTGCTACGTATGAGAAAAAGCACCAGAGAGTTTGTGGGATGATCTGTAGAGCAATGAGATCCAGACCTGCCTCCCAGAGAGAGCCACTCCCATCTTTAGGCATTCAGACCCCGGGGGGCTTGGTGGTGAAGAGCCCCCAGGGCTGGCCAGGAGGAGCAGGGGGGCAGCCAGTGTTTGAGACTGGAGCACTTGGCAAGCTAGAGCTCTGCAGATGGAAAGTGAGAAACTATGCACAGGGAAAAGGCGGACGAAGGCAGGCAAGAAGGGGGAGAGGAATGGTGAGAGATACACCACTGCAGGGGAGAGGAATGGAGAGAGAAACCACTGCAGCAAAGGCGGTTCATCCTTGCAGCCACCAAATTATCTCCCACACTCCAAAAAAGGTTCCTCTGCCAGAGGAGCAAAAAATGAGTCCTGTCCTCAAGAGCAGTTATGCTTGGAGAGAGGAGAGGGAGTGAAATAAGGAGAAATACCAGGTAACACCAAGGGGAGGACAGTGCCTGGGCCATCGCCCTGGCAGAGACTCACAGGGGTCAGTGCTCAGCACCAGCAATGAGAGGCCTCTGAATGAGTCCATTACCTGGAAGGAGAGTCCTTCCAGCCTGAAGAGCATTGCTAATGCTTTAGGTCAGAAAAGAAAATAATGTGTGCATACAAGGATATATATGTGTGTGTGTGTATATATATATATGTGGCACATAGTTTCCAAGGCAACCAAACTCCCTACACGCAGTACTTGAGCAACGCTTGGGCAGGGCATGCAGCAGCATTTCCATGGAGAACACAGCTGATGGCTTTTGGACTCAAAGATGCCTTGAAGGATAGGGGGAAAAAAAAAAAAAAAAAAAAAAGGCCTGTAATTAAGAGACTATCACAGCTGAAGGCAAAAAGGTTGCAATAAATGAATCTAATCGCATCTTTAAACAATACCACAGCACGTGACTAGCAACAAAGCCACCTGCCTCAGGAGTCACTTTGCAGTGCTGGAAATTAGAATATCAAAAACAACCACTGGCTAATTAAACCCCCCAGCTTTGTTGCTATATGACAAAGACAGCAGGACGTTAAAAATGCAGCCTAGCATGTGGGAGCTCCTAAGCGTTCAGTGATATTTTCCTTCTCCCTCGTCAGCGAGAGATATAAACCCCCGTTCTTTTCTCCTTTTTCCATCCCTTTCTGGAACTAAGGGGCTGTTTCTCCTCCCTCTTTGCACAGGGGTGAGGAATTCATTTCCATATATTTTTTATTTATTTATTTTTTGGCAAAGGCACAGCTTCCAGCTGGGTTTTTTCCAGCCTCCCTCTCCCCTTTCCCAGGAGTAAAGCCATTCAGAGCATTAGCAGAGCCAACAAAGCCCCTTGTAAAAATAAGGCTATTCTTACCAGGCACATAGCTAAAGCCCCAAGCGTCACACTGAACAGACAGGCAGGCAGAGAGAAAACAAACAGTTGTGATAAAGAGGCAAAAAATGTCTCAACCTGGATGCTTAACAGCCTGACTGCCAAAACGCAGGGTCTGATAAATGTGGCCTGATTTCCAGAAATCAACAGGAGCTGCAGCCACTCACCCCAAGGACAGGGGGAATCAGTCCCTGCCCCAGGGCAGCTCCACCACCACAGCTAAAAGGTTTTGTAGGACCTGGGCAGACCTCACCTGGGAGAGGGAAGGAGCACACTCAGCCAAGGAGAAGGCCAGGGGCTCTTTTGCAACCCTGAAGCGGGAGGCAGCACTAAAAGAATGGGAATTTTCCCCAGAAGAAGAATGAAGGTTAAGCTTTGGCACTGGGTCTCAAAACACCTCTCTAGAGCAATTACAGAAAAAAGGCAGCTCAAGCAAAAGCGAAGCAGAGCAACTGCTCTGGGAACAGGGGAAGCTCTTAAGGTGGGGGTTGGAAAAGTCAGAGACTTGATTCAAGGGTAAAGACATATGCGGGTGGGCAGACACCTGACTCCTTAAAAGACCTTTGACCAATGCCAAAAATATTCGAGAACATTAAGAAACTGAGGCAAGGAAATGCCAACAGCTTTCAGCTTGTTCTTGGTGTAGCTGAGTCCTCCTCTTCCTCCGCCCAGGCGAAGCGAAGCTGCTACCAGCTGCCCACAAAACCAGTCTGCTCGCTCCACCTTCACCCGTGGCTTGGGAAGAAGGAAGCCACAAGCCTGACTGACCACCGAAGTGACAAGCTGTTCCGTGACAGCGGGACCACATGCTTGGGAAGGAGCTGAACATACTTTCCTTTCAGCAGCCACACTCACCTTTTCCCAGGCTAGAATCGTACAATTGCTCCAATATAAACCAAACACACCTACCAACCTGTGCAGAGCTAGACTGGTTTTGCAAAAGGTGCAAAGGATCGGGTGCTGTCTCAACACATTTGATAGCAGAAAATGTTGACAGGGAAAAGACCACCACACACATCAAAGGGTTTCACACTATTTCACCTGAGGTTGCTCACCATCAGTGATGGCTTTGGGTCCTAATGAAGCACCAGAGCAGACCAACAGTTGGGCTGAGGACTCGCTTTAATACTGTTGCTGGGCTCCAACCACTGCTTCCCCCCAGAGAGCTCCATGCCCAGATAGGTTTGGGATCCAGATGACCGTACACTTTAAAACTACAGCACCCACCTCTGAGATTCTACAGTCGGGCAGGCGGAGATGGTCAAAAGCAAAGTAGCCATTCTGGATGTCGCCAGGGGCAAGCCAAGCACTGCTGATCTGATTGTGCCCAATAAAGCCACTGCCATCCCACCTCACTCTTCCACTATAGATGACGATGCCCAGCAGGCCGGTAGAAAGGAGCAGGCAGCATGCCCAAGATGCTTACGAGCTGCAACAGCCAAGCTGCTGCCTTCTGCTGGCTCTGCAGACGAGAGGCAGCATCAAAGCTGTAAACCCATACTGTTTGCTCCGAGCAGAGGGGTCACAGTCCAGCATTTCCCAGAGTTCCAGCTCAAAGCATCTTAACAAGGAACCAGATTTCAGATTACAGCATTTGCCTCTTCCCTGAAAATCAGGGAAGTCACACCATAAAATGAAGTCACTGCTGTCTTTCAGAACAATGACAGCAATTATGTCTTCTCCCAGCAGCAGCGTAGGAAAACCCTGACAGTCAGCCCTACACTCAAAAATTCACTGCAAAGGAACAGTCTCTAGTTTAACAGCAGCAAGAGAGAGGCGGCAAATTTACCTTTCTCAGCTTTACTGTTCAAACCGACTTCAACAGTAGGGCATGGCAGCAAGAAAAACAGCTCAGCAAAGCAAGTGTGGAGGGAAGAAGTAAAAAACCAAAATCCCTCAACACTGTCCTTCTCAAATGGTAACATTAAAAAACAAATGAGAAGAAAAAACTCCCACACCTAGGCTCCCACACATCACCTGGGAAGAAAATACCTAGAATTGAAAATGCCTTTTCCATTTTCTATAAACCCATTAATGAGCACAGATTTGGTAGCGCAAAAGCAGGAGTTGCAGAATGTGAACAAGGACAACTCATCCTCCCTAGATGCTCCATCTCTCTAGACCTGGACGCGGTGCTCTGCTGCATGCGGGCTCCCCTCTGAGCGGTACACAACACCCGTCAGGCCACCTCTCTCCGAACAGCCATGCAAACAGCACGATGCAACGACAGGGTGAAAACCAGCGCTCTGCTTGTCACTGCACAGCACCGGGCTTCTTACAGCAAAGCAAAGAGCCCCTGTACTACGGACGGAGCCTACAGTGCTGCAGCATTACTACACGCAGCATATGCACAACGCTTCTGTCTCATACCTACATTTGGTCCATTTGTACCCTTTTAAACTGCTTCTTTTTAAAGCTTTTTCCCTTGGTTTTCTATGTTTTGCAAAAGAAATGCTGCACCCAAAGCAGGTAAACACAACAGATTCTTCCCATGTAAAGAGCACCTACGTGCAAAGTTGCGTTGGTTTCGGCTCTTCTCCAGCTTTGGGAGCGTGCACACCCCTAGACAGACATTTCAAGTTTCTCCGTCTCCAGCTCTTCAGTCTACATCTCTTTGGTGAAAGACAGTTCCGTGTTTGCAAATTCAGTTGCATTTTTTGCTGCTAGAAATAGTCATTCCCTCTCCTAATCCTCCTGCCAGTTTTAGCCAGATCCTTTGTCATGCTCAGCTGGAATATTAAATATTCATGTCTGGAGTCCAGTAAGATGCTGAAGTCTAGTATTTCACTAGAGCAGATCCTGTAAGGGTATGGAGACATTTTTTTTCCAATTCAGCTGTCTTCCTCCACTTCCAAGGCATCCCTAAACCATGGAGAACCAAGAACCAGCAACGACGCTTCTTTTTAAGCTGACCACTCCATACAGGCCACAAAAAGAAGTCATCACTTTGGCCCACATGGATATGGAGAGGGTCGGGCAAAGGCCAGGAATAATCTTCTGTCACAGGAGGCAGCTTCTTCAAATTATTATCTACCACGTTTAGATCCCTAAATCAAGACCTCAACATGGGGAAAATACCCACAGCTCAGGAGCACCAAGCCTGGACTCAAGCCCGCAAACATGTCAATGAGCATAATCAATCCGCAGCGCTGCCAGCTAGTTTTTCTCCCTCTCTCTGGATTTACAGCTTGCTTTGTGAAAAAGCCTGTTTAAAAGCCTTTTCCTCACACCCCCTTCCTTCACCATCTGTCTTCCACCTCGCAGCCTTCTGCAAGGAATTTGCTCACAAAACCCAGCACTGCACTGGCACAGCAGCTTTCACCAGGCTGGCATGACTCCGCAGTAGAGGGCCAGCAGAGATCCCTGCATGGCCAGCGAGAGCCACTTCTCCCCCACCTGCCCCACACGCCAGAGCCCAGCTCCGGGCATCGCTGCTCACGATGCACCGGTACCTCTGGTGAGGCCAGAAGCAGCGTTGCTGCCTGTGCTGCCCTGACCTGCTGCCACCTGCCCAGAGCACACATCCCCTCGGGCTGGCTCAGGCAGCAGTCACAGCTCGTCATGCCTGCCTGAGGGCCAGGAAAGGCAGGGGAGCGGGGCAACACAACAGCCCCCGCAGCAAGACTGACCGTCTGCCAAGAGCTCCGCACCCACACCGGACCTGGTCCTCACTGGGGAGTTTGACAGTGACAGGAAAGAGAACACCAGAGAGGCCACACTCCCAAAGGGTTTCAGGGCTTTTCCCTGCTACGTCAAGCTGCTGCTGGCAGCCCTGCAGCCCGCAGGCTGAGGCACCCCACCAGGCAGTCGTGCTGAGGTGCAGCCTACAGAGACCACACAGGGAGACAGAAGGGTTGGATGGATCCAGTGCCAGGCAGCCAGCGGCTCCTGGTGGGAAGCTTCTCCCTGACCAGGAAGGGCATGACCTAATGCCCACCAAAAGGAAGAGTCTTGTTGAGTCTTGGAGGTTGTGGATGAGATGAAAGGTGTGAAACCAAAGCCTGGTTATTACTGCAACCAACTAAGAGCAAGACACCAGTCGCACCCACAGGGCACCATTGTGTGCACCCTGGAAAGCCCCTCGCAGCCTCCGAGCCCATGAGCCACTGCCAAGGTGTTTCCAGAAGGCTTGCCAGGCCTGCGGGTACGGAGAGAGCTCTCCCAGTCCTCCGGCTTTGCCCATAAAGCCCTTCCCCCCCACCAGCCAGACCTAGAAGTCATAGCCTGAGCAGACACCATCTCCCCTCGACTTCGATCCAAAACCGAACGCGACCACACACACTGTCTCAGCACAACCATTCCCAGATGCAGGACAACCGGTTCTGCTTTCTGCTTCCTCTCCCCAAAAGGTTTCTGTGAAAGCAGCCCCTGGTGCACACAAGCATCTTCCCGTTGTCTGCAAACCATCCCGGTCCCCATGGACACCCAGTCTGCGCTGCAGTGTGTGCCATAAGGCACGGCTCGCCCTGCGCCGGCAGGGAGGGACATCTGGCAGCGCCTTCGGCCGGGGCAGCTGAGCAGCCAGTCTCTGCTACTTACAGAGCAAGGGGGATGAGAGACACCTCCTTCCTCCAACGTTTGCCATTACACCTGGTGAAAGAGAAGATTTTAATGAAACCCCTTTTCCTCTGGCTCTGGCACACTCTGCCAGAATAACTAGCTGCAAGTATTAGAGGGGTTTACAAGGAATCAGCCAAAAAAATAAGCCCCAAACCAAATTTTGACTGGAGAGCTCCATCGAACCAGTTTTACTCAGTTCCTGTGGATTTCCATGTCCAACACAAATGCAAGGAGCGTATTTCCCAGAGCAGTTAAAGACACAGCATAGGTATGTATTTATTCCTATTTCAGGCTGTAAATCTGGAGTTCAATTAAAACTCACTGAATATTATTTTTCATCTGAGAAAGTATTTTCCAATGAACACAACAAATTATTTTACTGACTGTATAACCTCAAACTGCCTTCTGCTCAAGGCCACTACAGCCTCCCAGCTCCTACTAATAAGAAGAAGATAGTTTCTTTTATAAGCCTTTAAAACGTTGCAACTGCCTCAAAATTCCATGGATTTTTCTGACAAGAGTTCAAATTGCATATTCTTTCTGATTCAAACTGAGCTGCACAGAAGAGAAACAAGGCTCAGCACATACGAGCTTGCTGTCAGGACTCCTCACCTACCACTTTTCAGGACACATTAGCATCACAGACATCTTCCTGCCTGCCACATCTTTGCATTCAGGGAACACCTGCCAAAATTCACAGGCTGCGGAAGCCTCCGCTGAATCATTTCCCAGCTCTGGCTCCTATCACTGGGATTGAAGTTGTGAGATCAAAGAGGAAAGGAATGCATAGCATCTTGTTTGCATGTCACCAATGCCATTTTGCTGCAAGGCAGCTACAGAAAGACACACACAGACAGGAATTACTGGCAGCAGAAGAGAGCGCATGGCAAGAAAGCCTGGCTATGGAAAGACCAACCCCAGAAGTTGGGTGTTTTACAAAGCAACACGCTCCCTCAGTCCAGCTAAGTACAAACTACACCGAAGAACCCAGTGTCAAAGATACCCTGAAAAACAGCATCAGGAGAAGGCCACCTGCCTGTCAGTGGATGCGCCGCTCCTTGGACAGCCCCATGCTGCACTGACTCACCGCAACCTGCTCCTGCCCTTGTGTCACAGGTCTTAGGCTGATTTTCTTACATGTCTGCTGGAATTAAGAGACTGACCAAGAGCCTTTGTTCTAAATTCATATCTTTAAGTTCCTTTGTAGCTCACACAGGCTTAAAAGAACAACATCACACCCCCCAGGAGTCAGAGAAAAGCCCAAGTCAACGTAAAGAACCCAAAACTTATTATTTGCTACCTATGCCAATTCATTCATCTGGCAGGTCCCAAATTGGAATAATTTCGATTCCTGGGACCCGACAGCAGTAACGATGGAAATAAGCTTCTCTTACTTTCATCTTTTATTTTACTATATCTTAAACTCCTTTTCTCACAGTGCTGAGAGAAGGAGATGGATCCTGCCTGACCTCATGCAGGATCAGCAGAACAAGCAACTTCCCAGCTGCAGAAAGCTAGTTTAATGGCAGCATGAGCTGGAATTCCAGTGCAATAGTCAACTTTCGGGGTTGGACATCAAAGGCGAGATGAAACCTACCACCTTGTTTTCTTTGTAATTAGAAAAGGTTAAGTCTGGAAATCACCGAGACATCACAGCTGGCCACATTCCCCCATTACAGGTTTCTATACGGCTCCTAGGCATCAGATTAATAGACGCAATCACGACAGACTGAGCACACTCAGACACTGACAGCACAGCTGAGAGATGCAAGCGTATCCACCTGTGACGTGATGGGAGAGATCATTACGATACAACCTGAACTCTGCAGAACTGAGCAACCCCCTGAAGCCCCTGCTCAGAGCAACCCCCCAGGGCAGGCAATTCCCACTTGCTGGTAAGGCACACAGGAGGCACTCTGCACTGCTGCAGGAACGGAGGAAAACCACAGCTCCCCCATGGTACGTTGAGTCAGGGAGATATTAGGGTCTGATAAACGATCAAACCGTACAGAGGGTCTGAGGCATACAGAAATGCCACTTAAGCCTCCTGCTCCGACACAGTAGTGCTGTAACAAGGCAGACCTGCCACTATGGGTCAGACCCACTGCTCTGGACATCACCCTCCACCACCGTGTGTGGTATGTACCCCAGCGGGCCCACCTGGCCAAAGAACCTCCAAGCTGGGAGTTCTCCAGCACCAGAGACTTCAGGAACACTCAGCTCCTGGCCAAACACAACGGTGCCCGTTCCACCTTCCCCTCCCCGAGAGGGACACCAGCCACACCACCAGTGGTGCATGGCCAGCACTGCCCGCAACACTCACAGCCCGGACGGGGCACACAGCTGTGCCCCAAGGCCCCAGCCACGCTCTGCATCTGCCAGGGATGCCCCAGCGCCTGCATCCACTTGGGGCCTGGCAGGATCCCAGCCTCGCTCCCCTGACACCCACCACCTGAAGCCAGCAGAGCAATTCAACTTCAGCAGGTCAACTCCCACCTCGAAAACTGAGCATTTCTAGACACAAAGCACCTTTTTTTTGCACCTACTTTACTCACAAAGTAGAGCCGCGCGCCCTTACCCCCATCCCACCTTGCTCCAGCCCCAGCCATCTTGTTCCTCGCGCCTCTTCTCCACCCCAACCCTAAGCCTTCAGAGATGTCGGAACCTGAAAACCACCCGTGTAAAATCAGTGCCGAACTACCTTCCCCCGGGCAAAACCACCTAGAGGCATGGGCCGAGTTCTGATGCCACTTGTCGGCGCCGGCCATTCCCTTCAGCGCCCAAGGCCGGCCGCTGCCCACCCGGGACCCGCTCCCCCGCACTTCAGGTGCCCCGTGCCCCCCCGCCCCCGAGCCACATCCATCGCACCGCTGGCTTCTCCTTGCCGGGGCGCCGCTGTCCCCGGGACCGAGTCCCCGGCCCCCCCTCGGCAGGGACCCCCGGCGCGCTGCCGCCAGCGCGGGGGCACAGCCCGGGCCGGCCGCCCCCCCCCCCCGCACTCACGGCGCCCGGGGGCAGCAGCACGGCGCCCGCCGCCCCATCGCCCCCCGCCGCCGCCGCCTTCTCCTTCTC
The DNA here is from genome assembly GCF_023634085.1 of Falco cherrug. Classification (NCBI taxonomy): domain Eukaryota; kingdom Metazoa; phylum Chordata; class Aves; order Falconiformes; family Falconidae; genus Falco; species Falco cherrug. Next base: position 10,614,969 of record NC_073707.1, read on the forward strand.
CGGCTTGAGCGCCGGCGGCTGCTGGACACCGATCTTCACCATGGCCCCGCACCGCCGCCCTCCGCGCCGCCGCCGGCACCGGCACCGCCCCGGGGAGGGGCCGCCGCCGCCCCCGCCCCCGGCGGACCCCCGGGCCGCGCCGCTTCCCCCGCCCGCCGCCCACAGCGGGGCGGCCCCGCGCCCCCCGCCGAGCGGGGGTCTGCAACCCCCCACCGGGCACCGGCGGGGGAGGGCTGGGGGGCGAACGCACCGCCCGAGTGCCAGGGACCGACCCCCACCCTCCCCCCCCCCCCCGCAGCCCCCAGCACCTCTCGAGCCCCTCCTCAGGTTTAGGATATGGGGGGGACACGGGGCCAGCGGCAGCCCCAGGAACCCCCGGCTGCTGGCCATGTGGGGTTTTCAGTACCGCAAGCGGCACTGCTGAAATCTGGTCAGCAAATGGAAATTTTAAAAAAATAATAATTAAAAAGGAAACAGAATTTAAGGGACCCCCCCAAGCCTGCAGCTGCATGTGCCTGGAGCAGATGTGCAAGAGAGCGGAGGTGCCACTGGGGAAAACTGGGGGAACAAGCCCAGCTGCTGCTCCTTCAAGGCCTGGGACCAGAATCCCTGGAGGAACAGAGAGTGTTCAGCTGGTCGCTCCCCCAGGATCAGCTCTGGGCAGCAGAACAGATGGATCCCCTTCATCAGGGGGGCAATCATCTAGAAAAAGCCCTTCCTGACAGAAGCAGTGTGGCACGAAGAAGAGAATTTGGGGTGCGTGTGGTGCTTTTGTGCCACTGGTTCTGGTCCTGTGCCATTGGATGCTGGCTGGGGAGCCACAGATACGAAGGCGCTCTGCACGGCCGGATCGGCGGGGCATTACCTGGCTGTACGCAGGACTCACCGAAGCACTTGCACAGCAAGGAGGAAAGAACACATGTTGACAGTTTTGTTAAGGTAACAAAAACGGGGAAAAAAATCATCCACAAACCCCTCTCTGCCAGCCATCGGTAGCAACGAAAGCAGCAAACTGTCAGTGGAGAAACACAGCAATACCCTTACATTGATTCGGTCCACTTAAACATAGTATTTAAAGTCATTATGAGCATTTTCTTTCGATCCGGAAGGATTCATTATGTACCGAGTGCTTTACATCATGTTATGAACTAACCCATTGATAAATCAGTGCTAAATTTTATTTTCAAAAGGCATATTTGGCAGGGATACAACACTGACTCACAACAACAATTGCTCATAGTGCTGACTTGCCATTGTTCAATATTTAGAACCGTTCAGTCCTTCCGGCATCCCGCCACGTGGGTAAAAGTTACATCAGGATTGCAAGTTTTATCTCACACAGAGACAAGGGGCAGCATTTCCAAAACAGCCCCCAATTTTAGGAGCTCAAACTGAGACAAGCTGGTCCCGAGTTTCTGGTGTCAGGAGTGCCTACAGCCAGATCCAAACATCTCCCACTCAACATGCAAACCCAAAGACACCATCAGGATCATCTGTGACAGCAGCTGTACGGCAATTGCTAACTACTCTACTAACGTCTATCACAAATGACATGTAGCCTTAGAGCAAGGAAGTGTCCAGAACAGGCGCAGGGGGGCAGGAATCCCTGTGCCCCAGTTCTCTCAATCCACCAAGCCATCCTGCTTTCTATCCCCTTCATCACTTCGGGGCGTAGATTTGTCCCTGCCTTTTTTCAGGTTGTTTGGCTACACCCTTTCCTCGCACGGAGCTATTCTGTACGAGAAAGGCTGTGCTGCCTCCTCTGCCTCCGCTCCGACAGTCTGCCGGGCAGCTCTCATCACAGAAAAGAAATCTAAAGCCAGGATGCCAGCTGGGGAAAAGCGATATGAAATCTCTCAATATATCTGATAAACAGCAGAGAAAGCCTGACAGGCAAATCTCTAGTTTCAAGGCAGAACTTGCAGAAAAATTGGGGTTTTTTCTTTCAGTTTGGGGCAAACATGCCTCCACCATCCCGTCCCCAATCAGTCTGTGGGACTGGTGGGACAAGCCTGCAGTCACAATAGCAAAGGATCTTCTTCTGGTACTTAAGTCATTTGTGAAAAATATTGAGAGAAATAAGCACAAGGCTCCTGATGTTCATCCGGGCTCCTGACAGAACTGGTCTATTGATTTTCAGAGGCAAACAGACCAAAAGGCAGCACCACACCACGCCAAGCCAGCAGCAGAGCACCAAGCAGCAGGGACAGTGGCTCTGCCAGGTGCCAGCCTGCCAACTACCGAACCGACCTGGGTATTCTCTGGAGTACAGCAACTAAATTCCTGTTTCAAGTGGAAAGTAGTCTTGATCAAATATGCCAGACTGACATCAGAGTGTATGTGGTTGGGGAGTCCCCTGTCCACCTCCAAAGCTGCCCCCTCAGACCAGGCTAGCTACGCCACACCAGGGAGACCCACTGCCCTCCCTGGCTGCTGCTTCTGCAACTCGTGCCCAGGCACAGCTTAAACATCACCACGCTGTAAAACGTGAACTGGCCCCCAAAATCACCTGCAAAGCAAAAACTGCTCCCCATGAGGTCAGGAATCCTGCAGGATGCCGTTAACGTTAACATGCACTTTTGCAAAACACTTTTTTAAAATTACTTTTTCTTTTTTTTTTTTTTTTAATAGAAACATGCACAAGTGCCTCGAACAATCTACCACTTTCCAGTATTTGTGAATACAACTGGAACGCTCATATTAATTTTGCTGTACCACTAAAAAAATTTGCAGGACTGGCAAGGAAGGCAAGTTATTCTCAGAAAAAATGAACCCAAACCAGGTACTTTAAAAATGTATATAACACCCAAATGATTACAAAAATGGGTCAACATTACAGGTCTAAAACTTTAAAGCATCCTTATTTAATGTTTCAACATTTACTGTCAGTCACAGCCATGTCATTCCAAGGCATCTCCTGATTTCAATTATATATCTGGATAAATGGCTCTGCAAGCATTAAGAAAAATCACCGTAGTCATCACATGCCTAGTTTCAAACTAAAATAGTTTTTCAGTACGAAATCTCCTCCAGCTATAGGTCCTTCAGTCTGAGGCTTAGAGGATAAACACTGGCAATGAACTTAATGTTTCTTGTTAATGCAGCTTCCAAAAAAAAAAAAAAAAAAAAAAAGCGTCTCTTGCAGTGGAGAAGTGACATGCTCCTTATAAAACATCTTGCTCAAATCTACTGTCTTTTCTATTATTAAGCAAGCAGGTTTCAATTTAAAACTGCCACCTTACTGACTTCATTAAAGCCGCCTGGTATTTTATTAGTCTTTGATAACAAAGTTTCCATCTCTTGCATGTAATTAAGTTGAATCCCAGGAACAATTTACTTGACTGATCTTTCATTAAGCACAGCAGCATGATAGCACGCTCAAGTAATGAATCGGTGAGAACTTTATAAACCTTTCAGAGAAACTGTCTGCTACCTTGCCAATTCCCACTTCTCAAAAAAGTACCACTTTTTGTAGAAAAAATAAATACTAAAAAGAGTGCACAAGATAACTGCCTTAATATATTCTGAGCCAAGCAAAATGTGTTTGTCATTTACAGAGCTGCATCTATTTCAGAGGTCTGCCTGGTGTATTTATAGTCCCTCACTATATCAGGCTGGAAGAAAATGTGAATTTTCAAGTCCTTAAATCATTCTGCTTTTCCACTGCAGTTCCCATAAGGACTTGTACTAGACAGTGTGCTGCAAGAATGAGCCGAGTTCAGTAATATGCTGAAAGTATACTTCTATTTTACCTTCCTGTGCCTGATCAGTTGGGTAGAAAGCAAGCGACAGGCTGAGCTAAACAAAAAAAATAAGTAAAAAAAGTCATAATCACTCTTAAAGGAACAGATCACAAATGCAGAGGGATGCACTGATGGTTTTTCCTGTGTAACCTACTTCTAATTACCCCACATAATTGCAAGAAGCAATTACCTGTAGCCAAAGGTAGAGAATCAATCCAGTAGGTTCCATGGAAAGTTACAGCACTCACCTGCAGCTGAACTTAGCTGAATTTCTTGTCACTCCTGGGTGTACATGCCACCCAGCCAGGCTAACATGCCAATCCCTACTACAGCTATCAAGGATCGAGTCTTTTGTTCCTTCTTTTCTCCTCTTTGAAACAAAACTGATGGTTTTGCAGCAGCAGGAAAGCCTGGGCCACCTAGGAAGGTAAATGGCAATCTATTACCATTATGTACTTCAAAAATAACAAGTAATTTTCTCCTAATAATAAGAATTACCCTGGATTAAATCTCCCTTCTGGAAAGTAGCATGCTCCAGGTACCTCTATTACCTCTCTTCTATAAACTCTAGTCTACAAATGGCTAGCACTTAGCATTCTTTGGTCACTATTAAAAAAACAAAGTATCTACGTTTCAAAAAGTACACACAGACCAGATGCACAACAGATTTGACCTGAACCATTATGTTCACTGTTGGCAGGACGGACCGCTGCAAGCCAGAGCCAGAGAGCCAGGACGCTTGTTAACATTTGGTTGCCTGCTGTGGCACCAAAAACCCTAAGAGGTATGTGTGAAAAAATGGGGAGGGATGGTGAGAAAGGGAAGGAAAAAGGTGGCTTGGAGACAGCACCCTAAATACCCAGTCTGTGGGTTTATGTCACAGGATAAGCAAGAGAGCATATCAGAGACTGCAAAATTACCTGAACTCTCGTACAGTTTATACTTCCTCTGATTTAGAGGGAGGTTTTTTTTCTACATTTAACTGGGAACATGTCAGGGGTTCCACAAATCAAAGTATTGCAGAAAACTGCACAGGGTACTTTGTATCACCTCTGGAAAGGCTGTGAGCTGCAGGGAGGGCATTCCAGCGGGTGGGAAAGCACTACCGAAAAGAATGGGAAACAAACCTAAAAGCCAAGAAAGCCCAGGAAGTGGGAAGGGCCCTATTCCTCACCTTTACATATGGATGCAGGCATTAAAATACAGATTAGGAACAAAAGCAGGAGAAAGTGAATGAAGAGGAGATGCTGGTTTAAGAAAATAAAAGGCATGAGACTAGGTTTAAGTAGTTCTGGCAGAAGGTGAGTGGGAGGTCTCCGCCCCACAGAGTTCAGCTGCATCCTTCCCCAGTTTCCACAGTCCCAAAGAGGGACCCCCAAGTACAAGACAAGATGCAGCCTGAGCTCTTACTTTCCCTTCTGTCCCCTCATTTCTAATTCTGTATTCAAGAACTGGACTTTTTCCTCTACCTGCTCCCAGCCTTGTAATATTTCGCTTGTCTGATGTTGAAAGAGGCCAGCTGATGTGGAAAAGCCCAGGGCATGTGCCTTCTCTGGAAGCAACAAACTGAACGAAAGCACCGTCCTTCCTGCCAGGGTCCTGCAAACCAAAGGAGCAGGAAGGGATTCTGGGAGGCTGGCTGATATCATACCTGATACGATACCATAAGGACTAACATCATGAGGTCATTAGTCTTCTGACAGGTGCAGGCAAGCGTCCCCTCATCATGTACTCTGCCAGAACAGTGTCTGAACCAACAGGCTCATCACATGAAGTTTCTTAGGGCAGATGTAGCATAGCATCAGTCTTAGCTGTGGGGAGTGAAGCACCAGTGACTCCAGTTTCTATGGTGTCAGGTGCCTGGCTTCAAGAAAACGTGCCTGCAATTCCAGTTCTGAGCACAAGGCACATTTTAGCCAGCTACAGAAAAGCTGAGTAGTTTCAAGAGGTGTCTACTCGCTTACACCAGCAGCCCACAGTTTTCACCAGCTCATGCCCATCCATCATGCAAGTAACATACTGTGAGCAAAGGCGACCCCACCTTTTTCTTATCTCTCAGTTTTCCTCTTCTTCAGGGCTTGCTAAGGGTCAGCAAGTGAGTATGCTCAGCCTGAATAAAATGCTTTCTGGCAAGAGCAAAGCACACTGAAGAGAAAGGAGTGTAACCTGTTCTCCAGTAGATTTTATGCAGGGATGGAGGAAAGAAAATGTTGTCTCTTTCCAGGAGTTTCACTGTTGAAGAACGGGTTTTCAAAGCTCAGAGATAATTGCTGTGGTGTTTCATGACAGCCACATCCTCTAAATGAGTCTGCTGTCTCTTTGATTAGCAGATCTTGATGAACATCTCTGGGTTTTACGTTACACACTTAGAAAACTAACATTACTTTGAACCCAAGGGGGATGAAGTATCACAGGACACTGTAATAATACTAATAATCTTTAGAAGATGGAGAGTTCAATGTTAACTGGCTGCAGGACGGAGCAAGAAGCCTGAATCTCTTCTCCCCCCTTGCCCTTCTTCTGTCTTTATTGAAATTTTTGCCTGGTGCCCAGTCATTGCCCAAAATATTTGTACAGTAGGCACCACCCTTCTTGCCCTAGTTCCTTAGATTTGGCACTTTTCGGTGCCTTGCCATTGAACGCAGTACTGAAAATACACACCAAAAAGAGGAGAAAAAACAGTAACAACAAAACCAGCATGTTAGACAGACACGTAGACAAAAATGTGTCACTGAAAACCCAAGCCAAACAACTGCTTGAACATCCTCAGTTTCACCTTCTTTTTGGGAGGGTGACTCAGTGAACAACCCTTTTGTTCAGACACTCTCTCATACCAAACCTACTGCAAACTGGGTCACATGGAAAGAATCTGCCATCCCTCTTAGCAACACATGGCATCCTATACATACCCGCAACTAACAAAATCTCAGCGTTGCATGGTTGAAAAGAGTTTTTGGTGCACGAGACAGAACTGCTTTTATTTATAGCATCAGCACATATTATACAAACTCACACAAGCTCGGAGTCAGCAATTGGCAGAAACCAATCTAGCCTTTGCTACGTAAGTATTCTCTGCTTTGCAGCCCAAATGAAATAAAAGCCAAAGCAAGCAAATTCAACCACATCTAGTAATTGCCATACTCCTGTTCAGACGGTCCCACGGACAACGGAACAAAGATGACATCTAAGACCACCTTCACCAAAAATAGTTGTTGTTCAAACCCTGACTGCAGGCATCTGTATCTAGGACATCTGACTTCTCTAACCACAGAAGCTTCTTTTAACTCTGAGGCCAGCTACCTTTACAAAGCACCGAGCATGGCCTCATTAGTGCCACCTTCACCCCCCCAACTACTCCCACCAATTTGGCTGGCTTGGCCCAAACACCCATCAGCTTTTCTGGTGAACAAAGAAAACTGCTTTGTTGGCAGATGTGTCCACAAGCCACTACTCCAACTCTAAAAGAGGAAAATTACCTACCAAGAAGAAAGAGGGTACCAGAATTTATTCTTGGTCTTAAGCGATGGGAGTGATCTGCCCACTTCCCCTTGCACTCACCAGCTGAAACACATTCAACGTTGAAGGAGCTAAAGGGAAACATGTGGGCTAGAAGCCTTCAGCTTTCCCTTGCTTCAGCCCCATGAAACTATAAGCAACTCAATATAGGGCTAGAAGCATTACCTATTCCTCCCTGTTATATATGCTCCCTCTTCACTTGTTACTACTATTAACTATCCTTGACAACTTTAAGATACGGAGTAGAATTTGAAATTCAGCTGATGACATGAGAATTGGGTTTATCTTCCAAGGGATAGAGGAAAAGCAGCTGGCTTTCCTTTGGGGAAAAAAAGGGTTGTAGGTACTCAGTCCTATTTACAGTGTCTGGTACACTCACGTGACAGGGCTCTGGCTTCACAAACGTGGCAGCAGCACTTCAGCCTGGTGACCTTACAGACCAGGGACTGAGATCAGGGCCCCTTGCAGAATTCAGTCACGAACAGTATTTTTCCAGGACTTTCATCCTCACCCAGCTTGCCAGCCGCACGCAAATTCTTTCTGCCAGAATCACCTCCTAAGGGACTGAGTAAGAAATAATATTGAATGGTGAAACACTTAGAAGAACAATCTTCTATGAAACCTTTCTCAAACACACATACTTCACTGTTGTTTCTTTGAAAACTGGCCTAATCTCACATGACGCAGAGGGCAGCTACGCACTGATTAAAGAGACTGCTTCACGGGGCCAACTGGACTGCACCGCAGTAAGAAACCAATAGTGCCAATGGACAAGCAATGAAAAAACGTAATTAGCTCTAATCCAGCTAATTACATGGGCCTAATAGTCACACGGCTAAAGCAATCTCTCTGTACTCTCTTCTTGTCCCCCTACACTGCTTGACACCGTTCTGCCCAGGAACAAGGGCAAGTAATTAGAAGCAGATGCCCCAGATTACAATTGGATGCCCAAACTACGCTGCCATCTTTCTCTCTCCCCTCTCTCTTTGTAGCAGAGACACAGTAAGTCCAGATGACTTTACGTACGCAGCACCCTCCAACGGGAGCCTCCATTCCCCTGTGTTTCCATCTTCAAGGCCTATTAAATTGTATCCCTCCCCCCCCCACAATTACCCCTGTTCCCAAGAATGTGTATTCTGCTCTAATCCTAAATATAAGAAACCACCAGTTAGTAGATCATGTGGACACAGCTAGTCCTTGTTCTGCCAGTGAAGATGCTGGTCAGCAGAGCATTTAAAGAGTCTTGTTAATGCTCAGAAGCAACATTTTCAGGTTTATGTTACAGCTGGAGATGCCATGAACATATGTTCTTCCCATATTTTTTTTTTTTCAAAAAAGCACAGCTGCATCGACACAGTTGGCTGTGCCAGGAGCAGGCAAAGATTCAGCACGGCAGGGTGGGACACCGGAGCACACTCAAGGACATTTCAAGCGTGACTGGGGTTAGCCTTTGGGGTATTTCCACAGGTTTGCTTCTGATGAATGGGCTGCCCATACACATGGCTCCCCACTTACATTGAGGTTTGTCTTGGTGAAGCCCTGGGGTGTGCATGCTCCTCCTTCATGGTAAGCCTACAGTGCCCGGCTTAAATGGGACAGGAAGTTGTTAGTTTCATTTTTAATCGCTCGTGGTTCTCATTTCGTTAGTGTTTTTCCAGATTCGTATTTATCCCCTGCATAAGTTTCCAAAAAGCAGAAAGCCTACTCAGCTAGGTCAGACTGTGGAGGATATACCAGTTTGGCCCTCTGCAAGTCACGAGGACATATTCCCCTTGTCCCACCCTGCTCTGCCAAGAGAAATGTAAAAATCTCTCTTGCATTAAGTACCACCATACAGGAATTTATTTTTTTTTTAAATCTCCTACGATCTTTATTGTCCCAAGTGAAAAAGACAACACACTGCAGGTAATAGAGGACATATACAGTAGGACTCCTGAAAACACACATTCAGTTTTTATCTAGTCACTGAAAAGAAAAAAAAAGTAGTCTTATGAGCTGATCTCCCACTCTGTGCTCTTGTGACTTCTGAATCATCTTTCACAGATCTCGGTGAGACACACCAAAACACAGAATCACAGCATCATTTAGGTTGGAAAAGACCTTTGAGATAGAGTCCAACCGTTAACCCAGCACTGCCAAGTCCATCACTAAACCATGTCCCTAAGCGCCACGTCTACATGTCTTTTAAATACCTCCAGGGATGATGGCTCCACCACTTCTCTGGGCAGCCTGTTCCGATGCTCAACTACCCCTTTGGGGAAGAAATTTTTCCTAGTATCCAATCTAGACCTTCCCTGGCACAACTTGAGGTTGTTTCCTCTCATCCTATCACTTGCTACTTGGAGATCGACATCCCACCTCCAAGAAAATCTCTTAACCTGCAGGCCTATAAGCTTGCATCCCTGAATGCACATACCACGCCGTTAATGAGCTGAAAGAACCTCATATATTCAAGTCACTTATTTTCTGGGTCAAGAAAGAGAAGTCAGTGTCCTACAATCTACCACAAACTATACACAGAATATCCATGTTCCAGATATGACCCTGGAATAGTATGGGGCTGCAGGTACGCGCCATGGCACAAGTATATGAGAAGTCCGCGTGGATGCCTAAAGACATATACATGACGAGTTGGCTCAAACTCCTCTGGATACAAGCCAAAATATCAGCTTCCTTAGTGAGGGGCAAACGTTCAGAAGGTGATACACAGCAGCATTACTTTTCTTCAGAAATCTCTATCCCAAGTTCGATGTTTGGGCATAAACATGTCTTTTGCAGGACACACAATTCCAAAAAAAGAATGGAAAATAAAACCTTTACTTGCAAGTCTCGTTTTACAATTCTTGTAAATATTTCAAAAAGGGCAACAGACAGTTACAGGGGACACAAGATACAAACACCTTAAAACATCCCTGTTTGTTAAAATTCCTACTTGATGAGTAATATAGCCTCCAGGTTACTATAGCAGCAGGATCCATCACCTAGGTGACCAAGTATTAATGATGTCAACATTAACCTATCCCTATACACGCTGACACACTGTGCACATGATGAGACCTTAATTTCTTGCAAGATGTTTGTCTGCTTACCGACAGACGGAGAGTACCAGCCCATATGGATGGTCTCCGTGAGGAGTGAGCTTGCCTGACAGCATCAGCCTGCTCTGTTAAGGATTGTTTTAGAGGTCATCACCTGCCTAAGATCTGGGCACCTTAAGCATCCAACACATGGAACTTGATTTACTACCAGTGTAATAGGTAGCAACAGAACTTACATAAAAGCTGTCAGGAAAAGCTTCTGATGGACAAAGAGGTCACTTAACATACTAGAGGGTCTGAAGTATAAATCCACACAAATCAGCAAGAATCTGTTAGAAAATGCATTGGCAAGATCTTCCCCCAAATAAGCATTCCTTTTGGGAAGTCAAACTTCCACTAAGGAACACCAAATCCAATAAATGTAGTAATTTGGGAATTTACTTAACTATTACATACTATTCCAAACCAACCTGTGCTTTCTGTCCAAGGCTTTGAAAGCAAGTCTTCACAGCACAACAGAGCAGAGCAGTCCATGAGCTTGCCTTGAACCCCCAGCTGGGTGAAGGCCAGGAGAGCTACACAGGGTGATCAAACCGCTGATTCCAGCTCAGAGGGAGCCTGGGTGCCTTCGTACAGCACTGCACGTGGGCGAGGACATGCCCTCAGCTACCTGGTTTCACTAATGCTGTTTAATTCGGGATATATTTGACACATTCATGAGTACAGATGTGTTTGTTTACAACTAAGGAACAAATCACTTTGATTACAAAGAAAGATTAAACCCAAGACTCCTGAAAAATACAGATTTCTTTGTAACAACATTACATAACTGGTAACTTCCATAATTTAAAGGGATTTTGGTTGTTGGGTTAAAGGGAATGAAACCGAATTGGGATTTTTCCCCCCCTTTTGTTAAAGGCTGCCTTTATATCCCACAGAGAAATTAACTGAGACAGAAATCTCTTTTCCTCCACTACAATAAATGAATATGATTCATTATTTCCCCACTTTGCTTTAAATATCCCGTCATAGTTGTGGTTTGCTTTGTTCAGCTACTCTCTACTTGACCTGCTGCGATGGCACAGGAAGCCCTCTGTGGTTCTCCTGCCCTTTCAGTACAGCTCTCTCGTCAAGAGTGCTCTGACCTTTACGCATCACTCACGTCACTTGCCCAGCAGATACCTGCAACCCCCAAAGACAGTTTCTTTGATCACACTTTCCTAGATAGTAGGAAACTGTTGACAGAACCAAAGAAACACGCCGTACTTTGTCAAGCCTTTACCCTTATCGAAGCACAGTCAGACTTTGTGCTGCAGTTTAAATTTTCACAAGCAGAGTGAGCTGTTACAGCTTCGCTGACCCTTCAGTAGGCACGAAAACCTCCCAAATCAAATTTATGTGTTTGAAACCTAAGTGTTCAACAGGGCTCAGCGCCGGGCCCTGCCCGTGGGGCACAGCAGCCCCCGGCAGCGCTACAGGCTGGGGCAGGGGGCTGGGAAGGGCCCGGCGGGACAGGGCCTGGGGGGGCTGGCTGGGCCGGCTGGGCCGGAGCCCCCCGTGTGCCCAGGTGGCCAAGGCGGCCAGCAGCGGCCTGGCTCGTGTCCCAGGCCGTGTGGCCAGCAGGGCCGGGGCAGTGCCCGTCCCCCTGCGCTCGGCACCGGTGCGGCCGCCCCTGACTCCTGGGCTCAGGGTTGGGCCCCTCAGGGCCAGAGGGACATGGAGGGGCTGGAGCGTGTCTGGAGACGGGAACGGGGCTGGGGAAGGGTCCAGAGCACAAGTGCTGTGAGGGGCGGCTGAGGGAGCTGGGGGGGTTTGGCCTGGGGAGGGGGAGGCTCAGGGGGGCCCGTATGGCTCCCTACGGCTGCCTGACAGGGGCTGCGGGGGGGGGGGGGGGGGGGGGGGGGCGGGGCGGGCTCTGCTCCCAGGGGACAAGTGACAGGACAAGAGGAAACAGCCTCAGGTTGCACCAGGGGAAGTTTAGACTGGGGATCAGGAAAAATTTCTTTGCTAAAAGGGTGGTCAGGCATTGGAACAGGCTGCCCAGGGAGGTGGTGGAATCACCATCCCTGGAGATGTTTAAAAAACACATAGATGCCATGCTTAGGGACAGGGTTTAGTGGTGGACTTAGCAGTGTTGGGTTAACAGTTAGACCTGATGATCTCAAAGGTCTTTTCCAACCTAAATGTTCTATGATTCTATGTCTGCTTCCTTATCTTTTGACTGCCTATTGCCCCGTGTTCCTTACACTGAGTAAATACCATGCTGTCTTCTACCTCTTTATCCATGCACGGGTTGAGCAAAGACCATAAGAAGCCAAGTCCTTCGTCATTCTGGAGAACAAAAGAATAACTCTGTTCCTGATAAAGCCAGTTTTCTTGTCCATCTCTCGCTGGCTGACGATGGGATAACACCAGCAGTGGAAAACAAGATCAAAGTAGCACTGGATCCGAGAAGATAAAAGACAGAATTCACAGAGAGGGCAACCTTGGGCAGATGAGAGAAATAAGAAACATTTTCTACAGCAAAGGATATTTTACACTGAGGCTAGACAAGGGCAAAAGATGCTAGGAGAAAACAGGGCCTCTCTGTTTCAGGAAAGAAGACATCTGCTGGCAGAGGGCTACTGGGCCCTGAAAGGTTCAACCTCAATACAGAGAACACTTGAGCACTGGCAAACAAGAGCACGGAAAATGAATAGAAGTTTTATTGTTTGCTGAGAACTGTACATTGTCTGTTGTGGATAAATACAGCCTGAATTTTGCAAAGCTTTTGTATCTGCTTGCTTTCATCATGAAAACACCCTTCAGAGGTGAGCCACTAACCAGGAAGGCCCAAGGGCTCCCAGCCCGGTCAGAGGAGAGGCTGGAGCTGCCGGGGGGCTGCGGCTCAGCCCTGGCTGTGAGAGCCAGCTAACAGCACCAAAGCCCGGATTCTGTGAGAGAGACACCAAAGGACACGCAAACCCCGATCTGCTGATGTCAGGGAACCGTGTCACTTTGAAATTGTCAGACACGTTAGCAGAGGTGAAAAGTATGCATCTATTGTAGTTAACTGACGAAGAAACTCTCCATGGCTTTTTATGTGTGAATTCCATGAAATAATGTTTTTCTAGTTCACACCCCTAACAGCCCTCTTCAGAGGATTGTATACCCAAGGTCAGCATGTCTTTCTGGACAGCTGGGTGCCTTTAATGAATAACTGAACTTTGAATAACTGAACAGTGAATTTAATTAAAATGCATCACTTCACTAGAGAAAATATTCAGCACGGGTGACATCATGGAATACTGCGCTCAGTGCAAAGATACAAGATAAACAAGGAACATTTGGGGTTTGCATATCACCCTGCATGACTTAACCTCCTATTACTTTCTACATTTTTCTTTGGAATATGTATTTATATATTTGCAGGAGATATCAGGCTAACCGAACATTTCAGAACTGCCAACAGCTGCTCAGATGAAAATCTTACCATTATGAGATTACAACCATGCTCAACTCTCCAGAAACAAGACTTTCTTCATTAAGCCTTTGGTTGGTCTTTCCTGGAGGAGCAGTGAAATGCTGAGTGCTTCTAACTCCGTAATTGTGAGAAATCAAACGGGTCCTAAACACTGTCATATCATTTTGACTTTCACTTTTATTGCTCTCAAAACTAAGATGCAGTAACACAAAAAGCCAGAAAGATTCTGTCTGTTGTTTCAAAGTGCAAGAGCAGCTCATGACAGCACCTGAAAGGCAGTAGCATAAAGCTTCGTATTTTACATAACAAACAAGAGAAACATTACATATCTGTTTCTTTGTGGGGAAGGCTCACACCAGAGAAAACCCAAAAAACAGGATAGAACTGCTGGAACAAATCATAAAAGATCTTCAAAGGAAGGGGGCACAGAACCTTTGGACTATTCTTCCCTTTTTGTAATGCACAGAGGACATGAAAGGGTTTTTTTGGTAATTCTTTCTCATTCTGAAAGGATTTTTTTCTCTTTTACATTAAAAATGCAAGTCTTGCCTTGAACAGAAGGCTCTGAGGCAAACTGCATAAAAGACATGCACAAGTCAGGATGAGGCACGCTGGTAAGGACATTTGGTTAGTGCCCATCCTGCATTTGATTCTCAAGGCTGCAGGTGAAAGTCAATAAATATGCAGATTCAAAACCGAAACTAAACCAAATTTAGTTCAGCTGCCAACAAATATTTTTAAAAGTGCAAAAATTAACATCTTTAAATTGCTAATTTTAACTTTGAGAAAAATAACACCCTCCATAAATTCACAGCTATCTTTGGGCAGAGGAAACCTGTCCTTCATACTTGAAGTGCAATTAGTGATAAATAAAATGCCTTTTGCGTTGCCTTTGACAATTTATATTGAAGGTCGGTGGCTGGATGTTTACTGCAATCTGGTCTGTAGCCAGTCTCTCTAGGTGTGTCTGGAAGAAGTCCCCCTTAAGGAAAAGGAGTAATCAGTTTGCTAATCTAGTCAGATCGCCTGTGCTATTGGGACTTTCAGTGAGCAGCAGCAGGACAGCGACTGTGTAACAGCCTGGCCTGTTCCCAGGCTCCAAGAAATGCTTTAAGCTGACTTGCATCCACATATGTTTCAAAACAGAAGTTCTATCCCTAAGCTGTGCTGACAGAGCAACGCTGGACTGCTGCTAAAGTCCAAGTGCTGGCCGTGACACCATGTACCCAAACCAGAACCAGAGCCACTCCAGCAGGCAAGCCAGCAGTTTATACTGAAGCTAGAGAATGAAAAGTACTCCAGCGTCTGGACAGGCTTAATATAACACTAAAGTCCATGTCTGGGACACGAGCTTGAGACACTTGAGCTCAGCCCTAAAAAATGAACCTGTATGGTTCAGACTAAAACAAGAGACCCATCAACGCGCTATGGAAGGACACTTCAGCATTACTTCATCTTGAAGCACTTCACCTGCTTTTCTCCCTCCTCTTCTCTTCCCAACATGATATTGTCTTGCACTGCCAAGCCATTTCTTCTGTCCAGAAGCCTGCTTTTTTTCCCCAGGATGTGTGCTAAATTGGGCAATGCTTCCCTAGATAGGCTTTAAGTTACCTTTTGAGACAGGCTTGAATCCCAAATTCTTTTTCTGCTGAAGGGAACAGTACTTTCTTAGTCAGGTGGTCTCTTTTCTGAGTGGAAAAGCAGCAGAAAAACTGGAGAGACTTACTTGTGCATCAACAGAATGAACTTCAACACTGAAGTCTGCTGTGCCTGCAAACATGCCGATAAATTTCTCCCCAGCATACTTCTAATAGGAGAAGGAATCCTTTTTCTCTCTCATACTGGCTGATGGTGAAACTATCTGCTAAAAACACAAAAAGGCATCTTATTTGTAAAGGGAAGATGTAGAAGTCAGTAAGAGGAAGCAGATACGGGGCATCTTATGACATTTTAGCAGCTTCTTTCTCAGGGTAGAACTAAGCTTTCAAAAGTGAAAAAATTACAACTTTTCCCCTGTTCTGCTGATGTGGTGGTTTTGGTGGATTGCCTACTGCATGTTGAGCTAGGGATGCTGAGCGCCTGCTTGTGTTCTCAAATTCATGTGGCTACGTTGCCCTAGTTAGGATTAAATGATACGTTACATGCCAAGTCACCCTCTGCTAACGCCTGCTAGATGTTTTCTGGCATCAAGTTTTAGAATTGGAGGTGGCTGGGAATTTTCCATAGGGGAGATCTGAAAGAGAATTCTGTTTCTGAGAAAATGGAAATTTTCCATGAGGGGAAAAAGGTTGGTTTTGCCATAAAATTTTTTAGAAGGTTGGTTTGTAAAGAGGATCCAAAACCGATACGTAATTTTGAATTGGCCTGGACTACCCAAATGGTTATGTGGTTCTGTGGAATGCCCCAGAGGATCCTTATCAATTTTGGATACTTTCAGCTAAGACAGGCCAGCCAGAGAGCCCAGACTCAGACAATGCGAGGGCTGTGACTATGCTTTTCAGATGGCCCTGTGCGACTGCCTCATTTCTGACAGCTGTGGCCACCAGTATCAAAGGTGCCTGCAGGACAGGTGGTGGTGTTCAAATAATCCTCCCCAGTTACAAAGCCTGGTAGAATGTTACAACAGCCCCATGCAGGGATCTCCACCTGCAAGACACGGACCCAGGCACAAGTTTTCCAGTAATGGAGGAGGCACTTCTCAGTAATCCCCAGATGCCTTCTGAGCTAGCATTTTCATCTCCATGTCCTTTCCTCTCTGCTGGAACCACCTCCTCCACCAGAGAAGACAGCATCCTCATCTCTCCTATCTTCTCTCTGCTCCCATCCCTTCACCCCTTGTACCCCGACTCCCACTCCAGAGTAACATCCCTGCTGGCTGGTGCCACTCAGCAGCTCCACATCGACACTGGGAATGGTTGTAGCTATCTCCTCCTCTCCATCCCACTTCCTCTGCTGGCTGCCTTCACCTCAGAGGCACAAACTCCGCCTGGCACCAGCAAACCGAGCAATGCACACACGCAGAGCCTCAGCGGCCACCCCATGGTGCTTCCTACCTGTAAGCCTGTCACAAGGAACATGAATGGGAGACAAATCCATTGGGAAGCAGACTCCCTCCAGTCCTGTGCTTATAGAGCAAGAGTTTCTGCTACATTTGGGAACGCTCTCAAGGGTTGGCTTTCATTTGTTTCTTTTTGCATTATAAACAAAAATAAATAAAAACAAACAAACAAAAAAAAACCCAAATAAAAAAAAAGTGACCCCTTGCGCTTGGCTAAAAGGAGGCCCTCCTCTGCCCGCTGAGTACTGATCAAGAATGCCTTGAGGCCTGGACTGTCCTACAGGCCAGCTCTAAAGCCCTCCAAGATACCCACAGTCGTCTTTTACATTTCACTGGGCTCTGGATCAGACCACAATATGCACAGAAACATCAAGGAAGACAGATCCAAAACCTGAAACTGATGCAACCATGAGCAGCCAGTTTCTGGCCCAGACCTGCTTCTGCACCCTCTGCTGTTGTGGAGACAAGAAGGGATAGGAAACTGCCCACTTTGGCGCAGGGGTTTCTCTGAGGTGTGGAGAACCTCAGATCAGAACTGCCAGTACTCGTATCTGGGTGGAGATGCCTTCTCATGTACCTTCTGCCTCCTGGAGTTAAAGGCCACGCTGTAAGATAAGGACAATTAAATTAAACTCGCCTCCTAGCTGTCACAGGACTTTTGACACAATCTGTGGACTTTTATTTTTTTCCCCTCCAAATAAAGCAAAACCTCCCCGTACAGTGAATGTAAACCTGCAGACATTGCTGACCTCTCAGAAGCAGACCACACATGTCCAGAAGCTCAGCCGCTGCAGGCTGAAGGACCTCACTCCAGCAGAGTGCTCCAGACACCATTACTTCCAGCAGCCTTCAAACAGCTCTAAACCGTGCTAGGGGATAAGGTTGGAGAGATGTGGAAATGGTGCAAAACAGTGACACGAGTATCATCGTGCAGTGCTCTCCAGGAGATGCTGCAGACTAGTCCTGAGAACAGCCTTCATGTTAAGCTACAAAGCCATGTCCAGGCAATGTTTCGAGCTCATTTGTCCCTTTGGTGTACCAATTTAAACACCGCTTGATTTACAATTGACTTTTCTTATCCTGAGTAAGACAGACAGCAGTGGAGGGAACCAGCATCTGGTCAAAATACTGATGCTGACTGCAAATTGCAAGGGTCAGTCTGAACCTGGGCACTATGGGCATGCGTACCTGTCACTTCTGGCAGCGGCACAGCAAATCAAACCTGCTGCAGCAGAGAAAGTCTTTTTAGGACTGATGGACTGAGACAAGAGGAAATCAAAAATCTGATCTCCTTTGCTGAGTTGAGAAGATTAAATGCAGACTGCTGTCTGGTCACAGGATGATGCAAATACAGTTTGACTTTTTGGAGAGCAAGGTTCACCTGTACCAACACCTTGCCAGCTAGCTTGAGATCAGAAGGAGACTGTCCCAGTCACCTACCTACAGCACAGAAGTGACAGGAAAGATTGCAAAAGCTCACTTTACTGACAGAGCCCATTGCTGATGCTAGGAACCCAAATATACGGGTTTATACAAACAGGTCAGCATTTTGAAAGCAGAGGTAAAATTCTGGGTGCTTTATAAATCTGTTATCAACTCCAGGTATTGCGTGCCCCACACAGCTGTGTGTGGGTGTTGGTAGCACCTGGCTTCCTAACATTATCTGGTCAACCAACCCCTATGCCAAACCTGAGGCACCTCAACTATTAGTAAAGATCATGGTGGTCAAACATGCTAGTGCTGCTCCCATCCATCTCCACATCACATCAAATTCTCCTGTGCTTGACACAGTGCTGTGAGCCCCATATGTGCTGTACTAAATCTACTCTCACTTTGCGTGTTTGCTGTTTCCTAATGATATACAAAGAGTGGCCTATAGGAAACCACATGTTGCCTGCAGCAATCATACTGGGTGATAAACTCTTTACAACTGCAGAAAAAAATCATTAGACATAAATAACTGCACTACTTACACAAGATTCAGCAATTACAGAACATTTCCCAAAACATCCGTAAGAGCCCCTTGGAAAAAGGACTCAGAAGACAAATAGCAGATATCAGAAGGGAAGTGCAAGAGTGGAACAAAGTGATTTGCCAAGAGGATTGGGATCTTTTAAGTGAAAAATCAAACTCTGTAAGAGAGGGATTAACTAACAAAGCAGAGCTGCAGAAAATAGCCTTTGTGAACTTGGGAGTTCTGGTGCTCCCACTCCTTGCTTCTGAAGAGATAAGGAAGATTTACAAACCCAGAACAGAAACAGCTCAGCTCACATGGCTGATTAAACACAATTATCCGAGTCCAAGACAGGTAACACAACACTGCTCTTCACACTGCAGCGCTGTGTTACAAGAACACCGACAAGGCTCCAAAACTGGAGCTTTTCTGACCCTTTGCTTCATTGCCCTATCTTCTCCATATTCATTTTCCTGGAGTATTTTATCTAATGGGAAAGAGGTCTGGGGGATGAGGCAACTGCCAGGTCAGCCAGAAGACTCGCAGAGAGCTGACTCGGCAGCCAGGGGCAGCTGTACCGGCAGCAGTGCCAACTCCCTCCTGCCCAAAGCTGGCAGCAGAGCCGGTACAGCTGGTGACAGCGAGCTGAAACCACAAGCCACACAAGAATATTTCACCTTGAGTGTTACCTGCCTGGCAGGTGTTCTTCAAAACTGAATTGTGGTTTACTGCTCATCCTGAAGAGCCATCAGCCAACATAAACATCAATACAATTATTAGCAATTCCTAGGTTTTGCACATCTTTATTAGTAAGATAAGGAGGACTTTCTTTTTGGAACTGGGATGTCTAAAATGGTCAATAACTTACTGCACTTATGAATTTAGCCTACTAGCTTTTCCCCTTATGAACCTTATACTAGAGAACACTACAAACATTAACACTACCTGTGCACAGCTGTCACGTGTTACCAGTTACCAAAAGCACAAGGTACAGTCAAGGGAAATTTAATTTACAACAGTCAAGGCCAAAAGAAAAAAAAAACAAAACCAAAACATAGCTCAGAAAAAACATTCAGCTAAAAGAAATGAACTCACAACTCAATGCTCTTTTACAAGTTTCTGTACAGAAGTTCAAATTACCCCATACTACCCTTCAGTTTATATTCATATCAAAGATATAAAGGGGAAACATTTTAAAATTGCAAAGTAGCAGTAAGGAATGAGAACACGTGCTTTCCCCTGATATTTTAATAATTTCTTTTTTGTCACCATGCCTCTCCCCTTCCACCTTTGCAGGTTTCACCCAAACCAGGTGAATACCCAAGAGAAGGGAAGACTGGCATTAGAAATTGGAGAGCTGGGCTCCAGCTTCCCAACTAACACCAAGAAACAAGTATACTTTCAGCCACTGCCCATCATAGCTCTTTTGCACTTTGTTCTTTGTAAAATATCTGTTTCTTATATTAGAAAAACTGAAGCCAACATTCCAATTCTGTCATATAGCATGTACCATATTACTTATATTACTTTCTGGTGGCCTACAGCCAAGTATGGCCAACCATTTAAACTTTTAAATTAACTAACAGATATTTAAAAGCTATTCACAACTTCCAATGAGCTCATCCTATGCTGCTCTGTAAGTCTGTAACTGTTCCTGCTATGTTTGCTTTATCTGTTTTTTCTACAATACAGAATCTTTTTCTTTCTACAATATTGCTCTAATGTGAGTTACAGCCAAGATTCAACCCTAACCTGCATGTCTGTATTTCATAAGGGCTCTTCGAACACGAAGCGTGTGGACCATCACAAAGTTAAGCCTAAAGGATTTCCCTATGGTTCTAACAGCCTGAAGAAACGTTACAAGAACCTAGCTCTGCCAACGCGCTGCTTTTGTTTGCGAAATCGTTCTCCTACTTCATTAAACAATTTCTAGGGCAAATACATTTATTATACATAAAAAATGTAGTATTACTGTAAATTCTTAAACGCTGTTTTCATGTAATTGGATATTAGCTGGCGTAACCCTGCACTCTAATTCCAGAGACAGAAAAAGATGAGGAAATTCAGCTGCTGCAAGCTCATTTTTACAGCCAGGTGAACCTTTGCACCTTTTAGTCTCTCCAGACTCTATTTCTCAAGCTGTCTGGATGCCTACAAGTCTGCAATACAGTCTGATTTTCTCTTAGTGACACATTTGCCTTTAATTCCACACAATCTGTAGAGGCTATTAAAGAGCTGAGAAAACTTGGCCTGCTCACACCTCAGTTGTTTAAACACTATACTACACATACTGCATGCCTTATTTAGATGCTTCAAATTATAGTTATGAAGGCTTATTTATTGTTGGAATACACAACATTCTTAAACTTTCCCAAACAGCTTCTATTCTGGTTTTTTGCTCAAATTAAATGCAAACCTAATCCTCTCCTGCAAGTCTCTAAATAACACTAAACAATATTAAACTCAGTTTGGTATGTTTTAATAGAACCTTGTTAAGTGACACTCACATTTTTATCACTCTTTCTTCATGGTGGGATGTGAGACATTCCAAAGGCTGCCACAAAACGAAGAACTGTAACAGGATCCTCCATGACAGCTCAGTATAAGGGATTTGCTGGGGAAGAAATGGAAAAACACCTACTGTTGATTTAATTTTAGGCAAGGAGAGTGGTTAACTCCCTTTGTAATAATTTATCTTAAATATTACATACATAGCTGTTTCAATAAAAAGCAGCATATATATATTTATCACTTTTTTCCAAACAGACCCACCCCCACTAAAACATATCTAAACTGTATCTTTGTATTACAGCATATTGTTTATCTTCCTTCACTCCAAACATGCCCTGCGGATCACTCCTTTAGCGTTACCATTATCAGGAACCTCCATCATCACCTCCAGACACATGATCCCATGTACCGGAGTTACACTCAGCCCCATACCACAGCTGGAAAACTCCTGTGATTTATGGTATGGAAACCTTTAGCATAAAGGGTCCATCCATGAAAAGTGACGGAATGCCAGTTCTGAACATGGCATTTCTGAGCAAGTAAACAAAACATCCTTCCTTTTGTTGCATAAACCAGTATCTCCAGTGTAAGCCCACTAAGTAAGAGCTTGCCTTTGTATTTTGTTGTGAATACAACACACTTAATCTAACTATAATTTGGCTGTGTAACTCAGGATCTTGTGGTTGGTGGTTTTTGAAATACAGAAGGGAGAGTCAACAGATCTCTTGAAATAGGAAGCAGAACAGGTCTTTTTTCTCATAAATTTCCTTCAAAAAATGCAACATACTGAAGTGTCCCTCTCCTCCCTTTTAACTTATTCCCGTACTTTTTGGTTTTTGATATTTTGACTTGCCTCCAGTCACGTGATATTTAACTTAGACCTACCCAGGTACACTTGTAAATACAGATTACATACACTGGAAACAATCCTTCACAAGCTCAATGTGCTCAGATTAAGTTGAAAGAGATAACATACAGAAGAGCAGGGTTATTTTTTCCTCATTATGATACTAACCATCCACTTGAATGATAATATGCTGAAAAGCTAAAAGAAACATCACGTGAAACGGCCTTTGGAGAAAGGGGTACAGACGTATCATGAAAATAAACAAAATGATGACAGGAAATAAAGGTACTGCACCATACAAGATGGCATCAACTCAAGAGAACAGCCACATAAGGGAAAGCAATATGGACAGCAAAATTATTTAACAAAGTGGTCAGCAAAGGTCTAGAATAAAGGCGGGGAGGGGGAAAGGGTAGCAGCAGCAGAAAAACTGGTGAAGTTGCCTGCTAGGAATGACTTGGCAGGATACGAACAAAAACAAACTTACTGAAAGTAACTTTGTCCACGACCTGTTCCCACAGGCTCCAAGGGCAACTTTTACTCCGGTTCCTAGAGATGGCAGCTCCTACAGCAGGTCCTGCTGATCAGCTCTGTAGATAAACACATTTTAAGTCAGTGCAACAGCTCCTTGCATTTCTCATGCCTCCTCCCACCAGGGCCATTTCATCCGAACACCCAGTCAAGTACCCCAGTAACCTTCTTGTAACTAAAATCTGCAATTTGTTGTACTACAAGTATAAACTACTCCTTCCCCTTGTAACCTGTGATCTTACTGTCGGAGGAGAAAAATACTAACAGTTTAACACCTCAAACAGGTGTAGCCTCCAGCGGGAACTATAAAAGAACAATTTTTTTTTTCTGCAAGGTAAGTACATTCCTAGCAGGAAATCAGATTTTTCAGTAATTTTGCTAAACAAAACAATGCTAAGAATCTGCATTAAAAACATAATTTTTTTTCTTAAATGTAACACACATTTCTGACTGCACCTTGCATCACTCGGGGTGTTACCTGTGAAAACTGGACAAAGGCAGCCAGCTTCAAAGGCAAACAGACCATAAGATTTCCTAAGGAAAGAGTTAGCAATTGCACACACTTTTGGCTCCTGAAATTTAAAGAGAAGGGAAGAGCCAAAAATTATCAAGGATTCACTTTCACTTATCCTATGGGGTCCCGTCTCTAGACAGGATGCAGGAAACGGCACCTCCTCCTTTTGCCCTTGGTCACACAAAAAAGGAAGGGAATCAGCTAATAACGCTATAAAAGAGAGGATACCAACAATTAATTAAAACTGATTACATCTCTAATACAGCTCTCTGTCTTAATTCCTAAAATGTGTTTTGCAAGCTAGAGTTTTTCATGATTTAAAATTACTTCACTTTTAAAAGGGAGAAAGCTGAATGCCTCTAAGGCAATAAGGGAGAGCAGATACACATCCACAGGAAACTCATCCTCTTCAGTAACACAGTAAAGAACACACATTTTTCTTCAAAATTTTATTTCAATTTAAATTACGGGGCCAGCCAGATCTTTTGGATAAGAAATGCGTTTTCCTCAGGAGAAATGAAATGATACCACGGAAGTAGAATTACAATTGTATACATCTCTTATTTAAAAAAAAAAAAAAAAAAAAAAAAAAGCTCACATTTAAATAACCTTTAGTAATACCCTTAAGCCTTCAAGCAGATAAGAAACCACTTCCAGAACAAGTTTTTTAATACGAAGAGCACGTCAAATGAGCTTTAATTTAAATACAACTTCTTTTCAAAAGCCAACATTCAAATGTTTCCACATACTAAAAAAGTCACCGTAGCCATTGTTTCCAATGCCTAATATAGAGTAACCTCTATCCCAGTCCAAATGTTTTCACTTCTTTACATATATAAATCTTCAGCACGTCTACATTTTTCTAAAGAGGAAGCCTTAAATGTTATGGTGAGTAACTTGGCAAATAATGTTTTCCTCCACTCAGCTATGATAAACCAAAATATAATAGACTGTTAGTACTGAACTATAATACCATCTCACGGCCAATTCTGCTTGCCTGTGATCTTCGGTAAGAGTAAGCTATTTTCTTTCCTGTAGGCAAAATGAATCGGTTTGCAAAGGACACATTAAGAACCTCTGAAAGACCAATTATAACGTTCAGAGCAACTTTAAACAACTGAGTGAAAACACTCAATTTTCTGGAGGTATCTGACTTTTTTTTGAGAAGGACTTCAAATTAGCTTGGATTGCGAAGTATTTTAACTGGGAAGAGGACAGGAAGCAACAAACATTTTCTATAGCGTTCGCAATCAGAGTCAGCCATGCAGAATTTCAACTTCCAGACTCCAACCCATTAAGTTTGCTTCATTGTGATCTTAGCGTTACTATACGATGGATAGATACAATTTTAATAACATCATTTAGCTATATTTAGTAGATTCCTTTTGTATGGTCACAGTAACAAAAACATGGTGCAAAATCAGTTGGGTTTGTTTTTATAAATACTGATAGTTTGCAGCATTAAAGAACAAAATCAACAAAATTAAATAATTTTGTTACCCTAGGACAGTATGAATTTTTTTCGTGACGTCGAAGGGAATTAAATCATTCACTTACACAACTACCGTACTGAGTTATTTACTGTAAGAAAGAAATGATGCACTGCAGGCTCCCCAGAAGTAAGAGGAATCAATATTAATTTAGCATAATCTTTGCCATTTGCAGAGCTGGTGAGCACAATGCTAGTTTAATTGAATAAGGCCAATATTATTCAGTAAGAACATAGTATAAAGGGTTCCAGTTCTCTATTTCAGCCTACCCTAACTGATGGCACCCCATTAGATAAGTGAATACAAAGATTTTGTTTGGTATTTTTTCCTTTTAATGCTGCAGTACTTAAGATTGTTAAATCAGCATTTCCATGTGATCTGAAGTATTCAATTACATATGAGCATTCATTTTGCAAAACTCAATATTAGGTAATAGTTACAGACTAATACAATAACATTCCTCTGCTGTACAAATTAAATCATATTTTAAAGAAATGAGCAGCCTAGGAGTTATATACAAAAGAAACCAGCAAGCATTGTTGAAATGAAATGCAAAATGTCACTGCTAGGTCTACTGTCTGAAATACCTTTAAAGTAAAATTAACAAAAACCCTTAGAACATATTTCCAAGTTTACAAGTCAATTCTCAGGAAATTCAAATCATGTCAAAAAAAAAAAATCTATAAAGCAGTGAAAGGCATATATACATTTTCCTTATGAACCTTGAGATTTCATTCTTTTAAAAGTTGCTAAGTTTCAGTATCAGTTTATTTGCAAGACAACTGTTTATCCCAATAAGCTCACATCTTAGATACATTTCCCCTTTGATTACAAATAAAGCACTGCACATTTTTTTTTTTTTAATCAAGGCATATAATCTTATAGTATGGTGCCAGGTATGCACAGGTCACATTGTGCTCATATCTCAAACAAGGTAAGTGCAAACATACAGATTTATTCAGATTTGCAAGCATGCAACCTGTTACTTAACTACATTAATACCTTCTCTCCTAAACCAAACTAGTATCTATATGTTTGCTTTCACGAACCTAGAATCTTTCTTTTTCAGGACTCCTAATACAAGCAGTGTCTTTGAATTCTGAAATGACACAAATATCAAGAAAGTCCACATTGTGCAAGAAAGCAGCAGCTATGTTTTTCAACTTGGACTAAAAAAGAAAAGAGAAAAACAAAAACCGTTCACTGAACAGCAGATTAGCAGTAATGTTCCTCATGAATCGATAAGAGTGCCTGATGCTGAATATCTAACAGCAAATGCTGAATTTGGGTTTAATATTTTAAGGGTTTATTGGAGATTAAGCTTCTTGCTGTGCTGGTCTCTTCAAATCCCTGATCTGTTTAACTAAATAGGTCTTCTCATCATTAAATTGTTCATCCTCGGTCCTGTCATTCTGAAACTTGCTGAGGAACTCAATAAGTTTGGTCTGGTTCTTTAGAAGGATGTCTAATATAGGCTGTGTCTTGTTAGGGTTGGCTACAAACACCTGCAAGAAAATAAAAGGCATTTAGCATAAGAGTAGGAAACAGAATGCTAAGTTAGAAAACAAACGT
This sequence comes from Falco cherrug, assembly GCF_023634085.1. NCBI lineage: Eukaryota > Metazoa > Chordata > Aves > Falconiformes > Falconidae > Falco > Falco cherrug. The sequence goes on from NC_073707.1 coordinate 10,641,206, forward strand.
AGCCAACAAAACAGTGATAACAATAACTTAAAATGATGTTTTAATTAATCCATATCCTAGCATCTCTACAGAAAAAATAATGGAGTAAATGCAAGTTTTAAAATAAAATTACTCCTTATTTCTATTAGAATAGAAGCTGAACACCAGTACCAAAGTAAATTAAATTTGTGGGAGGTGACCAACCACAATACTCTCTGCAGAAACCGCTAAAGACACCTCACAGTTAAATTCTGTAGCAAATGCACAGTTTAATTCTGTAGCAAATGCAGTTTCATAAAAGTTCACTGAAAACTTTCATACCTCAAGCTGTACCTCCAAGCTCTTAGCTATTTGCTTGTATGCTGCAAAGTCATAAGATATCTCTTATAATTTGCAAATTATAATTTAGGCTTTGAAATTTAGGTGACGACTAAAATACTGCTGTCCTTCATAGATCACGCAGCATGATGAAAACACTTCTGAAGACCAGGATGCTTCATGATTTCACATGAAATCATGCGTTCCTCCTTATCTTACTGCACTTCACTTTTCTTATTTCCAAAATTGTCTGAGAGATCACACTGACAATCATACGAAAGTCCCTAAGTGGTTTCTAAAATAGTTTTCAAAAGATACAAAGATAGCTACTTGTAAAGATGGTTCATAATCGAGACAAACATTTGCTCTCTCTTCATTTAACCACTTCGCAGACATTAAGATAAGTTCCATTTAGGCCCAGCTAAGTAGTTTACTCAATTAAACAACTTCTGTTGGGGTTCTTTTGTTGTTTGTTTTATTGTGGGTTTTTTTTAAACACACCTTAAACACATGAAAGGCCTCAAACTGAATGTTACGACTCTTGTCTCGTAGAAGATTCATCATTAGTTTGAGATTTTCAGGTTTACTGATGTACTTCGTCATAATTGTGAAGTTGTGTCTGTCCAATAACAATTCACCAAGAAGCTGAAAGTGGAGAACAAGACCGAATTAAAAAATGACTGACACTGGACATAAGAAATAACTTTTTCATAAGTGCTTTCAAACACACTGGTGTGTAAATACAGTAACAATAGAACTCAAATGTCCTGAGTTTCTAAGTGCAGGGTGCATTGTCCTCTTATTTCAATGATTCAGTTTCTCCTATTTCTCAAAAAGTGAAAAAAATCACCTTTTGTTCACTCCTTGTTATAAACTGGAATTGAAAGGGAAGTCTTTCATTCTTTTTTCCCCATGATTTCTTTGGGGTTTTTTTCATTTCTACAGAAGCTATACACCACTAATAAGAATGTGTTACAAAAAAAAGTTAGTACTTCCAATGAGAAATACTTAACACTTCTTTTGCTACCTTCTTTGTCCAGAAGGGAGTAAAAGGGTGTTCCCCACAAGTACCGCCCTTGCTACAAGTTTTATATTTATGTTACGTATTATATTTATGCTCATTATTTCTTACCTACTTGATTGTAAGGTTAGCACTGCTCTAGTCACATATCAGGTGAATCTATATTAAATTATTTGTGTCCTGATTTGTTGAAGGAAAAACCAACAAAAATAAACATACTTGCATACAGCCATTTCTGCATAGGGAGGGAAATGACTTGGTATGTGCTGGACATTAAAGAAGAGTAGCTGATCCCAAGATTTAAAACATACGAAAAATTAAAACAAACACACCATCCAAGGCAGTTACTGAAGCCATTTCAATTAAAGTCAACCCACCTTGAAATGAAAGGAATTATCTAACTTTGCATTTAAGAAGAAAGTAAAATTGCCTTACCTTAAGTGACTGTCTCTTTGTCACATAATTTTCTGAATGAAGTAACTTCTCATATTCACTGAAGAACTAAACACAGAATAAAGAGAAGGGTTATTCCAAGTGTCATACACACTCTTCTTCCAGTTTGTTATAATAATAGTTTGGAGGAGATGCAAATCCGTAACAAAAACGTAAACAAAACCTGAAATCTATGTAGGTTCCTGGAAGTCACTACTATTAAAACACTGTATACGCTTAAAAAAAAAAATTACTCTTTTAGAAGCCTTTATGTTTAGATTGCAGCGTGGTGGAAGTCGTTACCTCATTATTTCTCAAACTATAACAGCTCCTGGAACTGAACACTGTTCATTAATTTCAGGATTCCTCAGCAGGTGGAGGAGGGCTATCCTGTATCCTTTGGATGTTACAGGTTAATACAGACAGAAGACAGACAAGGAAAGGGTTCCCTCTAGTGGAAATATCACATCCAGTTTTCACAGAATAGATTTCTGCTGCCTTCTCTTGTTTTTACAGATTTCCGCATTCAAAAATAAGGTCTTGACCTTAATTTTACTGCTTGGCAGAAATGACTGTAAGTTTAGTTGGTTTAATATTGTGTGTAAATGTCCAAAAACAAAACTAAACAAGGAATGAAAATACTGCTTTCTTCCAGTAACATACACAGCACTAGAAAATTCTCAGTATTAAAATGTATCTGCTCACCCTATCATAATGTTGTTCCAAAAATTCTGCACTTAGCAACTTGTGTCTTGTAAGCAAATCCTGTAAAAAAGCACAAAACCAGTATTATCACTAAAATATTTAAGCAGTACATATACATCCTCATTAAACAGTACACATAAGACGTCCAATAGAAAATTTTGCTATTTTATTAAACACAGGTATTCAGGACATGAATGCAGTTACCTGAACACTGGGCTAAGGATCTTGGCGCCACTTTAGAAAGGTCTGTGATGTGTTATGTTAAATCCTACAGGCAAATAGCCTGTGGAATTATCACTAATAAATGCCATTTATGGGTCAAGGCTATGCTCTGCACAAAACTATACACAACCAAGGTTAAGACTCACTATTTAGTACTGGTAAATATTATGCTTATAGTCCGATAACTGGTTGTTTTAGGACAACAAAGAATTTTCCCAGGCAAAGCGTCAGCATCAAATATACTCAGATTCATAACAGAACAAAAACGTTTGCTCACTTGAGGAGCTGGAGGCAGATATAAAAGCCCCTAGAATAAAAGTGCACACTTACTCAGCTAATTCACGACAGTCTAAATCTTGCTTTCTGAACTAAGTTTGGCAACATACTACATATATTTAAAGGTATGTCTTGCTTTCTGAGAAATAAGGAAGAAAAGTGTCAAGCCTACCCATCTGCATCAGTCCTATTGCCTGCCCCAGGCTTGTTTTGTCCAAGAACATAACGCATATCATCTGGGTTCACACAGCCAAGAACTACAGAAATAACAACTCAAGTACCGTGTGTAAATTACCTTGAATGTGGCAAATGCATCCGAAGCAATGTCAAATGTTGACATTTCCACGTATCTGAAGAAATCATAGAATTGTTCTGACCACAAGATTATTTTAGCAAGTGGTTCATGCCTGATGCATTCTCTAAGCATTATTCCACAATTTAGAGCAATTTCTGGAGATTCGTACCTATTGGGGAAGAAAAAAAAAAAAAAAAGACAAATCAAAGATTCTGTATAATATTTTCACAAGCTAACATTGCAACACCACATTGCCAATTACAGTTCTCAGTGCTACCAAGTAAACAGAAATTCAGAAAATTACAGGTACTTACTTCTGCATTAAACTGCCCTTCTAAATATTTCTACAAAATATTACTGAAATCATTGCCAGTTAAACGCCAAATTATAGCCAATACAAATGACCTTCACAAACCAAGAAACAAGACTAAATAAAAAATATATTCTTCATACTCAAAATCAGTTCTCTTTTTTCATATCGGGGGGATTGCAGACATCTGGAAAAGCAAGGAGTGATTTCTGTCTTGAAAGCTGTTTGCTTACACACGACAGCAATTCACATAAAGCTATCCATTATATGAGCATGAAGAGTTAATAATACCGGACATAAATTTACGTCTCTTCTTTCATTAAACCGTTTGTCAGAATGAGCAACTACTCTACACACCATGGGCTTCAAGCTTGAAATTCTGACAACAACGTCCTCCGATTGTAAGGACAATATTGAACACCACCTCTGCGCCTGAATCTTTACTGCCTCTCCTGAAGCATCTGCACCTTCTTAGAAGAGACCTCTGGAATATGTCCATCACCGATTCGATGGAAGCGATAAAGCCATCCCCGATGGCTCCATTTAGAAATTGTAGCTACACTTCCTTGGCAGGCTTTCTTGCTCAAATACTACAGGGTTCTCTCAGCCATTTTTAGCGTACACCACCAGCAGCTGTCAAAATCTCACAACAGTGTCTTTAGACATATTTGATGGAAATAAACCTTTGCAACTGCTACTAGCTCCTTGTGGACCCTGGGTAAAGATGGAACTGCCTTTTCAAACCAAGAACTCATCTCAGCATGGTGCAATACAAGCTATCCCAGTCTACAGAAAATCTACCTGGTTTTGGAGCAGTCAAAGGTTCTTACATACTTTCCTGCCTCCCACCTAAAGAATCCTTCTTTGTACACCATTGGCAGCTAATTTAAATTCACCAGAATAATTCAGGAGCAAAGTATCATTGTGCATACTAAGCATCAACTATATAACCCTACAAAAACATTTTCTAATGAATTAATTTTCACGTTAAATCCTGCAATACTTTCCCATTTAACTTGTCGTGGTGATTTGAAATCTACTGAACTTTTTGCAGCTCATTCCATAGTTTAAATTTACATAAATTTGACTCAGTTGGATACCAAACATAACATTAAGTCACTAAGCCAACTAAATGCCCATTTCAAGCACCCCGACTTATGAATATGTGTTTCAACAATCCCTGTCAGAATAATGCTTTCTGAAGAGCGACAACACAGACTAAAAATTAGGACAAATGTGTAGCAGCCCTCATTCAGTCACCTACCAACGACAGCATGCTGAGAAAGTAGTTTCATCTCTCTGCGCTTCAAATGTCTTTGCCTTCTTTTGTAAATTATTTTGAAGTAGCACTGAACCAGTATTTTCTTTTGTGTTATACCACAATTAATAATCTTTTTGTACCTCTAACATTTAAATCTCGTTTCCCCGCCCCCCCAAAAAATCAGGGCTGTAATCAGGGGGAAAAACCCAAACCAACAGAGCACTTCTGGCAGACAAGTGTAGATCTTACACTTATATGAATTGAAGCAAATATTCCACACTGCCTCTGGTGCTAAACCTTTGGAATCAGCACGAAACAAAAAGATGTAAAATTCCTGCTTTCTCCATAGAGAAAGTTTCTTCTACAATCCATCTTCCAGTGCCTTACACAAACGGCCAAGATTAGGTAAAGGCAGAGATGTCACAGTAAAACAGCCTAATATGCCATGTATGTGGCAGTTTAGTCAGCCTCTCTAATGACTACTATGAACTAGGAAGAAGGGAAAGGAAAAACACAATAAAGCTTCCTGTTTAAAATATACTTGATCACCCTCACATCTCAATGCTACCAACCTAACAAAGGCAAGAACATCAATGAGCAGCATGGCCTTTTCATACAGCCTCTAACTATCCCAGTAGGTGGAATAAGTACTCTTCAGCTGCAGCAAGGTTACCCAGCAGCTTTAACAAAAATTGTAAAACCAATACTTGAAACAGTTGCATTTTTACAAAAGTTTATTAGTGTGTGATCAACTTTTCTATCCCAAAATAACACAATGGAATTGCATTTTTCAGACCTTTCTTCATTAATGTTATTAGAAACACGAGCAATTTTTTTTAAATACACAGAGCACATTCACAATTATTCTAAAAAAAAATGATCGTAACATGAAAATGTTAACAACATCTTATTGCTTTCATGTTTGAGATCCACACCTCTACATGCGCAACACGTATGCAGCATAGATGATTCTCCAATATCCAACACACCAGATAATAAAAGAATAGAGGAAGCCACAGCCACCTGGCATACACCATACGCCCCAAATCATTCTTTGTTTGAAGAAGTTTGAGTGCATTTCTGTCACTACAGCAATATAAATCACTATGAATAAAAAGTTTAAGACCAAACTAAGCCTGGGGTAGCACAGCAAACTGGAAATGACAGTGGTTACAGGGGGAAAAGAAACCACCAGCCTTCAAGTCTTGATGAATAAATTCATAAGGAAATAATTTAAATAGGATAAAATAGTATACTGAATGGAAAAAGTCTGCATTACCCCAGCAAGAATATTTTAGGTCACTAACAGTTCTCAATTTTCAATTATACTTCAAGCAGTAGCGTATTTTTCATCTTTTATTACTCAAATTTTCCTTTACTTAGGGGAATTACAGACCCCATGACAAAAAAAAAAAAAAAAAAAACAAACACAAAACTAAGCAAAAGGAGAAAATAAAGGCACCTCAGAACTCACTGTTTCTCCGTGAATTTAAAAATTTCTTACTTTACGTAAAAGCATATTTATGTTTTCACAGTGTACCTACCCTTTTAACAGCATGAACAATATATTCTGTTGAGTGCAGATGTATTCAACTGTGGGAGTTCTTGTACCAATTTGCCTTCTGAGAATGTTGTTGAAAATTTGCGCAACGTCTTTTTTGCCCTGTCAAAAACATCAGCAGTTAAACAAAATACTTAAGTCCACTAGGCAAGTTAAAAATTAAACATTATGATAATCTCATACATTCATACAACATGAGTTCTGCAGTTCAGTCAGCCCCTGCACCATGAACTTAAGTAGATCAAACATTCTGTTTCTTTATACCCACTTCAGATATGCCAAAATGCTCAAAACATTACATCATGTTGCAGCCAGATGTAATTTACATTAAGAAAGGCCAGTTGAAGATTCATCAGGTATTTCTATGTAGCATCCATCTCCTGAGTGTGTTTTATACTTCGTTTTGCTAATCACATACCATTTTTTAACTCTGTTCTTGCCTGGAAGCGTGCTTCTTCAATATTCCATTACCCTCTCCCCTTGCCTAGGAACACTTAATTATACATAATTAAGAGCGTGCAGAGCACTTCTGACTGCAGTGTTAACATCCAACTTAAAACTGTAACTTATGGAAAATAAATAAATAAAAACTACAAAGACAAATCATCCACTGACCTAAAATACAAGTCTCACACTTTCCAACGCACAAAAGAAGTGTAAGGAAGACCAGGACGTGGGAAACCAGCACAGATCATACACAAACTAACGGACAAGGGCAGCACCAGCCAGTACTAAAGGAGCTGGGAATGTTCTCTGTTGAACATACATACATCTCTTATGTATTTCTTCCATCACACCATAGTTAAAAGTGACAAATGGGTACAGACATCTAACAAAAAGCCGATTATAAGTATAAGCACTTTTCAACTGTCATTCACACGCACCATTTAAAAGCCAGATTTTGGCAATTAACTTTTAATTTTGGATTGCCATAGAGACAACTTCAGGACTATGTGTTATCAGATCTAATCCAGAAAAAGCCTAGGCAAACGTGTACTAAGCTGGACTTGCAAATAAAGGCTTGTTCAGCAACTCCACCTGAAGGTTCCCTGAATGTTATACACAAAAACCACACAGGTGTTTCTTGACAATCTCCACCTGTACTATAGATGCCCTGAGTAACATCAGCATTTCAATGTTTTGAGTCTATTTTACATTTTTTACATTTGTTTTCACATTTCAGTAATGTACAAATGTTTTTATATTTGAGTAAAATGCAGCGCATATTTAGTTAGCAAGAATGTTAAGAACAGCAGCAATTATTTAAAATTATTTTGGTTTTCTAATCAACATCAAGAAGACTGTGTAAGAAAAAAAGCAAATGTTTTTAAAAACGTAGGACTGTAGTTTTACAAACAGCGTGATTTTGAATTACCATGGACAGTTTTATTAGAGTGTTGTTTTCAGGATATAAGAGTTTGTTTGTAAACGCTTGTTTTCTCAATTACAATTCCATTGAAAGCCAGCCCAAAGCAACACCAGAACTCTTTGTTCCGAAATGAGTAGAGCAGTGTTTCCAGAAATTGCCTTACTCAAACTCCACATAATATAGTCATCAACTCTCATTCACTAACATTGCCAATTTTGCACTGGATCTCACAATTTGCTTTGGATTCGCCAGCAAGAACAGCATTTCCTTATTATGCACATAATTGAACTGATAGTGGTACACAGTAATACCAAAGCTAGTTACTGTTAGAAGGATGTATTACTATGTGATCTCATGGCCCAACAAGGGCAAACAGACACTGAACCCTGTGCCAACAGTCACGACTCTGAGAGGTGAGAGGGAGACTGTGCTAGTATTGTCTTCCAAGAAGGATTCAGGCTCCCTTATGCAAAAGGAGGTTTTGTTTTTGGGTGGGTTTTTTTTCTTCGTTTGAAAAAAACAAGAACAAAACCCCCACAATTCCACAAGGGATGCCATCTCTTCTACAAACACACTAGCACAGATCAGCAGGGAAATAACTGACCGGTTGGTAGGACTGACAAGTAGATGGTTGTGTGGACTGCTTTACTTGGAAAGCAAACTTCCAGACAAGGACATACTTTTAAACAGGCCTTTGCATACAGCAAGGTCTGGACAGTCAGACAGTTTCTTAATTAAAACATTAAATTTGTTACTTTTCTGATTTTTACTTTGTTACTTTTCTGGCGTTTTTTACCATGTTGTTCAGATTCAAATACATCTCAGACAGTTTTAAGAGTCAGAGTGAACAGTCCCTGTCTATTAATCAGCTATCTATTCCTGTTCTACAAGGAAACCTTCCTCAGGAATGACAGTGAAGTTCTTGACAAAGCAAAAAAAAAAAAATTAAAAAAAAAAAGACCTTTAGTTCATTATTGAACAACCTCAAGCTGGGGGGGCAGGGGGGGGGGGGGAAGGGCTCCAGAAGGAGTAAACGCTAGACCTACTCTTCAAGTTTAAGAACCAACAGGAAACCAAGTTCGAATCTCCATTGGTAACGGAAAAATCATTTCAAATGCAGTAAAGCCCCAACCACAGAGATGTGGGATATCAAAGCTAGCATCTGATTGATGCTGTAACAGCTTAGAAGCATTATGGGAGCACAGGTGTGTTGACATTGATTCTAGGGAACAACAACAGCTGGACAGTCTGCCAGATCCCATCCTTAAAAAGCAGACATGGTCCAGCCTAGAAAGTGGCATGAATGACTGGATCTCTCTCAAGGGGGAACCGTCATATCCTGGTGTAACAAAGCAGCAGAAAGTCCACAAGCAGGAAACTACTTGCAGTCTTTCCAAGTGCCCCTATTGTAAAATGAATAGTTCTCCTTACTGAGAGCAAGCCTGTAAAAATTGTTATCATTCTTCATTACCAGGAGATAATGACGGTTTCCTTTGCTAATAAGTGGGCTGAGTAAACACCAAGCTGATAAGAATCTAGAGGTCAGCAGAATTCAGATGACATTTCATTATTTCCTTTCTTCAGCAATTAAAGGCCATCACATCTCAGCATTCCTGCTCAACTTTCCCAGGTCTCCTTGCTTATTTAACAACTTGAATGTTTTATGTTTGGTATAAACAGTTGTGCGGGTTGGGAAAAACCCCACCATATTACAATTAAAGACAAATCAGAGTGAGTTATGGGTGGGGTGGAGGGGAAGAGAAGAAAGAACAGGGGAAAAGCCATTGTTTTTGGAATGTCATAATACAACAGGACTTTAAACTGTTGTGTTTGCATCGTGAACAACTTGTTTATGAAACAATCCCATTTTTAAGCAACCTTAAGTGGGATGGTCTTTATGGTCAAGGCTGTAGAGTGAGATACATGGGGTGTGGGTCCTTCCCTAGACAACCACACGCCTCCTGCAGAGCCTCAGGGAAAACAGGAACATCCAATCGTACCACAATTTCTTATAAATAAATCGGGTGATTTTTCACTATGGCACTGGGAAGCTAGATTTTTCCACATGATGTGGTGGCAAATACCAGATAGAGGTTTTTATAGAGATATGTTTGAATAGAAATAAGTATTGCTATTTGACGTACTCAATAAATATTTGGGTTTGCTGTTTTTTTAACAAACAGAACAAAGATGAGGAAAACAGAAAAAAGTTGTATCACTTGTTTATAAAAAGAGAGAGAAACACACGACTGTTAATAAAACTAACAGCTCTAACTATTTAAAACCCTTCATAAAAGTTATGACAGTTCTCTTCTCCACATAATTTAATGAGATCAGAATACAGACATGCCTTGTAGTATTATAGTTTGTGTTTATTTAATGGTATTACTACTAAGAGATTACCCTACTGTGCACACAACAATTAAGAATTATTCCATCATTTTAACAGAAATATATTATCAGTATTAGAGGTTTATCTACTTCAGTGTTGTGTGGTTTATGTGCCTAAATTCACAGATTTCATATTCTTTATTTGCTTAATTTTCTAGGTAGTTTGGAGCACGGACAGAAAATAAAACATCACAGAATCACTTAGGTTAGAAAAGACCTTTAAGATCAAGTCCAACCATTAACCCAGGACTGCCAAATCCACCACTAAACGATGTCCCTGAGCACCACATTACTCGTCTTTTAAATACTTCCAGGGATGGTGTTCCAATGCCCGACCACCCTTCCAGTGAAGAAAAGACACTGAGAGACGTCTTAGCCAATTAAAGTGGTAGGAATTCAGATGTGTTTATGTTAATATATACAATATAAGAAATGTCAAACTTCTTACCTCAAAATCAATTAGCTGCAAGTCGGCTACTAGAGTACTAAGAAGACCACTGTTGTACAGCTCTTGAGCAAGCTGTGCCACAGCTTCTGTCTGGGGTTCTTTTTCATTTGTGCCATACAAGATTTCTTTCATGGCAACAAGGTTTTTGGAGACCTCCTCAGTGGCCTAAAGAAAATGGGAAAAGAATATAGTTAGAGCACAATGATGTTTGTCTTTGTAACTGTACTCATTATTCTTAACATCTGCAAACTTCCATTTAGAGGAAAAAAAAAATCATCAGGAAATGACAACCTGTTAAAAAAACCCAGATAATCCTTTTCTGCAAATAAGACAGTTAAAGGTATTAAAAAAAAAAAAAAAGAGGCAGAGGCAAGACACACAATTTATTTGACAAGTTAGCAGAAGTAAAAACCTCTTCCTTTTTACTGCCTTTAAACTCCTTATTCAAAAACTCCCTAAAGAATAGCAATGGGAGAACCCAACAAAGTGTTCATTCTGTAAAACTGTGGTACACAGGACCAGACTGGAAAATGACATGGAGACACATGCCTGGCTCTAGTGAACTGCTCAGAGAGACCAAATGTATCCCTCATACAGATTTTGCATTCATCAGGTTTTGTCAAATAATGTTCCAGTCAGTGGGGATGAAATTTTTCTTTTCCAACTGACAAAACTTCCTTTAATTTTCAAGTGATCTCAGTATACAAGAACAAACTGGCAAACAGACCCCTAAAGAAGTGCACTTGAAAGAACACAGCGATACAGGAGACAATTAAAAGTCTAAGATGCTTCTTATTTGAAGCCCATCTTATAGAAGACAGACAGGTCTGACCTCTTACTTAGGGAAGCTAGTGTACAGAATTCTTAAGTTGCTGTGACAGGCTGGAGCAGCATTCAGCAGTGGAAACAGAGTTATCTCATGAGTAAAACCAAAAACAAACAAAAACCCCCAAAACAAAGCAAAACATCAGCAAGAACACTCCTAAACATCCACTTCTGAATCTTAAAACACAGTTATCTTGGAGAGAAAAAAAAACCCCCACACTACTCCTTTTAATAGGTATGTTTACATAGCTTGGGGGCAAAATGCTGAAAATTATCATCATAAATAGCTGGTTTAATTATATTGTATTAATTCTTCACATGCCTAAAAAGTATGAATGGCTTGTAAGTGCACTAGTTTTTAGTAATTAGATGAACCTACCAACAAGGTATGCATACACTTCAGTGTGAAGTATTTATGATTGATAGCACATGAAGAATTAATGAAGTGAAAAAATGATCGCTTTCTGGATATTGCCTGTCTCATAAGGGGTATCTACAAAGATTTCACATGTGCGCGTTACATCTAGAGAGGCTTAAGATCAGCATGACCCATGCACTATTCAAGCCAAAGCCATTCCAGCTTTGCTAGGTATGCACGTAAGGATTCCATGACCTTTAAGGAGGCTCCGTATCATTTTTAGCTCCTCCACAACTTTCCACTCCCTGCTGCCTCCCTCTTCTTGCTAATTGCAATTCCTAGTCCCAGTTGTCTCCTCCTCAATTGAAATTCCAAAGGATTTTCTGTGCACTGTTAGTAAGACAGCAAGAAGCAGGTGCTCGGTAAGACTGCTTAGATTCATGACAGCTCCTGAGGACGTAAAATGAGAAAGCCAGCTCACCATACTGTAGTGGTATTATGCCACACAACTGTTCTATTTCTTTAAAATTCAGACAAAATATCTCTTTACTAGGAAAAGAACAGGAACATCTGTCAAATGCAGATATGAAGAGATGCCTTTGATGCATGGCTACCAAGAAAAGAGGAAACAGTAATAAAAATTCTATTACAGTTTGTCCCTGCACACTAATTTAGAAAGCAAGATGAAAGAGGAAGAAAGGCAGAGGTTCAAGTAGCTACCTATTTTAAGTAAGATGGTGGCAATACAGAGGGCACGCCTGCAATTAAAAAGAATGCCAGTGAGGAATTTTTCATATGAAAACCCCAGAAAAGAGAACAACCCTCTCGATACTTTAATAATCACACCACCTGCTCAGAGCCAACCTCAGAGTCCTATCAGGTTGATCAGGCTCATGGCCAGCCATGCTCTGAACAGCTCCAAGGATGCACACTCCACAACCCCTCCAGGCAACCCCTACCAATGTCTGACCACCTTCATCATTAAAAGATACTTGCTTGCATCACTTCAACTTAGGACAAACTATCATTTCTGGATACGCACCACAAATACAGAAATACAAGGTTTTCTGATAGTAGTGTATCAATAAGCAAGGTCTTTTGATGCACTACAATTCCATAAAAAATGATACTTCTATATTCCCTTCTCTTGTACTCTAAAACTCAACATCAAAAGGACTAGCAATAAATGCTTACAAACTTGTTCTAGAATCTACTCTTCTATATTCCATACTCTCATATTCCAAATAAGTGATGTGCAGAGCTATTTCAAATGCAGCATGGAATTTAGATAGCTACAGTGAAAAATATAATGCTACATTAAGTATCAATGTTAAGACCCAGCGAAAAACTAGTAAAAAAAGAAATCAAGACAAACAAGAGAATCTTAGCTAGCATTACTTGCAAGATTTCCTAAGGTACTGAGATCTAAATAATTGCCTAATGCACTGCTTGCTTTTAACAAGAAAATAAAAAATTTCTAGAGAAAAGTTAACATGCACAATGGAGTTCATTCAAAAATCCACGATCAAAAGCGGAATTCACTATCAGACACCATGTATACAGTAATACAATACATAAGCAGATATATTTTATATATGCGCTATATATTATATATACTCTACATATTATAGTCTATAAATAAATACATTATATATTTTATATAGTAAAATTGTGTGTGTATATATATATAAAAATATATATACCCCCAACACTGAGAAGGAGCAACCATGGAGCAATCAGCATTTCAGCGAAAAATTCTGTGACAAGTCACATTTGAAATTCCATGGTGCCAGACAATCAATACCATTTAGAGGACAAGTCAAATTACAGAAGTAAAATGTAAAATAAGGAAAATAAAGGAAGTACTTACTTCTCTATGCTTATCAAAGACAGGAAGATATTTTTAAAAAATCAAACTAGACACCTTGAAGTCACACATATGATTGTCACACCAGAATAGCTGCATGTCTTTAGAGCTATGAATCATTATGATTTATTCCAGTCTCTACGGTATTTCACTGATTTTTTTCCAAAACTTACTATTTCCTTAAATGCTAAGCAGTGCCAATACCAAAAACTTCATTTACACTTGTACAGCTGGAGTATTTGAATTTTATGAAGCAACACTTGCCTTTACTTAGAGAAATTAATAAATTAACTATGCATATGCATAACAAATTTATAATTTTACTTCTTTGTAAATGACGAACTCCTGATTGAAATCTGATCTATGGCAACACAACATAATATTACATTTGGACAGCTGAATCAAAATAGCATATCACATTGTCCCATACATATATTATACTGTCCACTGTATAAAGCTGGTAACTTAAAGAAGAGACACTGACAATGCCCGCAATAGTCAACTGACATGGGTTAACAACATGTCTAAAACAATTATCCAAAAGCCAAAACTGGAACTGTTATGAGCAGGTTAACCCAAGGTTAGAGGGTAGAGAAGAACAAGTTTATTACATGAGTAAATATTTACCTTCACAACAGTAAACGTGTGCCACAAATCAAGTGAACTGGTAGTATAAAAATAAATGCTGATGTCAGCCAAAGAGGCGGAAGAGATGCGAATAAAAGACTAAGTAATAGGCTAGATCAAGGGTAGGTCCTTTATATGAAATTTTCCTTCCCCTTCCCTTTAAGCCCCCCCTTCTGAAAAAACACAAGTAACAGAAAACTAACAGCATATGTGATGAATGTGTTTTCAGTTACAAAGCACTTGACATTTCAAGTTTCCCTTCCAAAATGCTAACAGACAGCAAGCTATCGCCTCTACCCTAAGTACAAAACTGCAGCCAACAAGCAACCAGAGCTGCGGTACACGAGGCAGACTGTCAGCAGCGAGGCACAGTCCAGCTTTTACAGCCACGTCAGATCTCAGTTCCTAAGCAGGTACCACCAACTTAAAGAACATTTCAAAATGACCTGGAGCATTACCTGGTTAGTTTTTCTCCAGTATTCACAGAGCTCAAGAAAAGGTAGTTTAATATATACTAGAATTCACTTTTTCAAATTTCAGATTTTTATTTATAAAACAAATTTTCCAGTATTACAGGGTACAATGTTTCTTAACTGAAAAAGGTGTGTCATGGTCACCACTGCTGTTTTACGTCTTTGGCTTTGAAGAGCCTCTTTAATTTTGATTATGAAGAATGCACAGGAATACACACTGTCCAAGCTCTAAAAATCTTTCTTACCTCCTTTGCTTTTTCTTCCTCTCACAAAACATCAAAAGTTTTACATTTCAGCCTCAGCACTGAAAAAGACTGAGGTTATTTGTTTAAACATAATTAATTACACTTTTAATTTCTAGGGGAAATTATTTGTCTAATTTTCTTACAAATACGTATTTCCAAGTGTATTAGGAAACTATCAAAGCGCATCCTCTACACAGCAGCAAAGTATTTTCATAACAGCATTGTGCTGCTAATGCACAGTAGGAATTAAAATGAACTACATATTAAACCCAAACCCACTGTGGTACCGCAGTGGAAAACCTTTGGCACCTCAGCCAGCCACAAGGTACAACACAAAAGAGCATTTACAATTAATTTCATTTTGTAGGAAAAATATTTGAAACAACAATTAAGTTTTGAAACATTCAGTTCACTTCAACACATGCTGAAATATTTTTTAGCCTAGCCTACATACACGTTTCAAATTCCTTATGCTCAAGAGTAGCAAAAGTATGCAACTATGTGTACTTAATTTTATGAAACAAAGCAGCATAGGAAAACTTAAGTATTCCCTGCACCCAAAAAGGTGTCTTTACCACAAACAGTAATCAACACTACGTACCATGTTGCTAAGGGCGAGTGGGGAGCGGGGAGAGAGAGGGAGAATTCTGTACAAGTCTAATCACTAATAAAATGGAATTATAAAAAACTCTGGCATTCTTCTCCTTTTCCTAAAGGGCAATAATTTATGTGCTTTATGTGCAGTGAGTTTTTCTATTTCTGTTCCACTAATAGCCAGAGAACTCACCCTCTCATCAGCACAGAATTCTTCTCCAAAGGAGACTGGAAAGTTACACTGTAGAAAGGATCATCATAATAAAAGGGGTAGTGAAAGATAAAAAGATGCCTTATTATCGAGATATGGGAATGCAGAAATTTTTCTTCTTTTTTAATAATGGCTACTGCTCAGACTCTTGCTGTCTTTTAACTCCAAAGTTATTCCAGTAATTTCTATACACTGGATAGGAAGAAGGCCAGAATTCAGCGTGTTTAATCAGGGCCATACTCTCAAAGATGTGATGACAGGTCCATAAGATATTGAAGAACTTTATCAGACCAGCAAACAATTTGAGAATATGAGATAAACTGCCACAACCAGAGTCACCTTCACGGACACCTTGGCTTGCCAATGAAACAACTACTTTCTGAAGAACCTCTGTATGAAGATGTGGACACTGCTGTTGTGAATTTTCAGATTCAACAACAGCATCTCCTTTGTGAATAATGAGGATGACAGAGGCCAGCACTACCATATGCAGCTCAGCCTTGTAAATGTCAGTATTTAACCCTCCTAACTAGTCTAACCTAGTGAACATGGGTTGCCTTCTTTCCTCCTTCAAGCAGAATGTGTTGCTTTCTATAAGACACAGGAGAAACAACTTACAGGTTTAGCATATTAGTTCATACCAAAGCAGCAGCCTCACATAAACAAAGCCTTTAAAGAAGATGGAGGTATGGGATTAAAGGCCAGCAAGAAGCAAATGGTACATAATAATCTTCAGCTACAGCATCAAGAACACAGGCATGTGATACAGTGCACAGCTATGCACAATGGAATGAAGCTGGTCTGTTCCCCATTAGAGGTCTAAGCAAAAAGAAAAAGATGATACAATAGAGCACGGATTTTAACATCAAGCCACATCTCCAGGAATTAATAATGAGGCTGAGATGAAGGAAGCAGTGCCATGTCTCATCACAGACTCTTCAGAATGCACCTACCCCTCCTCCCCCCTGACAGATGTCTGTCTTCATTAGAGAAAGAAGCAGCAGCAAATGAAAATCCTCTCAGTCTCCACACAGGCCTGCAGAACAGGCCATAAGACTTTTTTCTCCAGGGAGAAACAGTATTAGGGAAAAATACTACAGTACACTGCAAGAGATCTGGAACATACCACATGCTGGCACTGGGGTAGAAGATGCCGGTTTAAAAAAAAATATTGGGATAAAGATGGCAATTCAGTTAAGACCCGGATTTTCCTGCACTTGAAACAGCATTGCCAAATCTAGGTGAAACCGGATGTACAGAAGCTGGCCACATTCTGCTTAAAAATACTGGTGAACATAAAAAGACTGTGACTAACTCCTATATGGGACTCTCTAAGAATGCCAAGAATGGCACAAAACAGTTAAATAAACCTGGGAGAGGATCCAAGTGGGGTATCACAGCTTGCTTCAAAAGCTGGTAGATTGGAGAGGCTGATGTTTTGTTTGCTGGGTTTTTTCTATTTAGTTTTGCGTTGGTTTTTTTTGGAAGTATTGGAATCTATGCCCTTGTGCTGAGATTTTCAAGAAAAACTTCATCTAAATAGTAAACACCCCTACCATACAAGTCACAGGGTGGGATGCAGCTGCACACAGGTTGAACTTGAAGGTAATTTCCAGTAAAGCTATCAAGACTACCAGTCGAGAAGCAAATGACTGTCAACAGGTACAGATCCTGAAGCAGCAAACCATCCTACCTAAAAGAAACTGCACTAGCACAGGAACTTCACAGCACAGCTACTTTACAGCACAGCTTCCTGTGGGCTGAAGAAAAGGCAAGGAATTGTAAAAGCATATCCCCTAATAACATCCAGGGAGACACAGAGCTCCTCGGTTTCAGTAACAGAGACACTCTGGTCTGTGAATGTTGGCATGGACAAGCACAGACAGAACTATGCCCAGCAGTAAAGCCACTACGGTGGACACAGGCACCTGAACACTGTATGGCTGTGAGCTGCTTGTTAAAGAGTGCAATGTCCTACAGTTCCAAACCAAATTATTTGAAGGATCCTATCAGCTGCCAGTGGCATAAAAATGCAAAGCCAACCAACATGAAACACACCTGTTCAAAGGTACATAATAACTTACCCTTTACCAGAGTGTAAAGCCCCAAAATAATTCCTAATTGATTCAGTTTCAACAGCTGTAAATAATTTCTCACCCTGCCCCCCACCCCACCAATTACTCTTCAGTAATTGGCAAGTCCCAACTGTACCTTCTCTGCCTTTTTGTCAGAGATATCTTGCTTTTCTAGAACTGCCATACTATCCTTCAGGTTCTTCACAATGTCTGCAGGAGACTTGTGGGACTTGCCGAAGGGGAATGGCATGATTGCGAGCCACAAGGTCTTCCTTCTACAGCTCCTGCTTCACCTGGAGAGGAGGAGCAAAAAAAGCATGTTAAAAATAGAAATAGGAGGTCAGTATAACAACACACACGAAGATCATGAGAGTAGCAAAAGCATTTATATGTGAAATAACCACCCTTGACAGCTGAACTAGAACTTGCTATGACAAACTTAAATGCTGTGTTTCCAACCCTTTTAAAATAGAAGATACAGAATCTAAAAACTCACATTAAGATCATCACCTTATGCTACAGGAACAAATTAAAGAGTACATTAATTATATCCAAAGCCACACGCTGTACAAACGCCACACATGGGCAAGACTAACAAGAATAAATTCTTTCAACTAATGCTGCCAAGCGAAATGCCTTCTTACATTAGGTCTTTGACACGTAAGCCATCGTGTCTCAGTGGCTCTGCGATGACTGTCCAGACACATGCTTTTACCCCTATTCACTCCACAACAAATGCAAAGTAAACCGCAAAGCCTGCACCTTAGTGCAGGAGCTACGAGCATGATGCAGACGAGGCTACAGATGGCAGCTTATTCCTATGTCAAAACTCTTGGTATGTCCTGGCTTTCTCATATCAGTATTACTGTAACTTCATACTGAAATACAGTCTCACCCACACTGATTTTATGGGAAATAAAATTTGTCGCTAATAACCAGGATGTAGATAAGGCACTTTAAAACATTAAACCCAAACACCTGATACGGATCTTTTTCAGAAAGATAAAATTTGTCTTATGGGAGCAATTTTCATTCCCTAAAAATATTTGGCTCTTGAATCTAAATGCCTTCATTCTTCCGTACATTTACATATATTTGCTTTTACACACACACATTCACTTCTGTGTGCATAATAGAAAAGTATTTCTAACAAACCAGTAACAAAAGCTTTTGTATGCTCAACACATACACCCCCATTTAAACAACAATAAAAACTTCTTACAAGTGAATTCCATAAAGCATACTTCTATAACTCTAATCTACACAGAAAAGAACAGGAAATCCTGTATTAAAAATGCTGACAGTGCTACTTCTGCTACACACAAAGGACAGCTGAAGCTGACAGAGCAGACTACACTGTCATTACAAAGAAGGGATACTACCCTGAAAATCAGTAATTTCTATATATATACAATATCCATTAAGTTAGTACCAAGTCAACTATAACAAGCCCATGTTAAAGTTTCTTATCTAATACCATGCACTTTGATCCCTGATTAAAATACCAGCTTATTCACCATGAATTTCAAAATGTTAATCCTGATCTTATTCAATCATGTTTTGATCAAGGATTAACAATAACAATTTGTTGCTATTTTTTAGTTACTTTGATTGTTAACACAAACAAGCTGGGATGGCAACTGGGCAACAATTTAAAGGTGAAGAACAGAAGCACGCAGATCTTTAGCCAAGACAATTTCCATAAATAGGTATTACTGGTAACCAGCTACAGAGATCGTACCTTCACTGTTCCAGTGCTGCAACTAACCTAACACAGCTGATAAAAGCCATAAAGTAGGTAGCTGTCAATCAGATTACTTTCAGATAAAAGTATCAACCAGGTTGAGATTGGATATTGGGAAAAAAAAATCTTCATCAAAAGTGTTGTCAAGCATCGGAACAGGCTGCCCAGGGAAGTGGTGGAGTCACCATCCCTGGAGGTGTTTAAGAGATGTGTAGATGTGGCACTCTGGGACATGGTTTAGTGGTGGGCTTGGCAGGGCTGGGTTAACGGTTGGACTTGATCTTAAAGGTCTTTTCCAACCCAAATGATTCTATAAAGGTTGAAACAACACCTTCCACCAGCCATTTCCATTCTTAACAGATCACAAGGACATTCTGTTACTTTTATTTTCTAGTATAATAATTGTCTCATAGTAATCTTTCGTTAATCTGCACAAAGGAGGGGTTGTAACACTGAAATTACAAATGCAGGACGGGTAGCCTAAGAGATATAAAAATGCCCATGCATCTGTCCTTAGACAAGAGAATTCTATGCCTCAACTTGGTCACATGTAGCAGAACAGAAATCGATGTTTAAGAAATGCATGACTGCTCATTGTTATTTAATGAAAATGTAGTAGCGTCTAAAACAATGTTTATTGAAAATTACAGTATTTTCACACAGGGTTGTTGTTTTTTTTCTAGAATGAGACAGGTGTGAAAATAAGTACAACTTCCCTACAACATAGATGACATACCTTGAGCACCACAGCAACATTTGAAATAGTCCCTTTATCTCTCCCTTTGATTACTACTCCTGCCAAATTAAGATGAGCCCTGAAAACAAAGCTGGATCCTTTCACACTTGCATATCATCACTGATAATGATAGTATTTAACAACTACTCAGCATATTCATTCTGAAAAAAGGCTATGCCCATGTAACAGCAGGATTAGTTCAAAAAGTTGCTAGTCTTAATTCCTTGGATTATGTGTTAAAACAGGATAAAATCCAGTAGGAATCAAAACAGTTATTTGAGAGAATAAAAAGATCCTATGCACTCACAAAACTGGTATTACAGCAATATACAAAGAAATCAAAGCCAAGAAAATGTCTCTGCACACTCATTTTCTGGATCACAACTAGGTTGCTTCTAAACTAAAAGGCTATATGGACAACTCATATCCTATATTTCCATATGTTGTAATGGCAAACAACTGTCCTCATGGTGTGCCCAATGTCTAGGTTTGCAAAACTTCATCTCCCTCCAGATAGAGCTCAATTTCTTCTTTAAATTAAAAATAGTCTACAACTTTACTTATTCATGAAACCTTTCTTTCTGCATAAATCAGATACACAGACATGCAATGCATACATACACAAGTCACATAGAAGTTTTATTGTATGTACTAGCACATAGTAGAAAATAATCAATTAATAAAACTTCACTAGCATATATTTATACTAAGCATTTCTCCCCAAATCAGCAGTTCCTGTACAAATTTTTCAAAAGCAACTTAGAAAAATCAGGAATGACTGCCAACACCAGTAAGACGGAAATCTACATCCTTGATTACGGAAGGTGACATTTTGCTTCGAGGCATTTCATTTATTGTATCAAAATGTAATAAATGTATTGTTTCTGCTATTTCAATTTTATTACTGGAAGGAATGCAGTGGCACTGCCAGGAACATACATCACCTGGGGCCTCAAGACTGAAGACCCCACCAACCCTGAAGCAAAATTCTGTTACTGAAGAACCTGTGCCACATCCTAAAAAGAAAAAAAAAAACCAGGAGCAGTCCTTTGTCTCTCAGAGCTGTACTTCATGCAATGAGGAGAACATAGACAGGCTGTTCCCTTTTCAGCCCAGCAAAACTACCCCAAGCAGAACTCTGTGCACAATAGACAATGACAACATCTGTGTGAGATCGGAAAGAACCGCAACCACCCACATCTGCAAAATGAGAAAAAAAAAGGAAACAACACCAAATGACATTTTCTGTAAATAACAACAGACTTTACATCATGTCAAATGATAATTGTTTCACATTACTAGCACCTGGTTGCCTTGCAAATTCATGATAAAATTCTGATTGTAGCTTAAGAAAGGGGTCACAGGACTCTAAAAAAGTTAAACTGCAACAAGTACACGGACAGCTCTGTGCTGTTGGGCTGTTTTGCTTTATCTTACCTTCCCAGAAACCTCACTGCTTTTATCCATTTGTTAAAAGAGACCATGAATGATAACATACAAAACTCAGGCTTTCTTAGGCATGCCTTCTATTTCACCGATACTCAAGCATTCCAAACATAACAAAATTTAAGGTTCTCAGAGCACTGGTGTCATGGCCACATTTAGAAATCTTAAATGATGTTATAAATCCAAATGGATTGTCAAATAACAATATGGCATGCAGCCAAATACCCAGAGATTTAAGCTCAACTGACACAGAGGAACTGACACACACTCAGGCACACTGGGACATTTGGGCTTTTGTGATAACAAGAGATAGTAGACCCACTGTTTCAGATAGTATATAATTTCCAGCTCTGTCAATGCAGCATGCATCCGTGCAGAGTTTGCTTTATGCATAAGGCTTTAGATTTTTTTATTCACTGCATTGACCACACAATCAATTAATGTCCAATTTAAAAATAACACATTCCATATGTCAGATTGGTTTTTTAACCAAACAGACAACACAAAGCCATTTCTCTGAGGACAGCCCTCTTGCATCAAAAAAGTACTACAAGAACAAATACAGAAGCATGATAAACAAACCCTTCTCTTCTAATAAATTTTAATTCTCTAAAGAACAGATTCATTACCCTGGAGTATGCTTTCCCTTGTAACTGTTAACTTTTTCTTATTCAAAGACCCAGAAAATGCATTACCCATGTAACAGAAATGTGTGCTACAGTTTAAAACCCGATTACTTAACAGAAGGGGTTTTTTTTGTTGTAGGTGGTATGTTGCTTTTTAAAAAAAAAACCAAAGAAAAAGCATATTGTAAGATGCCTGCATGACTATTTCCAAGAAAAATACAGTACAAGAAATAGTACAATAATACTCATGACTGCAGTGACATGTGCAGAGTTACTCCACAGACAAATAAATTACCAGTAGTGAAGTCTCACCGATGCAGGCTTTTAAAGCTGTAATGAAGGGAAAGGAATACCAGCCATATTCACAAAGACTCACAATCAAATTCAGCCTTTCTGCTTATGACATACCCATAAATTACCACAACATAAAAAAGCTGTAACATTTTTTCTCTGCATAGAAGTATAATCCATAAACAAAGCATCAAATTCAAGTATTCACTCTATTCCAGCTCAGGAGAGCAAACATTTGCCCATCTCCCATGCAAAATGCTACTTAAACAACATACAAAAAACTACATTCCCTATTTTGTGAAACAACCAGGTACAATAAACTCCATTTTTTACTCTATTATTAGGTCTCGTGGCTTAATTGCACTATATTAAGTCTTCAGCTAGATCTAAATCTATAAAATATACAAATTCAGCTAGAATTTAGTGACTACTTCTAGGAAGCTCCTAACAAGGGAAAGAAGAGGAAAAAAAAAAACCTTCAGCCACTTCTTGGATGGAACTGCACACATTAAAAAAAATCCAAACCTAGTGAAAAAGCACACGTAACATCCAGTTGATGTGTGTATAAGAAAATTGCTGGAGATCAAACCAAACAAACATAATTTAAAAAAGGCCAAATAATTAACGGTAGGGTTCGCCAAGATGGATGAGCCAATAGCTGGCTGACACTGATGGGAAGGTTCCATTCCCCCTCTGCTCCCAGTACTGCACACCCTCCTCCGTTTTTACGCCAGGGCCAGCTGATCCATCTCACAAAGCTATCAGAAAACTAACACATAAAAGGAAATTAAGCAATGAGTAGTGTGGGGAATGTAGAAAAAAAACCCCTTTGAACAGCAAGTAGTTGTGAATCAGCTCCCCCATCTCGTGATCTCACCATAGGTGCAATTCATGGTAAGGCTGGAGCTGAATCAACAGGAGGACTGAAGGGGGAAGGTCGCTCTCCATCAGTTATTTTGAGTTGTCTGATATTTTTCTGAATGCCCAGCGTGCTGACAGAACTCACCAAAATGGCAGAAGATAAACCCAAGAAACATGAGGGGAAAACCAAAAAAAAGATTTCTGGAAGGTTCTTAAGGCACCCTCAGCTGTGAGCCAGAGCCAGCCGAAGAGGTGAGCGCTGGGGCAGGCAGGGAAGGGCACACCACCACCACCACCACCTCCACCTCCTCCTCCAGGTAGACCGAGGCTGCCAATCTCTACCCTGAAATTGTATCGTGTTGATTACATTCAACAGTGTTAATAACACATTGGAGATTGACTTAAGCGAGTATAGTTAAGCAAGTTAATCAGTCTACAAAGGCAAAATACCTAGATTCACAATAAACAGTTGGGTCTACTCTGCATACAGATTTTTAATTTACAATTTATCAGTCTGTTACTGACAAAACATGCTGCATCTTGCTAGAAAGAGGCAATGTTTGTATTAAAAATACAACACAGCAGTGTGTGTTTGTCCTGATAGAACTGATTTCCCCTCAGAACCTGTTTTTTTGTCGTTTGCCTCTTGGATTAACAAGGATCATTAAGCCAGTATTGAAAACAATAACGTAAATCAGTTTTCATCAGGTCTTACTGTTGTTAGTTCTGCTAAAATTCAGCGCTGTGAAGTCTGGTAGGAATGATAAAAACAGAAACAGATCAAGAAATTATGCATTTTTAAAAGCACTGCCTCACTCAGACTCCAAAAGGAGGACTGACAGCCATTCCTTTGATCCAAGAACCATTTTTTATGCAAGCTACCATGCTCCTTGGGAAAAGAATATTCAAGTACTTCAAAGCCAGAAGCAGACAGCATATTAACTACTCAGCCCTAACATACAAGATTATAGAATTTTACAGGTTATCGGAATATTTAGCCAGACTTAAGTTACTGACTGTACTTTCCGTAAGTACCATTAGTGAAAAGCGCAGCAGCTGCCCCGCGCTGCACCAAGGCACACGCAGCAGCTGCCATGGCATGACAACAGCCAGGTGCCCCTCTGAGGCATCTGAAATAACCTCTGCCAGCTCAGCGCTGCGAATTCCTGGCTACAGCACATCTTCCTGAAAGGCCTTACCACCTCTAATTGCAGAAGTACAGTTGACTGAAGGCAGCATCCATTATTTTCTTCAGTCTATGATTCAAACTGAGTACTCACATTCCTCCTTAAAACATTCTTCCACATTTCTCACATGCTTATTTTTCTACTACGTCTTTCAGTATCCTGGTTCTGGATATGTGGTTTCCCACAAGATTAAACAATTTTCTAGAGCCTCAGCATTGTGCCAATAGAATTTTTTCCATTTTCTTTTTGATATGCTAAACAAATCGAAACACGACAGCCTCTCATCCAAAATACGTATCTAAACAGTGTACTTTATTAGTACAACCTCACATGTGAAGCCTTCCTACCATGGTGAAAATAAGACTGATAAAAAGCAGAAGCCACACCTCAAATCTACTTCAGGTCTCCAGCATGAACTATTTAGTATAACCATGGCTTTACCTGCATAAGCATGCCATTAACAGAATGGCTATGGTTGTAAATGGTAATTACTGGCACTACCAGCTAGCAAAATTTAAGAGTAGACTCCAGCTGCAAGGCATTTTTACTATCCTCTAAATACTTCTGCACACCTTTTCAGCATTTCTTTCAACATAACTTTAAAATGCAGATAGAAGGGCTGCAGCAACTGTCTCACATGTAAGTAAAACATTCAACATACTAAACGGCTAAGGCAATCAGTGACCTGTTTGAATCCGTTGCGATATTTTGCGAGGAACATAATTTATATACGTAAGTTTTCTTGCAAGACAGGCACGTTCATCTCATATCTGGCATGTTGCACCCACCACTGAACCCTAGCATCTTTCTTAAAATTCACTATTAACTTGTTCTATCAAGCCTGCAGCACACAAAAGCTTTAATCTGATTCAAAAGCGGTTTCACAACTCTGCATCACAATTATTTGCGGTGAGAGCCACTTACGAGATTAAAATTGGAGAAAAAAAAATAATCCCCTAAGAATGGTAACTTTATTCAGAGAAAAATGAAAATCAAGAAAACAATCTCTGCTGTAACACAATCAATTAAATGAACAAAAAAGATCAATTCAATGGATTCATGAAAAAAGAAAATTGGAAAATAAATTTCTATATAAAAATTAAATACAAAATGTAAGATCGCTTCTCACTTTCTGAAAATTTCAAAGCAAGTCAGTCCCCAGCAGTTCACAGTCCTGCTCATTTCTTTAGCACCAAATGCCAGCTGATTCCTTTCATTAAGCAGGCTTCTCTCTTGCCATTCAATTACTGATCCTTCAGCCTCTTTGAGAGCCCACCCCTCCAGCAGACACCTGCCCCACGCTGGGAGAAGCGAAGGGCAGCTACTGCCATCAGGCTCTACTAGCTCACCACAGCCTCCTCTAACTACGTTACACTTTGTGACTTGTACGTTAATATAGTCATTGCAGTCTAACACACAGCTACAGAGCCTCTGCAGAAACTTAAGTAGAAATTGGTTTTAAGTAAGGCTGCTGCTTTTAAGGGGCTTCAGAGATCCTGCATAAGCATAAAAGGTTGTTAATACTAATGCTTAGTATCTGAGATCCCAGCTCTTTCTCCATATTCAGGGAAATCTTATGACTCAGCTTCTTTCCCTGGTGTACTGTTTAGTTACCCCACCCATGCATTTCCCCACAAACCTTACTGCTATACTGCAATATGGTATACAGACAAGCATGTAAATGCCTCACCCATTCCTTGGTAAATACATATTTTAAAAAAAATAATAATCACAAGTTTCACCTCAAAAAGTAGCTGCTATCTCTAACACACGTACACAATAAAGAACTTACTTCAAGCTTCAAGAAAAGTTGTCAGACAATATGCCCACTTCTGGCCAGGTTGAAGCTCAAATAATTTTCTCATAACCTGGCATGAGAGTCAATCCCCTGTTGGCTCAGATGCCTTTACCACATCATCACAAAACCCAGAATATTTGCTACATGACAAAAAACACTGCAATTATGTACGTGCCATTCTACCCACCCTTGGAAGCAAAAACACAAAGCAAGAATCTCCTTTGTAACTACTTCTATTCCTTGGTGTATATTACACCCATTCCTTTCCAGAGGTTTTCTCTTTACTTAAAGACTTCTGATATGCATCTCGGGGTTAATTCTGAGAGTGACCTGGGAAAAGGGGAGGCAGAAAGTATGCTGCAGTTTTATCTCTGAATTCATTTCATTTCACATAGTGCAATACGGTCTACAGTTAACAACATTCCAATAACTAAAGATGGTTGTATGACTATCAAGAAACCGCACAGGCGAAGGGCAGGAAACCCCACCAGCACCATGACATCAGCATTTAGTTTTATCCAGAAAGCTAGTGCAATAGACAAATGAAAAATAGATTATCTAAAACATTAATTAGTTACTTAAGAAGGAGGATGAGAATCCTAAGTCCTAGCACAAAATAGGAAGGGAAATGCACGTGTGCTTTTGGGGCATTTTGTTCTGAAGAGAGCAATTAAACCGCAAGAATGGTCCTAGGATTGCTCCAGATGCAATCCTCTAAGGTGCCATTTTCTTTAGAGAATATTCTCTCAATAAACCAAAAAAACACACATAAAGCCATTCTCTAGAAGCTCAAGTAACAAAGCTGGGAAAAAAAATTTTAAAAAAAAGTATTTACCCAAATGTAACTTCAGTAAGAACCGTGTCATAGTATTACTTTTAAAAATATCATTTAAGAAAATCAGTAATATTTTCCCCATGGTTCCTTTACTTCCTTTGAAGACCAAATTCTGTGCCCTCCTAGAAACTTTGACTGTTCAACCTAAGTTTATGCAAGTTCAACTTATCATAGCTCTTCACCTAATTTATCTGAAGAACAACAGATCTTTAATAAACATAGCCTACAAAGTAACAAAACACTTAAGGAATGACAACATTAAAGCATGAAGTTAATGGGCTGTAAAACAGTGATCCCAATGCAGCCCAGGAACCTAAAACACCAACTTAAGAACTGGGAAAATACATCTGGAGTATGCATCTTCCCTAACTGATTACTACTGGCCCCTGCCATAGGCAGAATATAACAAACTAGATCAGTCTCTGCTTTGACATATTACACCTGTGCAGGCTTCCCTTCCAAAACAATCAACGTGGGATTTCACCATTAAAAACTGCTTATGTTAGACTACTGTACAATTCACCTCAGTCCCAACAGCCCCTTACAAACTAGCTGAGATGACATGCAACCAAGCATAGCTTAATGTCTCCGGGTTTACTTCTGCGCATTAGCTTGACACAAGTAGGGCTGAAACCCAAAACGAACAGGCACAGCAAGCTGCACTGCAAAGAGAAGTTGAGTCAATGCTCAGACTCCCCAGAGGTGACTCTGAGACTGCAGATGACTCCTCTATTCTGCCATTCTTACCTCTATTGAGATTCTCATTGGCTTGACGCAGAGATTAAAATGTAAATTATTCTGAGATCAACTCTCATGAATCCAAGCTGATTCTTGCTACATGAAACTGAAAGAACTTGGCACGTTACTCAATGACTACATATCTCCTCTGCGAAAGGGAGTTCCTGACAAATAACCTATGGGAGTTATGTACTGAGTCACAGAAAGCAGGAGGGTGATCAATAAACGACTCGGAATCACGACCCCAGCATTTACTGTGAATCCTTTCCTTCTCGTTCATTACATCCTCATTCAGTAAAGCGAAAAGGTTCTTCAGTGAATTCTTTTTCCTTAAATTATCTCTCACCCAGTACTAGGAGCTGATCTACAGACAGTATCTGAGCTGATCCATAAGGTCACTATCTATCTGACAAATTTGCCTTCTGTCAAACTATTTTTATGCCATGGTCTCTGGCACTTAAACAGTTTTTATGACAATACAAAGGGTTTACTGACACAGCTCTGTTAGTAAATCCTACTAGTGCAGATACAGCTTATATTAGTAAAAAGCACAACCTCTGACCATGATAACTGCAACTGTGCTAGGGCTTTACTGGTTAAGTACCTTTACGAAGAGTGCTCTTTCCTTCACACTGCCAACCAACAGCAGTAAAACCATAAATCAAATTCTCCCAAGCTAGCTGTGTGGAGGTATCTTTTCATATGGAACTTTCACCCAGCTTTTGTCAGATGAAAATCCTTGCTTCCTCTGGAGTACCCTATACCAAGGACAACACAGCAGATGGGAAAACAGCGCAAAGATCAGCAAAATTAGGGGCTAGCCAGGAGAAACTTCTCTTTTTCCCTAAATACCCAAGATAATTAGCTTCACGGGCATCTCTTGAAACAGAAAAAAAACCCAATACGTTATAGGCCAGAACACATCTGTGACATTCAGATGTATACCTCATTGCTACCAAGACACCAGTGTGATTGTAAGACAAACTTATGCAAAGTCACTGGCTGAAACTTAGCCTGAACAAAACTGTCATGGGTTCAGGAAAGAGAAAATACAATGATATTACAATCTCACTTTTCAACTAAACTAGTCATCACTGAACTGACAATCAAACTGTGTGCCATGATAATAAAAAATAAACAAATAAGCAAACAAAACAAAAACTTAACAGATAATTCACTCCATTCTCCCAAGAAAAAAAAAAAGCCACAGCAATACAGAAATTCCACATAAATAATTTCAAGATCATAATATAAATAAAGCAGCCATTTAAAAAAAAAATAAATAAAAAATGTGTCCTTTACACAGTTCCTTCAAATCATCTCTGTTTCTCCTGCCAGTTCACGTTTGGTCTAAATCTTCAAAGTCACTAAAGGATCCAATTTCAGATACATAAACCACATCACACCTCAGCTGCCAACAGGTGTGTTCCTTTGGGGCAAGGCAGATCACAGAGCACAGAAAGATACATTTAAGGACAGAGACGATGCATACCAGGGTTAGGAGAACTATCCGTGGCACAAACCTTTAGGAGAGATGACGCGAGAGCCAGAACTTTTAACACCATGCCCTTGTTATTTTCCTTTTGTATATTCTAAGGCAGAGGGAGAAGAGTTTCAACTTAGCCCTGAACTCCAGTTCATGCTGTTAAATGCTCTACAGCATAGGAATCAAGAAGGGGGAATGATCTAGATGAGCCCCCAAAATGTGTCCAAGCTCTTACCATGCCAGCCTAAAAGTCCTGATGACTCACAAGACACCAGTCCAAAGATCTAAGATACAGCAGGGTATGTCAGTATACACGCTCCAAAAAGCCAGATATTCCTGAAAAACCCATATGAAAGTCCTCTTCCCTCCTGACACCAGCTGCGAATTCCAGTTACTGAAAGTTATTTGTACATTAAATGGAACCAGAATAGAAACAATGTGCCAGATGCCTGTGATACATCAGATACACAAACACGATGCAGTTCATCTGTCTTTCCCTTTTGGGGACACTTGGGTTATCTCTCCCAGTAGACCTCAATTTACAAGAAAACTGCTTCCATCAGAGTAACAAACATGAGGAAATAACAACTTTGGGACAGGCAGGTAGAAGGTCCTCATAAAAACTGTAACATTTTAATTTATTCCAGCCAAAACTCACAAGAAAATACCTTACAGTTCCTGCTTGCTAGAACTAAAGACAAGCTGCCCTGAAGTTTCAAGAACTGTTTTGGCACTGAAAAAGAAGACAAAAGAAAAAGGGGGCAGGGGGGGGATACCACAGCAGAAAGGTACCTTTCCAAAAGGAAAACTTCCCAACTGATTTTTATTTCAAAGTGACTAGCAATAGCTGTGGTAAATGTGTGATTCTCGAAGGCAGAACAGCCCAGAAGGTTCACAAACTGTAAGCAAAACTGGCACTGTTGATATTTTCTACACATGAGTCAGCATTTCTCCTGCAACACACCTAGAGGTCCACAAACCAAAACTGTTTGACAGCTAACAGTCTAGAGACAGCAAGTAAAAAATTACACTTGTAATAAGAAGCGACTAATATTAGGCCAACTAACACAGTGGAAAAATTGAAGCATCTCTGAGGGACAGTTTCCTTATCTGATCTGCTAAGAAGCACTGGACTGGAAAAAAGGAACTACAAAATTGTTTCGCAATACTAAAATAAGAGCTCCCAACTTTCCTCTAATGCAATTACTGTGTAACACTACCAAGAGAAACTTGAACGCTATCAGAAGTTATCATCTCTACAAGTTTACCCAAGGAATGATCACACATCATCTCTGCAACTAGTAAAAAACTGTTCCAAAGGACAGTAGATCTTCCAAAGGGCTGACATCAAGCTCAAGTGGAAATGCGTTTTAGCTGATACCTATACTCCTGCATTGTGTATTATTAATTACTTCAGCTACGTCAGTATCCCATCACCCCCTTCTCTTCCTTAGAGCTACATGGAGAAACATAAAACAAAAACAACCTTTAAAATTGTGAATTGGTGCACCAGCTTAACACTAGTTTTATTTGAAGAAGGTATTACAAAATTTACTTTGATAGGAGTTTACAACAGTATAATGTTATGGCTCTCTACATCACCAAGAGGCTTCAATCAAACCATCAATTACTCCAGAAACAAAACTTGGCAGCTATCAAAATTCACAACCTTGGTAAACTCTGAAGTTATTCAACAGCTTTAATTGTTTCCCAAAAAAAAGAAATTTTTCTGTGCTGAAAAACTTCTCTTAATTACATAGGCGAGCCAAAAGAAATCATAATTCTGAAAAAAGTTTCTATACTGTAGTTCTATTTTTAACAACAAAAGTCATCAACATCTTAGAAAAATGCTATGTTTAAGAAGGAGAAGGTAAGGCTATGCTTTCAAGACTCTGGTTTAAAATTGTAACTTAAGGTTTGACTGTAGTCAAAATGTACTACTAGGTTATAAATTCTGTAAGACAATCTGTAATGGCATCTTTAAAATTTCTAAAAATAACAAAAATAAAATGCATGCAGCAACAATCTTGGAATCTGAACAACCATCCATTAGTTACAGAAGTAAACCAGGGGACTTCACAGAATTCAGGTATCTATTAAAATACTGTTTTTTTCATCAAGACAAACAAGATTTAATTAAACAATGTGAAAGACACTAGTGCTTTTCATATTATCCAGATCTCCCTTTTAGCTCCTGAAATGTCATTTTAACTTTCCCATTCAAAATCATTTCAAAATTAGTTTAGTCTGGTTATCTAATTTAGGGACTTGATCAAAGTCCAGGTTTTCACACTTTTGGTATACATCTCAGAGGCATGAATCCACAACACTGCAAGTTAAGAGTACCATAATAAATATAAGTGACAAGTTGTAGAAACTTCTGCTGTACTTACTAATGCTTTTCAATGCTTTCAAGTAATTATGGATGTTAAAAATAACCTGTTTAGAGAGGAAAGATTCTGTACTTCTGGCCAGCAATCCTTCTCCTTGTTTGCTAAAGAGCTCAAGAACGGCTACTTCTGCAACACAGATCTGACAGCTCTTCCTAGATGTGATACTTTTAAGTCCTCAGCCTGCATAAATACATGAGGGGAGACCGCCAATGCCAGAGGGAGAGCAGAACTGCTCTGCAGACTCCAACAGCTCAACTGCAGCAACGCTGAGACCATATTCAGCACAATTCCTAAGGGAAGCAAAAAGCCTTGCACAGTCAGTCTCCAAGGAAAAAAAAAAAAAAAATCCATCTTCTGTTGTATGTACACTATAAATCCATGCCTATATGGCTGTTAACATTTTTTTATTTATACTAGTGCACACAGGCATATATACATATAAGTTCCCAAAGAAGAATAAAACCCCATAAATATCTCTTTCAAGATAAATAAAAAGGTACATATACAGGTAGGAATTATAATCACCAGTTAGAAAGCTGGGGGGGGGTGGAGGCTCTTTGGTTTTTTCCAACTTAAAGGAATGAGGAAAACTGACATGAAGTTATCTCACAGAATTTAAAACTTAAATAGTCATAAGTTTGCCGTCATGCACAAATGCCCTGGAGTTCTTGTAACTTTTTTGGAAAAAAAACCATAACCCTGAAATAAAGAGGCTCTTTTGGATCGAAGGATGTTAATTCCCTCACCATAACACATAGGTTAAGAGTAACACCAGTCAGACTGCACAGCTGTGCCAGGACTCTGCTCAAAATGCTCTGTGAATGGATGCAGTTCCTAACAGAAAAACTGTTTACTGCAGCTCCACCCTATTACAGAGTTAGCACAGTTTAAATATTGCTCAATGTCAATTATAGATGTAAAACGGAACTATGTTAGTCAATACCGATGACTCAATACACCACTCTTCTTAGAGATTACGAATCTAAATAATCATGTCCAGAAAAGCACTTGTTCAGAAAACTTAGAATATTTCAAGAAGCTTCCTTCATTGACAAGCATTATGTGAAATCTATGGAAAAAGACAATGTGACCTGGTCACTGGAGCTTGTATTTGCTTTCAGACCATATCTGAAGACAAGCTGAATTTCTCATGTTCAAGTAGCAAGGCCCTCAAGTCCAACATCCAACACATCAAGACTTAAGGTTTTCTAATTATTGTAATTATTTCAGTTTTCCTCAATGGCACTTTAAGAGAAGCCTTCATTCATTCCACTGACAAATTACACCAGACTACAAAAAAGACAAGTCTTCCATAACAACTTGTCCTTATTTGATTTTGAAGCTGGAAAGCATGCAACAAGGCAGAGGACAGCAAACCAGGTCCTTCAGTCAGGACTCTAAAGTACTGCCCCAGACAGCAGAATCCTACCCCAGATCATCCTTTCTCATTAGGCAACACATAACCCAAGTGCCTAATTCATGGTCACTGCTGAAGTATCCATCCTCTTCTGGGAGCCCAAAATGAGATTCTGAGACTAACAACTCGTACCACTGCAGGAATTCAGCTGCCTGAATGACGACTGCCACTGCAAATGCACTAGAAGAAGCACAGCTGGTCTCCCAACTGTCCCTTCAGAAAAATCACAAACCTCCTACCTGTCTTGGGCCTTGAAGCATCTAAAATGACGCTAGATATCTATGTTTAGCCAACTGAATCTTACATCATGAGCTGATGCCACTGGAAACAAAGTTTGGAAGTGTAAGCTCTCAAGTGCTCCACCAGACAACACATACATCATCACACATTCAAACACAGGAGAAAATTATTTGTGCTTCAGCATCGTTACCTGAAAAAAAGTGGGAAAATCACCGTGCTGCTGAAGAACACTGTGAAATGTACTTTCATTAGTATCTGTGAACATTAGATCTGTGAATGAAAAGCTCAAAAATCTGGAATCTTCCTGTCTTCAGACACCTGAGTTTCACGCAATAAAGCAGAAGACCAAATACTACCTTGTGACTAAACAAGTACTCGCAAAGGATGTCTCTGCACCAAGCATGTTCTCGTGCACTGATGGGAAAAAAAGTTCTGTTGAAAAAAACCTACCTGAAAACAAACACATAAGCAAACATTTCGCACCACATCAGTATAAGCAAACTGAGGTTCTGAATTCTTCGTTAACTTTTGAGAGATTTGCTTCCTCAACATTTTTCTAATACAGTACTGAGCATATACAAAGTCTTTATCAAGAACTGTGCCTCAACTCTCTCCGCTACAAGGTATCACTTTAAATTCCCCTGTAAAGTTTCTCCATCACTAGCAATCTCCAGTCAGAAGAAACTTAGGACTTGAATAGCAGGTGTTACAAGTTAGAAGAACGATGCATTCATCAACTGTGTGGGAGAAACTTCTCAGGCATCACCTGTGTTACAGACATGCATGGAGCCTATCACTAAGGTCTCATTTAGGTGGAATAAAATCCCCTACATTGAAGTCTTACTCCTCTGTGAACAAACTTTTGTTTTTATTTTGCTTTTACAATGTATTTGATAAAGTCAAAAAGTTATATGCTGGTTAATTTTATAAATCATTACAATATGTAAGGCAAAAAAAGAACTAAAAAAATATTTTGGTATATATATTAAAAGGAACATCATCTGCCAAAGCAGTAAAGGGCACATTTCACATGTAACAGTCAAAGTAAAATATACTACACAAGTAGCTTTCGCCTCATTTCTACAACTGTTAACAAAAACTCTTGAAACTGCTTACCCAGAGGAAAAGCTCAGAGACTCCACTGCAGCAGGATGCTCTGCACGTGTCAGCACACACATCTACCACACCACACAAGATGCTACTGATAATTCAATGTCTACAGGTTGTATATTTTTCAAAGCAACCTCCTCAGCAGATGAGCTGGGAAGCTGGCACGGCTCTGAACGAATACTTGAAAAAAAGGTATCCATCCGTTGTAAGCCTTCCCAGGTGAGCTCTTGACCAGGGAAGTAGAGAAAAATGACAGGCATTTCACACACACAAACAACTGAACCTAAGTACTTCTCTCACATTCATGCACATTCAACTCCCCAAAAAGCTGACATATTAATTCAATTTAATTTATAGCCAGGTTCCATCTTAGCTATTTTTAAGTGTCACATTGCAAATCTTGCAGGGTTTGGAGTTAAACTTATTTACATTCTTTTAGTGAGAAAAACTGATTTGTTATCAATAAAAATTGATTTTTTTAAAAAATACACAATGGAGTAAGGATCAAAAGCAGCACACAGCAATTTTTCACTGATGCAGCCATTTCACTGTGAAATATCTGACAGTATACCTGAACATTTTAGAGTAACTCCAAGCAGTAACTCCTGAATAACTTCATCCAAAGATGTTTCTGAACTTAGAAAAACATGTTACACACTACAGTTCTGTACTAATGATAACTTCTCAAATTTTTAACTGTCTTGCTATATTTAATTTTTTAGTGATGAATTATCTGAGTGTTTGAAGGGGAGGAATGAATTACAAAGCAAACAGATCTTTAGAAAAGACCTAGGTATTTTATTAGAAGTAGTAGATTTCCAATAAACAGAAAGATTAGCTACAACATTCAGTGATTTCCCCCAGAATTTTATGCCCTTGTGAACAGGCTTAAAGTTTGCTTCCTTTTAGCATATCCGAAGTCCACAGCCAGGAACTTTTTATAGTGTCTTTTGACTACATACATGAAGTATTAGCCAGCATACTAAAACCAAGGGAGTTAGAAAGCAAACTGCAGTTGTTTATTTAAACGTAAGCAATTTACTTTCTAAATTAATGTTGTCTGAAAAAAAGCAGGCCATGAAGAATGACCACAGTTACGCCTGCAAACACACAGTAATTTGGCTGCTTCCAGTTTGGATCAATCCTGAACTCAATCCTTTATAAAAGAGTATTTAAATACGGACAAACGAAAAGTGCCATTTTATCATAAGGTGGAATTCTGAAAGCACATAAATCTGCTCAGGCTAAAGAAAGACCAAACTCACATGACACCAGTTTAAGCCCTAAGTACTCCCGAAGCATGCATTTAAAAGCCTAGCTCAAGTCCGTTAAAATAATTCAAGACAGCCTCATCTTCTAATTTAACCTTTGTGTTTGCACTTGGGGGGGGGGGGGTGTAGGGAGGGGAAGAGGGCGGGATCTCAGCATAAAGTTTCACCTTCTAAGTGAAGACATTCAGCTTCCTTCTGGCTCACAACTCTGCATCTTGCGGTGCAAGAAGCACAGTACTGGTGGAAAATACAGGGAAAGAGAGAGCCCAGATGGAAGGGAATGAGAGCTGAACTTCCAAACAATTCAGACTAATAAACACCCTAAATCAGAAACCAAATTGGGGAAGTAGTGTTCTAAAAGTTCTCCTTTTAGAACAGCACAAAATCTTAAGCCCTAATAACAAAAGGAATTTTTCTTCATTCTTGGGGTTTATCTACAGCTACAAAAATACAGTTACAGTGAATGCTATGACTTATGATCACCAACCAACTAAAAAGGTTTTTCTCCAATGTCATTAATACCTGGCTTCAACTGGCACCCAAGAAGAAGTGAAAAAGTGCATGCAGCCCACTAATTCCTTACCACAGATTGCTACATTTACAAAATTTCAACTACATGATCTAGAAAATACTGGTTTTGAAACTCAACTCATATTTTTCCTTTGCACGTTATTCACATAAATAGCTTCAGGATATTGTAGTACTACTAATTTTGAAGAGGCAAATAAGTCAAATCAAATTTTTGATAGAAAGCTGCGAGATGCCTCCAATTAGCCAAAGATAATCATACATTAATAGCTGCTCTTGTTATTAAACTATATTATAAAGTGTCAGAAGTACAGAAAAGCAGGGCCAGAAGAGAATTCAAAAGGTCATCTAGGCTTCTTCCCACACCCTGCTTCAAACCAGCATCAACTTTTAGAGCACCATTCATAAACTCTACACGCAGTACCAAAAAAAGACATCATTCTAGTGATGCGTCTAAAGCCTCTAAGCGCATCACAGAGATTATCAAAGCCTTCAGAAAAAAATTACTCAATAATTAAGGCTGCAAACATCTCGTTAAAAAAATTTGCAAACTCAATACATAACTGATTCAGAAGAGAGGACACTGGTCACATAAATTCTAATATTCAGAAAAATGCCACGAAACCTAGTAAGCGCAGCATGAACAGCACAACAGTAAGGTCTCGTTCGACTACCACCTGTTAATAAAAGACATGTTAGCTCCCACGATAGAACGCAAAATAGATACCATTCCCCCATAAATAAATGTTTCACAAAAGCAATCAAGGAATTCCAAGAGGTGGAGTTTTCTTAGTATTATCACACCCCACTGGGAATACACATTTGTCTGCGCTTGAAAATATCTATAAAGTGTATAATTATCTCTCATAAACATACTGTCACAAAGTATTACTTAACTGGCACTTCTATTTAGTCTCTTTTGTATAAAAACATATCTTAAAAAAAAAAAAGTATTGCTTTACAATTCTCCATCTACAACCATGCATTAAATGCCTACAAAATGCATCAAAGTTTCAGAACTCCACATCAACATAAATAAGAGAATAAAATTAACTGGGAAAAAACCCCAGTGCTCTCAGCATTTATAAATATTCAGCAGCATGTTAGTCCACTGTCCTGGTTTCAGCTGGGACAGAGTTAATTTTGGTTTTAGTTGCTGGGGCAGTGCTGTGTTTTGGATTTGGTGTGAGAACAATGTTGATAACACATACAAGACATTTATTCCGCTTGCTCCCTGTGCCACCAGTACTTTTTCCGACTGACCAAGGAAAGTCCCCAACGACACGTATATCACACCGCTATCGAGATAACAGTTTAAATACAAGTAAATTTAAGCCACGTGTATACTAGCTGGCTGACCCAACAGTTTCTCACATCACAAGACAACCATAAAGCTAACTGTAAAATACAATACTCTTTACAGCAGTGAGTCCATGGCAGAGTCCTACCAAGACACGGTGCCATGGGGCATCATGCCACTCTTATACATCAGACAAGCGGCCAATTTATACAGGACAACTGAAAAAAGAAAACATGAAGTCATTTCTGACCTTGAAACAGGTACCATCCTTATCCTAATTCACAGACTATTTCTTGGCCTTTTTTTTTTCTCTGCAGTTAAAGGCATGTCCCACATCAACAGGTAATAAGTATTAACTAAAAGTACACAGTAAACAGTAAAAATCTATTATTTAAAAGCTTAGATGCCAAGGTGCAAGCTCAGGATGTTAAATTTCCTCTGACAGTATATGATTTCATGAGCTCTTCGCGTTAAAAAGGAAGACACGTTTCCTGATGATGAACCGCACTGCTGAAAGGAAAACACAGGGCCTTAAATTAGAGTTTCGGACAGGTAAGTTTAAAGAACCACACGCACACAAAGCTTCGCAATATTTTGATGCTAATCAAATTGTATTTCTGATCTACATTTAAACTGTTCTTCCAAGCCTCGTTACTCGCCTCACTGAAATTACAGAGCCTAGGTCACGTAATTTAATCTTTGACTCATCATGCAAATTAAATCACACCATTCCCATAAGACAGCATATAGGTTTTAAATAAATCCTACACACCTACACAATCACCTACCAAAAATTAAATTTTCTTTTTAAAAAATTTAAAAAATAAACCAAAAAAATATCGGTTACACCCTACTTTAAATACTAGTAGCATTTCACAGGTTTGTAAGAAAATAACGATGGAAAAAAACTTTTTTTTCGTTTATGGAAGACAGTGATCTCGCCGTGTTAGCTTTCTACGGGACAGCCTGCAAAAATCCGAGGATCTCAAAGGCCGATCAGGGCTACGAACAGGAGTAACAATTGTAGGAAGAGGCCTCGGAGCTGGACGCTGAGAGGCTGCGTTAAGTGCCTGCTCCGCACCGCCAAGCCAGCCCGTGTAACAGAGGCCAGAACAAAGCCGGCCGGGTGCCCCCCTGCCCCGGAGGCACCGGGGGGGGCAGCCTGCCCACCGGCGTGCCCTTGCCGCCCGGCTGGGCCGGGGCACCCCCCGGCACCCCGCAGCACAGGCCGGCCGGCCGCGGCTCCCCGCTGGCGGGCTGAGGCGAGCGCTGCGCAGCCCCGCGGATCCGCCGCACCCGCGCACGGCAGCGGAGGCGCTTGGGGAAAAGGCGCCGCCGCACCCCGGGCCCGCACCCCGCCTGCCGCCGGCTCTCACACAGACCCCCCGCCAAGCGGCGCAGACCCCGCGGCGCAGCCCCCCTCCCCGCCAGCGCGGCCGGCAGCACCCGGCCGGTCCCTCCCAGCACCGCCCGCCGCCCAGCGGGGAGACGGCCCCGAAAGCGGCGGGCACCGGCCGGGCCTGGCCGCGCTCCCCGCCGGCCTCCCCCCGAGCGGCCGCACGGGCCGCGGCGGCGCCGCCTCCCGACCCGGGGGGCAGCGGCGGACAATGCGCGCCGGGCTCGCCGGCCCGCACCGCCCTCCCCGCCTCGCCTCACCACCGCCCGCCGGACTTGGGCCCGACCCACCGCCGGCCGCCGCCGGCCTCCCCCCGCCCTGCCGCGCCGCCTCGGTACCTCGGTGCGGAGCGCGGCCTGGCACCTCCTCGGCGGCGTGTCCGGCGGGGCCTGCCCCTGGCGGCCCGACCGCCCCGGCTCCGGCGGCTGGCGGCGCGGCTCCGGCGGCTGCAGGCAGAGGCGCGGCGCGGCCCCGGCTCGCCCGGCCCCCTCCCCCCCCCCCGCCCCGCGCTCTGCTGCGTCGCAGCGGCCCTTCCCTCGCCCGGCGGCGGAGCGCGGCGGCGGCGGAGCGCGGCGTCGCTTCCGCCCGCTGCCTCACGCCGGCGCCCCCTGGCGGCGCGGAGGGCCGAGGGCGGCGCTCACACGGGACCCGCGGGGGAGGGGGGAGCCCCAGGGAGCCCCGTGCCCGCCCGCCGCGAGTGGGCGGCCTCCCGCCGGGGGCGCGCGGGGGGCGGGGGGCAGCCCGGGGGCGGTGACCGGAGACCCCCGGGCCGGGACCTGGGGGACGCTTGGGCCTGCAGCGCTGCTCCTTACTAGCGTTCCTGTGACTATTATCGCCCGAACTCCATCGTTGATTATTCTTGTATTATTTTATTCTATTTAAATATATTCTTATAGATTGATAAATATATAATAAGTATTCTACTTATATATTAATAATATATTATTATTATCGTTCTTTATGACTGCTCTTTTGTTCTTTATTAGTATTTTAGCATTGTATTTATCGTTTTATAATTTTTATTTACTATTTTGACACACACACACCCTTGCCCTGCCCTCCTGCAGACCCCTGGCACCGGCCATGAGCCCCTTGCCCCGCCTGGCGAACCTGGGCGTGGGGCTGGGGGGCAGCATCGGGCTGGGGGGCAGCGCTGGGCTGGGGCTGGGGTCAGCACTGGGGCTGGGGGGCAGCGCCGGGATGGGGGGCAGCGCCGGGATGGGGGGCAGCACTGGGGCTGGGGCTGGGGTCAGCGCTGGGGCTCGGGGGCAGCGCTGGGCTGGTGCTGGGGGCAGCGCTGGGCTGGGGGGCAGCACCGGGGCTGGGGGCAGCCCGCTGCATCCACCCGATGGCCGGGGAGTCCCAGCCCGGATGGTTCCCGCAGGTTCCCAGCGCGGCGCAGAGGGGCTGCGGGGGCTGCGAGCTATTTCTGTGCCCCTGGTGGGCAACAGGCACCCATTGCCCTGGCTGTGTGAACACGGATTAGCCTGGATGGACGGAAGCCCACCTCTGTCCCGGCACAGATCATTAGCGCAGTCTAACACACCAGGAGATTTTGAAGCAGAAAAATACATTTTTAGGGAACGAGTCATGAATTTCTTACACGCCATGAGGTGAAGCCTCACCCGGCAGGACCGATGCACTGCTGCTGTGCAGCCTGCCTGCTGGTTTCCCGAAGTGCCCAGACGCTTGCCGGCCTGGTTTCTCAAAATGTCCTGCAGCTCTTCCTGCCCTGCTGCGCTCCACGGCTCTAGCGACAGCATCTGCCTTCAGCTTCTTTTTAATTACGCCTCTCCCCATTGCCTTCCTGCACTCCCCCATTGCATCACTGGGGAGGGTTTGGGTCGGGCTTCTCCGTGCCGTAATTTTTCCCCGCAGCAGCGTGTTGCTCCTCTGAACTTCACGGGTCACCGTGGCCTTGCCTGCTGGATGACAAGCGAGTGGCATCAGCGGGCAGAGCTGGCTGCGGTAGGCCCTGGGATTCCACCAGGATGATCCCACCAGGATGATCCCACCGGGATGCTGCACTGGGCACCGCAGCTCCTGCTGGGTGGCTCGAGCTGTCAGGCACCAAGGGGCTGAGCCCCCCTTGCTCAGGCCGTGCTCACAGCTGAGCGAGCTCCTGTCATACAGAGTGACAATTTACTCCAGCTGCGGCGAGGCAACTGGGCAGCTGAAAGGCAAAAAGCAATTTGTGCAGCAACACCTGCACCAGCGCAATGGGGTTTGCACAAGGTGCTGGACCTACGCGCTCCCCTGGGGACTGCAGGGTCTCCTCTGCCCCCCCAGTGCCTGGCAGGTGCTCCCTTCCCCCAGGCTGGAAGTTTACTACATAAAAAAAACAAAACAAAAAACCCCCTCCAACGTTAGCAAAAATAGTTCTCACACCCAGGCACCAAATACCATCCCCAGCTGTGTGGGGAGAGCACAGCAGCCTGGTGGGGCTTGGCTGCCAGGCCCAAGCAGCGTGCTCAGCCGTTGCACTGCCCTGGGTTCCATGTTCCGATATAGATCCTGCGTACTCAGCGCTAGCTGTGTCTTTTAGGAGCCTGGCAGCAACCTGCAGTATTTCACAGTCCGGCTTCTCACCCCTGTGAAATGGATTTTCATTCCTGGACCCTTTGTATGTCATCCGCCTGCAGCATCCCGTCGCCTTCCCTGCTCAGGATCCCCTTGCCCTCCTCCAGTTCCCTTGACTTGCCTGCAACACGCTGTGGGAAACAGCTCCTGACAGCAGAAGAGATTCCTGGTGCCCTCTCTGATGTGGAAAGATCTCACAGAACGTGTGAAATGCTCGGCCAGCAGTCTTCTTGAATCATCCTGCTTAGTCAGCTGTGTGTTCCAGCTCGGACACAGA
Source organism: Falco cherrug (assembly GCF_023634085.1). Classification (NCBI taxonomy): domain Eukaryota; kingdom Metazoa; phylum Chordata; class Aves; order Falconiformes; family Falconidae; genus Falco; species Falco cherrug. The sequence continues at coordinate 10,683,329 of NC_073707.1, forward strand.
AGTGTTTCTGACCACGCTTTCAGCCATCCCTGCAGCTGACAGCATGGAAGCACAGAGGAATTTGCACCGGGAGGTGCAGCCGGGCAGCTGCAGTAGCACTGGGTCAGTGGGTACTGAATGAGTACAGAACGAACAGGCTCACACCCCAAAAAAACCTATTTACAGTAGAAAGCACAAATAAATGTAATTGCCAGCCATATCAGTTGGGTGGTTGTTGGGTTTTTTTCTCACAGGGATGCTGTGATTTATCCTCAAATCAAGGTGCCGACTCAGAATTCAAACACATTTTAAAAATGTTATTGCAAATCACAAAAACTAAGGGTAGCATGTATAATTTGTCAGAAAAGAAACACAATTGCCAGAAGAATCATAGGGAAAAAAACCCCAAACTTGTTGCAAATTCCTTTCCTGGACAGCAAGAAGAGCAGTACGTCATTCTGCATTCAGTACATCATTCCCTGGACCGGCACTGCGGGACCCAGGACCAGCACGGCGGGATCCAGGTCCAGCCTGGCAGCGCACCAGTGCCTCTGGGGGCTGCCCCTGCCGGCCCTGCTGTGCTCAGCACCTCACGGGACAGGACAGAGATATATATATGTATCAAATATATATAAAAATAAAAGATACAAGAGCGAGCGTGTGTGTATATGTGTATATATTTGTATATACTTGCTTATATCCCCCAAACATATACTTGCTCTTATATAAAGATACAGGAGATGATGCAGCTCTGGACCTCTGGGTCCACGCTGCCTGTACGAGGTGACGGGACCTTGGGGAATGGCTTTGCCAAGCTTGGGCCCGTGGCGCGCAGTCAGCGAAATGCTGGCCATTCGTATATCCCACTTGTGAGCTGGAAATCGCTGCTTTCAAAGCCACCGTGGAAAGGGTGTGTATGTCTGAGAAATTGTTAACCTGTAATTATGCTAAAAACGTTCAAGTCTAAACAGATAATATTCAGGGTACTGACTAGAAAGAAGAAGGAATTAAAGGCAAGCACTGGTACAGGGATTCAACACCAGCTCCTGGAAAATAGCTATCGCTTTACCAATGACCACTGGAAAAAAGATGGGGCAAATAATGGGCTCGGTGCGGCTCCCATCCCCGCGCAGTATGCCACAGGGAAATCCCCCAGCAGAGAGAGCGTGGGTTTGCTAAGCTCTGAGAAGCAGGAATTAAATTCAACACGTGAGAGAGCTCTTAGTGCACTAGCAATTTGCTAATTCACAGCCACGACTGAGACATCCATTGTGAATTAATTAATCCTTGCAAATTAGGAAGTGAATAAACATTAAAAAAAAAATCCGAGTTACTTCACCAGGAAAAAGAAGGTGGAAAGGCAAGTACTGGGGTGCTTTGCTCAGGAGGGACAGACACAGAATGGGATCCTAGGGGGTTTTGCTGCTGGTTTGAGGCCCGGGGAGCCCTGCTGCTCAGCTTCTGCTCCTCCAGTCACCATCCTACACCAGCAAATGGCAAAAGTAGAGAAAAATAATATGCCATCCTGTTAAATTAATCCTCCTTTGAGCCGCTCTGTTTTGCCCACCTCTTTTCTTCCCTTGGCCATACCCCATGCAGGATGCCAGGTCCTGACTGGCAGCAGCTGGCTGCCCCGGGCCAGCTCCCTCTGCTCCCCAGTGGCCAAGGGCTGGTGGAGGCAGGGAGCCACAGCACCGGGCTGGCCAGACGCGTCCCTCTTGTGATGCCAGAGCATCGTGCTCATAGAGTGTCATTCACACCCGGCTGGTCTCCCTAAGAGAGCTGCAACACAGCTGCCTCTCAAATGCCAATTCAAAGCAGGTCCCCAGCAGCCCCGAGGGTCTCTGTCCCACCCCTCCCCAGGGGTCCAGGCTTATTTCTTAATCCCTTTGCTACAACCTCCTCTTCCTCAGCACTTGGTGCAGGTGAAGTAACTCATTGCCTCATTTATCTTTTATGTGTTCCAGGTCTATAATGCAGCAGGACACACATGCTCTTTCCCTTGGAGGGTGTTTCCTCCTCTCCCCCACCACCCTGCTGCCAGGGGAAGGGTCCCGAGTGCCCCCATCACGTCCCACACAGCATCCCCCCTGGTTCTGCAGCCTGCCATCGCCTCTGGATGTCACCACCCAAAGCCCAGACAGACACAACCCCAAGCAAGATAAATGCCAGTCCTACCGAAACTCTTGTTCTTAAAAGTTTGGAGGAACGAGAATCCTGCGCCTTTCCGTGGACTTTGGACCAAGCTGAAGTGGCTGAATTTAATCACCCAGGTTTCGCAAGTGCTGCTACGGTTCCTGGAGCTGCATTTCACCCGTTACTGGCTGAGGATGCTCACTGCAGGCTCTCGAAGCTTTGCTCAAAGAAACATCTCTAGGTGAGCATATTGTTACCTTCCAGTTCATCCAACGAATACAGAATGAACAGGCTCATACCCCAAAAAACCTATTTACAGTAGAAAGCACAAATAAATGTAATTGCCAGCCATATCAGTTGGGTGGTTGGTTTTTTTTTCTCACAGGGGTGCTATGATTTATCCTCAAATCAAGGTGCCAATTCAGAATTAAAACACATTTTTAAAATGTTATTGCAAATCACAAAAACTAAGGGTAGCATGTATAATTTGTCAGAAAAGAAACACAATTGCCAGAAGAATCATAGGAAAAAAAAAACCAAACTTGTTGCAAATTCCTTTCCTGGACAGCAAGAAGAGCAGTACGTCATTCTGCAGAACCATGTCCTTTTAATAAACTTTTTATTACTGCGGAGCAATTGGATATTACCTATAAAGAGCAGCATTCACTGAAGTTGGAATCTACTACTAAAGGCAAAACAAGATTTCTGTCAGCGTGGTAAGCATGAAAGATAGAAACAGAAGCTGTCCTGAAAAACAGCACCTTGTAAGAATGTGTTTCCTGAGTTAAAAAAATAAAAGGAAAAAACCTAGACAAATACATCCATTAATTCGATAGAACTGGAAGCAAATATATCTGCGCATCGCAAATCATTTAGGAAAGACACCAGGCAGTGAACACTGGTGAAACAATGGAAAAGGATATTCCATACATTGGCAGGTGCCTTTAGTTTTCATCCTATACCATTACCCATAGCCGCTGTACGGTAAGCAATGGCAGAAGGCAGCCCCAGTCCAGGAACCTGTGCAGGTGCCCCCCAGGCAGGCAGCCCACGCGAGTGCTCTCGGTGAGGAATGTTTTGTCCTGCTGGTCACCCAACATGCCTGAATGACCATCATCCCCGTGAGCCAGCCTTGCTCCACGTGTCCGCGCAAGGGCCAGCTGCCACGTCAAAAAATTCAGGAGGCTTTGGGAGAAAAGCAGTACGGCAGGAACTTTCTCTACCGACCTGAATTTCACCACCGATCTTTCCAAAAGGACTGCTTTTCTTCTATTATTTCTCAACACTTTTATTCTCCCACTTTTACCAAATCAATTCTAAAATTAGAAAATCATTGAAGGAGAAAGGTTTTTCCTGGCTATGCCGGTAGGTTACACTTGAAAGCCAGGGAAGGGGAACTGGAAGCCAATTGCTCAACACTTCCTCAGGCTCAGCACTACCAAAACAACTGAAAGGTGGTGGTTTTTTCAGATGATTTCCCTATTTTTTTATGTTTTAAAGAAATCATGAACCAAGTTTACTAATTCAGTCCATATTTAAGTAGCGCCCATTAAGCTTTGAAGCCCACACCCTCTGGATAACACTGCTATGCACTTCCTTAGTGCTTTACCCCTTCAAAAGACTCTTCAGAAACTAATTAATTAGCTCTTATAGCAGAAAACCGCTGCAGTGAATGGCATGGGTTTAGTGCTGCTGTTCAGCTAGGTTTGGTCTCAGCTGCTGTAGAGCTGAGTTAACACAGGAGCCATTGCCATGTCACTTGACACTTAAATCTTTGTCAAGCCACTCCAGTAAATACATAGGGGGACCTTCCCTGAAGCTCTCCAAATCTTTTCTGTGCCTATCCTCCTCCTCTTCCTGCTGATGGGATCCCTGGCTCCCGAGGAGGAGGGCACTCCAGAGCTCTGCCTGCTCCCACCTTCAAAGTCAGGCACTGGTTTGGGGAAGGGCTGAGCCCCTTTCTCCCAGCTCAGTAGGATTCACTTTTGAAAGAGAATTAGTTCATTCCCATTCTACGGGGAAATCTGTATCTTCTGAAGGTCTTCCGTGTGCGAGGAAGTTGCTGTCTGCACATGTGTATATGTACGCACCTGGAACAGGGAGATGGGAGGAAGCATCACCTTTGAAACACAACAAAACACCCAGCTGATCCCAGGTGTTCTTCTGGAAAATTCCTTGGGGAGCTCACATGTGTCGTGGCCTCTCTCGCTTTCTGACAGAGTGAACCCAGGGCACAGCTCCTATTGTTAAAGATAGACAAGAAAGAAAAAAAGGGTTGTGACAGTGGGGGGGGTTGCTGGTTTGGTTTTTTTTTTACATGCCTCATTATGGAGAAGCTGAAACAAGCGCAAGCCCTGCTTTCGCCCTTCACAGACTGGCCCGTGGAGCATCACCCACCTTCTCACAGCTCCTGGCTGCTCTTCGCCCCACTGGGGCTCAGGTCTGCTTTCCACCCAGCGACTATGCCCCGAGAGCTGGCAGGGCTTCCTACACCCTTTGGTTCCTCCAGAGGAACATGAAATCCTCATCCCTATAAAAAAGGACAATCTCCTAATATATTTGAAGAGGAGGGGAGGAAAAAAAAAGACATTAAAGAGGGGAGAGATATGGTTAAAACCAGACAGTATTTATAAACCAAAAAGCAGTATAATTTTTTTTTTTGCTTTAATTGGTAAAAAAAATAGATGTAAAAACGCAGATACAAAAAAAAAAATAGCTTAGAGAGCAGGATGTGATTTTACATACAACCAGGATGGACTTGGCTCACAAAGGCCAGGCACCCTGCAGCTCATGCCCTCCCATCCTACACCCCTGTGTTTTCTGCTGTCCTACCAGCAGCCAGGCTGTCCCAAGACTGAACCAGCAAGTGCAAAAAAAAAAAACCCAAGCGAGTGTTTCCCCACTTCCTGGGGTGCTGCAATCCCAGCCCTGCAGCACCAGAAATAAGCAGCACGTAGGCAATGCTGTGGCTAAGCCCGCTGCCCCCCCGGCCGTCCTGCCTCCCTGGCAGCAGCTCCCCTGCCCACGGCCCAGGACAAGGAGCTGGCAGGGGGACTGCAAGTGGCTCTCCCTGCGGAGTGTTAGCGATGGGTGGCCTTGTTCGTGCTGACAAGGTATTTTGTGTCAGGGGGTCAGGATGTGGTGTCAGTACACGTATACGCACATACTATAAAAAGAAAGCTGCTACGGGCACGTGGCCAAGCCGGGACGAAAGCTGCATTTGCTCACAGTTGCAGAAGAGATATTTGTCTCACAAAGGTGAAACTTAACCCAGATCTTTCTATGGTCTTGGGAACCGAGAATTTAAGAAGAAATGGACTGTGCAGGATGTACAGGCGCTGGGATGTGCAGGGGTTGAGATACAGGCTGGGATATGGGGTGCTCAGCTCTGGGTTCTGACATCTGGGGAACCAGGCACCCACGTTGCCATGAAAGTGAAGCTTACTGAATAAACCAAGCACCAGCTGCATTATAGATGAGGCCTGTTATCAGGTGACATCTGGTAACATCACACAGAGAGTGTGAGAAAGCCCAGAGCTGCCCTCCAGAATGAAACAACTCCTGGGATGCCCCATGAGGGAAGTTCAAAACCCCCTTGAATGCTCCTTCAAAGCCCCCTACACCCTCTCCACCCAGCTTGGCTCTTCCCCCTTGTACCGCCACTTCAGCACCAGCCAGGGGCTCACCCTTATCAGCCCGTCACCACCCACACGGTTTATCAGATTTTCTTCTTCCTATAAGGTGCTCTTGGCCCAGGAGCCCAGCTGCAAGCAGCAGCTTTCTAGCTGCAAAGGAGCAGATAAGACTTCCTCGGTGGCCGGGAGCCCTGCTAACCTGCCAGGAGGGAGATGGGCTTGAGCAACGGCAGGAGCATCAGCTGATCCTTAACAGGAAGGCTGGATGGTGGGGTGTGAGAGAAAAGCTGAGAATTGTCAGGGGGGTACCAGCCTCGTAATTATTTCCTACGCCAGGAATCCACTGCCGATGATGGCAGAGCCAGCTGGTACTGAGCGAGCCAAGCTGGGGCTAGTGAGGTTCGGTGCACTTGGTAAGGGAGCTGGATCGAGGGGCATCCACAGGATTTCCATGTGTCCAGTGCTGCTTCTGGAGCTGGACTTCCCCTATAATGAAAATACCTCATGTAGCACTGTCCAGTGACATGTATGTCCTCCCTCACTCCACCTGTAAATGTCTTTGGAGCCGGTGAACCTCCAGCTGCACTCCTACCCCTGCCTACACCATGGGGAGTCACACAGAGTGCTGCCTTGACAGCCCACCGCTTGGCCACAGACATTGAGACCAATCTCCCAGATCCCCTCTGCCTCTTCCCCACTCACCACACGCCCCACCATCGCTTCCCAGCCCTCTGCCAAAATCAGTGACCTGGTACAGACGGTGTCACCCAGCCCCAGGGATTTCACTGATACAGCCTTCTGACACAAAGGGTGGCTGGAGCAGCCCCTCGCTGTGAGCTCGGAGGGGTCTTGTGGCCCCGTGTGCCATCACGGATGGCATCTGCCGCATCAGGGCTGTGCTCTCAGCTGGCTCTCCTTATAACAACAAATGACTGCAAATGCTCTTCTCCATGCCCCAAGCACAGATAAACAACCCTTCATTTTTCTGCCCCAGATTACTTCCAGCACTGTCCCATCCTGGCTGGGTTGCAGGACACATGGTCCCCCTGGGGACCCTGCACCAGCCTGCGATGGGACAAGGTGAGCACAACATCCCGAACTGAGGCCGCTCTGAAGACGCAGCCCTGGTGCGTCACCAGCAGTGAGTAACCTCCATGTGGCGGCGGTTTCCATACTGGGAGCCAGCCTGCCTGCCCAGGCACCACCAGCACCCTCTGGACCCAGCGTGTCCAGTCACCGCGCCAGCATGTCCTGCTGCTCCTCACATCCTGCTCTTGCTGGAACCTTCTGGGAGCAAACCACCCTGGGTGCCACGGGGCTCTGGGACAGCCTGCTTGGGATTCACAGCTATGGAGAAACCTCCAGATTTAAACCTTTTAAAGGAGAGCTTTACCCCTCGTTTTTAGACCTCAACCTTGAACCAGGACTGGCCAGAAAAGTCCAGACAAAACCCTCTTTATTCATAATGACTAAAGCCCTGTAAAACAGACTCTCCTCAGTGAATGTTTGCTCATGGCAAGGCGGGACTAGAGCCCATCCCCGAGGGAGGGAGTGGAGGGTGCCCTGTGGTTGCACACCAGGGCTGACCCCCTCTCCGTGCCAGCCGCGGCCGCTGCCCCCACCTTGCCTTGCCCTGCCTGCTCCCACTTCTCCCGCAGCCGTGCTTCGCCCCTCGCCTCACAAACCCCACATTACTGCATGTGCCCAAAGCAAAGCTGCTGTCATAAAAGCAGAGGCAGCAAACTCACACACAGCTGGGAGTGCTGGATGGAGCAGGACACCCCTAGCACCCCATCCATCCCTCTGACAGCCTGCCCACGGCACCTCCTGCGGGCCGGGGACCCTCGCTCCCACACCCAGCCAGAGAGATGCCTCAGAAGAGGACAAGCAGTCACTTAACTGGGGACAAATCCAGTCCAGATGCAGCCCCAGCCTTCAAAGGAGAGGAGATGAGGGGGTCCTGCTGTGAACCACGCGTGCAGCAGACCGGGCAGCACTCGGGAGCACCTGCTCATCTCTCCTCCCACCTCCCACTCTCCCCCGGCAAATCCATCCCCCCAAAAGGCTCAGTCGCATTAACGAGGCCATTTTGTTAACCGGCCAGGGGCCTGGGTTGGACTCAGGGGCTAACCTCAGTGCCGCACAGGCCTCCTGGTTAGTCCTGCCAGCTTGTGAGCTGGTGCCTGCAGTATCACCCCGTGTTGCAAGAGGCAGGAGGGACCGGCCAGGGCAGGTGCACAGGTCTCTGGTGACATGCAGCATCCTTCCTGCAGCACAGGGGTCCTCAGCCCAGCTGAGAGGGCTCCTGCTTCCCAGCCGCCATGCAGGGAGGACTCTGCTGGCAGGAGAAACACGGGGGACACCCACAGCAGGGGGCTGGGGTGCTCGCCCCAGCACTCGACCTCCAGAGAGGCAACACAGCTCCAGCGCACCAGGCTTTCCCCTCCAGCCCCAAGCAGGGAGGAGGCACGGCTGCCCCAGCACAAGGCAGCCCCGCTGGCAGGAGCAGCTCTGCCCTGCCTGCAGCCCAGACAGAACGGACTGGGACAGAGATGAGGCAGAACAAAGCTCGAAGGAATAAGAGAAATAATCATAGAGCTCCTCAGCTTTAACAGCAAACCATAATTAGTTACTTTCCTCTGGGAATTTTCTTGGTTCTGCTGCCTTTTCTCTAGGCTTCTCACTTTTTTTCCTCTGAAGTGCCTAAACTGAAATATTACCAGCTTTCATGGCAAAAACTTATTTTAAATCATTTCGTTTTACCAGCCATTGAGAAGGAAAGAGGGCAAACAAAAGGCTCACCGAGAATCCTTTTTTCTCTCAATACTTTTGCCTCCCATTAAAAAAACCTTCTTTCCCCAAACCAGTTTCACAAGGATATTTCAGCTGGTCCTAATCAATAGAGTCAGGGGCTTTTTAATTATTATCTTGGCAGAACCTCTTATTTAAAAGCTTAATGAAAGACATCCCTGCTGCCCCATAGTTGCTGCCGTGGCTGGCCGGGGGCTCACCGGTCCTCAGCCAGTGATGTGCGCCAGTGCCCTCCACCTGTTGATGCCCTGGGGCAGCCAGCCCCCCTGCAGCTGGCCCTGCAGACCAGCTGAAACCATTTAGCACCTCCAGAAGGCCGGTCCTTGGCCAAAGCACCATGTTGGGTGCCCCAGAGAGAGCAGGTGGGGGAGAGGAGGGGACACCCTTGCTCACAGCCCTGGGGATACGGCAAAATTCCCTCATCCCGTGGCCACCGGCTGCCCTGAACCCCTCCTCGGTGGGACTGGGGGCCACTGACCATTTCTCTGCTGGTTATTAGATTGTTCACGGCTCTCAGGTTTGTTTGAATAAGGCCTTTTGTTTGCCAGCGCTTTCCCACGTCCCTTCGTTCACTAGGCAGTCGCGTGTCCCGAGTCAAAGAGGAGCCCTGGCTGCCAACCCCCAAAGAAAGTTTTCTTCGGAGCAAGACATCTGCGTCGGAGGGAACCTGCCAACATCTGCCACACTTTTCCCCTTTTCAAGAGCCTTTCTTTCCCTCTTAGAGCGCAGGAACAGATGTTAAAAGTTGTTTTCTTTCTCCAGGGTGTGAAAGGTAGACAAATAGCAAAAAAGAAAACTCCAAGCAGCGCAGCGCTCGCCCCTTTCTCTTCTTTTTTTTTTGGAAAGCCCAGGAAAAAGGGAGGCTTTGTTTCCGAAGGAGAATCCCCTTTTCAGTGAAACCTGGCAGTGGGCAATGCAAAAGGAAAGCGGGAATTTGCAGAAAGCTCCCTTTAATGCTCATTTGCATTGGCCTGTCGGGTCCCTACAATCCCCAGCACAGATGTCAGCCTTCCCCCAAAGCCAGGGCAGCTCTCCCGCCTGCACCCCCCACGCCCCCACCCCCCGCCTCCAAAATAAAGGCCTTTGCCATGACTGAGAGGTGTAAAATAACTGTTTACAGCCAAAGCTGCTCTTCTTTTTCACTGTGGTGCTGTCTTACAAATGAACCTTGAAATGAGCTCACCCGGAGCAGATGTCAGTGGGCACGCCAAGGGCCCCGTCCTGCCAAGGCTGGGGGCTCAGCTGCCCTGTGCGGGCTGGGCACGGACTGTCACTGAGCACCAGGGGCCACCACACTGTTCTTAGCCCCCATCACAGCCGGCTGTCCCCAGCACCCACCAGCTCGCTACCAGCACCCCTCTGCCTGCTTGCTTCACAGAAGCCGCTTTGCTGGGGAAGCCTGTGTGTGACCCTCGGGCAGAGCATCCCCCTCGCCCCTCACGGGGTGAGAAAAGCAGGAGCAAGGGTAAGGCAGAAGCAGCAAGTCTGGGCCAAGGAGGAAATGGAGGGTGAAGGAGAAGATGCCACCACCACAGAGACCAGAGAGACCTTTTCTGGTGGTGCTGGTGACTGGCCAGCCCCTAGGCCACTAACAGAGAATCATAGAATAGAATTGTTTAGGTTGGAAATGCCCTTTAAGATCATCAAGTCCAACCATTTACCCCAGCACTGCCAAGTTTACCACTAAACCCTGTCCCTAAGTGCCACATCTACACATCTTTTAAATACCTCCAGGGATGACGAATCCACCACCTCCCTGGGAGGCCTGTTCTGATGCTTGACAACCCCTTCAGGGAACATTTTTCCCTAACATCCAATCTAAACCTCCCCTGGTGCAACCTGAGGCTTTCCTCTTGTCCTGTCCCTTCTCATCCGGGAGCAGAGCCCAACCCCCGCTGCCTGTAGCCCCTGTCAGGCAGCTGTAGGGAGCCATACGGGCCCCCCTGAGCCTCCTTAGCAGGAGCCTCAGCTGTGCCTGGCCAGGGATGCCGACAGGCACAGGACATGTTCCACAGAGCTTTTAGGTAACTCTGCGTTTGCTGACACCTCCGCCAACTCAGCTGGACTGGGAGCCAAAGTGGTCTCAGGCTTCCCCCTGCTGCCCTGGCTGCCTTGGAAAGGTGCCTGTTCCTTGCACAAGGTGCTGGTAGAAGGGTGTTTGGGATGCGGCACAGGGGGCTTCTCTCCCCCACCCTTCGCCTGAGCCAAACCCACCTGGAAGCTCTGTGCCCAGGTGACAGGGAGGCGCTTCCAGCCTCGAGCACCCTAGCAAAGTGCCCAGAGCCAGGGCTGCGCCCACCCCATGCCCCCCTACCCCCGCGCAGGGCAGAGCCCTACCCCAGCCCACCCACCCCCTTTTCCACACCAAGCTGCTGGAGTCATGCAGCGAAACAGATGCCCCAGCTACGCCTTTTATAAATACCAGCAACACTCCACCTCCCCAGGCAGGCTGGAAAAAGCTTGAGAAACCAACAGAGCCTGCACTCGTGAGCAGCCAGGGCTGGCTGCCGTGAGGGGCTCCTGCACAGGACTTGCTTTCACCATCTGTGTGGGGGACACACCTGAGATAAGGAGCCCGTCCCTGCTCCCTGTACCTGGCACAAAGGAGAAGTTATTCACCTTCCCCTCCCAAGCCCTCCTCTCCCAGCACAGCAGCCACACCAGCCCTGCTTGGGCCCTTGCCAAGTAGGGCACTTATAAAACCAGGTAACTGCACCCCAGCTCCGCATCTGACTGACAAACAACCTCTGCCTGAGAGATACCACGTCTGGGGACATGTTTTCACCACGAGCCCCAGCAGCAGGGCGTACAGCCATGCTGCAAGTGTGTTTGCATTTACACACAGGCAAAAACACACCCACGTGGCGTTGAAGCAAGAGACGTGATGTCCTCGCTGTTTTGCTGGGGTACACCCCCACCCCCGGCCAGAGGTAGGGAGAGGGCTCTGCAGCCACGGCACTGCACTGGCTGCTGGGGAATCCCACCGATGGGGCATCCCACCGACGGGTCAACCCCACTGACAGGGCATCCCACCAACAGGGCATCCCACTGATGGGTCAATCCCACCGATGGGGCATCCCACCGACGGGGCATCCCACCGACGGGTTGGGCTGGCTTGCAGCCCTTCGGCACCGCTGTGGCCGCTTCCTCTCCATTTCAATTAGGTGACACATTCGACACCAACCCAAAGGGCTTCACCTGCGGGACTCGACAGGACGCTGCCAAATCCTGCTCATTAGCAAAGCAACGGTCAGAAAGCAAAAGCAGGGTCACGAAAAACTCCTTCATACTCCCCCCCCGCCCCCGCCCCGCCCTCCCCCAAACCAGGCAGGAGGGATAAAAGTGCATAAAAGTGCAGGCTCATCCTGTGCCAAGTCTGCTCCAAAGGCCCATCTGCTTCTGCACTAGCATTTCAGAGGAGCGAACAGAACACCCTTCCCCCCCCGAAAGCCACCCGGCCTCCCTGCAGCATGGGGAGGGGGGGAAATTAAAGTAGTCAAAATCCCACAGAACTGACTCTCCTCCAGATTCATTTGCATCTGCAGCAGCCTGCAAGTTTAATATTAAATTCCACGCAGCAGCCACAAACTGAAAAAATTTTGTATTTCCTATATCCGTCCGTGTGCAACAGAGAACTCAAGTTCCCAAGAGATAAATAAAGCTCCCATGGTTTCCCTAGAGGATTTCTGTGATGGAAACAACCTTCCTACTGGTGTCTGCTGTCAACAGATTTTAATCGATCATTACCTTGTAATAATAATTCCTGGGAGCAGGAACTCCTAGCTCGAGCACTCTATTATGAAATGAAGAGGCTGCTTCAAAGATGTGAAATGACGAGGGCTGAGGTTAGCAGGTAGAAATAGGCATCGCTTCCAGGAGATAGAAGGGGAAAAGATGGGCAGAAGGCATTTTCCCAGGTGTAACTCAACCGCTCCTCGGCTATTGTTTGCCTCCCTGGGAATCTGTGCAAATTGAGCGAGGAGCCATGCAAGCTGCTCAGAGCGCGCCCATTTTCCTTCCCTTCTTTCCTAACAAAAGATCCCTCCAAAGCCCGGCGTCGGAGGCTGGACATCTGTCGCCATTTGGGGGGGCCGGCGTGGTCATTGAAAAGAAGCAGTGACCTGTCAGCTTTGATTGATGGCCACAAACCTCCGGGCTCGACCCCTCGTGTGGGAAAAGAAGTCCCGCCAAGGCAAGTCCCCTTTCACATGCTAATTCTGGGTTATAAATACAGCAGAGGAGCCGCACGGCAGCAAAGAGCCCATCGGGAAAGGGAGAGACCCACCGCCCAAGTGCCTCCTTCCCATCCCGTCCTCCCGGCGTGGCCAGGCTGGATTAGAATGACCGCCACCACCACCGCCGGTGGCACCCACAAGCTCGCCAGCACCAAGGAGGAGAGGAAGGTAGGTCCCCTCCACGCCACTGCAGCAGCATCCGCAGGGATGCCAGCACCGGGCATGATGAGTGCCGCGGCTACAGGCACTGCTTCTAGGAAAGAGAAAGGGGACAATTTTTGTTTTCTTTTTATTATAAAGGTGCTTTCTCTGAATTTAACCCATGTGGGTGGTTTTGCTGCTTCCTTTCTCAGCTTTAGAAAATCTTCTCTCTGTTTTGTTATGGGTAAACTCTGCTTAAAACGAATGGAAGTGGGAGAAGTGGGAGCTGCTCCCGGCTGAGGGACAGGCCATGACCAGAGCTGGGGGTGGTGCAGTCTCCATCCAGACCTTGTCCCGGCCCAGCATCGCCTCACCCCACGCTGGCGACACGGCTCTGCCCTCGCTGAACTGCAGCAGGGAGGAAGAAAAAAATATCAACTGCAAGTTTCCCCCCTTTTCTTTTCCCTGCCAGTTAAGGAAACCCCTCATTGAGCGGAAGCGAAGGGAAAGGATTAATAACTGCTTGGACCAGCTGAAGGAGACGGTGGTGGGTGCTTTTCACCTGGATGTAAGTGCTCATTTTTTTGCTGCTTTTTGTCCCTTTGTTGGTGGAGGATTGGGCTGGTTGGTTTGGGGGTTTTTTGAGGGGGGTGTCTTTTCTTTTGAGCAACTAGACATGGTACAAACCCTTTGTCGCCTCTAACTGCCACGTTCTTTCCTCCTCAGCAGTCTAAACTGGAAAAAGCAGACATCCTGGAGATGACAGTGAAGCACCTGCAGAACATCCAGAGCAGCAAGCTGATGGGTGAGTGCCCGCTGCGCCCACCCTGCCAGGGGTGCCAGCAGCGCTCATCCCCTGCCCACTCCGCAAAAAGCATCTTTCAAACCTGCTGGGGCCCGGGCTGCGGCTCCGTTTGGCTTTCTCCACTAGATGGGGAGATGGAGCTGGGCACAGGTTAACCCACGGGAGGTTATTTTTCCTTCCAGAGCTGCTTTTTGGTCTAGTTTTGCCCTTGGCGGTGGGCAGCAGGGCGTGGGGGCTGCCTGCCTGGGTGGCTCACACCCTGCCTCACCTTCCCCCTGTGCCCTGCGAATGATTCACCTCGTAGTAAAGCCCGGTGGGCTTCAACGAGCCTCCAGGGAGCTTGTGGGCGAAGGGAAACCTGATCAATGCTTTTAAGCAGGACCCACCACGCAGCTTGTACCCGCTCACCAGCTCCCCTTTGTCTCCTCCCCAACGCAGCTGACTCCAAAGTGGGCCTGGAAGCGCAGCAGAGGTACAGCACCGGGTACATCCAGTGCATGCACGAGGTGCACAACCTCCTCCTCACCTGCGAGTGGGTGGACAAGACCCTCGGGGCACGGCTGCTAAACCACCTGCTGAAATCCTTGCCCAGGTCTGGCGAAGACACCTGCAAAGCAACACTCAGGTCCTCCAGCCCTTCTCAGCAGCCTGTCTTGACACCAAAAAGCCCCCTAAGCCCTAAAGGGAGCACTCGGGGCACAACCCCATCACAGGAGCGCTTCTACCCTGCCGAGAACAAGCAGGCTTCGAAAAACTCCTTCCAGCTGCCATCGCTGTCAGGTTTCAGCCAGGTTGATGCTGCACCGCCCAGACAGGTCCTGCAGCCAAATTTTTCCCATAACAACCCTAGAATGGGGTCATTAGATATGTGGAGACCGTGGTAAAGTGTGTTTTAAAATGCTTATCCTAACCTTAGACACTCGCACGTATGTATCTTATAGATATGTTTCTTTAAAACACTTGTGGAGCAAGTCTGTTCCTGTAGGTGTACTAAAGACCAGGGTACTTCAAGCCGAAGTAAACCTATGTGTAGCCTGCATTGTAGAAGGCTGCTATTATTTTTTATTTATTTAATACATCTAAATTATTGTATAGAATCCTCTCGTGCTCTTTAGTGTATATTAATTATACAGCTTTCTTGTCTTACATACTTAACATAATTAACTTCCTATTAATAAAAATACAAGACAACAAGCAACCACCCCCCCTGGCACCAAGCTTACCTCTCGGCTCTCACACACGCCACGGAGATCACTTTGTTGGATAAAGGGGTAAAGGCCCGATCTCTTCTACTTTTTATTTTGATTGTTATCCTTGTGCAGCTGTATGAGATTCCGGTTCTGATTCCTGTAAATATGCTGCAGAGATGAGGAAAAAAAAAAAAAAAAAAGCAAATGGGAGAGACTTGGACTTCTTTTAGGCTGTTTAGAAATGCTCTCTGGATTGTTCCCTCTGGGATGTGCTGTTCCCAGCCACCGGGATGCCCTGACATTACTGTTGAACTAGGGAGCTATATGTGTGTATAAATATATATATATGTATATATGTTACATATAGTTATATTTAGGGGTTATGGTTTTGTTTCTGTAACTAAAAGTTCTAAATAAACTTTTGAAATATAATGATTGATATTTCTCCTAGCCTTGTCCTATCTGCTCTGAATAAACAGATCTGCTGTTTATCTGGGGATCTGCTTTTGTTTTCTGCTTTCACCAGTGGGTTTTCCTGGATCCAATTGAGAGAGATGGTTTGGGTTTTGCCCCTGATGCTTTGTAGAAGCAGTAGCACACACACACACGCAGACAGAATCACCTGGATCACAGCAGCGCTTAAAATGTTACGAAAGAAATCAGGAGTTGGGTCTATCAGCCTGGATCAACGCTTCAGCTTTTACTTGTAAGGGAATCACAGGGATAATCTAAAGGGCAGGAGGTAAAATCCCCTTTAAATTGAACCAAGGAGACCGGGACAAATCTGCTTAGCTTGTTGGCAACATTTGGTCCCTGTTTTCATCTCAAAGGCAGTTAAAAGTTCCTCACAGTTAAAATAAAAGAGCAAGGAGCCTTAAACAAACACTGTGCATACTAATTAATGGACCTGCAGTTCAGAGGGGCTCATTATGCAGCGAGATCTATTTGATGCCGAAGGAGTGAAAAGCATCACCTCTGGGTTTAGCATATTTTTCTGTAAAGCTCTCCCTTTTATCCAGCCCTCTTGAAAAGCCATTAGGAGTGGTGGCGTAAGGGTGGTAGGAGAAACAACTGGCCTACACATGGCTGCGCAGAGGAAAGGCAGGTTTCTTCAGCCGTGGGGTCTGAAGGCAGGTAAAAGCACAGATCTGTACAGATTTTACCGCAGTATCACTTTCCACCCTCTGCTTGAAAACAAGGAACGAGGACTTCCACCTTTCCTGATGGGAACCTGCGGAGTGACCATCAATGCAGCAAATGCACCCAAATCACCCTACCGCAACCATGCAGCAAACAGCAAAGCGCACAGAATACTCAGGGCAGAGAAAACAATCAGGCGAAGCAAACCACAGAATTTAGGCAGAGGAAAGATGTTAAAGACCTCCCCGGTTTATTACCAAGCATGTTGCTGAGCTTAGGTAAAGCCCCCATCGAACCAGAACCCCATGGCTGCACCCGCCGGGGACCCGTTGCTGCCCGGTGCGGGGGTCCGCAGACCCGTGGGGCAGGCAAGGGGGCGAGCTCCCTCCCCAAGGGTGGCCTGAAGCTTTCTTTTACTTCTAGGTGGTGTCAGTAATGCATCTCATGGCGCTTGTGGCTGCTTTATTGCTACGCTAGGAGAGGCTGTGATTAAAATATTTTACTATGGTTCCACAGCATCAGCTCAAAAACATACTTTCCCCCTGAAAGCTGTAAATCCCCAGTGACTCATGATCAGCTAGGGTTACCATGCTGAAAAGAGATCAGTGGGAAACACATATTTCTTACCATCTCTGCTTGTTTACTTTGTGCATTTGAAAATGCTTTGTGGTTAGCGAGTTTTATTATTTCCTGTTTCTAATCAGTAGGTTTTTTTCAGTTGTGGGTGTGGAGGGAAGGGTCACATGGCAGCTGGTGAGAGAGTTTTTAAAATAGAAAATCAAGACTGCAATACTTTGCCAACAATCTCCAGGAACAGTTTTAGTACAAGATGCTCATTTTTCAGTGCCTCCATTTCAAACCAATGGTGACCTTTCATATGATCTCCCCGTCACATTTCCAACTAATGCTGCAGGAACCCATTGTGAGTTACTAGTTTTCAGTAAAGAAAACATTTCTCCAGAAAGGCAGAAGATTGCTCATAGCACTTCATACACACAAGTTTCAGCTATTACTTGTGTTTGACAAAGGAACTCTGTATTTACTTCAAACCCACCTGGTTTTACCAAACCCAGGAATGTACAAGAGCGATAATATGTTGCTTTTCAACATAGGCACCTCTCCACCTTTTTCTCCAAACCCCAAAACACATTGCCAGCTACTACCATCTTCTCCCCAGGAAAAAGGAGGCATAGAGCAGCTCCCCCCAGCCAGCTGGCTGCTGTGGAGTACATAGCACTGCCCTCATAAATTGGTGTTTGAAGCTGCACCGTCACACACGCTCGGGACACAGCAGCAGGATCCGTACAGATGCTATTTTCACCTCTGCAGCAGGCGCCAGCAGCTGTGCCTCTTGGGTGCCACAGCACAGCCCAGGGCTCAGTCCCCCAGCACCCAGAAGAGGCACCTTCAAGGCTGCACCACTGCTCCCACCTGGGCCTGTGTGCCCAAGGCGCCGGGGGTCTGGAGGCACAGATGGCTGGGATGCTGCACACTCAGGTCTTCACCTCATATGCAGACTGGAAACGGCCAAGACGAGCGCCCAGACCAGATTCCTCGGCATGGGCATGGCCAGACAGACCTGTTTGCTAGAAGCGGTTGCAAGATGCATCGCATCTCACCCAGCGCACGCCGGGCTGGGACAGCCTGGTGCCAGTCTGGCCTTTGTCCCCTGCCAAAGTGCTCTTCCAGATGTGTACTGGTGGGCAGAGCATTAAAAAGCAGAGGCCAGTTGCTATGTACACGGGGATGTGGGGAAGGCTGGACCTGAGGCTCAGGACCCCCATATGCCTTTAACACAAAGCAATTACAGATGTATATAATAACGTAAGCCCAGGTGGACGAAATACCCACGTGTGTAGCATCTCCCTTTATATTAAATGCACTCCTAGACCAGCTCTCATGGAAACCAACAGGAAAACTTATTTCTCAGCAAACAGGACTAAATCCTTTCCCATTTGGAAAGCACAGAGGCTCATGAGTATGCAAGAAAACTTGTGGCCCTGCCATGCTGTCCTCTCCCAGACACACACATACCTTGGGGCCTCTGAGCATCCCTGGCTTTTCCCTTACTCCTCCTCCCACCCCAGGGCATTGGAGCAACCTCTTTCTGCCCATATGGTCCCACAATCACCCGCAGTAACCAGCTCAAAATGCTTTTGGGATTTAGGAGTGATGTTGAGCCCCTGCAGATCGCTACCCAAGAGGGCTGAACACGCTGCTTAAAAAGGGAACGCGAGCCAAATTTTCAGCTGACTGCTTTGTTGAGGGCTCACTGTGGCAAAGAGGAGACTCTGGGCTGCTGGCGTCACCTCTCCAGGAGCTGTGGAGGGGCTCCTGATCATCTGCACCCACAAGCAAGCCACCTTGCAAAACCCCCTCCAAAAGCAATTCTGGGGCAAAACATTTTCAAACTGATTTGCACCACACTGCTGTGGCTGCCAGTGCTTGTACCTCGCTAGCCAAGTACTTCTCTTGGGAGGGAAATGAAAACAAACCCATCGACAGCACACCACCAAAGACTTCACTTTCCCTTTATATATGCCATTATCTCAGCTCCCAGTGTATACATTCCTGTCTTAACAGGGACACGCTCATATTTCATCTCATGAGAAGTAACGTTGTGTTGAGAACCTAACCCAAAGTCTGTCACATTTTTCAGAGCTTTCACATACTCATGAATAACGCAGCAGAAGCTGAAGCCAGCTCTGGATCCATTCCGCGCTGCTGAGATGTTTCATTTATAACTCACAGCCCTGGGGAGGATGTGGCTCGCTGCCCAAGGCATCACCACAGACCCACCAGAGCCTGGGAACTTGCTCTGCTTCTGAGACTCTCCTACGGTCCCTGCATTAGGTGTTACAAATCCTACTGCACGTTTGGAGTTAAAAAGCACATTGGAGCGTTTTCACCAGTTTCCTGCGGCTGGAACCACCAAGCAAAGGGACTTCTTCAGTTGATCCCACATCTGCTGCTACAGAGAGAGCTGGTCCTCTAGAAATGACTCAAAGGGGCTCTTCTTTGGGGCTGGAGAACCGTTCCTTTGGTTCTGTCAAACAGTAAATGCTTTTCAGGAGGGTTGGGAATGGTGCCTCCTTTCCAGGGTCTCCTTCCCAAGGAGGCCAGGGGAAATGGCAGGGCAGAAGCTTTGTGGCTGTGGGCAAGCCGCTCGGCAGGGAACAGCTTGGCTGGGGTAAGAGAAAGGATGGAGAAACCACTGCCAAGCTACCCCTTCCTTCACTAGGAGCTTCCTAAAATCCTCTCCCCTCTCCGTCTGCCCCTGCCCAGCACCCCGTCAGCACACCCGCGCAGCAGCACTCTGCTGCAGAATGACTTTCACTCACACTGGCGTGAGGATGCGACCTGGTTTTAAACCCGCAGCCCTGAAACTCCCTCTGCGCAGCAGGCCTAGATAGCTCCGCAGCAAATTTCTTGGCGGAGAGGAGAAACCCCATGGCCGGTCTTGCTACCCCATCAGAAATGCTGTCCTGTGCTGTAAGGAGCCAGTTTACTGCCTTTCACAGCCACCTGATGAAGCGCTCACCTCCTTACTTTTATCCTCTATTGATACGGACGTTTCTGGCAGCTCTGGTGTACTGCTGGCACACTCTGTGTATTTAAAGCACAGGACTTAGTCAGCTGTGTGAAATAAGGCTTTACATAAAACACACAGGCATTTCCACAGTCCTAGCGTGGCGTTCGCCTCGCATTCCCACACAGGCTGCGCTCACCCTCGCAGCCCAGCACCCTTACAGGATTGCCCAGGGACCCGGCTAGCCCCTCAGGAGCCATCTGCCACAGCCCCAGCACTGCTGACCCCTGGGACATTACACCACAGTTCTCCCACCTCTAGCTGAGATGCTGGTACTTTTCAAAGCCCCCAGCGCTCACCAGGAGATGCATCCCATAGGGAGGTGGAGGTCAGACCGTTGTGGGCCATGAGCATCATTGCTGGTGGCTGCTGAAGGGAGCCAACCCTGCAGGAAGCACCTTCCTGCACCCTTCACTCCAGGCTGCTACACTAAAAATACTTCTCAGTGGAGAAACTGTAAAGCCAGAAGCGAGCCCTACACAGACACAGGACTGCAAGGTGAGGAGAAACCCCAGAGCGGCTCTGGAAGGCCTCTCCTTTTTGTCCCAGCTAGCCAGTGGATGGAGTATGGATCATGCCAGGGAGCAGGTAACCTTCTGCAGCACAAGCCATGTGCAAAACTGAGCCTAGCAAATTGCTTACTTTCCCCCAGCAACCTCCCCCCGCAGTCACACCATCTCTCACAGCTCAGGGTGTTTCTTTCTACTCCCTATGACTGAGAAGGGAGAAAGAAATAAGCATTTCCACAGAATTCAGAAGAGCAGATGTTAGGCAGGATGGTGAAGTGAGGCAGGAGAGCCACGGCTGAACTCCTTGGGATGGAGGAGCTCTCACAGCAAGGACAGAGCACCCCTGTGCAGGAGTTGGGACTTCCTGGGTCCCTCTGGAGCTGTGGGAAGAACCGCTCAGGAGCAACCACATAACCTCAAACCTCTCTGTCCCCTGCCCTACCCTAGTTAGCCTACATGAGTATTAAAGTACAAAGGCAAGCACTTTAAGGTATGCACCTTCCCACTGGAGAGGCTGTGAGAACAAGCAATCCGCCTGGGATAGCAATCACACCACTTCATGCACTCCTGAAAAGTGCTGAGATATTATTTTGATAGGTGTGATAGGAGAACCATCCAGACCATTGAACACAACGAAAGCAATACCTGGACAGACAGGTTCTCCAAACCAGATGCATTGTCAAAATCCTCTGGGGAAAAGGAGACCGATGCCTCCTGGTGATTCCCATAGTTCGGCATTGCACTCAGGAACACACACCTATTAGAAGATCTCTGTGGCAGCCCAAAGCTTTGTCCTCTCTCATCCATAAGAACCCAGGAGCTGAGAGCACTTTCCAACACAGACCCAAGACCCCAGAGGAACGCCCTGAGCCTTGGTACAGCTTGTCTCAGCCATGGCTTTGGACTTGGTATCAGCTGCCCCATGGTTTTTCTGAGCAGCCGCAGCCGCAGCAGCTAAGCACAGCCCCACCAGACAGCTGAGCTTGTTCTAAGCCCAGCTCTCACCTCCAGCTGCTTCGCACCTGAATTTTTCCAGTCTCCTACTTGGGGGTGATGATTGTATTCATCTCTGAGATCTCTAGATGAAAAGCCCTAGCAAGATGCCAGGGATTGTACAGATTAAAGAGATGAGGCAGAACTTGAAAAGCACCTCTCCAGCCACCATATGAATCACTTCTCTACCCTCTTCCCAACTCTATCACTTGCCTTTTCCCAGTCCCTCCATCCAAACATACACTTGCTACTGCTGGAGCCTTCCCCGCTGCTTGGGCAGTGCCTGGCGCAGCCTTCCCGCAGCGCCCAGCCTTGTCCGATCCGCACATCCCGCCAGACCTGTGCCCTCCGACCATCCTGCCCTGTGCGGGCAACAGTACGGCCAGCCCAGGTCTTGCTACCTGACCCAGCCTGCCCGGCTGACGCGGTGCACAGCGCCAGCCCTGCCCGAGCTCACCCCGCTGGACGAAGGGCATGTGTCCTGCCAGGTCTGGCATTGCCTGTCCTCCCACAGCTGACCTAAAGGCAACATGCAAGCACAAAGCTGCGCTTGGGAAGGTTAATTTGTGTCTGGGAGATGCCTTGTTTTAGTGGAGTGACCCTCTGTTTCTTTCAGAAGGGATTTTTTACAGCCCTGGCCCTTTCCACCAGGCTGGGAGGCAATGCCCATACCAGAGCAGCAGGCTCTGCCCAGCATCTCTGCCCCTTCCAGCTGGCGGCGGTGCCTGGTCGCTCCAGGCGCTAGTGATGGATTGGGGCACCGGGTGATACTGGCGATACCGGCAGCTCAGCGAGGAGTGCGGAAGCCTTGGCGTTAAAGCTGAGAAGAGCCCTTGTCCGTTCCAGCTGTTCCTCTGACAGCTGCAGGGAACCCGGCACTGCTCCGAGCACCCACCGGCTGAGTACGCTGCCAAACCCGGGTCAGAGCCCAAGGGCGGCGAGCGCAGAGGTGGTCCCGGGGGTGGTCCCTGGCACCGTGCAGCTCTCGCTCAGGTTGCTCAGCCCAGCTCCAGCACCGCCAGCATGCAGCACACCAGCCAGCGGTACTGCCGGCAGCGAGGTGGGCTGGCGCACCTCCCCTGCCACCAAAACATTCCAACACACAAGCCCTTCGCCTCCGCTGCCCCGATCTTCTCCCGGGGAGATGCTTTTACAACAGGAGAGGGTGGCAGAAACCTTCCCAAGGAATCCCAGGATGGCCGCAGTTACTTTCTAGACCACAGCAATCCCAGGGAAACCCCAGCATCAGTCTTGATGGAGGTCTCAGCAAACAGACATGGAAGAAGAAAACCATTCTGGCCATTCCCAGAAACATCCAATGTATAAAAAAGAAGCCTATGTTCTTCCTGATGGCCCACGCTGACCCTGCTGCAAAGGGGGAATACTCAGCCCTCGCCCTGGCAGAGCGGAGCCTGCAAACACTTGAGTGCAGGCCGTGCTGCAGGTGTACACGTGGGACACAAGCATGGTGACCTGTGGTTCCCAGAGAGCTAAACTTCAACACCCACTTGAGACCACTACTCACCGAGGGCTGAAGGTCACATAAACTCAAGGGCGGTGTCTGCGTCAGCAAATAACTGTGTGATAATGGAGATCAGTTGGCTAAAGGAGCTGGGTTTGAGGCTCCTACATCTACCACGTACGCTGCTCAAGGACGTTACTTCCAGCTGGATTTAGGCACTTGGACCAAAACCCTGGACACGCATGTGGCTCACAGCTGCCCAGAGGACCAGCTGCTGCTCTCAACCACCACGGCTTCCTCCGCAGTTGGAGAACATCTGGTGCAAGCTCAGAGCAGAACTTCTGATTGAGTTTCCACCAAAATGAACTCAGTTTGTGTGCACAAAAACGGCGCCGCCAACCGATATGGAGCACAGAGAGTGGGGACAACTCGGAAATGTGCTTCAAAGCCACATGGCTGCTCCAAAATGAAACGCCAGTACAGTTGGAGCCTATGATCTCTCAGCTCCCACTGGTTTTGGAGGGAAATATGGCTACCCCAGATGGAGCCTAAAGTGTTTCCACAAACTTTTGGTTTCACAGCTTTAATCCTAGCCCCTCGGGGGGGATTTTTACACACCTTTCCCCTTTCATCCAGCTGTCTGTGTCTATATCCAGCTCCTGGCAGGCAGATCAGAGCTGCCTCGCCCAGCATGCAGACATCTCTCCTTCCCTCAGCGCAGGGCAGGCGCTGCTCCAGCTGCACGTAGAAAGCCAGCCTGCAGTACCCTAGGGATGGGGAAGCAAGTCTGAGCGGGAAGGGATCTGCCTGCCAGGGCACACCTCTCCACCCCAAGGGCCGCCGGGCCAACAGTCTTGCGATGCTTTTGGGTAGCACCTACCTGTCCTTTGCTGGACAGGGTCCCATGGCGAGCAGGGGGTCCTGCTCCACACCGTGCACCTCCACCGCTGCTCGTGTGGTTGGGGTGGATCCTGAGAGAGGATGGGCAGATTGAGGCAGGAGTCAGAAAAGTGCCCACAGCAGAGGAGCAAAGCAGGCAGCATGGTCTCCCTTGAACGGACCGACTGCTGCCAGCTTGGGAGGACAGAATTCTCTGTTTATTGGGGATTTTGCCTGAAATGGGAAATACTGGTTTTAGTGGCTTTCATCAGTCAAAGAGGAAATGCAGAGAGAAAAATGAACAACCAGGAGAGCAGGTACACAAGCTGTATGGTTTAGAACAAGAGCAGGTTCACTCCGGCACTTGCGTGTCTCTGCCATCCTCAGCCAGAGGTCCCAAGTCCTTCCACAGCTGGGACATGAACCACAGCGAGGTGGACAACAACTGCTTCCTCAAACACAAGATGTCCTTGTCCCAGCTGAGCTTTCACATCTTCCACAATACTCTTTCCAGCCTTGTCACCTCTTCTCAGCAAAGGGCTGAGGAGCAGCAGATTCCAGCTGCCTCAGAGGCACAAAGCACCTGTGGCCGAATCGGGCCCCCAGCTGCCCGCACTGCCGCGTGGTGCAGGTGCCCTCATGGTGGTTAGCCCTGCCGGGGCTCGGCGCTCACCGCTCCTGCGGTGCCGCCACCTCCAAAACCCCTTCAAATATATGTGGAAAGCCCTTCTCAATAAATATGTGAAGGCAACACACGCTCATCTTAAGGGACATGGCAGTAACTCAGCAACTAACACGGTTTCTTTGGCCCACCATATATATCCATACGTGTGCGTCTCTCTGCGTGCATGTGTATACATAGAGAGAGAGAGGTGTACATGCATGCATGTTTGTACATACCCACATAAGAAATATCTGTCAAACTACTTGGGAAACAGAAAGATCAGGAGGTGGCAAAACGCGAAGAGAGTAAAGCCAGTACACAAAATAATTGCTTCTCCACGATCCTATGTTTTTCCACAATAAAGCCAACCATACCGCAGGCAGAAGAACCAGCCCGAAGCAGTGGTGAAACCTGCAGTGTGGAGCAGAGGGAAAAAAACAGAAAGAAAAATAAATGGAGCGTAAGGTGAGCAGCAAATTGCCCCATACCTGCTGCCATCAGTCCTACCACGGTGTTTTTTTGGTGTGCCCTGACTCCCCAGGAACGCTGAAGGAGCCAGGATGAGCTCCTGGGGCGCCCCTTGTGCAGCATGCAGGCAGCTAGCCTGGCACGGGTGGGAAGCCGGGGCACGTTTCATTCTGGGCTTCCGAAGGTTTCCTGCGCTCACAGGCAGGATGAAATGGCTTTGAGGTTCTGCAGCTTGTTTGCTGTGGAGAAGGGGCCGTGTCTTTTTTTGCAGGAACACTTCACAGGTGTAAGAGCAGGAGGACCACCATTCTCAGGAAAAAGGATAGAAATGCTAGTTATGTCCGTGCTCCCTGCCTTCTCCAGCACCCTCAAAACCATCAGCTCCTCGTTAGCATCCCCCTCTCCCCAGCTCAAAAAAAGTCGTTTCCAAAGGTTGGTTTGCCCTGCCCATTCCTAGTGACAGAGCACGGAGCGTATACATTAAAGGAAGGAGACACTGCATTCCTCCGGGGGAGATAAGGAGGCGGAGGGGAGGAATGTTTTCCCCTGCAAGTCTGTGCATGACCCGGACCCAAGCAGCATGCGAGTGGCGGCTCCCCAGCAGATGACTCTCCAAGTGCTTGAATGCAAGTCAAGGTGGCAAAAACTATCAGCCAAACGACTTGCCTGCATGCAGACAGCCTGTGCAGACCCCCATGGGGGACACAGCCAGAGGCCACGGCACAGCACTGTCCAAGGGCTCCCTGCGTGCCTGAGGACCTGGGGTTTACTGAGAGCTCAGGTTTTGGGTGCTGGAATATCTGGCTCTGGGGCACTCTCAAGAGAAACCCACAACCTCAAGGTAGGACGGGGTATGGGCATGTGAGCATGGACCCACAGGGGCGCATACAATGGGTTCCCTGATGAATACTCTGCTCCAAATGATGGAAGCCCACCACACATTCCTGCTTCCAGATACAAGCATGGATCGGCCATGCCTTACCCACGAAGCACTGAATACTGCCTTAGGAAGAAGCACCCTCGCTCTCCCCATCACTGAGCCAGCAGCGACTGAGCGGGGAGGTACAGTGTATTGGCTGCCAATCAATTGATACGCGTCCAGCTCCTCTCACCTGCACTGAACCAGTCTTGCTGGTGCAGCTATACTGGCAAAACTCCCCACCACAGCAAAATCCACCAGAGGAATCAACACATCAGACAAGCAAAATCAGCTTCGTTTACCCAGCGCTTTTATGCTGGTATAACTGGTAGGGATTTTGCAGTGAAGCAGCATAATTAAAATCAAACAAACAAACAAACCTTTGCCACCAACGTCCCGACTGACCAGACCTGACAGCATGGGGCTGCTTGATCCAGGTACAAAGGACTATTTCAATGGCCAGTGAAAAACTCTCATCTCTGGGGTGAAATAGAGATGCAGAAGGTGATTTGGCTGCTGTAAGCAATCAAAAATACCGTAAGCAGCTGGAAATGGGGGAAGACAGAGAAGCAGAGGAGGGCTCTTAGCATGAGGCTTTGCTCACCGTTACCCTGGGACTGATGTATTTGGCCACCAGCCTGGAGACCGTGCAAATTTGGGGATGTACACGTGCAGGAGTGTTTGGTGTCCAACAGTCAGGTTAGAGACAGGAATCTCCCCTGTTTGCACCGTTGCTTGAAAAACCTATTACGATACGAGTGTGTAAGAATGGCTTTAGATGAAAGCGGGAGCCCACCTAACACAGCATCCCATCTCTGATGGCCCAGGGAAAGAGCAGATGAGGCGAGCACAGAGCTGTTATTCCACAGCACACCACCACCACCCCCCTTACCATTTTTATACAGTTTCCATTTGCAGATTGCCTATTTATAATCCCTGTATGTTGAAATCAGAATTAAGCAGGGCCAAAAAAAAAAAAATGAAGATTATGGAGACTTAAATTTCAGATAGATAGCTAGCGCTAGTGTTCCTATTTTAAGTCCAGTCAGATTTAGGGCTGCCAATCAAAGGGTCACATTTGCCTTCAAAGACTGCTGCACTATGAGGCATTTCCTGATGCTAAGCACCCCGGCTTAGCTGCCCATTGCCACGAGGGCAGAGGGCTGCGAGACCCATCACTCCGAATACCCAGCAGCTCAGCGCCCTTGTCTGGGGGATATAACAAAAGTATTTGCCCCGATCTTATTTTCCAAGTGATGGTGCAGCCTCCAAGTGAAAAAGCCGTTCTGCAGCAAAGCCTGCCCCTGGGGTGCATTGGTGCATTGCCATGTCGGGGGGATGCGGCCACGGCAGCATCATCTCTCCATCAGTCCATCAGGCGGCCCGTCGGTGAGGACCCCTGATGGGCTGAGGACTTGGATTTTGTTTCCATGGCCTTCACTCTCTCCAGGGAAAGTTTCCTGATCAGCCAACACAGCTACGAGGGGGAGCTGGGGGAGCCCAGGCAGGAGGTCCCTGCATGGGTGCCCCCAGGAAGGGGGGAGCTGGGGCAGAGATCTCCCCTGTGCTTCTCCTCTCCTCCTGTTGCCTTGCCAAAGCTTTTACAATTACTTTTATGAGTTTCCCTAAGGGAATAAAAAGATTAAGGCATGAGTAAGAAAACCAGAGGCATGTGGAGTCTGGCCGCAGCGCGGGGGCCGGCTCAGGCTCCCACCTGCACTCGGGGGGCTGCTTTGATGCCTGCAGCACGCGGGAACTCCCAGTTTGACTCCTGGGGACCATTTTCTCCAGCAATTTCGCCACACCTTGTGCTCCTGCCACGTTATCCTCCTTTGCAGGTTTGCCCCCAAAGAGGAACGTATCTCACCTCGTCTGCTCAGGGGCTGAAGGCTTTTCTCAGCTCACACCAGCACTGGCTGTTCGCAGGGGGAAAGGTTGTTTTCAGAGTTGAGTTTTGGCACCCTACCTGTTCCCCAGTCCAGGGGAATTTGGGATTCTGATCTGGTCCAAAGTCTGCACAACCAACCCCTTTACCAGATCCATGATTCCCCAGCTGCCCACAACAACTCAGCCCACAGGGAGCACTCACTGGCTTTCCAGGTGGTTTCTTCATTTGTGTTACAGGAGCACAGATTTGCCAAAAAGGAGGTGAAGTGTCTTCTGGAGGAGATGCAGCACAGGCAGGCCAGGGGAGCAGAAACTCCACGCTGCTCTCTTTGAAAGATCTCCTTTCACATGTAATTGTGGTATGGCTGACTGCAAAACCTGCTTTGGGAGGCCAACAATAATACATGTACATCACACTTGTGAGAAAAACAAGCATGGGAATGACTGCCACCGAGAAAGACTTCCCCGTACAGGCTGTGCTCCACTTAGGACCACATCCCAACTCCAAAGCACAAGAGTCAGAAATTCCAGCAGCAACCAGAGCCTGCCACGGTGCCGACCATGGGCAGCCCCTTCCAAACCAAGGTAACCCAGTCTGTGCTGCATCCTTTGCAGACGTTCAAGTCTGCAAAGCCCTACGGTGCAGCTCCCCGTGCCCCCCACAGGGAAACCTCAGCGTGGGCAGGGTTTGCAACCTCTCCCCTCTGGTATCTGAAACCAGAGCGCAGCCAGGGGCTCATCCACCGCGGTAACTGGTGGGGAGCATCCCGATGGGGAGAGCATTTCAGCGTGGTATGACGATCTATATTTACGGGAATACAATATCCACAAGAATACACTGGGGACTGGCCCAGCTGGCGGAAATGTGGCAGCTCCTGCGATTACACCCGACATACGAGAGACGGGATGCCAGCTCACACCTGCCTTGTGTTTGTACAACACCGCAGTACGACAGCTGCTGCATGCCCTCTGCATCACAGACCGCTTGGAAGGTAAATAAACCGAGCATAGGATTACCCAAAATTTCTTGGCAGCTAGGGCAAACACTCCATGCGATTGCTGGGCTCTGAAAAGAAAGAGCACAGGGATTTTTACCAGGTTTTCAAGGAAGGAGCCACCAAAAAGCGATGCCCACAGGTATTTTCTTCTCTCAAAGCTGCATCCCTTCCTTCTCCCCTTCAAGTCAGCGTGTTATTTGCAAAAGCCTAGTGAAACCCTGACATCACAGTGGAACAAGCTCTAGGAAACAAGCCCACAGGTGACAGCTGAGCTGCGACTGCTGATTGCAAGAGCAACTGATGCCTGTAGAAGCGGAGCAAAGCCAGATTCCAGCCCAGGGGAGCTGCTCTGAGGCGGTGTGGGCATGTGTGGCCCTGGCTGTACCTCCGTACCGAGCGGGAGCTGGCTGCCTGCAGGTGCCACCCAGTTTATGATCTGGAGAAAGAAGAAACACAGTCATTCAAGAACGGAGCAACCCTTCGGTGTCCTGGGGGAGAACATGCAGTCCCACAGCACCACGCAGGATGGCTGGGCCCTGCCCTCAGCTCTCTACTGCTTTCCTCTGCGATGCTGCTGGAGTAATCCATTTTCCCTCTGCTCACCTCCTGCATGTGCAGCCCCCTCCCCACCTCCCTGGCACTGCCCCTCACCCCGGCTCCTGGTGCTGCATGTGAGGCAGGGAGGACTTTGTCCCGTTCCCCTTGAAAGTGCAAGAGAGAGGTTATCTCGCACAACCCCAAACAAAAGCTCACAAACTTTCCCCTGGGTGTTTTTAATTGCTGTTTGAATGATCGGTTTCTCCCCCATCCTCCTTTGCACACTGCATCAAGCGTGAAAGGCAATCGTGCCATGCTCCCGACCCTTTCCTGGCTTCAGACCATCCCGGGACCAGCTTTTATGCAGCACAGTTTTACTTAAGGAAAATGAAGAGCAAAAATGGCCCAGGTTTGCTTTGAGCAGGCTGGATTCTGCTAAATTACAGCACACAGCACTTAACCCACATGAAGTCCTGCTAAATTTGGTGAAGCTAGGCTCGGTGAAAAGCCAGATAAAAGAAGATTCAGAGGCAAAGCTGCCAAAATACATCCCCCTGGGAGGCATGACAGATGCTGCCGAGATTTCCACTGGACACCAGCTAATTTAAAGCCAGAGCTGATGCGTGAAGATTTCAAGAGGATCAGGTGATTCTGGTGCATACCTTTAGTGCAGTTTCAGGAGACAGATTTCACCAAGAAAAAATACGATGAACTGAAAGAGAAAAACTCAGCAAAGCGGCTCCACGAAGGGTGAAACTGTTGAGCACCCCAGGACCTGTGCCGTGCTGACAGTGTGGGGTTCCCTGCTGTCTGAGCGGGGCTGAGCTCCCTCTGCAGCGTCTCCTGCAGCAGGGATGCAAGCAGGTTCTCTTTATTTCCCACCTGACGGCCCCCCACTCCAGCCCGGGAGAGCAGGGGCTGTGCAGCACCCAAACCCACCCGCTTGCCCCACGGCCCACGCGGACACACGGCGGAGCCCCGATGTGAGCGTGGCAAAGCTCCAAACGCTCCCACTTCAAAGCCGAGCCAAGCAACCCGCTCGTCTGTTGGCTTTTATTACGCTGCTATTGCTTGCGTGGGGAATTCCAGGTGGGGAACATAATGACAGAGAGGGTAGGATCACCTCGCTCGTGACAAAGCTCAGGTACAATGTGTAGCCCATAAAGAAGCAACCTCTGGAGTTTCATCCTGAAATTGCTGCTCTGAGGCACGAGGGTTTGCACAGCGCGGATGCACAGCACAACAACCGGCAGCATTTGTCACCTTTGGGGAGAAGGGGGATTTTTAGCCCACTGCTGGAGATGGTAAGAACATACCAACCAAGCTGATCCCTGTCAACACCTGGTTCCTCCGCTGGAATCCTGGAGCAGGGTGTTGGGGGCAAGTAGGGTGAGTTGTGGAGCTCTGTCTTCCAGATGGAGCTCAGCAACCCAGACTTTCCAAATCCATCCCCCCCCTTCCACTTCGCCCCACAGGCTGGAAGAAGGAACAAGGGAAGGGGATATACATGAAGGAATACCATGGGCTGCGTCTCAGGAAGGGAAAGTACAGCGGCAATGCACTCCGGTGGGTAGGGCTGGGGCGTTACTACGCCTGCCAGCTGCCTGCTGCGTGACTATGGGGGAAGTCACGTCACCTCTCCACCTCACTTTCCCAGTCTATGGAAGTATTTAGATGACAACATTCACAAACAGAAATCCTCTACATAAAATAGGCCTACTCAAGCCCAGGTAACTTCTGTTTGCTGTATTCAGAAACGAGCTGTTTTCTCTGGCCACAGCTCTCACACACATCTAAAGCCCAAAGGTGTATACTGGCCTGTCAATCCTTGTAATGTCACACCGCTCTGGTTTTACACAGAGAACAGCATCCAAATACTATGCCGAGCCAAAAATTCCCCCACATATACCAACAAGCAGGTGATAAGTGAGCAACCCTACAGCCCGAGTACCTGGGGCTGCTGGCACACCTCTGTCAGACAGTGACCCCAGGGGAACATCCCCCGAGGATTTGCAACAGCAGAGGCAGCGCCTGGCATAACAAACCAGCCACCGGCTGACAGCATCACTCAGATTTGGCACTGTGGTGGAGATAGCAGTAGAGATACTAGCAGCCAGGTGTACACATCTGGAGCAATGTACACAAGGAAGACACTCAGATCCTTCCCTGCCTCAGACAGGCTGGGCACTGCTTGGATCTCTTAGGGTACCGATCCACCAAGACCGACTACTGGCACTGACATACCCTCCCAAAAGCTGCAAACGTGCCCCTGCTTTGCTGGAGAGACAGGCTGGGGAGAGGAGCGGGGAGCGTGGGGAGTGCCCAAAGGCAGCCAGAAGTGAGTGTGTGCTTAATCAGCTTAGCCAAAACAGATCAATTGGCACCAAAATGGGAGGGTCCCCTCAGAGGGCCGTGCAGCAGACAGAAACCCACTGGAAGGAATGGAATGTGCAAATGAGGAGCTCTCCCCAAGATATGATCTGAATCAACCTGAAGCAGCCCCAGCCAGATGCACCATCTGCTCAGAGCATTCCACAAGGGCATCCTGGTCGATGGTGTCAAAACCAGCAGACAGATCAAGGAGCGTTAATACAGAACATACCCCTGAGCCAGCTGGCAGGGAGACATCACAGAAGACCTTCAAAAGGGCTGTCTCAGGACCATGCCTCCTGCTTGAGCCAGACTGGAATTTATCAACAGCATCGTATACACAGAGGTGTGACTGCCGCTGTAATGCAATGGCTCTGTTGGAAGAGGGGAAGGAATGGCAGGATGGACGTCAGACAGCAGCTGACAAACCATCCAACAAAAGAGACGGCTGCCGCGAGACAGAAGACGAGACATCCAATTTTAGTGCTCTAACAAAGCAATCCAGCAGTAAGGAAGCCCTGATGGAGGATACGGTTTCACAAGTATCATCGGTACGCTTGCAAGCAAAGGGTCACGCAATCCGATTGTAAGGGCAGCAGTGAATTCACATCGCACTTCTAAACTTCACCTACGCGGTGTGATCTCCAGACAGTTCCCAGAAGGTGCAGGATGCGGCTGCTGCTCATGAGCAGCCCACAATCTGGGGATGTAGCCCACGATCTGGGGATGTAGCCCACGATCTGGGGATGTAGCCCGACCTTACGATCTGGAAGGGGCAGGTTACCTCTGCTTTGCTTTTCCTCTTGCCATCTCCTGCAACAAGAGAGGTGATTTTCAAGAGCTCACGGGCAGACAGTGCAGCTTCTCCTGGGCCTGCGCCACCCAAAGCAAGCCAGAGAGCTGGCCAGAGGCACAGAGGCCAGCCAGCCGCCAGCCAGCATTGCCCACCCCCCGAGCCCCCCTCCCCGCACGCTGCAGCAAGCACAGGCACAGGCTATCCGTCCTTTTGCCAACGGCATGCACAGCCCCCAAGCCTCTAGAGGATGTAACCCAGAGGAGGTGACTCTCGCCCTCACCCCAAGGATGGGGCAACGTGCGTGGTTCCCTTCCAGACACCCTCGCTTCCCTCGGCTCTCCTGGGTCCATCCCCCTCCGGTGCCCAAGGCCCTGCAGGCAGGGGAGCCACACACCATTACTCCTCACAATTCCACCGTTACTCCTCACAATCCCACCGCGCAGCCAGGGGATGCAGACCCCGGGGGTTTCTCTCCACACCTCAGCTCCTCCATGCGTATCCTACACCGATGCAGCTGAGGCAAAGGGGGGAGCGGGGGGAGCCGTGTTCCAAACCCAGCTTTCTGCCGTAAGGACTCCAAAAGGGGACAGGCATTAAGAGGGGGGAAGATGACAGTTACCCCTCTTTTCTTTACAGGATGGTTCTATCAGCAACAACACGGGTAACATCTGAAACAGGCAGCTCAGGATGCTGGCTGGACATGTTGCTTGTATCTTAGGAGTAAGAAGACTCAGTGCAAGAAAAACAAACAAGCAAACAAGCAAACAAACAAACAAACGCTGGAGGCCAACCAAAGGCTAATTAGAACTCTACAGTGTTTGCCAGAAAAGCCCCCTGCTGAGCTACAGCTTATCCTGGCAAAGGGAGCTGGCTGTCTGTCCAGACAGATCACATCCCAGCACAGCTTACCAGCGCAGAGGGGCAAAAGGGTTCTCTTCGGGGTGCCCCTGGTGCCACCCTCCCCCCAGACACCCTGCAGGGCCAGCTGCCATTTCATTTTAACTCCCCAAAGACCAGGCTATGCTGTGAAAACATATTTAGGCTGAAGGAATGCAATTCACTAGAGGGCAAGCTTCTTTTGGCAGCCTGGATTTTAAGAAGGAAAAAGGAGATTTTTGCAGGTCTTCCTGGAAAAGCTGGAGTGTCACCAGCTGTTTGCAGGACAGCCAGGGGACGGCGGGACGGCTTGGTGCCGCCAAGCACACAGCCGCTCCGTAGGGCTCAACCGTACATCTTCATGCTTGGCTTGGTCGGTTGATCTCATTCATACACAAAAACAAGGCAGGGCCTGGGAACTCAATGTATTCACTGTGTCTGAGGTGCGTTTTCAAAACCTGAGTCCGACGGCATTAAAATGGAATAACTTGGCAAAGAGTCTATAAAACAGGCTGTGTTTCAAGACATAGCAAGAAAGGAAGATGGTTCATGCAATTATGCTGACAGCAAAATGCTGAACTTAATTATGACTTCAGCCATGATGACATATTTGTGATGATTATGTTCAAGATCTGCAGATAAGAGGACATGGGTAAGCTGCTGGGTTCCCTGGACTCTCTTTTTACCTCTGCTCTCCTCTCCTGCCCTAAGGAAACAATCCTGCTGCAAGCCCCAGTCAGTCCACCCCCCCCACAATGTACAGCTTCTCTAGCTAAGTTTAACAAAGGACCAAGGAAGAAAAAAACTATGAGGAAACAAAGCTCCTGCAAAATCTGTGCACGTGGGCATCTGGGCTGAGATGAGAGGTCCTGCAGCAGGACTTGGCCTTTTGCTGGGATGCAGAGGAACAAAGTATGGGCACAAAGGAGAGGGGGTGCAAGCACAACACAAAGCCATGGGGAATCAGGCTTCATTGCTCCCAGAAAAGCTTGCTAGCTGGCAACTGTGGAAGGAGACTTTCTCCTGGAGGCTCACAGTACATCAAGAAAGCTACTAGACAGCTCCATGTCACCCCTCCTCGCCTTCACTGGCTACTTGTGCTGCACCAGTGCTAAAGAGGCAGCTGGTAACTGCCCCAGTGACTCCTGCATGTACCACTGCACACACACAACAGGAGGTCTGCTGCCACAGTAGACTTTTCCTTGCTCCTATTCCAAAATTCAGAGTGGGTTCAAATGGAATTCCAGCCACCTGGAAGGGGCCTAGAACAGCTCCCTTCCCTCGCACCCACCTCCTGGTCAGGGGGCAAAAGTGACTCCTTTCCACATCTACCCCACTTCCCAAACCAATGTTCTTCATACAGAGATCATGCTACCCTAGTAAGCTGGAGCAGACAGCATCTGTCTAGATCTGGGTTACTGTGTCAAACAAAAAATGTCAGATATTGAGATCCAAAATTCTCCTTGAAACTCTGACAGCATGCTGATGGTCTTACCAGAATGCAAAGAGTGACCAAAATGCTTGTTGGAGGTCTCCAGTCCAAACCTCCTTGAAGCATGGCCATCGCCAACAGGAGACGAGAGGGACTGTAGCTTTTAGCTGACACTCAAAAGCTGTCCAGGAGGGAGATTCCCCGACCTCTCTGGGCAACCTGTCCAAGTGCTGCACCACCCCCGTGGGACAGAGGGCTTCCCAATATCTGGCCTGAACCTTGCAAGCTGCACTGTGTGGCCACTGGCCCTTGGTTTATCACCTGCCACTGATGCGAAGAGCCTGACTCCACCAACTCTGTAACCGTTCTTCCAGCACTTGTGGGATGTTGCTAGATCCCCCTCAGCCTCCTCTTGAGCAGACTGAACAAGCCCACCTCCCCCAGGTCCTGACCATGTTGGTAATTCCCTAACGGCCCCCCCTCCATGTTCTCACAACCCTTCTCACCCCAGGGTCCCAAAATTGGACACTGCTGCACTCACCGCTGGCACAAATCCCACAGTCCTGCCCATAGTCCAGCACTCAGCACTTCTGGAGCTCAGAAGCAGCCCGACGCTGGGTAGTCTCACACAGGCAGTTTCCATCCAGCGCAAGTGAAGAGGTGTTGCAGTGAAATACTGGGCAGCCTAGGGTGAAAAGAGAACTTCTAATGGTTAAATAAAGAGAATAGGATCACTGAGGGTTGCTCCATCACCTAGCGATGAGCTGCTCCAATGCAAAGTGTGTGGGTCCATGATGTCAGCCTTGCTCATGCTGCTGCGCTGGGACAGCATCTGCTTCAAGGACCAACGGGTCCTTCTCCTGCTCTCCCCAGGGACTCACCACAGACCATGATGGGGCCCCTCTGGCCTTGGGGAGCCTTAGGTAGAGGCTTAGTTTGGAAAAGGAGCAGGAAATTCTGATTTAGACCAGAAGCTTTCAAGATCACTTCCTCCTTCAGGTGAATTCCATGCAAATAACTCCATTGATACAACAAAGTGACAGATGGCACCGGAGTAAATCAGCCAGTTGCCCTCCCTACGTGGGCCTGAACACAAGCATCATAAAGCCTTTTCCTGGGAAACACAACACAAAAAAAAAAATAAAAGTAGGCATCAGAGTCAGGACCCAAACCCACAGCTCCCCTCGCCTCAACCCAGCCCACAGCCCACGTTGCCCTTCCATCCTTGCCTTCACAGACCCTGGGGGGGTGGGTTGCCTGGCCAGAAAGGAGAAATTGAAAGCCAGTCTCCTGCTTGATGCAGGACTGGGCTCGGCTAGAGACAACGACAGCGAAGGCAGTAGCTATCCCGACGGGAGCAGTACTGCTCGTGAGCGCGGTGCGTGCCCACCCTTTACAAGATGGGTCTAGATACAAAATGGCCAAGTGCCCGTCTGAAGCCCTAAATCAACTCCAGGGGTCAGGGGGGCTTCAGATACATCCAAACAATGTCTCCTACCAACAATTCCCAAGCAGCTTCTTGCTAAGCACATAGATTTGTCAAACGTCCCTTTCAAGAGACTTAACTCTCAGACAATGTTTGGATGGTAGATGTTTAAGTTTCTTCTTGGAGCTCAACTCTTGTCTTTGCAACTCTTTCATTCTATATAAAGCCATAAGATATAAATGAATATGTAAACCCGAAACACTCATCATAATAAAGGAACTTTTCCTAGAAGAGAAAATCCTGGAGAAGAAGGTTTTTTGGAGAGAGGACTGTGTCAGCAGAGCTGTGGGGAGACACTGAAGGAAACCACACGCTCTTGCACCCACAGTACCTGCTAAACAACCCACACGACAGCCAGCAGGAACCTGTGACAGCTTCTCCTGGCTGCCCTTTGGATTGCATTTATTACCAAAGGAGTTTCCCAAAAAAACATTACATGCTGTGAGCAGTATAGAGAATTCTAAGGAATGCATGACTATCAGCTGATGGAGGCAAAGCCGCAGAAGAGTGTGGCTAGAACCTCCATGCCTCCATCTAACCCAGCTCCAGCGGGTGCAAAGCTGTCCAGGAGAGGCAGGAGGAAGAAAGGTGAGAAGCTGAAGGAGCTGAGAATGCCACAACACATGGCATGCCCACAACAGAGACCGTAATCACAGCACCAGGCAGAAACATGTTCAATAGGCATCTGCCACCACCACGTGTCATCGCCGGCCCTCCTGGGCTTCCTGCTCCTCACAAGGAGAAAAAGCTGGTGCGCAGCGGGGCAGGCACACATCCCGCTCGGACAGAAGGGCTCTAATCTTGTGGAGCCCGGTGCCAAGCCAAAGGGCCTGCCTTCTTGCTCCGTAAGAAACAGCACCAACATCTCTGAGGACTCTTTCCTGGAGGATGCTGTGACCTGTTGATCCCCTGCCCGGCAGAGGCACATTTGATGCCGCGCTGCACTGGTCCCCCCTGGCCCAGGGCTGAGCCAGCTCCCCACTCCTGGTGAGGCGAGGCCAAGGCTGCTGTGCCCCGGCACGGCGGGAGGCAGCTCAGCCCTACCTGCCCAATCCGTTTGGATTCCAAGCACTGACAGGTAGGGACTTGCAGTTTTGCCCATGCTTTCCATAATGAAAGTCCCCAGAGGAACTGTTTACACCAACAACTAGGGTCAAGCCTGAGGGTTGACACCACCCAGCTTAAGCCTACCTCAGAGCCTGTACAGAAGCCATCTGCTCTGTCCTTCCTGATCCTCCAGATGAGATCTTCAAGCAATCAGTCCTGTTTCTCCTTCTGGGCTTGCCTCTAATTACAGGTGCCAGAGACCAGAAGCGGGCTCTGCTCAAAGACCAGGCAACTGTGGGTTTGGTGTCGGCCAACTGAGCTTGCATCTTGCAGGTGAATGGTTTGATCCCAGGCACACAGCATGGAGGCGTGGGACCAAGATGATTTCTTCTCAGATTCTGAAGTCTAGCCAAGCTGTGCCAGAAAACCTCCAAGAGCAAAGCTAAGGGAGGCGTCAGAGTAGGTGGCCAGCAGAGCAGGGGCTAGAAGCATCTCTGAAGCCAAGCTTTACTGATTTCCCTCCTATGGCCTGAAACCACATCCCTAACAAAGTTTGTGCTATGTACCCCTATAAGCCCAGGGCATTTTAAGGACCACCTGGAGCAAGGGCCACCTTCTGCACCTTCTCCAGCATGCTCCACTTGTGACACAAATGTGTTTAGGA
Source organism: Falco cherrug (assembly GCF_023634085.1). Lineage (NCBI taxonomy): Eukaryota > Metazoa > Chordata > Aves > Falconiformes > Falconidae > Falco > Falco cherrug. The sequence goes on from NC_073707.1 coordinate 10,720,977, forward strand.
AGTCACCAGCCACAACCTCAGCGCTCTTGCTCCCCAACATCTTGCTCTTTGAATTCCTTGTTACTCACCAAATACTTAACCAGGGACAAGCAGCTCTTCAAACGCCTGGTCTTCTACCTCTCCTTGCCCTACTTTTATCCATACACGGTTTAGATGGCACAGTGTTGTCAGATGAGCTGGCTGGGGTGCAGGCAGCTCGGCAACTCTGGGGACGAGCCACCCCTGCTCTCATGCAGCCCTGGCAGATCACATACCACACGTCTGGAAGGGGTTGGAGGGTAGGAAACCACGAAGAGTAACTCAGACAGCGTACCAAAGTTGCTTGCGTTTTCAGTTTGTGTATCGTTTTTCAGAGCTGCCCTCTAATTACAGTTTTAGTCTGTACATCATTGGGATTTTTATTTGACACAGCAACACGCACTGGCCTCTAGTGGATCTAGTCCTACCACTTTGCTCAGAAGTCCCAGATTGTGCATGTGTGCACATTCGGTGTTTGCTCTGTCTATTAATTGCAAGGACACAGAAGCTACGGCTGTGCTAAGACACTTTTACTGGAGTTGAGAGAACATCAAGGAATCCCCAGAAGCCCATAAAATGGCTTCCCCCCAAAACTGGCCATTTCAGAGTCCAGTTAACTGGATCCTGAATTCATTGAGTAAATGAACTCCTCCCTCACATGCTCCACGAAACAAGGCAAGCTGCAGAGGACAGCGCTGCCCCTCCTCCAGAGCGTAAAAAACCAAGCTAACCCCCAAAATAGAATAAAGGCATTTTAATTCTCCAGAAAAAACAATGTTGTTTTACACCAACTAGCATTTTTTTCCTCTTTTAAGTCACCCTGCACAGCACAAATAAGACTCCATGTGATGCTCCTGACTTCCTGTGATTCCATTGCTCTTCCCTGAGTTTCGTTGCTTACATGATTTGTGCCTAGGCACACGAGCCAGCTGCAGTGCCCTGTGCCTACTGCCGCAGGCATAACATGGGAACGGCAGGCGTCTCTTACAGATTTTGGAGGCACAGCCCCCCGAAGGTCCCAACGACTGCAGAGAGGTGAGCTGAAGCGTGGAGCAGTCCCAAACGGCCAAAGCCAGCGCACGAAACGCAGCAGGAAGGCGTTCCGCATTTTCCTGCGAACACCTATGTCCCACTAGAAAAAGACACGAAGGAAAATGACTACCCAAGCCGAGGAATTATCTTCTCTGCAAGCTGTAATCCTGCATCACGTTCACGAGCCTTGGGAACCCATCAAGCCTCTGGGAATGGGAGACCCAGGCAGGTACCATACACCGGCCCCATCCAGAGAGAATACGTCTACCCATAGTTTACAATGTCTTTGAATGCTTTTGCTTCCACCCCATTTCTGACACCGACAAGTAGGCCAAACGACATTTACTGGAACTGACTTGCCAGTCTCCCAGTTGAACTGGAGGCAGCAGGTTTCCAGCCAGCAGCAGCCCCTTGCTCTGTAGCTGGCTGCGTTCAACTGTGCATTGCCTGCATCGGAAAGCTGTGAAGAAGCACCTTGCAGAGCTTATGTTGCTCTGTGCTGAAGCTCCAGAGCTATTTCTCAGTCCAAGTATTCCAAAACATTACGTTCCTCTTAAACTATGCTAAGCTTCTCCAGAAAGAAGGGCAAACACATACAGAAAGGAAGGAATGACAGCATTCGTCACCTCTTTTAAGTCTGCTTGCTATGCTTTCTTCACGCAACCTCCTATCAATGCCTTCCAGCATCCCTCCAAATGATGGCTCCTCACCAAAATGGACGTAAGAAGCTTCTGCAGCAGATTAAGGGACACAGCCACCAACATAAATCAGCTGAGCAGTGTGCGCTGTGCAGGACAGCAAGGCTAAAATCCGTTCTAAACTTAGAGTAGTTAAAAGACATCCTCTTCGATAGTACACAACAGACCAAGTCCTCGGGAAGGTCCTTTTCCATATCATTAAAGGGAGTCTCAGGTATGAAGCGTCACCTCCTTGGAGAAACAACCAGTCCGGAGTGGGAGCATGGCACGGATAAGGCAAGATCCACAAATACCTGTTACTGTGGTTGGGTCCCAGGTTGTCCATGGGTACCTCCAGGAAACTCGTCTGTGCAGTCAAACTGCATCAGGCATCTCCTGCAACAGGGTCAAACCCAATATTTACACAAAACACAAAAATGGGTGCCAGGACTCTCAAGTAAAGGGGATTAGTCTCTCCCTGTAAAATATTTCTCATTTGGATTTAGAAAGGACCAGCATTCGTCAAAACTGACTGTAAAACGTATTCTGTCATCGCCAAAAAGGGTCTCACAAACATTCCCTTGAGAGCACAGGGTTGTTTTTTTCTCCCACCTACAGACATGTAATTTGCAATGTGAATGCAAACCCGTGAGAGGCTGTGAAAGCAGGCATTTTCTAGAGCATTTCACAAAACACAGGGGAGCAAAGTTCAGAGCCTGATTATGTACATGTTAATCTGATAAAAATAAAACCTGTGTCCTGTCAACAAACTCAGAGTGTCATTGCCAGAGGTACGGACTGGGAGTTACCCTGGCCATGCACTGCATGTCAGAATAAATACGCTCTGAAGGGCACACACTCTAAAAAAGCTTTCAGCCTTAGTCAGGACTGTGTTTAAGGGATTCAGCGTCTTCTCTGAAGAAAATGTACTTTAACGAGGATGCCTGTAAGTCATTTAGGAATTAATAAAAATATCTTGCAGAGGAGGACCAGTGATATATGCATCAGTGCTACAAAGATAGGACAAAGCCTATGATGAAGTCAGCCCTGCAGTTGGGGTAACTTTCAAATACCAAAAATATTAGAGAAACCAAACACAAGGCGCTTCCCTGGAAACACCAAAAAAATTCTCCCTGAAGTGCCACAGGCAGATTTTATTTTTTTTTTTTAATCCAACTGGAAAAAAAACCTCTTTACCTGTTTCAGACAGTTGTCCTCACCTCCCTGAAATAACTTCCACAAACACAACGTGACCAAGTGCCGCTCTCTCCAGCCTCACAAGACCTGGGGCCCTGCAACAGCCACTGACAAGGGACGAGAGGCTAAATGGCACAAGTTGGAGCAGCTGGCAATGATGCACGAGCTCAGACATCTCCCTACCAGAGCCCAGCGGGCTGAGGGGAAAGAACGACAAGGTAATTGAAGTGGCACACTGGGTTTTGCTGGGGGAAGCCCCCCCAGCGCACAACCCCCATCCATCGCTCCCCCATGGGGGGAGGCTCTGCCGTCCTCACCACCTGCTCAGCACAGTGCATTTGGGCATCACCACAAGTACCTCCGAAACGGCAGAGAGCTCCCAGCCTCCCAGCCAAAGGGGACCCCGAGCCTTCACAGGCGGCACAGGCAGGCGTGGGGCTCTTCTGTGAACGGACATAAGACCCTTTTGAATGGTACTCATTAGCGTCGTGGCTGGCATGAACTGTTCTTCTGTGCCCCAGCTGATGAACACGAGCACCACTGCCAAGTCTGCTGATAAATAAAAAAGGATAGGAAAAGCCTTATGGTTTTTGAAAGGGGCAACGGAAACTCAACGCTCAAGGCAGCAAACACAGTTTGCAGTAACAAACAGATCCAAGCCCAAAAGCAGCTCAGTGGTGATAGTCAACCCAATTTCCCTCTTAAACATCTGCTTTTAACAGCAGAGAAATCGATAGCACTAAAGGCAACTAGGACCAAACCGACAGCAAATGCTGTAAACTTCCAACAGCCTTCCTTACTCGCTTCATTTATCATCTACAGCCACCAGCTCTCCAGCTCCAGGCATGCTCCCTCCACCTCGGTTCTGCGAGCAGGACTAATTTTCATCAGAGACAAGGCAGGAACTAATTACAGTACACATTTCGTTTGTGAAGGGACACCAGGGAGAGGAGGAGGGGGAAGATGGCTCTGTGCTGGCTCTGTCACCTAAACGGTTTGTATCTGTTAGTGCAGAAGTAGGTGTGCTGACAGCAAACTGGTGCCTAAGAAGCAGTTCACCCATTAACCTAACATCCGCCACAGCTCACACCCACCACCATTTAGATGCACCATTAATATTTATGAGGATGACGTGTCTCTTTGACAGGAACTTGTGCCTCCGACAACAGATGTTATACCATTCATGAAAGAAGCTACTCAACCATTTCCAATGGACCTTGTCCACGCTCATCATGTCTTTATCCCATGCTCTGATTCTGTGACCCACGGCGAGCCTGGGTGACTACTGGCTCAGGCCCAGGGACACGGATGACAGCACGCTTGCCTGTAGAGCCCTTAAAACTTTTCAGAGTTGCATTATGGCTCTGTGGATGTTCATCTGGGAGCCTGAGGCCTTTCAAACACACCCGAGAGCTCAGACAGGAGTGCATGAGGCATTACGTGGCAGACTCTCCCATCTCATGAGGATTTGCCACTTACCCGCGTCCCCAAAACATGCGGCAAGTAGCTGAGGCTGCACGATTGCCTCCCACAGCTGCCTCAGCCACCGTCCCTGTAGCTGCATTAGTGGTCGTATGTGATCTACAAAGAATTAAACCCCGTTATTACATGCTGCTCTACACACAGACTTGCAGGAAAACACGTGCAGTGAGGCACCGGTCCAGTTACCACCACTAAAACTGTGCTGCTCCTTGGCTAAACTGTAATTTATATCATGTGTGGGAGCACCAGCCTCAGGCAGAGCTCCCTGCTCCAGCAGAGGTTAAACTTCCACCCTCCAGCTGAGCAGAAAGCAGGGCCCGTACACATTCCCATCAGCAGACAGCAGGATGGGTTTAACCTGGAAAGAATGATACGGGTAAGCCAACGGGTTTAGTGAAATCTCCAGAAACCACCATGCATGGGCAAGCACTGAGGTATTGGACAAGGTATCTAAAGAACATTTTCTTTTACTAGATTGCTGCTGACATTTCCATTAAAATGCATGAGGTTACCATGATTCGCTTCACCTGATGTGACAGAACTTGTTTAAAGTGGCACAAAAATGTCACATTATCCCTGTGGGCTGGAGCAGATAGCCTGCAGTGACTCCCTCCTCCAGACCGGCAGCTCTAGCAATGCATTGATATTTATGGCGCATACGTTTTTAATGCCCAGCACAAACGGCTCCAGCATTTGTCAACTTATTTGACCTGCAACTTTTCAAAGAAAATACAAAAAGACACACTGCAGAGCAAGAGCGAGCAACGTATAAAATACCTTGCCATCAGCACCCACCAAGTCAGAACAGAAATAGGATGTTACAGCCACGGCCAGCTCTTTGGCTATTCTTGGCCAAGATTTGCTAGCCCACTGCTGCAGTATCCTCCTCTTCTCGTGCATCCAGAAGTCCTCACACCCTGCACCTGTGGCTCCTTACTGCTCAAAAACATGCACATTGGAGGCTGGTGAGAAATCAGTGCCATTCAGCAGCCGCCAGCATTTTATCACCCAAGTCCTGACACATCCAAACCATGACCGAGGGGAATTCAGGAGCTCCTTCACTTCCCGTTTTCCCAGATTAGCACTGCAGCATCTCTAACCTGAATCTGAAACACAACAGATAAAGACAACTGCAGTAAAGTGGCCTGATGGATTTGGGGACTGCACCTGCAACCACAGCAGTGCAATGTTTCTCATGCAAATCAGCAGAATTTACACCAGTGTAAAACCCACTGCCTGAGCATCGCTCGTTACATACACCAGGAAAAGCTGAGCTGTCTCTGCAAAGAAAACAAGGTCACAGGCTCTGGGACTTTGTTTTTACCATGTGATTACCGTACCTTCAGTGTGGTACTGCACATTTTTATAAAGTGTGTGTGTTTTCATGTCTGCTGACCTTACGTGCCTAGTTTTGGTTCAGAGCAGATGACTCCAAAATTGTGACACCCCTTACTTCGCTGTAGTTGCAGCCTGGACAATTGCCTTTTTTTCCTCTCCCATTTAGGCTAACCAGGAATAAACTAGACACAAAACACAGTCACAAGTGTCTCTGCTTGCTTAAAAGACAACAATGTTACCTGCCTGGCCTGGCCTAAATAGCATTTCTGCTTACTCTGTGTTAATGGCATCAATGAGAAGGATGAGCCAGTTTCCAGGGCGCGATGCGTGGGGTGCCGGCACCATCAGGAGCAGCAGGACCATCACCCAGCCCCAGGTACATGCCGCTCTGCTCCGGCCTGGCACGTCACCCGCAGAGCAAACTTTCAAATAAAAGGATGAAACCTAAGGGGGGCACCTTTTGGGAAATGTCCGGTCTGCTGTGATATGCAGAGCAGGGTGACCTGGGCTTGGGCCCGCAGCTGGGTGCCCCCCATGCTGGCTGTGGACCCCACAGAACATCTCCATCCCAGTTTGCTCTTCCACCAGCCACGGATCAGCATGTGGCTGGCACGGCTGCTGGCATAGGCGCGCTGGAGATGAAGAGCGGCATTAAGGAACGGCGGGACCGATGGAGAGCTACCGCGGCCTTTCCTGGAGCGCGTGGCCACCGGGCTACCGGGCTGCTGGCCACTGGACCACCAGGCCACTAGCTGCTGGGCCACCGGGCCCAACACCGGCGTAAGCCAGCAGTACAAAGCCACAGAGGTGAGGGTCCCCGGGGCCCAGCACCCCCCGAACCAGAGGGTTTTCCCCGGTTAGATGGCATAAGGGGGGAGCGCGGAGGCGGGGGCCCGGCCCCCCAGGCCCCCTCAGGCCGCGGCTCCCGTCTCCTGGGGCGGTAAAACCGCGACATGCGTGAGGGGGGAGAATAAAAGGAGGAACAAAGGGAGCGGGAGCGAACACCTGTCGCTCTCCTCGGAGACGAGCCCCGGCGCCTTTATGCGCCTCGGCCTGCCGGGGGAGCGCAGCTGCCAACTGCCGGCGGCATCGGGTTACCGCACAGCGCGGCCCGGCCCGGCAGCAGCGCCAGGCGGAGGGCGGCGGTGCGCCCCGGGCCCGGCGGCCCCCCGGCGGGGGAAGGGGATGGGACGGGCAGCCCAGCCGCCCCCCCCCCGGCCCGCTGGCACGGGGCCCGGGCCCACCAGCCCCCACGCCCCAGCACCCTCCCCGTTCCCAAGGCTGTGCACCCGCCGCTGCCGGGGCACCCGCTGCCGGTGACCGACGCCCCCCGCCGCCGCTCCCCGGGCGCCCCCCCCGCGCTGCTGCCCAGCCCACGGGGAGCCCGCGCCGGGCCGGGCCAACAATGCCGGGGGCAGCGCGGCGGCCGACGGCAACCAAAGGCTGGCGGCGCGCGCTCCCCCCGCCCCGCCCCGCCCCACCCCGCCCCACCCCGGCGCAGACAAAGCGGCCGCTCTCCATTGGCCCGTTCGGCCAACGCTCCGGCGGCTGCCCGCGCGTCGCGGCCAATGGGCTCATTGACATGCAAATGAGAGGGTATAAGTAGGGCGGCGCGGGGCGGAGAGCGGAGCGGAGCCGCTGGGGGGAGCGGAGGGCGGCAGCGCGGGGCGGGCGGGCGCGCCATGGCGCCCTCCTTCCGGCCCGGGAAGGGCCGCCCGCCGCGGGGCGACGAGGACTGCGCGGAGGCCAGGGCCGACCGGCGGGTGAGCGGTGGGGGCGCTGCGGCGGGCGGGGGCGGGCGGGCGGGCGGCGGGCTGACGGGCGGTGTTGTCCCCCCCGCAGACGAGGAAGCCGCTGGTGGAGAAGAAGCGCCGGGCGCGGATCAATGAGAGCCTGCAGGAGCTGCGGCTGCTGCTGGCCGACAGCGAGGTGAGGCGGCGGGGCGGGGACCGGCCGGGCGGCGGGGCCCGGGGCCGCGCTGACGGCCCGCGGCGCCCCGGTCAGTTTCAGGCGAAGCTGGAGAACGCGGAGGTGCTGGAGCTGACGGTGCGGCGGGTGCAGGCCGTGCTGGAGCGCCGCTCGCTCGGTGAGTGCCGGCGGGGCGGCGGTAGGGGCCGGCGGGGCCCGGCCGCGCCTCACCCCGCGCCCCTCTCTGTCTCCCGCGGCGCAGAGGGCGGGCGGCTGCACCGCGAGGCCAGCGAGCGCTTCGCCGCCGGCTACATCCAGTGCATGCACGAGGTGCACACCTTCGTCTCCAGCTGCCCCGGCATCGACGCCACCACGGCCGCCGAGCTGCTGAACCACCTGCTGGAGTCCATGCCCCTCAACGAGGGCGGCTGCCCGGACTCCATCGCGGACGTTGTGGCGGATGCTGCCATGGGGCCCTGGCCCGGCGGCGAGGCGCTGCCCCCGGCGGTGCGGCCCCCCCCGGGGCTGGGGCTGGCGCTGCCCCCCGCTGCCCCCTCACCCTGCCCCAGCGAGGACACCTGCTCCGACTCGGATGAGGCGGAGGCCGAGCCGGGCCAGACGGCCACCGATGGGCTGGACGCTTCACAGACCCGTGGCCTGCCATCGCCTAGCTTCCCCAAATCCATGTGGAGACCCTGGTAACGGTGGAGCAGGCGGGAGTCGACGCAGACCTACCTAGTGGGGACAGCGGGGACCCCCCTGAGCGCTGCAGGCATCGCCTGCTGCGGGACTGCATGCGTGGCTGCGGGACTGCTGCATCCGTGGCACGGCATCCCTGGTACCCACACACTGTCACGCCCTGACAGGCTAATAGCTGAGCGCGGTAACATTGCATCCCTCTGTGTGCGTGTGTGGCATTTTGTAACTTTAGGGGCTGTTTTTATGAGAGGTTGGGAGGGGACGGGTGGGAGGAGGGAGTTGGGTTTTTATTAGCAAAGCTATTCGGTGGGGACACAGCAGTTATTTTATAACTCTTTCTCTTGGCCCTTATAAATGGTGCGACTAGCCCTACCTTTTCCTTTTTAAGAAAAAGCCCTGGTGCATTTTGAAACCGTAAGGGTTAACTCCGTGAGAAGCTCGAGTGAAGTCTGTTTTCGGTGTTCTAGTGATAGCAAAAAGATCCCTGAAAGGGGTTGGCGGGGTTAGCATCCGAGCTCCGTAGCACTCTAGAGTCTCGCCTTCAGTGAAGGAAGAAAAAACTAGAAACCTGGTGGAATTAGGAAAACATTTAAAAGATGTTGGTGGCAGGGTGCCTTTTAGAAATGACTGTCTTCATGCACATTTTGCTTTTAGCACATTTGAGTTTATTGTGACTTTGTGTATATTAGGGTGTCAAATGCTTTTTATTTTTAATCTTTAATAAAAAATACTGAATTCACAACTGATGGCATGTGTTGCTGAGCATGAAGCGCTTGTGGCCGGTTTTTAAATGAAGAATATGGTTCCCTGTTGTTAACTTAATTAACAAAAATATGTATAGGTTGTGGAAACAATGCTGGTAATTAAGCACTTAATTCTTGTACTAAGCATTGTTAGCTCGGCTATTGGAATTCAAATGTTTCTTTTGTTTAATACTGGAGGACACTTAAGTTGTCGCAGGGAGCAAGGTCACACTGCTGTGAGGTTGATCTTGGGCCACAGAGCGCTGGGCTGGCTTTCTCTGGCTGCCAGCCTCAACCCTACACTACTGGATCTGCCGTCTGAAGGTGTTGCTCATACCCAGCTGCAGTTCTAACTTCAGAAGTGCTAGGCAAACCGTGTCCTGGGGCATGACTTCACAGGCTTTTGGGGTTCGGTGGTTTTCTTTTGTTTTGGTTGTTTGCAGTTGGGGTTGTTTTTGTTTGGTGATTATTTTTTTTTTTTCTCTTGAATGCGGAGTTGAAGAGCGTGCAATGGATTTGGAAAGTATTCTTTGAAATTAAAAAAAAAAAGTTTCCAGGAGGCTGGGGAGGGACACCCAGCATTCTTGTACGTGAGGTTTGACACCTCCCCTGTTACTACCTTTGGGAGATGCTAGGTTACTTATGCTGTGATAATGCCTTTCAGAGAGCTGTCATTGTACAGAGTTAAAACAAAAAGGATTGTGAAGTTGCTTAATATGTGGAAGTTCCCAAACACAGAACAAGCAAGAAAGGAAACAACCTAACTACCAAGGGACTAGACATGTAACTTTCTTTTGTTAACAAGCCCTATGGAATAATAAAAATGGAAACTTAAGATACCAGTAAGACCTCTCCTTTGTAATTTTCTTTAAGTTACCTGAGGTGGGTGTTCTTATTCAGATGGCCATCAGTTTTTTTGGGGCCTTCTTGTTCCCTTTTGTGCTAAATTGCCTTTGAACTGGGGGGAGAAGGGCAAAAAAACCAGCTGAGCAGAGAGAGGTGAGAGCTCCTCTAGTGACCTCTCTGCTTTAGGGAGGGAGGTTAGCATTTTGAAGTGTAAATGAAAAAGGAGCCTGAGCCACTTGCACTAAAAGTAACACCCTACAGACAAGATGACCTCTTAGACTGACCCTGCACCTCTCTCTCCCCAGCTTAGGGCCGGGTTTACTTTTATAAAGCTACTTCCCTTAGGTATCACATGTTCAATACTCGGCTCTGCACTTCTCTCATTACCTTGCCACAATCACCAGGGGAAGTTCACACATTAAATACATGTTGCAGTATGTTACCCTGCTACGCTAAGACAGAACCCCTTGCTTTTACCACACCACTAAGACTGAGCCCCTTGCTTTTAACATCTAGAAAACATTCCTTGCTGTAAGGCACTGGAGAGGAGGTGAAGCCACAGCCTCCTTCCTTGACACAGTAACACAGCCCAGCCCAGGCTCTCAGCAGCAGCACACACACACAGCAGCCTTAACGCTGCGGACACTTGCCAGAGCTGGCTGTGTGTGACAGCCAGGGCTGATCCTGAGCTGGTGCAGCCACTCCAGCCCCTCCGCAGCTGCGGGAACACCGGAGGCGGCTTGCCTTGGCTTCATTTCCACAAGATGAAAGACCCCCAGGTTAGGGCTCTTCTATAACGCTCCTGTGAAAGCAAGTGCAAATCCTGACACTTTGGTGACAGAAACACAGCCAAGAGTCAACATAAAAGTGGCAGCTTTGGCTCAGCAGTGTATACGGGGGTGAGGGGTAGCAGCAGAGTCAGCTCTGCTAAAGCAGCATCGCCACCGTTTTGCTTAACTCCTCCTATATTGACCCTGGAGAATCCGAGCTGAAGCTGGCCTTCCCCATTTATCTGCTGCTCCTTTTCCTATGTATATCACTGCTAGTGCTGCTGCACTTCCCACACCTGGGGTAACACACACAGCTCCCTGCACATCTGCCACAGCAGCTGGAGACTCTGGCTCACCACATCCACACCGCTGCAGAAGGAAATGGGCAGAGGGGCTGTGAGCTTGCTGGCCAGAGCCAGCAGCTCTCCCAAAGCCAGGATGGCTAGGAAGAGCCACAGCAGAGGGCTAATAGCCCCTTTCCCCTGTGCACTTTCTCCGCCCTTTATTAGCTGAAAAGAAAAAGTCAGGTCAAAGCAGTACTATTAGGAAATTTTTTTAAGCATCAAAAGCATTTTAGAAATGTGCTAGCAATATTTATATTTTTTTTAAAATCCACAAATTAGGTTCACAGAAAGTTTACATCCTCTGATTAGGTGTTGCTGGATTTCTCCATTTGCATTTCTGTACCTTACTGCAAAGGTGTCAAATCTGACACTTCCCTGACAAAGGCAGGAAGAGGTGAGCATTTCAGGGGCGGGGCTGGGGAAGGGGCAGTGGGAGGAAAAGGTGGTTTCCAGCAGCTCTGATGAAAAACCAGCGAAGCCTTTTCAAGTTCTTCTTTATAAAAACTGCCTTTATTCTTTTCCATTCCAAAGTAATACAAACAGACTACCTGATCTGACAGTGCACCGCCTTGTAAAAGGAGACAGGGGCAGTGCACTAACAGGAGGACTCTCGTTTGATATGCAGTGGAAGAACAGAAAGAAGGGCTCGTTTTCCCTTCTCTTTGCATGTCAGTCATTCACACCTGTTGCAGGGAAAAACTGCTCCTTGTTAGACCAGGTCAGCTGGGAGGACTTACAGTTCAAACCTTCTCCTGACCTCCTGGCAACACCACCAGGGCTTTTGTTGGAGCCCTCTGGCCAGGAGGCAAAAATCAAGCTTTCCAACTGCCCAAATCAACTTACATCTTCCTTTGTCTCCCACCACCAAGTATCACGTAGGTCTCTAGAGAGTCTTCATCTCCAAATAAACACGTTTCAGTCTCTATTCCAATTAAAAAAATAAACCAGAAGAATGTTATTCATAATTCAGCCCAGCCCTTAGCAGTAGGGTTAGGGAATCCGGGAATGAGGGAAATTTCTGCCAAGCAGGCAGCTCATTCCTGCCTGTGACAGACAGCTTACAGTTCTTACCCTTGGAGATGCCGTCAGTAGCAGTAAGTTATTGCAAAAAGGCATAAAAAAGAATGTCTTTCTCAAAGAGGCGTGGTGGGATGAGTGTTGGTTAATCCTGGCCCCCCAGTATTATCAGGTAAACTCTCCACAGATAACATCCCCAAGGGGCCGTCCCGTCTTGACATCGCCAGCTTCTTGCTCCACAGGTGGGCACGATGGTTTGAACCAGGTCATGGAAAACCCAAGGATCCAAAGAACCCACTCATCCAGCTGTCTTAACAGAAGCCTATCCTACCTCCGCTTCCTAAGACATACTTCGGAAGTCTTGAATAAGACAATGAACTTTCTTGCATGAGATGCCTGGTTCCAAGTTGCATTTACACTCTTTCTGATAGAGATTTCCTGAGGCCACAGTTACCTAAATGGATAATGTCACTAAACTATGCACTCCAAGCCTCTCAGGTTCTGCATGAGCTAAGGTAAAGAGGGGAAAAAAAAATAGTCTCCCTCCTTCCATGGGATTTTTAGCTCCCCAAACAACAACAGCATTTCATTATTGTTCTCAGCAAGTGCAATTCATTGCACCGCACTTAAAGAAGGTTAAAAAAAAAATTAAAATCAAAGCCTGCACAGAAAATATTCAAACATGAAAATACACCTTACAGCAAGAGACTTTAAGCTTACAAGCTGGTGACTGAGGGTGATATGATTAGTTATACTGCATATACGTATGTTATATTGTTCACTTACCAGCCGAGGAAGCCATGGGTTCAAAAAGTCTTTTAATTCAACAAAGTAGAGCCTGGAATGCCAAGAGCTAGGTAGTGGGTCCAAGCTGTTTGAGATGAGAAGGGAAAAGGTTTAAATCAGACACTGGAAGAAGCCATGAATTTCCCTTCTCTTAGTGTCATCAGGTCAAGTGAGACAGAAGAACATCCTTCTAGGAGCAAATACAAGTTGCTTTGGTTGCAAACAAAAACTCCTTAGTAAAACAACAACATAGGGCAATTACATTAGATGATCCCTTCTGGCCTTAGTTCTTAAGTCTAAAATTACCTCAGTTTGTGGTTTTTTGGTTTTTACATTGATCTCAGGCTAAAATATAGGTTGAAAGCACAGCGAGTAGTTTTCTTTGCCCCTGAGGAAGTGCAGAGCTAAGGTATCTTCAAGCACGTGTTTGCAGACAGCTTCAGGAATTGCCCAGGTTTGTTCACCCTCAGCTGAACTCTGCTTTCCTGGGCCATCTAAGTACAAAGTAAAGCAGCCTCATGATAAAATCACCCAAGAGGCAAGTATTCTTCAAAATGATGTGCCTGTTGAGAGGAAACTCCCGGGCACCAGGCAGAGCCTGAACACCCACCCAGAGGTGGGTTTCCAAATGGGGTTCAGCTGCCAGCGGCCCCCACTGTGGAAGCCTCGCTGTGTGTTGGGCTTTGCACCGTCCGTGACTCGGGCACACCAGTATAGCTTCGGAATTTCATTCTCCTCACCCTAAACCGAGCTCACCAGAACCAACCCGTGCCAAGCAGTCACTATAAAACACCTTCCACTGTCACCATGCAACAGCCCTTGCAGTTGGTGTTCCACAGGCTGAGAAGGGGGGGAAAGCCCAGAAGACACACATCAGCTCTTCCACCAGCCCCATCAAGCTTTTCCACCAACTGGCAGAGGTTCTTCACAGCACCCACGTGCCTCACCAAGGTCTGAATCACACCAGTTTCTAGCAAATTCACCTCCTTTGGGCCTGCAGATGCTATTTGGTGTTTGTGACCAGCTTTCATAAAGCAAGGGTGTCTTCATTACTCGCAGCTGACCCCTAACACGGGTGGTACCTACCTACACATCGCCCCTTTCCAAAACAACATGCACAGGTTCCTTTCCCACCCAACGGACCCTCAAGAGATGCCTGCAGAGTACCAGGAGTCTATGACTGCGTTACACACACCTGAGGCTTGTCCAGGTTCCTTCTGTCCTTCACAGAGGCAGATGAACCGGGCAGAAAACAACTGTGACCCCCCTCGTCCAGGCAGAGGGAGTGCACAGCTTCTTACCAAAATCTGGGATTCTGGAGTAAATCTCCACCGAGTAGTTGCTACTCTCACAGCAGCTGCAAGCCTTGTTACCCCTCCATTCAACCAGCAGTTTCTTAATAAGTTGACCCAGGTTCTCAGTGAATTCCACAACCGCAGCCTACAAGTGAGCAATGACATGCTCCTCAGGAGCTTTGGGGTGCCTGTACCGAGCACCCAGGACATCCTCTAGTTCCTGGAAAGCTTCATATGAAGTGGCACATAATTTGCAAAGCTCCTGAATGTGCTTGGTCTTAAAAAGAAGGTTAAGACCCAACAGGCACATCTACTCCCCACATCATAGGGGGGTGCACAGGAGCAGCTGCCCAGGGCAGCACTGTCCCATGCACAGGAGGGACAACCACACCAGGGCAGCACTGTCCCATGCACAGGAGGGACAACCACGGCAACCCACAGGCCCGTGCAGCTACCCCTCTGCTGTGTGTGCTACCAGCAGCACCTCACTGCGTAGTGGTGGCCACGCAGGCTGCCACGGAGCACACCAGCTGGGGTGACTCAAGAACACCCGGACAGACCGTGCTTTCAGCTGCTGCAGGAAGCAGGAAAAATGATTCACATCCTTCCAGCCAACACCAAACCAGAGTGTCACTGCAAGGCTAGAAAACTCCAGTGACAAGGGGATTCTTCAAAATACAATGCAAAATCCCAAGATCCTGATGCTCTGTGCTTACTCAGGAGTCTGTTCCCACCCCGGTTCCTTCCCAGAAGCACCACTCCTCTATTTGTGAAATTATAATCTACTCCCTGAACCCCTTTATAAAACAAAACAGAACAAACCCAAACCAAAGAACACCAGCCAGATTCTTACCTCTTGGCTTTTTGCTAGAAGGTCTATTAGCTGCACTTCCAAAGAGGACAAGTAGTAATATCCATCTGCTTGCCTTAACACCTTGGGATTTATTTAATTCTTTTGAAGTTTAAAAGATGCAGCAAAAATATTATACTGATATGCCAGTTGCTGCAACCACCAATGACATTTTGCTCTTGTACAGTTCTAGCAAGGCTTCACAAAGAAGGGAGAAGTATTATCTCAGGGCTTTTTGAGGGGGAAAGAGGAAATAAAAAGAGAATTTGCCAACCTGTGTCTTTCGTGGGCTTATACAGTTACACACCAATTTACAGCTGTTACAATCAATGATTTTATAGCACAGCTACAAGAGGAGAAACCCTGCAAAGGTGCTGATGAGAAAGCTTTCTTATTTGCCAGAGGAACAAGGGAAGGGGGCTACAGTGAAGGACTCTCTATTTAGATGAAGAGGGAGATCGAACCTGCAAGGCCAGAGCGTTTCCTCATCTCTAAAAACTGTCAAGTCGTCCCTGAAATAAAGGTTCTTCCTGCCAGTCACAGCAGTGACTGCTGTTGAATGTAGTCAACGACTTCTTGTGCTTTAATTTGTCTTATGCATGAAATTCAAGTAAATACACTCAAAGCAAGCAAAGGCTTCTCCATTTCCTAGGATGGAGTCTGCTGCCGGACACTCCTCCCCTCTATTCTCTATTCATGTGGTTTGGATTTAACTCCAGAACTAATGAATGAAAAATTGCTCACCTCTTTCTCAAGGTAGGGCTTTTATTGCCTAACTAGCCAATTCAGCTGAAAAAAGCCTCCTAAAAAGTTATGTTCTGAAGTCTCCTATGATTATAATATTGTAAGACTCAGGTATTGGGCAAAAAACCTTTAGCCTTTGCATAAATAGCAAGTGTTGTCATATCTAGGGGGCATGACAGATGCATACACTCCATCTTCTTGCTGTGTTTGGTCATCCAAACAGGTTTTGGAAGTCCCATCCAACCCTGAACACTTCAGAGACAAGTTCTCCCGGGCCATCCTTGCACTGACCACTCTGACTCTGCCACACATGTGCATGTAAAATAGATGTAAGTGACACAGGCCAGATGAGAAATGAAATATGCAAGCCAACATAATCAGCGTGGTGTAAAATCAGTAGATCAGGAATGAATAAATGCTCCGTGCATTCAAGCGTTGTTTGGTTTGGTTGTGCATTTTTTATTCTTCCCTTTTTGCCCCCGAATAGTGTGCTTGCAGCATATTGCCTGCCTGCTTTGGGAAAATGGATCCCCGCAGCGCTGGTGACACCAAGGGAATTCTCAAGCATTACCCCCCTTTCCTTGAATACATTAGATGCTACACCGAGTACTTTTACATCTTGTCTATGCACACAGGTGGCCTCTTTAGTCTGGCGATCCTTCTGTTAGTTACTTTTACAGTCCAGCATATATAGCCAGCGCCAGAACAGAGTCATTCAACACATTAATCACCTGTAACAAACAGGTCCTGGCCAAGCAAGAAGTAAGGAATTCAGCTGTGGATCCCAGTTCATTTCACCACTTCTGGGAAAAGCCATCAGTTTGTGGGCAAGCCTCCAGCTAAGTGTGTTGCCTTCACCTTTCCTTCATTTCTCATTGGGGAAAAACCCAAACAAAACTGTTGCTCACAAGACACATCCCTTAGAAATGTAGCAGAATCCAACAGGGCAATGGGGAGGGTTCGGCGCTCTGGCCCGAATCAGAAGTTTTTGACATCTGGCCCTTTCCATTGCTGAAATGCATCAGTGTCCAGCCTCGCTCCATTTGCTGTTAGAAACCCACTAATGGGCAGAAAAAAAAAAATCCTGACTGCTGGAGAATAGCAGGGGAGCCCACCTGGTATCAGCAGCCTGTTTTCCGTAGTGCTTGTAACCATGGCATCTGAGCAGCGAGAAATAAAAACCGCACACCTTCAAAAGCGGAAGGGCTTCCACTTCCCCTGCGCTTCCCCTGAAACAAAAAGAGTGTAATTTTTTACATGTTTTGTACTTACTGGTCTTGGTTTTAGAGAACATTCAACACTCAGAAACTGTTCAGACAAAATTATCTTACACGTTGCTCTGATTAAAGCCATACACGGATCCGAGTGGCCCAATTACTTATTTGGGTTTTGGTTTTCAAAGACACCTGAAGTGTCCAGACACATCATTTTGATTTAGCTCAGTTTATAAACGTTACCTTTGAGCCCAGATCTGTATTGAGATTCTGACAAATTGGGAACGTAGCTTAGCAGAGAACCCGGGTGGACACAGCCCTTTGTGGGGTTGGGTTCTGCAGCTGGAGCTTCTTTTACCAAAAGCTCTAAACATCACTTTTCTCTCTCCTCCTGAAAAAAAAAATAAAAATCTCCTTCTTTTTGTCTAGACAGGGCAATTCCAACCTTCCCCGTTTTGACAACTTTCTCATTTGCTGTGGTCGCAGCTCATGGGGGCACACAGGTTTAACCCTGTGCCTGCCTTTTGTCTCTGTATTTTAACAACTCCCCATCTCCGTTCAACTAAACTGTTTCTAAAGGTCCAAATATCCACATGGCTCAAGAGACATTTGGCTTCGTCTCTTTCTCAAATTCTTTCTCTGAGAAGGAACTGCTACATCTCGCCCAGAGAAAGATAAAATTGTGTTTTGCCGTTGATAAAACTAGTTTTAAGAAAGTAGCATTACGTGATTTCAAAGAAGAGGCAGTGCCCTTTGGAACCGCGTTAGTATCCTCTTCCTCCAATTCTTTCACGAAAGTCACAAACCAGAGCGCAACCACCCAAATGTTTCCAGAGCAGCAAACTGTCACCTTCTATATATAGCCCAGGTGTCGCCGTTCAACCCCAGCCTTATCTAACAGGCTCAGAGGTATGGCAACACACAACGCTCGGAAGGCTGTGGGTACGTTTAATTGCAGCAATTGACTCGCAGTAAGTTCTGGCAGTCAGCCTGCCGTCACTATGCCAGTCGGTAAAGCCTGCAAAGCCTGGGGAAGGCTGTTCGCATCCATCCACGTGAGGAGAGCCCTGCAGAACAACGGGGATTTTTCTCTCTCCATTGAGAAACAAATTCTATATATCAGAATGTTTGAAGAGTCTTCTTTGGAGAAGGCTGAGTAAGACTGTATAAATCGACTAGGTGATAAATACCATCTCCATTTAGAGACCTTTCTTAAAACAAATCTGAACACAGCGCTACGCTTCCCGGACCTAATGCACTGCCGGCTCATTCAGACACAGGGAGGATTTACATTACGGTGGCCAAGATACGCCAGCCTTCCCCTGCATGGCTTCAGTTTGTCCCCTCGGAGGCACTACGGGCAGCCTCGCTGCTCAACAACTTCCTGAGCATTTGGACCCTTTGATCCTGTCAAATACATTCAAAAAGACCCTACCTGTAAAGCCACTGCTGGCAGCGTAATGAGTAAAAGTTAACGCCATAAACTTCACAGGCCTATGAATGCTAAATTAGGTGACAAAGGTAGTCATATATCACTTCGTCAAACTAATTCTGTCAGTAAGCGAAATCTGTAAAACCATTTACAGTACACAGCCTAGTTCCATTTGTATCATTCTGCTGTGAAATCGATCCAAGGCTATAAGCTGTTTGCTCAGATAAGGATACCGACACCTTTATTTTGCTAATCTATTAGCTAGCAGACTATCAGACAAACTTTATTAAAAAAACCAAAAAACAAACAAGCAAGCAGATTTTCCTCAGAAATCCCTGAAACTTCTGTTCGTTAAGACTTGAGCATCACCCCACAGCAGCAGAGCACGGACAGGGAAGGGATTTTTGGTGGACTGGCAGGACTGACAGCACAACGCTGTGTGTGCTTTTGTAATCAGGTCTTTGTAGTTGATCTCATTTAAATTATCATATTATTGTAGTTATTATTAAAAGAACATTAAATACACTTCCTGACTACATCCACAGCTTTAGGAGCCTTCATTTGAAGTGGTTTGGTAACCATCTTTCTGTACACATGTAGCTAAAGGCAATGGAGGAATTTCCCATTTCCTTACGCGATGCAGCAATCCTTTATTGTTGTCGTGCGATATCAGCTGTCACAAATTTACAAATGGTAAAATATATGTATTTATATTTGGATTTGCCTCTGAAAGGAGGGGAGGCAAAAGAGAACTTCAAAGCAACTAACAGCGAACAAAAGTCTCCCAGCCTTCAGCCGCCGCAGGGAGGTGGGGTTTCCGAAGAGGTATGCATCTTCCTAGGCATCAGACCACAACAGAAGGCACTCACTCCTCCTCATCCTCCCCTCTCCCCTGCCCTCAGCAGCTGGGTCAAAGTCTGCTCTATTCACAGGCAGGCAGCAGCTCTTCAGAACACAAAACCAGGAGGGGCTTGCAAAGACAACTGCGTATAGACATTGGGAAGAACTCCCGGTGGTCACCTTCTTCACATTGTCCCTTCCTTCTGCATTGTGTCACACCATATGCTTGTTTCAACGCACAAATTGCAATCCTTCAGAGGCTACTGCTGGCCCCAGGCTGGTAAGCCAGGCTCTGCAGGAGGGCCTGAAGGCTCGCAGAGCTCAGCTGGAGGGCTGGTCCTTTACACCGCTCCAGAGACCACCTTACAGCCAGAGTAGTTTCAGGTCATTCTTGGGTTTTCCATGCCCTGATGCTGACACGTATTTTTCTTCAGCTCCATTATTTCCTGGAGATTTTTATTTTTTAAAACCTCATTTCACCCAAACAAGAATAGAAATAATTCTAGCAGATAGCTGTTACGTTACACAACAAAAAGAACGCAACAAAGTTCACTTAAATACCACCTAATACTAAACTATACTAGTTAGCATAACAAATTCACATGTTCTGTCACTGCAAAATTAAAATAAGACATTATTTCTTAGGATTCTCTATTGCTCCAGAAACAAACTACGTATTTTAGGACTCTAGAAGCAATAGTACCTCTGCATTGCAGGTGTTTTCACTCTTAATTGCTTCGCACAAAGAAGCTGGTCTGCAATCTAATTAAATTTAGAAACCACGAGAAAAAGAGTTTTCCAAAATACGGCAAGGCAGATTTCTCAGTGTTCAAAATTCAAACCGAAAGTTAAAGAGAGGTGGGAAAAGTTTATTAACACCAGCATAAGAACAGTGCTGAGGCCAATTTAAGTATCAGCTTCAGTCTTTATACGCTGCAGGAATTCTGTATATGCCCCCAACAAAACTGCAAACACTTCAAAGCCAGAGAGGTGCAGTCGGCAGGAGCCCAAGTCACAGCACACAGAACAGACAGAGGGTTCACATTAAATTATTAGTATAAATACCTGTGTCCAACCCACACCACGGACGTGGCTCTTACCTGGAAAGTTGAAAGGACGGAGTCTGTCTCGCCAGGGCGCCGGCCGCTCCAGTCCTACCGCTCATCTAAACTGGAACAGAGTGAAGGGCAGGGCACTCAAACCTTCTTCTGCTTCCTGCAGCTCAGAAAATTAAAAGATTAAAGCCAACTAGAGAAATGCATTTCCTAAATTTATCCAGCACTTTTATGATCGGGTTCCTGGGTTTTCTGGTTTCTAGGTCTGGTTTTCTTTTGTTTGCCTTAGGCGAAAAGGCCACAGGAGATTCCAAAGGGAGTCAGCTGGTGACAACAGAAGGGAAAGCAGCAGACCTTACTTTAGATAAGCAATGGCCAAATAAATTTAAAAAAAATACAGCCAGTATTTTTCTTGGATGGAAGTACAAATTTTGAAATTGACAGTGCAACAGCAACGCGAGCCATTTACTTTTAAGACCATTGTAACAGTGTAGAGAAGGTAATAAAGTCACTATATTCTGTCTTACTGTATTAATACACAGACCACAGAGAGTACACCTTGACAGACCCTGGAATACCCAGGAACTTTGATCCATCCTTAGATTTGTCTCTTTTTACCCAGTTCAGAGCAAAGCAGCACAGCCCTCAGGCTGATGGCGTGAGGGCTCCCCCACTGAGCCACGCCCCAGCCATGGCAGGTGCTCAAGAACTGTCTCATTACTGCATTTCCCCACATTGTATTACACAGAAATCATTGTACCCACCACTGGAAACGCATCACAGCCTGCCACGCACCTGCTCAGCTGGGTAAATCCAGTGCTGACAACAGCTGTTCAGGGGGTTGGTTTGTGGTGGTGTTGTTGTGGGGGTGTCGTGTGTGGGTTTTTTGGTTGGTTTGGGTTGTTTTGTTGGGGGGTTTCTGGTTGGTTTGTTTGTTTGGGTTTTTTTAAAAGATGTAAACACATGTCCTGTGAGCAACACCAGAAGCAAAGGGCCTGCCACCTGAACTGCTCTTTCCCAGTGCCTCACAAAACCCAGTGCCTCAGCTAAAACTCACTTTATTAATGAACAGCAAGTGTTACCATGCTTTCGTTTATCCACTAAGGTTTAACCAGTATCCATGTGCTGCCACAGCAGCTTCTTTTTGTCTGCAACTACTAGCTATAATCCAGAGCCAGAAATACACTACAATGAAGCCCCATCACACACACTCCTATTGCACATAGTAGCCTGATGCACCTCAGATCTTTCAGCAGATTCCAAGAGAAATACACGTGATTAAGAGTTCAGTTGTGTTGGCTTCCTAAGTGGAAAAAGAAGGTTAATACTGGGTAGAAACTTAGAATAAGTTGGGGTTTTGTGGGTTATTTTTAAAGTCGCACCAACGAAGCACACCGACAAAGTTATTACAGCCTTGCATACCACCCCTAAAAATACTGTCCTCTTCCACAGCCTCAAGAAAAAAAAATAAAGAGCTGATAAGTTGTTCATTACCTCGTAGATTGAATCATGTTCCTAGCCACTTGTGAACAAGTAAACACTGGAATTTCTGGAACTTCCTACAAACATTAATCTCCTTTTAAGCCATCTGTCTGTCACTTCGCCAGACGCACGCAACTCATTTCACCATGTTCTTTGAGTCAGAGGCTTGTCAATGCGTTACGTTCTTTCCAACCTTGTCAGAGAGACGAAAGAACAATCAAGGATCTTGGTTTTCAGGAAGGAGAGTTTTTTCCCCCCTCCCCCTCCAAATTCATGACAACTCTTAAGCGGACTAAAATCTGATGCTTTTCCATAGCCCATTCCCCTTTTCCAAGCAAAGGGCCTGTATTTACATTCACTATCATTGGGCCAACAACTCTTCCCTGTGAATTTTCTCATCACCTTATTTGAAATTCAAGCTACAGATCTTTCCCTTTACATCAAACAATGTCACAGTAAACTCTACACCCCCCAAATACATGAAGAGTAAAAATAGGGTGGCCAACCTGGCAACTACAATCACAGGACACCAGTGACACCTAGGGGCTACTGAGCTGTGAGAAACTCTGACAAAGCCAACACCCAACAAGCTCTGCAGTGTAAATAAAGCAAGCATTGTCCGAGTGCTGACATACGCACATCAGCAAGGAGGAGAACATGAACACCTGAAGTCACATTTAACTCGTGCTCTTATTACATTTACAATTACAAAAAAATTACCAGAAACAGAAATAACTGTGAAATATCACCTGGTAATTTATTGCATCAGCAGCACTTCAGCTCTCCCAACGTTACATGTTCCTTACCAAAGCTTACATCCAAATGCTAGCGCCGTATCTTCTCTGCCGAGCTGCACAGGTAGCACGTGTACGTGCATGATGCTCAGATTGGCAGTTCTGTAAACTGCTTCATCAAAACATCTCTCCCCTGCATGTTTGGCTAAGCAAGGAACCAAGGTGCTGTTAGGGCAAAAGTGTTTTCAGACTTCACATACACAGAACTGCTCATGTATTTAGGGTCCATTCGGAAGACTTCAAAGGCGCTTGGATGATGTGTTGAACAAGCATGCTTTAAAATGCATCTCTCTGCAACAGCGTGCACAACACTACAATTCTACCCTCTGTGTGAAGGCAATTCACCTGTGTGGTGAACTGTTTTGCAGTACAGAAACGCCTCGATTTTGCAGCTCACAAATACCTGGGTACCCCGCCCCATGACCAAAAACTAGGGTTTACACCAGCTTGTTCTGTTTTAAAAAAACCTCAAACCTCTCAAAACAGAGTCATGGAAGAAAAGACCAAATGAGGGTCTCATAACTTGAGTATCCTAAACTGGAGGGGCGGTCCAAAGTAGTAGCATCCCATATCCACTAAACTACATCTCTGCTCAAAGTGAGAGAACAGCAATAAGCCTCCCTGCTTTCTCCACTCATCAGAGTATGAAACAAGAACATCAACAAGAAAGTACACTAGCTTGATGAGTTTCAGCAACCTTCAGAAGACACGACACTTCACAACAGAGGAGTAATCATCATCATACAAAGCAAATTCAAGGGCAATAACTGGAATTCTCTACCTCTAATCTACCAGTATAAAACCAGAGAGCTGCAGGAGAAAAGGTATCCATAACTGACAATAAACAAAACAAAAAGGACGACACATCTTCTGGTGGTTTTGAACAACACACAGAGAAACCAGCTACATATGCTCTTTCAGGTAGTACATTTGCACATGTTTTCCAGTAATGCATATATTTTTTGCTTCTTATATGGAGTAGAAGCCTCAAGGAACAAAAAGGCAACTAAAAATATATCTGTTTTATTTACCAGTTTTCTAAAAAGCAAAGTCATAAAAATTAGTCACAAGTGGCAAAACCAAAATATATTGCACAGTGTACAGAAAACATTGTTGACATGTTGACAAAGTGTCATCACAAATAAATCCTTTTACAACAGTTTGGAAAAATTACAGCTTCAGAATCTTATCTATAAATGGAGGCATGTAGATTTAAAGTTACAGGAAAATATTTTAATACCACCCTGTAAATGCAAACACTTTAAGGATGCAAGATTAAGTCTGTAGGTAAGCACATCCACAAAATGCTCTAAATATACTTTTCTCTTCCTTTCACTAAGTTATGGTTACAAGATGGTCATCAAAAAAAAAAAAAAATATGAAATGAGAACAAATAAAAAAAGCATGCTAAAGCAAAGAAGTTCAAAGTGGTTGAGAAGTCCCTGAAAATAATTTGTATAATTGTGATGCACTCCTTTTATATAAAGCTTTTACTTTTCCCAAACCCTGGTCCAATTAAAACTATTCGTGTTTACATGTAAAAACGGAATATGTTTAATGTTGGTATAGCTGCACTGTTCCATTTATGATTAAAACATTTAATACATCATACTTGAACACCAACATTTTAAAATTTCTCATTCAGTTTATATTTACATATATTTAAGTTTGACTTTGCTAAGCTATTAAAGACAGGAATCAGATCTTGCTGGGTAGTGCTTCACACTACATTTAAGATACTTTTTACATTGTGATTCTACTTGTTTCACAAGTTCACACACTCTGCTATCTGCAGAACCTGTCTCCAATGGAAATTTCGTCATGACACTGTCCAATTAATAACTAATTGCTTTACACAAATTATTTCTTTCACTAAGCAAATACCAGCCACTTCTGCATGTTTTTGGTGGTGTCCGATCTAACTTTGCATCCTCTTTGTATGCAAAGAGAAGTATTTTTATAGAATGAAAATAACCTTAAGTTTCAGTGAATAGAAATTTTACCTCAATAAAAAAAGGAAATGCTTTCCATGAAAAATATTTCAAGACAAACAGATCAAAGTTATTTGAATTTCTCCGTATGTTTTTCACCCCAAGACCTACAGCTGACATCTAGCACTACTGCAACTAAATGTCCTTTAACTAACCAATATATTAAAAGTTGCTCTTTTGTGTTCTCTTCCCACATCCAACACATATAAACAGCACAAGAACATGAAGTACACATACTCAAGTCAATACAATCTCAGAGGCATTAAAATTAAATCCTTGACAGCAAAGGATTCCAGCCACGCTAAGTTTTTTAGATTATGCAATTCAAATATAGTGAAAGTCAACACTATTCTCAAAATCACTTTTTCATAAGAACTATCTTCAAGTGACAAGAAATGTCTAACCTTCTCTTGCCACATGCAAGTTTGATGCTTGCTTAGCTACACAGGAAAAACTGATGGCCAATCTCCTGACAGAACAAATCAGAAATAAAGGTTAAAGTTGTACCAAGCTTTGTTTAACAGTCACTGGAGCATATGCAGTCATCCTCTGTGGTCTTAGTTTTTAAAATCTTTAAGCATAAAGATTTCTTGTGTATAAATTCTCAGAAATGATGCTTCAAGGTAATAAACAGTTCATAGTATTGCAGCGTCCATTTAAATAAAAGGCTACAAAGTTGTCAGCACTCATCTATACTTACACATTCACATTAAGTATTTTAACCCAAGACCATCTTTCAAAATTAGTTCAACATTTCTCTTGGACAGAAAAGGTTCTTACATTCAAAACTATACAGGAAACAAACAAAGAGGATGAGATCAACTGGTATGAGAAGGGCAAAATGTGAATTGATTTGTTTGAAGGTTATTTCTACAACTACACTGGACCACTTCAAATATTAAAGAACAATGCTAAAGAGCCACTAAGCAAAACTGCTAGAACAATTTATAATGCTGAATCATTATCAAAAGGAGAATTGAAGAACTGTATGTATGTAGGGGGATTTTCAGTACTCATTAACCCACTCTGCAAAAACCAGTAGGCATCAATGACAGTTTCTATAGTTTATAAAGAAATACTTGAGGCATATAAGTGCAAAATATGAGTCTTTTTTAAAGAAAAGCTATACCATCTTCAACAATGTCCTTACTGGGAAGAGATTGCCACCATTTAAGAAGAGATTCATTCACAAGTGACTCTTCTAGAGCAAGAAAAAACACACATTTGTTTTTATGAACCGGATTCATCTCGCTGGACGCAAGATTAAAACCTTTATGGATCATCACTGTAGTTTTGAAGCAGCTTTGAAAACAACAGGCTCCAAGGCTATGCTTGTTCTTCGCTGACTTGACTCAGGGAAACCAAGTTGTTTTCCCCACTGTCTTCAATCATTTCATTAAGGTCCATTTCATGGATTTCTTCATCATACGATGTATAAAAATTGTTCTGTATATTGTCCTCACAAAAAATACATTCCTAAAAAGAAGAAAAAAAAAAAAAAGACACTCATAAGTCAAAGGAAGGAAAAAAAAAAAGCAAGAAAGCTTTTCCAAACAACAGCCCACTTGCATATGATCCCCGATTCCAAGGGAGCCTTTACATCCATGCTGCAACTACCAGATATATTCCACTCCCCGACTTTTCCCCCACAAAATCATTTTATAACGTGTAGTGAATCAATGCAAGTACTTGAGAACTCTACTGGAAGCAGTTCTGTCGGAGAGCATTTACAGCGCTGACATTTTACATGCACTTCCAATCACCTTTTCCTCCATTTGATTACTAACCCTGCAGTACTATGCTCATGTCAGTTGCAGTGCTGAAGAGACTGATGCCATCAGGTGTTTGTGTGTGAATAAGTAAAACAGACAACAAATAAAACTGCCAGGAGGCTTTGTTTTGGTTTGGTTTTCTCTTTTCTTTTTTTATTTTCTAGCCATTAATCTATTTCTAGAATTAAAGCAAGAGATGATCCTACGTGAGAAGTCTGATATAAAAAAGGACCAGCATATTCCCATTAATTTTGTACTTCCTAGAAAGCAACAGGCATAAATTTCTGTGCACAAAATACAGATTTTTATGTAGTGAAATTTCTGGCTGTGTTGATAAAGGATTTCAAACATACACAAAAATTTAGAAATAGGAAGGAAATTTCTTGTGTTGTATTCATCACTACTTTAAACTCCTATTGGAAAGAAGGCTTATGGTAAATTAAATCAAGCCAGAAAACACTGCATGGAAGCTTGAATTAATTTTTTTTCTCTGCATAATTGACCAAGCTTTCATAGAAACAGGAGTGGAAAAATCTAACATAGGCAGCTAATAATTTAAGCAACGCAAAATAACCAACTCATTTAAACTTACGGAATTAGCAACAGTTTTTGGCAGTCCACCTTGCTGTATCCATGGATGAACTTCAATAAGCTCTCTTTTTTGTTCTTCTGTAAATTTTGGCTGTAGTTTCTGCATTTGCTTTAATTTCTGCTTATCTTCTTTTAAAACTGTTTCCAAATCTCTAAAATGAAATGTATTTAGAAATTGAGTTCAACAGTTTCTGGGCTTTATGCCTATATAAGGTTACACAGTCAAACACTGACATTTTTAAAGACTATTTTTGTTCTGGAATGTTAAGCTTACAAATCATATTGGAAGAAAATTAAGTGTGGTTATTTCAGCAGCTTTCTGCATTTGCAGACAGCTTTAACACATCTGTTGGCTCCTTGTCTTTTCAAATCCCATCAGTGAAAACAGTTTCCTTAGAGCTCTTCAGGCAGCACCACTGGTGAAACCATGAACTTGTTTCCCTCTGCTGCTGCTGCACCAAGTTCCAAGTTCCCTCTCACTAGGAGGACAACCCAAAATGGACGCTATACGCACGTATGAGATAATAAAGCAGAAGTAATAAGATATGTTTAAGAAGGTCATCAGGAAAGGATTAAATTTCAGGACTGAGAGGGAGAGATTTACAAAATACTGCTCTATTTCAGTAGTCAAAGCTCTCTTCCCCCCTTGGTGCCACACCTTGATTCAGAAAGTTAAAAAAACCCACCCACACCACACAAAATATTTACAAGCTGTATACCTCTACAAAAGATGACAATAAAAAGCATGTTCCAAGAAACCCAGTACTATTTCTGCTCCTTACAACAGACCTAAGACAGGTTGGCTTTCCACCTCTCTCCTTGGGCATCACACTGACAGTAAGCTTAACTCTTCTTATCACAATATCCTGTTTTCATTATTTTCTCCTTGGCAGGCTTTGCTACTCTTACAGTCTACTGGAATTTCCATCTATAGCTGTCAACTATTAAGGCTTCAAAAACCTAGAAATGCCAAGG
The DNA here is from genome assembly GCF_023634085.1 of Falco cherrug. Taxonomy (NCBI): domain Eukaryota; kingdom Metazoa; phylum Chordata; class Aves; order Falconiformes; family Falconidae; genus Falco; species Falco cherrug. Next base: position 10,748,869 of record NC_073707.1, read on the forward strand.
TACTTTTAAGTCTAGGGAAAAGTTCTGAAGTTCTTACATGTTCTTTATTTTTTCCCCCATCATTCCTGTGCTTCCGTATTTCAAAAGCTTGTTTTCCTTCCCTTCCAAAAGGCATCTTCACTGAAACTTCCTATTCCTTCCAAAATACCATTCACTGCTCCCAAGAAATATAAACAAGATTATAAAAAAAATACGCATACTTGTCACCACCTCTCCCCCTATCTGTCTTCGCTACTGAAGCAAGGAATAATTTTTTTTTTAATAAAGTTTTTCCTATTAGAAGCCTTACGATTTTTACCTTCTGCTTCCCTATTATATTTGGATGGGAAATTATGGAGAAGAATGAACATGTTAATAACTCAGGGGAAAAAAACCACCAAGCCACAAGGCACAGAAAGCAGCATGCAACTGAACGTGGCATCTCAAGGACAACTGCCAGGGTGTACAGATTTTCCACACTACAGACCATCATGAGATCTAGGCAGACTTGCCAGGATCTATTAATCAGGCTACAAGGATTTCTAGGCAAGCAGTTACAAATCACTAATTGTAAAACAGCTTCAAAAAATATACACAGTTAATTTCAACTCAGGTAATTGATCTAAAAATACAGGTAAGCTTAATGAAATAATTTTTACTTTTTGCAAGCTTCTTGTGTAATATACAAAAGATACAAAGAAAGCAAGAGCTCTTCTTGACACCAAGCTGAACATTAAAACCTATTTACTTCTATTGAGACAGAGATTCAAATATATTTTTATTTCTGTTCACCCTGCTCCCCCCAACACAAATGCAGTTCATGAAGGACTACAACATTGGAATTACCGTGAAGGTATCTGGTAAGTCATCATAACAGTGTCATCTGTGTTTGCCATCAAAAGCCATATAGGATCCTGAAGGACATATTTAATGAAGTGCTCACTTTCTTCCATTTCTGCCTTCATTTTGGTTTTATGATGATTTTCTGAGGAATCAATACTCCCAAAGTATTTGCTGGTATGACTAGTTTCACTACTACCTTTAAAAAGGAAATTCAAAGTTTCATTATAAACTGTCAAATACATAAATGATCTGAATGCTTTTGAAAGTAAATATGATTAAAGAAAACTGAAAGTGTAAATACAACCACTATTTTATTTCGCTTTTTAATCAGAGGGAATTTCTAACCCTAAGTAACTGCACTAATATTTTTAAAACTCAAATCCTCGAGATAAGTCTGCACTACATTTCAACAGAATGATTAGCTTGCTTAATTAAAAACTCTGAAGTGAGACATGGAGTAAGCTATTTTCATTTAGGTATGGCAGAATAATAATATATTAATGGCTATTTTACACACACTTAATGGTTCTATATTGTAAATCAAGTGCAACAACAAACATTTTCCTGTTATGTAGTAAAAAAGAAAGAATAAACTATACAATGAAGATTAAAGATAATGAAGTTTTTTCATAAAGCACTTGATATTCAAGTGGTGTCTGCAATCCCTCACGCTCCAACTCTTCCAAAGACGGTACTTGCTGCCAGTGTTACCTGTTCTGCTCCCTGACATGCCACAGCCATTGGATCCAGACCCCAGAGATTCAGCAGCTGCAGACACACCACTCCCTGAAGAAGCTGAACCAGTGCCTGAACACGCATCTTCTTGAAGTAAAATGTCAAGCAGGACACTAGACATTGAGAGTTCATCACTATTTTGAGCATCCATTGGAGATTCAGCCTAGTAGTGAGGAGGGGGGGGGGGGGGGGGGAATAATGAAAAAAAATATCAAGGCTATTTCGTTACTAATCATTTACACTTAGTTTTAATCCAATTCACTTTATATTCTAATATATTTACACAGTTATTCAAAGACTGTCACCAATAACATGTGCTAAGACCAACTGAGAAATAATGAAGTGGACTGATAGGCAGACAAGTGGTCTTCCACTAATAACGAGATTTGAATTCAATTTATCTTAAAATAAGAAAAAAAAAATCATTTAGTGAGGATGTAAGGATGGTGTTTGCTATTCAGTTTTGACAGCCCCTGCTACCCTGGACAAGTCAGAATTTATCCAAGCCACCCAAGACAAGCAGTTGCTCCTACTATAATCTACTTCAAAGAGATTTGCACCAGTGGTCCAATCACTGTTACTACTCTCAAAGCATGATGAGAAGGAAGGTGTTCCCAGATGCAAGCTTCCTAGGCAAGATAATATATTTATATGTTTTTAAGGGAAAAAGCATTAACTACACTGACTTCTAACACAAGCAAAACCTCACTGCAAGTCAGTTTGAAGACTAAATATTAGAAATTAAGCTTGACAGAACTTAGCAAAATACATAATAATGGAAAGCACTAGCTTTACCCTTAACACATTCCTGAACAAATACCCATATTGTCTTCATTTTCCAGTAAGTGATGAGGAAATTGGAGAAAGCTACATTTTGCAGGATTGTAAATTATGGGAACTAACAGTTCAAGGAAATTCAAAAGAAATTGCCAGCAAAACTGTTACTGTTAAGTTTTGTTATCAAGCCTCTTTTTATTCCAGCTGAGGCATCTCAGATAAGTTACAGGCTGTCACAGACACACTGCGATACCACAGGGCAAGTCAAAAGTTTTTTTAGTCAAGATTCCAGAGCTGTTACGTAGGGCACAGAATACATTAGTCCAAATATGGCACCGGAGGCATATATCCTTGGAAATTTCTCCATAAGTGACATTTGCACAACTAGTATGCTAGAGAATTTTTTAAAATGAAAGCCAGATGTATTTGCTCTCAAGATCATAAGATAACAAGCTTGTAATAACAGAATATGACAAGGTTTTGTACTGTATCAAACAAGTTTGGAAGCTTCTCTAGCAAAGTATAGATATAACAAAAATCCATTTCTCTCTGTTCTCCCTCTATTCGTCCCCCTTAAGGATCACTATCAAGAATAATAGGTAAAATAAATAATCTGGAAAATATCCTGGGAGAAAAGTTTAACATGGAGATTAAATGCTCCCCACAGCGTGAGGAACAAGCTTTTTCAGAATTTTTTCCTTCCTCTTCCTTTATAACTTCTAATGTAGATACATGCTTATAACTCACTGCGCAAAGAAAGTAATCTAATCAGCTGCTAGCATCAACACTAACAATGCTTTTTACTGATTACTTAAGATTAACTTAGTTCTCAGGCACTCCTAAAAGTAAAAGCCACCCCCACCTTCCAACGCCTGCCTTTTTTTTTTTTTTTTTTAAATCATCAGTAAATGCAAGTTTTACTTTGTAACTGTACCATTAGGTGCAGAGACCAGTTACAAACCACAGCACAAGAAAAGCAGGAGGGAGAAAGGAGCCAGTCTAAAAGGTTTAGACAACTCCATCCCATCAGTGACTTGGCGTTTATAAAGACATGCTGTACTGCCTTTAAAAATCACTAATATTAGACTATATATTTCTGTCACATTAACCTTTAGGACATATTGCTCCAGCTGAAGGTTCTGTAAGGTTATCTGTTGAACGGATTCCACAAATTTGAATGAGCCAGAAAATTAAAAAACCCTGAAGTTACCAAATAGCTCGGCACAGTTTTAGTGCACCAAACAAAAAAAGTTATGGTCTGCAAGTAACAATCCATTCTTCCTTTACTTTGCTTGCTTGCTTGTAAACAAAGATGTGATTTTATTTTAAGTCAGCTTCTTTCAGACCACTTAAGGATTATTTCCTCCTTCCACACGAATTCACTACCCCAAAACTTTTTGCTAAAAATTAAAATGGTCTTATTATTTTAAAGCTATTTCACTGCTTTTCAATGGGCTTATCCATAGTTTTTTTAAAAACTGGAACAAAACTGTCTCAGGATGTATTTCCAAGCTTCCTAAAGTAACTTTAGAAGAACAAGGTGGTTTTAATTTTTTGAAAGTTAAGACCATTCTAAGGATTGGATTTAATGGTTTATTCAGGCTGCTCAAGTTTGAATTTACTAACTACAGTTGTGAATCCATCTCCTGGCATTATATTGACCAATTACTGTCTATCATTAATAAGCAGGTCCCACAAGTGAAAGAACTGAAGATGATGTAGCAGAGACAGGAAAGGTTGAGGGGTGGGGTGGGGGGGAAGTTATCTATTTTAGGTATCTATGCATATTAACAACTTCAGATACATTCAAGAATGTGAATACTTAAAAAAACCAAACACCACCGAACCCATCAGCACACTTACTGGTAAGGATCCCTTTCCACTACAGTTATCAGTTGTCACGATTTTGCCTATGGCTCCTTCTTCACTTAAAGCTCCATGTAAACCTGCAGGAACTCCACTTTCTGCCGTTTTTGTGGTTTCTTCTAACTGTAGAAGATTCAGAGGAGAACTGCACCTTGACTGGAACAGAGGTGGTGAAGCCTGCTCTTGAGGACCCACTGACTGTGGAGTGCAAGAACGGGATGGCTCATTTCGTGGCTCTGCGACAGGAACCTTTTCACACTCTGCTGGCGGATTATAATGGAATGGCTGCGTTGGAAAAAACGCCTGTTGTGGGAAAGGGCTGGGTGTAGCAAATGTTGGCTGTGTCGGAAATACTGTCTGTGAAGAGAACGTGGAATGGGCAGGGAAGGTGGGCTGGCTGTGGTAAAGCGTCTGAGGTAAGTTATGGTTCATCTCTGGGTAGACATAGTTGGGGAGCACAAGAGCTACAAGAGGTGTCATGAGGGGCGCAGAGAATTGGGGTGGTTGCATAGGGCAAGTATTTCCAGATTCTGGCAACTGATTAAAACCAGACAGTGAAGTCTCAGGAGCTGGTGGCACAGTCCCTGTTGCTGGAAAAACAGGAAGCGGGTATGCAGGCATAACCGTGGGAAAAGACATCGCGGAATAGCTCGCTTGCGAAGTGTCTGATGGTGACCAGGCAGTAGTATTTAAACCTTGAAGGGGGAACCGATGGGGGAGTTTAGTTCCAGAAGTTGTACTGTCTGAAGACTCCTGTGGTTTAATGCGCTTGGATTTCCTGTTCTTTCCACTTTTCTTCCAAGGCTGATCCATTCCAGAAGTGCCGTTTCTCTGTCCACGGCCACCTGTGGAAAAAAAAAATAAAAATAAATGCAGGCATCAGGAAGGATTCTACTTGCAGTCTGGATTCCTTTTACCTTGTCAACCATAGAAGTTGCTCAGAACTGCAGCTCTGGACCTAAATGGAAGCATTTGGGAAGGGGTCAGGTTCATTTTACCTCTAGCACAGGAGCTGAGCTAACTGGGCAATCAAAACCACGCTGACACACCGTGGAAGACAGCAGCAACGGATCAATTCAGGCTCAAATGTGTGTCACCCAAACAGCACAAAGCTGCAAAAGAGTGGCTCCCAGAGGGTCAGACTTCTAATTACTCCAGCAATTACAACGAAAGCAGTATGGGACATGACTGAAAGCATTTCTAGAGTGTTAAGGTCATGCAGGTCTGTAATTGAAAAAGGTGAGTAAAAAAAAGCAGAAGGAGATGAAGTACTGAAAGAAAAAAAAATCTGAGGGGCAAAAAGCATGCTACCTTTGCAACCTTATTTTAGGAGAAACCTTCACCAAATGACTCCTCCCTAGGTAAAGGCCTGTCAGTTCATCTGATTACAGATATGACAAAAATCCATAAAATACCTCTGGCACCAAAAGCTGCTCAAATTTTTAGTTTGTCTAAAGCTTATTTAGATAGGCTGAAAGCTTATAGAGTATAAAGAATGCAAGGGGACTAAAGGGTTCCAGAACAGGTTTCCTAAATCAAGGACCTGCATAAATATTTAAATAAAAAATGAAAGATAAGAGTCTGCAAAAAATGCTTAGCAGTGTCTAACTTCTGTCCCAAGTCAGGTCAAGACTGAAACAGGAACAAAGTCAGATCAGTATCAAGCACTTCTGAAAATGCCACTGGAGCTCCTAGTCCTAATTAACAAAACCACCTCACCATTACAGCTAGCCTGTGCCATTTCCATCCCACTGATCACATTATTAACTTAAAGGCAGCCAAACAACTATTAGATTGTTTCACCAGTTACATAATAGTGGAATGGGGGACGCTGGATGTAAAGTGAAGGGGCTGAAAACAAACAAAATCACAAACCTGAAAAAACAGATGGAAAGACAGAAAGAAAAGCAGGGGAATAAAGCATAGATGCAATAAAGCAAACATGCTAAAGCATGGTTTTTGTCTCTTGAAAATGGATGCATAACAGTAATAATATAGTAAACAGAAAAATCAGAACATTAGTAACTAAAGTGTCAGTTATTACATTAAAAGCTATGTTCTACTCTCAATCTTCGAGCAAAACTTATCAGAAAGAATTCTTCTGTGGACTTTAAAAATAGCATGCAACTGTCACTATGGAAATGCTCTCTCAACAGGATTTACTTCCTATATAAATAAAAGTTTTATTGTGAAAACTATTGCAGTACCTCGTTCACCAGGCCGTCCTTTTGGTTTATCTTGCAAGTAGTAACTGCAGTGGGACTGAAAAATATTAAAGCTCTTTATTTGTTTAAACTTATTCAAAAAGCTCTGCTCTTCTTTTTGTGTATGCACTGCAAGGACTTCCTTTGTAAGTCCCAGTTTTTTAAATGGCTCCTTTTCTTGATTTACATGTGCAGAGCTGGATGGAGGGGCAAGAAGTTGGCCATCTAAGAGTTCTGCTCCACTTGGACCATCTTCTATCATTTCTACAGAAACAGGAGGAAAAAAAATAAAGTGAAGAAAGCTCTGTATATGCATTTAAGCTACGACAATCCTGTAATAATTCTGCTGCAAGTTTAAGATATACATTCTGTCCCTATTTATTCCATTTCCATAGGAACATTTTAGCTGTAAGAAAAATACAGATTACAAGCAGAAGCTAGCTGTTCACATGTCTGAAGTTTACACTTGCTTGCAATCGCCATTTTGGAGAAAATTTTAGCAAAAAAAAATAATCATACCCAATTCAGGTTGTGGTTTTTTGTCTCCAACGTGAACAATGGTGCTACTGTAGCTGCATTGACTTGTGAGAGACACAACACTTTCAGGCTTGCCAGGTAAAGCCAAAGATGTTAAGTGAGCACCAACCACCGGGGGACCACTTGATTTACCAGATGCCTTCAACACAGCAGGATCTATTAAATGACAAAGTTGTAGTTTATGAACATAAACAAGAGCAAATACAAGTTATATGCTGCTATGGTTGCAAAACAGTAGAGGCTAAACTGTGCTTGACAAGACACAAGATTAACATGCTACTTTACTTAATGCATTCCACCAAGAACATTTTAGGAATAGAATGACTTCTAAGCAACCAAATCCAATCCTCTACTTTCACACAGAGCCAAACCAAATCTTTCCAACGAAGGACTTCTTGCTCTTTTCTGGTCTTCACTCTTCTTTCATGGCACAATTTTGGAAAGAAGTTTCTAGCCTCTTCCAGCCTAAGATTAAGTCCCACCTAGCTCCCATGTTGTTGTACACTAATCTATGTCATTAGCTGCTCATCCTAACAGCTTTGCTTCTAAGCATCCTTCTACTTAATTCTCTCACCTGAAAGCTAAACACAACAATCTACCAGAGATCATACCACTGCCTCACAAAACAGTATTAAAACATTCCTTCTCTAGTAGGAATACTTGGCATAATACATATCTAAGACCTAAAGTTTCGTGTTTTCCTGACTAGAGTATGCTGGTAGTTTTGTCGTTGTCAGTCATGACTGCACCAAAAAGCTAGTGACTCCACACCTCCATAACTGCATGGACTCCAAATGACAGCAGAAATTATGTTCCCAACTGCATGATGCTAGCTCCACCATTTCTTCCTCTCTAGTTCTCGAGGCATTTTCAGTTCCTTCTACAGGACATTGTTCCTATCTATGCTGATACGTTACACTTTGATTCTAAAAGCTGCATTCGAACTTTTTCTTGAAGCTCATCAAAAGGAAATATAGACAAGATCATTCCCAAAACCAATTTTTGAGCAACTCCACTACACGCTTCCCCTTCAGCCTCATACAACGGCAAGGCTGAATCAGCATGTCTCTCATTTGCATATCCAATTTAACAATCTCTCAGTTCTTGTACTGAAAAAAACAAAACAGTTATGTTCTTCACCTTAGCTCCCCACCCAGACAAGTGTAGCATTTGACAGTCCCTAAGTCCTAACAAATCAAGTTAATGGTTTTGCCTACAGCAGACTTTTTAGATAGCTATCCCCAGTAATCCCCATCTTTTATTTTCATGGCTGGACATTGCTTTCCTATGGGTTCTTGTGCCTAACACAGCACAGAGCAGTCCGATGCTGCATTTTACCCTCTCTTGTTCCCTTATATTTTTTTAATGTCCACAAAAAGAAACAGAAGTGTCATATGCATATTTTTGTTGCAATTAATTAGCTGTCTAGGTTCTTCAGGTTCAACCAAGTTCCTCATCTGGTTGTTCTTAAAAATCCCAACTGTGAAGCAAACTTGTTATGTTTTATAAGAATTCAAGTCCTAGAACTCAAAATTCTGCTGTATTTTGTATAGTACAAATAAACTTATTGCATCTACAATTTTTGATTTTGTATCAACTTTTGTATCAATGTTGATATTGTATCAACTACTCAGTAGTTTGATTGTAGGGAAGATTTTTATTGTAAGAGTTAGATCCCCAACATCTAACACTGAGCAATGGGCTATGAGGTCATGCTTAAGCTACACTTATCATTATTCTGCAAAGAAATAAAACCCAACCGGCTGCTAGCAAAAATCAAGAAAAAAGCTGTGATGTAGAGATACCTCCCAAGGGCTGTACAGCGTTATCAGCTGGTTTTTGTTCATGAACTCCAGAATTCAGTGATGCAACACTTGATGAAGGTTCACATTTTCTTTTTGCTGTACCAGGCACATTACAACTCTCCAAGTACCTAAAACATAATAATTTAGTAATGTTAGATACAGAAGTCTTAAGTCCGGAGATCAAGAGTAATTTACACACTTGTTGCTTACCTGATGACACTGTCCAAACAGCTAATCTGTTGATAAGAATATACAGGTTGTTCTTTCCAAGCCAACTCTTCAGTAGTCACGTTTTTAGGAGCGGCTGTTACTGCAGTATCTTTTCCCACTACGTCTTTCACCTGACCACCAGGAACACTTTGTTTTTCTGTGAAGAGAAACACGGCTATTATGCAATTAAGGCGTTAAAACCTTGCAAATTCCCCTAAGAGCAACAGTAAAATTTCTCATTTAAACATATTTCTTAACAGTCACAAGTTAACCACTGTAAAGCAAGTGAGAGGTTTCCACACTAACAGATGAATATTCTGTAAATATTTTCCTGTCCTTATGGATTCTTGGAGGCGTGAAGTTTAATTCAGTTGATGCATATGGGTTCAAAGGGAACAGACGTTACAGCTATAACAGAATAGATATCATTAGAGTTGAAACACACTCATTATGAGGACAACTCCAGTGCATTAAGTTATAAAAAGTTATTAGAACAATACATTAATGTATGCAGAATTAAAATCTCATTAGCAAGATTTTCATTTATGAACTTAAAAATTCCTGAGGTTACAACAAACAGGAAAGATGACATACATAACTTTAAGGTCCTTTCCAACCCAAATCGTTCTACGATTCTAGGATTTTCTGTTAGATGGAGGAAAATAAAGATCATCCATTCCCAGCCCCCCTGCCATGGGCAGGGACACCCCGCACGAGCCCAGGTTGCTCCCAGCCCCGTCCAGCCTGGCCTTGGGCACTGCCAGGGATGGGGCACCCACAGCTGCTCTGGGCAACCTGCGCCAGCATCTTGCCATCCTCACAGTAAAGAAAAATGTTTTCAAAGTCAAACAAACTACAGTTAAGGTACTTCAGAACAACAGCTTTAGGACATGCCTTAACTCTGTATTACACCGTTACCAATTCAGATATAGCTGAGCACAATATTTTCCTGAACACAGTGGAGACACACAAGTCTATAGTTTTAATTCATAAAAATGCTGTCTTTATGCATTGAATAGAACTAAACTAGAAGAAATCCTACTATCATATTCTACGAGACACCAGCACAACAAACTAATAATTAACTTCCTAATGTCTTACCTGCAAAAGACTCTCTCTTATGTTCCAGTTTTGCTCTATTGTCGGTAAAAATACGCTGTCCTTTATTTTTGACCTTACGCGCATCTTGACAAACTTCCTGAAAGCAGATAATTGAAAAGAGTTATTACAAAATTCTGACATAAATCATCATAGAATCATAGAATGGTTTGGGTTGGAAAAGACCTTAAAGATCATAGAGTTCCAACCCCCCTGCCATGGGCAGGGACACCATCCACTAGACCAGGTTGCTCCCAGCCCCATCCAGCCTGGCCCTGAACGCTTCCAGGGATGGGGCACCCACAGCTGCTCTGGGCAATCTGTGCCAGTGTCTCACCACCCTCACAGGGAAGAATTTCTTCCTCATATCTAATGTAAATGTGCCCTCCTTCAGCTTCCAGCCATTCCCCCTTGTCCTATTGCTACACACCCTTGTGAAAAGTCCTTCCCCAGCTTTCTTGTAGGTCCCCTTTAGGTACCGGGAGGCTGCTACAAGGTCTCCCCAGAGCCTTCTCTTCATGCATAGCGATTCCTCAGTAGACTAAATCTAGTCTTAGTTAATCTCTTATTTTACAATTAGTCTGATCATGGGAGAAATCCTGATGTATAGAATTTTATTGTGCAGCAGCAGAATTTCAGGAATTGGAAAGAATAAATTTAAAGCATGTTCTTTGTAGACAATTACTCGGTATTTTGTTTCATATGGTTGAATAGCTTGGATAGGAAAATATAAGGATACACTACAAAGAAGACTCCAAGAGGAAAAAAAAAAAAAAAAAAAAGAAAAAAAAAAAAAGGAGCATCGCTTGGTAAAAAAAAAACCTGCTCCTAAGACCCAGAACTTTTTGTGCTAGAAGTTTAACCAAGCACTGACAGGATGTTAATAGAACTATACTGTAACAGTATTCACTGTCTGTATAGATAACCATCTTCACTATTTTCCTCAAAACCAAGATCTCCTTAAACATTACTTTTCTGCATAGCTCTGAAATACAACGAGTTATCTGTTAAACAAAAAATCCAGACACTTCATCTGCTTAAGCCACCAGTGTTTAGGGACTGAAAGCCAGGAAGATGACCACCTTGGCAAGAGCAGCAGTCTGCCATGCCTGATCACAAAAGCAGAAAACAGATTTTGGAGAATTATCCTACAAGCAATATAACTAAGTAAAGGAATTCTGGTTTTCAGAATTAAATGCAACTCAATGAGCTTACAGCAAATCTGCCAAGAACGACAGGAAAGCCAAAATGACTCGAGATGTTAAAAGGTGCGGTTCCTTTGACTACATCCACATTCAGTACGTTACCATCCATCTGATTTACTTTGCCTATGGAATAGTTCTGTTAAGCACAGGCACAAATTTAACGCTGCTCTTTAGTTCAGACTAATGGAGCTAAAAAAGTTACATCTCCCTATCAACTACATGTAGCAATGGCCCAATCTATGGTAAAGGTAAGTTTTAAGCTGGAAAAAACCCCTTATTTTATTGCATTCCATTTATTTAATTCCATATTATATAGTGTGATTTTGCAACATAAAAAGCAATCAAGGTCAAGCTATCACTTGGCTATGCATGTATGACTATTTTATCTTTAGTTTCATGTGGGAAAATAGTAATTAGACTTTCCCCTCCCAAAAGGAACTTCTTTCAAATATCCAGCTGTTTTTCCCAGAAACACAGCATATCGCATATAATGGACATAAGAGTAAGTTAACATACTGTACAGGTTTAAATTCTTTAGGCACACCAACTCTCACACCTATAACTATGCTTCAGTATCCTGAGACTTCATCTACATCAGAAGTGTTTATTCCCCTAGACAGATTTTGTCCATATTAAGCGAAAAATAGATCACTTTTTCCTTATACAGTCTTCCATCTCTAATTTGAAAGAGTTATGCTAAAAGTAAAAAAAGCCCACTTTTACACATTTGTTTTGTGCCACACACTTGAATAAGAAAAACCAAACCTACTGGTTTATCCTTATGAGTGTCTTCATTATTATTTCCTGTGCTGTCACTGGAGGATGCCACGCTCATTAAGTGCTCATGTGAACCATTGCTACCCAGACTTCCATAGCCACTGGATCCACTGTTGTGTACAGGCTGTTAACAACAACAAAATATATATAAACACATATTTCTCAGCAAACCAGCTTTAAACAAAACTGAAATTGTTACCAGCAATTCCATCTGAGGAAAAGATTTATTTTAGGATATTTTTAATTGTTTGTTTTTGTTTTTGTTTTTTTATTTATTTTGTGAGGACTCCATAGCTGCATAAAATCCTTAAAATAATAACTGGAGCTTTAAGATACTTCATTAAGTCTTGTCTGGTTATCACGAGTGTAAAGTAATTTCCAGGATTATAGCCACAAATTCGACTACAAGAGTGGAGAGCTAACCAAAACATCACACAAAGATAAATGACCTTTCTTCAGTGGGAAATGAAAAGGGTAACATTAAAGCACATGCTGTACCTGCAATAATAGCCGATATATTTGCTCAGTGATTTCCTGAACGCTGGGATGAAGGATTCTATCCTCTGTATAGTTGGGAGCGGCAAAGACATCTTCGTTCAAGGGACCACTGCATAAACCAAACATAAGCCAATTCATTACCAATGCAAGTACTTCCATCACAGAGAGACGACAACTTCAAGTTACCATCTCTATATACAGTCAACAGAAACTGATTCTGATTCTATTGCATCTACAACCTTTATATAAAATACATATCTAGAATACATACCCTTAACTCACTTTGACCATGACTTCCCTCTTCTGAAGCAACTCTTCACAGTACTAGCAGCATTTGAAGGACTTTAATTTTTTTTTAAATCAGTGAGTACATCACAAAATCCAATTTTAAAAGGATGTAATTTTTATGTGTAGTTCCTGCCCTGCCCCCCCCGGCAATCCTTTATGTCTTTCCTAAGGATCACTATATAAACTCAAGGAGAGGGAAAATATAATAAAGAAAGATGTTAAAGTCCAACAGTTTGTTGACTTACGTCCTAACTTTGTGTCTTCCGATAATAAATGAAACTTTTCGACTCCAAGGGTTGATGAAACTGGACCAGCTAGTATCCATGGTTATATAATCTCCATTTCTAGTGCAAAACCTGATTGGCGAATAGTCAAAAGGCTGTCCTCCATACTGCAGTACTGCAGGGAACAGTTAAAAAAAGAGTCAGATCAATGTTTGCACAACGCTACTTAATGATTCAGGATTTCACAATGCATTGCAAAGGAAAATGATATTTGAAGGAAAAAATACCAGACGTGTCTGTACATTTAGAAATACTGTGCTACCAGAATAAGCGGACCTTCATTATTTACTGGACTACGTTAAGAAAATCACCTTCAGAATACAAGCTAACGATGACTGAAGAAACACCTTTACATTTGCAAAGTTTAATAAATGAACATTGCCAGGATCGCTCCTATTTTCTCCTTTATGAAATAAGAAAACTACGTTTAACGTATGACAACTTCTATCACTGCATTCCCAAGAAAATTTTCTTTATGTCTCAAATATTCATTTACAGTCAATTTGTTTACAGCAGACACATAAGCTTCCTATGAAAAATGACATTGAGCGATTTCTCATTTTCATCTACTTGCATCAAGAACCAAGTTGTAGAATAAAGGACTCATTATTTACTTGCAGAAAAATTCAGTCACAATTAATTTTCACCTCCTACTTGCTGAGGTCTTTGTAGTCACTTTCCTCTTTTAGAAAAATTATATTTCTGCACAGTAAGAGATTACATACTTTTTTTGTGAATTGCTAGCATTAAGGGTCTGTCATTTGGGTGAAGATGCACCAAGACTGGTGTTCCTATCAAGTCCTGAGGTAGGTATCCCAACAGAGGTACTGCTCTGGAGAAAGAAAAAAATGAAAAAAAATTAAAATCAAATTGAATAAAAGCATATTTAAACTTTAAAATGTTTCCATTCAGTTTATTTGCTCTTTACAGGAAAAAGAGAATGAGTAAGTTTAAGCTTAAATTTGGGGAAATAGCAGGGCCAACTTGATATCAGTAGTACTCTTTGAAGAAGAGGGGTTTTGTTTGTTTGTGGCATGGTTGTGATTTTTTAGTAATTTTACAAAAGTACACCACCAGACCAAATCAAGGAGTCTGCTACAGCAGTTCTGTCTTTTCTATGCTACCTAGCTCTACAGGATAAATACTTACCCTAATTTTAAAAGAGCATTAATAAAGTTTAATCTGTTAAAGCTCCTGTGAAGGGAAATAGTACCCCAATCTACGGGCTGCAAGCCAAGGCTAAGGATCACAGGATTACTACAGCTGAACTAGCAACAGGACAGCTGACTAGGACTCCAGAAAACTCTCTCACAGGCAGGTTAAGAGTTCAACTCATAACGGAGCTGCAAGGAAGCAAGCTTATTAATTAAAACAGTGAATTAAAAATAATGTTACCAAATTCCTGCACATTATTACCTCTAACAATGTGAATGACTAATTTTTGTGATGAAGTGATTTTCATTGATCACTTAAAGCATTCACACTAAAGTAGAAAGAGTGAAAGTTCACGAGTGTTAGCTTGCACCTTACCCTGCAAGCTAACTGCCAAAACCAATGCATTATTTTTTTCCGAGGTGTAAGCCAACACCACTCAGTAATGTTTGAGAAGTTGCCAGATGCCACCAAGTCACCTTGTAAACTCAGAGTGCGGTACAACTTCCCCCACAGCCCCATTCAATGACAAAGGCCCACCCAGGAGCAGAAAGCAAGTGTCTGACCAGCTTTAACAAAGAACTTGGCTGCAGTGCACCACAGACACAGAACCTGTGTCGCATTGCAACTCTAAAGCGTTATGGGACAAACGCTTCAATATCGCACTTCCAAACAACCCACTGGAATTAGATCAGCTCCCCAAACATCCCCTTCTGGCAAAGAGGCTGACATATTCAGGGGGAAATGATCCTTCAGTAAGGCATCGGTTGCTATCAACTAGTTAAGGAGTCTTAAAAGCTTGTGGATGATCTAAAGCAAATGACTTCACAAAGCTGAAATACCAATTGATATAATTTTGACACACCGACATTTAGAAAAGCTGCCCAATTCAAAGCGCATAAGGAAAGTTATGCTACTAGAGGAGTAGCAATAGCTACAAATAACAAATCAGCTCTGAACGACTTCAATTAGGACTTCAAATAACATTGTAAGAAGTAGAAGAAAACATGATGTTTTGTTCAGCACTGTTCCTATTCTTTGCCACCTGCTTAATTAAAGCCTGGCAAACTTTACGTTTGAGTTTCGACAGAACACCTACCGTAAAAGGGATAAAACTTTAAACTGTTATTTATTAACCTAGCTGTAAAGAAAGATGCAAATTCAGTCACTTCTATTAAAAGTAAGAAGTCCCCTATGCATTTTTATACAGATACGAAGATCACTGGAAGAGTCAAGCATCTAGAATATAAGACCAATGAGTAGACACTGAGCTGGGCTCATCTGTTCTGACGCAGAGGAGAACAATGAATGATCCAGGAGCTTCCCACATCTACTGGAAAGAGGACTTACAAAGATGGAGTTAAGTTTTCTTGGTGATGCCAGCCAATAAAACTATGGGCAGCAGCCTCAGACTGCAGCCCAGAAAGCTTATGTTGGATGTTAGGAAGAGTTTCTTAACAGAACAAGAAGTTCAACACAGGAACAGTTTCCCATACAGGTTGTGTGATCTCCGTCCTTAAGAGGTTTTCAGGCATTACTGAGACAAGGTCACAGCTGCCCTAACCTAGAACTGGGCAATGGTTCCATCTCAAGCACAAGGATGGAACAGTGACCTCCAGCAGTCCCTTCCAACCAGCATTTTTGTGATTATACAGTATTGTATTTGAGAATACTTAATTTACTATCTACTAGTGGCAGTACTTCAGCATCATTATGCTTCCTCATAATGAATAACTGAAAAATAACTCAAGAGTTTAAGTTGTTAAACTCATATTATGAAGGCAAATGCACATATGGCAAAAGAACAGCTGATGAGGAGAGGCAGCAAGTTTGGTTAGTGTTTTATACAATTACATTTTAAGTGTCAGAACAACATGAATAGGAAGTCTCTTTATATGATTGCAAGCTAAACAGGAAACTGCTTTAAATTCATTTACTAAGATCACTCACTCCACTGTGAACTATAGAGAACTCCTTACAACCATCATGCACATCAAGTATCAAATACATTTCAAAGACAAATATATACAGGAATGATCCATTTAATTTTGGGGAAATTATTTGTACTTAACATACTCTATGCAGAGATCCACTTGCAGACTTAGGACAAATAAGCAGTTTTCCAACCCATTAACACATACAGATTACAGAATTTATTTTATGCAAGTCAGGCAACAGTTTCAGTGTTGTATTATGAACAATTCTCACTCGGCAGCAGGTGTTCAGTTGTATATTTTTAAATATTAGACTCCACTTTCTCCAAGAATCTATTTTTGTGTATTCCACCTAACCCTGGAGAGCTTAAGAGTAATAAACTACATATGCCTATCTCGGTAAATGTTTATCTGGCTGCCAATGCTCTCAGGAGTTAAATAAGCAAAATCAACCACATATATCAGAAGACAGAAACAGATGAAAGAAAGTCCTAATATCAGACCAAGATGTAATCAACCCTCACTGTGAATGTTCAAAAATCATATCTGAGAATAAGTGACAACACCAGCCTAACTGGAAAGAAGCTTCCATAGTAGTCATCGAGAAAGGATTTACTGTACTCACTCCACTCAAGCCCAAGAATAAGGGCAAAGTTTTCCGTTCAGTAATCTTGCCATTTCTGTTAAGTGACTACTGGAAATAAACACACTGGGCTGCATGGAGGAAGGGAAGCTTTGCATTGTGCCATTAGCCTATCTGAGACTATAAACCTACCCTGCAAAGCAGCAGTTGGCTTGGAGCACGTGTGAGAATGAGGGAGGGAGAAAAATCCGTGAAGATGACAGAACTATACTGGACTAAGCACTTCTTTTGTCAACTGAAACTGTTTAGAGAGACTGTATAAATTACACCATGGAAATTCTGTTTGTCAGCATTACATTGTCTTCTATCCTGTGGGAACTCTTCATGCCAAGCTACAATGTCCACACAAGTTAGCCCAAACCAGCTGTACCTTAAAGTCCAAATTTACCCCTCACTGATTAGCCATAGTCTTCTTCTATAGTGATCTCCAACAGCTACCTTTTGCAATTCTCATTTAATAAAAAAAAATGTTTGCTGCAGTAACACTGATGTGTCTGACCTCTCTGCAGATAAACTGCCTCAGAAGCAACAGTAATTTTTTTTGCCTTATGAACTTCAGCTTAGCCAAGCTTCCCAGTAACCTCCTTTCCCCTAATCCCTTCCTCTTCTGCAAAGATTTTGCCATGAACAGCATGTTTCTTCAGAAACAAGAAGATTCCTTCACAAAAGATACTACAGAATTCCAAAATTATTCATTGTATCGCCACTCTATCTGCAGACACCCTCCCCCCGTCTAGACCTACAAAGAAAATTCTAGCATTCTTAGAATGCTTAAAAACAAGAGGCGTGGAGAATCTCAGAATACAGATGCTGCTATTGCAGCAAACTTAGTTTTCACTAAGGAGGGAAAAAAAAAAAAAAAGAAAAAAATGCCACATATGGCACATCAGAAAATATTATGAAGAAAATATCAAGTAAAACAAGGGAAAAGAAAGACTGGGAAAAGGTAGCCTTTGTTTTCAACTCAGGAATAAGTGAATTCTCTTGTTAAGTCAAGTCTTCAAAATCCGGCGATATTCCAGAGTGCATTCCTGTTGTTGAGATTATTAAATCCTCCTTAGTCAAGTACACTCCTAACTCTGAAGGATTATCTTCCCTCCTTTCCATAGACTTCGCCTCTTCATCACCTAACACTCCCTGAAAGGCCTCAGGCGAAAGCAGTCCAGAAGACTAAAGGAAAGCTTGGTTTACACCTTAGTTCTTGAAGCAAGATCACAGGCAGCAGATCTGAAATGTGAACACTTAATCAGCTTCCACGACTGTCAAAGCCATGCGAAGTCTTCAGCAAGTAGAATTTGAGCAGTTTTGGTATACAAACAACAGCAAGAACTATGAAGAGTGTGGTTTGAACTGAGAACACAATTTTTTATTTTTTTTTTTAAGACCTAATGTTGCATTTAAAAGACACACCTCTAGTTGTATCTGGGAAAGCAGCATATTGTTTCTTATTAATCAGATCGAACTTTAAAAACTATAAATCTCATGCTGGTAATGGTTGTTAACACCTGAATTTTCCTGACCATGGGTTTCATTCATTGAGTTTATGTCTAGATTTGCCCCAGATGGGAGGAAAATGGAAGAAGTTGTTAGCAGACAGATAGTTTTCCACTTAAAATACCACAATGTGTCTTCATGCTTAGTCAATATTGGGGGATGTACTTTGCTTGGGTTAAACCCTCTTCCGGAGTCACATAATTTTTTAACCCTACACAGATATCTTAAGTTCTAAAAATACCTGTGAAGATACTGGATAGCTTGCTTATCAGCAAATTGAAAAAAAAAAGTATTTTTTTAAGTTACCTTTCATCTACATCCTGGAACAGACAGGTTGGTGTGTGCGTAGTTGTAAAAATTCTTTTGTCAGGAGGAATTCTGGGTGCTGAGAGAAAGATAAAAGCAGATCAACAAGTTGGGGTTTTTGCATATATAAAGCACTTCAAGCTACATGTTCCTGTTCAATACTGAGCAAAGCCTAGAAGTCTGCCTAAGAGCATACAGAATAGCTTGCCAGCCCACAGCTCCTCAGCAAGGGCAGAGAACAGAACCAATTATCCTTCACTTTAATAAAACTTGAGATCACTGACAGTAATTCATATAGTTGGCTTTCTTAGTCTGAAATTCACTTGCGCTACACCACATGGAATTTCCTGTAGCAGAACATAGAACAGGTCCTACTTTCAGGAAACCAAAGTGATTTTTGTGCATTCAAAGGATTACCTTCATAACCAGAATGTACTTTTTCTGCAAGCAGCACACAGCAAAGCTGGTCCTCTGCAATTTCCGGATCTTGCACTTTGATAAGGTAAGGAGTCATCCGAAATGGGTGATAGCAAATCTCATTTTCACGCTCCTTTCCCGCACTAATAATTAAACAGAGTTAATTGTTTCAACAGATTCATCTTATGCTAAACAAAGTTTTATCTATTGTAATTCCCTCATGACAATAACTGCATGATAGCTCCTAAAATAGCACCCAAGAACTTAAATTTCTGATTTCTTTTTTTTTTTTTGGTAGAAGAGAAGCCAATTCTGATGGCATCCTTTGCATACTAAGTGCAATAAAGAATACATTGTCCTCTCAACTGCCTGAAATAAAAAGATCCACAATTGCTTTAAATGGAAATCCGATGGAAAAAGAAAAACCCACCTCCTATGACAGACTAAGTTATTTTGTTGATCCTATAACCTTAATTTGTGATATTAGACCCTTTAGATGGATGAATTTAAAGTTGTATTTTATGAACTGCTCTATGCCCTCAGTTAACATAAAGACCTTTTTTTACTCAATATTTATCCTGATTTAAAAAGAAAGACGACTCAGAAATTCTTGACTAAAGTAATAGTTGTTTGCTTAAGAATCAAAAGCATCGTAATGAAAATAACCACCATTCACACAATGACCAAAAAAATATAAATATATATATATTTCAGTTGTACTAAGTTTATAACAGCAAAGCTTTACAAAACTAAAGCTTTTGGAACCAATGTTAGTTGGATTTAAAAAAAAAAGTCTGCAATAACATCAGCAGCACTTTTACAGTACATTCAATTCAGCGCTTTGGAGTGGTGAGCACATTGTCTTTATTTTGGTTTAAGGCCACTCATACTACCTTAATGATAAATATTCATTTACTCCAGAAGTAGTTAAGTAATAGGATCCATGATATTTTGTTTTCAGATATGCTTGCAGAGGTAATATAGCAGCAAGAACAAATTGCGCAAGAAAGAACATGGAATAAGTTGCCAGCATTTCCTAAACAAAAGCAACTACAGGGTGTGGGGGCAGGCAAAGAAGGGAAAAAACACAAAACCAAAAGGAAGTGTGTCATCTAGTAACTGCAAGAGAGACAAGTCAAGCTACCCTCATGTAAATTCATCTCAAGTGTCCCATAGAGAAAGATTAGACATTTGTCTTCTAGAAGGAAAGGGACGCTAGCAGGTGCTGAACAGCACGGTCCAGTTAGCATGGACTGAAGTCTTTCCTTAGCAGTGGGAGACAACAAATCAGCTTCCTCTATGGCGCAAAGGTCAACATTCACACTGATTAACTTCCAAGGTGCAGCTTCCCGAGATCACTTCGCAGTTTTCTCTGTAGCTTCTAGGAGTTAATCAACTAGAGGACATGCATATGTTTTGCCTTACGTTCACATTATGGATAAGTAAGAAACTTACACACCATATGGTTCTTATAAAAGTCAAATATTTTGTAACGCATGCTTTCATAATACAATACTAAGCTTTACAATATTGTTGTCTTACCTGATGCGACAGAAAAAAGATTTCTCTTCCATGCAATCCTGGGTGGAAGACTCTAGAAATATTAAACATATTTCATAACAAGTTACAAATTGCGATGAGAATATGATATTTAAAACAGGAATTCTTCCTTGATGATAAGGCTGAATTCTTTGTGATCCCTGAAGTCTCCACATTTATTTACTAAACCATATATTTCAGAGGCAACTAAATCTGAATACCACTCAGATTCCGAGGCTGGCATGTGAATCACAGCTGCTTGCTTATGATTTTTTGCCTTTTGCCTTTTTGGCAAAAACATATCTAAACATGGCAGCCTTTTGCCAAAAACATACCTAAACAGTTCTTCAGTTTGAGCTGTTCAGTCTTAGTAGTTTTTCCCAAGTGTACTCTATAGTGTTGACCATGTTGACCAAAAATGTTTTATTATCTGGGACCTCAAAATCTGACCTTTTCCCTAGAAAGGCACTAGGACAGCTAGACCATCAAATCCACTTCCCATCCCTTCACCTACCTCCAGGAAAAAAAAAAAAAAAGAAAAAAATAAAGTAGTATTTTTCATGAAGGCTGCCCCTCACCTTTTAAGCTTATTTCCCTCCTTTTCCGGAGTAGCCACTGGCTGATTTTCAAGGCAAGCTCTGGTCTTTCAAAGGCCTCAGCACGCAATACTTTTGGATATTATAATCTATGGCACCTGATATATGGAACAGCGTACATGGCTCTAATGACTGCATTTTTGAAGTTTGAAGCTATACAGAAACATAATTAAACTACGGAAAATATTTCAGAAAAAAATGCATAACTGAATAGTACCTGTAATTTGGACCACATGGTCAGAATTCACACCACTGACCCTGCTTTGAGCCAGAGGTTGGACTACAGACCTCACAAGATCCCTTCCGATCTGCTCGATACACACACTACTTAGTATATACTAATTGCTAATTCTTTTTTCAGATTAAATATGGTTCACACTGACTTTATAGACTTAGTATACAATGGATTGGAATTTCAAATATTTAGAGCAGACCTCAGATTTCAAGTGTTTAGTTAAAATAGTTGGCAGCTACCTCTTAATTCCTAACAGCTGTAGCTACACTAGTAAAACAATCCTTCCACAAACAAATGTCAAGAGCCCCAAGACATTTGATTCTCACCATTAGCATGCCTAACAATTTTTCTAAGGCTAAAAGAACAGAGACATGATTACACTTGGTGAGTGCACAGTAGTGGTGGCTGAAGTACATCTTTCTACACTGTATTCAAGGTGTCCAGTATTCAAATCATAACCTGTTTAAAAGGAAGGAGGCAGAAAATTATCCCCCTTACAACTGAAGGAAAGACATTCTAAAGAAAAACGGTGGTCATTTGATTGCTTGTAAAAGTGGAAAGCAAACCCACTATTCATCATGAATACCTACTTGGTTTTCATTCATTATCTGGATGAAAGGGGCATGAGAACCAACAAACAATGACATTCATAGGCTTTTAGCCAACAGACAATCCTTGCTGATTTATAGAAGTGTACATGTATGGTTCAGAGATGTTCTAATAATGCATCTGCGTTATACCCTCAAAAAGTGATGGAGAAGGATAGAATATTAAAAAAAAAAAATCTTCAATTATTTGCATGACTGAAAGAAGGTCAGAGAATATCTGCTGTTGAGACTACTCACCAGCTCTATTGCAAATATTCCATGATGGTAGCCTGTATGGTGTAGTAGAAGTATAGAACACACTGACATCCTGAGGTGCCAAGAACTCCACAAATTTGGCATTTTTAAAATAACCCTTCTTACAGCGGAGAATAGAAGCAGCTTGATCAGAGATGTACAAAATTTTCCCAGTAATCAAAGAAACAGCTACAGCAAACATATCCTAAAAACAAAAATCTCAAGTTACTTAGTTGAAAACATTCTTCAATCCAGTATGTATGTATGTATTAGAAAAGCACTGAAGATGTAAAAGCATTAATAAGTTTAAAACAAATTTTAAGGAAATAGTGTTAAATTGCATCTGTTTAGGGAGCAATAAAATTAATCTGGTTTTGAAGTAGACAGAGACAGTACACTTTTTGAAATATGCAATAACACACTAGCACCTTACCAGGTTACAAGCCCTAAATATCACTGCCTAAAATTTTATGATGCAGAACGAATTAACAAATTAAGAACTAAAGAGCTTCTAGCTATAAAACTGCCCATTTTCCTTGTGCTTGTTACAGGCATATTTTACATTTATGCAATTCAACTGTTTTGTAAAAGGCTGTTTACGTTGTTCATCCACTGCAAAAATCAAAAAAGTGCTCTAAACCACTTGGTAAAATAATGACTAGGCAGGTGGGGGTGGGGAGAAGTCCCACACTACCATACACGCTCCCACCTGTGTTGTTTCATGTTGGTTTTCTTCTTGACACAAAAGAGATTCCTGCGTCATAACCTTTAGTGCTCCATCCACTAACACAACCATATACACAAACTTAGGAGCTGTCATCAGAACACCAGTTTGAAACACTCAGATGCTTCAAATCAACTGAGCAACGTTTATGATATGTGGCTGAAGTTCTCAGTTGTACTCTAGACTTCTTACTTGTTTTACCTTATGGGCAACGTTTACTATTCACAGATACAACAAAACCCACCTACTTCAAGCTAAGGAACACCCCCCATCATGACATTATGTTATTGATTTCAGAACTTCATACATTCAGGCAGAGGCTTCAGGGAAAAAAAAAACCCAAACCAAACAGTGGAAGGTAGTCTAATAAATTTGGATGCAATTATTTTTTGAATACTCCATAATATATACCTAAAGTACCAGGAATGTGGAGAATAAGTAAAAAAAATCATTCACCATAACATTTTACTGCTAAAAACTATGCTGATCATCACAGCTATTCTTATCTGGGCAAGAAGACACAGTATCACTGGATCACACAGTAAGCCTATACCAGCTACAAGAACTAGACAAATACCATAGAAGAAGGCACAACACTAATTCCAACACTTTCATCACTTTTTAGTCACACTAACACAACGAACTAGTGAAACATCAAATAACCCCTTCTGATAATGGCAAGCTGAAGCGATTCACAGCATGCCTCAACTAAAATTTGTAAAGAGTTACTCTCAAACTTTAGAGGTTATTCTAAAATGAAAACTGTCTCTCAGTGCATTATTTCACACAGATGTTGAGATACGTCACACCATTGTCTCTACACACAAAATAAAATTCAGAGGACCAAGGAGTTTAGACTACTTATTTTCTACCTAACTGTCAGAAAAAAATGTTTAGAGCCAGCTGCTATTGGCAAAGTCTGCAAAGGCTCAGTTTCAACACCCCCTGGAAGGCAAAAGCCAACTTCTTCAGCTTGTTGGCCTAGCTACCAACCCTTACCTTGGGTAAGAAAGTTTAAGACATGTCTAAGAATTCCAGTTCTAGAAAACATTTTCAATACACACTGTAGACTTGGGTCACCATACTCACCGCATTTTTCATGATGTATTCTGAGGTTATAGTCTCAACCTCTTCCACCGTGTAAGATGACACATTGAGTCCAGCAGGCTGAGATTCATTTATCATCAGCAATTGGTAATACTCCTCATTGGCTACATGTGAACATTAAACAAATTATATGCAGAATTAAAAATTTCATCAATAAACATCCAGCCTGGGAGTAGTAAATGGTCACAATCTTTTCTGGCATGAGCACAGAACAGGGAGCTTGTAAATCTAGGTAGCACTCCAAATTAGTTTTTCCTTGGTAGAGTTTTCTCATCAGTAAGCCAAACAAATCAACTCATCTTAATAAACCCATATGTGCACGATTGTAAATTTTGGTCTGTTTGACAGTTCAAATAATATGAAATTGTAAATTGTTTTCAAATTAATTTTCTAACTAAAAAAAAAAAAAAAAAAAAATCAGTAAAACGTCAAGCAACTAGAGAGCTGCTTTAATTCCCAAAGGAACACAAGTTAACAGAGCCAACAAATGGGAACACCATGAAAACATCTGTTTAGAGATGTTTTCAAGCATAACAAATGTAGCTTTACACAGACAACCACATTTAGATTCCTATTTTAAATTTAATTTTATCGTGGTTGGCATTATCTAAGGTAGTATCATACTTGATTACCTTTAACTTGTTTAATGCTTTTAAGGGCATATTTCAATGTCGTTAGGACACTAGATTTGCCTTTAATTCTCTTCTCAGAAGGAAGGTGAGCTTTCAGCTCTTGTAATGTTTTCATCAATTCCTTTTGTGTTTTGGCTTTCGTGGACTGCTCACTACTGTAAGATTAAAGACAAAAAACAAAAATGTCACTTGAATGCTTGAAGAGACATACAATCCTCATAGAAACCCAAATATACTCTGACACTTGTCACATACCTGAATTCATACAGCTAGCCACATTAACCCTTCCAGCACTTCATATCAATATTCAGAACTTACAATCATTCTTAAATTAGCTAGAACCATTTGAAATGAAAGATTTACCACCACCTGAAGTCTTATTGTAAAATGTACTCTGCATGTACAACAGTACATATATCCAAGCACCAGATAATATTTAGGGGTTTTTGCCAGTCTCCCGCCTCCCTTTTTAGTGGTATTTTCCTTAGTTTCTTTCAAATTCAAACGAATAGAAATGTTCATGGACTTCAAAGGAGAGAAGCAGGAGGTCCATTCAAGTCTTCACCTCCTGTTCAAGCAGGTTCTCATAAGAAAGGTCCCTGAAAAGGGAATGGCAGTGGGAGAGCATCAAGTTAACAAAACAAATGGAGAAATCCTTGGAACAACGTATCCCAGTTAAGCATGGCAATACATTAGAAAGGATAAAGAAACTTGACTAAATATGGGGTGGGGGTGGGGTGGGGATAAATCAGAGGAGGCTGGAGACAAACTACATTGACATTTCCCAGGTGCATGTTCAGGAGCGTTATCTCAGTGTAGAAGGTCAAACTACAGAGATTATTAGTGCCAACATCAGAGAATTATTGCCTGCCTTTGCAGTTCCTTGTATCTCTCCCCATTATTAAGAGGCACTGACAAAACCAAAGAGGAAGAGAAAAGGAGTGAAGGGAGGAGGAGGATGACAAAGATGGGTGGCAGGTGGGTAGGAAGCAGTTAAAATGGAAAAAATCACCTCGTCTTTCTCATTGTAGTAGATTTTAAAAGCTAATCAGTCCCAACAATCAAAAGGGTTCTAGAGCTTTACATAAACCTTCCTGAAAATAAATTCTTTTCCATCAAAAGGCAGGTTTTCTCTTACCACCTGATTGTCATAGCTGTTAGTCTCTTAAGCTGCAACCCTAAGAACCACTGTAGAAACAATAAATTTGGAAACTGCTCTGTACTGTCTGAAGTGCTCAGTAAAGTGGCTTCCACTTGCAGGTAATTTTCAAGACTGATTCTGAACATTTTTCTGACAAGTTTGAAAAGTTCTTCTGGTAGATCAATCATCTGACAGGTGTTGGGCATATTTCACCAAAAATGCTTGCAAAGTGACAAAGCTGGCTTGTACTAGAGAATACACATTGTTCTTGCTTACATCACAACTTACTACGCGAAACCTAGCATTCACTTCATCAGTGGTCATTTTGTACTGAGAAATAATGGCCAGGGATAAGACAAAAAGAGTATAGTACTCCCTGGGGAAACATTATGTTCATGCTGTATATTAAAACCACATCTACAATGTGGCTTGACAGTTTGGACTGATGCAATCTAACAGGGCCTTGTTAACAAAGAACCCCCTATGCTGGCAGTAGGGAAAAAGAGAGAAGAAAAAGATTATGAAGTAACCAAGCATACTGCTGTCTTTGTACTCTCGGAGTATGCTTCCTGAAAGCGGACTCGTGCAAGAAAAGAAACCTTTCCAAATTAGTCTACAGCAGCCGCAAATATAGAAGATGGGCCTCCTTGGAAAATAGGTTATACAACTCCAAAATGTTTTTCCAAAGGTCAGTAGCATCAGGCACAGTAGCCAAAACTACAGGCAAGGCATGACTTGCAGAGGACAGAATAAGCCAGTTCTATAAAGAGAGGAGCATTCCATTATGCTTTATATGGAGAGTTAACTAGGAAAGTACCTACAGATACTAAACTGATAGGCAGTTGGTACCAATAGTGAATCCAAAGCCCAGTAGTCTTTGAATTAAAGACTAAACCTATAGCTTATCAACCTATTTTAGCCTTGTCTTTGAAGATCGTTCTCTAGATACCCTCATTCCCAAAAGATGATCAAATTCTGCTCTGTAACCCTCCAGCACTGTGCCTGACAGTTGGGGAAGACACTGTACTATCTGGGTTCTTCTTCATTTCTGAGCAGAGAGCTATTAATGAAATTTAAAATAAAGAGGCATCAGAAAAACTGTAATAAGTAATCCCCCAAAAATCCTGCAGTGAACAATACTGCATCAATGGGAGAGGAAGATTAAGAAACGCCTTTGGTTCACTCTGTCTTTCACACTAAGCAACACGAAATCCAGAACACAATTTCCAATCGAAAAATACAGCATAGACCAAAATCTCCAGGTGCCTGCAAGGCAGACAGAAAAAAAGTTCACCAAGCACCAAATGGTGCAAAGGCGTAATTTTATTTTACCACTTCTCTAGGAATGGCATCAGGTAGAAACACTTTCAGGTAGGTACATGTAGATAGAGGTCTTAACATCAGTATGCTATAGCTAAATATCCCTGACCTGCTCAGGATCAGGTTTTGGTCTCCTGATCAAAAGCTGACTTAAAAAAAACCCAACAAGTACAGTAGGGCACTCTGAAGTGTCCAGATTTGAGCCTTCAGTGCCACCAGGTTTCTCAAGGCTATCAGGGTCAGAAGCAGAGTTCATACAGAGGGTTTCCTGCAGCTGATGCTGGTTTATCCTTAGACTTGAGGCTTGAATCCTGGCGAATGGAACACAGGAGAGGTAGATGATATGGCTGCTGGACATCAGAACACATCCAAATCAATGGGTGAATTCTGATGTTAAACACACTACTAAGGTTGTCCCCAGGCAAGGTCTTCAGACTAAATTCTGAAGAGCAGAAAATCTGAAGCAAAGCTTCAAAAAAAAAAACCAAACAACCAAACAACAACAAACCAACCAAACCACGAACCACTAGGGCTGAAGCAATATTCAAAGTGAATGACACAAAACTACGGAGTTAAGCTACCAAATCAAAGTAAGATGACTTGAAAGGTTATCACATAACTTGATTGAATTAGAGCTTTTTGTTGCTGTTCCATGCAAGTGGTTAATAGGACACACTACTGATTATGGACAGGAAGAGAGTAAAAAATAGCATTTCTTGCATACTCCTCCAGGTTTAGCCAAAACAAAACAAAAAAATCAAAATACAACACTATTTAGTTTTCAGCATTTAGCATTACATACATGCAAATTACTGAAAGTATATGCGCATTAGTTTACCTGCACCCACTGCTAGACTGATTGTGTTCAGAGTTTGCAATCATCAGACTGAATGCGTTTGAGCTTGAACTAGAATAAGGAAAAATAGAAAGAGATTAATATTAGTAAACCTAACAACTTCTGGTTCATTTTAGCTTTGTATTTTCCTATTCATGACTGGCTATCCAGAAGAAAAGACTACTTTAAAAGCTGCCTGGCACAATAAGAACTATAGTTGTTACATGTTTGTCTAAGATTCTTCTTGTTGCAGCTTTGCTCTGTACACTAAGCTATTATTTAAAAGATTAAATAGCACAATTGCATCCTTATGTATAAGATTAGACTGACACTTTTTATATACAATTATAGAAGTTGGTTTACAACAAAGTATATAAGTAAGGCCACTTAACTACGAAATGATGAGAAGACTCAAATTGAGTGGCCCTGCAGAACACTGTAATTCTTTATGAATTATAACGTATTACACAATTTACACCATACAAGACTACAAGTTAACTAGAACACTCAGCTTCAATCTGAAGATATGCTTTATAGCATAGTTGCTACTCAAAAATTATATTCAAATGGAAAACACTTTTATGACAAAAATAAGTGAAATTTATTTAATATTAGCTACTACCTCTTATGACAGTCTGAAGTTTCCATGAGCATCGCTGAATCTTTCCCATTTTCATCAGATTCATGGCCATGAGAATCGTGCCCACTTGAGTAGTTTTCATTTGTGTCATTTCCACTGAAGTCATTTCCACTGGATCCACTGCTCATTTCAATATCTTCCTGAAGAACTTCGTGAGAGTGTTCAGGCTTTGTCTGAATTTCTGAATCTTCTGCAATCATCTGGCTATGGCTTTTTGCAAGTCCAGAATAATCGCTCATTTTCTGTTGCTCTTTTAAAGAGAACGCCAAAGAAATGTTTTCACTGATACCAGGTTGCTGCTCAGGGTTCTGCTCCTCAGTGCTAGAGTAGAACCCCCTGAACTTGATAGAGTCCATGGGAGACTCATTAGAAACACCACGAAGATCAAGAGCAAATCAAGCCATATTCAGAATTTTCTCTCTCTACAAATTCTGTTTGGACATAGAGACCCACGAATCTGAGGAAGAAGGAAAGGAGGGGAAAAAATTAATTTCCTTGTTTGCTTTTGCTGACAAACTGGAATTCTCACTGACTGATGAAATTAAGAG
Source organism: Falco cherrug (assembly GCF_023634085.1). Classification (NCBI taxonomy): domain Eukaryota; kingdom Metazoa; phylum Chordata; class Aves; order Falconiformes; family Falconidae; genus Falco; species Falco cherrug. Next base: position 10,778,080 of record NC_073707.1, read on the forward strand.
TCATAAGTGATATTCATGGTTAATATATTCAGCATTTGAACAGTGAAAAGTTTAAGTTAAACATAATTGCACACCTAATAGTGTTTTACCGTAGAAAAGGTATTTATTTTTTGGTAAAAACCCACACAAAAAGTGGAATAAACATGAATAACTCCTTAAAAGTTAAATCCTTGTTTTCTATTCTCCTACTTAATACTTGACAATTTTACTGCCTCAATTTGAACAATAGCTATTATTACTTTCAGCGAAAGTATTCCCCTGTCTTCCAGTTTACCCTGACAAACAAAAAAATTCCATTCAGACATCAGAGGATTTCTTACTTGGTTTGGAGGTTTTTTGTTTGGGTTTTTTTTTGGGGGGGGGCTTTTTGGAGTTTTTGTTGTCTTTTTTTTAATACATAGTCTTGATTTTTTTTCTTTTAAGAGCTGTTCTGCCATTTTGACCAAATTCTTCACTTTCTTTTTTGTATGCTACATAGGTAGGTAGACTGAACACATATCAGGAACAGGGAAACTAAGTACACAAACCCACCTATTTATCAACAAATAAGCCTAAGAATAATTTTATCTACTGATTACCACTAATTGTGGGGGGATATTCTGCATTGTTTAAAAAAGTAATCTTAAAACAAAACAAAAATACCCCTGCTTTTAAAGCAAATTCCAATGCACCAGGCCCCAAAAAAATCAGTGTATACAGAAATGAGCTAAGAACAGACTAATAATGAAGACCCATCAAAGGAGAAGTACTAGAGAGCAGTTCAACTTCATAAACAAAAAAAAGAGATACTCAATCTGACTCATTTGCTCTATATTTCAGCAATCCACAGACACCAATACCTCAAAACCATGAATCAAGACTCTCGAACAATTTAATGCATCATCAGGAAAAAAAAAAAGGATTGTTCGTAAAAGAACAGTACCATGTTTGTTCTTCCTTCTTTGTTCCTTTAAAATATTCAAGATCACAATTGTTGACTAATAAACCCCTGACTGGAATGACAAAGTCAATGAGAAAGTCTGCAACTAAGTTCAGCTAATATTAACTGCAACAGCTTCCTTTTAAACACAATTTTTTTTAGAAATTTTTTTACAAAGCCTGTAACAGAAAACATTAACTTAATACTCATTTAAAACACACTATGATTCAACTTCCCCCCCTCCAGAAAAAACATTGAAACTATTTTCTTACCCTCCTAATTGCTGTTTTTCCAGACATTTTACATTTATTTTGAGTTTTTCAGAAGAAAATACTACTCGTCTCCTCGTTTGGCCAGAGTAATACGCAAGATATCTGTTTTCATTTGAAAGAGGAAGTGTAGTTTAAGGACATTCATTTAAAGCCATCAGTAATGGTATATAAATAAATAAATATTTGTTTTCCTTACAAGATTATTCACTAGTAATTCACTATAGGTAATCATAAAAAATACCCCTTTGGGAAGAGTAAAAAGTAACAACATTTCACTTCCGCATGTATTCACTTCAAGTAGTCTAATCCAGACTAAACAGACCTCCTGTTACGCTGTTGTATTGAACAGCAGTATAAAGGCAGTAAATTACACTTTAGTAGCTCTAATGAAGTTTTTTTCTGCACTAAGGAAGCCACTTCTGTCTTTAAAATTACATAACTGGAACATGCAACAAAATATTTACTTTTAGATGAAATTATAGTATTATTTCATAATGGCACATACTCTGGCGGCCAAGGATTAACTAGATCAGACAGTTCATCTCCAATTTAATCTCTCTGGCAGATAGAGCTTGCACTTTCACTTGCTTTACTTAGTGAGACATTTTAATGAAGCTCTGTCCCTGCATATAGTCTACTCTCACCACACATGCTCCTAACGAGCCCAACTGGTTAGTGGTACCCATGCTACTATCTGCAGCATCATGGCCCGTGCTTAACAACGCTGGACTAGCCACATCTCATTCTGTCTGACAGTGACCAAAAACATCAAAGGGCTCAGGAGACTCAAGGTGGCACTGGGAATACCTACACGGACAGCATATGAGACAAGCCTCCTGTTACTGTAAAGGTAAGGAGCATTTTTAAAATGTAATACATTCTCACACAGGAAAGGCTCTTACCACTACTTCAAGTATTGCAGAAATAAGAGCATCTATCTAGTTAAATAACTGAGCCCACCCTCAAGAAGCCATTTCTCATGTCATCTGCACTATTGTTTCTCGAGAGGGCACTGAGATTATAGTATTGTATAGAGGATTCAGTGAGTAAAGGTACTCCAGCAAACTACTCAGCTAGCAACAGGACGGCTTTTTACCTACCCTTAGAAGGTTAAAGCTAACCTTGGAGATCATCTACAGCATTTTACCCACTTCAAATAAATATCCTATGCATACCAAAATTACACCAATTAACCCCATTACGATTAAAATGAAGCTTTTGGGAAAAAAAAGACAGCCACCTGAAAAGGAAGTCTGACATGTAGGAATTTTAAGGTGAAAATTAATATTCTTCATGCTATATTCTGTGCCCAAGGCAGGGGTTTCCTCCTATTTTTCTAACCAAATGCTACTCAGAAAGAGCTTTAGATACAAGAGAAAAACATACTGCCATAACTGAAACAACATTATCTGCTAGTGAACTATGCTATATAATTTCCTTAGAGGTAAAGAAAAAGCTCTCAAGAAAACCCACAAAAACCAAACAGACCCAAACCAAAAAACCCACAGACCAACTCTAGGCTGCTATACTTAAATCCCTTAAAGAAAATCATATAAATCACTATTGATAGGATCATAAGCATTAACTGGCAGAAGACAGACTCTTAGCGTAGCCCCAAATTCTCTAAATAATTAGCCCAACATTGCAGTAACACATGTATCAGGAAAATTGTGCTATTTATGGGAGGAGCAATTAACAGCTCCACAGCTTTCTTACTTCGAATGCAAACATTTCTTATTTCAGTCTGTAAGTGTGAGAAACCTCTTCTGCTGAATTCTGAAGCCAAAGAGTATGACATATGCCATAGTATTTTTTAGCCTCAAGAGTTGTCAACAAATATTGTTTGGAACAATGTTTACTTGGGAAATTATTTCCCCAGTCTTTTTTGTAAACTTTGAAAGTTTAAGTGTCATTGAAATTGTGCCATTGCTAGCACGTAGAGTCTTACAGTTTGAAATTCTGAACAACTAATGAGGAATTTTTTCCACCTCCAAGTATCACTTATTGTCTCCTCTGTTCTTTCCCTGGCACCTAGGGTAGCTTCTACCAGGTATTTGTAGGAAAGTTCAAGAGTGCTTCCTTATGTGGGAGAGAATAATTTCATATATATATAGATAGATAGACAGATATATAAACTGTCCAATAACTTTTCAGGGCTTCCCTGTGCCTCCTTGAACAAGAGTTGAGTAACTCAACAACAGTCAAGATTTCAGGGAGGTTAAAATTATTTTTATATTAAGCAGTGAGTTCAAATTAAGAGAATTGCCAACGGAAGAGAAATATGTACTGACCTACAGAAGATACCATGTAAATTTTCTTCCTCTTGATACCTGGCAGGAACTTGTGCCCACAAAATGCTTAAGTTGCATTATTTCTGTCTCTAGCAACATGCCAGTGCTTCTGCAGCTTTGCCCGCAGTAAGCATCTATGCGGTTCCTACATAACTACGTTACAGTGACTACAATTTGGAGCCCAAAGACAACAATGCCAAAACCAAAAATAAGTATCCCAGTAATGGAGATGATACAATTTTGACCTTTTTAAAGGTATATTTCAAAAACAATTGCCTCAACTCCTTGAGATGGAATGGTGTTCTTAGGCAGGACTGGAAGATTAATGTCACTGAAAGTCGGTCTTGCACAAAATGTCTTCTGTTTCAAAATCTCAAAAGCCTCAGAGGCACATACCAGAGTAAGGAATACAGGAAGAATAAATAGGAAGGAATAGGGGAAACATTATGGCAGACTTCTAAGAGCTTCTAGGAAAAGAAGGAAGAGGAGCATTTCTAAAACGAGAGCTTGTATAATAAATAAAAAACCCAAGGTCTCCCAAAGCAGCAATATTATTAAGACATGCCATAAGTTCAGAGAGATTTTTCTAGGAAGAGATTGGAATAACTGTGGAAAAAGAACAGACTGGCAATTACCCTACACCATGCTCTGCGTCTGTAATTTTAGATAAGAACGAATGCATCTAGCTAGACTTTACTCTCAAACAGAAGACAACCTTAAGTGGAACATCTGCATGCATATGCAAGCACCATGCAAACACTTCAGGAGCACAGAGGGTCAGTCATCCCAGAGAAATTCATTAGCATTGAAACTAATGCGAGTCAAAATGCCATAATAAATTGCAAATATTCATCTCACTTATACGCATGAATAAATTTCCAATCAAGAATGAAAAGGTAAAAGCTAGCATGCTTTCCCAGTCTGAGGTTCTCTCCTGTGACCACAGTCTGAGGAAGGTAACTGCATTGTATACCAAGTTCAATAAGCAAGTGCAGACAGTCACGTGGAAACAAAGGAAGAGCTAGCTCTTTTAGGTTTCATCTTCAGAGAAGTCCATTAAGCCAGTCTGTCTTTATTTTCTGCTCCATCTTTCCAAATTTTTAAGGGATGTTGCCTATTTTGACTCTGTAAATAAAAACTTCCTTTTAAATCTTAAACTGGCACCAGTTAAACTTGATTTTAAGGCAACTGGCTCACAAAAGCCATTCTGCTCTTCTAGACAGAGCAAGCCTCCCAAAGTCACTCTGGCAAAGACCAGAAACCTTTAAGATCCTGATGCAGTGTAAGAAAAAGGCGACGTATTTCCACTGAGCACGAAGGACAAAAGTAGGCATTAATATGCCGGGTTAGATACGCAGAAAATGTCTTCTGGTTATTCATTAGCTACAGCAGCTCCTTTATCCTGCCGTAAAACAATGGAACTTTAATTCCTAAATGCCTGAACTTCAGCATCCCCAGAAAAAACACACCAAAATATGTATGGACAAACTTTTGAAGAACTAACAAGTTTATGCTTTTGAAAAACCCTCTTAAGAAGGACTGAGAATACCAAGGAGGCAAATTTCTTTTGAAATTACAGTATTTAAACTCAAAAATCTTATTTCATCAGAGATCTGGTTACATTCAGAAAACAGATATTTCTCCAGATTTCATACCAAAAAAATATGCCTAGTATTGGCATTTAAAGAATGAAAAACTAATCCAGAGTGAAAATTACCTAGTTCAATAACTGAATAACAGGTGAACATCTGAAGATTTAAGTCTAAATCTGCAACTAATATGAACTTAATAATATTCCCAAATTAAGCAAGAGGCACACCACAGTTTATGACTCTAGACAGGTGAATATTTGGGGACTCTTAACTGTACTAGCATGAATAGGTGCCACTCCTAAGGGTCAGGATTCAATTTTACTAAAGATCTTATTAACAATAAGACTTTCCACATGTCCTCTGGATGGTTGCTTTAAAAAATGGTACAAGTTTTCTCATTTGTATGACAAACAACTAGCAGGGGTTTAATCATATCATGCAATTTCAGAGAAACTGAAAATTAACATCTACAATGAATGTACGCTCCCTGTGCAATTAGACAATAATTAAATGCTTGGTAGTAGCAAAACATTAGGAAAAAAATGTGGAAAAACAAACAATAACCCAAGAAGTGACTTGTCTAACTGCACAACTTCACCAGCAATAACAGAGAGCTTTGCTTTGTGGCAGGAGATGGAACAATTAACAGAGTATCTTCGCTAAGACATGTTGGGGGGGGGGGGGGGGGGGGGAGTGTGGCAGTATTCCCAGACTTCACTTTAAGGGGGAGGAAAAAAAATAAAAAACAAAAAAAAAGCACCACAAAAGATGCTTAATTTCCTGCAAGACTTTTTGGATGAAAAAAGAAAGGTTTTTTTAATAGAGTCCTCATCTCACTGCAAATCATCATAAACAGGTTTTGTTCTTTTTCTTAACAAGGCATGAGGTATAACTCAGTTTTCTATTTATATCAATAACACCTAGAATATCACCAGTGCTTCCATAAAATGTGAATTTTGCAGCATTGATTTCACAATTTTTGATAAGAATTTACCATTCAGTTCAATCCTGAGCACAGGACTCTTATTTAAGTAAAAGTTAGCCATATCTTTATAATGGTGATCCTAATTAACCACTGCTTACAGCTGCCACTTTACAAGAGGAACTGATCAAAACATAGCCCTGGTCCAGAGCCATCCAAGCACCATCCTGAATTTACAGCAGACCTATACAGGAAGAGGTCAGCATAAGCACCAGGCCAGGGCCATTGCATCCATAAGTCAGGATACTTCCAACCAGATTGTTACCTCAGTAAGAAAAAAAAAAAAAAACCACCACAAAAACCCCCACACAAACAAAAAACAAATCTGAATTATAAAATAAGTACGGTTTTAGACTAAAAATGTTTCACCTTTAAATCAGGTAACTCCCAGTTTATACCCAAAAAATAGTTCTGAATTTGTATATATGACTGAAACCACAGTTCTAAGATAAACACAGAACAATCTGTTTTCTACATAAGCTCTAGGAGGGGGCAGGAGGGAAAGCACCTTTCTACTAACGTGAATTTTAACAGTTATGCATGTTTCTTACCTGTTTTTTCTATGAAAAGTTGGTTAAAGTGTTTATCAAGCTCCCTCCCAGCTAGCATCAAAAGCATGAAGTCTCTAGGTCCAGAGTCTCCCACATGCATTTAATTCTTGTCTCATCCTCTTCCACTGGAAATCTTTGACCATTACAGAGTCCGGACACCTCTACAACTATAAAATATAAAAGAAATACCTGGGCCCCCCAACAGTGTCCTCTTCAAACAGATACCAGAGAGATGCTCAGAGTTATGCCATGCCTATGCAGATAAATGTTGGTTAAACATGAAACTGTCAGCCAGCAGAAGAATCAGATACAAGTCTACATTTTAAACACTTTTGTTCTAAAATAAGGTCTTACAGAGCTTTAAAATAACAGAATCTTCTACACCAGAAAAAAATAACCCTTCCGATTCACTGTCGGTATGGTATCATGCTGTGTACATGTGTAGTATGTACATAGTCTGCATGGGTTGACACAGCCACCAAGAACGAAGGGCCAACCTCTCCAGTAGATAATAGAGCAAAATGCCTCATGTGGTCAATAGGAGCTCCAAGTGCTTAAGAAGTTTCGTTAGAACACCATTTTAACACCTGATCTAAACTCATCTACATAGCTGTAGGCTTGGTACGAGCATTAAGGAGTTTACTAGGCAGTTACAAAGTTTAAATTCACAGAAAGTTGAGGTCCCAAGGGACCTCTGCAAGTCATCTTGTCCAATGCCCTGTTCAGGCAGGGTCACTGAGCAAGAGCAGCCTGCCCAGGATCACCTCCAGATGACTTCTGAATACCTCCAAGGATGGAGGTTCCACAGCCTCTCTGGGCAACCTGTGCTAATGCTCAGTCACCTTCACAGTTTAAAAAAAAGTGACTACATTTAGAAGTCTGTACTAGCAATGTCCATCAACATTACTATTCTTCCTAATAAACTTTCCCAAGAAAGACACTGGGAACTTCAACAGGAGAAAGAAAATCTGAAACCTATTTTATTAAGTCTAGGAAACTAAGTCTGTTGGTACATGCCACTGACATGTAACACAAAGAAACAGTAGAACAAAAACCAGAAGATCAACATTTGTATGGCAAACAATTATGTCAGTTTAAATGCTTCATTTGAATAGGCAGAAGGAATGTTTGGAACAAAAATGTTTGGAACAGTGTTCAAATCCCAAGCTAACCATTTTGGAAGACAGCCCATGTTAACATGCCTTAATTTAAAATGCTGCACGTCTACCAACTGTTAAAAGTACATTTGTGTTGGCCAGACCTAAGGAAGAATTTATTCACAACATTCCATTCTGTATAATGTTGCAGAGCTGCTACAAGTTCTACAAATCTCAGATTATGATAAAAATCTGTGTACATAGAGGCAAAACATTTAAAGAACCAATCTTTATCATAAATTGATAAAACAGGATTTAAATTATAAGCTCTCTATCTCTGACCACAAGAGCTGTTAGAAATTGCCATATCTGGAGCTATTTGCAGATTTCAGTTTTGAGCTTAGACACTGAAAATGTGGAATGTCTTTCAACACTAGTTAAATCCTGATTTAAAGACAGCTCTTCCAATTCCCTTACACTACATCATCTCCCTGTAGTCTGTATTTCCTCAATAGTGTAAAGTTTCTGCCTTCGCTAATCAAGATCTACAAGTAATTAGCCACAACGTCTTGCCTGACTATTTATGAAGTGACATAGCACTTCTCTAGTTTGCTGACCTCCATCATGACATTTTCATAGGTGAAAAAAGTTTTAACAGAGTCTAGGTTTGAAGAGGATATTTGCAGCAGCAGTATGTACCATTTTAATTGGGTGTTACATTGGCTTCACCTACTTAGGCATTTTGGAAAACATTAAGAAAAAAAAACTTCTTGCAAACTACTTAAAATTCTCGTAAGCCTTTCTACATTTTAACTGAAAGCTAAAACAAATCTACTACAAAAGGATTTTTATCTGAAACTAAATACAAGTCCTTCAAACCAGGTATTTTATCAGTTTGATTAGAATTAGAGTCAGTTAAATCTAATCTTCTGGTTTTCTATTAGTTATCAGAGGAAACTTACAGGTAACTGAGTGTGCCCAAATCCCAAAGAACCAGAAGAATTTATTCGTGTATGGCATCTCAAGGAGGTCTTTTCCACAAAAGGAAGTTTAATTTCATCAGTATACAAAGAATATAGAGCTCGTAACAACATTTCCTTTGATATTGAAATATATCTATTCTAAGCATTGAAGACTTCAAATATTAGAAAAGAATAAATAAGGTGCTTTAGGGAACACACCTGTGTAACAGGAGCCCAACCAAGTTCATTTTCTGTAGAGAACTGAAGTCACACCTACACCGTTGAAAAGAGAATGTTGTCAGCTTTAACAACCTATTCAGATCACATTTTGTAGCTTTAGAAACACAGTATGGGGTTTTTTCCCCCCAATCATTTAGACTAATCAGACAGTACAGTATTAACCCTCAAAATCTCAGTCAGAATTTCATCTTTGTGCAGTATTACAGTACTGTCCATAACTGCTATGCTTTCCTTTCCTCTCTTGGGCCAATGTTGTCCCATCATCAGATCACATACGTAACAAAATCTATTTAATAGGTTTTCTTTGCATCACAGATTATTTGCCTCCACTGATCTCCTTTAAGCTCTCAGCTGTTTCCTTTTTTTGCTCCAATAACCATCAACTTCTCTTCCTTTTCAAAATATGTCCATAATTCTGACTATCTATTCTGCTTTCTTAATCCACCACACATCCCACCTGAGTTGTAGTGAGCTTTTTCTTTGTCAGCTTCTCACACATCACACAAACATGCATAAGTCAGTATCTCTGATGCCGTGTCCAACTTCTCAGAGATTAGAATAGTATCAGCCTGTTAGAAAGTAGAGCACAACTGACCAAAAAATACCGTTGGACCTATGACCTGCTTTCTAAATCAAACCTTAGAAGCATAACATTTTCCTTTCTCTCCTGAGCTATCACCCTGATTATCTAACACCAGCTACTTTGTTTTCTGGACCCCAACATTTTCACCATCATTCAAATTTCTGATGACACCTGCAAGAGCAATCAAAAGACGGGAAGGTATTAAAAACTTCTGCACAGCAAGCAATGCAGATGTAGCACCTGATACTGGATGCTACACTAAATTTGTTTCCTGAAGATTTAGAGATTTAGCAGAACTTCCATGTGCTTCCATGAGTTGTACAACAGGTCATTACAAATTTAATGCTCTGAACATCTTTTATTTTTCGTCACTCTGACATTACAGCTCAAAGGAAGCATACAAAGTAAAAACAAAAAAACAGTTCAGACTCACTGAGAAAGAACCGACACTATAAATCACTTTCTTGGGGACAGCATCAGACACTCACCTTAATGAAGGTACTAATCGTTATCTTTCCAAGTCTGAAAGTGTCATCAATATATTCCTATTAAAAAAAAAACACACCAAGTTTTATAAGACAAAAATTTATGAAACATCAATCAAGTCCATCTAACAATGCAATACAAGTCTCGTCTTGTAAAATGCAGATGAAGAACAGTTATAAATACTACAAATACAAAATGGGAGGAAATGCAAGAAATCTTACTGATTAAAAACATTACTTCTAAATTGGTTCCTTGAGCAATGCACAGAATAACTGTTCACTGAATTCTGTTCCCTTTATAAACATGACACCCCCCAAAATTCCATCTCCATGATCTTCATTTATTGTTAGAACATTTAGATAATACCAAGATGAACACAGTATTTCAAAATCAACCACTCACTCAACTGAACACATCCAAGCAGAAGAATGAGTATTATCTAGCACAAAATTTGAGATCACATGTTTGAATTCAAGTTATGTTTCTTTTTCCACAGATTACAATCTTAAAACATTTCACCACCAAAACACAAATTCCAAATTAGCCTTCGGAGATGAAAAAAACTCCCCAGACAGCTAAGTCAACTGAGTTAAAGTACTGACATAATGACCAAGACTAGTTCCATATTCCAAAATACAAGTATGCACTCTTAAAGCAAAAGGTGTTTGCAGCTTACTGAAACTTATGCTTCTTTCATCTGTTTAAAGAAGAAAAAGAAAAGAAAAAAAAAATCACAGAAAGAAGCTTCCTTAGCTATGTCCCAGAGGGCCAAACAGGAAAAAATAAATCCCTCGGTCCTCAAGCGATGATTCCTAAATGGACCTAAGCTTATGTCACCAGTCACTTCTATTCCTGAAGCAGCCATGGCACCGCTATGATTTAATTTCCGGTTTTAGATTGGTTTTGTTGTTTTTAAAGCAGCTTATTCTCCCTGTGGAGTAACTAATAGCTGTAAGTTAGCCCGAGGTAACAGGACAAAGTCAACTCAGTTCTACTATGAATAGCACAGTACCAGCACATGGTTGAACTTAACCTCACTTCGTGGAGGGTCAGTCTCACCTGTGCTGTGCTGACCAACCTGGGCTAGCTCCTGATTCATCATTTGCTTTCCTGTAACCATAAGAAGCCACGTACTAGTGTAGCCTCTTGCCACACCACCACCACAAAAAAAGCAATCAGAGCCACCCCTCCATTATCTGGCAGGAATTGTTCTCTTTTCTGCCAGATTAGAAGCACTTATTTTACCCTTTCATGTATATTATTCCTTGTTCTGCTAAGCCCACCACCTGGGCTCACATCTCCACAGTGGATGTGGACTGATCACCCCCAGGAGCCAAGAGAAACTGTCTCTCTCAAGTTTATTCCTTCACCTTGAATAATAAGCCATGGTCCAGAGCCAAGTTTAATTGCCAGCAGGCTGGGTACTTGCCATAGAGGAAAAAAACCACCCCTGACAGACAAGATTATTACAGCCTGTGCCAAAACATCTTGTGAAGAAACTAAACACTGTCTCCTTTACCTGCCCCATGAAAACTTCTAGATGTACTTCCTTCCAGTCTTACAACAGGTCCCTTCCTAAACATGAACTAAAATTCTTTGTATTAAGTGTGAATTTAAAAAGACATTTGATTGTAAACAGAAAACACTATTCTCCTCTTAAGTGGAACTGGAGAAATTACTGAGCAGGAGATCAGTAGTCAGAACTCTTTAATATTTGCATATGCGAACTCCTGTCCTTTTAAGTAACAAAAAGGATACATTTGAGGAAGTGTTGTCACAAAAAGGAGGGAAAAATTGTCACACCCCACCATGCAGTCACATATTTGACCTTTATTATATGTGAAACTAGATCCAAGATATCTACAACATTGTATTCCAACTTTTAATATTTGTTGATATCTCCATTAAAGAGTATATTTGCACACCTACTGTTCCCTTCCCTTAAAAAAGGGGCAGAATTTCACCATGGGGTATTACATTTACCAAAGTTCCACGCTAATGCTGCTCTTTAGACATCGCTGCAGTTCATACCCAGTTAACGATTTCAGTCAGAATGAAAGTCCCATTCTGGAAGGCTCTATGCCAAGTTAATTCTCTGACTATTACTAATACAGCCCCACTGCCTTCAGTAATACACTCCACAAAGTGTGGCAACCTAACAAACACAGCGTACTTGCCCTGTGAATTGGCTATATTAGTACTGAAATAAGAGCTGAAGTCACAAGAGGAACCCATGGTAGAGATGTAATTAAAATCAAAGAAGCGCTTTCTATAGTGAAGATCTTTGTACAATTAAAGACACTAAGTAGCAGAAACATAAAAGCACATGTAATAAGGTCAAGCACAAAAAGCATACTAAGATACAAAAGCTGCAAGGAATAAGGAGCACAGGAAGCAAGGTCAACAAAAGGAGAAGTACTGGACATCCTCACCACTTCATCTTGTCTCCCTAAGCTTCAATTATGAAAAATTACAGGTGTTAATTAACAGTCAAGTGCCTCTGTTTTAGGACAGGATGCTTGAAAGCCAGTACAGCTTTGGTTCTACTTTCAAAAAGCCAGTTCTACTTTTAAAAGCCATCTAGGTAAGGAAATATCTAACAATTATATCTATAGGAAAAAATCAAGCATTAAGAATTACTATAGTACACTCAAAACAGCTGGAAGCCAAACCCCAAAGTGTCTCCCAGAGATTTTGATGTTCAAAAGAGCACTCTCTCCCACTATCACATCTATTCAGGATGAACATCAGTACGGCTTGCACTGAATTTCTGCAGCCTGCTCACATAATTCTCAGAATAACCTTGTACTCTTGCCCCAAGAAACACATTCCCTGTGTATTTCAGTTCACTTTGTCATGTAAGCAGCACGTTGAGTCTCTACCCCTTCAGCACCCCCAATAAAATTTTGCTTTCTATTGGGAGAAAATGAAGGGGGCAGGGGGATCATACTCCACAATTACGTATCTCGAGGATGATACGTTTAGCCTCACTTTTTACTGTGTCCTACCAGCAAAGATGTCTAAATCAGACTACCAAAAAAAAAGTCAGTGAAATCAGAAGGCTCCTCTAGGACCACCAGACAGTACTTCAGCCACAGCTGAAAACACCTGTACAAAATCTTTTCTTGACCTTACAATAGCTTTCACACACACAAAAATTTCTCACATATGTGGATAAGCAAGGAAAAGCACACTCTTCAAAACCACTGCCTGTGCAACTCACATGAAACTTAGGCCCTGCAGGACTGTAGCAGCACAATCTTCAAGGCCAGAGAACCAAGTAACAGGACTCTACTGGACTTCATACAGGTCCAGTGCAGGCATTCAGATATAAAGACCCTGTCTACACATAAAGGGTAACTTCAGAAATACAAAATAGAAGCACAGAAGCCTGATCTGCCCATGTTCCAGCCCTGCTGGCAGGCAGAGTACAAGCAGGCTGCACGAGCACGCCTGGTGATCTACTAAGCCACTTACTAGAGTGCCAGATCACTGTGCATATGCTCAGGCATGTGGATTCCCATGTGTTCGGGGCTTTCCTACTACATATGGCTGCTAGCTCACTGTCAGCCTGAACAGAACGTGCTCTAAAGAGCAGCTTCAGAGCCTCTCTGTAGCCTTTGCAGACATCCCCAAACCATCTGACCCTTCCTCATTTTGGTCTTCTCTGCAATATTATTTTGCAAAAGTGGCCTGGGGCCACAAGAAATCTCAGCAACAGATCACAAAACCATTAGCCCATGAAGTGTGTTTTTGAATGCTGCCTTCTCTTTTCCCATGCCCTTTAAACATATTTCACAGAAGGAAGTATGTTACCTGTAGCTAAAAAAGAAACAACCCCCAAAAACCTCTTCTAAAACATCAGAAGGCGAGGTCATTCTTTACTAACCAACAACTAGCAAGCAGAAGTTTTGCCTTACTACAGCAACACATGAAACATTAACAGCCTAGCCCATGACTACAGCAGTGGTTAAGTTTAAGGCAGCAGTTAAAGCAGGAGGGGACAGACTCCTTTTGCACAGTACACAAAACATCAGTGGTATTACTTTCAAGACCAACATTTTCTGCATCCAACTTCATGTGTACCCAAAAGTGCAAGTTGAAGCCCTTCAGAGTAATAAAACTAAATCACAAATAATAATACAGATATTGAGCCATTTGCTGTTCCGTGCTTGACAAGCTAGGTTAACATAATAAATATTCAAGCAGTTTAAAAACTTGCACAACAGGGATATAACTGGATGCAGAAAGTATGAATGCAGCAAGACAACCCTGCTAAAAATTGCTGTAACCCACCATCCTCATAGAGGAATTTTAGGCCACGCAACCAAAACCGGACACAAAAATTCCTTTTCAGAACACCTGATCACCTAGTAATTATGATGTGGTAACATTATAATAAAGTGTCTACAGGACATTCATGCCAAATATTACACAACGCCTTACTAAGAACACGATGTTCCCTTTTAACATAGGCCAGCCATAGCAACCCTACATAAAACACTACAGTTGATCTAGGCTAGTGATAATTTACTTGTTCTACTGGCTATTAGCACTCTACTTGCTTTTAAACCACACCAATTGTACCTCATCCCACTGTCACTTGCTCATGAGCAACTTTAAGGGGTTAAAAAAAGCTTTTCTTAAAGAAAGCCATAAAACACGTTTTAATATTGTAAAGACGTTGGAGAAATACAGGTGAGGAAAGACCCCAGGAAAAAGAAACTTGGTTTATCAGTCTATCTAAACCAAACACTTCCTGGTCATAATAAAGTCTGAGATAGAAGGAAAATCTGTAACTTTACTTCCAATCAGTTTCCACTTTTCTCTCTATTCCCATACTATGGCTAAACACCATCAAAATCTCAGTTTATGTGAAAAACACGATTCTTCACAGGGTGATTCTTCCAGGGACAGGCTCAAGTAAGTTTACTTGATAAACTAAGTCATTCCATATTTTAACCTTATGACCAGCGGGCAGAGGGAAGCAAGAGTGAAGTAGGGTATTACGCCAAGAGCTGCCACAATATGCTCCCTTTAAAACCTCTGTACGGAAATCTAAAAGGAGCAAGAGTAAACTGTACAAATTAAGATTACTTGGATTTTCACAGATAACATTCATGTGTTAAGACAAGTATAGGAAGCCTACGACAAGTCCTACCAACTAACAAATACACAAAAAGCCCACCAAAACCATGTAGTCTCTGGATCATAAACGAAACCAGAAAGTGCACGAAAGCCACAATCCTGCTTTCCATACCTTTACCTTCTGGACTAGATCAAGTCAAAGTACGTTTCTTCACAGCACAGGACAGGCCACGCTGCTTCACTGCGCAGTGTTGGACACTTATACCAACTACCCAACTAAAGCATTCTCCTTTCTACCTTGACATAAACAACTGAAACAGACAAAAATCTATCAAAACTGAAGGATATTACTTTTTTTCTTCTACTCTAGGCCAAAAGCCCTCTCTTTCCCTCAGGCCTTACTAGAGAGGTAGGCAAGAACCCTCCACAGTCCAGAATAAGGACTCTACACTTCAGAACAGTGTCCTAATCACAAGGCTAACAGCAAGCCTTGGATGTAGCAAGGACATGGCCCACTTCTCCACTGAAACTTCCTCACTTCACAGAAATAATGCAAGTTTCAGCAAGAAAGAGCAAAAAGAAAGATCACAAGAACATGCAAACACACACAAGCATAAGCAAGAAGGGATGAAGTTACAGCACAACGATGCGGGCACCCTCCCTAACGTGAATCAAATTCTAGGCCCTGCTCCCAGATTTTGTATTTAAGAGCCACTGTGTAAAGTGCAAACACAACACGGTGCCCAAGGCTGAGAAGATCAAGGACACACACAGACACTGAGGCACCCTAGAAGGTATGAGAAGTTTAAGTTGCATGAAGTTCAACGCCCCAAAACTAACTAATATAGAATAGGATCTGTTTGCGGAA
Organism: Falco cherrug; assembly: GCF_023634085.1. NCBI lineage: Eukaryota > Metazoa > Chordata > Aves > Falconiformes > Falconidae > Falco > Falco cherrug. The sequence continues at coordinate 10,794,011 of NC_073707.1, forward strand.
TGGGGCCACACCATCGAGGCCTTAGCTGTCACCTTGACATCCTTAAGTTTTACCAACAACCCTGCATTATCAAAACCAACCATTCGCATTCAAGTAGATATTCCTCTCTGCCATCACCGAGATTAATGTAGATTTTAATTTAAAAACCACCAAAAGGCAACTCTCCAAAACATAGCTGCAGTTTTGAAAAATGTTAACTGACATTAACTGCTACCAGCAAACAAATTCTGTGGTTAAAACAATACTGACAACTTGAAACAGTTTCTCACTATACTAAATCAGGGTTTTTTTACTCTACTTTTGACTTGACCAGACAATCTTACCACTAGAATCATTACAGAATTTCCACCTTTCCCCCTTGCAAGTATATGAGCTGCAGCTATTCAGTCTCTGACGTACAACACTGTAAACCTCGGAGTCTTACATTTCGAAAAGACAACAGACATCTCACAGCCTAAAATCATAAACCAACATGAAGGCATATGCACAATCTCAAAGCTAGTTACTGTTTTACTGGAATACAATTTCAAAGTGCTTCAATTTCCAAGTACCAGAGGCCTCACGCTAGCCTCACCGGGGGCTTTTTGAGCTCCCACGGTACCCAGAGAAATGCCATATCCCACCCTAACCTATTACAAAACGTCACGAAGTGTCAGCTTCACTGTTACCATACTGCTCACTTATTTGCATGAAACTGTACTTACATAAAGTGTTTTGTAATCACGCATGTAATAGCACACTACTAATGTCAACAGCAGCACAACCACAAGGTCTCAAGGAACAAAGTGTCCTTGCAACTACAGGCAAAGCAAAAAAAAAAGAAATCCAAGGCACCTGTTGCCCACTCTACCTGTAGCGCTCACAGCCAGCAGCGAGCTGAGGCTGTTACTTGGTGCCACGCCGCCCCGCACGTGAGAAAAGCCACCCTCCAGCCGCGGACAGCGCGGTCCCCTCGGAGGGGGCGGCGGCCCATGCGCAGCGGGCGGGACAGGCGAGCTGCCCGCGCTGCTCCGCGCTCCCGCCGGGCCCCGCCGCTGACCTTTGGCACAGACGCGGCCGCAGCCCGCGCCCCGCAACCGCCAGGGCCGCCCGACCGGAGCCCCGCGGGCCCGGCCCCGCCGCCCCCGGGCCCCCACCGGCCGCGGGGCGGGGAAGCGGTGGCCCCCCCGCCCCGGCCCGCGGGGGCACTGCCGCCCCGCGCTGAGCGGGGACCCGCTGCCCCAGCTCCGCACGGCTGGGGGAACGCGGGACAGCACCCCTCGGAGCCCCCAGCTCCCGCCCCGGCCTCGGCTGCGGGACGGGGGGTGCGTGTGCCCCCACCACCCCCGGACGCCCCCTCGAGCTCCGAGGCGGGCGGGAGCCGTACCACACGCGCCCCCGGAGCCCCCCGCCCCGCTCCGAGCAGCGAGTCCGAGCCGCCGGCACCCCCTTCCCCCGCTACGGTCTGAGATGGGGGCGGGGGGGGGGAGGCGTGTCACGGCCGCCCCCTCCCCGGTTTGAAGGGAGCCCCCCTCGCCCCCCTGCCCAGCGGGGGCAGAGGGCCGGACCCCCGCAGTGCCGCCCGCCCCACCGGCGGCCCCGTCCCGTCTCCCCGGCAACGGGAGAGCCCCGGCGCGCGGGGGTTACGTAACCTCGGCCCAGCGGGCGGGGGAGGAGGGGGAGGACGAGGAGCCCCCCTGCCCCCCGCGGCCGCCGCTCGCCGCCCCGCGCCATCCCCGCCGGTGCGCTCGCGGAGCACCCCCCAGCCCCGGCCGGCCGCGGGGAGAGCGCCCGGCGGAGCCCCACTCACCGCGCGCACCGCGTCCGCCCAGCCCGGCGCAGCCCGGCACCGACTTCATACAGGCAGAAACGTGACTGAGCCCGGAGCGCCCGCCCCGCCCGCACGGCCATTGGCCGCGGCCGCGTGACGCCGGCGGGGGACGGGGGCGGGGGCGGGGCGCGCGCGTCCCCCATTGGCGGCGCCGGACGCCGCTCATTTTACATAAGCCTCACGTGTGGCACCATGTTTCCACCGGCAGCCACGATCGCCTCCGAGCCTGCCCCGCCGGCCCGGCCCGCCCCTCCCCCGCCCCACCGCCGATGCGGCCGCGGCCGCGCGCGGCCACCGGAGCGCTCACCGCCGCCCGCCGCCCCGCTGCCCCTCCGCCGCCGGGCCGGGAGGGCAGAGGTTACATCACGCCTGAGGGAAGCGGCTCCCGCCCCTCCCCCTCGGAGCCGCCCGTGACGTCAGCGCGCGCCCGCCCGCTGGCTCGGCGCGCGGGTGAGCGTTGGCGGCCGGCCGCGCGCCCCGCCCCGCCCCGCCTCAGCTAGCGAGCCAGCGTGCGCGCGGCCCGGGCGCCAACGGCTCGGGGCGCGCGCTCGGCCCCGCTGAGGGGAGCGAGGGCCGGGCGGGGCGCGTGGCCCGTGGCCCCGGTGAGGGGCGGCCGCCCCCGCCGGCAGGAAAAGGCCGCTCGGGCAGAGGCTCTTGCGCGGCCTGAGCGCCGCCACCGGCGGGTGGGGCCCGGAGCGCGGCAAAGGGGAAATGGGGCAGCCCCGCGCCCCCGCTGAGGGGCCATCGACGCGCTGGCGGTGGCCGCAGCTGGGCCCGCCGGAGCCTGCCGTGCTGGGGCCGGCCCGTGGCCTGCGGGGGCCCGGCTCGCTTACATAAGGCAGGAGCGGCCGTATCCCGTTTCCTGGTGTCGCCGCCCGCGCTGGGTGCACGCCCCGAAGTTTCGAAACTGCTCCCGTGTAGGTTCGGGGGTTGCCGGGTCACAAAGCAAAGGGCAGGCGAGGCGAGCGGCGCCCCACCTCCCGCCAGCACCCTCCAGTTAGCATCAGCCTGAGTAACTGCAAAAAGGGTTAGACTGAGTTTCCAAGGCATTGCAGGTATGTACTGTTCTCTTGTCGAAAACCAGCTTCTGACAAGCTCGTTACCATACGATTATTTCCCATTCCAAATGTATAAGAAACAATTTTTCATATTTATTCAAAAAAACCCCAACCCTTTCCCCATCTGTTCAGGGAGAATATTCAGAGTATTGACGTTTCCCTCTTACAGTAAAAAAAAATACTTCTTTTTACATTTCTTGTCACATTGGTCACACAGCGTTTTGCTCAGCCCCCTGTGCCATCCTGACTTGTGGTGGGAGAGAACCTGAGATTCGAGTTGCTCCAGTTCAGCAGTGAGATTACCCACTGTGAACAGTTCAGCACCTCGAGTGGCACTCTCCTAGTCTCCACATCTTCCAAAGCTGAGCAATCAGTAGCTGAGAAATTTATGATAACTTATCCACCTTCTGAACTTCATTTATCTTCATAGTCATACGTGGCTGTGCAAAGAAGGAACAGAGGACATGCTGAAGCTCAGCCAGTCTTGGTGTGAATACAGCAGCCTGGTGTAACAGCGTTTTTACACTTGCTGCGTATGTGCAATTGTTCCATAGGATGTAACGCAGTAGAGAGCCATCAGGGCTTCCACTGTTTATCTGCAAAATGAGGTTAATGCCGCTTGCCTCCCTCTCTGTGGTGTTAGGGATAAGTCCATTAGGTACATAGATATTTAAGCTATGACTGTTACAGAAACAGCCCGTAAGTGAAGTACGGTGGAGTATTTAACTGCTGGAGAGGAGAGGGGGTGGGCAGCGGAAGCATTAGGACCAGATTCTTCAACTGGATTTGTTGTGATGCACAAGTCAGCTTATCAGGATCCCATTCTTAGTTTGCGCTCCTCTGAGGGGTCTAATTTAAAGGCTAATCCTAATTAGATATTCTTGGTACAGTTTGGTCAACTTGCTGTTGCTGTTAGGACTTCACATCCAAAATTTCATCATCTTTTCTGTTTAAGTTCTCTGCTTTAGGGTTGATTGGGTTGGAAGGACATAAAATGACATTCTTGGTTTCCATGGGATGTTTTTTGTTACCTTATGTGCCAGAAATAGTCTCTGGCTGTGTGCTAAGGGCTATCTATACCTCTTACCACAGATTAGAAATAAGACACTTCAACCAAGGCAAAAGTTTGAGGATTTCCACCACCACCCCGCCCCATCAGAGCACAAGCACGAGGAGCTGGATGCAAACTATGGCACTGCACTAGAGCTGGATGAGTTTCCAGAACAAACAGAAGAGGAGACACATTCATCACTGTAGCAGAGCATGCCAGTTCTAGCAGGCAAACAGTAATCACCACCACCAGAAACAGCCTTTTCCTTCCTAGTAACTACCAGAGGCATTACTTGAGTTCTGCTTCTTTTAAAGGGATACTAAACATTTATTTTCATCAAGCTTACAGGAATAATTTTAAAGTTCTATTCCTGCCACCTTTTAGTGTTTACAACTTTCTATTTAATTTTCTAGAAAACAAGAGAAGCAAGTGTTATTCAAATTGGATTGCACATCTTGAACCAGTTCAGTCCTAATTTTACTGTTATGCCCATTTTCTGAAAGTTGCAATTGTGTATAGAGACTCAAGTTACTCCAGGCAACACCAATATGAAATAAGAAGGCGGCAGGCACTTGGCTTCTAGAGGAGTGATTATTACTACTGACTCAGTGGCTCATCTGCTAAGAAACAAGACAAAAGAAAACGGTTGCAAAACACTACAGGACAATATTGTTTTGATTTTAAGGTCACTCTAGTAAAGTGGATGTGGCATAAGGATTTTAATAGCAGCATGAGTAAAAGGCATTTTTGTGTGCGTAGACAAAAAGTTTTAAAGAACACAAAGATTGTAACAAAAACAACGTGGTTGTGGGGGTTTTTTCCAGCTTTGTTTACGGGTTTGTGTTCAGTTGTAGCTCTTGGAGCATGGTGAGAACAAGTCATTCATATATAAGGCAAAGCCCTTTATATACATCTGTTTCACCATGTAACATCACATCTCACACTAACCTTCATCCAAAGCAGTTGGTGATGTGGGGCACTGGCTTGCTTTAAGTTGTACTTGGCTCCCTTATTTGGTTTTGCAAGGCAAAGGTTTCCATGAAACACCATGGAAGATAGCAGGCCTTGTTAGGTAGAGTCCATCCATAAGCAGGCAGGTTTGGGCCTTGCTGTTTTCTCTTAACTGCACAACTAGCATTGCTCAAACTGCACTGCTAATATGTAGTTTCCACGTGCTATTGAATATCCTCCTTGCCTAGCTTTTTTTCCAGCACAGTATCTTTCTGAAATCACAAAAGATGAATTGGTAGAACTAGGCCTTTTCATGTCTTTTTTTCTTTTTCTTGTTTTTTTTTTTTTACTGCAAGGATTTTACATGGGGAAAAGTCATTTAGAAAAGCTTTTTCTATGAAACTCCCCCTGCTTCTCCCACTTTCCAATATTATGAGACTTCATCCCCGCACAGAGAAAATGCTAAAACTTTTCCCAGCATACTTGGAAAAAAAAGAGGTTTTGCTTAACAAAAGTATTTCAATCAGTTCTGATAAGCAGCAACATATTGGCAGTATCAACATTTTCTTGGGGAGAAAAAAATAATCAAGTCTTTTAATGTAAAGAAAAAAAAATGAGAATTTGAGACTTCCTGAAGAGCTACCTGAGGACTTCTTGCTTGGGTTTGCTACTGTTAAAGAAATAGGGCTCATGTTTTTCAAGTAACTATGCTTCCCTACCCACTTGTCCTCTTGCAGAAGTTACCTGTTGTAAGTTGTATCACAGCACTGATGGAACTGTATATTGTTTAAAAAAAATTTAAAAAATCAATATTTTGCAGCTGGAGCCCACATCTAATTTTTCATTTCCTGAGTCTAATTACTCATCACTTAGAGTGACGCTGACAGTCATTGATTCTTGCAAAGATCCGGAAAGGCTTTTTTGCTAATGAGCAAAAGGCATCACTGTTACTCTCTGTAGAGGCGAAGCATGAGGGAAAGAAATAAACCACTTTCCTCATTACCAGTGACTATATGGACAGTTTTTTCTAAAAGCATTACGAAGTGTAGGAACCAACTATAAAAAGCAGAAAGATAGCAGTATCCATACAGTCTTGAAAAATTTGAATGTAAAGGAGCGTAGGAAACATGATAACTCCAACTCAAGTAGCAAGTTCTTGAAGAATGCTGCAGCTCAGGTGACCTTTGCAAAAGTGTACAGCTGTGCCCAGCCAGAAAACCTTCCATAAGGCGTTCTGGGGAATGTAGTTTTTCATTCTGTCCTTGTTCTTACTGTTTTCGAGTTATTTTTATTAAATTCAGTTTCTGTTGGCAACTTCAAGGTAATTTTAAGTTCTAAATGTCTTGAAAAGTGACACATAAAGGAGCCCTAAATTGCTCTGTTTTAAAACAACTAGAAGGATACAAATGGAAGGGGTGTATCTCATCACTGTAACTACACATGCTGATCCTCAAGTCCGTTCAGAAGCAAAATACAGCTCTAAGCACTCCAGATCCGGGATCCTGCTGTTTAATGTTATTAGCAACTCATTTTCTACAGTCAGCCTCATGGAAGGCTGAAGAGAGCCTGAAGTTGAATCCACAGTGCTGAAAAGGGATTTTAAGCTTCTTGTATAACTCGGAGAGTGCTAGTTTGTGATTTTGCAGCCTACCTAAGGTGATCAAAGACCTTAAACATTCACCAAAAGGAACAGTCCTACCACGTCCACCAGGTTAAAAACTTGAGATTATGCAACTGTACTGTCAACCAGATTAGGAAACTGATTTGAGTGAAAACATCCCATGAAATAAGTTTTTGGTTGGATCACATCACAGCTGCAGGAGCACAGAAGTCAAAACAAAATAGGATGGAAGAATAGGTTTTGGGTTGCAGCAAGGGTCCATGACCTGTTGTACATGGAATGACAGTCATTTAAAATGAAATTTGCATGTCATTAGACTAGCATAAGAGAGCTGGTAAAGGTGCCAAGTGGAAAATTACATCTTCATTCCTGCCTCCTGCGTTGGATTTATACAACCTCTTCTGCCCTGAAAGAAAGTGGTTCACATTTCAAAACTATCCAGACTTAGAGGACAAAGGCAGCTTTCACAAGGCTTCTGAGCTGATCTAACATTTTGCTTTCATCAAGAGGGGGGCAGTGCTGCTCAGGGACACTATCCCTGCCACCACTACCACCTTGCTACCACATACTCATGGTTACATGGTCTCAATCCTCCCTTTTGCCCACGCTGCTAGTTACTTGGCCTCTCGGTCAGCAGTTTGATTTGTCAATCTGTCAGAAAGCTTTCTGAGTTCGTTTCCTGCCTGCCAAGCAACTGAATGATCCCTTGGTGAGAAAGTACGCTTCCAAGTCCATGCATAGCATGGACAGGGCATGGGAAAGCTCTTTTGAAGGCAATGATACAATGAATAATATTTCCACACCTTTTGATGGATTCCACTGCTTTCTGGATTAAACATGGCCACACATAGCTTGAGACGCCCGGACTCCTCAAGCACCTAAGCAGCCGGGCCTATGACCTCGTGCTGGGCCAGTAACACTATGTATCCCACCCCTTGACTCCCCACAACCACCAATGCATGCTTTTGGTATTGGTTTAAGCTCCATATTTGCTGACCAGAGTCAGTTTACTGTCCTCCATTGCATTTATGATCTCCTTTTAGACCTACTTCGGTGAAGTGTTATCAGTCTCTTACAAAATGGAGTAAGAGTCACACCTTCCTTTAAAAATAGAATAAGGACAGAGAGAGAAGATCTGGGTACTGGCTTCCCCACCAGTGAGCATTTATGCTTTTTTTATTAAACAGTCAGTACATAAAATGTTGCACTAGGTCTTGGCATGGGATTTGAGCTGGACTCTTTTCTTCCTTCCAGTTAAGCTCCCAGTCATCGTGCCACAGAGTCATACTGCTGGTCTTAGCTACTAGGAATCTAGAGGCATACTTTTGCCTTAATTTGTTCTCATTTTTAAGAAACGGATTATAACATTAACAGATTATAACAGAAACATTCGTAAGAAATTGGATGCTAAGTAGCAGACTAGCTAGAATCTGTTCCAGCACACCTACAGCTCTCCCCATCGCAGCCATAGGCCTAACTTAAGCCAGACAATCAGGCATTGCTTCTACCAAGAATACTAATTATAGATCAGTGATTTATAGTTGGTAAGGAAGGAAGAGCTAAATTTTAAATGAGAAAGAGCCTCTTTCTGTATAATTCTGAAGTGTCTCTTAATTAAAACCACTTCATTTTCAGATTCAGTTTCCCATTACTGTTCTGCCTCAATTAGTTTTCCAGCGTTAGTTCACACATAAGCTGTTCTGAACTGAACATTGCTGCTACTGAAGTCAGTGGAAGCTTGGTCTTGTTTTCAGGAGAGGGTGTATGCTGACCGGCTGAGTTTGCTTCAGCAAGAGAAGCCTGACATACCCGGCTACACTACTGGAAAACAAAGTAGGGATTTTAATAAGTCTTTCAGGCACTGCAGAAGTCCCCTGTAGACTAAGTCAATTCAAGATATTTCAGTAAATAAAGTTTCACAGATTGTTCATAAATAAATTAGAAATTTCTGATAAGCAATCAGAAATTCTTCTAATTTTAATAAAAGAAAAAGAGAAAGGAAGCTCACTTTGTTGATACACCGCACCAAAGAGTGAAGGATTGATACAAATTCTATTAGGATAACTCCCTTTGATTTAAATACCTTTGGGAACTTGCTCTAAAGGAGACAGTGACTGAAACAAAGAGGGCAGAAATCTTTCCCATCTTTGTGCATTAGCTGGTATTTAATTGGTATGAGCTTAACTACAGCTCTTTCCTCAGTGCAGCTCTAGGAAGACTTTCCTCATCCACCTGGTTTCCCAGGTATATAATTTCTTGGAAATTGTGTAGCTGAAATATCCTTGGGACTTCTACCTGTCTGTCACATCTGTAGACAGCAGCCAATAAATTTAAAATTATTAGGTGAATGGGGAGAAGCATGCCAGCAGAAAGAATCAAAGTGATCACATAAGCCTTACTTCCATAGAAAACCACTAAAATATAGTACTTATTGTCATAATGAGACACATTCTATCCACTTGTAACATGCGATACTGTGGTAGGAGAACTTTGGAATTCAATGCTTCTGTTGTGTAACTACACAATAAAATAAACAAGTGATTTAATTCAGTCAAAAGGGGGAAAAAACACCCCTTACACTCCTTAAAAGAGAAAGGTTAAAGGGCATAAAAGGGAAGCAGGAACTAGTAATCCTAAGTAATATTAGCTAATTGTGGCTCATTAGAGGAAAAGCTGTTGTCATCTTAAAGAACTGTGCTACCGGAAAGGTAAGGAAATACATTTGATGAAAAAAAAAAAAAAAAGGTTAGTTAAAGCAAAACAACAATTTTGAAAGAAATCTTACCTTGCCAAAAAACAGAGCCATGAGATATGCCTCCTGTAAGCAATTGTGACAATGCTGTATGGCTCATGGTTTCCTTGGTGTCTGGGTAGAAAGCTGGGTAAGCATCAGGGTTTCTTTTTTTCTAGTGGGTCTGAAAAACATATCTAGCTGCCTTTCAGCCCTTTTATCGATCTGGGTAATTTACAATTATTATTTTGTGTCCCCAGCCCTGCTCTTTCACTGTGCTTTACTAACCAGCTATTGTTGTTAATAATGCTAGTAGCTTTTGCTGGCTTCATTTAACACTGCAGAAAGCAGCGCTTAGTTAGGGAGGCCAATTCCTCTCATGCAGTAATAGCATTCTTGTTCTTTTTTAAATGAACACAGTGCAGGGAAAACAGTGACTTGGGGCAGCCTTAGAGTACATCTGCACTGTAGGGATAGCCTATGGAGGCATATTCAAGCCAGCTTTAAAATCGTGGAAACTCCCTGGATAGATCCAGGGCTCTGTGGATGCAAAGCCCACCCAAGGGGCCTAGTCAGTGCCGAGGCACTTAACCCATTCTGCTAGGGCGTTCCTCCAGCTGGTTAGCACATAGCAGGTTTGAGCAGACTGCTCTCTACTGCAGCCCTTGCAGCTGGTATCCTTCTGAGTGCTGGTGCCTAACAAGTTTGCTGAAGTATTTCCTTATGTGTTCTCCTGCTCATGTGACTACTAGAAGGAGCATAATTTCCCTCTGCAAAAAAACATCATGCCTTTTTTAGTCTGCATATGGTCCTAACTGAGATTCACTAGCAGAGTTACCTCACTGTGTCAAGAAGAGTGATAAAACATGTTTTGACTAAACTTAATAGCTTGTATTTAAACACTAGGCTCATCTACTTATCTACTTCAACTGTTAACCAAAGTTAGTTGCTAAGTTTTATCATCGCTGCTCTCAACCTGAATTAGCCCAAGGCATGTGCACATCTCTTCTTACAGCATGGAAGGCAAATCTGAGTTTCAGCAGAATTCCTACCACCACCACCACCCCCCCTGCATAGTATATATATGGTAATTTCCCTCCTGTGACATTCAAGCAACTTTATCAAAACTAAAAAATGAATAATTTTCAAACCAAGCCATCAGTTTGCCCTTACCTGCAAGTCAAAGAATGTAAAAATCAGTCAGGCCAATTTAAGCCTTTGCTTGCTTTACCTGTAGAAGGAGCAAGGTAGGTCTGAACACCAGCAGAATTTGAGGTGTTTTGGCCTAGTCAGAGAGGACATGTGCTACTCTTCAAGGCACTTCAGAAAGCAAACCAAAAAAGGGAGTTTTAAAAATGACAGATTTTATAGTTCACTGGAACCCAATAACCAATGAATCAACTGTTCTTGTCATACACTAACTGGCTGCTGAGACAACATCTCCTCAAGCTCTAAAACACAGTCAAAGTGCATTGTGTCACTATCTAAAAGCCATTATCTCACTGCAAGCTTTGATCATTAGAGCTTGGACTCAGGTCCCTCAGAAATGCAGATCAGTGCTCCAGACCAGAGACATGGCACTCCACAAAGTCATGAGGCTGTTAGAAGTAACCGTGCCTTAGATCTTGAGGTGGAGCATCTTGTAGTTCACACTGAGTTCATGTGAATGTCAGTTACAGGAGCCAAATCTATTTAGACAAACTTTTTCCCCAGCCATGTGGTGGATTACAGTACAACAAATTGTATAGGGAGACCAGTAACAAAATATACTTGAAAATTGCACTGTGCCCATCTGGACACAGCCATTACTGGTGGCTTTTGAATAAGTGAATGCACTCCATTATTTCCAGCTTAGGATGCCACTGCAAGTTAATTATGTAGGGTCAGTCCACTACAATCAAATTGAAACAACAGGAGAAGACTTAGTATGAAAACTAATGTATTGTACATTCACAAAATTATGCTGCTTTTTGCATGCTGCAATAGCTTAATCTGAGGTGAAGCCTCAGTTCCACTTGTATGATTGAGATCTTGTTGTTATCAGTGGAGTTAGGATTTAGTAATACTAAACATATTTCACAAAAAAAGTTCACATTTTCAATATTTTCAATATAACACTGACATGTTATAATTTCTATTATCTACTTTCTCAAAAAGAGCTTTATCGAAGTGAGTATTGATATACCACAAAGCGGAGAAGAAAAGGCATAGCAGGAATTAATTTCTTAGCACCTTGTTAAGAAAACTGAGTGTGGAAGTTGAGCATTCTTGGGTGTGACGTCACACAACCAAGCCTTGATGGCTTGGTCAAACTCCACATAAATCTCCTATTTGCGGAACCCTGTGCTCATCTCAACACAATTACTATTATCATAATCACAGATGATGATGTCTCAGCACACTGACATTTTGCATTTTTAAAGCTTTTTGGTTTTAAGTCCAGGACATAGAACTGTTCGTTTGTTAGTACTGGTATTAGTATTGTTAGTATTGGCATGTCGGTATCTGCTGCTGGAGGTGATTTCATTGTGAGAGCTCGGACATCATCAGAGAAGACTTAATTGTGGAGGGACAGTTGTTTCAAACATGCTCCTGCAGCAGAGCAAGTAGTGTGTGAGAACGCTGTGCAGAGCAGACTGAAGAACTCTTTGTTCTCCCTTCAGTTCTAGTTTACTGACTTTGGTAAAACCAGTTATTAAAAGGAAAGGTAGGGAATGTTCTTAAATGAGTCATGTTTGTTCTATGACTGTCAGACTACATCTGTAACTGGTTCAGTAGCTCTATTCAACCGGTGAGGTCATTCCCATGCAGCACATGACACAGAGAGCCTTTGTACAGACAGCTGCAGGCAACGTGCTTCATGTAGGCTCCTGACTTAAGAGATGTTCCATGGAGGCATCAACAGGGACTTCTCCACATTGATGCCGTGTGTTCTGATACTTGCAAAAGTACAACAAAGACCTAAAACACATGAGAAACTTAGAGCCTTTCCTTCTAAGACAAAGGTGCATTTCTATTGTATACTTGTTTTTTAAACAAGAGTTGTAAGAGTTTATTAGGGACAAATGAGACAACGTGATCAGCCGCTCTGAGCAACGCCAAACTGGAGAATGCCAGTGTGTGGGAAGCAGCCCTGGAAGCATCAGGAGAATACAAAGACCTTAGTGGCTTAGTCCAAGTGCACAACTGTTGTGGCTAGACACAAATCTTCTCATTTCTTTTTTTCCATAGAGAAAGTGGGGAACGTAAGAGTTCAATGAAATTACTTGAGAAGTAATAGCCCTTGTAGACAAGAGGGAGAACAATATTTCATTCAGCACCATGAAACAGAGAACAGGTGGGATGAAGCAGAGAGGGAGAATGAGACAACGCCAAAACCACAACAAGAAATGTGTTGAGAATGCCTGAGAAATTTGAAGCCTGGGCTAAAGTAACTGATGTACAGGAGACAAAAAAAAAAAAAAAAGAGATCTGAGAAACTGTTAAAATGAATGCCAGTTACAGCAGAATGGCTAACCCGAAGGATGGACAATGCAGTTTAACCCCATGTAGACAAATTGTCACCAAATTTGTTTTACATTTGAGGTTGAGTCTGACACTTGGTCTATGTTAGCATCATTTGTAGAATAAATTCACTAGAATGATAAGCATTGACTGATGGTGCCCATGCTGTTGCAGGATGATGCCTCCTACATCGGCTGCCATTGTTTGACATTCCCCAGGCTGCATACCGCAGGGTGGTCGCAGCTCAGCTGGCCAGATGCCTCCTGAGCCTGGCACAACCTCACTTCCAGGCACTGCAGCAGGCAGGCAGCTGCAGGGCTGGCGACCTAAAACCTGAAAACATGTCTTCACCACCCCGATTAAGGTGGTTTTAAAAGCAAGGCAAGATTTCTTTTCAAGTATTTACTTATTAAGAGAAAACAAAGTTCAAAAGACAACCTGCTTTCTGGCATCACAGATACTTTGGCATGTGCCCACTCTTGTCAACACATTTTCAGGAGGGGAGAGTGGTTTCGCAAATCTCTACTAGAAGCTCCCACAGGTTCTGCAATGGTCTGCAAAGAGAAAACAAATCAGGAATAGAAGCTGCTAGTTTGAGTGGGCTGAGGTTTGATTCTTCCCTTGTGTCTGGGTCAAATAGGAGCAGACAAGTTACATGCTGACAGGCTCCCTTTCAATGATTCTGTGTCTTTTTGCTTCTTCTCTCTTTCAGAGACGTATCATGGTCTCTGATATGTTGTACAGCTATACAAGGCTGAAGAACAGTTCACACTGCACTTAATCATGTATTAATGACCTAACTGCCCAAAGACCATTTTTTAAATAATATCCAGACACAGGGATACCTGTAAGATGGCATTGTCTTAATGGCATCAGAAATCACTTCAATATCTTACATGAGGGCTGATAAGTCTACATATAGCCAAGGGAAGCTCATAATGGGCACAGCATCACCAAAATGCAGCAATGCTGCTTTATAAAGCCAGCTTGGCTTTCTCACTCCATAGGGCTTCAAGTTCTAGGCTCAGCTGTAGAAGAACGTGAGGGCTGGCTCTTCATCTAAAGACAGACCTTGAGAATACTGCTTTTACTTACAGCTCCCCACAGACACCTTTTCTCCTCAGCAAAGACGGCTACTATATTTTTTCCACCTAGCTGCCAACCCTAGGCATCTCAAAAATAATAGGCTTTCAACTGGTATTTGTGTTCAACGAGAACAGAGATGTCTGGGTAGTCAAAAAATGCTTAAGCTGGTGAGTGCAGTAAGCAAGAGTTTTATTTTGGTATATTAACACCTCTGGGGGGGAAAAATACTCAAACTTTGAGAATTCTAATTTAAACAAGACTCTGACATGAAACTATTGATTGCCTGACATAGGCGGTGTCTCAGGCCACCTAGCTGTCATCTGGCTAGGCACTGGAGGTATCAATAGGATTTGTTTTGGTGGTAGAGGCAGGAGAATTTGGATCAAATTCATCCTTGAGGATATTCCTTACTATTGTTGCACCAATGATAATATTTTGGGTCCTAAACTATAGAGATAAGAGAATGATCAAAAAAAGCAAAAGGTGTAACACAGGATGATGTTGCATGACTGCTGTGGGGATGGGAGGGTAAATGCAGTTGTGAGAAATACTAATATGGTAGTAGGATGTTTCAGGTTTCTTTAATACAGACAACAATATGTTCGTGCCACCACATTCAGCATTTGGCAAGCCTTTACGTGGACCCGAGCATTGGCTGCCACTCTGGTCATAAGCAATGGAATGGGGAAACTGTGCAGAGATGGACTGTCAGGATGATTAAGGAGGACATGGGCTACTCAAACTGAATAAAAATAGCAAACAAAAGAGTAAGAACTATACATGGTTCCCAAATAGTAACCAGGACATGAGAAAGGGTTTTCTAGCCAGCTCAGGAATGAAGTTCAGATCGAGCTTTCTAGAGGACTGAAGGGGGGCCAAGAGTGTATGCAGTTATCACATGGTGCCTGAGAAGCAGGCAAAAGGATGGCAAAACTAATCCAGACAGTTCCTGGTGACAAAAACCAAATTGCACTGTGTCACTGGAATGTGTAGGTGTCTCCAAAGTGGTTTGAAAGGAGTTCTTTGCCAGTACAACATGCACACTTTAATAACCCTGTATTTCAAGGCTTCCTTTGTCTAGAAAGCTATATAAAACTGGTTTACTTTTCCAGCTACTCAGGTGCTATTAACCTAGTATTCCCTGTGGCATTAATTTCAGACGCTTCCTTTCTGCATCCTATTCACACTAACTCACTGGATTCTGAGCTGAGAAAAGGAACTCCTCCCCACCCCCCTGGTCATTTGACATAAACTAGGGAGAATTTTGGGGTTTTTTTCTCCTCTGTAGTTTTCTTGGATCACTAGGAAGGAAGTTTAACAAAGCCTGGGCTGCTGCAGGGCTGTATGATGCTGGTGACACCCTTGATCCATCCAGCTCTTTCAGTGCACTGTCTTTATGGCTCACTACAGATTATATCACAGGAGCATGCACTGTGTGGTGTTGGGAAGCCTTTCCAGGTCCCTGGTGAAGCTGGACTATAGAGCAGGTGTTTTCTAGGCTAACTCAGAGAATATGTAAATAACATGACTATATTGTACATCTTCTAGTAAAAAGAACAACCTGCCAGTTACTAGATAAGCACTACAACTTTAATTATCAAATCCACTTACTACATTCAACATAGTAAAGCTGCATTACGGCCAACAGAAGGTAGAAAAGCCAGGCTTACTTGCCTTTGTAAAGCAGTTCAGCTAATGGCTGTTAAATTATAATTAAGACTGTTCAGATGCTAAGGGAGAAGGCAAGGGTGTTATTTCTGCAGGATCATTCTAAAAGCTGCTTAAATGTGTAATAACTCAGTGCATTTGGTACCAGGAAATTCTCACTCCAACCTGAATGATTCTATAGTAACATGCATTTGTCTACCACTTCATGGTAAGAGCTTTTGATGATAGCTGCTCAAACCACAGGTGGTGTTACAAAGTTGTGTTCCTCTAGATTTGAAATAACTGGGAAAGCAAAAAATGGTGGTTTGGTTTTATAGTAGTCATCATCACTGCCTAGCTCTCTCTCATGTAGAGCTCTAGCAGTCTCAAGATTACCTGCTTTGCTTCTCAGAATGCAGTTCTGACCATCTTCAGTCATCCGAGACATTTTTTTGAAATTTTACATCTGTCAGGAGCACTTAAAAGCATCTTATTCATTCACTTACCTCTGTGTACTTCAGCTCACAAAGCAAAGTATATAGACAGCCACGTCAAGGTTTTTTGTCTTTGAACTATCTCCTGTTGATTTTCCAAAGCATATTCCCAGAGCTCTTCACTCCACATAATCTGGTAACTCCTAAGCAGCCGTCCTTCTTTTTGCTCCCTGAACTTCCATGAATTATGCAAATCTGCTATCTGAACAGCATGCAAAAATACATTAGTTTTGTCATGTAATCTTACCGATTCTGCCATGTCCACGTTAATCTCTCCATTACATTACACATAATTTCTTTTTAACTTGGTTTTATAATTTGCTAGAATTCTTTGTAAGCTTGAAAGTCAGGAACCAGGACATTCTGTTTCAACAAAACAGAGCTAACTACGCAACCTGGCTGTAAGAGTGCCAACAGCGTATTAGCCCATTGTGCTCTCTTAATTATTAGCATAAGCCTCATTTTGGCTTTGATCAGTTTCCTGTGTTCTTCAATATCACATTCATATGCGCCTATCAACCTAATTCACCCTCTCACTTAGTCTTTTATTTGCTATTTTACATAGACCAGAATATGCACTGTATTAAATCAATAATTGCTTTTTCCCAGCTTCTCCTTATAGACTCAAATTGCCCCCAGTTTATTGCCAAGTATGCTAAGAATTACCAAGGAAAAATCTATACTCTTACTAATAAAGCACTGTCATACAAGAAAGTATCTTGACATTACCTGGTTTTGGTGTGCTTGGGTGGGGAGATATGATATAGCACCCTTTATATGTGCCAAGAGTTGATTTGCAACAAAATTAGAAGAGCTGTTGAAATGTATGAAACCTCATATACATGAAGGTGCAGAGCTAGTCAGGAGTTACTGTGATGCTTATGTATTTAAAAATGTAGGTGTAGTCACTAGGAGGGGAAGAAAAGCAGCTTCCAACCCTTGTCCCTTCGGTGAGCTTAATTACTTATTAGGAATAATGTTCACAGCAGTTACCAAGCCCCATTAAGCCATGACACCAGTGGCCAGTATCAGCTGTTTAAAGTTGAGGCAGATGACTCCACAAGAGAGTCTGTATCCCCTCTCACAAAGAATCCTTCTTCATTTAAAAGATGTGTCCAAAGTACACCAAATTTGTGACTTAACAGTATCTTGTGGCGATGAGTTCCCTGAGTTAACTGTGCCCTATTAAACGGAAAATTTCCTTTCCTGTGTTACCATTAGGAAAGTTAAAAATAAGGTCAAATGCACTAAACATTCTCCCATCTGCTCCTCTTCATAGTTCTTTAATCGTTGTACCACTGTCTCCTCTTGCCTTTTTGTAGGGAGTTCATTGTTGTTTATACAACTGAAGTGGTTTTTTTCTGTTCTATTGGACTGAATATGTAAAAACTCAGTGTGAATTAGAAAATCTTTTTTTTTCCAGAAGTCTTTAGCACGTTACACAGAGAGGGAATGAAAGCTGCTTCACTGTCCTTAAACTGTGTGTATTGGGAACAGATATGATACAAAAAGCAACTTCTTAAAACAAGATTTATTGGCACAAACATACATGTTACAAATGTCTATGATATTCTTGGAAAATATGTTCACCACTTCAAAAAAAATCACTGTCCACAGAAAAGTACAGTAATATCAAACTGTGTAAGTCATCACAATTTTCGCATCAAAATGCATGCATTCATTATTTATAAATGGAATTCCACTGACCTCCAGGTAAAGAAAGCACTTGAAGAAATTTCCTGGTCTCCACATTATTTTTCCTCCCCAGGTATCTCTAATATGATACAAATGGAATGTTTTCTGTAGAGGCACAACTCACAATTTCTTGCTTAGTACAGCTGAGTCTATGAGGTGAGAGGTGCTGTTCTCAGCACAGACTTTCAGGTCCTGAGTGCATTACTACATAGCTTAACACTGTTGTGTGGCCTTTAAAAGGATGCAATTAAAGACTTGATCTGGAGTTTACTTTTTAAAAGGGCAACTGAAAACTTACTTCTGGTTATTCCTATTAGAGGAAGTAAAGCTTAAAGAATTAAAAGGAAAGAGGTAGAGGGAAGAGTTTTGTTTGTATTGCCATTCCAGCACCTTTTGAAAGAGGGGTGGCATTGCTTGTGAGGAGAAATAGTGATCTCAGTAAATCCGCTTCTTTATTTGGGGCCAGTCTAGTAACTTAGTAGCCAATCAAGATTTTGACACTCACCTCAGAACTAGACTTTACTAGATGTCCTGAATCTGATCCTGTACCAGTCTTCAGTGTCAGAGGAGCCAGTTTCACATGCACAGAGGGGAGAGAATGCACTGATACCCTCAGCTTGATCAGATCTGGCTTACTCCAGTGTAAATAAGAAAAAAAGAAAAATTCTTGATGTCAAGGAAGCTCTTTGAAAAATGGGGGTTGCACATAATCCCACTAGCTCTTAATTTGACTCTAAGATCAGTGAATGAAAAAAATAAAGGCAAAACCATAAACTGCATGCATTTATGAAGATGCAATGCACTTTTATCAGCCTTGGTAGGGCAGAGAATATATCCAATGGCAAAATTCACTGTGGAATCACCAGCCTTGGTGATTTTCAAAATTCATCGAAACAAATGATGTGCAACCTGATCCAACATCAAAGGTGGCCCTGCTTTGTGCAGGAGATTGGGCTAGATAAACCCCAGGAGTTCTTTTCAACCTAATTTTTGTGTCATTCAAAGAAAAGGCTTTTCCTTTCTTGAATTAGAACACAGCACAGATTCCATATCGGGCCTGGATTTAGTAAGGACAAATGAGGAGGGTTTTGTTGTTCTACTCAGAAAATGGAAATTCTCTATATACTTAGGCACATGTTGAAGTCGCTTCCCGAACAGGGTGTGCTTTGCTCTTCACTCTGGGCTGGAGAGTGTGAAATACTTAACCATCTGTTCATTTTAAGTCTACAGTGCTGAACTGATTGGATAGCACCTCCAGAGGCTGGTCTTCTGTGTTAAGACGCAAGCATAAGTCATTAAGGAAAGTACTAATTACCTGGCTACAAACTCATTTCCTGCAATGACTAAAACAAGTTTATAATAAGAGTTCATATGTTGCCAGTAAGAGAACTTCTTATGCTGCAAAACAAACTAAAGGTTGCTCACAGTAGATACTGGCTATGTTTTATCTCTTTCATACTTGGAAATAGAACGTATCACCCAAATGGCAAATGAATGTCTATGTATATAATCACTTCTTTTGGAAAGGGGGAAGAAAAGAGAACAGGAATTGTCAAATAAAAATCTAACCTCTACAACAGTTGGTGTTTCCCCCTCAAAATGTATTTTTGCAACAAAGGATGTTTTTAAGCCCCGCTCTTAAGTAGGAGGTACTAATTTCTAATCTTTCAGTGCTGCTGATATACATAATGTGACTAATATTTTACCACGTATGTGGTTGGGGGAGGGAAGACTTTTCATTTCCATGACAAAGTAATGATATTTTTCATGACAAGTGGTGGGCTATCAGTAACATTTTATTGTGCAGACCTGTGTGTCTTAGCTACAATAGCATTTTATTTTATTTCCAATCTGGGGAAAAAGCAAATGGAACATAGATTGAACTTAGCATTTCTAATGAGAAAAAAACATTCTTTCATCAATAAATAGGCTTTGGAAGCTAATTATTCAACTATTTGTATAGCTGCTAATCACTTAAATAATAGATAAATAATACTTTAATAAGGAATGGTTAAACTGTATACCCATGGCCCTTACTATATATTTCTACTGCTATTCAGAATCTTTTTTCCATTTAAGTTTCATGAAAGGCTGAACTTTCATTATTTAGTACACTGTATCTTGCTGGCTGCACGGTAGCCACGCTGACCACTGAATTTCAGGTTCAGCCAACACTAGTATGACTAATGGAGAAATTGTTGCAAACGGTCAGGTCAAACTGTAAGTATTAATAGCTGAACTTCTGAAATTAGTTATGCATTGTGCATCTATGAATTTATAGCTCCATTACATGCACTATCTCAAACGCTGATGTTACAGAGAAAACAGCAGCAGCTGCCATTATTTACTCTTATTTAAAATAGACCCTTTAAACAGCTTATCAGGGGGAGAAACTAATTTTAAAGAATAGACTAAAATACTGAGACCTCAATTCTTTTAAACTATTTTCATTATAAAAGCTCAGACCACCACCGTGTGTTCACATATACACGACAGGAATGTAATGGATTTTCCATCCTCTCCTTAGACCATTCAGATATGAGATACTTAGATGCTAGAGTGGAACAAGGGTAAGTGAAACAATGATGCTGCGTCAAGATTTTGTTACTGAGACCAAAATGCTATACAAGAAAGCCAGCATTTGGCATATATCTTTACTGCAGCAAGCATGCTGGAGCCCGTATTTGACTTGAAGTCCTCGACCACTTCTGCAGCTGACAACAG
This sequence comes from Falco cherrug, assembly GCF_023634085.1. Lineage (NCBI taxonomy): Eukaryota > Metazoa > Chordata > Aves > Falconiformes > Falconidae > Falco > Falco cherrug. Next base: position 10,814,383 of record NC_073707.1, read on the forward strand.
CAGAATGTCTTTGGATGGTATACCCCAAATGGTGCACTCCGCAAAAAATACTAGCTCATCCTTCCTGCATCTCTCTCCTGTGTTTCCAAGAGAAAAGTGAAAGGAAGTAAATTCAGCTGTTTGTCATAGTTCATTTTAAGTAGTAGTCCATATGCACTTCAATACACTAGCACTGCTTAGTTTTAATGTACGAAAAGTGCTCTTAGGTATAGACACTTATAAAAATTAGTTTACTGGATGTTGGCTACATTTCACATAAACTGTTTCCCAATTTACTATCTTGTCATTATCACGCTTATCCTTATTTGTCACATCCTCTCTTTTCCATCAAATTTGATGAAACATCTTTTACAAGAAATGCTAAATACTTTAAAAGTCCAGTGTTGCAGCTGAAGTAGTGTAGCAAAAATGCTGTTGTCTAGCAGTCAAGGAGCCTTCTTTTGTATTACATCATTTTGAAACAACTGAAGATCCAGGAGCTATATCCTGCCTCCAGTGTTCTCGTCCCATCGGTGGAGGCTGGTTTGTGGACAGCAGGGCATTACGGGGAGGAGATTCAGCTCCACTCAGGCCTGCCTCAGCTCTGATTGGGGTTAACAAGAACCATACGGCAGAAGGCAGGGGTCAGCTCAGAGGGCAGCAGAACAACCCTAGCCCCAATATGCTATGTTCCAAATACACTACGCTCCAAAACAAAAAGGCTTTCTAAGAGAATGAAGAGAGACTTCAAGAATAATGGAGAAGCCAGACACTGTGAGAAGAACTGAAGAATGGAGAAGCTTTTTTCATAAATACCTTTGTTGTTCTCGATGATATTTTCTCTTTGAGAACAAGTACTTTGCCCTTTTAAACTTATAGTGCATGGTTTCTTTGGTTGAATAGAGTGTTATGTATGAACCACGAGGCTGTATTCATGTTTTAAACCAGTACAGGTTATGATTTTTGCTTTGGAGAGTTAGTAGATGTGATACAGTCATGACAGAATGAGGTTACTGCAGAAATGACTCATTGTTGAATAATCAAGTGTTTACTCCACCAAAACTGCATGTAACCGGACTGCCACAGTTTTTCTGCTTTATTGTAAGATGTAGCTTTTAAATGTCAGTGCATCAGGAAGAAAGGTAAACTCCTTGGATGGCTCAAATCTCTTTTTACGCATGTGTTTAAAGGCAGACAGTCTTAACGGAAAAAAAAGGCTACTGAGCACATCATTGGAGACATACATTAATGAAATAAGGAAGAGAAAGTAGTTGAAGAGGAAAACAAAATCCTTTCTTGAAGCAGAATACAGAAGTGTTTCTAAAGGAGACCAGATGGAGAAAGAAAAATTGATGTGAGGTTCTGGTTTGATTGTTTCATACATTCCAATCTAGTATCTCTCCTGAAATTAATATCACCCTCAGAGAAATCTTCAGCCAATAATTTCTCTAGATACAATTCATTTTTTTCAAACTACATTCTTCAGCCTTTTCAGTTTTGCTTTTAAAGAAGGTGATTTGAGGGTGATTGTGCTTTCTCTTGCATGAAGAAACACATGCTTACATGCTTAAATGTATCTTGTCTAACAAGAGGAACATAAATTGGGTGAGAGGAAGAACTGGCTGGAAGAGCATCTCAGTCTTCTGACTACACAGCAAGCCCAAAGGTTATGATCTGTTACGGGTCTACAGTTCAGGTCAGGACACAAATCAAGACCAAAGAGACTTTGGTCTCTTCGAGGTCTTTCTCCAATACTTACTGTGTATATTGGGAGCAAGCCCAGTGCCTTACATGGCTACTGGTTTAGCCCTCTTCCCTGTTTAAAGGGCAGGAGAAGCAGGGTTGTGATCTAAATCCTGGATCACACCCAAGCACTCTCTAGTTTTCTTGCAAAGGTCTAGAGCGACGAGTGCGATCAAGGCGATGTCATTAAAAAATGGTAGATTATACATACTCCCACTGGGTGGATAACCTCCCACGGAATAGAGAAAAATTCGCTCTGTAAAAGCATGAAAAAGAACTGAGTAACATCTGAGCTTTTAAAAGTTCCTTAAGTCATATTCTTCCATGGTAGTTGCACTTCTGAGAAAGTTTTACAGGTATGCTTTAACTCAGATGTTAAGTCATGAATTTGCTTTTAAGGGCTAAAGCCTATTGTGCTCAGAAAAGAAGTAGCTCAGCTGTTCATAAAGTTGAAGGTATGTGAAGCCCTGTCGGAGGAGCAGTGACAGAAATGAGACACAGAAACAGAAGAATTTCAAAAGGTCTTGCTACCCAGACAAAAACATAGCAGATTGTGGCTATTTAATTAATTCCTTGCACAGTTAATACTGTCCTGTTCTTCCATCATTGTCTGTGTTTAAGTCACTTATTGCAGATCACTATTTTAAAAGAAAAAAGCCAAGTAATTTACTTGCCTGAACTGTTCCTGGGGCTAACCTCCTGCAGGTTCCAATAGAATTACAGTGCCAGCTTTAAAATCAAACTAACTACATTTCTAAATCACTTCTAGTCTTACAGAGCCTAGGTTATATTCAGAATCTCTATCAGATTCTCCCCTCCTCCTTCTAATAATATTGGATTATGTTGGACTATGTTGGATTGACTGTGCTGTTACATAATATTGTCAAGTGAAAATCAGGTCGAGTGCCCCATTTGGACTTCCATGCTACTTGCTCCTGCCAAGTTCTGTGTACCAATGTGTTTAGGTTTCAAGCCACATTTATATTATTGCAAAAATTAGAGGGAAGGATTTGTAGTGCCTAAGCAGGACCTTACCAGCCTGTAGATAGTGGCTGCGAATAATATTTCCTCAGCCTCAGAAGCTGACGTGCACTCATTGGCAAGCCAAACAGCAGCCGTGGTATGAGCACAGACCAGCTCCTAACAATCCCATTTCAGCGATGCTGTTCCTGAATGGCATGCCATGCTAGCATCCCAGCTGCACAGCTGGAGCCCAGAAAGCAGAAAAAGAGTAAGTGCTTCTTACAAGGATAGAATATGCAAGCCTCAAACAATGTCTAACTCTAGCTAAAGATACTGAAATCTCTTCTTCCATTCTGTCCCCAGGATATCAGTCAGAAAGCAATCAGCCTTGCAGTTCCCCAAGGGTTTGCTGGACCTGCAGCCCTTCTGTGCCTTTTCAGCAGCCCCAGGTAAAAGCCTAGGCAGTAGCTAGTGATGAAGAGTAGTAGTTGAAATCCTACCCAGTAACTGAATCTTTAAACATTGCTAAATAAACAAGAATGAGTTAACCTTTTCATGGGAAATGTACTATTACAAGTAGACAGTTGTAACTACATGGACATTTTAAACGTAGAGGCAGTGAATGAAAAACAATCGATCTTGGCTTCAACACAAATAAGATCTCCAACTGTGTTTATATAGATCATCCTCAGTCTACCTATATGTGATGATGTTGCACAATCGATGATCCTGCACAGTCCTGTATTACCATGTGCTCCTTGCAGAAGAATTAACCTTCTGCAGGAGCAGTTCAACTCTGGGTCTGTGCATCAGGGAAGGACATATTTGTTCATGCTTCCCCAGCTGAATTAAAAATGTTACATGGCTTATCTTGCCAATTGCAACCAACCAGCACAGCACAACTAGCAAACACTGAGCATTCACAAACACACTCTATGCAAACAACTTCAGAGTTAAACACATTAATTTAACATATTTCATTACACAGGGAGGAAACTGCCTCTTCACAAACATTTGGCTACCCACTAGAGGCTAGGTTTCTTGACTAAACTCTTCCTTGCAAATTCTCACTATTATTTTAGCAGTATTCCCCACTAGTTACTGTTTTGAGAGAGAATGAGTACGCTTCCACAACCAGCAGTTTCTCTTCTCTACTCTCCCCTAAAGCTCCCAACTTTATTAACTTGCTTGAGATATGTTAGCTAGGAGGATGTAAGCTTTGCATCTTTACAGCAGTTTCATCTGGAAGCTTTGCATCTTTGTAGCTCAAGGACTCAAACTCTGCTGTGTGTTTGCAGTTGTTCAAAGTGAAGTAGTCAGTTCAGACTCCCATAGCAGAAGGCACTATCTACACTGTAGATCTGTTCTAGATCTGATCTGTATCAGCGTATAACCTTACTGACTGTACCATCTCCAGTGAAAGCTGTCTTCGTTTCCTGAGTCCTTTCAGCATTCCTGCAGAAAAGCCCTGCGAGGATCAAGCCACGCTCAACACGGGTATGGGTGGCAGGGTCTCACTCTTAGGAGATAATTCTTTCATGTCAGCTAGCCAGATATCTTAGCAGTTTAAAAAGGGTCCTGAAGTTGGATGGCTCATTCCTCTTCCAGCATAGGCTCAGTTATACAGAGCATTCGGTTGTGGCACCTCATGGAGTCGGGCCCATTATGACAGCAGAGTTTTGTGTCTGGCCCGTGAGGATTTAAGAACTGTTTATGTACCCACTCAGCTGAAGGACTGAAGTGAACAGGGCATAACGGGGAGTTCAGTAGCACATTAGTAACTTTGAAAGATAAGTTCATTAAGACTGTGGCCACTTACTACTTAATGATAATGAAACAGTACATGTGAATATAAAGAAATAAATAGGGGGGGAAATGCAAGTGGAACCTTTCAAATGATCATTGCTTATTGTCTCTGCAAAATTCTACTTAAACACAATTTATATATACATCCATTGCAACAAACTGGTCTGGGTCTCTGTTTTTTTCATCTAAAACCGTATCAAGAGAGATGCTCCACAGTGGGAATATTTACACTACTATTATCACCATTTCCATGCCCTAATGAAATTGCAAACAAAAAAAAAAATGTGTTTTTTTTTTTTAATTCTGTGAATTCTTCTTAGAAATTCTGAAGGAGTTATACTACAAAGACACTTTCAGAATTTCCTGACTCAAAATTTGATAATTCATTTTTAGATTGGTTAACTATGATTAAACTATTCAATGTTTAAATAAGAAAAACCAAGGAATTTAACATTTGGGAGAAACCATACAACAACAGCGTACAAGAACTTTCTCTCAAACCACAATACATAAATTCTCTTAATTACATCAAATGTTAAACTAGTTGAGTATGAAAAATATCTCAGCTGAACACTTTACAAAGACTACACTATAGTTTATGAACTATACACACGCACATACACAACTTAAATTTTTTAAAAGCATTTTAATGCCACCACTTTGGAACAGTGTTTCTCTGCCTTCCTCTACTCCAGGAAAGCTTTGCTAGGCACCCTTCCCCTTCTCAGCCTCTCTCCACTGTTCCCTCTATTTACCCATACCTGCTTCTTCCTATTTTTAAATGATCCTCACAGTGGGGACCATTTCTGCAAAATGACGCAGAAGTAGCTTCCTACAATTGTGTTGGGAAGCCACAGACATCATCAAAGTTGTTCATGTGCTTTAAGTTAGGGCCATAAGTATTGGGGATTGGCATTCAAGAGAGATCCATGAAATCTGACAAACAGGCGTTGAGTTTTAGCAAGAGTCTGTATCTTGGTTACTTATGATGCTTGTATTACCATTTTTGCATTTCACTTGGCTTTTTCAAGATTGTGCTAGCTAATGCATTTTTGGTTGTCATACAGTTTCTTTCAGGCTTTCATACCGCGCCATCCTGGTTGTACAGAACACCTCATAAGGAAAAAATTAAATCCATAAAGAATTATAATCCAGCCCTATTTATTTTCTGCAGGCAATGTTTTTAGACTCAGATACTACAACTAATCTCAAAAAATCTGTGTTTTGTTGGCTAAGTTGAATTAAGATGTATTACATGAATACTTGTAGGTACCGCTTTCTTCGATGGGAGTAGCAGCTACTACCTCAAAAAGTTAGATCTGATAGTGGATTTGTCATCTAACTTTAGGTGCTCAGATTGAGAATTTTGGCCCTAATGTTTGCTGCAACCTTAGGTTTGGGTCCAATCCACCTGACAGTGTCCCTTTAAGCAGGAGTTTCCCCATAACTGCGTTCTCTGATTCTCAGATGTTTAGGATACTTTTCATATACTACAGTTTCTGAAGGTCAGTGCGTACATATTTTAAGACACAGTGATAAGACAGTGTATGGAACTACTTGGCAGTATTTAGCTGGTACAGTTTCTTGTGGAAACAACAGAATTCCAAAACACACCACACTGAATGCTTATGGATTATTACAAGCAAAAATCCCAAAACACTGGGAATTAAAAAGCGGAGTTCAACAAAGGAACACTGATATTGTTGGTTGATATGAACAAAGTTGTGCCAAGTCTTCCTTCTTTGCTTTTTCAAGTGGAGAAATAAACTGGGAAAGGAAGCAGAAGGTGGAGGGGAGAAAAAAAAATACATAAACCAACAGTTATTACAGAGTTACCATTGCATTTTTATCTCACAGAAGCATGTGCTGTCAGAGAATGGCAAACACCTTTCACACATCTTTGCTGAAAGACTGTGACATGTCTTGCACAAGGTATGCCTTCCTAGATGGAATGGTGATGCTCCTCCTGTGTCAAAAGGAGTTTGGAGGGGGAAACCGGAGTGGAAAACAGGGGAGACTGCAGCTCAAAAGATGGAAAGGGCAAGGGCTGATAGCGGTGTTAGCCACTATCCCCAGCTCCAGCAATACCTGCAGTCCTACATGTTTTAACTCTTCCTTCAGCAGGAAGCCAGCCTGCTTTTCCAGGGCCCCACTAGCAGGATGATAGCCTGGCATGGGCCATTTCAGCACCCATAGCAGCTTGTTGCTGTAGGGAACAACCCAATTTATCTGCATCTGTAGCCAGCCCTGCATAGAGGGTACGACCTTGTTCCCATTCAAATCAGCAACTGGAGAAGCCATGCAGGCCTTGTCTGTGACAGCACGTGGACGCTTGATGTCAACAGAATTTATACATATACTTCAGAGCTACTGTAAATAAATATATCCTCGAGTTCAATACACAAGGTCCTTCCTGAAGCTGCAACCTTTAGGTAGTGTTACAGAAGGATCAAATAGACTGAAAAAATAATATAAGATCCAGACACATTTAAATCTCACTAAATTTGCACTAGATCTCACTGTGGTGAGCCATGACCTCGGTTTGATGATGTGACACTCAGTCTGTGGTTAAATACCCTAAACCCAACCTGAGCCATGTCAAACCTGCTATGTTTTTTTCTAAACTTACCAGTACAGGCTCTCAGCATTTAAAACCAGGAGGGAAACAGTGTTTCATTGTTTTGAATATATTATATAATATATACAATTTCAGAATTAACTTCTAAGGAGAAATTATAAGCTATCTTGTCTGCTTTTTTACTTTCATGTTAAGATACACATAATGCTCAATGATGCATATATACACAGCAATCAGTTCAATGGCTGCACATCTGTCTTCCCAGGCTGCAGAACAAAGGCCCATCTTTCCCTTGAAGCCAGTTAATATAGTTAATTAATATCTAGCCATTTCCCACTCTTGCCGTATCAGTGTTACGAAACCCTAGAATTATTCTGGGTCACTCTGGTGCCAGCATTCATAAGACTAATAAACTGCCGCATGTATATCTCAATCCATTTAGTCATGTTTACAGGTGATTCTGTAAGCCTTCTTTACAGAAGCAACAGAGGAAAATGGAAACATGCCAAATGCAAGGCATGTAATTTGAGAGCTGGGAATTAATTCACATCTACTGTCTAGCCTCCTGGTGAATCTCTTCTGGGTTACTAGCGGGATTGTCTAACTCAAGAAATCTCCCTTTCAGCAGTTAATGCCATGTTACAGTTATGTCACATAATGGCTGTTGTTAACACAGAGGTTACATAAATAAAATGTTCAGTTCCTGTCATTACAAGATCCCTGGCTCCCAACCAGCAGGACTGCTATTATTCATTCATATGCTGTCTTTTCTGTAAGAAACATTTGGAATGAGATGATCTTTTGAGACAAGAATCAGTAAGACTTTGGGCCATCTTTTAACAATTTTTAGGGATTCAGGATGCAAAGGGATTTTCAGAAGCACCATCTCAAATTCCAGCTGATTTGGTGGGAAGAGGGCATCTACATGCTTTTAAAAAATTAACTGGATGTCCATTTGCATGTGGGCCTTCACCCTCTTTTTATAGGCATAAGGTAATGCAGGCATTGCTGTTCTCACTAGAAAACACCAGGACTGTGGCACTGGTTGCAATGAAAGGAAGATATATTAGACTGCACAAAAATTTATATAAATATGAAAAGGGAGAATTCTTTAATCCTAGGGAAAGTTATGTAATGTGCTAATGTGAAATACATTAAATGTCAACAAATCTACCTATAGAAGTGTCAAGAGAGTTTGCAGTAATTCTCACTATAACATCATGACACTAGAAGGGGAATTTCACAAATTAATCAGTTGAAATATTTTACAGCCTTTTTTTTTTTGTTTTTCTAATATATCAGCACTTTATAAGTCACAGAGCTATTGAGATCAGAAACAAAAGAAAAAAATAATTACTCACTTATAATTATAATGAGAATGACTGCGCATACTACACCAAGGATGATCATCATCTATAAAAAGAAAGTTATGAGAAAAAAAAAAGAGAAAGTCAGGTTTTCACATGAAAGACATTAACCCCTCTTTTTTTTGCTTTTACTTAGTGCACTTTAGTCCTTGCAAAGACTCACTGAACAGACATGTTAAGGCCCCAGATTTAGTGTCAGTTTTAGGAACGGCTGACAACCTGCAATGGGCTTGTCAAACCTCTTGTCAAAGCCAGCAAGTTCTTGCCCATCAGCTAAGATGGCCTCACCCATTTCCAGCAAAGAAAAAGTAAACTTCCAAAGTAAAACAACTCCAGAGGTGATTGAAGTGGCTGGATTCACACATGGCCATGTACCACTTTATACTGGAGTGACTTAATCACTTTTGACCACGTTCCCATAGTAAGGGAAGAGGCAGCTGGGGATGTCTAATGCCTAGCAGCTACTTGTGCTGGCTTTGTGAACCTGTGCTGTTGAGAGAGCTACGTAGCCCATGCTAGCCAGCACGGTTTCTAACATGTTAGCCTGGAAATAGCTCATTGCAAAGCTGAAGTCTGTTCCCACAGGAACAGATACATCAGAGCCAGCTGTGCACAGTCCATACCAGTATGGAGTTGTGTGGGGTAGAGGCCCCCACATGAGACCTGCTGAATGCTAATGAGGCCACCAGAGATGTTGCAGTCCAATTCCTATCACTACCCCAGTGAGAATGGAAAGACTGAAAAACAACAAACATGGACACGTCATTCCTCCCAACATATGTTGGAGGACAGAGCCAGCCACGGGCTTGCAGGAGATATATTTATTTTTCCCCCTCCTTCCATGGTTTGGGAGCCAGAGGAAGAACAGGGCAATTCTGTTTGCCAGGGTAAAGCAGGAAGGGACAATGAGGAAAGGAAAATGAGAGTAGGTCTGAAAGTCTAATGTTGTGTAGGTTGCTATGGTACCTGCAGTCAGCGTGCATGAACCGAACTCAAAATTTGTGTCTGTAGCTCCCAAAAGCCCTGCTTCCTGCACTGTCAGGCAAAGCAACCGGGCAACAGCTAGAAGAGGCACAGAGGAACTGCTCGGTTGAGATTCTAACCTACATCCACTTATTTCTGGAGTGTTTGTATATGTAGTTTACCCAGAATATTTTTGCCTTGCTTTACATTTCATGGCACTGCAAACTGAAGAGGCAAAGCAGGCAACAAACTGGTGAGGGATATATGTGGGATTCTCCTTTGGGAGCAGGTGGTTTTATTTGGGTGGACATGAATGGGCAACAGCAAAGATGGTATTGAAGAGAAATGGAAATGGAGCTGAACTTTTAGTACAGTGTTCATGGTGGTGGTGCACAAGTAGAAAGAAGCAAGGATATGTGGTCTTTTATGCATGAGAGGAGATGAAGTTTCTGGGTCCAGAAAAGACAATCTTGGAGGAGGTCTGAAAAAGCAAAGGAGAGCAAGGTTCCATCTGCTTGTGGAGAAGAATAAGACTGAAGACAGAAGAGGAGAAAGCTGGTGGATTGAAGTCCTCCTCTATCCTAATCTGCCCCTCTTTAAAAGCTACCATAACTTCCTCACTTCTCACAGTGGTCTGTGAAACCAAGATTTTTTTTTGGTAGCTTACCATCCTAAAGAAAGGTCCAGAGGCTGATGATCTCCCACAAGGAAAAAGCTTATTTTCTCCCACTACTAATATTCACTACACCTGTTCAGGTTTTATGATTCACCCAGGGAACTGACATTAGTTAACACGGAATGCTATCCCAATCCTATCTGCAGGCACTGACTGAAGCATCAAAATTTGTATCTACGTTTTATGTAGTGCAGAAATTATCTAAAGAACAGATTCCGGTAAATATCATAGTTGCTTGACTTATTATCCTGGAACCTAGAGGGCAAGGCATCTCTTTCTCCCCTTGACAAGAAGATACCACTTGCAGATGCCATCCTGCAAGCAAAGTCCCATTAAATGCAAGTGAAAGTAATGTGTGCCATGAAGCGATTCTTAACAAGAATTTATAACCCTTACCTTGCAATTTTTCCACCAGTATTTTCTTTTCAGTTTGGCTGCACTGGTTTCAAACTGTGAGGCACCTGCTTGCAATGCATCTGCCCGGTTGTCAAGCTCTGATAGCTTCTGGTCTCTTTCTAGCACCTTGTCCACGTTCATTCTCATGATGTCTACCACCTGCAAAGGTACAGCCTCACGTTAGATGACACACACAGGAAAGGTGAAGGCCACCCATACGTCCACACTCTGGAATATCACATATCATACTGGAACCAGCCATTTGCCATTTTGGTATGTGGTAGCAATTACCCGGCCAGTACCTCAAAAACCCATGCCTATGGAAACAGACACAATAAGAACAAGATGAACATAGCTATACTGTGCTTAGATGCCCTTAAAGGGAAAAAGGGACATTATGAAATACCATAATTAGTTACATTAAAGCTTTTGATTTCTTCTAGCCTACAACTAGCTACTTACTATAGATACAAAAAAATGATGGAGACCAGTACCTCTATACTACAATTTGGTTGACATTCGTCCAGTCATCACTAAGACCAAGCCATTATTTTTCTTATACGTTTACTATAACTTCCTTACTTGAACTAGAGAAATTGGCTAGGTAAAGGCCATTCTAAAGGGAACTGCACGTATTTCCTGACCAAGGAATTTACTCATTCTGCAGATCTTTCTTGGACAAGATGACTTCCCAGCCATAGTTTAAAGTCCTGCTTGTAAGTGGAGGAGGAGAAAATTTTACCTGAGAAAGTGTAGCAGGGGGCTCATGCCACTCCATTGCACAGCCTCAGTGAAAAAGTGTTACACACGAGGTAAGGCCCATCTGTGCATATATTTTACACATTGCATTAGGCAAAAAATCCTCTTCTAGCAAGCCAGTAACTCTAAATAGAAATCCTGTTCAAATTCATCACTAATGTAAAAATTGAACAGTACACCAATCTCAGTAAAGTTGTGTCCACTTATACTAGCAGTGAATATGGTCTGTTACTTCTCATACTCTGTAATAAGGAAGTCCATGTTATTTGTATTTAATGTAATTTAACTACAGCCTGCAAAAAACCAGAGTTATTACAAACATACAGTATTTAAACACAGTGAGGTGAAACTGGTAATGAACGAATCTTTGAAAGGACTGGCATAAGGTTAAATCTGGCAGAAGGCTAAATAGTGTTCCAAAACTCAAAAGATTTGTTTTATTTGTTTACCAAACCTAAAACAAAATCAAATGTTTTGGCAACCCAAATTTTCTTGGTTGCTTTTCCAAACTAAAAACCTTCCAAGCATTTAAATTCATATTACATAAATAAATAAACCTTTTGTTTTAATTTTTCAGCTAGTATTTAGCTGAATTTTGTCTTGGTACAATGTTTCATAGTGAAAATTTGAAACTGTTTGAAAATGCTGAAACAAAATACTGCAACATTTCCTACCCATTCTCTCATTTTTTCCCCAGAACTATTTATTGAATTTAACCTGACTGCAGTCAACACTTGTCCTGATAAGACTGCATTTCTTTCAAAGAAATCAATGTTTGTCTAGACTAAACCCAGAATCTGGGCCTTAGGAAATAAGCTCTAGCGTGCCTAGAGAAGTCAGAGGGGAAAACCCAACATGGATATAGCTGAAATACTACATCAGCATTGACATAGTATTAAAAATATAAATATTAAAATATTAAAAATAATATTGTATTGTATAGTAAAATACTAAGTGAAGTTGTTTTACTCAGACCAAAAATTGTCTCGGAAGCAGAGCGGTGATGGTGTGGCCGAGGTTCGGGTTTGAGTGTGAAGTGCTGTGCAGAGCAGCGCTGGGAGCAGAGCGGCCAGGGGACCGCGGTGCTGTGCCGCGGTGTTTGGTGCCACCTACAGATTGCTTTCCCGCAAGACACGGAAGAAAAACAACCAAAGATCTAGTCGGAAGGACGAAGTAATGCTTGTGGGAAGGTCAAAGCAATGCTTAACAGATCAAATCCTTAGGTGCTAGAAACCACTTTCACCCAAGTGGCTTCACCGTGCTGAAAGACCAGTGGTGTTTTTCTCCCATGGCTATTCTCGTACTGTGATTTCCCTGGTAAACAAGGATCCGCTGACCATGTGCTATCCTCTCAAACCCATACCAACCTCAGCCTCCCCCTCAAACAGGAGGTGAAAAAAACTTAGATCCTGATTATCACCCACATAAATCTTAAATCCAAGAGCTACTGGCTTTCCCCTCATACTGGTAAGGGTTTCTGCAAAAATTACACCATCATGCTTCACAGAATGATAAACTTGCATAGGCTTGATGAAAAGTCTCAGAATACAGAGTATCTTAAACATAAAGTGGGGGTTCGCTAGCCTCACTGGAGCCATCTCCATTGATCTGCTCAAAGAGCCCTATGTATCTGACCTGCATTGCTCGTTTTAGACAATAACTAGCAATTATTTTTCATCTTCTAGGGAGAATTACTTTTGCTGTAGCTCACATAAACAATTACAGCACCATCATGATGTAATATGTTCAGGACAATAAGTTTATTTCATTGTTCTGACCCAAGATAAAAGCTGAAATGTAATATTCCTTTCCCCACTGCAAGAGACACTCCACTAATGTCAATGAAGTTAGTGTGATGTGAAAATCAGTGGTAATGAGAGAACTCAGCCTAGAAATTTCTGCAGACATTTCTGCAGCCAGAGGATGTTCTTGTGATCAGCTCCAAGCATCAGCAATGGGGAGGCCAGAAAGACTCATTTCAGATCTTCAGCAAAGAAAAAGTTCTCAAAAAGACAAATCTCGATTTGACAGGTGTATTTAATTCATCTTAAAAAATGCATTTGAGTTTGATTTTGTGAGGTCTTCTCTATTATTTTTAAAGTATTCCTGGAGCTTTTGAAAAGAGCGGTCTTCATGCATGTAAATAGCTATTTCCTATGTGTATTTTATTGAATTGGCATTAAAGAATCACACAAGCCTGGGCACTCCCTCAAGGACAGTAAGCAACTAGTTACTTAAGTCTTTGTAGGGGGTTAGCGAAACTATACATAAATACCCAGCACACAAATCTGCACAGCAGGTGTGCAAGGACGCTGCAGCTGCTACTGTACTGCCGGTGTGCTCAGGGACTACATCCATGAACAGTGGCATGCCCGCTTACTCCCATTATCGCAGCAGTTAGACGGACACTGGCATTACAGCTGAGGTGGCAGAGTAGTCTGTATGTTACAAGAATTTAAGAATCCAAGCTGGAACAAGACCAATGAAAGGAGTGTGGATTTATTGATGCTGCTGCTATGACGTCATGTGTGGGTGCCTTTCTTTGGGGATAAATTATAATGATAATCAATAGAGCTCTGGCTACTGAACACAGCCCTCAGCTGTGCAATTCTCATGGCTCGAATCTATCTATGAGAAGCCAATGGTCTGTCCCCGTGAAACAGCCTGCAAGATCAGTGTCTAACCTTTAGAAATGCAGAGAACATGTTAAAAGAGTTCGTTCCACTACGACATTTCCTCCTAACCTGACTGATTAGGATGAATTCCTGAACTGGCACTAATGCCCATGTTTATCCTGCAGAAGTGTTACTGATGTGAAGACATTCATACCCAGAATCTCTCTTGTACCATCTGCCACCTCATAAATGCTATCCTTTGGTAAGCCTTGTTTCCTAGATCCGCTACCTTCAGATGAGCAGGAGTTGCTGGATCACTTGGGAGCAAAAATACTAAAACAAAAGACCCAACACATCAACACTCTTGTGGTGAGCAACAAATCACTTGGAGCCACTTACTTCATCCACCTGGGCTTGTGTCTGCTGCAGCCGTTTGTTGCTTGACACATTGGTAGCAGGAGATGGCCCTGCAGCCCCAGCACTGGGGGGACCTTGGGTAGGAACTGGAGCAGACCTAGATCAAAACCAGAGAACATAAGAAGTGACTGAAACCATCCTTATTTGTTCACTACTTCCTTTCTGGAACAAGTCAAAAGTACCTGTCTCTTAAAAGGAGTTTTCCATTGTCTCAAAGTCCACATCTTCCATTCCTGAATCACAATCCTAGTGTCCCACTCCCTCCCATTCTGCAATTAGTTTTCATGCTGTTTTTTGATAGAACCATATTAACTCTTTCCCTCCTTTGCTGCCTTTTTAAACAGCAAGCAATTCCAGTTATCTACCCTAAATTAGGCCAATAGTAAAACTGATCAATCTCAGGCCTAACTAGCAGGGCAAAGTTTATGTCCTACTAAGGAAACAGACTGCTCTGGGTATTTTGTGGGGATGCTATAGGAGCCAGGGCTGTGACGCTACCTTCCTCTTGTGTGCTGAGTGACACACTCCCCGCTTCTCGGAGTTTGGCTGGAAGTTAATCGAGTAAAGATAAACAAAAGGAGAAGAGAAAGAAATAGAGGAGGATATGGGGGTGAGAATTGCACACAGCACAGGGTTTGTCATCTCAGGTATTCAGCAATGCTTAACCACCCCACTGATGGCCACCAAATCGCCGACCGGAGCAGCTGGCCAGGGTCAAACATCTGCTATAGACCCTGGATGAATATTTGCACCAATGCTGTGAACAGAGCCCTGATCTCCTGCACATTAGCTCTTCTCTTAAGCATCAACACTGGCTTTCCCCAGCTTGCTCTAAAACAAAAGACAAAACAAAAGTTTCTTAAAATCCAACAACAAATTCAGTCTGTCTCAGTGCACAAGCTTGCGCAAACAAGTCGCCCTGCTGGCCTGAACAGTATCCCTCAACCTTAGCCAGTCGTTCTTCACACCCATACTTTAACCTGTGAAACTTTTCCTTTCAAAGGACCCCGTCACTTCTTCCTGCAGAGAAATAAACCCCTTCCTGAAGCTGCAGAGGAAATCCCTAAGCATGTAAACTGAAAAATATCACCAATCCTACTCATGCATTACCAATGCCTTCCCACAGTGACAGACTGAAAGAACACAGTGTTTCTCTGTGAATCACTCCCTTTTACATCCTGGGGTCTGATTAATACTGCTGGAATTATGGGCTCATTAATACATTGTCAAACCGCCTAGGGGCACTAAAGTGAATTCCCTGAAAGTACCTTAAGCTGCAAAATGCAGTCTGACAGTATTGCCTGTGGGCTGAGATCCCTACAGATAACACTGACCCTCACAGACTCCAGTGATGGAGCAGCTGGTCGCAGACCCGGAGCACTGCTCTATCTTACCCTTCTGTTTTGTTTTGTTTTTCAACTGTGGGTGAAATGTCATTATCAAATTTTAGTTAAAAGGAAAGAACTTGGGCAATACACAAATTGCTCATCCTTTGAGGACCTCACAGCCACTACTGATTACATAAAAGACCAGGTGATGCTGCCACCTGCAATGGAATTACTTCACTGAAGGGCCATGGGCTAGAATCCCAACAGGATTTATTCTGAGTTTACGCTGTTATCACAAAGGATATCACTCCAGACTCAAAGCAAAGCAAGATCTCCCTAGAGCATGAATGACTTCAGAAGGAGTTCCTGGTACAACAACTGAGCTAAAACTGAAATTGTAAAATTTCTTTGCAGTCAGGAAACACTCTTTTTCCCAGTCAACACGAACAGAATTTTTTCTGTGGAAACATTGTGTCACACTGTTCGCTACTACAAACCTCAACAGAGCTCCCCCACTTGAGCTATGTACTGTTAGCATCCCAGACCTACAGAAGGGAAGCAGGTGAGAAGTGTTTTTCCTGGCCACATGTTTTCGTTGGTAAGTATCGCTTCTAAGTGCAGCAGTATTCCTGGTCAAAGCTATGTGCTAACTCAGAAGGTCAGTGCTCTGCCATATACCTTTTCCGCCCAGTAATTTTCCTCTTTTTTTTTTTTGCACCTCCCAAACTGTCCTTAAAATGATCTGGCATAAAGTAGATACTTCCCAGTTTGTTCTCTTCAAGCATCCTTGCTGCCATCTAATTTGATTTCAACTGTGTTTCCTGGGGCTTCTCTGCTCCCTGCGTGAGGAGGGAATGGATGGGAAGAATGACTGTTTTTACAGCTGCCCTGACCATCCAGCAGGAGTTACAGTAACTACCAAAGAGAAATGGCAATCTTTATGGCAAGGTACAGCAAGCTTGTAATTAACACACCCATCTTAATTAATTAAATAAAATCTAATATAAAAGTAACCAGAGCTGGTTGCTGCCTGCAGTGCAGCGCTACTCTCTCAAAACCTTTTGTCTCTGCAGTTGCGCTTTCTTTACACAGCAACAGCAGCTGCCTTGCTGATGGCCTCATGGGTCAGAGCAATGAGCTGCCACAAGCAGAGCGCTCGCCAGAAGAGATGCAGCACCTGCTACAGAGGGGACCGCACAGGTTCCCAGAGAGGCTCTAGGAAGTCAGTCCTTAAGCACATGACTTTAATGCCACCAGCAGCTCTTGCAGGTTAACAAGGCACGAGCCCTTTCTTGTCATTAGGCAGCGTGTAATATCCAAAACCAGCGCTAAGATACCTGCATCACCTCTCCCCCTTCCAGCTTCCCAAGGCACTTCAGAACAGGACAGAGGGGTCTCCATGCTTCTGGCTCAGCCCTACCCCATGTCTGAGCTCTACAGAAAGCATCCTGGCTGGGCAGAAGGTAGTACCTCTGTGAGCTAATATGACTCCAGTGCCACAAGGCATCTGTTAAAGAGTTTGTCTTTGAACATAAGTTTTCTAGTAAAGAGAATTGAAGACCTACATCACTGGAAAGCACCAGTATTCTCTGGAACATCTTGGTGCAAAAATGCTAGAATGGAAGTCCAACTTACATTTACATAATTCTTCTATTATTGCCTCTGCACTACGTCATATCAGCTTACAATTTCTCAGAAGCATTATTCAAAGAAAGTCATGCAAAACATTAGCACTATATTAGAAAGGCCTTCTTTTGAAATACATGAAGCAACATAACTTTATAGTCCAATTTCTCACAGTCTGGCAAGATTTTGGTGAGCTACGAAAGAATGCAAAATCAATATAAAAACTCCATCACTAGGCCTCTAGCCATCAGACTTGTGTACCTGTGCTTTTTTTGTTTGTTTTTGTTTTGTTAATAGGAAAAAGAAAAAAGTTACCACTGATGCTGAGAATCTTCACCCCTAAGAACAGGTCAAATTAATTTTGAAGGGGAACAAAGCTCCGTTATCGGTCGTGACAAAGGTTATAAAACCCTAGCAACTCTTCCTAAATAGCAGCCACGCTGCAGTATCAGAGCACTGGGGTACACTCTGGGAAAGTGATGAGTACACTTACTTCAGGACAACTGTACCACACCTTTAGAGTCTCAGTAGTTAGGCCATTCTTCATATAACATTGGTGACATCCTCACTCCCCACCATATCAGATTTTGTTTCAGTTAGCACATGAGCAATCTGGCTGATTGAAAGCAGGTGCTAGACCTGTGTATGTATGCAGCCACCTAGAAAGAAACATTTGGGGACTGTCCTAGTAATTTAGTAAAATGGTCTCAGCTGAGTCAGATGTCCTCAGTTGTTCTGGTTACTTGCTGAGCCTGAAACTGGTAGGTCAAAATCATGACTAAGAGATTTTTCATCTCAACTGGATTATTTTGGAAGCAATTTACCTAGCTCTGACAGTTAAAGGGAGCTGCAACTCTAATTAAGAGAGAATTAGAGAGATCCAGTGTTACTGTTTCCTTTGCAGCACTGGCTGAAAGAACATTAAGGATGACTGTGTATCTAATGTTTTGGGAAGCTGCCTGACACGTACTTCGTGTTAGTCAGGCTAGGGAAGGGAGATGCACATGTGAATACCAGGAGGATGCCAGGCCACCACTGCGACTTTGGTACAGTTTACATTAGGGCTTCAATAGCTGCTTTCAGCAGCTTGTTTTATCCATTCGAAGTGCTCTTTAAAGCCTCCAGCTACAGGACCTAATCCCTTCAAAGTCTTTATCCTGACAATACTGCAATAAGCTAAGGAAAAGCTATTATCCCAGCATATGGCTGGGCAACAGGTACAGAGAGATTAAGTGACTTGCTCAGTGGCACAGAAAGCCTGTGGCAAAGCAGCCCAGGCCTCTTCATTGTCAACCTTCTGCTCCCCTTTTCTTCAGCTACTGACTCCAAATCAAAGCTCACAACCTATTTCTAATAGCAGGAGTTATTTTCTAACCCTCAGACTTAAATAGCGAGAAACACACAGTTAAAGGTTACAGCATGAGGAAAGTGAGAATTACATCAGACAGCTTTAGCTGGTATCAGCTGGCAAAGCTCAGGGGAGGGGAAAGTGAAAGTGCATCAATGCAGCAGCAGATTTGACTAATGATCTCTATAAACAGTGAAATGAAGGAGGCAATTTTCTACAAATCCCAGTTTGATTCCTCCTTCCTCAAACCCTTTCCCTGTTGTTCTAACATAACATAAAATTGCACTGCCTCTCTTCCCCTTCATTCTTTTACTGTCCAGGTAAATATTTATGTAGTAAATATCTACCGTTGTAACCAAGCATGTACATTTAAGACACTGTTCTTTCATTTGGACCCTTACGCTACCTATTTGGGCTTCAATGCTTAAGTGAGGTTTGACAGTCTGTGGTTCCAAAGGCATTAGAAAAACCCCTACTATCACAAAATTTTATTTCATTATAGAATAAATTAGAACGCTTCCATACCTTTGTACTCTTGGGATTTAACTCTAAAACAATTATTAAAATTAGCTAAAAATGCAAACTCGTATACTACTTTGGTGACTATGGATGTCAGTGAAGATTCTGGACCTAACAGTATCTGTAGAAACAAACCACTTTCACATTATCCCTGGTGCTGAGAGTGTTCATCTCTCACAAATAAATGTGGATTTAGACGCATCTGAAAACTTTGAGGCAGAGAGGATCTCTAAGGAAATAAAGGAGCTTTATAGCACTGGGGGTTTGCTCTTAGTTTTGAACTTGCTTTGTTTATACCTATGCAGTAATAGCTAAAACAATGTTTCTACTGCTAATTTGCAAAGGGGGACTTTTACTGATAACACGTAGAGTCGTCTGCTTTCTGGAGGGATTTGCTAGGTCCCAGTTTCCTGTTAATTGGATTCTACCACATAGGATTTTATTTCTGTTAGAAAGTCAGTTTAGCTAAAGTAGCACAAAAGCTTTCTTAACAATCAGTCTAGCTATAGGCAGTTTGACACAGTCCTAACAAAATCCAGTCTAACTAAAGAGGCCAGGCTAAAACTGTGTGCTAGCCTGTTTACATGCTATTTCTCAAAGAAATTGATACCTTTGATATCTAAATTCCTTAAAGTTCTGGGCCTTCCAGACTTCTGTGTGCAAGTGTACAAACTTAGCAATAGTACAGGCCTAAACACAGTTGTGTGTGGACAATGATGTTTCTGTTTGGGAACATATAGATGTGTACATCTAGAAATCAAGAGACATTAGCCATCCATCCCAACACCTCCTACCCAAATTTTTGCTTTTCCCCATAGTGAAATGGGATAGTGTCAAACAGCAGATCCTGTTACTTTTTCAAAGCCACACACTAATTGTGTCAGGAGAGCTTCAGAGAAAAGATGACTTCCTTCCAATGTCCCCATAAAATTGAGTGGCCTTCAGAACTAGGTTCTCAGCCTTCTTACAAGTAGATAATTATATTCTCTGCCTGTAAAGCGAGAGGACCTCTTCAAAAGAAAACCCTGGCTAGAGAGCATGACCTACCCAGTTCTGAGACAGATGCACTCAGTAAGGTAATTTGCTTTTCAATTCAGTTGCCCACTAATTGTACGTATTTCAGATTTCTAGCTGATCTTCCCCTCTCCAGTTATTAACTAACCTATTATAAGTTAGTTAAGTTTTAACAAGATTATCCTTGGTTTCGTTCTACTAATGTCACTTTCATTGGGAAAAAAATTGGCTCCTCTATGACAGTAAAGAAAGTAATGATGATATAATAATTAGGGTGAAAAGATAATTAGGTTACTGACAAAAAGAGTATCACTGCTGGGCTAGTGGACATTTGCCTACTTGGGAGGAGTGGTTTTCAGACTATAGAAAGATGTTTTCGGTCTTCTGAGATTTCACTGAGGGAGCAGAATTAACTCCCAATAAGAGCAAACAGGCTTCCTTCAGTACCAGGGAACTATCACCGTTTTAACAGATCTTCTGCGCTGTGCTTTCCAGCATTCTATCCGAGCCCGCCAGTATTCAGTAAAAATGTGACTATTGCCAATTAAATGGCTACAGACTTTAATTTAGGCTCATTCCATTCTACTACTATCAATTTTAAAACGATTTCTCATGCCATTTGTAATAATTGGGTAGTAATGAGTAATAGTGAATTCGTGGTAGAAAAAATATAAAAGGAATTAGCATTTCAGATGTCTTAATTTTGTAAAGAAAGTTCTGCTTTGAACACATTTCTGTTCCCAAATGTGATTTTCATATACTACTAGCAATATTCTGCAAGGACTCACCCTTATTACAAAATATTTACTCTGATCATCAGCCAAAGAATAATACCCTACATTTAATGTCCTGGGAACACATTTAATTAAATATTCCCACCAGTTTATTATGGCTGCATTAACCATCTGGTGTGCTAAATATGCACACAGAGGAAAAATACAGGAACCTTAAGACATCATCTTTAATTTGATCATCGTTTTTTATGCTAGTAATGACTGACTGATTTATCTTCTCCATTATCTTCTATTCAAGCCAAATAAGTATTACTTACAAGGCCTAAAGCACCTGAATTCTAAATCAAGCCAATTAGTTCAGCCAAATTATTTTTGTGACAAACATAAGAATTTGCCAGAAAGAGTTGCATTATTTCTGTAATTTCTCTAAATTGTACTCTTCACAACAACCAGTTGCAGTGACTCAGGCAGGGTTTCTGTTAGTCAGAAAAGGAACACGAGGCAGGATTCCTTTTCTGAAATATCAGCACTACAGATCTTTTTAGGTCCTTCTTTCCCCTTGCTGTCATCTTTTGCAAAGGCTGCGGTGTAAGATCAAGTCAACACAACGCAGGGATATTGATTCCTGTGTTCACCACTGACCCCACTTTGCAGAGTACTCCATGGATTTGCTTGGAGGATGAAGGGTTAGATGACTCCGGGCGTTAGCGTACGCATTTTATATTCACAGATTAAGAACTCAGAACTACGCTCTAGAAGTCAATCGTCTAACATATGCTAGTGTTAAGTGATCACCTATCCAAAACGTACCTGCATGTACATACTCATTCTATTGTGTATTTAGATCCCAGTTGACCAGTCTCATCTCCACATTTAACTGGACAGAAGAAAGGTTTAACAAAAACATATGGAACTAACAAAGCAGACAACCAAGTAGACAGTTACCATTATAACCTTAACATACCTGATCCACTTAAAAAAGCTCAGTCTGCTACTTACATCACAGCTAGGAATTGTGTTGACCCAGACCACACTAACCAAATCTGAGCTCTAACACCATGTGATACGGGTTTTAATTTTTGCACCATAGCACTTGCCTCTCCAAAAGCAGCGGCAGTGATGAGGGTTCCTCATCTCTTCCCAGAGGAGCAAAGCAGCAAATTAGGTCACTCTGGGAACAACTGCAGGAGGGAAGGAAAACCCCCGTATTACTGAGCACCCAAGGGAGCTGGTTAGCTGGTGGGGCAGCCCACAGCACCTCGCTGCATGTGGAATCTCTGCTGCCCTGCTCATAGCAGCAGCGGACGTTGCCCCTAACAAACCTCTGCATTACACTAGCTACAGATCTGGGTAACTTCTGGGTTTTTGGTTTTTGGTTTTTTTTTTTTGCAACTACAGTGACAGCAAATCAATATACTTAAACACAGAGAACTGAAACACTTAAATAACTCTAAAGTAAATAATCTCCTTTTGAGGTCATTTCATCAGACTGATCAGTGACTTCAGCTAATTTTAGTCCCATGTTGGTGTTTTTTTTCTTAGAAAAGGGTTAATTCTTACTAGTTGCTGATTTGAAACTAACTGCAATCTTTCTACTAAATGAGGTTTATTTTAATTAGAGGATGAAAGTAAATACAAGCGTAAGCAATTATAAAATCTTTCTCTTCATGTTTATATTGACATTAACACTGTTGTGAAAAAAAGGGAAATGTAATTTATTGTTTTCTAATTTGTTTTTGTTTAAATTCTTAATTTGCATCAGGCTGGTTTTGGATAAAAATTACAGTTTAGTAAAAAAATGTTGTAAACCTGTCATGTGAAATAGTCGTGGCAGTTAATAACTAAAAAAATATCTTCAGTGCAATGTCTACACAGAAAAATACCAAACCACTGTATTGCACTTCAAGTCAGTTTTTAAAAGAAAGTATTATCTCTGCTTCCTAGGTAGTGTTGACTACCTTCTGTTGCTTCTTACAAAATTTCAGAATTAGCAGGTTTCAGGCTCTTACAGTAATTTCATTAACTGAGAGAATACAAGCTGCTGGGGTGTTTTGAGGGTTGTTTGGGGGTTTTTTTTGACATTTCTCAATCTATTAACTTTGAGTGTCCGGGTTACGATGTGGACTAACAGCAATCAAACTGGCACAAAGATCAGTTCTGTGATCTGATTTTGTCACAGAATGGTCACTATTTCAAGTTAGTTGAATACAGATTAAATCTAGCACTCAGCATGGGTTGCCAATTTCAAATAAATTCAAAGGGGTAGGTTAATGTACATACCATTACAAGAAAATACCAGGATTTCACTTTTAAAAAGTTCCTTATGCTCCATCAGTCCCGTATGTTTTTATCTTAATTAGCCTATTTGAGCTGATGTCATCTTCAAATCCAACCCTGACAGCTCTTGACGTTGCAAGGTGCATTGGTAGCAGCCTTTCTCCAGTTACTACAACTCTGTCTTACACATTTGGAAGTTACTTTACACATCTGGAAAAATAACACAAAGACTGACCATTACAGGAAGAGTTGCATTTTTCTCCCTAGAAAACTTAATTAAAGGAATTTAATTTATAAATAGGAGAGTGCTTTTACGGGGCATAAAAGTAAGTAAATAAATAAAAACACACTAAAAAGAGATTCAGCAGAGAAATCAAATCCTGGATAACACAAAGCATTTATTTTTCCTATTCTAAGTTACTGACCTGAAATTAGGGAGAGAAAAAAACAGTCGCCAACTGAAACAACACTGGATTAAAGCAGAAAGTCACCAAAGCACACCAGGCTGTGGGAGGGAGGAAGCCCAACAGAATAAAACTTCACGCAGTGCCTTAGTAAGATATGTTTGAAACAGCTCAAGAATAAATCAATACAGACACTGAAAATGCAGTCAGTATCATTGCTGTCATTTTCCTCTCCATATTGGAAGAAAAAGAAGAAACACAATCTGTCTTGGAAACTATAGGGGAAATATATGTAAATACCAAATATGTTGCTAGAGAAATGTTTCAAAAATTCAGTACTCTAAAGCCAGAGCACATTTGAACAGGCCAATGATGTTGAACAACCTGGTCGGGTACGTATTTCAGATTCACAAACCTCTGCTTCTGACATTTAGAGCAATCACTAAGGACACAGTTCAGTGGGAATGGTCAGCTTTAACTAAGGTCCCAAGTCCTACTTCTGAACAGGAGATGACGTACTTCAAGTTCATGCTCACATGGTATGTTGTGGTTAGACTTCACCTATATTTCTCATGCGGAGGAGTAAGAGCGTCCACTATGTCCAGCTTCTTTCTGTGTAGGCTTCCAGGATCATGGGCTAAACCCAAAAGAGTAAACAGGCAACAGCTGGGCAGGGAGTGGGAGGGCAGAGTTTGACTCAGCCATCCCCTACTCACTGACTCATGTACGGGTGCAGAAGAAACTGCTGTAATTTGTTGCTGGTTGCAGTCAGTTAAAAGTTAACTCTGATACAGAGGAGCAAGGAAGACTCTCAAAGGAACGGCAGGATTGAATTAATGTGCTCTCCCTGCTTTTAAGTAACATTTTTTGGATCAAAGATGTTTTCTGTACCTGTCTTTTGAGAAACCCAAATGAAAACCTAGGAGGCTTGGGGGATTTCCATTTGCCTGTAATTCACTTTCCAGCATTCTTGTTGCACTTCAGAAGGAAATCAGCTATTAACATGATTTATTTATTTATTTGTTTGTTTGTTTAGAAAAGTCCCAGCAACAAGAAACCAGCTGAAAGCTACATTTCCATCAGTAGTGAAATGGTCTTGTAGCCTTGCTATATACATCTATTCATTGGTGGTTTCATCACAACTGAATTTTATAGGATAATTGTCACCCTTACCTATATTTAAACTTAATTATCAGAAGGCTTATTAAGCTTAAATCTTCTCTAACTACTTGGCCAAGAGAACTACAGTGAACATTTTATCCCACCTATTCATTACTTAAACAGCAGTCACACAGTATGTACACGTGTTAAAGAGAGAATAGCAAAAGTAACTACAGAAAGCCAAACTTTCATCCTTATTTCTCACGAAGTATCATGTTCAGTCTTGAAAAGCTTCCATGAAACGCAGCTACTGCCTGCAAGTGACCATGCCCTTATCACAGGTGCTCCACCTTCCCACATCATTATGATTCATATGCAAAATATTTTCTCCCAGTTCCAACATCCATCAAAGAAACTAGATTCCATTTAACCAATCAAAGTAATAAAAGGCAACTTCTCATTTCATACTCTGATTGAATGAAAAAAATCCAAAATCCCAGAACATTTTGAAATCAAACAAAACCAGAATTTTCAAGAACTTTTAAAAGAAACTCTTGAAGACTACTTTGCCAAATACAGCACTTGGGAAACTAATGCGAATTCATTAAATACTGCCTAACACAAAATTATACAAACTATACTGAAACATGTTTTGAGCACTTTAATCATGTAAAATAACATTTGTCTATGTCATCACAGCCATCTCTCCTAAACTCTTCAAACTCCCTATCCTGATGCAATCATTGAGCATACCTCATAGTTTCCCCTTAGACAGTGCTCCCATCTTTATCTTACCATCTGTCTTTTCCTCAAAAATTTTTAATGACTGTCTCTACTTTATGGAAAGACCTATGTTTAAATCACATTTCCAGAACCCTTAGTGTGATTTCAGAAGCTTACAGACATACTCTGTAGATCAATGCTGAGGCTGAGATACGGCATCTGATTTTCTAATTTAGTTGAGGTATTTAAATCAACATTGTGCACACCTGTACACTTGCAAATTGCTACAGTCCAGAAACTGAACTTCGATTTTGTGGTTTTTTCCCCAAATAAATCCATAAACTTCTACTAATTCAGTAAAGACCAGTTTATCTTGGTTTTATCTTTTAGTCTTGTTACACTCAAGAGACTGTCTTTTGCTGTTTATTAAATTGCTTAGACGCTTTCCTGAGAATCTGTTGTGAGTTGCATCATTATAAGCAGCCCTTGGGGCTCGCTAGATAAATGGAAACACTCTCCTCCATGTCTACCGAGTGCGTATTGCTATTGTGCTTAGCATTCATCTGAAACTTGGAAGTCAATTATTTTTACAATACTTCAAAAGTAACCACTTTTTCCTCATCTCCTTTTTGAAAACAACAAAGTCATTAGGACTGAAGAGAAATGTTTGAAATTTAAACCTGCTATGCTTTAAAAGTCAAAGACTTAATCAAAATTTGAACTGTCCATGTTATTCAAGTGAGAAGAAGAAATTGGTGAGAATCATATTTGGACAAAGCAATCCATTTAAAATCAACCATAAAGTCCTGTTTATATTAACAAAGAAAAAGCCAGATCACTGAAGCATTCCCATAGCTAATGTTTCCTGCCCTCAAAGCTATTCTGCAAGCGCTCTCAGTCTTCCATCTGTGTTACATCCCTTGAAGGGCAAAGTATTACCTCCTGCTATTGTGACTGGGATACAAACACATACTTTAGTTTAGAAGGAAATATTATTAGTGCAGGGTTTTTCTATAAAAAAAGCTAAATAACTTTCTACAGCTATCC
Organism: Falco cherrug; assembly: GCF_023634085.1. NCBI lineage: Eukaryota > Metazoa > Chordata > Aves > Falconiformes > Falconidae > Falco > Falco cherrug. The sequence continues at coordinate 10,840,766 of NC_073707.1, forward strand.
CAGCTAAACACTGGGAATTAAATCCACCTGTCCACCCCAAATTCAGCCTACCTACAACAAGATTCAATGCATTGATAGAGCTATTGCTTTTTTTTAATTTCTTTCTTTCCCCCCCCCCCCCCTTCCTCTTTGGCTCCTGTATCCTTTCCTAGTTGAGTCATCACGCTGGTGCCAGTGCTGCAACGCAGGCCTGGCACAACAGGTTTCAGACATACAGTTCTTCAGGCAGTGTCGGGAACCTTGTGTATGGCATACGGGAGCACGATGATGCACCAAACAGGAAGAAATGTGCAGGGCTGTAACCAGTTCCCTAGGTAACAAAGAGATACTATTAAAAGAGAAAGTGGCACCAGAGTGGTAAATAAATAAATGCATACAATAAGGGCCCACCAGCATGACTAACTTTCCTAGATCCTACAGAGAATAGAAAGGGGCACAGCATGTAAATTCATGCACCTTGTATCTGTGCGGAAACAGAAACATTCCTCACCAATTAGAAGGTCAAATAATACCCTCATTCACAAATTCCTTTTGGGCGGCCAGGAACACACTGCCTCCCAGCCCTTTTCCTCTTACCTCACTGCTACTCGCCCAACTCTTTCACATTACGAACAGCTACTAAGCAACAGGAGGTTTGCAGGGAGTGAGTCATCCTCGTGTGGCTGAAAGGCTGAGCGCAGGATGGAGATTAGTGACCTGACAATGCACAGCCCCAGAATCATTGTGCTTCCAGATAACCAACGTGGTCCCTGAATGCAGCAAAATTTAATAAATGATAAGTGCTTGAAAGGGATACAATTAGGAGTCATGTCTTATCATTCTCAGAAATAGATGTGTTAGCCTAGAAGTAAGACTGCTATGTTAGATGCACAGTCAACATGTAGCATTAAGCATTCCATACCAATAAAGTATTCCCTTAAAGTTAATTAGCCAATAATTACATTAGATTTATTTAGATTGCAATATGAAATCCTTAGGCTTTGGACAGATAGTAAAAATGTTGGGAACTAAGAAAAAGGGAAGTGGGGCACAATCACACAAGATCAGTCAGTTCCCAATGTAAACAACAGATTTTGACATAACTGGGAGTGTCTCTGGCAGGAGACATCCTTTTGACTGAAGTTTTACCTTCCCCCCCAAACCCTAGCAGAATAACAAAAAATAGAAAATTTATCTGGAAAAGGCCTCGGGAGTTATCTTGACCGTTGCCTTATCTCCAGGCAGGACGGACTTCTCCTTCAGGTCTGAAACAGGTCCATCTGCCTCAGCCTTGTCTGGTTTCCCCCCCAGTAATATTTGTATCAGATATTTTCATGGTTCATTTAGTGCTTTTACCTCAAGCAAAGCTCCTAGGACACCAGACAGAGCCATTAATCCCTGCAAGGAGGCTTTGCAATATTTAGTCTTAGGGCCCCTAAGTAAAGGCTGGCCAAAGCGTACCTGTAGCATAGGTCCCTCAATCGTGAATCAGCTGATGGACTAGAAGATTTAGAGAAGAAAGAGCTGGAAGCTGTGAATATGAAGAATCTGTGTGCCTGCATGGAAACCTTAACAGCAAGCTCTTTATTTTATCCGTGAAGTCCTAGAGTGGCTGAACATCTACAGAGCAATTCAGTACAAGAAATGAACAGAAATAATTTTCCTTGCTAAGTTTGGCAGAAATCACATTGGCTGTGGAGGAAGCATCTACAAAATCTTTTTGCAAAATACATTTTAAACTGTAAAGGGACCTGTTTAAGTCAAAGCAGAGCTCTCTCATTGCCTGATCTCTTTAAAACTGGGTTATTTCAGTTTCCTAGTCTTAATTAGAATTGGGTAACTTCCTAAAAATATTAATATACTCATAAAAATAAAATTTTCAGTACCTGCTGTCTCTGAATATTTAGATGAGTTAACTGAGACAAATGTTATCAGAAAGATAAACTACAATGTTATTGCAAAAGCAGATTTTGAAGCCTGATTCTAGTGTTCAAATTGAAGATAAAATTACAGAATTAGTCTAGTCTAAATGAACAAATCATTTCAGTTTTTTCCATCAGATTTCAAGCAAAAACAACTATACAGCATGTGAGTTATCCACTGAATAAAAATTCTCAGAGATTACTTTCAAATTATTTTTAAGAAAAATTGTTAGATGCTCAGATTTCTCATAGGCAATTCCAAATGGAAAAATCAAAGAAATAATAACATGTGAAGTATTGATTCACTTCAAAAACCATAAAAGTTACTAGTGCAAGACTTTGTTATGCAGGCTATTTAAAAGAAACTGAAGTAATTCCACATGTGTATATTATGTGTGTACGCATCTCAAAACATCAAAACCACGTACCATCCAAGCTCAGGGAGAAGATGCTAAATTCTTCAGTCTAGCAAACCAAAATATAATGGTCTAAGATTAGAGGGTTATCAATTCAAATGGTTAAATGAAAGGTAGATTCCAAATTAAAAACCTGAACATCATCAAACCAATCCTTGCTGTAATTCAAACTCTTAATGGATTAAAAAAGTAAACTGTGAAATAGTATAGCCATATGACACAAGAAGTCAAAATTTAATTTTGGCTTTAGTTTGTGCTCCAAGCTGCAGTTCATTTGAAAAAAAACCAACAACCCTCTATTTCAATTAATTTTATTTTTACCAATAACTGCTAAATCAAATTTAGCATAAAGTATATGCATATGTTTGGTGATTATGCTAATCTCACCATACTGCTACAGCCAAGTTATCTAAGAAAATTAAATTTAATCTGTAACATGCAGAAAAACCAATTTTGTTAACAATGTCATCTTCTGGGGCATTGCTTATTTTAAAGGTTTTCTTTCTATTTATTTTGCTCATATACTCTTTATATAAAGTCACTAAACACTAACAGAGATTCTTAAGTCTTTCATGAGTCAAAAGAACAGCACAGTATCCAATAATGAACCAGTGATCATCACAATCTCAGCAACACTCATCCAACCAAGCGTAGTTAAAGCAGATCTATTTTTTGCTTTGTGCTCATATAGGAAAGTAAATGCAACAAAAAAAGATGATCCACCTTCTTTTATCGAGGGTGAACCTGATAGTTTTTGACTCCACTCTTGCACTCTATCATAATGTTCTCTGGACAAAGCTGTACCAAACTCATTGTTTCTCTCCAGTAAGTTTTCTGCAGAATCAGAACCTCAAAAATGTTGAAACATCCGAGTTGTTGCACAGCACAACAGCTTTTTTTAAAAATGAATGCAAGTTCTTACTGGTTGCAACAGTCGTGCTGCATTTACATGGTTACCAGCAGCCATTGTAAGTAACGCACTACCTGTGCATATGTGGATTAATACCAGTATTTCTGCAAGGAGCCCGAAACTAGTGTAAGAGAACAGTTTGTAAGTGGTTATCGATATCTTGAGACCACATAACTATGTTTTATGGCAACATTCCAGAAAACCTGCTGCATACTTCTATATGTAATCTTTCTGAACAATACTGCAACGATAGAGAACCTTCTAACACTCTTTGCTAAGCATTTTTTCTTATTAATATTTTGACTAAAATTTTATGAGATTCAGTAGATTTGCAGAGCCTGATTTTCTGGAAAAGACTATTTCAGAAGTTTGCAGTACTACTTTGTACTGGTTTGGATTTTTTTTCCTTTTTTGTAAGAACTTCAATTCAGCCATCAATCTTGCACATGCAGTTTTACACCTGAAACTAATTAGAGACATTTTTTACCTGCCTACCTGATGGCATCTGCAGGTAGTTCAGAGGTTTTTCTTGAATTCAGTAAGATTACTCTCCTACCATCATAAAGGAAAAATGGCCAATCTGACACAGGTATTTTAGTTGTGAGAAATGCCTTGATGAATTGCATTTAATCTGAAGAGCTTTCTAATCATGTAAATTCAGAGCATTCTGTCAAGTGAATATGCCTGAATCACACGTATTTGGTTTAACTCATACTGAAAAAAATGATTGCACTTGCAGCACTCTGTCATCATCTTAAGAAAGCAATTATAGTAAAATATTACTGTCACAACTCCACAATGTATCAGGCAATGTCCAAGGAGCTTTTAATCGTAGGGTATAGCTCCATCTTACCATTTTGGATGTCCTGTGGTACAACTGGGGACAATTGTCAATGTCCAAAAGGAAAGAATATTTTTGCTTGGTTCAGTTACAAGAAGCAGCAAATACGTAGGCATTAAACTATTCTGACTGTATCCATTAAACACACTTTCCAGAATGTATAACCTTGTATGAATGTATTGAGTCAAAAGAAAGAAGAGGCAGGTCTGGGTCTGCTAATCCTTTCTTTTATTGATTTGTCAGTTATTACTTTGAAGATATGTATTGGACTCACTCAGAAATTTCTCCGTGGTACACACCACAGAATGAAACATAGATTTCAGTAAAGGTGCCAAAAGAAGTGTATTAGTAATGGCTTGCCTTATTTTTATCATTTGTGTGTTAGTTTGCTTGGAAATTAAATGCATCAAAACAGAAGAAATACTCAGTCCACTAGCTTATTTATTTACAGAACAAATGCTCACAGTATCTTATCAGACTACTACACTTTGTATACAGTTTCTGCCTTTTCTGTGGTTAGGGTCCCCAATGAGTTTTATTGATACCAAGACTGAGTCTTAGACCTTCTACTCGTCTAAAACACCAGCAACATTCAGAATTACTCCATTTATTCCCTGGTTTATGACGTCATTCATTAAAAAGCAACCTTTGCAGACTGCATGATGAATTATTCCATGAGTAACCAAACCAATAAAGCCTGGCCTCATACCTGAAATTGCTACATGACTCCCCAGTAGCCAAAATACCTTGAACTTACCTCCCTTACCATCTTGCAAGACTTGCTACCTCGTAATACTTCCAGTTCCTGCCCCATCCACTAGCTCTCCTCCACCCTTTCCCCTTCTACTGAGCATCAGAGCATTTGCTGGTGTGGTGAATTCTGGACCATCCCTGCATTCAGCCAACCACAGTAACTAACGGCTCCTGTGCTTCTCTTACCAACTTTTCCTCAGCTGGCAACAATAACTTGGGCCTCATCTCCACCTAACCACTGATTTCCCAACAGCTTTGAGGTTTTAGATTTTAGATTTTCCCAACCACACTACCAAGTTTAGCAGAATAATACAGAGGCAACGACACAAACTGCATTTCCTTGGAAAGGCAGAACAAAGCCAGCACCGTTTAAAAGCCTTGCATGTAGACACCTCTTTTTAACCTCTACTTTTGTTACTGTTATTCAAACATGTGTTGTGCCTCGGTCACGTCAGTGGCTCTCCAGTAGAGGAAGACACTGTTCATTTTATGTAGAAGTTATATAACAAATGAGCAGGCTATCATACAGCTTTCACTTTTCTTCTTTTCTTCTGTATTCGGTCACTCAACTGCCCTGAGTAGAACAATATGAAAAATGTGGAGTGTTTTGAAACTAGAAATAAAAGCATCCACCACAAATGTCTGTATTGATTTCAGTTCAGAATAAAATTTAAAATATTTTTTGTCTGAAAATCCACATACTTGGCCAGTGAATAATAATACGTAGTCCAAAGACATATCCATTAAGAAAAATCCTTCTGGAAGAGCGTGACGGAACAGTTCAGTTCTAAATACTCAAAGTACTTTAAAAATCTTCTTAGAAAAGTCAACTCCAATTGCCTTCTGTCTCAACCACAGACCCATTCTGCAGAACAGTAGTTGAAGAATGTTGTATTGTACTTGCCTACATTACTTATTAACCATTCTCATATGATCACTTTGATGACAGATTTTAAGTGTCATTTAGGATTTATTTTCTATCACTTCTTTCAAAAGTGTTAAACATAGGGGTACACGCATAGACATGTGCATACACCAATCCATTAATGTAATCTATATTTAGTTTCTGCAACTTGGCATTTAACAAGCCACCAGTATTGTCTCCCAACCTTATATGTATCACTCTCTATTTTACTTTTTTCCTTTCCTTTTTCAAACCTTTCCAGCCTAGAAAGAAGTGGATAGCTCATATACAGAAGATTTTTAGCTGGAAAAAAAAGGTTGTGGCTTCAGAGTTACTTCACTTTGTAGCAACTGGAGATCTGCCTCAGAATTTATACAGAAAACATAGCAATCTTCAAGCACTATTAAGAAAAGCTTTGTAATTTCTTAAGTCAAAGTAATTGGTATGAGAAAAGAAAGAAGCTGACAGAATAGAAAGAAATTAGGGAGAGAAAAAGAACCCTGAGCAATAAATTACTTGTAACATCATTTCTCTAGTTTCATCCCCCACAGACTCTCAGTGGAAAACAAAGGGGGAGAACTAGTGATGCCTCATTTCATTGTTATCTACAGATAGCATCCAAAAACTATAATTTCTTTAGGACAGTAGTTCAGAGTTATCCCAGCCGCAGGTCCACATTGAGTCAATTGCACAACGGACTTCTGAGCAAGGCAAATGTGAAAGCTACAGATGGGTAGTTGCACTCCCTGGTATGTGCTGTACAGTGAGATATGGGCTCCTTAACGAAGCAGCCTACACGTAACTGGCACAAACAGCCTCTGGAGGTAGACCTGTACAGAAAATCTGTAGTGGAAAAAAAACTTTGTAGATGTTTAAGTACTTTTAATTGGGTGAAATACTCATAACAGATCAACACATGTCTTTTGTGACAAGAGGTTTATAGAAAAATAAACTAGTTTAAAAAATCAGTTCAGGATTTCTTTCAAATTTCATCTGTAACTGCCTGCTGGAGACCATTCTCTAAATTGAGCAAATCTTTCTGAATTATTTATTACAAAGAGTATTGGCTATGAAAGCTATACCTTATTCAGTGCTTGAATATTTTACACACCATTTCTACTGTTACATTCATGATAAAGACAGCCCAAATGTATTTTGACCCATGGTTCATTTACTGTTAGGGGCAAACCTTGGTCCTCTCAGGCTTGGCTGTTAGTTTTTGGAACTTGTGAATGTCTAACCAAAGCCTCTTAAGATCAACAAGAGAATAAACGTGCTTCTGCAACAGCTATTGCAGGATGAACAGTTCTTTGTAGTGAGAGTCCTAGTATTGCTTCTGTTTGCAGTCTTTGCAAGTATTTAACTCCCATCCAATTAGGCACAATTTCTGAACAATGAAACCCTCTGGTTCATGGCATCTGTAACACAGATAAGTATCTTTGTTTAGCTTGTTAGCTTATAGGGAGAGGGAGCATCTCTTGCAATATTTGTACATGATCAAGAAAAGCAGAGACTCTGAACGCTACTGTAATACCAAACACTAACAGTTTTAATGTGGATCTGTTGTTCCTTTCAAGAAAATATGAAAATTAAAGCAACACCTAATGCTCTATCTCAGCCACACTAATCCTGTGAAAGCAGTGACTCACCTAGTAATGGCTTTCCATAAATTAGGCAGCTAAAAATGGGTAGGAAGCATGAGACCATTAACACTTCCTGTAGTGTAAATTCTTTCACTGCATGTGAAGAAAAACCATGGCAGTAAAAATAAAAGGTGTCAGCACCCATCATGTTTAGAGATGTTGTTAATAATTCAAGCCTTCCTCCTTTGGAGCGTATGGTTTTAGAATGAATCATTCTCTATTTCCTTTTTCAAATGAAAACTGAGGTTTTGTTGCTCACTAATTCCATACGTTTTCTTCCCAGCTATTAAAAGAGAAGAGATTAATATAGCTAATTGCATGTGTTGCCAGCATCATCTCATAGTAGTACCCTACTGCAGCAATTTTTGTATGTTATCATCTATCATACTTCAGCACTGAAACAGAAATGATTAGTGGTAAAATTGCCAATGTACAGAAGAGAAGCCATACATAACTTTGGGAAATGAAGAGATGGAAGAGGAGGCGGCATTGCACATTTATACCCGTGAATGATCTTTGGGAATAGCACCCCATTTACTACACAGAGCAGGTCAGTTGGCTCTGGACTTGGAACACCACATGCCAGAAGGGCACCACCATGATTAAGAAAATAGAAAGAGGAAAAAAAAAAAAAAAACCAAAAAAAACACCTTTGTTCAACATCCTTGTTTATTGCTTTTGAAGAAATTAAGGAATTTGCAAATTATGAGGTGCCAAGCTACTAGCCCTTATATACAAACATCTGTGTAGGCCCAGAATGTAAGTGGTAAGCCGCAATTGCTGCAGAGTTTGGTTAAGATACACAACTCCAAACATCTATTTTAGATAATAAAAGCAAAAGATACAACTGTGGTGCCAGCCATAACATAAAGTGCACAATTTTCTCATGACACAGAAAAGAATACAACAGACTCTCTCACCTTTTCTAGGAGAATGGAACATGGACATCGTACTCGGAGCTGGCAAAGGCCTCAATACTGTAACAGTTACTGACATATTGCATAAGTTACTCAATGGTAGCTGTCCAATTACTGCTTCTATATTTTATTATTGTCCTATTATCAAGAATTCTTAATATCAGATATTCAGGTCTAGGTCTCTTGTTTTCTCATTTCTTGCTGGGTACAGTAATAACATTTCTAATCAAACCCCCTTTGTTCTATCCAACCCAGCTTTGCTGCATCTAGTTTTTTGTTTCTCTGGCCTATACTACACTGAACAAGATCTTAAGAGAATAGATGAAACAAGTGTTTTGCCAGTAATAACTGAATTTTGTACTCATGTTGCTCTACTCTTTCTGGAGTATTCACCCACTAGAATTTATGCCTTTTTGTAATTGTTTCTCATCATAGGGACAGACAAGAAAGACTACTGTTCTCACAGCTGCTAGAAACGGAAAAAGTATTTCTAGTTTAATGTGAGGCTGTCTAACAAAACAAAAAGCTGACAATTTTATTTTTAATTAAGTTAAATATATTTAATTTGAAGTTGCCTGTGAGCTGGAAGCAACACAGTTCAACCACTTCTTGGAAGTTTAAAAAATAATAAATATCATAGAGCAGAGGCAGTATTAATAAGGAGGGAGGTCAGGGACACGAGGATTTACCCGGGTCTTAATCCCTCCCTTGCCCCATCTGGTAACAACACCTCTCCCATAGCATGTAGTCACAGGCAAGACACTCCACTTCTAAATACACTCCAGTATTGATCAGCTCTCCACCAGATCATCAGTACGCAGGTGTCTCACATACACAAACGTTTCTTGCCTCCAGTCACTGGAGAGGCAGGTTGTTTCTTAAGAACTGTGAAAAAGAAAATGAGGAACTGACCCAGAGGGTATAGTGGGTGTTGCTAAGAGGGGCAGGCAACAAACGCCGGGTTCTCACTCAACGTAGACATCACTGTTGATCCAGGAAACAACTGGCAGGTTTGTGGAGATCCAACTACTCAAACATACCAAGAAATAAACCAGAAGGACAAACAGCAACACCTAGAGATAGCTGTGGGTGGCTGAGTAACTCTCAGTAGGTCCAACACTTAACTTTGCAATTAGTGCAGGTGAACCTCGTGGTGCATGTAAAGCACCAGCACAAGTCCCCTGGGACTTCTGCTTTGTGGTGGGACTGGGGGAAGGATGGGTGATGAAATAAGAGAAGCGAGGTGCAGCCTCTGCTTTCCCACAGAAACCCAGCACAGCCTTGGGTAAAGTCACCTGATCCTAGCTTCTCGAGAGGCATTTCAAACGTCCGATTCCCACAGATGTGTATGCCACAGAGCAAGATACTTGAGGATCTGTCTTTGTGCCTTAGCTGTAGTTGTCTGTTTCTGTATGATTGTGAGGCATCACACACTGCAGCAATGAAGAAAGCACATAGATACCTATAGCAGTACAGATGACCTTTGATAACAACAACCTGAACAAAAGTTTTCCCAGAGTTATTCACCTGTGAACATTTCCTAGCTCACCAGAAGGGTTTCTGCCTTTTTTTTTTTTTCTTTAACTCCTCCTATTTTTTGACCGTAGCAGGACCTAATCAGACTATTCAAGTGACTTTAAGAATTATTATGATTACATCAGTCTGAGAAGGTCTGGTTGCACTACAGAGTGCATTAGGCTGTAGTCCCCAGCACAGAGCACCACAGCAGAGCAGGAATCCAGGACTGCAACTCCAAGGTTACCTCAACGCCACCTAAGTGGAGGCTGTGCCAGGCATGAAGAAAGAAATCCCTATTCCTGTGCTAGTAGTCCTTTAGCTACAACATATAATCTCAAGTCCTTAGCTAGCCATCTAACTATCCTTTATCTCCAACAAAAAAACACACTGTCCTATTTCCCTCTTTTATGTTTGAACCTACCATTTTCTCCAGGTGTTTTTTTTTATCTTGTCATAATCCATCACCTTCATGTGCTTTGATCTTTCCATAAGGAATTTATTTTCTCTCTTCAAAGATCTTTTCTAGTGAGAAGATATTTTCCCCAGTCCATAACTTCTGTTCCCTTCACATGTCACAGCCTGACTGCTTCCCCCCCCGCCTTTTTTTTTAAATTTAATGACATTTAAGAAATCAAATTTCAAATCAGAAGTGAGCCAGGCAATTTTATTCCTGATGGTACAAGATGTGGCCTCTGATGAAAAAAACCTAAGAGACAGACATTGTTCACACACTGCTGGAGCAAATGCGCTCCACAAAAGGTTTTGCAAGGCGGAGCAGAAGATAGTCAAAGGTAGTCAGAGCTAGTCATAGATCAAAGGTGAGGAAAGAGGCAAAAAAGAAAGGGCAAGGCAGGGATGGTTATGTTTTACCCAGTAACCCACTTCACATGAGGCTGACTGGACCAGAACATCTTTCCTTCTACCAGCAGCGTGCTATTACAGCCTGTTATTCCTCTATTTCACTCATCACTTCACTGGTACTTACTATCATATGTATCACCAAACACCAGCACATTGCAGGGGATACAAAGAACCATGAATAGCAGAAGCCAACACCCCAAAAGCCACCTTCCCAGCCAAACAGTAAGGGTTGTGGCAGGCTGTTTTATTTCCTAGTACTTTGAGAGAAGTTACTCTCAAAGGAAGAGGACTGAAGTCTTAAAATCTTTTAAAATGTCAATTTCTGGAGCATTGTGATGCAGACAAAATCCCACACTAACTCAATCCTGTGAGACAAATTTGGAGGACACCAGCAAATGTTCATTAAAGCTCTGGGACAATCATAAGCATGTAAGAGAACTATATAAATCACTTTTATTCACGCTACTACATTTAAACCAGGATATTCTATCTTCTCTCCCAATTCCCATTAACAGTTGCTAATTCTGAAGGAAAAAAATCCATACATATATAAAAAATGGCATATATAATATATAAAAAGGCTGTATTTGTCTTAGCTTTTCAACAAAATTTGAATTCTTTGGTTCATTTGTCAGTGTTTATATAGTGTAAATCTGTGCAGTGCCGAGGTTGCCAGTACCACTGTCTTTAAGACACAGAGGGGTATTTTGATTGGTTTTAGCCTATTAAAACCATTATCCTAATTAAAATTCATTGTTTGTTCCCCCACTTAAAAAAAAGTAGTTTTAGAGGGAAATCTCTCACCCATCTCTTCAAGGAGTTTTCAGCTTTATGCATTCTCTTGAACTTTCGAATTGCTGCCAGCTTGTCTGCTCCATGTTGTTGCTCAGCCCTGGGGTACCAGATGTAAGACAGCCAGGGCCTAGGAGCTATTTACACATTCCTCTTTATTTCAGCCAATTGTATATGGCTAAGACAGGACTATTGCTATATGCCAAGAATCAGTTTGCTTTACTTACATGTATGTTGCAGACTGGGGACAAGGAGGAATGAGCAAGATGCTGGATGCATCCTCTTCTACCGAGTATGGTATTACACAGTCCACAACCTTTGGCTTTTATGAACAGGGCTAGTTCTTGTGCAGTCAACAGCCACACGCTGTCCCTCTATGAAATGTATTCTCTATTACTCTGATGCTATGGACATAACTTCGAATAGTTCTTGCTGTCTTGTTGTCATTAAACTTGCTGTAACGGAGACCTCCACGTAGAGAAGATAAGCACCAACACATCCTGTCTAAAGCAAAGTACTACTCGGAAGAAACAAATACTCTTCCAAGGCAGATTGCCTGAACTGGGACAGCAGCTGCCTCAGTGGACCGGAGATGAGGCCCCCAAAACAAGAGGCTGAATTCCAACATTTTAATTTGTCAAACAACTTCTCCATTTCAGATAGTTTCAAACCCAAACAAAACTAATTGCCTATCCCAAAACAACCCATCTAATGCACACATATGCAAAAAATACCAGCCTCTCAGGATTTTACTTCTAAAGACAGAGCAAAACACTGAGATGTCAAACAGAACATGCTTTGCATCATTATGCTTATATGCAGAATAGCTCTTGCACAGCATCATGGAAACACCTAAATTGAGCATTCTCTACACACATTTGCACAACGCAGCTGTCATTTAAAACACTTGCAATTTGAAAAAATTCTGCATGCTCCTAGTCAGAGGTGTTTGTTCCTGTGCTGAATATCTTCTCACCTCAAAATCTCACACTTGTGGAGCATTAATATCCCCAAGTTGATCTTACAAAAAGGTCAGTTTACTTGGCTTTTTGATCTCCGAGTTAAGGATCTTGAGCACTTACCTGAATATGCCCAAGAAAAAGTTCTATATAAAATCTATATTGTACTTGGAAATACAAAATACACTACATTCTGGAAAAGTAAAAGCTTCTCAAGAACAGCCCTATTTTGGTTACGGCAGTAACTACAAGGAATTCCCAGTTCCAGACACCCCTCATGACTTGGGCAGAGGTCTAGTAACTAAAGATAACTAAACAAAGTCCTTAAGTCCAAAAAGACTTAAAAGGGAGAAGCACAATATCTTCCCTTTGTTCCACTTTGAAGACAGGAGGACAGAGACAGCAGCAATTTTTTTCACTGTGCAACAGTGAGGCGGTGTGATGTCTAATGTAGCAGTGGGCTATGCCCCCCAGCCTGTCCTTGTGTCCTCTTTGCTCAGTCTCTCTGTAGCTATAATAGAAAGAAATCAGAAGCAATTTCTTCCATCCCAAAGACACATGATCCTGATTCAGCCCTGCTATATTGACAGACACGGGTTAGCAGTAGAAGCAATGGTATTGCCCAGATAGTAGTTCCTGCATGGATACTACGTAGGGAGATTTATCTTGTTTCTTCGTTTTTAGCAGGACAGAGATCCTATTTCTTTTCACTCTACTCCCAGTCTATGTGTTCAGTATAAAGCCAGTCAGCCTTTGTCCAAAAAGCTCTTTAACTGGAAACAGGGAAAGGATGGCTTAGCACGACCACCTCTCTACTTCTGCACGTACATAGCAAGAATACCTAGAATTCTACTAGCTAATTAGAAGAGTTTGGGAGAGAGAAAGCTTTGCTTAAAATGCCAAGTCTCCATTACGAAACACTATTGGACTGTTGGGCTGATCTGCTCAGAGGTCTCACCATCTCTCGTGTGCCTAGTGTTTTTGCAAATGTCTGAGGCATCCACGATGCTGCTGTTTGAGATGTAAGATTAAAGTAAAAGAAGCCTTCTCCATTCCTGACAATTCTCATTTTTCTATACTGCTCCTGAGAAAAGGATTTACAAGGTTGGCGCTTGGCAGAACAGAAAATGCAAAAGCTCTATTTGGCATAAGGAGTCAAGGCCCCCACCTTAACTCCTTACATATTCTAAATTAATCTTCTTTTGTCCTCAGCCTACAAGTCTTTTCTGCTACGAAAGAATGCAACCAAGTTTGCCTAGTTTATTCGCTCAAAGAGACAGCCAAGAAGAATAAACTCAGATTATTCTACGTTGACCAAATTAAAGGAAATTGTGGCTCAGAGCAGAGGGATTCCCTTTGTTTATTTAACAACACAAGGGAATTTCTGCAATTCTGTCTTCTATCACCACTGACAGCCTGTTTGATGTGTTTGTGCTGCTAGAGCCCCACAACACACTCTACCGTCCCAGCAGAGATTCAGAGGAAGGCCATTTCCATGGGCAGTCAGGCTAGGAGCCTCTGGCACGTGGAGCTGTAGTTGGCGCTTGCTGGCTGGTGAATCTATAACCTACCTGTAACCAAGCCACCTCAGGAAGGGAGATGTCTCAAATACGGGTGGACATTCACATTCACCACTGGGAAGTTGCAGGGGAAGGCAGATTCCAAGAGAGACCAGCTGCAGGTTAACAAGGGACCACAGTGAAAACAACAGAAACCTGTACTGGGCATATGAGTCACCGCCGGAGACACCTGGCTGCCGCCACTGCTCTGTGTCTGAGCTGCCAAGGGACTAACAGCGGCTCGGCACAGCAAGCCACAAGGGTAAACACCTACACTTGTCTCCTCTTCCCCATCACTCACCAAGTTGCTATCCCTTGCCTGTTACTCACAATACTTCCCCACCACCCTCCAAATAAGAGGAGTTTCTCAGTTTCTATCCTAAATCCCAGATGACAAGTTTTTTAAAGATCTGAAAAATCTTTATCAAGTACCTTCCTTTGCTATTTACATGCATAATCCTATAAGCAACATGCACAATCAGTTTCAAAGCAAACCAAAGACTATAGAAATAAACATAAACCCTTGGAAAAAAAAAAAAAAAGTCCTTTCAACTAGAGGAGCTTTGCAAATGGTTGTGTATATCCAAACACTGAAGCACAGCTACTCTGGTCCAGGTTGGGGGAACAGCTGCCTTTGCTGTAAAACAGATTCAGTCCTATAGACAAACAATGCTAGAACAAACCCAGAGACAAGCACCATCACCAAACTATTTAAAAAAAACATCAAAACCAAAAGGCGCACTTTTACATTAAATGAACATGTAGGTAGTCACTGGCTAAGTTTTGTTAAATGTTTTACAATATTTGGGGATTTTTCAGTTTCACTCAGCAAAGTACATAATGCTTGGTTTGCTAGGCATTACCTTCTGAACTACATGTTTTCTACTTTTTAAAATGTTTTCCTTCAAGCTGTGCAATGCTACTGCAGCATCTTGGAGTGAAAGTACCTTGTACAGAGTGATTTAGCTCTGAGCTGAGCCTGATCTAGAGCCATTAGCCACGGTGCCTCTGAGGATTTTGGATTTAACTTCCTAAACAGATAGGACCTCTTAGACTCCTCTTCTCGTTGCTGGGTAGCACTTCATCTTCTAAGGGACTTCAATACCAGCAACCATTCAGTGCAATCAAACTCAGGTTTTCTGAAGTTCTTGCCCTTGCTACAAGCACTACGGATTCCTCCAAGACTACGGCAAGTTACCTGGAAATCTGGGTACCTCTTGTTCACTGACAACACACAGGAACGAGGTATTTCTGAGACAGGAACTCTGCTCTTCCCTCTGGGCACAATGCTCCCTTCCCCAAGGTGCAGGCCCCCTCGTTTCATACACACACACTATCCGACCGGTTCAGCTCTTTCCTCTGTCCAGGTATAGAGAGTGTTTGATTCTGTAATTGTTATGGTTTAAGTCTAAGTGCCTTCTTCCTGCCTAACAAGTTTCACCATCCAGACTGCTCAGGAAATAGGAAGGGCTGGGAGAGGGGCTCGGGACTGACAACAGGCTTTATTTCCAGAACTGTGGTGGTGAAGGAGATCCTCAAACAGCTATCTGGGAGTCAGCAACCAGAAAAATACTAACTTGCGTAGTTCGTAACTGGCTTTGTCAGGTCGGAGTTGAACAAGAAGAGCACCTGTCAGCTGTGGTTTCTGAAGGAGATCATTCTACCGCTAAAGCATTTCAGTGTCTGCACAGAACTTAAAATCAAATCCGCCTCATTCTCTCCTAGGGTTAACTGCACAGAATTGTCACAAGGGCAACAAACATGCTAATGCAAGGTTCTTCGCTTTAACATTGCTGCTGTGGCCATGAATCAGTTACAAAGACGAAATACAAGAGACCATGTTGCTTCACATACGTGAAACAATTGAGAACTGACATGCAAAACATGCAGGTCAGTGTCAACACGCCAAGACACACAGGGCACACTCCACCTTTCCATTCCCTTCTCCTCGTCTCCCTGAAACATTCAATGGAAAAAAGCATCAAAGCGTTCAGTGGCTTGAAATATTTTTGTGTTTATATCATCTAGTAAACAAAGTTGCTGAAAAATGTCACCGTGTGATCTTCATGTATGTGTGGGAGACAGTATCACAGCTGTCAGGGAATGACTGTACACCTCCTTGCTGGAAACAAGTAGTCATACATTTCAGAAGCAGACTTTTATAGCCTGGTGGGATCTCTGCTAAACACTTGGGATATCCAGACTGTTGACTGCTTCCAGGAAGATATCTGCTGATTCATCCTGGCAGTACCTGCTCTCAAGCTGAGCTCTCCCTGGATCCCAGTCAGCAGAAAGGCTCTCAACCGCAGTGCTGACACCAGCCCAGAGAATTCTGCCTTGAAATTCTCAAGTAAGCTGATGGGCTATAAGTCATCATCAAATCTCAGCCAGCTTTTGAAGTGTAGGAAGCAACCAGCTACCCAAAGCCTTCTGGAAGGACTGTTTGGTCACTCGGTGCAGTTGTGATGGAAAACAAACAAAGCTATATTTATACAGAACTGTCCTCTGCAAATACGAGTACTTGCCCAGAACCAGGACTAGCAAATCCAGCTTGCAGCACCCACCGCCCTCACCCTGAACGAGGGGTGCAAGGTCATTCTGCCAGAGCTTTGCTTATTGATGCTCGATCTGATGCTGATTTAGGAATCTTGGCATCTTTACCAAGAGGTAGCTCCAACTATCTTGTGGCAACTGTTTGGTAAGTTCCGACCCCACTCAGGATGTTTGGCAGCACAAAGCGCCATGCCAGTCAGTTTAGCTGCTCGGTGATAGCACAAAGTGCTCCATGCTTTTCAGGGTTAGGTGACAACTTTGGGTTTGCTGCTATTGATTAAAGCTCTTTGTTTCTTTGCTTCCCCTCCCCTTTCCCCTGCTGAATTGTCACCATAGGTGACAGCTGTTAAGTGCAACTATTCTCTCTGTGCACACACTGGAAATGGATACTGCTGGAGACACAAGAAAGAGAAGGGGGGGACCATTCTCTATAAGAGCTATTGGCAAACCTTGCTGGAGTTCAGCAAGCTTTCCCACAGATCGACTTAAGGAGAGAGTGAGTGCACAAGAAGAAATGTCCAGTCTTAGAATTCCCCTCTAAACCCCAAACTATCACAAAAAAGCACTATCCCATGCAACAGCCTGTGCCAACAGCTGCAGGTTTATGCTCTGAAGCAGCCGTGCCCTTCACCTTCCTGCAGCACACCGTAATTAGGGCCCTGAGCAGGGCCATATTCACTAGCATGATAAAGAGGAGCTATTTTTGTATATGAATTCAAATGAACAAATGTAATTTCTAACCATTAACCTCCTGAAGCAGGTAACAAGTGGGTTTAGGGATAATTAATGATTTTCTTTGTTTCTAGGAAAGCTTTACCAGAACCCATATATTTCTAAAACACTGGCACATTGCCTGACTCAGGACCTTGGTGTCTAAAAGGGCAACCAGTGCGTTACAACACCCCCACCTCCCAGAGCCAGACCCCTGCCCTTCTGCAGGTGCAGAGGAGATGCTGGGAAGCCTGTAGAGCCAATTCTTAAGTCCTTTCCTTCACAGATCCACGCTTGCTCTTACAGAGGCAACGATGTTTCAGTAGAGCAGAGTACTTTGGGGCTCGCTTGGAAGTTCAGAGACTGATTCCAGCAAGAACTGCAGTTCACAGGGCTTACTGGGAAAGCTCACTCCTCGCTCTTCTCCAGAGGTACGTGAAATCTAGACTGAGGAAAGAGATCTGGAGAGGCAGGGAAGATGCTGGGCTAAGGATCTGTCCTGCTTCTGACAGCCCAAACCCAAGAGATACCTGCTGCCAGCATGGATATAAGGAGCGCTCCACAGCTGAAGGATCCCCCGCCACAGCCATGCCCTGAAGCAACACAGTCTTTTGTGCTAACTCATCAGCTGCCATTCTGGTAGATACACCAGGGATTAAACCAACCATTTCCAGAAGTTACAAACTGAGTTGAAAAAGCCACAGCTCTGTAGCAGTGGGTCAGAACTCCTGTCTTGGTCAGCACACCACAAATCCGTAACCTTGCCTACTACCAGCAATTCCTCTCTCTTCCAGTCCACTGCATGCGACTGTGAGATTCTCCTCTAACTTTATGTAAGCACATATGGTTTTATTAAAATGTGCGCTCTGCACTGCTGAGAACAGCATTTACAGGGCAACAGAACAATAGCTTTTTGCAAACTACCAAGCTACTGCAAGACATGGTGTAGAGAGATGGGAGCAGACACCAAGCTAGAGAAGATTGCATGGAATATGAAAGATGAGAAAGCTCACTTGCAAGAAACCTGGTTTTTGTTCCCTGTGGGAGAAATACAAACTTTTGCATTCAAGCCAAATTTAATAATGCATTCCAGGGATCTGCATTTTTTTTTTTAACTCCCACATTTCCTCCCTTCCCAAATACCATGTTTTCGCCTTCTATTACAGGTATTCCTGTGGCATACACTACCAACAGGTTGAAGATAAAAGTGCTACCAAGTTATCATGGATGAAAAGTCAGTATCTTGGACGCTTGGAATACAGCCAAACATTAGTTTAATTAACTTCAACATATTCAGTTTTGTCTGACCTTTTCAAATGGTAGCACAGGAGCACTGAGGTTGGAAGGAACCTCTGGAGATCATCTAGTCTAGCCCTCTGCTCAGAGCAGGGCCCACTAGATGAAGTTGCTTAGGACATTGTCCAGCCAGATTTTTTAATCCCTCCAAAAACATTTCATGAAACATCTCTCCTTGTTCAGGAGATGCAATACAGTCCTTTAAGAAGCTATTTAAAAACAAAATTTTGCAACTGAACTTCAAACAATGCAAAGTAGTCTTGATAATTTTGTAATATAACACACATTTTGCTGCATCCTGAACAGGACATAAGAAGCATTTCCTTACAATGACTGCATTTTTAATACTGTTCAATTTTTCAATTTCATTATATAAATTCCCATCTGGATCTAGTGTGAGCATCTTAAAAGAAAATCAGCATCTATCCAGTATCAGGCACTAACAACACTTCAGTACAGCACTTATTGCTGTCTGTTTCCTCTCTTAATCTCTTTTCTGGACCATGTAAGGAGTTTTGTAAAATCTGTGGACACTTCCTTTCCTACTTAGACTCCAGCACAAGGACATCATTTGATGAAGCAGGACACATCACAGCCTTCGGTGTATTCCCACCAGTGCTGTTTCTGTCTCCAGCTTCTTGCAAAGGCTGTCTCAATTCTGCATGGTATTGACGTGTTTCATAATAATAAAAACTCTGGTGAAGCACTGACTCCTCACAAACACAAATCGTCAGCTAGTTGGTGCTTCCAACATGCAAGCAAGCTATGGCTCTGATACATAAACATGCAGTGAAAGCACTTGATTCCAATACATTTACCAGTTTACATTTAGAGACCGCTGCAATAGATGAGAATGTACTTTAAAAAAAAAAGAAACAACAAACACCCCACCACCCCAATTCCTGCAACAATGTGGGGTTTATCTTCTAAAAGGCCATCGTAGGAGAATGTCTGTTTTCTAGAAGAGTTCCTTTTGACCCTGCGATACTGATTCAAGCAGCTGTAAGGTAACACATGATAAATTAAATTTCTTTCTCATTTACTCTGAAATAGAAATACTTGCATTTTCCTGCATATTTCTCATTGAATTTTGCATCTGAAGAGATAAAGGAACTTGATCAGATAATTCAGATCATTTGGTCAGGAACTTTCATTCTAATTATTTCACCCAGTACAAGAAGCTACAATATAATTGCAACTGACAAAACACTTACTTGCAAACGTACAGACAGATCTTTTTCAATGAGTTACTACTTTACACAGAAAAAACATCAGGTTGCCATAACTTAGCAGTTAAAAAAAACCAAAACACCACCTTGCAATCATTTGGTGGGTGTTCAGTGGATAATGGAAAAGAGTTTAGAGGGCTCAAGTACAAACATCAGGGAAAAAGGAATTGCATCATTACAAAACACCAGCCTAGTTAACTGCTGGTAATGACTACAAATAATGACAGTAGAGAGCACTGAATGACGTAGGTGGGAGCATATTCTCTTTAAGTCGTAATTGCTTAAAATGAGCAGTTCAGTCAATTTGAACTTATTTGGGACAGCCTGTACTGGCCCTTCCAGGGCACCGCTGGCATTTGGCTAAAGCTGTCAGTGAGAAACCTCCATGTGTTCTGCATCCTACAAACGGTGGCAGAACAGCAGCGGAAGGGGAAAACATGTTTCATACATCGCTTTCCTTTCTTCAGCCATGCCTCTTCACCCCAAGCCGTCCACACAAACATGGGTGTGCCTGGTGCTCTACAGCCTAATTACTGATTTTTCAAGAAGACATTGATTATCTAAATAGCATCTAAAAAGGGGAAATGCTCATCTGGTTAACCAGTTCAGCTTCCACTACAGCCACATTAAGTGTCCTGTAAGTCACCCCACAGCTGGAACTATCCATGCAAAATGCCTGGAAGTCAACAGCAACAAGTTATGGCTGATGCATAACACAATGAATGAGCGCCAAGTCACAAGGAAAGGGACCACTGGACTAAATATATTTGGGTTTCATGCACCTCATTGTTAGCCTGTTTTGAAGAATGTTTATTGTGACATTCACTTTGTCTGTACTTGTCACACGTAATTCCCAGTTGCGCCCATTCTGGGATTATTTTCTTCACTGAGGTCCTCAAGACACCATTCAGTTTGATCTCTACATTTTAAAAGACTCATTACCCAAATATCCAAAAGATTTATGACCTGCTTGGGCCACCCTTCTTTCAAACGGCAAGCGTATAAGGAATAACACTTAACATGTGGCTGGAAGCATCTATTTCTAATGCAAGACAGAAAGAAGATGCCTGTGTGCATGATGCCACAAAAGAGCCAGTGAAGGGAAAAAACCAATGAACACAACACATACATCCCTCTGTTGAGGTCTTAAAGTGGCAAACAACAACAGCTCCTATTCCTAACGCCCTTACTTCAAGGCTCTTACTCAGAGCTGTGAGTGTTAGAACCAGCAAACAAGGGTCAGAATAGAACCATGCTGAAAACGGGGCCCTTTCACCCCTCAGCATCCTCTTCTCCTGCACACAGCTGTGCTCCACCGAGTACAGCCTGGTTATTTTCACTACAAGCTCCACTACATCCTTTAAATGAGAACAACCACCCACTCGGTCACAACTATGCTTGTGTGAACCAATACTACAGGACTCTCAAAACCACTGGTCCCTCTGGCTGATGGGGGAGGCAGTCAGAAAACGTCAAGACTGACTGTAGCTTGTCTGGGTCTGAGGCAGCTGGCCACCAGATGTAAAACCCTGAGAGCTCCAGTGGATGCCAATCTTCTTGCGACCGTGGATTTTCGGAGCTCTTTTAGAACATATTTCTAAGGGAACACAGACACTTAGCAGCACAGAACAGATGTACCATTTAGAAAATGTACCCCTCCATTTTACGCTAGTTATACTTCCCTAGGACATGCACTGGCTGCACTCGCTTTTGTAAGCCACCGAGCTCCCCAAAAGCAGGGGGTCAGGACTGGGTAGAGAGCTGTACTAAATTGGTTTGTCTCCACTGATCAGTACAAGAGAAGGGCAAGGTAGGGAGATTTTGCTGAGTTTCATAAAATTATGCCCACAAAACCAGGGCTAAGTACTGCTCTACTAACAGCAGGAGACCATGGCCATGCCATTCTTTTCAGAGAAACCAAACAGACATTCAACCAGAACAGACTCATTACAATTGCTGGAACCATTTTAATCCTATCCATCCCCACCAGGATGTTACTCCTTGCTGCTCTAAAATAGGCAGAAGGGTTGGGTGGTTTGGTTTTTTTTTTTCAGAAAGCTCTAACTGCTACCCGAGGAATGAGATACAGCAAGGCAATTCCGCCGGGGGGAGAGCCAGGTGCTTTGCTTTGCTCCTTGTCTCACAAAAGTTGTACCCTGCCATAGAGCACATTTGTATTGGATTAATGTAATCAAAGGCACCCTGCTGTCTGCTCACTGACCTATCTGTAAACAACAGATGCCATGATGTCATGAACTTCTACTATATATAATTACCTATTGAGATGTGACCATTGTAAAAGAAACAAACCAATATACTTCACCTGCCGCTGTCAGTCTGTTTTCCAGAGAGGAACAAAGCCTATAAGTGCCCCAACTTTAAGCACCGTTTTCTTCTCCTCATCTCCCTTCACTGCTCCTCATATCTCCTCTAAGTAAGTTTGCGTGCTCTCCCTTACACCTGGAACAATCTTCCTAGCAGCACTGGTATGGTCCAACCCATCTCCATTCTTGCTTTAGATCCCTCTTATATCTTTTCATTCAACCTTCTTATGCCACAGCATCCTCTCCTCTGCCTGCACCAAGGTGAAAGATGTCTGTTACCTGAACGTGTCTTACCTGCCCTGGATCGTACTCACTGCAACAGAGACCACAGATTCCCACCTCACGTAAATCAGTGCAGGTTTGCTGGGGTGACACACAATCATGAACCCCAGAGAAGACGGTGAATAAGGAATACTGTTCTCTGATCTCCAACATGAGAGTAAGGTCAGGCAGAACCTGCTACCTGCTAGCTCAGAAACAATAGGACGTGGCTTTCGCACCGGCCCAGTCCAGCTGTGGAGCTCTGTGCCACAGTACGCTGCAAATGGAGCAACTGGACACCTTCCTGAAAGAACAACAAAACCCAGTGCGAGTCAGGAACGCTAAAGAACTCTCCTCAGGTTCGGACACTCCCCAAGCCTTACATGCCTGGCAGCTGGGGAAGAATTCTGGGAATACCACTGCATACCCACTGCTTTCTTGTACTCTCCCCTAAGCACTCCCTGCTAGCTACTTCAGAGGACAGCACACCAGGAGAGATGGATCTGTCACTTGACCCAGCAAAGGAGCTCTTCACTGACACTAGATCCCACACGCTGAAGACACAGCGTCATGTCTCATGCGCATGTCTGTATACACGCAAGAAGAGTCCGTGTTTGCAATACTCTATCGGTGTAAGATTAGAAGTAACCTCTGCAGAGTATTTGGTGCTCACTAGCAATTGGCTTCTACAGCCCTGTGAACTACAACTGTAGCTGCTGCTACAAGTCAGTAGCTAATACACATTTATCTCTGTTGTTCATCAGTAACTCAGAAGGTACTGGGACATGATATTCATGCAGATGTTAAAAAAAAAAAGTTTTCATTACAATATCTGGCAATGAAACAGAAGCCAACTGACAATGACAAGCTGCTTATTTGTCTTGGCTTCATTTCAATTATCAGACTGGAAGTCTATATGGCCAAAGTAGGCAAAAACTGCCTTCTTTTCTTCTGATTTTTGTCAGAAGTCTGATGCAAGTCCCCTATAGAAGAGGTATGACCAAGTTCTACTAGTGTCACCCTTTCTGCTTTATTTAGAAATGCTCTCTTGAAGACCTAGACACGCCAAAACCAAAACATATACCGATTGAGTTAAACATTATCTGAATTATTGCTTTGTGTCTTAACAGCTTCGATCGTATAATACCGCAGCAGCAAACTCTTGTATTAATCACAGAAAAAAATCTCACATATAAATAAAAGTATTTGATGTCATCATCTGGCTCCTGATATAAGCACAACTAGGCAACAGAAGCTTACAATGAACTGCCTTTTGCTAGATGGAGTTCAGTGTTTACCTAAGGAATCTTCTTTTAGATAAGTTATTTTTTTTTCCTTCCAAGGAGTTCCTTGCTTTGGAAACATTTTAGACAACATAGACAAAAGCTTATTGTCTGAGATATTATATAGGAAATAACATTAAAGAAAAAAGCAAACATTTCACAATATGTGATGGTAGACTATTCTGAAAAACCCTCGTGAAGAACAGTTAGTTACTGGCAATATTTTAATAGTAATTTAATCACAGATTGCCAGGACTGTTTCCACTCCTTATCTTCTCTGAATCAAGCAAGCTCCAGTTCTTCCAAGAGCACCCAAAACCAGCAGATATTTGGTCCCATACACCAGCACATGAGTGACTCTTTGCTTTAGCCATCTTCTCTGGCAGTCCCTTAGGAGTCACTGGGAATGCACAGTGAATTGAGACAATAGTGAAATGATGCGTTCAAGCCACCTGAATTCTTTTGTGAATGAACAGGGGGCTGATCCGCCCCTACTTACCTCAGCACACTTGTTTCAGCACTGACTTTGGGGGGTTCAGCACTGCCTAGCAGAGAGCGTTAATTAAAGCGTTGATGCTCAACGTAAGGGCTCAGGAGAGGTATTTGAAGAGATGCAAGCAAGAAGAAACGGATTATTATCCGGCGCTGCTGACAGGAGGCCGTGGGTGCTGGGGATGGGGCTGAGCTGCTCAGGCTGCCAGTCCTGGGGAGGGAACGTCTCACGGAACAGCGAGGACAGGCAGGACCCGCTGGCCGTGGCTCCGCCGGGTGACTCAGGCAGTTCTGCATCGCTGCCTCGGACCTGTCGAGGGTCTCGGCCCCGCGCTGCCCCTCGGGCCGACCCGGGTCAGTACCGTGCCAGCCACCCCCTCCCGCTGCCCGGCGGGCGGGTACGCCCCGCAGACCCGCCGAGGCTCGCAGGTTGCTGGCAGCAGCAGCACCACACCGGACTTCGGGGCTGCGGGCACCGCACACCCCCGGCCCCGCCCGGGACCCCCGCTCAGGGCGCCGCAGCCCCCTCCCGCCCCCAGCCCCAGCCCCCCGCCGCACGGAGCCGCCCCCCCGGCTGCGGGAGCAGCAGGGCAGCGCCCCGCGGCGCCCCCCGAGCCCTACAGCCCCGCGGCCGCCCGCGCCCCGGGGGGGGGGGGGCCGGGCCGCCCCGCTACTCACATGGCGGCGACCGAGGGGCGCCGGGCGGCTCCGGCAAAGATGGCTTTCGGCGCCGCTGCCGGCAGCCTCCTAGCACCGTCGGCGCGGCGGCGGAGAGAGGAGGGGTAGGCACCGGCTACTGAGCATGCCTGCGCCGCACATCACGGAGCGGGGAGCGGCGGGGCCCCCTCCCCACCCCCGGCAGGTCCGGGAGGGACGGGCGCCGCCGCCGCCCCTCCCCCTCCCCTCCCCCCCCCCCCGCGGGCGGGAGCTGTCCCGGGGCGGCGGGGCCATCCCGCCGGGGGTCCCAGCTGGAGACCTTCGTGCGTGCCTGCAGCCACCGGCCCGGTCCCCCCGCGGGATGGGGGAGGGCGGGGGGGCCGTGACGGGGGGTACCGCGGGGCAGAGCCGGCGGCGGGTGGGCAGCGAGGGCAGCCGTGGGTGCTTCGGCAGGGGCGTCCCTCGGGCGGAACCGCGCCCTGGCCCCGGCCCGGCGCTCCTGGCTCGGGCTCCTCGCAGCCCCCACGTCCCAGCTCCCCCGAGCCCCCTGGCTAGCGCAGCGCTGCTCTCGCTCGCCCCCGGCCCGGTGCGGGGCCAAACACCCGAGGCAGAACGTGCCCCTCTGCGGCCATCACGGGCTCCAGCCAGACACCAAGGACGCAGCAAGCCTACGCCGTCATTTTCTCAAGAAGTGGGACCTTGCTGTTGCTGTCCGCAGTGACACCTTGCTTCGGTTTAATTGTAAAAAGACACTCCACCGGTCACCGCTGTCCCCAACTTTCCGCCAGCCTCAGTGACAGCTAGCACAAGACTTTAAAACCAGGCATCCACCCAAGCAGGGCGAGAGCTTACCCAGAACACAGCCAGAACAGATGCTTCTGCAAGTATCTGGACCTCAGATCCTGGGATTCCTGTTGGGGATAAATGCATCTGCGTTATCACATCAAATCTGTGTCTTCTGCGTGCAATGACTCCTCAAAGCAACAGGCAAAGGTGCAGGCGTTAGGGGTGAGCGGCGCATCAGCCCCGGTTTCCAAACTGGGTATCATCAACCAGCTGAGTATTTTCATGGAAAAAGAAAGTAGCCAGCGCGTGTGACAGCACCCACAGCAGTGGCACACAGCCCAGCCACCAGACACTTGGTTATTACCTAAATCCAGGCTGAGGTGCTGTCGCGGCCTGGTTCAGGTGCGAGCCCCCAGCCACCAGCGCAGACGGGGAAGCAGCCCCTTGGAGCGGTGCAACACCCCAGAGCAGCGGGGCCACAAGGACCTTCTGCCTCTGCCAACTCAGAGCTTGCTCACTGCGTTGAAGACTCATCATACCTACTGCCACTGGAGGGTGAGATTCTGTCTCTTCCACTGAAGCTAATTATTTGCATGAATAAATAAATATCACTTAGGGCAGCACTTTGAGCTCTAGTTTTCTACATTCAACCACATCGCTGAGGGCTTGCTCACATATTGCACTCATAACAGCCTGGCCCTGGGAAACGTTTCCCAATGGCAGTAAAAAACACTTCAAACTGGATTTTCTCTACATAAAGCTGGAGTTTCAACCAGCTGACATGCCCTGATGACAATCAGAAGATTCCTGACTAGCTTTAAGCTATACCCATCCACAGACCGCTTAGCTCAGCACTTCCCATCTGGAATTCCTCCGTAACTCTTCCCTCCTGAGGATGGTTTACTTTTCAGACCTCCCAGACAAAGATATGTTTACATAATGTGCCTATAGCATACAGCCACGCCAACAACCACACACAGACTTAACCCCAACGTTGGGAGCACCTGCTACTCCTTACTTACTATCTCCTTACTCCTCAAACCCAAACCACATTGGAATCCCGAGGAAGTGAAGAGCCATGGCTGGCTGGTGTGGCCAGGAGCTGCTGGGACAGCAGCACCCACTGCCCAGACCTTCCTGCGGTGTGGCTTCACGTCCCTGCTATATGGAGAGTGGAACAAGTAACTACTGATGCCAGCCCAAAGCTTGTAAGACTGAAGGAAGTCCTAAAAACCCCCAAACCCAACATGAAACGGTTTAAATATACAAACTATCCAGAGCACACGATCCAGTGTTCATGCTGGCTTCATGCCAGCTTTATCCCAGTTGAAGGAGAACAAAAAATACCCACGTAAGCATAAAGGTAACGTGGCAGACAGGCATCGCCTGCTTTAGTGAAAGTGTGCCAGTGCAGGGATAATGCTTCAAATGTTGTGAATGTAATGCAGAACAAACTTAAGCTAGATCAGTGCACCACATCATATGGCCACAGCCTTGATCTGATACAGGAGAGCACTCAAAACCAAATTAAATAACATCACTGGACTAAGACCTTACTTGCTGAAGAATTTCCTGCCGGCTAATGAAGGCATCACCATTCCGATCCAAGGCGGCTCACGATCCTGAAGTCAGTCCACAGTTAAAGTGGGGGACATTTCCCTTTAACCCTACATTCCCTTGAGATCACGGCTTGCCATGAAAGGCTACCAAAGCCTTCGGTGTAAGAAGAGATGCAGAGACACCCTGTGGTGGGAAAAATAATATGATCAGAATTAGTTCAAACAAATTTTATTTAATTAAGACACAGAACTGGATCAGAAAAACTGCATCCTGGGGACAAAGAAATCTTTCCCAAGTTGCTAGTCATGTCATTTCCTCCCTCCAGACCTCCTGTCCTGTCTGACATCTTTTACCCTGTGTGTTTGCATGACAGTCCCTGCCACAAAGATTTTACCTCTTGTTCTGTTTGGTTCTTTTACCCCAGGGGTATCAGCCCGGCCAGGGCTGCTGTGTGCTGCTGCAGTTGGAGGGATGGCTGTGGAAACGGTCCGTTTCTGAAAAAGTTTCCTGCATCTTTAGCCTGTGAGTCCCATCTGTAAATTGTTGGGTGTTTCTAACCCCATCCACAATTCATACTTTGTCCTGAAGTCATCTTTATAAATATAACGGCAGTCACAGAGACACCAATACACTGCTCAGATAGTCCAGGGATAAAAGCCGTCAACAGCAAGCATCAGTGCAAATCAGTTTTGACATCTGAAGTCTTGCAGGTACTAGATTTTGCTTAAAATTAACTAGCGACAACCTGCATGTACAACGCTGAGGTTCCTGAAAATGCTTCTGTGCAATCTTCATCTGAAGGAAACTTGTTTTGTCCCAGATCTACAAGTAGGATTCCTGTTTTAAAGACCTGTTATGTAATCTGTAAATTTAACAGACTGACCATACAATAAATCTCAAGGCTAACCACACCAACAGTTACTGGTTAACCTGGCTCACAAAACAAAAAAGCACTATTGCTGTTGTTAAGTGAGAAAGGTGAGGGCAATTAATTGGTGCACTGAAAGCAACAGTAGTCACATTTCACCAGATTCAAGCACAGAAGAAAAGCAAGGCAAATAAATTAATTATTCAAATATTGGATATTCAAATCTTTTGATCTGGCAACACATTTAAGCATAGGGTTCAAGTACAGGAGGAATTCCCCCTATGTCATTAGAATTAATTATGCTGGAAACCCAACGTAGCCAGACAACTTCAGCTTTAAAAGAAGAGAAATGAAATACTATACAATATATGTCCAAAGTACAAATTTTTGGAAAAAAAAATTGACTAAATGGCTGTATAAACAACCCCTTCTGTGTACCTTCAATTCTTTGTCACCAGTTTCCACGTATGTACACATGTACTTTCAGCATTACATTTTCCTCTCTTGATCTTTTAGACAAGCAGAATTACTGCTGGAAGATCTGTGAGGAGACGCCTTTGAAGCTCACTTGGCAGAGGCAAGGAGGATTCCTGCCTCCCCGGTTGCAGGGTTTATTAGCTACAGGTTGCTCTGTTCTGCAAAGCTTCACCTCAGCACCACTGTGTGCCTAAAATGGGTCCTGAACTTGCAGATCGTTTCGTCACAAATTAAAATCTGAAGTCTA
The DNA here is from genome assembly GCF_023634085.1 of Falco cherrug. Classification (NCBI taxonomy): domain Eukaryota; kingdom Metazoa; phylum Chordata; class Aves; order Falconiformes; family Falconidae; genus Falco; species Falco cherrug. Next base: position 10,869,484 of record NC_073707.1, read on the forward strand.
GCATCGTGAGGCGTGTCATTTTCTTTCATTCACAACTTTTATTCGTTCTCTAATAGCACAGCCATTCTTTAGTGACAGCTTCCTTTTACAGGTCAATGAACTGTTTGTAATTTCTTTCATAAATAGCCTTTTTCTGGCATTTCTGTGGGATAAACAGGTCCAGCTTACCTAGGTTCTCTTAAAAAGCTGGCTGTCCTGTTACCAAGCAGGAGTAGCAAGGTGTGTCACTCCGTTCCTTCGAGGTATTTTAGTTTCTGTTTAATAGGTGTCAACATACGGTTTTGGTAAATTATTTTAACACAACGAGAAACTGTTTCATGCAAAACATGTTGATCCTGCAAAGCATTTGCACAGCGAGTCCCTACAGCCTCTGTATGTCCCGCTGTAAGAACTGGTCAGAGAACTGTTCTTAAAAGGCTGGGGAGGGGAGGAGGATATGAAGAGTAAAATCAGAAGAGTGCATAGTTCAGAACGGTTGCCAATTTTGTTTTTAAGCATACCAACACTGTATGACTTGTTTTGGATGATTTGTGGAAAATATTTTGAACAGGTAGCAACAGAGAACCACTTCCAGTCATTAGGAGGGGGCGAACGTGACCCTCCACCTCAAGCAACCAAAAGTTAATGCAATTAGCAAGTATCGAATGTAGAGCAGAGAGACTAATTCAATCAGAGAGGCCAACGGGCTAATTCTTGGAGACAAAGCAATGCAAGGCGGAAATGCAGACTAATCAACTGCTTTATCAAAAGAAAAAGGAAATAATTTCCAAGCCTTAACTAAAATCCCCTGTTGGTTCTTCATCTTTCAAGGGTTCTGGTTTTTGCTTTGCAGTGTTTGCTTCATCTCACATTTGTTTTACTGCTTCTGTTTTCTGCACAAAACTGTTTCACTGGCTCCTGGTTCTTTGCTTTTCCCAAATGAGCCACCGCCTCTGTTCGTTTTCAGCAACCAGCCTGATCATGAAAGTGAGCGCGTAGAGGGAAATATTTATTGTATTTAATGTCCAAGCCTACTTTCTCCAATTACGTGGAACAGTGGTTGAGAAAGAATATCCAGAGTCGCCTTGTATCTGCAGGATTTTCCAAAGCTGGTATTTGCTCCATCTGACAGAAAGCGGCTGCTCACTGATCTTGACTAAACCTTCTGCGTAACTCTGGACACTTCCAGGTTTGGAGAGGAACAGATCCAAACGTCACCAGGCGCAACACAGTTAGAAAGAGGCTTTCGAAAAGCTACTCGGACTTCTGCTCTCATCTGAGCAGGTGCTGCTGTTATGGCAGATGAAACGAGCTGGCGCAAGGGAAAGAAGGGACTCCCAGAAGAAAGCACAGGAGATGGGAAGCACAGCCAAAAAAAGCGAGCACGGCTATTTAAGAAGAGATTTTCTGGACTGAGCCTCTTCTCTGGGTCTCCTAAGAATAAACTGTAAGTACATCCAAGGCTAAGTTTTGTATACATTTTTAACAAAAATTTTGTAAGTATTCCCAGAGCACCTTTCAAAGAGCCACAGATCCCTTTGTCACCCAGGCTGGATTAGCTGTCCCACACACAAGGGGACAGTTACAGGCAAATTAAATAACTTAACCTAAAAAACTAGCAAGTCACTGGCAGAAGTAGGTATGAAATCCAGGTCTCCAGACCTTGTGTGTCTACATCTTTATCATGTAACCAATTCCCTATGCTTTCTCCCACCCAGCAAGAGAAATCTGGAGGGGCAGCATCTCTATTCCTCCGCATACACACAGGCGCTGCCAGGTGTGACAACCCAGGACAATTTTCTAGGAACAACATTGCCGCAGTTAGTGGCACCAGTACACCCAGCTCCAGGGTGTAACAGGCAGTAGCAACATATGGGCAGCAGCCAAAAATCACTGTTTGACAAAGTTAGTACTACCAATTCTCTTGAACCAGAACATAATTATTGCTTATGTTCCTGTAATAGTGCCTTTATGCTTACTACTTTTCAGATAGATGAAGAAGGGGGACCAGGGATGGGGGGATGGACGAGACACAAGCAATTCAAAACTATTCATTTTTTAACCAGATGAAGCAAAGCAAAAATGAGTTTGAGCTAACTACTTTGTGCATGTATTAGCTTTGAGCTATCACCATCACTCTTACGGGATTTGAAATTCTTTTCTTGGGTCTTTGTACTTAATATTATTCTTCCCTAACGTTAGGTAAACTTGGTGTGTGCATCATGCTAAGATCAGGAGTAGTTTTCCAGTAAATGCCTTTTTTCATCCATTACAAGAGCAGTTTTCTGCACAGATCTCCTAAAAAGGAGTCTGTCTTTGATAATTATCATGAAATTACTGTCTTAGCAGGAAGTACATGCAAGTCTCAGCAATTACTCAGCTAACTACATTAAGCTTGATAGCCACAGCAGCTGGTTACAAGCTCAACATAAGATTAAAATACGCTAGCCAGAAATGATCCTGAGCGCCACATTCTTCTCTCAGACTGATCCAATTGCAGAACAACCAATACCAAGGGCTTTGCTTTGGGATTTATCTTGCTGCACTGCTGAGGAACTGGACTGGAAACATAGTCAAACATCCAAGGAATTAGTGAATTACAGCTGTGAATTTTCCCTGTTGTCCATAACTTTACTGAAGCACACATTTGGGAGACAGCCAAGTGCAAACAAAGCAGTAAAATCATGCTTTCTAGGCCTTGATCCTTAGTCTTAAGTGATGAATGCAGGTTTTCCCCAGTTTGATTAAAAAAAAATAAAAATCAAAACAGTAACATAGCATCCTTGTCCCATGGTACACTCACATTAACGGAAAGTCAGCCAGTCTTCAGACTTTGCTGGATGTATTTCCACAGATGTTGCATAGCAGTTGTTTTTTATAAACATTAAGTCATCAGGGCCTACAACTTTCACAGTGCTGTAGCCAAATCAGATAATCTCTACAGTTCAGCACCAATTTGTGAGCTCTTGTAAGGGATTATGTAGGTTAGTGTCCGATTTTGACATACTATTTTGCAGGCTGCTCTAGGTGAACCTGCTTTAGCAGGGAGTTGAACTAGATGATCTCCAGAGGTCCCTTCCAACCCTGACCATTCTGTGATTTTATATAATATAATGGTAAATAACTCTATCCAGAGTGCTTTCCTTTCAACCCTTCCATCTCTATTCAAGGATAGTGTAATACAGGGTTTTATCTACTAGCCAGCATAATTATTAGCGCATGACAAGTATAAAAAGAACCTTTATGATCGCATAGGTGAAGCCTACTTGGTCAGAAGCCTGTAATTCAGACACACAGAGCTGTATGAAATTTGTCTTCATGCAAACACACGAGGCTCATGCCACGATCAGCCAGAGAAAAGCTGTACATTAAAGAACAGAGTAGAAAGCTCCTACCTAGCTAGATGACTTTTATTTTTTTTTACTGTTTTGTTTAAACGGTGACAATCCTTTTAACCCTGTTCTGAAACTAATGCCCTGTCACTGCCATCAGAGCACCAGAGCCAGACTCTCCTTTTCCTGTCTGTTCCCATTTTCTGGGGGTGCCCACAGGCTGCACCTGCTCCTCCTGTCCCAGGAAAAGCCTCGGGAAGGGCTCACACTTCACACACCAGCTGCTCCTGCTGATCTCATCCATCTAGGGAGCGCACAGGTTAAACCCCTCACCTTTCCGACTGTTCTAGGCCTCAGGGAAGAAGTCCGCTCTTTGAAGACAAGAGGAGATGTTTACACAGGAAAGGTTCCAAAAAGCTGAAGCCAGCACGGGAGGAAATATGTTCTTTAAGGCACCCGCCCTCTGGGAAAATGTGTCCGAAATGTGAAATCCTCGTCTGCCAGAAATGCGAGACGCTGCATTCAGAAAGCAGCTTCATTGCCCACAGCCTGCTCGACCATTATGACAGAGGAGACAACGCTGGCTCCAGTATGTTGGTTGCAGAGAGTCGAGTATGCAGAGGCGATTAAAGGTTTGCTGCGCGTGTCTTGCTGGTCCCTGACCACATCCAAAATGCTACAGCTGGGATCCGTTCAGGCTGACTGGATCGTTGGTCTGTGCAACCTGTGTGCGTCAGCACTTACAACGATGCTGTAGTTATGTAGCAGATGTACCATCACTAATTCAGCTAGCTTAAACTCTGCAAACAAAGATCTGTAAGTAGGAGCTAGAAGTTTCTGAGCTATTAGGAACAGGGAATTGTTTCAGAAACATTTCCAGAGTTTTGTTTTTCCTCTTGAGGAAACAAGATTATCCCATTGAGCTGCAACAGAGAAAGTGAGTATTAAATGCAGAACCACTGGGTCATTACGCTTATTTGTGATGTCTAGGTACGCTTTGCTGTTGTTTGTGTTCTGGAACATTAAACTGTTTATTTTTAAATGAACTAACACTGGTATGGCATTTGATGGGAGAAGGGGGCTTTTAAAGGCTATCCTAGCCACAAAAATTGTAGATTACATTCAAATTCCCTTCTAGAACTTCTGAACTTTTACAGACTTTCAACTCCTAACTTACGATCCAGCACCTCTCCTTAAAAGGAGCAGTAACGATCACAGCTCACAAAGTATTTAAGCTTTCTTTGGGTTTAAGGTCTGTGTAGTACAGCACCAAGCAGAACAGCGCTGGAAGTCGAAGCGTACCAGTGGAACCCACACCTTGAGGTGTCTGTCCCCACTCCCTTCCCAACGCATGGAAGGACCTGCCCAGCACGGTGAGTAGCCAACACGCAGCGGTAGGTGGCATTAAGGTCCAGGCATACACAAGACTATTTGCCTTTATAGAATCCATAAATTCCATATAAAATAAATTCCATATAAAATCCATAAAGGGTAAGGGTGGAAGTAGCCGCTGCAGCGGGTCACCCCAAGCCTAGCAGCACGCATCTTCTCCTCCCAGGCCAACCAGCCCGACTCCGTACGCAGGGTGAATTCCTGGCTACTTACTTGGTAAGGAACAGGCTAAACAGACTTGATCTCACACAGACATTAATATTAACGGTTCTTTTATTTAGCCAAGCAGACAGAACATGTGCCGGGGAGTCTGGACCTCTGTTTCACCACTCCTTTTCCTATGTTCCCAATCCACTAGTCCACAACGGAAAGGACTCTGTCCTCCCCACTCCCCTTTTGGCGCTGTTCCATTTTTGTTCCAATGAACGTTTGGTAAGGGAACTGGAATCCAAATTGTATTTTTTCTGTCCCTAGAGAGCACTTTAACTCAACTCCGCCATCCATTCTTGTGTGGCGGTTTTGCACTTCCCCTTGGAAAAGGGTTTCGACAGGAGGAACCCAGAGCTGTGCACACAACATTCCCACACTCCGCAGTATCCTAAGCAATACCAGCTCCCCCCGTGGGATGTCAAAAGGACACCCAGTGCTCCTTATGCAAGGGAGATGAAGAGACAATTTCAGAAACAAGAATGAGCTGCTTTGCCCATGTCACACAGGCGGTCAGATGGCAAATGCACGCTCAGAGAGGGCTCACGGGGCAAAGCCCGTCAGGTCAGACCCATAGAAGAAAACCTCACGCAGGATTCACCATCGGAAACCACTACCAGGTTCCCCACTTCTGCCCAGACTGGGTGGTTCTGGGCACCCGCAGCACGTGCCCAGTTGCCCTGCCCAAACACAGACTTCTAAAGCCAAACATTAACATTACCTCTCACCAACATCCTTGCGCTACGTTTCTATGGGGCTTGACTGTGGCTTCCACTCATTTGCTTCATAAAAGCCAAAAGATGCCTGGCAAATCAGAATTAACCTTTTTCATTTCTCTCTGACTGCTATTCTGAAATTGTGACCCTTCACAGGTTTCCCAAGAATAAGAAATTAAGAAATGTATATTTCTTAGATATAAAAATTAAGAAATAAGAATTAATAAATACATATTCATTCCCATCCCTCTTCATCAAGCAATCCAAGGGAAATTTCCCCAGATACTCCCCTGAGGAAAAGCAAGGTGACAGACCGAAAGGACAAAGGACTCATCACAGTAGCATTATTTTACATCTGACAGTCCAATCCAGTAAATCCTGCTAAAACAGGTTACACAGTTGAGACGGCTTTTAGCCAAGTGTTCTAGAGGTGACTTCACAAGCATGGTTCTAACAGCATCCAACGGGCAGAATTCCCTCCTGTGGTTTGCAAGAGGACAGACAGCAAGTTCCTCATGTGGGCTGTTGGGCTGGAAAGGCACCCAAATAATCGTAGCATGGACACCCAGCTCATAAAGGGAAACCCTCCTCCTCTGGCTTCACCAACAGCTCGTGCTATTTTGCCATAATGCTGTTTGAAGCACAGCTAGTAACGTGGGCAAGGCACCTCAGTTCCCTGCTCAGCACCAGCAGGAGCACATACCCTTTTCTTGGTCAGTCGTGGAGCCAGGCCTGGAAGGAATAACAAATTTTTATTATGCGCGGAGGCAGCGCAAGCAGCGCAGTACTCAGGTCTCCTCAGTAGCATTAGCTGTTGAAATTACTGCATCTTTCCTGGGCTAGCTAACAAAATTTGGTTGGTCCTGCGTATTCCTGAGACCACTCTTGCTCCACCTGTGCACTCGGTTTTACACAAAAAAAAAATCCTCAACGTCCCCATGGGAACGTTAGAAACCCCAGCTCTGCTGAGTCACCAGCCCCTGAACTAAGGGGTACGGGGCTGTGCCCCCGAGGGCAGTGACCCGTGTGGGCACGGTTACACACGCTGCTCCCACAGACGGCGTCAGCTCTCGCCATCCATGCCACCTGAACGGATTCTCTAAGGAAAGGCAAGGCTGGTTTTCCAAACTGACAGGCCAAAACATGAATGACTAGCAGTTCCTATGTCCATTTAACCACTGGAGAGTCTACAATTATGATCTTACCGTGACTGATCTGCAAAGATACTCCAGTTAGAGAAACAATTTCACTACTAACCGCAAGCCCAGATGATACCCACCCAGCCAACAGCAGGCAGATGTGCCTCAAGCGATTAAATAGTCATCAGTGAGTGCTGTAATCAGGCAATAAACCACTACCTTGAGCTCAATCTGACTTTTATCGTGAGCCAAGCCAGAATGAGGCACATTTGTCTATTAAAAAAAAAACCAAAACCACCAACCACCACAGGCACATACAAACCGTGAGGTCCAACAGCAACGCAGCCCTGCCGTCTCGTATGGCAGCACTTCATAAAACTTGCTTTCCATCAGGACAGCTCCACTCCCCCGCCTCTCAGCAGTATTATGCCAGACAAACTATTTTAAGAAAACTTGCCAACTGGAGGGCATTTTGTGAGCAAAGAATTTCAGTTTTAGATTTTAAAGCCAGCCCAGACACATAATTATTATATTAATACAATATATTGTGAAAAAGTAATAGAAATACTGATTACATACTTGAAAGATTTAGGCTTGAAATCATTCCTAAAGAATAAAGCTATGATCATAGCCTGACATATTAATTATTAAGAGCCTGTACTATTTAATTAACCAATTTCAATAGCTCTAGGAGATTAAAGAGGAATATTGGACTCTATTATATAAAATATATGAATAGGCTCTGTCAAAGGCATTCGCTACAACGTGAATGACTTGGCAATCTGTACATCATCAATAAAACTGATAAAAGCATCAAAGGGAAAGCAAGCCGCTCCAGTGGTGAGGGGCACATTCACAAGGAGCTCTTTCCCTGGAAATCAAATACAGGACAAGCAGGACTGTAAAAGCAGCAGTCATCACCATTTGTCACAAATCACACGACACAAGGTAAAGAAAGCAAACCCATCAAGTAATCATGCAATCAAAAGAAAAAACTAATAAAATAATGTATACGATATACACACTACATATACCAAATTTCGGTTGTTGTTTCTAAAGCAGTCTAGGTATCTTTTCCCCCTGTCCTGTACAATGGTGGCCTTGAGGAGCAGAGTTGGTTTAAGAAAGGTAATTTTTCCAAGGAAATGCGCAGTCTAGATTAGAAGTAATTAATGTAATGCAAGACCTTCTCAACTGAAGGTATTTTAGACCAAAGTTATAACTTTTGTTTCTTTTCTACACCTGCATAAAGCTACATCCTTTCCACATTTAAAAAGGTTATGTTTCTACTCACCGTTACGAAGAAAGTCTTTAAACTCTCATATTACAATCTGACCATTTGATGCCTTCTGAATTCTGCAAACTGTCTAAACTAATGGCTTAAAAGAAAAAAAGTACGATCCCACTCAGCCCAAATTAACTTACCATTTTAACAGTATAGCTGGATATTGGGAAGTAAGTACAGAAATAATTAACGGGCTCACATGACAGAATTCCAGCGTTCTCCTCTTGGAGGAGACACTGCGGAGAACAGGCCTTCCCTCCTACTTTACACAGAGCAGTTTATTTATTTATTTATTTTCTGAATGAAACCCTGTGTGCCATAAGCTGTAGCACAGATGATAGAAACCCAGGGAAAGTGGTGATCTGTTTACTAATACAATTCAGCAAACCAGTACTCCAACATGAAGTTATCACAAAATTAACCCTCGTGACCTTATAAACACTGCTTCGTGTAAGGCTCATCCCTGAGAGGTGAACCTGGAAAAGCATTCTGAGTTGTCACCTGCAAGGCAGGTTTCTTTACCCTTCCTCCCACCTGCTTTAAAAATGGAAAATACAAAAATTAAAAAGGGGGACATGCCACACCTTAAATGCCACTGTATTATTTTTTAAAGAAAACGCAAACAAGCCACAAACCAGAACCCAAAATCAAACCTCTTTCACAATATTCTAGAAGCAGAGATCTTTTCAGAGAGATTAGCCCAAAGGCTGAGGACAAAAGAACCAAACCACTGCATAAAATGCTTTCCTGGCTCCAGATAAGGTTCTTGACCTTTAAAAGAAACAACAAAAATAAATCACTTTCAACAAAGTAAAACCACGTTTAATTAAATTCCTACATAAAACAACATCTCTATGCAAAACAACTGTTTAGTCAAAAAGTAAATATATATGTTTAATTCTCTTTCAAACGTCAACAAGAATTGAGAGCTACCAGTGTTCCTTGGAGAACAAGCAGTAGTTAAAGTCTGCCTTGCTGATGTTCAGAAACAGTATGTTACATCTTTTAACCAGCAGTTCCCTATTGCACGTCACAAATTTGCTCTCCATTTAAGCACCTAAAAGCCTGGTACCTCACTAAATAAATTAAAACAAATCCAGTTTCTTCAGCAACCATCTTCAACATATATATCTTGGTAAAGCAACATTACTGCAAGTTTTTAATAAATACAGAAAGAAAAAATTAACTTCTCACTGGTGTTTTATAGAATGATCTTTTTTCCATAAACACTTCATTTTCCAAACAATTGGGGGTTTTGGTATGTTTGCTCTAAAAATCACTCTGTGTGGTACATTTAATGAAAGTTTGTCCATACATAAGTCAGTACATTTGCATGGCACAACTAATCTGAGATATGAATTCCAACGTAAGGTTGTAAGGAGCTTCTTGCTGAACCCAAAATAATTGTGTCTCTTCAGGAGTTGAAAACAAAGCCCCAGAGGCCAAACGGGAGAGTGTTACCGATGAGGGATTCTCAGGCATATTTGGAATTGGCCTAATTTTCCTCTCACTGAAGGGCTTCTTGTGTGTGTGTGTGTCACAGGAACAAAATCCCACAACCCTGAACATCTGGACGCTGCATCATGTTCAAAGGTGTGTTGGTGGTGACATCGCCCCCCGCTCACATCTTCCGAACACCCACCCTTCTTTTGGCAGCAGCGTAAGACATTAAGCAGCTCCCTGCAGTACAACAATACTGTGGTTGCTATTTACAGTAGAATTAATGCATCTGTGCCAGTAGGGCAGGGTTCGTATGAAAAATATACACAATATGGTCATTTTTAGCCAGATTAGGATATAAAAAAAATTTACTCTTCAAGTCCCAACTTCAAACGAACAACAGTTTTGTTCGAGGTCTTCAAACCTCCCGAGTATGTTAGAGCACATTACCCTAACGTATAAAACCAAATATTTACACCTCCATAAAGTACCAGAGAATTTTTAAAAATGCCTAGTAGCTCTCAGCGTGCAAAGTCAGCAGGAACTGATTATCCAGGATGTTCAATATTTGTAGAGACAGTCTTGGAATGAAGCATTCAGAAGCAGAGTGCAAAAGACTCAGGAATTATTTCAGCCTATTTCTTTCTGCTGATCTTTTGTTTTCTTTCTTGTTTAAAATAAGTTTTGTTGGTCCATGCTACAGACCCCCCTTAAAAACACTTATCAAGGTAACATTCAGCTTAGTGCAAATGCAAAAATCTTCTAGGATCTGTAATCTTTTCGAACAGTGTGAGCCATCCAGTTTACTTTAGTAGTCCAACTTTCACGGAGTGCTTCATCAAATTTTTGCTTAAATTGTTTTAGTGCTTCTTCCTCACTCTTCCCTAAGGCGAGAGAGTCCTAAGATGACAGGAAAACAAGTACTGTTAGGAATTCTGAAAGCCACAGTTAAGGTCTCCTTCACCTTTCCACATAAACCACATTCTGTTTTGTTGGGGTTTTTTGTTTTTGACACTTTTTCACTTATTATTCATCAAGCGATACATCAGTGGTATTTTCTGGGTTTAATATAAAACTAAAGAGTTAAGCAAATAAATTTCATCTTTACAGGTCTGTGCTTGTGCATGAGCCAGGACATAAGACACCCTGAAATGACTATAGTCATAGCACAGTCATAGCATAGATGCAGGAATGCTAAACTCATTACAGAATGGCTCAGAGGAACATACATTCATAGTTTCCTTTGACCACCAGGACTGACCACAGACCTTGTTCTATAGAGCTGAAAGCTTTGAGAACTATGGGAAAATCTTGACAGAAATGGGCAACAATAAAAACGTATTCGTCTTAGAATCAAATTTCACATACTGGAGAGATGCCAGGTCCTGCTGAGCTGTACATCTTACTTTACCTTGAGATACTGGATGTCCTTGACAGAGGTTAGCTCCGGAAGCCCTGCAGTTAACATCAGTGCAAAGAGTGTAATAAATAGGTTTCCATGTTTTCGCAGAATCAAGTATGCTTCTTCACAATACTGGCGGAACCTTCACGTTCACCCACAAAGCACATGCAATGAAGACAACACATGAGAACTTACAGAGCTGACAAACACATATAATTATTTCCAACAACTCTTATCTGGTCTAACACATACATCATAGGAACCCAGTAACAGAAGGGACAGAGATGTCTCTGGAACCTCCAGTGTATTCTCACCAAAATATCCCTTGCCTCTCCAACAAGTCCTTAAAGCATCAGCACTCGAGACCAAAAACCCCACTGTTCTTCAGAAGGAACAAAAAAATAGCAAAGGTAATGCCAGTGTCCTGCCTCCCTGAGAATTTGTTAGGTGAAATGCCCCGATGATTCCATATGGTGGATCTACAGTGGAAGAAGGAAAACCTCCAGCAGTCCCTACCAATCCAGCCTGTCTCTGTAACGTAATTCCTTCCTGCAAACACGGTCACAATCGAACCGACAGCCACATCTAGCGCAAAGACCCATTGTGCAGACATTTGAAAACTTGCTCCGTGCCCCCAAATGTGCCATCGTCCACTGTCAGATCCGTAGATTTCCACAGGAAATGGGAAAACCCCTTCAGACTAAGATGACAAGTTATACTTCAAAGAATCAACTATCTTCTGAGGAATTTTTCAAGTGAAAGTGGAATCCTACTGCCATTTAAAGTACTCTGTATTCCACAGCTCTTGCAGAAGCACAGTCACCTAAGAGCTTTTACTTCATGGTTTTAAAAATGGAGCCACAGGGTCATTTCCTTACTCTCCAGGAGAGACACAGTCACTGGCAGTTGCTTTCCATTCTTACTAGGCACACCGTTACAAACGAACGTAAGGCTTCTTCCACCAGAAGCAGCTGTAAGATTTATCAAGCCATACCCAGGTACTTCATTCCATATGTCTGTTAATAAATTCTTCCTGTGCAAATGATAGCAAAGTGAGAGCAAAACATTCAGAATGCCCCTCCCGTCATTGGTGAGAATGACACAGAAAGGAAATAGAAAAATCTGCCTCGACAGGCGGGATCACAGAGGGTAGTTTTCCCTTTCGTGTTCTGTTGCAGCTCTCTAACCCAAGATGGGAAGGGGCATGTCAAAGTGTTGGACTACGAGCACATGGCTCTATGTGCCAAAGCATCCAAGTAAGGCTGGGATCCATCAGCAGACTGGATGTGCACCGATGTGCAGAAAGGGCAGAAGGGAGCCTGTTCCCAGCTCCAGTGCTTCATCTCGCCTGAACAACAGTCTGCAGAATCCCTCCCTAGTGCCCAGTGCTGCTGAAGGTAAAACAAGATGAGCCCAGAAGAACGTGCCATCCCCTGCCAGAGGAGATAAAAAGGAACTCTATGTTTCCACTGCAGAGCTGCAACCTCTGTTGTACGAAGTAATTTGTGTATATACTCTAGCTCAGGCAGAGAAGCAGATAGTAAATTCCAAATGCACGTTCATGCATCTGTATATGCATATGTCTATGCAATCAGTAGATTCTAAACGCCTATTAGCGCACTCCCACACCAGTACAAATGGTCAAACCAAACCCAGACAGGTTCCTGCGTGGGCTGGAATTTATCACCAGAGATCATCTTGGTTACAAAAGGAAGAGATTGAAATAACACTCACCGACCAAATTTTTCAGTGTTCCCTGTCTTCCCTTGTTGAATAACATGAATGAAATCATAGGTGAGTATGAAAGGTACCCGTTCCCTTTTAATTCCAAACTTGGACTTGAAGTTTCCAAGAATATGCCCAAAATCTATATGAAAAAGCTAAAAAGCAACCAGAAGTGAAAATTAATTTCCTCTGTAAAATGCTTCACTTTTCTAATTTCTCCATAGGATACTGGTATCAAGAACAGTTAATTCACAATGCTACTCTCCGTAGCCCATGGTTTCAACCCCTTGGGAGTGTTTAGTTTTAAAACATTTCAAAATTTATTTTAAATCAGTGATAACATTCACAGTCTTACAAGGACCACTGCTACAAATCTGCATGCAAAAGATTATCTCAGGTTTAAGCTTTTGATGTCTGCCAACAGACATCTTTGCTGGTAACATTAGGTAGAAAAATGAGCAACAATGAGCCCAACAATAAGCCCCTGAGGCTCAACATCATATCCAAGGGCTTCCTACATAAAAGACAGGAACAAAGCTAGCAGAAATTAAGTTAAGCTCAAGAAACTTGTGAGAGTTCTCCCATTTTACAGTCAAAGAGCACTTCAGCTTTCTTCTAGTAGGTAAAAACTTAAAAGAATAATGCAAATATCTATAAACCTCTCACTTTCATAATCTTTGCTAGTTTAATAGGCAGAATAATTTAAGTAAAATGAGACAAGTTACAGTAGAAAGTAACAATTAAACAGGAAAATACATTTCTAAGTTTACCTAGGTTCTAGGCATTGAAACTCAGTCACAGCATCACGCTGGTACTGAGCTCTGTATCGAAAATGCCTGCACAGGTGGGCTGCAAAGACTCACTCCAGGAAAACTACACTGCTCAAATGACTACTTTTACTCAAGGAATCCAAACCATTAACAGGCCATCTGGATGTTCTGAAAAGAGTTCTACAGAACAGCCTCACTTGATATCAAAGTGCTTACGAAACAGGCATTGGTTGGACCTTCCACTAGTCTTACATTCCCTTTCTTTGAAGCTCCCTCCAATTCTCAGTAAACAAAGACATCAGTTGCAACATGTTGATTTGATTTTACCAAGACACTAAAGAAATCAAAAGTTCTCAAAATAATTCTTGCACAACAGATACGGCAGTCATTTTGCTTACAGAAGAGATTTTTACCTGACCATTTTTTCTGACCATGATATTGTCACTGTGTCTGTCACCAATCCCCAATACATAAGTAGCTACACAGTAGCCAGCACAAGACAGAGTAAATTCTTCAATGGCTCGATCCAAGTCATCTCTATAACCACAAAGACAAACAAGATTAGTGCACGCTACCGGTAATTCATGTCGTGCCTCAATAAGGATTTTTTGCTTGTTTAAACCAGAAACCCATTAGGATGCTGTAAAACTAGACTTATTTGAGAGAAAATACTGTAAAAAAAATAATACTCTTTTTATTATTATTATACAAGGGAGAATAGGAGAAATGCAAATGTTATGAAATTTTTCTTGGGTTCCTTTGTTTTGCCAAATCTAGTAAAACTTAACAACATGCAGTCAAAATGCTGCAAATGGCAGAATTTCAGCTCAATCATTGTTTGAATTCTAATGGCACCATGAAACTGAGTCAGAATGTGACATACTAGAAAAATAACTAGTAACAAACCAGCCAGAAGAGGCACACATTCCTCAAAACTGAAAAAGAAAGTTACAGGAACGTTGTAGCTTACACTACGAGCAAATAACTGTAGAAATTACCCTAAATTGTATTCCTTCAGCCAGTTCAAGAGAGCATCTTTGTTGAAGGCAGCAGCAGCAGCAACGTTGCTACTATTTAACTGAATGTCAGCAATGGTTTCTGAGCTAGACACAGCCTCGATAAGGCCAGCGTGATCCCCAGTTGCTAAACAGCCGTAGGGCAATATCCTGAAACAAAACGCAGATTTAGGTTAAAACAAAAAAAACACTAAGAATGTTTCTTCGGTGTAGCAATATGTTGAGCAGGCTGAATACTCGTGCTAACGTGAACATTAAACTCTCAAAGGTTAACACACAGATAATGCTTGCAAAGTCCAAATAGCAGCAATACATTTAAAACATTGATTTTTCCTATTATCTATGTAAAAAAAAGAACTTACAAGCAATCCTAATTTTTCCCTTTTACTAACACATTTACTTGTAATTTTACAAGAGAAACCGTAGATGGAGCCCTTTGTTTTCATTTGTTAATTTACTGGCTAAACAGACACTAAGTGACACTAATGTTCACTGTGGACTAAATTATCTGTGTAAATGAGAAAAAGGATCTTATCCTTTTCCCCCACTCTTCCTATTTCAACTTAAAAAGCTAGCAAACCTTATAAATATAAGCATGAGATAACATTTTCCAACTCTCACTGATTTTAAGCATTGAAACCTAATGAAAACCAGGAGTACATCTTTTAACCCACCTGATATTTAAGAATATTCCTGTGCATTCATACACTAAGCCTAGTAAAAACATATACACCAGTATCACTACATTAAAATAAGACACAGTTAAAGACAGGAATGAAGGAGAGAGATGTTTAAATAGGTAAGTGTTTTTCCAACACATTTCCTCACTCCAGATGCTAAACAGAATGGCAACTTAGATGGGAGCTCAACGTATGCAATGGGAACTTAAAGCAAACTCTTCAAAGGCATTGCACCACAACGGGAGGTGCCTACCCTCACGCCAGGCACCTCAGGTCAGGAATGTTACCTCAACTCTGGGCATGAATTCACGTACTAAAGAATGGATGCCTGTGCAAATCTAACTGCGGTACACAAGCTATAGACTAGCACTCATTAACTTATAAAGCTGTACAAAAAAATTGCAGGACATACTAAAAAATTGCGTGTTTGTGCATGTGTATAGATATATGGACATAGATATATAAAACCCCACTGCTGGTGGAGTAGTTAGTTATTTATACATAAACCAGGTATTAAGTCTTGATTGTTACAAAGCAGAACCACATCTCTTTACTGACACAGCCTATTATCCCAAGCCACAGAAGAAAAATAAATGAGATTGCAGACAAGCTCTTTGACATAACAGCTACTAGATAACTGGACAGTTTCTCCACCTCAGTGATAACACACAACTGAAGCAGCACAGGCAGTAGTAACTGTATAGTTGGGGATTCTTCTCTACTGGCCACAAAGCAAACTCAAACCCAGATTCAACAGAGTATTTAGAGAACACTCAACTTCAAAACAAAAAAAGAAGCGAAAATTTGGAACCTTCTTCCCACGTCTATTCTAATCTACTTCCCCGATTAAAATCCAGAGCAGAGGCTCCTCACAATGACCACAAAGGTATCTGCAATTACCGAGCACCAGCGTTCATGATAGAAGGAAGCACTGCCCATCCTTATCACGACACGACAAATGTAAGCCAAATATTGCTAGGTTAAAGTGCACGCTGGCCTTCTTCCATGGCATTTCAACCCACCCTACTCACAGCTTAACTGGGCACATGTCCAACAACTTCCCCTTCAAAAGCAAGCAATGATGAAAGCACTCAGCCCCTTGAGGGCCGTGTGCTTACAACCGCAGGAAAAAACATCCTTGTCAGAGAGACAGTTTGACAGGAGTCAAGTTAGGGACAAATCCTCTGGGCCCTTTCCATCTCATCCTGGTCTTTCTGACTTCAACATCTGTCAGCACGATATGCTCCCTGCTTTGTAATGCCAGTAAAGACCACAGACAGATCAAACCGGCAGTCCTGGGCAGGACAGGGAGTTTTCTTCTTTGCTCCATTTAATACTGTTCTTGATTTCAAGAGTTTTAATTCTCCAAAGTAGTATCTTTCCAAATACAACACCAAGCTCTAGCAATTTATCAACATCTTCTCTGTAACTTCAGGCATTAATGAAAAATAATGGCATCTCTTAGACTTGTAATGAATACATTTTTCAGTGTGTTTGTGAACTCAGACTTCATTCATACACAGCCGCTTACCATCAAACTTCACACGTATTAAGGGAGGTGAAAATGAAAACTCACTATAAATAGGCAGTGAAATTAAATAGTTTGGGGAACTCCCCCCATCTGTTCAAAAAGTACCCATGTACTAAATACTTTTATGACAATTTACCACAGCAGAGGTCACTCAACACAGATTAAACTCCTCTGACTTGGGATTTTCTGTTGCTCTGTTACTTCACTAATTTCTCCCTTAACACCATCTCAATGCTATAACATCAGTAAAGCAGTGGAAATTCTTTTTGATGCCGGGATCGCTCTCCTAAGAGGTGCAACGCTGCAGACCCCGCAGCATGCTTAGGAAGACAGATGTTATGCTTCTCTGCTGTGACATGTATTTGTAATATCTAAACAGTCCTCACTGAAATAACAGAAAGTTATTTAATCTACTAGGAGTATGTCCATACACATTACTTCGGAGGTAGAATTTTTTAAAGCAAATTAACTTGAAGAGTGGGAATTTGAATCTCTGAAAGGCTTTTTGTTTCTCTGCAGATGCAACCTCAATATAAATACCATTTGACTTAAGTTTGTTCCACAATTGCCCATATTTGAAGGAACAACTAGAGATAAACTACAGAAAGAACTGAGGAAGTTTGCCTGCGTGTACTTAGTAATGTCTTAGGCCAACTATTTCCTGCTCAATTTTCAGATAGTAGTTTGTCTTAGAAATGAATAGGTATGGGGATTAATTAAAGAATATCCTTTTTTGGTTTTCTCATTTCTCTCTGGTACTTGAACAACTGATGTCTAAGGAACCTGACTCTGAATGAGACTTCTCTAAATGACAGAGCTGTGTTCGTCTTGGGTGACCGTCCGCTGTCTAACGGCCGGGTCTGCACCGAGAAGCAGATGCAATTTACACCTGGAGTTCTACCCAGTCGAGCACTCCACAGTCCATCCAGCGATAGCCCAGGACGAAGGACCTACTGCAGTTCAAGGCTGCGTCCTCTCATCTACACATATTTACTTTTCTGATACAAATCCTGATCTTGTTCTGGTATTTAGTCAGAACGCACACATGGGAACCTAGACAACAAAACACAGCATGTGTGATTTACCCAGGAGACAAATCAGTTGACAATTAAACGAACAAACCAACCAACCAAGCTTTCTCCTTCTTCAGCTTTGGAGATCTCAAAAGCAATATATATTTTGTGTTCCTCTCCAGAGCAGAGAAATGCCACTGGGAGTATTGTGCTTGCTTTAGGCACGGACTGGGCTAAGATTTCATTTTAAATTACTACTAAATAACTAACTGCAGATTGCAGTGCAATTATAAGGAAACCGATCCCACCCCAAACTCCTCAATGGCAGCATACTGGTTGCCATTTGATCCGTGCTTCACAGAAGCTGTACGATTTGCTGGTGGCTAGGTATTATTGATTGAAGAGAGAGGCAAACAGCAACTGCTTCCGCTCTTACACCGGTGAAACAAGTGAGAAGCCTGAATGGAGTTATCAGACTTTCTGTCGTGGATAAAAGGAAGCAACAGCTTCAGGGAAACTAAAGCCTCCAAGGACGACACGGGGTGAGAAGAAAAGAATTCACTCATTGGTATGGACGTATGAAGTTGTATTTTTCAGGAAGGCACATCGATTTGACACTACCTTTTTGTCTGACACCATGCCTCTTACCCAAGCAGAAAGAAGCAAGCCAACAAGTCCCGACTCACACATGGCAACAGAACTCATTAACACTGCTGCTAATTCATAGATGTTGAAGTTATCTCTTCCCGAGAGGCAAGTAGACTGTAAACACAGAGATCACAAAGTTGTACCCTCTTAGCTGCATCCTCGTGCTCCAGGTGTGCAGAGTGGTGGTTCTGTCAAATTTTCCTTTCAATTAAGGCCATTTCAAGCCTTCTCTTGGCAATCTCTCTTGGTTCACCTCTCTGTCAGATATGGAATTATAAACCTGCCTCAATCCCAGCATTTTATTTCATAATCATAACTATGAAAGGATGAATGGAAGGAAAATGCTGCCACTTAAGTAGATAAATGGAAGAGGCCAATTATAGAACTTCAAGTCTCACCAGGAACTTCCCCTTTCTACTTTTTTTTTTTCTTCTGAGAGTTTTAAGAGAAATCTTGGGCATGACAAGCTATTTTTTTGGTTTCCTTTGCTGAGTTTAAAAAAATGCCTTAGTCAAGAAAAGCGTATTTGGTGTCTCCTTATCACTATTCCTGTTTGCTAGGCACAGTGTGTGGCCCAGGCTAGAACCACAACCTAAGCTTCTGGGAAGGCAGCAGCACAAGTATGCCTCATCTGGGATTCCACAGCTGCCAGAGGTTGTCCTTGCTCCTAAATGCTGGATCAGTCTCCTCGCAGTCTGTTTATAATGACATAAATTATCTGAAGTTTCTTCCAATCATCGTTCAACTTAACACACACTCAGCCACCTCATCACAAACATACACTTCCAGAAACAATTTATTATTCACATTCCTAATTCCCTCATCCCATATTTCACTCAGAGGAATCTTTCCTTAAGCAACGTAAGTAGCAAATTTATACTTTTACTTATCTGTGCAGGCTGATACGAAGCTCCCACTATTACATTCGAACCACAAAAAATTTGAAACTAGCTCAAAGAATCCAAATGAAGTATTTCAAGTAATATTTAAATAAGTACTTTTAACCTTATAAACAACACTTAAACACAAAGGATTACAGCTCTTTCACAGGCATACAAGACTGAATTTATGGCTTCCTAATGGCTTATAATAATGTGACACCCAGTATCTTCTTTAGAACTATTCTCCTAAAAACAATTAGAATTTGAGAATTGTATCAGCTAAAACTGGCACATGATTTGGCTGGGAAAATTCCCTACATAGAACCAGAGGGTTGCATGGTAACACTGAACAATGCCCAATACTGTTGCTCTTTGGAATGCTCTCCTATTCCTAGAAAGAAGTCATGTTTATCTCAGCTTTGCAACAGACTTTGGAAGATACTAAGGTATTTCTGGTCTGAAGAATGTTTTCTGACATCCAAATAGTGTCTTATCAAGAAAAAAAATGCAAAGTGGGACTTCAGAGTGTACGTTGATGTTCACAATGACCGTCAGTCTCGGTGTAACCAGTGGGCTGCTCGCGGAAGGAAGGAAAAATGGCTACTACAAAGAATAGCTGAGTTCATTGCTACTTGCTGATTTAAAAGTGACTAGTTTACATAGGAAGAGATATCACCCTGGAGACTTGACTGATAAACTAGTAACAAACGAAAATCCCACAACCCTCCTCATCATTATGAAACAAGTTTTCCACATGCTGGAAACTCCTGTGCTCATGGCATCTTGGAAAGGTTTTATTACTTCATTTTGAAAGAAGTGGCTTTGCAGAAGCAGCAGAGCAAATGAGAAGACTCTTTCTAAACACAGGATTTCTGTCTTAACAGAAAACAAATCAGGCACTCGACAACCTCACAAAACCTGCCTAAAGGAAGCAGAAATGGAAGTTTTAGCATGAAACACAAGTGAGTTCAACACCATAAACACGTCTTTAGTACTTCAGTACAAATGCGCCAGAACATCATGCTTTTTCTCCACTGTCTTTATAATGGCTTGGTTAGAACTACTTCATTGCAATGGCATTGAAAATTTCAAGGGAACTGCAACATATTTCCACCCCCCACCCCCCCCCGCTATAGTATTGATTCTAAATATAACACCTTTCCTGTCAACCTCATCTTACTACAGAATCTTGTCTTGCTGCTGACTATGCACCGTTTATCATGATTCAAAAATACAACTGAAACCGTGCAGTGTTATTAACATTAGTGGGTGGTAAGCATAAAACAGATGGCAGTACTTTTTCTTACATACATACTTCAATAATAAAAGTCTTCCACCGCAGAATACTGACAAGGCTAAGATTTTCACATATAGATGAATTTCATTCAAAATTCCACATAGAATCCAGTGATAAGCCACTTGGCAACAGCTTCCAGGTAGAAGAGCCTGTAATTGTCCACCCTTCCAGACTGTAACATCCTAACTCAAGAGGCAAGAATATTATGGGAGTCAGACTCAAAAGCCTCGCTAAAGTCAAGGTAAGGACATTCACTACTCTTCCCTCCCCTCAAAGACGGCCATTGGATTAGTCAGGCATGGTTCACCCTTGGTAAATCCATAGCGACTGTTCTCAATCACCATCATTTTCTTTGCACAACAGCTCTCCTAGAAGAGAAGCACAAGTAACTAACTTCTCTCCCAAGACCCTCATCTTCATGAGGCTTGTCATCTAATTAATACAAGACAGATATTCTTCTGTTAAATTTTGTAGGAAATAGATCACAAGTGTAAAATTTATTTGGAGAGTTAATACGTTAATTTGTGGCTATGGCAGCACAAACCATGCATGCCCTTAACAAGTAAGATCAAGAGAAATAAGAAAATGTTAACAAGAACCACCTGTGTTTGTGCATTCCACAAATCTGATTATTCTCAACCATACAATGAAATTCTATTATAAAGAACCTCAAGCCCTCTATTCCCCAACCCCCAAATTACCAGTACTAATTTCTACAGAAGTTTTGACTATTAGTTCTACCTATTGGAGAGTCTTGATGGTGCATTCCAGGTGCAATCCTCAGCAGCTAATACCTGACCAGCAGATACATGTTCTATGTTTGTACCTCACTTGCACATGTGTATCTTAGACCTTAAGAGTTGTAATTCCCATAATCATTAAAGTCCCATTTTTGCACATGCCTGGAAAATCAGTGACCATTAATAGGTAAGTTGGTTACATGAGGAATTTATGAAACGCCTCCGTTTGGGAAGGTCACAGACACAAACATAAAAAGGCACAAAACCTGCCTGCTGGAGCCTTAACTCAAGAACTGGTTCCCGACCTCATAGATGCTTTTTATCTAGATGCTTTCCAAAGGATGAAAACAGTAAACTATGTAAGAGAAGAGTGGAATTTATAATCAGCATGCCGACTTAAACAACAAGAGACAGGGGGCACCAGGAAAAAGATGCTGCTTGATAATAAAAAAAAATAATCTCAAAGTTTCACCTCTTCCATTATTTCTTTTTAAGGCTAAATTCTTTTGGACTGTGGGCCATCTAAGGAATGAAGTGCAAAGAGAAGCCATCTAATTAGTTAAAGCAACTGCCTTCTACAGCCTGTTCACCTTGGCTGTGACAACTGAAACTTCTGTCCCCTTTCTAAACATCTATATCGAAGCCCAGCAGGGTAGGTATTTAAAAAACAGGAAAGCTTTACTGCTAAAAGTGGACTCTCCACCCAAATAAAGTAGCCCTCAAGATCCTTACCGGAGATCCAGACCAGCTTCTTTCCAAAGTATGTCCATCAAACGCAAAATCTGGAGCGTCAACATGTCTTGTCGCAGATCTGTAATGAAAGGATGAAACTGCTACTTCAATTTCTCAGGGTATTGTAGACAAACTTTATAATGTTTAAAAGGCCTTCAGGAAAAGGTATCTAAAAGTATTTGTCAAGCCTAAAGATTAAAGTGGAATTAACCATAATTGCATCCTCATGGCTGATAATGTCTATAATTTGAAACCTAGTTAGAAGATGATGCTCAATTTGTTTACCGATGTTAGAGTAAACCACATTTGTATTGTGGCAATACAGAGCAACATAGCTTAAGTGCAAGCGTGGGAGTGAAGAAAGGAAAGGAAATATTAAAAAATTTTTAGCATTGCTTACCATCACCATTTTTAAAGATGATCCCTACAAGATCTCCTCCAAACATTTTATTGTTGTATACTATCCATAGGGGCTTCATTTTAGAATCCATGTATCTACACTTCTCAACGCTAGAAGAAAATACAAAAGTTTTAGTCAAATAAGAATAATCCAACTGGAAAGGTCTAAACATTGTTCAAAACACAACAGAACACATACGCTTCAGTTTGGAAGTACTTAAAACTTCTGAAGTTATCTCTGCTTTTGTCCTGCTACTACGCTATGAACACATACCAAGTTATGAACAAACCTGTTACAGACACCGTGATTAGCATGCACATATGTAATACTTAATTTAAGCACCTGCATTTTCAGGGAAAAGTTTTCTTTATATACTTTCCCATCATCTAAGTGCTGTTAAAGGTTCTAATGGCTTTTGTGCTTATAGTTACAAACAGAAGCCAGGAATGCAGTCTAACTCACTTTTAGGCTTACAATTGAACATATTAAGCTATGGTAATGCATTGGCTAAGAGAGTATTAAGTTTCATGGCAGATCACAAGAATCTTCTGACTTAACCGATACCTTAACCTTAGGAAGATTCCCAACAGACCTTCTCTCGCTATAGGAAAAGTTCCCTCTGACAGCATACCTGCTGAACAATACAGCCAAAGGAAGTCAAAGCAAGTATGCATTTCTGCTTTACTGTTTCTGTGCAAAAGCTACAGCGACATTCTATTCACTCATTCTCAACTTACTGTAGTTCTGAAAGTATAACAGAAGGATTCAGAGGAGACTGGAGGTCAGAAAGTGCTTCTCTGTAAGCATTTTGTTTCAAACACGTATGCATTGCATCTTTTCCTTTTGCTTTGCTTTGCTTCATGGCATTCAGCTTAATTAAGCTATTTAAAGTCTTCATTTTATTAAGGGCTTCCACCTGAAAGAGATATTTTATCTTTAGAAGTTATTGCTCCGATTTTATACATAATGCAAAATCCCATTTCAAAACACAACAAAGTAACAAATAACTCTACAACTTTCTAGAAATGGAAAATGCCAATTAAGATGGCATTCCTGAAAAAATATGAGAATAGCCTTTTTTTAATTTGCTCATGTCCCAGAAATCCCACTGTCATAAGTAACAAAGCCATTGATGGGATGAAAGCTCCTAAGCGTCGAATCACTTTTTAAAGCATGACTTAAAATCTCCAAAAATTAATGAGGCATTTAAATGTATGATGGGTTTACATAAATTCCTTCTTTAAAACACAACTTTTGTCTGCTAATTCAACAAAGCACCTAACATAGGTGCCTCTATCTATACAGAAGTCAACAGAAGTAGAGTGCTTCATACTGCTAACAAAATCAAACATTATTCGAGACGAGCTATGGATGCAGATACTTCCATTGCACATGTTCACTTAATTGCATACAATATGAAATGGCCACGTGACTACTTGCAGAGAATTTTCATATACTTAACTAGACATCGTCAACTTTTACAGAGCAGAGTTTGCTCATTAAAATCCTGCTGAAGTTAGGTGTGAGGTAAATGCTCTAATCAATGAAGAGGTTCCAAATCATATCTCATCTAAGCAATAGTTACCTTAAAAATGTGTAAAAAGGCAAGGCAATTATTTGCAATCAATACAGGTGGGTTTAACCCTTTTTCTCTCCCTTTTCCGGTTTTGGAAAGTTTTCTATTGGCACAATTTCTAAGAAAACAAGTAAACTAGTGATGTGAATGAATGTACATAACACCTTCAGTAACAAACCTAGATAGTACATACAACAAATACGAATTTCTACATCTACATCTAAGCAACTTGTTAGCCAGGTATAAAATAGTTGTTATAACAATCACCTGTATTTGCACTAGCCACCGTTACTACACTCAGTAACACACATATTCTCTAGCAAACAGCATCAATTTAATAATTACAAAAGTTGATTTCTATAGAAGGAAGCTTCAGTCTAACTTACAAGGTGCTGAGTCAAAACTTAGCACTTCTGCAGACAGACAGAACCCCGTCAGGCAGGATGCTGGGGAAACTGTATGCAGTTTGATTATAAAACCGAGGCAATGGAGACCTGCCAGGTCAGCCATCTGTCAAAACCAAAAGCGCTCTGCTTTTCCACTATTCTAGGAGCTGTACAAACATAACTGACAAGGGAACAAAATGGAACCTGTGTTGTACAAACAGGAACTTTTTGAAGTATTTCTACTATGAATTTCTTCCGTGTTTGCACAGTTGGGAATTTTTTTGCCCCTTCTTTGATTGTACTGACATTTGTTTCCTGTGAAGTGCGCAAAAACTTTACTGACCTTAGGTCTATTGCTTAAAGCATTTCATCACCTAATCTTTTTATGATTTTGACAACGCTAACAAGCACACATGTGTAAGAGATGGGTCTTTTTCAATGTCCTGTGAACTGCAGGAATAGAGCACAACAGTACATTCCTGTTCCATGTGCCTCTCAAAGCGTAGTTTCAATGTAGACCGTATCAAAACTGTTAGAAATAACACTCATCAAACAGACACCTACTGAGTTAGTCTGTAGCCTGATACAGCAAATACATTCATTCCAGAGATCATTTTTCAGAGATTTCGATGGTCATAATCTGAATTAACTTGCTAAAACTGCATTAGAGACTTCAAACATGTTTTGTGAGTGTCTGTTGAAGATCTGCTTATAGATTTAGTGTATTTAAAGGTAAACCTCTCACTAGGGTATGTAAAAGTAAACTTTTTTTTTTTTTTTTTTTTTCAAATGGCATACCTATATTAACACAAAAACCAGTGTTTGGTTTACTTCAACACCTCTGTTTCCAGGGAGTACTACATTATACTACAACTTCAGGGGGTTGTGCATCACCTTTTACCAAAAGCCAAAGCTGCAGAAAGTAGTCCTGGAGTCATCTAGATAAAGTTTGGATAGAAAGGTAATAGTTTGTATCAAACAAGCCACCCTTACTGGGGAAAAATGGTCACAAGTTTTAAGTGCACAGAAACCCTTTTTCAGTTAATAATCCAGATACTGTACTGTTCCATTCAGAACGTATGTGTACTGCTGAAAGTATCTCACACATCTCACAACTCCATGAAAAAACAGCTCCCTATCTCTGAGCCCTCAGCATGAGCTGCTTTCCGTGCCAGGGAGGACTGCTCCATCATCATTCCATTTAGCCCTTTTATTTCTCTGCCCCATCCTTCCTTCCAAACCCTGCTCCCCAACAGATGGACTTTGTCAAAGTAACCAACATGCCCCATAGGAGCAATGGAATAAGTATCTGAGTTACAAGCTAGGACAGGTCAAGATTTAAAGAAAAAGGGAAGTCTATACCTGTTTAGCAAGCACTTTCATATGAGCAACACTTCCTCGGCAGTAAGCTTCAAGTATCAAACCGAACTGTACAGACACGGCAGGTATGTGAACCTCCGACCTATATGGAGAAAAGCTTCTCATCAGACCACAGCATTTACAGATTAGCATTCTCCAAGTCATTAAAATTAAACTTTAAAAAAAAAACAAAACCAAACACCAAAAAACCCTCACACCCACAAAAAACCCAAAGAACAAACTGAAAAACCCAAACACCAAAACACCTCGTGGTCATGTAGATAAAACAAAAAGCCAGATTACTTCCTCAGAACAGTCCCAGAATGTTCTGTCACTTCTGAAGCAATGTTGAAAGGTAGCAATTTGTTATCTGTTTTCAAAAACTCCTCCTATACAAGAAAGTAGTATTGCTAAGTCATAGAAGATGATATTGACAGTCAGGGCTGATGTTAAACCATGTGTTCTCAACCTTTGTAAGGGAAAAGCCAGTATTTGCCTGAGGGGGGAACACTTTGAAGCAAACCACTGAACCTTATATCAGAGCCAATTACCCTCCAAAACAGTTTTTATATAACATACTTGCTCTTTTTATTTAGAAATATTAAAATAAACTGTGCTTTGAAGACACAGAATCAGCCTACAGCCCATTCTGCAAGGTTTCTGCAATTCATGGAACTGGTCATCAAAAGTAGCAACCACACACAGAATTGCTTTTATTTTGTGTTACTCTCAGCAATATACATTTTTCCCAACTGTGAGGTATAAACACTGTACTTTTACTGCACACACAGCCAAAACAAACACTAAGGTTATGTTCAAACCTAACTTAACAGATTGATGAAAGTATTCCAAACTGACTTCAGCTCTAACAGTAGATTAAAACCCATTGTAATATATCTTTTGATTATATCTTTTGATTGCTCTGATGTATAAATGCCAAAGTTGAAGAAACAGAGAGGACTTGTAGGGGACTACAATGATGGCTCATTTAGAAGAACCCTCAAGAAATCATATTTGAAAGTCCAATCAGGCTCAATCGTTTCAAAAAGACATAGGAAAAAACCTCCTACCTTAGATGCCAAAACAACATCTGTCCTATTCTCCTGTTAGCGAGTGCTCTCTCTAAAAGAAATCTGGAGAGCGCACAATCGAGAAAAGGTTCGTATTTCAGGACTTGCACAAGTTGAAGAAGATACTGAGAGAGCTCTTCATCACTAGAATGAGGTCATAAAAGCAGTCAGCAACAGAGTAACTAGATCGTGATATTCCAGAAATTCAGACGCAGGACAAATCCAACGATGACAGATTTGTTTCAACAGCAAGAGTGTCCCCCAATTTTTCAGTCACACAGAGGAGGACAATAATACACAATTTAGTGCAAATGCCAGGTTGATCAATTCATAAGTTACATCTCTAACAGAACTTAAGGCCCTCAAACCTGTGAATAAAAACCTGCTGTTCTGTCACAGGCTTTTACAAGATCAAGATCTCAGTCTGAGTGAAGTATCTGGGAGATTAATTATTTTCAATTATTTCCAAGTGGATATTGGCTCCCTCTGACCGCTCAGCCTCTGACTGATGTGCTGGATCTTTGGAACCACATAAAGAACGCCTGTAACCTGGCAGGCAGCTGGGTGGGCATGGACAAGAACAGTGATTAATTGCATATACCTATCAAAGTCACTAATTGCATATACCTATCAAAGTCACTCAGCTTACAAAGGGGGAGAAGTTCCACCAAAAGCAATTCAATTGACCTGTCTTTAAAAGTTACTACCTGTCGGTTAATAGGTGTTAATTTATTAAGAAACAGCTACAAAGTGATCCATTTAGCCAAAATGTTTTGATTGAGGTTTTGTGTTTGTTTTCTTTCTTTAAATCATACCAACAACATGAAGGTTTTGAGAAGATAAGGGAAAACACACCATCTCAGAGAAACCAAACAGTGCCCAAATTACATCTACTTCAAAGTGCCAATTTAAGTATTTAGCCACAGTTCATAAACGTACCTCTGAAAAGCCTCTATGCTAATTAACTACTTCAAGTAATATTCTGACATAATAAAAAAAACTCCGAATAATCTTCTATAAAATCCTGTATTCATCTCCCAACAAAACCCTCTCACGCTTGACAATTATGTTACTCTAGAACAAATGTGAATGTTCCCTGACTTTTTAGTATCTTTTATACACATTTTAGTATCTTTTCTCCTATGAAAGGCCTGCAGAATTCAAATTCTTTGTCTAAGATAGAAGGAAAAGAGTAGAAATTCTTCTGTCCATCACTTGAAGACTTCAGAGATGCAACTACTGAACTCTTTTAATTCTTTCTCTCTTACTCTGGAAAACTTCAGTAACTAGGTAAAAACTTTCAATTATGCCGTGTTGTATTTATTTTCACCTATTTTTTTTATTTCAGCTAACAGGATCACCTTTAAGTTACAGTTTTTACCAGCTGCCTTCATCAGACTTAAAAAAGGCTGAAAGTTGATTTCTGACATCCAGCCCAACACTATTTTGCTTCAGAGCCAGAACTGAGAATTCTCAACATAATTCCAGATGCAGCAATTCAGTAATATTAGGATAGCCCAGCAGCTAAATTGCTTGTTTGCATTTGAAAGAAGTCAAAATATTCTTTTTTTTTTTTTTTTTTTTTTTTTTACCCCAAAAGTCTAGCCTTGACCGTTTAAAAAAATTAATCATTAAACTATTCACCACAGAGAATTTCGCATTCAAGGACAGGAAATATGCAATAATGCTGCAAATGATAATGTTATACAAATCCTGCCCTAGGTTACAGTGAAAAGCAAAATTATAGCCTATAAAGGAAGAACTGCAGATAACAAAGCCTACTGTGAAAAACTGGGCGTTTATTGTATGCTACAGTTTACATTTCTGTTAAGTAATAGAGCCGATACCTGACATAGAACATGAGGTAGCTGGACGTCAGTTTTTATAGTATACAACTATTGTTAAATTCTCCCTCTGTTATAACTATAAACAAACAGAACGCAGTTTTTCATCTCAAAAACCCATGCACACTTAATATAATATACTCACCTCATTTGCTTTAAACAGCCCACTGCGTATTCTCTGACGTACTGGTCTGGATAATTGAAATCCAACAATTCCAACGCTTCCCTAGGCAGCAGCTTGGGCCATATCTGCAGGAGAGCCTGAAGCTGTTCCAAAAAGACAACTATTAAGTTACAGATAAAGTAACTGAAGAAAACAGATGGGTATAACTGCTCATGAAAGTGTTCATACTAACAGAAGGAGGTTACAGGCTGCTTGGGGAGGGGGAAAGAGCGAAAAGTAATTCTGGAAAATGGGCCCACTCCCGATTAAGTTTCTTACCCTTTACAATGATCCAGATTGGTTTTTTAGCACCAGATCTCGTTTACACTTAGTGTGAAAAATCTATTTCTTCACATACAGACACAGTGCACAGGAAACAATTAGCTAGCCCCAGAAATGTATGGTTTAGAAAGGGTTCCAATAAAATTGAGACGTTGTTTTCTAAGTGCTCTCATAAATACATAAACACTTTGGTAATGATAAAAGTTTTCCATTAAAACACATTGTTGAAAGAGATCTTTACCAAAAGTATTTATCCAGCTCAACTGAGGGAGCCTTTTCTCACACGCACTGTGAATAGTAATGAGCTTAAATTGCAAAAAGAATTATTCAGGTTAGATATAAAAAAAAAAAAAAAAAATCCCAATACTGAAGGTAGTGATGTGCTGGAAAAAAAATTTGAGAAAACACTAGTGTATTATTTAGGACTACCAAGGAAGAACAACATCTAAAGGTCTCACAATATAAACTAGTTTTACTGCATTTTAATGAAGCTACCCACTGAGAGTATATTTTTTATAATATGTATATAGTTGTACGACTAAAACAGTACACTATTATTCAAAATAAACCAACTTGAATGCATAAATGCAGTGTATTGACAACACAAAATTTTTCCTCTCTACAGGAACAAGTCACAAGTCACGATAAAAATACCCTTTCCCACAAATTAGATAATACAGGTATTTCGTATCTAAATAACAACTTAGAAAATTTGAATGATTAGGAAGACCTTATTGTCCTCCTGATTTCGTAATCATTTTACACCGACGGTGAAAAATCTGTATTTCTACTATATGTCATAGTTCAACTAATGCATCCAGCTCAAGTATGACAAACACATCTGAGTTCACAGTCTCAGCCTGCATTTAACAGGCATGGTCATAACACTACTTAAACACCTAGGGGGTCATATTCTGAACTAGTTCATCTGTGCAGTTTTGTGAAATTCAGAAAGCAAGAAACGGGCACAGATCAATCACAATGCAAGGCCAGTGGCCATGCTGCAATTCCAGAAGCCGGAGAATCAATTAAACGGTTTTCACGGGCAAATACTGGTATGACATATACAAGATTCATAATGATATGAAATAAAATTAAATATGTTTTTAAATGTAGATGTCATAATCCCACAAAAAATACACAGGCAAAAATCCATCCAATCCATAGCCCAGTAAGGGTCAATGACACCCATCCTTACGTCAAGAAGAACTACAGCCATCCACATTTACGTATCATGAATGCTTAAACACATAATCATGAAATTCTGAAAGAAATACTGAGCAGATACTTAATACCATAAAACAGATGTTGAAAATGCAAGCGGCCACGATGCTTGTCAGGCACAGTAAGAAACTTCAAAACAAATGTATCAGAACTTCTAGACAACCTACTTCAAATCAGGTGCAGAAACCAACAAAAATATAGAAACTTTTTTACTAATGAATGATCAAAATGTACGTAGAGCCTGAAATACAGTCTGAAAAGGCGAGTCAAAGTGGCCTTACATACCCCACATATCAGGCAATGAATCTGCACATCAACTGTGAAGTTTGTATTTGAAGATACAGACCTCCTCACTTTAACTGCTGAAATTATTTCAGAGGTTATTACAACGAGAAAATGTTAAGCGGTATGAGCTTAGAGAAAGCAAGATCTAAATGACCAATGAACACAGCCAAGAAAGTTTCCCCAAGTGCCTACAGTCCAGCCAGCTGCGCACCCCCGGCGCACTGCATGCTTCTCAAAGTGAGGAGGAGAGGGTCTCAGAGATACTTGTTGCATTTGGACCAAAGAAACATGCATCATGAAATGCCCTCATCTGCTTTGGCAACAGAAAGGTCACTCCAAGTGGCCAAGAAGAACTTCCAAGTACCTCTCTTTTGTGACGAAATTTTACATTTCAAAGAGGCATTTCCGGTTCTTAAAATTTATCTGCAATATCAAACATGATAAAATGCCACACACGTGAAATATTGCGTATTTCTCTCACATGGTTTGCAGCTCCTGAGAAGCAGTGAGAAAAGAAACTGCAATCTCAACAACCATCTAAAAGTTTATCAGAGAAAACTCAAGTTTGGTCTCAGTGTATCAATATTTTTCCATTAAAGAAATAACTATAATTAACAAAACAAGTTTACTATAAGAGATGATGCAATTCAGCAAAGAACACTATTTTTCCCCCCTTTGTTACTTCAAGTATTTAGATTAGCTGTCCTTTCTCTAGTTCTCATTAGTGATGGTATCACTTCACTTGAAAGTGGGTAGATTTTTTTTTTAAAAAAAAATAATGGCTAAGTTCTGCTTTGAGAATAAATACTTGTTGTGATTCCTGCTAACAAGTTCTGCCCCCCCACTATTCTGCTGAGCGCGGAGGTTATGGCAGCAGTAAAGGCAAACACCTCAGAATCCCTTCAGTGCAAATTTCTACTAATATATTGCAATGAGAGCCTGGACAAAATCTATATGGTAAATAATACAAGAAAGCTGCTTTAATCCATTGTACACTACTTTACAGACCACTGAACTAATAGATTAAAGATGGTCTAATACCCCATTTCCAAAAAAAACCTTACTACTTTGGAGCTGCATTAATAGAAACAGGAATACAGTTATTTACTTCATTTTTCTTATAAATAGCTGGGTGTGTGGTTGTTTGGGGGGCGTTTTTGGTTTGGGGTTTTTTTGTTTGGTTGGTTGGTTTTTTAAAAACATTTGCCTTAAGTGTCAAGACTTACCAAAACACAGCTAACAATAGGCCTTAAAAAAATGTCTGGCACACAGCATGCATGTTGTACCAGCACAAATATTGCACCATACAGCTAGCACTATATATATTTAATTTTAATGAGAAGTAAATTATGAGCCCTGCTAATTTTGGGATTCATAAAGTTCATGATGCTGTCTTGCCTTATCTGCAAAGGTAAGTCATTGGAAATACTTACATGTGTATGTACTAAAGAAATATTTGGCATGGCTAAGAATAAGATCTCATTTTCCAAAAATAGACTATTCTTGCTGCCAAAAACAGTATTAAAATATAAACCACGTTATTTTCTATACATAAGCAAACATAAATACTACATTCCTTCCAAAAAGTACACAGTAACAAGCAAGATGACTGTATTTTCAACCATCTGTCCAAATATTATGCTTTATACATATTTTTTACTATTTCCAAATTTAAAGGATTTTGAGCTGTCAGCTAATATCCATACTCCACACACCTTCCCAAAACTCTGCTACCAAAGGCCATATTTCAAAGCCCCTAGCAAGCAATCAGAATGCCTTTCCTTCACATATTTTAATAAGTAAACAAATACCTGCTTATATTTCTACAGTTTGGATTTCCAGATAACTTTTTAAAATTAAATTCAGAAGCACACAATGGAAATACTAAGGAACAAGGATTCTTGCATGTGAAAATACAAGTGAGCAAGGAATGTGTGGGTGCTACATTTTGTTATGTAGCATTCATGGCATGGAGAATGAGCTAGGATGAGCATTTATTTTTACAAGTTCACAGAACATATACATCTAGCTGGTAGGAAGGATATAATAGAAAATAACCTGTGCTGGAGACAAACCAAGATTCTGACTAGCTGGATAATCACACACACACACACACACAAATCACACGATGACTAGATGGAAGTTGAGTTTTCATGGAGTGGTTTCCTTTTCTTCCAAGAACACCTAGCCTGTAACATGCAAAGGTCAGAATACTAAGCCAGAATAGAAATTTATACTATCCATCATAATCCTTCACAGCAAATGCTTTTTAGCTCAAAGTTTTTTAAAAATGAAATGAAAAAAAAATAGCTCTCAATTTAAAAAATGAGTGTCATGGAAAGACATAAATCTTATCTCAGTGTAACAGTCTGCAAGAAGTTGAGTGTCATTTAAATATGCAATTCTGTCAGGATAAGCAGATGAACACAGTAATGTCTGGGTTCAGCCCTCAGAGTACTGTGTGCTCGTTAACACCGGCTGGACTTCATAGTTTTGCCCATCTGCTCCGTACACAATCAGACTAAAAAGTTTCAATACTAATCTGTCATTTTGTTACCTGTAAGTGAGCCTACGGAGCACGAATGGTCTCACTATAAACTCATATAAGTTTTCCTATATCAAAGTTGCACCTATTGCCAAAAAGCATCACAACAGTTGGATTCTATTTGGGTAAGTACAGAAAAAGGGAGCTACACCAACTACTTTACTGTATAATGAAATAACCTTGCATAACAATACAGCAAACAAATGATACAATTTTAATGAAAATGTAATCTTGTATCACAGCACCAGTCTTCAAGTCCTTAACTACTTACAGTTACTTTAAAAAGATACTAATTGCTCAGTCAACATGATGAGAATAAAGTATCTTGTAGCACTAGTGGGTATCATAGCTCTTTGAAAATGGTTTGACTCAACGAGGTTTAAATACCCAGCCTGAGATGCGGGGGTTTTTTTACAGTATTTGAACAGTTTAACATTTTTTATAAGAAGCTTTATTTCAGATCTTGATTTACAAACTTAAAACTTTTATTATTTTTTTTAAAAATAACCTTATAGAAGAAGTTCTTACTGTGAGGGTGGTCAAACACTGGAACCTGTTGTCCTGAGAGATTGTGGAGTCTCCATCAATGGAGATACTCAAAACTCAGCGGGACAGTCCTGCTCTAGCTGACTGTGCTTGAACACAGGCATTCGACTAGATCTCAGGAACACCCTTCCAACGCAAATGACTGTGAAATTCCTTGCATTTAGAAGTTGAGCACAACATTTTAAAATTAACCTGCATAAGTAATTGTTGTGATTTTCTCATCATTCAGAGAACTCTGATAGGTATTTTGGATTCTGTTTTTGTTTTGCAGGTTTTTTAAGACAGTAAGTTCTTGCTTATATGTCCAGGCCACAGAAGGTATACAATGAACGTTGGTTTATAAGATAGTAGCATTTCAGAATGTCTATACTTGGGAAAGAAACCCTGTTTACTCGTGGTTCAGCTCCAGTGTTTTTCCCCACCATCACTGCGTTTTCCCTTACCTGAGCAACATCTTCAAGTTTGTTCCATTTTAAAGACAGCAGCAGTTTTGGCAATGATTGTGGGAAATTTTCACGGCAGTCATAGCGCAAAGTCCAAATAAGATCCATTTCATTTTCACAGAGTTGAGACAAAGGATCTCTTTCCATTATTTCTTTTAGCACAGCATGAAACTTCTTACCACCTCGACCCTAGAAAATAAGAAACGTATACTGTTTTGATATATTCAGTAGTAAGGCTCTTGCATTTTAGCTCAAATACTAGAAATTCTACACCAGGAAGAATACCATCTAAAACTCATGAAACACAGGGGGAATGACTACCATGCCTTTCTTTCAGATTTCTTACGCTGTAAGAACTGCAACTAACAGATTCAAAACTGAGTGTATAGAATTTTCTGAAAAAGTAACTAAACTTCAGAGTTAATGACACTAGATGGCAACATTCTATTTTCCAACTGCCATGGAGAACTTTCATTTATGATGCATATACTTTCTCTTTTTGTTTTTCAGGTGATCAGATTTAATAGTTACACATACAAATACTTTTTTTAATTATTAAAAGCCAAAAAGTACTTTTCCAACAATAACCAAAGGGAAGTACGTTTGCCAAATATACAAACACCTATTTTTTTTGTCTATTAATCCAGACTTGTCTTTTCCAGACACTTTGCTCCATTGTATACCTCTGAAACATTAACACTAGCACTGATTCTGTAAATCAGTTTGCATGAATAAGCCTTCCGTTCCCAGCCACACCCCTATGCAAACTGCAAGGGCAGAAATTAAAGCAACGATACCGGCAACAATAGCATTCCATAAATTAAAGGGAGGCAAAAGAAACTGCTGCTTTTGGGTAAGGAGGCAGTAGTTGCAGGGAATAATTAGTTATAACAACTATGCACATGCTCTGTTTCTGTACCAAAATAAGTGAACAGTCTGGACAATAAGGTGATTCTTGTATTTGAAAGTGTTAAGCTTTCAAATTCACAATAGTGTCAAGTTGGCATGCTGCTATTTAACATTTCCGATTATTTGCACCCAAAGTAGCAGCGAGTTTCTACTTTTCCTGAGCACTTTAGGCACTTGGTTTTATAACTCACACATTTTTCAATTAGCAATTTCAATTATTCTCAAATGCAGTTATTACTGTTGATCCCAATGGGCTTTCACCATCTTAAATTGCAATCTTCTGTATTTTTGTACATAATACAAAGAAAACACCTTCAGATTTTGGTGATTTTTTCAAAACTTGTCCTATCTATTTAGAACTATCCCTCTCCTCAATAAGTGCATATAATCATTTCTTAAATAAGAAACAACATCTTACAGATCAATGACCATTTTTGAGAGCGCTTATTTGGAAATATCTGACAAGCAAATGATCACAGTTAATAAAACCGTGCAATTTTCCAGCAATATTTTATGGACCCTAGGAATGTTTTCCAGATCAAATATAAATCTTACCCGGCTTCCACATCTGCAACTGTGCTTTTTAACATAAAAAGCCATTAAGTCCAAAATATACTGGAAAGGGAGGATATATACCTGATTTGTAAGGTGGGTCACCGATTAAAAAACAGAGTCAATAGAACTGTCATTATCGGAGCAGTGATTTATTTATTTAAAGATTGATGTAGAAGATTTAATAAATATTCTCTGGGGGTTTTTTTGTTTATATGGTGTTTAGCAGATGCTTACCGCCATTGCAGCATTGTCACTGTTCCTTGCAATCTCAGCTGCCTTTTCAAGTATCTGCAAAAAGATGTTTTTAAATACATAAGATTTAAAAACAAAGCTGACAGCTTTGAAAAAAAACAAATACTATATAAATGAACCAGATAAGGAAATTTTGCTATCTTCTAGGTAATTACAGCACTATTTATATATATACAGCACTGTATATACAGTGGTATAAGAACATGAACTTTCTACACTGTGTCCCTTTTCTAATCTGCAGGACTGTGGATATCAAGAACAGGAGCACTCATGATTACCTCAGTTTTCTTCCTTTTCACCACTCCTGGGCTAGGGCTAAATGGTCTTCCCTATAGCACAGTTTTCTGTTTCTGTTTTTGTTTCCTCCAGATTTTTCAGTACAGCAAACCAATTCCTCAATAATAAATCATCCTTTGCTTTCTCATCTCTCCTTCTGCTGTTTCTCATGGCACTGCTTCCAAAAGTCATACCTGTTACGCACAGATCCATACTTCCAGCTCTCTATTTCACTACAAATCCATAAACTTACTCCTTACACCATCCCCTTAGATCGCTGATATGAACTCAATTAGCGTTTCCATTTCCAGTCACTTCTCTAAATCTAGGATCTTCCCTTGTGTAACACCATGAACAATCAGCTTCCAACAAGAACTTCTAATGGTAACATGAATATTCCACCAACAAGCTGCCAGCAATTAATACATCGTAACCCTCAGCAACAAGGACTGCTACTTTTGTTAACAGCAAGGCAACATTTCCCTAGCTCCAAGTTACGCTTGCCCTTTTTTTTTTTTTTTCCCTTTTGAACATTCTGCTGCTTTTTCGAAGCTCATGTAATAAATCACGATAGGTAGTTAAGTACAGGTGTAAATACAGTTCTTTATTCTGCACACAATTTCAGCCAACAGAGATGTGTTAGAATGGTGAGCGCCTAAGCTAATTAGACCAGCTGAACTTGTCAAGTAGGTATACCCATAGCTGTGAGATGATGCTGCTTTGAGAAACAATTCATAAAATGAAATATCAAATAAGAAAGTCATCAAAGGAACTTCACCACATCCTTTCCCTTAGAGGTCCACCTCCCTCATCACTCAGGAATATACCACCACCTTCAGACACAGATCCAGCAAGGCTTGTATTGTCTTTACTAAGGCAATATGAGAAACAACAAAAGACTACAATAATCAGACCATAAATACCCAGCAGCTAAAATCCTTAAAAAGGTATGCTAACTTGTTTTATTTCTTTGTCTGTATGAAATACTTATTAATATGATGTATCACATCTGCTGCCTGGCTACAAAGTTTGTTTCATACTGTGCATGAAAAGCATGCATGAACAAAACAAGTATGTCCCAATTCTATGTTTGATGCTTGCCTCCTTGTGCTTTTTAGAGTTACTGGTTTGCAAATAAACTGTCAGTGTCCAGCTTTGTTCAACTGAACCACAAGCCGCTCAGTGTCAGCAGCACTGATCATTAACCAGCACTGATCATTAACCAGCCCAATATACAGCTCCTGCATTAGACAACAGTTTTCTTATTGACTGTGAAAGCACTTTTGCCCACTCAGCCCCAAACAGCTGTTCTCTGCCAGTAGATTGATGCTATGATTGAAAAGATTAATCTTTTTGCACATTATGTTTCTTAAAATAAAAGATTTGGCATCCAATTGTCCATTTTCTTGGCAGAAACAAGCTAAAACACTGGGAAAATTAGAAGCAGCCGTACACTAAGCACATCTCAGCTGGACAATGTTGAGAAACAAGATTCTCAGCTGATAGAATTCAAGCAGCTACCATGTTACTCCTGATTCAACAAGACCTTCAACAAGAGAATCTTTCAGAGATCAGGTATCTGACTCTTCTGGGAGAGAAATGCCAGTTTCACATATATGAAACAAATTATCAGAGAGTTTAGAGTTCCAATTTTCCCAGTGATACTGCAAAACAGTTTCTTAACTCTAGGGAATAACAAGTAGCAAAAGTTACTGGGAAAAACTAAGAACTGCTGAAAAAAAAGCACATTTTGTGGCATTTCCTCAAAGTTGAATGCTTTCAGTGCTTTCACCATCAGCTCTGCAATCACTTTATAAAGATGCTCTGGGATTTTCCTCTATCTGATACACAGGATGTTCTCAGGTACAGTTCAAGAAGGGGGCAAAGCCACAAAATAGAAAAAGCTAGCAGCCAAACTAAAGTTACAAGGGATGGTAAAGACCATCAGACACTACCTTAATGTCAATATATCAAGTGACTACCCGGTAAAATCTTTTGTCTGTATTCACCCCAGCTTTTAACATACTGCAAACTTGGTATTACAGGTACAAATAAAAGGAACAATAGAGCTAGAACAAATAGACAATTACTTAAGAAGCATACTTTCATGTTTGTAATATGCACATAAAAGCAGTGTTTTTCTTTAGAAATTAAACACATATAGTGTAATGAGTAAAAAACTTACAAGCAGTACAAATAAACCAGTAAAAAAACCTAACTAATGTCCCGTATGAAGAGTCAGCTGGTTCAACCATAGTTAAGGCAGCAATTAGTCAGCACTGTTTTAGCTCTTAAGGCATTTCCAACCCTCTTTTAATAGAAGAACAAGCACTATGCTGACGAGGCCCAGAACACCAAAAATTCAAAACTGAAAAACGTGTCTTGTTATTTGATTTCATTTTGATGAACCTTAAATCCAAAATCCCTCTTTGATCAAACTGAAAGCTTGGTGGTTTCTGTCTTTTTGTTCACGCCCCACAAAGGTGCAAAACCCTCAAAGAAAAAAAGTAGGGGGTGTGTGTGTGTAAATTCTCTAAGTGGCTATTACCTTTCCCCAAAACAAAATTCAGACTAATGTATCTACAAGTTAAAACTTTGGTTTTCTGATGCATCATTAGCTGTCTGTTTTAACACTTACTTTCCTACTTGCTTCCTGGTCTTAGCTTTATTTGCTGGTTTGTGAACAACTTGCTGTCTAGCGTTCACACTACAGACATTACCATGTGCATTCCAAATATATACTTCCTTTCTAGACAGATATGCTTATCCGTATCTGTAGAAAAGTGCAGGACAACTTAAAGTGGATTTAGTTCAAGAGCAGACCTTCAGAAATCCCTTTTCGTATATTATTACAAGTCTGTTTATCCTTAAAAGGATTTTACCTCATAGAGGAAAGAAGTGTCCCAAAGATAGGTAAGATACATTTGTACAAAGGCTTAACAGATCTTTCTAGATCACAGGCAAGCACAGCTTTAAGGTTTCCAGAATGGAAGATAAATTTAGCTTTTTTAAGTCCACTGATGTGGGAAAATGATCATGCTTCTGACCCTCAAGAGACTATGTATAGAGTATTTTAAAAGCATACATTTTCAAAACACTATCTGAAGACCCTCAAGTCAGGGCACTGGCACTCTCATGCAATGCACGTTTAAAAAACTGCAGCGTGTTAACTAAAAGGCAGGAAATGGGGAATTCAGCAGGAAAACCACTGTTGAAAGGAAAGAAGAAATAGCTATTTACACATAAGCTTTCATGACTGCTCTTTATGTCATGCCTTACCTTATCAAAGGGAGGGTAATTAATAGGCTGCTTTGAATATTCTTGAAATCGAATGTGCAAAGCCGTTGCATTTTCAGTGTAAGGGTTAGTCTGGACAGTTCCCATTGGATTCAACATTTCTTCAAGTTCATCTGAAACATCAGACAGAGAAATTAATACCATAGGCTAGGCATGCATTAAAATTAAAAAATCTGAAAGGCAAAGACACAATAAGAAACTGCTTACTGTATACAACGGACAGATAACATGTTTTGCTGCACCACACTGCATTTCCAGCATAAACTACCATGCTACCTACATTCACAAGTGTTGGATTATCACTCAGTGAGAAACTGTTTCTCTTTCCAAAACAAATGTAACAGTCAAGGGAAGCCAAGATATCCCTATAATGAACCAAATCCCAGTAAGATCTGCAGCTCCTGTAAACCAGTACACACACTGCCTCTGTATCAAATAGTACCGGAAAAAAAAATTAGTTTTGAGCCAGATTTCTTTAAGCACTACAGGCAAGCCGATACAGTGTTTCTCACGATGGAATGAAGAGTGAAATGGAGATTTCAGACACTGCTACTAACAAATCTGAATGCCAGGGAAGAAAGACTTGAAAAAAAAAATTAATTTATTTGTATGTGACAATATTTGCATTGGCAAAACATTATAGCTTACCTATTTAGTTTAGGATGCATAGTACGGGAAATCAAATGAAACCTAAACTGCATCTTAAAAATGGGTACACCAGATATAAACGTGTCATCTACTTTTATGTGATCTTTCTTCCATAAGAGATGAAACTTTTAGAGTACTATTTCCAAGCAGACTCTTGCCCTTCCTCTTTCCCGACACTCAATACTTTCAGAAAAGAGATTAAGACGATATATATTCATCCACATAAAAAGTACAAGCAGTAAAGAGATTATGACAGAAGAACTGGACATGCATACAGTATATATTCTCCTCTTCAGTCTTATAACTATTTAAAAGTCTAAATCTTAAAAGTTGAAGTTTACCAGGAAATGATGACCAGCTGTGCAGCACCAGTTCTCCATTCTTCAACTGTCCTTTATAATCGAATACCATGGTATTTACCCAGGCTACAGGATAATGCTGTTAAAGGCAAGAATTTTTACATGAAAATTAAGATGCCAGTGAACATTACTATGCAGCAAGCACTACAATGTTAAGTACAATTGAGAGGGGTGGGTTTTTTTAGATGGTGATACCTTTCAGAAAAGCAGCTAAACACATCCATAGTTTTCAGTATGTACTCCAGTACTACTGAGGAGAGTAAAACTTCATTTTAAGGGTGTCACTCTGCCAGGGTAAAAATACATAGTTCCCTGAATGTGTGCCAAGATGCCAATTTTTTCATCTTTTCACAATTACAACTCATCTATGGTTCAGAACAAACCCAAGCTTTTAAAACACAGTTTTTTAAATAGCCGTTTGCCAACTGGCTTACAACCCAAATTTTCATGCCTTTTTCAGTGTCTGAGAAGTATGAAGTTTTTTTCGAACAAAGACATGCAATTCTTGATACATAACTCTTTTTGCTATTTTTTTTTTTCATTTTGCATTCTTGAACACTAAAGTGAGGTCAATTGAAGGTTTCCAAATACTCGTTTCAATATACTTCAGAGGTACGCTCAAGAAAAAAAAAAATTAAATAATTACCACTTTTCCTGCTTTCCTAATGGTTTGGTATTTGGAAGGATTCATTGCCTTAGTTGACTTTTTAGTTTTCATCTTATCCATCACAGCATAAACTGCAAAGCAGAGCCTTGCCATTCTCGGCAGATCACAGACGTTTATTTCAAACTCTAGTACTTCATTCCAAATGTGGTCACTTCTTCCAGATATTTCTGTGCTTACAATTGTTTTACAAAGGAGCTCTGTAC
The DNA here is from genome assembly GCF_023634085.1 of Falco cherrug. Taxonomy (NCBI): domain Eukaryota; kingdom Metazoa; phylum Chordata; class Aves; order Falconiformes; family Falconidae; genus Falco; species Falco cherrug. The sequence goes on from NC_073707.1 coordinate 10,910,698, forward strand.
CATGAAAAAGACCAGCCCTAACGTGAACCTGCAATAAAGAAATGAGAAGTTTTAAGCTTGCCACAGAACTTACAGAATTCTGCACAGAATATTATACAGAACATACATATATGCATTACATCAATGTTTCTTTCTGAAAAGAAATACTAATTTTTAGGTTTTAAAATGAACAAAACAATTCTTGAGAACAAATTCTTTTTACTTTGCTATTCATGTTCCTGGCCAAAGCGAAACATATTTGTTTAAATAATGTTGGCTACCAATTTTTTCAGTACTGAATTACTTACACTATCACATATGACTAATAATAACAACAACTCATTTGTAGTAATAAATAGAATACACAATTGCTTCTGACAACGTACTTAACACAGAAGGAAATGAAATTGTAGGAAACAAAGAACTAAGCAGAATGAAAAAGGTAAGACTAGTTTTCTGGATACAAATTCATATCTTCAGGTAGAACCGATTTCTAAACTCTGCCTGTTGATTCCTCTTTTTAAATCAGGGGTTTATTCACACTTGCATAATTTTGATTACTGTTCTTTGACTTGCTCTCATCTCATAATATAACTTTATACGCCACCACACTTCCCTGACTTTTCTCATACTTCATTAATACAAAAAGCGTAAGTGATCAAGTAAAATTTGACAGTAAAAAAAGCATCGTATTGTTGGAACACATCGCTGGTTTGCTTGCCTTTTGGCTAGTTCTAACTCTATGTTTTCCCATCCTGTTCATGTCAGAGATTGGATCCTATTGTTATTCTTTTCACTCTGACACTCCACTTTTACTAATGAAATGGTATGTACCAACGGTGCAGCCAAAGAGCAAGACAAAAGGAAAAGCAATTTCAAATGTCATGTATATGGTTGGGTGTTAGACAGCTGAATGAAGTCACTTGTGCTCTAGGTGAAAATACTCAATTGAGCTCACATCAGTGGAGTGCTATCCATCTGACAAATGTTTTGTTTCCTACTACAAACACTGCATTTATGAACCCTGTTGGTGGTTTCAGCAAAAATGGATGAATATTGGCTTGACCCAAAGCACAATGAAACTAAAAGAACAATGGCAGTGAATTAAACAGCCTTAGAGTCAGGACTAGGAAACAAATACGTTCTCAATAGTGACAATTCCATAACAGCGTAGACAGACAATGCAGGGAAACATGCACAAGCTTGGAAGGTTACTACACGCATTCTTGGTAACTACAGGACTTTAAAGTTTTCAAGATTAAAAAGCATTCAAAATATTAAATAATATTTAGATAGTGTCCACTGGCACCAATACCAAAGAACTGTCAGGTTTTCCTGTTTCTCCTCCAGCTTACAATCAACATATTTTCTTTTTCTTCTAGAAGCATACTGCAATTAACCAAACTTCACTTTTTGTAAATATGGGAGAAGAAAAACCCACAAACTTGAAAGCTTCTGGAATTCACCTTCTTTTTTCCCTTCCCTTTTCTTTTGAAAACTTTAAGAGTCTACAGAATGTAGGCTTAAGAAGATATTACACCTAGCTAAATAATGGTTTAGACAAAGAAAAGGGAAACAGCTGGTTTTGCAGGCATCCATTTCCACAGTCATGATGTCTCGGGTAGTAAAATTGTAACTACGGCTCATTTAGCTAGACAGTAAAATGTAGTACTGCTAATATACAAGGAGGTTGTAACAACAGTTTTGAAAGCAAAAAAACGCACTGAGTATCCCGAATAAAGCATCAGAACAGCAAACCTCAATGGCTAATTAAATTTCTTCCTAATCTACATGACAAGATATATAGCTCATTGATCGCCAAACAAAATAAAGGAAATTAATGTGCTACCTCACAAGCAAGTGTCCTGCAAGGTCTTAAAGTAATTGTGTAACAAATTCCCATGTGTTAACAACCTGTGGTCTGTGAAACAGTCAGAAGCCCAGTCATGTACATTTTTACAGGAAGCGATACTACAGCTTTTTTTGTGTGTGTTCAGCATGTTTAGAAAATAAAAGACAGATTGTATAGAGGCATGCAGTCCAATCTTAGACAGACACAGAGTGTATTCTGGACTACAAAAATACTTTATGTTCCATTGAAAAATGTTTAGTACTTAATCTACATCTGTTTGTCAGATGTTTACAGCAGTTCAGTTAAAATAAACTTATTTCACACCAATATCAGTACTTTACAGATACCATCTTAATAAGATCCAGTACCATATGAACATTCACATCACACTGTCCATAATTATTGATAATGTTCTAATACACATACCCAACTTCAGACAAAAAAGCAAAACTTTAGCAATAAAGCAAGTCTTTAACCAATGCGACCAATATAACTGTGAATAACTAAAAAAGCTTATACCTGTTCAAATTGAAATCTATGATTTTGAGTTCGCTAAACATTGAAAATCATTAAAATTATGAATCATTAAAATGGTGAACAAAATATCTTCTGATACTAGGCATAGTTACTTACTTTGGCATTTTCTTCTGTATTTAGTTTATTACCCTTTAATAGGATAATCTTGAAAGGGTTGGAAATATCCCATACACTCTGAGAAAGAAACAAAGATACAAGTTCATCATTAATCAATGCCACATATTCAGACCTATTTTATAAGCCAAGTGTTTTAAGCAAAAGCCATAAACCAACTAAAAGAAGATGCATTTTTAAAAATATAAGTTTGGAATGTTAAAAAATAAATCAGTTATCATAAATACAAGAGTATACAAGATGCCCTAATGGGGAAAAAAGTTGGAGAAAACGCTCAGCTGAAAGGTGAGTGGGGTGGGGCTGGCAAATTACATTGAGTACTACTGGCTGACAATTCTGAATAACTCTTCAAGTTTATTATTCATTGTGAATATATACAGCGTGCACAACAGAGCCAAGTCTGTCCACATTTCTTACGAGTGACAGTACATAAATCCTAACTGTGCTGTAAGGCCATAAGTCTAGCAATAAAGGAAGCACTATGTTAAAAGATGTTAGATGTGTATTATGGCAAAAGCTGCCATCACTGAAGTCGCAACACCATGCAAGGTATCTGGCACAACGTGTAAGATCGGACCACTACTACCCAAGCTAGTGGAGCCTACACATTGCAGGGAGGCTGCAGAATCCAGGTTCTCTGCAATAACTTCTCCAGTTGGTGGTAACAGATCATTGTTACATTGATCAGTTACATTGATCAGCTCTTCTGAGTTGTGATTAAAAGCAGAATCAATAGGAAAGGAGACTGTGTGGGGAGAAGGAGAATGGATGAGGTGAGGGAAGGTAAGAAGTTTCCAAAAAGCCTCAAGTTCTGCTATTTCTGATGCAAACCTCACAAGCAACAGAAAGCTCCAAGGAGACCCAGGAGACCTACACTGGGAAACAGCAGTAGTAGCATAAATCCCAGGCACTGTGATTTATATTCCACAAGTCACTGTTTCTTTGGGGTATTAGATATTCTCCGTATATCAACTTACAGTTGTTGTTCTTGTTTTTTTTGGTGGCAGAGGAAGAGGAAGGTTGGATGATTTGCGGTTTATGGCAGCTTCTACGGCAATCATCTCCTGCTCACACATTTTCTTTATGGTGCAACACTCCACTAGAGTCAGCTGAGGAAGAGTCCTGTTCATCACACAGTTGCGTATATACTAAAAGCCCATGGGAAACAGTTGTTATCAGCTAGTAGACTATTTTTATGGCAACTTTCAAGTCAAAGAAACATAATGTATTACAAAGATACAAAGGAAATCGTGTATATGTATTTTACAATTGGAGACGGCTGCAGACATGAGAAGGAAGTATACTACTGTTCAGCACAGGTGACCATTCAGTGGCACAAGCAGCAAGGTCCAATTTTGGCCAAGGCACCAGAGAACTGTTATGATAAGTTTCAAAGACCTTTATTTACCTGAAACTGAATTAATGGGTGATCACCAAAAACATATTCCAGTCGTCCGCTAACTTGCAGCACATAGTCAGCAGGATCAACCTCCTCATCTTCTTTTCCATGGATAGTCAAACGTTTTCGGATTGCCAGCTCATTCAGCTTGATGGGATTCATGTTAGGAGACACCTGAAAACTAAATACATCCTAACAAAACACAAACAGGAATACTGAATATCCGTAGTCAGATGTACAAGGCTTAAATTCTAGCACACACAATAAAATAGGCAGAAGTAGTTAACTTAAAAAGTCTATTTTAACACTCACAGTTAACGTCTACGTCTTCAGTGCAATCAGAGCAACAGACACCCTAAAAGCTGCAAAAGGGTAAATTCCCAAACTTTTATGGTATCAGAAGTACTTCAAAGAAAACAGAACTTAATTTTGATCTAGGAGCCTGTATTTTACAATGAGCATGAGTGAGACAATAAACCATGCATATATGTCAAGGTATTTAGCTGTACTAGATGTGTAAATTTTTCTTCCTTCTCGCTACTAGCAAGTTATCCTCTTTCTAGGTACCCCTGTACTCAGAAGAAAAAGAAAGCTTCAGGTAATAAAGCAGAAGAAACCGTTAATGTGATTTATGTACAAAACCACCATCTTATTTGGAGATTTGTGAAAAGAGGGGTAGCAGCCAATACCTGTAGCATTCCAAATACAGCATGGAAAGGTGCTGCATTTTCAATGAAAATTTTTAATCAGACCTTTAGAGACTATCTAAATATTTCCAGAAGTATCTCTAATTTTGATGTGTTCTAAAAAGATAAAGGTAAGAAGTTACATTCTTCTTTAATTTTTTTTAAAAAGCTTTAAATTAATTTGAAGTTTCTAATGTAAAAGCTCTTCTGTGAAAACTTACCTCCCTTAATCTACCACATTATGCTCTGCACATGCTTATTTGCAAAGGTTGATCCAGCAAGTTCTGGGGTTTTGTTTTGATTTTGGTTTTTTGTTTACACACAGACACACTCCTGAAGATGTAAGTATTCTAAAAGCAATCATTTACAAACGTGAAGTGTTGTCTGGCTTACATTCTTTTGACTTGTGCTTTATTTATATAGAAGTTTACTAGTAAGAAGCCAAGCTGCCCTAATGGAAAAATCTAACTTTGTATGTTATTTTCTCAGGTTCTGCATGGTTCACAACAGCTTCCCCCTTTCAGAAAGCTGCCAAACCGCGAAGGCTTTCTTCTCCTGTCATAACTGGTAGTGGGTAGACAGGGAATGACATTTTTCCTTCCCAGGAAGCTGGGGACAGCTATGACGGCTGCCTTACTTCCAAACTGTAGGTCTTTGCACTTAGGTCACAGAAATGGGGATCAGTCTCTTTCTCTTGCTCCAGAGACGATCAGGTAGCTTTTATAGCTCACTCATGCATCCTAGATAAAAAATATTTTAATATTCCCTTCTCTCAATCTTGCAGCGTTCCTACTGAAAGAACACAACAGTCCCCCATACCTTCCTATTTAATTCTTGTGAGACTATTCTGATACTCAGATGATTCTAATACTCTGGAACAGAGTTTACTGCTCTAAAAAGCAGCTCAGATTTGAACTGTTAATAGCTTTGAAGGTCAGAACTGGCAGCAGAAGCATTCGAAACATTTGAAATGTCAGCAGCCTAAACTATTACAGCGGCAGGCAAATACATTCTGCACCAGCACGAACTTTTGCACTGCTTTTGTACTGTTATCATATGCATATATATACACATTAAATACTTTAATCTAAAGCTGACAAACACAGATATTCTCACTCCAGAACAGCTACAAGTCCTCTGTTAACCCAAGAGGACTGGAAAAAGGTTTTGTCAGAAAAACACCTATGCATCCAACATCAGCTAGTGGTACTGGACCAAATTCAGCATTCACCTCTGCATTAAGTGTCTCCAGAGTCAGGTATGATTTTACTATTTGGAATTTTTTATTTTTTAATTTTTAAAAAAGATAGTATCAGAAATAATAAAGTTTTGTAAATAAAATCAGCTGAATCATTAGTAAATCAGTATCTAGCACCTGGGTCAAAATGGACACCAAATATAGACTGAGATATTAACACACCTGCAAGATGTTAAGGTTTCCAATGCTAAGCCCTCACCATTACCCAAAAGAATACAGTGCGAAAATGAGTACTGGGAATCTGGACTGGTGCTGAATTATAGCCTCTTCAATACCAAAAACCTGAGACTAAATAATTCCAGGTGGAAACCACAGGTGTTTTTATTTTAAAAATACACTAGGAATTTGTTAGCTAAAACAAAAAGGTACCTCTAAGTTTTAGCTACTGTTTTATCTGTCTATGTGCATGTCTAGTCTAGGGAATACTAATTCCTCTTTTTTTAAAATGTATTCCTCAACCTCATTAGCAGATCAACTCCAAAGATGTTCAACAATGCATCACAGAAAGTGCATTGAATATGGTGCCTCCCAATTCACCGGCATCCCCTGAGCCTAAAACTGAATGCTAACGAAGCAACACAGTAACAGCTGGCAAAAAAAGTCCTGACAATTTTGAATTACACTTTACATTTAAACAAATGCGAAATAATATAGAATATACAGGTTACACATTTTGACTTTAGAAGCAGAACTGTAATTTGACTTTAGAAGTTCAGTTCACAACTGTAGGTTTGTGTCCTCACTTTCTTTCAAGAGTCAAGGATCCTGATGAAAGAATTTGCATTTTAAAGCAAACACCATTAATGTTAGTATTTTATTTCATTACGTCCTTGATCGATCACATGCTAATTCAGATCAGGATCAAGAACAGCACAGGAAATGTGATGAACAACCGCTCCTACCTGGCAGTTATCAAAATGAACAGCCACTACAAGATTTCCACTATAGAGCTTATCTTGGAAGCTCTCTGGAATAACAGGCTCCTGTTCTGGTGGGTAAGTGTGTTTTAACCAGTCCATCCAGGAGAGACCCACAAGCGACTGAATCTTTTCCTCACTGATTCTCCGCATTTTAGCTCGGAAGTCATTCACCTCGGGATCTTGTAAGGCATCAAACTCATGGAGACCTGAAAGAATTCAAGCAAGCAAAAGGATACCTACCTAGACAAACACTGCCCATTTATTTACCACCCCACTCAAACTTTTATTATCTTTAAGGTTACAGAAGTGGCTTTCTTCAGATATCACATCCAAAATGGGTGCTCAAAAGTGAGCTGGGTTCTATGGTGTCCTGTACATCAGTGGACTTGCAAAGTTATTTGCACAATTCCCATGCAACCTGGCACGAGAGTTTAGTTCAAATAGCAAGAACCAATGCCTCTCTTAGGGACTATTAAACGGAAAAGCCAACCCCACCCTGAGTTCAAGACAGTTTGGAAAGTTTTAAGCCTCTCCTCACACGAGCAAATGCATCATAAAGACCATAGAGGGGACTAAGTGTTTGCAAACGAGGGGTTTTTTTAATTCCACAGAAAGCCAACAATCTTTTTTGATTTGTTTAAAAGACAAAAAAGGGCAATAGTGGGACTGTAAATAGATACGTTTGTTCTTGAATATTCCTTGTGACTAAAATCTTCTACTCAAGGCAAAATGACAGGATTGAAAATTCAACCAATTCAAGACCAGTCAAGTTCCTTTTCCAAAACACATCAAGAGAGAATACACAGTGGAGAGTCCACACAGCTGCAATTCTTTGGCACTTAAGGGAGTATATGGCCTGCAAGTGGCTGTTTCTTGCTTTTCTCTTGAAATTTGAAGGACATCGTCCAAATTACACAAAGCACTGAACACCTTTTGAGAACAAACCGCTAAGTTCAGAAGCTTAGACAGGAACCCACTTTTTCCACTCCTAAGGTACAAAAGAGGGGCTGCCTAAGGAAGGATCTCGCACAGCTATAATAAGCAAAATACTCAATTAAAGTACGTGAATTTCTCAGAATCTGTCAGAATATGTTTGAATGGTTAAACTGGCTAACTGTTTCCATTGTCAGTTTTAACAAATAGGCAGACAGTGTACTACTGAAATCTAAACAAAACCTGCAGTCTTTATAAAAGAGCTAACAATGGTTTATTGTTTTAAAACAAGAGGTATGACCTCACACGACCCTGTCAATCTTGATTGTATAACCAAGCAGAGTAGATTTAGAAGCTAAAAATTCTGTAATAACATCAAAAACAAGTTACTGTGAAACTTTTAAAAATAGCTTTTCATTGTTTGCTGAAAATCAGCACCACAATTGAGAGTAAAAACAAGAATCATATTGTTAACCAACTCAGAAACCATGTACAACAAACCCACAATAATTTCTAGTTTCTTCTGTGCCTTCAGTTTGCTATTAGGCTATTTATGACAACACTTTTCAGGGATTATGCTTTCCTTCACCTGGTAATAACAGTACAGATTTCTCCCTCAACTAGTAAGATAAAATTTGCTCTTGTCTGATGTAGTAATACAATTCAGTGCCAAAACACAATAGAGAAAGTAGTTTTCAACAACTTTCAAATGTTTCATCCTGAGTATTTAAATTCTTTTAAACTACATCAGTATCAGATAAAGAAAGGGAAATTCTGTCAGGGAAATACTTAATGTTCCCTGCCCAATTATTAAGACCCTCAATACAAAACAAAGTTTACCTTTGTTTTTCAAAATAATCAAATGTAATTACCTTTGCCTATAAGGACACCTATTTTGGAATCCAACTTTTCTCCTGGATCACAATTCCTCGTCACTAGTTTAAGGACAGGAAGAAAGGGTCTAACATCACAAAGTCTCCGTGATTCATCCTCTAATTCTTCATGTACAGCAGTCTGATTCACGCATGAGAACATGTAAGAGTCAATCTCCATGAGGAGATGAAAGAGCGGATAGGAATGTGCCTGCTTCCATAACAGCTGCAAAGAAAGTACATAAAGAAAGCATGGACATATCTTATGGCACTGAAGGTAACATCAATTTCTATTTACATTCCCAATAGAATGTAAGAATAACATGTTTGCCTAACTTGGTTCATTTTTATCCCTATATATGGTTACATATTTACTTTTTCTTGTTTGGAGGCCCTACCTTGAGGTTATTTTTAAGCAGCAACTTGTGTGCATAAATATCCCAGGGGTAAAAAATACATAGGGACAAGTACTATGAGGTGATGAGAGAAGGGCAGCACTAACCCTCAACCTGATGCTTATCCTGGGATTGACCCAACATAGTCCTACTTGCAGCAAAAGTTGCAGGACTGCGGCTGTCCCTACAGTAACAAGTTTATCAAGTCATCTTTTTATACATCCAATTTGGGCTTGTCACAGTAACGTGGTGGGAGCAAAGCTACTAATCCGGTATTGCCCTCAAAGTCTTCATTATTGTTTTGTTTTCAAATACAGTGATTTCTGTGAAAGACCTCTGTAGTTATAATCAACATCCCTTTTCTTTGAAAAAGAGCTAAATATCAACAGTACCTGTTTATAGCACATTAAGTTTTAATGTGCCAAAACCATCAAGAAAACCAAACAGCTTAGTTCAAGTCCCTTATTGTTGTCACTTACACACTTGTTTTTTTAAATTCTTTATCATGTGAAATCACAATCAGCTATTCCATTATCTTACCCACCAATTAACCTGTAGTTGCCTAGGTTACCCTTTTACTAAAAGAACAATTAACATTTTTCCAGTTAGAATCATTTCAAGTATTTGCGTATAGCACATAACTTATTTCTTGGATCACTTCAATTTCTAGTGGCACTCTCACTTCTTCTAAAACACTAAGTGGTCCACGGAATGAAAAAAAAAAATAATACTTCAGTGTCTAGAATGTTTCAAATTACAGTACAATAAATTATACTACTGGTACAAAGAAAATTTCTATAAACAAGTGAATACTGTCAGATTGAATAGGAATTAAAAACAATGTATTTATTTACCAGGCAATGCAAGTAAATCACGCTTTATGTTCTTTTAGAAGTTTATTATGCTTAAGGAGCAGATTACTTTGTGTTGTACTTCACCCAGTACATAATTCCACAGTACCCTCGTTAAATGCCCTCACATGGCCATTATTTGATGAAAGGTCAGTAGATTACTCTTTAGTATCTGTGGTTATTTCCTTACCTCCTGCTCCCCTTCCTTTGCTTTGAGTATTCCCTCACTTTTTAAGTGATGCCCTAACAAGGCACTTGTGCACAACTTGTAAGAAGTGGCATACGCCGTTTTTATTAAAGTACCCATCTTTGGTGTCAATTAAAAGAAGCAGGAGCACAACCTGTGCCTTCTCCATTAAAAATCAAATCAGGCACAGTGTCTTCTCTTTGCACACTAATTAGAGACATGTTAAATCAATGTACAACATACTATCAATGTGTTAAAATAAGGCTTAGATGTAGCAACACAGTATTAATACAGGGCTATTAGAACAGTTTCTGCTGAAGTGTAACCAACAGCAAGAAGCAATTTCTCCAAACCTTGCCATCTGCCCAAAAACATTCCAAACCCCCAGAGTCATATACACCTTTATTAATCAATCTGCTATGCGTGCACATTCAATACACTTGATTTTCCAAAAAGCACGTAAAAGTCAGAAACAGCACTCATTCCAAATATAAGTTTAACTTCAAAGTTAATTGACCATTTGGTATTACCTGTTTAATATGAGATATGGTGGCATCTCGAGGGACATCCAGGTTGATGTAGATTCCAGTGGGCAACAGGAAGTCCACAGATATTGAGCCATCAGCACCAATCTGCGAATCCACCGCCCAGATGTCAAGGCTGTCTGTCACGGCAGGAGGCATTATGGAATCTCAATAATATCATAACCACATGGCCTTAGGGGAAAAAAAAAATATTAAAATTCAGTATATTTAACCTTCGATAATTAGACACACATTTTAAAGCCTTTGGAAAGATTACATAAGCCTGCTTGTACAGCTCAGCTTGCAAGTCTGGGGTCTCAAATGCCAATACTGCAAACACATAAGCATAGTTTTTATACTAAATGGAATTAATGCGTAATAAAAGCACTTGCCTGGTAAAGCACTATTGTTGAGATGTTTATGTCATTAAGATAAAGTGATATGAGAACAGAAATAATTAATTAGCGGTTAGCTGAAATTCATTTTAGATTTTCTCTAAAACAATTTATCTTCATAAAATACAATCAAAACAACCTTCTTGGATGAAGCATGGCAACATTTAATATGAAAACACATGATGAATTTCCTAATTTTGTTTTTGCATATTTCCCATTAGTTTTCCATAAATGTGGCCAAAGTGACATATTCAACTTGAAAGTCTAGATTAACACAGGAAAATCATCTTCAACTCTATTACAAAGTGACATTCCCCTCAAAAGACATTTATTGCAATTTGCTTTCACCCTTAAATAAAGATCACCTCCTATGAATTCAACACACTGTGTAAACTACATCCACTGCAGGGTAGGAGGAAACCCTTTGTGTGATTTAACTCACTACACTGGCTTCCCGATTACTTTTCCTTGTATTTCAAGACTTTTTTATTTACTCTTCATTCTACCACTAGGCTTTCTGACCTTCCAAGACTTATTTTTTGATTACCACTCTCTAAAGATGTGTCTTCACTGTTCACTGAAGTATTTACCTTCCTCTTCATCTGACAAAGGGCTAGGAAGTGTTGTAAAACACTATTGTAAAGCACTCCTCCACTAAGGACACATTATCCCTACACCTTTTTAATTCTTCTAAGACATCACAAGATGTGGGAAGTCACCATTTGTAAAAAAAAAAAAAAAAAAAAGCCAGTATGTGCAACTCCACGACTGCTACAGCTTTCCACCACATTTACCACTCTTTCCCTTCTCTTTTAGATGCCCTTCCTGCTCTGAAATAGGCCTGTTCTGCTTAACTGAATGTATTTCCCCTATTACAGCACCAGTAGAAAAAGCAGGATATAACCAATACACAGGGCTGCTGTATTGTAGGATGCTTTATACATCACAGAGCAGGTTCAAACAAGAAAAAGAAAAAGATGTAGCACAACAGCCTTCTGAAATCCAGTTGCTACTGCTGGGTACGTGGTTTAGAAAAAAAATGTTTGACACACAGTATTTTCCCCTTTGTTAAGACACTAGGCAAAATCCCTTCTCAAAGGTTAATGCTTTCTACAGATGCTAAACTTATAAGGGTATACTGCACTACGTTGCTTAAATTGGTCATGCCATTGAATTACAGACAATTAGTACTGTATGCAAACTTTCCAAATTTATATGCATTTATGAACACATGTGTTCAATCCCAAAGCACTTTATTACTATTTGTCCCCAAAACAAGCAATGAGGAAATTTTTTATAGTGCACCATAGTTGAACTGCCCACAAAACTGCAGGAAACCAACTACATCATCATAAGAAAGATGTTTCATTCATCTCCAGCTTACATTTTTTCTTTATAAAGAACAGCTTAGTTTAGGAAAAAAATCACACTGCCAGTTACTAAATCCAAACTTTACGATATGCAGGAGTTAATGCATCATTTATTTTGAGTTAAATTTATTTGATACTCCTATTTCACAAAAATTCAACTCTGTAAATTGGTAGGCTTTTAAACCAAACAATTCACTGTCGTATGCATCGTTGTCCTTAACTGACAACAGCAATGCAGAAGTGGTACTTCAGAAAGTCTCTTTGTAATCCCTTGCTCGATACCGACAGCTTGCAATGAAATAAATAAACAAGAAAGCATAGCGGAAAGCTAAATGTGCCTACAATGAGTAACAGAATATGCCAGCAGCACAAAAATCAATTACTAATTTTTTATTGACAAACAAGCTATTGACATTTTGTACATATTAAAAAGAGCTGTTCAGTGCCAACTTTTAATGATCATCATTGTTAAACAAACAGTATCATTTAAATGACCATTTAAAAATATTCACAGTCCATCTCTGCTTCCTAAGTACTGGTTTCCAACCTCCAGTTACCATAAATATATAAAATCGCTCACCTGACATTTAGAAAAATTCAGATGATTAAAATCTTCAGCAGAGAAAGAAGGTTGGCTACAAAGGACTGAAATGTCCTAAGGCTTACCAGGCACAGCAAGTCCAACACGCCCATGGAACCCAGCTAAATACTCAAAGCAGCTACTCGGTACCACAGCTGTGCTACTATTGGCTTGCTAGTCCAAAGCTGCCTTAGGTATGAGAGAACATGTTTAAGTCTCACCTCTAACTGCCACGTAAATACACCGAATAATGAGACCCAAGTCATTTCAAAACCTTTCCATACAGTCTTAGCAAGGTTGTGAGGACCCACACAAGCATGACTGCTGCCAACACAACTTGTTACCACACTAAATATGCATTCACTTAATTTTTTGCCTGTACTAGATAAAAATACAGTAGAAATTTAATGAAGTGCAAACAAACCCCCTCTAACTTTCAGAAAGCATAAAATAAGGAGAAATATTTTTACTCAATAGAAGCAACAATTAGGGAGCTCCAATCTTTGTCATTATTGAATAATAGTTTATCACCATTGGGTCCTCACCCCCAAAAATAAAATCTACTACACTGCACCAGACTGAATCAAAACAAGAACTGGAGGTGAGACTGCGGCCCTGGTAAAAACAACAGATCAGATATGGAAATATTTTTTCTTAATTACCAGATCTTTACAAATCCATCCATCCTTCACCCATCAATGGGCGTGGAAAGTTTAGCATGGTGTATGATCCCTTTAAATTGTCTAAAAGAAATAAAATTTAACCCCATCATGCAACACAGGCTACACTATTAGAATAACATAGCATCTACCCAAAAAGTCCAGAGAAAACGCATAGTTCCTCACTATCAATCAGTATACCTTTAACAAGCTACTACTTAAATATGAAACTATTTCTTTTCTTTCATCCAGCTACTTCTACCCGTGACATCTTGGCTGCAATTTTGTTGTAACTGACAACAGTAGTCACAGAAAAAATCATGTGAATTATCTAAAACTAAAAATTTTTCATACTTGGACATACTATATTTTCAGTTATCTGTGGTCATCATGGTAAAATAAAGCAGTATCACCGTTATAAAGCATTATTTTAACAGGTACAGCAGCAAGGAAAAACTACAAGGAACAGGTGAATATATTTTGTTTATCATTTCTGTTTTAATTCAGCACAAGACCTTTTCTATTTTCATCCTCTTTTGGATGTTTTTCCAGCACATTTGCAATTGTCGAAACCACTTTAGCGCATCAGCAAAATTTTAAAACGTTCTAAGAAACAAAACTCAAAAATGCTGTTACATACCCTATAACCTAGGCACCGCAACGCACAGAGTTATAAACTTCTTGTAAGACACTTGTTTATAATTATGGATTTCCAAAACAAACATCAGAATCTTTTAAAATTACATTTCCATTTTCAACTAAAAAGGGAAGAGAAATCATCACATCAATCTGAGCATGCTGGGAAACTATTCTTGCTTTCAGACACTTACTCAATATTTCCTTCCTCAAGGAAACAGGTTACTGTCTTACACAGTCATCACCCAGTTTCCACCAGTAGCTGACATCACAGGGGTCAAGAGAGAACAAGTATTTATACTGAGAATAACACTGATTGCCAACATAAGACGGCTGTGAGAATGAGTCACGGGCCAAACTGTAAAATGTGTGGTGGCACTAGTGACTAACAATCTGACATCTAGTAACTGAAACAAAGGCAGAAAGCCATCTGGATTGGGAGCAATAGCACCGGAGACATTTTAAACAACTTCCAGCTAAAGGAAAAAATGAACAATCAAAATAATAATAAAAAGCTATTTCAGGCTGTTAACCTCATAGCTATTCTTGCCTACTGTCATGGTAAAAACAACTTCTCATACAAAAGGAGGAAGTAATTAAAAGAGTACTTAATCTTGGCTACTCAAATATCTAATCAATGATTATTTGCATTTAATAGCAGTTAAGCCAAATATTAAATGCTCTTCTAAGTCACAGGTATGTAATATTGACAGACAGCATTCAAACATTCCCATGTAAGCTGTAAATTCTCTCTAAACTTTGACTTATTATTTTCAGATTCATATGTATGTGACACACACATACAATCTCAAAACTGCTCAATTTATATTTTAATATACCAACAGGTCCAAAAGAGCTGCTTAGACTAATGGAAAGAAACAAAACATCTGCAGAACAAGAAAGACAGAAAGAAAATTTTAACACTCATCTTTATATTTAATATACACAGACAATAAGCCCTACAAGATTTCTCAAACCAAGACAACTGCCTGCAATTTTTACGTCTATAAACCCGTACATCTGGTATGTGCACCAAGCGTTAAGACTGAAGTGGAACAACTATCACTACAAGCTGTCAACATCTAGGTTGTAAGCCTCCACACTGCACCATAATACGGTTTTCCTAACACATTCCCAAGCGAGCCATGCAATCCAACGCCCGGCCCACCGACAGCTAGAGGGGAATGCCCACCTCCCCCCTTCTGCTCCCTCTACTCCAGGCTGCCCCGTCCTGCCCCAGCACACCTCACAAACAGTATCAGCCTATCATCCAGGTGGAGTCAATGAGTAATTTTCCTTCACGTTATCTAGTTGAAGTAAATCACAGAAGGATCTGAAGAGTGCCAGAGCCTCTGAAAGGAGAGGAATGGAAGCAGGACTTTCCCATCAGCAGCAAGGCCCCAGGTTGTGTCACTGCGCTTCAGGTAACTAGGGCCTCAAACGCAGCTCTACAGTGGGCTAAAACTGATAGCAGATCACACTGCTCTTCCTGTCAGCGTGGTAAGAGTACTGATCCAACTGAGACTTTAGGTATTTCTCTTCTTTAAAAACAGTTTTCAGTAAACAGCTTTCCAAGCAGGCAGGCTGCATGAACACAGAAAGAAGGTGGTGGTAACACTTAGCTGGGAGCAGGGCAGGAGCATCCCTTCGGACAGCAGTCTGCATTCTGAACAACTGAAGCGACACATGAAATAACACTTTCATTTGCTTTCACCAGAAAGAAAGAATGCCCAAATAAAAGACAATTAAAACTCTAAATGCCTAAACCAAAATGCGTACTTCACATAATAACACAGTTCCAGCTCGGTAAAAGGGGAGGGAGGAATCTTGTGAACCATACAATAAGTTACATAGATTTTCATCACTGGTGTCTTCCATAAACATTCACTTGTCTTGAAACTGCTTCACCAACGAACCAGCCTGTTGTACCATATTTTTGTCTCCATTATGGATTCCTGCAGAGAGTGAGAATTTCCTCTGTGAAACCAATGTGAAAGTTACAGAATTTAACTTTCATCTTTCCTCTGTGTTGTGACCTTGATCATAAAATAATCAGATATTTTAAGCAGAAGAGACCAGCCAAAAGGCCACAGCCCCTGAACAGCTACTGAGAACAGCTATGTGTTCCCAGGTGCAGAGTTCTTTATTGTTCTTGTTTTGTTGGGGGGCGTTTTGTTTTTTAAAGGACTTAACCATCTCTAGGCAGACAGAAAAATTTGCTCTAGTTCCAGCAGCCTTATTCCAGAAGAAAAGAGACCTTGTAGCTTCCTCTCCATCCCCCAACAAAAGTATCTCTCATCATCTAGCCAAAGAGACCACTAATAAAGGAAAAACAGAAAAAAACTAACCAAACAGGAAAAAAAAAAAAGGACTACCAGGCGCAGGCTGCTTCTTCATTGATTCCTAAAAGGGTTTCAGGAAAGATGACAAGTCAAAAGTAAGCTATAGAAGTTTTTCTGTGAATTGCAGCCCACTCATTTTTTTTCCCCTAACCAAAACATGGAACTAGAACCATGCGTGCCTGGGCTGTACAGTGCAGGTACAAAAGCAGCTTGTAAAACAATATAGGCAACACTTCCAGCCAGTGCCAGTTACTAGCAGAACCACCAGAACATTACACGGTATAAATTTACAGAACCCAGGCATTCACAACATTCCCGAGAGTTACAAGACTTCTTTTAGACTAAAGGATCAGGAGGGTTTCAGAAGCTGTGGTTACAAGCTGGGGCCGAGTTGCCTTACTAAGCCATCCACTCAGAAGCTAATCCCGTTTTGCCAAGAAGGCAGGCAAGACCAGTTTGTGGCACACTCAATTCCATCACGACTACTTGAGGACAAGGCAGTATGAAAGTCCACCCAGCTGCACAGGCTTCAACACCACTGCTACAAGAGCTGGTAAACTCAGTTTTACCTGCGTCGAGTAGTTATCTTGCTCATGTAAAGGAATTAAATCCAGAAGGTGCAAATATCTGACATGAAACAGTACTGACCAAGAAGGTATGAAGGATGAAACGAAGCGCAGGAGAGATTTTATAAGGTTATCCTCAAATTAAGAGCTCAACAAGAATATGCGCAGAGAAAGCGAGCCTGTCTGGAGGTACTGCAAAATATTAAGACGTGGAATAACAATGCAATGAAGTTCCCTTTGAAACTAATTTATCATCTCAGCAAAAGACTTAGACGTTAAAAAGTACTCACAAATATGCATAGATTGTTATCAATACCCAACATTAATCCCTGTCAGGTAAGTTCTTCCGAAACAAACATTATTTTGAAGAATGCACCAACTCTGAAATCTCACAGTGTCATTAAGTTAGAAATTCTCCTTTACTTGTGAACTCACCACAAATCTCCTAACACTCATCCTCTGAGGTGTATTTTTCTGTTATTAAAAGAATGTCAATGTAAAATCCAATGGAACATTCAACCTATTATCCTGAAGCATAATTAAAAAGAATCTAATAAAAGACAAGTAAAAGAAGCTGCAAGGAAGCTGGTGAATATGAATACCCATATAATAAAGTGTTAGAGGAAAACTCTGATGCCCTGTTACCTCTCATAGCATCTCCTGGGCTGCCT
The DNA here is from genome assembly GCF_023634085.1 of Falco cherrug. Classification (NCBI taxonomy): domain Eukaryota; kingdom Metazoa; phylum Chordata; class Aves; order Falconiformes; family Falconidae; genus Falco; species Falco cherrug. The sequence continues at coordinate 10,928,424 of NC_073707.1, forward strand.
CATAGCACCAAGGAAATCCAGTCTTCAGACATCTGAAATTGTCACTTATCCCTGAAATTGTGGTCACAATCCACAGGATGAAGTAAGCATGCTATCCCAAATAGATGGCAAAATTGGGGGGGGGGGGCAGGATTATGTGTATGAAAAAGTCCATTTCCTTAAGAATTAAGTTTATTTTACACGACCTCTTTCAAGCAAAGTTGCATTTTAAGGGCACAGAAGTATCTACAGCTCTGCATGTTAAATACAAACCTGGGTTTATTTTTCTTTTCACTAAAAACATGAATATTTACATAAAGGACAAATATTCAGAAACTAGCTTGTTTTGATTATGCAAAACCTAAGAGTATTCTGCTTATCCAGATTTTTGCTTTATATAATGTTAATACAACTGTTAAGCACCACATTCGAGGAGATCATCACTGTGATCAATACAGCTCTTTATCTACTGCTTGCTCTGTCATGTGGCAGTCAAGGGGCTAAAAAAAAAAAAAAAAAAAAAAAGTCTTGTAGCAGTGAAAGCAGTTGAAAAAGGCCACCCTATCCAGGCACACAAGAACACTGTTTAAACAATATCTCACTGTCCAGAACAGACTAGATGACAATCTGACCACAGTAATTTTCTAGGAAACAGCAGCAGCATATCACATCGTGTAAGTAGGAGAAACACTAAGCACTTACACAATAAAATCATTGTAATCGTTTTTCTAACTACGCAAACATCCAGAACTATAAAAAGATGAGCGAGCTATAAAGGAAATATTTGAGAACAAATAAGGGAAAAGAATCTAGCAGCAAAGATGGAAAAGGAGTCAAAATACGCAGGCAGGTTTATGTCCTATGCAACTTAGCAGACACTTGAAAAAAACATCAAAGGAAAAATTCCTCCTTCATAGTATCTGAAAGACTTCTGAAGGCTCTGAATTCAAGAGTACATACACTAAAATCTGTGTGCCAGTTCATGGCTTTGTAGAGCTGCATCCTCTTCTGTTCCCAAACCTGTGACAAATTCAGAGCTGCTGGCACCCCCGTGCGCTCGCAGGCCCAGGACCGCTCTGCAGTCAGCACACTGGCAGCAGCCTCGGGGTTGCAAGGGGCTCCCACTCTGCTGACGCTGCTCTATTTATACATATAATAATCTGCAACAGCATCACTTCAGACACTGGCTTGACCCTCGTAAGCCACACCGCTCCCTGCATGCCGTTTCACCTTCTCTGTAGCTCGCTTTGAGGGCAGCCCACAGGGAGAAGCAGCACTGTTACGATTTTCCCCTTCCTGGCTGGTCCCCACTTGCCTAGCCACACAACGGAAAACCAGCACGAACAAATATTACTAGTCTTCCACCAACTCGGGCCTCGATCTGCCTCACCCTGTGACAAGCAGGTATCGTATCTAAAACGCTGCTGAGGTGACAACACTGCCGTTACCCTCCAGCACCAGTCACAGGGATGAAGTCAGGTGTAAAGCAGAATTACAACCTAGGTTTTGTTTAAAGGTTTAGCATGACAAGAGAAAGCACCTATGCTAAGCAACACACGTACTACTAAAAACTGTATTTTCTGTTCACTGGACCTCACAGTTCACACAGGATCAGTACTGACCCTCTTCTAAACATGGGATCTGATACACTTTAGTGTATGATGATGACACTTGAAGTTTATGCTGTATGTCATTTCATACCATGCCACTGAAATTCCTGTTTTGTCCCAAAAAATGAACCCACTCAAGGCCTTCTACAGCTGCACAGGTGAATTTCAATCTAAACTGCTTACTAATTTAAAAATAAATACAAACAACTTGATTATAAATACAAATGCCTATATCAGCAAAGCTAAGGTTTTCCCACTCCAGAAATGTCACAGTTATCTATCTACAATAGCAAAGATTTTAAGAATTCAAGACATCTACAGTGTAGCCTGGAAAGTTATTTTTAAAGATCATGTGGTACTATAAATATTTCCCAGCAGTTTAGTTCAACTGCCACATGAGCTGGCCCTATGGAATGGAAGATTAAGTGTCCATTTAGTCAGGATTCCTGCAGAAATCAGAATAAAAATATCGCTGTTTATTTTTCTAAAAATATCTATGCATAGGAAACATGAAAGTACTTATTTAAATGTGAATCCCTCACAACGCTCAGACTGGTACCAAGAGTGGTCTCTCAGCCATTCAAATCTCAATTCTCTCATGTTCCTCATGAAATACAGCTAATTTTCCACAAAGAATTAAATTACGGTTTTTTCCATGGTCCCCGATTACTTTGCCTGTTCATCTTCTGTAGCTTTATTCCTCTGCTGTACCTATAGAATTGCAGAGTAAGTTTTAAAAACTAAAGCCAGAATTTTAAAACCACAATAAATGGAGTTTCTACTTTGATATTAATGCCACTAAAAAGAGATATGAAAAGAATGCCAACATTAACTGGTTTCAAATTAAAGTTTAATTCAATTTTAAGCAACTTGATTTGAGCACATGGTTAGATTAGATTACCTCTGGTCATCCCTTCTTATGGAAATTATTCTATGATTCAATTAAAGTGTAATTTTAAAACTAGCTGTAAATGAGATTATCGTCTTCAGAAAAATTTTTCCTGCAAAACAAGTCTACAGGTAGGAAACAACACTATTAAACTGGTAGTCCAGGCTCAGAAGACTTATCAGAACTGGTTTGAACAACAAGGATAAAAGGAAATTATTACTCTTCATTACTTTATACTCAGGCAACTAAACACAGTTCCTGCTCCCTCCAGATATTATTCTCAATGAACCAAACTAATAAAACTTAAGCTCAGGCTTCTGATAGGCTTCAGACAGCACATCATTCACAAGGAACACAAAATACGAAAGTAACATAACAGCTTCTCACAGCCAGTTCATGACTATCCTTTGCTCTATCCTGAAATACATACATAAAAATAAGGAGTTCAGGTCATCTTTTTGTATTGTACTGTTAAAGTGAGTGGCAAGGAGAAATAAAGACTTCTTTCACATTTAAATGCTACTGCCTGAAATTGTCTTTAGAAGCTTTTGATCAGGGATCACACTGAAGCTGGGGCCACTATAAGAAAACATCCCCTTTCAGCTCAATGGATTCCAGTTCTGAATATAAAGAATATAAAGAAATGGAAGAAAACAGCAGATTATAAGAGCACTGTCACGTAAGTAACAGTTAATTTGACACCTCAACCAACAGAGTCAGGGAGACAAGAAGGAAAGAAGCTCAAATGAAGCAGAAGTCAAGTAATTCAGCATTCTACGTCAACTGGGCTGTGAGAACATCTCATATGCTCACCTCTAGGAAAATGTGTCAACAGCTCTCTTAGATATTTTGGCAGGTTTTAAATAGCAGCAGGCAGAGTGGGATCTCACGTGAAGGCCAATGCATTCTGTATAGCATGCTCCAGGAGAGTAAAGTGAGACTGATGATGATTTGAGAGAAGATTAGACCGGGTTAGTTCACAACCTAGATAATTCGCTTTTGATAATCCAGATCACTGTAGATAATTTTATGTACTAGGGGAAAGTTAGCATGAAATCTTAGGATATGTTGAGTTCTAATATTAGAAAAAGGTTCTACTAAACATTTCAATGATGGAATGCTCACATGGATATTTTAAACAATAAAAAAAAAAAAAATCAAGCTTAACAAAAAAGGTGAATGTAGCTGGCACAAGGGAAGAAAGAGGACTGGACAGTCAGACTGCAAGGGAAAGGAGGACAAAGAGCTCAACCTCAGCCCAGAAGAACCTTTTAACCAAAAATAAAGATGTCATTTTAACACAGGTGAGTCAGACAATTTCCTACAAAGCTGCATAACTGCTTGTGCCAGCAAAGTGAAGATGTAAATAGAAGCAGGATGAGTGGTGGAGGAAGAGTGACAGCTTCTTCCAGCCCCCAGGGCTGGGTTGCCACTTTACAGTTCTTAAGCTCATTCTAACAAATGCAGGTAAAACTACAGCCTAAAGGCCTGGCATTATAACAGCTCAAGCTATTATTCAAGCATGTAATGTGTCTGTCATGAATTTGAAAAGATGCATTAATTATCTGGAGTTGTGCTCTTATTGATTTACTGTATTAAGTAAACTGTAGGGTCTCTCTCCCCACATTGCTATGAAATAATTATACAGGAATTCTTAATAGTCTTAACAAAAAAACTAGGAAATACTAAATAAGTATTAGTTCTGCTCCCCAGTATTTTCTCATCTGTTCTACCACTCAAGAGTAATTACTTGTCCCACTGTAAACACAGAGGAAAAGACAAGGAAATATTCCATTCACAATACATTCAAATACATAAATGTATGGTTAGTATTTCCTCTCCTTTTGAATTGTACAAAGGGACTTAGACCATTAAGTGTTACCAGCAGCTCACTATTTCTTTCAGCTCTCAAAATGTTAAGTCTCTAAATTATGAGCTAATGACTTTCTACTATAAAAAAAGTTAAGACTAGAAATTGAGGTTTTCCTATATATAGATACTTCTTCACACAGGGACTAAAAGATTCACTTTTCAATTATTTCTGATATTTCAATCAAAACCTCTAGGAAAGAGGGTTATTCTCCAGCAGACAGATTGTATGCATCTAGAAAGAGAGGTAAAAAAGTGAAATAATTAAAGAGTGGAAAACTAACGAGGAGTGAAATTTTGTCCAAAAAGGAGAGCACACAGACCAAAACACAGAGTCGTCACATAAGCAGACTGTGCTTAAGTCTCATATACAGAGATGCTATAGATATTAAAAGCTAAAAAGATGCCCTTTAAGGAAAAAATAAAATAATAATTTACATCCTCCATCAGACATTCTTCCTGACCGGGCTGGTTTCTTACACAGAGCAATCTGGTCTGTATTTTTGCACTTAGTTTTCTTCCAACACCAGCTTCAATGTCACCCACTATACAGATTCAGAGGTGGCTGTTTCACAGCTGTTTGTTATATGAACAGGACTGTTTAATGCTGAACAAGCATTGAAAGAAAGCCAACAATTCAAGTCTAATGCAAATATTTAAACATATTTTATACACCTTTTTAATTACACTTATTTATAAGTCAACTTGAAATACAATGCCATTTGGTAGAAAAGAACAATCCTAAAAACTGCACACAAACAATGCTTTTGTCATGAAGTTAATGGTAATAAAGTCAAAAGTAGTCCTGGCCATTCATCATAAGGACCAAAAATAATTAAGATTATCTAAGAATCACAGACTAATTTAGGTCGGAAGGGACCTGTGGGACTCATCTGCTCCCAAGATCAGTTTCAACACTGAAGTTAAAGCACATTGCTTAAGAGTTCGCACAGTTAATTTTTAAAAGTCTCCATGAGCAACCCACTCCAGTGCTTAACCACCTTCATAGTGAATTTTTTTTTTCCTCCTGTGCAACTGGAATTTCTTTTGTTGCAACTTGCACATTCTGCCACTTGCATTCTATCTTTCCCTCCACCTTGCAGACACGTGGCCATATCTTCTCTATAATCAGCCTCCTTCAGGCAGTGGAAATCTCTAGTAAAAGATCTTTGTCTCCTTTCCTTCTTTTAAAACACTGTGAGAACTCCACTTGGCTTTTTATCTTGAATATAGACACTACTCAGACTTTATTTTAATTGTTTTACTACTTCAATGAAAGATGTCAATCGCAAAATACTTTGTGATGACTGAAACCTGTACAAGCATACTCAAATGTCCAAATCCAAACAAACAAACAAAAAGGGTTCAAAAATATTTCCGCAAAAAGGAAAAATTAGAATCAATCTTAGGTTACAGCATCTGAAAAGTTCACTGGCCGCTAAAACCATGAGCAAGTTTTGTGCCTGCAATAAGCCTGCATATGACTATTTAATATGACTAATGCTGCCTCCAGTAGACATTTTTAATTTCCTTTGTTTGAATAGCTCAGTTTCAACTCTATTGCCCAACCATTTCAGTAACTTGATTACTGGAGTCAAGAATTAACTTGTCAAAATAGTGTGTAAGGAGCAAATAGGTGTTATTTTATTAGGACATTGTAACAGGTGCCTGTATTTCTACTGTGTTGTCTGGTGAGTCAGTTAAAGACAAATAACTTCACAAAACACAGTTTCTGAAAACTTCAGAAGCCAGAATTCAAATATCAGGTGCTACAAGAACCTCTCACCGGTATATTTACCTGTCACTTGACATATGGCCTAGATCAGGAACCGATACAAATTTACATGTGCTGACTTAAAATTGGAGCATTTGCTTCAAGTACTTACAGAAAGGGAACTAGCACACACATTGACCTCTTCAAATCCACATTTAATTAAAATTTTATAAAAATTTCCTGTCTTTAAAAAAAGTTATAAATCCAAACCTGCCAGTTAAAAACACCTTGGAAAAATACCAAGTAGGAAGTTTAGCTTGTCTGACTAGGTTTCACAGACATTTTTCTGCCCAAATTATGACACCATGTACACATCCCTTTTTAAAGAAGAAGCTAAGAAGAGTCATTTCCTCTTGGCAATAAAGCAATATGTCAAAATATACTTCTTGCACACTAAAACCATCTTCCACTCCCCTTCAGTTCTAATGGCCAGATATTTTTCATTCCTAACTATGCATTCAAGTACATTTCCAATGACTCCTGCAGAATTACATGAATGTATCACACACCATGAGTAAAATCTGCATCAGACAGAAAATGCTGCAGATTTTTCCCAGTTTCTAACCCCTACGAGAATATGTTTAAACATTTTACAATCTGATGCAAACTAGGTGACAGAAAAATGATAACATATCCCATCTCAAGCAAGTGAAGCACAAAGAAATTAAGAATTACACTGCATCAGTATATAAATGTTTAGGTATCTACTACCAAAAGATGCAATCCACAGTCCCCGAGTTAGGTAGTTAAGCTTCATGTAGCATAAATGAGACAGACATCTCACAGTCTAGAATTTACAAAAGCTACAAGTTACCTACAAACAGCAAAGAAAAGACATATCTGAGATCCATAACTAAAGACTTATCCTAGTTTGATGGATGATGAAACTGCAATACAAGACAAACAGACAACAAAAATATGAATGTCACACAGGAAGAGCCAGGAGGGAAAAGTTACTGACAAAAAAACAACTATATTTTCAAATTCCCTGGAAGATACAGGCAGGGCTTTAACTTTTCCCAGCAAATCTGGGGTTATATGTAAGTACATCGACACTAGGCTGCTTCCCGCTCAAAACCATACCCAGAATACACAGGAGTCAGAGAAAAATCCTAAGCCCATCTAAATTTCATAAAACACAATTGCTTTCAAGATGGGAGACGCTTCACTAAGAGTCCAAAAGAGTGTCCATTACCAGCTGATCAACTGAAATAAGTATGGAGTCACTGATGGATTTATTTTAAAAGCAATTATAACAAATTTAAATACAATAATAGCCTAATAACTATGCTACTGAGTTTACAGGAAGAAAAAAAAAAAACTCAGAACAAACAAAAACCCACCAAAACAGCCAACCACAACCCGTAATACTTACTCCAGACAACCTGTTCCTGTTTCAGTCTGACTGTGTAGTGAAGATAGTGCTATTAAACATCGCTTTCTTACTATAACCCTTGTTTTCTCGGAAGGTTCTGCAAGGTGACCTAAATGTGACCTAAAGAAGCAAAACACAACATAATGTAATTAACCAAATAAGAAAACCAGCAATTTATAGTTGGTTTAATAGCTCCATAAACTTTTTCGTGCAGAAGTGTCTAATTAACTCTAATATCTAATCTTTGGATACTACAGTACCATATTCACATTACACAATCTAACAAACGAATGTCAAATACTCACTCAGTTACCAGAAAGTAAAAAAAGGAAAAAAATATGTAATTTTAACAATACAGGCATCATAATCATGAATTACGTAGCCAAAAACATTTTTTAGTTGCCACAAATATTTGTAAATTTTTGTATGCTCAATGTGGATGAGATCAACAGACATCCACTGTAATTAAAGACAAAAGAAAGGGAATCAGAGTTGCCTTTGCTCTCCTAACCACATCTTTTCTTTTACACTTGGCTGTAAGCTGGTGAGGGTTTTTTGGTGGTTTTTGTTTTGTTGGTTGTTTGTTGGTGTGGGTTTTTAAGTGTAATGCCATCTGTAGTTCTATTGTGGAGAATCTGAGTTGATGACACAAGTGATCCCATCTTCCTATTCAGATTTCAACTTGTGAAGCAGCAGGAGAAAGGTTCAACACATCTCCCCCTACCAACATCCTGCAGATGTACAGGACAAAATGCAGCCACAAAGCCAAGGTATCATCTCCATTTAACTCTACCTTGCAAACCAGACTCTCACCAAACTGAAATAAACAAAAAATAATTTAAAACCCCATTGAGAACAAAGTAGTGCTATCAGTTTGCACTGATATTATCTACAGGTTTGTAGGCTAAGCCACAAAACACAAGGCATGTAACTACATTCCTCCTCCTACAAACAATTCTTTTTCTAAACCACACCAAGCAGTCCACACAGTGCTTGTAGGGACACAATTCCATACAGCGATCAGGAACTATCATTCCCTCCATCCCACACGGAGCAGAACCTCTCTGTGGATCAGCATGTAGAGCACTGTGAAGCAACTTATATTTATTCAGTGGCTTTGAGGGGAAAATAGTTGCTGCCCCATCTGTTTAAGTCTGAAAGAATTGTTACCGCACCACGCACAACCTTTTGAAAACAACAATGTGGTACATAAAGGTATGAACCAGTTCAGAAACCTCTCACGATTAAAGCCCAGGAGCCTACAGCAGGCAACAGACAAAATGAAAGACTAGAGAAAAATGAAGGCAGCCTTACACAATTTAGAAATTGCAAGGACAAAGGAACAGTGTGAATTTCTTAGAACCAATGCTGAAGCACCAGTCTGGCATTAATGTTGACAGCCATGTCAAACTTGTGCTTATGGAGTCAGAAAAATCAGAATTAAAAGCTAGTGGCCAGAAGGCAGGCGCTTGGGACAGGGTGTGAAACGCATCATACTATATAGATAGAAGATAAATAGTCATTGCTTCCAGAACTTCCACCTGCGGAAGCAATCTTTTATGATCTGTGGCCCCTCAAAGGAGGGGAGGGGAGGGAGGGAGACACAGTGTATGTCTGAAGTACCATAACATGGGGCAGAAGCAGGATGTTATTTTAACGCAACACTGGACATCCCAATCTTCTAGAGGTCTGTGGCTAACTAGTCATGTGATGACAAGTCAGATGGTGGGAGCCTAACACACCACTCTAAATTCACAGGAAACCTTTCACGAGAAACCTACCAGCACAGCAAAGAACGGCGTTTTGAAAGTGCATATATGCCACTGCTGGTATTACAATATGAACTTACTCTCCCACTCACCAGTCAACCACATCCATAGAGGTTGGCAAACCACAGAGGACCCTCCCAAATGAAACACGGGAATCACAGGCAAAATGTACAATGCTAATTTTGTAATGTCAGCACTGATACACTGGAAAAAACTGTGACCCTATTCCTTCCCTATACCATACTATCTATCCTTTTTATTAAGTTCATAAATGGGAAAAATGTAACACAGATGTGTTGTCAGATTTCTTGACTAAAAGTGCATTTGAAACACACACACAGAGTTGGCACTAGAAAAAATGAAATGCACTTGGTGAAGTAAATACCAGAGGAGAAAGCAGGCAGTCACATTAGCACTGAAATTTCTGCTCCGAGCCTTCTTCTGTCTCATTCTTTCCTTTCTCTTCACACCACATAGGGCGAACTGTGACCTGGAACAGGAGACAGCTGCTTGGTTCCCATCATGCTTCAAATCACCCCCATCTTAAACAGTCAACCTCCTGCGCTGTATGCATCTCCAAGACATTAGCAAGGCAAGGAGAGCTAATGGTCCTCATGCCTTACTCAGAATTTGGTTAAGAAATAAAAGAAACGTGTATTAGCACAGTGGTCAATGCACTGGTGTCTGATACAAGAGCTGGGCACAAGCATAAAGCCCAGAAAATACTCAGGGTCCCTAAATTGTACATGTTTAACAAGTCAGTACATCGTGAACAGCTCCTGTCACAGTTTATCAGTTCCTGTGTTCTCCACAGTCTCTTTCCTGCCAGATTTCTGCTCGCTTCCCTACAGCTCTCTGTCCTTTTCCCCCCCTCTATTCTCACAGTAGTTTGCATTTCCACTGCAATTCCAACGTGACATTGACAACAGGCTTCCTGCTGGTCCTCTGCAACCGACTGTACACTGGGGATAGCCAGGGGAATGGCTAGCCCTCCAGACCTTCAAACGTTTCTGATGCATACAAACTACCTGCTACTGTATTCAAGCATTAGAAACAAATAATTACAGGATGACAGTGTGCAGCTTTATTTTCCAGCTAATCAACACTTCTTGTTTTTCAAACCAGCAGAAGAGAGGTTAGGAGAGATGGTTATCATGTAACTGCAGATCACATCACGGTCAACCTTTCATATGCCAGTACACTTGCTGCCTTCAAAGCACGAGTGGAACATTTTTCCAAGGCTGGCAGCTATATTGACTAACAGACCAAGGTACAAACTCTGCTGGCCCTTTAACTACCATAAACAGGTAGTGAGAACGCCCAACTACAAGAAATACAGAAGAATAACCTCTGGGAACAGAATAAAGATCAGAAAGACCTGAAGCAACTGCCTCAAGCAGGGAACACAAACAGCACACACCTTTTCCCCACTGCATCTTTCTGGGCAACACGGGAAAAGCAGAACTGTCACCTGGATGGTACCAGCAGGGCCTCCTTCATGGGTCTCTCTTGACAGTGAGCTCAGCCAAAAGCATCACACAGAACCACCTTGGGCCCCTGCCCCTGGGTCCACAGCCATACCACTTACTGCAGAAAGTGCCACCAGGGACCTAACAGAAATTCTATTCCATTTCAACTTGCAACTTCTGCATAAGAAGTTGTATTGTGCAGAATAATCATTTTCGTGACTCCTTTCAGTACACCTTTATTACTTAGATACCGTTTTCATGCAAATCATAACTGTTGGGGGGGGGGGGGGGGGGGGGGGAACAAGTCCTACAAAGTAATTCAGGAATCATAAAATCGTTTGCTGGCAATCAAAATGGCTGTGGCAATACAGTAAAACTTTCTACACCCTCTATACTTCTTTCTGGCCCCAAAAACAGTTATGAATGTATGACCAAAAATACTGTACCACAAGGGAAGAAAGGGGGAAAACGTACAACAAACTTTGCCTGAAATTCCTGTGTGGCATCTAATGTAAAACAGGAACAGTTATAAGCCAGGGAAGTAGGCCACTTGCAAAGAAAAGGGGGGGGGGCGGGAACAAAAAAGAAAAATAAACAATATAAAGGTGCCACATAGAAATTACTGGGCTAATTGTGGCCCTGTGGTCTTCTGCTCTATAACAAGTCCCAGATGCATCAGCCAGGCTCCTCTGTGAATTCTGCCAAAGCAGACAAAGAAACCGTTCGTTAGAGAGGATGCTCTGGGTTTGCTTTAGGATAAGGAACTCTGAGTGGGTTGAATGACATGATAGAGCAGTTTCTTGAGTATCTTCCTCTCTGCAAATAAATCTACTCTGGAAGAATGCATTGAGGAAGACATCAGGAACAGCACTGAGAACACTAGCAGATGTTTTGGACAGCGACACATAGAGAAACGTATAGCTAGGGTATTTCACAGCTTTTGGTTCACCTCTTCAGCTACCTCAAAGTTGTCTCATGCATTTCATGCTCTCAATAGCACTGAAGAATGGACAAGCAAATGTCAAGCTGAATTAGCTGCTGTAGCATCCACTCAGCAATGAAGAAACTCACCATTTCACCAAGTCCGAGACAAGACGAGGATTAACCGTCAGTAAATACACTAAATATCTTCAAATGAAAAAAATACTGAGAAATATAAAGCAACGTTCTTTTCCCTCCTTCTACAGTCTTAAGTTTCAACAATAATAGGCACAAAATTCTCCAAGAATTTTCACTGTCAGTAACTAAGCCTGTGAGAAACAGTGAGAAAGAAACAGAAAACAGTGAGAAAAAGAACTTGCCGCCATGCACATTTGACTAAATCACAGCAACTTCTGACTTCCACATACTGTACATCTTGGCGTAAATGTTGAAAATGCAAGTTAAACCCTGAATCTGAAAAAATTATTTCCTATATATTGCAGTGTTGCATGCAAACTGATCCAAACAGTAGAACTATACATAAGCACCACCCTAATTATGCAGTGTCCATAATCTCATCAACAACAGAGACCAGTTTTAACCTTTTAAAGGTGGCATATATTTCTGCAGTAATATCAAGCGACAAAATATTTTATTGCTAATGCACAGTGTACGCACAGCAGTGTTCTTCCTTACGTTCTACTTTCACAGGTGTTGGTGGTTGGTCAAAAACCAGTAATACCCTTTTTAAAAAAAAGCCTCAACCTTTTCTGAAATGTGTCACTTTAAAATGCAGAACACAATTGCTCTACAAAACCTACGTATCTCGTATAAAATCTTTTCAACCAAAACAAATCAGGCATATAGCTACAAGCTCTCATCACGTACAAATACCCACAGAAAATTAAAAAAAAAAAAAAAAAAAAAAAAAAAAAAAACCACACCACCAAAGAAAACCCCAGCAGAGACAGAAACTGCTGAAAACCAAGCTCTAAGCCAAATGAGTTGCAAAGAGAGATCGACGTCAGAACTACAAGTCAAATTACAGCCTTTCTTTTTTCTCAAGATGGACAAAACAAAGACCACAGAGCATTTTCATGAATAACTAAAGAATAACACTGACCCACATCTTTTAAGTTAAACAGGTAACAGTTAGAAACATGTAAATTCAGTCACGTCTTCATTAAGAACTCTATATCATAATTACATTTATCCAGTCAGTGATTCAGAGTAGGAGCTCTTTACTCCACTGCAATGAGTTGCCCTCTAACGAAGCCGTGCCCACTCTTCCCAGAGAGCCAGCCCCACCAAGCTATGGCTCACCTCTGTGAAATCCCCTGCAGTGTCCAACAGGCTTGTTTAAAAGAAATTTATACTCCACACAAGCACATACTAATATGCTTTACAATAAATCAATTTTACAATAAATTTTTTTACTTTGTTACACACGCTGCTGAATTCCTTTCACTTTAGAACTGTAAGACAATACTAAAAAGACATTGCAGGTTTTCATCAACTCTTTATTTTGACACTGATTTCTAACAGCGTGTCAGTTACTGACATGGAAATTTAAGGGGAGGGTGTGGGGAAAGCAAATCGCTCTTTCACAGTGATGTATCTTGATGGTGCTCAGGGTTAAGTAACCCACTAATCCTCCTACCCACTGTAGTTTAGATCTCGGTATCGTTGAAACTGTGAGGCAAATGACAATCTTACAGTTCTTACTGGCACTGGAAAATAAAGGACTTGCAACTAAAGGAGCAAAGCACAGATGCTTCCAGATGACAAGGCATCATCACCTCCACAAGTCAGGATCAAACAACAAAAACCTAAACAAAAATAATTCATGTTTATTTTCCCCAAATGATTCAGCCATGTTTCTTCCACTCTGCCACCTTCAAAAGAAATGCCTCTGGGCAAAGCAGAACGGAAAGACATCACTGTTCATGAAGCTTAACAACAAAAAAAGACTCTAGTAGATGGCAAATTTTTCCTCTCACTCTGTTGGTCAAACAAACATTCCCCGATTTGAGAGTAGTGTGCTGAAATCAAGATTAGCAAAGTCTCTGTAAGTGGGGAAACCCTGCAAATGTGCTCAGCATTAGAGAGCTGGCTGCCATGCTGATAACTTACAGTGACAACTGCAAAATACCACACATCCTAGAAGAGATTCCAGGCTGGAGAATGTACTAGATCCGAGGCTGCTCTATAGTTCAAAAAGCACAAAGTTCTAGGCTGCATGTGACTATTTTCTAAAAACAGCAGTGTTTTTATTATTTCGGATGACTCACAAACAAGTGCTTAGATTTGCTTTACATTGATTCATAAACATGGAGTCAAATGAGTAGCACTTTCCAACTCATTTCCCGTTGGGTGCATAAGCAATTACCCAACTGGTTCAGAAACTCCAAAGCTGGTGACAAAGAAATCAACAGCTAAGGTTGATTTGTAGATAGATAGTTGTCCACCTTGTCTCAGAGCCCACAGATCACTTGCACCTCCAGGCAGTGCTGCAGTTTTTCTACACTTGGTTCACAGAAGTAAAGAATTAGAAGCCATGGTCACAGAGCAGTGCTCCTCTCCCAAGAAATCCATACCTAGACGTGCACGCACATGCACACACACACACAGCGTGAAGCTCAAAGGCTGGAGGCTGAGCTAACAACCGCTGCACAGTAGTTCAGGCAGGTGCAAACAAACCCACCACCCCGCACAAGACCTTGTGATATCTACAGAGATGTTTGCAACAGTTAATGAACGGCCACTCAGCTGGTCAGCAAGCACTGTGCTCCCTCAGCAGTCACACTACTGCAATTCACCTTTCTGAATACTGAAATGGATTGCAAGCAATAATAAAGAATTTGATTCTGCATGGGTTTTCACTACATCTAACACAGTATTTCAAAACAGAAGCCTCAGGGAGGGGGGCATTGATTACCAGCAGCACAGCATTTGCTGTACCTGGGAAATGTCAGTTAGGCACTGGCTCTTTTGGTCCTGTATCACACCACAATTATGCGCCATACTTTGTTTTTAAAGCCTACTTTCAAAGCTAAGTTAACTATTCAGCATAACACAGAACACCAGGAATTGCTAAGGAATAAAATTACCTCCATGCCATTATTTTTTGATAAAGAAATCTTATATTGATTTAATGAGCTCAGGGCCATTTTCAGACATGCTGAAGTTTATGAAGAAGTCCTTCTCCACGATCTCCCTCTGGCTCAAACTCTGAAAGCCTTAAGGTGCATAGCTCTCACTGACCAGGCATTTCCTCAGAACTCAGGATACATGAATATGGCCCTTATTGCTGATGCATTTACTACTCACTAGTGTGTCAGATGCAAAAACACTGCAAAAAACCCCTACTGGTTCCACCCAAAAGTTACTAAATGAATAAATATTTCCTTGTATTTAAAGTACAGAAATAAAACAGTGAGTCTTCATCTCGGCTCTGCAAAGATCTCATCACAATTAATTAGTTACTCAAAACATTACTAATAGGATTACTCGTGATTTCTGTTTCTTGTGATCCCTTCTGTGTAGTCTATTTTCTTCGCTACTTTCACATGCTGATGTTTCACTTCCCATTTACATTCTGTTAGATGCCGAATATGGTGAAACTACACCAATTTACTTCTAGTTAGTTCTCAAATTCTGCTTTTTGTTGTGTGCACATTTAATTTTATATAAATGAGAACTATTAGTGGAGTTTAAGAAACAATTTTTCAGTAATTAATTGTTACGAACCATTTTGCAAAGCTGCTTCCCACTCCGCTCCAGGTACCAGTATAAAGGCTTTGTTCTTTACAAAAAAAATGAACTCCAAAGCATGGATTGCAAAAGAATATGAACAAACACAACAGCATCCAGCTAAGTGTACTTCAAAGACATGCTGCTGTGGTCCCACTTACCCACTTGGTTTGATTCCAAGTATCACCACATGATAAGCATCAACAGTATTTCATCATTAACATCATGTATACAGTAAATACCATCTGAAACTAAAAGTAATCACTATTCCTTGTGCTGGAGAAGGAAAAATTCAGGCATTTAACAAAAGCAGTTTACCTTCAGCTATATCCAACACTCAAAAGCAAATCTATTAAGCTCTTCTAGGTAATGAAACACTGCATCTTAATTTGCTCTTGCTCCTCTTTTCCCTCTTTCTCAGGTAGTGAGACTTCTATGGCCTCATGCTCCAGTGCTGAAAACTCAGGGTATTAGCAAAGAAGTTGCATGTTCTGTGCCAGAACGTACAAATTCAGGTTCTCAGTGTGTGTATGGAAACCCTTCAAGAACCTCAACTGTGTTACAAAACAGAAAGGGAGAGTATCACTAGGGGAACGTGGAAGCAAGATGAGCAGTTAGAAGAAAGCAAGGGCAGCCGCGCTCCTGCTCCTACTAGCTGCTCAACAGCAAGCCTGATACGCATTTAAACGGTGGGGGGGGAAACAAGGAAACTGAACAGAAAACTAATAGCAAGCCTGAATGAAAGTTTGGGCTTTTGGTTCAATTCTTACACTTCCTCTGAAACATTGAAATGACAGAAGCTTTATGATATCCCTATTCCTTCTAGTCCTTATGTATGAATTTAAGATTGGCGGTGCAATGGCCATCAGTGCACAGTTTACAATATAGAATGTACCTGGGAGTAATTTGGGAGCAAATTTTCTAATATAAAATTAAACAATGATATTCCCAGGTTGTAATATAACCTCTCACATTAATATCTATAGTTATAGCAACACTATTTCATCCCTTTAATTAACTACTTTTTCTTCAATATAATAAAAGCTGCAATCTGATACATATTGGTAGACCGCCTTCTTAAACGCGTCTTTACATAAAAGTTCCACAACCTTCTCAATCATCTGGTACATCCATTATTTAACAAGAAAAAGTGTGTGGTGATCAAAGATTTGTCTTCTTAGAGCTGATAATCCCTAGCATCACCAACAAATTTTATTTAAAAAAAAATCCCCTCCATATTAAGCTTAATTGTGTTTTTTCATTAAAGTCACTACGTATCAAGAACAGGAAGAATAACTCAACAAGTATGCAGCTACCCAGCTCTGCTCGTGGAAGTTTAGCTGGGGTTTGGGTGGGTATTTTGAGGTTTGGGTGTTGTTTGGTTGTTGGGTGTTTTTCAGGAAAAAAAATATGTAAAAATATCAAGTGTAATTTCAGCATGACCATTCATAATACTGCATAATTTAAGAACCCTAAATCTGCACTACTCCCAGGCTAGGAGCAGGGGAGTATTTGATTTAAAAAGCAAAACAAACCAACCAACCACAAAAGACAACCTTCCTCTCATCAAATCAACAGTTCAAATCTGGATTTGGATCCAAAGACCAGGTTTGAATAGCATTCATGTGTTTTACATTGCCTTTAGACATATCACCTAAAATTATAACACTTGATGTAAGAAACAAACCAACCAACCAACCCCGGTTTTCATCAGCTGCAATGCTCAACATGGTAATTTAGACTATATGACCTTTTTCAGCTTCCTTCATTAACGAAAAGGTTTCAGTACATTGAAGAACTCTCTTTTCTACAGGCTTATTTCTGGCAGAAGTAAAAGCTTTTTGTGGCATCAGGGAACAACGCAATGAGAAATTCACCTCTATATGCTGAGAGGGAACAGAGCTAAGTACTACTAGAGTTGAAACTTCGCTCTAAGTGCCCTTTTGGGTGCATTGCCATGTGTATTCCCCTCAGCCAATTTTGCACAAAGAGTAGCAACAGCTATGACCCCGTGTGATAGCAGCACTGGCAGAGCACAGAAATACTTGGGGAATACGCTTCCTCCATAAAGAGAGCAATCTGCTTGGCAGATCTCTAACATAGATGAACGCCTTTTTACCCATAGTATTGTAGATGCCATGGTGAACAGAACTGCTCTAACCAGCTTCATTCTGTATTCAACATGTTCACATTGCAAAGCGATTCCTGACACGGAGATGAACCATGAACAGCAAGACGGACAATAAAATACAGCCGTCAGCCTTCTGTGTAACACCTCTTAAACCACAAAAGAGGAACCTGACAAAGGCTGGACTGAAAATCATACATTTTCTGATATTTTCCCAGGCAAGGTGTGGAAGGACTGAGGAGATGAGGAGCAGATGCATTCTGGAGAATGCTTTTATCCCCCTGCTACCACTGAATTACAAGATCAATATTTACATCAGTTTCTGGCAGCATGCACCTAAAAACAGCTCTTCTGATAAATGAGAATAAGCTCCTCCTCCTTCCACAGTGAACCACTACAGACCTTGACAACCACTTCACATCAGAACAACTTTCTTTTGCATGTTGCTTCACCTCCAAATAACAGCAGTGATAGTATACAAGGTATATAAACCTGGGCACATAGAAGAGCACTGGAGCAGCATCATCTGTAGTTAAGAAAACTATTCTTAAAATCATGCCATAAAATCAGAAAGGTGGCTCTTGCAAATGAAAGCAAAGGCTTTTTTTCAGTATTTCTCACCATCACCTCTGACAACAAAAGTGTGATTGGCCAAGGGGTGCAATCTTGAGTAAAGACTCAAAAAATACTTGCCTTAACTCCTTTCAAATTCTCTCCCATGATAAGCCAGAAAGAAAACAAAGGCCCTCTATAATCCTATTTTACTTCTCACAAGTAAATTACAGGAAAAAATAATACATCACAGAATTACAGAAAATTAAACAACACTGAGACAGTTTCATTTGCCAGCACATCCCAAAAAAAATCTTTCTTCACGTTAACTGTTAATCCCCAAACTGTAGAAGCTTGAGCTGAAAGTTTCAGGAAAGCTGCTCTTTCTGAAGACTTCTTACAGGAGGGGTCTGACCAATCTCACTGCCTGTTTTTCAAGCAAATCACCATTACACAGGCAGAAACACTTTATTACCCCACGAAGAAGTGTTAAAAACCAGTGTAAAAGTAGCATGCTACTTTCCTGGCCAACAAGCCCCAACTAAATTAACAATGAAGAAGGAACTTTTGGCATCAAGAGGGTGGAAAATTTTCATAATAACTGGTATATATTAGGTCTGGCTCTTTCGATCCATATTAGTATAGCACACATAGCCTGCACCTCTCGTTCTCATCAGCCAATAACCCCACAAGATCAGTCTTAAGCGGTGATACACCAGTATTTTAAAAACCATCAAGCAGTGATGGGAGGACCAAAGGAGCCACCAAATGCTGAAGGCCTCTTTAAATTCTGTACTTGCATGCAATAAAAGTTGACAAGTTACCAAACTACAAATCTGAAAATACAGCGACATGATTTCTGAAATTCACATTAAAAAAAGTAACTTGAGGACACTAAAATGATTAGCTGCAGTGATAGACTAAGGCAAGAATTGTTCTGCCTTCTCATAAAATTTACCTAGAAGTTAACTGCAATGGGAATATTAACTCAGAGAAAACAGCTATAAATAGAAGGGGGTTAATCATTCAAAGTTCTTTTCCCATGACAACAATACACTAAAGATTCTAACTTGCTAATCTTTTAATGTGATGCTTTGAAAATACTTTAGCAGCTGTACTACAGTCTGCTGCTACCTACTTTTTATGAGTAATTTCTCTTATTTCTTTTTTTAAAACACAGTAACGGAGATTTTCTTTCAACAGAAGCATTTTCACAGATACTAGGCAACACAAGGCTGTACATCAGCTGGGACGATTGTATGTGGCCATTTAAATGGATCTTTTTAAATGAGGCCACTTAAAAATACATTTGCTTTTTCTCCATCCTAATATAAAGCACATAAAACCTATCTGCTATTCATTTCAACAACCATAGCTGCTACAAAGTATTTTTCAATTAAGCATTTGCATTTATCCTGAATTAGCATAGAATCATAGATTTGTTTAGGTTGGAAAAGACCTTTAAAGGTAATTGAGTCCAACTGTTAACCCAGCACTGCCAAGTCCACCACTAAACCACGTCCCTAAGCATGGCATCTACACATCTTTTAAATACCTCCAGGGATGACAGATGACATTATAGACATTCAATGACATAAACACAAAAGTTTATCCAGCAAAGACACCGATGAACAAAAAAGTAACCACCCCATCCCCAACACATAGATATATCATGATAATCAAACTTGGCTAAACTCAAACAGCAGTCGTGTGACACACTTGGAAACAGGATCTAATTATTAGAAATCCCCAGCCAGTGCTCTACCCACAGTACTTCTCACCCAAATAAATTAAGTTGAAGCTTTCAAGTTTAAGAAAATGGAGTAAAGGAAAAATAGAAGTTCTTTATTTAAAAAGCAGAAACAGATAAGGCCTTTTGTCATTCTGTGGTGAACAGCAAATCAAACAAAGTTTGTTGTAAACCAGCACATTTGCAGTGTCAGAAATTATAAAAGCATACAATATGCACATTCAGTTTCAAAAGATACGGAGCTCCTGCAAATCTTGATGAAAGCACTAGAAATTCAGACCAGAAATTAGGAGGAAAAGGCTTGACTGTGGCCTTAACATCACTTCTAACTTTAAAATTTCATCTTCACATTCTTGCAAATCTTGTTTTTACTGAAGAACTCAATTCCTATTTAATAACTTCTCCTTTTTATTGCAATACTTTATCGCTATTCTTAATCACTGTAGCTCTTCATACACCAGATTTATTTATAGCACTTAAAGGAAGCAGAATTTACTATAGTTATCAAAACAGACTGCCATATAAAAATAAACAATCTTTATGTACTTGTGCTATCAGAGCTCTAAGAACTTAGGCAGAGTCACATTTAGTAGTAGAAAATGGTACCCTAACACTTAAAACAACAATTCACTAAAGACAAATGCTTTTATTATTACTCAGATAAAAAAATAAAGTTAAATCATCAAGCTTTGTAAAACTTGACATAGCTAGAGATCACCTAATTCAAGGGTAAACAATTATTTTTTTATTAAAAATATGACTTCCTTATATTATTTCCACTACTAGTAGACATAAAACAGTACTTCTGAAGCACTGGGGAAGTAAAATTGCTCCCAGGATAACAGCTTACCATATTCCATACAGTTTAATACACATCTTAATAGTGGTATCTCTTTTATCTTTTAATAACACTTGAAATTTTGCAATAGTTTATACATAGTTTGTAATAGTTTATGTCATAATAGATTTATTATTTAAAGAAAAGTTTAGTTATGTAGATGGATGCAGATTATCAGTATACTAGGAAGTATTTTTTAAAATATAAAAGGACTTTATCAAAAGCATTGTCTCTCTTACGTGGATATTAGAAAGAAGCTGAACAATACCTGCCTGCTGAGAATCAGTTCCTTCTTATTTTTATTATTAACAGCAGCAAGGAAATTCTCTTCTTTTGCTACCATGAGTTTCGGGCCAAAAATTAATGTATCATTTGCTGCTGACAACCTGCCAGACTAATGATGCTTTTCTTCACTCAAGAGGGTTCAGAAACTGCTACTCACTTTCCAGTCAGCATTTATTACAGATTCTGGAATACAGTCCTCCCATGAAAAGAAAAACAAGACAGCTCCTCTCCACACCCACATACACATGACTCTTCACATTTAAATTACTACTAGAAGTAAATAATTCAAAATACTTCAACAGACACAGACAAGCATTCTTCACCTCCTGATATTATGGCTTAATCCTAATGTCATGGTGCACACGAAACTTCCATGCAAACCTGACATAAGAAAACTGAAAGAATAAAATCATAGAATTGTTTAGGTTGGAAAAGACAAAGGGCCCAACCATTAACCCAGCACTGCCAAGTCCACCACTAAACCATGTCCCTAAGTGCCACGTCTACATGTCATTCAAATTCCTCCAGGGATGGTGACTCAACCACTTCCCCGGGCAGCTCATTCCAATGCTTGACAACCCTTTCGGTGAAGAAATTTTTCCTAGTATCCAATCTCAATCTCCCCTGGCACAACTTGAGGCTGTTTTGTCTTGTCCTATCGCTTGTTACTTGGGAGAGAGACCAACATGCACCTCACTACAACCTCCCGTCAGGTACTTGCAAAGCTACATTTCCAACTTTATTTCCTACTAGGTTTGAACTCATTATTGCATTTCTTGTTCTTGCCGATTTCCATACATTAGTAACAGGACTTACATCCTACTGTGTCTCATTGATATCCAGCCATTTCATGTGCCTATATGGATACGACATACACATATACACACATATATCTGTGGTTTACTGCTGTCTATATACCACCTACTAACTGTTCTTTGCCTAGAGGATCCCCAGTTATTACTCAGACAATCCTCCTTAAATATCTTCACAGATGTGTTGAGTTACATCCTTAGGAGGGCATATAGGTAACTAGACAGTAAATTCCGAGGTCCTCCTCTGTATCAGCTGAAACAAAAGCACCAAAGGCTGGAAATACAAACACTCCAAACCCACACGATTTTCAGAGCACCACACACAATGGAGAATCCCAAAGACTTTGGCTACCTTAGCAACACCCATTTAAGTCCAAAAGGGACCAAAAAAAAAAATAATAAATAAATAAAAAGAAACCATACAACATGCCAGCAGAAAACATACATTACTGCCAGCCATCTTTAAACACTGAAACATAGAGGATCCAAAAGCAGGTCACCCAGTATCACAATTCCCACCACACCAGCCCCTGCACCTCCCCAGTATACCTCTAGCCTCAGACTGCTGAGCCCTTACCATAGCAGTCCACTGGTTTCCCAGTCTGGACATCATCTGTGACTACTGCTTCCCTTCCCTCCTACAGCTGTCACCAGAGTCCTTGCTTCTGCAGATTCCATTTTACAGAATATTACACTTTGTAAAGCATAAATTATTTCCAATACACCCCCTCACCACAGAACTCCACAGAGCACTGTAAGGAACCTTAACCTATGCCTCCGGGAACAGCACTCTAAAAAGACAGGACACTCAGAGTGAAGACTCACACTTGGTTAACACACAGGTCTTAGTTTCATTGTGGGTTGGGAGGGAAATAATGGGGGATCTGGGGAGAAGGAATAAGCCAAGAGCAGTAAATTTATTGATTGACTGCAAGAAGATGGAGGAGGGGAAAAAAGTAAAAGCGCAGGAATACTGAAAGGTAGGCAAAGTGGAAAAAAGTACAGGAGTAAGGACCAAAGGGCTTTTCAAAACCAGAGGAATTTGAGGCATGAAGCCTATCAGGAAGGTGACACAATTTTTAAATAACATTTTATGTGTTTCTTTCTACCGCATCAACTTTGTACTCAGCTTTGAGTTTCTACTGACAACATTTACCTTTGTTTACCTGGTTCTCTTCTGTGCGTACGTACCTGTGTGCATATACACAGACCACAGGTTAACTTACAGCCTTCTGGAGGGCACAGCACTACACCACTGACACAAACCATCATACTGTAGCACCCGAAAGCAGTCTTTCTGGGGGTTATTTGTAGTGACACAGATTTAATCAGTTTTCAAAACCAGATATGCTGTAGATTATTCTGTTATTAACATTCTACGCTGATAAACGTCAAATTGTTAACTGACCCTAGCACATTTTGAAACATCACCTTTCAATCTCAGAAAATAAAATGATGCAACAACATCAAAATCCATCTCTCAAGCACCTTATTTACAAAAGATAAAAAAGGCATTGCTCAATACATAACTACCACAGGAACCTCAAGAACACTACAAATGTTACCAGTTACTCTATTTTTTAGAGATTTTTTACAAGATTCTCAAAACCATCTACCTACTCTGTTTTTAAAACTGCTTCTAGTACTCTGTAGCTGCATACAAGCACAAGTCTTCCACATTAAATCTGTCACAAAACCACTTGACAGCAGGGCTGTGAGCCTGTTGCCATCTCAGGTCAAGTCTTACAGAACACCATCTATTGCACATTCCACACAAAAGTTTTTAGGAACAACTGACTATTCTTATGCTTATTTTTTAAATATTTCATTGCCTTCTTAAAGATACCTTCTGTGCATTCAGACAACAAAGGACTCTCAGAAACACTGAATATCAGCAAACACTTCATAACAATACCACATCATAAAACCAAAGGCACACTATTATTTTTCATAAAAGTGACAACACAAAGCTGACAAACACTCCCATGACTTCCACAAAAACATTTATCTACCTCTATTAACCAAACAAGCTACTGCACACATGCTGCCAGTTGATGTGAACTCAAAACTTACATCATCTAACTCATCTCTGAATCCCCTCAGGTTTTTTTAATCCAGTGGATTAAAATAAAATAAACTGGGGGCAAGCGGAGGACAGGAATGACCCAAAGGGAGAGCAAACAGTGCAAGCTCCTAATGGACAAAAATGTTCATTGGTTCAAAATTAACACATGAACAAAAGCCTCTGCTCTGGATAAAAGAAATCTGGGAACAAAAGCCTCAGAAGAACATTGTGAAAGGAAGTTTAAACTCTCCAGTCCAAACCTTAAGTAATCCCCAAAAGTGAACTTCAAAAGACAGTACCACGCAGACACTGATTACTTGGGTCTTGTAAAAACAAATTAGAAATCACAGGATGGTCGCCTCCTCCCCTCTTACATGTAAACTCATGCAAAGAAAGATACCATCACATACTGGCACAAAAATTAAACCCACAACGCAATTTTTTTTTCCATTACAGGGCATATCTTTCCCATTCAATCATCATCGTTTCCAGAAGAAGAAAAAAAAAGTGTATTTATACAGCTTTTTTTAATGTGCAATATTCACAATACTTCATGATCTCTTAGAAGTACTTTATTTTTAGAGACAGATCTATCCCACCTGGTCAACTCAGTCCACCGCTGCCCCAAGGAACTGTACCTCACTTCTTCAAATTTTCTGTTTTAAAAAAGAAGGAAAAAATAAAGTGAAGTAGTAAAAAATCTGGGGATCGTTCATTTACTTAACATGGGAAGTAAAACAGTTCAGTATTACAGCAACAGAGAGAGTTAAGTTACACAAACATAAAACTATAGACACTGATATATACGATGGAGCTCCTGTAAGATATTTTGATGCAGAATTCACAGAGCTATTCTAAAAATCAGAATAACTACTGCAAATAGCAGCAAAATATTCAGGAAACAAAAGAGCACTCCTTAAATTGAGCTTCATAATGGAATGCAACAGCACCTATCAAAAACATGCAAGTTTGACAATTTTGAAAGAAACAAAAGCAAGCTGTGAGTAGCAAATTTGTATTAATTATATTTTGCATCAAGAGAAAAATTATAGTACTCATAATTCTTTTGTTCTTTTTAAAGTAAATACAAAAAAGTATTTCTATATATCTAGATTTAGTTCCAAAGATACAAAATTACTCCTGAGTTCAATTAATTCACAATTTTAAGTCAAGAGTGTCTAAGGTCAGAAACTGAATAATCAGAGTTCTCAGAGCTGCCCTCTCCCTGGTTGGTTTGTTTGGGTTTTTCCCCTCCCTTCTCTTTTTAATACAAGTGAAAAAGATTTGGGGCATTTCCCGCCCCCATGGCCAACAGCCAAAGCTCTGAAGTGGAAGTAGCAAAGATGGTACCTGAGGACAGTCTGGGTTCTCTATTTGCGCACAACCAAATCTACAAAAGGCTGTATTTTGTAGCACACTAGCAATTAAACTTTGGCTACCTAAAACTGCCAAAACCAAAACAAATAAACAATGTGCATGCCCCAGCCCCCCCAAAAAAATCATCAGTGGCAGACAGTATAATTGCTCCAATCCTACTTTTCCAAGGAAGCTTTTTTTGACACATCAGTGTCACTATTTGTTTCTTTAATCTTCTGAAGCCAGTATGTAAATTCAATTATTTTGGTAGCTACATATCCACAAGCATTTGCACATGAAGGCCTCACTCTGCAGCTCTAATACATGTAAATGAAACCCCATTCCTGAAGTTACTTCCACCAAAGGCTGAGATACAAAAATTTACCCATGTAAATTTGACAGATTGTAATACAGATTGGTCAATGTTGCACATAACTAACCGGTACTTCAGGTATTATACAAATACAATACATGTAACCTTAACCTTGCAGAATCTCAGATTTGTGATTTTTGACAGAACCATCTTACCTGCTGTTAACTCTGGACCCTAAGTATACACCTCAACAACCTGAAGCAAAACCGGCTGCTGACAAGTTACTACTGTGATTTCTAAGAATTAATTTTTAAAAACCCCTTACATTTCTAATGCATGATAATTTCTACCACCAGATAGCATTCAGTTACCAAAACAAAACACACTGAAAGTTTCACATGCTGAGTGATTGTGAGGAGTAACAGCACTGCCACAAAACAAAGTGTTTAATGAACTCAGATGCTGAAACTGAACTTTTTTTAGCCCTCCATGATTCAAAGTCCTCATTTTCTGAGGCAAATAACCGAGATGTAGTACGCAACACTGTGTCAATGCTCCAAGGGTATCAGTCTGAGTACAAACACGCATTTACTAAAAAAAAAAAACTAAACAAGCAAGCTCTTCTATGTAATTTTTTTAAATAGTACTTATTTCAGATTTTTTGCTCCTGGACTGCTTTCACAGAGACCGCCAGTTGTGAAGAAGGGTTAACTTCATAACTTAATGGTCTGCTGCTACCAAGTGTGGCAATTCAGAAAGCCCACCTCAAACCGAAGCAACCCTATGGACTTTGCATAAAATACAATGCGCCACATTCCACTGCCCAACAACCCAAGTATTTATTTTCAGATAAGTTAACTGGTGGCACCTTTTCAAGAACCAAGGGCAAAGCTTCCATATGTATCTCTAGATCTATGAAAAAACACTGAAGCTACTTGAGCTCTGTGGCTCTTGTCACTGAAACACAATACCAACTTTCCAGCTGAACAGCCAAAACACGAGCATGCATTTCCACCCGAGTTCTAAATTACAACGGTTAGTATTTTTCCTGTAGCCTTCTTGTACATATAACATTACGACGGCTTGCATTTTTACTGGATTTTGGTTTTAAATTTCACATTTGCAAAACAGAACATATTGCAGTCAGTTGCGAACTTTTAAAAAAGCGTGCACATTTCACAAGCCTATTGACTCTACCTTCAACTTCCAAGAAAGTGAAAGGAGTTGTAGAGTAGAAGAGGCAGGATACATTCTCTCTTTACTGTATCACAAGAATCAAAGAATTTTATTTTTTTTTTAAGAAGGCTTTCCTACACTAGAATTTGGAGTTCTGCCAAGTCTACAGACAATTGGAGAACTGGTGAATTTATGACAACAGATATTCCAAGGAAGTGAAACCTGATTTAACGGAAGTGAATTTTATTCAAAAAAAACATGTATTTAAATGGCATCAACAAAAATGTTTTAAGACCACATATGAAGGAAGCTCCTTTTAAAAAACTTTTTCAAAAACTTTGAATTACAAGCTGAAACCCCACCCAAACATGTTTCCAAATCAATCCACAACAAAACATTTTTAACATTACCAATATCCCTAACATTATTTTTTAAAAGGCTAAAAAAAAAAACCAGTTACCAAAGAATTTCTGTTCAATAAACCTTTTCTTCCTCTCACTTGTCTGGGAAGCGCTGCTTGCTGGCATGAAACTTCCCAAGTCTGGAAAACCATCAGTCTGAACTGAAGCTTCTAGATGGAAGTTTCCAAGTGACCTGGTGATTTGATTCCCCAGCCACCTTAATGCATTCCACTAGGCTTCACAACGCTTCAGCAAGTGCATGGATATTCAGTATTTCTTTATATGCAATTTTCCTAAAAGCAAGTGTATTATAAAGTTTTATTTTGCCTTTTAATTAACCTTTGAAGACCTATAGTTGTGGGAGTCCCTGGACAATACTGCAAACCACAGGCTGATCGAATTTCTAAGACACCCTTCATGTATTCACATAACTTGAAATGCTAAACTACAGTCCTGAAAACATAAATGGTGTGTTACTGGGGTCTCTAGTAATGCCCAGCTTCAAAAACTTCCTTAAGCCTGAATAAAGTTCAGTATCAACAGCATAACAGCAGTGTTGACTTAAGAGAGTGCACAACATTTGCTTTGGCTACAGCCGTCAGTTCCAAATGAACAAAACTCATCAACCTATCTGGTGACAAGAAAAGTCTGTAAACGCAGAAAGCTCTGGGAGGAAAAAAAAAAAAAAAAGAAAAAAACCAAACTGAAAGCTTTCTTGATTTTGGAAGGTATCCAACACCAGTCTGTAAGCACACATGCGTTGGAGCTAGACAAACCAGCGATTCTGGCACAAAAAGTTTCCGATTCTCTTTTAGGAACTCTTTGAGACTAATGAAGATTGATTCCCCCCTAACACAGACACAGGTCCCTCATCTGGGGAAGGGTTTAGCTGTCCCTTTGGAAAGCACACGATGACAGCTGCCTGCCAAGGCGGCTCCGCGCTGCCCCTGGGCTGCAGGGACGGCGCAGCGGGCTGGAGCCTCCGCTCTCGGGCGCGCTGCCTCGCCGCGGACATTCCTGCGGTTCGGGAGGAAAACAGGGCTCGAAACTTGGCTGAAAACAGCCAGGAGTAAATGCAAACGTCACAAAGATCACAAAGCTATCGCTAAGAGCTCTCACCTCGGAAAAAGAAACGTAAAGATCGCCAGGCACAGCGCAGTGACCCAGCCTGCCCGGGGAAGCCCCCCGGAGGGGCACCGCGGGCCCGCCGAGCCCTGCCAGGTGCCGCCGGGCCGGGCCGCGCGGGGGGCCCCGCGGGGCTCTGACAAGGGGACACAGCCCGCACCCGACCCGCGGGGCCCAGGGGCCGCCCTGCGAGCCGCCCGCCGCCCGCCCGGCCAGCCCCGGCCCATCGCCTGCCGAGCCCCGGGGTCGCGCCGGCCACTTGTTGCGGTGGCCGCTCCCGCCGCGCACTCTGCGCAGCGCCGGCGGGCGGCAGGGCGGCACAAAGGCTCCCGCCCGCTCCGCCGAGGCGGCCGGTGACCGGAGCGCGGCCCCCGCCGCCCCCGGCCCCTCGCCCCTCTCCGCTGACAGAACGGCCGCCCCTGCCGGGCCCTTCCCCCGCGCCGGGGAGCGGGCAGAGCCTCCCGCCCCGTTGAGCAACTGCCCGTGTCGCAACGGGCGGCAGCCGAGAAGTACCCTCTTCCTGCGGGGCTCGGCGCCGCGGGGCGGGGAGGGACCAAACCGGGCCGCCGCCGCTGGCCGAGGGGAAGCCCCGCCGCACCCCCCATCGCCACGCAGACCCGCCCGCCCCGTCGCGTCCCCCTCAGAGCGCGGCGCGCACGCCGCCGCACCACCAGCTCGGGCCGCCCAACGCGCCCGCGCACACCCACCTGCCCGGGCAGCGGTCGCCGCCGTCCCCTGCGCCGTCCCCTGCGCCGCCCCCAGCCAGAGCGGCGGCGCCGGCGCCAGCGGGGACCCGCTCCCTCACGCCGCCACCGGCCACGGCCGCGCCGCGCCGCGCGCTGCCGCCTCCTCCGCCGGCTCTCCGCGGGGGGGTGCCGCGCGTTACCTAGGCAATAGCTTCGCCCCCCACCCCCGGGTCTCGCCCCGCCCCCTCGCCGCGGGCCGCCAACCCGAGTGCGGCTTTCGGTATCAAATCGCGGGCGGCGGCCAATCGCGCCGCGCGGCCCCGCCCCCTGGCCCGCGAGGGGGCCCTGCCCCGGGCACCCGCTGCGCCTCTGGCCAGTGGCCCGTCTCGCCGTGCGCCCTAGGGGCCGTGCCGCGGAGCGCCGCCAGCGGGGTCCGGCCGGCTGCCGCCCAGCCCCGCCGGTTGACGAGCTGCCTGTGCGCACAGGAGCGGCGGTGGGAAGGCAGCAGCGTGGCCCGCGGCCGCTGTGCTGCGCCCTCGCGGGGAGGCCTCGGCGCTGAGCTGTCGGGAGTGACTGCAGCGAAACCAGCACGCGTGAAAAACAGGCGGGTTTCCAGGGGTTAAAAGTAGCAATCAAGGAAAAGGAAGGCGGAATGTAACCGGTAATGAAGCCACTGACTTTGGGGTGCAGCTGGCCCCGCACACCCCCCCCCCCCCCCGGCTGAAACCAGCAGCGTCCCCACCGCCCGTGAGGGAACGGGGCCCAGCGCCCCATCCCTGCCCGCGCTCCGGGGGACTGTGATCACGTTATGCCTATTTTAACATCCCTCTGCTAATAATCCTGCTGTGTTATTACTCTTGTCTATTGTACTCTGTTCCTTTTCCCAGTTATTCCAGTTCTGACAATAGAAAGATGGATAGATCTACTTCCTCATCAACTTCATCTGCCTGCCGATTCTCAAGGCACTAAAAATTCATTAAATTTGAATTAGACAACATCTAGAGAATATTTAGCTGTTTGTTCCAAACAACTACAACGTGGACTGACTGGATCCGTGGGAAGGACAGCTATCTCCCCACTTACTTCAGCAAATGGGATTTTTTCAGGAACGGTGAGCACGGGATAGAGCATCTAGGCAAATCTCAGTGGAAGGGCAGAAGTTAATGAGAAACCTTGCCTACCGCCAGTTGCCTCCACAGCCCGCCTGTTGCCTGTTTCAATTAACAGCTCGCCTTCCTGCTTTTAGCCAGTTCTTTTAAGGCCACTCAGTACTACAGGCATTGTTGCTGAACGTCATGCTGCTGCTTCATACCGCAGGAGTGTGGTAACTTCACTTGATTTCCCTTATTCCTGGAAAAAAAATAAAAATAAAGCCAATCGATTTCAAATGAAAGTAACCGGTTTCTCAGGCAAGCGTACGGATCATACAAAGACAGTATCATCTCTGTGGATCATGTCCTATATAGTGAAGTTCAGTTCAACACATTGAACTACTTGTCTCTTTTTGTTTAGAGTTTATTGCTACTGAAATATATATATATGAAAAAATAAGGTATTAATGAAATCCAGTAGTGCAAAAAGACCCAGATATGTAACTTTTCAAACCATCCTAATACTTGTGGGTTTGACATTAAATATTCCAGATAGTCTGGGCCTAGACATTCAAGCCTTGGCTTGCTAGGTGGCCTCACTGATGACAAATGTGTCTGTGCCTGGAAAGGCTAGATAATGGGTTTGTTTTTAGAAAAAGAGGTACTGACTCTGGATCTTGCAACATTATGTTGCTGTTCTACTAGATCCAGTGCAGTCTTTGTGAAGTGTAGGTTAACTATGATGTGAGTGATTTACTAGACAGAGCAGAGGGCTACAATCCAGAAACTTGAAAATCTGTCTGTGCTGCCATCTTTTCAATTTAATAATGATACTTTGAAGTGTCTGTCATGCATAAAGCCCCAAGCGCTTAAAAATTGTCTTGTATAAACAACTTCTGCTATATCTATGAATGCACTTCAACAAAATCTGCCCACACAGAGTTTTCCTGTAGGGTTGTAATCCCTGGCTTCAAACTTCCTTTCCATTTTGTGTCTTAATGCCTGCAACAACAATATCAGTATTTAGCAGTGGAAGTAAAGAGATCTCAATCAGTAGTTATCAAGATACTTCATATTATAGTTGACCCACTTGCATGATATATTCATGTTCTTGTCACACATGGAGTTACTATGGACAGTGTGTGCAATAGGGATAAGGAACTTGTCTTGAAACATCTTAAATGTTTTGATACCTACGTGGCAATGAAAAAAAAAACAACAGACTTTAGATAAAATTTTAATTTTCAATTTCCTTATCTTTAGATTCTCTTCCTACCTCCCTTCACAAAACAACCAATGTTCTATTATTCTCTCTCTCCCCTCCTCCCCCGGCTATTGTTACATGTGTTCTCAGTGTAACAAAAGGGTTTTGTCTAAAAAGGCTGTAAGGCTGTATCTGAGTCATGTCTTTGCATGTGAAACAGCTGTACACCTAGGGCACATTCTTGGTCACTTGAAAATGTGTCATTTTCAGCATTCTGGGTTTACATTATTTCAGCCCTGTGTCACTGCAGTGATCAGAAGAAAGGAACTAACGCTCAAGTTGTCTGCGTATCTGCAGACATCACAGAACTGTGGCAGCAGACCCGGACAGAGGGAGAAAGAAAATTCAAGTGAAATGCCACATGAAGGATGTTTGGCCTAAAATAGAAAAAGCTGGTCTGAGAAAAATTAAAGTTCGTAAATCTAAAACACAGTGATCCAGAGCACAGCTGAATACTGGGGAGGAGATACTTAGAAATCATTTATTACAAAATGTAAATGTTCGTAGCAACTTGCTAGTGTCTGATACAGTGATACAATGGCAACATCTACAAACCAAATCAGCTTGGAGTAGTTAATGCACAGGAATGTTTTGTGGTGAATACAAAATAAGATGAGAATCTCTCATGAGTCTTTCTTTTCTTTCTTAAAAAAAAAAAAAAATACATGAAAACTGTGTGAGCAATGGTAGAAAGAAGAATGGCCACTTTACACCATGCAGTCATTCCTTTGTCAGCACGCTGCCTACTGTCATCCGAATAAAAGGCTTTAGAACATCTTGTGTATGAAAAATAACATGACAGCCTCCTAAGCAGTCACTAAAGGAAAGCCGGTTTGGATTATAACTTTCAAAAAATAGCTTATCTAGAATTAACAAAACTTTCATCTTCACATAGATGAAGAAGTCCCTCCTTTATCTGTACTAGAAGAAAAAAAATGTCCCATTGCCTAAGGTGTCAGTTGTTACCATTTGGGGGACAGAATCGCTGGTTAGTCACTGAAATTTAAGAGGTGTTAATAAGCAAGCAAATATTTTTGACGTGACTATTTCAAGCCAACATGTTTAGAAAAAATAAACCACAAGAATCAGGTTATACCTCAAAGTTGTATTTCATCTCCTAAAAAGGAATCACTAAGAGATTCCCAAGGAATTTTGTTTGTTAAAAATACATTTACTAAGTCTATACATGATTTCAGGCATTAGGTTAAAATACTACAACATACATGAGTGATATGACAGAGAAGATATGGTATGCAGACAGCATGACACTACAACAGTCTCAGCTGATAAATAGAAGCTGGCCTGCTGGACTGGACCTTCCCCATCTCTGCAGATGTTAGACCAAGCTGTGAAAGTAAAGCTGGCCACTGCCATTAGGGCCTCTCAAGGTGCACTGATAAAGTGCTAATGGCATGGTGAAAAAAGCGGTGTGTCACTCTGGCTCAATTTTGTAAACATAACGTTCCCTTAAACGTGTCCTGTACAGTGTGTTGGTCTCTCTTCCTGCGCTTGCACCAGCATGTGTGTCTATAATAAGCTTCTCTTTGTTTCCCACACTGACTCCGGTGAAGGGGGAGGCAGCAGCAAATAATGGACTGAGTGACATTCAGTACCAGACTGCAAATGCAGATGTCAGACAAAACGGATGCTGAATTTGGCTAATGAAGCTACAGCCTGCAGCAAGAACAAGCAGCTTTTAACAGTGCTTTGCTAAACCGAGTGATTTGGTATGCGTAAAATTCAGTGGAAAAGTTCTCTGAGAACTTACGGCATACGTACAGGAGCCAGAGAGGCAAACCTGTTATCTACAGCAGCAGCTCAAACAGCCAGCAGCACTGATACCCAAATATTCAGCACCCTGCCACTTCACTGTTCCGTTCCCCCTACTGAATTTGGTGTCTGAGGCCTCTCATTTTAAAATGTTAAGCCTAACGTAAATGACGTAACGCCACTTGGAATAGAGGGCCTCTTCCTCAGCCTCCCTGACCTCCGCTGCCCGTTGCACACACCAGCAGTACCAGCACGTCAGCTGATTCACCAGTCAGGGCAGAGAGAGCCCCGCTGCTGCGCATGAGTGGGCTGAGCTCCTTCCCCTTTTCCCTGCTCAGGCAAGCTGTGTGAGCTGGCATGCAGCAGCAGGGCCATGCTGAAGAGAGGCCTTAACTGACCAAAGCTCTCCTTCTGGAGCACCAGCTTTGCTTGTGATCCCACCAAGCATGGCTGCTTCTCTCAGGCTCCCTAAATCTGGGTTGTGGACTGGGGGAACTGGAGAGTCCCTCTGTATGGAGGCTGCAAGCATGCCAGTAAGAGCTGGGAGCTGAACCTGCCTACCCTACCCTGTAAATCCACACCTGGAAGACACATCATCATATTGCTTCCACCATCAGGAGCTCTTAGGCATGGCGACATTCTTGATCACTTTATGCCAAATCTATTGTAATAAAGCAGCCGATTTTTTATATCACGTATCTGTAGAGAAACGGGTTCAAAGCACTTTGCTGTCACTAATTCTATACTACAGCAATTGTATATGTAGTTGCTTATTTTCTGCATCTGCTCATGACAAACAGAGGTTTCTGCATACGGCCTCAGCTTGTTCCCGAGGTATGTGGACACCCACCTTGTATCAGCCAATGAAGATCAAAAACATTGCCCAGAATTAGGAAGAGTTAGGTCTTTACAAAGATCAAGAGCATCCTGAAGAGTCCATCTGACTTTGCTGCAATGTTCTTTCTTTTTATATAAATACGTCCACACAGTTTTTCATTTTTCCAGTTTCCTAATACAGATTTTGCAAAAATAGTTCCATTCATCAATACAAAACAACTTGTTTCATCAAAAGCATCGTGAATAGCTGGTGCCTAATAGAACCAGGACTTCTGTCCACATGTAACGTCACTCACCACACAGGCAAGTACCCCACCAGCTATTCTCTCCTCTGCCCACTTTATGGGTCTGACCTCACACACCCAATACTAACATATTTCTGTAATAAAGAGCAGCATTGGGTTGTTAGAACTGCCAGTTTTTAGATGAGGCACTGAGTTCCCTTGTGTTATTTCTGCTGACTTTTCTAATCAAATATAAAGATCCCATGACACATTTTGACAAAAAGTAGGGCACAGCTGGCTTATTTATTCTTTTACTAAAAATAGGCCTCAATGTCCGGCAGGTTGTAATGTGTTAGAAAGCACTTCAAGTGTAATAGCTGCCGTACCTGGCTCGATACAGCTTTATTACCAGTTGGTCTTTGCAAGATGCTGATGATGAAGATCAAACATCAGGCTTCACAATTACTTTAGTAGTTCCATTTTGCTAAAATGCTTACTAGGATTAGACTATCCAACAATTGAAAAGGCAGTAAAATACCTTCTCATCCTTACAGGAAGAGTTTCTGACACCCTTCGAAGCACAGCACAGCATGTTTTACATCTCTTGGGTTAATGGTATATTACTATTCTCAGCCAGAGGCGAAGACTAGAAAGAGATTCATTATGGGAACTGGAACACAAATGGTTTAAAGCAAGCCATATCTCTCCCACCTCCTTTACATATTTATTTTATAGCTGGCCTTTTCCTAAGGCTATTCTGATAACAGAATAGATGTAACAACTGTGAAAACGAATCACGATCATGAATACTATTGAGCCTACCGCACTTTTTAATGACTATGGATATGAAATACACTATATTATTTCTGGATTTGGCCTTGCAGAAGACTTTCAACTCATGGTTTGTCAAGTTTGCTTAGAGAACCTCACTGGCCAGTCACAACGGTGTGAGTCAGGGTTAGCAAGACTTCATTTTGCATAGAACTGCCATAAGAGAGAAAACAACACGAGTCTTTAGCCCCAAATCACACCGATGTAGTTATCCTTTGAGTCAAATACATTTACTGACCTGCAGTACACAGTGAACATCACCTCTGATTTTGGTCACGTACCATTTGCGAACCATGAAAGACTTGCTCAAAAATAAATCTTTATCTCACGCAAGTTATAAGTCACGTGCAAATCAAATAAAGAGAGAAAAGCAAATGCAATATATTGCTGCTACCATAGAACACAGGTACACATTAACATTTCACTAGCCTACGGGAAAACATGATTGCTTTAATATCATTGCTTATGACACACTACTGGAAAGCTAGTACATCTGTATCTATCTATACCTATGTATCAAGACAAACGGAAAAAGTTCATGTGATATTTTAAAAAACAATAAGCACAAGAAAAATAACAAATACTATATGCAACATCATTCCTCTAAAAATATCAATTCTTAGCTAGAAATGGATAATTATTCTGAATCCCTATTTAAAATCTCAGATTTGAACTTCTTCCCTCTGGTGAATGAGTTACCATTTTAATATTACTTATGACTTTCTATTTTTAAAAGAACTGTCAAAAATACAGCTACCTAGCTGAGAGGCATTTAAAGATTTCTTATTAAGGATGTTTCAAGTGTCTAGAAACCTCTCCAATATTAATTTACAAGCACCTAATCATATCAATGTTTCTTTTGCTATAAAACTGTTCTTCTACACTAGGATCAGTGCAAACAGTCACTAAAGACACAGTGAAAACCAAGTACATTCAGTGCTGTGCTGGAACAAACAAAATCACTTTCATCTCACTATTCTATTAATTTAAATTCCCATGATCAGGAGCCATGAGTCCCACCCTCAGAAAATCCAGCACTCTGACACATTCCAGAACAGTGCCCACAAAGTGCTATTAACGGGCACTGCACCACCAACGCAGGAGAGATCCTGGGAATACTCCAAAAAAGCCAGTACATCTCTGGGAGCAATACTCCAGACAACCTTTTGTTGCAAGACAATCCAGTCATCCTGAATCAGAAAGACTCGTGTTATTTCTAAGAATTACATTTTAGACAATTTCTTCAAGCTACATATGCATCATCATCTTTTTTTAGTCCTTAATAGTTAACATTACTAAACCTGGCTAGATGCCATTAAAAAAAAAAAAAAAGATTGTTGTGGCATAAGAGGAAAAGTGTATTATTATTACTTTCAAAACTAACAAATTAAGCTTGCCTTACTATTTTGGAAACTCCAGGCTTTGTGCTAAATCACTTTTTGTTTACAACAGTTTTTCCAGGTATTGATAAACCCAATCAAAATATGTGTGCGCTTCACCCACTCTGTCTGGCGATCTATCACAAGTCTGAAAGCTTCGTTTATATGACTCATACGCCTTTAGATTAAACAACTATGCAAATGATGCCAAGTCTCTATTTATCACAGCTTTGTCAGCGAAACAAATCATTCAGCAGGTGAATCATGAAATTCCTGTCTCTGTGGATGCCGAGTAAACAAGAGAGGGAAGCCGGGAGATGCCAGCTGAAGTTCACACTTCCCAATCTATTCCTCCTTCCCATCTCCCCCGCCGTATCACTGTGGCACTGCTAATAGCAGCCGAACTCTTCTTGCCTGATTTCCCTGCACACGCAGCCCATTTGGCTGCAGTTCAGAAAGTCCTTTAGACACATCAGGAAAACTGAAGCACTTGCTTAAGGGGTTTGCTCAGGAGTGCATGCTTGCTGCGTATGCCTCTGAGAGGGAACGGGGGGGTTCATTTCCAACACAAGAAGTGCATCCATTTAAACAGCTCCACCATTTAGTGCTTAGCCCTCCTGCTTAGAAGGGGCTCAGAGGGGGTTTTCGTTACTGTTCTGCCCTATGAAGACAGACTGACAGGATATCGCTGCCCAGAGAAGGGCTAGCCAGCTGGACACAGTTAGGTCACCTTTACAAGAGAACACATTCCAGCAGTTCATAAAAACGTGGCTGAAGAGCATTTTTCTTTTTTTATTCCTGGAATGTACCTCATTGCCAAAGAAGGTAGCTATGCTCAGGAAAATATTCCATGGGGAGCAAATGAATTCTTCTGCAAAGCCATTCGCCCCTGCTCCACCCCAGCTGACATTACACAAGTTGAATAATGCATGTCAAGTTATTAAGTAACATGTAAACATTTCCAGTAAATGTTCCCACTGCAGACCTTGGCTTAACTGGTATTGCTTCCCTCTGTGATAATGGAAAAACAACTTCCTTAGCTCTTCTGCACCTAAAGCTTAATATTAATGAGGCATTTCCTACCAGTCACTGACTGGAATCTTCCTCCTCCCCTATCTCTCAATAAAACTTTTAAACCCTCGAAAACTTATCTAATGATGCCTTACTCAGAGATGTCCTTCTCTGAAAGCCCCTAATTGACCCTACAGCCTATGCAATGGGGTAATTTGACGTCCCAAAAGTATTACAGTTCTGGTAATACACTCCAGGACAAATGACAAATTCCAATTGGAAGCGAGTTGGCTTCTTCTCATGCCACCAAGGATGTTTTCTATCAACGCCTGGCTTCCCAACATGAACTGTCCAACAATATTCCGTGCCCCTCCCCAGGCCAATCAATTTCGAGATTATGTATTTTTACATATTTTTCCCCAAGGGTGTGAGAGCACAGTGTTGGGAAGCCACAGCCCTTTTCAATCTGGTAGAGGAAATCCCCTTGGAATTTAGTCCCGCTCCAGGCACATACGGTTTGTACAGCATATGCCAGTAATTCATTTGCCTTTGCTGTCTGTGACGCTCCGCAACAGGGGCAAACGTGGCTCAGAGCCAGCTACCCCCACCAGGACATGCTGAACAGCTAAAGCATCACTGGGGTGAAAACGGGCTCTCGAATCACCTTCATGAGACTGAGAACCATTAATCCCAAAGGAGAGCTGCCAAAGGAAATTTCTGGGATTTTCCACTGGAATTTGTACTTTCCCAAAGGGGTTTCTGTAGGAGAAACTGACCTAGGGTCATGTATCTGAGGAACTCCTAGGAAACACACCGAATTCCACTCTGGAAAGTGTTTGGGTGAAAAGTTTGAACAGAGCTGTTAAGTAGGAAGGTAAAATAATGCATTTGCTACAACTTTCTCCAAGTATAAATGTCTTTTAATGCCTGCTAGCTGCACAGGGCTGAGAGCTGTGGGGCAAGCTGGATTGCTCTCCTTTGCCTAAGGGAATCGTTTTCCTGGCAATCCAGTTTGCAGCCCAGCGGAGGGCATGACACCAGCAGTGCTAAATATTGCTTAGAACCAAGGGTGTCACTGATCCCAAAAAATAAAATAAAATCTTGCTCAGTACTCAAAGATGCTCGAAAAGGAAAAAGCTCAGTTGATCTTCCAAGCTGGAACTAACACTGGGTTTCAATGTGATTTTTATAGGAGCTTGTAAGCGATGACACACGTGGAGTCTTCTGGCACAACAAGACATAAAAATACCCAAAGAACAGAAAATTAATAACCTGTTTTGATGTTCACTAATCATTTAACTCCAATACAACTTTTTGGAAGACTGTCTTAAAGTGAGATGAGTTTCCTTGGGCTTCATTATGGAGTTGCAACAAGACTGCTCCCAGAGACCAACTGCACCGAGTAAGAAATGTGCCTCTGTTTGGGCAATATATGGAAAGCAGACATACCAGAGGACAACCTTTACCACGCTCTTTCTTTCCCCCTGCTTACAGCAGCAGCCTTTTTTTGCCCGATCTGTCACACCAGGATGAGAAGTCATGGGTTAATGGTGCTGAATGTCACAGCTCCCAACCCCAAGGCCACCAGCTCTCAGTAGATGTCCACCTCTGTACGGTACCTGCAGCATAGGCATCACAGGCTGTTCAAAGACAGCAAAGCACAGGGAAACAAAGCGTGGCCACCATGACAAAATCAGATCACAATAACAGGAACACGGTTGTGCACACCTCAGTACCTGATGTGGGCCTATTTCTGTGTCTGGGCTGATCAGGACAGGCACAAAGCAAAAACCACGCTAGAATGAGCCTGTCTTGCTCAGAAAATTGTTTCCAGCAACACAGCAATGAGTTAATGATTGCATTACAGCTATCGCAGGAATGCCAGTGCTCAGTAAGGAGTGTTTTTTTAAAGAAAGGTTTTTGAATGCTACTTCCCTGCTGCTTTTAGTTCCCTCACAGAAGAGGAACTACTGGAAAGAACAACCCACCCACAAACACCTTTGCTGGCTAGCCACTGCGGCTTTCCTAAGAAAGAGTAACTCACGGCATTCTTCATCCTTCTTTGTACCATGAAATAAGCTTTTTTGGTGAAAGACTAATAAAATGTCAGCTTTCTAGGCTTCTAAGAACATTACTGCCAGAGCTAAGTGGACTCTCAGAAAGACCAGTGGCTTCTAGATTTTTCAAGAAATTCTGTTTAACTGAAAAGCTGTTGATTTTTCAGCCAGGGCCCCAGAGCTCAGGTATAAACTCCCTATACAGGAGGAATGTGATGACAGGTAAAGAAATGCATTTGCACTCTCCTTTTTCCCCCATCACCCACCACCACCTGCAGCCAAGAAGCGTGTTCATGGCTCGTGCCCCGAGATGCCTCTGCAGGGATCCGGGGGAGAGGCAGGTTCTGCCGGAGCCTCCGCACCAGCAGCATCTGGGATAAAGCAGGAGCAGCACTGCCGACAGGGGAGAGGGGTTTTCCTGAGGGGTATTATTGGTGTGCACATTGCACACACGCATAGATGTACATCACCCACCCGATAACACACACCTCCCAGCGACTTCACCGCAACTTGGCCTTCTGTCTTTCAGTACATGCAAGAAATGACAGACCTCAGCCTGACGTCCACCATCATTTTCTTGTTCTAAAGCAGTGCCTGGCAAGACTGCAGAGCCCCTGCGCAGCCTCCGTGCCCTCTCCGCATGAGTCCCGTAACCGCAGCCCGCCAGGGAGATAACGATGACTACGGAAGGCCAAGACTGGACGGTAACAAGAGTCCGTACACATTTGGCCTGTTGAGATGTTTACCCTGTCTACCCATAGATCTGTATCCTTACTGCTGTACGCGGAGTCACAGAGCCTCGAGCCGAGGACTTTGGCAAGCCTGTTGCAGCTGCAGTGATCCATACCTGACACTGCAGCGAGCTGCTAGAGCAGAGCAGTGATGCCATGACGTTAAATGAGAGCACACTGCCTTCAATTTTCCCACGCAAATCCAACAGCATTTCTAACGTCACCATACAACTGGTACAAACACAGAATCGTCTAAACTGAAATTCTAAACATATCCTTACCTTGTCATTAAACCATTTTTAAAATTTCTTCTGCCAAGTACAACTCCAGTTAGGGGCAATCAATTATAGTGTGGACTAGAGAGGTGTTTCACAACAGCAAAAGGTATCAAGTATCAGATCTCATGCGCCTCAAAAATGCCATCTTTGCTCTCAAGCACCACTAACAACAAATGGATCCAATACCTAGAACAGCCACAACACAGAAAAAAATCTCCACACTGCAGCAAAAAAAGTCTCTGTGAAATACGGCCTGTAAACTTAAAACCCATCCTATGCCATTTTCTTCATATAACATATCCAAAATAACCTCTTAAACCACTACAATTTAACATCAGTGCTCTCCTTTAAAAATTTAACTTAAAAATTTATAGTCAACCTTCAAATCTTGACTCCAATGCTGAACAGTCTTCTGAGAAAAAGTCTTGAGTAAAGAACTAGAGAGAATAATGTACCTCACCTCTTCTAATCTTAGTCACATCTCAAATTACCATTTTTCACAGATATATGTTAAAGAGACATACACATAGATATGGAAAATAGGTATGGAAATACACATAGATATGGAAAAACAGGATATCAAGTTTCCTATCAAAGAACATGCTGTTACACTTTGTGGCTTAATCATTTTATGCAAACTTAGGAGTTAATGATGCTCAGCTAAATTGTTGTTTACCATAAACATACCTTGAAAAACAGCATGATTTTCTTTTGTTGTTTTCTCTCCTTCCGCATGACAACAGCTGAGGGAACAGACATGCAGTTCTACAGCGGCTTGGCCACCTGAACTCTATTAAAAAACTGATTATTTCAAGTTGTTAAAAGATCAGGTGATAACCTCCTTCAAAAGATAAAAAAATATGAACAGATCTTAATTAGTATCTGATAAAGAAGTGGGGCTGTTGCACTGTGTAAACCCTGAATTAGACTAATAATATAGGGAGACTCAACAAAAGATGCTTTGTGTTTCCCACCGGAGCTGGTACGGGCTCCTCCGCACGCCCGCCCCTTCCAGCACTGCAAGCAGGCTGAATGCCATCATCTGATTTTTTCCACGCCCTGCTAAGATATACCTGAAAGGCGCTTTTGTAGTGTATTTGAAAAGGACAAGCTGGTGTCCCGTGCTACACATCTTGCCTGAAACTAAGAATTTTGAAATAAATCCTGCTGGGCAAAGTCTGAATAAATCACCTGCCCAGTAAGGTAGCCCTGAACACCACGTTCAAGCACGCCGGCGCAGAGAGCACGTGCAAAGTGTACGGCGCAGTGGGGGCACCCGTGGCATTGCCTGCAGACTGTCACCAACCTCAGCGATCCTGACAGCAGCTCCTCCCAGTCCTTACGCTAAAAATCAGCTCTCGCTCCCACCTGCAGCTCACACTGATGGGAATATGCACTTGCAGCTGATACACATGACCAATTCACTCAGTAGCAAGTAACTAACCTGCAGATTAGCCGAGTACTTTGCAATTGATAGCACACAAACACATTAGGATTAGATTTAAGGTTACTAAAGCCAGAAGATGACCAACAAACTTCTGTATAGCAAGTTTATTGCCAGATCTGCATTACTGCGTTGCTTCATTCGAGTTCCTTGACAGATACTGAGTATCTTAATTAGCAATCTGCCTTCTTAATGGACAGAAAATCATAATTTGTTTTGCACTCTGGGTCTGTAGTGATCGATTCCACATACCCGCACACGTAACCTTACACACACGAGCAATCCTGCCGAGTTCAACCACCTTTCCAAACCAGCCTGCGCTCAGTGCATGTCTGGTTCTGTACATTTTGCCCTTTTCCAGTTCATCCCATCTGTTTATAGCCTTTCCATCCATTTGACTATGATTTTCCAAGGTTTCAGATTCACCTTTTTCCTTTCAGTTTTTCCTATCTGATGTACATTGTAATGAAATTAAGGGGAAATTTATTCAAGAACTAGCTTGACTCAATTTCTTTCCATAGTGTTTCTCCAAACCGGCTGGCTGAGTGTGACCTTTTCAAAAGGATTTGGCACAGGCCTGTCATTTGTCAAGTTATTTTTCCAGTTTTTGTCAGTGTGAGTTTTAAAATCAGTATCAAATTATTTTTGTTACATCAGATCAAAAAAATGCTCTCTAGCCGAGCTAACATCTTTTAATCTAACTCCTTCAAACTGCATGAGACAAATGAAGTGCATGGTGGAAAAAAACACACAAAAGCCTGGTTTGTGGCCAAAATTCCACCTAGACACAGAGCAGGAGTGGGAGAAAAACTACATCTCTTGAACAGTATTTCCCAAGTGTTTGTTAAGAATCATTTTCTTTCTTAATCTCACATCAACAGTAGTCTCAAATCAACAGTGCTAGATCTGGGCTTGATGAGATCTGTTGAAAATAGTACAGGACAACATCCCATCCTGCTGCCCTGCCATCTCCAGTAAGTTGTGTGCCCACAGCACATGCAGACCAAGTTGCTTGTTTCTTACAGCTAAGTCACTGGTTGGTGTGTTGGTTCTGGATGCTCGGGTGGAATCAGGAGACTAGTTCAAATATCTTCTTTAAATCCCAACTATTTTAACAGATTAAGCATGGCAGGTCAGAGAGAGGAACAAAGAGTTTTATTCATGGAAAATGTTACTAGCCTTCAAAGCAAGTCACATGAGAGAGATATGAATACATATATTTTTATATCTAGTGCCTAAATTAGAAACAAGATTTAAAATCTCAACGTCCCTCATGAACTCCTTCCCTTCTCTCCACATTCTCCTATTCATTTTGGATGACACACTGTGCCCTTTATTATTTTTTTTCTTCCTCTCATCCTTTCTTGTCCCTTGTCTCTCCACACTTCCCATCCTACTGCATCTTGACTTCGTGTTCACTTGTAACCACATACTGGATTCAGAGATGTGATGCACCAAGTTCTGGCATTTTGGAAATCTGGCAATTTCCAGCTATGAAGAGACCTTCTCATCTTGCCTCCCCCAAATAAGCCATTAATAAAAAGCACAGAAGGGAAAAAAACCAGCCAAAAACAAACAGTAAAATCTAAAACTCCTTAAAATTATGGTGTTATCTTTCCCGAGTGTTCCCAGTTTCGATCAAAATGATGAAGTTACACTGGCAGAGGCCAGCAGCAGATGCAGCTTAAACTGTCTAAGATTATTTTTAATATTTTTATTCCAGGAAGTATGCAGAAACCATAATTACACAACTATGCCAGAAATCCTGAGGGGCAGGGCCGCCTTCTCAGGGCACATCTGAACTCAGCAGCCTGGCTGCAGGTTCTGGCACAGTTATTTTACCTTAACCAAGCTGCCTATGTTTCCCCGTAACAGCCTTATAGTAACTGTAGTAATGGAATATTCAACAATAGGACTCCTACTTGCTTGTATTATAGAGGTGAAGAAAATAAGACCACGCCATGCATGCCATGTGCTTCTGTTGCTGCAGTGTGGTTTCACAGATCTGTAGAGCATCAGAGAAGGAACTTTTGGTCGGCAGCCCAAGCGCCGGCTGCCTGCAGCACCTCTGCCACCGGCCGCTGCCCGAGAAGCCGAGCACCTCTGTTGCAGCTCAGGCTAGCAAAGGTAGACAGCTGGGCTTTGGGGAGAACCATGTGGAAAGAGCCTTCTTTCTGGTTCACTTATCACCACAACATGTTTCAGAAAACAAGCCCAGCGTGCATCCCTGCTGCTTCACTTTGCATGCGTCTCATCTGTCTGCTGGGTCCAGGCTTGGATCAGAAGGCTTCGGCGCTGCCTTCTTTATACATTCTGCCCTCACCCCACTGTGAAAGGCAGGCAGCCTTGCAGGAACACAGCCACTACCAGCTCCTTCAGCTTCCTCAGACATCAGTACATCAAGGCTAATTGTACTGTGGTTCTGGCAGCACATCTCTAGGGGATGAGGATGTGCACCCAAATGTCGATATTCAAACCAAATGGTACCACACACCCAACGACAGCCCAACAAAATGGGTACAAAGCCAGAATCTAGCTCTCTTAAGCAAGCTATGTTCAAGTATATTTCATAACAAGGTAAGAAATAGGCCAATTTAATGCGGTAGACATGAATGAGAAAAATTGTCACAGGCCAAATTCACCAGGAAAAAGGCCATTTCCTCACCCTCTGACTTTTGGAACTAGACCAGGACAAGCTGCTGGGTGAGGCAGAAGCACTAGCCATTCAACCAGTGGGGGCGGGGAGTGGAAAAGGAAAAAAACAGAAACAAAACAAATCAAACAAAAAAACCCCAACCCAAAACACAAGTGAAACTGTTTCCCATGAGTACCTCCAGCAGGACATCCAAACTGGGAAGCTATGTTAGAAACCATTTTTGTGCCGCTTGCTGAATTAAAGTTAT
This sequence comes from Falco cherrug, assembly GCF_023634085.1. Lineage (NCBI taxonomy): Eukaryota > Metazoa > Chordata > Aves > Falconiformes > Falconidae > Falco > Falco cherrug. Next base: position 10,973,139 of record NC_073707.1, read on the forward strand.
GAAGCCAACCAGGACAGTAGTTTTCTAAGATGTAGAAAAATACAGATAGAGCAGCCTTTGCCTTGGAAAAAAGAGAGAGTGAGAGGAAAACTTCTAGCTGGATGAAAAAAATCTGGCTACGAGGACAACAACCTCTAAAAGAGGTAAAAGAAGCCCCAGCAGCTACTCAGATTTACATCCATGTACCAGAACAGAACTGAAGCCAGGCAGGCAGGCATCTCCAAACAGTACAGCTGCGTCATTGGTAGGTATGAACAAGTTTACAGCCTCAGAAGATTGTGATCTCCCTTGCCATATAGGCAAGGAAAACCATTTCTTTCAGAGGAACTCAGAGTTACTCAACTCTAATTAAGCTTCTAAAACAGGAAATTCCTGCCAACACAGGTGGAACTGTAATACACCGGCTGTGCAGCTGGGGAACATGAAAAATGGCGTTTCCGTGTTCCCACCTTGCTCACCAAAACCAGAGTGCAAATAGTGTAAAACACACAGCTGAAAAAGCTGGGAAAAGCAAGTAAAAAAATTGAAAGGAGGACTATAAAAGTCACTTAGGTCATTCATAAGAAAGTTCCCCACAGTATTAACTCAGGTTGGAGCCCTTCTGAGGAAGCGGCCATCGCCTTGAGAGCTCAGTTATCGGGCAAAGGAAATTCAGCTGAATCTGTATTTGAGGAAACAAAGTTGAGAGGACACTTTGCTGACTTCTGGTGTCACCTGTACTCCTGAAGGAGCCCTGAAATGTGTACTGGCAATACCAGCTTCTCCCAGCCGTCTCTTTGTTCTTTAGAATTGGTATTTTTAAATACAGTTTACACTTACTTGCTGGACCATGTCACAAAAGGAGAACGGCAGGATAGAAATTTGCCATTGAAATGTTACTTGAGTTAAAAGTAAGACAAGAAATAGAGATTCTTTTTTAATATTTACTTGTCTACAGCATTTTAATTGTGGAGGCACATAGAAAAGAGGGATATAAGCAATTATGTACATTGCTACACATTTCTGTCTCTAACTGGAAGCAAAAAGACTTAAGGACATATGGAGATGACACATGTCATCACTGCTTGTAGGGTATGCCTGCACTCTCCGCTCTAAGCACTAAGGCTCTGTTTAAAACCAATATTTCTCATGACAGCTTAATTCAAGTTCCACAAAGCCATCTGTATCAAAAGAACAACACAGGGCAGATTTCAGTGGAACTGAAAAAATCAAAAAAAAAAAGTACTTGTGTCTACAATGAAATGACTAACACAAACAGCAGCACCAAAGCTTTTTTTAGGCTAGGGACAGTTCAGTAAGTCACTGATAAAAGAGCTGTAAGGGTGGGATACCAAAAGGTATGTTTTCATCAGAAGAGTCATGCTGTCGTCACATCAGAACCAGAGTACTTCTAACCATGGGAAGTGACCTTCACTCATCTGATGCCCCAAAACAAGCAAGCGACTAAACCAAGAACAGATTAATTTCCTTTAACTACAGATATAGCATTACTACACCTGCTCAATAAGGGAAAAGGTAAAAGTATTTACTATTAATAAAAATAAGACTGCGGGGGGAAACAACTTTTTTTCTTTCCTACAGATGCACACGAGTAGCTCTGTATTTAGGCTATCAGAAGGCTAACTTTTCTCACACATACATTTCAGTCAATATATAATGTGAATGCCTATCTGTTACTTTCTTATGAATTTATGTTTTATTGCTGCATTTTCAAAAGTCGTTGACTACTAAGGTGTCCCATGGGTTCAATATACTATGGTACCGCACAGCAAACGCATGCTTAGAAATGACCTGAACACATGCAGTAAAAGGAGTAAGATTACATCACTGGTCTTTCATTTCAACCTGGATACTAGTTGCAGCAAGAAACTAATATATATTCACCCAAACAAATGTCCATCAAAGCCACAAAAGCAATTTAATGCTTACGCATGTGCTGACAGTACTATGGCAGGCAGAGCTGTGAGTAACCCCACGAAGGAGGCTGTAGGTAGATCAGAAGTACAAGCTGGTCCAAGATGCACAGATCCTCCTCACCAGCATCACGGCCGTTCTCAGCCTGACCTCTGCCATTCAAGCTGATACACTCGGTATTGAAAGTAAATATACAGGAACAACCGAAAACAACTTTCCTCCTGACCATATTGGTGAGGGAAGGTATTTAATTGACAAAAATGACAAAAATTACCCTGTGGTTTAACAGACATTTATTCCTTTTAAGATTAATTGGTAAGACACAGAGTTGAATGTAAGGTAACTTCGCAATGTTGAGATAATGTCATGGTGTTTTGCTTTCAACAAGATGAAATGAAAGCCCTGGGTTTGGTCACTACGTTAAGGGAGGAAATTGTCTTTTAAATAAAAAGTTATCTCAGATTCCTGGCAAATTACAAGGTTTAGGTCAGCTCTGAAAGGATTTTGTGTCAGCTGGAAGAGGGCATCTATGTGAAAGATTCATAATAATGAAAGCCAAGCTCTTTAAAAAGTAGAAGTAATGCTTGTTGAATTTCTCATCACCTGCAAGACTGGTTATGTTAATAACCCTTCACATTATGCCAGGTAGACTGAAAAGAATTAATAGTTCACAAACAACCTTCCCACAGAAGCTTCAGTGCCAATGTTGTTTTGACTGATGACAATTAATAAAAAAATATAATCCCAAATATTTAGGCCTTGCACATAAATTCCTTATATCTGAAAAACTTCCATTAAAAATAATAATAAACCTACCTCTCACAGGGTAATTGAGTTCCTGGATCACAGTGCCACTGGGGAATTCTGGTCACACTGTTCACAACTTTTTTTAAAGTCCGTTCTATCCAGAAATGAAGAAGCTAATTTGATGTATACACGCAGGGGTTCCACCACTGAGCTCTGCCGAGCCACTGCAAATGGTCAGGAGTCAGAGGGCGAGGACCAGGGTACTGTGATGCCTTCGAAAAAAACAAAAACACCAGAGCTTAGCTGATTGTGCTACTCAGGGGGTGCTCATTAAATGCTGAAGGCAATCTGTTTCACAGCACAAGCTCCTTCCTCCTCTTGTTTGAAGTAGCTGTGAAACAATGGTCAATTGGCAACGTGTCTCAAGCCAGCAATAAGGAACGCCTGCCAGGACACAGGGCTGTGAGAGAGGATGAAGAGGAAGAGAAGGAAATGGAGAATAAAGCAAAAGATGGAAGTGAGGAAGGTCAGAAGGTTGTTTATACATTTACAGTATCTCTAAAATTAAGTCACAACCCAGTGAGATGCAGGTGGCAAACTGATCTCATTAAAAAAACCACAATGGCTCAGAGGCAAGGTTCGCTTTTGCCAAGGATCCTGTTTCCAGCACTGCTCATATCCAGATGTTGCAGAGGAAAGTTCCCAGCCACAGTGTTTGACAGACTTAAATGTGATTCCTGCAGGACAGGCCAAAGAAGTTCTGCTAAAATTCACTACCAAGTTAGAGAAATATTATGCAAGGTAGAAAACAAGATCCACTGCTTGGAACGTGACATGCATGGTCATAAAGTTTAGAACTTTTTTCCCTGAAAACAACACTTGGTACAGCACACAGCATCCCAGCAGAACTCTCAGGTCCTAAAAACTTTCATCTATGCCTTAAAAGCATGGAAAATAAACCTGGCTACTCACTGCTCTGTTAGCCTAGGAAGGAGGCAACTGGTGCACAAACAGTACAAAATTCAGCAAGGCATGAAAGGGACTAGTATTGCCACACACTCCACACAGGCTTTGGGAGCGAAGTGTAAAGATTTACACAGGCCACCTACTCTTCGGGAAGAAAGTGCCACACTGGGATGACGTGGCAGTCAGCGTTTCACTCATGGTTGCTGTCAAGGCAAGAAACGGACAAGATCAACTGCATTCATTTCCCATCCCTCCATTAATATTGGATCTGAATAACCGCTGCCCGAAGCTGCTCCAAAAACTCCCTTCACTATGTTTTTCTACTGGAAATTGTGGCTTTCTTCAGGGGAAAAAAAAAACAAAAAAACCCAAAACAAATGAAAACCAAACCCAAAACTTTCCACTAAAAGCATTCACTCTGGCTAGTATCTCATTTCTAAACCCACAAGACCTGCTACCTTTTGTTTTCCAACAAAAACTAGGGTTTGAAGTGGTGCCTCACAGGGGCTGCGGCTCAGCACCCACCAGAGCACACCTCCCACCGGGCAGCATGACAGCACCCAAAGGGGGGTGGTGACACCACCAGGGAGATACAGCCCAGCCAGGGAAGTCGGTCTGCAGCTGAGTCAAACCTGCCAATCAAAAATATTCAAAACTTAAAAAAAAAAAAATATATATATATATATATATACCACTAGTGTCAGTAAAAGTAATTTGTCTCACTTCAAAATTTTATGCAAAATAATATATTTGGTGATCAGGTGTGCTCCTCACCGTTTCTGGGGACCCTTGAAGCTGCCACTGCTAAAGATGGAGCCAATTACACCAGGATGGAGGAGGCCCCATCAATGGGAGCCACTGCCAGACTCTTCCCATGCTTGGGAATTGCAAGGAGTTACCTCCTCCTCCTCCTCCACTTCGTCCCCTCTGCAAGCAACTGGGTTCCAGCACCGGTCCACTCGTACTGCCAAAGGGGACTAAGCTCACCAGGAAAGCTTGCCCATCACCTTGACGATGTCAAAGATTAACTGGCTGGGCTCTGTGTTTAATGTACAAAAGCTACTCCTGGAACATCACGTTCAATCGGTTCACACAGGTTCTGATCTGAGGGCAATGAGTGGCCCATGGCGCCGCAGCAGCTGCCTGCGCCCTCGCAGGGTGTCAGCCAGCCCCAGCGCACCCATGGGTGTGCAATCAAGCGCTGCTCTTATCACACCCCTCCCAGCCTGCTCATGCTGGAACAGGTCACCGACACCAGCAACCTCCCGCACGTTACAATTGCCAGTAAAATACAACAACCTGAAACTGAAAATACCTCCGGCCTACCAAGAGTTCAATCTGAGGCACAAACCTGCTGGTGGTTCTGAGACCAGCTTAGCCGATGAGACAGTGATGGTCTCGGTGCTCCAAGTGAGCAGCTTAATTAGAACAGCAAAACAGGGTGATTAATCACCGCTAAGGAAAACACCTTGCTGCAGAAGACAGGTGACACTAATGCTTTACATCGTTACAAAAAATTGAGGTTACTCTTCAAGACAGCACACATGGAAAACATTTAAGGGAAAAAAGATGAAATGTTCAATCGGTGAATTCTTCCCATTAACACCCTAGCAGCCTGACACACGCTGGCAGGCAGGAGGTGTGAGCCTCAGCCACGCTGCCAGCCACACGTCCCGCTCCGGCAGCTGCCAGGTTCCCCTGCTGGAGGCCCTGCTCCCGCTGCTCGCTGCCGAGCTCGCCTCTGCAGCCACCTCTCCGCGGCGGTTTTAATTCCACACCCCACCCCACCCCCGGTTTCTTTCTGAGCAGCATCAGCATCCCCCCGTCTGTTCCAGTCTCAGCCCCCCATCGCACCCCCGAGCCCGGGCTGGGCCGCCAGCAGCACCTCCGGGGCGGGGGGCACCCGCGGTGGGGCAGCGCCAGCTCCGCTCCCCCACCGCAGCGGCCGGGCTGGCGCGGCAGCGGGGCGGGATGTGCTCCCCCTCGGCCTCCCGGAGCCGAGCCGTGCCGTGCCAGCCACCCGGGGCCGAGCAGAGCCGTGCCAGCCACCCGAGGCCGAGCCGTGCCGTGCCATGCCAGCCACCCGGAGCTGTGCCGTGGCCGTGCCAGCCACCCGGGGCTGAGACGTGCCAGCCGCCCGGAGCCGAGCCGAGCCGTGCCAACCACCCGGAGCGGAGCCGAGCCGTGCCAGCCACCCAGGGCTGAGCCGTGCCAGCCACCCGAGGCCGAGCCGCGCCGTGCCAGCCACCCCCAGCCGAGCCGAGCCGTGCCAGCCACCCACCCAGAGCTAAGCCGAGCCGTGCCAGCCACCCACCCGGAGCCGTGCCGTGCCGTGCCAGCCACCCACCCGGAGCAGAGCCGAGCCGTGCCAGCCACCCGGAGCCGTGCCGTGCCATGCCAGCCACCCGGAGCGGAGCCGCGCTCCGAGGGAAGCCGAGCCCGTGTCCCGCCCTGCCAGCCCCCGGCACCCGCAGCCCGCCCCGGGGCTCCCGGTCCTGGGAAGGGGTCGGGGGGAGGCAGGACACGAAGGAAAGGAGGAACAAGCGCCGCGGCCCTACCCGGCTGTGCTGGCGGGGACCCGTCTGCCGCAGGCTCGCACCCACACGGCGGCACCGGCACCGGCCGCCCGCCCCACCCCGGGGCCGGCCGCCGCCTCTTCCTCCTCCTCCTGCTGCTCGGCCCGGCCCCGCAGCCAGGCACAGCCGGACCGCGGGGTTATCGCACCCGGGTGCACCGGGCTGGGCTCCCGGCACCCTGCTCCCCCCGGGGCTTCGGCACGGTCCGGCTTGGCTCCCCGCCCGGGTCAGCACCGCCGAAGGGAGCCCCGCTCAGGCGGCCACCGGGCGACCGCCCGGGACAGTGGCTGGCCTTCCCCCGGGCAGGACAACGGGCCAGCCCTCAAGGTTTTCAAGCACGGTTTTATTCAGCCATGACTTTACACTTGGTAGTGAAATACGGAGTCATGCAAATGCTGCCCAGCTATTCCTTGCTCTCTCTCCCCCTTTATCTCCTTCCCGCAGGAAAGGTGATTATTGCTATAAAAACTGCCGGTTGGTCGCACCCCAGTCTGCAATTCCTCCGGAGGAACGGCCTGGAAAGGACCAGGTAATAGGTGACACCGATGGGGGACACAGGCCCCAGCTCTGCCATGGCCAGCCCAGGGCACTGCATCCCTGCCATCTCACTCCTCCTCCTCCTCCTCCCAGCCGTGTCTCAGGGTGGTGCATCCAGCCAGCCACCCACGGTACCCGCCTTCCTCGCAAATGTCACACGTGCCACAGGCCTCTGCCTACCAGAGAAACTCATGCAGAAGCCCCTTGTCAGCCCCTCAGACTGACACACGCCATCCTGCAAGGACACTCCTGCAAGACCAGGGGACGCTCCAGCTTGCCCGAGGCAGCCCAGTACTGCTGCATGTCTTTCATCAGCAGAAACCAGCTACCCACAGCCAAATACACACATCTTGCTAGCCTCTGGCCCTCAAAACGCCTGAACACAAAGCACCCTCCTCTGCACTTCAGTAGCATCTTGTGCCAACCTTCACCAGCCATGCAGCCACCGGGTTTCAGGCCACCGCTTGGGAAATGGTATTTTAATAAGTCCAAACCTGTAACGTCGGGTGTGGGGCTCACGGATGCGCAGATGCAGTCGCCACGTTTGGCAATATGTCAGGTTGAGGACAGTTGAGCACAAAACGTTTGCTGCTGTGAGCTGCAGGTTGTGTTTGGTGGGAAGGCCGCGGGGGGTGTCTGCTGTAGGAGACAGGAGACAACTGTTAGAGCGAAAAGGACAGTAAGCAGCCCCCACAGAAGGGGTGGCCTCAATCACTGGGAGCAAACGCAAATGTAGCTTCTAAGAAAAGTATGAATCCAAAAAAGTGCCCTAGCAGGAGGCCTGGAACATCCCGCAGGGCAAGCTGAACATCATATTCCTGTTTTATCGGCTGTCATAAGCAGCAAGAATAGTGTTCATCAGCAGAGGAACTTGAGGCAATGGTCTTTTGCAAATTTTAGTACTTGCAGAAAGCTTTAATGAGAATTTTCAAGCCTACAAAGTTGGAACACACACTAAAAATGCGGCAACATATTTGTGAAGCCTGACATTCTTTTAATGCTTGGTATGGGCAATAGTCTGCAGTGAACAATAGCAACTCCAAACTCCCTTCTACAGCTGTGTTGGTCACAAAGAAGGGTCTGAGCAGGGCAGGAAAGCCAGCGGCACAGAACAAAAGAACGCAAAGCAGCCTCCACCTGGAGTTTCCTTTTCCAGGCTCCTCTGGAGCCCATGCTCATGGGTTTGCTTTGCAGATCCTCAGTGCCACAGGTCTTGCCTCCCCATCCCCTGGAATGAGCAAAACCCTCCCTCTTCACCGACAGAGAACAAAATCCAGCTAGCAGTAGCCTCCTTGCCATTTCTTGCAGGGTGCTGGTTCCCCTCCCCTTGAACAAACATCACTGCCTACCATCACTACCTTACCACACTGCAACTCACCCTCCCTACAGAGAAGTGCTTCAGGGCGCTCTGGACATGCAGCTTCCTTCTGGAGTTGCAGAAAGAGTAAAGCCAGAGTTTAGTCAAAATTTCATCTGGCATAAACCCACACCACAAGAAGACACCACCTTCCCTTGCCCACTACTGATGCTCTCTGCATTGCCACCTCCTTTCCACTGTTGCAAGCTTCTTTGCCACTGGGCAAACGGGCTGAGTGAACTAACCCAGGCTAAAGCAGAGCTTATTGCTTCTTTTCCCAATGTACTTGTGATTTCTCCTTAACAACTGCCTTCTTAAAGGAAAAAGAACATATTCTGCTGGTTTCTTTCAGCATAGAAGTGCCAGTATTCATTTCCGTATCTGGAAGTGGTTGTTTAATAATCTAATTTCAGGTACCTACCCTAACACCTACATAAATCGACAGCAGATGTGTTGAAAACCCTATAAGCAGCTGAGAAGGAACAACTAGGAGAAATAATCTTGGTCAGGACCTTATGAAGTGTTTTCCACCACTAAGTCTCAGAGGCTACTGGTGGTTTTGAATTTATATCTGCATCAGAACTGGCAGATTTTGAGTGAAGTATAGATCTCCATGACTGACTTTTGACAGCACTTTACCAGCAGCTCTTATGGCATCTGTAGGTTAAACCACATGTTGAAAGGATTCCTCTTCCTTTTGACATGCCGGTATGAACACCTACGCCATGGAAGCTAATGTGTCAACTTAAAAATCCAAGAGAACTACCAGCAGCAAAGGCACTGCTGGCTCCAATTCTTCACTCAGTGTCCCTCAGACAGCTCCTTAATCCAAATCTCCAATTCCCTCCCCCAGAGCAAGCTTAATGCTTCACTTCTTCCACCCTCCACCAGCCACCCCTGCACAGATGGTTCTCCCCAAGGCTGTTCCCCATGCACAGAACACAGCTGCAGCACCCAAGGATCACCTGAAAGGGTAAAAATAAGTCCTAAGGTACTGCAGAGCAAGACTGACTTGCTCAGGTTCTTGCCCTTGCTGTGAAGAAATCTTACTTTGAATGTCCACTAGCCTAGTTGAATTTTTCAGCCCACAGACAGCTTGTCTGCCTGGCTTAACTTAAATACTCCTGACCACAGTTTCATCTCCTTCAACTATCACTTATCAGCACATTTAGCATTCTTCAGATCCTGGCAATCCATGCCTCTCCCTCACCACTTCCCAGGATCTTTGTATTCTTGTCATTATCCAGCCTTGCCTTTTATTCTTGTTTTTTCTTTTTACTGTCCTATCTCATTACACACCTTGAGGAGGGTGAGTTTCCTGGAAGAAGGCTTACAGAAAAAGATCTTGCCTCACTATCTGAGGAAGTAAGGGAGCCAGGAGCTATTTACATATTTTCTGATAAGCAGTGAGAATGTCCTGATGGTCCTGTAAAGTCTGCAAGGAAATGACTTTGTGTAGTTCCGTATTTTTTGCCTGCATATGTTCACCCAATTCTAATCAACGAACAGTATTAAACATACTAACAGTACTAAACATACTTTTACATATTTACATTATTTGGAGGAAAAACAGTATCGTAGTCTTGAATTTAGCCATTAAAAAGATGATATTGCCAATAGTTAGCATTTAAAAATCATGCAAATGAATTTAAAGGTTTGACATTTTCATATTAATTATCAGTTAATTTCTGCATGAACTATTAGGTTACAGCTGCATCTCAAATGTTTTTCATGCAACCATTAGGACAAAAATTATATTTTATAATATATTATTCATTTAAATTCTTTTCTTTTTTATAAGGACTACAAATGGGGGTTTGGTATGTGGGGGGGATGGGGGGTGGGGTTTTGTTTTTCGGGTTGACACTTTCTTTTATTACCATAACTTTAAAGGTCAAGCATCTTTCAAGAAAACCCCAAACCAGCACACGCACACCCCCACATACCCCCACCAGAAGATGTGCTCGAGTCAGTGTCTGGCACCACCACCAAGAGGTCCCACTGCCCTGGCATGGGGCCCTGTGTCAATGGGCAATGGGGGTGCCCAGCATTTCGCTTTCCCTGGGGGAAGAGAAGGCAGCCAAACCCAACCGTCCACGTAAAGCAGCAGCACAGCAGTGAGCCTCAGGGAGCGAGCAGCCCTGTAAGAAGCGTTCAGAGTAACCCATGAGCTGATCCAGGGGAGCAAAGGGAAGGAGACAGCAGGCTGAGAGGCAGAGCGAGCTTGCAGTAACTCCTGGTAGTCCCAAGCCCTAGGTAAGGAAACGCTGGGGAAAACTGGCACGTTACTCCCAAACATTTCCCTTTCAGTAAGTGATCTTTGTCTACGATGAATGCAGTGGATTTCTCAGCGTTTCTTGCTCTGTAAGTAAGAGGTACAAAAGTAAGACAAGGCTACGCAATAAAAGGCTACTAAGTGAAGAACCCTTGTGCACGGCCACTTCTGCAAACACAGCTGAAACTCTCTCGGAGGCAGATCTTCAGATTTTAACTCTTTTTACTTGGGCCATATTCAAATCAGCCTGTGCTGACAACAAACAAAATGAAAATTAAGGCAAGCCACAGCTTCCACAGCGGGAAGAGAGCACGCTGACTCCCTCCACAGAGGCTGCTGGCTGCTTTCAGGGACTGGGTTATTGCTCTGGTGGGAGCTCTCTTGTCCCCACTAACTTCATTCTTTAGTTTTTCTTTAGCCACTTGACCTGTTACGACTTTCAAAGTGTGTAACTCAAAGTTTCATCTTACTAACAGCACTTACTGAGCCCTAGCACTTAGCAAATACCTCTAACACACCTGCTTTGAACCTCAATTTAAATTACAATTTAAAACCCACCAATCTGGTCAACTAAAGTTGGTCACCTATCAGTCCTTAACAGTCCCACTCCTCCTGTGTCTAACACTCACCTGGTGCAGTGTTCCTTGCAAGCAGATTAAGGGATATCTATTAACTTTTGGTCCTTTTAATCATTAAAATAAAATCCTGCTATGGACACATTTCCTGAAGTTTGACAAGGCTTCTCTAGGGGCAGTTTGGGCACAACGCTGACTTTGAAGCACTCCAGATACACCATGTGCATGAAAAACAACATGAAGCAATCAGATGGCAGGTTTCCTTCCAAGGAGCAAATTCCACCATTTCGGCCCAGATGAGCCTGACACTAGTGCAGTACCTTGAAGACAGTAGAGACCTAAACCACACAGCTATCTGCCACCGTCCCAAATCTTGGTCCAAATGCTTACTTGTGAAAATCCCTAACGTGGCTTTTGAACAATCATATTCATATTCTGAGAAGTTGCTGATGGAAACGGTGCAAGTTCTGTGCAGTTCTGTGTGTGATATTTTATTCGGCTAAACGTTGCTGTTCCTTCACCTTGCTGTACGTGACTCAAGTAGCGCTGGAAAGGGAAGACACATCTCCACAGAACAGGGCAAGGGACCTGAGACAGTAGCGGGGCATCCTCTGCTACAGGGGCAGGAGATGAAAGAACAAGTGAGGGAGAAAGAAGTGCTGACAGAGAGACCTCAGGGCTGGGTACGGGGGCCAAAAGTGGTTCTGCGTGCTGGCACTGCTCGAGGCTGTGTGCTCCCTGCGAAAGGGAAGGGCTGGTGAAGGAAGCCCCAGAAGCTGGCTTTGATCCCCCCAGCTGCCCCCTGTGAACGGTACCTGGGGTAGCCCAGCTGCCCTCCTGGGGACCCTGGGGGACAGGCAGCAGGGCTTACAGCTGCACAAAATGCACGCGAACTGTGCAGCTCCTAGGCAGGTTGCAAATGCTGAGGAAAGCAGTATTTCAGTGCACTAGGTACTGCACAAGTGTATCGTAAATAATCCCCCCTGTACCAAGGACCTCGCAGCCTGGGAGGGAGCGCTGCACTCAGCCCGGCTAACAGCCTTGACCTTGAATTGGTCCTGAAAGCAGTGCTGCAGAGGAACGAAGCAGCATTACATATGCAAGTCGCTGCATTCAGGCGGAAAGACAACCCTCCAGCACATCCGACACAGGATCACCTACCGCTGCATAATTGTGCGGTACCGCGCAGCCAAGTGCGGTACCCCCGGGATGGCGGCTCACCGGGGCTGTCTGGCACAGCAGCTCACCTCCCCATGACCCGAGGCTCAGCCAAGCAGCACTGCGAACGGGAAAACACTCTGCACTTGCACTGCAGAGTGAGCCAGCCGGCTTACTCACCTGTGAGCTTTCAGTGCTGTTCCATGATCAGCATTTGCTTGATGCAAAATGGCATTCCTACTGACGGATGCTAACAAGATGCTTCCTGGTGAAAAAAGCAAGGATGCTTCTGGGGTTTGCTTTAAGACAGTCATTGTCTGCAAAGTTGCTGTAATGCTTTCTAGAGTCCCTGGGATATTTTTATACTTCTTCATTATAAGGTCTACCAACTGGTACAAAATAGCAAGGGCTTTAGTAACAGCATTACGTATTAAGGATGGCTTTAATTACATATACAATATCTATGCAAATGCCAGATAGCATCTTCTGCATGAAAGGAAGGGTTGGTTGGTTTGCTTCTTATCCTCACAGTATGGAATCTTACTGCTTCTTATGATGCAATACTAATTTGATTAGACTTAATTTCATTACTTTGGTTGGTAATTAAATTAACATTTCTTAAATTAAAAAAAAACAAACAGTATCATCATGAAGTATTTCTATCATGGTGGCTCCTAAAATATCTCCATCATGATTAGATTCCTATTGTTCAAGAGGCTGTGAAAAAAAAAATGCACAAGAAAAACAGGGCCAGACAATCCCATCTGCCTTATAATGTGGGGAAACCACTGCTGAATAGCAGGTGCCTGGCATCTCAGGAAAAGGAGTACAGGTTGCCTGTTTGGCACCAAAAGCAAAATTTTTCTCAATCACCTACTAGTTTGAATACCTCAGCCTGAGTGTCATGCCCAGCATTACTCTGTAAATCATTAAAGCAGCTTTTGTTTCACAGCTTTTCTCTAGCTATTTCAGCCTGTTTGGTTAAACCCTCAAGCACCAGCCAGTAAGTTCATAACGACGATACTCCTGTGTAGCCCAAGCCACCGAGAGGTAAAGTAGTTTGACCAAAGTAGTGGCTAACTCAGTGGTTTACACTTAACTGTACTGCTGCCATAACTGCACTGAGTAGTCATGCTCCTGTTGGAGTAGAAGCAAACAGATCAGGCCCTTGCTGAGTCACTGGCACAGTCAGAACTCTGACATCCTGGCACGGGCAGGGATGCTTAAGGCACAGTACACACGGGAACGGGCATCTTCGACTTTTCTACAGGAGCAGCTTCCCCTAATGTGGTTGGGCCAACCAGGCTTGACCATGGTTTGAGGCAAAAAGCAAGTGTTAATTCCAGATTAACACAGCAGTCATGGAATAAAACTCTTCGCTTGATTATGAACTATTCCAGAATATCATGTGTAAGGTACAATGCTACATGCGCGCTGAAAAAACAGAATCAACCCCACAAATCGCCAGGACAAAAGCTACCAACACCACTTCAGCTTAGTCCTCTACATGCCATGTAGCAACAGCCTCGATTCCTTATTTTTCCTGTATGAATTTACCAGCGAAGCTTGAGCCCAGACTCACCCTTGCAGCTCTCAGGAAGAGATTGCTCCCAGACTCTCTTTTCCAGCTGAACCACAAGGGAAACATTCAGTGTGGGCCAGGAGAACACATACCTGAGAGTGAGTTACACAAACATTTGCAAGACAGCACTGGAATGTCAGCAAACAGGATCTTTGGGTCTAGCCCCAGCTCTGGAGGCAGAGAGCAGCCAAAGTCATCATAAACAAGAGGCCAAATCGCACCAGCAGGTAGGTTTGTTTTGAAAGGTGATATGGCAAAGCAGATGAACCTCGCTGCTTGCTAAACCACGGCTCTGTCCCCAGCTCTGTACACAGCCCTCTTGCTGGCAGTTTGTGTACAGAATGGGTGAATAACCGTTGCCTCCCTACAGGAAGGATAACCGACTTATAGGAGCATATATGCTAACAGCAGCAGCGGAGCACGTGGGATTAGACATCGTGGACTTCTGGGCAGCGGCAAGCAGCATTGTGAGTGTATCTTACTTCTCCCCCTCCACTCGCTCTTCCCTTGTCATCCTGAGGGCTGCCAAATGTGTCAGAGCCACATGAAACGCGTGACACGGGTGAGCCCTGACCTTGTGGCCCCTAGGCTGACAGTCAATTCTAAGACACAGACCAACCCAAAAGGAAACGATGAAGGTCCTACCCAGACCATAGAGGACTGCAGGACTGGTCTCAGTGTGTTTGTTTATTCTGTGATTTTGAAGTTGGACCCCCCCCCCCCCGTAATAACAACAAAGCTCTTGAATTCTCTGCGATGTAGAGCAATTCTCTTATATCTGCATGCCGCATGTGCTTGTTGATGTCAACGCCCTGTAACCCAGAGCCACTGCCGTCTATCACACACAAGTCCTCATTATGTTGCATAACAAATTACCTTTGTTGCCTAACAGAATGGCACAGTAGATTTTGTTGTTGCCTCGTGTAAACTTTAGTCTTGCGAATTCCATTTCGCACTGACGCATTGCTTCTGCCTGACAAGTGCTTTATTTCTGTTGTTAAGCAGCGAGCTTCACGATACGCAGGCAGCCACAGATCCTGAAAAACAAGTTTAGAAATATATAAATACGCCACCATTATGTCTGCAAAACAATCGGCCACGTGGATCCTGACTGCTGCCCTAACGCTGGGCTTAGAGGCTGCAGCTACACATCCTGGGAGGCAGCACCGCTGCATATTCATCACTCGTGGTCATCTGATGTTTTCAGTTACAAGAAAAAACAGCAGCATAAAGAAACAAAGAAAGTGGCAGAACAGCAAAGGAATTTTAAACCAACAAAGAATTCATGGTGTTGGCATTTTAATGTTACACTCTTGCCTTTTTCAGGGATTTATCCAACTGCGTTACATTTATCTCTTGTTTTCAGTGTTTAATTGCTGTTTTTAACCAAATAATATTAGTTACAATGCTCACCTATTAAAGAACAAAGTGTGCAAAATGTTAGCAGATCCATCCATACAATTACAAAATGTTAAACCTCGCTAGGCACTTCTTTGGAGTCTTCTTTCTATATATGTTCAGCACATATTTCAGGGGAAACAAAACATTTATTGCCAGGCTTCAAACAGTGTTTCCTTTCTTAAAACATTTTAGTTGGCAGCTCTTTCTATTGGCATATGACCAATACTCTGTATAAGTAGAAAAATAGTGGTGATATCTACAGGCCAGATTTTGCCACTTCTTACAGTGAGTAATGCTATCTTATTTTCCTATGTGCTGGCCATACCCTCTACTCAGAGCACTACTGGAAGCTCGCTGATAGCTGCTCCCTACTTTTTCTGGACAAAATCCAAGGAGAAAGAGAACCCAGTCCTTATATGAGCAAACTTCAATAAAGTCTGAGAGTTGGCCTGTTGGGATAACCTTAAATAAGGGTAACAAAATCTGGATGCCCGCTTATTTAAAGATGCACGTATTTTGACACCATCTCCTACTCCTTTGAGAAACATACATTTCGATCTCCAGTATATACAATAGTCTCCAACACACTCTCCAAATCGTTCAGCGGTATTGAACCTGCTTTTTCATCAGGACTCCTATCTGTCCTGATGAGCATCATTTTGACTGCTCACCCCACCTGGTACACAGCCAAGCAACAGTCATCAAATAAAGCACTGGAGACAGTGGTGGACAACGGGTGAATGAGTTACTGCTGAGGAATTGGGTTTTTCTCCCTGTTTACTGGCTGTAGTTAGAAACACTTCAAGCCAAATTTCAATTATAGGGGATAAAATGAAGGCTAGCCTGGTCCGGGCATTTTAAGAGATAATTGTACTTCAGTAAAGTAATTAGGCATGGTTGTTTTCAGACCTTGCTGCTCACAGTTAATGGTGCTGATACAAAATCTACCTGGGTATTACTGCAAACATCTTTGGAAAGCCTGCAGGGGAACGTGTAGCTAACGAAGGCAGCAAGGCATCTGGGTGCTTGAGGTACAGGACAGTGAAAAAATAAAATATCTTTGCAAGAACCTGAGATACGTGAGCACCGTGCAGCTGTGACTATGTGAAATCAAACAGCTACTCTTTCAGCTTATGGAAAAAAATCATGAGCAGTGTTAAGCGGTACGAGGAAGGAAGGGAGGTTACAGCCCTGCCCGTGACGGGGTAAAACACCCGCCCTCAAGCTGTTGCCACTTCATCTTCACAGAGATGCTGATGATACAGGCCCTGGGAAAATTCAAAGATTGAAACGCCAGGACAGAAAAGCGAGAGAAAACTTGATATAAGCACACCCTGGAACGAACAGGATTGACACAGGAATGGGAACGTGGCTCTCTCCTGCCTTATGTCTGAATACAGGGATGTGCAAGGAAGTGGAACGGGTGCGAAACTCAAATCTGAGCAGAAGAAACACTGTTTCACACAGAAATTTTAAGTGAGTCTAGAGAGAGTCTGGACATTAACAATAGTGAATAGTAACCCAAGTCCTGTTTGTGCTTGACGTGTTCTGACACTCACATGCACAGTTTAAGGTCCCTGTTGTCAGCTCTGGGCTGACTGGTTACCCCCTTTTAATAATACAAGAACAAGATGACTTCAGTTCGAAAGGCAATGTTTCAAAGTATAAAACCCCTTTGCATCTAGCACATAAGCAACGTATGGAACTCATCCCCACAGGATTTAAATTGAGCTGAGACTCCTCTACATCCAAGAAGGATTGGACGCGTATTTATAAACCGGCACAATTCCACTTGGGGCAAGGGTAGTAAACATTCAGTTAGGTATTTGTAAATGATCCTTTTCAATCCCCTTGGAGAACATGCCAGAAGGCCTAAGGACCTCCGCAACGAGCAAATACAGCGTTACAGACCCAAGAGGCCATAATCACAAGTGCTGTACCCTAACACTCGATTTCAACAAAAGCCGCAGCTGAAATTTGCCGCCACAGAAGCTGGCAGCAATGCCCCCAGGGCCTCACTGCCACTTTGGTGGGCACTGTCACCCAGCACCTGCCCGTCACCCAGGTGTCCTTACCCTGCTGGCCCCGGCAGGGTGAGGGTCGGGGTCTTTTTATTGTCCAGCAGCTCCAAGCAGAGGCAGGGCCCTTGTGTGCCAGACACTTTACATACACACCTTCAGGTTAATTCTAAGAGCCTGAGGGAAAAAAATATTTTTTAAAATATTTTTTAAAATTTTTTCATTTGTTTCATTTTTTTTCTTTTTTTTTTTTCTCTTTTTTTTTTCTCCAAGCAGAGGCAGGGCCCCTCTATGCCAGACACTTTACATATACACCTTCAGGTCAAGTCTAAGAGCCTGGGGGGAAAAAAATACTTTTTTAAATTAAATTTTTTTAAAATATATTTTATCTGTTTCGTTATTTTATTATTATTATTATTATTATTTTCCCAAGCAGAGTCAGAGCCCCTCTATGCCAGACACTTTACACACACACCTTCAGGTTAAATCTAAGAGCCTGGGGGAAAAAAATATTTTTAAAAATATTTTTAAAATTTTTTTCATTTGGTTTTGTTTGGGTTTTTTTGTTTTTTTGTTGTTTTTTCTTTTTCCCCCAAGCAGAGGCAGGGCCCCTCTATGCCAGACACTTTACATATACACCTTCAGGTCAAGTCTAAGAACCTGGGGGAAAAAAATACTTTTTTAAATTAAAAAAATTTAAAATATATTTTATCTGTTTAATTTTCTTTTTTTTTTTCCAAGCAGAGTCAGAGCCCCTCTATGCCAGGCACTTTACATATACACCTTCAGGTTAAGTCTAAGAGCCTGAGGGGATCTTTTTTTTTAATTTTTAATTTGTTTCATTTTGTTTCATTTTTCCCACCTTTCCCCCCCCCCCCCTTTTTTTTTTTTTTTCTTTTTTTACCGGGGATATCAGCAAAGCCATCATTTCACCTGGCTGACGCAGCGGGAGGAGGCGGGAGAGCAGTGGCTGCGGGCCCCGGACACCTACGGTGGTGGGGGGGGGGGGGTGGTGTGTCCCTGCCGGCCCCGGTGCGGGCGGGCCCCGGTGCGGGCGGGCCCAGGTGCGGGCGGGCCCCGGTGCGGGCGGGCGGCTCCCGCCCCGCAGCCCCCCCAGCGCTGCCGCCGCCCGGCCCCGCCCCGCCCCCGCGCAGGGCCCACCGCGCCCCATGGCGCCACCTGGCGGCGGCAGCGCTGCGTGCCGCGGCACGTCCCGCCGCAGCCACCCCGGCCCGGCAGCGCGCCCAGCTACGCGGGGCCGGCGGCTGCTGCGCGCGGGGCCGGAGGCTGCTGGTGCCAGGGGACACTTCCCCAAGGGCCCTTCACCCAAAGGGTCACCATTTCACAGGCAGAACGCACTGGATAACCGAGGGCACGGAGCTTTTTATCCCCCCGAGCGTGTCGTGAGGCAGCATCGCTTAGTGAAATAAGCGCTGCAAAGCAGGCTGAACGGCCGAGGCGCTGCGGGGCATCACGCAGGCATGCTCAGCCAGGGACCAGAATGATTTTTCGGAGGAGCCTTAGGCGAATATCAATCAGCACAGAGAAGATGCCGTGGAAGGTTCTCCTTTACAAGCAGAAGCACAGGCATGGCGAAGTGATGCCCAAGAGAGTCAGTATGCTGCGCTGTGTCCTGCAGCTCAGCACCCTCGCACACAGGCTCCCGCACTGCTCACTGCAGCAGAGGTGAAGACAAGCAGTTTCATTCTTTCGCTAGGTCCTGCTGTCACAGCCCCCTGCCTATGTGCCTTCAGGTGGACACCTCCAGCATCCAAATGGTCCACACTCAGAGGGATGCGGGATGCAGCAGCTGGCAGCCACTCTCTGGTGGGCACTCCACAACAGCCCACGGCTCTGCTTTCTGGCCACCTGGCCCTTTTCTTAACAAACTGCAAACCAGTGCTCAGTGCTGGATTCCAGGTCTACCAAGAGAGGAATTCCTCACATCTGGGGCAAAAAAACAGGTTTCTGTTACCATAAAACAAGGTGCATGGTTTGATACCACTCTTGAACTTTGGAACCACCCATCTGTTCTTCAAAAAAAAAAAAAAAGCCATATTAAACATTCTTACAACATCCAGGCTCCAGCAACACCCAAAGCCTTTCCCCCTGTGCCTGTGTTTTCACCTGCACATGCCGCAGCCTTTCCTGGCCCAATCTCCTTCCCACTGCCTGTAAGCTAACACTGCGGGGGGGGGGGGGGGGGGGGGTAAGCGGGGGGCCTGCAGTCCCCCTTCAGCACTGCCCTGCGTCACCCCTGTAGCTCAGGGGGAGGGGAGGGGGAAGGGGATGGGACTGGACTGCAGGAGGGAAGGGATACATCCTCCTGTAGTTTGGCCGTGAGGCAAGGTAGCCTGAGAAGCAGCTGAACTGCAATGGAAAACCCCTTGGAGCTGTTGGCTTGCCTAAGGTGCTCAGCTCAGCTTCTCCCATCAAAGGGGGAAGTCCAAGGGCCCTCTGGAAGGAGAGAAAGCAGGAGGCCCTTGCCCCTCCTTGGTGCAAGTACTACCTGTAAGGGCAGCCTCAGCAGCCTCTGCTGGAAACAGGGAACATTGCCAGCACAGCACAGGTGGCTGGAGAAGCAGCAAAGGAGACCTGAAAGCTGATGTTGCTCTTAAAAAAGACAAAGCAGAGTCCAGGCAGCAGCAGAGAAGGGAACCTAGCAAGAAAAAGCAACATTCAAACAAGATGATTGAGGAGAAGTACTGGAAAACGGGAAAACAGATAGGAACTCCACCATTTTTGCCTCTGCGATTATCTCCATGTTCTAGGATACACTGTCCCTCCCCGCCCAAACCTGCCAGGAAAGAGTTTCTGCACCTTACGCAGAAGGGTTTCTTCACCTCCAGACAGAACTCACTGTCTCTTCACGTGGACGGTCGAGTTAAACACCAGGCCCACCTCCCAAGGGCTGCCTGTCACACCAAAGCCCAGCCAAGGCTGCTGGTTCCTCACCTCTGTCCCCCTCAGGTCCATACTGACAAAGCAGGTCTGAGGCCAGGCTGTGAGATCAGCCTGTGGGCTGGGGTTCGTGGCCAGACACTGGTGTGACCAGGGCTGGAGACCAGCACGTCTGCCACATAGCACAGACCAAGACTGAAGGTTCTGGGATGATTTGAGAGAGGCTCCTGGGCCACGGACAGGAGTGTGGGTGGAGGGCCCAGCTGAGGTTCGTCAGGCCAATTGGAGCCTATCTCAGGGGCCTGACATGGCAAGAGAGTAGCTTTGCTGACTACAGCTTTGTGGTGACTCCAGAGACCTCACTGACAGGCAAGGAGGGATCTAACATGGAGCAGTTGGCAGAAGCACGGGGAGAGGGCGTGCTGGTGTGCAGCACCATGGCTGCAGCAAGGAAGTGCTGTACCATGGCCCCAAAAGCCCAGCTTCCCTGAAAACAGCACTTGCAACGGCAGCGACTCCCTTCCAAAGTGACTAGACAGAGGGCCACCACGGATATCCTAGAAGAAAAGAGGAAGGAGCAACATATTTTGAGAGTAACTGCAAAAATCAAACATGTTATTTCAGAATTTCACAATGGTGTCTGTGACCCCACAATTAAGCAGGGTTTGGAGAAGCAGCTGCAAGTTTCAACAGTTTTCTGTTCCATTCAAAAGCGACACGTGCTCTGTCTCCCTGCATTTGCAGCCTGAAGTTTCAAGGCAGATCAAGCTTCACCGTGCTGGATTTCCTCACCCTCAGCCCCTCTGGAAAACATTTCATGTGCACATAGCATCTCTCCAGATTTTATTCTCATTCCAAATCTGCAAGTACAAATATAGCAACATTCCACTCTCCTAATGCACACTTAGGAGATGTGCTGAAATGTCAGATGCTAAACGGTATAAAAAAGCACTTTAGCGCATTCCTGTTGATGTGCGATATAACAGAGAAGGCAGAAATTGCTTTAACATCTGTTGATTTATTAGATCTGAATATTCTCCTTTCATCTGGCAGCAGTTAGAGCTATTAACGCTGCAACAGCTTCCTCAGAGCTTGCAACAGCGCGCTGGTAAACACATACCTCGAGAACAATCTCATTCCTGCAGGGTTTTGAATGCGACTCCTTGTATCCAAACCAGAGCAGCCAGAGCAGAGGGATTATAGGAAGGTGAAGCCAGCAGAGAGGAGCGGACAAGCAGGTAATACCCCTGCTGCCGGGAGGAAGCAGGGGTGAGGCTAGAAAGCTTCCTACCGCCGTAGCTATTGTCCCACTGCTTCCTCTGCCGCACAGCTAGGGAAACCATCGGTGACGCAGCCGGTGGGATTGAACTAACCCAGCAGCAGTTGCAAGGCTCTGCCAACCTGATTGGAATTGGTTCTCGACAATTAGTATTGCTGAGTCATCCAGATGAAAGCAACACAGGGTCATTCCCCGTGGTTGGCATTGTTTCTCATGCTGCTAAAAACAGCCTGTTGGCAATATTCCTTCTGCACATTTGTATTACCCTGAAAACTGAGCTCAGCCAAAAAATTTGAGATAACAAGATTTTTTCCTCCTTCTGGATGGGAAACAGAATTCTTTGACATACCAAGAGTCTTCAGAATGAAAAAAATCAAGTTTTTGTTCTGATAAATTTGCATTTCCTCAGGGAGTGGAGGGCCAGGGAATCACTTTGTTAAAATTTCCCAGTCAGCTTGAATAATAAGGATATGACCTTAAAGAAGTCAACTGTGACATGAACATTTTCTCATAACATAAGATACAATCACTACCTTACTGTAGGTCTTAAGCAATATGACTGATACGCTGAACACCGTCCAAAGGAGAAAATGTGTGTTCAAGTGGCAACATCTTATCCAAACCCAAAACTCAGTGTCTGGGCAGCTCAGGGGAGAGTTCACATGCCCTTGCACCACCTCTGGTCCTGCCCTGCTGCATGGTTTCTAAGGAGACAGTTGGAGCTTTTCTGCTTTAGGGAGGCAGCCTACCCTCTCTTGGAGGACACGTAAGGAGAATAGCTGTCACGGGCTGTTGAGTTGTCAGCGCAGCTTGCTGATGTGTTGGCTTTTGCAAGGGTTTCAAATGTCCTCCAGACTGACCCATTGCTCCCTTCCCTGCCAAGGGCACGGGCACAAATCTGCTCCGAGCACCAACCTGTCAGCTACAGCAGCTGTCAAAACCCTTACGCTGAAAAAATTGTGAGGACAAATTTGTTTGGAATCAAATTAGAACTTCACTGTGGGATAAGCACCAGGTTAAGCTGAACCACCTCAGGAGCATCCTTTAAACAAGCAGTCCTCAGTTCTCCTTGTCCGCTGGCAGGAAGCCTCTTGACTTCAGCATATCACTTTACTCAAATACTCTCACATTTTCCTAATGCTGAAATCGTAAACTGCCAGAGCAGCTAAATATAGGAACAAAATCAACTACACGTACAAGAAAGAAAAGCTTATTTTGTGTCTCTTCTGGTTTTTTTAATAATATTTCTTTCCTTTTTCTAGAGTTTCTTGCTGAGCTGGAAAAAAAAATCCTTGTTGCCAAATCTGTACTTAATCTGATGTTTCTTTCTATGTATTTGTCATATTTTCTTTCCTTTTTTCAGTCAAGGTTGCTCTGTAAATTCAAGTTCTCCACATCGTCCTAGCCAAAATATGTGCTATATTAGTGGGAACTAACCTGTCAGTACTCAAGGAGTGAGTCCCAAGGGATTTTTCTTCAGCAGAAGGTCTGTAATACTAAGAGCACTGACAAATACTGCAATTCATGTCTTTCATATATTGTGTACAAAAGTTAAACTTCTCACAGCTGCATTTCTGGCTGCGATCTCCATGGAGATGTCACTGACAATTTCCCCCCTGACAAAGGGAAATGTGCAGCCTAAGATGGGACTTGCATGGCTCCTAGAGCACGCTCATGCTGCAGCCACGCAGCCCCTTCTGCCGCCCGGAGTGTGGCATCCCAGCCGGCACACTGCCCTGCAGCCAGGCTGGAGGGATCGCTCCCAACAACCGCTTATCTCAGTGGGTTTGGGATCAACCCTTCCATCTGGAGCACTAAACCAGTGGTGACCTGAAATCGAGAGTATAGCACAAACGGTCCTGAAACATTTTTCTGCATCTGTCTGTGTTAAATCCAGCTAACTTTTGCCATCTTCTGGAGGAAGGAAATAAAATTAGGATGCTCAATTGTATTTGTGCTTGATCAAACTTAAGGCATTAAATAATCTATCTCAACCCCTTTCTTTAGTTATGCTGAAACATATATTATTGCAGGTATCCCCAAGAAAGCTCATGCTGCGATGACATTACACCCACTTCTGTTACTCACCTGAGGCTCTAAATTGAGGATATGACTGATTTTCTGCATTATGCAGTAGTGACCGTAATGGCATATGTACTTCATTTAGTCGTTTGATCTTTATTTGCTACTCACATAAAGATCGATAAGTTTGTAGACTCAGTGTGTGTGCGTGTGTTTGTGTGTGTGTGTTTGTGTGTGTGTGTTTAACCATTTCATCCCCAGTTCTCCAATGATGTTTTGATTCCACCTCAGACTCCAGAAGCAGCTTTTATCTGGCCAGCTTGTTTCATTCTGAGTCCTTTGTTCTCTTCTTTTATTAAAACATAGGGAATTTCTTTACACCATCCAACCCTTTTGACCACCTCAGAACTCCTAACTTCTACTTTTTTTCTATATTTGATGATGACAACCCTGATCTCCAGTGGCTTGGGAATGCCTAGCCCTTGACCCAACTGGGTTTCTAGGTTATTATAATGCCCAGAGGCAGGTCAGGGATGAGGACAAAGTAAAGTAATACCCAAGACATGGACAAGGTAGAGGACTCTAAGGAGGCCAAGAGCTGGCAGGCAACAACTGGGGTGGTAGTATGGACTAGAAGAGGTCCGATTCATGGGGACACTAAAGATGACACCTCTGGAAAAAGCAGAATATGGTATTTCTTTCTCCCTAGCAAGCCCAAGTGTGCAACACTGAACTCAGTATGAATTTGCCATTGACTTCACACTGGTG
The DNA here is from genome assembly GCF_023634085.1 of Falco cherrug. Taxonomy (NCBI): domain Eukaryota; kingdom Metazoa; phylum Chordata; class Aves; order Falconiformes; family Falconidae; genus Falco; species Falco cherrug. Next base: position 10,997,215 of record NC_073707.1, read on the forward strand.
CACTATCACCTTCTTCATCAGAAATGTTCCCAACGTATACAGGGCATAGCTGGGGTCTCCTGACAAGTTTTTCAGCATTGCAGCCTGCTGAAAAGAACTGCTCAGTACCAGAGCAGTGGTGCATTTCCCCTCAACTACAAAACCTCCTTCGCAGGAGAGCTGTGCTTTCCAGTGATGGTGAACTCACTTCCTTCTGTTTTGTTTATAGCTGTATGGGAGGTTTTTCCTCTTCCATTCCCTTTTCCAAAAGCAGTGAGACAATAAGACATTGTTAAGTGTTAAACATCCATGTTTCTATTTCTTGTCTTCATAACAGGCCTATTAGAATGATGAGAAATGAAACAGGGAAATGATGAAGGAGAATGGCAAAATTTAACTCAGATTTTTATCTGAAATAGCAGAAAAGACATTCAGAAATGGCCCAGCAGTGTCTGGAAGCCTTTTTTTTTCTACACCACCATCACCCCCCAGAAAAAATACAGATTAACCATGTAACATTTAATGAACATGCAAACCATGCTTAAATAGAAAACTTTGTACTCTAGAAAAGGCAATTTTAACAGTGACAGCTGTAACAGGGCATAGGAATGAAGCAGCACAGGTCACTAACAAAATGCAGAGGTGCCATGTCTAACAGCACCAGGAAATAAAGTATCCATCACTGAACTACAAACATAGTGATCCCTTGGACTTCTCAAAAAGGTGCCCTCCCTGGAGGAACAAGCGACAAATGCAGTCGTGGGAGGACCTGAGGATACCTTCTGAGATGAGGAAGCTCTCCACAGTGTATGGACTAAAACTAAAGGAGTCTGAGCCTCCTCACACCCTGGGGAGAACCTCTAAGGCAAGACAAAATGGAGCTGGAATGGCTGACCCAAAACTAGGAACCGGTGCAAGCCCAGGACCCAGCTGTGTGGGGATGCTTACCCACGTGGACATCCAGCCACAAATCAATCACTGCACAAGATGAGGAAATTTTCAGTTTACCACTATCCTCAACACCCTGGGTGTGGTGGGTGTGACAGTTTGTCCTCGAGCAAGAGAAGAACACGCACAGGGACCACGAGCAGCTTTGAAATGAACCTTGTGGTCAGCTAAGAAAATCCAGAAAACACATGTATTTGGTTTAATGAGAAGAGTCAGCCCAGCACATGGATGATGGGAGTTGGCAGAGAGGTTTGGGCAGCACACCTGCTCCAGCAGGCATCAGAAATTCCTTGGGATGCTTAGCTGTCTAATGTGTGTCACACCGATCTGCCCAAGCCAGAAGCCTCACTACTGCTCCCATCCCCCTGAGACAGCCTTCCAACAGCCTGATGGATGACCACATCAAATCCACTTTTGCTTGCCAAGTATGTTACTCCTCACACAGTAACAAAGCACAGTTAACTGGGCATGAGTATAAATAGTCTTAGTCAAAGTCCCCAAGCCAAAGGTAGAATGTGATGTTAAGATAAGAAATGGCCTGTTTTAAAGGAGGCAGATTCTGATCAATATTTAGCATTGTTAAACTAACAAATAGATCGATTAAAATATCACTCATTGACTTTTTTAGCCAAAAAAAGTTTGAGAAGTTATGCCATTTTAGTAGCAGCTTGCATGTAGAGGGACAGACAAGGCAGAAACAATTAAAAAAAAAAACAAACCAACTAACTCAACAATAAAACATTTGATGCAATTTGGATCGGCCAGTGTGAAATGAAAATGTTGCCATAAATATCAACATAAGGAAGCAGCGATTGCAAACACCAGTGATATTGCAGCGGACAGCCCCGAGGTCATATCAGGTTCTCATCTCACCAGGGGCCGCAGAAGAGGGGAGCCAGAAACACCATTTCCAGCTCCGAGAAGGCAGGACAGAAACAGCAAACCCAAACAGCCAGCGTGGCACGGAGGAAGGGCATTGCTGCTGCCGGACACATGGCAGCCTGGGGAAAACCGTGACTCTGGGGCATAGCACGAGATCCTCAGGAAGCCTTTAATTTCTATGTAATTTTATTTATGTAACGATATGCATAAAGATATATAACCACCAAAGAAAGACCCTCCCACACACTTTCTATACGTAAGTAGTATTGTTTAGGGCTGCTCCAGGCTTTGTTCTCCTAAAGTGAAAGCTTCCAGATTACACAATAAAATGTCATTTTCTTGCTGCTTTCCTTCTTTTTCCTATCTCATAGCTTTCCTTAATTTTTTTCTCCTCTTTTTTTTCTACTTCTTTCTCTCCCCGCTTCTATTCCTGGTGTTCCCTAACCCCCCTCATTAGCATTTCATCTCTCCACTCATTCTTGCTCCTTTCCTGCTGCTTCTGCTCTTCTCTCTCTTTCCCAGTCACTCATTTCTTTCATACTGAATTAATTCTACCCCTGGTCTATGCATGCTGACAATCTATCTGGTTTTAATTGTTGCACTAAACTTAGCTGGACATTTCAGAAAGACGTGTACATTTAAACCGAGGACCTTTTCAAAGTCTTCATAATTCAACTTGATTCCACATATTTGATACAGGAGCCATATGTTCTTGAGGATCACGTATTGTTTCGCACATGTGAATACTTACAGAACAGACGTGCATTCGGGTATCAATTGCTTTTGCTTTCTGAGCTGTCAATTAATTTTGTGCTATGTAATAGCATGGATACTTTGCAACATGCAGAGATTTCCTCCATACTTCTAAAAATACTCTGTAAATGTAACAAATGAGGGCTCACAGTGCTGAGGGGACCTGGTTTGGCATCCTTTCACAGGTGAAAAAGAAGCACTCACAGGTGACTCCCTGCCTAACAGGGCTAACAGGATGATAGAGACTGAGCAGCATCCAGACCACATTCCTTCCCCACCACCATCAGCCTTGTTAATGGCTCTTCACAGACACCACAGGTATTTCTAGGGTCTATTGATTCATCCCAATAAATCCTTAGATTCATCCCTAGAAATGACCGATTCATCTATTGCATCCTCAGAGCAGATCTAGTAGCATTTACTCAGACAAAACTTTCCTGCATCACACGCTGGTGCTACATCTGTAAAGAAGGGGAGAGAAGAGAGAGAAAATGATCACGGATGCTGGCAAAGGTGTGTAAGAACGGACCTTTCCTTTTCAGCAGTTAAAGCATTAAACCAAACATTGGAATCCTACCCTAGGTGTCCCCAGCGCATCTTTGTATCAAATGTGTGCATCTCCAGGGAAAAGTGGACAGAGACTAGCACTGATCCAAATGGAGGGGAAAAGTTCTCACACTGATTCAATTAGAGTAGTATATGTTGTAATATAGCTTCAAGGGATAACTGAAACTTTTGGAGAGGGCTTCTTTTTTTTTTTTTTCCTTTCTTTCCCTTTTTCTTTCCTTTGGCTGCTGCCACATGGAGCTCATTTCACATTTCAACTATAATGTAAGTGATACAGAAAAACAGTTCTCACATTGTGTCAGATCCACTGGTGCCGAATCCACAGGCACCCTCCTTCAAGGGCGCGTAGAGCTTTATCTTTCCCACCCTCATCCTGCCCCACCTGGGTTTCAAGCGGATGAGCTTTCCTTCTGACCGCTAGCCAGAAAATACCAAGTGACCACCAGAAAACAATCCATCTCACTCAGTTCTCTGGGAAAAAGTACAAAAGTTAAATCATGACAGTTGTTCTGTGCTACATACAAAAGTTAAATCACGACAGTTGTTCTGTGCTGCAGCGATGTGAAACACAGGATAAAGAGAAAACTACTATTAACCGAATATGTCACTAGAAGTAGAAATCCACATCTAATATGATGAGGCTGCGCTGACTTTGTTAACTACTGTGTTGACTTGCACCAGTGAAGCATCAGTCCTGGCAAGTTCTCTTGCAGGGCATCCTTCCATCTGAGGCAGCCAGCAGTCCAAAAACATCACAGAATTATTTTGACTGGGAGGGTTCTCGAGACGTGAGGCTGCTTCATATACGGTGGTATTGCAGCAATGCTCCAACCTTGAGATGTAAAGCTGCTTCATATACTGTGGTATTGCAGCAATGCCCCAACCTCGCTTGAACAGTAAACAAACAGAACAACAGCTACAAACATAAACTGCAAAAAAAATTGCCCTTCCCCCTGGAATTCCCAATGCGAGGTGAGTGCCTCCCTCTCAGAAATGGCCAGCAGCCCATCTACCCACTGCGCTGCTCGAGCTGTGGGTGCTCCATGCGTCTACAGTTTGGCTCTGCTCTGCCCTTTATTTGGCACTCAAAGATGAAAGATCTAAAGAAAAAACAGCCCTAGGAAATCAGCGGGGTTGCTAAGGGTGGAGAGGTCCCCTAGCTCAGCCCTTCCCACTGGGCGATGACACCCTACGGTCAGAGCTGTGGTGCTGCTCGGGCAAGGCTGAGCGGGAAGGTGCTTCACCCCTGCCGGGTGTCGGGGGGCTCCGCAGCGGTTTTACATTTTGGTGTTGGCAATGGGGGCGACGACCGCACAGCTCACCCTCTGGCTGGGCCGGCTGCTGGGGCACAAGGACTGGAGTCATCTCCGTCATCTTCCTCAGCGGGTACGGAGAAGAGGAAGGTGGGGCAGCCCCGGCAGCCCTGCTGCCAGCGCCCACACGCCCCTGCCCAGCCCCAGTGCAGAACCGAAAGGGGGAAGGTCCCCTGGCAGGCCTCGGTGGCCGAGCCCATGTCAGTGCAGGGAAAACCAGGACTTCCCTCTGCAGCCTGAACTGTTTCCCTGTGCCTTGTGCTTCTCTAGAACCCACCGCACTTGATTTTCTCCAGCAAATCTTCTTTCTCCTAATACTTTATAAATATTTGCTTCTTTTTCAAATAAAAGGCGATAGCTGATCATATAAAGAATATTACAATTCATGTAGGATCTAATAAACTGTGAGCACCTTAAACTCTGCTACAGCAGGAACTGCAGTGCTCGGTGATTTTGTTCTGTAAATTACAAACTGCTGCTATAGGCTCGCCGCTACCCTGCGCCCGTGCATGAACACACGTGAGCAATGTATGGAAAGGGATATTTCCTTCACCTACAGCCTTTTTTTTCTTCCTCATTTCACATTTCATAATCACAGATGTGCTCATTTGCTCAAGACCAATGGACCAGACTGTGACTTTTTGGGTCTAAGGAATATAAAATGAAAGTTTATCACCAAAAATTTCTGCACACGAGTACAAACCCCTTTTCTATAGTTATAAGGTCTCAGTTGCCAAAGGAGGATTTTTTATATAAACAGGTATTGTACCCCGCAGGTATTTACAAGGAAATTGGGCTGTGATGATTACTTGACACCTTCTAACTCTCCTACCAAGTGCTGCTCTCCGCACTGCTTTACTAGTGTTTGTACAGTATTTGTACACTGTAAAACACAAGGACTCAGAACGACTCGTTACATAAAGGGTTTTTTTCCTTAAAGAAGAGATTAGTTGTTAAAACTACGGACTAACTGTAAAATGGCAGAAGCCTGCTGTCAGGGTGGAGAGCTCCATGCAGCCCTGCGGTGTCAGAGCCAGCGAGCGGTGACAGCAGCAGCAAAGAGGAAAGGGGCGAGGGACAGGCAGCTGCGCGCTCCTGCCCGCGGCACCTCCCCGGGACCCCGCGGCACCCCCCCCGGCAACCCTCCGGCACCCCCCGGCACCCCGCGGCACCCCCACGGGACCCCTCCGGCACCCCCCGGCACCCCCCCGGGACCCCTCCGGGACCCCCGCGGCTCGGGCCGGCGGGAAGGAGCTGCCCCACTCCTCCCGTGACTTTCCGGCGGCCGCACGACCCCAGGAGCAGCCGGCGGCGACGGGCAGCGCCCGCTCCCTCGGGGGATCCCGCAGCCCCTCCGCGCCGCAGCAGCACGGGGCGCCGGCGGAGTCGCTCCCCGGGGCCGGGGCGGGGCGCGGCGGGACCGGCAGGGGGCAGCGCCGGGCCGGGCCGGCGGGGGCAGCGGCGGGGCGGGCGGGGGCAGCGGCGGGGGCAGTGGCGGGGCGGGCGGGGGCAGCGGGGAGCAGCGGCGGGGGCAGCGGCGGGGGCAGCGGCGGGGCGGGCGGGGGCAGCGGGGAGCAGCGGCGGGGGCAGTGGCGGGGACAGCGGGGGTCAGCGGCGGGGCGGGCGGGGGGCGGCGGCGGGGCGGGTGGGGGGCAGCGGAGGACACCGGCGGGCCGGGCGGGGGCAGCGGCGGGGCGAGCCGGGGGCAGCGGCGGGGCGGGCGGGGGGCAGCGGAGGACAGCGGCGGGACCGGCAGGGCGGGGGGTAGCGGCGGACCGGGCGTGGGGCAGCGGGGGGCAGCAGCGGGGCGGGCGGGGGGCAGCGGGGGACACCGGCGGGGCGAGCCGGGCCGCCGGGGCTCGGGGAGGGAGCTGAGGACGCGAGGGCTTCCCGCATCGGGCCAACTGTAACTACTTAGGCTGTATTCCTGCTTTAAACTCCAAAACGTGTAATGTGGAACATCAGAAAGGCACACTGGTGAACTCTCCGCCTCTAATGGGAAACAGTTGAGAGCTCTACCAAATCTGTCACTTTTTAAATGAAAACATGAAAAAGGGCTAAGATAAAACAAAACAACAAAAAAAAGAGAGTTGGAATAATGCACTTTGATTCAGATACTGAACAATTTTCCTCAAGGAATGGAAAAACTGATCGGGGGAACAACAAACAAAAAAAAAAAAGAAGAAGAAGAAAAAAAGAAAAAAAAGGCAAACCGAAATCTTATGGTGCTTGTAGCAGCCTGGGCAGACATTCCTCCCTGTAATCCCCTCGCTCCCTTCCCGCTCCGGGAAGGGAAAAAAAACCCACCCAAGCCTTCTGTGATGGCTCGTCGAGATTTTGGGACCTTAGGATGTTTAAACAAGTGGTTCCCATTTCTATGGCAGGGCAACTGGTGACTGTCCCAGACAACACTTGGCTGCTCTGGGCTGAACTGAACGGTAGTTTATCAGAAGAGGCAAACCGAGGGGCTCCCAGAGCAGGCGCACCGGCCCGGGGAAGGGGCAGCCGAGCAAGGGCTGTTCTGTGGGGTGCAGCTGCCGCCGCCGGGCAGGAGGTGGGATCCAGGATGTGTGTTTCCAAGGACCCTGCGTTTGGAAAACGCAGCCACCTCTCGGGAGCACCACAGGAACCCGCAAGGCGACCTGTGGGGCGGCGGGCAGCGCAGCCGCCCCTGCCCCGCGCCCCCGGGAACACGAGGTCGCTGTCATGGCAGTCTATGAGGACACGCATTGCATTGAGGTGTCCCGGGGATCCACCTCCCGCGGGCATCCCAGCGGCCGCTCCCGGGCGGTGCGGTCCCTCCTGCCCCGGGGGCGGACGGGGCTGGCAGCGCCCGCCGGGACGCCCTGAGAACCTTGTTGCAAACGAATCCGGGGAAAATTGCAGCTGCCAGACCTCCGCCTCCCGCGGCCCGCCAGCCCCGAAACCCTCACCGGGGGGGGATGTGTCTTTCATCATCCCGCCCGCCAGCGGCGCTGAGGGGTGGCCAGGGCCGTGCGAGCCGCCAGGGGCAGCGGGGCCGCTGCGGGAGCGCTCCGCAGCCCTGTGCCGGCTGCCAGAGACGCTGTCGCTGATAAGCGCCAAGCGATATCGCCTCCTGAAAGCAGGGAGCAGAGGAAGCTCAGCACATCGGCAACATCGTGTGCTCACCGCTATCATATCTTTCTGAACATCTCGTTAAAAGCGACACCTGAAAACCGATGAGCGGCGAGTGACAGCTTTTTGTTTCTTCCCCCTTTTGATAACTTCGGACGTTACGCCTCGTGTTGTGCTCAGCCTCGCCCTGTCCACCGGTTGTTTGGGTTTTCACAGAACGATAGTAATAAAAAAAATCACAGTTACGGTGAGCAAAACCCGGGGGAACAGGCTCGGTATCTTAAGCAGCGGGTCACAACTCCGCTTTGTGGAGCTGGCAGTGAGCCCCCAAAGCCCGGGTCTCTGCACGCCGCTTCCCGAAGAGCTGAAAGCTGCCCCGCCAGCCCAGGAATCACGAATCTTGTCCCCTCCCTCGTCCAGAACCCGTTTACCGAAGCCTCACGGTTTGCTCAGACCCCCCCGGCTCGGCCAGGTGCCAGAGCTCCCACCAGCTGCCGGTGCAATGCCCCCCGAAGGCCAGGCGGCGGGTCCCGTGCGGGCATCCACACTGTGCTCCTAATGTCACCGAAAATAGGCAACGGGAATGAGAAATGTGATGTTCCATCCCGTTACTTCGTAATCGCTCCCAATTAGCTGTTCATGTGCTGTGAGGGTGGGAAATCCCGTTAGAGAAAGACAGAAAGAAATAAATTAAACGAAGGCAGGTGATCAAATCATCTGCCAGCAAAACTGTGACATTGGCAGGGAGCCGCTGGGCAGTCGGGAGCCCTCGCCGATGGCGGGAGGCGGCTGCTCTCCCGGGCAGGCTGCGGAGCCGGCGGGGTGCCCGCGCCCCCGGGGAAACCGTGCTCGGGACCCCCGGGACTTGAGGGCAGGGTATGCTCCCTCCCAAAGGCCGGGCAGGGAGAGCCAGTGCTTCAGTGCACCATCCCACCTGACGGGATTTCTCACCGTGCTTGCTCGCTGTGCAAGTTGAGGGCGAGCGGGGCTCCCCTGCCTTGCGCAAGGCGCCGGTGCCCGCAGCGGGGAGCGGGTGGGTTCGGCGCAGCCTCGGTGCCCGCCGCCCGGCTCCGTGTGCTGGGGCGGCAGCAAGCACGAGGTTTTGTCGAAAGCCGATTTCTGCTTTCAGGCAACATGCAGCTGATCTTGAACGAATTCCCACCAGCCCACCAAATCCTGCAGCTGCTTGTTTGGCTAATAAAACCCCATGCGGTTTCTAAACTTACAGAAAGAAAAAGGAAAAAGATGTCCATCCGAGTAAACTGTAAGTGAAAACTCATTGATTACCTCCGCCTTCCTGTCTCTGATTTGATTAATCGTTTGCCATCATGCTTTCCGAATCACTTCTGTGTTGGTTTCCCTCTGCCTGAATCCTGCAAGACTTTTCCAGAAGGGCGGCTGTGATGTTGAGACCAACATACTGTAAACAACCACAAGAAGCAGAGCTAATGTTTTCAATACAGCTCAAGGACTAAAATAAACTCATTGCATTAGGCCAGCCTGAGCGATTGTTTTGGTGAGCGCTGCCCAGGCCCGCTGCTGAGCACATCCCCGGGGCTACCTGCGGCGGGCGGCGGCGGCCCCGGGCAGCGGAGCGGGCGGGCGCCGAGCCCCGCCGGGAGGACACCCCCCCCTTCCCCGCCTGCCCGGCGCGGGGCCGCATCCCTGCTGCGGGGCAGATGTGACGCTGCCGCAGAGCTGAGCCCTGCCAAGATGCCCCGCAGACCCGGGGATGGGTTTCTGAGGGGTTGCCCGTAGGTGGATGGAGAAGGCGCAGAGGAGCCGCAGGGGCGGGACCCCCGCCCGAGGCGTGCCTGGGGATGCGCCCGGGGCTCCGCAGCCTGCTCGGGGCTCTCCAGGCAGGTTACCCCGGCCCTGTCCGTCCCTCGCTACAGCGCCTGGCTTTTTCGTCCTCGCAGTATTTTTCCCACCGCCTTCCACTGCCTTAAAAAGCACCACGCCGGCCGGCCGTGCCCGGAGCTGGCCCCCTGCGCTTGAGGCTGGCCGGCCTCCGCTGCGAGCGGGCAGGACCGGACCCCGCGGGGCGGGGTGGGGGCGAGGAAGAGGAGGGGTCCCGGGTCCCCTGTCCCTGCCCGCCGCCCGCCCCGCCGAGCCGCCCTCCGGCAGCGCAGGACCCGCGGCTCGGCCCGGGGTAGGCGGCCGGTCGGGGCCACCGGAGCTCGCAGCGCTGCCGAGCGCCGGGGCACGGCAGCCGGGGAGAGCGGCCGGGAGCCGCGTCCGTCACACACGCAGAGCGGAGATTTTTTAAGTAACAAATGTACTTTTTTATTTTTGAAACAAAAATATCGTTTTCGGCTTAACAATAGCCGGATCTCGCTGAATGAAGCCTTTGCATATTTTCCTGTTTTAATTGGTTGTATAATAAACAGTCCTGACCCCGCACTCTCTTTTCAATGAGTTCAGGGTGAAACGCGGACCATGGGACTGGAAATGACTTTTTTACCACTTAAAACACGGACAAGAATACCAGGAATCAGGCGGTATTAAACAGCCGCACCGGCCGGGACGGGAGGGGGCCGCAAGGTGAGAGCTCTGTGTGTGCCCCCCACCGCCACCCCCGAGTACGGCACTGCCCTGCCCACGGGCACCGGCACCGGCGCCCACTCTCTCCGGGCACGACGAGCGGAGCCGGGATGCCCCGGGGCGCGACCGCTCCCCTGGGGTCTTTCAGCCGGGCGGCGGGCCCCGCGCTCCCGCCGGGCCGCAGGCAGAGGGCAGCCGTGCCATGCCGTGCCGTGCCGTGCCGGTGGGCAGTGCTGCCGGCGCCGAGGGCTCTGCCTCCCTCCAAGCACGGCGGCTGGCAAAGGACCGGAGAGGAAGAAAAACCTACGGCCGCAAAACAGCCCCGCGGGACTGGCACTGCCCCGAGGGCTGGAGCGGCCTGAGGGCGGTGGGAGCCCGCCCAGCCCCGGGGAGCGAACCCTCCCCTTCCCCCGAGGGGCACGGCGGCGAGCTGCGGCCGTGGCCGAGGCGGACAGGCTGCTTCCACGCCCGCTCCGTGCAGGGAGAAAACAGCCCTCGCTCTTCTGCTTTCATCTCTCGCCAGCGTTGCGTAAACCTGGTCCGCTCCGGCAGGGCAGCGGCGGCAGCCCGGGCGGGTCAGCCGCCCCGAACGCCCCTGCCCCGGCTGCGGCCCCCGGCGCTGCCCCGCGGCGGGCGGCGTCCCCGAGGCCGAAGGAGGCTCCGCGCCGCGGGCTGGCCCGGCCAGTGCGTCCCGCTCCACGGAGCGTTCCTCCTGGCGTCATTTATGTAACGGGGAACGGCCTTACACAACGCGCAAACCCAGCTCCGGCCAAGGGACCCGGCGCTCGGCCGCTTGCTTTCGTAAGGGGCAGCCGGGGCTGGGTGCAGGGCGGCACGGGGGCTGGCGGGAGCGGTGGAGAAGGCGCGGCGGCCCGGGGCAAGGCGACGTTGGCTGAGCCGCCGCGGGCACCCCCTGGCCCGGCGCCGTTCGTGCCCACGGGGCTGCCTGCACGTGGGCTCGGTGCAGACACAGCGGCTGCCGCCCCAGCTGCCAGTGTCCCGCGCTGCGGGCCCGATCCTGCACCCCGGCAAGGCTCGCCAAGCGGACCTGGGCGCGGGGGCGCGGCGAGACGAGGCCCTTACGGGAGGCTGGGTCCCTGCGTGCCAACACCTGGGTGTTTATCAGCGCCCAGCGAGGCTCCCGGCGGGCCGGTGCCCGCGGCCCAGGCAAGCACCAGCGGGCAGGGATGCGATGGCCGCCCCGCTTCGCAGCCCGGCGGGACCCGGGCGGGAGGCCTGGTCGCTCCCGACGGGAGCAGAGGTCGCGCTGCTGCCGGCGGTACCCGCACACCGCGGGCAGGCCGGCCCGGGACGGCGGCCGGGCTCCGCTCCTGTTTCCCTTCCCGACAGCGCAGGGCCGGGGGCAGAGCGGGGAGGCGCTGCCGGGGCACGGCCGGGGCTGGAGGCAGCTCGGGGCCCCGTAGGGCCCGGGCGGGGGAGCGGGCTGCACCGGGGCTGCCCGGGCGGTCCTGAGGAGCCAGTGAAGGGAGGGGGCTTCAGCCGTGCCCAGGACACGGTGGCTGCTCAGTAAACCACGCGAGTTTACATTCAGTGCAGCCTCTGTTTATAAAATACAGAAAACGATCGTGAAAACATCCTACAGGAGCGACGGCGGTACCGGCTGGCTCGGGGATGCACGGATGCCGGGACGAACGGTGTCCCCCCACCCTGCCTGCCCGCATCTCCCCCCTGCTGGGCCCAGGTCGCGGAGAGCCGCAGTAGAGAGCCCCCGCTGGGCGAAGGCTGGCCGGGGACCCCGAGGGCACCTTTGCCGGCTTCCAGGATGCCCCACACCCGCGCACCGGGCGCTCCCGGGCCGGGGGGGGGCACGACCCTCGCCGATGCAGGGACTACCGGTGACCGAGCGGCAGTCAGACGCGCGGCTCCCTGCCCTTCTGTATTGACGCGGCCGGGTGCCGGTCACGCACGGCGGGCCCCGGCCCTCCCCCTGCGGCGTCACCGCTCGGAGACCCCGCGGGAACCGGAGCAGCCCCAGGGGCCGCACGGCCCTGCCCGGTCCCGGACTGCCGCCGCCGCCCCCCGCCCCCAGGCACCGCCAGGTATCGCTTCACCCAAGGCCGGCGAGGCCCGGGGCGTTTGCCAAGGCCGCTGCAGCCCGGCCGAGCGATGGCACAGCCCGGGAAGGAGCCCGGTGGACGCTGGCGGGGCTGCGCAGGGCCCGGGACGGCGCTCCCGCCCTCCCATCGCCCCGTGACCCCGGCCGGCGGCGGGAGGGGGTTCCCTGGCGAGCTCGCCGTGGCCCCGACGTACCCCGGAGGAAACATGCGGGACCAGCAGTACCTATCGAGCAGCAACAGGCAGCCCAGGCCCTGACCCTACCGCTCGGGGCGTGAGCGATGCCTCCTCTCCCATCCTGCCCGCGGGCCCGGGCACCCTGAGGCTCCGAGCCCGAGCCCCGCTCCCGCCGCGGCCGGCAGGGCCACGGGCGGCCAAGGTGTGAGTCGAGGCCGTGTGCCATGTGCGCTGGCAGCCCCGGGGCCTCCCGCCGGCCCGCCCCGGCCTTTCGCCTCCCGTTACATCGGTGCTCGTGTAGGGACCAGGCTCGCTCTTCCCTCCCGGTCCCCGCGGCAGACGCTCGGCCCCGCAGCCTCCTCTGCACAGGCGCCCCGCAGCGACCCCGTTTGCCGCAGCCCCCCGTCTCTGCCTGCCCGGGGGCTAAGCCCCTCGGCCGCACCGCTGCTCCCAGCGCCCTCCTGTCCGGGCCAAGGCATGTGGAGCGGGGGCAGGGGGAAAAGCAGGGCATCCAGCCCGCCCCGAAGCCGTGCCGGCCCGGCGGGTGGCCCCGGAGCCCTTCTGCCCTGGCCGTGCCCACCGAGCAGCGCCGCAGCCGAGGGGCAACCGGTCCCCGCGTCCCCCCCCGGGATTTTTGCGAGGGCGCAGGAGGCTGCCGCTTCCTCCCGTGCAGGGAGCCTGCAGAAGGCCCTGGTAGGGAGGGAGAGCCTCAGGCAGCCGGGTAATAGGCCTGTCTGCACTCAGCGCCCGCCGGTCACATCTCCGGTGGGCCCCCGCTGCAGGCCCCCGGTAACGGGATGGGGGGCTCACCCCCGGTACCGGTTTCGGCCCTGACACCCCCTCTCCGGGGGACCAAGCTGCCCGTGCAACCCGGAACAAGTGGGACACCCGCATCCCTGCTCCCGCCTGTGGAACAGCGGGCCTGGCCCGGGCTGCTGTCCAAGGGGACCCGTCACGTCCCGGGCCGGCACCGGGCGGGGGCCACCCGGGCTGCCCCGCTGCTCCGTCCCCTCCTAAGCCCCCGGGCACCCGCGCAGGGGCCGCTGCCTGCAAGCGTGGGCAGGCTGCGAAGCGAGGCCCAGGCCTCGGGAGCGCCGCTGCCGGAGCCACCGACCCGGCTGAGGAAAGCGAGCCCGGCCAGCGGCTCCCGGCACCGGCCGGGGCGCAGAGGGGGGGGGGACCCAGGGCAGCGCGGCCGGGCCGGGCCCGGGCCGACACGGGGCTGCGCGGCATCGCCCGGCGCCGCGGCCCCGAGCAGGCGGGGAAGAAACGAAAGCGGAGCCGGGGTCTGCGGCGGGCACAGCCCCCGGCACTGCCCAGGGGGCTCTGCCTGCCGGCGCCCCGCCGGGCCGGGCCCACGGGCGAGGGGCCGGCGGCTGCCCGCGCCCCGGAGCGGAGTGGCTCCCCGTCCCGCCCGCGGAGGCAACGAAACCGTCCCCGCACCGTGTCGGCGGCCGCCAGGACAGCCCCGGGCCGCCGGCCTCTCCCGCCGGTGCGCGTAACGGAGCCGCTCCGCCGCCCAAGCACACAGCCCGCGTATTCCCCGCGGCGCGGCGGAGCGGAGCGGGCGGGCGGGCGCGGCGGCGGAGAGCGTTGCGAGCCCGGCGGCGGGGCGCGGGGCCGAGCGGGGCCGTGCGGGGAGCAGGCCGGGCAGCGCGGAGCGGCCCCGGCACACGGCGCTCGCCCCGCTCTCCGCCGCCGCTTCGCGACCGCCAGCACGGAGGAGCGGAGAGAAATAAAACGATATGAAAAGAAGGAAAGGCGTTTTATTGGAGACTTTACAATGCTAGAACGTACAAGAAAAGTGCTAGTTCACTCTAGAAAAGTTGGTCCCAAAATGGTACTATGCCACAGCATCTATCAGCTTACATAAACATTTACAAAATCGCTATGAACTGGCCCCTGTATTATAAACGCTATTTTTTTCCACGTTAATCTATGTAAAATTGAAGGATCAAAACTTTTTAAGAAAAAGGTCAAGCATTCAAAAGCAGAACCTACCGGAAAACCCATTTTGGGCCAGGTTTGGGGTCAAAAACCCCGAAGATAGATTAAACTTTCATTATTAATAACAATATGCACACAGAAAAATATTCCAATTTACAGGAAACCGTCTCTATTTTTTTTATAACATCAAAATATTTTTTTAGACCTGTATAAAATTACTTTTAAGACCTCAGAGGACATTGTCTCCTTTAAAAAATATATTTACCACTGCCGAAACGTTTCACGAGTGACCCTGGTGTGTTTTGTTTGTTGGTTTCTAATAACCAGCAACATCGCCCATCTCTGCTGTTACAGCAGTCCTCACACAAGTACTATTTTGACGAAAAGACCCAGCCTGGATGAAGCGCGGTGCTTTGCAGAGCGAGGAGGAAGGAAGAGAAGATGAAGAGGAGGAGGCCGAAGGCACAGGGCGCTGGCTAGGCCCGCCAGCCCCGCACCGCCACGCGTGGAACTGCCTCCGCTATTTACAAGCTCCGCTTCACTCTCCCCGAGGCTGAGCCCCAAAAGATGACGGCCTAATTATAAAGGAGCAGAATTCTGAGGGCTAAACAGCCTATTTTTAACAACGTACCCCCCCACCCCCCAACCCCTCACGAACAAACAGACGAGCAGAGAAACGAACGGTAAATGCGAGCGCGCCCGGAGGCAGCCGGGCCGGCCTCCGCTGCGCCCGGCGGGACCCCCGCTCACACTGCCTTCTCCTCACCGTGGGACGGCTCCGGCACCGACACTACACCCGGAGCAGGGCTGCTCTTCCCCACCGCAACAGTTTGGGCACAGAGGGAGGAAAGTCCGCAGCTAGAGAGGAGGAGACAGACAGGAGGGCGCAGGAGGCGTCGGATCGGAGAGGGGCAGCGGGGCCGGGGCAAGGGCCGCGGCCGGCCGGGGCCTCCCTAGATGTCTATGCGGGAGTGCAGGGCGCTGTGTTTGCTGTCGTGCTCCCAGTAGGAACAGTGCATCATGGACAGCTCGGCGGGCTGGCGAGCGCAGGCGAACTGGAGGCCGGCTCCGTTCGCCGCCGGGGCCGCGGGCGGCGCGGGGCTGGCCGAGCTGAGCTGCTGCGGGTGGTGGGCGTGCGGGTGGTGGTGGTGGTGGCCCATGCCGTTGTAGGAGTTCACCATGCTGGGCAGCGCCATGCTCTGCACCCGCGAGTAGGGGCTGTAGGACGCCGGGCCCGAGAGTCCTTTCACGTTGACGGGGCTGACGTTCCCGCCAGACATCTGGCAGGAGGCGTAGGGCATGGGCGCGGGGGGCTGCGCCAGCGGCCACGAGTTGTTCATGAAGGTGGACTGCAAGTACTTGGGCGGGGAGAGGTAGCCGTAGCTGTCGGGGCTGAAGAGGGTCTTGCCGGGCTGGAAGTGGGTCGGGGGCGGCCGGAAGGGCCGCTTCATCCTCCGTCTCCTGCGGTAGTTGCCCTTCTCGAACATGTCCTCGCAGGCGGGGTCCAGGGTCCAGTAGTTGCCCTTGCGTTCGCCGCCGCCCTCCCGGGGCACCTTGATGAAGCACTCGTTGAGGCTGAGGTTGTGGCGGATGCTGTTCTGCCAGCCCTTCTTGTTCTTCTCGTAGAAAGGGAACTTGCTGATGATGTACTGGTAGATCCCGGACAGCGTGAGCCTCTTCTCCGCGCTCTCCCGGATGGCCATGGCGATCAGGGCCACGTAGGAGTAGGGGGGCTTCTGCGAGGGGTCCGGCTTCTCGGGGCCCTTGTCGGCGCTCATCTCCTCCTTGCCCCGCTCCGGCTCCTTGCTGCCGCTGGTGTCATGAGCTAGCAGTGCCACTGTGTCCTCCTCGCCGTCCGGGTAGCTGCTCATCATGGTGCCCCGCGTCCGCCGCCCCGCCGCCCGGGGCGCGGTGCGGAGTGCTGCCCGGTGCGCGGAGCCCGGTGCTGGCGGCCGTCTCGCCTCGCGCTCGCCGGGACCGGGAGCGGGACCGGGTCCGGGGTCGAAGCCGAAGCCGAGACGGCGAGCGGAGGCGCCTCTCGCGGCGCCGCTGGTCCGTGCAGCGCGGCGGCGGCGGCGTCCCTGCCCCCGCGGGCTCCGCTCTCCTCTGCCGCGGCGGCCGGGCTCTTTTCTGATTTGTATGGGCCCGGCCGAGTTCCGCTTTCGTCAGGAGCCCGCTCCCCTATCGCCGCCGAGCCGCTGGGCACGGCCGAGTTCACCCCGCAGTCACGGCGCCGCGCTCAGCCCCGCGCACACGCGGCCCGACGTGGCCCCGCGGAGCGGCGCGGAACCGCCCCGGCTCGGCCGCGCCGCCGGGGGCGGGGGGGCCGGGGGGGGGCGGCGTCCGGGGGGCGCTGAGCCTCCGTCGCCCGCCCGGGGAGCTCGGCGGGGCCCGCGGCGCTGCGCTGCCCTCCCGCCCCGGCAAGGGGCCGCCTGGAGGCGGTGGGTGCGAGGGGGTGTGCCCGCAGCCGCGCCGCTCGCCCCTGCCCCGCCGGCTGTCATACGTCCAGCCGCACACGCGGTCGCGTTTATATGTCTTGGCCCCGGCCCCGCCAACTGATCGCGCCCGGGGATCACAAGGAGACTGTTGCCGCTCCCGGCAAGTCGGTTCTTGCAGCCCTTATGCGCAGGAGGCAGAGAGCGAAAGGTGTCGGGGCGCTCCCCGTGCCCCCCCGCAAAATGCGCGGCGGCAGCAGCGCGGCGGCAGGGCTGGCAGGCGCCCGAGGGCCGGGCAGGGTGGCGAGGCGGGGGCCGGCACATCGGGCAGCTCTCCCGTTCGCTCCCCTGCGGGGCTCCGGCTTATTTCACGGTTCCTGGAGCAGCATATGTGGCACTGACATTGCCCTGCTTCTTCCCCTTCCCTGCCTTCACGTAGAGCCCCCCCGAGCCGCAGAACGGCAGTCTCAGCCGAGCACCAGAGGTGTCGTGTAATAGAGCAAATCACTGACACGGCGCCGCTCCAGTCGCGGGTGCCGGAGCGGACAGAAGACACTTTGCACTGATTTCTAACGGAGCCTTCGGCCCCATCCCCGGGAGCGGGGCAGCCCGGCCCCGTTTGTTCCCCCCGCCCTCGCCATCAGCCAACGCGGCCGCCGGCAGCCGCAGGAGCCGGGCCGAGTCCCGCAGGGCCGGGGCCACCGGCGCTCCCCCACCGCGGCTCTGCAGTGAGTCTGCTGCTGCCCGTGCGGGCTCCGCACGGACCCGACCTTCCCTCCCCTATTCGGCCACAGTTCGGTGTTTCCCCTCTCGGGCTGCCCAGGAGCGACCCACGGAGGAGCTCACACGGCTGGCGGCGCCCGCAGACCCGCGGGCCGGCAGGTCACGGCCCTCAGGCTCGCTTCTGCCCTTCTCGAACGAGACCCGCCGCGCAGCGCTATTCCCCGCCCCGCGCATTTTGCGTGCTGCATCAGTTTTCGTGACCGGACGCAAGCCTGGAGGGCCAGCAGCTCTCAAGCAGCTTGCCCGGGGCAGCCCGCCTCTCCCGTCGGGGTGCCCCGGGGCTTCGGCACCCCATGCACGGATCTCGGGTTCCTCTGCCTGGCCACGGGCACACGGGTGCCTGCTGCCTTCCCGGGGAGCGGTTGTTTGTGAGTGAAGGTTGTCGAAGATGTAGAAGCGTATTTTAACCGAGAAATATAACAGTCCTTGGGGCAGCTACTATATATTATAGATAGTATTATATTTCTCGGTTAAAACACGCTTCTGCGTCTTCGCCTATAGCCATAGAACGAATCCCTTCCCTCCAATCGGCGGAGAAACGCACCGTCTGAAACCCGGGGTGCATCACTTCGGTGGCAGGAACGAGGCCCCTGTATTTCCACGCACAGCCGCGGAACAGCGCCCGCCGCCCCTCAGCACCCCCCCATCGCACACAAACGAAACCGCGGCGGGTCGGGGCCCGCCGGAGAGACACTGCGCTGCCCGGCGGGCCCCCGGCGTCTCCCCGGCGGCTGGCTGGGCGCGGAGCGGCGGGGCAGCCGGAGCCAGCTGTGCCCCGCCGCGGCGGCGCGCCCGGGGCCGGGGCTGCCGGGCTCCCCCAGGGCCGGGGCCGGCTTCTTTCTGCCGGCCACCCATGCTGCTCTGGGCGCTCCCCCTCGCAGGCATTTCCGCGGCGAGGGCCGGTGCAGGTGTAACAGCACTGCTGCGTGTGTCATCACCTCCGCCAAATGGCAGATTCCTCCCTTTCCACTCCTAATCCGGGCGCGCAGCTCTTTACCAGGGCTCGCTGGCTCGCAGAGGACATTTGGCATCCGAGGGGCTTGTTTGGTTTTTTTTTTTGACAGCCCCACCAAGGGAGATTTCGGATGAACACCGGGGCAGAAGCTCAGCCCAGCGCTGGGAGCGGCGATCGGGCTGAGCGGCGGCAAAGGTGAGCGCGCAGCCCCGTGTGCGGCGACTTGCCTGGGTGACACCGGGGCCGGCAGGCGCTGCCGGGCGCTCCCCCCTCCCCGGCGCTCGCTAAGTCTTTCTTGGGACATTAAAGAACCACCTGAAAACGTAGGAGCACGCCAGTGCAGCCGAGCCTGGGCACTGTCGCTGCAGTTAAGCGGCGAGCCGAGGTGCTGACGGCACTAGGAAATGTGGCAGAGAGGGGAATGCATGTAACAGGGACGGGCAGCGAGCACGGCGGCGCGGCGAGCGCTTCCCCGGCGAAGGGGCGCGGGATGCCGCCACGGCCCCGGGGAGCGGCCCGATCTGCCGGTGCCGGTGCGCCCGGGTGAGCCCGCGCCCCGCCGGCCGCCGCTGCCCAGGCCGGGCCGGGCTCTGACAGCGCCGGGCGCAGGGTGCGCGGAAGGGGCCGGAGCCGCTCCCGGGCCGGGCCTGCAGCCGCCTGCGGGGCAGGGGAGGCAGGAGCGGCGCTGGGAGTGGCGGGGGGTCACGGTGCCGGTGCCCGGACCCCGGCCCGCTGGGGCGAGGGGCAGATCCCACCGCGGGACGCTGAGGCGCGGCGGGGAAGGGCCCTCGCCTTCTTCACACGAGGGCGGAACAGTCCCGGCCCCAAGCCGGTTCCCGGTGCAGGGAAGCCGGGAAGGAGGCGGGCAAAGCGGGACTCAGCCCCGGCCACGCAACCCCGCTAAGAAGCGCCTCGCGAGGGGCTGCGAATCGGGGCTTCGCCCTGCTTCTCCGGTACCGAGCCGGGCCGGGTCGCCCTTCCCAAACAGAGCACGGGACCCTCCGCTGCGGCCCCAAGTCCGGTATTCCGGCTGGGAAGCGGCTGAGACCGTACTGGCGGGTGGCACCGTTGTGCGAAGCGGGGCACGGCAAGCTGCGGGGATCTCTGCCGAGGGCAGCGGTGAGCGCCGCCCCCGCCTTGCGCCGGCGGCCCGGGCAGGGCTTCCCGCGGCGGCCGTGCCCGCAGCTGCCGCGATGTAACACTCGAGTAGCCCGGGTGGATTTTTCCTACTCACCCCCGTGCAGGCAGCAAAGCCGATTTCTACCTGGAAGGTTTGGCGTCGGTTTGTTTGAAAATGTGGCAGGCTTCCTTTCCGCAACACCCCCTCCTTTTTTTTTTTTTTTTTTATGTCTTGGAGAGAAAACGTGTCTCCGGCGGGGAGCGACGGGACGCCCCTGGCTCGGCGCGCCCCGCTCCCGTCCGGCCAGCGCAGCCAAGTCGCCGCCCGCAGGCACCGCGGCCGGGCTCCCTCCTCCCGCACCCAGACCCGGACGGGGACAGGCGACACGGCCCCTCTGTCTGTCCTCCGGCTCCCGCTCCGCTGCGGTGCCGCGCCTCAGCTCCCGCGGGCGGGCGCACGGCTGGTGCCGCGGTGTAGGAGCCACCTTTGGGGACCCTCAGCTCGCAGCGCTGCGGCGTCACCGCTTTAGCGCGCTTTCGCTCGGCTCGCGCAGGGACGGCGCGGACACGGCTCCGCAGGCGGAGGGAGCCGGGCGAGCCCCGTTCCCAGCCCCGTTTTCCCGGCGAGGAGCCGGCCAGGGCCGGGCGCGCTCCGAATGCGGCGCCGCGCCTCGCCGGAGTAGCCGCGACGGGTCCCCGCGCCACCCTTCCAGCTGTTCCTAGCTTCTGCCCTTCCTCTCCTCTTCTTTTCCCAAATACTACTAGTCTTTAGGGTCGGGGAGTATGCGTTACCGTAGCAAACACCGGAGAGTAAGGTTACACGCAAACCCTGCATGCGGGGGTCTGTGTGTGCTGCGCGCCGGCGCTCCGAGACCTAACAACAAGTACTGCGGGACATACAAAATATTCTGGCCTCAATGAAAATTAATCAGACTTTATCTACTAAAAGGCTGGAAGGCAGAGGCATGTCCGTGTGTTAGCTACGGGCGGGAGCGCCGTGTCCCTGCGGGCAGAGCAGCGCGGGGTGCCCCCGGCCCCGCAGCCCCGGCGCCCCCGGCCCGGGCCGCCGCCACGCTCCCTCCCCGCTGCCCTTTTGGTCCCCTCTCGATCCGACACCTGAAGGCAGGGCTCGATCCTGGAGGTGCCGCTCAGCGGCAGGAAAAACAACCTTTGTAACCTCAACACGACCATTGTGTGAGGTGAAACTGCCTTGTCGCTCCCTCCAGAGCCTGAACCCTGGCTTGGAAAAGCTTTCCTTTTCAGAACCTCACCTCCCACTTGGCCTGCAGATCACCTCGCTCATCTAGGGACACCACAAACACACATGATCCTGCTTTCCCGTCTGGTCAGGAATCCCAGCAGCGCAGTCCTGAGCATTTCATAAATGCTCTTTAATTACATTACTTGGCGTGTGACGCCAGAACAAGGCAATATTCACCTGGAAAGTGTCTTCTTCTGCATGAATGAGTCTCATTGTCAAACCCTTGAGCATATATAGGTGCATATATGTTTTGCAGTGGAGAATTTAGTTTCTCGTTTATACTGTAAAGCTAAAAATTCTGGTAGCTTCAGGCTTGTTTTTACAAGCTCCCAGCCGTACAAGGATTTCTGTTTTTACAGGAAAACTAAGCAGTCCATAGACCACGATGGCTGTACATCCATAATGTGAGCTTCATGAGGAACAGAGCAACTTTATTATGATCTGGACTGAAATCCCATTGAATAAAAGCCCATCTAACAGAGCCTGAGGGAAAAGTCACAAAGGGGCTCAATTCTATACCTGC
Source organism: Falco cherrug (assembly GCF_023634085.1). Taxonomy (NCBI): domain Eukaryota; kingdom Metazoa; phylum Chordata; class Aves; order Falconiformes; family Falconidae; genus Falco; species Falco cherrug. The sequence goes on from NC_073707.1 coordinate 11,018,573, forward strand.
TCCAATGGGAATTTTCGAGGGAAGGTATTAGGATCAGGAGAGTAGATTTCCCCCTTCAGCTGACACTATGAAGATACTTTTCAACTGTTCCATTTCATTCTGAGCCTGTTCCTACTGCCTCAATATCAAAGAAATCTATCTCATGAGAAAAGGCAGCTCCAACCTTTTCCCTCTTGTGTTCTTACTTCTCATCTCTTCTCTACTTAGTTTCTCCTCTGTAGCCCGAGCCAGAGTCTTCACTGCAGTATATTTGTTTATGCTTAGGGGACAGGCCTACAGGAAAACAAACTATATATTTCACTCTACCATTTGGTAGTTCCTCTCTTTCATCTGAAAACACAGCCTGATCCAGGGAAGGTTCTTGAATTCACACAACCGGTTACATGATGAAATGCAAACAGTTTCTTGTGGTATTAAATGGCAGCCCGCAGCAGAGTTCAGGTTGGCTGTTATGGATTCACTGGTTACGTCTCTGCAGGATAATCCTGTGTTACTGCCATCCTGCAGTTAGTGGCCTACAGCAATGCTGCCGAATGCTGCAAATAAAAACAAACAAGCCAGCCTCCTCTTTTTAGACAGAGTAGAAATTATGTCTTTTTAGGAAGCTTGAAGCAAATATCGTTTGTATCAGTCTGACAACTTCCAAAGCAAGCGGCTCTTTCTAGCACGTCAAAATTGATGCTTATTTTTCTACAAAACATGGGTGGGGGAAAAAATAAGGAACAAACCACCTCTGAACCATACAAGTCCACTCATGTCCAGATCACCCTGAAGTTGCAAATTAATAGCATTGTACAACAAAATTAGAGCCAAAGCAGGCTTCTCCTACTGTTGCTACTGAGACACACTGTTTACCAGATCACTTTTAGGTAATAAAAGATCTGCATGCTGGATTAGACTGTTTCAAAAATTTCACTGTTAAAGATCCAAGCAGGGAAAATGGTACAAATTTCAGATTATTTGGGAAAAAAAAAAAAAAAGGTTTCAAGAAAAATTCTTCCAACCAACCTAGGGACATCAAAGATAATTTATTGTCTTCTATTACTTCTCTGGGAACATGGGTCCCAAACTACAGCCATGATTCTCTCTGAACTCATATAATCCACTTAGGTTTGTTTTCATCTAGGATCTAGGACATTACTGCTTTGAGGAAACAATATTTGAAAAGGTTATCCAGGTTACAAGTTGCAACTCCTAAATTTAGGAGACATAGATCCGTCAACATAACATCACATCACTGGAGTGTTAGTGACTGGGAGAAGAGCAATCCCTCACCTGATAAAACTTGATTGACAAAAGCCCTTTTAGAAAGACAGCCGAACTGGCAAAGCTGTTTTAATCGGGAGAGCCTGTACACCAGGCTTGAGGCTGAAGTAAGCTCTAGCAGTTGACACTTAGTTAGCTGCGTCCATACTGGCAGCGCTGTGCTGTGGCAGGACACAGGCATCCTCAAGCTGAATCTTGCGCCAGAGGCTCCCACTCCTACAACAGACCTGGCCAGACAGGGACATGCTTGCACATGTTTGCAGCTACGCCGACTTTGGTTTGAGTGAGCAGCTCACGGTGACTCACTCAGGCCACTGAATTTGGGCAGCAGCTCTGTGTAATCTGAATTCAAGTTTTGTCTTTAGCAGCTTCTTGAGAACTTGTGCAGGGCATGTTCAGTGCTCTCTGTCCACTTCCTGCAGGCTCCTGCAGGGGAGGTGCTGCCCCGGGAGCAAAGCTATACAGATACAGCAACGCACTGTAAGATCCACAGGTTTACTCAGATTTTGCTGTCTGTATAATGGCCATGTAAGTCGTGCTCCTTTTCCATTTCTGAGCATTAGAAGCAGTTGGACTTGGTTAAAACTAAGTAGTCATGTCCCAAGCTCTTCCAGAGGTTGTAGAAGGGGCTAGGTTAGCCAGAAACAGTGTGCTTTTGTTTTAAAATAGACTGTCCACATCTGGAGTTTATGTACATGTTACCTACATAAACAATTTGTGAATAACTCCACATACACACAAGCTTCTCCCCATCTGCTTATTGAACAGAAGCCCTGGCTGAAAGACTCAGAGAATATCCTGCCAGATCCAGAGGGCAGAGTTGAGGGAGGACTACCATGCCCCTAACAAACTGCATCCACCTCCTCTTAAAAACTGGAAGTGTTAGATGCAGCCCACGCTCAGGAGGAATACGTGCCATTGCCACACTGATGTACACGCAGTATGCACAAACTGGAACAGTAAAGCCACTTCTGTTTTCTAAGCTCCCCAGCTGGAACTGGTGCACTTGGGACAATCTACCCCCTCCCAGCACTAGCTGTGCCTCTACTCAATACCTGCTGTGCTTGAAAACCGTTAGAAGCACAAGTCTGTTTCCTTTTAAACGTAACTACTATGTTTCTAAATGATTCTGAGATTGCAACTTATATAACTAGGTCTGTTCTGAGAACAAATCTGTTCTGTTGGATCAAACCACATACCATGTCTAGAGAATGGGGTTAAAAAGTGGTGTGATGGAAGTAATTGTCTTCCTCCTGGAGGAAAAGAGCTAAACTTTGGCTGAAGTCAACTTCAGATTACACACAGTCCCCCCAAAACTTGAATGTATGACTTGAAAGTGTGCAGTCATTGGAGATACAGGTTGTGGTGCCAGTGGAAGGTGGATCTGACCCTCGGACACCTGTTAAGTCCCTGTGTTGTCCCAACCAGCCAGTGGGCTTGGAAGCACAATGCAATAAGATTTCCCTTCCCAGCAAGAACAGAAACCTTGAAGAAGCTGAGTATTTCAGTTTAAGCTCAGCCACCTAAATTCTGGAAGTTGATTTTTGTCTGCACAATCACCCCAAGGTCTTTTTGTTTATCTCAATCTTATTTCAACCTTCTGAGTATGCAAACCTGAACTGGAAATCTACCAAGCATAGGAATTTGCATGACATTTCCAGCTTGTCCTACTTTTGACCTGGCCAGAAACAGCATATCAGAGCTGCTCACAGTTTTCCAGCATTTCTGCTCTTGGTTGCAATGAAAGCAAAGAAATGCAGAGCAGACCAAACAAAAAAATAATTAACCAAACTTTCTTAGACTCTCAGAAGGGGCTTGGTTCAAATCCAGTTGAGATGTAGATGAAAGTTCAGCCTCTTCATTTTATTACAGTTGGTTTACTTGCATATAATTTCATTTTAGCCTGTTTGCTTTTTTTCATCCATTTTGTAGCTCTCCCTTGCAGCAAATAAAAGAGATACACCCATTATAAGAATAGCTGTCGGAAGAAGTTAAGGCTCACAGGCAAGTCCAACCTGTGCTAGGCACTAATAACGCTACCCCGTGACCCAACAGTTCAAGCCAAGGGTTCTGTCAGAGCCACAGCACAACCTGGTCAGCGAGCAATGACTCTGCATGCTCAGGACCACTAACACCTTCCCAGTGGTGCGATTTGGGGCTGGCTGGCGCTGCCCACCGCCACGACGCTGCCTGGGAAGGGGAAGGGTGAGGAATGCCCTCAGTTTCACAGATTCAGCCCATCTCCCAGAGACCTTTGCCAGAGCAGCTCCTGCAGAACTCTGGCCAAAGGCACGGGTGTATGAAGGGTAAAAACCCTCAGGGCTTGTAAGGATGGCCATGATGCCCATAGTGGGGTACAGAATATAAACATCACTTACATTCTTTAACAACAAAATGCAATTATTCGCAAAATGAATCTCTCTTCCACTTCTTCCTTGTCCCATTAGGTACCTAGTTAGCTCTGTATCATCCTTCTTCATCTTCCTGGTGCCATAGGTTCTCATATTAAGCATAAAATAATGTTATTTGCATAGGAAGGCTACTAGCCAGTGTGCCACGTGACTGAATGTTGTATTGAACCAGTTCTGTTCAATGGCTTCACGTTTGGCTTAGCTCTTGCAGTGCCCAATAAATACAGAGGCATGTCTTGCACTCAACGTGTGCTAAAATCTTCAGCAGCTAGCCAGAATAATAGTTAAAAAAAAATTAAAATTTGTTCTTTTCCTGTGGTTCATTTTTTATGGGCAGGGCAGAAGGCTTGATTTTTTTTAAACTTGATTTTATCTGACTTAAATCAATAGCAGAGGAAATTAAGGGGTTTGGCTGTTTCTCTTCTGTTCTGTTCTTTTCTTAAAGATTTTTGCTTTGTGTATCCTAGCATCCTTACAGAGAGCAGCTCTGAAAATGTGCAGTGCATATCAAGAAACAGCTGCAGCCCTATACATGGCTTACACTCCTCAGCTTCACCCAATAAGTTTAGTGCATCAACAACTACAACTCTCCTTAAAGCATGAGTCTGTATTAGCTGATGTTGTGATTGGAATAATACATGGCATTTAGGCAGCATGTTACATTTCGGGCACTTCAAGTATTTTACAAACAGCATCATTGCTGGAAGACATAAAGCAGAGTTTCACTTGCTGTTAGATCCTCCAGTAGTCATTTAATGGCACTTTTTTGTATGTGCGGTTTCTCAGAATTAGGTGATGCACGGTATCTTTAAATGCACCTGAGAACTCATGTGTCTAAATACTGATCAAGATTGCTAATGTCAGACATCTCAGTTTGAAAATGTAGCACTTGGTGATAAGAGGCATTAAAAATAACGAATGAAGGACACTTCAGCAGACTTTCAAGGGAGGTATCACTCCCACTGAAACCAAAGAAAGAAAGAGAGAAGGTAACAATCATGTGTTACATGCCCTTGAAGAAATGTTCCTGAGTACCAGCCCAGAGGCAAACCCTCTCTGACCTGTAAAACTGATCTAAGGATGTAAAGAGCTGTATGTCTTTTCCCTGCTTGTAGGATAGCAAAGTGATAGAAACACCAGGGCTTTAAAACAGGCTTTCAGATACAAACCTAAATTCTGGTTCTTTTGAAGCTAAAGAGGAATTTCCCTCTTGTTCTCAAGGGCAGCAGGATTTCCCCTACTGTTTAAGATTCTTCATAATGAAAAGGTACTTTTCTGTTTCAGTTCTTTCTGTAGGGTGAGGTGTTAATCCAGCATTATAATGGCCTCACAGCCATTTTGCACATTTGCTGGGAATTAACAAAAGGAGAAACTACAGTTTGTGACTAATTTGAAGCCTAGTTTTTCTAGTAAACTATACGCTTAGAAACCAGGTTTTTACTGCCAGTTTTGGGACAGGAAAAAAAAAAAAAAGAAGTAAGGCCATCTATCCCTTCTTGCTCAATTGTCTGTGCATAGAATCTAACCTACCTCAGAGAGTTACTACCTTAAACGTTACCTATAGAAGGACTAATGTGAGGGACAACCCCATAAACAAATTGATTCATGGAGTTGGTGTAAGCCTGTATTTTGAGAAATCATTAGTTAGGAGGCTCCCCCCTTTCCAGAGAGACTGTTAGATTTTTAATCTTTGTTGTAAAAGAGATTCTTCCCTGAAGCTAGTAAAACACTTTGTTTTTGAAAAAGAAAATGTGTTTTTATAAACGACTATTTTCAGCTGAACAACATAATAAAAAATCCCAGCTTGGCTTTAGCTTTTCATTAGAAATACCGTCAATTTTTGACAAAAAGCAAAACGGCCTAACTATTCCTTTGGGCAAAGGTCAGCCTCTCACTTAAAACTGTTTTGAGAAAAGATTTCTGATTAGTACTGCCCTGTGTCTCTGAAATGTCCAGCTGAAAAGTACCCTGGGCAGGAGCAGAGGCTGGCAGCTGGATTTGAGCGATGCATGGGCCAGCTGTGGCTTTACCTTCAGCCCACAGGCAGCGGTGAGATGCTTGTCTCCTGCTGCCATGGAGCACCTCCACTGCCTCACACCCCAGCCAGGTATCAGTCACCAGATAAAATGTTTCAGGGAAGCTTTAGACCAGCAGTATGTTTGCTGCTATCTAACCGGAAGAGCTTTTTCACAGTTTGGTCTAGTATTTTAAAATTGATGTTATTGTGCAGCAGCTCCTGCGATTGCACCTACAGTTGTTTGCTGGTGGGTTAGAGGCTGCTCCCCTCTTGCCGAACAGCTGTAAGTGACACAGTGCTTATTGTGCAAATAGCCAGGTCATCCAGCTACACTGTTTCCTCTCAATCTCAGTGTTTCTGAAAATTGGCAGAAAAGCTCTCTCTCAGGTTCGTATGCCCACGACATCAGGGCTATCACATCACTACAACCCTGATTAAACCAAAAAAAAGGAAAAATCGAGCTCATGTAGCTTTTTTTAAATGGTGATAACTGTAGTAAATCAATAGAACTGCTGTTTGTATGACTGAGATTGGCTTACTTTGTGCCATTTATTCCAATAAAAGAATTATAAGATCCGTAAGGGCAGGGTGGCTTGCTCCCTCTTACCTCCTTGTATCAATAATTAGCTACCACGTTCTCCCACTCTCCTTCCCCCTTTCCTTAAATGTGATTTCTCGAGTCCCGTCATGTGTAGGCTGCAAGGCTTATTTTAGTTCTTTAGTGGCTGCATTAGTCAAACACACAGCAGATGTCAGTGCATTACAAAACTTGGTTTGAGAATAATAAAAGAAGTTACGAATGAGAGAGTTAAACAAGAAACCAAAAATGCAGGGAACTGCAATGCTCTGAAGCTATCGAGGAGGTCATCCCTCTGTGACGCTATCTCAGTAACCACTGGCACTGGGAGCGTTCCTGCAATTTGACAGCTTCTCCCGTTGAACCTTTCTAAAGCTTTTAAATCTCTCACCCACCCAGGCTGCCCGGGAACTGTAGCGCATGCTTCCCAGCTGGCACGGGGAAGCGATGCCTGGGTATTTTTTTCCCCTTATGCACAATTCAGACTGTAAAAGTGCAGTTAGAAAGTGGGGAAAAAAAATGAAAGCATTGCTGCTGCTGGCTTCATTCTGTAACTAGAGATTCTCTCCCTGCTTTAGGAAAGCCAGTCTAAGCAAAATATTTCCCTGGCCCGGGTGTCACGGCTGAAACAGAGGTGGGTCATTTAGAGTCAAGCTACACATACCCTAAACCAGACCTCGGTCCTGCTCCTGATCCTCCCGATTTCGTTGAAGTCGCAGCAATCCAGGAACAAAAGCGAGATCCAATTAAAGGCCTCCCTTGTTTCCCCCAGAACAGAGAGCGCCCTGGAAAAATAAACAGCGGCTCTCCCCCTCCGGGAGCCGCGCAGATAAAGCCGCCGGAGTGTGTAGGGACCCTTGGGCGATAAGCACATTCTCAGGAAGCCAGGGACACACACCTCAGTCCAGGGGGCTTCCTTACTTTGTACACCCAGTTTCCCCACATGACACAGATCATTGTCTGGCAGTGGAAAGCCTCAGCTCCAGAAAGCAGCTCACATCCAACTGCCTCGCAGGAAACTGCAGAGGCTGGTTTTTTTTTTTTTTTTTTTCCTTCTTGGAGAAGCAAAGCAGAATGTTTATCTTTCTTATCTCAGAAAGGAAACCTATGGGAAATGCTATGCCATATTCTCCACTGTTCTCCTGTCATATAATTATAATGCATTACACAAAGCAAAATCTTTTGGAAAAGCAGTAGGGCTAATGAGAAGACAATCCCTTATTAGAAGGTGCTTTCCTTTTCTTTCCAAATTCTACAAGTCTCATCTGAGTAGCCATTGGTATAAAAACAAAAGATGAGCTAAATATTTGTGTCAGGAAAACACAACGCACCCCGAGGGTTCCATGGCATTAGGAGAATAATTGTTACACAAGGCAAATCTCTTTTCCCCAAATAACGAACCTAGGCCAGATTTTTTTTTTGGACTTCAAAGAAAGAACACAGTAGGGCCTTTCTACTGCCAAATTGCTAAGTGGAATAAAAAATTGTGATTTTGCCATTAAATACTTGGTATAAATTCAAGATACTTTTTTTTTTTTTAAACAGCAATGCTATTGCATTCTATACTGGAAAAGGATAAATTAGAATTTCAAAGCCTCGAAATGGTCACTGGAGAAGAAACTGCACAAAACAGTTCTGCACCATGATGCACAGCTTACAGTGTTCATGATTACAACCCCCACCAGGCTATGTTCTAGATTTTTTTAAGGTCAGCACAGATTATACCAAAGAAGCATCTAACGCTGATGATTGGTATGTGTCTTACACTCTGCCAACAGAATTTTCCCTTCAAGACTTACTACAAAGCTCACAGTATTTCTCTAAGTTCCACTACATTAGATTAAAAAAAGGCTCAGGAATAGTTGGGAAGGCTGACATGGACAACATCTCTAATGAACTGAATTTTCTTAGTCAAATGCTTAATGAAAATCTGAAGAAGAGGATACTGAGACCATATAAAAGGACAGTAACAAACTCAGTTCTCCAACAGCGCAGTCACTGCAGAAACTTTAAAGAGCTCAGGACTAGATTTTGAAGACTTGAGCACACACAGATAGGCACAAATACATACTTTAAGGAGTGCTCAGCACCCAGTTGGTACCACTGTGACTCTAAGAAACAGACACTTGAAAAAAAAAAAGTCTAAACTGCTGGTCTCTTTTCAAATGTAGCTACTTGTAACCAGACCTAGGTGGGAACCAAAATCCTTCGAAAGAAAGTAAGATCCATATTATTTTCCGTTTCTGCAGCCTATACTCCTCAGGATTGGCTACAGACACACACTCAGGAAATGATACTGAATTAATGCCTAAAGTGGATTAATTAATTGGCCTCAGTCCCCAACTTATTTACAACCAAGAGGCTTTTAAGCTAACTAAATTAAAGGCAGTTTGGAGCACTCAAATTCTAAAAAGAATTCCTACACAGCATTTTAATGGCGTTAAAGTAGTTTGCTTTAAAGTCACATCTTCACTTAATTTGTTGGGGTTTTTTTAAGCCTTCCTATGTAAATGAGTGCTAAGGCACCACAGAAAAAGGAGTTTGGATAAGTAAACTTGTAATTTCTAAGCAAACAAAGAAAATAATTAATATTGGTAAATATTTCCAGATCATTTAATGAGGGCTGTACAAGCAAGCTTTGAAAATATGCTGTTTTTTAAGCAAACATAAGTACAGCAGCAAGACATTTCTCCAATCAGAATGCTCCCCCGCAGGTATTTGGCCCCCGGTGTAATACATACAATCACCTGAAAGTGTTTGCAGGTATTCCAGGCTTCTTAGTAGTTTAAGAAAAACAATGTTGTGACCCAAAGAATCTGATAAAACCAGTGAGAATAAAACGGCCCATCTGAGCCCTGCCAAGCCACCATGGGAGCCCAGGAGGTGTGTGCTGAAGGGGGTCCCCAGCCCTCGCGGGGGGAGCAGAGGGGAGCAGGGCATCCTGGCTCTGGTGCTCAGCGGGACAGGGGCTCAGCTGCTCCCAGGGCGAGTGCAGGGATCCTGCTGCCCCATCCCTGGGCTCACCGCCTGCCTGTGCTGCCCGTGCTCAGGCAGGTCTGGCTGCAAGAGTTAAGACAAAAGCAGGTAAAAATGTGTGTGTTTCTACCTGGTGATAGCCGTGACATGGGCATCCTCCTCCTGTCTGTCTGGAACCAGTTTTGTAGGAAAACAGGCCGACCAACATGGATCCTTTGACAGTTACCGAAGTGTACTAAATTCACTACTACTGGCTTTTTTTGTTCTGGTTGGAATTTTGGTTTACTATAATACATCTCTCATTGCTTCTCTTTTCTCAGTTGCTGCTTAAAAATAAATGGTTTGTGTCAACGAAGGTCTATTACTTGTCAGCTGGCCTCAAGTTTAGGTGGCTTGTAACACCTTACATTAACAGGAAAACCCTCAGCTCTTTCTGTGAAATATTGCAAATCCAAAAGCTTAAATAAAGGGAGATAAATTATTTATTCGGACTTCAGTATTTGTCATACTTGCTTGCATCAACAATAGTAAACTGCAAAAGCAGACAGCACACACCCAGTGTGACAGGCAGTGGGAGCTTTGCAAAGGACAGTCTGTAGAAGGTTTCTCTGAGATGTGACTGCAACACCGCTGCAGCCCTCGTGGCCCTCTTCAAATGGAAACATAATCAAAACAAACGCACATCATGCCTCTAGATGAGGCCTCAAAGGCAGCTGATTTAAACTCTGTGTTCCTTTATGTGGAACTGTTACCCATATCCGACTATATGGATGACACCTAGAGAACATGACAATCCAGATGTTGCTCCCTAACCCAGCTTATTTCCTACTTTCCACTTACAGAATGAAGATGTGGTGCCCGTCATTTGCTGCTACCGCTGCCCTAAGTGCTGTGGAACACTTCTCCTGGCAGACCTGGCCAGAACCTGACCGAGAATCAGACTAGCCCTCTGCTCACACAGGAAAACAACTCCAAAAAAAAAAAAAAAAGATGCAAATGTTGTCTGTGAGATTCTAACTTCATTGTTTACCACTTTACAATGGCTAAAAGTAATAATCCAGACTTACATACTCCTTAGAAACAACCATACAAAAAAGCAGCCAACCTGTTACTGCCAACCATCGCCATTGCATTCCCTGCTTTCACAGGATGACTTAACTATGCAAAGTCCATTTACAGCCTAAGTCAGTGAACTGAAAAAGAAGAACCTCCATGCTATTGTTAGATTTCATCTACATATTATGTTTCATCTGCCTATTTCACATTTGAGAACAGGGCTACATAGAGACACCACAGCTCTGGAAAAAATAATTACAATAGAAAATGTTTGTCCCAGAGCCTATACTCGTCAGTTACAAAAATAGTAGTTACTGCACAGTTTAGTATGTGAATAAAGGACTTGATACATAGGAAGGTACTCTTAAACTGGCTGTGTTTTCTAGCTAGACAAGCTTTTTTTAAGAGAACATAACCAGAACTGAAAGCCAGAAGAAAAGGCATACCGCATTTCCTGGAAATTCAGTAGTCTATAGAAGATTTCACTGGAGCCTTTAAAGCAGTATTAAGACAAGCTAAAACAAAACAAGAGCATCTGTAGGTTAAGCAGCAATATAATGCTTCTTTTATCTCAAATAAATTTAATCTGATCAAAAAGTTATTTAAAAGGCAATGGAAATTATTATGGAAATGTTATTTGTTGCTTATATTATAATGAAAATAGTATTTGCTGCCTTTCAGTGCTTTGTATACATCCTGGGATCATAATGCAGCTAACAGAATATGGAAAACAGAAGCACTGAGTTTCTTTGCTGTCAAAACTATACTCCTACTCAAAGCAGGAGCTTCATTACAAAGCTATTTTCAGTGGGTGTTAAACTGCTTGAATGGAAGCAAATAAATACTCCTATTTATCTTGCACTTGCATAGTAGCACAAAACAGTACAAGAGGGGAAAAGGCTAGAGACACACTTGTAAATCCAAAGCCCTTGTACTAAGCTGAGTTTGAGGCTAAATGTGCTCTGCTGCAAGCACATGGCTCTTGCCTAGACACGCATGCAGGCAGCGCTGGGATCAGAATCAGGCAGCGCTGGCTACTGTGGAAATGTCCCCCCTTGCGTGAACTGCAATTGCCTTTTCAGGGCTGAAATAATTCAGGATGTGGGTAGTTTCTGATCAAGCAGATTTTCAGAACAGGACAGAAAGTAAAGAATGAGCTTTTTTTCATCACACACAGTTTCCCAAGGTCCCTTACACACACATGAATCAAGCTGGGACCACAGTTCACTTGCTCCTGCTTTAAACTCCTCTGACAGATCACTTGCTACCTCTGCCTTTTGTGCAAGGCTGAAACAGAAACTGCAGCTTCACTAAAGCAAGTGGAAATTTACCCTTGACTTTACAAGGTCCAGGTCTACATGGGTCTTAACAGCAACTAAAATTATACAAAATTACTATTTCTATAAAAACCAAAGCTCAGAATAATTCACTGAAGTGCAATACTTTCATGTAGGCAAGAGCGCAATCAGATGCTTACAAGGGTGTATGACAATCGCTGTAAATAGGCTATATTTTTTATTATTATTATTTTAATAAATATCAGTGACACAAACTGTTCCCTTCTGGAGGGTCTTTTAAAAAGTGTAAGCTCTTTTGGAGCAAAATGCTATTTGAAGTAATTAAATTTATGCACGGTATATCAGCAAGACATTTAAAAACCACAATTACCAGGTATTTCCCATCGGAAAATGTAATACATAATGCTAGATGAAGAAACATCTAACATTCATATACATATAACAAAGGTATTCAGCATCAGTTTCCCTGAGTATATTACTGTCAGAGGGAGAAACGCATCACTTCATCCTCCACTTCTCAAGTAGAAAGTTTACCCTCTATGTACCTTTTAAAAAGCCACACAAAAGGGGCTGTCAAAGCAAACAGAGAGGAACTGCTTGTTCGTAATACTTATTGGAGGGAGATAGTATATTGCTGTAGCTTCATAAAATTTTAAATCTGTGCATGGTTTTGGATTTCCTCACACACTGTCTCCAGCTGCCTTCTCCTGCTCTGGTGTCTCCTAAAGCGACCCAGCTATCGTCACCCAATTAGTGCTGGAGGGAAAAAAAGGGCTTCCATCAGACAGAACGCCTTAAACAATTTAGTACAGGTCCTTAAAGACGTGAATTGGGGTTTACAACCTATTGTAAAGATTCATGCATCAAATACTTTCAAATTTGTGAGACAAAAGGAGTGGAAAATGAATTAAAATTATTTACCACTGAATATAGTGAAGCTTGTGAAAATATTGGCAGTAGAAGTGTATAGTAGAGATCCTTATCGCAGCAGTTCAATCACAGGTCTTTCCCCCTATTACTAGATTACCCTTATCCAGAATAAATAATATTAGTATTAACAAAGAAAATCTGTAGCTCCAACAACAGCCTCTGTGCATTTAAAGCTCAGTGACAATTATCCGCTTCAAAACCAATTGAATAGTAAGTATGAGACAATTTTACACAATACAGGTTTTCAAATAGTAAAGAAAAAGCTTCCAGTCCCCCGAGGCGCCTCTTCATAAGCCAGTACTCCAGCCAGTTCTCCCTGCTGGGAGGCAACTTGTTCAGAGCAATGCTTTTTAGCTGCCTTGACTGATCTTTTATCCCCACAGATGTCTTCACTTGTGTATACAAGTGATGTATTAATGTAACGCATCCATCCACTGCAATGGAGGACAGGATTCCTGACAGCAATTTGTTGCTTGTACCTCTCAGGAGCTTGCACTTCAACTCACAGTCTTTTCTCCTACTTTGTAAATCCCCTCCACCTAGGACTCAGCACAAATTTAATTTTGGTGTAAACAGCAGTGCTGAACCAAGGTGGGATGATTTCAGAGGAATCATTTGAGTGTACTAGTAGTGATTAACACTTGATGACTTGTGAATTAAGGTCTGATCTTGCCCGAGTGGGAATGGGGAAACCTCAGAAGAAGATTCCCAAGCCTGATACCCTCAAAGCCTGTGGCACTCTTTCTGCCAGTGACAGACCTTTGGGTTTTTGGAGAGCGGCATCCAAGAATCCTCCTCTCTATGCTGAAACTCCCCAGAGTTTTAGAAAGATGCAGCAGTTGCATAGCACTATGGTGCTACCAAGAAAAGTCCGAAGCCCACATTTGTGATACAGAAAATACTAGGGAAGGATCCTTCGGGTATTTTGGATGTATGGAGAACGCAGACCCCAGCATGGGCACTGGGATGTGTAGCTCAGGGGATACTGAAATCATTACGTAAGATTCACTGGATGAAATGAGAAAATGGGTTTCCTGCTATAACCCTCTCTGAGATGGCATACAAGTACAAAATGGATGCGATTACTTTCATGCAGCTTAGATACCAGGTGATTCTTCCCAGCTTTAAATACTTGAACACTCTCAATACACACCTAAGCACAAATTCAGCTCACACACAAAGCTTTCATCTTGTTTCCTAATTCTCAGAAGAAAAGCAGCAAAGAGAGGGTAGCAGAGACATAGGCTTCTACTGCAAAACCTCTTAATTTTCTAACTGTCAAAGCTCTTCATAGCCTTCTCATTTTCCTAATTTTGACCTCTTTCTCATGGAAATTCCTCTGAAAGGTCTTTCATCATCAGTACATTCAGGCTTGACTTTCCACCTCTTCTCTACCCTTTCTATATCCTGTGCCTTGCAGGTCCCACCACCCTTGCAGCAAAATGACTCTGTAAGTGCCTTCCCTTCCACTGCTGAGCTCAGACACATATCTCTCCTTTCTTGGGGGATTTTGCCCTTCTCAACCTCTTCTACATTCTTTTCTTATGAATTACTGAGGCTGCAAGTTCTACCGGCTTGTTCTCCTTTATTCACTCTTTTTTCTTTCTCAGAATTTTATGAGTGGTTTGGAGGGGATGAAAATCATCCCTCCTATTGGAATGACTTTACTAGGGAACTTAGGGAGGTAGAAGATGACAGACCATAAGCTCATGAGCCACATGTGCTACCCTGAGGTCCCCCAGTGTGCATTTGCTCCACCCCTGCTATGTCCCTATGATCACTCATGCTCTTCCCACTTTCCTTTTCCTAGTTTCTTCTCGCACTGTTTCTTCTCTCCTAATGATTCCCATCCTTCTTTATTTCTAACCAAGCAACTCGCCTTTTTCCAAATAGTTAATTTCTGGAAAAACATATCACAAGTTGTTTTCTTTTTGCTTTTCCTTTTCTAAAGCTGAAGTACGTCTGCCTGGATTTGGTTATTTCTTATGGCATTTTCTTCCTTTTTTTTCTGTTTTAGGAGAAAAAAGAAGAAAATTCCTTATGTCTTTCACACTATTTTGGCAAAAATCAAGGTAAAAGACTGTAAAGAAAATAAAGTATGTTTAACAGAACACCATTCTTTGACCTGATCAAAACTATCAGTGTTTTCTTTCAAGCAGCCTGCATTAATCTACTGGGGGAGAAAAGAGTGGTCAAGAGTGTGATGAAGTGGTATGGGGGGGAGGATGAAGATGGGGACGTGGAAAACCTTTGTGAGCAAACCCTGCATCTTGTGTCCTCCTGCTGAGTACAGCTCTAGAGCTGGGTCCACTCTAGTTGAGTATAGGCAGCAACACAGGGCATGAAACAAGAGCACAACGCTGCACAAGATCCTTCTTCTGTAGGCTCTTTCAGTAGCAACAGTTTCCTTTGAATATAATCACTTTATCTTGTGGTTTTAAATCCAGGCCTGCCTCCAAATAGCAGAAATCTTTATCAGAGATAATTGCTTTTGGCTAGAAGCAATTGTTAAAGATGACTGATAAAGGCTGTGCAATTATTGTTGAAATGATTATTTACAATTAACAAACACCAATACATCCTCCGTATCACTTCTTACCTACACGTTTGCACCTTTTCTGCTCATTCCTTTTCCTAATGTTCCTGTGTGGATGCAGAGAGGGTGCAGCTCACCCACTGCTACAGCACAGCCCACACAGAGAGGGCAAAGCCGAAGGGGGCCCTGTTGGTGCTACTGACCCTCGCCCCATGCGAGGGCACCGCTGTGCTGCTTGGCTCAGCCCACTGACCAGTCTTCTCCAGTTGCTGCCCCCTGCTCTTTCCTTCACACATCTACATCCACCTGCAGCCCCTCAGATTAAGCTCAGGGGCTTGGGACTACCTTGGGTGTGTGCGTGATGAGACATGGGGTCTCTGCTGCAGGCATGAGGCTCTCCCTGTTATCACAAAGCAAACAGGGCTGGAAGCTGCCTGCAGCACAGACCCGATGGGCTGAGCTCCCCGATGGGCTGTGGTGGTCCTCGGCATTCCCAACACAAAGGAAGCAAGCCAGCCGTGCTCTACTTCGTGGACACCTAGCACCGAGGGTCCTCAGGGAGACCAGGGCATCTGCCCTATGCACTGCCCTGCAGGGACCTCGAGGACAAGCCCACACTCAGCTGGGTCAGACAAGAGTGGACGGAGTCAGGCGAATTGCTTCCATACGCAGCCCAGGCATCCTCAGCCGGCCAAATCTGCTATTCTTAATTGGAATTATTTACAAATGCATTGGATTTCTTTTTCTCTTGTTTTAGTTAGTTCCAGGAGCTATGGACTAGATTCCAAAAAATAAAAAGCTGGGGGCTTTTTGGTTGGTTGGATCTTTTTTCTTTGGATAAGACAAACAGGGAGGTGAAAAGCATCTCCAAGCTTTCTATATACTCATGGGAAGAGTAATTTCCATTAACACAATCAGTGAAATTGCCTGATGGAATCAAAACTGTTTATACAAGCAACAGTTAGAGGACTGGTATGATACCATATAGGTAGAAATAAACGGTGCTACATTCAGCCTCCTTTTCAGTAAACACAGGATGGTATCATTTTCTTACGCTTCCTAAGATAAAAAGTCCACTTTGTCTTCATGTATGGCACAATACTGTTGTATTAAAAAAAAAAAAAATATAAGGGAAAAAGTACTTGTTCCTGCTGCCTCACTGTACCTACATTGTAGGGTACAATAAGAGTCTCTTTTCAAAGTCTTGTACAAGTAAGGCTGTAAAGCTGGGCTTTATTTGTGCTGAGGAATGCAGCATTAAAACCAGGCTTCTCTGTGGGACATCTCTGGGGGACCCAGAGGAAGCCTTGCGCGAAGTGCTTCCTGCATTTTGCTGCTTCTCCTGGGAGGGGATTAAGATTAGGGACCTAATTCCACTGAACAACCTCGGTTTTTTTAGCTGTCCACAGAACTGGCTTCTCGCAAAGAGCCTCATCTAATTAACTTAAACTGATGACTGACTGATGCGTGCTATGTTATGAAATCTAGATATGATGGCATGTTTTCATACTGCATAGCTGAACTGTCCTTCCCCACAGTGCCATCAGGATGGCACTGTGAGCAATATGTTTAATGTAGGCACGCTGCCAGCAAATATAGAGGTTTCCTGTCCTTTCATGGGTCCCTCATACTATCTTGCCTAAAAGATTGAACATATTCCACAGTTCTAATAACAAACATCGTAACCTTGCAAATAGCGACACTTGGAGTTTTCTTTAATATTTATATTTTTTGACCCCAAAAGGGAAAAGAATTTACCATACATAGACTGGAAAAACAGTGTGCTAATTTCACTTATCAAAGGCGTTCAAACCAAAGAGCCTGCCACTAATAATAGTGTGTTAAAAAATATTCTTGAACGCAACATGTGTTACTGTATTTTAGTACATGCTGGTACCTAGCTCTAAATGTCAGTATTTTTACAGCGTAATTCATGTCAGCTTCCAGCTTTTATGACATCAGAGGATGAGTTCAAAGGAATGCAGTTTTCTGCTTTATAAAAACAGTTTAAAGATAAAAGCCAGTTTCAACTAAAAAAAAAAAAAAGAGAGAGAGAAAATGAAACTATTAAGCACTGCATTAGCCAAACAATTCTATGAAAGGCAAATGCCAATCAAAAGAAGATGACAGTACTTCATAGTGAAACCATATTAGTACAAGTGATCAACTGCTGTTGCTTAATGCCTTACACGATGCTCAGTGTCTTCCCCACTAAATCATGCAGTTGAGGAAGAGGTAAAAACTGCATCAGCTATTGAACAGAGAAGATTGAAACAGAACTATCCTTTTTTACATTGCTGGACAATGTTTAATACATGTAACGCATCTACTATCCCTAAAACAACTTTTCTATCTGGGTGAGTATGCAGGAAAGAGAAAGTGATAGAGTATTATTTTCCATATTTATAATTAAAACAAATAAATATCAATCACATGGCTTTAAGCATTTAGTTTTCTGTAGATCTTTCAAAACTTTTTTGACCCAGCACTCGGTGCTCTGGAGCTTATCAATGACACCAGGGGTCAAAAGTGTTAGTGCGACTAAAATTACTTGGACAAAGCCAGAACCAGGTCAGATCGCCATGGGATAGTCCCATAAGGCCTCCTGTAGGCTGCTGCCACCAAGGAGTTCTAAGGAAAAGAAAGGAAAGACCATGAATCAAACATCCCAGAAAATTCACAAGCAAATGTGTTATTAATCAAGGAAAATAAAAACAAAGTTTATTAAAATGCCTTGTAATAGTACATTTCAAAACAACACAAAGACATCTTATGTGATGACCATTTTATCACTGAGGTTCATTCCAATCGAGTTACATTCTTCAATCCCAAAGAGCCACAAGTGTGCCAGAAAAGAAAATAAACACTGGAACGATGTGTGCAGTCACACATCTAATTTGACGATTGATCTCACAATTTAAATAGACGCTTTCCACCCAAAATAAATGCAGAAGTCTATCAATGGCACTTCTGCGAGCTGAAGCTAATGGTAGGAATGGTACAATTTACACATTTCTATCCATGTTTAGCTAAGAAGTTCAAAATAGGACCTGAATCAAGTTGGAGAATAAGAAAACAAAGCAGAAGGGGTCTACTACATTCTGCATGATTTGAAACACCATATTAAAATTTTTTTGAAATTACTATAACTTTATTTATTGCATAAATATTTATGAAGGGGACGGATCCTTACACAGCATGAGCTGCCTTCAATCCACTGGTTTCAGCGAGTCAAAGTCAAGGAAGTTACAACAATTTACATCAACCATGAATTTGCCCTGGCGCGTTTACACAGGAATTTCAAATCGAATTCTCTGCTGCTCTGACTCTGGGGAATTGATGGAACTGTGACAGCACATGAATTAGTCTTTTACGCTCTAAACAGACATCAAAAGATGGATCCTGTTTCTCCCCTCCCACAAGCTCTTGTTTACACGAATATTGTCTGTGAAGTGACTCATGGGAGTGGGGATTGAACTATTAGGGCTGCTTTTGAGCTAACGAGGCTAATACAGAGTGATATTTGAACTATATCAAGTTTTTAAGCTAAAGATGGAGGTCAAAGTTACAATTTTATCAGTTACATTTTGGAGCCCTTCACTTGATCATGACAATACCATGTTCATAATACAATTATTGTAATCATATTTCCAGTATTGCTTGCCTTCAGTGGAAACAGATTGCATTAAACTCAAAAGCTGCCTGAAATGGTATGCACATTTCAAAGTCAAATAAAGGTTATAGAACAGGACCTTTGAATTCATGTGCAGTGGATAATCAGTACTTGATCACCAAAGATATTTTTGAGGCTTTCCTGAACTTGGCAATTAGGGTTAAAAATAGGCATTGTATGAGGCGGGATAGTTAATAGGTAATAAGCAGCTCACTGATTGTAAAAACTTTAGCAGGGCTATGGGTAGAGCTGCAGGCTCTACACGATGCCTGCACTGTTATGATTTATTCATGCATAGAATTTATATCAGAGTGCAGCTTATGTCCCTGTTGCTGCAGTAGAGATCTTTACAATTCTCCATAGCTTGCCAGGTGGTGTAGGTCAGTAAACCTTCACTGCAGCCAGTGCCCCCTCCTGCCAGGATAGAGCTTATTTTGCCTTGTTTCTGTTCAAATCTCTGTTTTATTAATATTTACTAAAGAAATCAATTGGAAAAAAAAAATCACTTTTGTATCTTTATAACCTTGCTTTCTGAAAACCTTTACCTGTTAGTCTGTGCAGTTATTAATGATCTCCAGTCACTAAAAAATAATTATATTAGAATTAATTGCCTCCAGTCTTATAAATCCTGAAGTAGCTTGATGTAAAAATGAAGCTATCATATTACCAGGGAACATAATATAAGTAATATGTGTCTTAATTATTTGAACAGAAGCTGGATGAAGATTTATCACCTCACTAGCTCCAAAAGATTGATGACTGGAACAAAAGAAGTTTTGTTCACTAACTAAATCAAAAGTTTAAAACTAATTTTTTAACTTTTTCTCCAGCTCTCATAGAAATGAATTTCTGTTTTCAGAAGGTTTTTTGTTTGTTTGTTTGTTTTTGTAGTGGGTTAAATAAATCCTTTTACCTGTGCCAAAGTGAAACTCTGATTAAATTTTTCAGTTTTTGCCAGTTTACAGAGTTACCTAAATTAAAACTTTGGATTTCAAAATAAAAGTGTCTTTTCATTTAAGAAATGTAAACTTTATATAAATATTGCAAGAAATGCTTTTTGGAAAATCTATTCCCTTATGCATTAGAAGTTTTAATTTTAGTAAAGGATTTTGGAACTGGCATTTCTGGTGAACAATAATAGTAAGCTGAAAGGCATAGAGTTGGGTAACCAACTCTAGCTATAACACTGCCCATAATCAGGGAAGAAATCACAAACCTCACTAGAAGTGCATAAAAACACTCAAGACGAAGCGAGACAGAACATTGAGTTTATATGGGGAACGATTTGGTTTATTAGTAGGTTTTTGTTGTTGTTTTGGTTTATTAGGTTTTCATTCTTATGAGTAAAGAATTAGCCTGCTGCAGGGGCAACTCAGGGTCTGAAAATAATGGCAAAATCCTCTTCTCCCTGGCTGCAGCCTAGCTCAGCATTAACGCCACAGGCTCATTTACGGAGGATCTCCTCCATGTCTTGCTCCACAGCATTGTCGTGTCTCCTCCCTGCCATATGTCTTACATCCACACATCACAGCGCTCCAAACAGCTCCGGAGCCAGTTGCTCCCAGCGCCTGCCAGCGCTTACACAAAGGCTGAACTTGACACTCCCCGGCAGTTCCAGGGAAGTTCCTCAGACTCTGCACATGAAATTAATGGGGGGTACAGGGACATTAGGAAGACCCGAGCCTAATCAGAGACACGGTAGAAGAGGAGACTTGAGTAACAGGGAGGATAAGAGTTCTCTACAAGTGGCATATATGTATTCAAGCTTGCTGTGCACACTCTTTTATAGTCCCAATAGATGTGTGACCCAGAGTAAACTTTACTAGCCCTAGTACTTTATTTAATTTTTATAGATTGTAAGGTGGTCACGTAACATGTAGTCCGACTTCCTAAATAACACAGGCCAAAATAACCTCGCCTGCTCTTTTCCCTCTCCATTTGTACAGGCTGTCTTCACCTTGGAAAATAGCACTGATGCGAATACGCAGAAGAATGAGCAGAATGCTGTTTCCAGCACGGAGTCCTTGCTGGAGCGTGCTGGCTCCTGCTGAAGCCAATCCAGCCCTTGTGCATGCAGAGGGCAGATTCGAGCCCTTGCTGCCTAAAAAGAAACTTTACAGTGCCATGCTACTTTTGAATCAAGAGTTTGGGGGTATTTTTGGGAACTCCCAGCTAGGGTCTTAGAGGCATTTAGTCTCCCCAGCCTGCGGCAGTTCAGCACCAACCACCTTAAGAAATCTGGCTCTGACGTTCTGCAGTCAGTCTCAAAAATGAGAGCGTGTGCTCCAAGTGCAGTACTAGCACGGAGCTCTTGGATGGCTCGTGGCAGTTTGCAACAGCCGGATCACAGGACTGGAGTCTTGGTTTACAGCTGCTTCAGGGCAAGAATCATGGCTTTGTCATTTGCTTGTGAGATCTATAGCTCCACAGCTCTTAGTCTCTGGCAGGATGAGAACACCAGGCAAACTATTTGGAAGCGGGTCTAGCTAGTTTAAAAGAATTTCGGTACTTCTTTCATGTCTCTGAGTTTGCAAGCTCACACTGTCAAATCCTACTCCAGTAGGTAGAGTTGATCAGAAAGATAAAATGCTGCGGAACCTCCAGGAACCAAACCTTGCCAGGTACCTTCCAGAAATCCTGACTGGGACAACCTGGATGCAGCCTTTATCCTAGGACAAGCCCTGGGAGGGAGTCACTGCAAACACTCCCACTTCAGGTTCCCCCCTCTGAAGAAATGCCATGAATTGTGTGCTACGTAGCGCTGGATGGCCTCGCAAGTCCCTACTACAGGTTGCTGCTGTGCATGTCAGCCGTGACTGGGATCCAATAATACACTGGGAATTTTCCCAACCCACAGAGATCACGTCTATGAAAACAGGAAGTGATGAGTTCCTAGATATTCTGAAACGCTAATATTAACACAGTTTTGGTTTATATCAGATGCAAAGAGGACTTTCTTTTAAAGTTTGCTTTTTTATTGCTGGTTTTACGATAACAGACTTAAAAGGAAGAGATTAAATAGTGCCTAAACTTAGTAAATGTTTTCCACAAGTGCAAAGATTAAAGCAGAAATGAGTGGTGGTCTATACTGCAACCTGAACTCCACTAAATAAACCAAAATATTCACTTACTTGAACATCTAATGAAGGTTAAATACAACCCTTAAAGCATGAAAAGAATTATTTCAAAAGTTTCCAAGAGCCTCTTAACTCTTCCCCCACTCTGCGCTGAGATTTTGGGGCAGTGATGAGTGATACTTCTTAGCTGCTTCAGTAATTGCTGAATCTCTTATTAGATATTTAAGAGGGAAGTTTTCTCCTGCTTCACTAATGACTCTCAAGCTGGGGTTTCCAGCATGGACTGAGACGAACATTCTCCCTGGAGCTTATACAGGTGTCATTTGTATGAGCCTTCGGTGGTTTTATACAAATGATCGCCCCAGGGTTCTTAGTAAAACCAAACAGCCTCCTTCCTTTAATATATTATTTAAGCAATAACCTCACTCTAGCCTCAGGCTCGCAATGCAACAATTGCAACCAAACTAGCACTTATCCACAGAGACACAAATGATATATTTAAATATAATAGCAGTATGTAAGCTAACTTTAATTCAGAGAATAAGTAATTGAAGTATCTGAAGAAAACATTAAAGAGATGTTAAGGACTTATATCCACATTAAGCTTAATCACGAAGCTAGATTAACATATATTATAGCTAATAACATATAAATGATATAATGGTCGAGGAACAACAGTTCACATCAACAGTTGCAACACTCAGAGTAATAAAAGCGAACAGAAAGAGTACCATACTTTGCAGGACAGTTACTGCAATAAACTGAACTATCTGGATAAGTTGGCTAGCCTGTTACAGAAAAAAGGAGTTGATTACCATGGGTAAAACACATACCTCATTTTACCACTCAGATCTACTTTGATGACACATTTCCTCTCTCCTCTTACAGCCACACAATTTTTCCTTCTCACATAAAACTTTAGCAAGATAAAGTTTCCATTTAAAAATGAGATGACATTCCTGCTTGTGAGGATTTTGGTAATAGAATAATACACGCTATCAAACAACAAGAGTCAGCGATGAAATCAAATTTTGCAATGTAGGTCTGAGCTCAAGACACAGAGTCATAGAATAGTTTGGGCTGGAAAAGACCTTTGAAAAGAAATCATCTAGCCCAACGCCGTGTTGCAGGCCTCCTCGCAGCATGGCGGGGTGCGCGGCCGAAGCATCACACCCGGGCTGGGTCCAGGAGCTCTCCCGGGAGGAAGCACACGGGGAACAATGGCAGCAAGGGGTGCCCAGCTAGCGGGGCTGCGTGCCTGCCTCAGCTCTGCCAAGTGGCCTAAGGGCAAAGCTGTGGCTATGTCAACATCTGTGAAAGAATTTCCTATCCATTGTGCACTCGTACAGGACAAACAGCGACAAAGAATTAGACTTAGAGAAATAAGGAACTTGCTCAAACTTTATTAATTTGCTCTGTCTTACACAACACTTGCCAGGTGAGGTAAGCTCTGTGTACTCACACAAAGCAGTTCTGCATGCGTGGAAAGTAAATCTTAACTGGCCTCAGCAACAGAAACAAGAGCTTACATGACTCGCCTACAGAGCCTGTCCGGCAGTTTCTGGCTGAGCCACCCAACAGTTATTTCCTGATTTTAACCATTGCCACAGTCTTACCAAAAAGCAGCTGTTTTAATCTCTTTTAGCTATTTAAAATTAACAAACCCCTTTAGAAAAACAACTAATTTGTATTAAGCTCAAGTCTTTTGGAACACTTTAGTGAGACACCTAAACTCCCTTTTTCCTAATGAAGACAAGATCTGTATATCTAGCTCCAAGCACAGCAACCTCTGGAGTTTGACTGGGGTAGGTAGGCACCGAACACAAATAAAAAGCATCAGAGGTGTTTCTAGTTAGAAAGAGGTTTCTGCAGCCAGCTTGCCTTGCTAATTGGAAGCAGGGTGTTGCCTTCCCCAAGCACACAGAAAGAAGGCACTCGAGGCTGGTTAGGATGTGCATTTGCAAGCAAAACCACAAGCAGCAGTGGGAAAAATACATGAAATTACTGGGAAAGTGGGCCCTTAAGAAAGGAAACCAGTAAGCAGTCAGTAAAAAGGATGCTGGACACAAGCACTGGGGTTGACTGTGATCTGCAGGGTATGTTTTTCTCCTTCCTCCTTCTGCCCCCAAAGGCATTAGCATGGATTTCAATAGAAACTGGTTCTCAAACTACTATTGCCCGCCTCATTCACTTTGGTAAAACTACCTTTAACTGTGCTGAAGCCTGAAAGCCTGTCCTGTGCTACCTTGTCCTGTTACATCCACTGCCAGAGAGCACTGTACGGAAAATACTTCACGTATGAACTAAACAGCAAAGTGTGTCCATGTCCTGTGGTGATGCGGTGGGGAGAACTTTGCTGCCATGGGCGGTGGGTCTGAAGCAATGACAGTGTTACATTTCAGCAGTACAGAACTGTGAACTCATTAAGCCAGTCCTTCCAATCATCCTGTGCTTGGTAGGTATTCAACTTTATTTCTGCTTGAAGAGTTCTCTCTGTCCTTCCCACACCCAACACACACCTATTCTTAAATGATTCTTAAGAACAGGAGCTGATGGGAACATTAGAGGGAAAAAAAAATAATCAATGTACAAATCTATTTTATTTGCATGGACACTCTCTGTATTTTTTGTATTGTGCTATTTGCCAGGCAGCAGAGGTAATTTGTTAAGGTCTGATTTTATTCTTGTTACCTCTCAAATAAAAAAATAGCCAATATGGATAACGTGTGTGGGGTCCTCCTCCTATTTGTTTTTGGTGGCCAACCTTTTTACTTTAGGAGGGTTAGAGAAATAATTATTGAACCCTCTTTGGGTAACAGCCAGAGGTTGTTTTCCTTAAGCTGCTCCAGATTGTTACAAGGCAAGGTTGAAACTATAGGCTTTCACATGGCATTTGAAACGTAGGTGGTGAGTCAGAAAGGCAGCAAGACACAGGAAGGCTGCTCCAGGTGGCAGAAGCAACAGGGTCAGAGAGAAGGCCACTTCTAGCTGAACAGAGGAGAGCAAAGAGGGGAGGTTATTTAGCAAGGTTGGAGTTAGCCCAAGAAATCCTGGGGAGAGGCCTACAAACAAGAAGGGCAGTTTTGAATTGCATCAGGGAATAATGGAGCTATTTGCAGTTGGAGGCTTTGAGTCTGTGCTGCTTTATCTAGGAGGCTCTGGGTGGGAAAATTGCACTTGCACTGGGACTGTAGAGGAAGCAGCAGCACGAAACTGAAACATGTGACAAGCCATCATTAAAACTGCAGATCTTGGCAGTGTGAAGGACCAACAAGCTTTAGGCATCTGATGTTGAATGCCAGTTGCCTTGGGTCTCAGCACAGTCAGCAAAAACAACAACAAAAAAGCAGCTCTTCCAGAGAGCTGTTGTAGCCAAACAGAAATTGTCTGAGCTCCAGATGCTTAGGTAGGTGGTAGGACTATCCTGCTCTGGAAAGGGAGATGGATGAGAGGAGGCCAGAGAGCAGTAAGGGCCACAAAACAACAGAAGGTGCTCTCACGTGTTCATAAAAATCAGTCCTTCTTTCAGATATTGCTGCCCAACTCCCATGCTGACACCCGCGGTCCACTTTGCAAAGAATGGTAGAGAAGGTGGGAAGAAGGGATTTCAATCAGTATTTCACAGCTCAGTATCAGCCTAAAGAATATAACAAAATGACACAAATTATTAGTCTATTAGCACAGAGAAGGACTAAGCCAAAAAAAAAAAAGAGAATCGCACTGAGGTGTGGAAATGGAGCAAACCACACAATTGTACGGGCAGGTGTGCAGCTTGGCACAGGGTTGGATGGAGGGTCAAAACCTGCACATGACACCAGAGAGAACGACGAGGGCCTGTCCAAGAGAAGGTGGCATCTGATGTGGCCAAACATCATATATATATATGTATACAACTCAGCTATATATACCATGTGCATATGAATTGTACTATATGCCTTAGAGTTCTGAATAGCCACATCTGCAGACATTGCCGTAAAGAATGCTTTTTTATATGTTGAGATACTGTTGTGGTCTCAAAAAATCTGACATGTTAAATAAAAGCAATCAGAAGAGACCTAAGGGCTTTGGGGATATTTTTTTTTTTAAATACGTGGTATTAAAATCTATGTAATAATATCAAGAAACCCAAATGTTTGCAAATATGGAAAAACCAAAAGCATTTTGCAGTTTGAATACTATAGCAGGGACATTCTGAGAGTATTTCGCTGGAAATCACCAGAAAATGTTGTATAAAACAGAAGTAGATACCTGAGGAATTTCAGATATTCCACTAGCCTACATGACTGACACTCTAGCAAAGCTAATTTATATTTCAGAGATTTATTGAAAATTAGATTTTGTTCCCTTGACTGACATTCAAGGTGCACTTTACTAGCAAACATCTGAGTGTACAACCAGGGAGGGAAATTCAGTGTTTTTGTTATTCAACAGGATTAGCAGCCTAGATTCAGGTTAAAGTGATACAGAAGGGCATTAACTAGTTCTAAATGACTTAATTCCCTGAAAACAGTATTTTTTAATGTGCTGCTAATTAAAATATTTAAGAACTCACTGTAACAACATTTTGAAAACAAACCAGAAGAACCAATGTAAACAAAATATCATTTTACAAACCAAACGGAATCACTTAAAATCCAATGTAATTCTATGTTCCAATAAAAACAAATATATATACAGGTGTCACGTTAAGATTGTCAAGCACACTCCCAAGATACCATCTAAAAATGAACGAAGAAGTTAAAATTAACCCCTCCTGTGCTTGTTCTTACTTTTTGTGTCCGGCAATATAATTTCCTGTGTAGCACCTACCTCTGAAACCCATGGCACTGCCGCACCAAGAACACAGGAGTAGGAGAGTCACTAAGAAATGTTTTGGTGGAAGTTCACCAGAAGTATTCTGCAGGACTCCAGTGCACTTTTACCAATATCTTACATTTTCAGGTTTTTACTCAATGTTCCTAAAAGCTAGGAGACGTTCTCTGCAGTATTTTTCTTATCTGGTGACAGAAATCTCAGCATGGCAGGTGGAGATTTAAAAAATATGTGCTGTGCAACATGACAGTGCTCAGCAGCCTTGGTCCTCTTAATGACTGGCTTTTTAAGCAAAAGATTACTCTTGCTCTTCTCCAATACCTTGTATTGACGCAAAATTACATAAAGAGTACATGCTTTACAGGCTACAAAATTTTGCGACTGAAGTTCAGACTTATTTTTCCATGTTCATTAGTTTGTTAATCCTCGGAATGTTTTAAATACTGCTTAACTGTGGTGTGGGCAGGATAAGAGCAAAACATTGAGAAATAATCATTGAAGGCCAGCTGCATGAAACAAACCTTGTGCCTCCGAACAGACTGATCCCTCCACCCGGAAATAGCTTCTTTATAGAATCTGGTATTTGCACATTTCAGATCTGTGTCTCTTCTTGCATTCAGCTGCTTCGACACAGCTAACTAGCTAGCTTCAGGAGAAAGGGAGAGGGGACCATCTCTTCCTTTTAATTGACTGGCATTTCCCTACCATTTCCGAGTCTTCATGTTTTAGGTTGGGAGAGATGTTCTTGGCCATGATTTTGTGGAGCACAATTCCGTGACTCTGCGCATCAGTCAGAATATCACCCATGTTCAGTTCAGACTTAATCTTTCCCTGGTAATCTCTCTACTGTACTAGCAGTCCTGGTATGCTGTTCAGGATAGATTTTCACCTATATAAAAATGTTTACTAGACTGCATGTCATTATTCTCCTAAGACAACACCTTACAACCATCCAGTGCAAAGAGATGCTCAGCATATAGATGACAGACAGCAGGAGAGCATCAAATTGTAGATGTAGTGCTTAACTCTAGCAAGCCGTTATTTTCTGTGTACCAGCCAACATCAGGTTACTTGCAGTGTAGCTTAGGAAGTTTTTCCTCCAGGATTTATTTTGGTTCCAAATTAAAAAACCCAACATGGGATAGAGGCTATTTCACAGTTGGAATGACAATATTACATCAGAATTCTGTTTTGTCCAATAACAGAATATGGCTGGTAGCTTCAGGACAGAAAAAAAGTTGCCTTTCCCAAATAATCAGGCCAGCAGGTTCCTCACCTTCAGCATGTCGGCAGGGACCAGTGCTAGTACAGAAGACAGGAATGTTTCCTAGGTGATCTAATAAAGCTGGAAAAAAACCTCAAATCGATCAGCAATAAGAGGATATTGCTGATAAGCTGTTGCCATAAGCTCTGAACTCTCTCGAATGTTTCATCTTCCAGAGGTTAATTTTTCATCTATCAGTTCTTAAAAACTAGATGATCTTGGCCATGTCATCAATGTTATGGTTAAATTCAGTACTACATTTTCAAATGCCTTAAATTTGACAACTTTAAGGTGACAAAGGAGAAGATGTTGCACTTCCAGTTACTTGCCTCTTCCGTACACCCAGTTCTAACTATTACCTTTGTTGATGGAAAGGCCCAGACAGCCATTCACTACTCAGTTCTATCTTTTCCTGAAGACTGGAGTAAGTGTCTCCCAGAGTGCTGTGAAGGAGGCAGTCAACATGGACCACTTCCTCTCTGGAGTTTCAGAGAGGCACCAAGGTAAAAGAAGGAACGCACAGCCTGGATTCCTACTTCGGATCCCCCCACCTTTACTGGCAAGTGGCTACAAAAAGCAGAGATATGGGGATGCTGCCAGAGCAAGGCTGTGGAGTCATCTTGACTGTGAAACTGTTGAAGAGAAAGGACAAAACTGTCTATTCCACCACCTCCCGCAACCAAACCAACTCATCACAGTTTTAGAAGCAGGAAATTTGCCACACGTTTCTTTGCAGTCCTTACAGTCATCGGCAATTCCCACACGGGTACAGGATTCTCTGCAGATCAAAGATCAAACTGAAGGGTCAGCATGAAAAAATAATGTATTACCTTCATTAAAGGATCTTGAAGAGCTCCTCAAAAGAAAATTAAACCCAAATATTATTTTATGTTCCTACTGCAGAAATGAGCGCTGCAGTCAACTGAATGCCAGCTCTTAACCAGCTGGGCAGAGAGCCAGAGGGGCAAGAGGGTGTCAGATGGAATTTCGGCCAGGCAGGCAGGAAACACCAAGAGGAAACACCAGCAGCAGCTGTAGAAGCAAAAGAATGGGCAGAGGCTCTAAGACAAATAATAACAGGCAGCAGTAGCAGATGTCAGACTAATGCTTTCTGGAGGGGGATGGGATGGCACTTGTGAAGAAAGGGGATTTTATTTTTTTTTTGTTAAATCGGTTTGCATTAATTATCTGAAAAGGGATTCTTCCCTCAAACCCTTTGAAACTCTGTTATTTCGGATGAGTTTGTGAGGGAAGAGATTGAACCGAGTACCCACTCAACACGTGCAATGCCCAGGGCAGGCACTGCTGCTCATCCTAGTTAGTTTCATGTATGGGTTTGAATTCCCCCAGAGGCTTGTGGAGGTGTTAAAAATAATTTTAGAAACCAGTTGGGTAGAAGGATCCCTTATTTCTAGAGTGGTTTTACTGAATGGTTTTCTGGACTTTCTTTAGGGTTCTATAACTATTATCAGGGAAAAGGAGGAAGTTCTGCTGTTCCAAAAGATGCTGCAATGCTGCTTTTGTCAGGACTGTAATTTGTAGGTTAGTTGGTACTTGTTCAATGTATCAATCACATCCATCAGTTAATTGCTTCACTGGGTAATGAGAAGGAGCACGTGCATCACAACAGACTGTGTCATGGTGATGTCTGTCACTGAGTTTTGTCATTCCTGAGAAACTGGTCCTCGTCCATGCAACGTAAGAGGCACTTTGCAGAGAGGGTACTACACTCACTCAACCACGTTTACCTAATGCTGTATTCAGGAGGTGGTAGGTGAAAGAAGAGCTAATCAACCATCCTCCTCAAACGGCATCAAAAGAGGAAGCGTCACCTGTCCAACTCCAAACAAGTAGAGCACGAATTCAATCAGGAACCAGAGAGCCTTATGAAATAAAAGATGCAAAGAGAAAAATCTAGAACCAAGCGATCTACACTAATTATATCATCTTTGTTTCACTCAGAAAAAGCAGTGTAAAATATAGGAAGCATAGGACATAGCTCAAACATAGCTTAATGAATTTAAAGACAGGGGATTGGCTTTGGGAAGCAAGTCACCACAACTGGGATGGATTGAAACCACACATTAACAGCATTAACCCAGTGGCTACTCTCTCGCATGCATACATTATAATCAATGGTTAGACCACCAGCTCCCCAGATAATTAATGAGGTGAACCACCTCCTGCTCCCTGTCGGCGTGGCGTGCTGTGCGGCAGCCCAGCACACTGCAGAGCCCTCCAGGTGGTCTCTGGGGTGGCGAGACACGGTCTGGCACAGCTTCTGTAAAGTGCACTCGCCAACAGCCGCCAGCCGCCTTCTCCCCGTAGTATGAGGATGGCAGCCCGGGGCACGCCAGCCCTTCAGGAGGCACCTGGCATTTAGATGAAGTAGAGCTTATAGTGACATTTGGATTTCTTAATCCCTGCCAGAACCTAAGAAAGGCATGAAGTAAGTAATTTCAATTAGATACGGATTATGTTGGGGTGAGGAAAAAAGGAAGAAAAAGGGCAAAATTACAAACTCAGCAGTAACGAAAGGAATGCTTACAG
The DNA here is from genome assembly GCF_023634085.1 of Falco cherrug. NCBI lineage: Eukaryota > Metazoa > Chordata > Aves > Falconiformes > Falconidae > Falco > Falco cherrug. The sequence continues at coordinate 11,049,016 of NC_073707.1, forward strand.
ATTTGTCAGGATTTTGTTTAATTGTTCATGCCAAAAAAGCAAAAAGATTCTAAACAAAATACTTAATTTAATTTTTTTTTAAATGAAAGTGTTGTATTCAAATTGTCTTTTCATCTCGAGGTCATCTTCAATTTTATCTTCAAGGAAAACCGCTTGAAATGAAAGGTAATAATTTTATTTCACATGAGATCATTTGGTTGGGCTTTTGAAAAATCTATTTCAAGAGTTTATTTTCCCGTTTTAAAAAAAAAAATAATCAAGGTCTAAAAAGATGATATTCTCACTTCTTAGGACCCTTGTTGAACCTCACCCTATATTTCTAGATATAGATATATTCTAGAAATAAAACATCCCTCCAGAAAAGTTTTGTGGACCAGCTGGTCAGAAAACACACAAGAACAGAAACAATTCTTTACTGGCTCCCGAGACATGAACAACACTTGATTCAAAATGTTCCTAACAAGAACATTAACACTGATAGCGCATTGCTGCTTGTAGAAGCAGAACATCCATTAAACTAGTGCTTTAATTACAGAGTATGAAGCTTGTTAAAAGAAAATTAAAATTAGAAGGTAAACCAGAAATTCTTGTACATGATTTGAAGACTACGGGAATATTTAAATACACGTGTCAATGGACAGAAAATGCACATCTATCAAAAAAAGACTTGAGAAAGACCCAAGAGACTGGAATGGCTAAGGGTCTGCTAGAATATTTCTATGGAAAGATAAAGTTGGGTACAAATGAAGAAAATAAAAAACCCTCAGGCAAGCCAAAGGTAAAAGCATATTGATGTAGGTCTAATAGACTTTAAAGAACAACATATTACAGCCATAATGACTAAAATCACTCCTCCTTCAAATGCATCAAGAGCAGAAAGCCTACAGGAGACCAAACTATGGTGCAAGTGTGGAAGGCTCACTGAAGAGGTTAACAACATTGCAGAAAGACTAAATGAATTCTTACAACAGCGTTCACAGTGTGAAGGATGTTAGTGTGACACAACCTTCCCTAACAGGGTACGTCATGAGTGATGTATCTACCTGCTAGTGTAAGTTTTAGAATGAGTTGATAAAACAGTAGAACAGGAAAGTACAAGACAGGTATGAGCTCTAACCAAAGTCCCGGTGAAACTGCAGCGGTTAATTTTTCTCACAAGGGCTGGAAATTGGCAAAGCTGATACCCAGTTTAAAAGATTCTGGAAAGTGAAGGAATCCAACTGCAAACCTGTAAACCTGGCATAGATACTGTTAGAAATTATACTTAGGAATACGAAAGAATAGAACCATGAGACATGTGGGCAATGAGATGTACAGATAAAGATTCCCCCTGTGAGAAGGCATTATATCTCTGAAATCTGTTTTCAGGAGTCAGTAAACACAGATGTAAGTGATCTTACTCATATACCCTACCTGCATCCCCAAAGAGCTCATGACAAGTTCTTCTCCCTCTGAGCTTTAAGTTGGTGAGGGATTAAAAAAAAAAAGTAGGTCTTCACATTCATAAATAACTTCTCAAAAAATACAGTAGGAGTCCTTTTCCACAGGAAACTATGGAATTCCACAAGAATCTGCTTGTGGTGTCTAATGTATTTGTAAGCGACTTAGAAAAGAAGGTGGAGAGTGAGATGAAGTTTCATGATGATATGTGGTTTTCAATATAGTAAAAACCTTAAGCCAACCATAGAGAATTACATGACAATATTATAATCTGTTATAAAATGCCATATGAAATTCAGGTTTTCATAAATGTGGAGTGATTAAAAATACTCTCGATTTTAGACGTGCAGTGATGGACTCTGGCCATTACTATGCAACAGAGGTATTTTGAAATAGGTGGTTCTACAAAAATATCAGCTCAGGACCCAGCAACAGATAAAATAGCAGGTGGAATATTATGAATTATTAGGAAAAGAGTAAGGAACATAAGGGAAAACATTCTTATATCACTACCATATACCCGTGGTTCACTCATATACTGAATACAACATGTTGCTTGGCCCCATCTCAGAAAGGACAAACTGGAGCAGGCACAATCAAGGGCAGAAAGAAAGATACGGAGCATCTTTCACAAACAAAATCACAAAATAGACCAAGACTTTTCAGGAAGGAAAAATACACCATTGACAAAGACTCAACATCAAGTAAATAAAACTGAGCAGCGTGGAGAAGATGAACAAAATATGCCTTAGATCCTTGTACTAATGTCTGTCTTCCTCAAGCCCTGATCAGTCTATTTGTCCAGCTACTCCCGGCTTTAGACCAGGATGGCTAAGACTCCAGCAACTTCTAAATTGGGTTTTCTCCTTCCTTATTCCCTTCTTTGATCTTAATATTTCCATACATGTAAGTGGTTGCACATAACTGTCCTTGCACACCCAGCCTAAGCTGCCTCCTCACTGTTCTTTCTGATCTCCTTGCCCATCTGAACATTTGCTGTTCCCCAGGAATCATGTGCTAACCTATGCCTTGCCTTCAAGCACAGCTCACAATCCTTCTGAGTTTAACTCCAGTGAACAACTTCTGTGTGCTGCTTGGCGTCAGAAAAACCCTTTCTCCTCTGCTGCTGAAGCTCTCACAATGGAAAGACTGTCTGTAAGGGTGAAAGCAGCCCAAAGGGTTGGATATAACACTGCACCTACATCTCTAGAAAGCATATGCAGTGTAACCAGTCCTCTCAGGAACATACTGAAGCTCTGAGAGGTGAAGACACACTGAAATCTGGTGACGTCCACGTAAGCTTGGCACATACCATCACAACCAGCTCCAGTCACCGTTCTGCACGCCTTGGGCCAACAGAGGAAACATGCACGCGGTTCCTCCATGGAGTGCTGCGCAGGGCTGTGGGTTTCCTGCGAGGCAGTGAACTTAGTCACTGCTCTTCCTCTGCTCGCAGCACCCTCTGTCTTGTAAATCATCTGTCAGCAAGAGCATCCTGTATGAATGTGAGGGACAAGGGAAGATCTAAGGGCCATGATCTGAGGGTCATGGTCTACACAGCCTGTAATCTTCCGCTGGCTTAGGAGGAAGAAAAGGACTCCTCCTCACACAGCTTGGGTCTTTTCCAGATCTGTCTCTCAGAACAAACCATAGGCTCACATTAGCTTTTCTGAAAGGGCAAGCAGCCTCAGATGGGACAGACAGTCAGCAGCCTACTATAGACAACGTTTTCACTGATGTCAACCGCTTCCTCTCCTCCACACATGCCAAACTGATACATTCAGCCTATTTAGACAGGGCCAGCAAACATCTGGTTGACACGAGAATCAGAAGGTCCCAGCCCACAGTGTTTTGAGTTTTTACTTTTGTTACATGCTTTTAAGTACACCAAAGATATCAGTGCAACAAATGATCCTAATCCATTCCCCCACAACCCTGTTTCTCTCCCTCAGATGTGATTCATTATATAGATGCAAAGATCTGCCTCCCTTGCTGAACTGGTCAGATATGTGACTGAATGCTCTGTCCTGGCAGTATTTTGTGAGTTGATTTCAACTTCATATTTTATAAGCCATTTCTACCACTCAAAGAGGACAGAAGAGCCAGGGTAAAGTCCTCTGGAATTTGGTTATTGGCTTAATGTCAAAGGAGCATAAAATCTCCATGTACTTAAATGAGCCAGTTGATGCTTACTGACACCCTTCACCGAAGCAATAATACAAATTTATTGCTCCTTTAATATATGTTGAATTTTTACACCTAAATTAGTGGCAAGAATAGAATGAATTCTGAGAAACTAAGTAAAATCGCAGGCTACATTTTATTCTAATAATTACCTTTAATTTAAAATTGAATTTGTTAAAAGTAAAGATGGAAGTATAGTGCACACTGTATGTGGGATTTTGTATTTCTTATGCATGTTGCTTCAAATGTGAAGATAGAAGTGTACAACAGTTATTTTCTTGAAGCATAAAATTTCAAGTCTGCGGATTTTTCACATCACCTTTTATGTAACTTCATTTTAAGCTTTCACAATCCCTTCAGATTCAACAATGTAAACCAAGTCAATCTAGTGCCTGTCAACACTTTCTTTTTCACTTCCAGTGTGCATGGATTTGCATTTATTAGCACTGAGCCTGTTTATTTCTGTATCACCCATTTATCTAGCTCAGCTAGTTATGCGTATTAGAGATGGTTATCTGTTGTATTTCCTGATTTGACAGGTTTTATCATGCAGCCAACCTCCAAATGTCATTTTTGACTAAAATTTAACTGAATGAATACTGATTTGATGACTACTGCTACCATGTAAGAATCAAATTCTCTTCCAGATGAAGTCAATGACACTACTGTTAACTATACACACAATTTCAGGAAGAAAGAAGTAGAATAAGTATTGATAACTTATTATTCTCATAGTTACTGATGCATATTAATATTACTGACAGAGTGCTAAATCAGAAATTCATGTCAATTTAAGGACATTACACGATGTTAATCTGAAATCTACATTATTAATTACATAATTCAGTTTTCCTGAATATCCTGCTAGTCACTACTCTTGCAAGAGTTAACGTAGCTGTACTTTTTAAAATAATGCAATCCCACCAGTCCTCTTTGTTGCTTAATTTATGTATTATGCATTGTTCAGCTTTTGTAAGAGTCATGGTCATGGACCAGTTTTGGCCTGGTATACTACAAAGACAGAACACCAGAAAATATTTTGCATAGTATAGTGATTTGTAGAGCAACTAATTTACTCTTCTAATGGAACCTCGAAGGAAGTACAATTAGGTTAATGTAACAATTTATAATTTCCCCCCCCCCCCCCCAAGATTTTTGCATTTGTAATGATTTAAACTCAAATATGGGTACTTTAATGGAATATATTGAACATTGTGTTCATTCTGTAAAATAGACCAAACAAAACACATTAGCATCCACAATACCTTTTCATTGACAGATCATAAAGCACCTGACACTCATAAAGAAGCCCAGGTAACCTTGCTACATAAAGAGTTCAATTTCCTACAGAAGCGTTAAGCAATTTCAGTATAATCCTGTGGGCAAAACCTGTATATTGGACCTTGGGGAGTCTCAGCTTTATCAATTTGGACTGGTTAAGTGAAACCTGTGCTTAAAGTATCTCATCTATAAATTGCAAGCAATTATTCCCTTCCTTTTGAGAGGTTATGCAACACCTCTAATGTACATGAAGCTGATAGTCAATTTGAGGTAGATTTCATGCAGTTAGAAGAAGTAAGAACATAATACAGGACCTTCTGATCCTCAGCCACGCACCTGTTAATGAATCAGACATTGAAGAAAACAAAAAATGAAGCATTCAGCTTCCCAGATAGTCCTCCCTCCACTTGAGAGAGGAAACCGATCATTCTGGCACTAGTATGGATGAAACACTCCCAGTCCTCTAAGTTTTTTGGAGGATTACCTCACAAAGTTTAAACTGAGTATAAAGCATCCCTTTTATACTGACTGTCATGGTCTGCAACTGCCAAAACAACCTTATTCTCAAGAGCCAACAGTACAGACTTAATGTTGAGTGTTTTTTTATTTATTTATTTATTTATCTTTTAAAAACAGTTGCGGTGAGGTGGAAGGAGAGGAAGGAAAAGGAAAAAGGTTGCTCCCCCTTTAAGATCTAGTTGGAGTACAGGTGGCTGGACTGAAGCATCTAACACAGCTGTACTCCCAGAGCGACAAAGATTTGGTGTGTTCAAGAGTGACCCAAATCTCTAGTTTCAGGCAAGTGCTGAGCTTTTATCTTACATCACTCCACTGAGATGAAAGCAGCACATTGATAATGCTCTTGTCTGTTTGTATGTCGGATTAACAGTATGAAATACTTTCAATTCTACTTTGTAGGAATAGTGAATATTGCATTTTTTAAAAGATGGTGTATATGGAGGAGAGCAGTTGTGATAAGAGAAGAAAGCAATACATCTGTGCAGGGATTTGAGCAGGCGGAGGTGTAGAGTTTAGTTTTAAATACAGGCATGCAATGCAGTATCCCACACAGGGCTGGGAGGCTAACAGACAGCACTAGATCTTAGAACTAGCTACCTTCCTCCACTCTTCTTTATTGACAAATACCAAGAACTTCCAAAAGACTTCCCCAATTCTTTCGTTTCAGAGGATTTCTGAGATGAGAACTTATTTCGAGGCAATGACTCTATTAGAGATACCCTGAATGACTTTCTGTATTTTTTTTAACCTCCATTTCCTGTACAGTATGCAATTACTAGAAGGGTGGAAACTTCTGAACTCCCTAGGAGAGTTTGCTATGTCTCTCATTTCAGCTTAATAAAATATAATATGAATTGCAGCATCTGTAGGACAGAGTTGTTCCCTCTCCAGCTGTTCTAACTCAGGTTATTCACAGGATGGGGAAGAAAAGAGATTTTCAAGAGGGATGTTGAAATTATTTGATAAGAATAACATTGCTAGTTCTTCAGTATTTTAGTGTGTTTCCTTGTCAAAGTAGTTGAATTAGAAGGAATTGCCACTGTTGTGCTGACTCAATTTATCTTTTTTAGATTGTCTGCATTTTTACATGCATTACGACTTAATTGATACATTCTCTGTGTTCATTATCTCCCTAGGCTACCTCAGGACTTTCATGACAGTAAATGAATCTTCTGATTTAAAAAGCAGCTCTGCCAGAATTCAGATGATGTGTGGTGTTCCTCTGGTAAGTTTGCTGCTATGTATTGAACTTTGCACATGCACATGAACCTGAGTCAGCTGGAATCCACCGGAGCGGTGCTACACACCATCACTGGGCACGTAGGAGCCACGGACACGGGCAGCCGTACCATGGGTGCCCTCGGAAGCGATGTACGGAGCAGTGGTCAGAACAGGGTGACCTGTGTCTGTCAGTGAAGGGTGTGAAAAAGTGCAGAAGTCAATGTCATCAATTTGGAAATGCCAGGCATTAAGTTGTGTCTCATTTTTGCCGTTGTACCAACTGGTGATAAACCCTGCAGCTATTTTGCAAAATTTGGTGCTTCTAAATAATTTATTTCAGTTCCTGGGAAAAAAGGGCAGCTTTCTGGAACAGAAGTACTACCAGTTAGAAGGTTTTGAGAGTTTATTACCAGGAAGCAAAAGGGGACAGTATACTCTTACCAACATTGAACTCTCATTTACCCCTTAAAAAGAGAGGCTTCATATAGTCACATGAGAACAGTCCAGCCACTTAACAGGTTCATTTAACTAGACCCTTCAAGGTGAAGGAAAGGGTAAAACCAGCAACATAAAAGTGGGGAAACCAGAGAAAGCTTAAGCAAAGTGATTGTTAGACCCAGAGCTTTTCTTTTGCTAGTTAATTCCCTCAAATTATTTGCTGCTGATCACTGAAATCAAGGAAGCTGAATCTAGCCCTGGATAGAACACTCCAAGATTAATCCACTGTGAAGAACTGAAGTTCAACTGTAAGAAACTACAGCTCTCTATCAGATAGTTTAAACCAGGGTTGAACAGACACTTATTTTTAAAGAGTGAGACACTACAGGTACCTTCCTTTATGGTTAACAGCTCCAGCAAGTGGAAAGTAAAACCTCATTGATTCCCTCTGAATGCAGAGGCATACAGTGAATTTTCTCTGTTACTTCTCATCCATAAAACAAAAATCCATTTAAGATGAGAAAAGGAGAAAAGGAGAAAAGGAGAAAAGGAGAAGAGGAGAAAAGGAGAAGAGGAGAAAAGGAGAAAATGAAACAGAAAAAGAGAAAAAAAGAGAAAAAGAGAAAAAAAGAAAGCTAAGGAGTCAAATCCAGCATGATGGATTTCCACAGGGATATGTTTGACCACATTAGATTTTTATAGGAGTTATTCTAATACGTGCCTAGCCAAACTCTGAGTAATCAAAGAGTACAAGTGAGTAATCAAACCTTGCTTCAGCTAAAAGTTCCTTCTGTTCAACATTTGCTTTTTAAGTGTTCTTTGGTAATCTGTATACATTTACACTGCTTACAATAAATAAAAGAGAGCTTCACCTGGCACACAATTTGTTTTCAGGAAAAAATACGTGATGAGATAGGAGGGAGTTACATATTTGTATGTCTGGAATGACACTAAAATCAGCTACTGGGAAATAGCTTCTTTGTTGCTGATCATCCCGCTTTTGTCTAATCCAGATTTAAGACTGAAATAATACATTTATGAGATATATAGTATTTACATATTTTATTTATATTTATTTACTTACATTTTTAGCCTTTGCAACTCGCTGAATTTCACAGCTATAGATATAACTTGTACATTAAATATGTTCCTACACCATGCCACAGTGAGGTCTATTTTTCTGGTATTACAGAACGACACAAGTGCATTAGTCCCAAAGCAGTGTTTGCACTCAGGAAACGTCTCTCAACTACACAGGGTAAAAAAAGGTCTTCAGGCAACACAGAAATGGCTGTGAATTACAAGACAGGGAATTCTTTTTTTATTTCCTGCTGTACACTTCCTAAAGGCATTTGCTGACAAGGAATTTGCAAATCTTGTCTTGTTAACGACTGTAATGCTCCTTGGTATTACTCAGATATAATCACCTGTGTACCTGTCCAAATACAGCTTAGCAACTGCCAGTCTGCCGAGCTGAGAGTTTCCCTCTCCGACTTTTCAGCAGTGATCAAATAACAAAGTTTGCCTGCAGTAACCTTCTCCCCAGTATCCTTGCAGATGTTGCCCGCCCCCTCCTCCCGAAGGCTGTCCTGGAGAGAACATGTAGTTCCAGGGTGACTCATACCCACACACTATCCCTTACTCATTCAAATAGTTTCATTAAAGGCACTGGACCACAATAGATAAACCTTCATTTCATTGGGAGCCTGTTTCAGTAGGAACACCCTAGAGAAGAGAATAAAGACCAGGACAGGGGACCTCCACAGATAAAGGACAGAACTCAGCTGGGATGCTTCTGCGGATCACAGCACCCCTTATTCAAGCATTTACAAGTGTTCATTAATTTCAACATCACAGAACTAGTGCAAATATCTACAGCCCCCTCCTGCCCAGCAATGTTGACATTTGCTATTTTGCTTATTTATTTATTTCAAATCTTTAAGGAAAAAAAAAGAAAGAAACTGTATATGCCTCCCCCAGCTCACTCCTTTCTTTATGAAAACTGAGAAGTGCACAGAAAGCTGTAAGCTCTCCAGCTTGCTGTATGGGACTCTGAAGTCCATGAAGCACGGATGAGATTTGTCACCAAAATGGTACCCTATATTTTAACACATCTTTAAATTATTTTGAAATTAGAGGCTTTCCTTTGCATGCTTCAGTAACCTGAGAAGTGCAATACGGTCCTACTTCTCAGAGGATAAACTGCAAAACCACAGAATGTAAAGGCCACTAAGTGTATAAAAACAGTTGAGGAAACAGTCAGCAACCACTGAATCCTCTGCGGACAAAAACCTGGTTAAGAACTATCATAGAAGAGAGAGAGAAATGGCAGAAGCAAAGGAAGAAGAGAACTAGATAGTATGGTGGCACGACTGGTAAAAGACAGATCAAGGTGACTACTTGAGCTATTCTGGGCAGAGACCACCACCGACACGCTGGGAGGAGAGGTACAGCATCTCCAGTGCAAAGGATAAAGCCCACAAAGCTAATAATGATTTTCAGTGAAACAGTGTGTTTGAAGTCAACAGTTTGAAGTCAACATCAAGCAGGTTCATGCTTTTTTTGTTTTGTTTTGTTTTGTTAATTGTCTGCAAAAATGAGCTAGAAAATGCACGAGCATATTCTAATCAACCATTGAAAAACACATCTGAATTTTCCAGGATCTCTGCATGAGGGATCCTGTAAGAATCACACTGATCTAGGCAGGACAGGGAAGTACAGGTTGCCCAGCCCTGCGAGCAGGCAGTTCTTACAGTGATCTTCTTATACGTGTCATGAAAGAACAGTTAATATATGTGGAAGTTATCAGATAGCACTAAAGCAAAGGAGCAAAATTCATAGAAAAGGTGATTTGCTGAGGATTTTGCTCTTGCCAACATCCAGAGTGCTGCAAGATCCACAGCCACCCACGACAAGTCAGACCTAAAAATACTCCTTTCTCAAAATAAACCAGCCACACTGCTGCTGCCAGTGCAGCTCCTGGCCCTCCACCTTTGTATTTACAGCCAGAGCTGCAAAAGCTTATTTTTCTCTTTGGTTGCTTTTTAGACAGCTGGATACAGTTTGTGAAGTTATATGAGAACTAAAACAGCCTGACAATCCTTTTCTAACCCTAGAGGTGTTAATTTCCTAATAAGCTGCTTTGATTAACTAAGAAAAGGCAGAGGACATGCTGACTTTGTCTTGTTTCCCCTCCCCCAATTGCATTTTCACAAAACTCCAGTAGAGTCTTAACCAAAACAATGTGCTGATAGGAGAAGCTGTCTGCATTCCTCTTTTGCAATTCACCTTACACTCTACATGTTACTTGAAGATAAGCTCTTCTAGATGCCAAAAAACTCCAGCAATAGGTGAAGGCTTCTTTGCAACGGGTTGAGCGCTGCACAATTTTGTCAAGTTATTCACTGCATTCTTGTTTGTGCATCCCCACCCTTAGTGTAATCCCTGCAGTTGCTCCTCTTCCAAGTGACCCCAGCAATGCTTCGGGGTGGGAATAGCCTGTTTCAAACCTGACTATTAGATAATCAACATTAGATACTGATTTAACTTCTTCAGTTTCACACTCATCTCTCTTTATGGAAAGCAGCAGCCCACTAATCTGACACTTGCAATAAGCCTGCTCCGTTTCCCCTGCAGGAGGCAATATCCAGGGGGCTTTCTTCATTAGCAGGGAAGTACCCTCATATTCTAGGATCTTTTGAGTGGGAAAGGGAGGGGGGAGGAATAACACTTCTAGTTGTATTATTTCAGCTTTGCTCTAGAGAGGTGCTCTCCATAAACAGTAGATAAAAACATTTAAAGGGTATTAGAAGAAAAATGCTTTCTCCGGGACACATTTATATGCACACACCCCCCCCCCCCAAACAGAATAACTGCAAAAGAAACACACAGATGTATTGAGACTTGCACTATCAAATAGTTGCTAAGCAGCAACAAATGCTGTAAAAAACTAAGGTATGTCAGGAGGAGCTGACAGTAAAGTGGTGCTTTCTGACACAATTCAACCTTCCCTTTTAGCATACACGTTTTATGACTTCTTTCCACAGAAGGCATGTTCCCATCATCCCCCCCATGTTGTAGCTGGTACCAGCAAAACAGAACTCAGCTTCAAGAAATGGTGTCAGCAAAAAGGAAGAAAAATCCATGAATCTTGGAAGAAAATCTGAAAAAGCATTAGGAGATGGAATTACATTTAGTCCTAAAGCAACTTTTTGGTATCTCCAAAAGACCTCCTGGAGCCTATGTGAAGACAGAAAATGCAAAATTACTTAGGCCCTTTTGAAATTCCCATCTTAGGCATAATTTAAAGCTTTTTCAGGGAAATGATGACAATATGTAGATGTAGTGACTTGGACAGTAGGATCCTGAGCCTATTCTGGAGCTTATTGCAATGTTACTAATAAATATCACTATTGGAATTAACTGTTCATCTCTCAAGCGTTCCTCTGACCTGAGAAACAGAGGTCTCGTGCTTCGTATTTAAAAATAGCAATTAGCAAAAAAACAGCTTTGAGGGAGAAGATAAAGCTGAGGTTAAAACATCAGCAGATGAACACATAGTAAAGAATTATACAGATAAGACTGCCTTGTGGAGTCAAGCCCTTTAAAAACTAACATAAAATAGAACACAATTCCACTATTTCTACCTTTTTTCAATGAATGCACCTAAGTGACATGCCATGCAGATCACAACACTTTCAAAGGAGCCATCTGATTCTGAACTATAACATAAATAGTAGTAGAAGGTTATTTGAGAAAGATCAGAATCATTAACTAATATTTAGTTATGCAAATCTTTGGGCACGTTGAAATGAAAAAGATATTCTAAAACTAATTTCAATGAAGTGTTAATGCCCTTTAAGTCTATAGCAATATTTCCTCTACCCACTTCAAACCAACATTATTTCATAAAATTAGAGGTGAGTAAAGGCTGGAAAATGTCCTGTCACCAAAATACAACCACTTCTGTGGTGGAATCCAAAAGCTGCTAAGAAAATCAAGCACCCCTGCAAATTAATGTTTTGGGTTTTTTTTTTCTGTAGTGCTAATTTTTTAGCTACCTTTAATTATTCAGTTGTTTTCTCTAGGAAAAGCTTACAATTTCTCCAAACCACATTAAGATTGGGAAACAACTGTAAGTCAAATAATTGATTTTGGGCTGGTTCAAGTGCTGCTTCAGAAGAGCTGAGTGGCAGAGTCTGAAAATGAATTTGCTCATTGGCTCCTTTATTAACTCATGAAGTCAGTTTAAAAGTACTACAGTTCTAGGTTAGGAGAGTTTAATCTCCCCCTCCTTTTCACATGTGTGCATGTTCTGTGCATGTAGAGAGCTTCTTCTTAATAAATATTTAAAAATGTACATTACACAAGAGAAATCTATATGTCTTGAAGTTGTGTTGGACAAGCTAACATTTTCCCCTGTTATTTGGGAACATAGAGCTGTTGAAAGTAGTATAACAAAACTCACAAGGATAAAAAAGAGCAAATATTTACTAGATAAAAGGACTGAATGTCACAAATTTAATGCAAGAAGCAATGTGACATTGCTCATTTAATCTGAGCTCTGCTAATTGGTCTACTGCACAAGGAAAAAATCTTTGGGAGTCCTTCTGGGAATGTCTCACATCATTCCCTATCAGCTGTTGACATACAAATACTCTGGTAATGAAAATATTTTCATTCCTTCATAACAGCCTTCCCTGTCCTGTTTAATCTTATTTTCTCTCTTTCTAAAAACAAGCTTCTGTGTGGGGTTTCTGAACTAACGGACCTGATGCCATGTATCAAAAACGTCTCGTGCTCCTGTCAAACTTATTAGGGGTCCACCCAAAAAAAAGCGAAAGGGAAAAAACCCAAGGATTTATAGCAATGACATAGAATTTTAAACACCATTTGAAATTCATGTCTGCATCATTCCAAAGGACTGTGAATGCAACTGGACTAGTGTTAAGCAGTACCTGCACCGCCTTAAGAGTCGCCATCACTATATACAATGTATGTGCATCACTATATAACAATAAAAGTACCTGGCACAGGATCCAGCCTGGATTGCATCTGAATCCAGATTCCACATATTGGAAAAGGGGAGGTTTGCAAATTTCCGAAACATCGCAAAGCAGAATATTTAGCCAATTTTTACAGCTCTACCACTGTAGTGAAAAAGAACATTGAGGAGCAAACAGCTGGGAATCCAGGGTGCCTTCCTGGTCTCCAGCCACGCTCTTCTAAAGCCTGGGCTCCGGTTCACTAACCATGAGGACATCAGGGGTGTACTACTGGACGTGAATAAAGTGGTGTTGAAAAGACTTTAGCAACTCCTCCCATGCACACTCCCATCTCCAAGAGGGTATCAGCATCTCCACGGCAGACCCTTCTGCAGAGGCTGCAGTATGTTCCGACCTAACAGCAAACCTTACTTGGAACAATTTTTATTTTCAACATGCTACTTCTAAGTATTTAGAGCCCCAGTTCATGCTCAGGCAGCTCAGGTGGTAAGATCACATTCTGCTGTGCATGAAATCCATGCAGCACAGTCATTACTATAGTCTCAGAGCAATTGCTTTTGCAAATTATTTCCAAAGTTACTGCATTCACATTGTGCTGGAAACACTTCTCTTCCCCTGGGAAACTCCATACCTAAACACTGCTCTGAAACTATTTGGCTTTTTAAAATATTTGTCTTCAATACCACAGTTCTTCCAAATTCAAGGTCTGAAATGCGATGCAAGCTCCTGCTCCTCCCTCCCCCATCCCTCTCCCCCCCTGGGACTTGTACCTCCACCCACATCCTGCTGCCCAGGTTGTAACATTCCTTTCTGCACCCTATCACTGTCACACTCCCTCCTGGAAACAGGTGCAAGATTAAAAACCCACTCATTCAGCTGGGATTTTCATCTGTTTGCACCTTCCTCTTTGCCACTCCTATATGTCAACATCTCTTGAGCAGAAGGTGGTGGGAAGGCGCTATCTCTGTCAGTTCATGTTGTTTGCTGTTTACAGTGAGAAGCCGGAGTTTTATTTGAGGGACAGCTATATCAGGAGATAGGAGAAAACTTAAAATACAGAGGCTTTAAATTTGGTTGCAGGGTTTTTTTTTCCTTAGAAAGCATATATGTGTTTTGTTAAAACTAAAGTTTAATTTGAACTGTCAGTGGTAACGGATCCGAAAGGGTAATCAGGTAAACAGATCCAGAATTTTTGAAAGATACATTAATTCTGTGTTATGCTTTTTAATTCCTAGATTGTTCATGATCTGAGGATTGAAATACTGTACCATTTTTTTAGTTATCAAGTCATTTTATGTCAAGCTGTCATTGCAACACAAACAGAAGACTTTGACATAGAAGAGACATCATTCCATGCTAAGTGGTAACTGCACTTAATATTGTAAAAACAAAGATAGTGTCGTGACTGAAACCGCCTTCCACGGTAGTGCTGTACTGCTGCAACTGATGTTGGGAAACAGTATAACAATCTTTGCACTTCATCTGAAAAATTCAGAAACATTTCTGCAGACATCTTTTTCCTAAAAATTCCTAAAATTGAGGAAATGCTTTAGGTCTTGTTCACCCACCCACCCCCCCCACCCCCCCCCCCCCATGCTGAATCAAAGCAGCCTTTACCCCTATTTTCAATTGACAAAGTCTCCTGCAAACAGTGTTTCTGGGGGTTTTTTATTACTTGAGCACTTGCACTCTTTAGACTTGTGGTCTGTGTTACAGAAGTATTCATCTTTGCAGGAACTCTCAGTTTTCTATACAGAAGGAGCTCTCTGGAATTCCTTGGGGAGGACAGGCCTCACAGGGTAAGGACTTGTCTGTAGGCAGATGTTTCCCAGAAACAGCCGTTCCCAACGCTCCCAGAAGAGTCCCTGGTGTGCTACACACAATTAGGATCCACACAAGATCCTGGCAGAGGAGCCACTCCTGAATAGGTTGCTAAGAGCAGGCAGACCTTCAAGTCTGAAGTTGTTCAGTGCCAAGGTTACATCCCAAAACCGATTAAAAAAACCTGCTGAAAACTGATGGTTTCACTCTCTTTGCTAGCAAAGTGCAGGCTGCATAAATGCAACCAACTGGAACTGAACCCTCAGGGGCAGCTCCAGCAAATGATGTGGATCTGGGTCATTTTCTCATCTCTGTAACACCGGATCTTTAGGGCTAGAATGGAGAAATGCAGCCTGGAGCTGGGACACTTTTCCTTTTGCTGTCTGCCACAGGGGAAGTATGGCATGGACACTGGTCAGCAAACAGAAGCTCCTGGAGTCAAAAGGGTAGACACACTCTTGTGTCACATTAAAGGGTTTGTTGGAGAGGGAAGGACTATGTGAGCAAGAACAGCTGTAGAGATTGGTCCTAATTTTTCAAAGATAACCTCTTAATTGTTTTGTAAGGAGGAGCTTGTTTCAGATGTGATACTTGAGCTAAAAATGCACAGGTGAAACACAACTGCAAACTGAGTGTAGCTGAATGTGCTTTTTAGAGCTTTTTTGGTTGCACACTTACACACAAAGATCTAATATTACACACACATATCTAATAGATGAAGTGTTTACACCTCCTTCCTTCAGTGCCCCCCTCTCACGCAGTCACAGGTTTCTACTTGCAGGAAATGCCAGTGGCTGATGAAGGACTCGCCAAACAAAAGCAATCGGGATGGATCCGTCCCCAGAACGTACCCACCAGCACTCCCACCCAGGACCAGTGCCCTCCGCTCTCCTCCTGTTTCTGGGTAGTCCTGAACGAAGATTTTTCCCTGATGTGAGGCAAGGAGGGCAGAAGGGGGCATCAGTGAAACGGTGAGCGGTGGAAGGGGGCCCGGGGTGAGGCAGGAGCTCAGTGCAGCAGCAGGGCAAAGTGCCTGCTGAGGCATTTCTGCAGGAGCCCGAGCTTTCACCCGGCCTTGCCAAAGATCTTATGCTCTATAAACAAAGTGAAAACACTAAGAAAATGCCAAGCAACAGATATGGCAGTTTCTCTTCTGAACAGGAGTATTATCTTTGCAGCTAGAAAAATCTACTAGCATGCAACGAAAGGAAATAATATACTCTTAATGTTTAGAAAGATTTTGCATGGCTGTTTGAATGTAGCCAATGATTAGGGGAAAAGCGTGAAAAAGCATGTATTATCTTCCCTGTCTAATCTTATATGCCAGGAAAAAAAGAAATTTAAATTTCTATTTAAAAGGAAATTATTATTTCAAGATTTGGTCTTTCAAAAGTAAGCCAAGAAATTTGGCAAGTGTGAAATATTGTTCCTAGCAGATATCAATTCACAAGAAGTTCTGGCTTTGTAAGACAGGAGAGAGAAAATTTAACTGATGGGTTTCCAATTGCACATGCATGTGTTAAAAATACCACTATTATAAACAATCCAACGATGCTTTCAAATTAATTCCTACAAAGTCTCCAAAGCCACTCTCAACATTTTTTAAAAATAGCAGGGAAAACATTAAGTCAAGGGAAACCTGCAGTATTGTTGCATTTCCAGCTCTTGGTAAGGACCACAGTAGTAAGCCAATGTTTTAAAATACATGTGTTTGCAAACATTTATTGTCATCCTTGCCTCAGGTACTGCCAAGCACCATGACCTGGCCATGAAGTGCTGAGCGATGCTCTTCAAAGCCCCTTGCGGAATATCTGCCTTGAAATTTCAGAGTCCACCAGGTCAGAGCCAAAGCAAATATTCTGCTCTGCTTGTTTGCCCTCTCCTCATCCATGCGCTTCAGCTGCCTGCTTCAAAATCCCTTCAGTTTCAACGAGAAAATTGTGCAAGGTAACACTGAGCACGACAGCACCAAATTACACCCAGCCTCCTGCTGTCTCCTGGCTGGGTGGCAATGATGCCTCAGCACGCTCTTGGTACTAGGACAGGATCAAGTTGCTTAGCTCCCTCTCTATTTTAGCCAATCCTGCCTACATCCCCACCTCCTCTTCAACTTTTGTCTCCTATCGCCTCATTTGGCTTCTGCTTTATGCTCTCCCACATTGAAAAGCCATCCAGTAGCCACAGCCAGTCACTGGGTTTTTCCTGGAAGCACATACTCCCCGGTCTAAAGAAGTTTTCTGCCTGCAGCCTCATGTTGCAACTCCTCACCTTTCCTGGCTTTAACCTGAGCAAAATACAACCCTTACCCCATCCCAGGAGCCGGCACAGGGGGTGTGTCTCTCTTGCTAAGTCAGGAGGGAAAAAAAAGAAAAAAACAAAGAAAAAAGAAAGAAAAAAAGGAGAGAAGCCTCTTTCTCTCTTTAGTCCCACTCATTCACAGGACCCTTTAGGATTTAATCTGTATTTTAATTTGGTATTACAGAAGAGCTATGTGTATCCTCAGAGAGGAAGCTTTTAAGAAGGTGGGTAGCTCAGCAGGATATATAATCATACTAATTTTAGTAAAAGGTGTATGTCATTCAGGCTTCCACAGTCTGAAAATCTACTCCTGCTTGAAAAGTCACATTTTCCCTTTAAAGGAAAGAGGAAAAAAATATGTTTGTCCTTCAGAATCCTTAGATGTTTTTACTGATCTTTTGTTGACCATTTTGTGAACTCAGAAGTCTGATGTCAGTTGCTCTATAGAAAGGATACAGGCTGTTCTACCATAACTGGAATTATTTTTAAACACTTCCCCCTGACGGACTAAATCCTTGGGGTAAGGGGGAAGACAGACCAAGTGGGTTTATATCAAGAACTGGACAACTTACAAGAATTTAGTTCAGGAAAAAATAAGGAAAGTGTGGTGAAAAAACACAGGTTATACATATTTGTGGTGGAGGTATTTTGACAGTGTCATGGGAGACAATCAACAACTTATTTCTGGATACAAAAGCTCAGGTCAAACATTTCAATCAATGTGCCTGCATATTTGCATCCCAGTCAAACTACTGGCAGATTGATACGTCCTCATGATTATTAATAATTATGTCCCTGCTGGAATTATCACAGCTATTTGAAATACCCACTCAAAGCCTGGGCGTCAGAAGTTTCTCCCCTTTACACATATACAGAAAATTTCCTTCGCTTTGAAATTCCAGGCAGAACATCTTAGGAAGAAAACAAAATAAAAACAAGCAATCAAGCCTTCTGCCTGAGTAGCTCAGCCACAACAAATAACAGGGGGAGAAAATTTACTGGAACGACTTGGGACAAGTCACAAAGGATACACAATCTGTAACTTCTGAATAGAATATTCATGGCAGTATATAAAAGCAAAATAACAGAAACAGGCTTGGTAAGATTTACTTTTAGTGGAAAAATATTGATTTTTCAGCTGCTTTCCCCCTCAACTTGCAGATTTTAATTTCAGGTTGATTTTAGCCTCTCAGGTTGAGGTGAGAGGTGACTATAGACCTATCTACCGGGGTTACAGTGAGAAGCAGCCGAAGCTAAGCTGCTAAGATCAGTGTTGAAAATACCAGAAACAACAAAAGAATAACGCTTTCCTTTAACTCACTTTCAAAACGATCATAAGGAAAACATAACACCAAGCAAAACTTTCCAGCATTTGCAACCAGCTGTATTCTTAATGTCAGGTTGCAGATACTTGTTTTTAAAAATATATTCTCTCATTTGTCTCTCCTGCAGTTTTCCTGAGGACACAGTCAGAACAGTGGAACTGGAATTGGTTTTTAATGTACTGATGACCAAGTAGCATTCCTGTCCTCTGTCACACACATCTGTGCCTTATACCCTCTTTTCAAACTAAACATTCCTACTGCCAGCTTCACAACACTGCAAGGATTACTTAATAGTTCCAGTTTGAATTCTACTAAACTCAGTTTTTCTTTGTTTTTGTAATTCCTACTACTTTTGAGAAAGCCTCAGCTGTTGCAGTCACAGAAGACTGCAGCTTCTACGTTGCAAACGATCACCTATTCCACTTAAAAGGTGAGGGGGTTTGCGTCCTGTGATTGCAGATAAAAGTTAGAAGTAGAAAATGATAAAAAAATAAATGCAGTAAAGTATGTTGCATTGAGATACATTTTAAGTGAATCTCACAATTTTGGGGACTTTTTAAAAAAACTTTTGGCTAACTACAGAATAGGAATGCAAGTATGTAAAACTACAACAATAAATACTCAAATTTAGCTAGAAAGGATAAGACTGTGTTCATGTTGATGACAGCTATCCCAGAAATCAGAAAGAGAGCTTAATTTAAAGATATATGCTACATCTCTGGCCTACTAAATTTCTCTTTCAGATTTAAAAGAAAAAAAATCAGTAATCCTTCAGTGTCATCAAGTGACAACTAGCACAATTGAAACAGAACTCGTTTTCTGTGCTGCCCACTGCAGCAACTGAAATTTGCTGCAGACCTCCATAAAACTGAGCTCATCACTGTACCTGACAGGGTCCCTGGGTCACTGGAAGCAGGCCATCTACCAGATGTCACAGCTTGCAGAACCTTGTCATATCCTTCCTCAGGACCCTTCCGAAGTGTTGCGCTTTCTGAGAGGTTTCTCAGCCTTGCTGAGGATGTCTGTTCAAGAAACAAATACACACTTCTTTCAGAAAACAAATACTATGCTTTCAGTAAATTATTTGTCTTCGGGTATTGAATAATACTATTTATGTACCTGGAAGCACAGCTGAGTGTATATCTTTTTCCATTAATAGCACAGATTTAATCAGTACCACTTTTAATATGGAATACTATCTAGAAAGTTTTCTTTAATGAAGTGGACAGAGTTTATCAGACATGTTACAGAACTGCTGTAGTTTTCAATTTTTATTTTTTTTTAATACACTACACTTTCTGTGCCACTCAAGTAGGATTGTTAAAGTGTTAAATCTCTAAATTCACCATGTGCTTTTTACAAAATTTATGTTTACTATTCATACACTCAAATGAATAGAATAATATTTTTACACAACCTTAAACAAGTACGTACATTCTTTAGTGAATGCAGAAGTGTATTTTGAGTTTAGTGGGACTGAGAGTAAGACAAGACAAATTCAGGAGATAAACACATCAAAAGCATCAGTAAGATTTATGTAACTGCCTTATGCATTTTGGCCATCCGATAGGGTTAGATCTTTAAAGCAGAATTGATCTGTGTTTGTTCCCACTACCCCAGTGTGTCCAGATGCAGAAATGGCTACAGTCTTCCAGTGCCAAAGCGAAGCACAGAGCCAGTAAGTGAAGAGTGGCTGCCCAGCTGCTGTGCAGTGAGCAGAAAGAGGTTATGTAGATTTTTAGTGCCTTAAACTTAACTTGGGCATGCACTGTTCAGTCACTGGCACTCACACACAGAGCGAATTTCTTTGCATTTGTCTTTCTAGATGGTGTAAGACAAGACAGAGATATATCAATCCCAGCTACACTTCTTATATGTATTGCAAAATAGGCTTCACTTGAACTTAAACTGATTCACCATTAAATGTTTGTGGGGTTCCAACAAGGATTCCACAGTCACAGTCCAGCCCATCCATGCAGCGCTAATCCCACAGTCATGGCCTTGAAAGCACTTGCATTGTATTAACATGCAGCTTAAAGAAAACACTCAACTTATTCATTCTTTAAAATGCATTTAGAGCTTTTAGGGGTCCTGCTGAGATGAAGGTGAAATCCATGGTGACGCAACCAGCTTGGTTAGATCTTCACTGTCAGAGGAGCACATGTAAGGATGCTGGGGCTGGTGGGCTGGCCCGCTGAACTGTCTTCTCTTTTTAGCTTAGGAATTACATAGGGAGTAACTAGAACAGGAAACTTCTCCCTCCCCCCAGCTTATTAAATGATTTCCCGTCCGTCCTTAGAAAAAGCAACTCATTGCTCAAAGCCTTAAGGAGAAGTTGTGAGTGGCTCACGCCCAGGCCAGGAACAACAGGAAGGGAAGGACAAGCAGAGCTAATTGGCCTTTTTACACTTTGCCGGGGTAGCCAGTGTGCCAGAGATAAGCTTTCTTCACTAGCGATACCCTGTTGGTTTCTTCCTCTTTTTCATTCTGCTTTGCCTTTAAACGTGATCACGTCAGACGTGATGCTGGCCCACACCCACGGGTGACTTAATGACCTTCTCTGCATATCGGCTCTCATGGAAGCTACATTTAAATCTGGGCACTCCACCATTTCCCATGCACAACAGAAATAAGAGGTTTTTCCAGTGGCCTCATTCACGTCATTAAAAAACCCCAAACCATCACTAATAAGATCACCTAATAAGTAATTACCTGACTCAGCCAATAAGTGACACATTTCATTGGTAGAATTTATAGTCATAATTTGTTAAAAGATGCACCTTCTCAAAGTGATCTTTGTAAATGTATATCAAATGTTCTTCATATTTTTTTCTGAAACAAGTACCTTTCCAACAGCAGCCTGGTAAGACAGTCCCATAGACAAACAGCTTGGCATCTAGACAACTAACTAGCTGGTACTATACGCTAGGTTCCAGTAGTCCCAGTCACAACACAGCATCCTGCTGTGTCCATACAGCCATGCTGTGCAGACACATTTTTTCTGAGGTAGGCTCTAAAGGATCCTTCAAAGAACTAAGTATTCACACTCCTTTAACCGCAACTGCAGAGCAGCTATTCCTTTCTATTTTCATGGTCTGCTGCCAACATGCAAGCATAAAAAAAGGGCACTGATTATATTAATACATACCTGATTTACTGACAGATCTGCATGTTTAAAATGCTAGACAAAGCTCATTAAAAAAAACAAACCTTGCTTTTATCAAATTCTAGGAATTACTTGTAACAAGTCAATGAGCATTATCACAGTGACTTAGGCCCTGAGTGACATTTCCAGACCTCAAAACATCCTGAGTGCTCAACACCAAATCACCCCCATCGGTACAATCTGTTCTGCATAGGATGCCCCATGCCTAGCGCTTTCCAGCACTACTTGAATAAAGTAGTTACTTCACAGGTCTCATCAGTAACATTCCAATACTCCAGTGTAGTGTGGGCCTTTCCCCTCAACAGCGTCATAGTGTCAAGGCACATTCAGTGTGACATAAAGATGAAGGAGCTGTAGTACCTGATACTACATTAGTCACTGACTACTGTTAGTTTATGCAGTTGGTTACTCCTGTCCTGGGGTGCTACCTCACACTCATCCTTCTTGACTAGAAACCTGCAGATTCAATCTGTACTCTAATCTTTCAACAACATTTTTGATGGATGTGCCATACCCAGGGTCTCTGCGGAATCCCACCCTAGAGATCCTTCTGTTTGGCAGTGAATTGCTGATAACGGCTTGAATACAGGTTTCCACTATGCTTCTCACACACAGGCTTGGCAGCAAAATTCAAGATCAAGGTGCAATTTGTACTCTTTCCACAACTTTTACTTGGGTTCAGATGTTTGCAGCATTTGTACTTCCTATTCTGTGCTGTATTTAGAGCAAAAGATGATGGCACATCCTGGAAACATGTACTCTTAGAGGTGCCATCATTTATGACAAATAAAAAGATCTCAGTAGAATTTAATAAAAATCCCACCATTATTATAGATGCAGAGCATAAAAATAAAATAGGATGAGCACACTTATTATTATTTTTTTTTACTTTTGACACATCACACTTCTGTCTTGTTATTTTAAAAACACATTTGTTGTGAACTATCACAAAGTTTGGCCATCCTGAAGAAGCAATTTGTGCAATGTGCGCAAGCTGGAAGGGGGAAACAAAAAGCACGTAACAGAAAAACCACATTTCTCTACTGATAATCAAGCTTTTCAAGTAAAATGTTCCAATGGTTATACTTCATCTAACAGTTAGAGATGTTTCATTCTGCACTGAAGACAGGCACTTTTTTTGTCTCCTAAAATATGTTTCTAATTTAAGTTTGAAAAAATATTTCCATTGTGCCATATATGCGGTAACTCAAAACCAAAATGAAAGGATTAAAATCAGGGCTGCACAGAATGGTTTAAATTAAATTCAGGTAGTGGGGAAGACTGCCGTATCTGGCAAGCTCCCACTCACTGAGCTTTCTGGCCAAAAGGCAAGATGAAGCATAACAATCCTTACCTGCCAAGTCTCGAGCAATTTTGAGGCTTTTATTCATCTCTTAAAATAAAATGTTAATGCTTTTGGATGGTTGCCTACCCATACAGTAGATCTCACCTGTCTTTTCTTTATCCTCACACAAATGTACTATAGTACGCTTCAGTAATGACTGAAAATGTTTTCAATCTTTTTTTTTTCTTTTCTAAATACATGGTACTTAAACTTGTCGCCCATTACACTTCAATGGAAGACGTGACTAAATCCTACAGGTATTTTAAAAATCTCAGCTAATAGGTTACAAATTATTGCTAGCAACACAGCATATGAAGAGCTCAGATTTGGGCTGTGGAATGCCCTTTTTGCCATCCGTCACTTATCACACCTATAAAACCTCTTCTGTCCCCACATGGTATTCCTAACTAAACCTACACCCCTCCAAGTGCTTCTGTTTATGATAGTGCAACCTGATTTATTTGTGATTCATATCATTACTACAGCCAACATGAAACAGCCCCAAGACTTCCCCAAATACATAGTTATGCCCCTCAGTGGATTGCTCTTGGCTAAGGAAAGAAAGGGTGAACAGAGCTCTGTCTTTCAGAAAAGGCATTGGTGCTGAAGAATTAAATTTTTTCAATGAGTCCCTTAGGAGGTGCCTCAAAATAGTAATATTACATTATTTTTACAACAATTTGGGAAAAAATAAAATATGTAAATAATACGTAGATGTCTCTGGAGCTTTCTCCTAGTCTTGTATGAGGTTTAAAGATTTTCAGATGGTACCAGTAACAAAACAATTTAGTAACAGCCTGGCCTAATAAGGCCACAGTTAATCTGTACGGATCATCTACCTTCAGGGAGTTCTTTATTCCAAGCCAGGGAGTTCCCAAACTTTTTCTGCTGCATGTACAACCATCAGCAACAGCAAATACCTTCACCAGCAGCATCAGCTCCCATTTGTTTGCCAGGCTGTGTGCCGTCTTAGTTTGTGCCCTTCCAGGTAGTACATTCATCACATTATCTAAGCTGTTACATCCTACAGCGATCTAAAAATCATTACTTGCTGTAAAACCTGAAAATTTACAACAACAGAATCACAGAATCGCTTAGGTTGGTAAGGATCTTTGAGTCCAACCGTTAACCCAGCACTGCCAAGCCCACCGCTAAACCATGTCCCTAAGTGCCACATCTACATGTATTTTAAATACCTCCAGGGATGGTGACTCCACCACTTTCCTGGGCAGCCTGTTCTGATGCTTGGCAACCCTTCTGGCAAAGAATTTTTCCCCAATATCCAATCTAAACTTCCCCTGGCACAACTTGAGGCCGTTTCCTCTCATCCTGCCACTTGGGAGAAGAGACCGCCCGCCCCTGCCTGCAGCCCCTGTCAGGCAGTTGTAGGGAGTGATAAGGTCCCCCCGAGCCTCCTTTTCTCCAAGATAAACACCCCCAGTTCCCTCAGCTGCTCCTCATCAGACTTGTGCTCCAGCCCCTTCCCCACCAAGAGCATACCAAGTCACAGGCATGGCTGATACGCAGAAACTGCTACCAAATCCAGCGTTTTAACACTATTTTCCATCTCCCTTGAAGATTTTTTTTTAGGATACATTAACTAGGAATTTTTGACAACTTCATTAAAAAACAAGTTTCACATCTTTCTGGTTGGGACTAGGGGCATTGTAACAGGTCAAAACCAGAAAAATTCTTTTGTTTTGCTTTATTATATATCAAGATCATGTCTGACAAAATGCCGTGAGTTCTGAGCAATTTGGGGTGGACTGACAACAAGTAATGGGACTACTCCTGGTACTATTCATTCTGCAAAAGAGTAGTTTAAGAAAAAGTCATAGAATCATTCAGGTTGGAAAATACCTTTAAGATCATCAAGTCTGTTAGCTTTGCTCTTTATAATCTGTCAGGAAAAAATGAAAGGACTGACTAAGCAAGCTTGTAATAAAGGCTGCTTTTGTTAATAATATTTTTCTTTCATGGACCACATTTTATGAAATGGGATAGTAATTCTTGGAAACTAATGCTCACCACTTGTCACTGAAAGGGAAAGTAGGCAAGGATGCCTCAAGGCACAGAGGTGGTACCCAGCTTGCCCTTCTGCAGGCTGCTCTCATATTGATGTGTACTCCAAAACATGCAAAGCTCCATGTGGAAGATCCTGCAAAGAGGGATCTGCCTGATACATGGTCTGCAGAACGGTGGAGTTAATGTGAAACTTGGCAACTCTGACCAGGGCTGAAAGACCAGGGAAAGAAAACTGCACTGTCAAACAGGAGGTAAGTTTTCAGTTTTGCTTAAACTCATGTCCCAAGTGACTTATTTCATGACAATTTCAACTGCCACATCAGTGACCTTTGTGTTCAGAATGTGTTTCCAGTACTGGCACATGCAGAAAGCTTTCTTCTTAAATTACAGAGAGTTCAAATAAGTATAATCCTAAACGGGATCTCAACTTCAGAACAGAATCAGAGTCACTCGTGCCATTATCAGATCATCTTCTCAGACAACCCGAGGTCAGGCCAACCTAGGCAATTATTTATAGTCATTTGTGTGGAACTCATGGCATTTGAAAGCCTTGTGAAAGCTCATCAGGCTGCACAAAACTCCAGAGGTCATTTCTGTTCCCTCTTATTATACCAGCTCTTAACAGTGAGGAGATTAAAAACACTCCTTCAATTCTAGATGGTGATATTTGGCTTATTAAGGAAAACTGATGTGCTTCAGCCCACACTGAAGAGGAGACTGAGCCTAAGGACTAAACTCATGTGGCAAGGCTGTTCTGTAACATGAGACATCTCATCAAGAACAGCCTCCCTGCATGATCACAGAAAGTCATGGAAACACTCTGCACAGCTACAGGCTGAGACTGAAAACGTGGTCACCTAGCTAGGAAGAGAACAGAAGCACTGAGGTTTTGAGCTTGCCCACATTCATTTCTTCTGAATGCCTTAAAAGTGAGGTGGACTTCAAACATCATTATTAGTACAGACAGGGTGCTGTTAGGACACCACCACACAGAACTGGGCTCCCGCACAGGTGGTCATCTAATGGTTCAAGGCGGACAGACCTAGCTGGATATTGCACTGTAAGGTCTGACGAAAAGCTAAGACTTTTCACTACTGTTCTCGTCTCCAAGCAATTCTCTTTTCTTTTCCCAGACCTTGCTCTGGTTTGTGAGGAAACCCACAGAAATCAGATAAAGACAATCATAGTACATTTGGAAAATATATACACCCCACATCCCATTTACCAAAATACCACTAATTATTCTGATACAAAGATACTAAAGGGTAGCTATGGAAGCAGAAGATACCCTTCACATTAGAGGCAAAAGTACTGCTGAACTTATTACAAAAATTACATTTAGGGAATTTAAGCAATCTCCTCTTTTAGTACGTACCATGAACTGGATACAGTGATCTTTCTCTGCTGGCAGAAAACCAATCAAACAAAAAAAACCCAGCAAGAAACAAAACCCCAGCTGTATTACTGCTAGTCTGCCAGACAGCAGGCACCCAGTGCTTCAGCAAGTAGACACAGACCTTTTGCCTCAAAGGGTATTCTGAACATTTTCAGTACACATAGCAGAACCGAATGGAGCCCTGTGCCTAGGCAGTGGGCACCAACACACTGAAGCACAACATGGCAGGAAAGCGGCATCGGCAGGACACGATG
This sequence comes from Falco cherrug, assembly GCF_023634085.1. Taxonomy (NCBI): domain Eukaryota; kingdom Metazoa; phylum Chordata; class Aves; order Falconiformes; family Falconidae; genus Falco; species Falco cherrug. Next base: position 11,075,734 of record NC_073707.1, read on the forward strand.
AAAACTCTATAGGAGCACAAGGAGCTGATACCACCCACCCATGTCCAACTCCCTCATTTGTTATGAGCTGTCAGAGTAATTATGAGTTCCATACTTTCCACATCTACTTTAATATATATATTTACATAAAAACAGTGTAAAGAGGAGTTTAATTCTATTAGGCAGCTACCTTTCTACTCCTCCATCCAGTTGCTGGGAGCCAAGATCCACTGCTGAATAGACTTCATTCTTAATTTCTATTCTGCCTTTTATCACTCACTTCCCTGAAAAAACAATCCCTTTATTCATGTGCATGTGTTCATTCTTTCAGGCTACTGCTCTTAATTATTACATCGGTGATGTGTAAAAGGAAAAATAATCAGCATGATCTCTCCACTCTCTTCCCCCACAGAATTTAGAGATGATCTAATATTAACTTCTGTTTATACAGCTATGCCTCTGACAGTGGAGTGGCTGCTTTATTATTTTCAATTTGGCATATCTCTTTAAAAACAACTGTTGCATTCCCTTCTCTAATACTGTTTTACTTGAGCATTTATCAAAATGACAAAGGAAAAATGTGAAATATGACAGTATGCACAGCTAAGACGTGTGCAACATGGCAGGTTTACACTATTACTTATTATAGAGAGAAAGAAGTAGCAAAAAGATCTAAGCTGATTAATACTACACTACTTTGAGTGTGCACTGTCTTGACAAAACATAGTGTATAAAACTGTGATGGCTGTTCTTGTTAGAGAGCCTCAGAGCCTGAAGACATCACAGGCTGGAAGCAATCTCCTAACATTGTATCCCTCTAAGATGACATACCTCCCAACATCTAGTGCAGGCTTAGGGTATGTAAAAATGAAAGACACTCAATAGGTTCTGGACATAAATGTATAAAGCCTAAATAAACTGAAAATTCCCCAGGATGTATAGTGTAGGAAAGGATCTATTTACCCAAGATAAATCACCTACTTTTTAGAAATTAAAAGATTCTTGGTTATTCCCAAATCTCTCTCTCCAAATATTTTAATGGACTTGGAGAAATTTCTTCATTCCCAGGGAGCGTCTTCTAACATCACTGATTCAGTAGCATAATTCTCCGCATGGCAATGCTTGGAACCTGCAGTCCTCACCTGGATCTTGACCATCATATTAACATGTTCCCTTTATGCCCTTCATCTAAGTTCGTCACACTATCAGGTGACAGATGAACAGGTGGGGAGAAATCAAATTCTACATGCAGGAAAGGAGTTGATCCATGAACTGATGCTCTGACCATTGAATACCGCTGCCTGCAGTTTACTTCTCCACAGCCTGAACACACCAGCAGATGAACTGGCGCATTACAATCTTCTGGACCATGCAATGGGAAGTCAGGATGACAACCTGAGACAATTGTTAAACTCCAGCATGACAGAGATACCCCAGAAGCTGTGTTTTTGGTGGTGGTTTTTTTGTTTGTTTGTGTGTTTGGTTGGGTTTTTTTTTGAGAATTAATGCCAAAACAGCGGTCACAGCTTCCTTCCTCTCTGCCCACGACTATCAACCGTGAGGCTGAACAAACTGACTGGTAGGAAGCTGAACTCATAAATTTCATTACAATCCCCAAGTCAGTCTCAAGAAAGAAGATACTTGCTGGGGTATGTTCCCCATCCTAAGAAACACAGGGAGTGAGTATGTCTGCCATGAGGCAGAAAATTGACTCCTTCACACGCAGCACAGGTTTTGAAGCCAATCAGAGAGGTCAAAGCCACATGGAAATGATCCATTTATAAATAAATAAACATGCATCAGAGAATGGTCTTCCCAGGGCTAGAGCCTGGGAAAATAGAAGATCTGTGAGGGCACTGAAGGTAAGGGCTAATTAGAAATCCGTGACGCAGTTCAACTTAACATAGAGAGAAGACATTTGGCTCTGGCTCAGCCAAGCAGTTGAGAGAGGTTGGGAGAGAGATGCGTATGCTGCCCCTTTTCTGCCACACACAGAACATGTGGAGGCTGCACGGCTCTGCAGAGCTGCTGGTGCACCCCTTCGCTCACTTGCACAGGTCAGGCATGAGTTCAGAGCTAGCCTTTGCAGGAGAAACGTATCTTCAAGAATTTGAAAGCCATTGGGTATGTGCCTTTAAAACCAGCTGTCTGCTATTAGGATTTCATTACTGCACACTGCTCATGATTTTGGCAAGACCGTGTGACAATTAACATGAATTCTTCTGGGAGGGATGCAACGTATGACATCATGCAGTAAATCTTCTGATATTAGAACCTTTAATTTGTGCCCTACTGTACTTGTTAGGGTAACAAACTCAAAATGAAAAATGTAACTACCCAACAGAGCTTTCGATTGTATCATAAATTAACTTCTAATACTCTAAATACTCGCTCTCAAATCTGAATCTGGCACAAAACACAGTGGAATATGAAACTTGACAGATCTAATCAGGCACTAATCTGATTCTTCGACAGACACTGATTTAAGAGCATTTTATAATGGAAAATCTCAGGTAAGATAATAAAATAAAACAATTAGCCTTCTCTGACTTACTGCTGGATGCTGAAAACTCACATGCTAGCAAATGCTAAGCAAAATGCAAGACCAAATAAAGCTGTCTCAACAGGCAGCATTTTGCAGCCAAATCTTACTGGGAACAACTTTCTGAAAATATTGATAATACTGGAAACCAGTTGTTCACAAACCTGAAATTGTTTTCTGAAGCTCTCCTCGGTGAATTTTTCCTAACTTCACAGGCGAGTAGTTTAGACAAAGATTAATAATATGACTTTAAAGAATAGTCACCAAAAAGATATAAAAAAGTAACTTAATGAAACAAAAGCGAACACATCTAGGATTTACTCAGATCATTAGGACAACTCCACCTTAATCCTCCCTCAGCTTTATTGGTGTAGTGAATTACTCGACAGGAAAAAGGAACTGTTATTCTGTACTACTTTTAGGCTGAGTTACCAGGTTTTAGGACTTCATGTACTTTTATGCACTCTCAATAGCAGATGATTTAAACAAATAACCATAGGCCAGGCCTCCCCACTAGTTTTAATCACACTGGTATTAACTACCCCTTTTTGTATGAACTTCAGCTTTTGGTTAACTGAGTAAACAAGACTGTTCATGCCCCCTCTTCATTTCCTACTTAGTCTTTGTACTGATCACTATAGCTAGAAAAGGTCACAGAGGCAGACTCTTCCGCATTTGAGTTCACTAACACAAGCAAACTACAGTATTCATTTTGAAAGCTATGACGCTATCCCATTACAAATATTAGTTTCTTTCTTTTGAGCTGCACTTTCCGAAGATACTGTGCAAGAACAACTCAGCAGCACTCCAAAGCTTTACTTTTCTTGGTATTTTTTTTTTTACAGGGGAATACTTAAAACTTCAAAAGAAAAGCTGAGGCACTGCTAACATAAATTTTCCAAGCTTCATCAACTACAATAGGATAAGGGCAGCATACATCCTCAGAGAATCTAGCACAAGTCCCTTACCAGAACCATGACACAACACTGTTTTCTTTCTTAAGCAAAGATAGAACCTTTCAAAACAAATTTGAGACCTATAATCTTCCAATGTTACAGACTTTTCTATCCTTTCACTGAAAATTTATTCTACTTATTCATATGCAATGCATTGTCCTAGAATTAGCAGCAGTGAGAAAAAATTGAAAGCATACTTACTTTTTCTTTGTTTATTAATTCAACAGAAGGCAAAGCTGTTTTAAAGACCTTCAGCCCTGTGTGCTCGTTTTTGAATGATTCCACCACTAGTTTTCAGCAAAAGCAGAAAATAATTGGAATTTCCATAAAGATTGAGAGCACACCTTGTTTTAACTTTAATGTATTCTGCCAACATTATCTCCACCATCACAGCAGGATAAAAGCCAAAAAGGCCCAACCCCCCTACATAATACATTGAAGGTAAAGCAGTAAAATAGATCAAGGTGGGATGACTCCAAGGGATCTCAATGACAGAAATGAAAATTCAGCATATGGTATAGAATTATAATGAAGAAGGCTTCAAAATGCTCAGAGCATTGTATTTGTGGTATTATACTAGAACAACATGATTTGGCTAGGTGATCTTCCATACTTCTAATTTTCCCTAACAACCTTGTGTTTTACCTTCCACTCTTTTCTTCGGCTTTCATTTGTTTACTTTCCTTAGAGCACACACATCTTCCAGCTCCAAGGTAAGTATAAATGAGATCTATGTCAGAGCTTGTCTCCAGAGTTATCTTTTGATACTTGCCTCAAAACACCCTCATCTTAAAGCTAAGGAGATGGCTGATTGCCTGTGATAACTTCTCACAAATGAAAACGCTAAATAGCAATTCCAGGCTATAACTTGATCCACCTCTCCTGCATACCTTTAAAAATAACTTTTTTGTCAATTGTAGATTACAACTTTAAAAAACCCTCTTCATTTACATCTGTTCTTCTTGTAGAAACAAAAGTTAGCTGAGCTGCCTATAAATACCTAATATTCAAAACACTGAGTTCTGATTATTGCAAACTAAAAAAAAATCTGCTTCCTAGCATTTTACCTTATCATCACAATCAATCTAGCTAGAGGCCTTTACTCTGTAAGACTCAAATGTTCTTTAAATTATTTCCATCAACATAGCCTGAACTACATCATAAATCCAATATTCCTGAAGTGCAGAGGTAACATAAAATTCTTTCACATCGTACAGAGCTGAAATCCACATGGAAGCGCGAGGGGCAGCACATGCCAACGAGCAGGGAAAGGATCTGGACTGCATCCCCAGCTCTGCCCTTGATCTGCTGTGGGACCCCTTTACCTCTTTGTGCCTGTGTCTCCTGTCTCAGCTGTGCCTGTGATACTGCTCAAGCTGCAAGCCTGTTGCTTCCCAGGAGGTAGGTTACAAAAGCAGTTGCCGATAATACTAATGGCATTCTGATTTTGTGGAGACTAAGCGTTCTACTACAATATCTAGAAATAGTAACAGTTAAGTCCCACTGCCCTGCAGCTTGAATTAGGATAAGTTTGTGCAGCATTTTGCACAAGTTTGCTGACACCGAGTTCTTCTGCAGGAATGGCTCACATCCTTAAAGAAGCAGATCATTTACTAAAGATTTGCTGAGCATTTTAAGCCAGCCTCGATACACTGCTTTGTAGATCAGTTGTTTCCAGCCTTAAGTTTACATTCAGTTCACTGACATAAAGGACATAAGAGTTAGATGTGCAAAAGCTGACTGCAACTCTCATACACAACAGAAGCTAAACTAGCCAACTTACAACACCAATGCATCCATCAAGAGGAAGGAAAGCAGTTTCAGCCCAGACAGAAGAGAGGTTTATATAAGGGCTTCTTGATTTTTTTTTTTCGTTTTTCTTTCATTTAACCAAGTAGGGTTTTGGCAATCCTCTCCATAAAACACAAAACTACATGCTGAAGTTTATCACTTAACACAAAAAAGATAATAATAGAGACTTCAGAAGAGGGACGCAGACCCACTCTGAAGTTTAGCACCCCAATTTGTGTTCTTGTAGCAGTTACATAGAAGTAAAAAGCAATGTTGATGAACCATTTGCTATATGTATAATGTTAGGCACTTGTTAACTTTAGAACCACTTTTCTGTCTAGAGGAAAAAAAAGTTCACTTCATTAGCTAATACTGTACCTTCTTCTTTGGGCATAAACAAACTTTCCAGGTAAGGTAGATGCCAAAGGTAAACAGCAGCTGCGGGATGTGGGAGCTAAACCCAACAGAATCTGGAAGAAAGCGCCACATGGAAATGTAACTGTTAAGGCACTAGTGGTGTGTGGGCTGCGTAAGGCACGGTGTGGGGCTGTGCAGATACACCAGTTTGGATTGCAGCGTGGTACAGCTCTGCTAGAACGTGACTGACTGGCACAGGTCAAGAACCGCAATTCTACAACTCTATTTCCTTCATTCCTGAGTTAGCTCAGGTCTTTCTGAGAAGCACTGATGTGAATCCATGAAAACATACCTGAAAACAGATCTCAGAAGATCGAAGTTAAAATTAGTTCAGTACTGTGAAATCTTCAGTAAGTTGCTTCCATTTCTACCCCTCAGTTTTCTATTCAAAAGATGGAAGTGACATTTCATTTCTTCCCACTCTTCAATCATGTACTTGTTTGGAGGGGCACATACAATTCCTGATAATGGATTTCATTAAACTCAGCATAAGCTGAGTTCAAATAAAAAAAAAAGTTCCAATTATAATATAGAATTAGCAGCCGCATCCATTAACTTCCTCCCTCTAGCTACAGAAAGGTACCAGAGAATTTCCAGAACAGGCTACTGCAAGCTTATGCTTCTTTCACGTACTAGAAGAGCTGCTTCTATAGCAAAACAGTAAATGAAACTATTAATTTAAATTTCTGAGACAGCTGTTGACAAAGATGTCATGTATGAAAAAAACCCACTTTTATGGTGTAAACTCTCCACCCCCTTGGCCTAGTATTCAGGAAAATCAAGTAACCACCATGCTGCTGTTGTGTTGTGTGATCTGAGCTCGCTCTAGTGCCTTGGAAAATAATTCTCTATCTACCAACACTGGCCCATTCAGCCTTCCAGACTTTATTCAGGAATCCAATCCTTCCCTGTCCAGTACGATCTGCTACATGAATGCAACAAGCAATTCTCTTAGGGGTCCTTCAAGCTTACACTTTAAACCAAAAAGGTTAAAATACCTATTAAAAGATTCAACCTCTGGAGTTTCTAGTGTATGTATGACTAGTTAAACACTCTCACCTCATGTACAGGGGACTGTCCACTCAGTGCTTCTGGTCATACGAGCAAGTTTTCAGTGCAGTCTTTCAGTTGCCGTGTTATAAGTACACAGTGGGTCACAACAGAAGGAGAGTTAAGTCAGATCAAGCACAGCACCATGCAGAGACACTCTAGCTCAGGTGGGAACCAGAGAATGCCACGCTCAGGCTCAGCACCCTCCGAATGCAGCTAGTCTCCTTGTGCAGCGTTTTTGTCCCTGCACTGTGCAGCACTGGGAAGCTCAGTGGAAGTTTGCTCTGGGCCCCCTTATAGCCTTAGCACTGCACAGGCAGATGTGAGAATTTGTATAGAAATTGATTCACCATAGCCTACCCCACTCTCTTGTGGCTCTGAGTTGGCCCAGGTACTTTGGCACTTCTCAAAGACTTAGACTGGTAATGCCAGAATGTTCCTCACCAATGATAAAGCAAGAAGGTACAGGAAAACATATTCTACAGCGACAAAGTTATGTGAATTTTAAAAATGTCCTGAAATGGATGATGAAATACTGAATTACTGCCTCCTTCCCAATGAAAAAGCCAATGCAATGCGCTGAATGAGGCAAGAAATCTCGCACGCCAACTCAACATACAATCATGACATTGAAGACTAACATGATAAGCAAACACTGGGGCTAGAGTTAAAGTTATATGAACTATTTTGAATATGAACACTTTGCTGTAATGCCTTCGTATTTTCTGTCAGCCTTAAGCTCTATCTACAGTTGCAAGTGTTGCTGTACAATAGGAACAGATCTGCAGGGTGAAGAAGCTGATGCAGAGGACCCAATATCAACACTATTCTCAGTCTGAGGGTGTTACTTCAAACTGTCCCTAATCTGGTCCCCACGGCTGAACATCCATTAATGGGTAGAGTATTTTAATTGTCTTTCTGAAGCACACTTTCCATGTTTGTTTGCGAGCTCCAAGACTGGCCTGTGAATTGAATCAATGTACAGTAAGCAGGGATGCTCGGGAAACTCACTTCAGAAATGCACTTCTGATCCACACTGAAAGGTGAGCATGGACACATCCTTATGTGCAGACCACCTCTGTGCTGGGGTAACTCCTAGCTATGTGCAGAAGGCATCTGGAGGAAGACGCTATTCAACATCTGTAAAGATGCCAGAATATGGCTTACTATTAGGACTGCTTCCTTAAAATACACTCCTGGGGTAGAAACTGAACTGCAGTACCTGCTTAAGTCAATGGGATGGCTACAGGGTGAGTTTTAAGACATGGAAGTAGCAGGTATATATCTGTTACGGGGTGATTCTTCATATTAAATAATGTTTTCCTTTGCTTTTTTTAAAAAAAGTCATAAACAAGTTAAATTAGACAACTTTATTTCAAATGAAATATATGTAGCCCTATGGCTTCCAAAGTTTTTATTTTAAAAGTAATCCACCTAAGAGGTGTTTCAGTTTATGTGTCTTCTCATAGTGGTTACTATCTGGGATTATTGTACTACGAACCAATTTTTATTTATGTTACTAGTGGATACAAGGATTTTGTTAGTGGAATTTATCTTCCAGATTAATTTCATAATCCCTATGCCTATTACTTAGGGAGAAGAAAAAAGCAGAAATCAAGATGACATTTAAAAAAAAAGGAGCCTAGACTGGTTTTGCAGGAACATCTAAATCCTTTCCCTTATTAAATACCTTATCTCAACAGCAGTGCACCAGCCATTTAGGAAAATTAAAGAGGGAGATAGCAAAAAGAGACAGCAGATGATAAAGTGCAGTAGTTTCTAGTCACATAGATAATGAAGGGACTCAGCCCATGGCCTTTTCAGTTTATCCCTGCTTCGGCTTATCCTTCATCTGCTTAAATTCAAATGGATCAGTCATTATTAAAATGATTTTGAAATGAGCTACTCCAGTTTCATGTGACTTTCTTGTGTATCCTGTAAAACTTGGTAAGTGTTTGGGAAGACAGGTACTGTACACTTTTGCCATTTTAATTCATTTTGGGAATTGATTTCTAAGCAGTAACAGGTAGCTAATGCTTAAATAAGATTGCTTGTTACTCACTAACACACATAGCCATTTGTGGGCCTTTTATCCCTTCCAGTGAGTTATCACCTAAAAACCATAAAGGCTTCCTTGCTGAAAAATACTGAATGTTTTCTGCAGGATGCTGTGGGCTTACAATTCTAGAGGATACTAGAATGAAAGGACATTCTAGACAAGATTTCTTTTCTTTATTATTAGATAAATATGTGTATGTCATGCTTGGGTTGTTTTACTTGCTAATTCTGAGAAATGTTGTATAAGTAAGAGTATGGATGAAGCAATCATTAGCCACTCTGTTAAACATTTCAAGTAACTGCTCTGTTTTATGCAATTCTTACACAGACACTGGTCAGCCTGACATTAGCATCTGCTGGTACTGGCATCAAGCAACATGTACGGCTTGATTCACAATGTCGTTCATGTTTGTTTCCCCAGGTATATAAGCACACATTAAAGCTCAGTCAAAGCAAAATTCTCCGTATTTGTTGTTAAGTGTAGGTGGCTTCTCTACTGACATCAGAAAGGTTACATTATAGAAACACTCCTTCTATTTGGAACAGGAGGTAGAGAAGGCGGAGGTTGTTGGAAAAGGGTATGCCTGCTCCTTCTTTTTGAAGGAATAATACTACAAGCATGAGAAAGCATTCCCATTGATTTCTCCAGGAGTAAACAAGCATTTTAAAAGCAACCTACTGCATGTTAAGTGGTATACACAAAATGACTCTTCACATTATTTACTTGAGTGTTTTATAATTTTTATGCCGTCTTAAAACACTTCAGTAGCCAAATTCTGCTTAGTCATACATCTCCTTCTCTCCCTTCCTCCTACCCAATTTAAAATATTGCATTGAGGACCACTTATGAGATTTCTGCCAAGCTCAAGCACTTGAAGAAACCAGTGATGGTCCTTACCTTCACCTTGGGCAACATGGTAGTGCTTTAATTCTCCTTTTATGGCTCCTGGAATACTAACGGTAGTTAGTATATCCATCCAGCATGCACACACCATATTGAAGCAGCTGACTGCTCTCAGCTCCTTTCAGAAGATTGCTTATGACTTCACTGGCTTTTGGCTGTCATTAGTTCCCTAATGAACAACATAGCTCCTAAATGAACTGTTTTGCAGTGTGCTTCACTGCCATGTCATTTTCTTGGGACCACTTTGCTCTGGGCCTTAATAACACGATTCACACTATCCAAGTATTTGCTTCTCCCCTGGTGAAACAACTGGGGAATGACAAGAACCAAGGTTCTTGAACAATATTAGGTCTTGAACCTCCGGCCATTGAAGTCAACAGCAAAGAGTTCTGCATCATTAATTTTTAAAACAAAATTGTGTTATTTAACAAGGTTAAAAAGGCTTAGAGACTACAGAACTTGTATATGGTTAAGGACAGTAAGAATCTTAAAATCCTTGACTTTGGTTTTAAATACAAATGAATTAACATATCTCCACCACGTAGACTGTAAAAATATTTGCAAAAGTTAGCTTTCTAGCTGAGTTAACTCAAGTGCGGTTTTTGCCTTTCATCAGCCAGACCGCCTCTTTGTTATTCTTTGCAGCTAGATGAAATGGATAGCTTAAACATCAAAACAACACAGCCTTACATTCTGCTTACATGCCTCTAACAATACTTCTTCCCACCTGTAGGTCACCAGTTCAGAGGTGAACAGGTCATTTCTGTCAGTTCTTCAAATCTAAGACTAGGAATCCACAGTGCTTAAAGGTTTGAGATCAGCTTCTTGGAGTCAAAGTTCCTCACCACAGGTGCGTGCCTCTATTGTCACTAATTGCTATAAAGACTGCTGATTTTTTTCTTCAAGTGACAGTCTTTTGAAGTTGGCTTGTGCACTTTTCTGCTACCTTCCTGCAAGTATATACTGTGGATTAAACAGTGACAACAGTGCTCCTACGAATCATCTGTATCAACTGATCTGGGAGATGGAAAGAAAACAGCAGCGGTTACTGTGAATAATCACTGCCTAAACCACTCAGTAATAAAGACAAAATTTCAGAAATTGTCTGTGAAGGGAAAAAAGTATGAAGGAGATTATTCCATTGTTAATTAGAAATGTGTGCACTTCAAGGGAATGTTTTCGATTTTTACATATTCACAGGCTGAATAAAATTCTTGTAAGGCACTTGAAGAAAAAAGGAGGAGTTACCTTAATGAAGGTTATAAAGGTTCAAAGCTACAGCTCTTCTGCCAAAGGCTGAGGCTGAGCATTTTTGGCTCAGCCTTGTGTAAGAGGGTACACAGCTGTGCTGCCACAGAAGGAGCCTGAGCCTTGGGAAAGACCTGCAGCTCAGGTAATGCTGTCCTTATTGCCAGGGAAAGTTAAGACGAAGCAGTCAGGTACTACAAGTCACTACACACTGATGTAACAGAACAATAACACCACCACACTTTGTCACAAGGACCTTAAACTGGGATTGTCCAAGAGTGGCTGCTACAAATTACTAATTTAAATAGGATAGTGCTTTGCTATCTTTTCTTATTGTTTTCTCTCCAATTAAATTGTCAGTAAGTACAGTAAACACATTTCAACTCCATGAAGAGTTAAGAACCAGTGTTTACACTTCTGTCTGTCAGTTGACTTAGCCCTAAGCACCAGCTAAAAAGCATTGTCTTCAGATTTCCCAGTGACCTGTCTGGACCTGACAGATCTTGAGACATATTTAGTAACATCAACACCTCGCTCCTCCCTGCGCTCCTTTCTGTCTTCCACCCGCTACACTAGGAAGCTTAGTGCCCTCAACATAGCACAAATGACTTCATATGCATCATTTAAGATGAATGAAACTGTATTATATTACATTCCACACAATACACGTTACAGATAAAGTGATATCAAAATTGAATAGTACCTTTTGAACTGCATTTCAAAGCTAGTAAGGAGAGGCCAGATTCTGCCACCCTTCAGTTGTCTATTTGTCTAGGATGTTCCAAGTAATTTAAAAAGATTATTGGAGGAGTACAATATTTATAAAAATAAGTCATTATTTATGTAACAGCTGTACCTTCAATACTGAAACATAAGGGAGCTTTAACACATATCAAGACATATATTGGTAGGTTCCAGCTCTGGCAGGCTTTAAACAGCTCTTCCCAGTAACTTCTGACATCGCCTTGCACTGCAAGTTGAACTCTGGCAACACCAGTGATGTTGGCTTTTATCAGTCGAGGATGTGTTCCCATCTCTTTAAATCACACAGTCATATTAATGCTATTCTTCCTCTGACACTTTCAAGACTGTAGTTTGAGATGCTATCAGCTCTCTTAAGCGCTGCAATTAACTCCTTAAGTTGTATGCTAATATGAGCACCATCCTTATCTACCCTCTGGACATGGGCTACACCACTTCTACATTGGTAGAGAAGCAGCTTGTGCAGTTGGTATCAGCTTTCCCATTGCAAATGACAAGTTTCATGTGCTTAGTCCTCAGCCTTCACACACAACATAACAGATGAATTTTGTTACTCTCAGAGACATATGTTTAAAGCAGCTACAGTAGTTAAGCATCGTACATTATTTTATATCCAGAGGACCTCCTCATAGTATGGGAGGCAGCCATAATATTTTCAAGCAAAATTTACTCAATATTTGAACAAAATAACATTTGTACACTGGTTTGTAGAATTGCCAAATGTGTGTTTTAAATTAAGATACTGAAGTATAGATTAAACCTTCAGTGACAGGTATTGCAATGCTACTGACATGTCTGCTAGATCAAGCAAGCTCTTACCCTTATGGATAGAGAGAAACAGATTACAAATACACCCGCTTTTCAACAGCAACACCATCAGAATTCATACCTCAATTCAGCTTGGATGTTATCTCCTTTCTTATCTTCGCTTCACTGTAAGTAAGGAATTTGTGTACCAGTTGGGCAGTCCTTTCCAAAAATCAGTTAGACTAAGAACCAGTAGGAAATTATACCACTGATTTTTTTATTCAATATAAAAAGCTAATTCATCAAAACCAGTATGAAACATTAAGGAAAATTTCTTGAGAGAATATGGAAGGACTGGATGGAGAGAGAACAGCAAGGAGCATTCATCTCCTTAGATGACAGAGAACTGCTACAGATCACCAGTCCTGAATGGTCCTTTGGGAGACTGAGGTGCAATTCCAGTCACCAATAGTGTTTTAAAATCCCAGCTGTGATTGAAGCCACACAAAAAGAAAGAACGAAAAAGACTCCCAAAGTAACCTGTTGTCTTGCTGGTCATTGCTCACTCCAGAAATGGAGAACTGAGGCTGCAGTTCCACCACAGCTTACATTGGTGGGAGTCACCACTGTCAGGGTCCCTCTCAGCAGCACAAAGTCAAAGTGTCTGTGATGGCATCTTGGTCACGCAAAGTCAAGAGCAACAAACCTACTGACCCAAACTTCTTAAGATATCACTCCTGACTTATTTCATCACTTCAGTAAAAGTGACCTTTCTTATATCATTGCAAGACACAAACACTCCATCAAAACTGTCATTTCATAGTTCAGTTCAACACATACATGTGTTGAAATAAAATAGATCCAGTTCTTTTAAAAAACACTGCCTCAAAGATTCAAAGCTTCAACCTGTCTGTGTTTGAAGCAGGGTAAAGCTTTCAGTACTAACATTAAGAGCTCTGAATGTGTAAGTCATGCTATGTTACTGTCTTTACTACATCTTGAACTTTTACACCATACCAGAGAAGTGACAATTGTGATTCCAATCAGCCAAAAGATTTTTGATTTCAGATTTTTAAAAAAATCTGTAAGAAACTTGGAATAAACCTTGAAAAAAATTTTCCTGCTTTGTAATCTAGTTATGGAATAGCTTGTTGACATGATGCTCAAATCATGAGCAATATTTCTAATGCCTATACAGTAAAAAAGTGAAATACCTTTCCAATGACAAAGCCCACTGATGAGCATATGTAAGAGAAATGAGAGAATAAATGACAGCTCCAGCCGTACAAAGCCTGAGCAACTAAAATATCAATTTTTTGTAACACAAGCACTGAACTTCCAGTTGAAGACTGAAAATGAACAAAAATTATTGAAAAGCCAAAGTATGTATTGCAGAAAACAAACACACTTGGATGTACATCTGTACTGCATTCAAACTATGTCACGAAAGAATTCCTCATCCTACATCTTGTAGTGACTCAGTCCAACACTGCCACTTTTTAGGAAATGTGAAACCATTAATTGCCTTATCTGATGAACTAGAGTCCTGCTAATGACTTATCAATTATCACAAGGCTTATCTTTCAGTTTCTTATTAACCAAAGATGTTCTGGACCAGACTGTCCATGGAATTGCTTAACATACGGAGACCAGACTACTGTGGAAGAAACAAAACACTTTCTGTTCAAGAACACCCAAGCACCACAGCATCAATATTCCAGGAAAAAAATGAAAAAGGTCAAAGGAGATATTTTTTAGCCACATCAGAATCACTTTTTTACTTAATTCTCTATACATTCTTCACTTTTGAGACAACTGCTGAGGAGTCTGATTTTATATGATAAAAAGATACGTGGGAATAGATGAGCTCTTATTAGCTCAACCAATGTCACTGGAGCAAATTGATAGGTTCTGTAAAATGTTGACTCCTCTTCAGGAAAATCTTCAAACTAAAATTTGTACTCACTTGTGGAGCAGGGCAATGATAGGTGCTTTGAAACACCCCACATTTGTAATTAGGTGATTAGTAACTCAAACCAAGGAAGGCAAGAGCATCGGATTATTGGTTTCACTTACAAGCAAGTACAAAAAGACACCATCAGATGAATCTACGGGCAATTCATCCATTTACTGCATAACAGTACTTCAAGAATGTTTCCTAAAACAGGTTTGCTAGGACTGTGAAATTAAAACTTTATTAAAACTTAAACTTCACTGAAGTATTTGGTATGAACATTTTACCAAGTAGTATAGTAAAGTCATTAAACTCTGAATCAAAGATGACATAGATCAAAACAGAAACCTTGAAAACAAAGCAAAACAAGCCCAAAGCCCAGGAGAGTCAAATCCTTTCCACATTTTAACATTTTCTTGGGAGTGAAGAGGTAGCTCTTGCTGCAATGGTGAAATCAGATCAGTACAAAGCCTGTCTAATTACCTTAGGTCAGAAATCTGCCAAGAGAGTTGGTAACCTATCCAACTTACATTAGCTAGTATGTTATCCAATATATAACAAATCCAGCATAGTCCAGGCTAACAGTCCATACTGATAAGATTAGTTTCTAATATGTGCTTGTCTGTTACAAAATTTATATTTGGATGTTTAAAAATAACAAATAGGGAAAGAGTTGGCACTACTGATAAATTTTTCTTTTTTTTTTTTTCTTTTCTACATTTCAGTGAATATTTACTTTGAGTATTTATGGTATTTTGCTTGCTGTACTTGTAACACTGCATGTGTGGGAAGCCACACAGTCTACCTATAGACTTTGCCTGTTTGATGTGCTACAATGTGCTCTTAAAATTCCTTGTAAAGAGCTGTTGTAGAATTTAACTGCTTGTGCCACGCTGATAAAATCATTGCTAATTTTGTCAAGTACCCTCTGATACTGTTCTATGGGATGCTTTATAAGGATAAATTGATAACTATCATCCTTTGTCATTTAGGATATGGAAAACCAACCCAAACCAGTTATTGCAAGTTTGGTAGTGGCTAATACAGATTCCAATTAGGTCTGTGATCTTTTTTTCTTGTGGATGGGGTTGTTTTTATTACACTGGTATTTTAAAAACTGAGTACTGCAGTTCAAAATAGGTTTTTCAGCTGTTAGGTACACAAAACTTTTCTGAGGAAGAGCAAGATAACACATGGAGATAAAAAAAATAACTCCAGAAGGGAGCTCTGATGTTAAATCCTGTATATATCATGCCAAGCACTGGTGAATTAGACACCAAAAAATGTAAGTGCCCTCTCAGGAAAACCATCTGGCTGTTGCGCGCAGGACTGGCAATTAAGACATCTGAAGTTCTCCCACTGCTAAGGCAGTCAGTATGATAATTATGTCAGTATGAACAGTGACTTTACCTCTTCGTGTTGCTGTTTGCACCATGAGCACTCTAGGCTAGCAGATGCATAGCAAGGTTAACAATAAAGTAGTAAGGGTTTATTAGACTCTTGGAAGTTAAGATATTCATAAGTTAGTCCCTAATTCAGTAAACTCTTGAGTACATACCTTGATACCTTGCTTATTTAGACCTTCTGAATCATCAGAAAGTGTTTCAAGACACTCAGAAGATCCTTTACCTGGTCTGGGTGGTCCATATCAGTTCCTATTTCTCATAAGTCCTTTATCTTTGCTAAAAAAAAAACCCCAACAAAAATCCAACCAAAACCCCCATCCCCTAAAATTCCAGACCAGCATTGATTGGGACCACAGTTGTGATCTTTCAGATCACAGTTGATAGCGACACTAAAAAAAACGTAATCAGAAATCCTCTGTAAAACCTCTCCTTGGACCGCTGCAAGCCAGTAATCATGTGACATTTAATCTAAACCAAAGGCAAACTGTTAGCTATGAATATTTTTCCTAGTCAGTACTCTAAATGTAATAATGGTTTTCAGAATGTGTGGGTCTGGCTCACTTCAAGTGGTTTTGCTCCTTCCTTGACTCCAGCTGCAAACTACTAAACACATACTTTTTTAGGTCATTATGGCCTAATGTCTGTGGCATTACATTATTTCAGTGACATATCTTTGAACATACCGTAATTCCAAAACCTGCAGGTCATCTTTTAGGCTAACTGGAGAGTAGGATTGCATATTAACTCCATCCTTTGTCTCCGTCTCCCTTTTTAAAAAACCGAAACAAAACAAAAAAATCACACCGAAACTTCCTTTCCCATTATTCCCTTCTTGGTAATGAGTCTTATAAGCTTGCCCTATTAGGAAAAACCACTGCTAGTGGCAAGACATGCACCACCACTGAGAACATCCTCCATCCTGATAAATCCTGGCACCGAACCAGACACAGAGGATAGCTAAAGCACAACATTCATAATCAGAGATTCTTGGACAAGGAAACCTCGCCAAAGATGACTCTACTCCTCCCCTTAAAAAACAAACAAAAAAACACACACAGGCACTCAGGCCAATGAAAGATGACAGCTGTCTTCAAAACGATACTTTTTATGGTCCTTTTCAAAAGGAATCAAGAAACTAATTCTTCATTTAATTTGCTTAGGTTAATCCATGGCCCGATCAGTTAGATACATATTTACCTACTTGCACTCTAATTAGCTATCAAAATTAATTTGGGCAGTTTCTGTTTAAGAATGGAATACTCTGAAGAGAAAAACTTATATCAATCAGGTGCAGATTCTGTCACTAGTGACAGAACTCCACGAATTAATTGTCAGACTCATAATTTCAGCTATTAGTGACAATTTTAATAGGAGCACACACACTCAAACGCAATTTCAGCTCATCCTATGTGTTAAGGTATCTGACATGCTCCATTTGGTCAGTTTAATCCCAGTGAAAAATGGGAATTCCAGATATTTTATCAACATAGATTGTGTGAGGTACCATCTCCTATGAGCTATGCTATCTTGCGAGCAGAAAAATACTGGTATTTTGCATGAGCACAAAACTTAAGCTTTATGGTATAACAGTGGCAGCAGTATAAAGCATAATTTGAACTATGCAAGCACAGTACATTGAAGGAATCACTCTCCTTATTTCATATTCGTCCTTGCTGCAGTAAGTAGCAGCAGAACACAAATGCTTTTTTCCAACAGAAAGCAAGCAGGCATAACATGCAAATTGTTGTCTCTATATCATTTTTTTGTACCTTCTGCTTTTCACCACACCCAACCATACTCAGATTGTCCTGGACACACAACTCCAGCTTCCTAACTTTAGTGAGGGGAAGGAGGTCAGTGGTTCTCCAGCAACCAGTGGGGAGCGTGAATTGAGCTGTGAAGCCACCACTGGGGCAGACCTTTACCTGGACAGGATTGGAAGGTAAAGAAAATTCCAGATTGCATTCTCCACCATCTCCCTTCCATGCCTCCATGCATGTGCAGACATCTGAAAGGAAATTGCAGAGAAAGGCACCTGTAAAGATTTTCATGTTACTCCAAAATGGAAATTTCAGTGTTGGCACCAAAGCCAAAAGACCCACAGGAAGCCCAGGGCACAAGAGAGCCATGCCTGCAGAAAAAATGGAGAACAATCTCTCAGAGGTGGACAGCGTCCTCAGACAGCTCTCCTACATGAAAGCAGAAATAAGTGCGTCAAACTATTATCTTTACACAAGCACTTTGAAAAGCTGAACTGTTCCTTAAAGGCACTTGCATGTTCAAAAAAGCCTCTGTCCCTGCCCACCAGTTTCTTATTCTTCTTAACAAGCGCTCTGGCACTTTTGGCTCGCTGGCACTGGAAAAGCCTAGCCAGATTGCTCATTTCTCAACAAACTCTTGCTGCAGACTGAAGAGCTTTAGCTGAGCATGCGCATTTTGGATGTGTATCCAAACCAAACCCAAACATCTTGAGATTCTTCCTTCACTAACTCTAAACACATTTGATATGCTTAAACACGCATTGTATTCTGTCAGAAACCAAATGGCTATTTGCTGTTCCAAATAATCAGATATATTTTGCTGGATGATTAACAGAAATATTGCTCACCCAAAGAAATCAAACTTTCATTTACATGTTTAAGAGCCTGACCTACAGCCCCTGAAGTCTGTGGGACTATTTCCAGTCATTTTGACAGACATTGGATCTAGCTCCAAGCAATTTTTTTCCCCTGGATATATTCATCCATTGAAGACTGAGCTCAGTACAGATTTTTTCACACTGTAGCTAAAAGAATGAATATACTTAAAGCTTCTTGTAAGGCCGGATATCACTAGGTAAATTGAATACAGAGGCTTGTTTTCCTTACATTTGGTTTTGATGTTCTGTTCACTGAGCCTATGACTGCAAAGGTTATAGATGATGCAATTTATTTTCCTTCTGCTTTTTACCAGTAGAATACTGCTCCTCTTCCTAGATTAAACACAGGCTTTATTGCACATTTATCTCAAAATACACTTCTTTGAAAGGTCCAAAATCTAACAGCATGTTTCACATTTGCTAGTAGTCTCTCATTTTTATCCTAGTCTTGTAAGGAGTCTGCTTCCAAACTGGTTTTGCCCTCCTAATGTCAATGGTAGGTTTGTCCAGACTTCAACAGAAAGAAATACTGCTCTTGAAATCTTTGGAAGCATCCTGTTCCTACAGCAAGCACTACAGACGTTAATATTATCACCATTCCATTACGAACATGAAAGAAGTGTTTCAAGACACTCAGAAGATCCTTTACCTGTTCTGGGTGGTCCCCAGAAATTAAAGACATGGCTATTATATAAGATAATAAACTATCTTTTAATTTACTTTTGACTTTCATTTGTTCCTAGTCAAACTAAAGTTATGTACACTAGTAGTTTTTCATGTTTATAACTACCTATATGCATAAACCTGCTCATTTTCTACTCGGTACTGAAAAGTGTTGAATTAACTGCAGAATGTTGATCAAACTATTACATGCTATGCTTAAGTACTTAGGCATTATCTTAAAAATACAATCATATTTCTCGGTAAGTATGTCAGATAACATGTAGCCATGCTCAGTCTGCACATCCTCATACCACACAGTGCTTTTTGTTCCTTTGTTTTCTATAAATACAAAACTGAAATCAAGCTCAAGCCAAGAATAACTGTGTAACTAACAGTTTGCACAAAGGTTTTGTAAACCAGACTTTTTTCTTTTTACATTCACCAAATAGCTTGTCTTAAAAAAGAGGCTATTATTCCTCATTTTATTTTTCCAGGGAAAGTGGGATCTAGCCAGTAACAGGTAAGTTTATATAATCTTTACAATAAAAGGTGGGTAGAATCTGCATTAGGAAATCTAATTTACACTGCTTTTAGCTCAAAAGTAAGCTTTCCAGCTACATTATTTGACATCAATTAGTGTCTAAGATTGAAGGTAGATCTACTCATTCATAGGTGTCACGTTGCAAGTCTGTTTTACAGTATTCCTCTGACACTAGCCAATTAAACGAACTAATTGAGAGCAAAACATTCCGATGCTGCTCTTGTCTTATCCAGCATTTCAATAGTTTCCAGAGGTCCATTCTGGGTACATGCCTGTATGGTACCCTTAACTTACAGGCTTTAATCAAATTATCTTCCTTTTTAATTGGGTACAGTTACAAGCTGAGCAACTAAATATATATAAAATTTTAACTGGTATATTCAGCAGTTATCTATTAAATTATTCAAATTTCTTATCAAGGGAATAAAGTTGACTGTAAGCAATACAATAACCTAAAATAAGTTGTAAACTTTCAAATAATCAAGCTCATATATGCAAGCAGCTGTGACACTTTTGTTCTAAGTATTCTTAACACAATGTATAGGACAGCCATAGCTAGAAGAGTTCAGGGAAAAAAAACACCAGGAAAAGGTAAGAATGGTAGGTAGTACCCTTTATTTTTAATTACTCTTCCTATTTTACAGAAGCAGCAATGTTTCAGTTACTGTTGTGCTCTCCCCCGACTTGCTGAACATATTACTAAAAAAAAAAATTGCTCAAAAGAAAATATTACTCAATTATCACTACCAAGACTTCATGCTTTGACCATTTTCACAGCTACTGCAAAGCAAAGCTTGTTTACAAATTCACTGTTTCAATGTAAGAAAGAAACGAATACTCAGATGATCGAATTTCAAAGAGGTCAGGACTGAGATCAAACTTTTCACAAGCACTTGATACACAGCTTTTCTACTTTGACACCTATTAAGCATTTACAGTCCAATTTTAACTAAGCACCCAATCAGGATTTTCTTTCTCAGTTCAGTCCCATACATGATCAAGATTTGAAAGTCCTTTAGGTTCAGAGGAAGAGAAAACACAGACTATGGACATGATTCAGTTCCTAAAGAAAGCAATGGAAAAGCTCTGCTGAATCTAGCGGTGCCTAATAAGCTCCAGAACTTTTCAAGCTGCAAGTCAAACTTACCAGCATTTATCAAAACACTGTACAGAAGCATTTAACTTCCTAGAAATGGGTGGAATAATGAAGAGTTAATAAAACATTAAAATAACATAAATTTTTAGAACATTCAAAATTGAAAAAGGGAAACTACTAAATATAAATCTATGATTTATATTTATTGAGGAAGAAAAGTAATAGAAACATTAAACTAGAAAAACTATTTAGTTGTGCTTTCAGAACTAGAGTTGAGGATAATGGTCAGTATCTGGTACTATGCAAGCTATACAATACATCAGTCACTTCTCCGACTGAACAAAAGTGAGCCAGTGTTTCAAAATTGTTTTCACAAGCAGAAAGAGAAATGCATTCTGTTGGATCACTTCATAAGCATTAAACAAACAAACAAAATTATCCCAGCAGAATCTCTAGAACTTGCGAAAATTTAAATCCCTAAGATGCTTTTCATAAAGCACTGGTAAGTACACACATTCTAGTTTTACTTTCAGTACTTTTGCAACACCTGAATTTTTATTTTTTATAGAAGTCAACATAAAAAGGAAAATTACTAGCAATAAACTTTCAAGGGACACTGTAATATGTAAATAGTATGGAATTAAGCTCAATCAGCCCCTCAGTGAGGTCTCAGTGAGACTTTATTAAGTAGACATGATCATCTGCTTTCCACTACAGCTAATTAGCAGAGGATCTACTCATTACAATCGGAGTAAGGGATATCACTTGTTCTCTGGGAGGAGCTGAAGAAGGAAAGTTTGTAAGGGAAAGCAAACAAACTGCAGCCTCACCGCTGTCCTCCCATGCTGCCAAGGGACAAATTCCAGAGTAAACAAAACATTTTGTTGCTTTCTCTCTCCACTACTCTCTTAGTAAATATTATCCTAAGTACCTCTTTAGCAAACAGTGTTGTAAATAGCTACCTGTTCATTGGAATGACGCTGAGAAAGCAGAGTACCAGCTAGCCTCCTTCAGGTGCACTCACAATGTCTTCAAACTGGTAGCGTAGGCTTGACTGGGCTCGTTTCAGCAAAGCTGCCTTTGCCAGAACACGGATTCACTGACTGCAAAGAGCCAAAGAAAATGTATATCCTAATTGCCATTAAAGCTGCATTTTGCTGAATGCCTTTGTACATCTTACTCCTGTCTGGGGGCTTTTTTATGTACAAGAGGACATAGATTTCACTGATGTCAAGCCTTGTAAGCAGGGCAGCTGAGAGTTACTGCAAGCCTAGAGGTCTGTGCCCTGTATGGAAACATTATGGGATTTTAAGTTGTACATGTACATTGTGTGACAAAGAGCATGAGGTGCCTTCTGTCCTACGCAATTCATCTCAGTTAAGTAGAAATAACAAGATAGGGACTCACACTGTACAAAAACGAGCTAATGTGTTTAGCAAGCTGTGATAAACATGTCTTGAAGTTATTACAGACACCAGACTAACAAGACCATATAGCCAGTAACTATATACATTATATGAAAATCCTTTCCTGAAAAGGAGAATATATCATTTCAGGAGGTTCTCAGGCAAAAAACAGCAAACAGTGCTTTCGAGGCAGAATAGCTCAGCTACCACAAGTATCTCACAGAGGAATAGAAACAGTGCAACGTGTTCACCGCACACTCTCGAGATACTGCTTGATAAAAGAGGCTACAGCCTTTCACAACAGCCTCGCCTGAATCCCCAGAGCAGCCGTTACCAAAGGAACATCCAGGTGTTGCTGAGCTTGAACAGGAGAAGGGGCTGGGAATGAGAGGAATTCTGCTCCCCTGCCCACCCCAGCTGCCAGTGCCTTTTGTTTCTCTATTTTTCTCTCAACTACAGCCACATCCCATTTCTGAGCAAGTGACAGACAGCTCCCAAAACTTGACCACCTGGCCTTTATCACTAGGCATAACCATAAAGCCCCCAGGACCCGGGCCAGATGGAAAGTAAAATTCAGCAACATTCATGAACAGAAGCACTTACACTCTAAAACCTTGTTGTTTCTTGGTGAAGTTGAGCATTGTTTACTGACAGGTCAGCACTAAGAGTAAATCATCTCCTCTAGGAGTTGGTGTCAACACTTCTCTGGCCACTACTAATTGTTACTTTATACTTATGTCACTTACAGACATCATCACAGTAAAACACAGTTTGTAAATGAGTTCACCTTCATGCAACAAACCAGCACCTGAAGTAAAAAGCAGTTTGCTCACTTGGCATTTTGGTAATGCACAAAACATGCTGCTCCCAAGCTCCTCTGAAAACATGCAAATGACAATTGCATTTATTTGATGATCAAATGAAAACAAAGTTTGGGTGGTTTTGTTTGTTTTTTTTGTCTCAACCAGGATAATTGCTAAGTCTCTGATAGGAAACATATTCAGAAACACAAAAATGTTTCACTAGAATTTTGTCACTTTACATTTGCTGATCTCCCAAGTTGCAGATTTCCTTTTTACCAAATGCTACTCACATCTTTTTGCTTATATGATAAAAATGTTTAAATGTTACTTGCAAACACAACATGTTAACAAATATTTTTTCTGTTGAAAGGTGACTTGCAAAGCAATTTTCAAAGCATCTAAAAGGAGCGTAACTACACCGACTAGCAGGGTACCCCAGGACTAGGACTAGAGCACTGCAGTAGATGTCACAGCAGATGCCCAGGGAGAGCCCTTTGCATTAGAGGTATGCATGATTAACCTGAAGCCCACATGCAGCCTCATTCATTAAATGCAACAAAACTATGCAAAATTAAAGGATTTGCAGGTTCTATCATCTGTGAGGACTGCCTTGTCCCACAGAAATATAAAATGCTGTTCTTCACTTCAAAAGCTTTAAAGTATCAGTGGAGGGATACTTTATTTTAATCAGGCTGAGGAAATTTATGTTCCAAGCCAGCACACTCCTGTCCCTGATTTTTTTATTAATTAAATCAAGCATGGTCTCAGGAAGAATATTTTGCACTTAAGATTAACCTAATGTGTAACTGTTTGCAAGCTTTCCCCCTAAATATTAGTAGAGGGGCAAGTATGAAACAGCAGACAGACAAATCTTACAAATAAATATTTGCAGAATGTATAATAAAGTAATTGTTATAATATTTGTGCTTTTAGTAATCAAAACAAGTAGAGTGCAGTGTTAAAAGGGTGTGATATTCACTAATCAGACATGAAATCTTTATTCTGCCCATAATTTCAGACCAAAATAAGCTTTTTCTCAATAACAAAGGACCCATATACATATTACTTATGGTGTTTCAACAAGAATTTCATAAGGCCAGACCATCCCTACATAAAGAGATAAAAATGAATCACGTGGTTTCAGAAATACAAACTTCTGAAATACCACTCTTTCACTGTTAATCCCCAGGACTGAAGAAACAAATCTAGTCTTGATAACCTTCACTCTCAAAAAATTTACTATATTTAAATTAATCAAATGGTAAAATAATAAATACAACTTTACGAGGAACTGTCTTTTCTTATTTCTGAAGATGCAGTTTTCCACTGTTAGAAGCTTCTGTTTTTCATTGTGAAGGCTATGAAATTATTAGTACTAAGATTCCCTTATTAATTCTATGTTAATATAGTGCCAGAAAGCTCCATTTAAAGGAAAAACCAAAATAATGAAAGAAAAATATCACAGACTTACCATGAATTCAGAAGCTGATGCTACTGTATTAGACCACCTTGTTAAGCTATTTAAGAGAGAGACCAAAGAAAGGAATCACAAACCTAGCTGGCAGGGTACCCAACTGACTAAACAACTTTTCTTCCTTTATTCTAATTGCACTTCCTTTAGAAAATAGAGACAAACACCCAGAACGTAGAGACACTGTTTGGTGAAGTTGTTTCTGTTACTACAGGAGATGACAAACTGTTCAGCAAGCCTCAGACCACAGTTTGGCTTATGTATCCCCTTACACAGCACCTTTGGTGTCAGGAATTCAGCGTTATAAAAGCAGCAACAGATTTACGTTGCATGGAGGAACCGTCTGGGAAAGAGGTTTAGTCTTGTGAGCATGTATGGTCCTTAGGGGTGGAAGACAGAACTCTGTCAATAACATGACAGTCTCAGGGATTCATTCAAATACCTTCTTGCTTAAAAATGGGTAAAAAGCCTATACAAAACCGGATACTTATTAAGCTATTGCTCTTGAGATCTTGCAAATTTAGTTAATGCATTTAGTGGCGTGCTAGATTAAGTCATTCACTTCAACATTTAAAAAAAGATTCTTAGGTTCTTTCTGCCTTTCCTCCCTTGACCAGGCGTACAATCAGCAGTTCCCTTTCTGCTTCTGTGACACGGTAGAGGAAGAGCTGAAAGGAATATTAACTACTCCAAGTTGCAATACTAGAATTTAAATCTATTTCACTGTCATCACTGGTTTGAAAAGTTGCATTAACCTTTCCTTTCAACTTCATGTAGTAGCAGGAGCAGTGGTATCGGTATCAACATAAAGTATAGACTTCTTGGCTAGAAATACTGTAATGAACATTTGTAAGTTGTTATAAACTAATTTCCAGATTTGTTTAGGACTAGGCATATCTGTAATCTGGCTTTTTTTTAACATCCTTTTAGGTAGCAATTAGCTGCTTTAGATAGGTATAATGATGTGACAACCTGCTTTGTTTCAGCTCTTCCAGACTCTAGGACTTCAGCTTATGCTATATCTATAGTGAAACAAGCAAATCTCCCAAATTACCTGAAAAACAATAATGTAAACTAAAGACAGGATCTCTAATATTTTGTTCTTTTCTAAAACAGCTTTTATAACCATACAGAATTTGTTATTGTACTCAAGACAAATTCAGACACACTAATAAATTTTGCATACCTGGAAAAGAGTCTTAAAAACCTTTTTCTGCCTTATAATGGGGTCAGGGCAGGGTGGGGGCGGATAGGGATGGAAAAAGACTATTGCTGTATGTTAGAATTTCTTCACTTTGACAAAGAATAAATATTCTGATACATAAAATGACTATGTGCAAAAATTAAAATTTTACCCTAAACCTTTAACAAATTCACTAAACAATGGCTATTAACTGAGATCCTCTGTGCTTCTAGCCAGCAAGACTAAGAACTTGAAACCATTTTCTAGGCAAGATGCACATTCATTAGCCTTGGTCAGGGCGGTGACTACACTAATTAGCTTTAATTGCCCTTACTAGCCTAACCTGATACTCATTGCCACTCCTCAAGCAACTCCCTTTAAACTCAGGCTGGGGGTTTTAGTCTTGTTGTGACCTATGTTGCAGTTGTACCTAGTTCAGATTTGTTTATGCTCTTAACTCCTGTGTAGCTACTGGATCTGTGTTGTAGCTTTATTTCTAGTTTTATCTCTTAGACCCAAACTGTAGCTGGTTTCATGTATTTTCTCTAGTCCTATTCCCTGCTGCTTATGTCAGACCTGGTTCCTACCTCACCCTGCCTGGGGCTGTCAGTGGGTTCTGTTACTAGCACCCTGCCCAGATGCCGCTGCAGTCAGTGAGGGCACTGCCTGACCTGTGGCCACCTGTGACTCCTGGCTTGTCCCCCTGTTTTTGCTGCTTCCTGATACTCTTAACAGAACTGCAGACATTTTCATTTTTGAGCCAAAGGAGCTTTTTTACCATCAGTGTGCAAACAAAAAAAGGCATGACTTTTTCAGTGAGCAGGTTTGAACACCGAAAGTACTCTATCACAGAAATTTGGGAGACCGCTGTGGTGTAACTGTACAAATGCCACTGAAGAACTAAGAGCATGCTATGGGTCTCAGAAGAAAACTGCAGCTTAGCTGTCAAGCAAGAGACTTGCTCTCTCCTGCCAGCCATTGGTGCTGGTAAAGACTTCTGTTGGGTTCTGTCCCCTTCAGCTGTGTGAAGGATCTGGATGTGAACTCTGGCTCCTTGGAAAAATCCAGGCTTTGCCCCAGTGTATTTTGACAAAAGTATTTTTTCCTCCATGATGTGGGATGCTGAAGGTGCCACTGCCTCTCTGTTCCTGAGAGACGTAATATAGCTCAATATATTTTTACTTCAGTTCACAAGCTTTATTTCTATTTTTCTTTTTACTCCTGTGTCAAGTTAAATATGTTCCACATTGAAAGACACTGATAACATTGACAGAGAGTGCTCTGCTATTCTGCCCAACCAAAGCTTTGTCTTGAAACTAACCTTTCCCTCAGCAGACAAAAGTGAAGGGCACTAATAGCAAATGAAAACACGCGGTTCTGTTTATTAGGGCTGTTGGTTTGAATGCCAAGTTCTCAGTACAGGATTAAGTGCATTTTGTATACAGCTGGAATATGTCATAGATACATTTAGGTCTTTGAATTTTAACATTCCCAAGCGATTTGGTTTTTTTTTTTGTTTTGGCTTTTTTTTTTTGTATTAGCCTTTAGTGCAAAAAGAAAACTGGATACCTTTTAAGTTCTGCAATTATGAAAAAAATAGTTATCAAAATTAATGCAATACTATTTAAAGTAACATCTATTTTTAAATTTAATTATTTTGAAGGAATTGCAGAAAAGTAAATGATAAAACTATCAGATCTTATAAACTTTCTTTGAATTGAAGCATTTAATCTTTAGTATCACTTCAGATATCTGTCTCCAATATAATATTTGATTTTGTGTCTATTTACATCAGTGGTGAAGTTTTCTAATAATTTTACTCACATATATGTCCAGTTCCTCATGAGTAAATTCAGTAGAAAACTTCACCACTGATTTAAAGCTTTACAAATTTACTAAACAAAGAGGCAGCCATCTTCTTCCATGTGCTTTTGAAACAATACATTAGTTCCATGCAAAGAAAGCAAAGGTTTCTGCCTGCTGTAAATAACTGATGTTTTATAAAATATGCATTTATGGTCTGATGTGAATCATAAAAATATTCCCGTTCTGGGGACCTTGGGTATAGTCCTTTGACAAAATTGTTTCTTACAATTTTCTCAAAGTAGTCATTTGGGAATCATGATATTAACATCAAGGGGTTTTTTATACTTATTCTGATTAGGTTGGTTTCAGCTTTGTTTATTAAAGAATGCAAATAATGGTTATACAGGAATTTATTTTGAGTGGTGGCATTAAGAGATGTACTGAAAAATTTGACAGGAACACAAAAAAGAACTGAAGAAATGAATTGGATGTTTCATATATGTGAACAATTTCTATGACCATCCTCTTGCCTGACACCACTCAAATCCAGCTTGTATTTATCAGCTATGTTTTCATGAGAGATTAATGAATTTGGAAGGCAGATGAAGACACGTATTAGCATTAGATCATTTCTGTGTGGGACTCGGTCTATGAACTCATTTATTCAAAGAAACACTCTGCATACTCTATTTCTTTATATGCGCCCTTGCCTTAGGATTTTTAGGCAGGAATGGTGGCTTATTATGCTCCTTCTCAGTGTGTAGCTGGTCAAAAAATGGAGGCCTGTCTGCTGATAAGGACCTTACCAGAGTTACTTATGTCTTTGACACTTCCATGCTGTTTTGCTGCACTGGCCTGTATTTGAAGTTAGCCTTGAAGACCACCCAGAAGTACCAGCTGGTGCAGAACTCTGCTACTCATATCCTTAGTAGAAAGGAGCTGCTATCACCATAAAACAAACTGTGCTCAATGTTTTTCTCTGACTATCTTTTGCCTGGTGCTACAACAGTGTGCAAGTTGTACTCAGGAGGGCCGGATAGCCTGGCAACTGATTACTTGAAGCTGCCTCTCCCTACTACTCCATCATGGCTTGCTTCTCTCAAGTTCTTTGATAAAACCTTTAGGACCAGCGGCAAGCCACACTGAGTAAAAGATCAAACTCTTACCCTCTGGCAGTTTGTCAGCACAAGAACTCGGTAGGGCATAGTGCACATTTGTTATGGCAGGTTTTTAATTACATCTTTGATACAGCAGTGATAGGATTCCATATGTGAGAGTAATGTAGCGTACGCACTGGCAAATCAAGAGTTGAAACAAATTTAGGTCAGATCCTCACCTGATGTAAATTAACTGTTTCACTGACTTGTGTATTTCTCACAGCTGAGAATGTGATTCCTCACGAGATTTCACTGAAATGTCTAGGCTATAAAAATTACAATAACAGTAGGTATTTTACGTAAATGTACTTTTCTCTCTCTCCTAACCCTGGAGCTCACGATGTTACTAAACTGTTGGTGAACTTTTAGGAGAAGCAGACCATGTGTTGACCTGTGTAAAACACATGAAACCTTGAAAATATTAGAAGGTTGTGGACTTTGGAACTGTGAACCTCAGCTGGAACTTCCTGCCGACTGCTTTCCCGGTTAGAAGGCATCAGGTCGAGTTTTGTGCTTTGTAGCGTACAGCATGTCTGATCACAACTGACAGACAGCTTTGAAAGCAAGCAGTAAGGATGAACGTTTAATCTGCTGCATAATATGACTATAAAAAGCTTTCTAACTAAGGGAGGCTAATAAAATAAAGCCCATAGGGGTAAGATGATTTGTTTATAATATAATGTGCATAATTTGATATCCATAAATGACAACAAATTTGTGTGCGTCTGTAAATTTTGGGAGACTGGTCAGTTCAATTTCACTACAGTAAGAACATCAATGAAAATAACATTAAGTTTCTAAGTAGCATTCTGTACCAATCTTTAATTACATAAATTATGGGGTGTTCATATTATGCAGTTGTTTACATTCAGTAAGTACCAATTTAGTTTCATCTAGATAAAATGTCTGTAATAAAGCCATCCTACTGCAGTCTGCTTATTGCAAAGCTGGAATCATAGCACAGCTACGCAGCCAGATCATGCAAGTCAGCCTGGCTGCGCACATAGCTGCCATCAGTTTCTAAAGACCAGTTGCTGATGATCACCAGTTTGGGATCTCACTGCTATTTTTATGCTACAGAACGACTTCAGAGAAGATCTTTACTCTGAATCCATTAAAAGATGTCCTTTGTAGTTCTCCTCTCCCCTTTCTCTCTCTACCCCGCTTCCTTCCAATTACCTAAAGGTCAAATATTGAGGCTTTTTTTCTGGTCATGCTGAACAAGATGGTATTTTACTAATTGCTTCCCAGAAGACAATAGGACTGTTGTCAGTGTAAGCTACAAATAGGTGCAGATACAAGTGGTAGACACCAAAGTGAGAGCTCAAAATATTGTTTCCACTGACTTTGGTAGGTCCTCGACTGGACTGTCTGGGCAGCCTGTTGCCCATGATGTGTACATTAGAATACCCCAGACCAGTGGGTTCTATCAAAAAGTGATTGTAAATCAGGATCTCATGAGAAGAATAGAGTAATATGTGTGAGTTTCAGCTACCACACTGAATTCTGTTAGAATCAGAATTTCTCCTGCAGGTTTGGGCCTTTCTTCAGCTCATGCTCCTGTAGGAGTGAGGAGCTTAACCTTACCACAGAAGGGAGCAGGAGCCCACGGTACCATGACATATGACGTGTAGAGGATGGGGGGGACAACACTGCTGTGCTCTGACCTAGACTTTGCATTTGAACCCCTGGCTCCTTTTCACAGTGTGCTCTGCAGCTAAACATCCACAGGTGATAAAGTGCCTTTAGTAACTGACAGTTTCCCATCTTTCTCTTCTGGATCTCCAAATCTGGATAGGGCCACTGCAAAAGTTCTGAGTGAGTATAAAGAGGAAGGAGTGTAGTGGGGTGGAGGGAAGGATGAGGACAATCTGTGTTCGACTGTTATTGCTTCCATGACATTATAAAATATGGGAATTAGGGTTGGCATTTGAATCTCAACATTTGAGGGACTAACTTCAGTCTCCTGAAGAAGAAGGAAGTGGAGCAAAACACCTGATGCGTGTTGGTCTTTTGCTGGCAGGACCAGCATACAAAGCGGAGGGCACCCCTGTTTAACAAGACAGCTAGACAGAGGAAACAGAATGGCCGCACTATGAGCCTCAACCCCGCATTCTTCGTATGTGAGTTCAGGCCATGGTTTGAATGCCTGAGAATATGCTGAGATTTTAGCCCAAGGGAAGAAAATGACAAGGCATTGACCCAAAAAGGAAATGTTCAAGTCTTATGAATGCTTTAAGTCCTGTTTATCAAACAGAATTCTCAGCTTTTCCAAACACAGTATTTTCATTTCATGCTTCCATTTTCTATATCATATGCACAGAGAAAACAATTGAAAATGTTCTAGAAGGATTAACAGTATATTGCACTAGAGAGTCAATTAACTTTTCTTGCTCCCATTGCACCAGTGTCCCTCAGGTTTGCATCAACAGCCAGTATGTGAGGCCTCATGATGCTGCTACCACGAACATGAGAAATCAGTGACAGGAGTTAGGTGTCTTTTTGATGTATTGTTATTTATTACTGTTATTTATCATCTTGCCTCTCTGAATATAGAAGAAATGAACACACCTTCCTTTTAAAGAAATCTTTGCATCTCTCACACCTATAAGCTCTATGAGTTAGTGCACCAAACCACAGAGATGGATAGAGTGATCGGAAAGAAAAACGTACAGTTCAGAAATTGTTCTGGTAAAATGGATTATATGTTTGGGTGGAACAAGGATTTGGGAGAACAGAAATGTTTTTGCAGGGATTTGTGGTTAATCCAAGCTATTGTGGTAAGATATACAGGAAACCACCACAAATTTATGGCTGTATTCACAGAACTAATTTTATTGACCTCTTTGTAAAATTATCTAGCTCTATGCAGACATCTTAAATATCTTAGGTGCTGGTCTAGCAAAAACTTTTGCACATACTTAAATTAGTTCCACTGAACTCAAACTACTTGCATGACTAGTGCTGAGCACCTATCTAATGATTTGTAAGTCTATAATTTCTGTCCAAAAATTATGCTCTTCTACATCCTGTTTTAGACAACACAATATGAATGTGTATCAACCAGTTTTCTGTCAGTCTTATGAAATTTAACAAGAAAACTTTAAGGCATTCTGTAGTGCTAAGAATTTATAGCAACCCTGTAACAAAATTCTAAGGGACACCTAAAAGAAAACATGCTTTGGAGAAGTACCAACTCTGTTATATTTTATAAATATCTCTTCCCATGATTAACACTGGACTTTCCTCCCTCCTCTGTGGGATGTTGCAGGGATGCTGGTCTACACTTCTGCTAGATTTTCATTTTATTCCTTATTGACAGGCCATGATTTTACATGTATCACTGTTTTTCGGTGATACAACCCACACTGTAAGTTTCAATGAGTTTTAAAATATATGTAAACTGAAGGACAGACACATTTTTGCTGAAAACTTAATTCATTTTTTCTTAAAAATGGATCTCTCCAATTGGACAGGTCCTTCAAGGATACAAGAAAAAGCAACTTTCAAAATGAAGATTTAGTTGTACAGCATGTATTTTACAAGATCAATTTTTAATGTTAAGTATGATTAATGAAGGAAAAGGGCAAGAAGTTTTCTCCACCAGCTCCCCATGAATAATGTTGATTCTTAGCTATGCAGCATTATTTGTCCACTGGAGTTTCTCAGGTAATTTTGCCCTGTCTGACTAAAGCCTTCCCTCCCTGTCAGAGTTGCCACAGGTAAGCTCTAGAAGGTAGCAGAAAATAGCTGGGAAGAAAGTAACTGAAAAACATGCAAGAGAGTGTGAACATCAGGAGCCTGTGTATTTTCAGAAAGTGATGGAACCTTTGGAATCTCCATCTTCTAACAAACAGGTGAATCTGAACACAAGCAGCTGCTCAAACAACAGATTTACTCAGTTTTCACTGTGTAAATTGGGACTGAGGAGGAAGGGAAGCATATTTCACAGAACAACCACCAACGAGAAATAATACTATTGCTTTTAACACATATGAAACTGGCAGCTACATGGGACCTGAACTCCATGACCACACTCTCATAAACAGTGACACAAAGAAACATGTTTCCATAAATGAAGACAGTCAGAGTAACCTCCAGCAACTTGTAAAAAAAAAAAATAAATTAGGAATACGTAGAAATAATCCCAGCCCTGGAGCTGTCTAATGCATATACTTGTGATGATGCACATGTAAATTGTACTTGTTTGTTCTTATTCTGTTAAGAAAAACTACTGGCAACTCCTTCCACTCATTTGTTCCTACCTTATTCACCCGTTCCAAGCATCTCTCTATAAGGCATTTATTATCCATTTTCTCCAAATGTAGAGCCTGATCCAACTGCTACTGAAATCAGTGGCAAATATCCCACTGAATGGGAATTGGATGAAGTCCTTAATATGATGAGCAGTTCCATAAGAGGGCAGAAGAGACAGTAAAATACACTTATCCAAAACATCTCTGTATTTTAATAATTTTACAGGTGAATGAGCACAATTTTTAAAAGGTATAAATAATATACCAAGTAATTTCAAAGATATAATTTTACATGTAAAATTCACATTGCTACTAACTCATATAAGTAAGCTTCTAGCTTTCACAACTTCAAGACAAAGACATCACTGGAGAAGAAACATCACAAATCACATTGGAGGAAAAAAGTGTTTTCTAATCAATGACCTAATGAACAACATGTTAGTCAGCATGCAGGAGGGGAAGGGATATCCATATATATTAAAGTAGTGGGTTTTTTTCTCTCTCCTTAATTACAGGCTATCAACGAAACGATTTGGCCAATAAAAAGGATGATAGTGATTATTCAATAGACTATAAAGCCTTTCACATGGATACCATGCTGTTAGAGAATGTGTCTTATTTCACAGCTGGTTAATACAAAGAATATGACCAATAAGGCTTAACCCAGCATCCTGTGAAGTCTTAAGTACTGTTTTCCACTATTTGCAATAGCCGTCAAATTGGTTTCTTAGTGGAAAAATTCTCTAGTGACTTACACCTTAAAATTCACATAGAATGAATAATATTATCAATAGTAGAAGTATTAGGAATAATATAATAATAAAGTAATAAATAAATAAATGCATATTTGTGCAAAATTTGATCTATATATATCTAAAGACTGTTAATGAAACACCCTTTAATTTAAAAATTAAATGTGCTGTAAGATTGCTACCATACTAAATTAAAAAAAGGCATTGCTGAAGTAATGTTAATTTATTGGTTTAAATGTATATTTACTTATCCACAATGGCATGATGATACACAAGCAGAAGCACAGCATAAAAAAGGGTCTAATTAATCTGTGGCAAAATACAAGTGAAGGATTAGATGTGATAGAAATCTGTTACCTGTGAGCAGCAACATCAGTCATTGCAGAAGAGATTAGGGCTACAAACTGGACATGGATTTGCCTCTAGATTAAAGAATGTGTAGTTTGAAAGGGTCTCCTTTCGGTCTGTAGGAAGGAAACAGGAGAAGGAGTCAGTCTTCATCTTAAATATTACCTCAGACAGGAAACTTAGCCTTTACAGAAGAGTTGAGGAACCTCTCATCAAAGCTTAGCTGAAGACATTAAATAAATAAATAGTCATTCCTTTGCTAGGAACTCTGTGAAAGGGCACTGAGCTCTTGCAGCAAGGCCTCTGCTTTCTTTGTTCTTAAAAAGGCTAAAACTGTCCTGGTCAGTCCCCAGGGACAGGGCTGTGTTGGATGCAGTCTCAGGTAGTTTTAAACTGTTAAAATGGCATTTTGTTCCTACAAGCAGATCCCGGATTGCCAAATGTGTTCCTGCTGTGCTTCCATCTCTTCATTACAAAGCTATGCTGCCTGAGAGGGGGTCATGCTCATCCTACTCTGATTTAGACACACAAGTTCTTGTCCTTAATGTCAGAGGAAAAGGAAGAGGGTCCAGCCAGCCCCTTGCCTTGCCTTCCATGATGCTGCTCACATAGAACAGCTGGAGCTCAAAACAAAAGTACATTTGCATCCTTAAGGGAGATGGAACTTATACTGTTTTAAAATGGTTGTTGATACAACTTTTCCAGTGCTGTGAATAGAATAACCTATACCAACAAACTATTTTTTCTCTTCCTGTCAGCACAGCTTTGTTGAGCAGTGGTAGGATGTTTGCTAGGATTATGCACTCAAATGAAAGTTCACCTCAGAACAGAGTCCTAGCACTCTCCCATCCATCATGTTTTCTTCTGATGGATTAACCATCAAATATATACCACAGTATAAGGAAATGTCATCTTAAACCACATGCCCTCCAGTCAGACTCAGGCTTTGTACTGTCATAATAGAACAGCTGTGTTGGAAAGAACCACCTTCTAGAAGTAGATGTAATTCCTAAAAATTACTCTGAATTACCCTAATGCAGCAAATAACTAGTGCTTGCATTCTGAAGATGAGCAATCACCGTTGTAAAAGACACTTAGTTGCTTCTATTTTGTGCATAATGAATACATTACTCAAATGACAAATTTTAGGTGATATTTCTCCAAGATGGATTTCTCAGATAGTTCTATAATTAGACGTGATCCCCGTGTTTTCACCAATGGTGTTTACTAAACTAACCTTTCAGTTCTCAGTAGTATCTTTATATTAAACATACCTAGTATGTAAAACATATCTAAAGACCTCAAAGAATTTTTACTCCAGTTGATATTTTCTCCCTAATATATACTGATAAGGTGAAAACACATTACAGAAGATAATTCTCTGGATTACATTTTTTAAAGTAAGTAACCAAGATGCTTTCAAGAATCATTGGTAAAAGAGGAATAAAACTTGAAAGACAGGCAATGCAGAAGTCTGTAGTAACCCAACAGTAAAGTTAAATATAGAAATCCCGAGCAAAATAGCTAGAAATCAAAGTTCCCAGGAAATCATGACCTTTGCCTGCCATGATTTAACAAAACAGTAATCCTTTAATGGAATTATCATAGAAGACATTAATTTGCCCCACTGGTTCATAGAAACACAGCATGAAACACAGCAATTACACTGGCAAGACCCCAGCCTATGTAGTCTGCTCTTCCAAACGGCAACCGTGATGAATGACCGCATGCTTAGACCCAGTTTATGTTTACTATATCAGAATATACTTCAGAAACTTGACCACAGGTTCTTGGGAGCAAGTTGATCTTCTTATTCCTAATAGCTTAAAAGCTCTCTGCAGAGTTCACGCAGGCACCTTAATGCTGTGACTGTCCATACTCAAGTTTAAACTTTCTCTAAAGAATTACAAGAAATAAAAAATATAATTGGGAAGTCTTACAATTTTTCTTAGGAAAAAAATCTTTGCTGGCCCTTACAGAAATAATATTAGCACAGCCACCGTGGTAAGCTTGAAACCTCCACCAGTTAAGCGCTTTTGTGGCCTTTATGAAATGGCTCATTTAGTTTTGCAGTGGAGGCTCTGTGTACCTGACGCACAGAGTTGTAAGCTGTGCAGGGATTCTGTGATGGGAAGGCTATTAAAATTACTGCAGTATAGTTTTCCTTATATATTCACCTTGTTTATTCACCCAAAGATACACAGCAAAAGATTAAAACAACAACATTGTGCATGCAGAATGTGCTACTAAACTAGACGCTAATCTTTGCATTCTTTGATAAGCTACAGTGCCTATGCTAAAGCTCCTGTGAAGATGCAAACTCTTTTACTATAGCATGCTCCTGGCATTCCTTTGGGATGTTCTTAATTTCTCTTCTTTCCTAGGACAGTATCTTTAATGTTTTTGCATTTTCTTTGCTCATAGACTCCAGCTTAAGCATCACAAGCCTTGCTAGCTTGGTTAGATATAGTTCCTCAAGCATCTAAGTATACTTTATGATGTGATCTTTTCATTGCCATGCTTTGTCTTCTCCTTCCTAGTCTTTCCTAATTTATCTTTATAAAGCTGAACAGGATAACATCACATAGGTAAAGTAAGGTGCGCATGGTATTTACTCAAAGAATATGCAAAATCCCAAACCTTCAGACATTTTCATTTCCTTGCTAATAAACGAAATTTAAAAGGTCACTAGCTGAAAACAGTTTTTAAAAAGACTCCAGATAAAAGGACAGGACCCTCCAGGTAAAATGAGAGGAGCCTACATAATTTCTGTGTCCGCACACCGTAATTTCTATTTAGCTATGAAAGGATAACTCAAAAGGAACCAAGAGGGTTCAGAAAAGCAATCCTCCTTTGAAGAAGGATCTGAAAGAGGGACAACTTCCTAGAAATAAGCAGAAAGAATGATTTCCCAGATACAAAAGAAGTGATGTTATCTCTTCCATCCTTTAAAGAACAGAGAGAGAAAAAGCAGCTTTCAGTATTCTTGGGAGGTCTGGCAGATTTACATTTCTGGCTTAGATGAGATTTTAACTTCCCAGTAACACACTGATATTGGATAGACTACAACCACACAGAACTATTTTGCTTCCTGCAATATTAAATGGCATGTGAGAATGGAAAGTAATCATAATGGCAGAAGTTAGTTGCCTAAAACATTCACACCAGATGACCACATTTAAATATACTCCAGCTTGTTTCTTTTTATGTTTGGAAGGAATATGTATTGCACAAGATAGAAATACTATGTAATTAAATACAACTATATTTTAGCTTCTAAAAAAAGATATTCCTTATATTTCTCATCATCCTCTATATTGTTTCTCAGTCATTTCTCTGATTCTAAACATACTGCCTGGTGACTATAAAACCTTGTGATGTTGTGGTTATATTCCTGTAATAATAAGAAATCTGGCCTTCACTGATAGAATATGCTGAATCTGGCCTATACGGAAAGAACAAGGAAATATAGAAGGAGTAAATTAAAACATATGTATTTCACAACATCTGAAGATGTTCAGAAGGCAAATATAGATGTTATTTTGGTCTATATAAACTGGATACATGAGTTTAATAATCTGAAATTGCTTGGCAGAATTTAATCAAGCAGTTGAAGATAGCTTCAAATGATTATTACTGTAAATACAGCTCTTAGAGTAGGTGTGTATTCCAGCTAAATATTACCCGTGGATTAATGAACTGTAGGATGTGTGAAGACAGCAGTTTACAGTCACAGTGACAGAAAAATTCGTGTCTATGTTTTGCCTCACAAACATAAAACAATGCCACAAAGTTTTAATTCCTGATTTGCACAGTTATATGGCATCTTGAAAATTCTAGAAAGACAATTGAAACCAACGACAGTTAAGGGATCTTACATTTCAAAGATGTTTCTTAATTTTTTTCCACTCACACTGCACAAAGTGCTCTAATATACTTCTGCAACAAAAATAATCTGTTTAGATATAATAGATTGCAAAGATAATGTTAATTTAATTGTGTCTTAGAACTCTTTTTCAATATTCTTACGGAAAGTAAACAAGGTCTTATAGAATATACATATTCTGTTTTATTTCTATTTTAATTCCTCATTACATCAATGTATGCCTGAACTAGTATTATTTGAAACTGACAGATAGCCTTCCACTACATAAATGTATGGCTTTGTATGCCATTTTTTCCTAGATCACAGCTTGATATTATTAATACAGAAGTAGTACACATTTTCTTCATATCTTTCGCCAGACTTTTAACTGGAAGGGATAAGTACATACACACACTAAAAGAGAATGTTTATCCTCTCTTTAAGAACTCATGTCCATACTTAGTCACCTAAAGAAATGGTATACTTCAACAAGCTCCCAAAGACTGTTTTTAAGCTCTGGGTATCTTCAAATTTGATTTGGCAGTGTCTCAGAAAACAAGAGAATCAGTAAAACCACAAGAGTTGTTTCCATTTATTTTCTCCTCTTTTTCCAAAACAGCTTCCACATTGATAGCCACTTTCCTACTCAGTCCTTGCATCTGTATTAAGACTTATGGGGCCAGATAAGAGTATTGATTTCATTTAAGTGTATCATAAAGCTTCTGTATTTAATTTATTTTGATAATTTTGACAGGACACAAGATACCACATAAGCAGATTCATGAAACCATAATGTAACTCGTGGAGATTATCACTGGAAATAATGTATATGAATTTTAAATGCTGTACAATACTACTGCCAATGTAATGAAGTCAAGGAATGAGATTGGACTTTTTTATTATTTATATAAACCCTCACTGTTTTATGCACAAGTGATTAATTCCATTGGTGAACCAGGGACATATATGCCAGCTTAATCAAAATCTGCTCAGATCAGGGGAAAGAGGATGAATCAACTGCATTCCCCTTGGTAGCCCATGACTTTGGCTCAAAAAGTGTCTTACAGAAGATAAAAAAGAGGAAGGTATATACTTGCTGTGTTCTCACCCTTTTCCCTGGGATTTCTCGAGTATTTAAGGCAGAAAAGTAGGCTAACAGGACTTTTGCTCTCACCCAATACAGCTGATCTTAAAATTCACACATGAGGTGGCACAAGCAGTCAGCACAAGTTAAAACAAGTGGGGACACTTTTCAGAGGTTTTCTATGATGAGAGTCCTAGAAAAATGGGTCTTGTGGCATTGCTGCATTCCTGCTTTTTTGAGTTAAATAACTCATTTTTACCTACACCTCCACCAGTATAGACATGAATGAGGACAGAAGACCCTTCCTAAACTTTGGTACCCCTGATGTTCTGAGTAAACAGCCTATGTGAATTCTCAGCAGTACATTGACTCTTTCCTCTCTTTAGCACACTGGGGAAGAGACCACTTCATATATTATGTTAATAAGCGAGCCACCCAACTTAGAAAAGTGGAGAACCAACAGCACAGAAAAACACCATTTAGAAAAAGCAAGTTCTCATCAACCTGTTAATACAGAGTCAGTGTAACTGCTCCAGAGTTTCTGGTACCTGGCTTTTTCTGAGCCCTTAGACAACAGCAGAACTCTGTTTCCCCACACTCTTTGCAGAAGCACACACAGAAGTCTTTTTTCATGAGCAAGGCTACTCCTACCAGACACTCTGTAAAAGGACATGCAATTCCAGCAACCTGATGTGTCAAGTTGTTTGAATGTTGACACCGTGATTATATTAATATGAATGTTATAATGACAATACCTGGTTAACATCCTGCCACCTTTATTGAGATCCTCTAATGATTCTTTACTAATTGTTGATGTAGGGGACAAGGTATTACTGAAATATTTAGAATATAACCTATGTAAGGAAATCACAGTATGCCTTATGAATTTTGTAATTACATTGGTAATTAATGAAGGTATTTCCTTGTCTGGGGTAATAGCCAATGAATTTAGAAGACTTGGGTTCTACATCCTGGTCTGACATTGACTTCCAGGGTAAACATGGAAGAGCTATTTCGACTCTTGAAGGTTTTTGTTAAATGGGGGTGATGTTAATTTCTTTAGGATTGCAAGGATATGTACAACAAAGCCTCAGTTACCATTACAGTGTAGGCCATATACATAGATGAAAGAGAGTTGCCTAGCCTAAGGCTATTAAAATCCAGCAATCTTCCAAGAAACACCCCGAAATCCACTAACCAGCCTGAAAAGACATATAGAATCATAGAGCAGTTTGGGTTGGACAGGACCTTAAAGGTCATCTAGTTCCAGCCCCTCTGCCATAGGCAGGGACACCTTCCACCAGCCCAGGCTGCTCAAAACTCCATCCAATTTGGCCTAGAACATTGTGTGACATACACAGCTTCTCTTGGCAACCTGTTCCAGTGTCTTGCAACCCTCACAGTAAGCAAATCCTTCCTAATAATCTAAATCTACCCTCTTTCAGTTTAAAACCATTCCTTCTTGACCTATCACTCCATGCCCTTGTAAAAAGTTTCTCTCCAGCTCTCCTGTAGGCCCCTTTAGGTACTGGGAGGAACATTGCTTCATTTGGGGCCAGAAAGACTCCTTTTGTGTGCATGTGTGAATAAGGTTGAGTCATATAAGCAGTTTGAAGTTTCCAGGGCTTGGAACATTTTTTAGTTTTCCGTAGTTTGAAAATAGTTTTACTGTTGTTTATGCAATCACAAAAATGACCTGGGGTAAACTCTAAATATTGATCTCCATAAAAAGCAATTTTTGGCTCAGTTGAATTTATTTTGCAGTCTGCTGATGACCCTTGTGGGTGTTAATATGATGAAATACAGTAACAGTTCTAGATTTTCTATCATCCGATTTCTTTTACCTCTGCATCGTTCACTATAAGTCCTCCAGCTGGTGCAACAAAGGGAGCCTAGAGACAACACTGATTCTGATTCATCATCCTGAGCCATCCCACTCTGTTTCAGGCTTTCTCCTCAAAAATATAGTGGGGTACTATGGGAAAAATAGTATGAAATCAGGTAATTTAAAACAGTCTAAGAATGTATATATACAGAGGGATGATTAGGAGTCACAGATGCAAGCTTAATCCCAACATTTCCTAACTCTTGAATGCTGGAATAACCAACCCCCTGTTGCAACTCTGGTTTTTTGGGTTTAGTACGGATGTTCAAATCCTTGATAGCAGGTAATGGAATATGCAACTGAAGATAGCTTATGAACAGCTGTAAAAGCTAATGTCAGCAACTTGTCCCTCAATTCTGGAGTGACCTGAGTCCAGACAACCTGAAGTTCAACTCTCCTATGAAAAGAGTGTCATTGTATTTACCTGCTGTGGAGATATCCGACTTTCTCTATGGAATCAGTTTCAGAGCTACTTAGCTATTGAGTGGAAAACATTTGAAACTCTCCTTGTATAGAGCTATTTAAGGA
This sequence comes from Falco cherrug, assembly GCF_023634085.1. NCBI lineage: Eukaryota > Metazoa > Chordata > Aves > Falconiformes > Falconidae > Falco > Falco cherrug. Next base: position 11,117,030 of record NC_073707.1, read on the forward strand.
CATTTGGCTATTGGATCCATGTAAGGGCACACTGGATAGGATGCTTGTTTGTCTTTTATGCTTTACCAGTGACTTCCATTCCTTCTCTGTCATTCCTCAGCAGCGAGGCTTTTTCTGATGAAGGCAAAGCCATAATACATCAGAATACCCAGAGACACTCAATAACCATGCAGTACATAAGAGGAAAAAGAGAACTCTCTTCATAATATAATTAAATGAAACATCCACTTTGCCTGTCAGGGTAAGGAAAACAGGAAAAGCAAACAAATGACATCTCTGATAGGTGTAGGATAAAAAGGGGAGTAGCCAGATGTACTTATATACTTGAATTTTAGATTTCTGCTCATCATGCTGGTATATACACAAGCCACTGTGGTTATTAACTGGTGTTTTTTCATGGGACTGATTGACTTGTATAAAGTTTGTACCTTAGTTTCTACATCCATAAAACATTTTGCTTTTTGTTCAAATTTAGAAAGGTTTATCAAATGAGGAATACCTTCTGGGGGAGATGCTTATCTTCCCCAGATAAAACTCCATGGGGCTCAGTTCCAGCTCTGCAGCCTTGCTAAGTCACATGTAGTGATATGCAACTTGAAAGTCTTCATTGAATTCAGTGGGACTGACCATGACTCCATGTTGCTTGGACAGTAGTAATTACTTTGGTCACCTCTTGCATTTAGTCTGTACGCTCTCCAAGGGCTCTGTATCTGTACAGTGCCTCTAGCTGACTGTACAGCTAAACTGTTTCTCACAGCAAGACATCTTACTAATACAATAGGGATTATATTAATGCTATTACAGTAATGCTGTATGTTGGTTTAAGAGAGAAATTTCTATATCCATTACTCAGTCCTTCCTTTCACATTGCAAAACTTCTGTTGCCCTATTGGAATATTTGGAGATTCAGCATGGTGAGAAAAAAGGATTCCTGTCTATCTGAACATTGACGGGAGCTGTCTGTACCTAACAGCTCATCAGTCTAAGAAGCTGAACAAATCTTGAAATCATTTGGAGCAGGTACTAAGTTCAGGAGATGTCTTTGTGCTAAGCAAGGAAGTTATTTTCTCCAGAGAAGTGTAATTATTGATAAGAATGATAGTATCCTGAAGCCGACTGTTTAAGGGTAAACTCTGATTCATGTGCAGTATATGTATTGAGTGCAATGAAAAGAAAATTGCATAAATATTTATGTTAGTTAATTGTGTTTATGTTAAAAGTTACAGTGTTTGTTTAATGTCTTTGCAAAATCTGTAAACTTGGCTTCTGGATAAAGGCCTTCACAATACTGTTTAGGGTTACAGCCCCGTGCTCCTGTCACTCACTTGCAGCACTCCTGCAGAAAACCCAGGACTGCTTTATTCTCAGGTATCTAGCGAAGTTATACTGGCTATGCCTCAAGTAGCCACTGAAACATTTCATGCACTGATACTGAAAATACAAACATGGGGCAGCTTTCCTTCCCTGTGGCTCAGAGTAAGATTTTGGATTTTGAACCTGAGGGCCTTTTATTCTACCTTTATTTTTGTTCTCCCCAAACAGCTTTTTCTATTTAAAAGAAACAGAGACCTTAAACAGAAATGTTATTTTTCTCTGATTCATGAGCTCTTTCCTTGGGCTCAACTTGGGCAAAACCCGGCCAGTTGTAACACTCTTGCTCAAGCAATTTTTAAATTGGAGCTAGAGAGACTTGAGTAAAGCTTTGCCAGTTTGTACCATCAGAGTTTGGCCTTTAGCGTGTGGCATAGAAATTATTCTGACACCAGTGTTCACTGTTAACTTCTGCTGAAAACCTGGATTTAAAGAAAGCTGGCTCAGACACATTCCCTGCAACTGGTACCACAAACAACAAATGCAGCTTCTCCTCAGGCTTCTAGAAATATCTAGCCCTGAATAGTTTTTACTTGTATCTTAAGAATAATCACTTCCTTATTAGCTTAGAACTTAACTATGTGCAATTCTCATGAGACTCAGAACTGTGCTAGCAAAAATATTTCATAAGATCAGCTGTTCTTGTAGGACAGACTGGACCTTCCACTTCAGCTTCTATTTCTTGATAATATCCACCATTAAAATATTACAAATCTCTGCTTCAAAGCAGCTAAAGATATTTTAACATTCTCAGCAATGCAATGCTTTGCTATCAGAAATGTCACAGTAGAGGTATCTGTATGCAAAGTAAAGTGTGAAAGCTGGGCCAGCACTGGATAGACTTTGGTTTTAAGAGAAAAATCTCTATATTAATCTGGAGCAAGTGTTCATTATTTACTGGGTTTTACAGCAGAGCAGGTTTCTGCTCAGTATTTGACCACAGCACAGCATTTAAGCACGCATTTAGCATTCAGCGTGTCAGTTCAGTGCTAAACTAAACATGCTCTTAAGAGTTCTGATGGATTGTGGCCTTCTTCCATGTGTAGACATCTTACTGACATCAAATAAATTGTGTATGAATAACTGCCACCAACTATACACTCCAGTCTCACAGCTGGCATCAAGGAGGATTCAATTAGAATATGCAAGCTAAAATACTTTCTGTATTAGAAATTAATATTATTTTTCTATCTTTTTTTTTTTTGCAAGAGTTTATATCTGAGATCACGCTGACATTGTTGAGGCTTGTCCTTAACATGCAAGATAAATTCCAAATTCGTTCTATCAGTTGTTTTTAATATGAAATGTAAACAAATAGGATTTTGCAATGTCCTTGAACAGAATCCTCTGCTAACAGTGATAGGGTACCAGGGATTGACACTGTTGGTAAATCACAAGTATTTTCTCATCGGGCTTTGCTATTTTCAGTGAAACCTATTACTGATCATGAAAGCTTATTTAAATTGGACTTCAGTGTCACTGACATTTAATCTTATTTTTACCCATGAAAGAATACCTAAAAAAAAATAGTATTCAAAGGCCCAGATCTATTGGCATTTGGATTGACTGAACTGTTTTAAGTTCAGAGCTATAAAGTTAACAATACCAAAACTGGTGCAAAGAACCAAGGGGAGACTGTGTTTCAGTTCAATGCTGGAGCACCAGGAATTGAGGTTTGCACATTCTGGAGTGTTTTAAAAAGTCATTTCAGGTAAGAGGTGTGACAGTGTTTTAATGATTGAAGATGCTTTCAAGTTTCAGGTTTCTAGGTACAGACACACACCCAAAGAAATGTTTAGAAGTGTTTCAGTTTCTCCCATTAGCTTCCAAATACTTCTGAAAACACCCTTTATATATATGCTAAAGATTGATCATTGGTGATTTGGCTAAATAAATACTACTTTTTTTTCTTGGGAGTGATGACCCCAGATGTGATACTAAGACATGCTGTAAAAGGTAGCATCTGTTTCCATCATCTTCTGCAAGCAGATGTAAGGCCATTCCTCGCTGTGCTCTGCACTGACTAGAAGCCAGGCTGCCACAGATTATGTTTGTTGAACCTCAGGCTCCTCAGTCCTACTGAGAGGCAGAAATTATTGGTTCCAGCAGCACATAGTACAGAGCTTGTTCGCTCACCTGCACTGGTGGTTCAAGATGGTAAGCAAGCCAAGAAGCACATCAAAACAACAAACATGAGTCATAGCATACACATGACAAGCACAAAGCCATGTCTCCACAAAATAAGTACATCTTTGAGAAAAGGTGGCAATCCTTGACTTCAGACTAGTTCTTTGTTTGCAGCCATCCTGGTTAGCTTTCTCCTTACTCAGATCTCACAGAGAGGTGCTTCACCACAGAAAGCTTGCTATCAAGTCTTAAGCACTTTTGAGCCCACAGCTTATACACAGTTAAGGACAAATTCTACGTGTTACTCATGGTAGGCCCAGTGCACACCCTCACCATCACACATAGTCTGAGTGTCTTCTCAAAGGTCTAGTTAGTTCCAAAACACATGCTTCCAGCAGTTATGTAAAAACATGGCTGCCCAGAGCACTCCGATGTTTTCATGGTAGATCATTAATTTAGAGAACTGTATGTGCTTTAAACAAATAATGTAATACCCAGTCTTTAAGGTTCATAATCCCTGTCAGCACCACACATAGAAATGGTTTCTTGAGAAGGTTAAGGTTATGCTTACCTTGGCTGATGCAAAAAAATCAAGAATGCTGATTTCAAAGGGCATACCTTGGATGGTTGTCTCTAAAAGGATGCTTAATAAGGCAGATGTTTTTCATCCACCGCCGAGTTCACAGTAATACACACTCACTGTCCACATGTTCTCTGTAACCATAATCATTTACATGCAGTCCTAAAAAGGGGTGCTACAGCCTAAGTGAGTTAAATTCCATCTTGTTGACACAACCCACTTCAGCTGTTACTAAGGCAAAAACTTTACTATACTATAATTAATCTGGCCTGAGACTTAAGAATGTCATTAAAGTAGGTCGCCGTCTCTTTTAAACACTGCATTAATCTATAGTGGAGTGCAAAAAGCAGAGCAAAATTAAAATCAAATGCAGCGATAGCTTCCAAACATGACAGTCTTGCAAACATCAATAATGTAGTATTAGTATACTATAAAGCCTAAACTAATTTGTTAAGAGAAGAACTTGGCTTTCCGCACCCTGTACAAAATATATGGTGGCACTAGAAGAAACCCCATATTGGCAAAGTTAACTATGGACCACCACGATAAAAAGATAAAGTACTTCAAAATTAGAAGATGAAGGCTAAATGCCTGCATAAAAACAGATTGTCAGAACCAAATGCATACGCAGCACTTTTGCAAAACCTTTTCATGTAAAGTGCTTTTTCAAATGACTTTTTGACTATTTGATGTGAAAATAGGATGCAGTAACAATACTTGCAAAATTCAGGGATTTTGAAGTCTTGCACACCAGGACTGAACTCATCTGTCTGTGAGAAAAGCATTGCAACTGCCTTACGAAAAAACCTCGTGTTTTGTTGCAATGGAAACCATTTGTGATAAAACAACAGAAATTAAAATCCTCATTTATGATTAATCAGTTCCTTATTATAGAGGGAAAAGAACAACAGAAACCAGCTCCTTCCACTTCTCTAGTTATTTTCTTATATTTATTATCTTCAAGAAATATTCATGGAAGATAATTTTTTTCTCCTCTTTTTCAAAGGTCTGAAGAAGTAGAAGCATTGGTGGAGTGCAAGAAGCAGTGTCTTGGTTTAATCTCCTCTCCCTTCAGCATATGCATACATATGCTGAAGGCATAAAGGCAGGGGAAATCTTCAGCAAAATGACTTCAGGAAAATATGGTGTTGGGGAAACCTCTGGCTGTCTTTAGTGAGTGGAATTAAAGGGACCTGGTTTTCAGTAATGCTCAGAATTGGCGACTAAGGCCTGGGCATTCAAGAGAATTCAACTTCATTTCTGTCACCAAAACACAGAGGGCAGATGTTCAGAACTCTTCAGCTGCATGCAGAATGCTGAGCTTACTCCATCTGGCAGAAGCACCATTATTTGGATATAGTGAAATAGAAGATTTGGACTCCCCTTTTATAGGAAATATTTGCTACCATAGCTAGACCTCACAGGACCCATCATTATCAATATTATTAGTGAACACAATTTTTTTATCAATGGAGTTGCTTCCTCAGGTTCTTAAAAAAAGTCACCTTACATGTCAGACAGTTTAGAGAAAACAAAACCTTGACAAATGATCGAAGGACACAACTGTTTTTAAAATCACTGCCATAAAACGGGAGAAAAAAAAAAAAAAAAAGGTTTTGGAAGGCCCAGAAGTATGGACTGAAAATATGGTTCAGTTTCAGCAGGACTTACTACTTCAGGTCTGGTTTCAGGCTAGCACAGGGATACAGCTCCTGACCAGTATGGACAGACAGAGCAATCAGCCTGCAAACGTTCTTACAGGTGTGCTCAGAACCTGCAAACCCTGGGCTATGGCCACAGGGAGAACAGTCAGAACTGGTCTGTATTTCTGATAGCAATTGCTTTAGGGTGATTGTGTTAATCAAGAGGAGCAAGCTAGCTATTAACTAAAGAATAAGAAGACCCAAACTGAAGGACATAAAGAAAACAGAAGAAAAATACATTAAGCAAAATAGAAAAAGGTGGTAGTAAAAGACTTTGCTAATCATAAACTAAGAAGCCAATTATGGGGAAAGGGTGAGTCCTTGATAAAAAGATCTGATCATTATTGAAATTAAGGGTAAAACTCTTGGAAAGAGATATAAGAAACCCAGGAACGAACATTTGCCAAATGAAGAAATTCACACTGTCCAAGAATGGAGTGCATGGAAGCAGCCAGCTCTGATACAGTATCACCTAAACAGAGTCCAAAATACTGTAAGAAAAAAGGCAGAATACAGACAAAGTTCACCAGAACTAACCCAATCATGTCAACAACATTGCAGCAGCCATCTCAAGCTAAGGAAATGCCTGGCAGTAGGAAAAAACATTAGAAGAAATTCAGTGGATTATGTCCCTTTGGAAGTGCTTCTAAGCAGCAGTGGAGGGTGTGCTGCTTAGGTAGGAAAGGGAAAAGCAAAACTGCTTCTTCAGAGTGATGGACAATGTTTTCAGTGTCTGGGACATCGACCCAGAAGCACACAAAACACTATTTCCATCTAACTGGATATTAGAGATTATAGCTACGTTTAATCAGAAAAGAAACAATGCAAGTATATATACATATAAATAAAAGGATATAAAAATAAATACCTTTTTAGATACACTATAAATAAAGATAAAGAAGTAACATCCAATGCATATATTTCTGCATATTCAGGTTTCTGTTTGAGAGACATCATACATTTTCACGTCATTTTGGTTATGTTCAGTACCAGAAATGAGATACTCGAAAATATACTACAAATTTTAAAGGCCTAAAATATAATTATACTTTAACCCACGAGGCAGGAGGGCAAATAGAAACATGAGACCAGTCATCCTCTCATGTAGGACTGGTGGAAAATGTTGCCAAAATATCGACCTGCCTAAATAGAGCATTATGAAAATCAGATGATGACCTGGATATGTTCCTATCGAATTATAAGTAACAACATTGTGATATTGCCTTTCACCAGTTTATGGTTTGTTCAGGAAGAAAAAGGACAACCAAAATGGCACCACATATGAAAAAGATAACAAAATTAATAAGGACTGCCAGCCCACAGGTAACAGGGAAAACAGAAATAGTCCACGCGATTTTGGATTCGGAGATACTCCACTGCCTTTTGTAAATGTTCTTGTTCTACATCCCTATGGCTAGAAACTGGCTACAAATGGAGACATTAACCTAAGAGTTTGCTTACGTAAGTCTGTTAGTCCTGGAGACCAACTCCGATGGAGGAAAAGCTTACACAGATGCCAGAAAAGATTAAACTACTTTTGCCTAGCGGCTTCAGGCAAGAAGCAAACTCAAAAGGTTGAGATGACAGGGCATGAGGACATGAAATAACCAGGTAATGGGACTTACAGTCTGGTAGCACTGATGCTTCAAATAAGCGCTTTTCTGAAGAATTGCTCAGGGCATCTCAAACACTAACTGAACCCTTTTAGTGAACTGTTAAGTATTTTGAATTCTCTCTTGTATTACTATTAGCGCTTATATTTGGCATTGAATGTGGCACTGGACCCAGGGCTGTTAAAGGCTGGGTTTTCCATGCACCAAATCTAGACAGGGTGCACAGTCAAGAGGAACAAGATGCAGAACAAAGTAGACATCTTGAAAATCTATTCAAGATCAAACGCAACAGACCCCATGAAGTATAGCTGGGAGTAGAAGAAAGATAATAGTAATAGTCACTTTGATAGTGGTAGTAGCTATGAACATCCACGACAGCTGCCTAGCCTACAGTCCTCCACAGCTGCCACTAGTACAGTCTTGAAGAAAGCCAGAAGTTGAGACCAGCTTGTTCTCTGCTGTAACCTCCCATCATCTAGAAAGCAACGGAGGAAGGGCTTCCAGAGATGACGTCTGCACTTTGTTTAGATGTCCCTGATTACTACCCTCTTCAAACTTGTGTAGTTTCTTTTTGAGACCCTGTTTTACCCCCAAACATCTGATGGCTACAGATTTCAATATATAGTTATTCACTTCATGAAAAAAGTCATTTGTTTGAAATCTTTCGCTTGACAAATTCACTGGACAGCATATAACTCTTATTTTGGGAAAAACAGTGAATAAACATTTTAACTCTCCGTCATAGTACTTACTTAATATTATTGCATGTTTTATATAGACTTCTGTCATAGTTAATGTCTGCCCAGCAATTACCTCTTTCAAGACAGAATCCTACTCTGTTTAGCTCCCTTGAGGGAACATGTTTTATGCCTTTGATTATCATTGTTGCACTATTCCACATCTTTTTTGGATCTTGGATCTACTATACATTTTTGAGCTGGGATGACCAAACCTGCATGCACTGCTTAAGAAGGGATGACATCACGAAGGTAGAATTTCTCTTTTTGGTCATCAATTCCTTGCCTGGTATTGCAGCTGTCTTTTCTACTCCAGCTAAGCACCGAGTATTCCACTAGATTTAAGGATTTAAAGAATTGGCAGAAGTAGCCCCCAAAAAGGGATGGCATAAATGTTCTTTTCCTTTTTCTTTTTTTTCCCTGATGTGCCCAGCAAGCACTGAATAGTCTTAGTTCCCTTGTGATGGGACAGGAGAACATCTGCCACTGTAAGATACAATGCCAGTGTAGCTTACAGGATACGCTGTCCTGTGGAATGCAGGTTTTGTATTTGTATTGCCACAATGTTGAACAGTTAGTGAATAATGGGAAACAGGGCAGAACTAAAATATTTACTGACTTGACAAGGTAGAAGATCAATATATCAAATAAAATTGACTTACATTTATACTGTAACATAAGACTTAGTAAAGCCCACAGAAGACAAGGGGACTTTCACCACTAATTTCAGTGTTTCAGTGAGGCAAGAACATTTTATAGATGGTCTTATACACCCATAAATACCAATCCACTGAGTAATAACAGGCATCTCCTATCTCTTTGTAGTAAATCAGCATATCCTCCTTCTTCATCTCCACTCTCATGGCAAGACAAAG